>NC_083316.1:144547458-147063685 GCF_963455315.2 Globicephala melas
AAATCGAAATACTGAGATTAAGGGGATGAGAAAGTAGAGTGAACCATATTTTAAAACTTAGTATTTTCAAAATAGAGAGGAGGGCAGAGAAGAGAGACAGAGAGGTAAGCTCCTTACAGATAGGCTCCTTAATCACCCAGGTCGCAAACTCAGTCAATTACAGTAACACATAACACAGTCAAATATTTAATGAAAACACAGTCGGAACTTGACCTCCAATACTCATAGTGCATTGTATGTATCAGGTTTCCCAGAAACAGGAGTAGTAAAAACAGATTACTTGTAAAGAAGTATATTCTCTCTCCTTCCAAGTAAACTCTTCCCCTGGTAACCATGCAGCTGTTGCAGTAGCCTTTGGGAGAGGGGTCGGGTGCTATCCTTTAAGTTACCTAACACTAGACAAAGGTAAATCAAAATTCAAATTCTTCTCAGCTTTCATAATTTCTGAGAAAATAAAAGTCCATCCCAGAAGACTGGCCTAAGTCGCTTAGTCAGATACTGTGAGGGGATCATAATGAAGGAGATGGAACTGCTGGATTTTTAATTTCAACGTCAGTGTTAATCAGCCCGGAATGCGCCCTAGGTTGCAGTCCTCAGCACATGTCCCTTGCAATCACAGCCACCAGACATTTTTCTTTCACTGTGGGAAAGTGTCAAATCCTTTCTCTTTGGGTACGTATTTGAGTCACAGGAAACGGTCTTTACATTCCACTCATAGGAATGAATGAGGTGTGAGAACATTTTAATTTCACATAAATGCTTCATGTCTTTATCAGAGTGGATTTATTTTTGTTACTTTTATGTAACTGTTTAAAAATTCTAACAATTATAAAAGTAATACAGATTCAGTATGGAAAATTTGGAACACAGATAAGGAAGAAAAGAAATGGGAGAAGCCATCTAAAGTCATGCAAAGACAATGACTGGTAGCATTTCCTGCTGTTTGGAAGCCTTTTAATTAAAATATGAATTATAAATTTTTCATTATTAAAGGTTATCTTCATATTTTTAAGATAAGTACCTGTGAAATGAGTTATCATTGCATCATACATGACTCTGATCGTTATATACACAGTTATGGCAATGTTCTTATAATTTTTGTTGTAAATAATGCTTATTGCAGTAAACAGTAAGGAACAATGAAAATTGACAAATAAACCTGAAACTATCTATATAATTCTAGAGTCAATTAAGGATAATATAAATTACACTGGCCTTGATTAAAATCAAAAGAAATGGGTTTGGGTCTCAGCTCTGCCAGCATATAGTGTGATTAAGAATAGGTTGCTTTAAGCCAAACCTGTGGTAACTCTACTTGGAGACTCTGAGTATTTCCTGTAATTACCCAGCTGAGATTTTGTATTGTTGATATAAGGGACCACTTTACTCTTCTTCCCTAAATAGAAGACAGTGAGAGCCTAGTGCACAAAAGGGGCTCTTTGAGAAAAAGGCTCATAGCAGATTTGTCTCATCAAGAATTCCAGCTAGGTCTTAGCTAAATGAAAAAGCAAGAAAGAGGTGCACAGGACAAATAGGAGTGCTTCTCTTCACTACCACCCACACTCTAGGGATCAGATGTTAGTCTCAAATGCACCAGGGAGTGCGTAGAGGGGAGTGGGAAGGGGTGATTCAAAACTCTTGAGAAGAAACAGAGGCTCACCCTCCCCCACAAAAAAGAATAGGTTGCTTAACCTCTCTTAAGTTCAGTTTTTTATCTGTAAAATAAAGGGGTTGAACTTTATCCCTAAAGTCCTTTCTTGTGTTAAAGTTTTCTGAATTAGGTGATTAGAATCAACAGTTGAGCATTTCTTTGCTAGATTTGACCTGTGCAAGCAACCACCTCTGATACGAAAATTACTAATTTCTGTTTTCTATTCATAGATGAGTTCATCCAGATGATCACTTTAATTCTCCATCAGTGAAAACACAGCCAAAGAAGAAAATCAACTTAAGAGTTATTCTGTTAGTCACAAATTCATTCACGCTCTAAGAAGACTAAATTGATATAGGGCAGAAATGACGTTTAAAACTATAGTACAGCCTTTTTTCCTCTCAGCTGGGTAATCTCATATTTGGAGAAACAGAGTAGAAAGGCATGGTGGCTGGCAGCAGCCTTGCTGGAGGAATACCTGAGCAGAGGAAGCTGCCCCAGCTTCCTGTCACCCCAGCCTCCTTCAGTAGCCCTTCTGAACACTTCAGACAGGAAGACTCCAGGAATCTGTCTGGTGAGACCTGTGTGGCTGACATGGTCTTGGTGCTCTGGCCAGATGTCAGGCCTGAGCCTCTGAGGTGGGAGAGCCAAGTTCAGGACACTAGTCCACCAGAGACCTCCTGGTCCCATGTAATATAAAATGGCAAGGCGCCCCCAGAGATCTCCATCTCAATGCTAAGACTCAGCTCCACTCAATGACCAGCAAGCTCCAGTGCTGGACACCCCATGCCAAACAGCCAGCAAGACAGGAACACAAGCCCACCCATTGGCACAGAGGTTGCCTAAAATCATAATAAGTTCACAGACACCCCAAAACACACCACTAGATGAGGTCCTGCCCACCAGAAAGACAAGATGGAGCCTCATGCACCAGAACACAGGCACCAGTCCCCTCCACCAGGAAGCCTACACAGCCCACTGAACAAACCTTAGCCACTGGGGGCAGACACCAAAAACAATGGGAACTACGAACATGCAGCCTGCAAAAAGGAGACCCCCAAAACAGTAAGTTAAGCAAAATGAGAAGACAGAAATATGCAGCAGATGAAGGAGCAGGTAAAAACCCACCAGACCAAATGAAGAGGAAATAGGCAGTCTACCTGAAAAAGAATTCAGAGTAATGATAGTAAAGATGATCCAGAATCTTGGAAATAGAATGGAGAAAATACAAGAAACGTTTAACAAGGACCTATAAGGACTGAAGAGCAAACAAACAATGACAAACAACACAATAAATGAAATCAAAAATTCTCAACAAGGAATCAATACCAGAATAACTGAGGCAGAAGAACGGATAAGTGACCTGGAAGGTAAAATAGTGGAAATAACTACCACAGAGCAGAATAAAGAAAAAAGAATGAAAAGAATTGAGGACAGTCTCAGAGACCTCTACAACAACATTAAACACATCAATATTTGAATTATAGGGGTCCCAGAAGAAGAAGAGAAAAAGAAAGGGACTGAGAAAATATTTGCAGGGATTATAGTTGAAAACTTCCCTAATATGGGAAAGGAAATAATCAATCAAGTCCAGGAAGCACAGAGTCTCATACATGATAAATCCAAGGAGAATCACGCCAAGGCACATATTAATCAAACTATCAAAAATTAAATACAAAGAAAAAATATTAAAAGCAGCAAGGGAAAAGCAACAAATAACATACAAGGGAATCTCCATAAGATTAGCAGCTGATCTTTCAGCAGAAACTCTGCAAGCCAGAAGGGAGTGGCAGGACATATTTAAATTGATGAAAGGGAAAAACCTACAACCAAGAAGATTCTACCCAGCAAGGATCTCATTCAGATTTGATGGAGAAAGTAAAACCTTTACAGACAAGCAAAAGTTAAGATAATTCAGCACCACCAAGCCAGCTTTACAACAAATGCTAAAGGAACTTCTCTAGGCAGGAAACACAAGAGAAAGAAAAGACCTACAATAACAAACCCAAAACAATTAAGAAAACGGTAATAGGAACATACATATAGATAATTACCTTAAATGTAAATGGATTAAATGCTTCAACCAGAAGACAAAGACTGGCTGAATGGTTACAAAAAAAAGACCCATATATATGCTGTCTACAAGAGACCCACTTCAGACCTAGGGACACTGAAAGTGAGAGACTGAAAGTCTCAGACACTGAAAGTGTCAGACACTCAGACACTGAAAGTCTCAGACCTAGAGACTGAAAGTGAGGAGATGGAGAAAGATATTCCATGCAAATGGAAGTCAAAAGAAAGCTGGAGTAGCAATTCTCATATCAGACAAAAGAGACTTTAAAACAAAGACTATTACAAGAGACAAAGAAGGACAGTACATAATGATCAAGGGGTCAATCCAAGAAGAAGATATAACAATTGTAAATATTTATGTACTCAACACAGGAGCAACTCAATACATAAGGCAAATGCAAACAGCCATAAAAGAGGAAATCAACAGTAACACAATCATAGTAGGGGACTTTAACACCTGACTTTCACCAATGGAAAGATCAACCAAAATGAAAATAAATAAGACAACACAAGCTTTAAATGACACATTAAACAAGATGAATTTAATTGATATTTATAGGACATATCATCCAAAAACAGCAGAATACACTTTCTCTTCAAATGCTCATGGAACACTCTCCAGGATAGGTCACATCTTGGGTCACAAATCAAGCTTTGGTAAATTTAAGAGAATTGAAATTGTGTCAAGTATCATTTCTGACCACAGCACTATAAGACTAGATTTCAGTTACAGGAAAAAAAACTGTAAAAAATACAAACACTTGGAGGCTAAACAATACACTATGAAATAGCCAAGAGATAACTGAAGAAATCAAAAAATACCTAGAAACAAATGACAATGAAAACACAACAGCCTAAAACCTCTGGGATGCAGCAGAAGCAGTTCTAAGAGGGAAGTTTATAGCAATACAATCCTACCTCAACAAACAAGAAAAATCTCAAATAAAAAACCTAACCTTACATCTAAAGCAATTAGAGAAAGAAGAACAAAAAAACCCCAAAGTTAACAGAAGGAAAGAAATCATAAAGATGAGATCAGAAATAAATGAAAAAGAAATGAAGGAAATGATAGCAAAGATTAATAAAACTAAAAGCTGGTTCTTTGAGAAGATAAACAAAATTGATATACCATTAGCCTGACTCATCAAGAACAAAAGGGTGAAGACACAAATCAACAGAATTAGAAATGAAAAAGGAGAAGTAACAACTGACACTGCAGAAATACAAAGGATTATGAGAGACTACTACAAGCAATATATTCCAATAAAATGAACAACCTGAAAGAAATGGACAAATTCTTAGAAAAGCACAACCTTTCGAGACTGAACCAGGAAGAAATAGAAAATATAAACAGTCTATCACAAGCATTGAAATTGAAACTGCGTTCAAAATCTTCCTACAAACAAGAGCTCAGAACCAGATGGCTTCACAGGCGAATTCTATCAAACATTTAGAGAAGAGCTAACACCTATCCCTCTCAAACTCTTCCAAAATATAGCAGAAGACAAAACACTCCCAAACTCATTCTATAAGGCCACCATCACCCTGACACCAAAACCAGACAAAGATGTCACAAAAAAGAAAACTACAGGCCAATATCACTGATGAACATAGTTGTGAAATTCCTCAACAAAATACTAGCAAACAGAATCCAGCAGCACATTAAAGGGACCATAAGCCATGATCAAGTGGGGTTTATCCCAGGAATGCAAGGATTCTTCAATATATGCAACTCAATCAATGTGATACACCATACTAACAAATTGAAGGATAAAAAACATATGATCATCTGAATAGATGCAGAAAAAGATTTCAACAAAATTCAACATCCATTTATGATAAAAACCCTCCAGAAAGCAGGCACAGAGGCAACTTACTTCAACATAATAAAGGCCATATATGACAATCCCACAGCCAACATCATTCTCAATGGTGAAAAACTGAAACCCTTTCCACTAAGATCAGGAACAAGACAAGGTTGCCCACTCTCACCACTATTATTCAACATAGTTTTGGAAGTTTTAGCCACAGCAATCAGAGAAGAAAAAGAAATAAAAGAAATCCAAATTGGAAAAGAAGAAGTAAAGTTGTCACTGTTTGCAGATGACATGATACTATACATAGAGAATCCTAAAGATGCTACCAGAGAACTACTAGAGCTAATCAATGAATTTGGTAAAGTAGCAGGATACAAAATTAATGCACAGAAATCTCTTGCATTCCTATACACTAATGATGAAAAATTTGAAAGAGAAATTAAGGAAACACTCCGATTTACCACTGCAACAAAAAAAATAAAATACCTAGGAATAAACCTACCCTAGGAGACAAAAGACCCGTACGCAGAAAACTATAATACACTAATGAAAGAAATTAAAGACGATACAAACAGATGGACAGATATACCATGTTCTTGGATTGGAAGAATCAACATTGTGAAAATGACTATACTACCCAAAGCAATCTAAAGATTCAATGCAATCCCTATCAAACTACCAATGGCAGTTTTCACAGAACTAGAACAAAAAATTTCACAATTTGTATGGAAACACAAAAGACCCTGAATAGCCAAAGCAATCCTGAGAAAGAAAAACAGAGCTGGAGGAATCAGGCTCCCGGACTTCAGACTATACTACAAAGCTACAGTAATCAAGGCAGTATGGTACTGGCACAAAAAACAGAAATATAGGTCAATGGAACAGGAGAGAAAGCCCAGAGATAAACTCATGCACATATGGTCACCTTATCTTTGATAAAGAAGGCAAGAATATACAATGGAGAAAAGATAGCCTGTTCAATAAGTGGTGCTAGGAAAACTGGACAGCTACATGGAAAAGAATGAAATTAGAACACTCTCTAACACCGTACACAAAAATAAACTCAAAATGGATTAAAGACCTAAATGTAAGGCCAGACAGTATCAAAATCTTAGAGGAAAACATAGGAAGAACATTCTTTGACATAAATCACAGCAAGATCCTTTTTGACCCACCTCCTAGAGAAATGGAAATAAAAACAAAAATAAACTTATTTTTAAAATAAGTTATTTAATATTTTAATATTTATTAAAAAATAAAAGCTCTTGCACAGAAACCATAAACAAGACGAAAAGACAACCCTCAGAATGGGAGAAAATATTTACAAATGAAACAATGGACAAAGGATTAATCTCCAAAATATACAAACAGCTCATGCAGCTTAATAACAACAAAACAAACAACCCAATCCAAAAATGGACAGAAGACCTAAATAGACTTTTCTCCAGAGAAGATATACAGATTGCCAACAAACACATGAAAGGATGCTCAACATCACTAATCATTAGAGAAATGCAAATCAAAACTACAATGAGAGATCACCTCACACCGGCCAGAATGGCCATCATCAAAACGTCTACAGACAATAAATGCTGGAGAGAGTGTGGAGAAAAGGGAACCCTCTTGCACTGTTGGTGGGAATGTAAATTGATACAGCCACTATGGAGAACAGTATGGAGGTTTCTTAAAAAACTAAAAATAGAACTATCGTATGACCCAGCAATCCCACTACTGGGCATAAACCCTGAGAAAACCATAATTCAAAATAAGTCATGTACCACAATGTTCATTGCAGCTCTATTTACAATAGCCAGGACATGGAAGCAACCTAAGTGTCCATCAACAGATGAATGAGTAAAGAAGATGTGGCACATATATACAATGGAATATTAGCCATAAAAAGAAACGAAAGTGAGTTATTTGTAGTGAGGTGGATGGACCTAGAGTCTGTCCTGCAGAGTGAAGTAAGTCAGAAAGAGAAAAACAAATACCGTATGCTAACACATATATATGGAATCTAAAAAAAAAATGGTTCTGAAGAACCTAGGGGCAGGACAGGAATAAAGACACAGACGTAGAGAAAGGACTTGAGGACACAGGGAGAGGGAAGGATAAGCTGGGAAGAAGTGAGTGTCACTGACATACATACACTACCAAATGTAAAATAGATAGCTAGTGGGAAGCAGCTGCATAGCACAGGGAGATCAGCTCGGTGCTTTGTGACCACCTAGAGGGGTAGGATAGGGAGGGTGGGAGGGAGACCTAAGAGGACAGGATATGGGGATATATGTATACATATAGATAAATCACTTCGTTATACAGCAGAATCTAACACACCATTGTAAAGCAATTATACTCCAATAAAGATGTTAAAAAACAAAAAGAAAAACTGCAGTACAGTCCAGTTCTTTCCTCAAGCAAAGTATCGGTTAATCTGTAACAATATTAAGAACTCCATTTGTAGAGAAGAGAAGAATCACAGAATAAGCTTGGAGGACACTGGAGCAATGGTATAATCTAGTCTTGCCTCGTATCATGGATGGCAAACTCAAATGCATATAGGAACCATACAAATAGGTAGTATAAATGTCTCCTTATATCTGTCCCATTTCACTGAATGAATAAACCCAATGATAGAGTGACAGGGGCCGTGGAGAATTGGAAAATGTGTCCCCAGAAAAAGACAAAGATCCACCAGATTTTTGGCAGGAGGAATGTGAGCACAGCATAGCCAAATCTTCTGATTTTTCAGGAAAAGCTAGCAATCCAGATGTAGGTGTGTGTGTGTGTGTGTGTGTGTGTGTGTGTGTGTGTGTGTGTGTGTAAATTTCCAAGTTTCTAATTTTGGCTCAAAGTTGCTTTTTGTTTTTTGGGTTTTTTTCCCCTGAACTATGTGGGCCAAACAGTACAACTGTGGGCCACCAATTTGCAAACCTCCAGCGTGTATAGAAAACTTGACTCCCTCCATATTCTGGAATGCATGCTGCATAGACATGCTACTGAAGCATTCAGGCAAAAAGTGGAAGACCAAGCCAACCATCTGGGGAAGAGAGAGCTTCATCTGCATTGCCCTAAAAGATGCTCAACATTTAAACCCAAGGAGATCCATTTTGGAAGTATTTCCTCCAAACAGCTATGTGTTTTCTCACGTATGAATAAAATAGCTGATGATGATTGGACATACAGCTCTTTGGTTTTCAGCTTTTTAGTTTAACAGAGTTAGTATCCTAAAATGTAAATTAATCCCTTTTAAATGAACTTGGGAAAAAGTCTTATGATCAATGTATGCAATTTACTTGAATTCAATTTGAACAATAAAATTATCCCAAAGCCTCCGAACCCCACTCCCTCCCTTACCTCCAACCACAAGAAAGGGGCATTATGCAAAGAAATATTCCACTGCTTTGCTGATGTGTCTAACGTTAGAACACTTGCTCCTCCCTCTCATTCCTATAAAACATCTGCGCAAAGTGGGCCCAGCTGGCTTGCAAATATGTTTCCATGATGCAGGCCAGCTTTCAGCCCCTTCCTATCACCCTTTGTCTTTTGTCTCCTTTCTGCCAGTGAGCATTTCCCTTTTAAACATCTAATGCTTAGTGAAAAAAATCATTGTTAACAGGTTAAAAGTTAATGTGTTTCACCTGTTTCACCTCCTTCCATTAGTAAACTTGGACCCGCAAAGGAGGATTTGACATATTACTTGTTGGCCTATCTCCTCCACAGAGGAAATTATGAGGGGTGCTCAAGAGCTGTTCATCAAAATGTCAGGCTCAAATTTGGTAAAGTCATTATAACACCTGCTTTCTGGGAATTCTCATGAAATCTCACTCCTCACTTTGTATAGAGTCTGCTATTGGCCAAGAAATACACACACCCATGACTTTTATTTACAGTTCAAGGCCTATTTGGGGATGGTGGGGAGGAAGGAAATTTCAGAAATCAGCTAGTGGTGAACGGTCCTAGAGGATGACGCTGAAAGGCATCCAGACTGCTTGGGAAGCCTCTTGAGATTACGGGGTTCTTGCAAGATTGCCAGGGACTTCTGAACTTTCCATCAGTTCAGACTCAGTAAGCTAGGAGAAGAGTTTCACCAGGAAACTATCTCAACTCCAGCCAAAGCAGCAAGCATCTGATATTCAGGTAGATTAAAAAGAAATAAGATGCAAAAAAAAAAAAGAAAAAGAAAAAAAGCAAGTCTGAAGTACTTGAAAGTCATAGAAAAGGCTCAAAATGGCAATCCTTTTGAGAGTGAACTAGGTTCCTTCAACCAAAGCATATACTCAATATTCAGGTCCTCACCTCTTTCTATATTCTATCTTCTTGCACAATAACACCCCCACCTCTCCTATACTCCTCCCCTGCTGACCACCCAAGGACATTCTAAGTAAAAGGGAAATGTGGGTCTTCCTGGCTCAGTGGGGGATCTTAAATAGTTTTTAATTCCCAAATTGCTCATGCCTTTTTATCTACCACTTCTGCAACTAGAAGGGATAAGAGCTAAAAGGCCATAAGCCTTGAAGATTAAAATGATGGAACTCTCCCCAAATTCAGCTGCTAATTTTTCCAAGAATTAGCCATGCTCTCCCACCAATTAACACTGCTAGATGTAGCAAATAAAAATACAGGATACCAGTTAAATTAGAATTTCAGAAGACAGTAAATCTCTTTTATTATACATCCCAAATACCATATGAACATACTTGTACAAAAAAATTATTCACTGTTTAGCTGAAATAAAATTTAACTGTCTATCCTGTATTTTATCGGGTAATCTACTACCAACGGATTCAGGAAAATGGTTGGACTTTAGAGCCTGGTGAATCGAAGAAGAATATTCATTCAACAAAGCTAGTGAATAGGAATTTTAAAACGTAGAAAGCTCTTAACTGAAAGAAAAAGGCTAAAGGACCCACTTTACCCTACCTTTTTATATGATCAGCTAGCCCAGTGATTCTCCACCATGGCTGTACATTAGTCACTGGGGGAACAGCTAAACATTTCTCATGTTTACACCCTGCCCTAGACCAAATGGATCAGAGTGGAATATTTTAAGATGTCTCGTGATTCTAATGAGAGTCAGATTGAGAACGATTGAGCTAAAGAGGCAATGGAGAAAAGCTGAAGTGTGGCAGGGAGTGTGACTGTTTTAACCCAGGTTCCCAAACTTTACTGCATATTGCATTCTCCCTGGGGATCTTTAAAAACCACTGATGCCCAACAGCCACTCCTAGGCACTTCAATTCCATTAGTGTTGGGTACAGACTAGGCATCAGGAGTTATAAAAGCTTCTCAGTTGTTTTAATGTACAACAAAGTTTGGAGACTACTCTTTGAAACTTATATACCTCTATATCTTAGGATGGAAGCAGTACTAATTACTTTTGTGGGAGAAGGAATGAAATCAAACCTTCCAACCATATTTAAGAATAAATTAGATGTTACTTTTTCGACCTATTTTTCCCATGTTGGCTGGGAGAGTTAAACCCTACGAAGAGTATGCTGTTTTCAAGAGCTTAACTCTGCCTGTTTATAGGATGCCTATTAATCCCTTTGCCAGGAGTTTTATAGGTGGAAGGAGGACAGTCGCCCAAGACCCTTTCGTAACTCCCTGGCTTCAGTCATATATAATAATAACGATTAAGTACCAGTGTGATTCAGAAGCCATACTTCTTCTGTACATAAAGATTTGCTCTATGCACAAACTGATGGATTGGCATGGAGGGAAGTGTGTGATGCCAACCTCCAGACTAATTTGCAAAAAGGAAAAAAAATAATCTGGGTCTTGCTATATTCAAATATGGTCAAAAGGGACATGTATTCCTCTGATCTTTCTTACAAATTGCTAAGCTCACACTGATCCCTGAAACTGTTAGTCTTCCAACATTTAAAAGGTTACTCACCCCCAAGAGATTATTCAGCCCTGATCTGACAGAAAGTGCAAGAGCATTGCTTTTTAGCGCCAAAAGCCAACAGACCTGAATTCCAAAGAAGCATGCTTTGTGTGAGGATATGGGCCTTACCCCAGCTGGTGGGGTAATCTGAGAGCCAAGGGAAGACATGACTGTCAGAGAGGACACCTGATGAGTTCCAGAACTCGAGCTTAAGGAAGTATTTCACAAGACTAACCAATTTATCAAAAGTAGCCAAATACTGCCAGCATGCATTGCATCATGGGGGAGTAGATGGGGTTCACTTGTGATGAAGCCAGAGTCTGAGCATCCTGCCTGATAACAAGAGGCAAGTAAATGGTAAAACAATGATTAATACAAAGAAAGGATCACATCTAATATCAGAGTTGCCTAAAGTTTTATCACCATGATAGGAAAAAAGGGAGCTTTTACTGTCTGCATAAGGTATATAAAGCCTGCAAAACACTTTCTCATGTCTCATATTTTGAGAGAAATTTGAAAACATAAAATTATCTTTAAAATACACATAACTAACATTTCTTATTACTGTGCTTTTGAGTGTTCTTACATAGCTGATTATTACATAATCAAAGGACTTTAAGGATTACTGGAAATGTCCACTCTTTTTAATATTTTCTATTTTTGGAAAATTAATAGGATGACATGTGCCAGATTTGTTTTGCAGGAAATAGATAAACCTGTCGAAGACATAATAAAATATTAGGAAAACATGAGTTTTAAAACTTTAAGCTCATCGAGGGTGACTCTTCCTTTAAGAGAACTTACTACATGAAGTCTGTATTTACACAAAAGTGAACATTTACTTTAGCCAAGGAGTCTTTGCTTTGCAGGCCTCTCCAATAGGGTTATTTTATATACCAAGTTCCCTAGTACAATTTAAAATGCTTGAATTACAGAAATTATATCAATACATAAATTCTGAATGAAGAAATATTGGTTCAAATGAGGGACACAAATCATCACAGGTGAATGAAGCAATAAAAATCTCAGAGGGTATCAAGTACCCTAAACTATTTATTCAGTGTACTGTCTCTGTGACATGTAATTTGTTTCATGTAAACTGATTAATCAATTTTTAGCATTTTTCATTGAGGATTAAGAATAGTATTTTTTTCTACAAGTTACTTGACTTTGATGTTTCAAAGAGAGTTTATAGATTCCCCATTTAAATCAATGAATTGCATTTTTCATTCATTCATCAAACTTGACTTTAGCATCTAGCATGTCCCAAGCACTTGCTGGGAGAAACCACAGTGAGCAAAACATACATTGGCCTTTTCCATCCTAAAGAGCTTAAGTTTTAGTGAGGGAAGCAGACATAAATTACACAAATTTCCACAAACTATTATAATTGTTCCAAAGGATAAGCACAAGTTGATATGACTGTACACAGAGGACACGCCCTAGGCTAAGGATTCAGAAAAGGGGTCCCAGAGGGAGTCACATTTGAGCTGAGACAATGCTCTTAATAATAACAGCTACTATTTACTGACATTATGCTAAAGGTTTAAAAAGTATTAGCTCACTTAAACCATACAACAAACTACTGAATTAGATACTTTGATTATCCCATTTTGTACTCCAGGAAACTGAGGCTTAGAGAGGCTAAGTAGTTTGTTAAAGGCAACCAGAGGAAGTAACAGAGCCTGCAGTTGAACCCAGATGCTGAGTCTAGAACATGTATTGTATTCTTAACTATTACTCATAGGGCTTCTCTAGTGAAAAGGATGAGATGGTGTTTATTAGTCTGCTTGGGTTGCAATAATGAAATACTTAAACAAAAGAGAATTTATTTTTCACAGATCTGGAGGCTAGGAAGTATAAGATCAAGGTGCTGGCCCACTCATTTCCTGGTGAGGGCTCTCTTCTTGGCCTGTAGATGCTTCTCTCACATGGCCCTTTTTCTGTGGTACAAAGAGAGCGAAAGAGACATCTCTTTCTCTTCCTCTCCTCATAAGAGGCCACCAATTCTATGGGATTAGGGCCCCACTCCTATGACCTCATTTAATCATAATTACCTCCTAAAGACCCTATCTCCAAATACAGTCATACTGAGGGTTAGGACTTCAACATATGAATTTGTAGGGGACACAATTCACTCTATAGCATGGAGTAAACTAAGTAGGAGGAGAAGAATGATCCAGATGAGGAATAACTATGATCTCAAAAGACTGAGAGTATAGGTGCTAATAAATACGTGCATTTGGCTTATCTTCTGCCTGAAACTAGAATGGTAACCATATCCACCAACAGAATTTAATGTTTGTAACAGAAAGACGGTCATGTCAGATAAAATATTTGCAAAGACTGTCACCTAGTGGCAATAGGCAAGAGGTAGCTCATAGGCGAGTATTACTGAACTGGGGTATTCATGTATTTTGTGTGCATTCCCAAGTTGTTTTTCCTAAGAATAAAATGCATTAAACTAAGCATTACAACACTGAGACAGTCACCACTTCTTTCCATATAGAAAAGCAGTGTGACAGTTCCAAGCTCGCAGAGAAAGAACAGGACTCTAAATTTTATCCCATCCTACTTCGAGTCAGACCAAATAAATATGGGCCAACAGTACAGTGAGTAATATATATATATCATAACCAGTGAATATGTTTTATTCAGCAGTGTAGATTTATCCAGGGTCACAGTACTGGATAAAGGGCCCCAACTAGTTGAGGTACTGTCATAAAATAAAAGGAATATGTAGTGGATACTGGAAGACAGGAAGTCGTAAGTAGTAACTACAGTTTTGTGAATAGTTGCAAAAATCAGGACTCTAGAATTTTTTATGTACATATATATATTGAACTAACTAGAGTGGGTACTATTCTTGGCAAGTAAAAACCATAACTGGTATAAACACTGCATCTTAATTCTAACTGGCTTAGGTGCTAAAATCATCTGAAGAAGTAAGCTTAACGGGGATGTAATGGTAATGTGAAGTGGTGCCAAGAAAGGGATTACATACAAGCTGTTTGGATCCTTATTTTCCTCCACTGTAGACTAGGCCCCTTCGTTTAGGGTAAACCGTCCCTTGGGTTCAACCAAGACATTTTTCTCAGAGGAGCCATCACTAGATTTTATCCCTGGAAGTTAGCAACTTTCAGTTTTAGCCTCATAAACTCCTAAATGCAGAATGGGAAGCTGACAGGTTAATTAGTCCATTCACGCTCAGACATAAGTATTATTGAGTGTATTGGTTAAAATTATTTACATTTCAAATAACATAAAACTCAAATTGAAGCTATTGATATTTGAGCAAAAACTAAACAGTTCAGGGATATCTCCAGCTTCAAGAGGAGCTTGATGTAGGGCCCAAATAGCATGGCCAAGACTCTTTTTACCTATTTATCAGCTCTGCTTTTGATTCTATTTCAAGCTGACTTAAGCTTCATGGACCTAAGATGGCAGCTGGCAGCTCTGGGCTGCAAAGTCTAAGTACAGAAGGGGTTAACAAAATCCATTTTTCCAGCAGTCCCAGTGAGTATCTCATTGTATTTCACCCACTTGGATTTAGTCACATGCACATCCCTGAACCAATGACTACAATCAGAGTGACTCTAGAGTTGAAGGGTAGGATCAATTTTAAACAATCCACATGGCTGAAAATGGAGGGAAAAATGACTTACCCAAAGAATAATCAGAATGCTTTGGGAAGGAAAAGCAGGAGGGAACTGATGCTGAAAAGTTAACCAATAAATGTCCACAATATTGGGATAATGCACCTTTGCTCTGAATGAGGACTGCACATATTCAGGGGGAAAAGGAATATAGCAGTAGGGCTCACGAAGAGTTGAAGCTGCTGCTATACATAGCCGACCCAGGAGAGACTGCAGACTAGGCTGGCATGGTCATTATTACTACTAAATTGTCAAACCCACCACCTGGTACAATTATTCATTTTGGTATCAAATCATCACAGAAGGAGCTGTGACAATTCAATTTCCTGATCTCTTCTCAAATGGCTCTTCTGTTTATTTTGTTGGATCCTTATTCTCCTCCTGTTCCAAAGATTAGGACAATGACCAAAGTCCTGCACACAGCCCTCTCTTCTCTCTCTCTAAGCCTCTTTCTTGACCTCAGCCAATCTCCATGTTTTAATTACCACAACCTTGAGTATAACTTCCAAAACTTCATCTCCTGGTCCATCCTATGAATCATGGAACTTTGTAAATTAATCCAGTTCTTATTTGCAAACTCTGTGTCTCAGGGTTCTGGGCTTGTTCTTCTTTGGCCCCTAGCTTAGAGCTTTCCTTAATATTATGAAGGAACAAGAAAGTCTAAGTCGTACTCTGAGTAACGGTTTATTGTTTGGTAAATGCCCCTTCCACTAAATTCTAAGTTCCTTGAGGACAGAGACTATTCACCTGTGGTACCAAAAAAACCTTAATCATTCAATAAGTGCATGTCAAAATACACACAGCTTTCAGTGCAATGCAACCACTCCCTTCTACACCATTTTTGATAACCAGTCCTCTCTTTTCCACTAGAACAGTCATAGTGAAGGAATGATGGCCAGTTTACTACAGCAGTCTATCCAAGTTTTGAACAGCTATAATATTATGAATTATACAATTAGAAATATTATTATTATTAGAAGTAATATTATAGCAATAATATTAGGAACTGTATTCCCAGCATCCAAGTTCCTTTGCTATGCTTGAGGAATCCACTACTCTGTACGAGGAGGCAAAATCAAATCTCTTATTATATAAACTGAAAATGACAGATGCATTATTTTCCTGACCCTTGGCATTTAGCACATGGTATGTGGACCTCATCTCAGTATGTGGAACTGCATTTGTAACTGTGAATCTTAAGCAAGTTATCCAAAAAAAGCAGAATTCATTTCACTTGTGACATCTACTGTCCAGTGGTGGTATAGGCAGCACCCTATCCAGACAGTTCCTAAAGACTGACTTTAATTTTGAAACGGGTAGCTTCTATGATTTTACTAATACTGTCTCCTCTCCTTGAATGCATTCCTCCTTGCTTAGCTCAGTCACCTTCAAGGCCCTGCTCAAGTGCCTCCTGCACTGTGGAACGTTAAAGAAACACCATGACAAACCTGACCTCTCCCATCACACATCTCCTTTAGTGTAGGGTATACACCATTCATGTGACATTTATACACATCCCTGTGGTTATTTATATTTGCTTTTATTTAATCCCCTACTATGCTGTGAGCATCTTCCAGAGTCAAGTGGCAATTACCACCTTCTGAATTCTTTGCATTATGCCTAGCACACTGTGGTCACTCAGCTACAAGTTTAAAATATTTTAAAAATATTAGATATGAAAGAAACATCAGTGAAATGTAGGTTTACATTCTCACGTAACAAAGGAGAAAAATGAAGTTCAGATACATTATAGGTTACCTAATTTCGGCCAGTCATGATTGGCCTAAGCTAGAATGGGTATCTTCCTGACTCCTGAGTTGAAGAATCTTTGTCAAATGAAAGGGAAAATCAGATTTCATTTATTCAAGAACATGGGAGTGGTGACAAATGAAGGAACATCTGACTCATTCAGACCCCAAATGCACCTGCTAGGGTACACTGTGAACAACATGAAGACATCATTGTTTTCAGTCTTCAAAGCCAGAACAATCCTTTATTTAGTATGGCCTACCTCAGTTAGAAATAGAAGTCTGCAAAAGAAATTAAGAAGAGAAAAGCAGGGAGGGTGTGGCATACCAAGACCTAAGGAGACTCAAGGAGAACTATCAACTCTATCAATTGTTAAGAGAAATGAGGACTGAATAACGGATTTTGCAAGATAGAACTCACTGGTGACGTTGAGAAGAGCCATTCACTGGAGTGATGGGACCAAAACCTGAAGTGGGGAAAAAAGTTAGAATAAAAAGTAAGAAAATGAAATAATGAGCCTGAATTTTTTTTGTTTTTCAGGAATTTTGTTATCAAGGGAAGAAAATAAATGATGTGGTAGCTGATTTGAGGTCAAGGGAGGTTAGAGTTATTTTTTGAGATGGAAGTCCTTATAACATGCTTATTTGTTCAAAGGGAAGAAAAAACTGATGTGAAAAACAGAGCACCTATGGCCAAATCTCCAAGTAGGCAAGAAAAGATGGCCTCAAAAGCACAACATGATCCATACGACAGTTGCTAGGACTCAGAAGTGCTCACTAAATGTTGGCTATTATTATTTCTTATCGCCTAAAATTTTGAATAATGAATAGGCATCAGGTTTACAAAATATAAAATCATATTTAAAGACACACGCAAGAGCTTGGACTTCAGCAGCAGACTGCATTAGTTCAAATTCTGGTTCTACCACTTGGCCAAGATATCTTTCTTCTAGGGGCTTTGTTTTCCTTTGCAGAAAAAGACAGTAATACCTACCTCATAAGGCTGTTGGCGGGCTTAAATGAGATAATCCGTGTAAAATTTAGCACTGTACTCGCGAGTGGTGAAGGTTCAAGTGTTTAAGGCCACTATAATAACTGTCATTCTGTCCTATAAGCGTAACTGTGATTCTGTCTATAACATTTTTCAGCACTGTCACACTGATTTAAATTCCTGGAGGTCACAGGGCAGAGCTTTCAGAACGCACATTGGCCAACGCGCTGTTAGGCCAGCACACTATGGAATTCCCCCACCGCCTCGTCTTCTAGCGACACAGTCCCTCCAGAAGCTACTGTCGTTACGAAAACAAACAAACAAAAAAACACCTAGAGGACCAACCCTGAATAAGACTAACGAGCCACAGAACCACGTCTGCGCCAAGCCCGAAGCGCTCTACTTGCACCTGCGCAGTCGCTGTAGGTAGGGCGTGGCAGTCTTGGACCTTCCTCCCTGTTTTGCCTTTACGCGCCGTCAGGGCGGAAAGTCTCGCGAGACATGTGAGTTCTCGCGGGAACTACATTCAAAAAGCCCTGGCGCTTAACCGAGAGCTTGCTGAGTGAATGGGCCGGTGTCTGCGGTGCGGTGGCGTTAACGTCGAGAATCTGAGCGCGGCGAGCTGCAGCAGCAGGGGAAGGGGTGAGGAGAGAGGTAGGGGCAAGGTACCTGGATGGAAGTGCGTGTGAAGAGGGAAGCTGGGGAGCGGCATGGAGAGGACTACTGGGGAGGGGAGAGCAGGGCCTAAGGAAACTGGGGGCCTGGGTCTCCGCCCAGGCTTTCAGCTGGAACAGCTTCTTCGGCGGAACTCAGTTCTTATAAACCAGGTTCCGAGCCGGTCTCAATATTCCGTTGGGCCGCTTCAACGCTCCCGAGGATTCTGCGTAGATACGGAAAGCCGGGTCCGCTGCCTGGGCCTCCGGAGGATAACAAACACTAGATCTGCGCTGTCCAGTACGACAGCCAATATAGCCCCATTTGGCAATCCGAAGACTACACCAAAAAGTAACCTCATTAATAATCTTTATAATGACTACATGTTGAAATGATCATCTTTTGGATGTATTGGGTTAAATAACGTATTGTTAAAGTGAGTTTCGCCAGTAT
Organism: Globicephala melas; assembly: GCF_963455315.2. Classification (NCBI taxonomy): domain Eukaryota; kingdom Metazoa; phylum Chordata; class Mammalia; order Artiodactyla; family Delphinidae; genus Globicephala; species Globicephala melas. Next base: position 144,566,392 of record NC_083316.1, read on the forward strand.
TTACTTTTTTTTAAAATGTGGCACCTAGAAAATTAAAAATCGACATGTCTTGTTCGCATTATATTTCTGCTGGACAGCGCTGCCTCATACAGTTACGTGTTGGATTTTGTCCTAGTTGCTTTTTACTCATTTGTTGGTTTAATCTTCTAAAAAAAACCCCTTTAGGTAGATGTTATTGTCCTTGTTTTACGGATGACAAAACAAGACATTGGGTAAGTTGTCCAAGTTGATGCAGCCATTGAGTAGTGAAAGTGGGGTAAGAACTCAAGCAGCCTGATTCCCTGAGCTCCCTGTCTCCTAAATGCTTTGTATATGCTACGTTTCTGAGAGGCAGAACAGAAAAGTGGTTAGGAGCACCAGGCTATGGAACTAGATCCTGTTCCCATCTCATTTAGCCACTTACTACCTGATAACCCTGGGTAAGTTACTTGACGTTTCTGTGCCTCAGTTTGTACATATGTAAAATGGGGGTGAAAGCCTTTTATTTCATATAGTTGTTGAGAGGATTAAATAAGATAATGTTTGCAAAGTACCGAGCACAATGTTTGGCACATTTTTGCTGTGCTTGTTATTCAACCCTGGCTACCTTTCTCCGCAGATTGATAGGTTAATTCTTACACATTCATTACATCTGTTGAAAAGTCACTTCCTCAGGGAAATCTTTCTTGTCCATATTCCCCCTGACCCTGTCCTCACCCCACTACCCAGATTAAGACAGCTGCCCTTTGTTATAGTCTCAGCACCATATACCTCTCTCTCTTGCACTTATCACACTTGTAACTTTACGTATCAGTTATTTGATTTAATGCCTTTCCACTAATAGACTGTAAGATTCAGGAAGGCGGGGATATTGTCTAGTTTGGGGATCACATTGTATCCTCAGCAGTAGCACAGTACCTGACACAAAATAGGAATTCCAGCAAATCTTTGGAATGAATGAGAGCTAATTTTTTGGCTGCCTTGGACATTGCTGGTTGGGATGTCTTGAGGCTAGCTCTGTTTTTTCTTTGGTAAATATTGATGACAGTAGTACTTAGTTCAGGTCCATTAAGAGAATTAAATGTGATAGTGCATTTGAAGCACTCTGCCTGGCAAATGGCAAATCCTTAGCAAATATAAATTATTATTAACAATTAGTGCAACAATTAGTGGCTGGCCCCATCATGTACAGGCTTTGGAAAGTTCTTGCATTTTAGAGCAGTGACAGGCAGCCCTGGATAACATAGGATACCTTTTTTTTCCCCCTGCTTCTAAAATCCTGTATTTCTTCCTTCATCTTCATTCTCAAAGATTTTGCTTCCTAATTTACTGATAAATTGAAGACATTAGAAGGGCACTTAGGCTGACTCCCAACACTATATCTACCTGCTTATCAGTGTACCCATATGCTTTCCTTTACTTTAGATGAAACATTTATGTTCCTGTCCAAAAATCAGACCCTGCACATTCATCACTCCAGTAGTTCTCCATGTTTCTATATCGTTAGTTTTCCTTCTCTCCTGGATCTATCCCATGTCATACAAGCATGCTGTTATTTTTTTCTTAATTTTTTTTTTTTTTTTTTTTTTTATGGTACGCGGGCCTCTCACTGTTGTGGCCTCTCGCATTGCGGAGCACAGGCTCCGGACGCGCAGGCTCAGCGGCCATGGCTCACGGGCCCAGCCGCTCCGTGGCATGTGGGATCTTCCCGGACGGGGGCACGAACCTGTGTGCCTTGCATCAGCAGGCGGATTCTCAACCACTGCGCCACCAGGGAAGCCCTTAAAATTTTTTTTTAAATTATTTTTTTCTTAAAAAATTTTTTGTCTTAAAAAAAAAACCCCAAAAACTTGATCTTACTTTCTCTCTAGCTACTGCTCCATTTATCTGCTCTTCTTTGCAGCAAAACTATGCTTGCTGTCTACTATTCTCCTACCATTCTTTCCAATTCACTCCAATCAGGCCCACATCTCCCCATCAAAACTACTCTTAGGGTCATCTCCTAATTGACCTCCATTAATTCAAATCCATTGGCCAGTTCTCAGTTTTCACCTTATTTAACTTAGCGTTTGGTGCAGTTGACCTTCTGCCTCCTTAGTACATTTTTGTTTATTGACTTCTAGGACAACACATGCTCTTCATTTTCCTCCCACCTCACTGGTCATGCTTGAGTATACTTTACGGTCTTCTTTCCCACCTCATAACAGGGCTCCAACCTTTGTCCTCTTCTCTTTAATTATGCTCATACTTTGGTGATAACAAAGCTCATGTATTTATGCTAATAACTCCCAAATTTATATCTCCAGCCCATACCCTTCTCCTACTTTTATAGCCATTGCTTACTTGACATATTTCATGTTTTAAAACTTAAACCTCTTATTTTCTCTCCCAAACAGTCTTTACCCACAGTTTTTGATGCCTCAACTATCGGCAAATCTATTCTACTAGTTGCTCAGCCAGAAGCTTTGGAGGCATTTAAAAATTCTCTTTCACACATCCCACATTTCCATTTTTCAGAAAATCACGTTGGCTTTCCCTTCAAAATATATGCTAGATCTGACCATTTCTCGTCACCTCCTATGGCAGCCACTCTGGTGTGAGCGGTCATCCCACCTGATCTTCTGCTTCCAACTTGCTTCCCTCCAAACTGTTCAGCATATCAGCCAAAATGATCCTTCTAAATGTATCATATCTCTACTCCAGACTTTGCAGTGATGCCCCATTTCACCCAGAGTAGAAAGCTAAAGCCTTTATTTACAATGGCCTGATCTCCATATTCTCCTCTGTTATCTCCTCTGACCTATATATACTCTATCTTGTTCATTCTTTGGACTTCCTTCAACTGTAGTGCTACACCTCTACTTGGAACATGATTTCCCTAAATAGTACATGGCTAATTCTCTTATCCTCTGCAAGGCTTTGCTCAGAAGTCACCTGAGGGGCTCCCCATTCAACACATTTTAAATTTTATCCTAGTTAGGATACACCCACCTCTTCCAAGCTTACTTACCCTGTTTTATTTTTTTTTCCATTTCCACTTTCTAGTGCATTTAGGTATTATATTATTATTGCTTGTCTTCTCCTACTGGAGGGTAAGTTTTATGAAAGCAGAGCCTTTTTTGGGGTCCGCTTGACCACTTGATGTATCTGAAGTGCCCAGAATGGAGCTCGGCACATAGGCATTCAAGAAGTATGTGTTGAAGGAAATGACTACATTGACTGGAGACATGGGAGAATAACTTAATAATGGCTTGTTGCTCTTTGAAGGCAAAGCTGAGTTTAAGCCTGGCCTAAGAGCCTGGAACCAATTTGGAAAGGATGATGAGTGAGGTTGAGTTAAAGTGGAATGTTTCTATATATAATGTTTAAGTCTTTGCTTGAAAATCTAGAATGAGATTGTCCTTTAATTACTCTGAACATGGTGCCTGTTTTGCATGCTTTCTTATGAATAACTAGGAAAATGCTAGTGAGTCTGTTTTCAATAAAGCACATTTAATGTGTTCAGGAAGTTAACACTGTTGTGAAAAATTGTGGACAGGCTAGTCCTTACCTTATGAATCTTATTCAAAGCCATCTTTTTATATTTTAAGTAGCATTTATGCTACTATAAAGTTTTTTGGCTTCTTTTATTGTTCTCTTAACTTGGTTACCTGTATAGTGATATAATTATGAGACCATCCTACCTTAGCATTTAAGGAAGCTTAGCACACAATAACTGAATGGTTTCCTGATAGTGCATCCCTTAGAAGCAAAATTAAATGTATTCATCTTTTTTTTGATTTGGTCTAAAATCGGGTAACAAAATAGTCAGACCTGGCTCTTAGAACAAGAATGCAAATTTGACCATTTAAAAGTCAGGAAGAAAATCTTTAATGCTGTGTTTTTATATTGCAGTGGTATTGAATATATACATACACACACAACACACAAACACACACATATCTTTTATTATTGATATGGAGTTTTTTGTTTAAGCTTAAGTACTTTTATTTCCTCTATTTACAATAGACAGGAAAAAATCATGGAGGCAGATATAATAGCAGATCTTCGATGCAAGCTCAAAGAAGTTGAAGAAGAGCGACTAAAAGCTGCACAGTATGGTTTACAACTAGTGGAGAGCCAGAACGAGTTGCAGAATCAATTGGATAAATGTCGTAATGAAATGATGACCATGACTGAGGTAGGACACTATATTCCTCTGTTTACAAAGATGTGCTTAGCTACTGAAGATCTGTGTTGTCCAGCAATTATTAATATTATTTTTATTTTCTGAGGATTTTAGGCCTAGTTCCCACCCATCCCCATTAAAAGGAAATGAACTAAATGAATTTCTAATATTTTTTCTGACTCAGTGTGTTCTGAGTTTAAAAAATAAGTTATTTTCACTCTCTTTACTACATACTGAATTTTAGACTTTGCTTTGTCTGCACTCTTCCTAGGTGACCTCACTTGTTTCATAGTTTTTGGTAACATCTAAATGCCCCATGATTGTTACACCAAGTCCTTAGTTCTCCCCTAAAGTTTAGAATTTTGTATTCAATTGCCCACTAATGGGCATCTCAGACTTAACATAAACAGAATAGTTAATTCCCTGCCCACTAACCAAACATGCTCTTGCAAAATTCTTTACCTTACTTAGTAAATGTAATAACGTTCATCCAGTTACTTGAGCCAGAAATCTAGGAGTTTTACTCAATATCTTTCTGTCCCTTATTTCTAGTATTTAATCCATTAGTAAGCTCTAATAACTTGACCTACAAAATATCTATACCACTGCCACTCTAGTTCAGACCACCGTCATCTCTCCCTTAGATTACTACTGTAGCCTTTTGACTAGGTTGCCTGCTTCCTGCATTTGCCATTCACACCATTCATTCTTCACACATCAGCCAAGTGGTCATTGAAGAATATACAAAAGATCATGTCACAGCCCTGCTGAAAGCAAAGAGCAGCTTCCAGTTTTATTTACAACAAAATCCGAGCTCCTTACCTGGATTTGTATATCCCCATGTGATCTGACCTCTTTCAACCTTTGACCTCATCTCAAACTACTTTCCTTTGTTCTTAGCTATACTAGTCCTGCCTTATGGGCCTTACAGGAGCTGTTGCCTCCATCTGAGTGGTTCATCCGCCACTGTCATGAGAGACATGACATGAGAGGGAATTTTGTCTGTCTTGTTCACGGCTGTATCCCTAATATTTGGCATATATTTATTGAAAGAATGAATAAGTCAGTTTTATTTAATAAATGCTCAGTATTGTATTTAAACTTTGATCTCAAAGTTTAAATATATCAGGAAAAAAAAACTAATGGCAACCCTTTTTAAAAATTTTCTCGTATTAAATCTAGTTTTATTTATGTTATTTTTTAAAGCTTGTTGAAGAAGTTTGTACTAATGCCCTTTTTATCTTTAAACTTTCTTGACAGTAAGCAAAAGCCCTCTTAAATACTACTTTTGTCTTAGCACTGTATTCATCTGAGTGGTGTTATGAACATTTATGAACATTTTTCAGATGACTACATTCTGAAAGTGAGAGCTAATTCAGTATTTCTGTTTATACCTTGTCCACTATTTCTTCATTTTACTCAGAGCTACAAGTAGAGCATATTATTATCAAACCAAATAGTTCTCACTAGGAAAACTTAAATGCTATTAATTTTTTTTTTTTTCCTAGCAGAGAGCACTTGACTCATTGACAGCCTTAGAGCACTTTTTACTTCGTTGGCAGGACATAGAAGCAATTACCATATCCCTAGCACGAACGTTAATATAGTCTCAAAATACCTCTAGGGTTAACATTAATACTAACTACAGTTATTTCAGATTTAACATGTGGTTGTTACTTAGAAAGCAGCAAATGTGTGAAACAGGAATGATTCAGCTGAAGGTGAAAACTGCTTATGTGTGCTGGCTTTAAGTTATTTTTATGTAATTGAATTATAATTGAATCTCTTTTCAGAATTATGAACAAGAAAAATATACACTTCAGAGAGAAGTTGAGCTCAAGAGTCGAATGTTAGAAAGTTTGAGCTCTGAATGTGAAGCTATTAAACAACAACAAAAAATGCACCTGGAGAAATTAGAAGAACAGCTGAGCAGAAGCCATGGGCAGGAAGTGAATGAACTAAAAAATAAGGTTTGGATATCTCTGTGTTTTAGAACAAAAATATTTCATGCTTATGCAACCATGTGTAAACTTTAGGTGATAGAAGATTTTCTTAGTAACATCTATGCAAAACAGCTGAGATTAAGGGCTCCATCATTTTAATATTAGGAGTGGGAACACTGAGAAACAATAGTTCACCTAAGAGACTTGTATAAATAACATTCTATTAATTAAATAGGATTATTTAATTTTAGCAACTGAGTATTTGTTACGGAGTTTTAGTTTAGTGGTCAGCATAACCTCCTTGCTTAGAGTGCTTAGTATGCTAGTCCCTTTTCAGAAAGACTAGTTCCCTAACCTTCACTGCAACTAGTGGCACACTTTATAATTCCACAAAAGAAGCCAATAGTTTTTGGTAAATTAATGTACATTAGAGTTGATACTTTATAGTTTGTTTATTGAAGATAAACTAATACATATGATCCACTTCTTACACAATTCCATAAGGGAGGTACCATTATTATCTCCATATAACAGATGAGAAAACCAATGTTTAAACAGATTGAGTAAAGTTGGATAAGATTATAGAGCGAGAAATTAGCAGTCAAAATTTGCACTGAGGCTGTCTGATATCAAAGCCTGTTTCACTGTGTTTCATGTACCATCTTTTAAGATGTTTATATATACCTGTACCACCTATACTGTTAATTAATTCTCATTAAATTGACTCCCTTTTTAAATGTTTTCTCATTTTAAGTAATGGTATCAATGAAATATATTTGAGCTGGTTATGTTTTGTCCTAATATGCAGTCAAAGATAACTATCAAAATATGCTTTCATGTAATACTTAGAATCATCTTGCATACCACTCTGACAAATAATAATTCAGCTTCTCTGAAGTTTCTCTGAGTTAAGACACCAATAACTGTTAATGATGCTGTTTTTTTTCCTGGATATTATTTTCAGTTTAGCAGTAATTTTCATTACCTAAACAAAAAAGAGTAATGTAGGAAATATTCAGAGTCTGAAGTAAAGCCAGTTATAGAGATGGCTTTTTGGTGGAGTAAAGACTAAATAATTCAAAAAAATATTTTCAGTCTTATTGATGTTCTCACATTACTTGTGCCAATAATTTGGAGTTTTATTTGCTATCTTTCTTTCACTTATTTCTCATATTTAATCCATCAACAAGTTCTCAGAACTTGAGCTATGAAATACCCATCTCTGCTATAACACTGCAGTCCAGCTCACCATCGTCTCTCCCCTACTATCCAGGCAGCCTGCTTCCATCATTGCTGTCATACCACTTATTCTTCACACGGCAGCCAAAGTGGCCAGGAATCCAGACCTACTCTGATTACTTGTATGGATTATTTATATGCTTATAAAACAAGGCATGTCACTGTCTGTTAAAAGATGCCTAGCCTTGGCCAAATAGGAAACCCCAATCATCTCACCATACAATAAGTTTGGGTCATTCAGTGATGTTTTTCAGAAGAATGTCCACATTTCAACATAGATCAATCAGCTGAAATTTTTATTTCACATGATGAAAATAGAAAAGGGAAAAGAAATCATGCTAGAAGCCTCTTATTTTTTAAATAGAAAACAAATACCAGGATATATTCTAAGAATGTTGAGACCCTATTGAAGAGAATTCAATATAGATGATAATGAGAACCCTGGACATCAAGCAAAAGCTTTCTATTGATAACAAACCATTCAGTGAGTGTTAAGTGTGGTGCCACATGTTTTACCCACCCAATCTCAGTTGAGAGCCTCACAGTAACGCAGTGATGGTAGGTACGATCACTTAACAGTTTTACATTTGAGGAATGTAAGTGAGACAGGTTAAACCTAGGCCTGACCCTAAAGCTTCACCCTTCTGCTATAAGTTCGTTCCCTTTAAACAGGCATACCTCAGAGATACTTCAGAGTCAGTTCCAGACCACCACAAAAAAGTGAATATCACAGTAAAGTAAGTCACATGAATTTTTTAGTTTCCAAAGTAGTCTATTGAAGTGTGCGATAGCGTTCGGTCTAAAAACAACAATGTATATACCTTAATTTTAAAATATTTTATGGTTAAAAATGCTAACCATCTGAGACTTCAGTGAGTCATAATCTTTTTCTGGTGGAGGGTGTTGCCTCCATGTTGATGGCTGCTGACTGATCAGGGTGGTGGTTGCTGAAGATTGTGGTAACTGAGGCAATTTCTTAAAATAAGACAACAATGAAGTTTGCTGCATCAGTTGACTCTTCCTTTCATGAGCGATTTCTCTATAGCATCAATGCCGTTTGCTAGCATTTTATCCACACTAGAACTTCTTTAAAAATTGGAGTCAGTTGTCTCAAACCCTGCCGCTACTTTATCAACTAAGATTATGTTATATTCTGTATCATTTGTTGTCATATCAACAATCTTCACAGCATCTTCACCAAGAGCAGATTCCATCTCAAGAAACCACTTTCTTTGCTCATCCATAAGAAGCAACTCCTCATCCATTAACATTTTATCATGAGATTGCCGCAATTCAGTCACATCTTCAGGTTCCACTTCTAATTCTAGTTCTCTTGTTATTTCCACTATATCTGCAGTTACTCCTTCACGGAAGTCTCGAACCCCTCAAACTCATCCATGAGGGTTGGATTTAACTTCTTACAAGTTCTTGTTAATTTTGATATGTTGACCTCTTTCCATGAATCACAAATGTTCTTAATGGGATCTAGAATGGTGAATCCTTTCCAGAAAGTTTTCAATTGACTTTGCCCAGATCCATCAGAGGAATCACTATCTTAGATAGCTATAGTCTTATAAAATGTATTTAAGTAATAAGAATTGAGAGTCAAAATTACTCCTTGATCCATAGGCTGCAGAATGGATGTGTGTTACCAGGCATGAAAACAATATGAATCTCGTTGTACATCTTGCTTGGGTGACCAGGTGGATTTTCAGTGAGCAGTACTATTTTGAAAGGAATCTTTTTTCTGAGCAGTAAGTCTCGACAGTAGACTTAACATATTCAGTAAACCATGTTGTAACCAGATGTGCTGTCAGCCAGGCTTTATTGTTGCATTTATAGAGCACAGACAGAGTAGATTTAATATAATTCTTAAGGCGCCTAGGATTTTCAGAATGGTCAGTGAGCATTGGCTTCAACTTAAAGTCACCAGCTGCATTAGCCCCTAGCAAGAGAGTCAGCCTGTCCTTTGAAGCCAGGCACTGACTTTTCCTCTCGAGCTATGGAAGTTCTGGATGACATCTTCTTCCACTGGAAGGCTGTTTTGTGTACATTGAAAATCTATTGTTTGGTGTAGCCACTTTCAGTGATTATCTTAGCTAGATCTTCTGGATAACTTGCTGCAGCTTCTAAATCAGCACTTCCTGCTTCACCTTGCACTTTTTTTTTTTATGTTATGGAGACAGCCTGTTTCATGAACCACCTTCTGCTGGCTTCAAATTTTTCTTCTGAAGCTTTCTCCCCTCTCTCAGCCATCATAGAATTGAGGAGAGTTTGGATTAGGCTTTGGCTTAAGGGAATGTTGTGGCTGTTTTCATCTATCTAGACGTCTGAAATTTTCTCCATATCAGCAGTTAGACTCTTTAGCTTCCTTATCATTTGTGTGTTCACTGGAGTATCACTTTTAACTTCCTTGAAGAACTTTTCCTTTGCACTCACAGCTTGGCTGTTTGGTGCAGGAGGCCTAGCTTTCAGCCTGTCTCAGCTTTTGACATGCCTTCCTCACTAAGCATAATCATTTCTAGCTTTTGATTTAAAGTGAGAGATATGAACACTGAGAGGCCATTGTTAAGGTTAGTAATTGGCCTAATTTTGAGTTGTGTCTTGAATAGGGAGGCCCTAGGAGAGGGAGAGAGATAGGAATGACCATTCATTCGGTAGAGCAGTCAGAGCACACACAACATTTATCGATTAAGTTCACCCTCTTATATGAGTGTGGTTTGTGATGCCCCAAAATAATTACAATAATAACATCAAAAATCACTGATCACCATAACAAATATAATAGTAATGCAAAAGTTGGAAAGATTATGAGAATTTCCAAAATAAGGCACAAAGACAGGAAGTGAGCAAATGCTGTTGGAAAAATCGCTTGGTAGACTCGGCTTGGCTCAGGGTTGCCACAAACCTTCCATTTGTTAAAAAAAAAAAGCAATATCTGGGAAGTGCAATTAAGCAAAATGCAATAAGACAGGGTATGCCTGTATTCTTAGTGTTCCAAGATTTGGAACTATGTAACATTTTGGGAAAAGGAGTTAAATAGTCTTGTTCAGCTTGACTACCTTCCAAAATAGTTATCCTGCAGATACCAGAACAATTTGTATTGCAATTGTATGTTCTGATGACCTTCACTACCTTTTGATTTATAGATTGTGATTTTTTTTTTTACCTTAGTTAGAAAAACTGAAAGCCGAACTAGATGAAGCTAGGCTTAGTGAAAAGCAGCTGAAGCACAAAGTGGATCATCAGAAGGAACTCCTTTCTTGCAAATCAGAGGAAATGAGAATAATGTCTGAACGTGCACACGAAAGCATCTCTTCAGAGATGCTGGCTCTTCAAATTGAGCTAACTGAAATGGAAAGTATGAAGGTAATTTTTATGGCATGTGTATTCTGGAGTTTTCTTTTTTTCCCTTGTATATTTTTCATGTTTTTGTAATAATCCTTATGAGCTAGTTTTAAGGCTGAAATATTTTTTGGCCTAACTTTGATCTAACTAATTAAAAAATGTTTTACAGAATTTTTATTTTTTTAATTTTTTAAAATAAATTTATTTATTTTTAATTTTTGGCTGCATTGGATCTTTGTTGCTGCGCCTGGGCTTAGTTCTCTAGTTCTCTACTGTTTGTTGAGGTGCACAGGCTTCTCATTGCGGTGGCTTCTCTTGTTGCAGGCTCTAGGCGCGTGGGCTTCAGTAGTTGTGGCTCGCGGGCTCAGTAGTTGTGGCTCGCGGGCTCTAGAGCGCAGGCTCACTAGCTGTGGCGCACGGGTTTAGTTGCTCCACGGCATGTGGGATCTTCCCGGACCAGGGCTCGAACCCCTGTCCCCTGCATTGGCAGGTGGATTCTTAACCACTGTGCCACCAGGGCAGCCTTACAGGATTTTTAGATGGATTACTTCAAATAAAGTAAAGCTTTAGGTTACATGATTATGTAAGGCAGACTTTACTTTTAGATTAATAAAACTTCTGGAAGAATTTAGACATTTATCCTGATCCTAGTTTGTGTCATAAAAGCCCAATATAAAAAGTTGGTAGCATGGAAGTTGATATGTATATGAGTATAATTTTTTAAAAATTTTATTATGCACCTTATAACCTTTGACTATTTCTTAGTTTTAGTTTTGGGTGTGAACCACTGCTGATAGATAAACTGAACAGCTGCTAAATGAAGGATTATTCAAGAGAGTTTCTTCTTTTTCCATTCCTGTTGAATAGACCACCCTCAAAGAAGAAGTGAACGAACTACAGTACAGACAAGAACAACTAGAACTTCTTAATACTAATTTAATGCGCCAGGTAGACCGGCTTAAAGAAGAAAAAGAAGAGCGAGAGAAAGAAGCAGTTTCTTACTATAATGCCTTAGAGGTGTTGTGATTACAGTAACATCATCTTTTCCAATTTATAATAAATTGTTTTCTTGCTAATCTAATCTCTATTAGCTAAATTGTTTTCTTTTGAACTTAGAAAGCTCGTGTAGCAAATCAAGATCTTCAGGTGCAGCTAGACCAGGCACTCCAGCAAGCCTTGGACCCTAACAGTAAAGGCAACTCTTTGTTTTCAGAGGTACTTAAAATATTCCATTGATTAAATTGGCATTTCACTTAATAAAAGCATAATTAAACATGTTAATATTTTCTAGGTGGAAGATCGAAGGGCAGCAATGGAACGTCAGCTTATCAGCATGAAAGTCAAGTATCAGTCACTAAAGAAGCAAAATGCATTTAATAGAGAACAGATGCAAAGAATGAAGGTACAGAATTATTATGATCAAAGATTTATTAAACCTATTTTGAATCAGCATTACATGTACAAATATATCAAAGAAGGCATCTTTTCCTTCAAGGAATATACTTACATAATTATTTCTAGAACTGCATGATTTTAGAAAAAACTTTTTAATTGAATGAAAGATCCCTTTTATATTTTATTTTAAAAAATTAATTCTGTGTAGATTTAGTAGTGGTATTTTTAGCATCCATTGATTGATTGAGTTTTTAATTGTTACTCACTAGCCTTGCCAGAGAAATTGAGCTTTTAATTGTTACTCACTAGCCTTGCCATTAGCTCTTTCTTTGTAGAGTGGGAAAAAACAAGTATTAAAAAGTTTTTCTTTCCTACTGTTGGCCTAGTTTCTTTCTGAGGATAGCCCTAAGGTTCCTACTTCAACTAAAACTAGCTCTCTCACAAATCTTCAATTCTCCCACAAAGGCTTAGTTATAGACTGAAATTTGAATTTCCTTTCCTTGTAGTTTCTCAAGTCAAGCATATAATCCCTTCTGATTTTAAGGGTTTGTTGGGCGTCATTTCAGTCAAACAGCTGGTAACAGAAAAACGTGCTGAAGTTAGAAAGATTCCAGTATTGTACCAATCCTTAGACTCCTGATCCCTGACCTGTTGTGCCTAACTCTCCTGAGGTGGTAACTAGAAGTCTGTAAGGCTTCCCGCCTCTTTTTCAGGATGATGAGATTCACCAAAGAAATAGGAAAGGTCAATGATTAAACTTTGGCATTAGATGAACTTGGGATTGAATCCTAGTCTGTCACTTGTTAGTTGTGTGACCTTGAGCAAGTATTTTTATTTTGCAGAGCATCAGTCACCTCATCTGTAAAATAGAGATGATACAACTTGACTCTTAGAGTTGTCCTGGAGTTAAATGAAGTGCTGACTTAAACAATAGTTGTGGCTTTTATTTCTAAGGATTTTAACTGTGCCATCTGGCTTACTGAGGCTCTCCCCTATCTGGGAATTGTTTCTTTGTAAATTTTCTCATATTTTCTCTTTCTTTTCTTTTTGTATTTGTTGGGCTACTGTTATTAATCTCTGAATGTTCCCGTGATACCCCAGACTGTCTTTAGACACAGGTAGCATTCTGAATCTTCTGAGGCTAAATGTGTCTAGCCTCCAGTTTGAAGCAGGAACAAAGAGTGGTCCTTAAAAATGTTAAAACTCACCTTTCTCTCTTACTTGTAACCATAGCTAAAACTTTGTATCATTGCTCGCTTTACTCAAAAATGTATTTAAATTAATTGACATTTTTTAAGAACTACAGAAATTTCCAAAGGCAGAAAGGATTGCTAGGTTTAGATTTTAGTTAATTTCCTTCTGATTGCTGTGTAACTCCAAGTTTAGGTGGAGTCATAATAAGGTAAGTTGATTGCTGCTCTTACAAAATAAATTTATACTTGTATTAAAGGTTGCTTCAGTATCCTTAGATTGCCTTTTACCTTTGCTTTCCATCCTTGTTCTTTGTGAATCGAACATTTGTGAATGTGAGTAGCTTAATAATTTCCCCCCTTAATACTACTGAAGTTAATCAAAATTTTTGAGAAACTGCTTCAGACCCTTAATGAGAGTGCATATGATGAGTACAGCACAGCATTTGGCCAGGCTCATTTACTGCATAAGTAATGTGCTTCCAGACCACAGCCATGCAGCTCAATTATGTTTCACAGAAGTACAAATAATTGTTATGGACTTCAACTATCACTCATAAGTAGTCTAAATAAGTACTAAAGAGTTATGTCTAACTAGATTATTGGTATAAAATGTTTTCAAATTTTTCTAGTCTAGTATTAGACTAGAAATAGCTAATTAGTTTAGCTTCCAAAATGAGGTCAAAGTAATATAGTATAAAATATGAATTGTATCGAAACTATGTTTATCAGACTTTTCCTCTCCCCCACTCAATTTTTATGGGAGGAGGGATTTTTTTTTTCTAGTTACAAATCGCCACATTGCTACAAATGAAAGGGTCTCAAGCTGAATTTGAACAGCAAGAACGGTTACTTGCCATGCTGGAGCAGAAGAATGGGGAAATTAAACATCTCTTAGGTGAAATTAGGAATCTGGAGAAATTTAAGGTATGTATAAACACCTTTAAAAAACACAGCCAAATTTTGGTTTGAGTATCTTAATCCTTCTAACTTGAACGAGTTTCTTTATTATGTAATTAACGTATAATTTCCGTTGAGATTTACCAATATTTAATGTTTTCTTCTAGTTTCTTTATGCTTTTCATATCTGTTGCTGTTGTAAATTGTAACTCAGTTATACTCAGAGTGCCCATATCTTTAGTGTACATACATATCTTTAGTGTATACATATGTATACATACATAGTTTACATACATATACCCCCTTATAATTACTCCCCAGCTCACGATATAGAATACTTCCAGCACTCCAGAGCAGCACTGTCATGTCCCTTTTAAGTGAGTCCTCCCACCTTCTAACTTTGTATCAGCTTTACATGTACAGATACTCTTGAACTTCGTATAAATGGAATCATTCATTACATACTCTTTTGCTTCTGTCTTCCACTCAACATTCTGTCAGTGAGATTTGTTCCTCCTGTTGAGTGTTACAGTAATTGATTCTTCTTCGGTGCTCTCCACCTCTGTTTTTTAATGGATGCATAGTAATACTTTTGTCACATTGTCCAATATTATGTGGCAACTGGAATTCATAGAGGTCTTTAATACGCTATTTAAAATTTTTTGAAATAAATTCAAAGTCCCAGAAAAGTCATGAAATTATTTCTATACACCCTTCACCCAGATTCCCCAATTATCAATTTCACCACATCTGCTTTTTTATTTTCTCTCTCTCATGTGTGTACATTTTTATCTTAAACATTTGAGAGTAAGTTGCAAACCAGATACCCCTTAACCCTTATGTTGTACCTCAGTGTTGAAGCTTATCATTTTACATAACCGTAGTATTGATACAATGATCAAAATCAGGAAGCTAACATTGATATGTAGTTTTGGCTAAGTTGCCTTTTATATTTTACCAATTACCACTAATGTCTTTCTTGGAAAACAAAAATACCCAAATGCTTTCCTTTCTAGGGTCCAATCTGTGATCATTGTCTTTTTTTTTTTTTTTTTTTTTTTTTTTTGCGGTACGTGGGCCTCTCACTGTCGTGGCCTCTCCCGTTGCGGAGCACAGGCTCTGGACGCACAGGCTCAGCGGCCATGGCTCACGGGCCCAGCCGCTCCACGGCATGTGGGATCTTCCCAGACCGGGGCACGAACCCGTGTCCCCTGTATCGGCAAGCCGACTCTCAACCACTGCGCCACCAGGGAAGCCCCATATGTTGTCTTTAATTGCCAAGTCTCTTTAGTCTCCCTTAACCTGGAACAATTCTGTAGGCTTTCTTTAACTTTTATGACCTTGACATTTTTGAAGAGTACAGCCGTTTGCTTTGTAGATTTTCTCTCATTTTAGGGTGTGTGTGATATAATTAGATTCAGGCTATGTATTTTTGATGGAAAACTACAGGAGTATTATTATACCCTTCTCAATGTGTACATCAGGTGGCACATAATGTCTGTTTGTACCGTAACTGGTTATATTAACCTTGATTGGTTGTGGTTATGCCAGCAGGTTTCTCCAGTGTACGGTTATGATTCTTCCCTTTGTAATTAATAAATATCTTGGGGGGAGTTACTTATACCAAGTATATATCTGTTTTTCCTTATACTTGAACATCCATTGATGATTCTTGCCTGAAACAGGTTCTGTGATGATTGCCAAATGATCATTTCATCATTCCTTCTACATTTATTAGTTAGAAGAATAATAAAGGGATTGAAAAGAACTTTCCTCCTCGCTTATTTATTGATATCATATAGCCTCATGAATTCTTATTTTATCCTATGGATTGTAGTCTGTAACTTCTTTATTTACTCTGATCGCCCAGATTTGGCCAGCAGGAATGCTTCCTTACTCTGGCACAACAAGATATTCCTAGCTCACCTGCCCCAGCCTTGGAATCAGCATTTCTGCAAGGAGCACGGGTTCCTTTAAGTGGACAATGGCACTTAGAAACCAAGAAATGGGCACTAGATGTGCTTATTGCTACTGGAATGTTATCACTTCTAGACCCTTTTAGCAGACAGAACTAGAAGTCTGTGTGCATATATTTAGTGTATTTATGTATGTGTTATATGCATATTTATGAATGTTTTGTGTGAATAGGTTTGTGTGAGTATATGTATTTATATATATATATACACATAAGAAAACCTTGATTTCATACTTAATAACTCCAGTTTGAATCTGATACCACAGGCTTCATTGCCTACCCCGTTTTACCCACCAGTGAAAAACCTGGCGGTTATTGTCCTCAATATATTTGCTTATTTACTCATTCTTAGAATACATATATTGATAGTTTCAGAATTACCCTACTCACTGAAGTTCAGGATTTGTTTGTAGTTCTTTTTGTTTTTAGCCTGAGGGTATATAGTCAAAATACTGTGTTCAAAAGTTAACTTGGGTTTTTTTTCCCCTCCTCCCTTACTCCTCTTTGGTATGAGTGTGTTATGCATCTGAAATACAGTTAGGTAAGTTTGTTTCTGTTTCTATTTTGTTTTGTTGCCCTCCATCCATCCTTGTTGAATTTATGTATATACTTTTTTCCATGTGAAACATTAACAAGGTTCTAAAAGAACTATAAAGAAGATACACTCAGAGACATATCTGTCTGCCCATCCCTCCTATGCTGTTTCCACCCCACCCCTTTAGGTAGCCAATTTCATTTGTTTCTGATTTACTCATGCTGTTTCTTTTTGCAAAAAGAGCAGCTTTATATAGGCTTTATTTTCTCCCTTTTTTTTTTTGGACAAAATGTAGCAATAACACAGATAGTCTTTTATACTTTCCTTTTTTTCATTTAACTTTAACCTGGAAATCACTTCATCTCAGTTTAGAGAGACTTCCTAATTCTTATTAACAGCAACAAAGAATTCCATTGTATGGATTCTCATACATTCTCCTGTTTCTGGGTATTTAGATTATTTCCATTATTTTGCAGTTATATACAGTGCTATATATAGTGCTACAAAGTACATTTTGCATAGATTTGCATTTCCTTATTGTTGTAGATGTATCATCAGGGATAATTCCTACAGTGCAATTGCTGGGTAAAAAGTAAATTAATACATAGTTTTGTTAGATGTTCCCAAACTCCTCCACATGGCTTGTACCAATTTAGATTCCCGCTGGCAATAATGTATCATAGTGCATATCATTGTTTTATAGGTGTATTTATTTGCCTGTGTGTATAGAGGACTTAACACGTTTTCTTGTAGTATTTGTACAGTTTCACTTTTTACATTTAGAGATCTGATCTCTACTGAATTTTATTCTTGTGTATAGTGTGAGATATAAGTTGAGTTTTATCTTTTCCAAATAACTAGCCAGTTGTCCCAGCATCATTTATTAAGAAGTCAATCTCGGTGGCAGTGATTTGTTTATTTATTTACTTTATTTATTTATTTACTGGCTGCATTGGGTCTTCGTTGCTGCACGCGGGCTTTCTCTAGTTGCGGCGAGCAGGGGCTACTCTTCGTTGCAGTGTCCAGGCTTCTCATTGTGGCTTCTCTTGTTGCAGAGCATGGGCTCTAGGCATGCGGGCTTCAGTAGTTGTAGCACGTGGACTCAGTAGTTGCAGCACATGGGCCCTAGAGCTCGCAGGCTTCAGTAGCTGTGGCGAGTGGGCTCAGTATTTACAGTGCATGGGATCTAGGGCATGCAGGTTCAGTAGTGGCTCGCGGGGTCTAGAACACAGGCTAAGTAGTTGTGGCACATGGGCTTAGTTGCTCCACAGCATGTGGGATCTACCCGGACCAGGGATCAAACCTATGTCACCTGCATTGGCAGGCAGATTCTTAACCACTGTGCCACCAGGGAAGTTCCTGTGGCAGTGATTTAATAGGACACCTATACCATATATCAAATATCCATTTATGCTTGAGTCTATTTCTGGATTTTCCATTCTATTCCACTGGCCTACTTCTCTGCACATCAGACTCATGCTTTTAATTTTAGAGGTTTTATAGTATGTTTTGTCTGGTAAGGCTATTCTCCCACCATAGCTTTTCTTTCTCAGCATTTTTCCTGGCTATTCTTTCATGTTTGTTTTTCCCTATGAACATCTTGTCTAGCTCCAAAAAAAATTTGTTGGCATTTTTATTAGGATTGCATTGAATTTATAAATTAACTTAGGGAGCACAGATATCTTCACACTAAAGAATTAATTAAAGTTTACAAATGACAAATTTTGTAAACATTAATAACCTTTTAGGCATTCTAAATTGTAGCTGTTAGTGTATCATAAAATTTTAAGTTTATATAACTTTCTTTCTCTTGTAAGAACTGTTGAAAGGACTGCAATTTTGGTTAAATTTGCAAAACATCTCTTGGCAGGTGTATGTGGCTCACTAGTGGACTCTGCACTATACTTTGACAATTACAGCTTTAAATTAGGGGCTTTTACCTGCAATCTCTGAAATTGTTTACAGGTTTTTAAGCAGAGTTACATTTTTTTTTCCCCTAGAGAAATTGTACAGAGATTCCATCAGAATCTCAGAAGAGTGGGCACCAAAAATAACTGTAAGGATCTCCACTCTTTTTTATATTTTTGTAATTTATGGCTTTGTCATAAAGGCCAGAACTAAACCCTGTGAGTATTTGTTTCTTCCATTTTAAAAGCCAGAAGAGAGAAACCAGAGGGAGGATACAGGTGTACTTAGAACCATAGGCTTTGGAGACAGATCTGCGTTCAGATTCTCTCTTCTCAGTTTACTTGCCTGTAGCATTGTGAGCCAGTTCCCTCATCTGTAGGAGAGGAATGCTCATTCTTGTACCTACTTCAGAAGGTAAATGAGTTAAGTGGATAGTGCTTAGCACAGTGTCTGCCATATGATAAGCATTCAATAAGTGGTAGCTGATACTATTATTAATAAACCTATGCTAACCTAATTTGTTACTTATTTTAAGTAATAAGAATTGTTTTCTTTAGAGTTTATATGAAAGTATGGAATCTAAGCCTTCAGCCAACTCTGTTGCTCTGGAAGATGACACCTATTACACAGATTTACTTCAAATAAAGCTTGAAAACTTAAAGTAAGTGTTGGGGGCCTGGGAAGACAGAGACTTTTTTGACTTGCTTATAATAAGTGGTTATAGTTTCATTTTTAAATTGCCAAAAGAAAATTCCAGAAAGGAATGGCAACAGAAATACCTCTGTGTAGCAAATGAGATTTATTCAAGATATAATTAGTGCTGGTTATTGAAGAAAAATACTTTCAATGAATAATGAAATGTTTTTAGTTCTTTATGTTTTTCATAAAGCTTTTCAGATTAGTAAGTAAAAAAGAACTTTAAAGTAGAAAATGTTCTTATAGTCTAAATTTTTAAAGAATAAATATCATGTAACTTAAAACTTAAAGGAATTTATTTATACATGCGTAAATGTGGAAAATATGCCCCCCTTTGTTCATTTCCTTTGAAATGAGATTGTTTTTCTAATTTGAAACTGCTATTGTTAAATATAAAAAAGCTTATTTTGCTTATTGTTTCTTTGTTACTAAAAACCCAGGGAAATACATTTTACTAAGAGTTCAAATATATAATATAGTAAATAATTTGTAGTAACTATTACACTTGCTTATTGTGTTATTTTAATATTCCTTGGTTCTCTTTTTTTTTTTTTAATTAATATAGCAAAGAGAATGAAAGCACTAAAGGTGAATTGTCCATCCAGCGAATGAAAGCATTATTTGAGAGCCAGCGGGCTCTGGATATTGAGCGAAAACTTTTTTTGAATGAAAGGTGCCTCCAGCTTTCCCAAAGTGAAAATATGAAACTGAGAGCTAAACTAGATGAGTTAAAACTGAAGTATGAACCTGAAGGTATGTATGTCTCATATTTTGTCTTTTCTATCACAAGAAGCTCTGAGAGATCATATCATTTTTTTTTCCTTGCTACAGCGTTATGCACATCATATTACAAACTAATTTGGCTATGTATCTGTATTTAATAAATTTATTGCTACAAAATGTGTAGGAAAATTCAAAGAAACTGGGTACTAGATGTGCATGAATATAATGGGTATTCTTTTTGGATATCTGTATAGTAGAACCTTGACATTTGAGACTTTTCCATTTAAGATTGCAGCATCTTACATAATACCAAAGAGTTCAGTTTTGTTGAGGCAACTGATGTTTGAGAGCTATATTAGTTAATACTAATGTTTATAGAAAACTTAAAATAATGGAGACTTAAACAAGATAGGTATTTATTCCTCTCCCTGATAAAAGTCTGGAGGGGGCATTCTAAGACTGATCAATGTCAGGATCTAGGCTTCTTTTGCATTGTTCATCAACATATATCTCCTTGAGCAGAATTTAGTTACATGGCCTTACCTGCCTATAGGAGTAGCAGAGAAATTCAGCCTTGATTCTCAGGGTCCATGTTCCCAACTAAATCTTTGGGATTCTATTAAGGAATAGCAGGACGGATATTAGAGGACAACTATCAAGTGTAATCACTGAGATAGGAAATAGCCTAAGCATGTAGGCTCTGCATATGATACATTTTAAAAAGTGATTTTACATTATGTAAATTAAAAAATAAAAGGCCCAAAATAAAAGAGTCTAAGAATGTGATGGTTCTTAGACCAAAAAAAAGTTCTGTTACATGTTTTAGGTTATAGATTTTTCAGCCCCTATACTGTTCACATGCCTACAACTTTCTCTTCATTATTATTTCAGTGACTGAAGTGATTCTCAACAATAGTGGGGAGGTTGTCAGCAATAATAAGGATTCTTTATAGTTTAAAAAAGCTTCTTTTTCCCTTATCCTTTCTCCCTTCCCTGATTAATAGCCTGTCCTGATTAAGAATTATCCATTTCAAATTTCAAAGGTCTGCTGTGAACTGAATACAGCAAGCAGGAGGAAGTATAATGAATCTAGATGGTGTGGATTTCAAAGGAGCAGTGCTAGAGAAAGGGAAAATACTGATTTAAAAACAATAGTGATACCAACAGGAACACCAGCCCCACATTCAACCATGGTTTCTCCAACCTCACCAATATTTTGATATTGAAAATGAAAGACACATTGGTATGGGGGTACAGAAAAGGTATTAGAACAGTTAATTCTGTGACTATGTATATGGACCCGCATAAGGGATGGAATGATGTTATGTTAATCCTTATAAGACACAGTATTGAGTCTTCACTCAATGGGTGCTTTTAATCCCCATTTTACAGGTAAAGAAAACAAAGCTCACGCCTTAGATTAAATGTGAATGCATATAGCACATTAACACGGTGCTTTACACTTAGTAGTTGCTCAATAAATGATGACTATTATTATTCAAGGTTTAAAAAAAGAAAATACAAAGCTCAGAGAGGTTAAGGACTTTCCCAAGGTCACCCAGCTGCAGAGTGTTGTTAGCACTAGGATTAGTACCTGGATTCCTTGACTCTTCGCCACTATATCCTTCCTGATTTCCATGGTGAGATCTTATGAAGCCCCATGCAACTTTTATCATAACCCTAGAAGAGAACATTTAAGTGTTCATTCCTAGAGAGTCAAATATATTGAGATCCTAAGGAAAAATTTATAGCCAGATAACCTCGAAAAGATATAGTTACTGGAATCCATGAAAAAGAAAGGATTAAAGACAATGTATTTCAGTAAGGAGATGAATGGGTTTTAAAGGAATGGAAGTGGGAAAAAAGGAAAGGAAAAAAATACATTTATAACTAGTTTTACCTTATGTTGATTGTGTGATTTATTGACTAGGTCTATTTTTAATTGGTTTTTTTCTCAGAGAAAATTGAAGTGCCTGTACTCAAAAAGAGGCGTGAGGTACTTCCTGTGGATATCACCACCCCTAACGATGTATGTACCACCAGTGCTGTTGAGGAAGAAGTTTATAGATTACCACCTAAGAAAGAGGAGGTACAGTCCTGTCCTAACAATTTAGAAGATAACTTGCAATTGGAAAAGACAGTTTCTGTAAGCACATCAGGAGTCATTCTGTCTCCTTACAAAAATCTGTCCGTGGGTCCTCAGCCAAGGAAGGAAAAGAAATGTGTGAAACTTATAGGAGTTCCAGCTGAGTCGGAAGCCTTAAGTGAAAGAAGTGGAAACACCCCTAACTCTCCCAGGTCAGTGTCCTCTTTCCTTCAAGGCAGTGAGCAGCCTTCTCCATCTCTTCTCTATCGCTGCATGAACTGCACTATCTGTTTCTTTATCTATTTTCTTAGTATTGCATGCAGTATAATTCCCCAATTTCATCTGCCTACCTTCCGATTTTCTAAAACTTTAAGAAAGACTAAAATGATTACAGGGGAAAAGGACTCCTGAATAAGGGAATTGTTTTAAAAAGTAACACTTTTCTATGTCATGAGGCAGAAATACCCCAGTCTAGTACCTCTTTGAATGTTTTGTTGGTTTGAATAAATGTACAGTTTTATTTTTTTCCTGGTTCAAGAGTTGCCGTGAAAAAAAATTAACTTATCTCCTAAAAGGGCTTTCCATTAGTCTAAGAAATTCAGCCTTCCAAAAAACTGTTAGGTGAAATGTTTTATGGCTTTCGAAATTGTTTATCCTAAGCCTTCAAGAATGTGCTTTAATACCTATTCTGACATTTTAAAATATCACAGGTAATTCATTTTCAATTTACACCCAAACTTCAAAGCCTCTAGTTTCTGCATAATTGAGTTTGTGACTAAAAGAGGAAGTGTCAGACGTGTGTCTGTAGGAATTAATGTTTTAAGGACCTTATCCTTTAAAAAAAAAAATTAAAATAATAGAAGGCAGAAGGTAAGAGAAGTGAGTGGAAGGAAAAGGTAGGTACAGTGAGGTTAGGGTGGTATAAGAAACACGTTCTTGGGCTTCCCTGGTGGCTCAGTGGTTGAGAGTCCGCCTGCCAATGCAGGCGACACGGGTTCGTGCCCCGGTCCGGGAAGATCCCACATGCCGCGACTGGGCCCGTTCATGGCCCATTGGCCATGAGTCATGGCCGCTGAGCCTGCGCGTCCAGAGCCTGTGCTCCGCAACGGGAGAGGCCACAACAGCGAGAGGCCCGCGTACCGCAGGTGTGTGTGGCAGGACCAAGAATGGGCAAAAAAGAAGTGAATGTGGAAAATGGAGAAGGTAAAAAAAGATGGTAAAAGATGAAGGATGTCTTTATGCAGTGGAATGAAAAATGTAATTAAAATAAATAGACATTCTAAAAATTAAGCATATTGATGTGAAAATAGTTAGCTTGGATTGTCTGCTATGAAAGGAGATCTTTAAGGTATTCCCAGGGTCAGTCTTTGATGGAGGGGTACAGAATAAGACATTTTACTAGTATGCATTCGAATTGAAATGGTAAGACATAGCCCACCTTATGTAAAAGGGCTTTCTTGTATGTTTTATCTGATTTGTCTTCAAGTCTTCCGTGCTACTAAACAGTATTCAACAAAGAAAGCACTTCAACAATATTGCAGTTATTAGAATTAGTAATAGGAGTAATGTATTACTCCATTTCTTGAAATTTTATGTAATCACATTATAAGTCACATAAAATCAAAGCTTAATATTCTCAAGGAAGAAGCAGCTTTAAATGAATGATATCTGATACACACATGGTTTCGAGTAGTTCTGAAGTGAATTCAACAGGTTATGCTTGTATATATGTGATTCACTGTGTATGTGTGTTTTGACCATTGTATATTCCTGGAGGTGAATTTCCAGAAATGATCAGTGCAAACCTTACTATCTACGTTGTCTTCATTTCTTTTTCTGCCTTTTTTTGCTTGATAAAAATTATTTAAGCAAATGTATTTAGCTACTTGTTTGACTCAAGTAGCACGTTGGAATGTTTTTGTCTTGCTAAACAAAAACAAATAAAATAACAAAACATTTGTTTTTGTGTGTGTGTGTGTGTCCATCTGCTAACTTTAGATGTTTCCAACCTTTTGCTCTCTGCATGCTTAACTTAGACACACAATCCTATGGTAATATTGTAATAATAAATACGGCTTTTATTGGGAACTTCACTATTGCATGCTTTATAAATTTAATTGATGCTCTTGTTATAAAATATCCTTATAGGCACTTTAAAATATCTCTTCACTTTTTTTTCTTAAATTATTATTTTGCTAGTTGAAATTCAATTTGAGTTTTTTTAATGAGATAAATAGACGTCTATTCATGCAGCCCAGGATTCCTTGTTAATTTTTGTCTTGCGTTTGCCTTTTGTAAGTCATGTTAACATTAAAATACTGCTCTAGCATTAAAATTTTTTTTGTTAGTTGTGTTTATCATGATAGGCACCCTCATTATATTTTAATTCTTTAATTTAGGCCTTGCCATGGCTTTTTATTCAACCTTAAAGACATTTCTTTAGACATCTGAAAAATTAAGTCTATTGATATAAAAAGGTTCTTTTAGTGCAGCAGTGACTTAGTTTTTTTAATGGTATTGAAGTCAACTATAATTTTTCTCCTTATATACCTAAAAAAAAAAAAATCACCATGTCTCATTAAGAGGTCCATTATACTGGTGGATTGTTTCTTCTTTAATTTTTCCTAACCACATTTGAATTCAGAGTGGATGCTTTAATGCCTGTAGGTTAGCTGCTGAATCAAGGCTTCAAACAGAAGTTAAAGAAGGGAAAGAAACTGCAAGCAAATTGGAAAAGGCAACCTGTAAGAAATCACACCCTATTGTATACGT
Source organism: Globicephala melas (assembly GCF_963455315.2). Taxonomy (NCBI): domain Eukaryota; kingdom Metazoa; phylum Chordata; class Mammalia; order Artiodactyla; family Delphinidae; genus Globicephala; species Globicephala melas. The sequence continues at coordinate 144,591,249 of NC_083316.1, forward strand.
GTCCTCCAAATCAACTCCAGAGACCCAGTGCCCTCAGCAGTAAAGACTTAATAAGAGTAAGGTACCACTTGCCCAAAAGATTGCTCTGGAGGTTAGTTAAGATTGTCTTTATCTGAAGTATACCATCTTGTAGCTTATTTCCTTCTACTCATTGTGCCAGGAACTGGCACTTTCATGCTCCTTTCACCAAACATTCAAAATGTGGTTGTGATTCTAACCAGGAGAGTTCCCTAAGTGATGAACTATGAATCACAGTGAAGAAACCATTAGCTGAAGGAAAGTGTTATTACAAATTTATTGGTTACATTGTATATAGATTTTTAAAGTACCTTCAGAGCCATATATATTTGAAAAGAGAACACATTAACTATTATATTTTTCTATGTACATTTTTATGAACGTAGTTTTTCACTGTGTCGTGAAAATAGAACACTTGGTTTAAAAATATATATTATATTGTAACTAGATTTTGTCAGCGTGTAAAGCACATATGTTCATCTTTGTATTCATATACATGATTTAAATTTTGTCTCAATTACATGAAAAAAATAATTTTGAAATTTAAAATAAAACTGCTATAATTTATCCCCTTTTTGTTTTTTTACTTTGTATGGATAATAGCATGTTATCAAAGGGAATAAAGGAAGAAAAAAGAAACTTCAGGGATTCTTAATTCCCTGGTACATATAATTTTTATATATATATATATATATATATATATACACACAGACACACACACAATATATATTTTCAATTCTAAACTTTACAAATAAAGACTTTTTCCTGTAAATGATTATAGCCTTGTCTATAACTTAATTTCATGTATACATTAAGTGGATGTATTGGAAGTTTATTTTAAGGAACTGCATTTTGTATAAATAGGGAGGCTGACAAGTCCAAAATCTACAGAGTGGGCTGGCAGGCTGTAGACCCAAAGAAGAGCTGACGGCACAGTTCAAGTCCAAAAGCTGTCTGCTGCAAAAGATTCCCTTGTTCAGGGGAGGTCAGCCTTTTGTTTTATCCAGGGCTTCAACTAATTGCATGCGTAGGCCCACCCACATTCTGGAGGGAAATCTGCTTTACTCAAAGTCCACAGCTTTAAATGTTAATCTCATCCAAAAGAACTCACAGAAACATCTAGAATGATGTTTGACAACATATCTAGGTTTTGTGGCTCAGCCAAGTTGACACATACTTAACCATTAACAGTGGGTTAATTAGATGTCTATTGAAATATGTTAGGCGAAAGGAAATTGCCTCTCACTTCTAAATCAACTAATAAACTTCTAATTTTAATTTTCTATAAAAAGTACACTCTAAGGAAGTTAGAAATTTCATATTAAATAATATTTCTTACAAAAAGAAGTAGCTGAAGGCACTAGAGAACAAATAATTTTAACCTGAGGATAATAACATGAATGACCACCATATTCCTGCATATTATAGAATGTAGATCAATTCCTTCCAACATTGAGTTTTTATCATGAGTTAGGTGCTAGTGGTGCAAAAGTAAGCCTTCAGAGCTCACAGTTTAATAGACCCAGATAGATGAGTAGTGGTAGTTGGTACTATTAGTAGTAATAATAGTTACATATAACATTTGAATAAATCTAATGTGCCAAGCACTCTTAAGTCCTTTCACATATTACCACATTTAACCCTCCCAACATCTCTATGAGCTAGATATTATACCTTACTGATCCTCATTTTACAGATGAGGAATTCAAGGGCTCAAAAAGGTTAAGTTATTTGCCCAAGGTCACAAGCGTCAGTAAACGATGAAAAGAAGTAGAGTGGTAGAGGTTGTAATAACGTGTACAGGGTTCTATAGGAACAGAGAAGGAAACAAGAAACTGCCTCTGGGGGCTTTTTTAAATTTTCATAATTTCTAAGCTGAGATTTCTTCAGTGGTTTCCAAAGGCACAGAGAATAGCATTACAGGTGGAAGAAATAGCTGTTCAACCAATAAAGGTATGACACAATATCCCTAATTCAGGAAACTGAAGATTTTGAGATGGCTGGATGTATAGGGCTTGCAAAGAGCAGTAACAGTAAACTGAATCTGAAGAGATAGCTAGGAGCAAAACCATGAAGAGTGTGAGTTAGGGAAATCTATTTTACAAACGAAAATTTACAAAGACTTATAAACAAATTGAGCAACTGTGATTGAGAGTTAAAGAATAGGGATGACAAGAGAACATTATCCATCCAGCATCTGCCTTATCACTCATGGGGACTGAAGCAATTCTACTGAGTCTTGAGTCTTTTAGGAATATATTTTGAAAAACTGCCACACTAAATGATGAGAAGCAACTGAATAATCAATATAAGCAAAGCAATTACTGAACAAATTTAAAAGGTTGAATAAACTGTTCAATTTATTTTCAGTAAAAATACTCTGGAGTCATAATGGAAAATGAATTTAGAAAAAGATAAGAAGGGAAGCCAAAAAGACTAGTTTGGCCATTTGGTAGTCCAGGTAGGAAATACAAGTATGAACTGAGGCAATGGCAGTGGGAATATAGAGTGGTGGTTGGATTTAAGATACCGTTTAAAGAAGCAAAGTGGTCAAGAGTTGGCAAAATAGGACGTGGTACTCTGTGGGAAAGGGATATATCTGCTACATGTGCATTAGTGGTGGTGGTAACAAAAATAGGAGTGGGAGGTATTTTGATTTTGATGAGGACTTTTATTCAGGTACCAGTGGGGTGTCCATGTTGGAGTCAACGGAAGTGTTCGTGTATGTTTACGTAATCAAAAATAATTAGTCTGTTTTTCAAACCTTTATTTTTACAAGGAAAATGTAAAACTAACATGACTATTCTAGTAGGCACTTTTTTTTCCTCATCATTATTCAAAAAGTGGCCTTATGGTCAAATGTTTATAATCATAGCCTTGATTTATTGTTTACACTAATTATACATCATGAGCCCTGTGTATGGGCCTAGAACAAAGATGACAAAGTAATTATGTTTTCTCTCCTCCAGTAAGGTATTGGTGGAAGGGAGCTAATGTTTATTGATTTGCTAGGTGACTTACCTATGTTATGTCTCTCAGTACTACCTAGTTTAGCCTAATAGTGACTGTTGTAGCATCTGTAGTTAGACTACTTAAATTCAGATCTCAATTTCTCCATATAAATGTTAGACTTTAGCAGGTTTATGACTCTGAGAGTAGTTTGTTTAGGTAATCCTTTAATATTTTAATTTTTTTAGAATTATGTAAGATATGTGGATCCAAAGTAAAATCTACAAGAGAAGGTATATTTAAGGAAATACAGCTTCCATCACTGTTTCCTTCTCCCACCAGGAACCATTTAAATTTCATGGTTTATTTTTCCTTTTTTTTTTTTTTTTCTTTCTACATAGCAGATATAGATAGTAGGTAGGTAGAATCTCCATTCTTTTTCTTAGATAAAAGTAAAATGGTGGGTGATATCAGAGAGGAATTGTGGATAGGAAACAGCAAAAGCCTGTCCCTCCACAAAATCAGCCAATAAACTAGCAAGGACAGTCAGAACCAAATTTTTTAGACTCTGGAAACTAATCAAGGGTTTACAGCAACGAGGTGAACAATTAATCAAGAAAAATCAGCTGAGTCTTGGCATTTCTGGAAATCTCTGATGAATCACTAGGTGATCACTAAGCTAATGAAATGGAGATTTCAGTGGTCAAACACAAGGAACCCAGACCTTACAAAATTAGTTTAGAAAAGTCATTTTAAAAACTGGAGCAATGACTATAACAAGCAGCAACAACAAACTAGGGAGGGAGGAGAATCTGATTTCTAGCATGGTCACATTATAATTCTCAAAGTGTTCAATTTTCAACAAAAATTACAAGACATGAAAGAAACAAGAAGGTATGACCCATACATAGGAAAAAAGAAATTAATAAACTGTCCAGGAGGAAGCCCAGACATAGGACTTGCTAGACAAAAACTTTAAATCAACAATTTAAAATATGCTCAAAGAGCTAATGGAAAGCATGCACAAAGACCTAAAGGAAACCATAAAAGCAATGCCAAGTAGAGACTATCAACAAAGAGACAGAAATTATTAAAAGGAGCCAGATAAAAACTCTGGAGTTGAAGAGTACAATAACAAATGAGAAACTAGAGAGATTCAACATCAGATTTGGCCAATTGAGATTATTTAGGCTAAAGAACAGAAAAGAATGAAAAAAGTGAGCAGAGTTTAAGGGACTCACTGGACACTATCAAACATAGCAACATACACATAATAGGAATCCCAGAAAGAGGAGAGAGAAAAGGGCAAGAGCATATTTGAAACAAACAGACAAGAAAACCCCAGAAAATTGCAGTCCAATATCCTTGATGGACACTGATGCAAAAATCTTCAACAAAATATTAGCAAACCGAATGCAATACATTATAAAGATCATACAAAATGATTAAGTGGGATTTATTCCAGGGATGCAAGGATGGTTCAACATCTGCAAATCAGCCAATGTGATATAGCACATTAATGAAATGAAGGATAAAAATTATGTGATCATCTCAATAGATGCTGAAAAAGCATCTGACAGCAAAAACAAAAATAAAAAGTGGAACTACATCACACTAAAAAGCTTCTGCACAGCAAATGTAACCATCAACAAAATGAAAAGGCAGCCTACTGAATGGGAGAAAATATTTGCGAATCATGTCTGATAAGGGGCTAATATCCAAAATATATAAAGAACTCATACAGTTCAACAGCCAAAAAAAAATAGGCAGAAGATCTGAATAGACATTTTTCTAAGGAAGACATACAGATGGCTGCCATGTTACTTAGCAACATTATGTAGACATGCAAGCTCTCCCTCCAGTTCCCTTCTTGCCCAGGAGTTCCCTCCTGGATGGTGGCCCCTGACCTCTAGCCTCTGTATAGTCTTATGCTGTAAGGAACTTCATCTCTCAGGCAATCCTGTCCAAGTACCATGCAATAAAGCTTACTGTGTGTTACTGCATTTCATGGTCTTGTATTTTTCCATGTTAGCCTCCAAATCCCTGAGGTCCCTTATAAACATGAATTTACATATTAAGAAGGACATTATATAATGGTAAAGGTGTCAATCTATCAAGATGGTGGAACAATTCTAAACATATATGCACCTAACAAGAGAGCCTCAAAGTATCTAAAGCAAAAACTGAATTTTGAAATTTGCCTATGGATTCCACACAATCTCAATGGAAATCCAAGCAGGCTTTATTGTAGAAATTAAAAATGTGATTCTAAAATTAATATGGAAATGGAAAGAACTGACATTGCCAAAGAAACTTTAAAAATGAAGAATAAAGTTGGAGAACATGTACTACCCGATTTTGAGAATTACTATAAAACTGTTGTAATCAAGGTAGTGTAGAGTTGGTGTGTCAGTCTGCTAGTGGGCAGGGCTGGAGGTCAGGGGGTCCTGGGGCTGGTGCCTGTCCGTTTGTGGGCAGAGCTGGGTCCTGGGGTCTCTGACTACTGGGCCGTGGGGTCCTGGGCTAGTGCCGGCACACTGGTGTTTGGGGCCAAGTTCCGGGTTCTCTGGTGGACAGGGTCACGTCTTGGTGTGGCTGTGAGCTCAGGGGGTCTTAAGGCAGCCTACCTGCTGGGAGCAGCCCAGCTAGTTGCTTGGCTTGAGGCGTCACAGTACTGGTGCAGATAAGCTGGTGGGCAGGGCTGGGTCCCGGTGCTAATAAGGTAGAGGGAGGACTCCAAAATGGCAGCCAGCACCAGTGTCCATATGGTAGAATGAGCTCCCCCATATGGCTGCCTCCAGTGTCTGTTGTCCCCAGGGTGAGCTCCAGGTACCTCCTGTCCGTCCAGGAGGCCCTCCAGGATCAGCAGGTGGGTCTGATTCAGGCTCCTTTCAAATTACTGCTTCTGCCCTGGATCCTAGAGCATGGGAGATTTTGTGTGTGCCCTTCAAGAGTGGAGTCTCAATTTCCCGCAGCCCTCTGGGCCTCCCAAAAGTAAGCCCCACTGGCCTTCAAAGCCAAATCATTCTGGGGTCTCATCTTCCCAGTGAAGGACCCCCAGGCTGGGGAGACTGATGTGGATCTCAGACCTACTGTTCCTTGGGGAGAACATCTGCAATTGTAATTATTCTCCCGTTCGTGGGTCATCTTCCCAGGGTATGGGTCCTGGGTCCAGAGTACCTGGACTCTGCCCCTACTACCTGTCTTGTTGTGGTTCCTTCTTTATATCTTTAGTCGTAGAAGGTCTTTTCTGGCAGATTCTGGTTTTTCTTATCAATAGTTGCTCTGTAAATAGTTGTCATTTTCGTGTGCTCATGAGAGAAAGTGAGCTCAGGGTCTTCCTACTCTTCCATCTTAGCCAAGCTCCTATTTTTAGAGACTCAGTCCATTTCTATTTAAAGTAATTATTTATAGGTGTGGACTTAATATTGCCATTCTGTTAATTGTTTTCTGGCTGTTTTATAATTCCTTTGTTCCCCTCTTGCTTTCTTCTCTGTAATTTGGTGGTTTTTCTGTAGTGGTATGCTTAGATTCCTTTCTTTTATTTCTTGTGTATCTAGTATAGGTGTTTCCTTTGTGGTTACCATAGAGTTTACATATATTTATAACAGTCTATTTAAGCTGATAACAACTTAACTTTGAATGCATACTAAAGCTCTACATTTTTACTCCCCTCCCCCGAATTTTGTTTTATTATGTCACAATTTGCATCTTTTTACCTCGTGTGTCCATTAACAAATTATTGTAGTTTTATTTCATTACTTTGTCTTTTAACCTTCCTAGTAGAGTTATAAGTGATTTATTCTCCACCATTACAGCATGAGTATTTTAAATTAAACTTTATATTTTTTTCCAGTGAGATATATACCTTCACATATTTTCCCGTTACTAATTAGCATTCTTTCGTTTCAGCTTGAAGAAGTCCTTTTAACATTTCTTATAAGGCCAGTCTAGTTGTGAACTCCTTCAGCATTTCTTGTCTTGAAACCTCTTTCTCTCTCCTTCAGTTCTGAAGGACATCTTTGCCTGGTAGAGTATTCTTGTTTGGCAGGTGTTTTTTTTGTTTTTAACACTTTGAATATATCATGCCACTCCCTTCCAGCCTGCAAAGGTGCTGCTGAAAGAAATCTGCTAATAGTCTTTATGGGGGTTCCCTTGTATGTGACAAGATGTTTATGATTCTTTTATGATTCTCTCCTTGTCTTTAGCTTTTGACAGTTTAATTATAATGTGTCTCAGTGTGGGTCTCTTTGGATTCACCTTTTGGAACTCTCTATGCTTCCTGAATCTTGACATGTTTCTTTCCCCATGTTAGGGAAGTTTTCAACCATTCTTTCTTTGAATAAGCTTTCTTTCTCTCTCTCTCTCTTCTCCTTCTAGGACCCCTTATAATACATATATTGGTCCATTTAATGGTGTCTTGTAAGTCCCTTAAGCTATCTCCACTCTTTTTCATTCTTTTTTCTTTTTGTTCCTCAGATTGGATTAATTTTACTGTCCTTCCTCTGAGTTTGCTGATCCTTTTTTTCCACTTGGTGTAGTTTACTATTGAACCCCTTTATTGATTTTTTTTTTTAAGTTCAGTTATAGTATTTTTAAGCCCTGTGATTTGTTTGGTACTTTCTTATATTTTCCATCTCTTTGTTGAAATTCTCATTTTGTTCATGCATTGTTCTCCTGACCTCAGTGAGCAACTTGATTACTGTTATTTTGTACTCTTTATGAGGTAAATCAGTTATCTCTGTTTCATTGAGGTCTGCTTCTCTATTTTTTATCTTTTTCTTTTGTTTGAAACATATTCCTCTGTTTCTTCCTTTTCTTTAACTCTCGGTTGTTGGTTTCTGCACATTTGATAAAACAGCCACTTCTTGTAGTTTTGACACTGTTGTCTTGCGTAGGAGATGAACCTTATCCATCAGCCTGGCCCAAGCTCTTGGTTGTCTCTCAAAACTTTGTGGTGTCCAAGCCACCTTCTTTATTCTTAGAGGCTCCCAGTATTTGAGGGTGTGTCAGGACCTGTCAGTTTCCCAAATGGGAGGATTGTGGTCAGCACCTCAACGCATGCTGACTCGAAGCCAGATCCTCAGGCAGCAGCTGGGAAAGTATGTAATTAGTGCCTCCCAGGGAGAAACTGGGAAAGGGCTTTTTTTGTCTGATTCCTCTGCACTGGGACTGGGTGCATTGCTGTGGATGAGTGCTCCTGCGCTTGTTAGTAACTACTTCCTTGTTTGCTGCCATCCTGTGGTACTCGTGAATGCAAGCCCCTTTGACTCTCAGAGCCAGGCATTCTAGGGGCCCATCCCTTGGATGGCAGCTGTCAAAGCTGGGCCACCAGGTGTATGTACAAGCTCCTTCCAGGGAGATACTAGTGATTTGGAGTGTACTAGAGGGAAAGGGCAGGTGAGGTGTCCACAGGCTTCCCTGGTCTGCAGGGGGGATCACAGCCAGCCCCTAGATGCATGCTAAATTAGAAGCCTGGCCCCTAGGCGGTAGATTTTAATGCATGCAAATACAAAGAAGAAAGAAGCCAGCCTTAACAGGCTACATTTTGTGTGATTTCATCTATATGAAATTCTCAAAATGCTAAAACTATAGATATAGGAAAAAAATCAGTGGTTGCCAGGGGTTTGAGGGAGGAGTATGGAGGGATGACTAAGCAGAACATGGGATTTTTAGGACAGTGAAACTATTCTATATGATACTGTTGTGGTAGATACATGACATTATGCATCTGTCAAAACCCATAAAACTATATAACACAAAGAGTAATCTCTAATGTAAACTGTAGACTTTAATAATAATGTATCAATATTAATTCACTAGTCATAACAAATGCACCACACTAATGCAATGTTTTAATAACAGGGGAAACTGTGCCATGGGGGAGAACGGGTAAATCCAAACCCTGTATGTTCTGCTCTATTTTTATGTAAACCTAAAACTGCTCTAAAAAAAAGTTTATCAATTAAAAAAATAGAAATCATTATGTAATTTCCCTCATAAAAAAGGATATGGGCCCCCTTTGTAGATTGGAAAATGAGGGGAAAAGAAGCAAAAGGGAAAACGTGGGGCCTTAAAAGACAAAATCAGTATAATATCAATGGACTCAGAACTTTCTCCCAACTCCCCCATCACTGAGAACAAAAATTATTTATTAAAGACTTCACTGCACCGACAGAAGGGGGCACCCTTTGACTAGGAACCTTGTAAAAATACTCCAGAATTCTGATAAATAGATTAAAGCTGTAAAAAGCTATTACGTGAAGGAAACAAAACAAGACCACTTCATGAACCTCATGCCCTCCCCTCTCAAAAGCCACAGGAAGGAGAAGCAAAATATAACAGAACACTCCAAACTGGGAAAATTGATCTAGAACATTCAAAACTGTTAAGTTTTTTAATTACAGAAAAATCCTTTAGAACTCGAGCAGAAAATATCAAATAACTTACAGAGGCAAGATAATAGCTCCCCAAAACAGCATTCAGAAGAAGGTTTATGTGATTCAGTTAAAAAAACAAAACAAAACAAAAAACCTTTAAGGAAGAAAAGTGTGAACCAAAGGTTGTATTTTCATTAAATCTATTCTTTAGGCATCAAGACTGTTGGAAAACAGTTTTAAACATGCTAAAATTCAGTGATTTTTTTTTTGTGTGTGTGCCTGTGAACCCTCTGAGGAATCATCCAACAAAAGATGACTGGGGTCTTTGTGACCGCCTGGAGGGGTGGGATAGGGAGGGTGGGAGGGAGGGAGATACAAGAGGGAAGAGATATGGGAACATATGTATATGTATAACTGATTCACTTTGCTATAAAGCAGAAACTAACACACCATTGTAAAGCAATTATACCCCAATAAAGATGTTAAAAAAAAAATGACTGGGGAAACTTTTGCAAAAGGACTAAAGGACTGAACAAATAACAATATGTTGTGGATAATTAGAGCCAGATTTCTCACTGTTGGACAAAGGAATGAAAATGAATGAAGGGGAGAGGCTAAATTAATGAAAAGGAAGGCTAAAAATGAACCCTATGGTGTTGGGTTGGAATTGGAGGTATCGATACAAACTCATGGTTTGGGGGAGATAGATTTTCAAAATTAGATATGAAGATAAGCAAGTACATATACACATACATATATATACAGGTACACACAAACATACACACACACATATATATACATATACTTACATATAAGTGTGTGTATGTAGAATTCCTAGCTCTTCTGCTGGACTCTAGAAGCAATAACATCTCAGTAGCAATGAGCACATGTAGCACATGTACCATCCAGATCTTGGTTTCTTACTATCATTCTCCACTGATATGAACCGTTTCTTTCAGAACTGGCTACTTTCAGGGTTAGGTTGAGAATGAATGATATGAGCCCTAAACATCTTGTCGGAAAAAGTAAGAAAGTGCTCAAAAAATGATGGGGGCATCATGATGGCTCCCACTGTCCAAATCTAGGACAATCTGAGCATCTAAATAAATAATAGCAATGGATTATAGCCTATTAAGTAAAATAAGAAACCATGAGCCCATGTTGTTTTAAATAAATGAATAAATACATGAATGAATAAATGATAAAGGAAAAGCTTTTTCTCACAGAATTCCATTTAATAAATGTAGAAAGAATGATAAACTTAAAAAAAAATCTCTATTTGGTAATCATCATACTAATAGGTGATTCGGGAAAGAACCATCAATAAATGATACTAAAACTAAAGAGCTAAAAGTATGATGAGTTAAAGAATATTTACATAGTCTTACAGTATCTCTCCACAAATACATAATTGCAACAGGAGAACTAGTAACCTTCACATGGAAAAGTTAAAAGGCATCACCCAAATCAACAATCAGTGTTAACATCACCAGTAAAGTTACCGACTCTCCCAAGTTGGTCCCCAACAAGGGTCCTCCTACGTGGTGTCGTTCCAGCCAATAGAAGGAGACTGAGTTTGGCTCAGAAGCAGACAAAAGCTTTCCTCTTCAGTCTGAGAATGGAGCCGTACGAGCTAGGCTCTGGAGAATGTGCTCTGCCGAAAGGCCCACAGGGCGCTGCTTTGCAGGGTTATGTCGGAGGAGGGAGAGGCGGAGTTCCCGCAGGGCGGGCTCAGCTGTGCTGCTCGGGGCTTCCCGCGCAGCACGCGCCGCGGCGTCTTTGCACACCGCCCGCCGCCGCCATCTTTACTTCACGTTTTCCTGCGGCGCTTCTGCACGTGGTTCGCGGAGCTCAAACATCGGGAGCTGTGGTTTTACTCTGAGAACTTTAATCTGATGTGGTCGCCGCCAGGCCTCCATACCCAGCGACCTACAGGCAAGTGAAAGTAGACTAAGCCCAAAAGAAGTGAGACCTTATCACCTAGATTCCATCTTATTTTTCCCTGGGACCCCATTGGGCTTTGCTGGTGACAAACCCCTCCTCTGCCTTTTGTCCTGCGCCCCATTCTTGGGGGGTGCTGAGGGGGCGACGGTCCATCTTATGTAACTGTTTCCTGAGTTTGGGTGCAGTCATAACCCCGGAGAGGGCAGTAGAGGTTCTCCCCAGCCGCCTTCAGATACGTTCGATTATCACCCGGCCTTAGCCCTGTTTATACCCCTGAGCGACCACCATTTGGAGTTTTATAGATTTTAACCTTTTGGAGACAGAGGACACCAGAAAATTTAAGATGCGTGGTCCAGATATCGGCAAGAGAACAATGTTGTTAAGGGGCTCAGGAAAGGTAGAAAACAGGTGATGCTGGGGAGAGCCTGTGGTCCTCTGCTCCGAATTTGTTCGGCCAGAGGAGGCTGGCTGGCTTCTGTTAGCCAAGCTGCTTTTTCCAGTAGCCTGTCTGCATTTTCTCCAATCAGGCACTGTGAGGCAGCCACCGTTGCTTGGGTAAAGCATCCTGGAAGTAACATGGTGAAGAGATTGGAAGGGGGCAAAACTGGAGGCAAAGAGCTCAAGTCCGAGATTCAGATGAGGTGGATCTTGGCAAGGTAGTGCTCTGGAGCAGACGGCAGATCCGAGAGCTGTTTTTGAGATAAGCATTTGCAGTGAAAGGGAGGGTGAAGTGGAGGGTGATGATACATACCACTCTTAGGCAGTCATAATGGTTGACAGCTATAATAAGGAGTCTCACCCCTCTGGGCTTTGTTTACTTATTAACAGAAATGGGGATCATAATGGTGCCTACCTCATATGGCTACTTTGAGGATTAAATGAGATAATGCATGTAAAGTGTTAAATGAGGGATTGGCATGCAGTTAAGTGCTCAATAAATGTTAGAAACCTTTTTTCATCAGGAAACTGAGGCTTAGCAAGGTTAAGTAACTTCTCCAAGCTACACAGCTATGTAAGTGATGGAGTTGGGATTCTAGCATATCACTTGGAGCACAGAGTCAACTCACATCACCTGTTATGTAGAATAGACACAGGGATGACAGGTCTGTGGTGTGGCTGTGGTGATGAGCTTGGTTTCAGAATTGAAGACATTAATGTGGGGTGGGGAAGGGAGGTCCAGGAAGCAGTTGGACACGAGTCTGGACCTCAGGAGGGGTCTTGGCCAGAGGAGTCCTTGTTTCCAAAATCATCTCTCAGAGTCTATGCAAATTTATAGTCAAAAGTGGTGCACTACCTAATTGCCAGGTATCTGGCAGATGGTGTTTAATAAAATTGTTTGACCACGATAATTGTAAATTCTTTAAGTGGTTTTAGTCACATTTTTATATTTGACTGTCAATCTCTCTTGCCACAGTTTTTCCATGGTGCCATAGAATCATTATAATAAAAAGCCTGTATTTCAGAAATAGAAAAGCCATATCCTAGTCAGTATGAAGCTTAAAGATTTCTGTATTATAAACCATTCCATTAAGAAGTTAACCTTCACTCAAAATAACTTTCTAAACTTCATCTCCTTCAACTACAAGCAGTTTTTCACCTCTTAATATGTTGAATAATTTGTTACTCTAACGTTATTTTAAAAACCCAGATTCCTGAGGTTTTCCTGAGGTTTTCCTGAGGGGGAAAATCTTCAGTATTCCTCAAGTCTCAACCATAAATATTCAGTATTCAGTATTTCCCCCCTCAGATTTTCCTGAGGGGGAAAATCTTCAGTATTCCTCAAGTCTCAACCATATTTACCTTCTGGCATACCACCTACCTTTGTCCCCCCACCAAGTACCTTATCACACTGTTGTTATGAACTTGTCTGCATGTATATCAGAAATCTAAGATGAAAAAACAAGCATCTTTTAGATCCCTCCCATGGGTTTATGAAGACAATAAAATTGTCTGTAGCAAGGGATGACACACTATGGTTCATTGGCCAACTTTGACTCAACACCTGTTCTGGTATGGACGATGAACTAAGAATAGTTTTTACAGTTTTAAAAGGTTGAAAAGAGTTCAAAAGAAGAAAAATATTTCATGACATGTGAAAATTATATGAAATGCAAATTTTACTGTCCATTAATGAATAAAGTTTTATTGGAATACAGCCATGCTCATCATTTACATATCATCTATAGTGGCTTTCATGCTACAGTGGCAGAGTTGAGTACTTGCAGCAAAGATGGGCCATGGATGGTGCTCTCATTGCTTTGCAGTGCTGTTTAGCAACCTGTAGATCTCAGGGATGTGGTTATAGTGCCACCTGTTTCAAGTACCATGTACATCACTGTACAGAAATACTTTTTAAATTTTGTTTTATTTTATTAACCAGCACAATAGCCATATGTCAAAACAAAACAAAACAAAAGAAGAGAATAGTGGGACCCAAATGTCATGCTTTTAAGTCACAGTGGAGTGTGGATTATTTTGTTATAGGATGAGACAGGAAAGCATCATCTTTGTTGTATAGTGACACTACAACTGTGCTAAAAGAATATGGTCTGACAGAGTAAACCCTCATCACAACATTCCCAACTGCAAGAAAGGAGCTGCCAGAAAAATTAGAAAATTTAAAACAGAATATCTCATAATAGCACAATTTCTCCATTACAAATAAAAAATGAAAATAAGATTGTACCTAATGTAAGTGCCCTGGTGGCTCATTTATTAACCAGGCAAGGAAAAATATTTATTGATGGTGAGTTGATTAAAATATTTTTGATGGTAGCAGCAGATGAAATGTGTCTAGAGAAAATAAAACAGTTAAGGCTATTAGCCTTTTGGTGACAATCGTTGTTTGAAGAGTTGAGAACATGGGGAGCAACATCAATAATCAATTTAAAACCATGGCAGATGATTTCTAGTGGTTTTTCTTGGCTCTTGACAAGTTGACTGGTGTTACCAATACAGCTCAGTTGTTTATTTGGCAGGTTCATGCTGAGTCTGAAGTCAATGAAGAGTCAGCTTTTATGAATAATCCATGTGGAAAAACTATGGTCAAAACTATTTTCAAAGAAAATGAGGAAACACTAATTCAGTGTAACCTGAAGTGGAATCCGCTAAGATGTGTTACAACTGTTGATGATAAAAATATGTGTGGAGCAGGAAAAGGCTTTTTGGACAAATTTACAAAGGTTGTGAAAATGTAAAGTGTTTAAAGCCTGTACTAATTTATTGTAATATTCATCAGAAGGTACTTTGTGGAAAATATTTGCACCTACTGTGTGTTATTGAACCAGTTGTGTCAAAGGTGATCATTATGTCTCCTGGACTTAACCATTGTCTGTTTTGTGAACTTTTGTCAAAATAGAAGCTGAACATTCTGACTTGCCCTATCAACTACACAGCAGTTTGATGGCTTAACAGATAAGTCATCTGTGACTTTTTGAGCTCAGGATTGAGATTTCTTAACAAAAACAGCCCTCAACCACTATTATTCAACCACTATTATTGAACACTGGATGACTTGGGAAATTAGCTTCTGCTGCAGACGTCGTAATGTTTCTTAATGGATTCAACCTAAATGACAAAGCAAAACAATGGTTATCTGCAGAAACCTGCGATAAAGTCATTTTGATGACAATTAATGTTTTTGTATTTATTTATTTATTCTTGCTGTATTGGGTCTTCGTTTCTGGATGACAATTAATGTTTAAATCACAAGCAAGATGAAGCGGCCTAAGAAACTTCCTGTGTTGTCAAAAATTAAAACAGAAAGTGAGATCTCCATTCCTACAAAAATTTAAATGAACATATTTTCCAGGCTCAAACTATAGTTCCAGCAGTATTTTCAGACCTCAATACAAGTGTAAAAGTAATTTTTAAATTTCAAATCCATTTAACTGTGCAATTGAAGGGTTTCTATTCAGCAATTCCACATCCAGCAATATAATAAATGGTGTGCTAAAAGGCAAACATCAAGAGAATATTTAATAGAATTTTATGACTGCCTTCTGAGCAATGAAAATGCTTAATAAAAGCTTATGTACATGGGGCTTCCCTGGTGGCACAGTGGTTGAGAGTCCCCCTGCCGATGCAGGGGACACGGGTTCGTGCCCCAGTCCGGGAAGATGCCACATGCCATGGAGCGGCTGGGCCCGTGAGCCATGGCCGCTGAGCCTGCGCGTCCGGAGCCTGTGCTCCACAACAGGAGAGGCCACAACAGTGAGAGTACCACAAAAAAAAAAGCTTATGTACATGGATTGATATCAGTATTTGACAGAACTTTGAGATTTTCAGCCAACTTCAAGAGTTAGTCAGCTATAAAATTTAAAGAGCACGCAGTTCACACAAGACCATCCTCACTTCTGACACTAACTGCAAGTTTGGAGGAGCTCCCAAAACTACCTTTAGTGTCAGTAATTCCCTAGAAGGATTTCCAGAACTCATTGAAATTGTTACTCTCAGTTCCCATCTGTTACTGGTAAAGGATGAAGATTTAATTCAGCCAAGGGGAGATGTACATAGAGCAGAGTCCAGGGAAGGACCAAACATTTTTGTTGTTCTCTCCACATGGGGTCAGGATGCTTTATTTTCACTGCATCAGTGTGTGACCGTACGTGTAGAATATTGCCAACTAGCAAAGCTCACCCAAACCTTGGTGTCCAGAGATTCTTTTGGGGCTCTATCATGTAGGCAAGACTTTCCCCCCATGATTGCCCCCATGGTTGATCTCAACCATCAGGGCAACTGATACCATGTGGCCCAAAGCCTCACGTACATCACATTATTGGTCTTTCTGACATGGTCAGCCCCCACCCTAAATCGTATTTTTTTTTTTTTTTTTTTTTTGCGGTACGCGGGCCTCTCACTGTTGTGGCCTCTCCCGTTGCGGAGCACAGGCTCCGGACGCGCAGGCTCAGCGGCCATGACTCACGGGCCCAGCCGCTCCGCGGCATGTGGGATCCTCCCGGACCGGGGCACGAACCCGTGTCCCCTGCATCGGCAGGCGGACTCTCAACCACTGCGCCACCTGGGAAGCCCCTAAATCGTGTTTTTAGATCGCCCAGTGTGACCCAAGTTTCCCAGGCAAACCATGACATTCCAAGAGATCACTTCCCAAAGCTGAGGGCAAATACCTGGCCATTCTGGGGGCAAGATTAATTCTTTACTACACACCACCTGTGGGGAAAGCCATTTTCAAAGATGAAATGCAAAATGTCCTTACAGATCACCATTAACAGATGAACAGTTGCCATCGACTTTGATCAGAGAGAACACTAACTTTGAACTCTAATGGGGTGAAATGGGACCTAACCCACAAATTTATTTTTCTCATTAGTAGACCTGTATCACAAAAGAATATACTCAATTATTAATGTCACATTTTGAATTTTATCAATAAAAATTGTGGAAGCTTGTTTTCTGTCTGTTATACAAGTAACTACATAATATCCTTGATTTTGCCTGTTGGCCTGCACAGACTGCAATATTTACTATCTGATCTTTTACAGAAAAGTTTGCCAACCTTTGGTGTTTAGTCCAGTTTGTAATACTGCTCTGATGGTTAGTTTTATGAGTCAACTTGGTGAGGCTATAGACCCTAATTATTCAACCAAACACCAATCTAGGTGGTGTTGTGGAAGTAGTTTGTAGATGTCATTAACATCTACAACCAGTTGATGTTAAGTGAAGGAGATTATCTTCAACAATCTGAGTAGGCGGGATCCAATCAGTTAGAAGTCCTTGACTGTACTTTCCTTGAAAAAAGAAGAACTTCTACCTGGGGACAGCAGCTTCAGCTCCTGCCTGAGAGTTTCCAGCCTGCACTCCCTAGAGGCCCGTCGTATGCGTTTCGGACTTACCTAGCCAGCTCCACTTACATAAGCCAATTCCGTGCAATCAGTCAGTCAGTCAGTCAGTGAACACACATATATGTCCTACTGGTTCCGTTTCCCTGGTGGAATTCTGACTGATTCAACCGCTCTCTATAAAAAATACTACCCAATTTGTGCTGCTAGACAACTGAAAAGGAAATAACTTTAGATAAAGTGAAATTAATAGCTTGCCATAGCTGCCTGTCAGCTGTGGTATTGCCTAATCTATCTTATTGACTCTCTAGTGCAAATCAGAAAAGGGCTGTGAGAGTTATGAATAAAGAAAATTCAGGAAGACTTTAATTCAGTCTTATCACTGTGGTTCAAAGAGAGATTTTTGCTTCTCAATAGAGTCTATTCCCAGAGCATTTTCTGAGAAATGTCTCCATTAGCCTTTACTCTAGGACTCATTTGCCAGGGTCCACTGTTGCTGGCTGTTAGAGCACCCTTGACTTCCCGGCATTGTTGATAAATTCTGTGCTTGTATATTTTCAGAGGAGAGTTTCCTGAGCTTTTATCAGATTTTCAAATGGGTCGTGGCACCAAAAGGATAAAACTCCAAATGACCTCCCCTCCAGGTGGATGTTTAACTCATATGTTAACTACGGCATGTAATATCTCCTCTAGTCATCACAGTAACTCCTGGATGTCACCTGCTGCATGTTTTGCCTTCTCTACTTCTAGCAGTAATCATATGAGGTAGGTACCAGTATCCCATTTTACAGAAAAAAAACACTGAAGCTTAGAAAAATGAAGTAATTTGTCCTAGTTGCATAGCTGTAAAGCATCAGAGTCTGGATTTGAACCCGCATCTGACGCTAAAGCTCCTGCTAGGTGGGAGGGAGCTCGGTTTAATCACTAGGCTCAGTTACCAGGGAACTTCCTGCACTTGTGGCGATGGCCTGGGTGACACCAGGTATCTGCTTGGCCTCTGCCAGCTTGCCTGGGCAGGAGACAAGTTGGAGGTGGCCCCTAAGCTTTGTGGGGGCTTTCTAACCCCTAGCCTTCTGCGGTGCCCCTGCCCAAAGGGAGGGAGGAAGAGGAGGAGGGGCGGGTCACCCTGGGGAGGGAGGGCGGGCCCTGAGAGGGAGTTTGAAAAGAGGAAGGAAGTGGGGCCCGGCAGAACGCCTAGCCACCCCCGGCTGCTTCCCCACAGGACGACGCGAGGTGCCTGCAGCCGCCCCCCGCCCCCACGCCCCACGGCCAAGCCATGGCCCCCTGGCGCAAAACTGACAAGGAGCGACACGGAGTGGGTAGGTGTGGGCATGGGGTCCTCAGCAGGGAGAAGGGCAGGTGGCCGAAGAACCGCATAGGAAGAGGCTGGGGAGCCAGCGGCGCGGACGTGGGCTCAGAGCACTGACTCAAGCTTTGAGGGTGCAGTGGCTCCCTCAGCCTGCTGTGGCACCAGCTGGGCAGGAAAAGGGAGGCAGGGGGGAGATGAAGGTGGGTGCCCTGCCCAGCAGGCTACGCCCAGCCCGCTCCCTCTCCTGCTGCCGCCACAGGGCTACCCTCTCTCTCCAAAGGCTTTATGCATTTCCTAGACGGGTTCCAGCAGAGCTCTTAGCAGCCTGGCTCTGCGTCAGGCTCCTGGCATTGTAAGGACTCCTTCACCCCATCTGGAGACTTGACCTCTTGGAGGGAGCATCATTCTCTCCCTTGGCCGAGCCTGGCCTGGCCCGGCCCAACATGCCTCCCTCCCCCGCTGCCCAAAGCGACACCCATCTGCTCGCTTCCCCTGCCTGTTCCTCCTGGGTCAGATGACCCTTATTTGTCAGAGCGTCCAGAGGGCTGTGCAAGCTGGGGGCGTAGGGCTGGAGGGCAAGACCCTTCACTCAGCCCCAGAGAGCCCCTGGGGAGAAAGGCTCCCACCGGGTTATAGGGGCATATCCAAGAAGCCAGCCTCATCAGCTCCAGCCATCTAAGCTCCCAGAGGCCTCTGCCTCAAGCTCAGGGCCGGAAGTGGTGGCTGGGGGAAGGGAGGCTTCAGGTACTAGGACTCTTTCTACTAAGTGGCACGCATGGTGCAATCCCCATAGATTCACTGTGGTTTTCAAATAAGTGTGAATTAAAAAACCACTCTGTGGCTTGCTACACAGGCAGATACCAGATACCACCCTCAGAGATAAGGGTTGAACAGGTCAGATGTTGGAAGATCCAAGGGCCAAGAGTAGGGAATGATGTAGGGAATCCCAAGGCCACTGCTGGAGAAACACAGTCCTGGAGGGCTCAACACTTATTCATTCACTTACTAGGCTCCAAGCACTGTGGAGTGTTTAAAGATGAATGGTCCCTATCCAAAGAGCAAATAATATTCCATACCCTGAAGGAGGCTCCGTTTCTCAGTTTCTCCACCTATATTGAACTAGACTCAGTAACTTTTGAACTATAAAGCTTCTCTAACTCTGGCCCTTCCAGGCTGAAACACCGCTCAGGTGAAGATGGGGACTGAGAAATGGAGCAGACCATTATAGGTGGAGGGACCCGTGTGGTCTAGGAGATGAAAGCTGGACACGAAGGGACTATCCAGGGAAAAAAGAGCACATCCAGCAAAGAAGAGTGGTAGCTCCTTTCGCCTTGAGGGGAGGGTGCATTGAAGGGAATGGTGATGCTCAAAGTAAGTTGGAGCCACATTTTGGAAGGCTCTGAATGCCAGGCTAAGAAGTTGAGACTTTTTCCATCGAGGCAGTTGGGAGCCATAGAGGGCTTCTGAGCAGGGGAGGGACATGAGATTTGTGCTGAAGCCAGTGTGGAGGGAGGCTGGGCGGACAGAAGAGCAAAGGTGCCTGGGTGGCAGACAGGGATGGTATTGGTGGTCCAGGATGACGAGAGCAGTTAATGGGGGCAGTTGAGTGTGGCGGAAGAGTCCCACCCTCTGGTCGAAGGGCTGTAGTGTGTTCCTGCTGTGTAGGCCCTGTGCTATGGTGTGAAGCTCATGGGCTCTGGTGCCTGCTCTTGGATTCCAGCTTCCAGTGCTTCCCAGCCTTGTGAGCTAGACAAGTTACTTACTCTCTCCAGGCCTCAGTTTCCTTGTCTGTGTATTGGGAGTAATAACAGCACCTGCTTCCCAGGGTTGTGGGAGGACTCAATGATAATGATCCATATAAAGTGCCTGGAATGACAGTCGTACAAATCCTCACTAAATGTTATTAGTTATTGTTTTTAGCCTTTATTCTCTGCTTAGGAGCCCAGTTCAGGACATGACATCACAGGATGGGAGGGGGCTACTGAATGAAGTAAGGTTTTCACCCGCCTTTGCTGAGGAAATCCCACCTATGTGCTCAGAGACTAGGAACTCTGTTAGGCTCTAGGCCCAGGGGATTCTTCTGATGGTATAACTGAGAGTTTTCACACCTACCTGTGAAAATTCTGTTTGGGGCTGGGAGTCGGAAGGTGTATGACCCTTTAGGGGGCCATAGAGCACTTGGAAGGTGTCTGCTTATCAAAGGATCTCTTTTTCTCTGCAGATGAATGTCAGAGGTTAGGAAGGTAATCTCCAACCCTCCTCCGTAGACTCCAGGTAGATGGAAGGGAAGGGCAAGGCTTAGGTTATGATGAGACAGGGGACTGGAGTCACCCAGCAGAAAGAACCGTGGCCTGAGAGTAAGGAGTCTGGGTTCTAGTTCTGACACTATCATTTTTGCAGGCAGGTCTGTGCTCTAGTTTCCTCACTGTACGTCTAGGTATTAATACTTTTGTCTTTCAAGACGTTCTTTTAGAAGAGTATCTGAGGTAATGAGCATGGGGGCTTGAAAACGAAGCGCTAGAGCCGTGTAAGGATTAGGGGCTCCTTGGAACATCTCCAGAGTCCCAGCCAGCCTAACACAGGAGAACCTGAGCTTTGCTTTGCCATTTGGTGTCCTCTTCCTCTGGCCTAGCTGACAAGGGCTGCTGGTGCCTGTTTGTCTGGGGGCTGGCTTTTCTGGGCACAGCTTCCTCACCAGAACCGCTTGGCTTCTTTCTCACTCTACTGTCTGGTGGGCAGCCAGGGTGAGCCTCGTGTAGATCCCTGGCCAGGTTCTTCCTTACTTCCTTGATGGAGCTTTAAAATGTGATCCACTAGAGTCCCAGAGAGGACCCTTGGGTGGAGGTGGGTAAGAGTTTCCACAGACAAGACAGTGTAGCTGTGAAGAAAAGACACAGCCTCTGCCCTTGTGGAGATACGGGTAAGGTTAGAAGCTTGGGCTGTGAGTTCAAATTTGGTCCTGTTTCCTCATCTTTCCTCATTACTCCTACTTTATGTAGGAGTAATAATGATAATATGGATTTCATGAGATCATTGTGTAATGAAAAGCATTAGTAATGAGACTGGTCAATGAAAGTTAGCGACTGAGGTCAAGGGGCGTACCTAATAGGTGCAGAGCCGAGAGACAGGTAATGTGCCCTAATGCCAGGCTCAGGAAAGTCATGCCTTATCGGAATAAGTGTAGTAATTTATGGTTTACAAGACCCATTCTCATGCAGTATCTTTGTCTGGCTTCAGAACATCTATGTGAGGCAGCATATTATTATTCTCATTTTACAGACGAAGAGTTCCAGAGTTCACATAACTTGGAAGTGCTTGGGCTGGGCCTTAAATTCAGTTGTCTTCAGACACCAGACCCTTTGCACAACACTAGGAGGGAATCTGGGAGGAGAAACATCATAGACAAAGGCAGGAGGTTGGAATGGGTGTGGCTTTTGGGTCAATAAATAGTCTGCTTTGGTTTTAGTGGATGTTTGTAGAAATAAAAAATAGTTGGAGAGGTAGATTATGGTCAGGTTGTGAAGGGCTTTGAGTACCAAGCTTATAAGTTTGGACTTCATTTTGTGAGCAGTGGAGTTTTTGAGCAGGTGTGTCACCTGTAAGAAGATAATTTAATCACTTGGGAGGGGGGCAGGGGTTAGACATAGAGTGGAACAGCAGTGGGTGACAGTTTACCTATCTACCGACTGCCTCATTAGTTAATCCCGCAGGAGTCCCTTTATAATTAACATTTCCCTTTGGCTTTTACTATCTTAATCCTCTCTGCCTGAGACTCTTGTCATTGGTCAGAGCTTTATCCTTGGAGGAGACAATGGAAGACAGAAAAGGAGGAGGTAGAAAGAGCAAGTAACAGTATCAGTTAGGGATAAGTATGACTACGGGTGACAGAAAACGCCCAAAGTAGTGGCTTAACCAAGCTAGAAGCTTATTTGCCTCTCATGTAGAAAGCACAGAAATGGTCCCTGAAGAGGCAGTAGCGTGGCTCTTTCTGTCTCCTGCATGGCTTCCTTGGCACGAGGCTTCTGCCTTTTGAACCAAACTGGCTGCTTAAGCCTCTATTGTCAGGTCCACTTTCCAGCCAGCAAGAAGGATGAAGGGAACAAGAAGGGCATGACACTGCTCATTAAGGACACTTACTTGAAGGCCCACTGGACACTTCCTCTTGTATCCTTTTGGCTTAAAACCTAATCACATGACTGAACCTGGCTGCAGTGGAGCCTGGAAGTGTAGTCTGCCATGTAAGCAGCCATGCACCCAGCTAAATATCCAGTGTGCATTCCTGAGGAAGGAAGGGAATAGGATATTAGGGATGATATTTTAGTTTTCTCAGGCAGCCGTAACAAAATACCAGAGACCAGGTGGCTTAAGTAACAGAAGTTATTTTCTCACAGTTCTGGAGGCTGGAGTTCCGAGTCCAAGGTGCTAGTAAGTTGATATCTCCTGAGGCCTCCTAGGCCTGCAGACACCTGCCTTCTCCTTGCTTTGTCCTCATATGCTCTTCTCTCTGTGCATGCTCACCCCCTGTGTCTTCTCCTCTTCTTAGAAGGACACAAGTCCAGTTGGATTAGGGCCCCACCCTGACGGCTTCGTTTTAACTTAATCCCATCCTTACAGACCTGATCCAAATATGGAGCTTCAACATGAGAATTTGGAGCAGTAGGGAGGGCGACAGCTGGGTTCCTAACAGTTGACCTGTGGTCTGTGGTCTGATATTTGGGGATTGTAAAAGAAGCCTTCAAGGCAGGGGTCCTCAGAGGGTGAATGCAGAAGAAAGGTTTGTTTACCCTGAAGCTGGGCCTGCTGGGTAGATTTGTGCAGGGGCTTCAGTTATGCTCAGAAACCTCTTCTCCGTACAGATCATCTCGAGTTATGGTTGTGTATCTATGTGTGGTGCTGGGGAGTTATTGCTTGGTTCCTTCGGAGGGCTGAGGGACAATCTAATCTGTCCCGTGTCTCTCCCCTAGCTTCGAGTGACTTGCTGGCTGGCAATCTTTGGTGTCCCATGGTTTAGTAGAAGTATCACCCCAGTCTCTGCCTCTGTCTTCACGTGGCGTTCTTCCTGTGTGTGTGTCTCTTTCCAAATTTTCCGTTTTAATAAGAACACCAGTCATGTTGGGTGAGGGCCCACCCTAATGACCTCATTTGAACCTTATTACCTCTGAAAAGACTATCTCCAAATAAGGCTGCATTCTGAGGTGCTGGGAGTTAGGCATATAGCATATCTTTTGTTTTGTGGGGTGGGGCACAATTCAAATCATAACAGGCTCTGCAAAAGTTGAGAAGGGGTCTGTTTCACATCTTGATTGGGGACTATGGATGAGTGCGAGACCTCTCCCTGGTCCAGGGATGCAGGTGATGCTGTTTCCTGGACAGATCTGGTCCATACTGAGATGGACAGATTGGGAGTGCACAATGGGTGATTGAGTCCCTTGCAGCACAGACTCTTATTACAAGGAACAAAATCCACTTAAAGTAGTTCAGTTAAAAGGTATGTGGTGTGTGGCTGTATGTGAGGAGGGAAGTGGTGTGTTTTAAGCATCAAGGGACATCAAACAGAAATCCAGGAAACATGGGCAGCAGTCCTCTGGAAAGGCCTGGTCTGAGGAGACCGGAAAACTCTGCCTGTCTTCTCATGGCTTCCCAGCTGCTCTAAACTTATGAGCGCTGTTCTCCTTCCTCTTCTCCTCTTCATAACTTTCATATTCTGAGAACACCACAGTGTTCTGACACCACCAGCTTGCCACCTGCCTCAACCTGGCATGACTTTGCAGTGCCAGCACCCTCTGAATCCTCTCTCTGTGTTTATTTGTTCAAAGTCTTGAGAAGATCTGAGTGGACTGACTCACCTTTTCAATAAAGGCCCCCCAGGTCAGAGGTCATCACCATGCTAAGAATGGGCCCCACTCTGAGCAGGGTGCTGCCTTTTCCAATACGCTCTGGTTATGGGGTGGGGTCATGAGGATCGCAGGTGTCGTGGATGGGGACAGATTCTTGGAGTAGGAGGCATGAGTCAAACGTGCATCCCAAACACACCCAGGGCAGAACTCTACTACAGAGGGACCACTTAGACTGCTCTTGTTGCCGGAGTTAATAGCTAAGGAGGAGAGATAGAGACCATCGTTTACTCACCAACTTGTTCACTCATTCACTCTTCACTTATTTCTTAAATATTTATTGGGCATTTCCTATGTGCCGGGCACTGCGCTAGACGGTAAGATTACTAGAATTTGGCCAATATCGTTCCTACCCTTTTGGAGCTTGTAGTCTAGTGGGGAAGACAAAAAGAAACTTGTGGAAAAATCAATAGGCATATCACTACAAATTGTGATATGTGCTCCTGTAATAAAAGAGTTTCACTCATGAATGAGAGTATTGGAGGGAAGGAATCTTAAATAGGATGGTCTCAGAAGGCCTCTGAGGAGCAATGGGGAAAAAATTGCAAAGGAAATGCTTAGAGGGATCTTAGTACGTGTATCTTGGCTATGGAGGCCAATTGTATCTTCGGACTGGTCCCCAGAAATTAGTCTGGTGCAACAAAAACACACGGATTGGAAATCTCATTCCTTCCTACCACCAGTTCTTAGGTGCCTGGGCTGCCTGCTTTCGGATGCAACTTGGGGTTGTTCAGGAGTGCCTGCTGGGCTGACTGTTTGAGTTCATTTAAGTAGATGGTCCTAATCCCTAGGTTTATGGGAACTACATTAGTTAGTGGCCATCTTGCCCCCAACCATAATGTTTGAGCTTAAATGAGCCTTGACAGACTGTGTTTGCTAAGCTCTGCTTCCTCTTGAGTTCAGCATCCTTATATTGCTGCTATATTTTGAGACAGACAGTGTAGTCACCATAATATTCTGCTAACTTCTGGACCTTTGGACTTCTTTTTTTTGTGTTTAAGCTTACAGGCCTTTAATATTCAATTGCACAGGGGTGCCACAGTCTGAGTTTTGCAGCATATGTTCTGCAAATGGTGAATGCTAGTGCTTATTGCCACCCGACTCCAGAGGAATCTGTGTGCAGGCACTGCAGATGTTCCCTTTAATAGGCACTCTCTCCTTTCATTCCACTTTCTTTAATTCGCGTGAGGTGAACAACAGTCAGGCTGAGTTTGTCAACATCTTAAGTCTTACTCGGTTTTTAGTTCTCCTTGGAAAAAGCCATCCATCCCTTGTCTTTCTGACCCCACTAGGACACTGTCAGCTTCTGCACTGATTTAAAGCAGTGCAGGAGGGGGATGTGACTGACAATGTGGGCACTTTTCCAGACCCCTCTCCAGACATTGCCCCAGGGCACTCAGTGTTCCCCTGACAACACATGATCCCTTGGGTCAAATCCTAAACCAGGATGGTGAAGGGGACCTAGGTGGGCCATGTGACTTGCAGAGATGCCTCAGCATCCAGCACAGGGTCTGACCAGAGACAGTGCTGAGCAGGCATTTGTTGGGGTGGATTAAGTGCTAGCAATGTCAGGTCCCAAGAGCCCACGACTGCTGCCGCAAAGGGGCACACCTTGTGCCAGCTGGACCCTGAGGATTTGCCCGGGAAGGGGGATTTTGCTGCTTGCCTCACTGGCGGTGGCGACAAGGTCGTTGTCTCAGGAAAAAGTGTTCCAGGAAGAATAAACAGCCAATGCAAATGTCCTGAGGAGGGAGCCTCTCTGATGTGTGGGAGGCCACTGTGAATGGAGTGGAGTAACCCAGGGGCAGAACTGTAGGAAATGAGTTCTCTGAAGAGAGGTTGTATTGAGTAGTGCCTGGTACATGTTATAAGGACTTTGGCTTTTACTCTGAATGGAAGCGGGTGGGGCACTGTAGGGTTTGAGAAGAATTGCAGAATGTTCTGTCTTATTTTTTTTTTAATTTGGTTTTTAACTGAAGTATAGTTGATTTACAATGTTGTGTTAATTTCTGCTGTACAGCAAAGTGACTCAATTATACACACACACACATATATGTATATTCTTTTCCATTATGGTTTATCCCTGGGTATTGAATGAAGTTCCCTGTGCTATACAGTAGGACCTTGTTGTTTATCTGTTCTATACATAATGGTTTGCGTCTACTAACCCCAAACTCCCAATCCATCCCTCCCCTGCCCCCTCCCCCTTGGCAACCACTGTTCTGTCTTATTTTAAAAGAATTATTCTAGAAGTTTTATGGTTAGTAGATAGAGGGGAATTAAAGGTGGAAGCAGGGAGGCCAGTATGGCAGTCAGTACAATAACCAGGCAAGAAATGGTGGGGGACCCCCCCAAGGATGAAGCAGTGGAGGAGGTGAGATGTGCTTAGCTGTGTGTGCTGTAGGTGGCAAACAGGATTTTCCTCATGGATTGGACGTGGGTATAAAAGGAAGTAGTTAAGGGTGACACCATGGTTTTGGTCTGAGCAGCTGGGAGAATGGAACTACCTACGGGACTTCCTTAGTTAGTCCCCTGATCTAAGTTGTCATCAACATTGTCATAAATAATAACATTGCCTCAACTTTTTTCAGTCCAGTCCATTTATAAAGCACTTGTGGTACCACGTTTAACCCTCACGGCCACCCTGAGAGATGGGTACTTTTATCTTCATTTCAGAGATGAGGAAACTGAAGAGCAGAGAGATTTAAGCTCTTGCTGAAATGCAGCCTTTTTCCAGTGCTTTTCTTACATCTCATCCCTGGAAGAAATGTCTTCTGCTTTATCAAAATCTTCATTTTTCACCTTGTCTTTTAGTTATGTGACTGCAGGTTGTCTCCCCCACTGGATGGCTTATTGTCTGACGGCAGAGCTCTGTTGGGGGTCGAATTTGATTCCATCTGGCTCTGTGGTACTAGCAGAAACATGGTAGGTTTCTGCTAGTACCACAGAAGGTACTAGCAGAAAAGATCATCGTTATTGTAACGCAGGACCCTTGGGAATCCAAACACTATTCCTACAAAAACATGCACATGTGCAGTTTTGCATTACAGTTTCATTATGGCCCATTCATGGAAGCCAGTTAAGGACCCTGCTAAAATGTACTCAGTAACTAGATATAATAGGTACAGCCAAGGTGTTCTGCCCAGGGTGTGAATCCTTAGATCTGGGAGTGGCCAAGATTAAGAAAACTATTTTTATAGTCTATTCAGATCAATTAAGTTCAGTGAACCCATGCTAAGTTATGGTCCTGAGCTGAGTACTGGGGCCCAGAGCTGAAAAACACAGTCTCTGCTCTCAGAAAGCTCATGAGCCAGTAGTAACCTCTCCTTCTTTTTGTTTGAGGCAGGAAAGAACACTGTTATTAGTACTAATGTCCCCATTTCTCAGGTTGGGGATGGTTGCACCCCTTACTTCAGGTCACTATGGCCCCTGCTGTCACCCCCATCGTATTTCATTGTAGCCTTGTGTAGAATTCTCTGGCTCCTCCATAGAATGTAAACACCATGACCGCAATACTGTGTTTCTTCTTCTCCCACACAGAGTGCCTAGCACAGAGCAGATGCTCACTTAGGAGTTGTTGATCGGATGGATGGGTGGGTGAATGAGTGGGCAGAAGGTGGGGGATGGAGAAGGGAGAGAGGTTGGAGGTTTTACACTTTCTGGTAGCCTCGTAAGATTCAGGTGAGTTGCCCCATCTTGCCTTCATCTCCTCACCCTTACCCCCTTCCCTGTCAGCAGGCTAAGTCCTAAGAGAGAGCACAACAATAATTGGGGTGTTCTTGAATTCTGCTCCAAACACCTGGACCCCTGTAGTTGGCCACCGCACCAAGCCCCATGGTTCTCACCTTAGGACTCACTGCGACTGTGCACCCGTCAAGCTGATTTCCCCTCCCTTCTTGCCCTTGTGGTATTTCCTTCCCCACCAACCTCCCCAGCGCTCTTACCCCAGTTCTTCTCCTTGCCCTCCCTCTGCCCCTTCCTCTCTCTCTAGTCTCAATTCTTTGATGGGGCCTCTCTTGATCTCTCTTCTCTGAGAGCCCACAGCTGCCGTGCCCCACAGCTTAGCCCTTTCTTTTTAAAAAAAAGGCAGCCTCTTGTTTCTTGTGTGTTCATTTTGTCTCTTGAACTAGATTTCCCCAAAGCTCCAGGGGAGCAGGAGCCATCCTCTCTCACTCTACCTTTCTTTCTAACCTTCCATATGCTGCCTGCATTGGAGGTTGGGGGCTGAGAAATCAGCCCTTGGTTTCATCATAAAGCCTGTCTTCCAATTCTAGCATGTGAGTGTGTGAACGTAGAAGAGTGTGAGACAGTGTGTGCGTGAGTGTTTGTGTGCGTGTGCCTATACTGGCAGCACTGGGAAGGAGAGGGTGAATCCCAGCATGATGTTTTAGCAGGACTCATCAACCTTGACACTGTTGACACGTGGGGCCAGATGGTTCTTGTTATGGGGCTATCCTGTGCTCTGTAGGACATTTAGCAGTGTCCCTGACTTCCCCAGCTAGACGCTAGGAGCTCCTCCCCTCCCCATCCCTGCCTCCCCCACCCCCAGGATTGTGACAACCAAAAATGTGTCCAGACATTGACAGATGTTCCCTTGGGGGCGAAATTGTTCCCAGTTGAGAATCACTGTTTTAGAGAACTCATGGGAATCTCAACTTCCTTCTTGTTGGCTGGGAATGTCACCTTGGCTCACCTATGGCAACCTGTAAGGTTTTTAGGAGGATCCAGTAGGGGTCCTAAAGCACCTGGCAGGGAGCAGGTGCTAAATACACATCCACTAGTGAGAGGCAGTGTGGTGTAATGGTTGAGGGTGTATGTTCTGGAGCCAGCCTGCCTGGGGCAAAATCCTGGCTCGCCACCTTCCTAGCTGTGTCACCCTGGGCTGTTCACTTCATCTCACACTACCTCAGTTTGCTCATCTGTAAAACAGAATTGACCATAATTTTACCCACCACAAGATTAAACAGGTGCTGGGATTAAATAGGTGACTGTAGGTAAAATCATTGGAGAAGTGTCTGATACATAGAAAGTGTTCCGTAGAGGTTGTCATTCTTGTCCTCTCCTGGTCAGGGGAGGAACACCTCCTCCCCCTTGGTTCCCTCTGGCTGTGATTCTCCTGCCTCATCCACTGCTGACTTGCACCGGGTTTGAGCTCTGACCTCGCTGCCAGAAGCTTCTGCTGGGTCATCGCATTCACCCTCCCTGATGCAATGTCAGGATGTTGCCTTGGTGCTGCAGCTGTCAACACCTTGTCCAGAGACTCCAGGCAAACTGCTTGTATATTTCAACGAATATGTTTCACTTGAATCCAAAGTGGACCTGCCGGCTAGTTCTGTTTCTCCCTGGAGTGGAGACCATCCAAAGCCCAGTTCAGGGACTAGAGAAGTGAGCTTCAGGCAATTACATTCTTTTTCTCCAATATTGTTTGTGTTCCTCTTATGTAGCTACTTGTACAGACTCTATTAACACTTGGTGTTTGCTGAAGCTTTTGTTTTGAAACACATCAGCAAGTGGCAGGGGCCCTGATGAGGTACGAATCCATCCTGAAGAGTCACAGGGCACTTGATGGCTGCAATCAAAATTGGCAGCCCAGCTGGCTCAGCATCTCAGCAAGTAATCTCAAGAAATGCAAGAAAAAACTTAGAAGAAGAGACATACCTGCCCTTCATGTTCGTGTTCCTTCAGTTTAACAAGTATTTCTTAAAGTTCAGTAAATATTGATTGAACTTCAACTGTGAGCCAGATGCTGTTCTCAACACTGGGAATTCAGTGGCCGACAGGCAGACTCAGTCTCCACCCTCGCTGAGGCTGAAGGAGATGGGAAATGAACAAGTCTAGTACATACACACACACACACACACACACACACATATACACATATACATATATACTCATACACACACAGTAAATCGTGACATCAGCAATGGATTAGTCAGGGAAATAAGGACTTTAGACTCCAATCTGGGTTTGACTCCACTTTCTACCACTTTCTAGCTGTGTGGCCACGGGCAAGTTCCTTAATCTCTCTTTAAGTTTCTCATATGTTACGTGGAGGGGAATACCTTGGAGTGTTACTGTGAAGATTAAACGAGCTGGTATAAGTAAAGTGTGAGGAATTTTGTCTGTCTTATTTATCACTATTGCCATATACTCAGTATCTGGCACACAGTAGGTGCTCAAATGAATATCTGTTGAAAAATAACATGTGCTTGGTACACAGTATGTGTGTTTACCATTTGTGGGGCGTCAAGCAGTATATGAAGTGGTTAGAATCCAGACTTCTGGATAACTGCCTTATTAGTTAGAGATATTAGAATAAGTTGTTTATTCTCTGTCTGCCTCAGTTTCCTCATGTATAAATCCAAGTGAAATACTGTACTTATCTCCTAACATTGCCCGAAGCACAGAGACCCCAACCCTGTTTGTTTCTGTGAGCTGCATGCTGTAGCAATGGTATGTTCACTTTTCCCTTATTTCTCTTGATTTGGGCTCCTGATGAGCAGGGCATTTCAATACGTTTAAGTAAAGTTGGCGGCTAATCAGTAGATTGTATTTCCAGGGTTGTTGGAAGTCCCACCTGTCTCAAAAGCTCCCACTGGCTTGACACTCTAGGATTTCCAGCATTAGAGTCCTCACTGGGTTCAGTGACCTCAGACGGCCCTGGTACTTGAAGCACCCCCTTGGTCTTTGGTCATAAGTATTTTGGTCTGGTTAGGCTTACCAGCGACTAGCTGCTGCCTTGGCTCCTGAGTATAGTATTTTGATACAAGGAGAGGTCAAATCCTTCACTGGGATGTGCCAGTGTTCTCCAAGGCACGGAGACCTCGTATGAAAGGGGAAACTGGAATGGGTATCTGTGGGAATCCTTTCACCACTTGTTTATCTTCCATGATGGGCATGGCCAGTGTGGGGCAGGCTGTGATTTCAGTGATTTTTACTTACTACTTATTCCTATACCTTCCTTATGTTTTCCGGCCTTTCCATCACTCACTCAGAACTCAAGGGTAGTTAGGCCTGCAGGGAATGGGGAAGAAGATGAACTGTTCTGACACTGGTCAGAAACAACTCAGGAGAGATTCATAGATAAGCAATCAAACTTTAGCAAAGAGTGGCATTCTGGTTCAAAGTTTCCTGTTAGTCATTTAGAAAACTTAACAGAATTGGGTACCGGTATGCAAAGCCACTTCCTTTGTCAGTAATGTCTGCTTTTCCCCAAATGGAGCCTTGAGAACAGAGGTCTTCATGCAAAGGCAGAAATACATTTATAAATTAAAGGGCAGTGTCAGTTACTTTCATTTTCGTATGATGTGAGTCTTTGGAATGAACACAGACCTCCATGTTGAATATGAAGTTTCAAGATCTGTCCGAGATATCTTCTTAAGCCAATGGGTTGGTACCTTCTCACCTGACAGAGCTGGGCAGAGGGTGAGGAAGAGATTCCTCAGGAAAGATGGGAAGGATATAGTCTGGGAACAAAATAGAGTCTTGCCCTGCCCTTTAAATACCTGATGGACGAAACTAATTTGCTGGTGCTCCAGAGGCAAACACATGTCATGGATGGTTTTCTTCTGTTAGAAACCTTCAGTTGCCTCTGTGGCCCTGCCCAACTCCTTGGCAGGCATGTCCTCAGCCAGACCTCTGGAGCTGGAGGGATCAGGGAGTGGAGAGTCTGCAGAATTAGGGTATCTGCAAGCTGGAGTGGGTCCAAATGCTAGCAGCCTTTGTGGGGACAGGATTTGAATTGAGGCCAAGTGTGGAGGGAATGAAGAAATGGGGAAGCTTTATGCAGGAGGAGAGAACTCTGAGTCCCCTGAGGGTCCTCTCAAGGTTTGTTTTTGGGCAAAGGTTTAATTTTATTCATTGTTGACTGACAGTGCCATTGAATGCAAACTGCAAGGAAGCAGATTTAAAGGTGACACAAAGAAGAGCTCTGAAGGAGTTCCTCTGAATGGATTGCTCTAGGAGGTATTATAGTGCCAATAAAGAGAAAAGTGACTACTTTTTATTGACCACTTACTCCGGCCAGACACAGAGTAAAGACTTTTTCTGTGTATTGATCTCAGCCAAGCTTCCAAGGAACTCTTCAAGGTAGGGACCATCATCTCCTCCTTTCTATAGTTGAGGAAAATGAGGCTTGGGGAGGTGAAGTTGCTGCTCAGGCAGGCTGCCGCTGGCCCCTACAGTTCCTCTGTGTGAATTACAAAGATACACCCCCTCCCCTGGTGGGCACAGTGCCTCGGTAGGGCCCAGGCCTTGGCAAGCAGATCAGAGGTTGGGTGCCAGCCTCTCCTGCTGTCTTTGGCTTGGTGGCCTTGTGCTGGACAAAGCCTGCACAATCATACTCTGCAACCCTGGGCTTGAGACCAGAGCTGGCAAAGGGCAGAACTGGGCTCAGGAGCCACATTTGTCTTATTCCAGGGACACTGGCTCATAACTCCCAAGCTTTATTATCTCTCAGGATTGAGACTTTCCACCCCTGTGAATACTCAAAATGGCTAGTTGGTCCCTTGGTGAAAGGGCTGATTTGTATAGGTCTTTGGACTAAAAAGCCTACAGGTTTCATCCTTTTCCCGCAGAGAATGCAGCTCAGAGAGTGTGGCAAACAGAAGCCTGAAGCAGGGTCTGGTGAACACCTGAACACCTGCCATCAGATGCTGTGGAGAGGCAGTGGATGCAGGGAATGAACAAGGCACAGGACAGGGTTGAAGTCTGGCTCTGTGATTTACCACTCTGTGGGTGGGTCTTGGATAAGCTACTCAAACCATCTGAACCTCAGTTTCCTCCTCTGTAGAGTGGGGATAGTACTACCTCATGCAGTAGTTGTAATGACAACATGAAAGGGCAGTTGAGAATGTGCTTCTCTGTGATATAGTGGAGGAACATTATAAATGCTGCTTGTTTATATTTGAGAAGGGTTTTGACCTCATTTCTTTCCAAGGCCTCTTCACTGATGTGATCACTGCTTTCACTGCATCTGTAAGTTCTGATAGGTTGTATTTTAATTTGTATTTGTCTTAAAATATTTTTTTATCTCGCTTGTGAGTTCTCATTTGACCCACTGGTTGTTTAAGGGTATGTTGTTCCATTTACACGTATTTGTGAATTTTCCAGTTTTTTTTTCTGTTTTTCATTTCTAGCTTCATTCCTTTGTGATTGGAAAAGATGCTTTGTATAATTTCAGTCTTTTCTTAATTTATTGAGACTTGTTTTGTGGCCTAACATGTCATCTATCTGGAGACTATTTCATGTGCACTTGAGAAGAATGTATTCTGCTATTGTAGGATGGAATATTCTGTATACGTCTGTTAGGACTAGTTATTATTTTTTAAAATTTTATTATTTTTGGCTGCATTTTGGGTCTTTGTTGCTGCGTGCAGGCTTTCTCTAGTTGCAGCGGGCTGGGCCTACTCTTAGTTGTGTTGTGCAGGCTTCTCATTGTGGTGGCTTCTCTTGTTGTGGAGCACAGGCTCTAGGCACGTGGGCTTCAGTAGTTGTGGCAGGTGGGCTCAGTAGTTGTGGCTTGCAGGCTCTAGAGCGCAGGCTCTGTAGTTGTGGCACATGGGCTTTGTTGTTCCGTGGCATGTGGGATCTTCCCGGACCAGGGATCGAACCCGTGTCCCCTACGTTGGCAGGCGGTTCTTAACCACTGCGCCACCACGGAAGTCCCAGGACTAGTTATCTATAGTGTTGTTCAGGTCTTCTGTTTCCCTACTGATTTCATGCCTACTTGTTCTATCCATTATTGATAGTAGAGTATCGAGGTCTCCAATTATTATTGTAGAACTATCTATTTCTCCCTTTAATTGTGTCAATGTTTGCCTCATATATTTTGGTGTTATATTATTAAGTACATATATGTTTGTAATTGCTATATCTTCTTGGTGTACTGACTCTTTTGCCAATATATTATGTCCTTCTTTGTCTCTTGTAACAATTTTTGACTTAAAGTCTATTTTGTCTAATGTTGGTATACCCACCAAGCTCTCTTTTTGTTACTATGTGTGTGGAACTTCTTTCCCTCATTCTTTTATTTTGAACTTATTTGTATCTTTGGACCTAAAGTGAATCTCTTGTAGACAACATATAGTTGGATCGTGGTGGATTTATGTATGTATGTATGTATGTATTTATTTATTTTATGGCGGATTTAAAAAAATCTTTTCTGTAAATTTCTGCCTTTTGACAAAAGGGTTTAATCCATTTACATTTAAAGTATATACTCATAAGGAAGGACTTCTTCCATTTTGCCATTTGTTTTCTATGTATCTTACATCTTTTTTTGTTCCTCAATTTTTCATTACTACCTTCTTCTATGTTTAACTGATTTTGTCTGGTTTACTGTTTTTTCCCTCCTCTATATTTTTTAGTTATTTTCTTAGTGGTTAACCTGGGTTTTACCACCAGTATCTTACGTTTATGACAATATAGTTTAAGTTAAAACCAACTTAGCTTCAATAGTATACAAAAATCTCTGCTTCTATATAAGTTTGTTTCTTCCCTTTTGTATTGTTGTTGTCACACATTACATCTTTATACACCCTATGCCTGTTATCATGGATTTGTAATTATTGCTTTCTGTATTTGTCTTTCCAATTGTCTATCAGTGATGGAATCCCTGTTTTTGTTTATCTCTTCATTTCTCCTTCATTTTTGAAGATAATTTTGTGTGATATAGAATTCTTGGTTGACATTTTTTTTTTCCTTCAGCACTTTAAATATGTCATCCACTGTCTTCTAGTTTCACTGGCTTCTAAAAAGAAATCATGTGTTAATTTTATTGAAGATTCATTGTACATGATGAATTGCTTCTCTCTTGCTACTTTTAAGACTCTGTTTCTTGTTCTTGACAATTTGACTATTTTGTCTTGGTATGGATCTCTTTAAGTTTATCCTGCTTGGATTTCATTGAGCTTCTTGGATGTATAGATTCTTGTCTTCCATCAAATGTAAGTTTTTGACCATTATTTTTTCAAATTTTCTTTCTGCTACTTTCTCTTTCTTTCCTCTCATTATAGAACTCCCATTATGTGGATGTTGGTGTGCTTGATATTGTTCCACAGGTCCCTTAGGATCTGTTAATTTTTCTTCATTCTTTTTCTTTCTGCTCCTCAGTCTGGCTAATCTCAATAGACGTTTTTTTTGTTTTGTTTTTTGTTTTTTTTTTTTTTTTTGCGGTACACAGGCCTCTCACTGCCGCGGCCTCTCCCGCTGCGGAGCACAGGCTCCGGACGCACAGGCTCAGCGGCCATGACTCATGGGCCCAGCCGTTCCGCGGCATGTGGGATCCTCCCGGACTGGGGCACGAACCTGCGTCCCCTGCATCAGCAGGCGGACTCTCAACCACTGCACCACCAGGGAAGCCCCTCAACAGACCTATTTTTAAGGTCATTGGTTCCTTCTGACTGCTCATATCTGATGTTGAACCTCTCTAATAAAATTTTTACATTTGTTATTGTACTTTTCAGCTCCAGAATTTTTATCTGATTCCTTTTTATAATTTCTCTCTCTTTGACTATATTCTCCATTTTCTGAGACATTATACCCCTGGTTTCCTTTAGTTCTTTGTCCATAGTTTCCTTTGGATATTTGAGCATACTTAAGATAATTGATTTAAAGTCTTTGTCTCCCAAGTCCACTGTCTGTCATTCTTTAGGGACAGCTTCTATTAAATTCTCTTTTTCCTGTGAATGGGCCATACTTTCTTGTTTCTTACATGCCTCATAATTTTGTGCTGAAAACTGGATATCTTGAATATTTTGATGTGCTAACTCAGACGTCAGAGTCTCCCTCCTTGCCAGGGCTATTGTCACTGCTTGATATAGATTGTAGTAGTTTGTTTGTTTAGTGACTTTTCTGAAGTATTTTTGTTAAGACTGTATTGTTTGTTGCATGTGGTCACTGAAGTCTCTAAATGCCTGGAATCGAGAGAAAAAAAACCTAGTCTTTGCAGCTGCGCGCATGTGTGTTGGGGCTTACGTTCAGCACTTAGCCAGGCCATTTACAGCTCTGCCAGAGCCTGCATTTCCTCCCTGTGTGGAGCTTGGAGGTCAACCAGAGCTGAGAACTTTGGGCTTTCTCCCATCCTTTTTCAGCATGTGTCCAACTCATCATGGCCTTCTAGATCCCCTGCAATAGGTGGTATTCTTCAAAGCTCTTTATTCTCCAAAGCATTTCACTCCTAAGCCTTTCCTCCCAGGTTTATTAGTGGTATTATTGTTTGACCAAACTTATATTCTTTGCCCTGTATGGAAGCAGGTAGTTCTTTTGACTTTAAATGTTTTTGATCAATGCCCTTTGCATAGCTGTTTCTCTCCCTTAAGAGAGTCCCAAGTCACGGAAATAAAGGCAAGCTCATGGCTTTAGTCCTTCAGGGAGCCCACAGACAGATCAAAACAAGCAACTACTGTACAGTTTCTTGGGACAAGGTCTGCTCTGCTCCCTCCAGCCCCAGGAACCCACAGGAACACGGAACACCATCTTCAAGACTGCCACTAAGATGGGGAGTAGAGAATGGGATAAGGATAAGTTAAAATGCTACAAAACTTTACCAGGTTTCAGTTGCCTTTTCTTGAGTAAGCATTTGCTTGGTTGCTGTAAACTTTTGACTGTTTTTCAGAGCTCTGGTAAAGTTGATTCTGACCATTTTTGCTGGATTTTTAATTGCTTCTTTGGAGGGACAGGCGCTTGGAACTCCCTATTTCACCATTTTTGCTGATTTCACTCGAAAAAGTAGTTTTTAAATGCATTTTGTTTGTTGACACATGAGGAAACTGAGGAGCAAAGGGAGAGGGAATGAACTGAATCAGTGGTAAGACTACCAAGAGGACTCAGGATACCTCTTATTTAGTTAATCTACCTCCCGCACTGCTTGGTCACATGGTTCATCAGCAGCAAGTCTCTCCTTGGTTCAAAGACCTCTGGGATTAGAGAGACAAAGCAAGGGTCTCCTCGTGGGCTCCGCCACATCCACTCTGCCTCCCTCCATCCACTCCCCCAACAGCAGTCAGCGTGATG
Organism: Globicephala melas; assembly: GCF_963455315.2. Classification (NCBI taxonomy): domain Eukaryota; kingdom Metazoa; phylum Chordata; class Mammalia; order Artiodactyla; family Delphinidae; genus Globicephala; species Globicephala melas. The sequence goes on from NC_083316.1 coordinate 144,628,555, forward strand.
GGGTTACATCACTCCCCCGCTTAACAGCCTTCAGCCTTCAGCCTTCTATCCACTGGTGTATTTATACAATGGAATATTATTCAGCCATAAAAATGAATGAAGTAATGATAGTTGCTACAACATGAATGAATCTTAAAAACCTTGTGCTGAGTAAAAGAAGCCAGTTGCAAAAGACCACATATTATATGATTCTATTTGTACGAAATGTCCAGAATAGGCAAATCTATAGAGACAGAAAGTAGATTAGTGGCCGATTGTGGCTCAGGGGACTTTTTTGAGGTGATGAGAATGTTCTAAAATTAATCATGGTGGTGGTTTCACAGCTCTCTGAGTAAATCATTGAAGTATATACTTTAAGTGGGCAAATTGTATCTAAATAAAGCTATTACCAAATCACTAAGTAAAATCTATCCAGCTTCCTGTTCTCTTGGAGTAAAGCCCAAAGTCATCGTGAAGCCCTGCATGACCTGGTTCTTGCCTCTCCAGCATCCTCTGTGTCACCCACCTCCTCCCTTATACTCCATGCACAGCAGTTTCCTTTTTGCTCTCTGAATGTGCCAAGTGTCTTCCTTACTTGGGGCCTTTGCGTATGCTATTCCCACTTCCTGAAATGCCCTTCCCCCCTTTCTGTTCCCATAGCTGACTTGTTTGAATCCTCCATGTATCATCAGCTCAGGGGGTCCTTTCTTAACTACCCCAACAAAAATTGGTGCCTCCTCTATCAGGCCCTATTTGTTTCTTACATCACATGTATCATATTTTGTAACCTTATATTTATTTGTGTATTCACCAAAAGAGCAAGATCAGTGCCTAGCATGTGCCTGGCATATTGTAGGCACTTACTGAATATCTGCTGCATGCATAAATGAGGACAACCTTGTAGGATCATACCATCCATCCTCCTGAATGAGGACAACCTTGTAGGATCATACCGTCCATCCTCCTGAGGGTCTTTCCTTAAATTGAAACACTTGTGTTTTGATTCACATGTCATATCAAACATCATTGTGTCCTATTCTGTTCTTGAAGATCTTCCAAGCTGGATATTCCTTAAACAAACTTCATCCCTAGGTTAACGGTAATGGCCTGGTCCTCACTTAGCAAGTGATGCTGAGTAGGGGCTGAGCACTGCAATGATATGGTGTAATCTCACATTCCAAGGGATTAGCAGAGGCTCCCATACCACACAGGGGACTCTGGGTGTTTTCATAGCCAACTGCTACTCCCCAGAAGCTGACAGTGTAAATGGGAAGGTAGACAGTGTAAATGAGTGGTAGAAAGACTGGCATTTTAGGCTGCTGTCACCAGGATGGAGTAATTGGGGAGCAGCAAGTGGCTCACAATAGCAGTTGAGAATATGGAAGTTAGATACTGGTTTTCCTGTCACTTCCTAGCCTGATGATTTTGGCCAAATTGTTTAACCTCTAAGCACCTCCATTTCCTTATCTGCAAAATGGGATCACAGTTTACACCTCACAGGGTTGCTTTGGGAATGAAATGAGAGGATGTGCTGAGCACACGCCAGGTGTACAGTGGGAGGTCAACCATGGGAATGACATAAACGCCATCCTTGTCACTCAGACTGGAGTGCATTACCTGTGCTAGGGAGAGGTCATGTTTGACTAATGAATGGGGGCCTTTGGGAGCCAGGCTGGGCCTGCATTGACTCCTGTGGCAGGCTGTGGTTTTTACATTGGTTTTACATTGGTTTTGTTTAGCCATATGGGCTGCATGGTCATCAGATAAAGTCAAGAAAGGAAGGGCAGGAAGGAGCAGAGATTCTTGGTATCCAGAGGTCTCACCAGGCTGCCTCTCTGTTCCATTTCATTTCACAGCCATATACAACTTCCAAGGGAGCGGAGTCCCCCAGCTCTCCCTGCAGATTGGCGATGTGGTGCGAATACAGGAGACCTGTGGAGGTGAGTCACTGGCCCAGGCGACCCTTGGATGCCAGGAGCTTGCTGATGGTGTTGGGACACCCCCAGGACATACCCAGCACCTCAGCCCTCTCTTGGAACTTGCACCTCTGTGTGGTCTATTTAAATACATTTTGCTAATATTAGTATTTCAGATTTACTGAAAATAATGCTTTGTTATTGTAGGAATTCATACTTAGAAACAAAAGCCAAACTGGGTGGTTTGATGTTCATTGTGCTCTCTGTTTGCCCAGCCATGGAGCTGTTGGGCCCTATGACACCTTCTAGATACACTTCTTTTTTTTTTTTTTTTTTTTGCGGTATGCGGGCCTCTCACTGCTGTGGCCTCTCCCGTTGCGGAGCACAGGCTCCGGATGTGCAGGCTCAGCGGCCATGGCTCACGGGCCCAGCCGCTCTGCGGCACGTGGGATCCTCCCGGACTGGGGCATCGGCAGGCGGACTCTCAAGCACTGCGCCTCCAGGGAAGCCCTAGATACACTTCTTTATTAGTTTCAACACCATTATAAAGGAATATCAGCATTATTAGGGTTTTGAAGGGTCCAGTAAATTATAATCCTGATTCCAGTTCTGCTGCACATAGCTGTGTGGTTTGGACACTGCATCTGGGCCAGGAAGCAAAACTCACTCCCTTCAGCAAGCTGGGTGCCCTGTCTTGGGCAAAATGGCATCTCTTTCTTCCCACAGAGGTGTCATCTCTTGTGAAGCCAGGTGTCTGTTGGGCTGTGTCCACCATCGTGGCGATGGTGGTGGTTTTTAAAGTTTGCACAAAGGTTAATAGCCTTGCACTTATGAGTCAGGCCATTAGAAATCAATGTATCACCTATGTCACTGATAAAATTGACATTGGGAGCACGGCTTGGGTGTAAGTGTCGAATGAGCTTGCTCATGGGCTGACTACATTCAGGCAGGCTTTCCCAGCCCTCACTGCCCAGCTGGGCCACCATGTATCTCCTCCTGCCTGGACCTGACTATAATCCTGCGGTGTGGAGGGCGTAGAGTGTGTCCTTCCTGTGGTCAGGCAGAGCAAAGAGAAAGGAGGGCAGAGGGGGCTCTGTCCCTGTTTCCCAGCTAATCCCTCAGGTTAGGCTCTCCTGTGCTGGGATGGGGGTGAGGGGTAGGCAGGAGGCAGGTGTGCTACTGTAAAGGAGGCCCCCTCAAGGAGAAATAGAGGGCCGGAGGAAAGGAGTTTGCCTACAGAGCTAGCCATCTTTGGGTTCTTAACCACATAGTGAGTACTGTGCTAAATTCCCATAACATGTTAGTTACTCCTCACAGCAACCTGCAGGACAGGTGGTATCTTCAGCCCTAGATTAGCTATATGCAATTAACAGAGCACCTCTGCAGATTCGTGAAGGAGTGCGTGTCCACACACACACACACACACACACACACACACACACACACAAATGCAAACCAAAAAGCAAACAAACAGAAAATGCTTTTTGGAGGGAGAAAGAATTTGATATTTGATATTTCAAAGCAGCTTTTTTTTTTTTTTGCGGTACGCGGGCCTCTCACTGTTGTGGCCTCTCCGATCGCGGAGCACAGGCTCCGGACGCGCAGGCTCAGCAGCCATGGCTCACGGGCCCAGCCGCTCCGCGGCATGTGGGATCTTCCCAGACCGGGGCATGAACCCATGTCCCCTGCATCGGCAGGCAGACTCTCAACCACTGCGCCACCAGGGAAGCCCTCAAAGCAGCTTTAAAGGAATCATCATGGGGGAAATGAGAACTTTGTTCACCTTCCTTACGTTTATTTTATGCTTTAGTACTGTTGCTATTTATTTATTTATTTTTTAAGGATTTCTTTTTTAAAATAATTTATTTATTTTTGGCTGCATTGGGTCCTCATTGCTGTGCGTGGGCTTTCTCTAGTTGTGGCGAGCAGGGGCTACTCTTCATTGCAGTGCGCAGGCTTCTCGTTGCGGTGGCTTCTCTTGTTGTGGAGCACGGGCTCTAGGCGCACGGGCTTCAGTACTTGTGGCATGTGGGCTCAGTAGTCGTGGCATGCGGGGTCTAGACTACAGGCTCAGTAGGTGTGACAGACGGGCTCAGTAGTTGTGGCTCGTGGGCTCTAGAGCGCAGGCTCAGTAGTTGTGAAATGCGGGCTCCAGTAGTTGTGGCTCATGGGCTCTAGGCACGTGGGCTTCAGTAGTTGTGGCGCATGGGCTCAGTAGTTGTGCACGTGGGCTCTAGAGCTCAGGCTCAGTAGTTGTGGCTCATGAGCTCTAGGTGGGTGGGCTTCAGTAGTTGTGGCTCATGGGCTCAGTAGTTGTGGCACGTGGGCTCTAGAGTGCAGGCTCAGTAGCTGTGGCACACGGGCTCAGTAGTTGTGGCTTGTGAGCTCTAGAGCTCAGACTCAGTAGCTGTGGCCCGTGGGCTCAGTAGTTGTGGCTCATGGGCTCTAGGTGAGTGGGCTTCAGTCGTTGTGGCACGTGGGCTCAGTAGTTGTAGCACATGGGCTCTAGAGTGCAGGCTCAGTGGTTGTGGCGCACGGACTTAGTTGCTCGGCGACATGTGGGCTCTTCCCTGACCAGGGCTCAAACCCATGTCGCCTGCATTGTCAGGCAGATTCTCAACCACTGCGCCACCAGGGAAGCCCAGTGTTGTTATTTTGGACATCATGCACTTTTCAGTGTCCAGGCCTCTATAGTGCCCAGTCTGGCCCTATTTTACACACAGAGTGAGTGGGACTGGGGGAGGGGTAGGGATCTGATTCCAAACACCCTGCCCTCCTCCCACAGTGCAATCCTACCCTTTACAAATGTAGTTCTACTCAGTGGCAGTTAAGCAAACTCTAGGTGTCTACCAAGGGCAAAGATTGAAAATAAAAACAGCAAGCAAAACAACTCCTCAGTGTCACTTTTGTGCTACTGGATGATAATCCCGAGAAACAGTCAGAGACCTCAGATTTGCAGGTGAAGGAGCAAGGCTCAGGGAAGAGAAATGACTTGCCTAGGCTTGCACAGTGAGCCAGTTGCTGTTCTCTCCACTCTCCTAAGACTGCTCCCTTTTCTCCACCCCATGCCTACCAAGGCAGTGAAAAGCCTCAGAATGTTTTCTGTGTCCTACATTTTGAAATTCAGATGAGTGTTTTTTTCTTCTTTTCATGCAGTTTCCCTGGAGAAAGTGCTTCAGGGCAGGAAACTGACCACATAGGTTGCTGTAATCAGAGCCTTTCTTTACTTTTGCCTGGCTTATAGCCTGACCTTCAAAAAGACTGCACTTGCTGACTCAAGTCACCTTTGTTTCAGGGATTAACCTCCTTGCTCCGAAGCTCTTTAGTTCTGGTTTCCCATTTAAAATTTTGTTTTATCAGTCTTATTTTAATGCATCCTTGTAATAAGCAGCCACAGTACTTTTCTGGAAAGAGCTGGACATATTAATTGAGCAAGTGATTGCCAGTTCATGACTACTTTGAAAATACATTTGGAAGTCTGTTAGACTGATTCTAGATATCTGAGGAATTGGTATGAAAATTATTAGGATTTATCATGCATGCACTCATACCCATATAGAGTTTTCAAACTGGAATTTATAGGATCCTAAGAGTCCGTGAGGGCCTTAGATGGCTAAGGGCTCTGAGATCAGGCCTGGTCTTATCTTTTTTGCATGCGGGGAGTTCTGCTTATGATTCCAGTTGAAAAACAGTTCCTCTGCAGATATAAAAAAGTGAAAACCATAGTGTTAGTCAAAAATTAGTCAAAATGACATAGTAGAAAAAATATGGGTGTGCTTATATCACCGTCTTGCAGAAACCTACTCAAAAAATAAAATCCAGCCAATTGAGAGATGAATCAAAATGTTAAAATATAGGAATTGAAAAGCTGTGATAAGAGGAAATACTGGCAAACATTGAGTCCAAGTGAATTGATTTGTCAAAATTAGTATTAAAAGTCATGGTAGTTACGACTACCAAAAAGAATGTCATTGTTTGAAAACTGTAAAATGTAACCCCCCACCCCCCACCCCACAAAAAAAACGAATACAATTGAGAAGTGGAGAGGGGAATGGAATAGAATAGATACAGTCTTGAAGATTCAAAGCACATTTCTCCAGATATCAGCAAGGATTAATTCTTGGTGGTAGGAATGTGAATATTTTTATTTTGTGTTTTTCAGTAATTTTAAACTCTCCCCTCTCCTCCACAAAGAGAAAAGAAAAGAAGGAAGGAAGGAAGGAAGAGAGGAAGGAAGGGAGGAAGGAAGAAAAGAAAGAAAGAAGAAAGAGAAAGAAAAGAAGTAGAAAAAGCATGGGCTTTTGAATCAGAAAGTTATCCTCTGCTCCACTTACCCACTAGCTTAGTAATCTTAGGGAAGTAAGCCTCAGTTTTCTCACCTGCAAAAATGTATTATCATCACCTTGCTTCTGGGTGTATTATGAGGATAAAATGAGAGAAGTAGAGAAGCTGTTTAGCCTCATGCCTGGCTCCTAGGCGCTCTGTGTTGAATTCCATCTCTTTCCCCCATTAAACAGAGCTACACTGAGACTGGCAGGTATGTATCTATCTTAGCCACATCGCCCAGGGAACACAGAAGGTGACCCTCTGATTGCCTGGAGTGGGTGAGGCTAGCCCTTCTTTGCCTATGCACTAAACTTACTCAGCCAGATGAATGGGGAAAACAAAAATCTGAGCTGAAACCTTAGGCATGAATGAATTTCCTTTCACTAGAGCTCTAATGGTTTTAGTATTTCCTTTTAGATAATATTTTATTGCGATAAAAACTCAAACAATTCAGAAGGGTGCCCATTGCTAAGCTTTCCTAATAGACATCCTAATGCCTATTTCTTTGTCCATATTACATCTCTCAGACTGCCTCTCTTACCCAGAGGCAGCATAAACATTCTGCTTCCTGATTTTAGATGTGGAAAACACATGTGTTTATTAAGTAGTCAGAACTCCTCATGGGGGAATAAATGTGAAAAAGGAGTGTTGTTTTTCCCCAGTCCCTTCCTTCAGTTATATTTGGTTGACATCTTTCCAGATATTTAACAACATCTCAAAAGAAGGCTTCAATTCCATATGCAGTTTAATGCTCCTCTCCTCCTTCCCTTTTCCTAGCTTAAACAAGGCTGGGGGTAGAGGGAGCTTGGGGTACTCTCTCTCTGATTCTTTGACTTCCTGATCAAATAAGCCAAAAGATCAGCCAGTCCCCTGCACGAATAGCCATGTAGCTGGGGAACAAGATGCCAGATGCCCGCTATATCTCTGAGTGAGTCTTCTGGACTGCACCCTTCGCGCTTGGATTTGGTCTGGGGGTGAGAGAGCTCTACCATGCACTCCTAAGGCAACAGCAGCTACCTCCGAAGACCAACTCCCATCTCCTGCTTACTTGGACAGCGGTGAGGGGATGTTCCTTGGGGGTATCCCAGGTTACTTAGACTCTTCCTTATGAGCTCTTCAGAGGGAATGTCTGCTCCACTCTCAGTTATTTGCTACCTGACTCTTCCTTTCCAGAACAACAGCGAAGGTTCCATTCCATCTACTGATACACATACTTGCCCGGGTCATGGGGGCCCACTCTTAGTGGTGAAGAGAATGGGATTTCTAGACAGTGGTTTCCAAGGTGCTTTTGAATTTCATTTACCAGTAAAATGGAACAAGGGGAGGGGATGAGGGAGGAAGTTGACATAGCTTAACCTCCTTAAGGTAAGGCATAGCTTTTATTGTCATTGTTTTCTAAAAAATGGGACTATACTGTACATACCATTCTGAGACTTGTGCTTCTCACTTAAAAACATCTGGAATTCCTTCTAAGCTGGCACGTGTGAATCACCTCCACCTTGGTTCAGCTGCAAAGAGCTCTGCGTGAAGAGTTCCGAATCTCCCACTTGCTGAGTGGGGTACACCCAGAGCCATGCCACCTCTTCCTACTGACAACTCCACCGAGAGTGATCCTGACCCATCTGAGTCCTTTGCTTTTAGGGCACGGTGGGGTGGTGGGTGGGGGACATTATGTGCACTTAAGAGGATATTTTTTTAAAGTGCCACTTTGCAGGGAGATGGTCCTTTGTTTAGATCTGCTCTAGAAACAGGTTGGTATGAAAGGGACTCCATTTTCTTAAGTAAGGCTGTTTCATTGTAGGGAGTTGGTAAGTGAAGTTTTTCTTCCCTTTTGCTTGTGGGTGAGGCTAAAACGTCAGTAAACTTCCATTATGTTGAATTTGAAGCATGTTTCATTTACTTTGTTGTTATGGGAATATGTTGAAATGACTTCACACACAAAAAAAAAAAACCCACAAAAAAACAAAAAACAGGGCTTCCCTGGTGGCGCGGTGGTTGACAGTCCGCCTGCCGATGCAGGCGACACGGGTTCGTGACCCGGTCCGGGAAGATCCCACATGCCGTGGTGCGGCTAGGCCCGTGAGCCATGGCCGCTGAGCCTGCGCATCTGGAGCCTGTGCTCCACAACGGGAGAGGCCACAGCAGTGAGAGGCCTACGTACCACAAAAACAAAAAACAATATTCAAATTCTGTAGGTTCTGGAAATAAAATAGAAAATATGCCTAAGTTTCTCTGGTTAATGATGATGATGATGATTATGGATTTTTAACTGACATATGGTATTTAGTAATTTTTTTAACACTTACCATATGCCAGGCACTGTACAAACTCTGAATTGCTTATCTAATTTAAGCCTATGAGACGGGCACTATTATTGTTCACATTTTACAAATAAGGAAACTAAGGCTTAGAGAAGTGCACTAACTTGTCTAAGATCATGCAGAAGTGCAGATCTTCATTCAAATCCAGACTTTGATTCCAGAGCTCATACCCTTAACCACTGATTGATACTGGCTTCTGTTACATTCTTCTTAATGTTATTAGATATTTCAATCAAATAGGAAAGTGAAATACACCCAGGCACACACCACTCAAATAGATATTAACATTTTTCCTTGTTTAGTTCATACATATATTTTTAAAGAAATAAACATTTTAGGTGCAACCGAGATCCCCTGTTTACCCCTCTCCTACTGCATTCTTGTCTTTTTGTCCATTCTTCAGGTAACACTCATCCTGAAATTGGTATGTCTTCTTCCAGTCTAAGGTTTTGTACCTTTACCAGATGTGTTCACCTTCATAATTCTGTTTAAACAATAGTTTGTGCAACAGCCGTGTATGGTAGCTGTTATTGTCCTTATTTGACAGGTGAAAACACTGAGGCTTAAGTGACATGACCAAAGATCACGTTGCCCGGAGAGGGCAGAGAGAGGACTGGATTTCTAGGATGTGGATTCTTGTTTGATGTTCTGGGATGCTTTTAACCTCTCCTCCTTTTTCCCCTCCCCACGCAACTCCTGGGTGATTAGAGAATTTAGGTACATTTCATTTTGATATTTGGAATGTGGGAAAGGAGGACAGTTGGAGTTTATCATTTTCCATAAGAATGGTAAAAAAAAATTTCCTTTCCTCATATTCCCCAGGATGCACTTTGTGAGTTTTCTGTTTATAAAGTTTTCATGGATAGGGTTAGACAAAAAAAGCCTTTTCTATTACTTAACTGAAAGGGCATTAAGCCAGGGGATGCGTCCTGGGGTGTGGTAAATGCTGTGTTACCCTGAGCCTGGTTTTGATCATGGATTTTGCTATGTGTGCCAACTATTGTTATCTGCCCAGTCAGGTCTTGGAGTACAGCCAGATATAACTGGCCAGTGACCAGACTAGGGAGTGGACATCAGGGGTCATAGAGATCAGTGATTCGGCAGGGTTGGGGATATCAGAAAAAGTCCTAAGGACAGCTCTGATGCAGTGGATGCTTTCTCATCATCCAGCAAGTGGAGATGGTGGTAAGCCTGTCTCGTCAAGGATCACTGGGGATCTATTTCTGAGAGCACCTAGCCCAATGTCATGTACACAGTAGGTGCACAGTCAGTGTTTGTTGAACTTAAATCTGGGAGCCAGAATGTATATGCTGACGGTAGGCGGTAAGCGTCAGTCGATTTCTTGCTCAGGAGTGAGTTGAAGTTTTGCAAATCAGGATACCGACAAGGGGTGGCAAGTCACTGATTCTCAAGGGTGAGAGAGGGCAATGTCACTGGAATTCAAGGGTCCCAGATGGAGCCCCTGTCGTGGAGAGCCAGATGTGGGCATACTAGTGGTCCCTTGGTTGTTTTCCTACTATCTGGTGGATTTTGGTGGCCTTGGCCAATAAGGTGGATTCAGGTCACTGCAGCCAAGAAACCCTTAACTGTCTCTGTGCTTTAAGAGAACGTTATCTGTATTTGTGCTCATCGCATGGGGGACAATGTGGTGGAACAGCTTTGAGGGCTGGCTTTGAAGCCACACAGACTTGCCCTTGAACCCTGGCATGTGATTTGGCCCAGTACCTCAACTGACTTGAATCTCAATTTCTTCATCTACAGAATGGGAATATTACTTAGCTCACAGTATGGATATGAGCACTGAATGAGAGAATACATGTACAACACTTAGCATATAGCTTCGTGTGCATTAAGATCCCCTGATCAATTAATGGTAGCTAGTAATGTTACAGAGATGCTCTCATATCTTGTTTGTTGAATGGGAAAGAACTGCAAATAAAGGAGGTTGTTCTAGTGCAGTACTAGAGTGTCACCTCCAGAGTCAGATGCTTGGGTTTAGGTCTTAACTGCATTACTCACTAGCTGTGTGACCATGAGCAAGTTGCTTAATCTCTCTGTGCCTCTCTATTTTCATTTGCAGAATTGAGGCAATAATAGTACCTACTTTATAGAATCATTGTGAAGATTAATTTATAATTTGAAAAAAACAAAATAAAAAACTTTACCAGAGTTCCTGGCACACAGCAAGCACTATAATTAATATAATATAAGCATTATTGTTCACAGTTAATTATTACAGATAGTTATAGGGAAAATTATTAGAGGAGTGTGAAAATAGAATATGTTCTTCATGAAGTAGAAAGTTTTCCACCACTGGAAGTACTTAGTGGGGTTGTAGTTTTGGGGATTCAGATGTTGGGAGAATGGAAATATTAGGCAAATACCATGCTCCTTCTTCTATTAGACAGGAAGCACAGTATGATGGCTGTTTACGTTCAGATCCTGGCACTGTTACTTACTAGCTGTGTAACTGTGGTCAAGTTACTCAATTTCTCTGTGCCTCAGGTGGGCCACTCTTCTGTAAAATGGGATAATTGAATTTCCCACCTCATGTGGTTGTTATGAAGATTAAAAGGCTTCATATATGAAGAGTGCTTAGAACGTTTTTTTATTCCAAACCTGAGATTCTTTCTCTCCAGCCTCCATTCCTTCCTTTCTCTCTCCTTCCTTTTCTCCTTCTCTCCTTCCTCTACCCTTCTGTCTTTCAGAATAGGAACCACTTTGGGCCCCTGTTGCTTTAGAACTTTCTTTATGACCTGAGCCTCAAGCTGGCTCATGACTGGGAGGGGTGACTTTGCATTTTAAGTTGTTTGTTTTGGAGCTTGCACGTATGTCTGTTGAGAACATATTTCGACAACAATCTGTCAGCCCAGTAATGAGGGTTTGCTAATGAGGCGCCTGACAGACGCTTTTTATTTACAGAGATGACAAATGCCACTACTTGGCTGTGCTTGAATCATTTCAAAGGCCAGTAGGCTCATTATAGTCATCAATACTTGCTATACTGAGGTTCATTTTGTCCGAGAACTGTGTATAATTTGGATCTCTATTAATTGAGTCATTTTTGATATTCCTGCAAAGGGAAGAATCTCTTAAAATTCCTGTCATTTTACCCATCCCTGAACTTATCTGTTTTGTAATGACTAACTTCTGCAAGTCACATTTTAGACACAATTTGCTGCTGTTAGCACTGCGGCCATTATTTTAGGATGTTCGCCAAACTCCCTCAGACATTCTCAGCCTTTCTTTGTCCCTAAGGCAGAGGTTGAAAACATGCATATGAACACAGGAAGGACCCAGGCAGTTAATGGAAATAAGTGAGGGGCTAGGTAGAGGCTGGTGAGTTGGAGGCGCCTGCTTTGTCTGATGGGACCAGCTGCTTCTCACCACTAGCCAACTGCAACCATGCGGGAGCACTGGCCACCATCTCTGGGCCTCCTGTTCTTTCAAAAGAAGGATGAAATTTGCATTTTTATGTGAAATCCCTGTATTTGTGGATGCTTTTTGGAGATGTTGGCAACTAATTCAAGAAACTGTTGAATCCTAGGGCTTTGATCTGTACCTGAGCACTTCTCAATAGTTTCTTTGCCAGTGAAAAACAAACAGCAACAACAAAACCCAGCAAGGAACTTGTACGAGTAGATGAAAAACCTGTTTCTTTGTTTTCTCTTTGCAGACTGGTATAGGGGATACCTTCTAAAGCACAAAATGTTGCAGGTGAGGTCAATTTGTTTTTATTTGGGACAATATTGGATGTCTGTACATGACCCTGCCAGCCCCCTGGGCACTCATCTCCCACTGTTGCTCCTCTGCAGACTGATTCCATTCCTCCCTCCTTGTGTCCTGTGATTTCCTCGCTGTGCCTCAGTGCCTTCCCCTTTCACTCATTCTTTAAGGTCAACCTCCAGAGCTCTCTTCTCCCTGAAACTTTTCCTAATATGCCAGTCACATATGATTTTTCGAGTCCTGTGGAATTGTGCATTTTTTATCTGAAATTTATCTCCTACTGCCTTTCTTTAGCATTGCTTGGGGCATTCATCATTTCCTCACCTATGTGTGCAACATGACTCAGAAGGGACAGGTCCAGTCTCCGCCCTCAGGGAGTTCCCCTGCCCCAGCCCCACAGCACACCGCCATCTCCATGGGAGCAAGCGCCTGCTTTGCTCATCTCTCTACATCTCACAGTGTCTAGCGCAGTGACCGGATGTCCCCAGTGTACACGCTGGCTGAATTTATGAAGGAATTTCCAAGTAGTTGATCAACTTCTCTTAACGGAGCTAAGCTTATAGAGCAAGGAAATAATAGATGCTTTTTCCTTCCTCCATCATGAACAATAAAATAAATCCAGAGAGAAAGAGATCTCAAATCAAAGCAACCCATATGCAACCAGGGACACTGTTGCCTCAGGACCTGACCTTTCCTGACTGTGAAGGGTGGCTGCTGTCCCGGGCAGGAGAGGCGAGAGGCAGAACGCTATTCTCCCTTAGAGTGAGTCTTTCAGGCACTCCAGCCTTGCCCATCTGATAGGGTGAGTGTCCGCAATGGGGTTGGAGCATCCTTTGGAATCGAGGGCTACTGTGGGATCCTGAACAACTGATAAAGAACTGGAGAGGAACCAGACCTGAAAGAGTAGATTTGGCACCTACCACTTGTTCTCTTGGACTGAGATTATTCCTGTAAAGTTTGAGGTTTTTACCAGCTAGCAGCTTTTGGAAAAATCATGAAGACCTGGGGTCAGTTTTTTTCTGTAGGGACAGGTCATGCTATCTCACCTTGTCTTATCTTATCCCCAACAGGGCATTTTTCCTAAATCCTTTATCCACATCAAAGAAGTGACAGTGGAGAAAAAAAGGTATTTGCCCTCCTTCCCCACACTAGACCCTCCAGTGGTTCGTGGATGTCGCTGTCCTGTCTGCTCTGAAAACCTGACTGGGCAGATGTGAAGGATGCTCAGCCGATCCGCCTTCCTTGTGCTGTGTTTATCTTCTTTCCCTCACTGGATGGGAGACCCAATGCAGATTGATTCGTGTTCACATCTGATTCTGAGGGGGTATTAGTAAACCTGGAGAATCATACTTTTCACTGGCAGCTGCCTTTGAACTGAATTAAAGTAGATTACTCCTGAATAATGAGCTTGGAGGGCCCACCCAATGAAGGAGACATTAAAAAGGAAGTCCCTTGCATCTGCATAATGTAATTGGTGTAGACATTAGAGGCGGTTTAGTCTCCTGCCAGGAAGGCCCCTCTCAGCAGCTGTAGCTTAATGCAAATTTGCCAGCATCTTATCTTGTTAGCACCTGGGTCTCAATTTCACACCATTTTCTCTCCCACCGTAAATAGAAATATCGAGAACATTATTCCTGCAGAAATTCCTCTGGCACAAGAAGTGACAACGACACTTTGGGAATGGGGCAGCATCTGGAAACAGCTCTACGTGGTAAGACTCAAAACCCTGCTCCCTGGGATAGAAGCTTCTTGCAGTTTTTGGCTTGGTTCAAATATGGAACTTAGCCTTGACATAGTATAGCAAACAGTATGAGGCTATCAAGGCCCAGAGAAGTTAGGTGACTTTCTCAAAGCCATACAGCGAGCTAGTGACAGAGCCATAGTGAATGGGCATCTGGTGTGATCCTTCTGTTTTTTTTAAACTACTGAAAAAGTCATCAAACTTGAGTATGCTTAAGAATCACCTCGAGAGCTATTAAAAATACAGCTTCCTTCAATGGGGCTCTGCATTTTAATAAACTTAGAGATTTTGATTTGGTGGTCTGCCAATAACACGTTGAGAAATACTGTTCTCGTATATTTAACTAATGACTGTTGTCCTCAGATCTATGAGGGAGCTTTGACCCTGGAAAACAAAGAGGGTGTTTTATACGCGTTTTCCCTGTATTGAAGTAAATCTAATTTAAAATCCTCCTTTGATGTTTCTAAAACTAATGAAAGTGAGCAGCTAAGAAAACCATTAAACTGAGAGTGAAAATGTCAACCAAAGCTTACTGCATATTTGCTACAGCATCGTGTGCACCTGCTGTTGCACACGCTCTGTTTGTGGAGTCACATTTTATGGTCATAAATGTTGACTCCCATGTGGATATTTCATCATATATGGTAATAGGCATATTCAGTTACCATTCTATAAGTTTCCCAAAGGTTGTTAGGACAGTTTAGGGGGCAAACAGCAGACTTGAGGCTAAAGTGATTTATTATTTATTTCTACCACCCCTTTTACACATCACATACACAGGCGTCGTGGAAGCTTGGCATTTTCCTTAAGAAATCTTTGAATTGCAAGTCCATCGTGCCCTTTACCCTAGTAAAGTGATCCTTAAACCTCCAGTTTCATGATTCTTACCATATCTGCGTACCACCCATGAAGTATTTACTTAAAACCTAAGTTGTCTCCCTTTTTAGTAAACTTAAATGACTTACATAAGGAACTTTACAACATGCTGTGTCATTCCAACAATCCTCCAACTCTCCAACACCAACTGGATGCCCTATAATTCAATTCAATTCAGTTCTAACACTGACTCCCCAGAGTTTAAGGGCTCAGTTCTACACGACTGCCCTCTCTTCAGATGCCAGTTGCAAGTCCCAGGTCCCAGGCTCCCCACACATCTGTCCAACTTGGTACAAATTTGGGGACTCCCACAACACCCCTCCAACCTCACCTCAGGTTCCGTGTGTCCATAGAACAACTCATAAAACTCAGGAAAGTACTACTTTTACAGTTTTATTATAAAGGATACAACTCAGGAACAGCCAATGGAAGAGAGACACAGAGGAAGGTACTGGGGTAGCGATGGGCACAGAGTTTCCATGCCTTCCCCAGGGAAGGCGTGCCACCCTCCCAGCACATCAATATGTTTACCTTCTGGGAAGCTACTAGAACCTCGTTGTTCAAGAGTTTTTATCCGCATTTCATTACATAGGCATGATTAAATGATTGAATCAAGTTCCAACCCTTCTAACCTCCCTGGAGGTTGGGGGTTGGAGCTGGAAGTTCCAACCCTCTAACCACATGGTTGGTTCCTCTGACAGCCAGCCCCCATTCTTGAAGCTCTCTAGGACTCATCTCATTAGCACAGACTCAGGTCTGGTCAAAACAGGCTCGTTGTGAATAAGAAAAGACACATCTATCACTTAGAAAATTCCAAGCATTTTAAGAGCTCTGTGCCAGAAACTGGGGAGAAAGACCCGATAGGTATATATACCTTTATCACTTCACA
This sequence comes from Globicephala melas, assembly GCF_963455315.2. NCBI lineage: Eukaryota > Metazoa > Chordata > Mammalia > Artiodactyla > Delphinidae > Globicephala > Globicephala melas. Next base: position 144,644,329 of record NC_083316.1, read on the forward strand.
TGTGCTTCCCAAATGCACAGTCAAAAGCTCTTGGCACAGTTAGAACATTATTCAGATAAATACACGAAAACAAAACAATGTCATCGAGTAGTACCTGTCAAAAGCTCGGAGCCAAAGAACTTCTCTCTCTTTTTGTTAAAAAAAAAAAAAAAGAAATTAACAAATGTGAGAGAGTGGTTAAAGTCATGTTGCCATGAAACTGCAACTTTCTCTTGCCCTTAAACAGAAGGATGGGAAGAGACTAGAGGAGAATCACCATATGGGTCCCTAATACGTGTCTTTGTACCACCAAAACCATCTCATGTCCCTTGGGTTGTATGCATGTTACACTTGGGGGAACACTGCCCTAGAAACAGGCCTTCTGCACCAGAGCAGTGGCCCTGGTTCTCAGCCTTAAAGGGCCTGGTCTCTGAGACCTGCATTGCAGCAGATGTTCTTGGCATTCCTATTCAACATGTAACTTCTTGGATAAGAGTCAGAAATAACCCCTCTTTTTTTAAACCAGGAAGTGATTGGGATTATTACTTTTGCTTTTGAGAAACCCCTGTGGCCCTGGGGGAGGAAACATGTCAATGACTCAGACCACCACCCAATCCCTTCACAGCTGGGTAGGGGCCAAGAGAGGCACTCGAGCCATGGCCCCTGAACATGCATGCTTGCCTTTGGCCCAGTTTGCCAGATGGAGGCCCAAGACCTTCGGTGCAGGTGACTGCGATTGTTTCCTGTTTCTGCTCCTAGGCCAGCAGAAAGGAGCGGTTCCAACAGGTGCAGTCCATGATGTACGACCTGATGGACTGGCGGTCACAGCTCCTCTCAGGAACTTTGCCCAAGGACGAGCTGAAGGAACTGAAGCAGAAAGTCACGTCCAGAATTGACTATGGCAACAAGTAACGTCTCTTTCCTCCAAAAAGATGTTTTCTTTCCCCACCCACCCCACTTCTTCCCTTTCTCCCTATGAGAAGCTAAGTTTCATTTTTAGATGCGAGTTTGCCCCTTTCTCTTTGGGAGAAGGCTGTTACCAACGACCGTGCTTGTGTGCCTTTGCTATCACCCTCGTGGGACCCAGGGACATGCAAGCGGAGAGAGGCTTGCTTGTCCAGTGGTTATTAGCCAGCTAGAGATTCAGGACACTCATTTAACCTACTTCCAAGGGGCTGGGGAGCACAGTCATGCTGGTTCACTTTCGGCTTAGTTGTCATTTTATTCCTGCATTTACAAAGCTCTCTCTTAAATCCCAATGTGAGACTTAATGTCCCTTCCTCGTCCTACATTAATCTAAGCCACATGCCATCAGCTAACTCATATGCACAGTTACAAAAGCATTTCCTCAAAGGGAAAGAAGCAGAAATTGGTTAGTTTGAATGCTGTGAAGTTAAGGAGAGTGTGAAACAATTTTTTGAGGCAGGACAATGCACTAATAATAATAGTAATGAAAATAACATTATAACTAACACTAACACCTAATCCAAGCTTATCATGCACCAGTCTTTAGCTTTGTGTTTCACATCCATTGTCTTATTTTTTTTTTAATTTTTATTTATTTTTTGGCTGTGTTGGGTCTTTGTTGCTGTGCGTGGCTTTCTCTAGTTGTGGTTTGTCGCGGTGTGCAGGCTTCTCATTGCGGTGGCTTCTCTTATTGTGGAGCACAGGCTCCAGGCGCACGGGTCTCAGTAGCTGTGACTCGCGGGCTCTAGAGCGCCGGCTCAGTAGTTGTGGTGCACGGGCTTAGTTGCTCCGCGGCATGTGAGATCTTCCCGGACCAGCACTCAAACCCGTGTCACCTGTACTGGCAGTTGGATTCTTAACCACTGCACTACTATTAATTTTTATAACAACTCTATGAGGCATGCAGTTTTAGTATCCTCATTTTTTCAGATGAAGAAGCTGAGGCTCTTAAAGAGGTTAACTAACAGGTCCAAAGTCACATAGCTAGTAAATGGCAGAACCAGAATTTAGACCAGGCAATCTGACTCTAGAGCCCCTGGGCCTCACCATTATATACTAGTTGGATAACATTTGCGAACTGTAAAGGCCCTCCCCGTCCTGATTATGTGAGTGCTCTCCAAACATCCTACTTACTTGTTTATTCATCCCAGCAACAAACATGTATTAAGCGCTTATGATTGGCCTGATTTCCTGCTAGGGTTTTTGAGGCCACAGAAATAAAAGTTCCTGTACACTAAGGGACCACAGTCCAGTTAAGAGTGAGCTACAAGTAAACTATTGATATGTATTGTAACTTTGATGGCTTAGGAGGCAAGAGCATTCTTAATTCAATTTGGAGAAGGAAGTCAAGGAAAGACTTCCTGGAGGAAGTCAAGGAAAGCTTCCTGTACTTCCAGGTACAGTTTTAAGCACTTTCCAAAGCTTCCTGGAGGAGGTGACCACAGTTAAATTTTGAAAGATAAAGAAGTGTTAAGTAGGTTTTTAAAAAAAGGGAGGCTGAGAGTGCATGAGAAAACATAGCATGTTCAGAAGACTGCAAAGTGGATCAGAAGCCTGGAACATAGGGCCTGAGTGGGAAATGGAAAGAGCCTATTAAGTGGGAATAAAAAAAGAAATTTTCCCAGCAGCCAGGCTTCCTTGCCTTTGTCACACGCACTAAGAAGATGATCCAAAGAGGAAAGCCAATGGGTCCAACTTATGGCTGATTCCCATCCCAGGAGCACGATCCCTCTGCTGGTTCCCCTGCTGGCAGCTGGCAGGCGAGTCCAAATCTGCTTATCCTGCTCATCATCCCAAAGTGACAGGAAGGGTTTGCTCTGCAGCTGTTGCTGCCATTGGTACAGTGATATCTTTAGCTAAGCATGGTTGCAGCTGGGACGTGGGAATTGAGGACGTTTTGCTGCTTCGCAGTAATGGCGTCTGTGACCTTCAGATGTTTCCTCATGGGGGCTTCTGACAATAAGGACCAAGGATGGAAAAAATGGTCACCACTCTTAGGAAGCCTTCCCTGATTTTCCTCCACCCACCCTGGCTGGGTTAGGCACTCTTGCAGGCCCTTAGCACCCTGACCAGTAATTACCTCCTTACTGGCCTGTCTCCCATGCTGTTTTGGTAGCTCCTCTAAGGCAGATTCATTTCTATGTGCTGGGCATAGGATCTGCATGCAGTAGGTGAATGGTGGTGAAAGGAGAAAGAGGATCCTCCCTAAATCAGCCTCCCTCTACAGCATCGCCTGGATCAGCACCGTGCTTTCAGTTTCAGTCAGTTGCCTTTGGGGAAGTGAGAGACATCCTCGGAGACAGAGGCCCTGAGCTAAGGGGCCCCTTGTTTCTTGCTTCACTTCCCTGATGACTTCAGCTGGAAGTGAGAGAGATTTGTGCACCTTAAATTAATATAGGCCTGGTGTCTTGGGGGTTCAGAGCTCTGATATGGGATAGGCAGCTTCCTGAAAACCAGAAGGCCAGATTTCAGGTCAGAGTGTCAGGAACAGCATGAGGACCATCAGCCTCAGGCTGTGAGAGTCAGGGAAGCAGGACTCTGAGTCTTGGAGGACTGGTCAGAATCAGCCTACTTCTTCCCCCAGAAATTCCATTCCTTCCTTCAGCCATCAAACTTTTGTCGAGCACCCGAGAGGCCCTCAAGACACAGACATTTACAAAATACAGCCTCTCTATGCAACAACAACAACAAAAGGCAAGCAAAGAGAACTAATAATAACTTTCTGAGTGCTTACTGTCTGCCAGGTACAGTTTTAAGCACTTTCCATGCATTAACTCGGTTAAGTCTCGCAACAACTCTGTGAGGCAGGTACTATTATCATCCCTATTTCTTAGATGAGGAAATGGAGGCTCACAGGCTGATTAGGTCATTTTGCCCAAGATGCACTGGAATTTGAACCAGGTAGCTTGGCTCCAGAGTTCAAGCACTTAACCACTGCATTCTACTGCCTCCTGTGGACTATGAGGATTAGTAAGAGAAAGAGAAGTAAGCAGACAGTTGAGTAAGAAGTCACGCGTTTCATGAGAGGAGGAAGCGTGAACAAGAGGGTGGGAGGAGACAGGGCAGGGTGAGACACCTGACCTGCATCACACAACACTGGCAGGAATTATTAGGTGAAGAAATTTAGAGAAAGAGAGAGAGAGAAGTTGAGAGGAGCTGAGAGATGAGCATGAATATGGACAGGAAGGTAGACAGGGGCTGGAATCTCGAGGGCATGAGTACCAGGTGGAAAAGTTCAGATTTGTCCAGAGAGCGATGGGGAGCCACAGAAAAAGCCATTTCTGTTTTCTTCACCTTAAAAATTTTTATTTTTTTGAAAAAGGCATACAGTGAGGACTTCCTCCCCTGCCCTCGTCTTGGGTTCATTTTATCACTTTCTTGAACAGAGAGAGCAGTGGGGCTACCTTCTAAGGAGAAACTGTCAAAATGCTCAGTTCTCCAAAATGAATGGTTTGCTGTCCTATTGGGAAGAAGCCTCTCCTGATCTTGGGTCATGGGAATCCCATCAATCCTGCCCCTTGTCTACTAAAGCTTCCAAGTTTCAAATGAAACTGGTAATGGACAAGCTCTTTGGTATCCAAGGAGTGAGGAACCCTCAAATGATTCCTTCAAATCTCAAGACAGCTGGACCCGGGAGAATGTTTTATTCATACATTTTAGAACCGAATCCACTTTGATAAATTTCGAAGAGAAAGGAGCTAGAGAGATGTCGGCATTAAATTACGTATTGGCGGTGCTTCGTCTTTTCCCAGGTCGTGAGAGCCTCTGCTCAGCATTAGTTGAATACATTTCTTCCCCCTTAGCATTGCCCGTTCAGCAGCATGGCTGTGCAACATTATGAGTCATATCTAGTTGGAAGTTAATTTCCTAATGAATGTGGACAAATGGGTGAACTTTGGCTCCCTTCTGTTTGCATTTGGATGACATGAGAGATGTGCCTCTTAATCCAGTTGACAAATAAGAGATGAAAACGTAGTCTCCTTCATCTGTCCTTGCTGCCCTGACCCTGTCTGGTGCTTGGCGGTAGTGGTGCCTAAGCAGGACCACCGTTGTTCCTCTCAGAGTCTCCATCAGCCCACCGCCCCCTCCCCTCTTTGTATGGACAACTGAGGTCCTCCATGTCAACATCAGATGCAAAAGCAGCTTCAGGTTAGGACCTGTGCAAACATAACCCCTGTCCACAAACCCAGTGCTGCCTCTAAGAGCCTCCTATCTTGAAAGTATACCATAAAGGTTAAGAGTGCAGACTAGGATGCCATATTACTTTTTACTAGCTATGTGACCTGGAGTAAATTATCCTCAGTCTTTTCTTCATCTGTAAAATGCAGGTATTAATAGTACTTCCCTCACAGCGTTGTTACAAGAGTTAAATGCCTTAATATGTGTGAAGAATTTAAGGTACCGCTTATCGCAAGTGCTGTGTGACTATTTTGCTGTTACTAGTATCATTGATGCCAATCAGAATGGCAGATGCAGTTGAAACAAATCAATACCAAACAGGGAAAATCTTGTGACCTGGAAGTCACAGAGCTAAAGAGCACACTGTGGGTAACAATGGATATATGTGAGATTTCTCCCCCAACGACTATTTTCAAGGTACCATTGAATAAGCGATACATGAATACCTTCTCTGCATATGTATTATATATCATACTATATTATGTTATGTTATATAAACATTAAATAGAGATAAGGCAAAATTCTCCCTTGGCCCCTCCACCCCTCCTAGTCCCAGTGCCCTGCCTCTCCTCACAGGCACGCAGGTTGGTAGTTTGGTGCATTTTGTCCATATCTTTCTCTCTGTACATGCACCCAGGTAACATACCTGCCTTGGTTTCTTTGTTTGCTTGTTTTTTACTTAAAACACACTGTATGCATCTTTCCATGCTTGATTTTTTTCTTCACTAATACATATCATTAAACATATCAAAACTATATCATATTTTTAAAACCCAACTACATAGAATTCCATTACAGATGACAGTTTGTCATTCCCCCTTTGACTGACATTTTAGTTTTTTTCAACACTTTGCTGATGCAACACACATCCTTGTTCATTGTTTTTCTAAGTTCAGTATCACAGGAAATACACATTAAAATTTTCTTAGTACACACTACCACAGTACCTCCCAGAAAGGCTGAGCTATATCAGTGTGACTCCCAGCTGTGTGCAAGGCTGTCTGTATAGAGCTGTGCTATGGGAGCCTATGATCCTTAGAAATCAGGTGAGCTTTCTGGTAGAAACTTCTCACCAACATTCTACAGGCTTCAACCTCCCTTGATTTATCATCTCACATTTTTGCTTTTCAGAATCCTTGAGCTTGATCTGATTGTCAGAGATGAAGATGGAAATATCTTGGACCCTGATAATACCAGTGTCATCAGCTTGTTCCATGCACACGAAGAAGCGACTGATAAAATCACAGAGCGTATCAAGGAAGAGATGGTGAGCTTTGTGAACTAGGCTTGGCCAAGCGAAGCAGGCTTTAGCACGTCATAAGCTTAAAATAATAAGCTCATTAACCAGACTGTATATTATTCAAAGGGACATCTGTCCTATGACCTGAGATCATCAGTAACCACATGCATTTTATTGTGTTTTTTTTTTTTTTTTTTTTTTTTTGGGTACGCGGGCCTCTCACTGCTGTGGCCTGTCCTGTTGCGGAGCACAGGCTCTGGACGCACAGGTCCAGTGGCCATGGCTCACGGGCCCAGCCGCTCCGCGGCATGTGGGATCTTCCCGGACCGAGGCACGAACCCGTGTCCCCTGCATCGGCAGGGGGACTCTCAACCACTGTGCCACCGGGGAAGCCCCTATTGTGTTTTTGTACTTGTATCTTGATTCATTCCACAACCAGCCCCCAGGTGGTTTAATGCCAGGCAAGTTTCCTGTTCTCACGGACCTTTTATATTCCAGAGAGGAAAAAAGAAGAAATGTTAAAAATGTAAATCCAGATGGCGATAAGTTTCTAAAAGGCAATCAATTAGTGTTATGTGAATCGGAGTGAATCAGGAGCTATTTTAAAAGGTACCATCAGGAAAGGCCCCTCCCAGGAGGGACGTCTGAGATGACACTTGTATAATGTGAAGGCAGCAGGCCTGGGAAGATCTGGGGACAAGATGTTCAGTGCAGGGGGATCAGCAAGTGCAAAGGCCCCGAGATAGGACTGAGTTTTGAATGTTCAAGGAGTAGGAAGGTCAGTATGGATGGGCCATAATGAACAGTGGAAGAGTGAAGGCAATGCTTTGGAGAGGTAGGTAGCAGGAGCCAGTTCTCATAGGACCTAACGGTCATAGGGAAGAGCTAAAATATTATTCCAGCTGTGGTAAGAAGCCAATAAAAGATTCCAAGGAAACAATCTTTACAAGGTTAACATAATCTGATTTATATTTTTAAAAAGTATTTTATCCACTGTGTATTGTTTGAAAGCAACTTTATTTTTAGCTCTACTGAGATACAATTTTCATACAATAAAATTAATTCATTTAAAATTACAGTCTAATGGATCTTATTAATACATAGTGTTGGGCAGACTCTACCGCAATCAAGGTATAGAATAGCTCCATGATCCTAAAAGTTTCTTTGAGTTCCTTTGCAGTCAACCCCCTTCCCCAGTCCCAAGCCCCAGGCAACCCCTTTTGTGACTATATTTTGTCTTTTCTAGAATTTAATAAAAATGGAATCATGTCTTTTTTTATAAATTTATTTATTTATTTAATATATATTTTTTATTTTTCGCTGTATTGGGTCTTCGTTGCTGCATGTGGGCTTTCTCTATTTCCGGCGAGTGGGGGCTATTCTTCGATGGGGTGTGCGGGCTTCCCATTGCGGTGGCTTCTCTTGTTGTGGAGCACGGGCTCTAGGTGCGTGGGCTTCAGTAGTTGTGACACGTGGGCTCAGTAGTTGTGGTGCACGGGCTTAGTTGCTCTGTGGCATGTGGGTTATTCCTGGACCAGGGCTTGAACCTGCATCCCCTGCATTGGCAGGTGATTCTTAACTGCTGCACCACCAGGGAAGTCCCATATGGTTTTTGTGTTTGACTTCTTTTACTCAGCATGCTATTTTTGAAGTTCGTGTTGTTGTATGTATTAATGTTTTTTCCTTTTCATTGCTGAGTTGCTATACCATTGACCAGTTGCCAATGGTATATATCATTGATCAGTTGTTGAATATGTGGGTTGTTTCTAATTCAGGGCTATTATAACTAATAACACTATGAACATTTTCATATAAATCTTTGTGTGGGCATATGATTTTATTCTTTCTGGATAATAATCGTTGGAGCATATGATAAGTACATATTTAACTTTTTCAGGTACCAACATACTATTTCCCAAAAGGCCTGTACAATTTTGCATTCCCATCAGCAATCTATGGGAGTGCCAGTTCCTCTACATTCTTGTTAGCACTTGATATTGTCAGTCTTTTAACTTTAGCCATTCTAGTGGTTGTGTAGTGGTATCTCACTGTTGTTTTGAATGTCCCTGAATGACTAGTGATTTTGAGCATCTCTTCATGTGCTTTCTGGCCTAATTTACCATTTGTATCTTTTTTTTGTGAAGTGTCTGTTCAGATACCTTGCCCATTTTCATTGGGTTGATTTTCTTGACATTGAGTTGTAAGAATTCTTTGTATATTCTGGATACAAATTCTTTATCAGATACATGTTTTGCAAATAAATTTTCTCCCGGTGTGTACCTGGACTTTCAGTTTCTTAAATGTGTCTTTCAAAAAGCAAAATTTTCAGTTTTGATAAAGTCTGTTTAAGCATTTTTTTTCTTTTATAGTTTGTGCTTTTTATGACACTAAACTTTATGTGGAAGTCTGGGTCATTTGTGATATTTCCCAGGATCAAGGCCAAGAGAGTCAAAGTGACTTGGTTCAGACAACAGGAACTTTTGGTGGAAGGCCTGGATATAATGCTGAAATCTTTAGGCTTGAAACTTACATGATTCTTAATATTCAGGGCCATCTTTCTGTTGTTCTAAGTGGTGCTGGGCTAATTTTCTCCATTTTCCTCCCTTTTCCTTCCACCTCTCAGTCAAAAGATCAGCCTGATTATGGAATGTATTCCCGGATCTCCTCATCCCCTACCCACAGCCTCTATGTCTTTGTGAGAAACTTTGTGTGCAGAATTGGGGAAGACGCTGAGCTTTTCATGTCCCTCTATGACCCCAACAAGCAAATGGTCATAAGGTAAGTGTTCAACATTGCCTGACTTCTCTGTATTCGGGAGGTTGGAGTTGGCAGAGCTCAGAGTGCCTTTTCCTTCCGCCATCACTTGTGGAGAAATTCCCACCCAGTAGAGAAACAGTCTAGCTGAGAATGTGGAAATAACTTCTTTTAGGGTGTGGGAGTCAGGTGGAAATGTTACTTTCACCACTTTTTTTTTTCCCCAGAGTAGGGTTATGGTTACACCGTAGGGTTTTGTAAACAGTTCTTTGATTACTGGAAAACAACCAGAAATAACAAGATTCAGACAGGTAGCACTGAATAGAATAAAAATACCTATTTTAAAAGGAGAGTTAAGAAATGAATAGTGAAAACGCCCTGTCCTCAATGGCAGTAGCAGGCTAAGAGTGTGGGCTCTGGAATCTGTGTGGGTTCACATCGTGCCCCCACCATTTACTCTTTCTTAACCTTGGGCACGTTGTTAATCTTTCTTAAGCCTGAGTTTCCCATTTGCAAAATGTAGATGTCAACCTCACGGGGTCATTTCTTTTAGTTAGACTTTAATAAGTAAAAGCACAGGAAGCACAGGGCCTGGCACATGGTGCTCCAAGTGGCAGTGGTTATCATTGTTACTACCTTAATTAATTGTTCTTGGAAATGGAAAAAGTAAGGGAACTTCCAGGTACCTCAGCTCGAAGAAGGGAAAACACGTTTGGGAATCTCCAGAGGAAAGACTTTGATGTACTTCTGGCCCCCACGACCAGCCCTGTCGTCTGCTTATGGCTCAGTCCATCCTTCCTCCCAGGTGACCACTGCCTGTCCCCTCCAGTGGGGTTCTGAGCCAACACGTGGTCCTGTATTTGAGATCCCAGTTAACGCAGTACAGTGGAGCTGGAGCATGATCCTTCTGCTTCTATGGAGAAAATGATATCTTCTTACCTTGGTTGTGTTGATGATTAAAGGAGATAACATATAGTTCCTACTGAATTATAAAATTCACTTTAGAAAATAATGGCTCTCATGGAGACATTTAGTAAACATAGAGGGGCTGTCCATCTAAGAAGACGGAACTGAGGTCTGTATATGATCTCACATAATCGTCATTACCCTGTGATTTGGGTGAGAAAATGAGGCTCAGAGAGGTCAGGTGACTTGCTCAAAGGCACATATATTTATAAATGGCGGAACTGAGCTGTTCACCCAAGTCCATCTGACTCCGAAGATAAGCTAGTTTCCAGTTTTAGTCTGTCACCAAGGAAAGAGTTGTATCAAATATCCTCAGTGGTTCTCACCAGGGTCTTAGCACTGTTGCGGTGGAAAGCTATTCTATAGAGCAAACTTAAATCCCTAATTTAAAGAATGAGCCCAGCTCATCTGGCTAGGCCTCAGCAGACACTGTGAACAAGTGTACCTGCTCCCTTAGAACCCACTTTGAGATGGTCTGCGTGTCATAGGCCCCTTGCTGTTCCCTGTCAGCTGCTCCAAGGCACCTGTGACAAAGATCCCAAAAGCACTCCCTGCCTCTCAGAAAACACAAAGATTCCTCATGGCTGAATTGACAAGGGTGCCTGGCCTGCTGGCTCATCTAAGTGATGGATGGCCTGAACCAGCCCTGTGGAGGGAGGCAGTGGATCAGTGAGGTGGCAGCTCTGTTCCCCGATGCGCCACACCGAATGATGCGCTCGATGGGGCATGCCTGAGTGATGCCTCTGAGAGTGCCAGAGACACAGGGAAGCCCTCGGGAGAGTGAGGGCTGAGGAGGAAGGGGACAAAGGGGCAGAACCCTGCTCCCTCCCCCGCCCCAAGGATAAAAAAAAAGTAGAAAACAAAGAAGAGAAGAGGCATGATACAGGAAAGGGGCAGGGGAATGTGGAAGCACTCCCCCAAGTCGGTCTGACTCTGGGTAGCTGTTCTCTCCCTAAGAAACCAAATTTCTCCATTCCTGCCTTCCCTAGCCAGTGTGTGCATACAGTGAGCCACAGGCAAGTTAGGGCATCCTCAGTGTGGCCCAGATGTGAGCTGGGGAGAATTTGGCTGGGACCAACCTTTCAGTATTGGGATGTACGATGGTCCGATTCCAATGGAGCCTGCAGAGATTTGGTTTGGGAAAGTTAAGATAAATTTTGGTAGTATGAAAAAGAAAGCAGTTCAGGCATCAGGCCAGTGGCAAGGCTAATTTCCAAAAGGAGCTCAAGAAAGAGTTGGAATGGTTCTCCCTCTTCCCCTGAGGAGGGTGTCATGTGGAAGAGGTCTTACCTGTCTGGGTGCCAGTAGGCCTTCAGATTTACCACCCAGGTCTTCCTGGGCAAAGATGGATGGGGCCAGCTCAGCCCTCTAATTGCTTTTCTGATTTATGATTCTCTTTCCCCTAGAAGAAAATTGCTGGTGCCTAGAGTTTAGACCTAGCAGGCTAGTTCTCTACTGGACATGCCACATGTGATTAAAGGTCCTGGGAAATACCCAGGTATTTCACTATGACAGTCCAGAAATAACCAATGGAAAATAATTAAAACAATTTGGGGGGGGGGGATGGAGCCTTGGAGACTTCTTGGTTATTTTGCTGAAAATTCCACTAAAAATTTTAGATCTTACTAAAAAAAAAAAAGTACATTTAACTTGATTAAATTTTAACCATTGGTTAATCTGGGACAGTTTTCTTTTTGTTGTAAGTTCTATTTCCCCCTTGAACCTTGCTCAGACTGCTCTTAATAGTCTTCTAGGGGTGAGTGGAGAGAAAAAAACAAGGCATCAGAGAGAACAAACCTCTAAAAAGAAGGCACTTTGCTGAATTCTCTTATTATGCCTTTTTTGGGCTGACTTGGTTTTTGAGTTTTATTTTGTTTGTATCCTGATTCAAGATAACGGGCATTTATTTAGAAGCAACTATATGCTCCTGGATGGCATGGAAAACTGAATGACTCAACTCAGCAGACTCTACCAAGCTTCTCCTAAGTTAAAGAATGCTAGGTTTCCTGATCTTGTCGATGCAGCTAGACTGACTAGTATGAACCACACAGGGTTGTGTGTATGATTGCTAGAAGATGTGTATTGATGAATGATCAGATGTCAGAACTGTGTGACTGCCCTTCATAAAACCTGTCAGTGGGTTCTCATTACTATCAGGATCAAGTCAGAATCCTTGAATGGCCTGTAAAGCCTACATGGGCTGGCCCATCTTTCTAATTTTTCTCTTACCATTTTCCCCTTGGATCTGTCTTTTAGGTGCATCAAACTCCGTCCTGTCTCAGGGCCTTTGCACACATGTTTGCTTTGCCTGAAACATTTCCCTTTCCCACTCTCTTTTTCCTGACCAACTTTATTTACATGTCACATCCTCAGCAAAGACTTCCCTAACCACCCAGCCTAGGCATGGTTCTTCTGATAATACATTCTCACAACATCCTGAACTTTTTTTTTGTAGCATGATTGCATATAAATAGTTGCCACGACTGCATTTAAATCATTACTTAAGTGTATCTCAGATAATGGCTAAGGCCCTCTATGGTCCAACACAGTGTGACATTCCTTCAAGGAAACGGTCCGACATCTAATGGATAATTTAAAATAATGCAGATCTTTACTCAATCTTGAAAGGGGAATAGGGTGGAAAGGACAAATACATTCTTAATGCCCAGCAAAACGTACAAAAATCCTTTCCCTCTCACTTCTGCCACTCTTTATCACCTCTACAGAGAATGCTGCTGCTCTTCAAAAATATTAGATAGCTGGGTTAGAATTTGCTTACTAGATGGCGGAGGGAAAGAGGTTGTGAGTACCAAGTGTTAGTAATTCCTTACCCCTGCCTGTCTAACGTCTGTCTCCCTGACGGGACTGTGATCTCCTGGAGGGAGGGACAGACATGGAGAGCCTGTCTCAGACACTCCCATGTCCCCAGTTGCCAGCTTGGTGTTGGGCTCATAGCAGAGGCTTGGTGAATATTTTTACCTTATGAATATTGAGACCCCTAGCAGTAATGGGTTGCCACCCCTCTTCCCACAGCGAGAACTACCTGGTGCGATGGGGCAGCAGGGGCTTCCCAAAGGAGATTGAGATGCTCAACAACCTGAAGGTGGTCTTCACGGTAGGTGTGCACTGTCCTCTTGTACCACATCCCATACTCACGGACATGATCTTGGAGATGGGGCCGGTCAGGCGCTCAGGAGGGAGCGTGGCCTTGGTGCAGAGCTGTGTTCTGGGCTTTCTGTAAAAGGAAGCTATTGGGAAGATGGATCTCCTCCTTGCTCTCTCTTCCTCGCTCCCTATCTTACTCGTGTGTACCCAGTGCAGAGCACTGTGTGAACAAGCACAAGCCTCTTCCAGCAGTAATGTCTAGGTGGACTAGGTACAGCAGCTACTCTGATTTTCTGGTTGATTCATGGTTAACTTGAGTTCCTGACTTTGGTTCAGACCATCTAGAAACCTTTCCAAAATACATCAGATTAAAAAAGGCCTTCCTAGAACATTGACTGCCTTGGTAAATTAGACATTCTGAACATAATTAAGTCATAGATGACTAAAGATCTTACGATTCCCTGGGATCATCCTTCTAAATACCAATACTCACCAGGCAAGACGTAACAGAGAAATGTTGAAATCAATTGCTATTTGGATGATTTATTTCTGAGAGTGAACTGGCTTTTTAGTTCTAGAAAGGAGAAGCAGTGGAAAGAAGGAGATAAGAGTTATCATTTCCAGCAGAAACCCCTCTCTTCTGTTTTCACCGAGTGGTGTTCAGAGTATGATCTTAAGATATCTGAGGATATTGGTGTTTTCTGCAAGCACCTCTGGGGAGAAGAGCATTTATGAGATTTTTCACTGTGTCACCTGTGTTAGCAAGAGAGATTACAGAGGAGGAGCGAGGGAGGGGTTTGGGCATTACAGAGTGACCGACATGCTGGATTAACCTACCTTGCTCCACAATAATTTTCCAGTTACAGGCCATTAAGTTCTATGTCTTATGTTACAATTAGATTGGAGTGCAGCTGATTTATTTTGTTCGTTATTTCCTGAAAAATGGGCTAGAGGCATGGAATAAGATCATAGATCCTAATTGCTTAGACAAAGTTTTCTTGGCATATATAAATGTGCCTCGGTGCCGTTTGTCTATTATTAGTTAGAAGGAGGAGCCTATTTATTTTCTTGATAAATAGGAGAGTCCCACGGGGCTTCCTGATTAAACCAAGAGACAGATGTTTCACAAGAGGGAGAGGGACGGGGAATCAATCAGTGGTTCATTTTGCAGAGAACCAATTCATGATGTAAACGTGCAGGAAAGGTCATCAGTAAATTTGTGTCACTCAATAATGATGAGAATGTGGTCCTGCCTTTGCGGAATTCTGCCTGTGCCACCACCTCTTCTTCACACAGCAAACGAACTTGAGAGCCTTGGTTGACTGGTTTAATGGGTTGACACTTCCTTCTCTTGAAATGATGGGAATCTTCATTTCAGACAAGGAACGTCACGGTGCTCTAGCATCTTTTATTGATTCAAGTGCTACCCAGTGAGCACCTACTGTGTGTAAGCTCTGTGCTGTGTCTGGGGATACAGCAGTGAGTAAGCTGATAGGCTCCTGCCCTCAGGGTGTGATGGGGGGAATTCAGAAAATAATTAAATGAATAAATAAGAGAGATCTCAGAAGGCAATCCATGCCATGCAGATAATTAAAACAGGGTGATGTGATGGCGTTTGACTGGGAATTACTTTCAGTTGGGCATCGAGGTGATGTTTTCGATATGAGATACGACTCGGCAGGCACATGCCTTGCTGGCCTCCTTTCTCCTGTCTCCGGATGTCAGCTCTTCCTAGTCTCCTCCTTGGAGGCAGAGCCCAAGAAGCTGGCACGTGGCTTGGGCTGATGGTGGCGTTTCCCTTCCGTCTGCTTTATGAGCGTTCACCCTCCGTGGCCCTGTAAGAGGAAAGCGCACATACCGCGAGGTTTCCTAAGACTTTGCCCAGTTTGGGGGTTGCTGCTAACACGTGGGGGACAAGACTGAACAGTAAAAGGAACACTGATGAATGACTAAATCAGGTAGCGCGTGTTTTAAGTTTCGTGTCTCAGCTGCCCCAAACGTCTGAGTTTTGTGAGGCCCGAGTGAGAATGATCGGGAGACACCGCAGACTGAAGCCTAGTTCTGAGATTGCCTGTTTATACACTCTCCAGAGAATGACCTGTGTTCAAGCATTTTTACTTTGCTCTCATAGCAATAAGCTTCTCTAGTACCAAGGGCCTCTGATGAGGAAGCTCTTAAAGGTCTCGTGTCTTCTTTTGAGCAAGTGAAATTTTTTCAGAGAAGAGGAGTGGAAAATGGACTTACCTAGGAATCTTAAATAGTTACCTAGTGTATTAATTTGCTAGGGCTGTCATTACAAAGTACCATAGACAGAGTGGCTTAAACAATAGAAATGTATTTTCTCACAGTTCCGGTAGCTGGAAATCCAAGATCAAGGTGTTGGCAGTGTTGGTTTCTTCCGAGGCCTCTCTCCTTGGCTTGCAGATGGCCACCTTCTCCTTGTGTGTTCATGTGACTGTCCTTCTGCGTGTCTGTGTCCTAAACTCCTCTTCTTATCAGGACACGAGTCATACTGGATTAGAGCTCACCCTAATGACCTCATTTTAGCTTAATCACCTCTTTAAATGCCCTGTCTCCAAATACAGTCACATTCTAAGACATGAAGGGGTCAACATATGAGTTTGGGGGAGACATAATTCATCCCATAACATTTAGGAAGGAACCTGTCAGGTGGCAGGGCTTCTGTGTCTCTGGAATGCCTCTGAAAGATACCAATATAGATATTTCAAAAATACAAAAAATCCTAATGGGAGGAGGGAAGTAATTAGGGATGGAGGTCGTTGTGAGGGAAGCAGGACTTGAGCTGTTAAGGATGGAAAGGATTTGGATATATAGAGGAATAAGGGGTAAACTTTAGAGGTGGAGGTACAGATGTGGGGCTTAGGAAGAAAGATCTAGAGTCGAAAGTGAACATTGTGTGTTTGTGGAACAATAAAGAAATCTTTGTGACAAAAATAGAGTACTTGCATGCTGAGAATAGTGGGGAATCAGTGGGATAGGACAGCTGGAAATATATTTTGTCTAGGATATTTCATGTCAGCTGGGGAAAACTAGCACGAACAGGGTAGCAAATATCGAGCTATTAACATTGTTGCGGGGAGAGAAATGAAATGATGAACGTGGCTCGTAAAGATGAGTTTCAGGGGGATTTCAGGGTGGGTTGGAGGAAGGAGTCAGGCAGGCCAGAGAAGAGGCTGTCCCACCATCTGGATGTGAGATAATTGGAATCTCAAACTCAGCTGCCTGCCGGGCAAGGCGGGAGATGCAAATGAGTGGAGGGGCTGCCTCCATCAGAAAGCCGCCTCTCCCCTACCTTCCCTGTCTCCCTGCCCAGTGGGGAGACTTGGGAGAGTGGAGAAGCAGCTGTCCATTCCTCCAGCTTTGAAAGGACAGCCCTTGTATCAGTGAAGATTCTCCAGGGAAGTTGAACCAGGAAGATACGTAAATAGGTAGATTTGTTGTGAGGATTTGGCTCATGTGATTGTGGGGGCTGACAGGTTTGAAATCTGTAGGGCTGGACGGCAGGCTGGAAACTCAGGGAGGAGTCTATGCTCTAGTCTCGAGGCAGAATTCCTTCTTCGCTGGGAAACCTCGCATTCTGTTCTTAAGACCTTCAACTGATTGGATGAGGCCCACCTACGTTATGGAAGGTGTGTCCTTTACTTAAAGTTAACTGATTGTAGATGCTAATCAGACCTACAAAATACCTCACAGCAACATCTAGACTAGTGTTTGATCAGGCAACTAGGCAGCATAGCCTGTCCACGTTGACACATAAACCCCCAAGCAGGAAGCTGTGGACCACTTTGAGGCCATGTCTTGTTCCCAGAGACTCTGCACACCCCTCCCTCTTCTTCCCACACCAGCCACAGTGAGAGGCTGGGGATGGCTGCTTTACCCAGGCCCTGGCTCTGATGTCAGCTGACAGGCTGCTCCCAGTACCTATGCCTGCATGAGGATTAACTCAGAAGAGAAGCGACTATTCTCTAGTGAGGCCAGGCCCAGGAATCTCTGCTCTGATGCCAACAACATGCCTTGACATCCCTTCTCCAGCTGATCTGAGCTGGAAGGGGGTGCCAGGAACACCGAAGCTTTTAGATTTGAGCAGGGCACTTGAATGCTGAGGTAGTCCAGGTGGTTTCCCTTCCTGTGTGCCTTTGGATGGTGAAAGAAATGTATGGTGGTGGTTAGGTGGATGGACTTTGGGGTCAGAGTGACCGGACAGTGTCTGCAAGGACTGAGGTCATGTCCTCGGGGAAGACCCTTATCTTCTTTGTGTCTCAGTTTCCCCATATGTCAAATGGGGCTGCAGTAATAGTATTAGTGATGGGACTTCGGAGTGTTGTGAAGGATCAAATAAGACGATGATGTGTGCAACACTGAGCACAGGGCTTGAGACGTCAGCTTAGTTCACGGTTTCAGCGTTCCTCCTCCTGAGCCCACCCCTGTCCCCCTTGCAGTTAGGTGTGGCCACGGCCCTTGCTTTGGTCACTGAAATGGAAGCGGAAGTGATATGCCTCTCTTCTGGGTGGGAGCTTTAAGAGCCAGTGAGTGATTTGCCCCGTTACCTTCCCCTGCTCTGGGGACAGTGAGTGCACCTATTGTGACAGGATAGATCCTCCAGCAGCCAGGGGCCCAGAGTGAGTGAGTGGAGCCCCCGCCCATCTGCACTGGACCGGTAGCCTGAGCTGGAAATAAACCCTGTTGTGTTAGAAGCTCAGATATTGGGGTTGTTTGGTGTCACAACAACCCAACCCCGAGTGATATACATGCATTAGGTGCTCAGTAAACGGTGATTGTTAGGATTTTTCCTTCCTCCTTTTGCCTTCTCCCTCAGAGGTGCTGAGCGATGACCAGGTGGATGGAGTCATTTGCAGCAAATGCTATTTTTGGATACATCAGCTGGTATATAGAGACGGCTACCTATACAACTGATACTGTACCTCTATCCTTCTCTTCCCATCAGTTTGAGGTGGAAGAATTGGGATTGAACACCAGAGCCCTGTCACCCAATTTCCTTTCCAAAACTCACCTTTCTTATGTGTGAAACGGGGGTGATAGCTTTGTTTTCCGCCTTTCCCAGGACTAACTGTATGATTGGTCCATGGATGCTAAGTGCTAAGCACCAACCTCCCCCCACCCCCAGAATTTACTATTACTGAGTTTGCTTTTCTACTTTTTGTTCATTAGACACATGGTGTGTAACTATTCGTTTCCTGCCTTACAGGATCTTGGAAACAAAGACCTCAACAGGGATAAAATTTACTTGATTTGTCAAATAGTCCGAGTTGGGAAGATGGATCTTAAGGATACGAACACAAAGAAATGCACGCAGGGACTGAGGCGGCCTTTTGGGGTGGCAGGTAATGACACACCACACAGCACTAACTGTTACTGGAGTGCACATTTTATATGACTGAATTTTGAAGATTTTTTTTCTTTCGCTCTCCTCCTTGCCCTCCCCCCCTCAAAAACTTAGGCCAGACAACCCCTAATACCTACATTTCCTGTGACTAAATCAAAATAATTGGTAACTAAGTCTAGATTTATGGTGAAGACGGTGAATGATGGAATCCCCGTGTCTGGAGCAGAGCACTGGGACCACAGTGCAGTCTGAGCAGTCGGCACCTTCACTCCCCAGCACAGTGAAAAAGGAAGAACAATATGGGTGGGATCTAATTATGAGGAGCAAATCATTTTAAAAAAAATATCCAGGACAGGAAATGCAGTTACACAGAATGAGTCACCCACCACACATAGAAATCCCAGCTGGAAGTGGACGTGTGGAGAGCTGGCATAACCGAATGAGGCTGCTTGAGAGCGGCAGCGCCTCCACACTGCTTCCAAGCCTTAACTCCCTTGGGGGTTTCCAAGACTTCACCATTCTTGTCCCACTTTTACAGTTTTTGTTATATTTGACTGTCACTTGCACTATTATTTACCCAATATATTTTCTCTTAAGGAACCTTCTTTATTTAAACTGAAGTACATTTTTTTTCTTAAAAGACAATTTAAATACCTGTGGAAATAGCAATTTGATATGGGAGTTTTACTTCTTTTTTTAAAAGTATAACATTTTAGTTGTGTACCATTTATAATCCTTGTATACCATATCTAAACCCAGTGTTTCAGGTTTCTCACTTCAGGACACCCTGATCTTCTGTTATCACAAACCAGCTGGCTGTCCAGTGAGTCCCCTGGCACTGCTTGCAAAGTGGCGAAGCGGAAGAAGTTAGCTTATACTGAGCCAGCTGGTGTTTCAGCTTAGCATTATTGCTAGCTAGCTAGCTAGGCGATCTTGGACAAGCTTATTCCCCAGGGCCTTAGTTTCATTATCTGCAAAATGAGGGACTTGGACCTGGTTGATCCATGCCTTGGTCTAAATTCTCTGATTCTATATGAGGGACACTTTTGGCATCACAATGTCCCTGTTAAGGCAGTGAGGGTCCTTCAGCCTTACTGCAAAGTGTGTCTTTGTCTCCAGGTGTAGCTGGCTCTCTCTTTTGGTTGCAGGTGACAGCAATCTGGTGTAACTGAAAGGTTTAGGAATAGATTGCTTCAGGCATAGCTGGATCCAGGAACTCAATTGAATTTACAGTATGAAAAACTCTGGAGCCAGAGGGAGATGGTTCTACCCAAATCATTCTCACTGAGAATGGGCAAGGGGGGGTTCTGTTCATCAGAGAGAATGGATGCTGGTCAGGTTCAAATAACAGTTTCCCCTCCTTCTCTCAGTTCCGTAACTCCTCTCTTGAGCTAGATGCAATCACTAGTTGATTATTACCCAAGCAGTTTTAATGGCTCCCTGACTGGGGCCTGGAGTGTTTGAGGAATTTCATGCTACTAGGGTTTTGGCTCTATTTGGCTAGCATGTCTCAGTGCTCCTCCCCCTGCCCCCATTTCTATAATCCCTGCTCTAGTGCAGGAGTTCTTTACCTTGGTTTTTTATGGACCTTCAGTGGCTGATTTAAGAAGTTTCAGAGGATCCCTCTGGAAATGCAGGGTTCAAGGATCCACAGATAACGTGTCTGTGCCTATGAGCACGTTTACGAAAAGAGGGTGAATAAGTGTTCAGATGCCACAGGGAGTCACCGCGCTTGGGTTTTGTCAGCACAGTAAACATCCAGTACAAATATGTCAGGTCCAAACCTAATTAATTCCATAAGCTTAATTCCATAAGCACGGCTCTGACTCTTTCCTTTTGGCCTCTGCCAAGCCCTGGGTTCTTGGATGCTTCCCTGACTGTTGACCTCCCGGCCCGGTTTGCCCAGAGGCGTTTGCCAGTTGTTGCCTGTAATGAGTCCTTGCTGTCTGTATATCGTCTCATGCTGGCTTGCTTGCCTTTTTAGGCTTTCCTGTCCCAGCCTCCTGCCCTACAAGCTCACCCCATTCTTACCCTTTCCTGGGAGCAAGAGGGCTTAAACCATTAATTCATTTCTCTTTTCTTTCTAGTTATGGATATAACAGACATCATCAAGGGGAAAGCAGAGAGTGATGAAGAAAAGCAGCACTTCATCCCTTTTCACCCGTGAGAGATTTCCCATTTCTTTCCATTCTCTGAAACCACATCCTTTCTGATTGAGGGCCACACAAAAGCAGGGTGAACTGATTCCCTGAGTTGATGATAGCCCAGGTAGGACCTCCCAGGAGGAGGGCAGGTTGAGAATGATGGTCTCAGTGCTGAGGCATTCAAAACCAAGCAGCTTATACAAAGAACTATTAAAAATCAACCATAAGAAAATGACCCAATTTAAAAATGGGCCAAAGACCTTAACAGACCCCTTACCAAAGTAGATATACAAATGGCAAATAAGCACATGAAAAGATGTTCCACATCAAATGTCATCGGGGAAATGCAAATTAAAACAACAATGAGATAACTACTACATACCCATCAGAGTGGCCAAAATCCGGAACACTAACGACACCAAAATACTGGTGAGGATGTGAAGCAACAAATATTCTTACCCATTGCTGGTGGGAACGCAAAATGGCGCAGCCACTTTGGAAGACAGTGTGTTGGTTTCTTATAAAATTAAACATACTCTTACCATATGATCCAACAATCATGCTTCTTGGTATTTACTCAAAGAAGTTGAAAATATGTCCACACAAAAACCTGCACACAAATGTTTATAGCAGCTTTATTCATAGTTGCCCAAACTTGGAAGCAACCAAGATGTCCTTCGGTAGGTGAATGGATAAATAAACTGTGGTACATTCAAGACAATGGAATACCATTCAGAACTAAGAAGAAATGAGCTATTAAGCCACGAAAAGACATGGAGGAACCTTAAATGTGTATTAGAAGTGAAAGAAGCCAATCTGAGAAGGCTACATACTGTATGATTTCAACTATATAACATTCTGGAAAAGGCAAAACTATGGAGACAACAAAGGGATGAGTAGTTATCAGGAGTGTGGGAGGGATGGACATATGTTGTTATATATTTGTCCCAACCTATTGAATGTACACCACCAAGATTGAACCCTTAGATGAACTATGAATTTGGGGTGAACAAAAAACCAACCAGCTTCTCACCTATTCGTTCATCAGATGTTATTTATTCAACGGACTTTGACTGAAGGCTGGCAGAGGGCTGGGCGTTGTGCCAGGCGTGGGGGGATGAGGTGGGGAACAAGGTCGACGTGGCCCTTTCTTCCTGAAGCTTATGTTTAGATGCAGAATTAAATGAACAAAAGACTAAATATGACAGGGACCATGAAGCTGTGAAGCAGCAGCGTATCAGGAGCATATAACAGGAAATCAGAACCTAATTCTTGCGGGTGGAAATATCCATGACTTTAGAGGAGGGTAGTGAGGAGGGTGAATATCCTTTCCTTGATCTAAAACAAGTTTGAGAAAGCCGGATCCGTAGTTTCAGAACTTTGTCCTCCTTTGTCTAAGGAGGATGGTGTTTTGTTACAGATAATGAGGTCAGTGACTCTAAGTCATGGGATTAGGACTTAGTATGAGCAGCTAAAGCCTTTTCCACCTTGCTGAGCTCATTTTGAGGGCTTGGGAATCCTTCCTTTTTAAGAGTTTTCCTAGGAATAAAAATGGCCTCTACTTGTAGCATTGGTATTCCCCAAATTTCAGAGCCATGTTGCTCTGTGAAAAAGAGAGATGTGCTTCTTGATGGCAGGTACACTCTCTGAGCTGACATGGGCAGGCTCACTTTTCACCTAAGGTGTATGGAGGGGTTGGGCAGCTTTCTGGAGCTCCTGGAACCACAAGGTAGGGACCCCATGGGGGTACCACGCAAGTATTTTGTGCTCTCTTTTCCTTTCTAGGGTGACAGCTGAGAATGACTTCCTGCACAGCCTGCTGGGCAAAGTCACAGCCTCCAAGGGAGACAGCGGAGGGCAAGGTAGAGTGCCAACAGGCCAAGTGGGCTGGGCCTGACTTCAGCTTGAGATCCCTTGATTCTGTGGCAAACAGATCAAACTCCTAAACCCTGGGAAACATAGCCTTCCTTCCAGACAGACCGTTGTGAGGAATGGGGGAGTGTGATCTACAGAGCTGGAAATCTCTAAATGGGAAGCAGAAGGAGGCATGTCCTAGTGCCTGAAGGAAGAAGGGAATTGGTATAGCCTATCTCCTATGTGTCAGGCACTGTAAAATGTTTCCTTGTTCAATTTCATCCTTCCCACGGTCCTGTGAGATAGATGGTATCAAACCCACTTTACAAAGTCTGGGTTTAGAAGGGTGCAATGATTTGGCAGAAGTTGATCCTGCCAGAAGTAACCTGTGGGATTTAAGTTGGAGGTGTCTTGCTCTAGAGCCCCTCTGCATCCTGCCTTGCATCCTCCCCCGGGGCTGGGTCACTGCGTCTGTGGCCGCTTGTCTCTGCTTCCATGGTCTCCTCCAGAGAGAGACCAAGGGGAGAGATGATGGGAGGGTGAGGCTGAGGGAACACCTTGAAGTTGACTCTTCACCATGAGCATTCCCTTCCAGGCCTCTGGGTGACCATGAAGATGCTTGTGGGTGACATCATTCAGATCCGCAAGGACTACCCACACCTGGTGGACAGGACCACCGTGGTGGCCAGGAAGCTGGGCTTCCCGGAGATCATCATGCCAGGTTCTCCTTCCCCCTGGGCGGGGCTGGGGGTGGTCTAGCTAGTGTGATCCATTTTCTTTTTAAAAAGTCAACTACTTCTTTTCTACTGCTTTTCTCTATTTCTCTCTCTGAAGGTAACCACTGAAAACAATTGTTATATATCCAGAAATCTTCTATGCATTCACATAATAAACACAAGCACATAAATATACACACATGCACCCACCCCCCCACAAATGGGAACCACACTTCATATACTTCATATACCATTACTTATTATACTTTACATAGCGTTCTGCAGCTCACTTCTCACTTAATAATTTATCATGGACATCCTTTCCACTTTACTACACGTGGAATAATTTCACTCCTTCTGGGGTGAATACTGACATTCTCTTAAATTGCTAAGCTATTTTTTTATTACCAGAAGAGTCCACGCTCATTGTAAAATGTCCAAATGGCATGAAAAGATTTAAAGTGAAACCTTAAAAGCTCTCTCAAATCTTTGTCTCCGGAAGTAACCACGATACGTATTTTCCAAATGTGTATGTAATAAAAGAAAGTAAATGGGACTGCATGATAGCACTCTTTAGAAACTTCCCTCTTTGCCTGAAACTTGAGTCTAGGACTTGTGTCCATAACCACTCTCGCTGACTTACCCCTTCTGTCCACAGTTGCATGGTGGTCCACTGGTGGTGTAATTTAGCTATGCCTGCTTCACTGAGACATCAGTCCCTTGTGCATTCCCCTGTAGGGTTTTCAGCTCTCACCCCCCCATTCCTGAAGACCCTCCACACCTCGTCCCTCACCCCAACCGTGTTCCTCGGACACAGAAAGTCATTCTGTCTTCTTCTGCACAGTAAGAGATCTGCGGAGAGAACCATCTGTGGTTGTTATTCATGCACCAAGATCAATCCAATTGGAGTTTGCCTTTGCCTTCCCAGAAGGTGTCACTAGAGGATGAAAATTAAATGATTTTTAATGGAGAAAAAAATATGACCAGTGGTGACCATCCTACCTCCCTTTTTGCAACTCATTTCCTACTGTTCCTCCATCCACTTGTTACCTACTGCTCCAGCCTCCCTGATGAAGTAAAAATGCTTTTCCAAATCGTTCTGATTTTAACTTCATTAACAGACAAGGTGTGGCACTTCCACCAGCTCCCCAACTCCCCGCGCCCTCTAGTCAGTGCCTCTCCTGCTACACAGACTCCAACTGTTGTCTCTCTCCCTGTGCCACAGGGGACGTCAGGAACGACATCTACATCACTCTCTTACAAGGTGACTTTGACAAGTACAACAAGACCACTCAGAGGAATGTGGAAGTGATCATGTGTGTGTGCGCGGAGGATGGCAAAACGCTTCCTGTAAGGGACCCTGCTGTTGCTCTGGGTGACAGGGCTCCCCTAGGGTGCCTCTGTTCATAAAGATTTTCTTTTCCCGTTCCCGATCCTGCTCTCTAAATGCCAGGGGCCTGCGGGGTGGTGTTGAGTAAGGGATCGACACCTTTAGAGCTTGGCTGGCACAGTAGCCCGTAATAAGACCTGGTGTTGTTCTTTCTTTACCCCAAAGCAGTTGGCTTTTCAGTGTCTGTTCCTTTCCTTTCATGACCTCTTCTTTTTTTTGCTTGGCACCTCAGTTTATAGGTTAGCTTTTCACAGTTAAAATGTTGTTCTCATCGAAACCTGAGCTGGTTTATTCAGGCAAAATTCCATGGCAAGAAAAAGGATCAATACAGAGCCTTGGGCTGGTGTGAAGACTCAGGATGTCCTCAAAACAGACATTCCCAACACTTAATCTAATTCTCTAGCACTCAGCCAGACATTCTGGTGGAAAGCCTTATCCGTAAATTGGTCTCCAGAGGGCCAGCAGAGTGAATTCAAGAATGCAAAGCATATTGCTATATTTATACAGCATATGTCCTGTACAATATTTGTCATGTGTGTTTACATTTATTTACTTATATTTCCTTTAAGGTTGTCAGCAGTTGTGTCCAGTGTGTGGGAGGGTTTTGCTTCTCAATTTCTCCTTTCAGAGTACTTAGCTGAAAATAAAATCAGCTCTCAGCAGAAGTTTCAGCGTGGGCAGATATTCCTCTTAGGCCGCAGGAGGTGATCAGATAGCACCGGAGGGTAGGGCTGTGAATATTGATAGATCTTCTGCTTTAGCCTGGGGGCCTGGAGCTCAGGCAGGTTTTGCTACCCTCTACCTACGAATAACTGGCATTCACAGAGGCATTGCTACCTGCCAGGCACTGTGATAAGTAGGTTGCATTACTGTTATTTTCCCCATTTTTACAAAGGGGGAAACTAAACCTTTGTCAAGTGAGACAACTTTCCCAGGGTCATAAAGTTAGTATATGGCAGAGATGGGGTTTGATTTCAGGTTCCAGTCCCTCTTATTAAACACTTCACTCTAATGCGTGTACATTAAAAAAAAATCCTCCAATTTATTTCTCATTTAAAAAATGAGGCTAATAACCACTCCCATCAAATTCTGGGAAGAGTCATAATTATTTTTTAAATTTAAAGAAATCATCGCAATTACCTTTTTGTTCGGAAAGACTGGTCCCATTAATTAATATCTAGTTGAGCAAAATCCAAGGATTTAACTTAATCCTCTTTTTGTTGGATTTTGAAACTTTTCTGAAAAATAAAATAAGTAAAAGACACTTTGCTCAAAGAAACACAAAGGAAGAGCAGAGGGTTTTTATCTGAAAGGGAAATTGGGTTTCACCAATGCATAGACCATGCTTTGAAGTCTTTTTTTTTTTTTTTTGCCCGGTACGCGGGCCTCCCACCGCCGTGGCCTCTCCCGTCGCGGAGCACAGGCTCCGGACGCGCAGGCCCAGCAGCCATGGCCCACAGGTCCAGCCGCTCCGCGGCACGTGGGATCCTCCCAGACCGGGGCACGAACCCGCGTCCCCTGCATCGGCAGGCGGACTCCCAACCACTGCGCCACCAGGGAAGCCCTGAAGTCATTTTTATCCAACTACCTGTTGGAGAACGTTTCAACCTCAGCCTCATTTTTTAAAACGCTGATGTGCTTGCCCTCGATGTTGCCGAAGGACAAATTAGAAGGAACGGTTAATGGGAAAGCAGACCTCTTATCTCGTTTCTGAACCATTTGTACTTCCGACTCTGCCATCCTTTCGTGTCACACCCAACCAGGCTGAACAGACGCACTTATCAAAGATGAATACATAGGCAGGAATTTGGGGGCAGAAATGGAGAGGTAACTGGGGCACAGCGATAATTTGCAGTTTCATCTGTGAGGGAAGTTAGGGGGAGTTCAGTTGACTGACTATTGAAAATTGCTAAGGAAGCCTGTGGGAGGCTTTTCTTTCTCTACTTGCAGAAATAAATATTACTGCCTAATTAAGTGTCAGGCAGCACACTTAAACGTTCCTGTTTGATGTTGGTGGGAACAGTCCCCTTTAGGGGTATCGATTTGTCCTCCCGCTCCTAGGAAGAGTGGGGTCGGAGGATAGAGTAGGTTAGACTTGTCCTTGGCTCACTTTGGGGTCTCAACGACCTTGCTTAGGAGGACCCATAGCAGAGAAGCTAATAGGCTGGGCTCTGAGATCAGACTGACAGCAGTCAAATCCCACCCTCCCCTCCTATTAGCTGTGTGATCTTGGGCAAGTTTACATGTCTATAAAAGAGGAATAATAATCTCTTCCTTGTGGGGTTGCTGTTTATACAAAATGGTAGGTGTAAGGCACCCGGTATGTAGTAAATACTCAGCAACAGGAAGGAGGTAACATTTAGGAAAAGCAGACCAACTGCAGGAAAGCCCTGGAAAGGATCTGAGGGGGTCAAACAGACAATCCAGTGGGGATACCTAAAGCAATTTCAAGAAGTAAAAATGCTCAGATGCCGGGCTGAGAGACCTTTGCTCTTCTGAGACCAGCCAGGTTACAGGGCTGGAGGTAGGGCATGGGGGGCAGTGCTGTGTAGTGCTTAAGACATGACCTCTGGGGCCAGGCATCCAGGCCGAAAGCCCAGCTCAGCCCTGATTAGCGGGATGACCTGGAGCAAATTACATAATCTCTCTACGCCTAGGAGACTCTGTCTGAAACTGAGACCAGCAGTGGCACCTTACTCTTGTGAATGCCAGCTGAGGTAATTGACATAACAGGTGTTCATCGAAGTTCACTATTACCAGAAAGGTAGAGCTGTCGCAGGCTTGGTTACTGCCTCGTGGACACCAACTGACATCTTCCCATGATAAGACCGACCTTGTCAGCCTAAAGCACTTCCTGGCTCTCGAAATGCGTTCACACCCCTGGTGTCATTTATTCCTCAGGTGATTCCTACGAGGTAAACAAGACCTGTGTTTGGAGCCTGATTTTTCCTCCTGCTGAAGTGTGTCCACCAAGGCCAAGTCGGCTTTAAAATTTCCAGGCTTCTTTCTACTGACCTGAAGCCAATTAGGGGCTCTCGTTGTTAACAGGGAGCCATGGGGGTGGACAATAGGGAAAATTATTGAATAGGTTCACTGGAGACAAGCACAAAGCTGTATTTTCCTGAAAACCGCCCCGTCCCCGGTCACAATGCTCTTTCTACACACCCAGCGACATTCGGTTTTATCTCTGAAGTGTTGCGAGGGAGGGAGCTGTCTTAGGTCTTTCTCAGAATAATACTGAGACTGTTTTCTCCAGCTTTAGGCAATCAAAAATTTTCATCATCAGGATAGTTTTGTGGGATTCAGCTGCATGTTGTACAGCAGCTTTACTTTCACCACAGATACATGTGTATTTTCAGTTTTTATAAGCTATGTGGATTCAGCTGAGCTACAGAAATGTTAAGCCCATCATTGTCACTAGCTATAAATCTTAGGAGGCTGGAAGGCATCTAGGTTGTTACAGAGGGAACACTGGGCAAAGAATTAGAGGGTCTGAGATGTAGTCCGGGCGTTGGTACCTTTTGGGGCAAGTGATGTAACCTCTCAAGATCTCAGTTTACTCAGTTCTGAAATGGGGATAATGACAGTAATCGTCAGAGGCGGTTGTGAGGATTGAATTGAGTGAGGCAGTTCGTGTAAAGGGCTTAGCATAATGCTGGACACAAAGCACTCTCTAAATGGTTAGGACAACTTTGGAAGCATGTTTTTATTTCAGCACCTCAAGAAGTTCTGAAAGGCGCCATACCATTGAAAAGAGAGTTGTATGTCTTCCCTCATTTGCAGTTCCCTGGTTGTCCTTGTTTTTTCAGAGATAAGTTTTGAAAGGATGCTGTAGCCTTATTTTCAGATGGGTTTGATCTGACCATATGTAGCATCAGTCAATATTGAAACTGAACTCATTCTTTCCCTATAGCTCAGAAGTACAGAGGGACAGAATTATCCTTCCCGCAGCTTAGCTTGCTTTCCCAGGGGCCCAGAGTGGCCAGCTTTGGTCCTTCAGCCTGGTGGGGAATCCACTGGAGAATCTGATGGAATCTAGTGAGAGTCATGGATTCTCTCACCATAAAAGTGCCCAGAGGCACACAGTTTTGTGGTTTGGGGGCTTGGGGCTGCAAAACCAATCCTCATGTCCCTAGATCTCTGAAGACTTGAGGTTGAAATCTCTTGTTCTGGTAGAAAAACTGAACTTAGGCCCCTTCTGAGTGACCCTACCTTAGATCTTGTTTTGGGGCCAAACAACTGGAATGAGCACAGAGGTAGAATTAGGGGTTGGCATACTCTATTGCAAGGTAATTCCTTGTTACTCTGAGGGTGATTTTTTTAAGAATAAATATCCTATGTAGGTATGCTTGCTCTGTGCTCACTCTCTCTCAGAACGTCGTTCCTGTGTTTCTGCTCAAAGCCAACTTGGAACCTTTCTTCAAGAACTTCAACTGTCATCACCTCCAAGAAATAGTCCCTGAGTCTTCAGGGAACACTGAGGTGTCCTTTCTCTGTGCCCCATAGTATTATACAGTCAGCCCTCTGTACCTGCAGGTTCTGCATCTGCAGATGCAGAAGTTCAACTGTACTACACTGTTTACACTGTTTTATATAAGGGATGTGAGCATCTGTGGATTTTTTTTTTTTTTTAATCAGTGGTGGGGAAGGGAGGGCCCTGGAACCAAGCCCCTGTGGATACCAACGGACAACTGGATACATATATCTGTCATCACTTCACATTGCCTAGTGATTTGTCTGCTCATATAACGATTCCTACACCACACTGTGAGCCCTCATGTCAGGTTTACTCTCTGACTCATGCCCGTATCCCAGTGCTTAGCATGGGCCTGGTACCTGGAAGATGCTCCCTAACTGTGGGCTCCTTTAGCCCCCTCTGCCCATGTGTCTGTCTGAAACCCAAGCTCCCTCCGCTTGCCCAGCTCCCACCAGCACCTGGGTGTGTTAGCATCAGAAATCCATTGGAACGGGCTGCTGCTTGGCTGATCTGAGCCTGTTTGGTAACTTTGTGCAATTCAGATGTAGGAAACAAATAGAATTAATAAGACTGGCAGCGCGCAGCAGCTCCAAGGCTGGTTACCGTTGACAATAGGGCAGCCACGTCAGCTCCTGCTGCGCTTCAGTGGTTTCCAGAATGCAAGTAATAGAATTTCTATAGTTAAGCAGCTGTCGCTCCCAGGGCCCGGCACATTCATGTATAAATCCGTAATGTAGAAGGGTACCTGGCAGAAGGCTTAAAGAAGGCAGGGTTATCCCAGGCCCTGTGGCCAGCCTTGGCCTCGGGACCAAAATTGCCCAAGCGTAGAAAATGGCAATTCTATAGTGTTTTCTCTCTTTTCATTTTTCTTGGGTCAGAATGCAATTTGCGTGGGAGCTGGGGACAAACCTATGAATGAATATCGGTCCGTCGTGTACTATCAAGTCAAACAGCCACGGTGGATGGAAACAGTCAAGGTAATAATAATAATAATGATGATGATAATAGTTGGGGGACTCTAAGACTCCCTAAGATCTGAAACAGTAGCCTAGCATGTCTCTGGTGGTGTGTCAGGCAGTGGAAATAGTGGCCCAGTGGGCGACCGCCCGGTTCTCTTGATCACCCTTCAGCGGCCCGGCAGCTATAGCCACCATGGCATTGTCAGGTGATCTTGTGGACTGTGCCCAAGCACAGTGTCGTTTTACTCAGCAGTGAGGAGTGACAGAGCTTGGGAGCAAATGTGAGGCTATAAAAAGCTATTTAATACCTGGTAGATACACTGTTGGGAGGGTACCTCAGATGGAAGTGGCATTAACCACAAATATTTGCATTACCAGATTGTCACACTGAAGCAGAAGGGAATATCATGCATTGGAAGTGGAGTTCGGAATTAATTTAGTGGACAGTGAAGCTTGATTACAGCTTCAGATGTCTCTGCCTTGTAATTAATAGCAGTCTTTACTCACTCTGTGCTCTGAACCCAAACTGAAGATATTCATAAGTCTTCCCTTTCAGAGGTAGCTCTTCAAGCCTCAGTGGTTCTTGTGTTGTCACCTATATTCGTGTTTTCCTCAGTGGGTCTCCCTGTACTCACTCTCTTAAAAGTAATGACCTCCCCAGCTTTGGGGTCAGAGAGCTGTTGGACCAGATTGTTTTCTCTGTGCTCTCTTGTACCCCAGTTATATCTCTTTGCTAGCCCTCATCACATGGTGATAATTATGTGTTGCCCTGTGTGGGCCATGAGCTCTTTGAGTGGGACTCTGCCTTATGTCAGCATGGCCCGTGCTTCACATGATTGTAGCTTATAGTATTGATTCAATATGCAGTGAAAGAATGAATTGGACAACAGCTGCCCATGTGACTTTCAGTTCTTGTGCTCTGAGACACACAAACAAGTGGTGGACCTCTTTGGGCTCAAATTTCATCTTCTGGAGCAGAAAGTATCCACAGAAAATCTGAGTGGTTTTTCTCACAGGTAGCTAAGCTTCTCTGTCTGGGCCTGAATTGTATAATACAGGGATTGCTGTGGGGCTTTGGGAGGTAGGATAGTCCAGAGACAGGCCAAAAGCGCCTCAGTCAAGGGTACAGCAGACCACTCACTGGACAGTGAAACTGGGTGACCAAGGGGTGATTGTCTTGGCCCAGTGTCCTTGGAGGAATGAGGCCTAGGATTTTCCCGAATATCATTGGATTCAAGCATTTTTATTAATTTACATAAATGACAGTCCCCCATCAAGCCCCCTAATGGGCACTGTTAATTTTCTAAGCCCTGCTGCAACTGCCCAGACTCCTGGAGTGTGTAAGGAAACTGTGCACTGTGCAGTTTGCAGTGCATTAAATCCTGTGCTAAAGTTATGTGACTTTTATATCAATTTGGAGAGATTCATTTTTCCTCACTATAATTTACAGATCTCTTTTCATTGGCTGGGAATGCAATTTGCCAAATGGATTACATTTGGTACTTTATTTTCTCTTCATAGCCAGTTCTTATGTAATGTATTTACAGTTCATCAGGCTTGATGGCTGGGTAATAAATCAGCACGCAGCACTCTAAGTTAAATGGTCAGGCTGCCTTTTGCGGGGGGCGGGGTGGCGTGGGGAGGGCTCTTTAACTCATTGTCTCCTGAGCTCTGGTTTCTGCCTATTGAGGTGGCCGTCCCTATTGAAGACATGCAGAGGATCCACCTGCGATTCATGTTTCGACATCGGTCATCCCTGGAATGTGAGTGCCCAACCAAATGGCATCTCTGCAAAACCCCTAAGGGGAGAGGGGTGGGATCATTGGGTGGCCCAAGTATCTTTTTTTTTCCTGACCTCAACAATGCTATTTTCAGCCAAGGATAAAGGAGAAAAGAACTTTGCCATGTCCTATGTGAAGTTGATGAAGGAAGACGGGACCACTCTGCATGACGGATGCCATGACTTGGTTGTCCTAAAGGTACCATGAGCTGGTATTAACTCTGCAGTGGGGAGCATGCAGGAAGTGAGGGGGAGATGGCAGGATGGCTTGGTAATTAAGAGCAGGGACCCCAGAGTCACACACATAGGGGCTTCCCAGCTGTGAGGCCTTTTGTACAAAGTCGTAACTTCTCTGGGCCTCCGTGTCCTCATCTGTGAGCTCTCAGTGAGTAACTGTGAGCATTATATGAGTCAGTGCATGTAAGCATGACATTGATGGGTACGTGGAATTCTCAGGAAATGGAAGGTTATTGTTACATACAGAGTGGGCTTTGACTCTATTAAGACACCTGTGGGATGTACAGAAGACCAGCAAGAAATATTTGAGAGATTCCTCCCTGTAGCTAATGGAAAAAATATCACAATTTAGGGTCCCGATCCTGCTGTTGACTAAATTGGAGTCATCTCCCATGTCTTGCTGAGTCTCAGTTTCCTTTTCCTTAAGTGGTGATGGCCATGTTTATGACCATAAGATGACCCACGCAGAAGGGCCATGTAAAAGAGTATAGAGGGCCGCTGCTGTTATTTTTACGTCATGAGACTTGCACTGTTCTCTAGAAGTGGGGAAGTATTTTCCTGATCTTACATGCATGCTTTCCCACAACCACTCCTGTGACAGTGGCACGTATCTAGCTAGCCCCTGGCTGGAGGCAAAGGGTATGACTGTGAAACAGGGCAAAGCCTAAGTGGTCAGCACAGGGATCAAACCCTTGCCCTTGACTTTCTCAGCATTGGAGGTTGGAGTTGCCCTTTTGCCTGTGGTCTGCATGGCAAACACAGCCTCATCAAAGCTTCATAACAGGGTACTCTTCTCTGAGTCTCTTTGGCTTTTCCAGAACCCCCCTTTTCCTTCTGTACAGGCTCTGTTTTCTCAGTTTTGACGCGTCAAGGTAGTTCTTGGTTTAAAAGATTGTGAACTCATTGGGGGCAGAGTCCCAGTTGCAGTCAGTTTTCAATTTAGTCACCCTCCTTAAGCCTCAGTTTCCTCATCTGTAAACTGGAGATGATAACAGTATACACAACAGTAACAACTGTTGTGAGGCTTAAGTGACATGAACTAAGGCATACAAAGCACTTAGTGCAGCATCTAGTGCAGAGTAAGGGCTCAGTAAATGTTGACTGCCGTAATGCCTACCTCTAGTCATTCATTTCAGCATGCCAAGGGACTTATGTGTCTGTCATTTTACTAAGCGTTCTATATGCATTATGCCATCTAGTCTGCTCCAGATTTCTAGAAGTAGGTAATATGATTAATTCTCAGTTTAATCATGAGAAGAATGAGACACAGAGAGACCAAGGAATGTGTCCAAAATGACACAGGCATGTGAATGGGAGAAGAGGGTGTAAATACCATCACTTTCAGAATCTAGTGCCTTTGCTGTTAACTTCTTCTTTAAGCCGATTCCTTATCCTGCTGGTGGGCTTGTTTGTGTTAAGATCTTATAAAACTTAGAATGAATTAAAATATCCTGTTTGGGAATCTTCAGTTCCCTCTGTGCCATTAATGAAGTCCACGGAGCCTTCAGGTGGTTGGTTGATCAACCCCTTTCCCATTAACGTAACCTTGGGTTCTCGCCTATTTTGTGGAAAAACAGCCTTACCTTACCCGCTGATGTTCACTGCTCCTCTTATGATGCCCCTCACTGTTTCTGATCCTCTCTACCTACAGTGTGTAATCTGGCCACTGCAAACTCTGTGTAGCATTGGGTGCATACCCTTGGCTTGGGGAAGTAACCAAGGTGTTGTTTCCAGGGGGACAGCAAGAAGATGGAGGATGCCAGTGCTTACCTGACTCTTCCTTCTTACCGACACCATGTGGAAAACAAGGGGGCTACCTTGAGTCGAAGCTCCAGCAGTGTTGGGGGGCTCTCTGTCAGCTCCCGGGATGTATTCTGCATTTCTACGCTGGTGTGCTCCACAAAGCTCACCCAGAATGGTATCGGAAACATTGATAGCTGTGTGTGTGTGTGTGTGTGTGTGTGTGTGTGTGTGTGTGTGTGTGTGTGTGTGTGTGTGTGTGTTTATGTGTGGGCAGGCCAGGGGAGGTCCTGATACAGACAGTTCAGGCCAGTAATAGTAATTCTGCTTGTCTGGACTCTATTTTAGTGGGTTTGCTGGGTTTGCTGAAGTGGCGTATGAAGCCACAACTGCTACAGGAGAATTTAGAAAAATTGAAGATTGTCGATGGAGAAGAAGTAGTAAAGGTCAGTGGGGCTTCATTTTGCCTGTATTCATCCACCAGTGACAGAGCTTTAAATCATGGGTGGCTTCAGGGGAGAGATGAAGTGCTGAGGGAGATAGGACAACTTTGCTTCTGACAATGGGATACAGTGTCCGAAGTCGGCATTAGAAGCCTTTATTGGTAAATCTGGGGGATGATATTGTTCAATGATGCTGAATCTTGAACAGGAGAAAAGTATGGTTGTGCTCAGTCTCTGAAAATAGATCAACTTTGGTGTAGATCCCAGTTCAACTGCTTGCCAACTTTATGTGATAGTATTATCAATATGACATATTTTCCAGGGTTGTGAGCATTCAAGATGATACATATTTAAAAATTACTCCACAAGTCTCTTACACATAATGCACAATAATTGAACTAACGCTTATGAAAATGTACAAAGTTCAACAAATAGTAACTATTATTTATTTTTGTTGTTGTAAGTTGCTATGGTAGGATGATCTCTTAGTATTATCTACATGTTGCTGTTAGAAATAAAAAGTATTCTTGGTTTCTGCTGCTTCGAGAATGTTATGTATTAAACATGAGAAAAGGAAAGACATCAGCGCTCACATTTTAGGTGAAACAAGCAGAAAACGATGTAAATGTCAGATGTATTGTTGTGTCCACATGGTGGTGGAGAATATAGTGTCTGAAGCGCAAATCTAATGAAAGCAACTGTCTCTCCAGCACTATGAATTGGGACAAGTGTTTCCCAGAGGTCCTGGTGATCTTGTTTCCATTGGGAACCTGGTACAACTAGAAACTCTGAGATTGAACATCTTTATGTAGTAGCTCTGTGTTTCGACTATAGGAAATATTGACCCATCTCTTAGGAGGGAGGGGTATCAAATTTTAGTTAATTGCCCATACATGGAGAAGCAATGGTCAGATTTCCAGATCAATGCTTTAACTGTGCACTGT
Organism: Globicephala melas; assembly: GCF_963455315.2. Lineage (NCBI taxonomy): Eukaryota > Metazoa > Chordata > Mammalia > Artiodactyla > Delphinidae > Globicephala > Globicephala melas. The sequence goes on from NC_083316.1 coordinate 144,679,567, forward strand.
TGACCCACCTACCTGGTTCAACAATGGCAGGGAAATTCCCCAGACATCCTTTAATAAGGCCTGTCACCTTTGTCAGCCTGGAAAAGTCATCTGAAAGGGCATTCTGTTGTCTCCCTTTTGCATTCTTTTTTTCTTGTTTTTAGAAAAAAATTATTATTGACGTATACTCTACATATGGTAACATATGTACGGAGCACGTATCTTAAGAGTACAGTTCAGTGTATTGTTACACATGTACACAACTGTGTACCCACCACCTAGGTCAAGGTACAGAACATTTTTAGCATTGCAGTAGGTTCCCTCTTACCCCTTCTCCATCAGTAACCTGTTCGGGAGTAACCACTAAGCTGACTACCATCATTATAGATGGGGTTTTTGCCTGTTCTTGAATTTCATAAAAAGAGAGTGATAATGAATAGACATTTCTGTGTCTGACTTATCTTACCCTGCACAATGCTCACGAGTTATATTCGTCATTCCACCTTGAAGTAGTTTGCTCTTTTTTTTTATTGCTGTGGAGTGTTCTATAATGTGAAAATGCCACCCTATAATTATCCACTCTGCTGAAGATGGACAACTGGGTTGCTCCAAGTTCTGGCTCTTGTGAGTAAAGTACCTGGCCCTCCTGAACATGGCACATGGTGGATGTGTGCCCTCACCCTCTTGGGTAAACACTGATGAGTGGGACTGCTGGGTCACCTACACTCTTTCTTACAAGACCTTCATTATTTTGCCCAGTTTCTCCAGGATACTCTGGATGCCCTCTTCAACATCATGATGGAACATTCTCAAAGTAATGAGTATGACATCCTCGTCTTTGATGCTTTGGTAAGAGAGAGGGGGCCAGTGTTTAGTGACATTAGGCATTAACGTGTGTCTCACTGTGAGAACACAGAGAACTTATAGCCCACATGGCCCTTTTCATGATTTTTTTGGAGGCATTGTAACATTTGGCAACCAGACCAATGAACGAGTTGCTGTTTCCCTTCGTTTGCTTCGAGTTCATTTGAAAGCATGGGCAGGGTGATTAAAAGGGGAGTGTTTAAGTGCTGATGGTGGATTGGCCCTGGTTGAAGGTACATGAAGCTGGATACCGTGAATAGTCGCTTTGGCTTTCCATGAATACGGGGAGTGAGTCCTTGGCCAGGTTGTAAAGCACCCAAAATGTTTCCTAACTCTTTTTTTTTACCTTCTTCCTGCTCAGTCTCCAGCGCAGTTGTTACACTCCTCCTGCCCACCCCGGAACATTTTAGAGTGGGTGGTACACCAGGCAGATCTGTCTCCTTTCCACCTTTCGAAATGGTCTGTTCTTCCTCTTGTGGTCCCAACTCACATCTTCTCAATGTCATGTCAAAATAAACATAAAAAAAAATCTGCATTAAGGTATCAGTGACCAATAAAGTATGAATGTGTCAACCCTTTGTCTCAGTGACATTTACATTTTTAAAGAGCTTACTTGGAGACAACTGTGACTTAATCCAGTGCTTCCCAAGAGGGCCTCCTAGAAAGCTGTGTCTAAGGAAAAATGCTTCCTGACAAAAAGATCCTTTGATTAAAGAACTTAGGGAAGTGTTGACCATTGCGTGACTCTCTTGGAGATTTACAATGCACAGAAGCATATGGAAGACTCCGATAAGGCCTGCAATAAAGAAGGCGGTCTAAGGTTTTGATAACTTGAGATTTCTCAAGCTTATCTGACCGTGAAACCCTGTAGCATACTTCGTGAAATACTTTTGAGGAGAGGTACTACCTTAATGAAAAGGACTGAAGCTATATTAGTGACCTAATTCCTGGGCAAAAGAATTTGATAGGGTTTCAGTTATGCCATGTGAATACAGCTTCCTGTCCTGGGTCTGCCCACAAAACCCACTGATTCCTTGCTTCCTCCTCAAGATCTACATAATAGGACTCATTGCTGACCGGAAATTCCAGCATTTCAACACCGTTCTGGAGGCTTACATTCAACAGCATTTCAGTGCTACCCTAGCTTACAAGTAAGTAACTGTGTACTTCCTGCTTGCCCTGCCAGGATGCCTAGGTCACAAAAATTTGAGTAGTTTCTTTTTGTCACCAGCCTGTGTGAGTTCTGCCTTTTTTGACAAAACCCAATCTGGCTGTGTCATTTGGATTAAATAAAAATATGCAAACTCATAGGTTGGTACGAATATTTTATGGTGGCAGAAGTACGTGGAAGTGTTTGCTCATTCGTTCATTCATTTAGTCAGTCAGTCAGCTATCATTTATTGAACAGCTACTTGTGATACACACTGGGATTCAAAGGCTAGAGAGAAGGAAGTGCATATGACAAGTAGCTCAGTACAGCTTGTGTATAGAGAACTGAGGGTTAGAGATCAGAGACGATGCTGGAAAAGTTGGTGGAGGCCTGTTTGTGAAGGGACCTGGAAAAGCAGGCCAAGTAGTTCGAAGTCCGCCCTGCTGGTAATAAAGAAACATGGTAAGTTTCCAGGCAACGGAGTTCCATGATATTACAGGAACATTTTCTGTGGGAAGAAAAAGCTGAAAAGAACATTATCACCACCACCATCCCCCCTCACATCCTCACTGTGACTAGTTTTCCCAGAGTCAAAAGATTTTTTTCTCACTACTTTTTCCTTTGCTGGCTGTTTATGGACAGGAAATACTCACTCCCTGTATTAAACATATATTTTTAGGCAGAGTTATTTTTATGGTGTAAATGACTATGTGAGCTTGGCTATACCATCACCTCTAACCTTTGATTGAATGCCTTATAATTTAGTAAACAAACTAATTACCATGCTGTGGGCTGAAAAGAGATGTATTTTGAAAATGTAATCCCTTATTCAGGAAATTGATGATGGTGCTGAAGACTTACTTGGATACCTCCAGCAGAGGAGAGCAATGTGAGCCAATTTTAAGAACGCTGAAAGCTTTGGAATATGTTTTCAAGTTCATTGTTCGGTCAAGGACATTATTTTCACAGTGAGTACTAGTTACGTAAGTGATTGATTAGCTCTGCAATTCCTCTGGGGTACAGCAGTATTTGTGCCATTGGAGAAACTCTTTTACAAAATTGTAACCAGCTGCTGATCAAAAACAGCTTAAAAATCCAATTTAGAGAGTTATGAATAGGTAATAATTGTTCGAAGTTCATTTGGGGAAAAAAAGAAGAAATCTTCATATGTTGAAGAGTTATGTCTCCTCCAGTGACTATGATTTGTGATTTGAGGCTCTTCTGCATTTCATCTAACATTCTTCATTTGATTTGAGGTATGGTGAAAACCTTCCAGGAATCTATATTCCATGGGGACAGGGAAGCAGATCTCAGAGAATTTGACATTTATTTGGTTGTAGGAGGATGCACATGACAGATGAGCGGGTATTTGCAGCTGATCCGCCTGTCCGTGAAATCCTGGTGGCCAAAAAGTGAGCTGACATGTTAGAGCACCTAAGAGATTTGATATTCGATGGTCAGCATCACAGAGGTTAGCTACCCGTTTAAAAGGCTTTAGAGGTGGAGTCATTCCAATGCAACCTGCAAAATAACAATTTATGTGTCTCCTGGCTACAAGACAGAGTTAGGCAGGGAATTGGTTGTGTGTGTGACCAGGTTGGTTGTGTGTGATGGGAAGTAAGAAGAAGCATACAGGAAATGTATTGTCTGGATTCTTATCGGTGCAAAGGAAGAGCATGCAACCCAAGCTGACTCGGGGAAATAGGACTTTATTTTATTTCGCATTATTGAAAAATCTTGGGGGTACTTGGCCTTCGGTACGGCTGGGTCCAGATGCTTAGTGTCGTTCGGATGGTCTCTGTCTCTCTAGATCTTGGCTCTGCTTTCCTTTTGTTGGCTGCCTTCTGAGGCAAGTTTTCCAATGGGGAAGCCACTGGGAAACTCAGACTCATATTCTACTAGCTTAAGCAACGCTAGGTTCCCTGTTGTTCGACCAAAATCCTATGCCAAGAACTATCTTGAGTCATGTACTAAGGTCTTAAACACTGTGACCAGGAGAATGAATATGCAGGTTGTGTACTTATGGTCCCATGTTCACCTCTGGAGCCATGGGTCAGGTCAGCAACTTATGGTATGAACTTGTTTACTTGAAGGGATGGTTTCTCAAAAAAAAAAAAAAAGTAGAAGTCCGTAAATCATCATTCTGATCAAGACATTGGATGAGTTATGAAAGCTTCATACTCAAAGGCAGCTGAAATGGGTAATTATTTGAGATTCTCCTTTGTAGGAGAATTCTTTGATATTTCAGTTGATGAATAGAAAGAGATGAGTGTCTTGAACCATGTCACAAAACATATGTCACTTAGGCTATTCTAAAAGTGAAATATCTGTTTCGATTCCTCTCTTTTGTCACATAGTCAAGGCAGAGACTGTGTATTGAAGTCTTAGGGGTATTCTTGAACTTGAAAGAATATTTGAATTATTTGAAAACCAGTAAGAGACAATTATGGGTCTTCCTAAGAGTTGAACTCTTGGAGAGGTTCAAGGATTCAAACGTTGTAATTCCAGATTAGGCAATGATATCTTATCCCATCTCCAAGCGAGAATTTCAGATCTACAAGAACATATCTTTCCATGTATCATATCTTATGCCTCAGTTTGTCCTTTTAATTTATTTCTCTTCCCTCCCTCCCCCCATTCCTTATTTCTTTCCTTCCTCCCTCTCTCCCTCCCTCTCTTCCTTTCCTTCCTTCCTTCCTTCTTCCTTGTCTTACCTCTCTTAGTCTTCATCTCTTTCCTCCACTGGAACAAAGAGCATTTGTACATCTGCTTTCTTCTTTTCTACCTGAGGGCATGTCATCTTGCAGTGCCCCCAGCTCTTCATTCAGTATAAATTCAGTGCTGCTGGAACTCTAAGTGAGTTTTGGCTTCTTAAGGAGTGGGATAATCTGTTATTCTCTTATGTACTCCCAGCATAGCATATATAGAACATCACTGACACTCAAGAACGCTTGTTGGATGAAGTGCATTCTGGGGGCTAGGAGAAGCCATTTGGTCAGAGGAGATGTCTCGAAGGTAATCCAGACATAATCTTGAATCCTTTGTCATGATCAGAAATATAGGCTGACCTGCAAGGAGTGTCTAGGACCTCATGCTGAGGGAAGGTAGTAGGTCTTGTTCATTCTAGAATCTTTCACAATGGGTTCTCTTCAGTGGAGCCTCAGGGACATTGGGAAGTGATGGTAGTATCTCCCCAAACTAGAAGGGAATTTTACTTGGGAATGGAAGATAGGCGTTTCAGTGCTTTGAGATTTCTAAGCCAGCTGGTGGGAAATTGTAATATAGTTATTGCTTTGGGAGCTTACTGTGTCTGGTATTGTGTTTCCGTTTCCTGTTATTCCTTTGTCTTTCCTGGTGTGCATAGTTACAGCTGATCCAGCTCCCGTTAATTGTTCCCTGCCATTTTTTCTTTGGGCGTGCTGCACATGAGCGTTTACAAGGGCTAGGGATTTTCCTGTATCAATATGCAAGATACACTTGGGTAAGAGAGGAAGAAAACTTGTTGAGAAGGATTGGAACTTTTTTTTTTTAACATCTTTATTAGAGTATGATTGCTTTACAGTGGTGTGCTAGTTTCTGCTGTATAACCAAGTGAATCAGCTATACGTATACATGTATCCCCATATCCCCTCCCTCTTGCGTCTCCATCCCACCCTCCCTATCCTACCCCTCTAGGTGGTCACAGAGCACCGAGCTGATCTCCCTGTGCTATGCAGCTGCTTCCCACTAGCTATCTGTTTTACATTTGGTAGTGTATATATGTCCATGCCACTGTCTCACTTCGTCCCAACTTACCCTTCCCCATCCCTGTGTCCTCAAGTCCATTCTCTATGTCTGCATCTTAATTATTGTTCTGCCCCTAGGTTCTTCAGAACCATTTTTTTTCTTTAGATTCCATATATATGTGTTAGCATACGGTATTTGTTTTCCTCTTTCTGACTTACTTCACTATGTATGACATCCACCTAGGTCCATCCACCTCACTACAAATAACTCAGTTTTGTTTCTTTTTATGGCTGAGTAATATTCCATTGTATATCTGTGCCACATCTTCTTTATCCATTCATCTGTTGATGGACACTTAGGTTGCTTCCACATCCTGGCTACTGTAAATAGGGCTGCAGTGAACGTTGTGGTACATGACTGTTTTTGAATTATGTCTTCTCAGGGTTTATGCCCAGTAGTGGGATTGCTGGGTCATATGGTAGTTCTATTTTTAGTGTTTTAAGGAACCTCCATACTGCTCTCCATAGTGGCTGTATCAATTTACATTCCCACCAACAGTACAAGAGGGTTCCCTTTTCTCCACACCCTCTCCAGCATTTATTGTTTCTAGATTTTTCTGATGAAACCTATTCTCACTGGTGTGAGGTGATACCTCATTGTAGTTTTGATTTGCATTTCTCTAATGATTAGTGATGGTGAACATCCTTTCATGTGTTTGTTGGCAATCTGTATATCTTCTTTGGAGAAATGTCTATTTAGGTCTTCTGCCCGTTTTTGGATTGGGTTGTTTGATTTTTTGATATTGAGCTGCATGAGCTGCTTGTAAATTTTGGAGATTAATCTTTTGTCAGTTGCCTCATTTACAGATATTTTCTCCCATTCTGAGAGTTGTCTTTTCGTCTTATTTATGGTTTCCTTTGCTGTGCAAAAGCTTTTAAGTTTCATTAGGTCCCATTTGTTTAGTTTTGTTTTTATTTCCATTTCTCTAGGAGGTGGGTCAAAAAGGATCTTGCTGTGATTTGTGTCATAGAGTGTTCTGCCTATGTTTTCCTCTAAGAGTTTGATAGTGTCTGGCCTTACATTTAGGTCTTTAAACCATTTTGAGTTTATTTTTGTGTATGGTGTTAGGGAGTGTTCTCATTTCATTCTTTTACATGTAGCTGTCCAGTTTTCCCAGCACCACTTATTGAAGAGGCTGTCTTTTCTCCACGGTATACTTTTGCCTCCTTTATCAAAGATAAGGTGACCATATGTGTGTGGGTTTATCTCTGGGCTTTCTATCCTGTTCCATTGATCTATATTTCTGTTTTTGTGCCAGTACCATGCTGTCTTGGTTACTGTATCTTTGTAGTATAGTTTGAAGCCAGGGAGCCTGATTCTTCCAGCTCTGTTTTTCTTCTTCAAGATTGCTTTGGCTATTCAGGGTCTTTTGTGTTTCCATACAAATTGTGAAATTTTTTGTTCTAGTTCTGTGAAAAATGCCATTGGTTGTTGTTGTTTTTTTTTTGTGGTACGCGGGCCTCTCACTGTTGTGGCCTCTCACGTTGCGGAGCACAGGCTCCGGACGCGCAGGCTCAGTGGCCATGGCTCACAGGCCTAGCCGCTCTGCGGCATGTGGGATCTTCCCGGACCGGGGCACGAAGCCATGTCCCCTGCATCGGCAGGTGGACTCTCAACCACTGCGCCACCAGGGAAGCCCCATTGGTTGTTTGATAGCGATTGCATTGAATCTGTAGATTGCTTTGGGTAGTAGAGTCATTTTCACAATGTTGATTCTTCCAATCCAAGAACATGGTATATCTCTCCATCTGTTTGTATCATCTTTAATTTCTTTCATCAATGTCTTATAATTTTCTGCATACAGGTCTTTTGTCTCCTTAGGTCAGTTTATTCCTAGGTATTTTATTCGTTTTGTTACAGTGGTAAATGGGAGTGTTTCCTTAATTTCTCTTTCAGATTTTTCGTCATTAGTGTGTAGAAATTCAAGAGATTTCTGTGCATTTATTTTGTACGGGATTGGAATTTTTGTAAGAATCATTCATTTTGTCACACAGCCAAAGAAAATGATTTTCCTGTCCCCTCTTCTTATGTCAGTAGCTCCTGAGTCAAAGTCTGTACAGGTGTCTCTGGGCACATACCTGTGCCATAGTTGCAATGGAAGCTGGCAGAGCAGGTTTGAGCTTCTGTCATAGGGAGGCAGGCTTCAAAATATGGGGAATTCTGAATTGTAGGAAGTGAGTCCAAAAGATGCTGAGTGGCTATAAATATGACCAGTATCCACTGGGCTTTTCTAGATTAACTGAGGCCCTGGGAGGTATAGAGCATAGTGAGGAACATTCAGAAGGAGCCGAAGTGATTATGTTCTAGGCATTGAGTTTCTTTATAAACCCCCTTGCAGTGCCTTTTATCCTGAACCTCAGACAACCAGCTGAGCTGATCCCCAAGGTTTCTGAGCCCGTGGAATTACTCAGAGTCTGTGGTAGTCCATGCTTCCCTGGTCCACGTGGTGGACACTCCAGGAAGAGCTGCCCTTCCTGCTGTCCAGGCACATAGTAATGAGACTGCAGAGCTCTGTAAGGATGACTTCCCGAATGAGAGAAGATCCAGAGCTCTGTTCTGCAATAAGAGCGTTTGCTCCTGCTTGTCTGTGTTCCTTGTAAATCTTGGTGCTGCTGTAGGCTCGCGTATAGGGGATAGTGTGGGGCATGGTTATGTTCACACTGTACTGGGCAGTGCTGGATCAGTGACGGTCAGTGCTCACACTGGACACTTCCTGTCCCTGTCAGCACCTGGCTTGATGAGTGACCTAACCTCTCTGAGCCTCAGTTTCCCCACCCATGAATGAGGATAAACCAGCTTTTAGTGTTTTGGTGATGAAATGAGATTACATGTACAGAGCTTCCATGTAGTGTCTGATATTTATTCCGTGAGCAAAATGAATCTGTTAGCTGTTATCATGTTTTCACCTAGGAGAGACAGAAAGGGTACTTGTTTCAAAAACTCAGATTAGAAAGAGAAAGTGTTAGTGTCTTGATTCCTGCTCACAACCTGGCTTACTGTTCATGCTATACAAAACATTTCTTGCTCTCTATTTTTTAGGAGGATGGGAACCTTTACCATTTAGAAGACCTCAATGTAGGGAATTGTTATGGCTCCGTGAATTCACCTGGGTCTGCTGCTGGCCCACTGCATGGGCCCTGCTTTTGTCTGTGGCTCCCACTTGCCCTGTGTGTGTGTGGTCAGGCCCCTGTGGCCAAGCAGCTGTGTACCCAGCTCTCCCTCTGTTCCCTGCTTGCTCTGCCTGTCTTTTCTTTGGCCTCATGCCTTCTACTCTTGTTACAGACCTGCTTAGTTCTTGCTTCCCCCTCCTTCTCCATGTTATCCCTCTCCTGGGGCTGCTCTGCCATCACACGCTTCTCCTTCGCCACACTCATCCACATCTTTTGCTTGCGAGTCAGTCAGCTCAGGGGGTAAAGGCACTGTCTCTGGACAGTGGAGCTAGGCTACTTGGGTTTGAATTCTGCCTTTGCATCCTATCACTACCAGGTATGAAGGTTTATGACCTTGGGCAGATTAAATAATCTGCCCAAAGCTCAGTTTCCTTGTGTGTAAAACAGGCAAGTACGGAACAACCCTTGCAGGGCGGTTGTGCAGACTCACTGAGCTAATGGACATCAGGCATGTGGCACAGTGCCTGTCACATAGCGAGTGCCCACGGTTATGATGTCCTGCTAAGTGCATTTCCCTCATTATCTCCATCAGCCTTCACATAAATGCGGTGGAGACCCTCGTCTCCTGACTTCACCTCCTCCTACTCCTCTCTCACTGTGTGCCAGCCTCACAGGCCTCCTTGCTGTGGCTCAGGTTCCCAGGGCAGGGCCTTTGCACCCTTTCCCAGACAACTGCTTGCTCACCCACTCGCCTCTTTTAGAGCTTTATTCAAACTTCTCCTCATTCCCTTACGTACAGGGGCAAGCCCTGCCCCTGGCACTTCTTCTTTTGGTTTGTTTTTTTGTTATTATATATCATGCTTTTAATACAGACTTAAAACAATCTGGAACAATATAAACTGTACAGATTTGATCAATCTTTTTGTTTTGTTTTTAAACTCAATCTCTAAACACACCAGTGTTCCATTCCAAAATATTGCACAACATTCTGAATACAAAATGCTTGATTGTATTTCTCTTTCACTAAAGAAAACAAATTCATGACCCTGCTCCCCCCGAGCTCCTCTCCATGTTGCCTCAGTGCCCCAATTCCCACCTGCAGGGGTCAAACTAGAGAATCTACAGCTCACTGCATTGAGAAAAAGACATCGTTCTGGACTAAAAGTTTACGTTCTTTACAAGACGATCCACCTTTTGATTTGTTCCTGGGAAAGAGGGGTAGACAGAGGTTGGGGAAAGGGGAGAAGTAGATTTTATTCTCCTCTTCTTTTATTTTAAAGTTTGTTTTTCCTGAAAAAATATCTTTCTCTCCTCTTAAGAAAAAATCTTGAGAAGAAAAGAATTATGTTTTTTTACGTTAGAAATTACATTATACAAATGTAGCCAATTATTCAATACAAACGGACACCAAAAAATGTAAAAAGTTAAAAAAAAAAGTTTTCGTACGAAACCAGGTAAATTGGTGCAGATTTTTGTTTTGTTTTCTTAAAAATAAAATAAAATGGAAGCAAAAATACCTAGATTTGAGACAGACAGACTGAAGTGGGCCCAAGAGCCCAGCACAGGAGTCATGCTCCTGATCACACATTTGTCTTCCTGTTTCAAAAGACCCTAAGGGGCTGGTCTCCCCCTCCCTGTATGTGGTGAGGAACAAGCCGACCAGGGTGTGGTGGGTGCCTGTGTGCGTGAGTGGGGGAGGAGGGGCTGGAAGGGGGCATAAGACAGCATCCAGCCTTTCCCAGAGAGCAGCCTAGGCCTGTCACCTGGCCCCTGGCCCTTCTGATTGCCCTCCCGTTCACTCTGCTTTCTGTCATTCTTCCTCCCCATGTTAACATACAATAATAAGTTATGACATTTTAACGCTCTTCCTGCTAGAATGTCAGGTCCACGAGGACAGGAGTCTTTGACTGTTTCGTGCTGCATTCCAAGCGCTGAGGACAGCACACGGTAGGCACTCCTTCAGTAAGCAGTGGGACAGCATTTCTATCCCCCTTTCACAAATGAGGAGGCTGAGGCTTCAATTCAAGCTCAAAGGTCACACAGCTAAGACTCAGTAGAGCAAGCTTCGCATTCTACCTCACCTGATCAAGCAGATTTGAGAACTGGCACTTTTTCCAGGCTGTGCAGGTGGGAAGCCTGGCTGGCTGAGAGGAGGGGCTGTCCTGAGAGGAAGCAACTCCAGCTGGAAGGGTCAACTTGCTGGGCGCTGCTGGGGCTGCTGAGAGGCGCGAGGCTGTGTGGGTTTAGGTGCTGTCATCCATCCCTAAGCACAGTAGGACTTCAGTGAAGAGCATGATGACTTGGAGCAGGAGTTGCCAGGAAGGGCATCCTCGCCAGCATGGTGAGGCTGTCCTGGCAGCAGTGACTTTGTCCTCATATCCTCCCAAGAAATGAACAAAGAAAAGCTGACATGGGGCCAGTCCAGGTGAGCTCACACCCCTTGGAAACAAGTCACTGGTCAGGGAAAGAGGAAGGCACTCAGTATCCTAATGGAAGCAGCAGCATCTCCAGGAGTCCTTCTGCTCCCCAGCCCTCACCTGGGACCTGGGCAGGCTGGCCATGGCATGCACAGTGTCATTTGCCTGCACTGGGACTGCCACTCCATTAACACAGGCTCAAAGGACCACGGTTCTCACCTCCAGCAGACAGCCCCAATCTGGCTCTGGTCACCCAGGGCCAGACATCATTGCCCTTTCTCTAATTGCCTTCACATCAGATGATTTGATGCTCTCTGATGCTCGCTTTTGCCTTTTTATTTTGCGTCTGGCTTTATTCTACCCATCCCGCCCTCCCTCCCCTGGCCTCCACCTCATCTTTCCACCAGTTCAATTTCTTCTTATGTAAATATTATATACTAGTTTATCCTGCAGGTCATGAATATTTTAGGCAGCAAGGTTGTCTGCATAAAGCTCAGGCATGCCCAGTGTAGCCTGCAGTCACAGAGGATACATAAGCCTCCGCCTTTTTGAAAAAATATGAATTTAACTCGAAGGTACTTGCCAGTGTGATTTGTTTTCACCGTTCATGTATGAATAAATACTAAAACGTGATCATCTGTTTATGCTGAGGATGGGTTGGAATTCTGGTCATATTGCTATTTCTGTTTCTCCTGCATGTAATTTGTTTGCCATGTTAATGACATTTATTCCTGTGTAAACCTCTGTTTTAGGCTTTGAATGTAATTTCACTTTTTGATGACAGTAATGGCTCAGTAAACTGCACAATTGCACTTAATGGAATTATTTTATGATAACATTAACTTGGCATCAGATCAGGATGGAAGAGAAAACTCATCAAAGGGATATAGTCAAATAGTTACTTTTCTCTAAGTTATTATCTATTTTATGAGTTGCTACAGGGCAGAGGGGGAGGTAACAACCTGTTTCTTACAAACATATGTGAAAGCGTTTTGTAAATCATTAAGTAAGTCATCCTTATTATAACATGAAATTGTGCATATATGTGCACTTTTAAACAGTCCTCTTTCCCCTTTGCATATGGAAATATTGATAAACTATTATTGAGCACCTGTTATGTGCTAGGGACTTTGTTAAGTGCTGGGAACTCTGAAATTGATGTCAGACTTCCTCAAGCAGTGGCAGTTTAGTGAGCAAGAAAGACACGCATGCCAGCAGTCAAATGCCAGCATGCCTGGGATAAGCAATGATCAGTGATATGATTCAGTGGAGGCTTACAAATGGTTCCCGGGGGCAGACAGGTTTGAATGACAGACTCCACCTCGGGAGGATGAGTCATTCTTCTCGGAGGAGGTGATCTTTTAAACTAGACATTGGAAGGTATTTAAGAAGCCTGGCCATGGAAGAAAAGAGAATCGGGAATTCCAAGTAGAGGGGACAACATATGATATAGAACTTACTCTGAGGTACCATTTATAAAAGCCTCGCCTCTTTGCATGGCCCTGTATCACTTTTTGCTCTACCTCACTTAATACTCACGACAACCCTGCAAAGTACAGGTATTATTATATTCATTTTATGTTCACTTTACAGAAGGGGAAACTGAGACCCAGAGAGGTGCAGAAAGTGACTTTAGGTCACACAGTTAGATGTTGGCAGGGAGGGATCTGACATCAAAGTCTCAGCTCTTTGTGCTATCTTGTGCTTGCCCATGAATGGCACTTTTATGGAACAGTCGCTAGTGGGTGCAGCTGTGGTGGTAGAGGAGTGAGGAGGTGTTTGAAGAGGGGATTTGGAGCTAGATTGTGAAACACCTTGAATGCCAGACCAAGGAGTTTGATGTCATCCTCTATGCTGGGGGATATTGGCATAGATGCTACCCTCCATCCTCAGAGCACAGAGTGAATACCCCAGCAGAGGTACAAACTAATCTACTGGGATCAGACAAAAATATTAAAATTTCTTCATTTTGTCCTAAGATGAAGAAACTAAACTTTATAAACATTTGACTTAGAATAGTACATGGATATAATTTATATATAAATAAGCATCTGTTGAGACTCATACTTAAATTTTTTTTTTTTTCCTCATAGGAGCAGTTTTGGAAACCCCTGCTTTTGGCAGTGGGGAGCCATTGAAGTTCTAAAGCAGGGGATTAACATGATTAGATTCATGTTTTAGAATGATTAGTGCAGAAGTAAGGTTAGTATGTGGTAGACAGAGGAGGGGAGGCAGGAGATCAATAACGAAGCTATTGCAGTAATCCAGGCAGGAGGACTTGAACTCAGGTAGTCACGGTGGGGCTGGAGAAGAAGGAAAGTAAGAAGATGAGGGTTTATAGATGGCAGGATTGCCCAAACTAATTGAATGTGGGAGTGGAACTGATGGAGGGGGCCAATTGGCTGATCTGACCCTGAACTTCGTGGTCCACTTTTATCAGGTATTGCTCATCAGCATGATGAGTGAGGGGAGGAGCAGGTTTTGGGGGGAAGACGATGTGTTTGGGCATGTGATGCCGGAGGTGTTTACTGGCGCAGCCAGATGGAAATGCACAGCAGGCGGTTAGATACAGATTTGGAGTTCAGGGGAGTGGAGAATGGAGATATGGTTTTGGTAGAAATTGATCTCCTTTGGTAGAAAGAGGATGTGCTTGAAGCTGTAGCACAAGGTGAGCAGTGCTATAAAACTCAGAATGGAATGCAGGAGATGCGCATGTTGGAGGGATGGATGAGGGGAGAGTCCCAGGGAAGGAGGATTGGAGATATAGGAGAGGAAGCAGGAAGGATTGGCATTACAGGACCCAGGAAACAGAGCATTTCCGAGAGGGAATGTCAGCAGTATTCACTGTTACAGTGAGGTCCTGGGAACTGAAAACTGATCAGGAACAAGATATTTCACAATTAGGAGATCTTTGGTGAATCAGCCGACCCTTTCCGAGAGTTTAGCATCTTTCCTAGTATCCAAACAGGAGGCCATCGGGGGCAGAGGGATCAGGCTTTGATGATTGATTTCCCACCATCTGCGCGTGAATTACTTACATCGTGGATTGTTCTTTGCCAGGGTATAATCCAAGACTGGCTTCCCCCCACCATCCCTCAGAAGCTGAGCCAGTTGTTTCCTATTTCTTACCAATCTCATACTCTGCTTACAGCAAAGTGTAAAATGCTGGTCTTGTTTGCTTCCATTGTACCTTTAAATGGCTTAATTTTGCAGAACAAGATGCTATAGATAGTTAAGGGAAAAGCCAAGGAGGACACAGATATTCATTCTTTCAGGTTGAAGCAGTAGCCGATTTCCTCTCCTTGTTAACTCCTTGTTAGAAGTCTGGGGCTAGCTTGCTGGTAGAATCTTTGCCTTTGCACAAAAATAACTTTCTGTCAAATGCCTAGGCTGACAGTTCCTCAGAGAATGACTTGGGTGGGAGATCAATTTACTGAATAAATATGTAGATTTAGGATATGTGTTTGCAAATCCCCTGTAACTTAGTATGGACATGCAGGATAATAAAGGGTCTAGTTTGCCAGAGGGGTGAAATTCACCAAGCTAACCTAACTGTCAGGGATGCTGAACTGAATCAGGATGACTAGATGTATTTTGTGATCCACTTCAGATGCACTTGAGGCAGGCATCACCCTGAAGTAGAATTTGTTTCCTTATTAGGCAGTATTAATAATATATTACTCAGTTGTTGGGCTTGTTTCTTATTGTGTCTTTGGGGTGGATGGAAAATTAAAAAGGACTTAGTTATGGGGCACATACGGTCACTGTCCTTCAAATCTCCAAACTAGCTCCTCTGTATCTCAGATCTCCTCTCCTAATGTAGTCAGTTGCAAAGACATATGAGTTCAGTTCAATTCGTTTGTTCATTCATTCGTTCAGTAAACATTTTTGAGTCTTACTATTTGGAAGTTCTATGCTAGGATACTGCAGTGAAAAAGGCAGATGTAGCCCTGCCCTCATGCTTCCCTTATATAATACTGTGGGGGAAAAAAATAAAATAAACAAATACACCAAGTCGTTGCAAACCATGATAAATGCCTGTACGGGAATTAAGCAAGTAGTTGAGATAGGTGGTCCAGTACAGCAGTGAATAATCCCAGTAACTACCTGTATAATTGTGGGCAAGTGACCTAACCTCTGTGCCCCAGTTTCCTTGTCTAAAGTTGGGATTACTTCACAGTGTTATTGTGAGGATTCTGATGAAGTGACGTTTAATTAATTAATTTGTTTTTTATTTTTGGCTGCATTGGGTCTTTGTTGCTGCACGCGGGCTTTCTCTAGTTGCGGTGAGCGGGGGCTACTCTTCGTAGTGGTGAGCAGGCTTCTCATTGCGGTGGCTTCTCTTGTTGTGGAGCACAGGCTCTAGGTGCGCAGGCCTCAGCAGTTGTGGCACGCGGGCTCAGTAGTTGTGGCTCACGGGCTTAGGTGCTCTGCGGCATGTGGGATCTTCCCGGACCAGGCTCGAACTCGTGTTCCCTGCATTGGCAGGCGGATTCTTAACGACTGTACCACCAGGGAATTCCCTGAAGTGACGTTTAAACTGAGATGTGAGGGATGGCAATGATCCAGCCATGCAGGGATTGAAGGAAGAGTCCTTCA
The DNA here is from genome assembly GCF_963455315.2 of Globicephala melas. NCBI lineage: Eukaryota > Metazoa > Chordata > Mammalia > Artiodactyla > Delphinidae > Globicephala > Globicephala melas. The sequence continues at coordinate 144,695,472 of NC_083316.1, forward strand.
GGGAGGGAAAGTCTGAGCAAGAGATCTTGAATAAGAAAGAGCTTGAAAGAGTTTTTTTCAGAAAGTTATCGTGGCTGAAGTATAGAGAGCACAGGGGAGATTAGGAGGAAGATAAACTGGGTGAGATAGGCAGAGCCTACCATGCAAAGATCATTCTAAGTGTATTACAGAGTCCTCGGGAGGCATGTAGTTGAAGATGCTTTCATGTGACGTAGCATGCTGACACTTGATGGTGAAGAGGGCTTGTGTCATGTGCCACATGGGTGGATTGGGGGCGGAGGTAACTGCACAGGGAGCTGTGACTGACCAGTGGTACCTGAAATGGGCAGCTCAGTAGGAAGTGACAGATTGTTAATCCCTGAGTTAATTACACAATCCTGGATAGGAGTAAAGGACTCAAGAATACAGACAGAGTGCATGTTGTCCTACAAAGCGTTTGTGTTTTAGATTATAGTAATTCCATATTTAAAATTGAAAAGCATGTGTTTCATAACCTCCCACAAGCCTCTTTGGTTGCCTCCTGTAAGATTCAAAGACATAAACCGCCCATCTTTAATTGGGTTGGGGGACAGACACAGCCTGTGCTACCTTATTTCACTGAGCAATCCCTTTAGGTTTTTCTGTTTGTTGGTTGGTTGATTTGTTTTTTGCAGTATCTCATCTCTGCTAAGCATTACTGTTTTACGGTCATAACGTTTATTACTTTTTTTTTTTTGCGGTACGCGGGCCTCTCACTGTTGTGGCCTCTCCTGTTGCAGAGCACATGCTCCGGACGCGCAGGCTTAGCGGCCATGGCTCATGGGCCCAGCCGCTCTGTGGCATGTGGGATCTTCCCGGACCGGGGCACGAACCCGTGTCCCCTGCATCGGCAGGCGGACTCTCAACCACTGCGCCACCAGGGAAGCCCCCCGTTTATTACTTTTTAATGCCATATATGTTTTAGCGACCATGAATTGTTGGCTGCAGTTTTGGACAAGTTTTTTAAAATATATAGTCACTTCTCAGTGACCTGTTAATGTATGGGTCTAAAGACCCATATTACCTGAAGTAGCAGATAGTGTCAACTTCACTTGATTTGATCATCAGAGTGCACTATGCAGATGTGTGTATCTGTGTACAGGTGAACTTTTCCACAGAAGAATGTTTTTCCAAATCAGTTTGCTGGGATAAATAATATCGTTAATTATTATTTCCTGATTTCCTATCAGATGGGCATTCTGGAGGGAGGGCAGGCCTACTCGTCTTGGGTACCATAGGGGTGATAAAAATGAAGAGCTTGTCTATGATCAAACATATTTTGTGAACAAGCCACAGATGATAACATTATTATGTCAACAGTTAAGAATATCCCAGATAGCACGAGCCACAGCATTTTACATTGCTAACCTCTCCGCTTCCTCAAAACACTTTCTCCCCTTGGCCTCTGTAGCACAGAACTCTTTTAGTATTCTTCATACTTCTCACACCCTTTGGAGGTCCTAAATGCTCAGTTTAAACCAATCCTCCTTTCACTCAACTCCCTCCACCTAGGTGACCAAATTCAAACCCATCTCTTCAGTTACTGCTTCTATGCAGATAACCCAGAAATCCAGCTTGACCTCTTCAACAAGTTCCAAATCTGTGTGTCCAGTTTACTTGATATCTTTCGTATCTCCGAGGCAATTCAAAGTTAGCATAACCAGAACCAAACTCATGATGTCCCCTCATCTCACTGACGTACAACCCAGCATGTTGCATGGGGCAGACAAATAGGATTTTTTGACACCTCATTTTTTGTGTTTTTCCCACGTAATCCACAGTCAAGTCCCCTCTTAAATGTCTCTCAAATTCATCCACATCTTTCCATCTTCACTACCAACTTCCTGTTCACAGTTCTCATCACCTCACACCTGGATCACTGTGTTAGCTTTCTCCAGTGGTCTTGCTGCTTCCATCCTTGTCTTCTTAGAATCTGTTTTGCTATGGAGTCTCACAAATTTCCTAAGTAGACAATTATAACACCTGTAAATATGGAAAGCTTTGTTTCTCTCTTTCTAATTTGAATCCTTTTTCTCCCTGTCTTATTGCATTGGCTAGGATTCTAGACCAATGTTGAATAAAAATGGTGATATGTATTATGTATTAGATTTAAAAAATATTTTAGATATCTTTTATCAATTTAAGGTAGTTCTTTTCTATCACTAATTTGATAATAATGTTCATCGTGAAGCAGTATTACATTTTATTGTGATCACTGATGTTTTGAACTTATTTATATCATCTTAGATGTGCATCTTCGCCAACACTCTGATTTTCTGTTCTCTTTTTCCTTCTTTTTTTTGGATTGTCTTCAGTTTTTTCACTCTCTTTTCGCCTTTAATAGTTTGAAAGTTACATTTTATATGCAGTTCTATTAGTGGCTACTTAGGTATTCTATCATACATATTTAACTTAATAAAATCTTAGTATCTTTACAGTCCTTCTGAAAAATAAAGGATTTTAGAAGATACTTCCACTTCCTTCTTAAATATTATACTATAATTGTGTAGTATGTCAGTTTTGCCTTTTTTGATAATTCCACAAATTAGACATTATTATTGTTTTAAGCAGTTGGTACTTGTTTATATGATTTTACCAATAAAAGTTCATCAACGGGGGCTTCCCTGGTGGCGCAGTGGTTGAGAATCTGCCTGCCAATGCAGGGGACACGGGTTCGAGCCCTGGTCTGGGAAGATCCCACATGCCGCAGAGCAACTGGGCCCGTGAGCCACAACTACTGAGCCTGCGCGTCTAGAGCCTGTGCTCCGCAACAAGAGAGGCTGCGACAGTGAGAGGCCCGTGCACCGCGATGAAGAGTGGCCCCCGCTCGCTGCAACTAGAGAAAGCCCCAGTGCAGCAACGAAGACCCAACGCAGCCAAAAATAAATAAATAAATAAATAAATTAAAAAAAAAAAAAGTTCATCAACACTACTATACTGTAAACTTAAAAGTGGTTAAAGTGGTAAATTTCATGTTATTTTTTTTATCACAGTGAAAAAAAAGGTATCATTTCTCCTGTCATCTTTGACCATCCATATTTGTTTTTCTTCTCCTTGAAGTAAATCGTTTATTATTAATGGCAGGAAATTTACTGGTAGAGTTGCTAAAGTCTCTCTGATTTTATTCTGAAACTTGGAATGGGGTTTCCCTGGATATAGAGTTCTAGCTCTTTTGTTCATTGTGATCAGCTGTTAAGGTTAGCTGTCAGTCTTACTGTTGTTCCTTTATAGGCATTCTGTTTTTTTCTCCCTGGCAGCCTTTAAGATCATCTCTTTGTCTTTGGTATTCTGCATTTCTCTATGTTGTACTTAAGAATGAGTTTGTTTATATAGCTAGAAGTTAGTTTTCCTGGATCTGGAGTTTGGTATTTGCAATACCAATTCTATAAAATTTCTCATTCATCATTCTTTTTAATTTTTGCATTTTCCGCTTATATTCTATGATCTCTCTGAAATGTCAGTTAGTGTATGTTAGACCTCATATTCTCCATGTCTCATAAACTCTCATATTTTCTATCTTTTGTTTTTTGGGGTTCATTCTGGCTAATTTCTTTCAACCTATTTTCCAGCTTACCGATTTCCCTCTTAACTGCATCTAATATGCTGTTTGATTCATTGAATGAGATTTTTTATTTTAATCATTATATTATTCATTTTCAGAAATTCTATTGAGTTCTTATTCAAATATAACTTTTTAACTTTTTTTTGTTTCTTGATCGTATTTTCAAACATCCTTTCTATATTTTGAAGCACATTAAATATGAGATTTTATATTCTTTGCTGGATAACTCCAATAGGGGGATTCTTTGTGAGGCTGATTCCGCTGTTTCTGTTTTGGGTGACCTTGAGTCCTTGTGCATTTTGTTGTTATTATTATTTTTTAAAGCTTATTTCCCTTTCAACTTTATCAGTTCTTGTGTATTTTTAGTCTTGAATTAAAGTTTTTTATTTTCTTCCAGAGAAAATCAGAATGTCCTTCCATTGTTCACCTGGGGGTCACTAACAACCGGAGACCTCTTTAAGTTAAAATTTCTCTTTGTCAATCCAAGTGAGGCACATGAATTTGGAGAAAACAAAAACAAACAAGATCACAAACAAACAAAATCCAGGTGAGGACTGGCTTGTGGTTAAGAAATCTCAGTGGAGATGTGTTTTCCTTCTTCACCCAGCACCAAGTTTTCTTTCATGCAGTAGATTTATTTCTCACCTTCCTTTATAGGAAGGTATAACAATTTGGGGTATCAGCTTACTGCAAGGGTCACCAATATGCAGGCCCCAGGATTGATCTCATTCTTTCTCTTCCCCAACCAGTTAACTTCAGTAGTTGTGGCATGCGGGCTTCAGGAGTTGTGGCTTGCAGGCCCCAGTAGTTGTGGCTTGCGGGCTCTAGAGCGCAGGCTCAGTAGTCGTGTGCGTGGACTTAGTTGCTCCACGGCATGTGGGATCTTCCCGGACCAGGGCTCAAACCTGTGTCCCCTGCATTGGCAGGTGGATTCTTAACCACTGTGCCACCAGGGAAGCCCTGGGAGTCATTTTTATTGAGAGGTTTTCTAGGGCACTGTGTCTACCACAATGTCAGAAGTAGAAGTCTTTAAATTTCACTGCAGCCAGAATGATCTTTCCACATTTCAGGTCAGACTGAGGTGCTCACCTTCTTAAAATCCTCTAATTTCTTCTCATTGCTCTTAGGATGAAGGCAAAACTTCACGTGACCTGCGAGGGTCCCGTCCTGGCTGCCCGCCAGCCTCTTTTCACCCGGCTTACCCAGTCTCTCCACTCCGGATTCAGGGGCCTTCATTCAGTCCCTCTGACCCACTCGGCTCCCTTCTGCTGCAGGGCCTGTGTGCTTGCTGACCTGTGGATGGAATGCCCTTTCTTCTCCTTTTCTCCTAGTTCTTTCTTATTCTCCTTTCCTGGGTCACCTGAAGCATCACTCCCTCAGAGAACCTATCCCTGTATTTTCTGGCTAGGTCAAACCTCTTTAAATTCTCATTGCCCATGTATTTTGTCTTTCAAGTATGTATCACAAATAAATATTTGTTGAGCACCTATTATACATCAATTACTGTGCTCTCAAGGAATTTGGAAAGAGAAATAAAAATTGACACCCAAATACATATCATAGCTGCCATTTTACGTATTTGGGGGTTGATTTTTGTTTCTTCTTATAAATTCCTTGATAGCACAATGATTGGTGCATAGTAGGTGATCAACAAATATTTATTATCAACTATTTTTATAGTTGAAGTAACTATCTAATGGAAACCTTAAACACAACTGCTCAAGCCAAGTAAAAGTGTCCTTCTCCTAGACTTTAGAGAGTCCATTATTTTTTAGTTTTCCCTTCCCTCGTCCCTCATGGCTTGCTCTCTGTGTTTGATTTTAAACCAGGTACGCACAACTGGGTCATTAAGGTCTGGTGACTGAAATGCAGCCCTGGGTTTTAAAGCTCACCTCTGGATCAGGACCCCTCTTCTGTGACCAACATTTCCTCTTCTGATATGATTTAATGTGATAATCTGGTGCCTCCTCCATTGTAATACATGTTAGAAGGTGGCCTCTCCCAAACCCCAGAAACCAGTAGAGAGCCTGTTGAGGGCCCTGCCCGGGAGCTTTGGTCTGCTACACACACTGCATGTCCTGCTTCTCTGAACCTGGAACTGTGCCATTTTCCATTTTAGGGGTATCCATGGGGCAGGAGGAATGTGTGCCTTGTAACTAATTCACAGGTCATCCGAGGCCTGGAAATCTAATTTCCCTCTGAGCATACAGCTGCTGAAAGGCCTGTAACTCAGCATTTATTCTTCCTTACATTAAGCATCAACACATTGTATACCTGTCCCAGGTACACTGAGCCCTAAAACTTGGTCCTTCTTTTTAAGCCCTTGACTTGGTAATGAAAGTTTCTAAAAGTGTCGTTGAAGTATTTGTCTAGTGGTCAAGGTTTTGGTTTGCATTAGCAATCAAGTGTTTACCCGACAAATATTTATTGAGTAGCCCCTGGACCACTCTGCTAAGCACTGGAAATACGACAATGAATCAGAGAGACTCAAGCCTATTCATGGGATTTTTAGTCTAGGTGGGAAGGGAGTCATTAAGCAGGTAGTCATGTGGGCGCATATGAAATTAAGAGAGATGTGTGTGTGAGATGCCTTGAGAGCATGTAACAAGGAGATCATATCTCATCATGAAGTCAGGGAGGTGTCCTGGAGGAAGTGCCATCTGTGACGTGAGTGATGAGTAACAGTTGGCAGGTAAAGAGGAGGAGGGCGTAACTGGTGAAAAGAAAGCTGGAGGGAGGTCCCTGAGACAGTAGAGAACTTGACTCAGTTGAGCTGTGGAAAGGCAGAAGTGACTGGAATTCAGTGATGGAGGGATGAGAGTAGCAGTAGATTGCCTGGAGGGACAGGAAGAGACAGATCTTGACGGTCAGGCCGTGGCATTTAGACAATATCCTGAGGGAAATTGGGAGCTATACTGACTTTTTTTTTTTAAGTGTAGTTGATTTACAATATTGTGTTGTTTTCAGGTGTATAGCAAAGTGATTCAGTTATACATATATATATCTGTATTCTTTTTCAGTTCTTTTCCGTTAATTATAAGATATTGAATATAGTTCCCTGTGCTATACAGTAAAAAAAAAAAAAAAGGGATTATGAACAAGTGAATGGTATGATAACATTTGTGTTCTTAAATTGGTCCCTCTGGCCAATGTGTAGAAAATGGATTGAAAGGAAGTAAGAGTGAAAGAAGGGAGATGGTTCAGAAACCTCTACTGGTGAGAGGTGACGGGGACTTGGATGAAGATGGTGCCGATGAGGATGAAGGATGGTAAATGGCTTTGGTGACGGTAGTTAACAGTACTGTATCATGTACTGGAAAGTTGCTAACAGAGTATATCTTAGAAGTTCTCAACACACACACATGCACACACACGACTGTAATTTTGTGAGGTGATGGATGTGTTAACCAGCCTTATTGTGGCAATGCTTCTGCCACATATACTTGTATCACATTATCACGTTGTACACCTTAAACTTACACAGTATCATATGTCAATTATATCTCAATAAAGCTGGAAAAAAATGGTTTGGGGGGGTGGAATTAATGGGGCTTGATGACTGAATGACCCTCAGGCTCTTCAAGATCCACCCCTACTTACCCCAGGCTCTGGCTTGGGCAGCTATGAGGCCATGTCATGTTGGGGAGCTCTGCAGAGTGAGCAGGGTTGCCCTTGGATGATTGTCATACCCCATGCTGACTCTTTGACAATAGAAGCCAATTAGGAATCCTGGAGGTTTCCCTCAATGATAATGTGTCTCCTTAGAGATGAGTGACCCGGTGCCCAGAGTGATGTGACCTCCTAAAGGTGACAGTACACAATGGTGCTGACATCTGTTCTAGAATTCAGTCCAGGGACACAGACCACTGGTCTTTCTGCCACACTGCCCTCTCCTGGCAACTTCTCTGGCCCTCAGCCATCCTACCACTCAACTGACGATTCCAGTAATGCAAACCTCACCGTGTTTGGACTCGACACTTCCTCAGGTGTTCCCAGATTTCAAAACAAAGAGTTTTACTGCACATGCATTTTTCAAACCAGCACCATTAGTAAAGAAACTGTTAAAAATTCTATTTAATTCTACACACCAAATGTCAAGGCTCTCAGTGGAACAAGATCATGTAGCCCGGGGTTACTTATACTTCTCGGAAAACCACAGACTGAAAGGGCACAGTTTAGATGGTTTTGGCATGACCACCGTTTAGAGTAATACTAACTTGACATTTCTTAGGCAAGTGTTTCTCTAGAGGCAGTCCATGCCAAGAACCAGGAAGTAGGTGAGAAGTCAGCATCTTGATTCAATGATTGTAGAGGGAAAACTGCCACCAGTTGTATGGCCTTGAGCTAGACCTCCTGGCTCCAGCTCTAGTTCCTATGATGAGAATGAGAGAGTTCAGGAAAGACCCTGGGGGAAAGGATTGTTGTAGAAAGGAACTGGAGGCCAAGAAACATTCACTCCCCACCCCCACCCCCCAAAAAGAGTAGAAAGATCTTTTTAAAATTAAAGGCAGTATTTACTTGTTATAAAATCAGAATATAATATAAAAGTGTATAAGGGGACTGTTGACACAATCCCTTTTCTAAGAGGTAATGAAATGATCAATTTAATGTACAGATTTTACAAAGTGTGTATGTGTGTGCACATGTGTGTAATTATTCTGCAACTTAATTTTTTTCTGTTATGATGTAGAGAATATTATGCTTAGTAAAATAAGTAAGAGAAAGACAAATACTGTATGTTATCACTTACATGTAGAATCTAAAAAATAATATGAATGAATGTATTTGCAAAACAGGAGCAGACTTACAGATAGAGAAAATGAACTTGTGGTTACCAAAGGGGAGAGGGAAGGGGGGGAGGGGCAAATTAGGGGTATGAGATTAACAGGTACAGCTACTGTATATAAAATAGATAAGAAGCAAGGATATACTGTATAGCACAGAGAATTATACCCATTGTCTTGTAATAACCTTTAATGGAGTATAATCTGCAAAAATACTGGACATTATGCCATACACCTGAAACTAACATGATATTGTAAATCAACTACACTTCAATAAACTTTAAAAAAAGATACCAAGGACACCTCCCAGGTCATTAAAAAACTAAAGGAAGAAATGGTAAGAGAAGCAGTCAAGACATAGTTTCTTTTTAGTACCTAAACTTTTTAGACCAACTTGGCCTGAAGAGAAAGAGCTGGAAGGACTTTGCTGAGTATTAGCTTCTCTTTCAAGTAGATGATGTAATCCGTCTTTTTCTCTATATGTCTTGAAACTGTGGAAGTGTGTGTGTGTGTGTGTGTGTGTGTGTGTGTGTTTCTATCCTTAGGAACATTGTTTTGGGAACACTCAATTTCTAATTATATTGAGGGAAAAGACCCTGAATACCATTTTTCATGCTAATGGAGAAATTTACCTAAGTGCAGACTTAGGCAACTTAGTTCTTCCTGCCAAATTACATAAAGGTTGCAGCTCCTCTGGGTAGAATGAAGGATGGCACAGGGCATACATCACACTCTATTCATAACTTAGCTTTTGCCTGCATTTCATTACCTACTTACTATTAATTTATTGTACAGGGTTGCCATATTTTAAAAGTAAAGTGAATGTTTTAGATGGATTGTTTTTCTTTCATTTTGTCCATATTGTTAACTTCTATTTTTTTTTTTTTAATTTAAGCTGTTTACACTTCTACCTGAGGCAGTTTTTCTTCAGTGATTGCATTAATTTTTGTGCATTCATTCTAGACATTATTCAAAACAGGATACCCCACACTTTGAGTTTGCCTTTTTTTCCCTCTCTTCTACAAATCTTTCTTCCCTGGGGTGATTTACAGGAAGAAGACTGTTTAGTGAAACTTCTTTGCAGTTTGCCCTAAGGGGCAATCCACCTCAAATGTCAGATTCTGGAGAAGTAGCAGCTCAAGTAGAAATAATTTTGTCAATGACAAAAGGATTGGCACCAGGAACTGTCTGAGCCCTGCCTGTGGACTGCTGGTAGTATTCAATTCAATCAAGTCTTCATGAAATACTCTCTGGCCACCAGAGCTGCTTGCCAGTTCACACTGGCAACTTTGTAGTTATCCTAGCCCTTTCTTATATAGTTCCTTTCTAATAGGGTACAACTTTACTCTTTCTCTTCTGAGAATAACTCCTTACATTTCAACTTTGTTACCCTTCAAATGAAATTTTCTCTGGCCGCTGTTGAGCTGGGCAGCTCACTCCAGGCTCATTGCACCAAAATTCCATGTCTTAATCTGCAATTTCTGATTCATTTCAGGTCCATAGGATAGACCTTGGTGGTGGGAGAGGGGGTGGCGATGGTGATGATGACCACGTGGGGAAGAGCGGAACCAGAGAGGGGACCCTCTCTTTCATAATCCCTTTCCAGCCCTATTGCTTTGATTTAAATGTGCCTGCTGAGTGCACTGAAGGGTTTCTTTCTATAAGCAGGAACGATAAATGCAAGGATGATTTTCAGACAGACTCAGCTCCTGGTTTGCCCACAGTTATTCTTTATCCCAAATGGTAGGGATGTGGAGAGAGAGAGACAGAGACAAGAGATAGAAAGAGACACAGAGAGACACACAGACAGACAGAGACAGAGAGGTAATAGAGAGGTAAGTAGGTTCTGGTCTTAGACTGCTGTGAATTTTCCAGAGTAATTACTCTTCTGAAACCATGAATGGCTTAATGGTTCTCTTTGTAAAGTCACTAATTTACACCTCCTGTAATAGAGCAAATTATTGGCTCAGGGGTAGGAATACCAGCCAAGTAACCATGGATTTAGAGCCTGAACAAAAAAAGGTGGGAGCTAGCCATCTCACTTCCCTACACAGTTGCAGGATATCATCCCAGGGGCAAATGATGCTTTCCTATCCACCTGACTTGTTCCGGTCCCAGGGATCTGCTCTTACTTTGCTCTGTTCCAGGAGGCAGTATTGTTTAGTGGTTGAAGGAGTGAAATTTGCATCCAGACAACTCCTCGGCTCAAATCCTGACTGTGCCATTTACTAGCTGGGTGAACTTGTGCGGTTAGCATAGTGCCTGGTGCATATAGTAAATGCTTAATAAGTAGCAGCTGTTAACAGTATTAGTCGTCTTAGTGGTAAAAGTTACGATAAAAACTAAAGGTGGCAGAGCTGAAGATGACTATTAATAGCATCCTCACGATGTTGTTTAGGTACCGTTAGCATTAGCTGAACTTCTATGAGTTCTGTGGATTCCTAAGACATTTCTGTACATCCACATTGAAGGTGCTGAAGTTCATTCATCTAATAATTTATCATTTGTTGATGCGTTTGCTTAAAACTCACTTTTGATGTTCCATGCCTCTTGCTAGACGTGGGGATATTCTGACAAAATAGCCTTGATCTCTGCCTGCACGGAGCTTATCCTCCAGTGGAGAAGACAGGCAAGTAAGTGGTGATGATAAAGAATGAAGTATTCTAACAGGGAAGCCTCAGTCATTGTGACAGTCTGCATTAAATGCTGTGTGCAGTGCATATCATTCATCTAAGGAAATGCACTGGGTAAGTGGCCTCCCTTCTACAGTATTCCTCATGTCCTGGCATCACTGGGCGCACAAAAGTATCTTGACTTGTATGGCAAGGTAACAAAGTGGTGTGGTGAGATCTCATTGTTTAAGTAATTTTGCTCAGTTCCGTGTAAGATCATGGAGACATTTAAAATAGAATTTTCATTTTTAAAAGCTTCCAGTGAATCTGGTCTTGCTCCCAGGCACTTGTGAAATGAGTCAGGTGTGTGTCTTGCCAAGAGCAAATTGAGGCAAAAGATGTGACCAGGTAAGGGAGACAGAGGCAAGCCAGGCCCAGGTCTAATCCTGGGGGCCTTTCCAGGACTTCTGGGAGGAAGGAGGGAGGCGGGGGACAGGCTGTGGTGGTGGCATGGGAGGGGGGCGAGGTGCTGAGGGCTGAGAGGGGCCTTCAGGTAGGTGGCTCACTGAGGTCAGTGTCAGCGGGGCCCCTGCTCCTTCCTCTCAGCTTCCATTCCCCTTGTTCACGCCTCTTTAATTTTTTTTCTTTTCTCATATGTAAGACGTAGATAATAAGAGCCTCTATCAAATGAGCTAATCCGTGCGAGGAACTGAGCACAGTGCCTGAACCTTAGGAATCACTCAGCAATAATATTAAACTTTTATTGTTCAGCTTTTCTCGCTACCCAGCATTATATGATTTACCTGTGGGTTTGCCTCCTGACTTCTTGGGGCTGGGGACTGAGTCCTGCTCCCGTTCCCTCCACTGCAGTGCCTGGCACACAGTGGGTGCTCTATAAATGGCAGTTGCTTTTGTGAAGTGGCTGACTTCCTCCTCCTAAGACTTTAGAAAGCCGAAAGGAGTGGATCCAGAAGAAACCAGTGCTACTATATAACAATAGCTAATAGTTATTGAGTGTTAACTCTGCACCAGGCACTGTGCTAATCGCTTTACACGCATTATTTTAATGTAGGACAACTGTGTGGGGCTAGTACCATTTTCCTAGTGAGAAAACTGAGCCTTCTAGAGATGAAGAAACTTAGTCAAGATCACCCAGCTGACAAGGGTCACGGCAGGGTTTGGAAAGCGACACAGTCTTACTTAAATGTCTGTATTGCCTCCAAGAGGTGGGTAGGAAATCAGGAGGATGCCTGGGAATGTGGCTCAGGGGAGCTGGAGTCGCCGAGGTATGAGGTATAGAAATGTAAAGAGGCCGGTACTCAGGAAACACTCCACCCTGGATTCTCAGGTGGATCTTCCTCCTGGCTTTCTGCAGCCCGAGGTTGCCTTGGTTCGATTCTGCTTCCCTGCGCTGCTGGCCTGAGGTGGGCGTCTCCGTTTATGGCTGAGGCTTTATGTACCTGCACAGAGAAGGTGGTGCAAGGCATTGTACGCTCCACGTGGGGCCCCATTTGCATTTAGTGAGTGCTCAGCTGTGCACAGCGTCTCCTTAATGAATCACATGCCAGCCGAGCACTGCTGTATTTATCCCAGCCCCGGGAGCTGAGTGCCCGCCGTGGTTGGGCTGGCACGCCCCAGAACAGCGCCTCGCAGGGTGTTCCAGTTTTTCTTGTGGTCAGGGCCTTTGGGCCCTTCAATAATTCGTCCCCTGGCGGAATCAGCTGGTTTCTAGGTGCTCTGAAGCCAGAAAAAATGTTTCCCTCCTGAAGCTATATACAGAGAGCAAGTGTTAAAGAGGGACCTTGAAACCACATCTGCTGTGCCCTTGACTTCAAGGCCACATTTAAAGCCTTGCAGATAGACAAAAGACATTATTTTTCTTTCCTCCTTATGCTTCTCAGGGGAGGTCCCATGGTGCTGAATGCCCCCCTCACCCACCCCCACCGCCATCAGTTTATTTCTTCCACATAATCTAAAGGCTTTATGTATTTTTTTTCCTTATTCACTCCTTCTAAGAAATATTCCTTTTATTTACGTACACTCAGATCAGAGAGTTTGCCAGTATGATCACTTCTGTGCTTAGGAATCAACAACAAGAATTACTGATATTTACTTAACACTTGTTAAGTGCCAGCTATAGTACTAAGCACTTGAGATGCACGATCTCATTTTTTTCACCTTAAAATAACCCTTCGAATGAGCATTATATCTCTGTTTTATCGACAAGGAAGGTAAGATTCGGAGATGTAATTTGTCTGAGGCCAAACAGCCAGTCTGTGGAGGAGTCTAGCTAGACAGCAAAGCTCTTTACACTAAATAGTTTTTTGCTTCCTTTCTTCTTCCCAACTGTAGTCATTTTCTTCAACTGTTCTTCCCATTCCCAGCAAATAAAAGCCCAGGCTTAAAAATTCACACACACACACACACACACAATTGATAAGACTGCAACGATTTTGCTTAATGATGTAGTCAACTGTAAAACGCAAGCCATTTCCCCAACAGAATTGTTTTTACCCTCTATAAAACTTCAGCAGGTATAGAATGTATTTCCTTCCCTTAACTAGAGTGTGGTGTTAAGGTACTTAACTTGTGACATGAATAGCAGGGAGCAGCTTGGATTCCCAGGGAGGCAGGCACCCCAGTCTTGGCTTCATAAGATCTGTGTCACCTGTGCTGTGCTGTTAGGTTCTCAGAGCATAGAAGGAGAAGAATGCTGAGTTCTGGGTCTATAGCTATGCCACTGGTGCAGTCTGTGACCTAGAGCGAATCACATGTCTTGCTGGTAGAAATTAAATTCAGTTTCCTAAGTTTAAATTTGAGTGGAAAGCCTCGACTTGATTTTACCGCCTAAAAGTCTCTTTTCCTTCCTACCTCAGTCAAATAACCTTTAAAAGATGGTAATGAAGCTGAGTCACCTCCGCACTCAGGCCCTCAGTCTCTTCATCTGTACAATAGGAAGCATGGACCCAGTGCTCACTGGCGTTCCCAGCAGCTCTTGCTTTAGAACCCCAGGGAGCTGCAGGAACAAGCCCGTCTCACCCTACAGAGCTCTGACTGGACAGGAGTTTTCAACGAATCCAACCAGGGCTAGTCTACGCAAAAAAAAAAAGGGAGTTTATTGGAGGGATATTTGTGCAGCTTATAAAATCCAAGAAGAGTTAAATAACCAGACTCAGGGATGTAAGGAACCAGGGTAGCCTCAAAGATCTCTTCAGCAGGAGTTCATGAACTTTCCTCCTGGAGCACTGCCTTAAGATGACTCCCAACAAAGCCCATTTCTGTGTTTCTCTGTTAAGAATGATGAATTCCAGGGAGGGAGCTGCCATGGGACTATTCAGTTATGGGAGGTGGGCTGGGGGTGGGGGGCGCTAGGGTCACCAGCAGGAGAAAGCTGCTGGAGACCATTTTTGTTGGCAGTACCAGTGGTTCCCAAGAAGAGGACCTGGTGGGGTCCCCTCCGCCCACCCCGCAAGCCACACACACATACGGCCACAAATATACAAATAAGTACGCCTTACAGAGAAAGTCCATGCATGGTAAATAATGATGAGCTCACCATGGGCAGCCACGTCTGGCTGTTAAATGTGGGAGGGAGACACCATAGACCAGGAACAGGAATTACGATGTCGCTTATTAGATGTTTTCAGGCGGCTGTGGCTAGAGGAAAGAGCAAGGGATTTCAAGGCAAAAGCCTTGGGGGATGGACCGTCCATTAGCTTAGCTTTGGGCACAGAGAAAAGCTCACAGCACCATCTCACAGGGAAAGCATCACCACTTTGAATTCAGACCCTCCCTTCCTCCCTGCCAGACCTGGTCTCATCTTTTCCACTTTGATGGGATTTGGGCAAGTCTCAACCTGTTGAGAGTTTTTTATGTCTTTATCGGTGTAATACTCCAACAATTAACAACAACAAGACAATGGCTAGCATTTACCAGGGCCCAGTGTGTGCCAAGCACGTCACATGTGAGCTGGGCTCCTCATAATTCCTGGACACAGTGCTGTGACAGCCTGCATTTGCAGGTGAGAAACTGAGGCTTACAGGAATTAAGAGAGGTAGTAAAGCATTGAGCACAGTGGTCTGCGAAATGATTGAGAGGGAGGCTTAGGAGCTGATGGCCAGGTTTGAATTTTGGCTCCAACACTTACTGGCGCGGAGTCCTTGGGCTTAAGTCACCAGTCTACAAAATGGTGATAAGGATGGGGCCCCTTACCATGGTGTGGTGATGAGGGTATGTGAGTTAATAATACAGACCGTGCCTGGGGCAGAGTGATCCTCTGTGATGTTTGCTGTTATTTATAAGGTCTTCAGTTAGTACTGGGCAGAGTGGAGATTGGAACCCAGGCTGACTCTAAAACACATCGTCTATGGCAGAACATCTCTGTGTTCAGGACTGAGTGGTGTAGGAGAGGGGAGAAGGGAAGAAGAGAAGGAGGAATGGGACAGGTGGGGACAGAGAAGGAGAGAAGCCTTAGGACTCCTGGCTCCTCTCACAACCTTGTCTCTATGACCTTGAAGTAGATACCCAGAAAGTCAGCAGCAGTTTCCGGATCCCTGTAGTGGATTGAAACATCTGGCATTGACTTCCCCTTAAGCTTCTTACTTCAGGAGGCTTTAGGAAGGGGCCACCTAGGAAAAAAGAAGAGAAGGAGACACAGAGAGTGACTGAGACAGAAGAAAGAGAGATGAAGTCAAAGAGAGAGAGAATGGCAGAGGGACACCTAGAGACTGACAGAGAGACAAAGTGAGTGATACTCAGGAGAAGAACAGAGAGACGCACACCTAAAGACAGAGAAAAGAGGTAGGAGAGAAGCAGGAAGAAAAGAGGGGCGAGAGCATGGGTGGGGGATTGAGTGGAGACAGCGCTGAGGTGGCCGTGATGGACCGCTCGACCGGTGATTGATGGAGCAAATAAACCCCTTAAGTGTGTCGGCGTTTTATCTGGGGAAAGCACCTTCACGGCAGCTGGCAGCTCAGTGGTGTCTGGCTGTGTAGGGCTGTGACAGGAGACCCTCTATCTGAATGGGAGACAGAAGCACCCTTCTCTGTGTTTCACCCAGAATGCCAAAGATTAGGCTGCAGAATTTTCACCCGTTGGCAATAAAAGCTTGTTTGGAGAGGCCTTGGGGTGAACGACACTCCAAGGCTGGGCCACGAGGGCACTGAGACTCAGGGGCCTGGAGACTGATTTTATGCAAGGGGATGGTTTCTATAAAAAGTCACATGTATATATATTAGACAGGCCTTGAAAATCTCTGCAAGGATATCCTTAACGGTTGCTAATTTTATGGTAGGATTAATGAGGAGTCTCACTTCATAAGTAATGCATTTTTTTTCTTTTTACAATATCAATGTAGGGCCTTTATAATCAGAGGCAAAAAATTTTAAATTAGGTATCAAGTACACTCCTGAAATAAGAGGACAGGGAAAATGATGGCCCCTGATGTGGAACAGACACAACTGTATTCATCCGACAAGCGGGCAGTGGCTAAGGGGAAGTGTATTTGAAAATATTTCTCCTTGATACTTTCAAGATACTTTGAAAGTCTGATGACCACAGTCTCCCTCTGATTCTTGCAGAAGGATGAAATTATTAAGGTCCCCTCAGCTTGGATGAGTTTCATTCCTTTGAGGTCCTTCAGGGTTTAAAAAAAGGCAGGAGGGGGCTTCCCTGGTGGCGCAGTGGTTGGGAGACTGCCTGCCGATGCAGGGGACACGGGTTTGTGCCCCGGTCCGGGAGGATCCCACATGTCACGGAGCAGCTAGGCCCATGAGCCATGGCCGCTGAGCCTGCGCGTCCACACCCTGTGCTCCAAAACGGGAGAGGCTGCGGCCATGAGAGGCCCGCGTACCGCAAGGGGAAAAAGAAAAAAAGAGGCAGGAGGGGGCGGTTTATTATGCCGAGTCAGTTGGATGGTACCTGTTCTGGGGACCTGGGTTTCCCCTGAGTGGCATATGCAAGCAGCGACTGCTGAATCAAGCCCCCTCCCCTTAAGTCACTATCTCCACCCCTGTCTCTTCTCAATTTCAAATGAAGTTTGTGGCCGGCACACACTTTCAAAGGTATTGCCTGTTGGCTTGAGAAATGACTCAGATGTGTCTTCTTTCAGGCTTTACGAAGGCAAGGAACAGATGGAGTTTGAAGAATCCATGAGACGCCTCTTTGAATCCATCAACAACTTGATGAAAAGTCAATATAAAACAACCATCCTTTTGCAGGTTGGTTTACACTACAAAAGAAAAAAATTCTGTCTTTTCGCTTGGTCATCTGATAGATATCTAACAGCGTAGTGAGATAACGTCTACTTTTGCTTGAATAGCAGCCATGTGTTAACTGAAGGCCTGGGCTGGCCCTGTGGTGTAAGGATCGTGAACACCAAGGGCTCCTCGGAGCAGGAGATGGCATATTTATTGTTCGTTTCCCATGAAGGTAGTGGTGCCTCTTCTTAAATAACTCTGAAGCTTTTGCTCCCTGGAAGGAAGGAGATCAAACCCGATCCACTTCTAGTGGTGACAGAAGTTAAGTTGTCAGTCTCTTAAATCGTCCACTTTTTATTCTCCACACCATAAACTGAGCTCCCATTTTGGGGTGAGAATGTCCTCAATAAACAAGAGATACTTCGGAGAAAATGGGTCCTGTAATTTAGTGGTCCATGACCTACAAACTCTGTAAATCTTTGAGAAACCTTGAGGTCTAACCCTATGTTTGAGAATGAGTTTAGCAGCCAAGAGGCTGAGTGAAGAGGCTGTTTCAGGGAGACTTCCTGACTTTCACAGCATTTATTCACAAGTGTTCGGGAAGAGCTGCCTCATGAGTTAGGAAGAAGAAAACCCAGACACATTGATTTAAACCAGTGGGTTAATGCAGAGTACCTCCTCTTCTTTTGATCAGAGTTTTCTTTTTCATTGCTAATTTAAATACTCACTAGCTAGCTATGCCTGGGGTTGCCCAGCCTCTGGTTAGAACGAATGAGGTACTAGTTCAGCCAGAATGCAGGTGAGGAGGCAAAGGCAGAAGTCTCTCTGGGGAGTGTTGGCTGCTAACATGATGGATTCCAAACTTTGCATATTAAAATCCCTTGAGGATCTTGAATAAATTCTGATGACTGACTACCACCAGCAAACATTCTAATTTAATTAGTATGGAGTGTGACTAGGGAAAAGGGAGTCTAAAAATCTCCCAACTTGATTTTAGTATGAAGCAAAGTTTGGGAATCACTCTGCTAATGGCTTCCTTAGAGGGGAGCTTTGTCTCGTTCATCGTTGTATCCTCAGCACCTAGAACAGTCCTAATACATAGTTGATGCTTGATAAATATCTGTTGAATGAATAACCCTCGGAATAGGTGTTCACATCTCTGTTTTATAGATAAGGAAATTGAAAGGCTCCTATGCACTAAGGGGTGTAGCTGGGATCCAGATCTCTTTCTGCCTGGCTCTAAAACCATGCTCTGAGCCGCTCCATCACACTGTTCTTTATACTCCACATTTAGCACCTACTGGGGATATGGTGGTTTTCTCTGAAATGAGTTGGGGCTGCAGTCTTACAGTTTTCACCTTCTCTTCCCTCTTGCTAGTCTTTTTTTTTTTTTTTTAAAGTCTTCCCTCTATTCCTCAAACCCTCATCATTTCAAAGCAAAGGGAGTAACGGGAGCAGGGGGCAGCATGAAGAAATATGACAAGAGCCAGAGCCTATCACCCCCGAGGCAGAGTGATTTCCACACCTCTTCACACTGATATCACACTGGAAGCAGCTGATTTCCAGTGAGAGACCACACAGTGAGTGTTAGGATATCCGGTGACAGCTGAGGATGCCCGGTTGCAATGAGAGGCTGTGGCATTGCATCAGGTCTGAAATAGGCTCCAAGGAAGCTGAAGTGTGAGGGAGCAGAAACGATGGACAAACAGAGGAAGCCGGTTGGTGGGGAGGAAATCGGAGTAGATGCCCCAGAGAAGCAGAGGTGCCAGGAGAGAGACCGCATGACCTTGAGAAAGACAAGGGGATAAGCCATCCTAGAGCCACCCTTTCCAATTTCAGCACCTCTTTCCCTGTGATGAACTACAGGTATTTGGGGGGAAGGAATAAAGGGCAGAGGGAACAAGAAGGTAGGGAAAGAAAGGAGGAAAAAAAAAAGGAAGCAAGGAAGCAAAAAGATGAGCCAGGAGAATTTCTGGTCCTGAGGAGACCTGGGTCAACAGAATGTTCTTCTTGATCAGCAATATGATTTTACCCTGGATTTAACTTCTCAGTGTCTCTGTTTCCTCATCTCTAGAACTTCACTGTTTGGATCAGATGAACATTGTCTGCAAAAGAGCCAATTATAAAATGCTATGCAAATGCAGAGAGCCAATAGGATTATTATGGCTTTGGCATGAGTCAGTAAGAACCCAGGTTCTTATTGTCTGGGTAACTGTGTCAGAAATGTCTTGTTTTCCAGGTTATGCTGGTTTCTCCTTATGGATTTCTACCCTGAAGTCATGGAAAGGGACTTTGTCTCTTTTTAAATTTACTTTAAGGGTCAAATTTAGCTTCTAGGAGTTACATAAAATCAGTGATGCTTTCCGTCTATTCCTATGGTTGTTGAAAAGTTGTCAAAGAAGAATGTAAAGTCATATTCAAATACAGAGAGCAATACCATTGAAAAAAACTGAATGCTGTTTTAGGGTGCCAGGAATGGGCCGATGAGGGGAAAGGAGTCAGGGCCATTTGATGTTAGCAAACCCCACACAAGAGATCTTCTGCAGACTTTGACATTTGCTACAGGAGAAAGAGCTTTGGATTTTGAGCCAGAGAGATCTGGGTGGGAAATGGGGCACGCCCCCTTGGGCAGGTAACACTGGGCAAATCACTTCAGTTTCCTGGGCCTCGTTTATCCTTTTATAAAATGGGAAGTCTAATTTAGAGGATTATTGAGAGGATTAAAGAAAGTAATGCATGTAAAGCATGGTGTGTAAAGCCTGTTACATAGTTCCATTTAAATAATTTTTAGTCATTTATATCTCTCCCTCCTTTACCTCATCGTAAAACAGAAGCCTTGAGGGCATTTTCCTATAGTGGAATCTGGAAGGGAATATTTTTGTTTCTAACCCTGTCACATGAAGTCGAACAGTGTTAGGTCATCCAGTTATTCTGTTAGATCAAGAAACAGATATAAATTTCAAGGAGGATAAACTCACAAGAACTGACTCTATGAAAAATAAAAAAGGAAGGGAAAGTTTCACCAGTGAAATAGTACAACATGACTGTAGTCTTGATTCTGAGCCTGCATGGGGGTACAGTAGGAAAGAGTGCTGTGATCTATTAGTAATGTCTGCCATAAGTTTTGGGTGAGAGCACGGAGTAAGAATGCCAATGATTGACATTCTAGTCCAGACTTTCTACTTCCAGCTGGGTAGTGGCTTAGGTGGAAACCCTAATTCATGCCTGCCTCAGTTCAGAGTAAAGCCTATCTGGTTCAATTTAGCTTTGCCTATTGTGAGTTTTGGGGCCCAAGCAAGTTATTTCTCAATGTCTGAGTTTCATCTGGCTTTTGTGAATTGCTTTCTGTGGTTTTCCTTATTGTTCAGAGCTGGCATGGCAGTAGCTCACCCAAAGCTATGGAGAATTTAAAGCTAGCCATCCAAAGAGGGTAGAGGGAGCATTAAAAACACGTTCCACTGATTGAGTACTTACCGTGTGTGAGGCATGAAGCTGACCTTTCACATGCAGTGTTTTTAGTCCTACCAAAGGTCTGCAAGGAATCGCTGTCTTCAGTGTCCACAGAAGGCTCATAAGGTTAAATAATTCATCCTAAATTATACCTATTCATAGTGGTGGAGCTATGATTTCAATCCACCCAGCTCTTCTAACTCCAAAGTTAATATTCTTCTCTAAGCCACAACGAATGGGTATGGCCAGGGGTTTCCACGTGTTTTCAAGAACGGGCTGTATGCTCAGAAGTCCCCATGTGTGCCAGCCCTGTGAATATTGTTGATAAAACTGATGGCAGAATGAGACAGTCAACACCAGACAGTTGTGAATTGGATGTAGCTCAAGTGTGAGTAATGGCCATTTGGTGACGTTGTGCAGACCCATTAGACCATTCTCCTTTAGGTCATGATTCTTTATAATTCTCCAAGTTGATGGTATGAGTGGAAATAAATAAGCAACTCATAATTGTATGATATGCTCCCTTGGCCACTATGATCGCCACACATGATTGCTAATATAGCCACTAGAGTGTCCAGGAGTGCAGGGGGCTCTGCCTTTTAGGTCTCCAGTATCTGAAACAGTGGCTGTCACATAGTGGGTACTTGAATATCTTTTGGCTGAGTGAATGAAAGAATGAATACTAGTTTGCACTATTTTATATTTTAGCATTTATTATGTGTCACATGCTGAGCTAAAACCTTTACATATACTGTTAGCTTATTTGATTTTTATAACCACCACCTTATTAGGCAAATACTCTTCTTATCTCTACTTTACAGTTGAGGAAGTGGAGGCTTAGAGAGATTGAGTAACTTAACCACAGCTGAGAAGTGGCAGGTCTGGGACTTGAATCCAGGCTGTGTAAGCCCAGAGTTTGAAAGTATGGTTTCATTAAAGAGCTGAGTCTTCAGGCAAAATGCTAGGTGGCTAAGCAATGAGCAACGTAAACAACAGTACAGATGGGCAGATGTCTGGTCTGCAGTGATGAAGCCAGGCTAGTTAAGGAGGCCTCTTCCTTTCCTCTCTTTCCATTGTTAAGTTTTGTAAAACACCCACATGTCCGAAGTAAGGGAAGAAGGTGGTTCCTTCTGGAGAAGTGGCCTACAGGCTGCCCCCAGAGGTAGGAGAGGGGAGACTCATATCTAACAGCCAGAGCCAGGGTTTCATCTCCAGTTGTTAAATGATTCTTTACTGTCCCCTTCTTAACCACCTACCCTATACTTAAGGGCAGTACTTGGGAATGTTGGATTTATGGAGGGTAGGATGAAATTCTGTTCCAATGAGGTGCTGCAGTCCCATTGATAGCTCTTATTTTTCATTTAATCGTCACATCAACCCTATAAAGTAGGTGACTTTATTCCCTTCATTCTCCTGATGAGGAAACTGGAGCATAGAGAGTTAACTTCCCCAAGGACACTCACGTAAAAGGGACCCACCTAGAGTTGAACTTGGCCTCTTCAGCCAGCCATTTTAAACACTGCATTCTCCTGCCTCATGCCAAGACTCAGGGGCCAGCACACTGTTGGGTTACAGAAAGCACAGAGACATTCATATCCCAGAACCTATTGGTCCCTCTTCCCTTCGCTTTCACTGAAAGACCAGTGGCAAGGGTGAATGTCTGGGGAGAGTGGATGTACTTTCCTCAGGGACAGCTTAGCATCTATAAGGAAGCTGCTGCTTCTGGTCACCTGTGGTGAATCCCTGTAACACTGTTTGTCCAGTTTCCATGGACCTTGACTGTCCATTACTTGGCTAAAATAAAAGGGTTGAAAATTGATGGAATGGGAATATTGTCAGAGCTCTTGAATGAGGAAGATGTCTAGTGTTCTCGTATAACCTTGCACCATTGCAGGATGTGTTCTTTTGCCCAGAAGTCTGTGTCTGCTGGCACCAACACTGTGCAGTCTTGGTTAGAATGAAAAAGAGAGGGCGGGGGGAGATAAGGAACCCTGGAAACACGTAGAAGACAAATCCCTGTTGAGCTTGAGGGAGTGCAACTGTGTGGTTTTGGTTTTTGTTGCTATTTTTAAACATCTGTTGTGTGCTAGCAGCCCAGGATTATCAGCTCTGGTGAAGTCCATCTGGATAGCAATCATTTCAAGTGTTTTCCTGCGACTTCTCTTAGGGCCACAGTAAAATCACGATTCCTTGATTTGGGGCTGGCTCTCTTCTTGTGGCCTGTACCTGGCTTCTGGCAGAGGGGCTTGGAATTGATGATTCATCTAGGAAATTCACTCGGTGCCCCATTATAAACTAATTACTGAGATGGAAAATGTGGTCCTGGTGACCATTCTTGCAACCTTCATATATGTGGTGAGGAGGATTCTTAACTTAAGGCATATCAGAAAAACTGTACCTTCTTTCAAAAGCCATTCTCCTAAACGGGAGATGTTTCTTTATCTGCCTCCTCCCCCACTTCAGCCTTGTCTCCCGTGTTAAAACCTCCGCACTTACCAAGATGGAAACTTTTCCTAAAGCAGGGTAGGCAGTAGTAGAGCGTACTGGTCCGAAGCCAGTTGGACAGAATCAGGTACATATCTTTGCTGTGTATGTGGCTTATTAGCTATGTGGCTTCTGGCAAGTTATTTTTACCTCTCCGTGCTATCATTTTCCTCACTGGTAAATTGGGATGACAGTGTCTATTCATAGAGCAGTTGTAAAAATAAAATGAGATCATGCATGTATAAAGTTTCCGATAATGGTTTGCTATTTTGATTAATATATTTTAATCCTAATATATACACAGGTATATGTGTATATATATGCACATACACACCTACATAAAAACATCGGTTTGTTTTTATTAAATATTATATGTGATATAGGGATACACACTATGGGATGAAAGTAATAACACAGGAATATAATTTTATGTGCAATAGTAATATTAATGAGAGTAAAGATAATAACAACAGTAGAGCAGCGCAGTTCGCAGGAGGCCAACAGGTCTAGAAAGCCAAGCTGTTTCTAGTCCCAGACCTTAGAAACTTGCAATGAATGGAGGTCTCTAGCGGGTCTTATGGCTGAGCTCTTCTGCCTCCTGGGAGTGCTTGGTGGTAGTGCCTGCTTGAACCCACCTGCTATTACTCCACTCAGGTGTGTCAGGGCTGTGTGAAGGTGAGGACTGTGGACAGGCCTCCTGAGGCCAGTGCTGGCTGTGACAACAGACTTGGCAAACTTCCTGTCCCCTTTGGAAAAGAAAACCACAGGCCTGCCATTTCTCTGTGAGGCCCCCGGGACCAAATGGAAGTTTAATACACCTGTCGAGGTGATAACACCCTTTGAGTCTCAGCATGACAACCCCTCAGTTTGTTTTACTTTATTGCCAGCCCAGGGCTGGGAGGCTGGGAAGATTGGCTCCTTCTGAAGCAGCCCTTGTCCCGGCTTTGCCCAGCTCCTCTTTACTACTAGCTGAAGCATTTAAGTGTGAGTGTCCATGTAGACACCTGGTGATTAGTGCTCTACAGTATCACTCTGAAGCCCTGGAATCACATGCAGCCCTTGAAAGCCAGCAACTTGCTGCAGACACTGAAGTCCTGGCTTTCCCCAACTCGCCGAGAATTTCATTTCTGTTTTTGTTCCCTCACTTTGGTCTTAATTATGGTGAGTCCATGTTACACTTTGTCCAGGTGCCAGGTAATGAGGGCTGGTGTCAGAGAGATGAGATAAGGAGAGATCCAGCACACGCACTTTTGGGGGCCTGCTGCGTGCTGGGCATTACAATAGCTGCAAGATATACTTTATTTTGCATCATTCCTCTCTGCCCCACATGAAGATGCTGAGGCTCAGTGGGTGAAGAAATGGGCCTCGGAGCATGCAAGTGCTGGGTGGAGCACAGGGATCCCCCCCACACCCCGCCCCAGGTGCCTGTGGGCCCAGAGCTCTATGTTTCTCAGCCTAAGAGTGAAGGAAGGAGCAGTTTGCTAGAATGCTTAGATGGGCTTTTATCAGGGCGTGTGCCTCAGATGTCTCTTTAGGATGTAGGGCTTATACGCTGGCAGCCCACGGGAGAAGTGCAGCCTGCAGGTGTGTTTGATTTGGCTAGCACAGTGTTAAAACAAGTGAACAAGAATGACTCATTCTTTAGACAGAGTGTGGGTTCCACATACCTCCTGTGCCTCCACTGGCCTGTGCTCTTCTCATTTCACTCTTTCTGCTGCTTTCCCAGCCCTGCAGGCATCTGCTTTTGCCACATCTTGATGTTTCCTGATACAGATGGCCTGACCAGCTAGGCTGAAATGTACTGTATACTATAATTGCCTGGAAGAATGTCGTAATGCATCTTAGCATATTAAAATTCTGAAAAGTTCTGCCAAAAAACCCCCTCCAGAAACACCTTACTGGTTTATCTTTGCTTAAATCAAACTTTCCTCTAATTATTTGATTGCAATTCCTTACCCCCGCACCTTCCCGCCACAGAATACCTAACGTCATCCTATGGGAAAAGGGTGTCCCAATAGACCCTAGTTTTAGAAACATTCACTTTGGAATCTTGTTATCTCTTGCCATCTTGATTTGAAAAAATAAAGAATAAATCTCTGGACACAAAATCCAATAATGTAAAGAAAAGATCTGACACATCTGACAACATACAAATTAAAATCCTACTGTGCAATGAAAGATACGATAAACGAAGCTAAAAGACAAGCAACAATCAAACTATAGGACAAGCAAGAGAAAATTCTTGCAAAATGTGTTACTGCAAAGGGGTTAATTTTTTTTTAAACATCTTTATTGGAGTTTAATTGCTTTACAATGGTGTGTTAGTTTCTGCTTTATAACAAAGTGAATCAGCTATATACATATACATATATCCCCATATCTCCACCCTCTTGTGTCTCCCTCCCACCCTGCCTATCCCACCCCTCTATGTGGTCACAGAGCAGCACCTAGCTGATCTCCCTGTGCTATGCGGCTGCTTCCCACTAGCTATCTGTTTTACATTTGGTAGTGTATGTATGTCCATGCCACTCTCTCACTTCGTCCCAGATTACCCTTCCCCCTCCCCGTGTTCTCAAGTCCATTCTCTACGTCTGCATCTTTATTCCTTTCCTGCCCCTAGGTTCTTCAGAACCATTTTTTTTTGGGGGGGAGATTTTTTGATGATGGCCATTCTGACAAGTGTGAGGTGATACCTCATTGTAGTTTTGATTTACATTTCTCTAATGATTAGTGATGTTGAGCATCCTTTCATGTGTTTGTTGGCAATCTGTATATCTTCTTTGGAGAAATGTCTATTTAGGTCTTCTGCCCATTTTTGGATTGGGTTGTTTGTTTTTTTGATATTGAGCTGCATGAGCTGCTTGTAAATTTTGGAGATTAATCCTTTGTCAATTTCTTCATTTGCAAATACTTTCTCCCATTCTGAGGGTTGTCTTTTCGTCTTGTTTATGTTTTCCTTTGCTGTGCAAAAGCTTTTAAGTTTCATTAGGTCCCATTTGTTTATTTTTAATTCCATTTCTCTAGGAGGTGGGTCAAAAAGGATCTTGCTGTGATTTATGTCATAGAGTGTTCTGCCTGTGTGTTCCTCTAAGAGTTTTATAGTGTCTGGTCTTACATTTAGGACTTTAATCCATTTTGAGTTTATTTTTGTGTATGGTGTTAGGGAGTGTTCTAATTTCGTTCTTTTACATGCAGCTGTGCAAAGGGCTTAATATTAATGATATATAAAGAATTCCACACCAATAAGAAATCACCCAAAAGAAAAATGGGGAAAGAATATAAACAAGCTATATATAGTAAATACAGTTTTTCAATAAGTATAGAAAAGGTGCCCACCTGGACTAGATCCAAAAATTCGCAGATTGCAGCTGCAAATTATGTATCAGATTGACAAAATGAGACAGATTTGTATACTAGTGTTAGCAAGGTTATAGGGAAAGGAGTAGAAGGAAATTGATTACTGCTTCTAAGTTAATATGACATTATCTCCTAAAACGTATATGTGTATACATTTGTATGTACATTTGCATATGTGTACATACATTTTACACACTAATTTCTCTTCAAGCAGCCCATCCATCACACAGGGGTTCTCACAGATACACAGATGCATATTTTAATATTTTCTTATCACTTATTTTATAATAAAGAAAAACTAAAGATAGCATGGAGTCCGTCAGTAAGGAGGACTTGGTGTACCCATGTGAGCATTGTTGTGCAGTGATTAGAAATGAAGAGTGCACTCTATGAAGTGGTGTGCAAAAATACTGGTGATAACATGGTTAACTGCAAAAAGCAAGTTACTGAACTGTATAATCACACACATACATGTGCACGTGCACATGCATGCACACACACACAAACACATACTTGTTCATGCACAGAAAACAGTTGGGACTCACCACAATATTGACAGTGATCCCTTCTGAGGAGTAGGGATTGGGGCTGAGATGGAGATGTGGGACTTCAGGGACAATTTTCACCCTAATACTTGTGTGAATTTTTTAATATCAAACATATAATACTGACTTGTAAAAATCATAACAAGAAAAAAAAGCGTGGGGGCACGGAGAAAAACAGTGCTATTTGAGGGTTGCAAGGAGTGGCTCTGTAAGTGGCCTGCCTGATTGTGAATCCTGACTCTGCCACTTGCTAACTTTGTGACCTAGTTAGCTATTGAATCTTGATGCCCTAGTGGTTCCTGATCTATGAAAATAGTGTATCCCTTGTAGGCTGAAATAAGGTTTAACAAAATAATCTAACAGCATGGTGTCTGCTCCACTGAACACTCTCAGAGGATAGTCATAATTGTTATTTATGTTAACTAAGAAGTGCAACTGTATATGGCTAGGATAAGATTTTCTTTAAAAAAAGAATTTTCTCTATTTTAATTTTGGTCTGTTTGTAAAAGGATGATACTTGTTGACTATGAAACACTTAGAATATACAGAAAAATAAGAAGAAAATATAAAATGAATACATCTACCAGATTTTTAAACATTATTTTCCAACTATGTGACTTACAACTCCTCCTGTGGAAATTACAGTCTACTCTGCTGTTTAGCAAATGGTGCTGGTTTGCAAGGGCCTGGGTCTTTTTCCCGCCTATGAATGTATCAGTTATCTTGCACAGAGGACAGAAACAATCCACCACAATGCCCAGTTTTCCTAATCCAGCTAGTGGACCAAAACACGCTGACGATTGTTCACAAATTGGCCAGGGAGAGAAAATAGAAATAACTCAGTCCATGTCATCCTTGCCACCAACAAAACAATTCAAGCTTACCATCTTCCAATAAAGATAGAAGTTACCCTTTATTGAGCACGCAAATATGTCTGGCTTTCTGCTGGATGCCACATTTATATTATTTTGAATCTGTATAATCCTGCAAAATAGACATTATTTCCTCTATCTTATGGATAAGGAAATTGAGACATCAGAGAGGGTAAGTGTTTTGTCCAAAGTCACCTGGCCACTAAGGAGTAGACCCAGGATTTGACTGTAAGTGTGTATAACCTCAAAGTTTTTGATTGCTCTACTCTACATTTCTGCTCCCTTGAAGACAGAAGAAACTTTTGAAAGAAGTACACCTGGTGTTTCAATCTACATGCAGAGTCTGAATCACTGTAGCAGTGCCCAGGATTCAGGATCATTTTCCCTTGATCTGTGTTATGTTGCAAAGTATTCTCACCACCAGGCAGAGTTGTTGGCCGTGGGCACTGCTCATGTTTATTTCACTTTCTACCTAGGTGGCAGCTTTGAAATACATCCCATCTGTCCTCTATGATGTGGAAACCGTCTTTGATGCAAAGTTACTCAGGTGAGCTTATGGTGTGTACTTTCCTGGGCTCTGTTGTCAAGCCAGGGATTCAGAGGGAGAGGAGAGCTCTTGTGGGTAATTCCAGCCAGGCGCTCAGCGCGGGGACAGGGAGGACACATGGTCAGAGCTTCCTGCAGGGATATTGGTGTGGGATTTTTACAGTTTCATTGGGTTGTGTCAGATTTGGTGAAAACCAACTATAAAGTAAACATACTTCTTTGACAATATCAGTGATGCAGAATACGAACATGTAGGTTAAAAAACTGATGTTTGGTGTAAATGTCTCCATTTCACCTGGGCTTGAAGGTTATTTTGGGATTCCAGTCTTTGCCCTGTAAGCCCTGTAGTTACAAATGGAGAACAACCTATGGACACTTAATGGGATAATGAGATGGGCTCCCCTTCGCTCTCTCCTTCTTCACCCCATTCCTCTCATGGGAGGAACACATTATTTTACTGTGCTTATGCTCTTAGAATAGGGGCATCTGAGCCAGATACACCCTTTTCCTCTTTTTCCTAAATTCACTTAAGTTCCAAGATAACGTATAGAAGATTTTTAAAACTTTTTATATTGCAATACTTTTAGATTTGGAAAAGCACTTCAGAGATAGTGTATAGAGAGTTCCTGCATACTTTTCACTCAGCTCCCCTTAATGTTCACATTTTAGATAACTACAGCATAGCTATCAAAACTAAGAAATAAACATGGGCACAATTCTTTTCAGTGCATTCCAAACTTTATTCAGCTCTCGTCAGTTTATCCACTGTTCATACGAAGATTTCTTCTGGCTTCTTCTCATTCTTCTGGTCTCAAGCTAAATGTTATCTTCTTGGAGAAGCTACCTCTGAACATTGTAAATTAATTCTATTCCTCCCTCAACCCCTGCACTGTTACTCTCTGACACAACTCCCTGTTCATTTCCTTCATCGCATCTACGGCCTTGTATTGATTTGCTTGCTTTTGTGTTGTACGTTGACCTCCATTAGAATGTAAGTTCCATGCCAATTGGGACCAAGTCTGTTCCTATTGTATCCCACTGCCCTGCACATTGCCTGTCACATATTAAGCAGATGCTTAATAAGGATTTGAAAGAATGAATAAGCACAATGAGCTGATTTTGGAAAGCTGACAGGAGCTGTAATTTTGTTTCAGTGGTATTTTTATTTTCACTGTATTTGGAAAGAGCTATCTCCTTTTTCATATCCCAAACTGGTTCTAACCCACAACTTTTCAGAGTTTTTTAAAAAATTAAGGACGTTTTTGATCTTAAGATTTATCATAAAACATTACTAAGCATAAAACATTAGTGAATAAAACGGCATGGCAATGAAATTAGAATCTGGTTTTGAACCCTTGTTTCTTTGACCCTCCCTAGCTGTGTAACTTTGGGAAAGTTAGGTAACCTTTTTAAACCTTACATTTCCCACTTGTAAAATTGAGATAAGCATTGGATCTACGTCATAGAATTGTGAGGCTTAAATGGCACAGTGGATGCCAAGTGCAAAACATGTGCCTGATACACACAGTAAGTGGTTGGGTTTCTTGATATTCTTTTCAGATTTCCACATCTCTTTGAACACTGTCAGTATTCAACACCAAGACCAACTATGCATACTTACTGAAGGCTTATCATGCACGGAGGTGGGGGGCGAAGGGAGCAAGAGGTACATTGTTTCTGCCCCTGCAGAGCTGGCAGGCTGGGGATGGACAGACTGTAAGTGCCAGTGGGTGGCAGACATTGGTTTAACGAGCTCTGCGTGCTCTGGTTTTTCCTGCCCTTAGCCAACTCCTCTATGAGTTCTATACCTGCATCCCTCCCGAGAAACTCCAGAAGCAGAAAGTCCAGTCCATGAATGAGATAGTCCAGAGCAACCTCTTTAAAAAGCAAGGTGAGTGCAAAGCATCCTGGCCGGTTGGGGGTGCCAGAAACCCCACGTGCTCATCACATGCTGCGCAGTTAGGAAATGTTTCTTCTCTAACAACTCCCTTGGTCTGAATGAAGGGGGAAAGCAGAAAGTAGCTGACGACTTAGATATCAGAATCTAAACTAATTTAGGGAAAACGTAGGCTGAACTGTTTGTTTTCCTGAGAAAGTTTACTGAGAGGCTAAATTTGGAGTCATTTTGCTGTGAGGTTTTTGCTCTACGTGAGAAGTAGGTAAAGGTCTGATCCCTTCACAGAGGCACCAGTGGCTTCAGTCTCCTGTTGTGTTTGCTTCCAGGGGCACTCACTATATAAGCAAGCAAACACACATTAACTATATATTCTCCCCTGGTCTTTTATTACTACTCTCATAGTAGCATGTTCTACAACTGCTCTGGACATTGCCTTTCTTCACGTAACGGTATTTCCTGGAGAGCAGGAAATGACAGTGGACTTGGGCAATGGTTGTGGTCAGAGCTTCTGCTCACCCAAACTGATCTCTGGTAACCACCAGTCCCCAGCCAGCATCCCACAGTCAAGAGCCTTGGGGTTCCCTGTTTTTGGGATCAGTGGGATGGATGGCCACACGTCCTCCAGCTATGAGCAGGTAGGACTTGGATGTCAGTATTCACCATTTCCTACAACACTCCTCTCTGTGAGAAGCAAACTGTGCAAGAAATAAGAAGTCTTAGAAAGCAGAGGATCAGTCATCTCCCACCCGGGATTTATTCAGAGTGAAGCTTGAATATTTATGTATTAAAGATTCAGGAACCACTTCACTGTAAAGACTTTCCCCCCTAATGTCTGGTTGACATGGTGCATCCAGAATTGCTGTCTGAATCTCATTCCGTGGAACTAAAGCTAGGAGAAGGGCGTGGGAAGAAAAGCATTCTTGTGATTTCATATTCATGCCTGGAGTTTCCTGACCATTTAGACAGATGTGTGACAGCAGGTTAACGCAGTACATACATGGTTGGTTTGTGCAAGGTGGTTTGTGTAAGGTGATTGGAAACTAATCCTGGTTAAGTCTTACTGTATGCCTTGTATTACTGGGTTTTTTTTAAGTGAGCCTTCCTCGGTTCTCACCTTCTGATTTCCATGTCGGAATAAATTACCCTCACTCTGAAAACTTTGAAATATGCCTGCCCCTTCCTGCCCTGGCAGTCCCTTTCTGGATTTCAGTGGTGTCACTGTAGAAGTGAAGTGAGTCCCATCCTAGGGGCGTGGCAAGGCCGACTCTTGCTGCGTGCGGTGCTGCACAGGCAGCAGAGGGCAAGGGCTGCTTGGCTCCCTTTCGTTGTTCAGAGCGGCAGTCACGGTCAGGGGCCCGGCTCAGCATCGAGGCCAGATGGAGTGTTAGCGCGGTCCTGGATGGGGCATGCGGTGTCAATTCCAGCCTGGTAGGAGTAGGAGTGATTCCTTTACTGGAGTCACATCTCCTGGGCTGATGGTGGCCTCTGAGGGTTAGCATAATCACAGGGCAGGCTGGACAGCTGCTGCTCGCCAGTCCTGCTGCGTCTTTGAGTTTCAGATTCAGTAAAAACCCTCTGATTAATATTAATTGACAGAAGGCCAGCCCCAGTGTTGTACACAGTTACAAAGAAAATGCAAAATTCTTACCTTTACATACGTACAGAGACTAGAAGTAGGTGAACAGAGAGCCCTTTGGGGACCCATTTTAAAGAGGCTGCAATGTATAATTAGTCTATCCATCCTTGGTTCACGTGTGAAAGCAGTATGCTCTTATGCACAGCTTAAAGGTAACTCTTCTCCCACTCTTTATTTGTTAAGTGAACCCTCTTACAAAAGTAACCCAAAAGAGGAGAAGAATCTGAAAAAGAGTATATATACACACACACACATATATATATCTGTATATATCTGTATATATGTATATATATATATATAAAACGGAATCACTTTGCTGTACATCTGAAACTAAGACAACATTGTAAATCAACTATACTTCAATTAAAAAAACAAATTAAAAAAACACCCCAAGGGAAACTTCAGCTCAGCCTTCTCCTTAAATCCTCAAGTTCCAAGTGAATACAATCTGAGTTCATACACACGAACTTACTGGGTGTCTGGGGCTCTTGGGTGAGTGTCTCCTTTATACCCTGAAATAAGGGGAGTTTGATTCCTTGGCCAAGTCTGAGTTATAATGAAATCCCTTCTGTTGTTCTCCCTGTGAATTGTCCTGTGCCTCAGGGATGCAGTTTGCTTTAAGTCTGCACTTATCTAACTGCCAGATGTGCAAATTGCCTGGAGTATTGTCGATGACATTAGCTTGTACTCACAGCCTTGAGCACTTGTACTGACATCAAGCAGAGGAACCAGAAGGCTTTTAAGCACTTTCCGAAATGTTGGCAGACTATCCTATTGGCCTCTCTTCAGGAGGGTCCTATGCAGAAGGGGGAGAAAGTTTACTGGTTAAGGGCACTGGTTCTTGGGTTGGATTCCTAGTTTAGCCCCTTTTCAGCTGGGTGACCATGGGCAATTTACTTAACCTCTCTGATCTTCAGTAAGCTCATCTGTAAAATGGGAAAAATGATAGCAATGTCTGTCTTAGAAGGTTGTTGTGTGGGCAGATGAGACCAACAGTACGTTTAAAGTGCTTATCAGAGCAGTATAATATCCCATACTAAGTGATCACTGTTATTACTGGTGTTGTGGTTATTATTTCTGCTGCTCCTTTCATTTTCCCAACTTCTGTCCTAACGTTCAGGTTCTTTGCAATAAGGGCATCCCTTCATAGTTGATAGTTGCACGTAACCCTAAGCTAAGCTTCCTTGTTTCCCTGAAGGCTGTGTGTTTTTCTCCAGGGTCTGAGAAGCACAGGACTTAAGGAACAAAAAGGCCTTGGTCTGTATCCATGTCTCATTCCTGCTTTGAATGGGTTTTCCAATTTTTATTTCATTTCCCTAGAGTGTTTTTGCATAGGACCTGTGCGATGTGAGCCCAGAAGAATAGGTCAGGGTGAGATGTTTGTGGTTTCTCACCTCATTGTTTACCTTGCTGCAGGCCTCAAGATAGTTACATAGTTTGGGACACTTGACAGACATCCTCTAGGATGGTTTGCTCCTTGGGGCTCTTTTAAAACATACACACACGCACACTTTTTAATTCTTTCTTGTTTCATGGAGGCAGTTAGCCTCCATTCGCCTCAACTTTTACTTGACTTGTGATCCTGAGTAAAGTACTTAATCCTTATAAGTCTCAATTTCCTCGGCTGTAAAGTGGGAATAACCACAGAACGAGTCTCATTGGGTTTTTGTGCAGACTCAGTGGCATAATGTGACTTGTTAGCCTGGGGTGTGAGGGAGTCAGGGGCCACCAGCAGTCGAGGTCCCGCAGGGAGTGGCTTGCCCTGTGTGAATGACTTCCGGGTTCAGCGGGAGGAGAACTGGGACATCTATGGAGACGAATTTCCTGTTTTCTCCAGCTCGGGCTTGCCTGATGGTGCTGATGGGAGAAGGGATGAATAGGTACGCCCCGAGGAAGCTCTTGAGGGGAGTCTGCGAGAAAACCAAACCTTCTGTTCCTTTGGAACAGATTTGTCCCTGCTTAGAACCTAATCTCTAAGTAATGTGTCTTTTTAGTCTGATGCTAATCACATGTGCCATCTGGTTCAGTGTAAACTGCTTTAGGATCCACACTGCTCACTTTTCTCAACTTCCAAAACAAACAGGGGGCGGTGGGGGGAAGACAGAGAGACAGAGAGAGAAACAGAGAGACACACAGAGAGAGGGACCAACAGGGAGACAGAGAAAGAGAGAGAGACAGAGATCTGACAGAGATTTGGAAACCCTTTCAATGTTTATTTTCAGCTAGTGGGATTTTCTTTGGAAACTTTGTTGAGAAGCCGTTCTCTGAACACAAAGCATCCAGTTTTTCTTTTATCAAGATGTAGTTTCCTTCTTTCCCCCTCTTCTTATCTGTTGCCCACAGTATCCGGAGCTGCTAGGACCTCAGTTCACAATGGGCGAGGCCTCTGTGGTGGGAGGGGGCACAGACATCACTGTCCAGTGCCCTAGCGGGGGATTATCTTTTCGAATCATCACATCATTGCAACACTGGTCTGGAATAGAGAAAAGTCCTCTCGTTCTAACAGTTATTGCTTTGCTTGGTGAACTTATGTAACATCTCTGAGCCTCCGGGGTTCCACATCTGAGAAATGTGAGTAGGAATGTTGCCATTAGAGTATGGACTTTTGGTTTAGGAAAATCCCTGTTTCTGATCCTGACTTGATCACTTACTAGCTCTGTGTTCCTTTGAACAAGTAACCTCTTTGAGGCTTGGTTTCTTTAGCTACAAAAATGAGATCATGCATGTAAAACAACGAGTAGAGTGCCTGACACAGTTGCTGCTTATTTAAAGACATTTATTGTATCCCCTGTATAACAGTAATAACCACAGGAATAATAATGACATCAACTGCATCTTAAAGGAAGAGACATTTATTAAATGCCAGCTATATATTATTTGCTATATAGGACATAAACATATAGTAAATTCTTACAACCCAATTACATAGGTATAATTATTCTCATCTTATAGATGGGAAAACCAAGGCCTAGAGAGTCAAGTAACTTTCATCCCAATGAGACCAAGGGTTATACAATGTATTAGTGCATTAGTGTATTTGGCTATGTGATTCTGGGGTAACAAATCAATCTCCAAATATCAGTGGTTTAACAAAGGTTTACTTCTCTCTTGTGCAAAGTCTGATAAAGGTCAGGAAGGTCGGACGCCTTTTGTCCCTTGTGAAGCTATGCCAGCTTGTACCCATGGCCTCTTTGCAGCAGGGAAGAGAGCGAGGAACGAAGTACAACCACTTTCAACTACATCAGCCTGAAAGTGACACCCAGAGATTCCACCCGCAGTCCACTGGCCAGACCCCATCACATGTTCCCAACCTCGTTGCAAGGGAATCTGGGAACTGAAGGGAAATGCGTGGCATATTTGATGACCGTCTCTGCTACCCATAGGTAGCAGTGGTGGAGCTGGATTTGGAACACAAGTCCTTTGAATAACAAAACTCCTCTTCTTCCCACTACACCATGCTTTGTTCTTATAATGAATAAAAAGGAGAAGATATGTTTATTTTCTTATTGAAAATGCTTCCTTCTCCATGTTAGAAAAAAGTGCCACACTGTTCCTCCTGAGAGATTTTTTTCCTCCTTCCTCACTCTCTGCCCCTGTTCCAAATACTGGGCAACTCTCTGACAGCTGTGTACGGGGACCTTTGCTTGGGCAGGAGATGGGACTCTAGATGCCAGTGGTTGCTATGTCACTGCAGGTTTTTAAGGCACAGCTTTCCTGCAGTGAGAAGTGGTATAAGCAGGCTGCCTGGGACTTGGGATGTCCACATCAGGCTGGGTACTAAGACTGCTGTGAAAGACAAGGCAGGAAAGGAACAAGTCCTCTTCCTCCGAGGACATGCTCTGGGCTCCTGGCTGGCTCCTCGTCTCTCCTGGCACCATACATGACCTTCCACAGTTCTTTTCTTCGTGAATACTGCCCGGAATACCTTCTACTGCACCACCACCCCCCCTCCCCATTCCCTACTCCCACCCCTAGACACACTAACTAGGAACTCCCACTCATCCCTTTAAGACCCTGACCCAAGGTCAAGTGTGCAGCGCGTCTTCCCTGATGTCTCAGGCATCTCAGCCTAGTCGCATTCCGCATTTACTCAGTCCCTGCTGCAGGACAGGCCCTGGGGTGGTAGTGCAGATACAGCCGTGCCAGTTTGCAAATTTCTGCACCACACTCAACGTACAAAGACGATGAAGCTTCTTGGTTTTGTTTGTTCTAAATCTAATCTAATCTTTTTGAGTCTCCACCTCGCTTTGTACTGTGGCAACTTAAAATTTTCAGTCAATGACATCTTGTGGCTTCAGATTTAACAAGTCTTTCTGTTTCAAAATAGTTCCCCTTCCCTCTCCAAAATAGTGTCTGGGACCAGGTCCCAGGGACCCAATTAGGAAAGGGAAGAGAGACTCTGTTTTTGCCTTTTCCCACAACCTATCTAAAATATCTCTCTTTGGGACTTTAGTCCAAGGTGGGCATGTTGGGACACACATGTCTTGTGGCTTCAGGGGCCGCTACCTTTTTGCTCTATAATATCTTCTTTTCTGAGGAAGCCTTCCTCATCTCTCTTCCCTGGGGCTATAACAATGGAATGGCTGCCAGGGTTCTTGACCAAGGGGGGAAGTGTGACAGTAGAGAGTAGCACATTCAAAAGATTATCCTGGATTCTCAAAGGGGATAAAGCAAGACATAGAATCTCTGCGGGGAAGATTTCTCAGACCTTAGGAGCATCTGGGAAGTTTGCTAAAATTGCAGAATCCTGGACCCTACCCCAAAGATTCTGACACTGCAGATCTGGGGAGGGGCCAGGGATGTGCATGGTATCAGCCCTCCAAGGGGATTCTGATGCAGGTGGCCCCCTGACTGACCCTCTCTAGTTGGCAAGCGGAGCTCCTAGAGCCTGAGTGGGGGAAGGAGAGCAGTGCAGCAAAGAGGAGCAGATCCCACAACACATAGCAGAGACCTCACCCTGATACTTGGCATTTCTCTCTCTCATTGTCTGTTGGTGCGACCATCTATGCTGCTGGAGAGAGCTCCTTACGGATAAGGGATATATATTATTTCTTTATGTGCCTAGTCTGCCTAGGGCCTCACTGATATCCACTCTCAGAAACTAGTCTGTGCACCTGGGCAGTAAAATATACCATTATTCAGTGACCAGTGTCCCTTAAAACAAAGGAAAAGGGAAGATGGGCCCTCAGTTGTAGAGAACAGGGGTTGTCATAATACTCGACTCATAATGTAGCTCATCACTGGTCCACACAAGGGCTTGCTTTTATTTATTAACATATTTAGTTTGTTATTTTTAATAATAAATTACACATCCTTGTACTCACCACCCAAACCAAACACTAGAAACTGAACAATCAACTACCTATAACTATGTGTGTCTTTCCCCACCTAAGGTAACCCATTCTTGAATCTTTTGTTAATCATTCCACTGCTTTAATGCAGTGTTACTGCATCTATACATATCTCTAGTGTTTTGGTTATTTTAGCTTTATAAAGAAGGGTATTGAACTATGAGTAATTTGAAGGGACTTACTTTTTTCACTTAATATTATACTAAAATTCATTCATATTACAAACTGTTGGAGGTCATTTTTCTGATGAGTGTAGAAAATTCTATTGTGTGAATAAGCCATAGTTTATTCACTCATGCTTTCAATTTTAGGCACTTGGGTTGTTTCGGATTTTTTTTTTTTAATTGTAAGCATTGCTGCTAAGAATGTTCTTGTACATGTCTCTCTTTGTACATGTTCAAGAGTCTCTGTGGAGCATATAACTACCAGTAGATTTGCTTGGTCATGGGAGATCTGAATATTTAACTTTAGGAGGTACTGCTAAACGCGTTTCCAAAGGTGCTTGCACTAATTTACTCTCCCAGCAATAGTGGATGAGAGATTATGTGGCTCTGCATTCTCTTCAACACTTGATATTGTCCCAATTTAAAAATTTGCCAGTAAAATGGGTGTAACATACGTCATCACTGTCTTGATCTGCAGTTTCTTGATCACCAGTGGCACTGAAAATCTTTCCTTGTGTTTCTTGTCACTTGGGTTTCATGTCTGTGATGTCTGTCCATGACTTTGGTCCATTTTTCTTTGGGGTTGGTTGTATTCCTCTTATGAACTTGCAGGATATTTTATATATTCTTCATACTCATGTTTTGCTGATTTTATGTATTATGAGAATCTTCTTCCCACTTACAGCTTGTCTTTTCATTTTACTTAAGATATATATTTTTTTCATTTCTTACTCTTTGTACAGATTTATCCATCTTTTTAACAGTCAAACCTTTTTGTGTCATCTTTAAGAAATCTTTCTCAATACCAAAGTCTGAAAGATTTTCATTTATATTTTTACTAAGAATTTCATAGTTTTGTTTTTGATACACAAGTCTTTAATCAACCTATAGAGCTTATGTTTTATGTATGGTGTGAGGTAGGAGTCAGATTTTGTCTTTTTTGCCATTTGGCCACATAGCGTTCCCAGTTTCAAGTGTTGGCCAGTCTTTCCTTTCTCCAAGTCAGTGTCATTTTCCATTTCCAGGACATTGCTCTTCCCTGGGGACTTGAGGGCAGGGTTGTTGGAGCCTGGATTCAATCCCTGGTCCACAGTGTGCAGTTTCTCTGTGTTACTTGTGGGTGGAAGGGTCAGAAGGGTCAGGAGAAAGGGATAGCTTCTCCTTCCCAAGCAAGGCCCCAAATTCGGATCCTGTGTTACGTTAGCATCCTGGGAACTATGTGCCAAGAAATAACACTTCTCCAGGTTTTGGACCTTCTCAGTTATGAAAAAAATGAGATGGTTTCTTGGAATGATCATTTTTCTTATAGCAAGAAATTTCTTGGGCCCATGGGGCAAGCTTCTTGTAGTTTCTGTATGTATCTGATAGAAAGAGCACTGAACTGAGAGTAAGGAGACCT
Source organism: Globicephala melas (assembly GCF_963455315.2). Classification (NCBI taxonomy): domain Eukaryota; kingdom Metazoa; phylum Chordata; class Mammalia; order Artiodactyla; family Delphinidae; genus Globicephala; species Globicephala melas. The sequence goes on from NC_083316.1 coordinate 144,734,346, forward strand.
GAATAATAGCAACAATAATGTCAGCAGTAGCAACTGTAGGTGAGGTTTACTGAGTGCTTATTATACACCAGGCACTGCGACAAACACTGATGTACATTATCTCATTTACTGCACAGTTGTGTCATCTTCGGCAAGTCACTTAAGCTCTGTAGAACAACTATAAAATCATGAGACTGAGCAAGATTTTCCAGAGCTCTACCGACATGAAAATCTTTGATTTATAAAAACATTCCCTGAGTGACAATGGCAATACTGCTGAGTCTTTCTAACACCATTTAGTGCCTAAAAACGCCTTCTCCCATATATTGACCCCAACACTTCTAAATGTCCTGCCTGAGCTGGGAGTGAGGAATGAGGATATTTTATAGAAGGTTAAACGGATGCAGGGAAGTGGCACGATGCCCTCAAGATCACACAGTAAGGCTCAGAACCCTGGGAAAGGTAAAAGGATATTCTTACTGGAGCCAATTTATTTTCTTCCAGAAAGAGCTGTTGAGTTTTGAGAATCTAAGATTTTTCTCCTCAGAGCATTTGGAGGCATCGAAGATCTTTGTTCAGATAGGGGCTTGCCCCTCCCACCTACAGTGTTACAAAGCTACCTCCAGTTCTAAAACGTCCCTTCTACACTTGCAGATCTGAGAAGGGGCTGTTCCTTACATCTCTTTCCTTTTCGATGTGACTGATCTCAGAATTCAATGTCAGAAAGAAACCTTCAGATCCAGAATCAGAGAAGACAGTGATTTAATAAGCTGCAGAACAAATCCAAGAGAGATTTATTAAACTGTCCTCTTTTTTTTTTTTGGCTGAAGTTAAAAAAAAAAGTTGGCATACAATCAAAGAAAAGAATCCCTCTTGAACCTCCTCAAATACTTAGAATAGCAGCTTTTAATGACATTACAGAATACAGTTTATTTGGGGGCGGAGTGTGGGGCAGAGAATCCCAGATTACTTCTTTAGTGGTAAACCAAATCAACTCTTGTGCAATTAAAAACAATTTACCTCATTAAAACTAACGAGCAAAATCAGGCTGTTCTCACACCTTTCAAACCAAGTTCCATGGGATTTTTTCCAATTTTGGAATGACAAGTGGAAACACACAAAAGGATAGAGTTTATATAAATCTTTAAAAGGTTCTATGTTTACTCCAAATTTTTTGTTTGTTTTCATTGTGAAGTTACAGTTATAGATGGTTTGAATTATACTGAGGCAGGTTTTAAAATGTTCAGAGACTTTTATGTTGACCTTTTTAAGTTTGATTTTGCCGATTTTTTTCTCCACATCTTCCTAGAATAGGAGAAAGTTTCCTTAAGACCATGATACAGTTGAATTGAAGACCAGCTGAAGATTTAATTCAATAATATTTATTGAAAAGCTAAAAATGTAGCAACACTGTGTTATGGGAAATGTGAAAGAAATACAGTAATAAATAATTTCATGGTCACCATTTATTTAACTGTTTTGTGGCAGGCACTATGCTAAGACTTTTCACACATTATCTCATTTCATTATCATGACATCCCTGTAAAGTGTAGATATTAATACCCCCTTTTACAGGTGAGGAAACTGAAGGTTAGAGAGGTTGGGAAACTTGCCAAGAGTCATAGGTCAAGTAGCATGGCAGGGCCAGGATTCCAAATGAGGTCTGTCTGATTTCAACATCCACTCTCTAAACTGCTGTGCAATATGGCATCTGGAACAGAAAATTTTCAGCGCCCCCCAGGGAGCTTACAGTTGGGAGAGAAAAGACTTACCCCAAAGATCTTCAAACTTGAGCCCACATAGGCCATGAAGGTAATAGAAATGAACGTACAGAGTGATAGTTATTATGCCATTTTATATAGTAACCTAAGCAAATATATTAAATATATATTTTATATATAGTATATAATATATATAATAACCTAAGCAAATATGCATATATACACACACACAAACACACTTAATGTCATCTTCAGTTGTATTTTTTACAACAGATTTTCCATTTGCCTAGTAAACGTGTGAGAACTTTCTTCACTTCACAAAGAAATGTGATTCCTTTCATTTTTTCCCTAAAGCACAGTGCCATTTGGTCAGTCATTCATTTCCCCACCTTTGACAGAGATAAGTATACAGAAAAATATTTCTCTACTACTAAGGAAACAAGAGTGAAAATGATCAATCCACACACAGCTCAGAGTGGGGAGCAATAGGGAGCAGTGAGGACTGGGGCAAAGTCCATGTCACTGGGTATATAGGACAGCTGTGAATCAATGCTAAGTGATTGTTACTATCTATGTCAATATGTGGGCCCAATGCTACCTTATCTCTCTTTTTTTTCTTTTGAGAGAGAGGTCCCACAAATTTTTTTTTTTTATGAGAAACCTGCTGATTTAGGTTTTAAATGATATTTTCAGGCTGAATAAAATCTGCATATGGACCCAGCACAGCAGCCTCTGGTGTAAATTTATAACTTACAGGGTTTTAAATAATTTATAGGGTTTTAATAAATGTATTATAAATTTATAGAGTTATTTACAAATAATCCCATAAGAATGACTACTATTGGAATTCAGTGAGAATAGTGCTTTTGGAATGTTGAGGACAAGAAGAGCTAGGATGTCAGCTGAACTTTGAGGGGTAGTGAGTATGATGTAGGCCCCTCCAGAAAACAGTTCTTTGGGAGAACTTGTAGTGTCAGGGCTGGAGCACTGTCTCACTGAAGACCACTGCCTTTCAAGCCTTAGGAGAGCTCAGGGTTCATCCTTGCCTGACACACTCCCTTGCTAATGAGGGCCTCAGACCACACCATAACCTCTATCAGGCATTCTCCTGGGAATGCTGGGCCATTGTTGGAAAAAATGATGTTTATTGTTCATAGAAATTAGTATTATAAAAATATTGTGTTTTTGTAGAATATTTGGAAGTAAATAAAAGCACCTGTGATCTCATGATTTAGAGGTAAACATTGTTATTCTTCCTTTCTTTTGTATCATATATTATATATAACTGGGATAATGTTTTGCCAGGTTTGTAATCTGCTTCTTTCACTGAGAATCATTAGGAACATTTTCCCATGCCATTTCTAAGGACTTCATAGGACTCTGTTGTATAGATGGGCTATAACTGATTTCACTGTTTTCCTATTTAGGGACATTTGGATTCATTTAATTTTATGCAAGAAAAACTTACTGGAATTCATTGTCTTAATAGATAAATGGTTGTCCTCTGTGCTCCTTATTTCTTCACTGTTGGGCATGAATCTCATCCAGCTTTTCTAGTGCTTGTCGAGGATTCTTATTCTCCCTTCTTCCTCCTCTTCACGTGCGTGCGGGGGCGCGCGCGCGCACACACACACACACACACACACACACACACACACTCGCCCACAGGATTTTTCTATCTCCTTGTGCGATAGGCTCAGCGCAAAGCAGATCATGTTGTCCTCTCTTAAAGAGCTGGAGCGGCATGTTCCCATTTGGGAGGGACATGTTTTCACAGCCCTGCCGTCATTCTTGATGGTAGGGGGTATGTCTGTGCATGGACCTTCCCTGCAACACCGGGCACTTAAATGCAACCACACTGAGAGCCCTCATTAGCCCTGGGCAGCCACAGTGGATGTGCTGAGTGTGACACCCTCCAGGCTGGAGCGGCTGCCCAAGAGGAACCAGACACCAGAGCAAAGAGGGAAGCCAATTATCCAAAGGCAAATGAGGCTGTAATTATGGCTTTAGCTAAAGAGGGTAAAATTATTTGAGGAGAGACATCTCATTTCTGAAGTACGCACAGCCCAGGACACTTGTTCAGAACAAGGACTTGGATCAAGTCCTGGTTTTGCTGCCTTAACCACGACACTTCCTGTCTAGGAGCATCTGATTCCTCTTCTGTCAAATGGGAACAATCTAGGATGTTTACCTCGTTGGTTTACTGTGAGAATGACATGGGATAATGCCTGGGAGAGGCCAGGTGGGGTCTGACATTTAGTGAGGACTCATAAATGGAGTATCATCGTCATCGGTAACTCTTACTAGTATTACTATTATTTGTAATCATTTGACAGTGGAACAGAATGTGGAAGTGGAGCTCAGGAGACCTGAATTCTCAGTTCTGCAGTTTTCTATTGCAACTTAGAAGTGAATAAATCTCTGAGTTTTATTTTTTTTTTGTCTCTCAAATGAGAAACTTGGATCAAGGGTTACATCAGGTCCCTTTCATTCGGAGATTTGTGGACCTACACGTGCTGAGAACTATATATCATCCTCTTCATGGAGCCTCATGTCAACCCTGTCTTATAGGTGCTATTATCTCCTTTTTGAAGGTGCTGAAGTTGAGACTTACACAGGAAGCTGGGATTCAACCCCAGGCTCCTAACATCCATTGTATACTTAATTGTCTGCGTGTCCCAGCATTCAGTGTAGTGACTGATGGTAGGCTTGTGCTCAAACGTATTTGTTGGCTGCACTCCAGGCTTTTGAACAATGGGAATGGTGGTGAAGCTTGGGGCTGTGCTCACACCGCACCCTTGTCTCTTTTACTCAATCCTCCCAAAATTGTAGGCACAAAAGTCCAGAAAGAGACTCTTGTCAGACTTTGGGGGCAGCTCCTGATACCTCAGCTCTATTTAACATAAATGAGACTGTTAAACACTTGCTCTTCATGGCAAGTGGGTCATTTTGTGAGTTACCCGAAGGATTGTGTATGCATGTGTGCATTAAAGAACTTGGCACCACTGGGTTAATCGAACGTCTGAGCTGGAACGGACGTTAACAACCCGCTGCCCAGAGATGGTCCAAAGCAGCAATTCGGAGAACCTCTGAAGAGGGGTCACCCTGACACGTACAGCAAGCTGGCCACCTTCCCTCTGCATCTACCAGGCTAGCTACTCTCTCCTTCTCCTTCCCCAAGAGCAGTGAAAGCTGCTCTTGTACTCCCCACCCCTCTACCTCCAGCTCTCCCTCCCTCTTTCCCTTTCTTTCTCTCTCTCGCCCCCTTCCCCCCCTTCCCCCCACCGTCTCTCTCTATCCAAGACAATTTGACTTAACGCAAAAAATTCTAGGTGTAAAGGAGTGTCTGGAAAATTGATCTGGCTCTGATGAGGGATGCTGACCGTGGAGGAGGCTGGGCATGTGTGGGAGACTCGTACCTTCTGTTCAATTTTGCTGTGAATTCAAACTGCTCTAAAAAATAAAGTCTATTTTAAAATGTTAAAAATGCAGTGAACACACACACACAACACACACACACACACAAATTGACCTGCCCTTCCCACAATCTATTTTGCAGAGGATGGGGGAAAAGGCCCCGAAACGTTAAGTGGTTCCTTCAGGTCAGTTAGTTGCCCACACATCAGTTGTGTCATTGGAAGTGCGACTCTAGTGTGGTTGGGTCCCTTTTCTTTCTGGTTCAGGGACACATGTCAGCGCCTTAGGGAAGTAGCAAGGGAATTAGTTCATTTTCATTGCCCATGCCTATGGTCGCGGCACGTTGTCTTTGCTGGCACTCAAGTATCACCGTGCTGCAGCAAAACCCTGTGCGCTGGGCCTGGGGATCACTTCCCAAGGCTACCTCTGGAGGAACTACGGAATGATTAGGTGGTGGTTCGGGCTGCCCTCTGCCCACTCCACTGCCCACTAGCTCCCAGCTGTGCAGGTCTAACCACCTCCCTGTCTGTGTCTCAGTCTCTCTGTCTCTGCCTCCCACCCCATCCCCACATCTCCCCCATGCAGTCCCTTCTTCAAATCCACTGCCTCAGCACCATCCTGAAGAAACTCCACCTTGCCCCCTGCCCTCTTTTTAAGCCTGCTTTGGGCGTTAACTGATTTTCAGCGAGGCTCTCCTCTGCCCATCCCCTGGAGTTCCAGGATGTAAGGTAGGGGTGGTGATGGACTATATGCCCCACAGAGAGAGTGTGGGCTATAGGAGGTCATCCTATGTCATTTTCCCTCCCAGAGAGAGCTACAGTGAATTTTCTTTCTGGTTCATCTAAGATGTGGGCACACCGTGCCAAGGTGAGCATTATTTATTTATTTTTTTGCCTCTTCCCCACCCAGCTTGAGCCCATTTTGTCCTGACAGTTACCACTCTACTCTGGTTGCAACTGGTTTTGTTACCCAGGTGGGACAGAGTCAGCTCTGATTAGGTTTTTAAATTTTAAGCACTACTATCCCCCCACTCCCCCCAAGTAATAAAAGTGTAGTTTTGTTTTGTTTTTTTTCGGTACGCGGGCTTCTCACTGTTGTGGCCTCTCCCGTTGCGGAGCACAGGCTCCGGACGCGCAGGCCCAGTGGCCATGGCTCACGGGCTTAGCCGCTCCGCGGCATGTGGGATCTTCCCGGACCGGGGCACGAACCCGTGTCCCCTGCATCGGCAGGCAGACTCCCAACCACTGCGCCACCAGGGAAGCCCTGTTTTCTGTTTTTAAATGTGTGTTGTGTAATTCTAACACACCTTCCTCTAGTGAATCATTGCTGGCTCCCCCAAACAGATGGGGAGGTCATGAACTCCTCCTCCCATGATGATGAGATAAAAGAATTTGGCACCCAGTAGAGTACCTTTGGGCATCTTATGCTGGCAGCTTCTGGCCACGTAGGGGGTTCTTCCCAGTTCGCATATGGCTTATCATAAGTCAAACAAATGCAGTGAGAATCCACACATTCTGCATCTGAGAGGCTCTCCTCTTCCTGATGCTTCTCTGAGATTTTCCTTGCATTTGCACAGCACAACCTTCTTGAGTTCAGGTAAAGAGTGTTTTCTCTGTATTCCAAAGAATTGGCTCTGAGTAGGTGCTCAATGTGTTTAAAGGATGAAGGAACCTTAACTGAGGAAGGTAACATAATCTATTGGAGGAAACACTGTACTAAGAGTGGGAAGATTTAAACTCTAGTCCAGGAAAGCTACTAACAAGCTGCATGACCTTGGACAAACCACTTAACCTCTCTGGGCTCCATTTCTCATGAGTGTCATTAGAGAGTTGAATGTCTAAGATCCTGTCCATCTCTGATAGTCGGTGAGTCTGTATTGCTAGAACAGCATAGAAAAAGAGGCAGCAATTTCAACCTTAACACTGCTTGAAAAGCACTTAGTTATTCTGGGGTTTTGAGGGCAGTGGTGTCAGTTTAACATGAAAGATATGGAAGGACTCCTTGTGTTCAGATGTATCCTGGGCGGTACATTGTCCACACAGGCCATTGTGAATCCATGGCGTGTCATTGAGAGGTTTGTCCGAACTGGCTCTGTGCTTCTTGGCGGGAGGGACCTGAGACTCCACCAGTCTTCTGAGCCTTTGGAGAGGGGCCAGCAGTTAGGACAGCAGAGCCCCACTTGCTCTACTGGGTTTTTCTCTCCATGTAAATATTTCTGTGGGTCTGAAAAATTGCTTTTCATCAGGTTTGCCCCTGCCGATGTCCCTGATTGGCCAGAACCTAAGTGTGCAGTGAGGTGCTTTGGTTTGGTTTATGGGGGTTCTGGGCTCCCCTCCGGTTACAGCTGCAGGCTTAAAACAATTACAGTACCGGTAGCAAGAGGTTCACTGCAGTGCTCTGCTGTTTGCTTGAGGGCTGTGTTGAGAAAGCAGGTCCCGGTTACCTCTCAGGAACATTTGTGCTGTTTCAGAGGCCTACAGCGAGTTGTGAATCTCCATAGTTGGTGGGGCCAGTCTGCAAACAGCAAAATGGTTTGTACTGTGGTTCAACAGGAAAAAGATAAAATCATTCTCTGAGAGTGAGATGTGTTGTTCCCTCTTCCTTGTTCACCAGGAAATCTGGGCCATACACATCGAGAGACAGACCCTGGGGTTTGTGGAGTGGAGCAGGAGAGATGGTGTTCTTACTCCTGTCCCATGGGAGGGGGCAAATCTGGCCCTTCCTTGTGGCCAGGCTTCTTGCACCATTTTACTTCCCATGCCTAACTCTGGTCAGCTACCCCCTTCTCCCTCTCTTGCCAACCTAGGGGAGAACGCTGGGGAGCCCTCCACCGTTTCTTTCTTGGGAAATGGGGACATCCTCAGAGTGCATGTTACAGGGCTGCAGTGCTCCACGTGCTTCTTTCCATGCCTGAGGGTCAGGAATGAGGGTCCCAGAGAGAGGAGGAGTATTGCCTTGGAGCAAATTCAGTTCATTCAGCAACCACTCTTGGGGCTCCAGTTCTAAGCTGTATTCTGGTTTTGCTCTGCCCGCTCTTGCCTAGGGGAGTTCATCCACCCTAGGGCTCAGTGCCATCTTGATGCTTACAACCGCCAACCTTAATCTTTTTTTTTTTCTTTTTTTTTAAATTTATTTATTTATTTATGGCTGTGTTGGCTCTTCATTTCTGTGCGAGGCTTTCTCCAGTTGCGGCAAGTGGAGGCCTCTCCTCATCGCGGTGCGCGGGCCTCTCACTATCGCGGCCTCTCTTGTTGCGGAGCACAGGCTCCAGACACGCAGGCTCAGTAATTATGGCTCACGGGGCTAGTTGCTCCACGGTATGTGGGATCTTCCCAGACCAGGGCTCGAACCCGTGTCCCCTGCATTGGCAGGCAGATTCTCAACCACTGCGCCACCAGGGAAGCCCCGCCAGCCTTAATCTTTAGTCCATGTCTTTGCTTTCACCTCAATCCCCGTATCTTTGTCTCTCTGACATCTCAAATTCCATACAGGATAGATGGGACCACCTCTTTAACGAAGAGACATAATGTTTCAAACAGTTTTTCCAATTCAACAAATGTTTATGATCCTCTGCTATAAACAAAGCATTGACTAGCCATTTAGAAAATACAAAGTTGGCAAGAATATGGTGATGTCCTCAAGGAGCATGCCTTCATTTGCAAAATGAGGCACTCCTTGTTAAAATGCAGGATGAATTTTCTACAGTAGAGGCATAAGCCAAGTGCCAGGGGATTTCAGAGGAGAGAGCTAGATGATGTTCAAGTCTTTCTTATTGTTTATTACCTCTAAAAATTTATTTTAAAAAACCATAAGAAACACAAGAGACCTTCAGAATTGTGAATATTCAACCTTTCTTAATTTATTAAACTAGATTTTGGTAATCTCTGATTTTTTTTTTTATGATTCGACTTTGACCCCAGATGTATAAAAAAGACTTCCTGGATGATCTCCTCACTCACACTTGTTGAGATCTGGAGAGACACTGTGAAATTTCATAATCTCTAAGTTGTATCCATCAGTGACTTTGGAAAAGTCACATCCCTTCTTTGGTTCTTGGTTTCTTTATCTGTAAAATGGGAATAATAATTGGATTGATGTGAATATTAAATTAAATAATGCTTAGTGCAGTTCCTGGATGGTAGATAATGTTCTCTAAATGGTACCTTAAACTTAATGTAAGTATAATTATTATTTTCATAAATTATTATTTATAATTATTATATTCATTTTCACTATTATCTTCTCAGAGTTGGAGCCAAAGTACAGCATTAAAAATAAAATGTTGCTTAAATTGATTTTTCCAGAATATAAAGACAGGAGAAAAACTGAGAAAGGGGATAAACATATGTACTGCCATAATTATGATAATAGTTAAACTTTGTATAATTTCTTATGGAAACCTTATAAAGTAGGTTACAGTCATTCTTTTACAGATGGAGAAAAACTTGCTTAACTACACCAGATCTTGCTAGTGAGCAAGCTTACAGTTACTTAGCTGGTTTTTGACTGCTGATCTGTTTCTTCCCCTCTCAGCCTGCCATTAGTAAAGCCGGTATTTTGAATCAGCGCCCTTTTTTACTCACTTGGCAGACACTACCACTTGACCTAGGCAAATGATTACATGATGGTTGGTAAGGCCAATTTAAAGGCAGTGCTTTGCCCACTGGCTTCTAAAGCTGAGGGGTGCACGGGTATATATCCTGGAGAGTCAGCTTCTGCTGTGCTTGCACTGCAGTCGATTGTATCAATTTTTGTTTCAACGCAACAGCTTCAAAAGGCTCTTTTGCCCCAAAGTAGCTGATCTTTTCAAATCTTTGCTATTTCTTTCTGGTAAGCGTTTCAGATAATAGGATAAATGCAGTTAACAACCACATATTTTAGATGATGAAGAAATATTCTAGAACACGTTTAAAGGTTTCACAAAACACAGACACATAGAGTTGAGCGGCTCCTTGGAGAGATTGCCTAATCCACAACCTCCTCATTTTACAGTTGAGGAAACTGGTCCAAAGAGTGGACATGACCTGCTCAAGATCACACCATGGGTTAGTTGCAGAGATGGGAAGCCAGAGATCCTGATTTTGGTTTCTTTCTTTTTACTTGTGTTTCTCAAAGTGTGATATGTACCACCACATGCAAAATTCTTTTCCTTGGCATGAAGGATAATTTTAGCTATGCACAGTTAAAGTACTATATCACAGAAGCAGATCATTCGTTCTCTCTCAAGTCCTTTTCAATCTTTCTCATTATGTCAAGGATTGTATACCTCTGCTATTTTGTCTATAATCTTTCTCTGCTAATCTCCTTTGATAGCGCAAAAGGAACAGACCTCGGCTTTAAGTGCCTCTTAGAATTTAATGTAAGTGTTTTGTTTTCCTGGTATTGATTGTTACCTTACCTTCCATCTATGGGAAGCGACAATGGTTTTCCATTTGAAATAGCAAAATTTTCTTTTAAAATGAATGTAAGCAGATTAGAATGAATCTCCTTTATGAAAAAAATTAAGTAAACCATAGTGTAGGCTGTAAATTTTGAGGAGTACAGGGTAGGTTTCACGTTGTCAAAATGTGAAATGGTTAACTAAAGCTTGGAAAATATTTGATTCTGCCCTTTAGAATGCCCTAAGCCTTTTGAGGATAGATGTGGCTGAATCCCAGTTTCCTTCTTATTCATGTCATGTCTTTTTTATGTAGCAGCCAGAAAAACAATTATTAAATCAAAATGGAGAACATAAAAACTACCCATATACCAGAGATATATTGAAGGTCTCATTATTGGTAACTTTCCTACAATCCAAGAAGTTTGGTCAGTAGTCAATTTTGTTTCAGTATGTATGTATTTTTGTGTGTATTTTAAATTATAAACTGCATGCTATTGCATTTGTTGAGAACAGAAACTGGTTTTATTTTTCAGGGACTTACTTAGGCTCTATTTTAAAATTCTATTTTAGACCTCATTCTTACCTTGTTTTCCCCATCTAAAAAGTTCTCTAATTTCTGATTACCTTGCTGTTCAGTGAGAGGGTGTGAATGAAAGAAAAAGTGGCAAAATGCAATTTATCAAAGATTTTCCCACTGTTATCACATTTTAAAGGTTAGAATGTATGGGATGAATGGAATAAGAATATTAAAGTTATTCATCAGATGGGGGCATAGGTAACTTTCTTTTACCTATAAATAGGTATATGCCTATATGAATTGAATACATGGAGAAAAAGATGTACTAGATTACACTATTTGGGTGATTTTCCTATTGTCTTTAACAGCTAATCTTCCAATATTGCCTAATTTTTTTCCCTGTTCCCTGAAGCAAAAGTTCCTGCTTCTATAATTTAGTTACCCAGAGATGCTGGGGTTCTGAAGACCAATCACTGCTAGGCTGGCATGAGCTAGCCTTCATAAATATCACACAGAACTCATTCATGTCCCCTCATACTGTGGGCCTCTCCTTCTAAGAACTGGCCATTATGTGCTTTTTGTGGAATGCTCCTTCGGCAGAGAATTTATTCTCATTGAGAGGAATCTGAATAAAAAAGAAAAAAGGAAGGCGGAGTCAACTTCTGGTGACTTATGGGCAGTTAGAGTCAAATGTTTGAGAAACGGGCTTCTGAATCAGCAGAGATTTTACAAAGTGCCTGGTAGAGCTGCATACAGGTAGGTAGGGTACTGAGATGCCAAGAAAGAATGCTGCTTCTGTTAGGGCTAATAAAAAGACTGCATTGTACGGCTTCCCTGGTGGCGCAGTGGTTGAGAATACGCCTGCTATTGCAGGGGACGCGGGTTTGAGCCCTGGTCCAGGAGGATCCCATATGCCACGGAGCAGCTGAATCCGTGTGCCACAACTACTGAGCCTGTGCTCTAGAGCCCACGAGCCACAACTACTGAGGCCTGTGCACCTGGAGCCTGTGCTCCGCAACAAGAGAAGCCGCTGCCATGAGGGGCCCGTGCACCTCAACAAGGAATAGCCCCCGCTCACCGCAACTAGAGAAAGCCCGCGCGCAGCAACGAAGACCCAACACAGCCAAAAATAAAGTAAAAAAAAAAAGACTGCATTGCTAAATTCAGGGCTAGGAAGGTTAATGACGGCACATTCTTTTCTAGTATCAAAGATTAACATGATAACTTGCATATTAAAGTTAGTCCAGACACACTGCTAATGGAGGAGACATACAAAATTAATTTCTACAGCACCTCATAAATTATGATCACTCACTCGTCCCTGCCTGATGCTTTGTCTTGGCAAGAGCTGCATGCAGACTTAGAATGGGTGCCCGTCAGTTCCTAGTGGGACATCTTATGCTCCAGAGGAATTTGGAGAGCTCGGGTGTATTCCCTTCAAGTCCTTAATCACTGCCAGTCTTCTGCTGGGTGTCCCCCTGCTGGCATGTGTGCACTTCATCACCAGCCAGGTTGTGATTTGGCAGGCATTTTTGTTTTAATAGTTAATAAGGCAATGGAACTGAGCTGAGATGAGAAGAGTGTGGAAGGTGGGGTAAAGAATGGGAGAGAGGAAGGAAGAGCTGCTCTCTCTTCATGCAGGAGATTCTCCATGTAGAGTTGGGGACAGCATCTTTGGGTAACTGCTCCTTGAGCCCTATAGAGGACCAACGCTCGGCCAACGCAGGAACCCAAGCCCAGTCTTTGAGAGCTCAGGCTCTGGAGTCTGAATGCCTGAGAGTGAGACCTGGTGCAGGATCTCAGGCAATTTGCTTAACTTCCTCAAGCCTCACTGTGCACACCTGTCAAACAGGGAAAATAATAATATCTACCTGATAGCAATGTATATTTTAAATTTTGGTATAACTTACATACAGTGAAATGTACAAATCTGAAGTGTACAGCTCAGTGAATTTTTTTTACATTTGTAGACACCCGTGTAACCACCACCCATGTCAAGATATAGCATATTTCCATTACCCAGAAAGTTACATATGGATATTTAAAAAAATATGATAGTAATAGCTTCCATTTTCATGGCGCTTACCATGGGCCAGGTTTGCTGCTCTAAGTGCTTCACATATTCTTATTTCATTCTCACAGTCTTGTGAAGGGAGGTGCTCTTATTATCTCCACTTTACAGACAAAGACACAGAGATTTAGAGAGATTAAGTGACTTGTCCAGGGTCACACAGACAGTAACTGAGATTCCTGCTCTTAGCATCCATCCTGTACTCCGCCTTATCGAGGGGCCTGGTACTTATTGTGTCAGAAGAATGAGAATGGAGCCTCCTTAATGTCTGACAGTTCTTTCCATTCCTCCTCCTCACAGTCCAGTTTATCCCTTTGCCTTATCTTGGGCCAGTAGGCTGTGCATGATGCTCTAGCAGGAGAGCCCTTGAGGGAAAGGACCAGGTTTTAGCTACATTTCCATCCCAGTTTCAACAGCCAGGTGCATTGTAGATACTCTAGAAATAGTCGTTGGCTGTTGTGCCCTGCAAACCCTGCTTTCCAGTTCCTATTCAATTAGCCTTACTTGGTAAAGTGACAGTATTGACAAACATACTGGTTAGATCACCTGGGCAGTTTGGACTGCTTACCCCTCTTTGGACTCTGCCTAAACCTTGTCTTTGTGATGAGCTAAAAGTTTCAAGCGAAAACCTCTCATGTTACCAAGCCCCTCTAAGCTCCCTTGTCCCAACTTCCTGTGTTCATATATCCCCAGTCAGTCCCTGTTCAGACCCCAGCTGCTTTTCCTTCTCCTCTTCCTTGCTTCTGTATCTTCTTTCCCCTCCTTTTCCTTTCTTTTCATTTCATTGTGGTCTTCATGATCATCACCAGATAAACTTTAATAAACTGCTCTCTGCTAAATGCACTGTGATTGCTTATTATAAATTCTTTATGGAAGGAGGTCATGTACCATGTATCTTTCATATAGTTGAATTCATGCTTGCACATTTATATGAAATCATTCTCAGACCTTTGTCCCTTTGACATCTTCATCTGAATGTCTTACAGGTACTCAAACTCAACACTTCCAAAATTGTATTCATTCTGTTCATGAAAACTTTCTCTTCTTCCATTATTTTTCTGCTGGTCATTTGGAGTTAGCCTTCAAATCTTCCTGTGCCTTATTTTTCACTTTCAATAAATCACTAAGGCCTTTGACTGTTTCCCACATATGCCTTGAGTCTGGTCACTTCTCTCAGTCTTTACCACTTATGTCCTGGTCCTATACACCCCAGTGCTTGGCATTTGCTAGGCACTCCATAAACATTTGTCCAGATGAAAAATAAATGAAGATGCCATGTAAGGACAAGTACACGTCATGAGTCGTCCTCCATTTATTGTTTTCATGTTTTATGTGAGCACATAACGCAGTCAAATGAATGAAAACCATTAGCTTTTCTCAGGTTCTTCTTAGAGCTAAAATTCCACAACTTGATGTCAAAAGCAGCTAATCACTACTGAACTTAATCTAGAACATTAACATTAAAACTCAAAATACAAAAAATCTCTTAAAGAATTTAGTGCCAGAAAAAGCTGTGTTTCTCTTGAGGAATTGGTTCTCTTCTACTTCAGTGATCCATACACTCTAGAACTTGGATGATCTCCTTCATTGTCCGGACAGTTTATCACACAAGTGAGGAGCTACATTTTGTGGGTAATTGAAGCCCTTATGTTACCTTTTACTTTGGCGTGTCATCTCCTTTTTGCATCTTTTTGCACTAAGGTAGCATAGGAAGGAATACATATAACTAAAAATAAATATATCAACAAGTCATGCCTAAAATAAAATATTAATGTCATTTTCATAGGAGTGCAATCTGAGATTCATTGGCAGGGACTGAACATAGTGGAAACACAATGTGTTTCATCGTATGTTTTTATACTGTTCCCGTCAGTTGACTGGTTCTTTTCTTTATTACACTTGGACTGCCCCAAGGGTAAGGACCATATGTTGTCCTCCCTCTGTACAGAAAGCTCATTACATATTGTTGACCGACATGTATTCTCTTTACTTTCTCCCTTCTCACACTTTCCCGATTTCCTCTTCATTGGCTTCAGAATCGAAACAGGCTCTCTTTGATCCTCTCATTTAAATTTTGGGCCTAAGTGGGTGATTCATTTCTCAAGTCACTCTTTCGCTTTGGGCCTTCCAGGGGAGGGCTCGTGTGGGTTCTGTCGCATGAATGGAGAAATGAAGCAGGCAAAACCCCCTGCCCCCTGAAGGCTGTCTCTCTTCTCTGCCTTCTTAGCTGAGTGCTTCTAGAAAAGAAAAACAGGCCAGAAGGAGAATTTTTTCCCATTTTCATTTTTATTTGGGCAGGATCAGGGGGAGGGGGGGCATAGCAATGGTTTTTCCTTCCTCTTTGGAGTTTGCTTCCAATTCTTCAGCTTGTTTGAAAGCTGTTACACTTGTCTGTTCTCCCTTTGTAATAAACAACACTAGATTTTAAATGTGTGAGGCTGTGAGAGGGACCCCAGTTTCCTGTCCTCTGGAGCTGTTATGGGGAAGGTGAGGGAAGGAGAGAATCAGATGATGATTGGAAACAATTACACAGCCCTTCCATTTTGCTAATGCTTGAATCCAGGAGAATTTTCTCATTTAATTCTCTGAAATGAAGGGCCCCTCTGTTGGCCTTAAAGTGCAAACGAGAGGCTTTTAGTGTGTGCTTGTCTCAGAAATGGAATGCCGGCTGTCATATTGATCCAAAACATTGCTGTTGGTTTTTGTTCTTTTTGGTATGTGTAAGTTTTGTGATGCCAGCGATACAGGGTTGTTCGTGTGCAGCTTGAGGATTGCCAGTAAGTGGCATTATTATTCTAAGTTGCAAGCAGAAATGTACAAGGAAGTTCAGAGAACGCTTGCCTGAGCCTTCTTTCAGTCTCTCCACATACAAAAGGGAGCATGAAAATCTGAGGCGTATACCCCAATCATTTCAGTTTATTCCCTCCTCTCGGAACTCAGTTCTCTGGAGTTTGGTATTTCAGACAAAGGACGCTTCGTTTGAATGATGCAGGTAACAGCTTCTAGTCCATTTTATTCCAGTACGCCTGGACCAAGGTGTTTTGTCAAGTGTACGTGTCAACTGCTGGAGTTTCGATGTGCTCTGCTTTGGACTCAAAAACTTCTTAGGTGTAGCATCAGATCCCTATGCCTCATTACACTTAATACAGGCACATCCAATTTTATTGCACTTCACAGATACCACATTTTTCTTTTTCTTTTTTACAAATTGGAGGTTTATGGCAACCTTGTGTTGTCAGATGATGGTAAGCATTTATTTTATTTTATTTTTTTACCAGTAAAGCATCTAAAAACGAAGGTATGTATTTTTTTAGACATAATACTACTGCACACTTAATAGACTACAATATAGTGTAAACATAACTTTTATATGCACTGGGAAACCAAAACAATTTATGTGACTGGTTTTATTGTGGTATTTCACTTTATTGTGGTGGTCTGAAGCCGAATCTGCAATATCTCTGAGGTACGCCTATAACTACAACTGAATTTGTATGTTTTATTTGGATCCTCTTATGGGCATTTTAATCCCCATTTTTGGAGGAAGAGAGGTAAAGTGACGTATTTGACATCACGCATCCTGGCAGTAGTAAGTCGGGGATTCAGACCTAGGTCTCTGGACCCTCAATCCAGAGTTCTGCCCACTTCTCCATAACTGCCTTTGGGATCAGATGAAGCCAAAGATGGAAAGATGTTACAAGAACAGCTGCTCAGGGGAAGTGGTGAAGATGAAGAAACACACGTGCAGTTCTCCTCCTGAACACCCTTCTTCCAGCCCCTAGCTGCTGCCATCTGATTTCTTCAAGGACAGCACAGGATAATGAATAGTGAAATAACCCAACACCAGATAGGTTTCTGATTCTGAGAGTTGCCCTCGGTGTAGGCAGACAGGGCTGTCTCTCTCTGAAATCAGCAAAGACTCGTTCACTCATCTAACACTTCCTAGGATCCTACCGTGTGACAGACATTGTGCTATGAGCTGCAGGAGACATGACCTGATGGAGATTAGGTATCTCACCCCACGCTCTCACTGTCTTCTGGGAAACAGGGAGTGAGAGGTTTGAAGGTCATGATTGCTATCTGCTAGCCAACTGCAGTGAGACGGGTAAGCTCAGGTTATTTAACCAATTGGAGTTGAATAAATGGTTGGTTGAATTTTAAAAAGTGAAGTGAGTGACTAAACTGATGACTAAATCACCGAGTTGATGAATGTTCATTATTATTTAAATCTATGATTCTAGGACTGCGATTTGTTGTTTGTTTTATTCCCCTGGTACTGTAACCTTCACTAAAACATACAAAACAACCAACAATTAAACAAACCAACCAGCCAGGGTCTTGGAATTCCTACTTAAGGCTAGCTTAAGGGAGCTAACAAATTCAAAGGGTGGCTGCCTTCAGTTTGCAGAATCTCAAAGTTGGGAATAATTGTTTGTACTCATGAGCCTGTGAGTGAAGTTGGAACAGTGCTGGCATTGGAGTCTACCGTGAAATCTTGCCTCTGTTGGAGTCACACTAGCTAACTGACCCTACCCTGAGCAAGCTGCTTAGAGTTCCTGTTTTCTCATCTGTAAAATGGGGACAATGCCATATACAGAACAGATTTTGGTAAGGGTTAAGTAGTTTCCCAATATGGTGCCCAGAACCCAGCAGGAGTTCAACATATGTTACCTAGCTCTCATACTTGGTATTCCACTCAGCCACTCCCTTTCATTCTCAATGGATTTCTAGACAAATGGTTTCTACCCTTTATTAAAATTTGACTCCTACTGCTGAGAAAACCCTGTTTGAGTATGTGACCACAGATTAGCTCAGAAAGACTGGTTAAGTAAAGATTGAAATTCATGGAGCCAGGGAATCATGTGAATCTCCAGAGGAGACAGGGGCTGGGGTGAAGGGATTAAAGGATCTGTGTAGCATAGTACAAAAGAAAGGCAGTGGGGTCAAGGATGATATGCTCTGGAAGGGTGTGGGTGGTACTTACTGTTATAATAGGTATCCTAAGTGCTTATAAATGGATTTGAATTTCAGATGTCACTGAATTGGAACAAAATGGGGGCAAAGGATGTAAGACCTAGCTCCTGCCAGTCAAAAAGCTACCTTGACTCATTTCTCCTCTTGCATGAATTTGAAATGGAGCACATTGCTTTGATGAGAATCCTCCTTTAAAGACTGCCCGGATTATCCAGTGTAGAGGCCAGCTGGTTCAGCCCCAAGCTTTTCATTGGCTTCTCCTTCCATTAGCCAGGGTTAGGAGATGGATGAGACAATCTTCTAAGGCTGAGCTACACTCCTCTGGTGTGGCATCGTGAATGTAATCATTCTAAGCATTAGGGAACAAATCAAATTTTGGGTCACTACTCAGTTGGCCATATCTGCACCTTTATATTCCTAAAAGCACTTTCGATGGAGCTAGACTGTGGTTTAATGAGTGTGCTGGCTAGGGAGGAGGTTGGTCACAGTGGCGGTGTAAGTGATCCTGGAAAGTGCAGAGGGGTAACCGAAAGTGGAAGCACCTGTCAGGACACACTGATTATGTGTCATATATAATATAATATCGGACACACTGACTATGCCCTAAGAGCTTGCAGAGGTGTGATAATGGGCCATCTCGGCAGCCACTTCACACTATCAGAGAAATGTTGATGGGAGTCTTTTCATTACTTGCTAGTTGAGGCAGTGAAATGGGCTTCATGACTAGATCCTAACTTGATAAACCCTAAAATGAGTCTCTCCAGCATTCAAAATGCATATGCTTACACATCTCTATAGTACATTTAAACCCATCAGCAAGTTCGATTCTGCCTCTGAACTGTAACCCAAGTCTGTCCATTTTCCTTTGTCTCTCCTGCTACAAACTAATCAAGTTTTTATCTCCTTTCCCCTTCACTGTTATAGTAAGGAGGCAGGGTAGTTTAGTAGATGTGAAAATGGGCTCTGAGATCACATTTTCTATGTTTAAATCCCAGCTCTGCCACTTACTAGCTGTGTAATCTTAGGCGAGTTACTGAATCTCTCTGAGTTTTAGTTTCCTCATCCATAAAATAGGTACAATGATAGACTTCTTCAAAGAGAGACTGCCTGGTAGAGAGTAAGGGCTCAATAACCATTAGACTTCTTTTTCCTCTCTATGAAAAGCCTCCTCAGTCTTCTCCTACCTTCCTCTCTAGGCCCACCCCCTACCCTCTATTAAAAATACAAAAACAAAACATCTTTATTTCCACCCAGTAATCAAACTCCTTACCATGGGCCACAGGGCCTGATGAGACCTGGCCCCGGCCAAACTCTCATATTATGCTTCCCATTTCCTATAATCTGGCCACACTTATTTCCACATGATTCCTCCAACATGTTGAGCAAATTTCTACCCCAGGGCCTTCACATGCTGTTTCCTCTGCTTGGAATGGCCTTCCCTGAGATCTTTCTAGGCTGTTCCCTTCTCACCCTCAGGTCTCAGCTCCAGTTCTCCGTCTCAGAAGGCTTCTTAACTGCCCCACATGGAACAGTCTTCCCTGCACCTCCAGACTCTCTTTCCCAGGTTACCCAGTTAATTGTCTTGCTGGGAGCTATTGGCATTTGTTGTAACAGCATCAACTTTCAGGGCTCTTCCCATGTCTCCTGTAATCGTGATCATTTTTGTGTACAAGAGCTCCAGGAGGACTCTCTCTCCCAATAGCCAGCTCCTGCCTTCTCTGGCTGCCCTCAGGCAGCAGGGCCTGCTTTGCCTGAACACTGAGAGCACCTGAAGTGCCCGGGACCACCCATCCCCAAGGTCTAAATACTCCAGCTGCTTCACCCCTGTGGCCCACCCTGTCCCCAGAGCTCCCCTTCTGTGAGACTTGAAGGCTACCTGGTCTCCTTCCCTTCATGGTCCCACTTCCCTACTCCCCTTCCAGTGTTTTCTGGAACACCTCCTTATTTAATACACCTTCACCCAAACCTCATCTCAGAGTTTGCTTCTCGAAGATCCAACCTAAGACAATTATTATCTTCTTAAATTGTTTCTGATATCCCACTAGAACAGGATATCCATGAGAATAGTACCTGTTACAATAATTATGTCTATATATGTTTAAGGATATAAATATAAGCATATAGACTATCAGAGCTTACAAATTATATTTATAACCAGTGTGACATTTTTGGACATAACCACACTCCCATCACTGTGTAAATTCCAACAATTATACATCAGTCTACTCTTCCTGCCATCACTATGCTTCTGAATGGCGAACACTAACTTGTTATAGGGGTTCGCTTGTAGGTTTAGTGCAATATCATGGTTTATGTTAAATATAAAGGATATATGGCAAAAGCAATAGCTCGGTTTGGACTTTAAGTGGGTATCTAGTATAAAGTTCTGAACGTATGTTTCTTCTTTAGGATTTACTGCCTAATTATATTTTCACCCCTGTAAGATACCTGAAGAGAAAGTTTGCAGTTGCTGAGTTCTGAAATCTCTAAATAGGCTATGTTTGTTGAGCTGGGGAGACATATTCTGGCCCTCAGGGTTCGTAAAGTGGAGATGTATGTCATGGCTGAGGCAGGCTGGAGGGGGAGTGAGGAGTGATTCTGACATTGTACTTAGGCGTGTTTCTGGGAAGGTAAGGAGAGTGAGTCACGAGGAGCTGCTGAAGAATGCGCGGGGGCACAACAGTGGTAGGGTTGTAAAAGGCTTGTAACCTGATCTGGAGTATGAGGTTTGTGGGTAGTTACTGATTTCCCAGTGGGTGGAATTACTTTCCTTCATGAGGCGCTGGCTGGAGGAAGGCGGTTGTGAGAACAAACTGCTATCAGATTAGAGCTGTGTGTGGCGGTCCTCCTTCGTGGCTAGCTGATGGAACCAAGTGGCCTCTGGCATCTGCAGATGCACCCCCTACCAAACAGAAGGAAAGCGGCCGAGCAGAGCAGCGCTGGCCCTGCTCAGCTTTGCCTGGGGAGAATGTTGGGTTTCAGTTAGGGGTCTTCCCTGCTTGCCAAAAGGCTGGGGGTGGGCAGTGTGGGAGAGCAGGGCAAACCTTGGCCATCACAAGTTCCTCACTCTTCTCCAGGAGGGTTGCGCGGAGCTGAATTCGCCTTTCAGTCAATAGAAACTTGACCAAAGCAGAACGACTTTCACTTTAAAGCCTGTGAAAAATCGAACAAGATTGAGGAGTCCATTAACCCATGCTGGTGATAACGTAAGGGGCTGGCTGTGAGTGGAGTGAAATTCCAAGCGAAGGCTGCCACAGGCAGGCTTAGAAATGGGGTAACCACACTGAGGACATGACTGAGGCCCTGACACACACACCTTGTGGGTTTAACCTTTCTCCCCACAGTAAGAGAGGGATTCCCAAACGTTCTCAAGTGTCTCTGTTCTGCTGGTGGAGCCAGGATGTACCTGGGATGGAAGATCAGCAGACATTTCCCTAGTGGGGCCATAAGGTGCCAGTCTCGTCTTCATATGTTTCATGAGTGATTCTTTTGGCTCTACCTCCCTTCACCTCAGCTCCAGGGAGGAGAGGCAATGCCTTCTTTCTATGGGCATTGCTTTGTATCCAGAGTCCTCTGCAGACCCTCCCTCAGTTCTGGGATGAGGTGCATGCAGATTACTGTAGGACTGGTACTGAACTGGTGCCTCTCAAAAAACCACGGGGGATGTTGGTGTACACCAGCTACTGGAGACGGTTTGGATTTAGAATGTGGAGCAGTTACACCTTTTGTCCTCAGCTTTGGACCTCAGCTTCATTTCTGGGATGTTAATGAGAACCTTACTGTTCGTCCTGTTACCTAGACGATAGCCACGTAATGTGGGAAATGGAATGAATAGATGAAATTCTAGTCTGGATACTACAGGAGCACAGAACAGGGTCACCCAAGTCAGAATTGGGGTGTCAGGAACATTGTCCTAGGGGATTTGGCAACTAAGGTAAGACCTAGGAGGCAGGGAGGAGTTAGTCAGGTGAAGATGGGTGGGATAAGTACATTCTGGGCAAAGAAAATAGCATGCAAAAACTCAGAAGCAGGAGAGGAGAGGCTATGGTGGAGTGATGCAGGAGGTGGAGGGTGGAGAGGTAAGGAAGGGCCTGCCCACTAACGGCCTTCAGCTATGCCAGAGCCGCGGTCAAACTCACCCCTGGGAGACTACTGAAGCCCTTCAAGGAGGGAAGTCCCGTGGTCAGGTTTGGGTTTGGGGAAATTTCCTGCTGCTGAGATTGGAAGTGGGAGATCAGTTTGGGAAACTTGGAACAGAGGATGCAGGAAGTTGGCTTGGGGGTGAGATGGGTTTGACTTCCTGATGGAGAAGATGTTGGGGATAGAGAGAGGGAGAAATCAAGTCTGCTTGGCTGACTGTGTGCCCGAGGGTGTCTTTGCTCAGAGTGAGCAAAGAAGGAGCAGGTTTGTGGGGAAGACAGCAAGTCCAGGTGTAGTTCTTAGGAGTGTTCTCCTCTGGGGCTGCAGTTATGGCTGAGATCACAGATATATCTGTGGCCTGATGCACCTCAAGATGGTTTTCCAACGTGGACAAAGGATACATTTTGATCTTTCCATGGAGCTGATACTGGGGAGAAGGAGGTGACGAAAAGGACCATCTTATTTGAAGTATACCTGAGTCGTGAAATTATTGCAAAAGCATATCACACTTCAAGAGAGCTGTGAATCCAGGCAGTGGCATCTTCTGCCATAGGATAAAAGTTTCTCTGAAAAGGAAGACTCCAGAGCCCAGAAACACTGCATTTTCCTCTCTGCAGGTCGCTTTGACAAAAGAAAACTCCTTTCTATGGAAACACAGAGTTGAGTAGCTCTGCGGGTTCCTAAGTTCCTGGTCTGAATTACAGTTTGGACTTGTCATCGCTTGTTGGCCGATCTCCAGGCTTTGTGGGGCTAAGTTACCCAGGCTCTGTTTGCAGGTCTCTCACGCTCATTGCCTCTACCTATAAAGATTGATTTAAGGCTCTGCAATATTTATCTTTTAACCGTTTCTGTTTGTTTGCTTGACATTCAAGCCACAGTTTAGAAATGCTGCTTCCTGAAGCTTTACAGACTAATGTAATTTCACAGCTCCAATTACAAATGAGAAAAATTATTTCATTTCAAAACAGAGGAGCCAGACGTTTCTGAGAAATCATGGTTAACGAGAAGACAGAGTACTTTCTGCAAAACAGGCTATGTTATTAATGGCTTCCTCAGCTCAAATCCCTCTGACTCTCAGCACGAAGAGCCCTCGTCCTGTGGGGATGCTGGTTTTGATCACCTGTAAAGTCGGTGACTTTCAGATTGATAAACCACGGCTTCTGCTGCGGCCTGGTCTGTAGCTCCCGCGACCTCAGTGGTCTGTAAACAATGCAGACATGTCCACTGTCTTTCCACCTAGCAAATACATCCTTCCTCCTGCCACTTCCTTTGGACCTCTGTTTTATGGATCACAGAGTTTTGGATGGGGATTTAATAAATCATTCCGTTTAACCCTTCATCTGATACTTTGAATACCTCTTCATTATCCCTGCCCAGAGACAGCTACCTACTGCTTAAATATTTCTAGGGATGGAGAACTCACTATTAGACTTTTCCATGAGAATCTACTAATTTAGCTCAATTTTAAGTAGAATGTAAAGTCCGGTGACTTCTCAAGGAGATCTTCATTAATATCTAAAATCTTCCAATGGGCCTTTTCCCTTGCACCCACGTCTTTGTAATAAGATCTAACTGAAGTATCTCAACTAGAACACCAACAGAATGAGCTTTTTAGGAAAAACCTGGCCTTTACTATTCTATAGCTCTGTTATATGGCCACTGACAGGTTGCCACTCCCAAGAGGTAGAGGCACCAGGGTTTTTCTTGTCTACTTAAGTCTGCCTCTTATCTCTGTTGGCTCTGCTGCTGTGATGGGCAAGCAGCCCCTGGTTACATTCCCTCCCATCCCAGAATAGTGACTGGCACTTAGGGAGCCTTCAATATGTAGTAGACTGACTGACTAAATGAATGAATGAGTTAATTAACTGCCTCAGTAGATGAACCCTTTGTCTACCTTTACAAACCTCCTCTCTGCAGGTCCTGGTGATCCCATTTACAGATGGAGAGGTTTTAAGTGATTTTTAATCTTGGATCACAAAAGCCTATTGCTCTAGGCTTTAAAACATTGTCTTACTATGCTTTAAACTCAAGACCAACTTTCTTTAAGGTCTTATCAAATCTTTAGCTTCAACAGAGAACAAGAATGTTGTATCAGAGGCTAGGAGTCTAGCGGGGTAGAACCCAGCACTTTTATTCTCATTTGCCATCACCTGGACTACTGCAGTGGCATATACACTGGTCTCTGTCTGCTCTTTGGTCTTTTCTTCCTGCAGCTGCCCTACATGCTACAATGACATGAATCACCTTAAAAAAACATCTTTTGAAGACTCCCTTTGCCCAGAGAACTATGGAAGAACAAGATTTTTGTTGTGTTTTAAATTTCCTTTATTAGAATCTTTTTAATTTTACTAGCAAAAATTAACTTTTCAGAGAGGAAGACTTTATAATTCTTACCTAACTTAAGTGAAGGCACAGTTCTTATCTTCTGATGGGGTTTAATTATGACAACATCAGTGAAGGGAGTTAAGTTTCATGAAGTTGGTGAGGTCATTCATCTCCCAAAGACAAAGAGTTTACAACTTCAAATGAACTCACCTAGTTTTTCCTACAACAAGCATTTTTACACATACAGTTTCCTCTAACAAACAAAAAGTTTCAAAGTTACAAGTTAACATCTTTTAGAAGATAACTTTTAAAACAAACTTCTGCATGAAATTTGCAGGAAATTTCTTTACCCCTTTTAATAAACAGACCTGGACAAAATTTCAACGGACTAAGTATAGATTTAACTTAAATGTTATGGTAATTGGTATGTAAATATTATCCAGTCTTTTTTCTTCTCTCTCTAAACAAAGGGTAATGGCTAACTCAGCACCTTGTATTCTCAGAAGTCCTTAGGCCAACCATTTCTTGAGTCCAAACAAAGTACCATTAATCCGTGGCCCATGATTCCATCTATAACATTAAGCAAAGCTGAATCAAAATTTTTGTTGCCTGTAATTTTCTGTTTCCATAGAACTATAATCTTACACCACCCATTGCATTTAAGAATTTTCCTTTTCAATGTTATCTCCTGTTATTCTACTTCCAAGAGACTATTCTACTTACCCAGGTCCATGTACTCTATTTTTATTTTTATTAAAATTTTATTTTATTTTATTATTGAAGTGTAGTTGATTTACAATGTTGTGTTCATTTCTGCTGTACAGCAGAGTGACTCAGTTATACACATATATACATTCTATTTTTAATATATTCTTTTCTCTTATGGTATATCACAAGATATTGAATATAGTTTCCTGGGCTGTACAGTAGGACCTTGTTGTTTATCCATCCTATATATAATTGTTTACCTCTGCTAATCCCAAACTCCCACCCCATCCCTCCCCCACCCTCCTCCCCCTTGGCAACAACAAGTCTGTTCTCCATGTCTGTGAGTCTGTTTCTGTTTCATAGTTAGGTTCATCTGTGCCATATTTTAGATTCCACATATAAGTGATATCATGTGGTATTTGTCTTTCTCTTTCTGACTTACTTCACTTAGTATGATAATCTCTAGTTGCATCTATGTTGCTGCAAATGGCATTATTTTATTCTTTTTTTATGGCTGAGTAATATTCCACCATTGTATACGTTGCTACATCTTGGTCCATGAACTCTAAATCACTCTCTGTTCTCTAAATCCCCACTCTCCTGATGGCAATATTATTTACTCATCAGTGACCATCTCAAATGATACCTCTTCCATTCACTCCATCAAGATTTACTGAGTAGCTACCATGATCCAGGTACTGTGTTGGGCATCTGAGATTTAGTCTGGCTGTCATGAAGCTTACACTTTGGTTGGATGAATGGACATTAATTATACTAATTAGAATTTAATTACAAACTGACATTAGTGCTCTGAGACAAGGGACGCAATTCTATCAGAGCCTATAAAGTCTTCTATGAACCTTCCAACCATAGATCATTTCTCTCTTCTGAAGCCCTCATGGTATTTTATGACTCTACAAGTCTGAATTCTTTGGTTGTGAGTGACATACACCTAGTCTGATAAATTTAACCGAAAATAAATGTATTTGGATGATAGGGAGCAGTTTAAGAATCAGAGGAAAAGCTGGGGAACCAGTCTTCAGAGAGGGGAGATTCAGAATAGCCCTGAGAGAGGAAGCAGCGAGCCTCCCCAGGGCACTTCTGTGCAGACAGATGAGCTCCAGGAAAGATACTACCCTTTGTCTAGTGATGATGAGCACAGGCTCTGCAGTCAGACTGGATCCACCACTTACTAGCTCTGTACACTTGGGCATGTCCCTTTGTTTCCTCATCAGCAAAACGGGAGAAATAACAGTATCTACCTCCTAGACTCATTGGGAAGATTGAAGTAGTTCATGCAAGAAACTTCAAACAGTGCCTGGCACATTGTAAGCGCTCAATATGTTAGCAATGTCAGCAGTAACTGTTATTAAAGTTCCCTTAAGGTGCAGATCAAGAGGTTATCCTAATTAGGGTCAGGTACCCAACCCTGGTCCAGAGGAGGGCAGGGAGCCTTATGACAGTATCCCTAGGTTTATATCCCATAGCAGGGTGGCTCACCAGGGTGAAACCAGGGTGCTGTGCCAGAGCAGGTATAGATGCTAGGCTGACAGAACAAGAGCTGATGTCTGATTCTTCCCACCGGTATCTTATTCTGTCTTCTGCCATTGCCCTTTGTTCTGTTGCTGATCACCTCTGTCGTATTTTAAATATCTACCGGGTGAGAACCATATATTATCTCTGTACTTCCAGAAATACAGTGCCTTCCACATCAAAGATGTTCAGCACCTACTTGTTGTATTGAATTAAAATAAAATTGGCATATATGATTCACATGTCAGCTCTAGAAGCATCTAGGTAGGGATGGCTTGAAATTTGGGGGGATGTTTTTGATCTCTCAAGGTTTGCCATTTTTAATAGAAATATAGAAAGAATGCTGTGTAGGATTTCAGAAACTTCCGGGTATTTCCTGAGACAGCAAAGCCAAGAGAGTTACCCATCTTTGCAAAGGTATTAATTTATTTAAAATGAAAGTCATGGTGTATAAGGGTGCAAGTGAAAAGTTGTTCATTTTTGTACTGTTTATGCCAGTGAAAAATGTCCATCAATAGGGGTATGACTAAATGAACAAATATGTCCATAATAGAGAATACTATAAAACAGCTATAAATAATTAACGTTGATCCTTCTATGTAATAACATAGAAGGTGCTCCAAAAAATATCGGTGAATGAAAACAATCAAGGTACAGAACAATATGTGCAGTATAGTCCCCTTTTATAAAAAGGCAACAGGGCTTCCCTGGTGGCGCAGTGGTTGAGAGTCCGCCTGCCGATGCAGGGGACACGGGTTCATGCCCCGGTCCGGGAAGATTCCACATGCCACAGAGCACCTAGGCCCGTGAGCTATGGCCACTGAGCCTGCACGTCTGGAGCCTGTGCTCCGCAACAGGAGAGGCCACAAAAAAAAAAAAAAAAAAGAAAGAAAGAAAAGACAACAAAACCAAAATGACACTAAATGTTCTTGTACTGATAACGTACATATGTAAAACATATAAGAAGATCTTGAAAGATGATCATCACAGTGCGATATGTTTTACTTAAATGAAAAGCCAAATCAAAATGATACTACATATTTTATACTGGTATACAAACACACATACATACATTTTTATATGCACATACACATACATCTATATAGAATAGAATAACTGGTTGGTTGCCTCTAGGGAGTAGGGGTTGTGGGAGGGGCCAGAACTGTGAATAATGTTCTAAGGAAATCTTACCCTAATTTTTAAAAAAACTTATTTATTTTTGGCTGCACTGGGTCTTTGTTGCTGCGCGTGGGCTTTCTCTAGTTGTGGCAAGTGGGGGCTACTCTTGGTTGTGGTTCGCGGGCTTCTCTTGTTGCGGAGCACGGGCTCTAGGTGTGCGGGCCTCAGCAGTTGTGGCACATGGGCTCAGTAGTTGTGGCTCACGGGCTCTAGAGCACGGGCTCAGTTGTTGTGGCGCACAGGCTTAGTTGCTCTGCGGCATGTGGGATCTTCCCGGCCCAGGGCTTGAACCCGTGTCCCCTGCATTGGCAGGTGGACTCTTAACCACTGCGCCACCAGGGAAGTCCCTTAACCTAATTTCTAATATTTGCATTTTTTACAAGAAGAAGATATTCATGAATTATTTATTTAATGAAATGTTATCTAAAAAATAAAGAAAAGAAGCTAAAAAACGAGGAAGCTCAGATGCCTCTGAACTGCCTTCATTCCAGAATGCCGGGACATTTTGCTTCCTGTCATCACCAAGGAACTGAAGGAGCTGCTGGAGCAGAAGGATGAGATGCAGCACCAGGTCCAGGAGAAGAAGTACTGTGTCGAGTTACTCAACAGCATTTTGGAGGTCCTCAGCTGTCAGGATGCGGTGAGTCATCGTGATGTTGTAGACGTCCTGGACTCAGACTAGGGCTGAGTTAAGTTCTAAAATATTGATGCTGATGAATAGCATTCGAAGTCTAAAGATCAAAAGTCAATGGCTTTCTCAATGGGCCTACTTTTCCAGTGACTAATTCCCTGGCTGTGAAAGACAGCTTGGGGACTAGAGTTAAGCATGTAGCATTTTGTCACCATATTTCTTGTTGGACAGGCTTTCTCAGGGTGTAGGTATGGACATACTGCAGACTTTTTAGATTGCCTGTCCATTTACTAAAGCCCTGGTTTGCAGGGATGAGGGTAGGAAAGTTTTTCTATGTCTACATAGCCAAGAAGACCCCACTTACCTGCTTTCTTGGCTGATTTTCCTTGGTTTTGTTTCTCCAGTTACCTCCTGCAGTGGTGAAACGGTTAAGACTCTTTCTGGATGAGCAGATTGCTCATGCCTAGACCCTTGAGATAGGTTGAGGCGTTAAGTGATGATAGAGAGATGGCTGTGGCAGTGAAGCCAACGTAATATTGGTCAACATCATTCAGAGATTAGGTAGGAATGAGACCAAAAGGAAAGTCTCAGTGGGAGTAAGTAGAGGGCTTCCAAAGGGCAGAGTCTGCAGAAGATAATGAGGGAGACGGAGTGGTGATAATGGTAAAGACTGAGAGGCAGTGATTAAACACAGGACTACAATTCTTGAGACTTGGAAGACAGAGATAAACGTTCTTGATTTGACTCAGGTTCCTTTTGCAGCCTTACCTTGTCCTTGAATAATGTCCAGGAATATCTGTCCTTATGTGGGCTGGTTTCAGAGGACTGGGTAGACCCAAACAACCAATAAATCTAAGTATTTGTGTGACCATTCTCTCCATCCCCTCTCCTCCCTAGAAAATCCCCAGAGAAGGGCTTTCTGGATGAACGGTGTCTATGATTGACTGTATTAGAAAACTCTGCAAAACAATATTTTTTTTTCCTGCTCATATCCCACAGTCAACCATTATTATCAATTTCCCTGTATGTCTCTCTCCTGTCTTGTCCTTTCCACTCTTACCATCCTAATTTTTTCTTATCTCATTTCTAGGTAAGTGAGATACATAGCTAGCTTCATTTGTTCATTCATTCATTCATTTGTACATATGATGTACCAAGTATGTGCCAGGCATTGGGTACACAAAGGCATGTATTTTTTCTTAAGAAAATACTTATAAACATATAAATAAGCAATTGCAATATAATATAATGACTAAAATCTAGATGCATACTAGGGGTACTGGAACTACAAAAAGACTGTGTGTGTGTGTGTGTGTGTGTGTAAGCATTTTTGTCAAGGAAGCCTTCACAAGAGAAGTGAAGCTTCAGCTGGGTGTTCAAGAGTGAATAGTTAATGATCACAACTGCTACTTAATTTGCTGTTTTCTAGACATTGTGTTAAATGCAATCCAAGCCTTCTTTCTGCTCACCCTGATCACTGCTAAGGATTACCATTCCCATTTTATAGATGAAAACCTGAAATTCACAGACTTAAAAAGTTCAAGGCCAAACAGCAAATAAATTGTAGGGTGAAAATCGAAACCCAGGTTGGTCCAACTCCAAAGTCTGCATAATCGTAGGCACTGGGGATATAAAAGCATGGTCTTTTCCCTCTCATTTTTTCCTATCCTCATCCTTTTTTGGGGGAGAGGGAATATAATGCCCCAAAGCTTGGATATCTAAAATTCACTCTGTGAGAATGTCATGGTGATGGTGTTATTTTCATAAGCATGTTCACTAGCCAGCTATTGAACTGGTTCCACTCTTTGTTATTCTATCTTTAAAAAAAATTTAAGGGAATGTTTGATCTTACTCTCACAGTGTAAAAACATGATGGTTGGCCTATTATTTCTCCAGAAACTTCCCAAATAATGTTGCCTCTTCTTGTTGAAAAGAATTTAGTGTTTCTTACATTTTAGTAGTGCTCACGTCCGTTTTCATGGGGAAAAAAATCCTAGATGCTTGGGACTACACTAGTGGACCCTGGTTTGAGGAACAGACTTATAATGTGTTCTGCCAATTTCCTAATTTGGGTAGAGGGATGGCCCCAGTACACAGTTTATTTGTTAAGCAGCGATGCTAGGCTCTGCCTGTCCCATGGGAGTGGCCCCCTAGAATTCTATGCTGGCAGGTTGTCATCACTTTGCACATTGGGTGACACCAGACACTGGTGAGAAGAGGCTGCTCTCTCACACACCCTGAATACTTGGGACTTCAAAGCCAAGAAGCCAAGGCTCTGAGCTCCCCTTGGTGGATTGTGGCAGCTGGACTTGAGGCGTGTGGGTGGTGCAGTGTCACTCCTCACTGCCTCCGAGCGCACTGCTTTTATAGTGACTTCTGAACGTGGGGACTAGCCCGCCTCTTTCCCAGGATGAGCAACTGTCTTTGCTGATGAGTTGTTAAATACTGTTATTACCGTTGGGTTTGGTACAATGTTGGTACAGTGTGTGAGCTTCACATCTAACTTCTCCAGCTCATGAAGATGGAAATCTCTCCTCTTCTCAAAAGCTTTTTCTTTCGCGAAGAAGATTCATTCAGCAACCACTATAACTTTGAGTTAAACCAGAAATCAGAAGTTGCAAAGTGTCTAATCTAAATCTCTCTTATTCTAGTATATGGCAACTGTCAACTCTGCCTACACATTACATCACCCAAGGAGCCTTTTTAAAAGTAGCTGTTGCTAAGTTCCAGTCCTAGTGGTTGTGATTTACTTGCCTGGGGTTGGCCAGGGCATCGCAATAACATGTTCACCAGGTGATGATAATAGGCAGGGTGGAGGACCACAGTTCTAGTGCAAAAGGTCTTAAACATGATAGTACATCCCAGTGACCTGGAGGAGCTGTTAAAACAGGTTTCCGATCATTAGGTTTGGAGGATGGGGCCTGATCATTTATTTATTTATGTATTTATATTTTAAAAAATATTTATTTATTTAGGCTACACCGGGTCTTATCTGCGGCACGTGGGATATTTGTTGCAGCATGTGGGCCTCTTAGTTGTGGCATGAGGACTCTTAGTTGTGGCATGAGGACTCTTAGTTGCGGCATGCGTGTGGGATCTAGTTCCCCAACTAGAGATCTAACCCGGGCCCCCTGTATTGGGAGCACAGAGTCTTACCCTCGGGACCACCAGGGAAGTCCCCTGATCATTTATTTTTCTAACAAGTGCCCAGATGATGTGGATACTGCTGGTCCAGGGATACACTTTAAGAACCACTACTCTAATGTGACCTAATTTTTTTTTATCTTTAGTATTCACTGGAAATGGAAGAACAGTTGGGCTCATCCTCAGTTCTTTACCTTCTTAATTGAAGGGCCCTTTCCAGTCTATAAAACTTTGCATCTTCCAGTGTGGCATTTAATAAACCATAAAACGGCAGAGTCTTCAAACACATTCATTTGTACTCATCAATTCATTTTTATGCAGTGGTGGGGACATCGCCTGTACAAAGATCTGACTTTGAAAATCCAAACCATCAGGTGTGCTGTTGGTTTCTTCAGGCACTAACTCTTCAAAATTGGAAATTTCGGAGAAAAATTCAAAAGGCTCCCAGGGTAAATTCCTGGATTTTTCTTCTGGTTGTTTGGATCCTCCCTGTTGATAACAACATAGCCATCTATTTCTTTACTGACTTTTTCTTGGCACCATGGGATAGTTGATCTCTCCAGCCCAAGAATGGACTATACCTACTGGAACCATTGCCCAAGGGCAGAACCACGTGTAGAAATTTAGCAATTACAGTGCAGTATGCCAAGCTTCCTTCTGGGGGGCATTGTGTGTTTGGGGGTTGGGAAAGAATGTTTGTCTTCAATAGATTGTCATCGTTTGGGTAATTACAGCCCAGCACAGCAGGCCTGGCATGTGGAAGCTATGTTTTCCTGTTATTACCGTATTCATGGTAACCCTGGGTGGCATATGACTCAGGGAGGGATGTCCACCTAAGCCTGGATGTTGATATTTTTGTAATGATAGTGTTAAATCCCCTCACTCAGCTTGCTTGCTGTTGCATTTAACATAGGAAAGGGACAGGCTCAGGTGTAGGATGAAAGGCCTTCTGCCTGTATTAACTCCTTTTCTCCCCCTCACCGAGAGCAAGTTTAATTGTCAACTTAGGTTACTTTAAAAGGTGGTTTCACACTGGCTTTGTTCTGTGCCTTGCTGGCTGCCAAGTAACTCATAAAATTTAATTTTGCGCCAGACCTGGAGAGAGTTGGCTTTCCCCCCCTCTTGAAGCAGGCTTTTTGTTTCTGTGTTTCATTCCTCTGACACAGACGGGAGAGTCGTCATGTTGAACCCTGCTTAGCAATCACAGAGTGGGTAAAGGTGACTCCTGGCTCTGAAGAGAAGTTGGTGTTGGTTGTATCTGCATCATGAAGGCAGAGAATACACAGAATCAGCTTAAAAAATAAACCTCTGAGCCCATTGACTAGACCTGAGGGGTTTTGTCGAGGCCCTCTGTTAGTCATGATTAGTTTGGGGTTTCTGGTGTTTTTATTCATCAGCTTAGACGCTGATAGAGAGGGCTTTTGCTCATGCTTTTGCTCATGCTTGAAATTTCCTTTCCAGTTCCTGTTCTTTTTATGCAAGTAAAATCTTAAACTCCTTTTAGGTTCAGCTCAGGTAATAGTTCCTTTCTGAAATCTCACTTCTGTGTCCTCTCCACACACACCCCTCCCGCACCTGCCAACCTCAAGGCAGGTTTAAGGGCTTCCTTCTCTGTGTTCATAACTATGTGTTCAGACTGATATCACAGCACTAATTGCTTTGTGTTACACTTTCCTGTGTGTGTCCCATGCCAGGCTTTGCGCACAGAAGCTCAGAGAGCAAGCCTCCCTCCCCCAGCTTCACAGAGCTTACACTTTCAGCCTTCCCTCTTGCCAATTCCACTTTTACTCTCCAACTCCTGCTCCATTAAAATTCTTTCAGTCCCTCAGGGGCCACACTCTCTCTCTTCTGGGCTGCTGTGTGTGCTGTTTGCTCTTGTCGGAATGCATCACCTCCTCTCTTTGCCTTGCTAAATATTCAGAAGTCAGATGAAATGTCACTCTCCCCAGGAAGCTTTCTCTAACCCTCCTCCATACCCCTCTCCTGTGGCCCATAGAGCTTATGCCTGCTCTGTCATAGCACCTGGGTTATCATCCTCTGTGGACCCATCTGCCTGTGTAATTGGGAGTGCCCTACCCTAGACTGCCCTGCCCTGCCGCGCTCCCCTTCCCCATTGCCCATCCCGCACAATGCCTATCTGTTGAAAGAACGGATAAGTGAATGAATAGGACTCGTCCCAATCAATGGCAGAGACTGATTTCTCCCTTGGGTCTTCCACTCTGAGTGCTAGGAGGGTATGCTCCTAACTCTTTTTGTCTTCCTTGGGTGTCAGGTGCAGGGGTTGAATTAATCACACTCAGTTTATGACACTTTATCCTCATTGGTCTGTGCAAGGCCCTCTCTTGTTTCGTGTGTGTGTGTGTGTGTGTGTGTGTGTGTGTGTGTGTGTGTGTGTGTTTCTTACCTTTATCCCTGTCTCCTGCTTCCATTCCCCTACTTCGCTTACCTGCTATGGGCGATTTGCCTACTGTGTTGAATACACATGTGTGAGTTTGGGTGCATGTATTTTAAAACACACAAACACATACACTCACCCTCATGTCTCTTCCTTACAGAGGAGCAGACATTGACTGCAGAAGGCCATTAGCGTCTTCAGTTCTGTTAGGGTCCCCATGGGTGGGGAAGGGACTGAGGCGTGCACAGGGAGTAGTCTGCTTAGAGGGTGTTCTCCGTCTAGCGCCACCCCTGACCTAACCGTGTGTGATAGAAGCAGACCCTGCCAGTCTGTGCTTGGGTGTCTTCCTCTGAAATTCTAGGCTCTCTGAGAATCCCAGGCAGCCTGCATGATGCAGGCTTGAAGAGAGGCTGATGCTGCCTCTTTGCATTATCATTTAGTTTCCAGGATCAATACCACACTGCAAAAACAGCAGGGTTTTCTTCTAACCTGTCTGCTCCCTTGTATATTATATAAAAGGTAGGGAGACAAGGCTCGCTGAAATTCTTTTGTTTGTGGTGCATTCCAAACAGAGGACAGCCAAGTAAGTCCTAAACTTAAAGTTGAAATAGATGAGAATGCTGTACCTTCTGCTGTGTTCAGGGCCATTTCTTTTACCCGTTGCTCTTCCTCTGCAACCGTGGTGTTAGACGTGCCCTTCCTAGGCCAGTGGAATGACATTACGATGTCATGGACGGTGACATACAGGATACTTTCTCTCCTGGCACCTTTTAGCCTGCAGAGTGCTTTCTCATACATCACAGTTGTTTGTTTCTGGCCACCACATGGCAAGATTAGCTTTATTAGCCCCATTTTACTGGTGAGGAAGCCGAGCCTCAGAGAGAGACTTGGTGACATTCCTAACTAAGGTCAGAGAATTAGTAAAAGGCTGAGCCTACAGGGAATCACCTCATCTCACTCTGAAGCCAGCCTTTCACACACCACAGTACCTTCCATTACTTCATTTATGCTCTGCCATGTAAGAGCTCTTTACCAGCATTATTTCCCCGGTGGAGGTAAGAGCACAAGCTTTGGAGTTAGGCTACATTCATGTATCCATCCCACAAATAACGTAGAAAGCACCATGTGTACTACACTACATGCTAGAGCTATAGGGCTGAGCAGAGCTGGAGTGCATCCTAGCTCTGCTTCTTATTAGCTGGGGAACCTTGGGAAGTCATATAATCTCTTGGAAAAAGGTGGTTGTTCTTTCTCTGGGTGTGCCAGGATTACAGTAAACAAGAACATCTGTGAAAGCATGCAGCCCTTATTTGGCATATAATCTCTACCCGATACATGTGGTTTTGCCTCTTCCTTCACTATTCCCCTTCCCTCCTATGCTCCTTCCACTGTTCCAGGCGGCTTCTGAAACATCCCTGTAATTCTTTTAAGAACAGTTAAGGGCCAAGTGGTCTCCTGGAAGAACGGCAAACAGGTTCTGAGCCTGGGGAGGACTTGGTACCCCATTAGCCCTGGCGGCAGCCAGATGCTTTGGAGCCCTCCAGATCCTT
The DNA here is from genome assembly GCF_963455315.2 of Globicephala melas. Taxonomy (NCBI): domain Eukaryota; kingdom Metazoa; phylum Chordata; class Mammalia; order Artiodactyla; family Delphinidae; genus Globicephala; species Globicephala melas. The sequence goes on from NC_083316.1 coordinate 144,770,010, forward strand.
TGGAGGCATCATGGGAGGCTTGCCAAGAAGCAGCAGATACCGCTGCTGGAGCAGTGCCATCGCCTGCAGGGCATCTGGACCTCGTCAGGTTTCCTGGACGGACTGGAGAAAAGTGTCATCCTGCTGTTTCAGGGGCTCCTTCGGGTTATTCCGGTACTCGGGGGCTCAGGATAACCGCTGTATAATGGGGTGGTGTGCTGGAGCTGGCTCATCCCAGCTCATGAGAACCAAGTTTTAAATTTTTAGGAATTTTGTGAGTTATTTGTTAGGTAACAGCCATTATTAAAATTTTATATAGATATCTATAACTAATAAACTACATTGCAATCAAAGGTAATAAATGCATACTCAGAAGTACCACTTCCTAATTATCTTACCGTATTTTATTCTTATCTGTGTGCTCGAGGTTATTTACATTGTTGTGTCTGTATGGTAGAAATACATACAGATATTTAATATTATAGATAGTAATGTTTAATGCTCTGCTGCAGCCCGTTTCTTCCCAGTTGTGTTCAGTGATGTCACAGTGGTAGCTTGAAATCAACCATGAAGGAAGTACTCTTACCAGAAAATTGACAAACACTTAATATCCAGACTTGTATTTTTTTCCCTTCCTGGAGAGACAGTTGATAAACATTTACCAGCATACCACTGTCTGGGACTCAAAGGAATTGCCCCAAATGAGAAAAACCCACAGGCACAGGGGAGCTGCCTGTGCACTTCCGTTCTCCCCAGTGACCCTGGATCTGCTGCTTCTAAAGGTTCTCATGAGACTGGGCAATGAGAAGATGCTCCAGGGATATAGCAATTTAAAGACAAACTAAACCCCCAACCTAGAGCAGAGATAAAGAAATGTGTTTCATTTCCCATGACAATTCTTACTGATTGGCAATGGCTTCTTTCCTAGTAGCGTGGAGAATTTTGAAGACTCATGTGGGCCAGTGAGAACGAGAGCCCAGTTTCCTGCATAAGTGAAGGTTGGGGATGATGACTCTGGTGCCATGGATGTGCTGTGCCTAAACTAGATGTCTGATCCATACAGCTGTGGGAAAGTCACATTTGACAGGGAGATTATTATCTTTCACCTCAGTAGCTTTGGGCCTTTGGGCCTTACATAGGGTTTAAAGATGATAAGAAGCTCATCATTTTCAATTAGGCAAACACCTCAGTTATCATTATTACAGGAAGAACCACCAATGGATACTGAACGTGATGGGCAAAAGTATGATGAGAAACAGGATATCTGCATAGTCTCAAAGTATCCTCCCAAAGTATCCACTTATCAATGACACAAGGAAAGATAGTAACTTTACAGTGGAGAAACCTGACAGACACCACCTTAACCAAGTGATGAAAGGGAGCATCACCAGGAAGGGCACACATCAGCATCATGTGCCTCCTGAGAAAGGTACTGAGAAGGACACGACACCGTTCTTTTGGGGAATCCTGCCAAAAATACACAACCTCAGTCTAATAATGAGAAGACATTAAACGATCCCCAACTGAGGGATATTCTACAAAATAACAGATGAGTACTCTTAAAAACTTGAGGTCATGAAAGATGAGGAAATACCGAGGCACTGTCACAGATTGGTGGGGACTTAGGAAACATGGCAACTAAATTCAAACTGCGATTCTGAATTAGGTCATGAAGCAGAAAATGGCGTGAGAAGGAAAATTGGCAAAATTAGAATAAGGTCTGCCATTTAGTTAATAGTATTGTACTGATACAAATGTCCTGCTTTGATAGTTGTGCTCTGATTATGCTCACATTAGGATGTTAACACTAAGGGAAGCTGGAGGAAGGATGCATAGGAATTTTCGGTACTGTTTTTGCAACTTTTCTGTAGGTCTAACTTTTTTATTTTTAATTAAGCTTATTTTTGAAGTATTTCAGGAATGATTGCTCACTTCCAAAGAATGCATTTTGAGGATGAGCAGTTCCCCAAAGTACACCTGATCCAGTGTGAAGGGCTGCTGATAGATAAGGAGTTTTCTCTGCTTTTTCAGTCAAAACAACAAAACCCACAGACAAATCACTAGCCTTAGTAGAGGATTCCACTCTGTTAACTGCCTCAATCTGTCTGGAGGTGATTGGAACCTCCGACTAAATGAGCAATTGTGTAATTACTTGACTAATCTGACATCAGCGTGCACTAACCCAGAACTAGGCTCTGGGGACCGGGAACGTGGAGTATTGCAACCTCTCCTGGTCTCGAGGACCTCGCAGGCTACAGCATTCACTTGGGCTATTTGACAAGCCTGTTCATGCGGTAATTGCTAGGCCAGCGTTTGGGACATGAATGTCGCCTGATCTTTGTTTGGCAGGCTTGGTAAGTGGGTGGTTTGGCATAACTTACTGGATGGTCTTTGGGTCGTTTCTTCTCAGGGGAGTCACCTGGAAAATTAGAAGACAGTTTTTGTTGATGGTTGACGAGAACTCCTCCCAATAAAATGAATAATCCAACACCTTCTGCTCCATCAGCACCAACTAGAAATACTTCTGAAGGTCTTCTTCAGTATTCCTCTATTGGCTATGACCAAAGTTTAAAAGAGTTTGCCTGCAGCCAAATCCACTACGTCCTCTCTGCACTCCCTCCCGACGGCTTCCCAGGGCCAGGACGAGGGTCAGGCAAGTGAGGCACTTGCCTGGGGGTGGAGGCAAAGTATAAGTGGGCACCAGAAATTCAGTAATCAAGAAAAAGAATATTTCAGTGCAATATTTTTAAAAATCAGTATTTTAAGATTTTGTTTGTCATACATTTTTTGCATTTATATATTTTTTAAAAATGTAGCATTAAATTTTATTTGTTTTGACTAATGAGTTTCTTGACACTCCTGAAATTTTTCCTCCTGGGCAAGTGCCTTGATCACCTTACCCTCTCACCTCAGTCCTGGCTCTGTATGGAGGCTTCAGTCAACACCAGCAGCCTGCGATGGCAAAGCTAGACTCTGACCCATGAATGGGCAAGCTGGCAGCTTGCAAGAGTGGAGAAGGTACCTTTCCATTCACCCCTGTTCACAAGACTGTGGAGTATGCTGTGAAGATCAGTGTCTGTAGGGAACCCTTGCATAAAAACACAAATTGAAAGGAACAATCATTTACACTAAACCTTCACTGGACCAGCCACTTGTTTTCCAAAAAAACATTTCTTGCATAATGTTTGAATTAAATCTCCTGTTCACAGTTGGGAGGCATGAGTTAAAAGCCCGCTCAGCGGCAGAAAAATATAGCTATATTTGGTCCAGGTTACAGTTACTGAGGGAACTATAACTTTGATTTGCTCAACTGGTATAAATGTAAATCCTTAAGTGAAATGTGTTAAGTGAGGAAACAAGTGCTCTGTTTTTGAAGATGCTTTTGATCCACAGCTCTGTCTATAGAGCCCCAGCTGTCATAGGCAATCTGGGGGCAGCAACCATGACTGCACTAGGGACGTTTCCAGAAAACCACCCAAGAGTTCTAGAATGGACATTCTGTCAGGGCGATTTTAGATGATATTAGTCTTAGAGATAAACACAGTTGATTTAGCAGCCAAGGTTAGAAAAGACAACGTTTAATTCCAGCACAATTTCTCCAAGCAACATAGCATGCTGAAGTTGTCTTTCACTCTTAATTTATTATCTTTTCCTTTACCTGGAATACAAACTCAACTTAGCTTTTCTCTGCAGCCACATTTCCTACTGCTTTCAGTGGCACTCTGGGTTCTGGGGAGACCCCTCTTCCTCTCCCACTAAGCCTTCCTGCTCCTTGCTCTCTCTGTCATTTACCTGTTTCCTCCATCTGAAAAGCATTTTTTTTCTTCCTTCTTCTTGTCCTGAGGGCCTCCAGTTGGTGGTTCACAGCCTGAATCTAGCCCACAGATGTGTTTTGATTGGCTTGCCAAATTATTTACTAAAAACCACAATCCCACCACTTCCTATTGTTTCCTAAGTGTCTGTTCCCATGCATTTGTTTCTGTCTCAGCCTTGTAAGTATCTCAGCTGTGACTCCTGAAAGCCAAACCTTGCCCCTCCTGATAGACCCAACCCAAGTCCCCTCGCATTAAGAAATCATCCCCGGGCTTCCCTGGCGGCACAGTGGTTGGGGGTCCGCCTGCCGATGCAGGGGACGTGGGTTCGTGCCCCGGTCCGGGAGGATCCCGCATGCCGCGGAGCGACTGGGCCCGTGAGCCATGGCCGTTGAGCCTGCGCGTCCGGAGCCTGTGCTCCACGATGCGAGAGGCCCCAACAGGGAGAGGCCCACATACCACCAAAAAAAAAGAAATCATCCCCGATTCTTTTTGCCCTACCTTAGTCACTTTCCCTCCTGCATGCTGACAACTTCTGACTTATCATAGAATTTAGCACTTAATTGTGTGCAGTGTTATGTTTGTTATTGTCATATTGGACTGTCAATATGGACTGTCAATAGGACTTCAATATGTTGAAGCAGGACTAGCACTTTTTTTGTTATTTCTCTTTTCTATGAAGGTGACGTCTTTCCACCTCACTAAACATTAACTGAGCGCCTACTGTTGTCAGGCACCGTTCTAGGCATGGGGGCAGGGGGCAAAGGTGATTAAGACAAAATGCTCCCTCATTTACAACTACCTCTGAGACCTATTTCCCAGTACTCCTAGCTCCAGTCCGTAGTCTATTCATTTTGGGGGGCACACTTGCCCTGCACCTTCCTCCATGGTTAGCACTCCTCCTACTGCCACCATGAGCTCTTTCTGAATGCATTTGTTTCCAGATCAGAGCTATTTTGAAGCCTGGGTTAATTCTCCTTATCTCTGACCCCCCAGCCCATTTCAAAGACATGTATTTACCCCAGTCGTCTAGAATTTTGACATAGACTACCATTTACTGCAAGTGCTCTTATGTGGGTGTCCTATAGCTGGTTTACAGACTCTCCATGGATAGGGCTGATTCGATCTTATATTTTTTTTCTATATTTGTACATTGCCTGGGCATAGTGCCCAATTCCGAGCAGGAACTCAATAATTAATCTTTGTGGTTTGATTGATCCTCCTATCTTCAATGAGTCTACTTTCTAGAAATACATGCTGACACTAATTTTATTTTTTATACTCAGAAGAACCTAATGAGAAAGGTAAATCTGCTGCTGTTGCATTAAAACCTCAGATAAAAAGCAGGTACTAACTTTGAGTATTGTTGTGCTCCCAAAGTTGTTATATATCAGTTTAGAATTCAGCATGCATTTTCCCACAGAAATAATGCAGAAGAATAATGGTGGTCAAATTTCCAGGCCAGCCTGTTTGAGCACGTTTAACCTATAGTGTAACTGAACTCTGGACAGAGGGTAGAGGCTCATATTTACGCGTCCATATTACATGAATAGTTTACAGAGGTGGTAGGTACTTCACCTTACCTGACTCTCATCACATTTTGCTCACCTTTGAAGTGTCTTTTAAGCCTCATGGATGCAGGGACTGCATCTGTATTGTTCACTGCCATATCCTAACATAGCATCTGGTACAGACTGTGCAGTCAGAAATACCTGTTGGTTTTCATTGAGTTAAATTCTAGTTGAAAGATTATGAACTTTGGAGACACATAGACCGTGGATTCACCACTAGCTAGCTGTGTGATCTTGGGGAAGCTGTATGTCCTGCCTGAGCCTCAGCTTCATATTTTGTTAGCCATGGCTACCATGTTGATACTCAATATGTGTCTCTTCTTTCCTTCCCTCTTGGCCTGAATTAATCCCTCAAAAAGTATTTGATTAATTCATTAATGATGTCTGCTTTCCATGCTGCATTGGTTGAGGTGGTGGTGACAGGGAGGTGACGTTTGATATCAGAACCTGCAACAGTTTTTGAGACCATGTGAGTTCTATATCCAGCTCTAGTTCTGACAGTCTGTGTGATCTGAGGCAGGTCACTCAAGTATATCTGTGAAAGAGTGATGATGGATTTCAGTTATTTTCAAGCTTTTCCACCTAAGTATCTCTAATTTCAGGTGAATAAATATAAACTCTCAATGTGCTGGGGATCTTGCCCAAAGGTTGAATTTATTTGAATTCAGTCTCGTGTCTTATCTTAATTACTCATGCATACTTTATTTTCTAATTCATGATAGATTAATGTTTTCAAAGTATTACTGTTATTTGTGAGTCACCCATAAATGAATGTTTGCTATAAGCCAGATGCTTTGTCAAGGACCTTATATACAGAAATCAACTCTTACCATAATCTTGTGAGTAAGCTGTTATCATGCCCCTGTTACTGATGAACAAACAGCAGATTAGCAGCAGAGTCAGAATTCAATCTGTCTAAATCTGAACGTTTCCCCTACACCTCCTCAAGGGGTAAGTAAAAACAGACTTCCCTTGGCCATCAAGTATATTAATAAAAATGCTATGCCATGTTAACTGGAAAAAGCAGAACACAAATTGTCTGCGAGCTGCAGAGGGATTTCTTAGGCATGAGAGCTTGAAGGCATCACAGAAGAAGGATTTAGATATGTTTCAGGGCTGGATTATGGGTATATTATGTCACTTTTGTTCCTGGTAATATTTGTGCAAGAAATAATGACTTTAAATAACTACTCTGTGTAATTTAGAAGTATACTGAATGGATAAAGGGATAGTTGATTTTGTTAGACATTATAATTTTTCCTGTACATTTTTGTGAGGGATCAGAAATGTAAAAATGCAGGCAAAGCTGGTATTTTTTATGTCCCCCTCTGGCTTGACAAGCATCCCTGTAGCTGTGAGTAGGTAACAAGGCAGCTGTGCCTCAAAGAACCTTATGGAGAGGCACTAGAAACCTCATAAGCAGAGTTTGAAAGCAACCTCCATGGAAAGGGGAGTATTTTTTTTTTTTTTTTCTGTGAGTAGAGAAACAGAAACTTTAGGGAACAGAAGAGATGTTTTTATATCTGGGGACAAGGAATGGCACGATTCAGGGAAGGTTGGAGAGGAGTAGTTATAATCTTCCAAGCTTCTAAACGACCCCTAAAAGACTAAATATTTATCTGCTTGAAACCTATTCTGAAAGGCAAGCTACAACACCACATCCTCTTAGTTATAGGGTAAAAAGTGAAAGAAGAGGAGATGGTGTCTTCATATAAGAAAAAGAAGGAAAGAAACTGTCAGCATCTTTGTTCTTTGAGAATAGATAACACATCTGATATTTTGCATCAGACTCTGAATTGATAAGATGTAAATTTAGGCAATATCATTCATCTATCCATTCATCCTTCCATCCATCTGTCCAACCATCCTTCTATTCACTGACACATTGATTTTATATATTTATTCATGTACTTTGAGCTTCCTCTGTGTCAAGGAGATACCGCACTTTGGTCATTCAGAATTGAAATATGTGGTCCCTTAGTTTTGGGAAGTATGAGTAAGGTTTTGTGGGCACCCAAAAAGAACAACGACTAATCCTGCCTGGGGTGAAGTGGGAGTTTAGAGTGATTGAGTCAGAAAAGGCTTCCCAAAGGTGATGATTGAGCTGGGTTTTCTGACTGCTGAGTCACCTGATTGGCAGGTGGCCATGGGTAGAAGGGCATCGCAGACACAGGTAAAAACTTGCTCTTAAAGGCATTCAGGTTCTTCTCTGTGGGAAGAATGAGCTGACCAAGGGTGGCTGGATTAGGACCTGGGAGAAGCAAAACTACACCAGACACAAAAGACAACCCCTTGAAGGAGCTGGTTGCAGTCCAAGGCTAAAGTGAGGTGAACTCTGCCACGTGATGACATTGTGATTATGGGAAGATTAAAATCACCCCAGAACTAGGAGCATTGGGAGTGGAAGATTACTTCTAGATGCTACACACTTACCAGAAAGGAACTCAATGTACTTCTAGGACTAAACACTTGCATTTCGTTCAAGATGAATTGGTTATACTAATGAATTATGCTAGACTCTCGCTCGCTGAGAATAAAAAGGGACTGAATACTCAGAAGAAGGACTTCCCTGCTTGCAGCTGGTCAGGGAAGGATCAGAGCCAGGGATTAAAGTGGAGGGCACTGAGTATATTATGGAGACCAGGAAATAGATGGCCGCCTTCTTTTCCAGAAAGCCACCAGAAACCATAGATCAAATTGGAAATTTTGGAGTAAATCAGAAGAATAAACTAGTTCTTCCTCTTTCAAATTTATTGCAGATATATAGTGGTCAGAGAGAGATAATGAGGGAGGAGGAAGCACACAACCTAAACTTTCTGAAAAGAGTTGGCTGGGGATGAAAGTAAATATTAGCTGTGTGATAGAACTTTAAAAATATTTGAAATCATCATTACAATTTGGGAACAGTGAAGAAAATCACGCATGCTTTATGAACATTAAAACAGACACATGCACATGCTCTGGGGGTCAGTGAGGGGAGAGAGAGAGAAAGAGAGAGAGGGAGGGGGAGAGAGATTGGACTCCACCTTCTCCAGATGAGGAAAATGCCTTTGTTCTAGGAGGAAGGATTTTATCAGCACCATGGAGAGCGGCACAAGTTTTGTATTGCTCGTTCCTTCTAGAGATGAGTTTCCAGGGAGAGTTTTTCTTAACTGAAAAGGCAACATCGATGTCTGTGTAACTGCACATGGAGATCAGAGGATGCACATTCACTCCTCAGACTTATTGCTCTTTTCCGGCCAGTTCTCTTGCATTTAAGATTGGCCTACTTCCTCCATCCCCTCCAGGCCAAGCAACAGAGGTTCAAGGGTAAGATTTTAAAGTCTCCTCCTGTTGGTGGTAATTTTTCTAACGTTTCTGGCCTAATTGATCTTTAAGACTTGTCAGTGAGCGAGGGCTCTGAATTCTGGCTGAGACACAGGATCCTGGGATGTTTCATGAGACCTGTTTCTGAGCTCAGTTTTGTGCCTGCCTGATTTGGGAGGGATTTGTGGGGCAGAGAGTCCATTAAAAAAAAGAGGACAGTAGAGTTTTGATTTGGGGAGACCCTACTGAGGAAACTAGATCAGTCACCGCCAGATGAGCTGTCTGGTATCTCTATTCTTTGTCGGGAGGATTAGGGACATTTTCACTGTGGGAAGGAGGTTAGAAGATTGTGTATGTATTTTGATTCCACTCTCAGCTTGTCTAAGAACCCCTTAGTCATTTGTGTAGGGTAAAGCTGTGTGGCCCATACAGTTGAGGAAGTCCACGCCCAGAAGCTTCTAGATTTGACATTCTGATTTCATCCCCTTATCTAACAATCTCTCCTTACTCTCTACAACAGTTATCTGACATCTCGTATTTGCTTTTCTAATTAATTAATTAAACGAAATCTACATCCCCTTAATAAAAATGTGGTGATTACTTCTTGTGTGTCAGATATTTGTGCTAGGTGTTGAACCTAAAATAATGACACAGACCTAATCTCTGTCCTCAAGGATCTCACAGGTGATTCACAATCTATTTGTTCAACCATGAAGCGGGGTCAGGTAGGAGTGGATATGTTATGACTTTTACCTCAGAGGGGCTTATGGTCTAGTATTCTAATGCTCTCATTCGGGGCCTCATTTTAACAGGAGAGAATTAGCCTTCAGTCAAAGAATGACATTTTATTCATGGAACCTCAAATATCAACAAATAGTTGGAGGTATATTTGGGAAATCATTTGGGGTGGGGGAGAATCATTCTGGTCTGAATAGGTACCTTCTTTGCCTGTGGCTAAAGCCATCCCAGGATGGTGGGTGAAGGCTGGTGACAAAGCAGAGGCACAAAGCAGAAGGAAGCAGAAGAGAAATGCCAGACTGCTAGCGGAAGGGGAGAGAGAGAGGAGCACAGGAATGGAGGGAGGAGGCTCACTGCGTAATCAGGACATGGAGGGATGGAACCATATTTGAATGACTTTCTGGATAAATAGGAACAAAGATCTTCACCACCAGGGTTTTTTCCACCATTCCTTACCATATTCTGATGGAGGCATAAAATACATTGTCTCCTGAACAAGCAAAATGTATTAAACATTAGATAATTTGTTTACTCATTAAAAAAAAGGGTAATATATAAGCGCCTTCTGAATCTTCTAAACCAGCAGAATTAAACAGCCTTCCTATCTGGAGTTTATCTTATTCTCATTCACATAAGGAATTTTGACATTGCCCTAAGCCAGTGTAATAACACTGAAAACGAGTGAGTGTACAATTTCTGTTAATTTTTAAAAAATATTATAAATAGTTCACAGACCCCATTTCTACAGTGGAGACCTTAAAGGTGCCCATTTCTGGCAGGCCATTTGCATATTTATCTTCCTTGTTACATTTAGCTATTACAGACAATACAAAATTGCTGTCAATAGCCATGTATACAACACAGGAGCCTTGCAACCAAGGGGACGTGGATCCAAATCCAGTTCCACGACCTACAGTTCTGTGACTTTGGACAAGTTTCATAAACCTCTGAATTTTCTCATCTGTAACATGGGGAGAGCCAGTGTAGTAGATTGATAAGATTATTCTGTGAATTAGCTGAGATATTCGTGTAAAGAACTTATAAATAGTATCTGGCATATATTAAGTGCTCGGTATATACTGAACAGTAATAATAGTTAGATTAGAATGGATCTTATTTTACATCTTAAAATAGGGTAATATTTATTCCCAGGGTTTTGGTCGAGATGCGGTGAGATAATAAATACAAAGCACGTAGCCCATTGCCTGGCACGTAGTATGAATTCAGCAGATGTTAGTTGTGTTCCTTATCCATTTCTCCTTACACAGTCCCCATAGATTCCTCCTGTTTTGAAGAACAAAACCCAAAAGTGGAGCGTCTCCAAGGTACATCTTCACAAGTGGCTCCAACCAGCCTCCATTCATCAGCATTAACCTCATAGACCTTGGGAGGTTCATTTTTTCCACTCTAGGCTGTAGGTTGTAGATTTCAGTGTATTGTAATAAAAGCCCCACAGAGCAACTTGCAGGATCTGAATAAAAGCAACATTTCTCTCTAGGCACAATGGGATTTTTCTGTGGGAGGTGATGGTTTTGTCATTTTTTTTTTTTTCTGGTTGCTTTAAGTAGATTTTTTTTTCACCTGCCAGGAAATGGAAGTTAAAAGCATCTGATAAATGGAATAAAATATTTCATAGTTGCGCCTTCTACAAAAGTGTTAACCCACGTGACTTTGTAGTTCTTCTCTGTCCGCTCGGTAACGTTGACAACAGCCCTCCAGCACGTGAGCACTGAGACTCCATGGCCACGCTAGCACAGGGTGGGAGCTCTCAGGAGGGGAAGCACCCTCGCCTCTGAACACAGGGCTGCCTGCAGCACACTGCGGTCCCTGATAGGTATCCACTCAGTCCTCTGTAATATGATTCCTTAGGTGTGTAGACTGACTTTCATTTTGTTCCAATTGGGCAATAGTTCTATTTTCTTTGTTACTATACATGATTACTGTGAAGATGTCCAACAAACCATAGCAAGTAAATTATCCCTTTAATCTCACATCTCTCCCTCCTCTCCCTGTTTAATGATTTCCTATGCATTTTTCCAGACCTTTTGGACATAGAAAATATTTTTCAAAAACATAAGTGGGCTTCTATCACATGTGGTGCTCTGTAGTCTCCTTTTACTGATATATTAAGGATATCTTTCCAGATCAAGGAATATCTATGCTCTCCTACTCCACTGTGTGGATAAGCCATCATTTATATAATAGGATCCCTGATTTGGGGACATTTATCTTGCTTTCTACATTTGGATCTTATAAGCAATACAATATGCTATAAACAGCTGTGCACACAAATGTTTGTGTTATTATCTACTTTGGAAAAATTTGCTGAATGATTTATCATCTACAGAGTGCTGCCGCATCCATTCATTTCTGTGATCCTAAAAGATGGAGCCAGTGGCAGTTACAAGCCTGGACTCTGGAGTCAGACAGGCCTGGGCTGGAACTTGCGTCAGCATTTACATGGTGTGTGACCACAGCCAGAGTCTATTTCCTCATCTGTAAATCTGGGATAATAGAAGTATTTCCTGCATTTCATAGGGAGGGGATTGCAGAATTCCTTAAGGTAATGTATGCACAGCATGTAGTGAAAGCTCAAAGAATACTAGCGATCAGTGTTAGAAATACCTGCAGAGAACCATGAGATTCTCAAGATAATTCTGATACTGTGGGTGCGATTATGCCTGTGTACAGATGAGGAAACCGAGGCTCAGAGATGTAAGGTTGACCAACAGAAGAAAGGAGCATAATTAGGGGTAGCTCCATAACCTCTGTGCTAGGAGAGACTCTGTATTTTCGTAACCCTGAGAATCATTGCCAGAGAGGTTTTGGAGGGCCTGAAGCATCTCCCACCTCCCAGCACCACTGCACTTCGTATCAGGGAAAGAGTGTGGAATTAGACAGAGCTGAGCTTGGGTTCAGGCTTGCCCCGCAGTGAGTGGATAATTTCTGGGCAAGTGACTAAGCTTCTCTTAACCCTCATATTTCACATCTGGGGCTTCACTGGATTTTTTTTAAAAAGCTAAATGAGATCATAGATGTCAAGTCTACATGCACAGCTCCTAGCTTATAGGATGACCTCAAGATTGTCAGGTAACAGCAGCATGAGAATGAGAACTCACATCTTCTTTTCCTTTATTATCTCCCCCTACCACCAACTCAAACTCTCCCCTTCTAGAGAAAGCTAACCCACGGTGCAGACACTCATGACCACATGAAGGCATTGCCCAAGTCCTACCTGGGAAGTGGGGGGGGCGGTGTGGTCCAGTGGGTAGGAGAGGCAGAGATGATAGGGTGCAGCAAAGCCCCCCCCGCCTGACTGCACTGACCCCGACTCCCACTTCTCTTGAGTCAGCAGCTGCCTCTGTCGCTTGCTTCACACAATGAGCTGTTGTGCAGTGAAGTCAAGTCTTTCAGGATGGAAACCAGTTCACACAGGAGGAAATAAACTAGCATTAAACCCAGAACTCATGAGAAAAATCACATCACCTCCAGGAGCCATAAAAAGAGAGAGGGCGACTCTGCTCTAGGTGATGGCTGGTACTGTTTTTTGGAATTTAGTGTATTTTCTTTCTAGGTGAGTGTTTGTGGTGCCTTCAAGATCAGAACGAGGTTGAAAAGACTTATATAGGAACACAGAGCAGAGAAGAATAGTAGTGGCCATAGATGTCATGGTCAGAATATGCATTATTTCTCTTTTGCTAAACGAACAAAGAAGGTCGTTGGATTTAACTCTGTAGCTGTGACCTGGTATCCTTCGTCTTAATACTGAAAAGAGGAGCTGGGATTGTCCTTGGCATGAACACAAGGACCAAGACTGTTCGCATGCTGGAGCAGAGGGAACAGTCGGCTGGACCTTGCTCAGCAGAACTGATTTTTCATTCTAGCTGTAATGACACGACTTGTCACTGGTCACATGACCTTATACTATCACACCCGCCTCCAAAAAAAAAATTGAAGTTTTTCTTTCTGTAAAATTAGGAGCTGCGTTAGAACTCTTTTCAAAACTTCAGACGTTTGTATTGCACAGTCTCATTTTTTTGTTATTTAACCATTATCCCATGTACTTTTAATATTTCTGATTAAATCAGCTCACTTATAAACACTTAAACATGAAATGTTAGGGTAGAAATCCCTGAAAAGATGGTAGATGAAACACAGTTATATATTTTGCTCCCTGTTAAAAACCTACTGAAAAATATTAAAGGGAGTTTTTTTAAAAGGAAAGTAGATATCAAGTGGAAAAGTAATAAATGACACAGCAGACCCAAGAAGGGTATTCATAAGCCAGCAGTGGGGAAAGCTGAAAACTCTTCCATTCTAAAGCAAAGAGTCCCCTCAAAGTTTCAGGTAATGGTAGTACCGGGTGCCGCTGGAGGTGGGAGGAAGGAGAGGAGTTCAAACAAGTAGGATCAGTTGCAAATCTGTGTAAGAAGCAGCCTGACTCCATGCATCTGGGTCACTGGAGGTTTATTCTATAAAGAGGATAAAACAGCGGGCACCTGGAGTAGCGTACACCAGGCAAAATCGAAGGCAGTGATGCCATACTCAACATAAGCTTTTAACCAAAGTATGCATCCTGGAAGCTGAAGGCTCCAGCACTTTCCTCCCACTCAGCTCCTGGAATGCTGGCAGCCAGGTCTTAACCCTTCAGACAAGAGAAATCAGAGAATTCTCCACTGTGTAATCCGACCAGCCCAGACTGATCCAGAAGAGAAACTTGTATATACTGATACTTGAGCCTCTCCTCCTAACTGTCCCAGCCAGATCACCCTGCAGTGAAGCTCCCAGACCACAAGCTCTACTCCTATGCCCAGAGTTGGCAAACAGCCTTCGAGTCACCCGCACTGAAATGTGACCTACCACCACTGGTTACAGAGAACTAAGAAAGAACTCTAACAAGAAAGAGAGAGTGCAAAACAGGCAAACAGAAGACGAGTAACCTGGAGGAAAACAGTGACTCCATGAGGCAAAGCAAACTTAAAAATAGGCAGAGAGAATTTTGAAAAATAGGAGAAGAGGCAATCATGAATTAGGGAAAAGATAGTTTAAAAACAATCATCCGAAGAACTAAAAGGAATATCTGATTTTTTTCCCCCAAAATTGCTTTTCTCATTTTGGGAAATGAAAAGTTGTACAAGAAATGGGAATTGGTCATAGTTTACAAAACATTTTAAACACCAACTATTGATCAAACCAAAATTACAGTATAGCTGTATGGGAAGAAGGAGAAATGGGAAGGATGCCAGGGCCTAATGGGGCAGAGCGGGGAACAACAGTGAAATCCTTGTCTTATATATGGTGGAGGGTTTACAGATAATACCAGAAAGAGGAAGACATTTGCTTATAAAAGAAGTAATGCAAGTGTGTTACTGGCAACATGGTCGTAAATACCAAAATAACAACTATGTCAGCTAAAAGAAGTAAAGAAGTTCCCCTGGGGAGGAGAAGGTGAGGCACTGCTGTTTTGTATTTTTAATGAACCTTGGAGAATGTTTTTAAACTACATACATTTGTAACTTTGATAAAAATAAAGAAAGTTACATCACTGCCATTAAGTAGTCAGCATCACTTGTATAACGTAGAGCCCTCAAACGGTTAAAAATATCTTACACAGTTAGATAGTGAGCATGTATCAAAGTTTTATTTGATAAACTAGGGAAGAACAAGCTGAACAATGAAAGAGCTGATTCAAAAGTATTTAGAATTCTTGACTTTTTTGTGGGAGAAGAGATGCTTATAGAAAATTGTCCTTACATGTAAGACAGAATTCTACAGATCAGTAGAACCTTTAGAGAACCAGCAAAAAGCAAAACAAAAAAAATCACATTTGGTCGTTTTTCTACAAGTTAACCTCCATCTTTATGTAGCTATGATATTTCTGGTTTGTAATCAATTGTAGACGATTAATCAAATAAAGGTACGTTTCCTGAGAGGGTAAGAGCACATTTCTCCTCTCCCCCCAGTATGGGCTTAACAGAAATGCTCTATTTAAAAACCATGAGGATTAATCTCCAAAATATATAAACAGCTCATGCAGCTCAATATTAAAAAAACAACCCAATCAAAAAATGGGCAGAAGACCTAAATAGACATTTCTCCAAAGAGGACATACAGATGGCCAACAGGCACATGAAAAGCTGCTCAACACCACTAATTATTAGAGAAATGCAAATCAAAACTACAATGAGGGCTTCCCTGGTGGTGCAGTGGTTGAGAGTCCGCCTGCCGATGCAAGGGACACGGCCTCGTGCCCCGGTCCAGGAGGATCCCACATGCCACGGAGCAGCTGGGCCTGTGAGCCATGGCCGCTGAGCCTGCACGTCTGGAGCCTGTGCTCCACAACGGGAGAGGCCACAACAGTGAGAGGCCCACGTACCACAAAAAAAAAACAACAAAAAACTACAATGAGGTATCACCTCACACCAGTTAGAATGGGCATCATCAGAAAGTCTACAAACAACGAATGCTGGAGAGGATGTGGAGAAAAGGGAACCCTCTTGCACTGTTGGTGGGAATGTAAATTGATACAGCCACTATGGAGAACAGTATGGAGGTTCCTTCAAAAACTAAAACTAGAACTACCATATGACCCAACAATCCCACTACTGTTCACATACCCAGAGAAAATCATAATTCAAAGAGACACATGCACCCCAGTGTTCATTGCAGCCCTATTTACAATAGCCAGGTCATGGAAGCAACCTAATGCCCATCGACAGAGGAATGGATAAAGAAGGTGTGGTACGTAGATACAATGGAATATTACTCAGCCATAAAAAGGAACGAAACTGGGTCATTTGTAGACATGTGGATGAATCTAGAGACTGTCATACAGAGTGAAGTAAGTCAGAAAGAGAAAAACAAATATTGCATATTAACGCATATATGTGGAACCTAGAAAAATGGTACAGATGAACCGGTTTGCAGGGCAGAAATTAAGGCACAGATGTAGAGAACTAACGTATGGACACCAAGGGGGGAAAGTGACCAGGAGGTGGGGGTGGTGGTGGGATGAATTGGGAGATCGGGATTGACGTGTATACACTGATGTGTATAAAATGGATGACTAATAAGAGCCTGCTGTATAAAAAAATAAATAAAATTCAGAAATTCAAAAAAAATAAAATAGTAGGCTCAAAAATTAAATAAATAAAATAAAAACCATGCATCCTCGTTTTGCTTTATTTCCAAGTTTTGGATATTTTCCCTAAACACTTGCCATAAATATAGCTTTAAAAATAAACACAATAAAAATGAAACAATTTTATTAAGTTCTAACTAGATTCTGTTGTGTACTGTCTACTCTAACCTGAGGACTTTCCTCTTTGTTAAAAAAGGAGTCGTGCATGAACTAAAGGGGTATTAAAAACATATTAGCGCCAAAGAGAGATTTTTCTACTTGGTGTTATTGAAAGGGTTAAAGAAAAAACTGAAAGAAGGGGATACCTTTCACATAATTTGATTCAAAGTTAGGAAATGCTGTGTCTGCGTATTATTACTTAAAATCGTCTCATATATGGCATGCTCTATCACAATTCTGGAAATACTGTAGGAAAGCAGTAGTTTTGAACCTCGTCCTACAAAGCCTTGGGCTGGCTTCAGGCCTAGGGTGAGCTAGGAAGACAGGGGTTGCCCCACCCACTTCGAGTTCTCCTTTTACTATGTTGTGTAGTAGGTTTATGGATAAGATTTCATTTAAAGAAAGGACTCCAAGTTCCTTCCAGATCTCACAGCCTATGATTATTAAAAGGAAAAAGTCACTACGATTTGCAGTGTGTTTAGGTTGGATGGATTAATTCCTTTGCCAGGGCCATAATAGGAAGACTGACTTTGTCATTTCAATTATAAGCCACTGACTGTTTAGTCGAGCCCGGAAGACACTTTCCTGGAGGTTCCCTCCACTTGCCTGACAGTGGATCAATGAATGGCGGGTGATTTGTGGCTGCATTTTTACTGCTTCGCACAGGTTTATCATCTTGAAAGTTTTCCATTTGCATACGTGCTATACATTCTTTGGACGGCATTTCAATATCATCCAGAGTTTAGATTATGCATTGCCTTTTGCTGCACTCTCTGCTACGTGATGGGAATCTGCAAGCCCGGCCGGAATGCTGCTGTAGACCTAGGGGAACGTGAGTTGCAGCCACCACTTATTGAAGGCTTACTACGTGACAGTCCTTAGTATCAAGGGCTTTCCCTGCAGTACTTTATTTATTCCTCAAACCCGTACTTTGAGGTTTCTACTGTTTGCCACATTTTATAAATAAAGAAGCTGAAACTCAGAGAGGAAAGGTAATTTGCTCAAGGTCAGCCAGCTCAAATAAGCAGAATTGAGATTCAAACTCAAATCGGTCTGATCCCAGAACACTCTGCTACACAGCCTCCCTTATTGGGAGCTTTCAGAGTGAAATGAATTGAATTTGTCAGTTTTCGGCTTTTAAATACCAAACTTCCCAAGCAGTCTAATTGCTACTCTTTGGACTAAGAAGAAATGACTATTAAAAAGAACCAGTGGGCAGGAGGGCAAGAGAACAGGGTTTTATTATCTCTGTTGGTAAAAGAAGAGATGTAATCCTGAAAAACAAAATAACATGAAATGGAAACTATCACATACATTTGCAGTGGGTTTAGGTTGATGAAACTGCAAAGGAATGAAGAGAAGGTAAGGGATTAATGAGAAAAAGCACTGAAGATTTTCTAGAAGGGAAAGAAAAGGTCAGAAGTCACTGAAGGCAGTTGGAAGTTGGCTCAGTTGAAGGCAGGGTACCTATGTATCTTGACATATGGAAAGAGGCAAGTGAAGCTCCAAAGTAACAACCAGAGATCTGTGTTCATGTTCCAGTCAGCCTGGGTGGGCTTTGGGTGAGGAGCAGGCTCTGGAGCCAGACTTCTGGGCTTGAATTCTTTTCCCTGACTGTCTGGCTGGGTGACCCTGGACAAATTACTTAACCTCTCTGGCTTCAGTTTCCTCATCTGAACAATGGCGATCATAACAGCGTCAATCTTGTTGTGAGAGGAAGTAAAATGTTTAGCGAGGTGCCAGGCACTTAGTAAGAACTCACAGAAAGTTAGCTATTGTTGTTATTACCATAAGCATCACGCTCATATATTGCAAGAAATACGAGATTGTAAGTCAGTAAAAAGACTCGAAGAAACAAACGGGAAGGAAGTCGGGAGAGAAGTTCACCTGCAGCCAGGAAGTAAAGGGCAATTTTCTCTTGCCCACCACTGAGCATCAGGAGGAAATGCCAGATGTGGGGAAAGGCTGGATGGTGCGGGGAGCTCAAACCTAGCAAGACATTGAGGTCTGGATGGATTTAATGGAGCATGAGAAATTGTTTCTGTAAAATATATGCTCTGATGGAAGCTCTGGTGGCAGAGGTTCTTCTGGTGAGCTCCACAGGGCTGGGGAATCGGAGATTAGCCAACATACAGAAGAAGTGAGTCTGGGGCAGAGAGAGAAAGCAAGCTCTGGGTTATTCGTCTTTGGGTGCAGTAGTCATGGAAAGCACATTGGGAGGGGAGGGAATTTTTTAATAAGCACATCTTCTTTTGTTATCTCATTCTCCCTCCCCCAACTATGAATCTATTTTCCATTCATTCGTTACATTAAGAAAGAAACCACAGTTAAGTTGAATGCAGCAAAGATTAATAAGGTACTTATGAATGAGTGAGTGGTCGTCTGCTTTTTCAGCCACCATTTATTTATCACTTTCTTGATGTCAGGGTCTGGTTAGGTCCTGGAGTCACAGGATGTTCCCAAATACAAGCCTTCATTTCCAGAGCTTTACTGTGTTGTGTCATGGTTCTCAGTCATCAGAGTAACCCACATAAAATTCAGAAATCACAGATGTCCAGGATCTGTCTCAGACCTACAGATTCTCCTGCAGTGGAATTAGGCGAGTGTATTTTTCCACCACGGCATGTGTCACTTTTATGTTCACGTCAACCTTGAAAGACTGGTGAGAGAACCTTCCACAGTTTATAGATAAGGAAGTTGAAGCTCAGATAGGTTAGGATGATAAGTGAGGACACACTGCTGGCAAGGGCAGAGCTGGAACTCAGACACAGAGCTACTGAATTTATAATCCCAAGGGCCTTCCTCTTAGCCATGACCACTCTCCCAGGTATGCATTAAGTCTGTGCCTTAAGTCTGCGCCGGTAAAAGGATCTGAGGGTGTAGGTAAACATGCATGAAACCCTTGCCTACCCCAAAAAATGCTCAGAAAGCATCGGTAAGTCCTACCCAAGGTTCAGGGACTTGGATTTAAAGTGGACAGAACCCTATAAATGTTACAACCTGGCTCATGGTGGATTTCCTCCAAGGTGGATAATGCAGTGTCTACTGCACAAAGCTCTCTCATGTTACAGTTTCCATCACATAACCCCAGTCCCGGGCTCCAGAAACACTGCCTCCTTTTATTTGTCTCTGCAGCCTAGGGATGACAGTGGCCGCCTGCTGTTGCTAATCCCTAAGTTACCTTCTTTGGTGTCTCAGCTTTTTCATCACCTGTATAGCCAATTTCCTGCATCAAATCCCCTCCTTATTCCAGGTTAGATCCTGTTACACAGATAAAGAAACCAAGGTTCATAGAAGTTAGGTAACTCAGCCAATATAATACAATAGTTCTTGACAGAGTTACTATTCTGAACCATAAGTTTCTGATTCCAGAGCTTAAGCTCTTAATCACTGACTTATAATTTAAGGTGGTTAGTGAAGTTCCTGGTGCTCAAAGCCAGGTGGTGATGGCGATGGAGATACGAGGACGACAGTGATTATGACGATGATGGTGCTGATGTTGATGCTGACGGTAGTGGTGGCAGTGATCTTGGTGATCACCATGTTTGACAACTGTTGTATGTCCTTTGGGATAGGTGTGCAGATACAATGTCCTGATTGTCACACAGATGTCTCTGATTGTGTTACAGGCCTTCACCTACCACCACATCCAAGAAATCATGGTCCAGCTTCTTCGCACGGTGAACCGGACAGTCATCACAATGGGGCGGGATCACGTTCTGATTGTGAGTAGATCTTTTCCTCTTGTCAAGCATTTCAAACTGGGTCAAGGAATGAATTTTCTGGAATACCAGGTCTCGTCAAATGCTCAGCACCAGTTGTTGCTTTGTTTTGGACTACATGGGTCAGATTTTTCCTGCGTGGGCTGGGAGAACATGAGCGTTAACTCAAGTTGCTGAAATAAAATTAGACTTAGAACTTGTCTACCAGGATGAGTGTACCAGATGAGTTGAGCCTCAACTTCCTCATCTATGACTGGTGGAAGGTTCTCTCACCAGAGAGAAGGCTTTTGTAAGTGTTGCATGTCCAACCGTGTCACTCCTTTGCTTAAGCTCACTGGTGGATTTCCATCTCTGCTTGGCTTATCTCTCCCTCAGGTCTGAGGGCTTGTGCCCTCCTGTTAATCAGATCTTGGCTTAGGTGTCATCTAATCAGAGAGGCTTCCCTGCCCTGACTGCCCTGTCTATAACACCCCACACCCCTCCATCCTCTTTCAATTTCTACACCCTACTCCTTCATGTTTCTTAGTACTTATCACCAGATGAGTGAGATATATATCTGTATCTATCTATATAGCTATATAATTTATATAGCTATATAGATACAGATATAGATATCTATAGATTATATAGATATATAGATAGATATAGATATATTTTCCTTTATTTATTTGTTTATTGGCTGGCTCTCCTTGTAAGAATATGAGCTCCAGAATGAAAGGATTTTTGTTTTGTTCATTTGTATCTCCGGACCCTACAGCAGTGCCTGGCATATAGTAAGTACTTGATAAATACTTGTTGAACGAATGAATGAAAGAATGAGTGACTGAATGAGTGAAGGAGAGAATGAAATGTACCAGGCAGGGACTCTAAAGTTTAATGAAGACAAGTAGTACTCAGCTTTGATTGACTGACACCATGTGGGATTAGCCATACAGCTGCTAGAACTCCCAACTTCTTGAGAGAAGCTAAAAATCCCCGTACTTTATGTGAAATTTCCTGACGTTTAAGTGTTGGCAGCTAACTAAAAAATATTTATAAACATTTTATGATCCTCAAACAGCTGGATTCAGCTCTCAGAAAGTCAGTTTGGGATGTCTGCTTTAAACTGGTACGGTATGAGCCGGTTTGGGGAAGTTGATGTCAATAACTGTAGTCCTGCTTCACGGTTACAGAACTTAACATGCTGAGTGTTTATTCTAACAGTAGCTTGGCAAGGATTTGATCTCTAGAAGCCAAGTGTAACAACCTTCTTTATAGCCATTTGCTTCCGCCTACTTATGTCAGTGCATGGTTCCTTACTGTATATTATGTACATTTAAAGGAGTGGTGACATCCTTAGAGGGCGCCAGCTGTGCTGGGTACTCCTGCCTTACTGGTGCAGAGAGCCATGTAAATCATTCTCTGTTGTTTGTCTTACTGTCCTTCCACCTTAAAAGCATCACCATTTCTTATTCAGTTATAATCTTCCATATCTGCAGTTCCCATAATGCACCTTAGATAAACACTTTATGACCTCCCTAATCTTCATTCCTTCTCTTTGGAGCCAGACCTAAAGATGGTCATCCATCCATTTGGCTCATTCCATCTATAGCAGGCTCTTAACTCTCTGTCTCTCCTTCAGAGCAGTGATTCTTTAAAACAGTGCCTGTATCATAGAAAGCACCAAATAAGTGGTGTCTATTATTATTATTTTCCTTTCTCTCTGGTACAGTGTGTCTCTCTGTCCCTTTGTGTTATCGACATAGTCAGGTGAACATAGTTTGGCCCTCTTTCACGCTGAGACTTTTATCTGATGCTCTGTCCTGGTTGCTTGCCCTTCCAGTGCACACTGCTCACAGCTGGCCTGTTCATCTTTGCCAGGAAACTCCCCTACTCTAGAATGTTCAGTGGCTCCCTACTGTCTACCAAATTAAGGCATAAATGCACTAGTCTGGCCATTCGTAGCTTCTGTGATCTGGCCATAACACGATCAGTCATCAGGCTTGCCATACTTAGTCCCTTGCAAGGTGATTTTCTGATTTTTGTGCTCATGCCCCCTACATTCTGTGGACCCCTTTGAGGGCAGGGATCACATTTACTCATTCTTTTATCCTTATCACCCAGAGGGTGCCTGGCTTACTGTGGATACTCAATAAATGCTTGTTGAGCGAATGAATGAGTGAAATACTCCCGAAAATGTGGTGCTGTACCATACCTTCATATTTTTGTACATGCTTTCCCCTCAGTTTAGATTGCTTTTCCTTCTTCAAGGAACACTTTTTCTAAATACCAGGAACCCACATCTCAGGGAGTGTGGGAGAAGTGTAAGGAATTGCCTGCTCAGACTTTCCCTGTCCCCTGGGCTGATTCCAGGAGCCTTGCAGACATTCTAAGCTGCAAGCTGTGTCATTAGCCTCAATGACTCTTGGGTTTGCTGCTGTAATTACAATGATAAAGAGTGCTGAGTGGGGAGTACTAGAGGTATGTAGCAAGCACACCTCACTAGGAGCAGGGATGTGCCTGAACTGGAAGGAAGAAATAAACAGGTCTTTCCTAAGATTTGGCTTCATTTTCATAAAATGGGCCTTTCCAGCAATTCTTAGAATAGAACTAGCTCATCCAAATTAAAGAAAATGACGTTGGAAAGTAATTACTCGGAGGTCAGGGGTCCCTGTCTTAGCGCTGAAGGCCCCAATTTCATTTCAAATTGAAATCTGGCAAGGAGGAGAGATCCCCATTCCAACCATCACTTTTAACTTTCCAGATATGATTTTTATTGGTTAGTTTCATTACTCTGGAATATTAAACAATCAATATTTATGGCAAACACCAGACGTGTCTAGTTCTTCTGAAATCCCAAGAAGACCCGATTGGGTGTAGGGCTGGTTGTTCTCGTGTCATTATGTGGGATTACATAGTGACTTTTTTTCTTATTTGTAGGAGTAGAAATGTTGTGATAAAAGGTATTAAAATTACAGGTACCATAGGGGTAGGATGGATTGATTCTTATGCACAGCACATTGTAATTATCATTTGCTGGAAATAGCCATTCCTGATTTTTTCTGTAGATCATCTGCCTGAACAATGAAGTGTCGGTGGTGACAAATGAGCAGAAGGAAAGTTTACAAAAACAAAAAGCAAAAAACTTTTTACATGACTGCTGCCCTCTCTTCCTTTCTTAGCCAGAGTCTAACGTATCAGATAAATGTTTGTTTACTTAAATGACCAAGGATTTTTGACTATGATGATGAGAAAGGCAGCATGGTTTGGTAAAGGACATTTTGGATAAGGGAGAGCTGGAGAAAGTTTCCACACTCTAGACCTTAGTTTCTTCTGTGTAATGAACTGTATCATTTTTGAGATCTTTGTCATGTATGGAAGTTTTCTCATTTGGCCAATGCCCATTCTCTTTCCCTGCCTCCCAAGGTCCTGAGTCAGGGACAGAAAATAGATTTCACTTTATGTGCCAACTCTGGTGGCTTCTCAATGGCTCCCTGTTGCACTGTGTTGAGAAAGATTCCGGAGCTACATCTTGGCTTGGTAGAAAGAAGTGCTGAATTGATTAGTGATGTCTGTCATAAGGATGAGATTGGAAAACAGTGATGTATGCAAGATTCTTGGAAATATTATGTATTGACTGAAGTTATTGGTGCTTTTTTTGCCCAATCCAAACACTCTTGTAAAACCAATATTCCCTTTCACATATTCTTGGTTCCTTTAAGGAGGTAGTGGTGTCCGAGCAGACACATAATGGAAAAAGCCAGTAATCTGAGAGCTTGCATTTTTACCAGGGAATGGTTTCTATGTGCTACAGTCATATTTTATCAAGTGTAAGATGCACCATGATTTTATGTTCACATTACAAAGAGATATGCTACCAGTTAAACTGCAACACAGTGGTTTATTATTGCACTGCTTGTACTCTTCAGAGATTGTTAAAAAATAAAAAAGTAAGTTTGACTGAAAATCCCTGTTGTGTGATGGAGCTCATCTGAGTCCTCACAGGTAAGTGTCATCCTCTCCCGTTGTTCAGGAGAATAGACTGACTGAGCTTCAAAGGATGGAAGCATCCTGGCCGAAGTCACACGGCTAGTAGTAAGATGGGCTGTGAACCCAGGGACGTCTGATATCAGATCATGTGTACTTTGTGCTGTCCCACAGGTCTCAGAGTGTGGGGGGAAATGTCCAAGCTTGTTTGCACAGGTGAGGGGGTTTGTCAGGGAACCCCTCCCTCGCCAATGAGTCCTGCTGCTGTCTGCTCTAGAGAAGGCCATCCCCTGCCTCTGGCCTCCCTGGTGCTGGGGATGGACAGTCCCATAGGCAGAATCAGGGAACCTAAGCACTGCCAGAAGTTCTTGGAAGGGAAACAAACTGGTAATTTTGCTGAAATTGGGTTCTAGCTTTTATTTTAGGTAGTTCGAATAAGCCTCTGGGTGATACATTTTGGGTCTAATTACCCCAGTTTTCGCAGAGGAGTCTATTGAGTGATTAAATAAAAGTAAATGCAGTTGGCACGAGGCCAGCTCCAGAATTTCAGAGCCATTTATTCAAAAAGGAAGAAAACACGTGGGAATCACCCCACCCTCCATTGCTTCACCTCATAATAGCACTGAAGACTCCAGAAAATGCCTGAGTCATCAGAGAGCCAGGGTTTCAAAGCTCTGACTTCACTTCCCAAATGACAGATAGCCCACCTGCATGACCACTCTCTGTCACTGTGAGCCCAAAGACTCAGGAGGCCTCTGCAGGGGCCACCGCGACACAGTGCCAACTCCACCCACATCCAGCCCCATCCCACGGAGAGCACGCGTGAGGACAGTCTAGGACACGAGAAGGTGGGGTGTTCCCAGCCAGAAGTGGTCGGTGGATGCCTGACCTTCACGGCGTGACTCAGCACCTTGTTCAGAAAGCAGTGTTTATACTAAAGCCATCACTTATTGAGCAGATATCCTGCTTTCAGGCAGAAGGCTAAGTAGGATGTGTGTTTGACATCACTTAACCTGCATCAGGTACTCATGTTTTACGTGTGAGTTAACAAGCACAGGAAGGTTATGTAACTTGCCTATAATCACACAGCTTGTTCGTGGAAGAGCTGGAATTTGAGCCCAAGCAGTGCCACTGCTAGAGTCCCTGTTTTTAAATAGCATATTATGCACTCCTGCACTATTAATACCTTAAGTTACTATTTAGGCATCAGGTATTTTAAAGATAATAATGAGCACCTTAAACCCAGCTATTGCCCTGCCTAGACTTTGGAATCTAATGGGATGACCTGTATAGTAACTTTCAGAAACCTTAAGATGGCGTAGAATTTTGGTGGTTTTATGATGACAGTGATATCTTTAGGATCAAGCTCCTCAATTCTGGTAATTGAACCATAACAACCCATAAAATCTGAAGAACTCTCCGTCTCCTTGAATGCTGGTGCTTATGAAATAGCAGGTTTTACAGAAGGTGACACAGCTAGAATGGAGACGTGGAGATTCTAAAGGGTTCCGGAAGGAGAGGTAGTCTCCTCCTTCCACATCCAGCTCATCTCCGGGTTCTGTTTGTTCTAGGTCTAAAGGCCTCTATCCAAGCGTTTCTCATTACCATCGATGCCACTAGCCTGTGTCTGGCCATGACCATCTCTCACTGGTGCCCTGCTATGTCTTCTGATAAGACACACTGCCTCCGCTCTCGTCCCTTTCTAATTCTTCACACTGTGGCCAACACGGTCTTTTAAAGTAGCAGTTTCTTGGAGATAAAGCATCAGTGACCCCACAGTGGCCAAGGATGAAGGCCCAGCTGCTCACCGTGGCTTTCAGGGCACCCAGTCTAGGCCTGCATCTTCTCCCAGTGCCCCTTACCTCCCACACTTGTGCCAACTCAAGGGAACGGCTCTCTTGGTCCCAGAATGCTCTTTTTCCCCTCTGCGTCCCCCTGCACACCATTCCCTCTGTCTAGAACATACCCCTCCTAACTTTCCTTCCAAGACCTTCCACCTTGCAAACTCCGCTTCCTCCTTCATGTCTTGACGCACATTCCACTCCACCAAGTTGGGATCAGACCTCTACTCTCTTCAACCTTGTGTACTCATCATACTGTCATGAGAACATCCTTCCTAGCAACTGCAGAACAATGCCTGTCTTCATCACTCCTGCGTTTCTAAGGACACAGTGGTTCCCTGGCATGCAGGATGATCTCAGTGAATACCTGCTGAAGGAATGAAAGATTTCTGCTGTCTATTTTATTTACATACAACCCATCATTCTTTTCCTTAACATGTTAAGTGGTACTTGCATTACCCTTATACAAGTGTTACTGTTATTACCCTTGTGATATGATTAAGCTAGGAGAATAAGGGAGGAAAAGAATTGTTATTGAATACCCAGACCAAATGGAAAGGAAATGGGGGGAGAATGTATTCATACCCTTCAGAGGATGCATATGTCAATAATAATGTCAGTTAACATTTCCAGAGTGTTCGTTGTGTGGCGGAGATGGTACTTTGGGGATATGATCACATTTAATCTGTGAGGTTGACAAATACTATGATCCCCTCTCAAAGAGGAAACAGTAGTCAGAAGGGCTTAAGCTCCTTGTCCAGCATCACACACCTGGGAAGGAGAAAGCTAGAGTCCATACCCAAATCTACAGAGTTTGAAGCTGACATCTTAAGCATTTCACTATACATATCTGGGAAATTGTTTTCCTGAGATGAAATTAATTAGAGAAAATTCCTGAGAGAGAGAGAGAGAGAAGAGTAAATATGTATGTATGTTGTGTATTAGAGGGGGATCAGGTTAAGAGAGAAAATAAACATTATACAAGAGACCTGAAATTCCAGCTGGTAACCGAAAGATGGCATAATGAGCTTGGGGTAGCTCCGTTGCTGCTTGATATGGTCTTGTGGATGGTGCTTATAGCCAGTGAGTGGGGAAGCTGTCCATCGGCCCAGGGCATGGCATGTAGCAGGCGCTTATCCAAGCTGCAGGAGTGAGTGGAAAGAACAGAACTAATTGAAAGCACAAATCACTGTTTAGCTTTAAAAGATTCTGATTTTAAAAATAAGATGAGAAAAGATTTATTTCATGCTAGGCTTTCCCTTAAGGATCTTTTTTTTTAAATATAAAATTCCCAAATACTTTACTAGCCCTGTGTGGTAGCATTCTTTTAGACAAATCAAAGTTTGAGAGCTGGAGCATAAAAATGCCAGCTTCATCTCCAGACCTTCCTTTTGTTCCATGATGAGTCACAGAGATGGGAATTATGAAGTTCCTAAATTTTTTAAAATAGCCACTGCGTTCTCCCTAGTCCACCTAATCGAGCAGACCTCTGCTACAAGGAAAGAGAGCACTCCTAGATAATAAACATGCTGCTGCTGTGACAGTTTCACACGTGGCTCAGTAACATGTGCCTTGTGGTTCTTCAGAGGAGGTGAGCTCAGACTCTAGAGAAGCTGGGGCCTCCACTGGCCACCCAGGGGCTGCTGTTGTTAGCACCCAGAGAGGGAGAGGCAGAGACGGAGTTTGGGTATCATACAGTTAGTACTAGGAGATGCATGACCAGTGCATCATATCCTAATGAAATTGCCTCCAAATATCTCAGTGCCTTTTGGCTTCTCTTAGTGGAGCTGGACAGATCTGACTTTGAACAAGTAACTTCAGTGTGTCTTAAAGGTTAGACTCCATTGTATCTTCTGTCCTGTTTCCTGGTGCTAGAAGAGATGCCAGTCTTTTCTTGTCCTTGGTGAATTTCGGAAACTTTATTTATTTAGTTTTAACATCCTTATTGGAGTATAATTGCTTTACAATGGTGTGTTAGCTTCTGCTGTATAACAAAGTGAATCAGCTCTACATATACATATGTCCCCATATCCCCTCCCTCTTGGCGCCTGTCTCCCATTTAGGCATTGATGAGCACCCTCACTCCCAGCATTTCTTTCTAAGGGCTGTGGGGGTTGGGGCACAAGTTATGGAGTTTGAAAGGATTTTACTGGCTGGGAACTGGTCCTCTTTTTCTCAAGGGGTGAGGTGACCTTATTCCATAGCTAGGAAGTCTCTTTACTTCACAGTTCTGCTCCTCAGTTTCCATGTCTGTAAAATGGGGCTAGTAATGGTTATTACTTGTCAGTTCCATGGTGAGGACTGGGTAAAAACCCATGTGTAAGGCTCGCAGCACGGAGTTTAACACATAGCAGACCCTCGGTAAATAAGAGCCATTATTTTCCCCCTTCAGTGCTACAGTCTTCTCCCTACTTTGACACAAGTGTTATGAGTCAGATTACAAGTTATTTTATGGCGTGACTTGGGATAGCACCTGGGTTCGTGCGTTATTATTAAGCTGTTGCTACAGCTGGGCTGTAAATAAAGCCCCCCCCCGCCCCCCGAGATGAAACCAGCCACCAGATGTCTGCCACAAAGGCTTGAATCCCAGACAGGAAGGAGAAATCCCATCCAGAGGCTCCTTCCCTGGGGATGCGGAGGGAATGGAGCTGCCCACAGAGAAAAAACCCTGTTAGAACAACGGCGAATGAAACAGGCTTCCCTGCAGGTCTCCGTCCCTGTCGTCCGTGCCAGGGCGCTGGCCTTCTCAGTGACTCAAGGGATTCAGTTCTGTCCAATGATCCTTCAAAATCAGAACCCACTTTTCTAGATTCATGCTACATTCATAAGTGATGCATTTATGTTGCCATTAAATATTTATGATAATTTTTTAATAACGTGAGGATATTCTAGGACTTAAATATGGAGAAGGATTATAGAAATATAACAACAACAATAAGAAAGCCATCATGGGGCCCTGAAGGTCAAAGAGGGGAAGAAATGTGGCCCCTCACCAGAGGCTCTGGATCTCTTAGAGGTCAGACCCAGGGACCTTGTTCAGAAGCTAAAATAATGTTGGTATCGTCTGCTTAAAGGACACATGATTTGTACATTTCTGTAGTTTTACTCTTTCTAAAATGATTCGGCTTTCCTTTTAAAATCAGGAGAAAAAAAAAAAAACCCTCAAACACTATTTCTTTAAAAATAGGAATTAACGAGATAGTCAAACTTACTGAAGCATTTTCATGTATATAATTCCACTTTTCTTCTAACTAGCCTGTGAAGCCAGATGGTTTCATTCTGAAGACAGAGGTGGGGGGTGGAGGTGAAGGTACTTTCCAAAACTGTGCAGGAAATCGGGGGCTGAAGTCGGACTCCTGGTCTTGTTCTGGTCTGTCTTTCCACCCTGGATTGTGTCCATCTCCATATTTTCTCCCAATTCGTTCAACAAGCATGTGAAGCATTTACAGCATCTCAGGAAACGTGATCAACACTTCGAGGATCCCAGGGATACAGATGACATTTCCTATCCCCCAGGACTTTGCTTCCTGGTGGAGGTGAGTGTGAGGGGTTGACAAAAGAAATGCCAGGATAATATAAGCAGCAGTCTGGTCAAAGCACCATGAGTACTTGGAGGACGATGGAGTGACTAATCCCATGGCAGGAGCGGGGAATGATCAGAAAAAGTTGCAGAGAAGAGTTGACATTTAAATTGCAACTTGATGTCTGGCATAGGAGTGAAGAGCCCAAGCTCTCATGTTTGACAGACCTTGCAAGAGCTCCAGCCTTCACCATCTCATACTTGTGGACTTGGACAAATTACTTATCTCCCTCCAAGCCTCGATTATTCTTCTGGGAAATAGGGGTCATCATTAGCTACCTTATGGTAATTTTTTGAGGAAAATATAAGATAATGGAAGCAAAACATTTGATAATAGCCCATTGTAACTTCAAGAAATCGGAGCCTTTATTATCATGATTAGTAGTAATATGGCTACTATTCATTTATTCCCCCAAACAAAAATTATTTCCCATGGTAAATAGGTAATGGAACAGTGTCCCAGGTAGGGGGAACAGCGTGTGCTAAGCCACTGATATGTAATGTCCTCTGACGTTTTAGGAGGTGGCAAGGAGATGGTACAGGGGAAAGTGGAGTGGTAGGAAGTTAGGCTGCACGTACTAGGTTGGAGTTGGATTGCAAAGAACCTCGTTGCTATGGGAGGAATTTTATGCCCTGGATGGTGGTGGGCACAGTTAGAAAAACTTGGAGTGGCATGGCCAGATATACATCTTAGAGCAACCCCCAGGTAGCTGCGAGGAAGCTAGATCCAAGGGAGCTGGAAAACTGTAAGGAAAGTAGACTTTGAAGGCCAGTGCAGTGGTCCACACGGAACAGACAAGGGCTCATAACGTTGAAGTCTTTAATTAAACAAAGACTTCCTGGTCTTAAGACTTTACAAGGGGAGGAAAGAAGTTCCTACTCTCATGACATGTTACATAGAGTTGGGAAACAGGGAGAAAACTAGAAACAGCTATAATTCAAGACAGATAATCATCATAAGAGAATAACAAGGACAGCATTAAGAGTGTCAAAAGGAGGAGGGGCATGATATCCAGATGGGTGAATCAGCAAAGGACATGTGCTCATTGTCAGAATCCCTCTCCCCCACCCCTTACTAGACTGTAGTAAGCTGGGACAGAGAAGGGAATCTATAACTGTTTATTAGGAAAAAAAGTGGTTATGGACTGAGGTTCACGTGAGAAGTTTCCTTGGAGCTGGTTGTCGTGTAGTAGTGGAGAAGAGTGAGGGATCAGTTCCGGGAATTAAGATCAGGTCCGGAGTCTGAGTTTGCAAATGCTGATGCTCTGCATGGCTTTTATTTTGCTCTCTTTGATCCCTGATTGAAGAAAGCATATTGTTTTTACCTTGAAACACACAAGCAAACGAAAAGCAATGACAAAAACACATGACTTCTCTTGTCCATCATGCATATGGGAGCTCTGCACGTGGGATTAGGTTCAGTGGGGCTTGGTGTGCTCGGGGTAAGAGCTACGTGAACCACTCTTGATTTCATCAGTTAAAATGACTCAGCCCGTTTGGCTCAGGAGGAAGAAGGCTTTTCTATCAGCATAACCAGGGTATCACAACATTGCGTGTGCTACCTGGGGAACCAAGCCCAAGCACGGATGAGAGGTCACTGTGTGTGGCTGAAGATTTAAGAAATATATATTGAGGTTTTGCCAGGAGAAAAAATTATGGGTTTCATTAGAGTGAAATTTAATATACCATAGTTAGTTATGGATTCTGAGAATTCGTGAAAGCCGTTCACGATAATAAAGCTTTTATTTGGGGCTTCCCTGATGGCACAGTGGTTAGGAATCTGCCTGCCAATGCAGCGGACACGGGTTTGAGCCCTGGTCTGGGAAGATCCCACACGCTGCGGAACAAGTAAGTCTGTGTGCCACAACTACTGAGCCTGCGCTTTAGAGCCCGTGAGCCACAACTACTGAGCCTGTGTGCCTAGAGCCCATGCTCTGCAACAAGAGAAGCCACCACAATAAGAAGCCCGCTTGCTGCAGCTAGAGAAAGCCCATGCGTAGCAGCAAAGACCCAACGCAGCCAAAAAAATTTTTTTTTTTTTTTTTTTTTTGGTACGTGGGCCTCTCACCGCTGTGGCCTCTCCCGTTGCGGAGCACAGGCTCCGGATGCCCAGGCTCAGTGGCCATGGCTCACGGACCCAGCCGCTCCACGGCATGTGGGATCTTCCCGGACTGGGGCACGAACCCGTGTCCCCTGCATCGGCAGGCGGACTCTCAACCACTGCGCCACCAGGGAAGCCCCCCAAATTTTTTTAAAAAGGTAAATAAATAAAGCTTTTATTTGCTTTGAAGTAAATAATCCTTTGGTGTGATGCTTATTGTCTTTTCATTTTAATTGTGGTTTAAGCCAAGACAACATGCTCTGCCCCAAATGCTTCTTTAGGGAGACAGACCCTGTCTCCTTTAAATTGCGTTTTGTCTGAAATGGGCTAGGTCACATGTAATAAGTTCTGGCATTTTAATGGAAACATTACGGCAAAAATAGTTAACAATCTGCTTTAATTTCAAAACTAATTTTCTCTTTCATACGGTAAGGCAGTATCTTGGTAAAATGTGCAAAATGCATGGGGATTTAATTAAGTTCCGAAACAAGGTTAAACAATTTGTTCTGAAACAAGGTTAAGCTGGGCTGTCAATATTCAAGATGAATGGTGGGGGAAGATGGTAGTGGCTTGATGTTCCTGAGTCCTGAATGCCATGTGGACCACAGTGGAATTAGAAGAACTGGCCACATTAGCTGCTGAAGGCCCCAATCTGTGGAAGGCTAGATGCTCCTTGCAGCACAGATAGAGCCTGTACATAGATAAGGGAAAAAACGGGGAGTCATTTCTTCCTGTCTCTCCACTGAATCCAATTCATTCTTTAATTTATCCCTGCAAAAAATATTTGAATCTCATTGTGCTAAGTGCTGGAGATTCAAAGGTGAGCAAAAATAAGCAGAATTCTTACCTTAGGAAGATAATAGGCTAATGAGAGAGAAATACATTCATCAAAGAATTACATAAATATATGTACAAGGACAGCTGTGCCAAGGACTTGGGTGGAGGGGTCCTGGTGCCAGGTGAGTGTATAAGAGGGGTATTTGGGGTGATCTGGGGCAGCGGTGGTTGTAGTCTTGGAAAGCCTTACTTGGGAAACCCCAGCAGAGCTGGAAACTGGGCAGGGCGGGTGGTGTGGTGGGGACTGTTCCAGGCAGAAGGAAAAGTGTGTACAGACCCTTAAGGGAGTGTTCGCATGGTGGTTCTGAGGAACCCAAGGTGACTCACTGTGACTGTAGAGCAGACAGTGAAAGGGCCTGTGATGGGAACTTCCACAGGAGAGCCAGGTGGGACCTCCTGAGCCATAGTGACAGACCTAGTCTGACTTCCTAAATTTATCAGGACGCCAGATTATGACAGCCAGAGTGTGACATGGGTCAGGTCTAAATTCAGCAATGACTGGTTTTGCTGCTACGTGGTGAAAGGGAAGGGCGTGCACATGGGGAGACCAGGTGGGATGCTTCTGTGGAGGCCAGCTGAGAGAAGAAGGGGGTTTGCAACGGGAGGCCGGTAGTGGAGAGGCACACTTACCTGGGAAGCCGGCTTAGCCTGGCAGTGAGAAAACCAGACTCTAGGTGGTTCTGCCCGGGCTGAGGATCCTGGAGGATGCAGGAAGAAATCATATATTTGGGAAACCTCAGGACTAGGGGTGATAGACATAAGCAGTAGGAATTCAGGCTGTAAACTGGTGGAAAGAAAATGGGGATGAAGTTGGGATGAAAGTACCCCAAAGGGGTTATGAGCCTTAAGCCGGTCAAACATGGTTTTCACCAAATGCAAGGAGTGTTGCGTGTGGATTTGTCTTTTAGTTCTTTTTATTGCAAGCTATGCTTGATGGGCATAATGATCACAAAGCATCTATGTTTCTTGGAACTTAAAAAGAGAAATACGTTTTTAGCATCCAGCAATTTGCCTTGAGCTGCTTAAAATGAGAGCCTTTTCAAGTGAAGGCTATATTGAGGCCTCTGATGGGCTAAGAAAGAAACTGTACCTGGAGGTCAGAATGCGTCTCAAGTCTAGTGCCAGTGGTTCCTGGAACTACCCTGGGTGCTGGTGTCTGGTAGACCTTCACACGTTGCACCCACCCACCACATTGCTGCCAGCACTGGCTTCCCACATGATTTCCACGAGCCCTTGGATGCCTCATCTATCTAGCCTCTCTTAGTTGCCTCACGCTTCAAATGGCAGGGGCCCAGCCCTTGCAGTGTCTTTTACCTCTAGGGTATTTGATTCCACGCGGCAAGAATCCTTTATTCCCCAGAGTGCTGTTCTGTGCTAGACATGCCTGCGTATTCTTGCTCACTGAGGCCTTTGTTACTTATCGATCATTGTCATGGTTTCTAGTCTTAATAAGGCCAGGAAGAGTTCATTCCTTATTAACACCACTTTTTGCCCTGAGAAAACCTCAAGCCTGTTTCTGAAAACCCATTGCAGTCCCATAAAGGCATCGTCCCTCTTCTCCCCCAATTTACTTCAATAAACAAATGAATAAATACACATTTATTGAGCACCTGTTGTGTGCCCTCCGTAATGCTCAAGGTTCTCTCCCACCTAATTGTCAGGCACCCTTGTCAGGGAAGGGTGATGTTCAGCATTATAAGAAAAGGAATCAGCAGCTCACAGAGGCTAACTTTCCCAAGGTCATCCTGCAAAAAAGAGGGTAGTAGAATAATATTAAACCCAAGACTTCTGATTCTGGTTTTTCCCACCTAAACTGGTAAACAAACTGGTTTTAGATGGCTAATGGACAGCGCAGGGAAAAAATTAAATCACGTGATGGTAATGTTGTTTTCTTTTCAGTTCTCTCTCAAGCATCCTGATTAGTCAAGTAGAAGATGCATTTGGTGTTAAAGGGGCTTTAGCACGTGTTGAATATTTGCTGATCTGCCATTTTAACAAAGAGAGCTGGTCTCAGGCTCAGCACCGTTAACACTCAACAGGCTCCAGCAAGAATTTTTAAAAATTATTTTGGTTTCATCTTTTATTTTTGGAACATCATACTGGTTTCTCTCATGGTGGTGATAGATATAAAGGAAGAGGATTATGGGGAAAATAATTAAAGAAATTATTCCTCTTTCTAGGAAGAGAATTATGGGAAAAATAATTAAAGAAAAATATTGAGTAAGTTACATTTCAGGTATATGAGCATAATAATGATAAAAAGCATGAATATGTATCCGTCTGAATGAAGCTGGGAATTGCATCATTGATTCACAGTGCCTCTCTGGCTCCCAGGACGTGTGGGCCTTGAGGAGATCATTGCCATGCTAAGTTCTGAAGCTGCTCTTTTTTTATTTGTTTCCCTGGGAAACATATAGAAGCGATTATAATGAAAACTCTCCCTGCCATTAGGACCATTGGACATCCTTCTTAGGTTTAACTTTTATAACCCAAACCAACCCAAGCTAGTGATGGAGTCTTAAAACCTAGGAAAAATATGTAAGTTTATTGCAAAAGATAATATCCCATTTAAAACAGTTTAGAAATTTACAAAACCTTACATCAGTACGTAGTCTTTAAGAAGGTGCTCTATAGATGAGCTGGTATTAATTCCAAGTATAGCGAGTACACATTTTTTTAACTACAGAGAAAGCAGCTACATAAACGCCTGCAACTTAAGGTGATGTATCAGTCCTTCACCTTTCAATTTTATAAAAGTAACCTTTGCTAAATTAATATCGCTCTGTAAAACCAGATAACTTCAAGTACAGCATTTCTGTAGGATATCACGGTAGATGTCACATAATACTTTACAAAGAAGCAATTTTCGCATGAGTAGGTGAATATAGAGTCTTGGTATATGTATACTTTTTGAAATTTAACACAGAGATGATCGTTTCTGTTTAGCAGGAATGTGTTTACTGAATCCACTTCCCCCATAACAATTTAAACGTTCAATTTTCAGAAGAGACTTCCTTCCCAGTTTCAGCTTGGTGGCCCAAGCAATGTTGTGTTGTGCTTTGGTATAGAATCATTATAGCCTTGTTTGGTTTTATCTCTAGAAATGTCAACCTTTTCAGACCACTATTTCATCTAACTCAGTTGAGGGTTTATCCCAAGGCCACCCCAACAGAAGTGTATGGCAGCATACACTTCTTAATTATCCAAATGTTGGATTATCCATTTTGTGTGAGTTATCCCAGACATCTCTTCCTCATTGCAGGCTGACTTTGACAAATGATCCTGATCACCTCTGGGTGGCTCTGCCCATTTAATGTTGGCATGTGCACGGACTTTATAAAACAGGTAGAGTAGGTGTTCATATCTCCACTCGGGAATGGACAAACAGGCCTTGGAATAGACTGTTCTGTTGCCTGGGTGTCTTAATTCTGGGAATAGGATTATTTGCATTTTACTGTGCCGCCCAGGAACATAAATTAATTTGAAAATTAGCGGAAGCAAAGCAAATTAAGATGGAAGCGCTCCTACAAGATAAAATTATATGAGATCCCCAATGATTTTGCTTTACTGGATTATCCTCTGTGCTGTTCTTTTCGGTTGTTGGGGTCAACTGAGTGTTGATCGTGTGGATACATACTGAAAAATCTGTGGCTTTTAGCCAATGGTACCATATCTTATTGAAACGTGGCTTAAGTATGACAAGTGTATTTATCTTAATTCTAACTTCACGTTATGTATTCCGGTCTCATTTTGTGGGTTTAAACATTACACTAGAAACAGAACAAGAACATCTTGAATGACATTCCAGGATTTAATAGTGCCAGCCAAGATTCCTTGCCAAATTTCCCTCTTGCTGTCACTGAAATAGCTTTGGGCACTGCAGCGCAGGGACAGGGGAAGGTGAAAGTGTCCGGGTGGTTTGCTCAGTTAGCCTCAATTTGCAGCGGGGAACGTACGTCCCACGTTTACACAGGATGCTGCACTCTGCAAAGACTCTAACTCAGACACCCAGTCTTCAGCAAAGGGGATTATGAAGTGCCTTCCTCACTGAATGCTCGTTGAGTTTAGGATGCCTTTTCTAAGCAGGCTCAGTCCAACCACAGGCTGGTAGAGAGTCTAACAAGAAGGACTATGAGCCTTGCCAACCTACCCCTCGTCCCTAAGAGTAGGTAGCAGTTACTGAATTACATTACTTTAGCTGTTTGTTCAGCCATGCAAGTTTGACTGGACCCACATGTATGGAGGTCTTGTCAAAAGAATGAGCCAGACTCTAAAAGAATTCAGACTTTGGGAGGGAAAGGTCTTTAATACTAAAATGGAAAAAAATATATCCTCATCCCCAGCTCTGCTGCTGCTTCAATCAGGTGACCATTGCCTGGTCACCAGGAAGGGAGATTGTGTAGATTAATATACTTTGAACTTGTCTACAAGGCTGCTGTAGGGGTGAATGGGCGAGAACCAGTGTTGTGTTTTGTCTTAGTCTTATTTATGTTTCTGGTAAGATGAAACGGACAGATAGGCTGCTGGATCTCATGATCTTAAATGTTGCAGAGAAATTAACGGTGGAATCTTAAAGTTCAAACCCAAACCAGACCCCATCCATTTGCCAGGCAGTCTCAGGCCTCAGACTGAGAAGCAGGATGATTTAAGGTGGGCCCTGGAGTAGCTACAACTGTAGGATAGTCATACCTGCAAGTCCCATATACCCTGTGGTGAGCTTACTCTGCCACAGACTCTTAAGGTCCACACAGCATGAAATGACAAATCCTTGCTTTGGGATCAAGGGGCTAATTAAAAATGAAGAGGACCCAACCCACAAGGTGATCTTGCGTTCTCATGTCCTGCCCACTTCTGTTGTGCTCATGTATGCCAATATCTTAGAAAACTGCCAGTTTGGGTATCTGTTTTTCTCTGGGTATCTGCTTGTAATCCTCCTCTATCTTACTGCTCTGCACAACATTTTTGTTTCTTTCCTTTGGGACGATGAACCCAGGATGGGCAGGAAGTGCTTAGCGTTACAGAGGTGTAGGAAAGTGCGATGGGGGATTTGCCCATGGTGGGAATCTAGACTCACAAACCAGGATGTGTGACAGGAAGCTAGGCAAGTGGGCACTCGGGTCCGTGAGGTCCTCAGCGAGCAGTGGCACGCACTCAGGTGAGGTGTGGTCATGTGTCCAGTGGCAGGTAATCCAGCCCCAAGTTGTTCTGGTTTCACATAGCCTGGGGCCTTCGCTAAGAAGTAGAGAAGGCCTGAGGGCAGTGGTTCCCCACCTCGGGAAGGGCAGAGGTAAAGGTCCCCATGAGCTCAGATCCACCAGAAGCATTTCTTCTTCACCTTCTTGGTTTTCCGCCTTAAGTCCTGTTTCTCAGGGACTGAGGGCTCTGCCGGGGACTTTGGTGGGGGAGATGCCTCCGCAACTGGCTCTGCTTCCTCCAGACTCTGTAGAACTTCATGGAACCTGCCTTCCTGCTGCCGGAAGTCATATTCTACACTGAAAATCACAAAGAGGAAGGAAGGAAAGTAAATTCAAATCAGCACATACTGATGTAGCATCACCAAGTGTCCAACTGACATGGAAAAACATGTGCTTTGAGGTCAGGTCCCAGATGCTTAGGCAGCTGCTTGGCTGTGTGACCTTGAGGAGCTTGTGCCACCTCTCTGAAGCTCCAGTTTCTCATTGACTGAATTGGCATCTGTAATGCCTTCCTCTTGGGCATGTTATACTAAGTTTAAACGAAGCACGTAACATGGCAGCCTAATAGTAGATGTCCAGTGAAAACGTCTCCAATCTCTCTCTCACATTTATTTAATGCTCCTAATTGTTCATTCTTTTTACATACATTTTATGCATGAAAACTGCCTCATTATAAAGTATTTAAGTAACACAGAGGATTATGTGCTAAAACTAACAACTCAGTTTCCTTATCCATAAAATGCACATAAAAATGGCACCTATCTCAAAGGCTTTCTCTGGAATTAAGATGTATATTAATTGAGAGAATATAAATGAAGTACTTAGAGTGGTTCCTGGCATATAGTAAGCCATCTCAGAATGCCCAGTGACAAGGTACCATTTGGGGACTTTATCAGTCACGTGTGGCAATCGTGATCTGCCTTTTTGGTGGCACTTACTCCGATCCTGGGTCTCTGGGAGGTGACATGGGCATAGCAGACCAGGAAAGTGTCCCTTTAATGACAGCTCCTTTCTAGCCCTTGCTGGGTAGAAGGCTTTGGCCAGTCATGCCACATCACAAACCAACATGGGGTCTTTCCTCTTCCGTATGAAACATTTCATTTTCCTCCTTGCTAAACAAGGAGGGACACCGTTTTCGTGACTCTGCATTTCCCCCACTTTCCGTACTCCCAAGCTAGCTCCTCATCTTTGGGCCTTCTGAGAGTTCTAGTATGAAACCAGGTAACAAACACAGCTATAAGCTTAAGAGCCTTCTTCCAGTCATCCTGGCACTGGCAACTCCTCTGTAAGTAAATCTCCTATGGAGGAAAGTGGACAATTAAGGGTGGAGGGAGCACATACACAGTCTGTAGGGACGTCTGCAGGACTCAGTCTTCCTGGCCCGGCTCTCCAGGTTCTGAGAAGGCTGAGCCAGACTTACCAGATGGGCTGACCCTTCCTGATGCCCACTGGCCTGATTCCCAAGCCCTCAAAGGTCAAGGCGAGCCTGAGCACCCACTGCACGCAGGCCAGAGCTTCTGCTCTCCCCAGCCTCTGACTCTCTAAACCCCTGAGAACCCTGGTCCCCAACAGTGTCATGTTTACCTCACAGACCTGTGTACAGATGATACAATGGAGTCTGTACATTAATGACTCCAAAACACACAAATAAAATAACAAAAAAAGGAATGGAGATTAGGAAATGCCCATTAAAGGAGAGTATTTAAATATGTCTGTATTGAGGAATCCTATGAAGTAAGCATAGGTGTAAAGCTCTCCAAGACACATCGTTGAGAAGCAAAGCAAAGAGCAAGACATAATATATTAGTAGTAATAACATTAATGATGATAATAGTAGCAGTAATAGGGGCTGAATAACCATGCTTAAGGAGCATCAGGGATGGGTGTCTGATTATTTTGTTTCTGTATTTTTGATATGCTTCCACCAGATTTTCTTCTCTTCGGCTTATATCCTTTTACTTTCTGTGCCCCCTGGTCTCCTCCACAGGGACATACTCCTGGCTGGGTGACTTATAATAATGAGTGTAGTAATGCAGGCTATGTTTTTCTAGGCAAAGCTCCACGATTGATTAACTGTGAGATTTTGGCAAAGTCATTTCTCATATTCAAGCCACAGTGTCCTTATCTGCAGAATAAGCATGGTACGTACTCATAGGATCTCAGTGAAGTATAAACAACAGAATGGTACAACACTCAGCTCAGAGCCAGGCGCCAACAAACACTGAATGGTATTCAGCTAATCATTCAACAAACTAAATTTACTGAGTATGTCCCATGTTCCAGGCCCTATGTTAGGTGCTGGGGGCAGAGTGGTAAACAGACAGACAGACAGACACGGAGGTCTGACACTGAGGACTCACCCAGAGAACTGTTTTTTCTAATTGGTGTTAGGACACTGTTGTGAGTCTTGACAAACTCAGGTGGTTTGTTTTTGTTGTTTGTTTGAATTAAGGAGTCAGGGAAATATCACATATAAGGAGAAGAAGGAGGCTGTTCATATAATTTGGTAGAGGTATATGGATGAAGAGCTGGAAAGTAGGGGTAGTTGAGATACGTACAAGGCAGATTTTTAAAGCAATTGTTAGTTTAATCATCTGTCTCACATGCTGGTAAGAAAGATCCCCAAAGCAGTATCCACATCTGTCCATCTCACTGTGATGTCCCTGTAACTGAGCACAGTATCAGGCCTAGAGTAGGATGGATGGCTGGGTGCATGGGGGGATGGATGGATGGATGGATGGATGGATGGATGGATGGATGGATCATTGGTTGGATGGCTGGATGAATGGTTAGATGGTTGTATGGATGAATGGATGGTTGGATGAATGAATGGATGTTTAGACTGTTGACCAGCTGGATGGATGGATGGATGGATGGATGGATGAAATTTCTGATACCAGAAAGCTGAGGAAATTCCTAGAATGAGTAAGGGGTGCCTACTTTCTTTGGCTCCAGCTGATGCTCTAGGATGAAGGTTATTTTTCTGCCTGGTGAAAAGAGGGCAGGGATATTTCAGGAGCTAGGAGAACTATGAATGTAGATGTTCTCTATCTGTGAAATAGTGTAAGAGAGGGTAAGAATCAGAGTTTGCAACTCACTGCTTTAAATTCCTTCCTTAAAGCAATGAGAGTTTGCTGGAGACAACTCTTCCCCGGCCTCTGAATCCATCTCCTTAAATTTCAGTTGGGGAGATTGAGTTGCAGGTAGTGGTGACAGAAACCCACCCCAGGCTCAGAGACAAATAGGGGTGCAGTGCTGGGCAGTACATCCTGGAAGTGGGAGCCTCAGTGGATACTTATGTTCACTGATCTGGCAAATCCTAAGCTTTGGCTAGAAGATCTCTAGTAGCTCTTGATATTGGCTAGCATTTACTAAGGACACAGAGCCACTAGTTACCAGCACCAAGAGGCCAGACAGGAGACACGGGTTTGAGCCCTGGTCTGGAACGATCCCATATGCCATGGAGCAACTAAGCCCGTGTGCCACAACTACTGAGCCCGCGTGCTGCAACTACTGAAGCCCGGGCGCCTAGAGCCCGTGCTCTGCAATAAGAGAAGCCACCGCAATGAGAAACCCACACATGGCAACGAAGAGTAGCTCCCGCTCACCGCAACTAGAGAAAGCCTGCGCACAGCAACGAAGACCCAGTGCAGCCAAAAATTAAATAAATAAATTTATTTAAAAAAAAAAGAAGATAAAGTCTGTCTTAGTTCACAATTTAAAGCACATTGTAGACAATACAGAAATGGCTCTCGAATGGAATACTCCTGGGTTTGAACCAAGGCTGTACCACTTACTGGCTGGGTGACCTTGGGTAAGTTGCTTCTCTTTCTGAGACCCAACTGAAAGTGGGGGTTATAAAGCTACTTCAGTGGGTAGTTGTGCAGATGGGACACAATAACGGGAAATGTCCTTATGTAGGATGTGATCTCTACCCACTCCAGTAAGTCTCTTATCTTCCTATCTTAGAGACTGAATGCCTCACCTCCTCACTCATACCTTCAACTCTTCAGTAATTGTATACCTTGCCAGAAACATCACTTTTCACCTCTCCCCTCCATGTACATTCAGGGAAGAATATGCTCTTTATATTTCTATGGAAACACCACAGGCTTCCATTATAATCACTGGGACTTAGGGAACTCCCCATCCTCTTCTTGCAACTGCCCCCATTGGTCTTGACAATTCAAAGAGGATTGAAGGTGACTTTCTTTTCAAGGTCAGGCAAATAACAGAGTACAGAGAAGCATCTGTGCTTTGGAAAGAAACTGATTAATGTTTTTTTAGGCAATTTATTAACATAAAGGAAAATTGTCACTTTTCTTCTTATCCATCCATTTGACAAACTACTGTTTAGTTTGGAAGGGAGGAGAAGGCGTATATTTTGTTTTGGTAGCAGCTGCCCTGTAAATGGGCAGGAGGCAGTGCCCTCTCTCATCTGTCTTTCATTTTGAGGCTGGGTCGAGAAGAGGAGATGCCCCTCAACTTCTTAGTTAGCCAGCCCACAGCACTTTCAGCAACATCTTGAAAGAGGGAATAAAATGCCAGCTTGAGAGAATTCAAGCAGACTCTTAGCAGAGGGTTGTTGGCAGGTTCTGGGGAATAAATGCCTGCCTTGGGTTTGGTATCAAGGTAGAACACCAGTAACTTTTCCAACCTTCCCTTCTCTCTTTCCTCTTAATCTACCTATCCTCCCACCTTTACCATCTTCTCCATTCATATCCACATGGATGAAGAGGAGTGCTGAATGCTTAGTTTGTACAGAGCTCTGGCTCACGGTGGGATGGGAGTGGCAAATGGTGGTCAAGAAATCGTTATAATACAGGATTCAGGCCCGGAGCCATTGAGATAGTTTGGAGCATTCAAGGTCTGCAAGGTTGGCCCTCTGGGGACACAGGAATACCTGACACCTGGTTCAGGAGTGCCCAGTTCACTGTCTGGGGATCCTTAGAGCCTTTCCCAGCCAAGATGTCTGTGCATGGTGCCACTTTGCATTTAGAAAGTGAGCTGTGTGTAGACCAAGCATGGAAGAGAGCTTTCAGGTTTCCCTCTTGAGGGCATTTCACTCATCTAGCTGACAGATCAATGCTCCAGCCATCATGCTAGGTGAAAAACAGAAGGATGTTTTTCTAGGTAATGGGAAGTAGCGAGAAGCCTAAGTCATGGCTTGTCTGGAAGAAGAAATAGTGAGAAGCAAAAAGTAGATAAATGCGTAAATACATAAGCAAACAACAGAGACAGATTCTGGATGTAGCATCTTGGCTGGGCAAACTGAAGTTGGGTGAGACACACAGAGATAAAAGTTTATATAGAAACAAACAATAGAAACCTCTTACTTTTATATAGCACTTTCAGATTGCAGACACTCCAGATCTGCATTTTCATTTTATCTTCACAATAGCT
This sequence comes from Globicephala melas, assembly GCF_963455315.2. Taxonomy (NCBI): domain Eukaryota; kingdom Metazoa; phylum Chordata; class Mammalia; order Artiodactyla; family Delphinidae; genus Globicephala; species Globicephala melas. Next base: position 144,813,361 of record NC_083316.1, read on the forward strand.
CAGGAATCTAGGAAGGTTGTTATCTCCGTTCAGCTGACAAGTGAGTTGGTGAAGGGAGTCACACCATAATTTATGATCAGAATCTCAGCTTGCTTTCCTGACCTCTAGTCCTCTGTTTTTTTCCTAAAAAGGGATCAGATGTTTTAGCCCAGGGCTTGGCTGGTACCAGGGTCTTACTCTAAGAAGAAAGAGATATAACATGAGAGTATCTGGGTCATGTTAGGTGAGGCCATATGGTAATTTAAATGATGAAGAAGAAGGAAGAGGAGGAGAATGACTCTCATTTATGTAATGAAATCTATATTCCGGACACTATACTACAAGTTTAGTAATTCTCACGTCTCATGTGATTCTCAGAGCCCCATGAGGTAGATATTATCTTCATTTCACAGGTGAGGAAACTGAGGCAAGGCAAGGGGAGGTTAAATATTCTGCCAAGGGCACACACTAATAAGTGACAGAGTCAAGGTTTGAGCCTAGGTTGTCTGGCTCCAAAGCTTGTACACGAAGGCACACAGCATCGAAAGAACAGCAGTCTTCAATCTGTGTGAGATCCTGGTCACCAGATGAGCGTGGCGGGGGGGAGGGGAGGGGCTGGTGACCAAGGCCTAGTGCACCTAAATGAACTTGCAGCCCGCTGTGGAATCAGACCCAACCTGGGCTGGGCTGCATGCACGACCCTGCGTGACCCAGCTGACCAGCCCACCCTGCCACAGTGTTTCCAGATTTCAGGGACGTTCTGACAGGGAGGCCGCGTACCAGAGAAGACAGACACCCCACAGGAGGCAGCTTACTCAAGGTAGTATCTGGGCGGTGCAATTTTGGGTCTGGTGTAGGTTGCTGAGGTCCTCGGGGGCCCTTTGCTCTTCCTTCTCAGCAGGCGGGTCTTGTTCTTTTAAACCGTACCGTTCTTTTAAACCATAAACCGTACACCCCAAGCAGGTTGGCTGAGAAACTAATGATCCATGGCATCTCCCTGAAGACAAAACCACTTCCAAGTCCCTCTCCACCTCTTCATCTCTGTTAGAGTGTTTCTGTGGCCCCTCTTGCCACGGAACTCAGGTGCAACACAGATTCATTGAGCTCCAGCAACTTTTGTTTTAGAATTAGCTGTAAGAATCAATGGAATCAGCACGGGTAGTTTGGTTCCTGTCTACGTGAATAAATCACACCACTTTGGGAAGTGTCTCTGTGGAAAAATCACAGTCTGGGAAAGTAGGAACCTTAGTTAGTGTTTTTCCCCAGTCTGGAAGGGATATTGTTCCTAAAACTTTCTCCTAATGACCAGTTTGCTCATTATTTATAGGGTGCAATTTTAAGCTTCACAACTCACAGCCATTTCCAGCTGGCAAGTACACCTCTTCTTGGGCAACTGTCTGCTGACGAGTCCTCAGAGAATTGCACGTTCTCTTCTAGGCACATAAGTAAGCAGAGCCACGCTGCAGAAACCTCACTGCTGATTGCTGTCTGTGAGGGAGGTCTGCGCTCTGGGTTCTGTGGCTCTGTGTTGAGAATGTCTTCACATTAAGTCCTTAGAAAGAGAAGGTCGTCTCAGAGAACTTTAACACAAATATTCACTGATTGTGCAAGGTCAGAAAGTAAGAGGGAAAGGCACAAGAAGGTCTCCTGAAAGCAGGACTGGTTTAAGCCCTAGCTCTGTTGGATCTTGGACAAGTCACATAGCTTCTCTGAGTCTCAGTTTCCTCATCTGTAAAATGGGAATAATAACCATACCCATATTTTAGGGTTTTGGGGAGTCTGAAAAGACATGATACGTGTACAGTGTTTAGCAGAATTCCTGGCACAGTGCCTGGTTCAACAAATGGTAATGATTGTTGCGTTAACTTGACGGAGGAATAACGATTGGGTCATTTTGTGGTCAGCTGTGGCCTCCTGCCAGCAGCCATCCATTTGTTATTCCTGTGAAATGCTCAACTTTCTTGATTTTATATTTATGGCATGTTTCAGCCTCTTTAGCTATTAATGCATTAAAATAGGTTTCATTTTTATTGCAGATAAATTGCTGATGCTGTAAATCCTACTTCTTTCCACTTACACTCCAGGGAAAAGAAGAAAGGGATAAGCATACTGAGAGAAACAGGGACTAATGGCAAATATCTTGGGGATCAAACTGTCGAGGCTCAGAGAGGTTTTCACATGTACCCCAAACTTTATGTCTGCTTCCAAAAGAGAGCTTGAGCTATGTTTGGTGGTAGTTGTTTGGGGGATGCTGGGTAGTATTGCCATTCACATTCACGTTCCGGCATTTGAAATGAATGCTGCTCAGTCCATACTACCATGGGATGAGAGCTGCAAAGGCATCTGTGATTACTAGAAAGAACACACCTGCTGTGTGCTTTATAATTACTCCTCACTGTGGAATTCATTGCTGGCCAGAGAGAGGACCGTGGCTGGAAGATGAGGCTCTGACAGTTCACTTGGCTCCGCGCTGGGAGGGCATCTTAAGCAAACGAAAGGAACATACTAAATAATTTACGTGGAAAGTTGGTTGCTGAATTCACAAGCCTGGGTGCATATTGCATTTCTAGTAAAATGCCTTTTTCTCTGGTTAAGTAATAGCTTTAAGTGGCAGGCAAGACTAAGACCCAGTGGCCAAGTGACTTAACCATAGAAGGAAACTCTAGAAGGCTCTCAGCGCCTCTGACTGCATGACCCCAGGTAACTCACGTTGCTTTCCTTGGTTAGACGAAGGCCTGGCTTTTCTCCGACAGGGCACACAGCTGTACAGCTTTGGCCTGTGTTCCAGAGAGACTCCTTATGGGAAGTTCCAGATATTAAAACAATGAGGGGGCGACCCCAAGAACAGGGATGCTGGTCGCCAGGTACAAAGGACGGCACTTGCAGCAAATCTCCTTTTGCATATCCTTAACTTCTTCTCTGTCTTGCTCAGAGGAGTTGTAACAGTGGAGGAATCAATAATGATAAAAAAGCAGTCTATGGTCTATGGCGTTTGAGGAAATGAGAGGAAAGTGGTGGAGGATTCTGGTGTTCAGCTTCACGCATATTCCCTGGTTCTGGAGCCTGTCGTGACCACACCCTCTCCTGGAGCAGGGTGGGTGGTCCTGGGCAGCACTTTGCATGGCCACCCTGTCAGGTGTTTGTAACTGCTCCTCCAGGACGCACCAGAGGGCAGTTCCTAGCATTTGGGCCCTTGGCCTGGGAGCAGAATTGGGCTCTAACTGATCTGAACCTTAATTGGAGGAGGAAGCACAGCAGGGATTGCCATTCCGTTCCTGATCTCAGACGAGGACCAAGGAGCTGGGAAATGTGGGAGGGAGGAGAGGCTACAAATGAATCCCCTAAGTAGTGCATAATGAAAGCCTGTGTGCCCACGTGGACCGGCAGAAGCTCATTTTGTCTTCTCATTGGAAATAGGAGGCATCAAAAATACCCTTAGTCTATGAAGAAGCACCCCCCCCCCCCACCAATCCTCTTCCCTTCCCTTTCTCTTGCCTCCGCTTTCACCTGCACCCCCTAGTTAGGTCTATACCTGACCACCTAACCCTGTAATTGAAGCCAAGCAGAAAGGTAAATCATCTGTCCAATGATGCGTTTCAAACAAAAGCTACTTTCTGGGTTACTTTATTAGCAAGAGCTTTCTATGTCACAAAAGTTTCTAATAAATCAACCAGAAACCTCCTCCTTTCAAGACCCTAATTTTACCTAGTTGAATGTTTCTCAAGCTTCACTGGGATCAGGCTTTCCCAGGAAACTGGCTGTGCCTGTAGATTCCCATCCTCCACGCCACCCCTCTGATCCAGCAGGTTTGGGGAGTGAAGGCCAGCAACCAGTATTCACAGCCAGGAGACTGATGCAGATGGCCCAGGATCACACTTTGAGAACACTATTTAGGTCCTGCAACTTAAACACAAACCCTCACGATGTCCTTGGATTATGAGAACTCAGCCATACAACATTCTGCTGAGCCCTGATACCCCTCAAGCAGGTCTGTCCTCTGAAGGCAGCATGCTGTAGAATCTGGCCAACAGGAAGGGAGTACTAAGTTCCAATCTCGACATTGCCGCTTACAAGTTTCAGAATAAGAGTGCAAGTTCCTCTCTCTCTCTGTCTCAATTGTCTAATCTGAATAGTGTGCAAGTCCCTGAACCTCAGTTATCTCAGTTATCTGTAAAATGGGAGTATTTTTATCTGTCTCACATGGTTGTGGGGATTAGATATGAAAATAAAAGGCATTTATAATGACCAGTAATAATAGACACTCAATAAGTGGTAGCTCTCTTCTTATTTCTTTTCCCTAATCTTCATCCCAACAGATCTCTGTCTTCCCCTAGCTGTCATAGTTGCAAAGATCATAAAGTCAAGTTAACAGACCTCCAATTAGATGTGAGTAGTTTACGAATTACAAGGGTTTAATGCAGGCGTCTTAGTTTCCTATTACTACTGAAACAAATTACCACAAATGTAGTGGTTTAAAACAAGACAGATTTTACTCTTAGAGTCCAGAGATCAGAAGTCCTGCAGAACTGTAAATCAGGGTGTCAGCAGAACTGTGTTCCTTCTGGAGGTTCGAGGAGAGAATGTGTCCCTTGCCTTTTCCAGCTTTTGGAGGCTGCCTACCTTCTTTAGCTTGTGACCACATCACTTCTACCTCTGCTTCTGTTGTCACATCCTCTCTGACTCTGCCTCTCCCGCCTTCATCTTTCCCTTGTAAGGATCCTTATGATTATGTTAGGCTCACCTGGACAGTCCAGGCTACTTACCTTGTCCTGAGATCCTTAACTTAATCACACCTGCAGTGTCCCTTTTACCAAGTAAAAGGTATTCACAGGGTCCAGGAATTAGAATGTGGGCATCTTTTGTGGACATTATTCTGCCTACTACACTGGGTTTTGATGCTTTACCAACAGAACCTGCCAATCTAATGCCTTAATTCCCTTTTCCATAGAGATCATTGGTGCAGTTTAGACACCGTAGAAGGGAGATATTTTAGCCTGGAGGGAGTTTTCACTTTTCCACAAAGCAAACCGCCTTTCCTACCACAGCCAGTACAGAAGTACTGGGCAATAATGTTGGATGGCCATGATGAACGAGGATCTCAATGTCCTGTGAAATTGCAACAAGCATTCTGAGTCATCGAAGGAAGATTTGATTAGGTTTCATCTTGTAGTGTTCCAGGTGTTTGAAAACTGACAGTCCATGTACTACATATAGTCGTTTGATTTAGTTCCGAAAGATCTTCTGAGGACCTGCTGCACAGAAGCCTTCCTTCCCTAATAAGAACATTTGATTAATTAAGGCCTTCCGTTTCCCCACCCAAGGGTAGGGGCACACACAAATGGTCACACTGACTTGACTTTGGGGCGTCTGAATAGCCGTCTCAAGCCCACCACTGTTTTTCATCCCTCCCCTAGTCAGTATAGCCATTCTCTTCCTTGACAAGATTCTGTTGAGCACCAACTATGTGTTAGACACTGGCCCACGACTTTGAGGTACTAGCCATCTGCTGAAGGAAAGAAACTCATAAACACTGTGTTACAATGCAATAGGATAAATGGTATAGTCGAGGAATGTGTGTGCCAAGGGGGTCCTTCTTGGGAAGGCATGTAAGGCTATTCAGAGGAACTGACTTTTAAGCTGCAAGACTAGGAGATTTCCAGACAAAGCAGGGCAGAAAAGGCATTTCAGGAAATAAGGAAACATGCATGAGAAAATGCACAGTATATGAAGCCAGCTGAGTAGTTCCCTGCGGCTGGGGAGAAATAGGAGACCCAGCAGGTAAGAAGGTTAGTATCATGTTCAAAGGGCTTTGAAAAATTAGCTGAAGGAAACAACAGGAACTGGAACAAAATTGTTTAGCAGGGGAGTGACATGATCAGATTCTTCTTTTCAGGTAATTTAGCAATCTGTGTGGAGGATTACTCGGGACAAGGCAAAAGGTACCTGTGGCAAAAAGGCCAGCTAGCGTTGAAGTGACCAATGATGAGAGCCTTTATGGACCAGAGAGAGAGGGTAGAATCAGTAGCCAGTTTGATGTGTGTTGTAAAGGAGAGGAGCGAGGCACTATGGGGACTATAGTTTCTTTATGGAACTGTGGTTAACAATGTTGAGCAAAATAAGAAACATAGGAAAAGAATTTTGTGGAGGAAAATAAGAAGTATGTTTTCGTATATGGAGAATTTGAGGTACCTTTGAGATATCAAGATAGAAATGGAAAGATCTGTAGGTAGTGTATATATATATATATATAGAGAGAGAGAGAGAGAGAGAGAGAGAGAGAGAGAGAGAACTCATAAAAAATAGGGGAAGCTGATGTCACAGAAATTAAAATTAAAATCCATGAGTGCAGTTGAAGTCATGAACAGAGGCTAAGGATGAGAAGAGGAGACAGCCTGTCCAGAGAGACCCCTGAGCAAACAAGTGCTCTTCTGTTGTTCTCTCCTCTCTAGCACCTTTCAAATTTTTCATGGCCAGCCTCTCCCTTCACCCATTGAAAATGGTAAGTTTGCTGTTTGCTTTTTATTTCCATTTTCTAAGAAACACACTTGGATGATAGAAGAAATTTTTTTTTTCTGAGAAAGACTTCCCATTCTTTTTCCTTAAAACATTTGAGGCATTTTACAACTTAAACCAGGCAGATTTTTTTCCTGGGAGCTACATCAGTAAAATAAATGCATGATTGGTGTAGTCAGAGACCTCCAGAGAGGTTCTGTGGTTATTTTTAGAGTGAACGTGAAGATGAAGTGCAGGCAGATGTGGCTGGAGGAGCAGAGAACGGGGTGAGGGAAGGAGGAGAGATATGGCTTGGAGAGACTTCATGTCCTTGAGAGAGGAAAGGGAGCTGGTTCCTTAAGGCACAGTTTCCAAAACTGCAGTCATTCATTCACCACCTTCATGGTTTTTGTGAAACTCCCCATACCACATGCACAATAATTTTTTTCTCTCTAGACCAATTCACTTTTTAGACTTAAAAACATTTGTACAAAACAGGCAATATACCTTTTGAAAATGGAGACGTGCCTAACAGTGAGTAGGTAGGGGGACTAGTTTTAAAAGTTAAAATCTTCCCATAAAGATTTAGAAATGATTACATTCTGGCTGTGCACTCTTGCTTGCCTATGGCTATGAACATGAAACATGCTCACTCTTGGCAAAGAAGTGTGATAAGTAAGCATTAGAAAGGTTTTGAAGACATTCTAGCACCAAACTCAGATTTTTCCCTCTGGGTAAATCAGAAGAATTGAAATGAATTTGAAAAGAGAACAACCTTCTCACTAGGTAATCCAATGCTATTGAATCTTAGGTACCGCAGGAGGCATGCAGAAACCCTTTGAGTACCTTGTCCTAGGATTAATGCTAAGGAGACGTGAGGAGAGTGTTTGGGGTCTAAACAGCCTGGAACCAGCTTGAGTCATAGAGCCAGTCCCCACACCCTTCCCCTGGAGCCCACAGCAGTCAAAACTGCAAGGAGTTCATTCTTCCTGGTGTACTCATGAGAATACACGGAATCTTTGGGCATCAGTTTTGGTGCTGTTCTCCTTGGTGAGGTAGGATCTATCACAGTGATCCATGGTAAGAAGAATGCCAGTGAGGCTTTGAGGAGTGGGTGGACAGAAGGCTCCTCTTGGAGCAGAGAGAATGAGTCGGATAGAACCAGTGACCCCATGTGTCTTGATGGAAGCGAGTAGCATAGCCATAGTCTTCGGCTGATGGGGCCACTTAGAAAACCTTATGGACTGCTAACTTAGCAGCAACATCTCCAGAGAAGAAGACCCGGCAGGCAATCCGTCACGCATCCATGTGCTTTATGTTCAGTGACATGCACTCGGTCCATCCGTCATCAGGGAGAGACTGCAGCTTAACAAGGCCCGAGGATGAGTATTTCACATCATTTATTTATTGGTTTGCAAGATCTGACTTTCCAGGGTACCACACAGGGTTTGAAGTCATTTGAAATGTTAAAAAAAAAAAAAAAAGACAACTCTCATCTTCCCACTGTTACTGTGATGGAGATGTTGTTCTTATTTCTTTGCTTTCATCAAACTAATTGCCTGTTCCTTCCCAATGGCTTAGATACAACGATATAGATACTGTCTGGGAGAAAAGTCTGGCTTTGAATGGTAATGAGGGATAGATGCATGCAATGGCTGCTTTTCTTGGAAAACTGGAAAGGGATGTGTGGATAAAGGTTTGCCAGCGCATCCAGGGGTAAATTTAGAATGTTTGCTTGAGATATTTGAAGTAAGTACTAGAAAAATGCAAACATTCTCAGACTTGTTGGAAGGTTGTAGTTTAGCCAAATATTACTATTTTAAATTCAGCCTAGAACATCAGAATGTCAGAACTGAAAGGGACCATAGGGACCATCTAGTTAAAGGCCCTCATTCTTCAGATGAGGAAACTCAGAGGCCAGAAACGATTTGCCGAAGGCCAGGGCAAGAAACTCATAGTAGATTGGAAAATAAACATTTGTCCTTTTCTCTTACATAAGCTAAATAAAAAGTCATCTGAAGGTAATAGAAAATACATCATGTGGCTGCTGAAAAAGAGACTTTTCAAAATTTAAATGGAAGTTAGTTAAAAATAATTATTTTTGTTTATGAGGAAAAGTTTTTGTCCTCCCTAACAGTCTAGACATTTAATGATTTTTGTCCTCCTGATGATGAGGAAATTTGCTTAAGATGGGGAATATAAAAAAAGAAGGAGCAAAAGGTAAGCAATTGATGCGACTCCCTAATTTTTCTTTCCAATGCACAAGCCTTTTCCAGAGCCCCCTTTTAAGAGGGGATATTTCATGCCAGGGTAAAGGGCATGTTTTTTTCTGAGAGGTCCTGAAGCTCCTGTTATTGTTATTGTTATTGGTGAAAAAACTTTATGGTCCTTTGGCTTTTAGGTATAAAGTGTTGACAGTTCAGTGAGAAAATGCCCAAGGCCTCACCTAAGGGTAGGGGCCCCCTGACTACCAGGCCCCCATCCCTTGCCAGGATGAAACCTCAGGATTCTGCTGGAAGGAATGAGACATTTTAAAAAGAAGACACAGGCAACCCAGTTGGGCTTCAGTTTGCTCAGGCCCTAGCTGCCTTTCTCATCAGAGAGAGAAAATAATACAGAAAACCAAAGCATACACTTTTGTTAAACATAGATTCCATCAACTGAAATGACTGCTTTAGACCACTTTTCCAGTGTGCCACCGAAAGTAGACTTCCAGCTAAAGGGGTGTTGATTTTTCCAGTAATAACAGGAATAAGCTCTTGGATTTGTACAGAAATTTTCTGTTGCAAAAGGCATTCAGATGTATTTTCTCATTTGTTCCTAACGGCAACTCTCAAGAGGGATAATTGTTCCCACTCTACAGATGAGGAAACTGAGCTCCAGACAAGTAAGCAGGCGTAGACTTGGGGATTTTGACTCCAAGTTTAGTGCTCTTCCAACTGTATGCTGTTTCCCTTCTATTACTTATAAAAATTCACTCTATTGCAGCAGCCTTACCCCCTGCTGGAAAGAAACAGTGTACTTAGAAACGAACGCACAGTGCTGAGCATAGTTCTTGACATATAGTAATTGTTGGCATGTGATAGCTACTGTGGAGGAAGAGGCTGTGTGGTACAGCAATCGAGATCATAGGGCTTGGGATCAGAAGGATCTGGATTTGAGTCCCAAGACTCTGAATATTTGGTTGGCGAGCCCCCCCGCCCCCGCTCTCTGAAAATGCTTTATGGGAGTGGAGCCAAATGGCTGAACTTCTCTGAGGACCTTAACGCCTACCTCACGAGGTATACTGTGAAAGAGACGCAAACGGGCGTGCAGAGCTTAGCAAGGCGCCTGTACTCGGTATTCAGTAAGTGGAGGGATGATGATCTCAAGAGGATTTGCTCATAGACCTTGTTGTGAGGAAACAAAGCAATGCCTGCCTTGAAACCAGATGCTAACATTTCATAGTTAAACACCTTGCTTTTTAAGTCTCAGGTATTCCAAGGCCTCCTGTCTTTGCCCCTCTCTTGAGTTTCTGTGCCTAAGAGAGCTTACGAGAATGTCCTGTGGACCCTGCAACTTCTGTGCTCTCGAGAGCAGGCCTCGGTTGCGGCCAGGTACCTGTATATGATGCACGCCGTGTTCTGGCAGGTCCTGCAGTTGTTGAGATCTTGGCCGGTTCGATAAAAGTTGCGCCTGCAAGACAGAGCATTTACTAGATAAATCTGTGGGCAAAATCCCCCTGGGATGCACGCATTCTACAGACTCATTCCCTGCAGCACAGCATTGCCCCTCTCATGAGTACCAAAGCCTGGCCATTACAGACACAGAGACAAGAAACCCCCGTTAATAGAAGCTCACATTTCTAGAGCGCTTTATAAATGTTTAAGCACTTTGACATATGGGTTTTCTTCATGCTGACAATGACCCTATGAGATGAGCCAGTTATTCTTACCCCCGCATGATAGATGGGGAAACTGAGGGACTTTGCAAATGAGTAGAGGAAGATGATTAAAACTCCAGATCCCTTAGTTCAGTGCATTTCTCTCTGTATCATCACAGTGCTTCTCTCTTACAAGGCAATGTTGATTCTGATCCCTATCAGCAAAGGCCAGTTAATTACTTCCTCCCTCTCCTACCCTTTTGTCGATTAGCTTTGGCCATTCCTTCTTCTCAGTCTTTAGAGAGCACTGTTTCAAGGAAAGAACAACTCACACCTAAACAGAAAACTGCCTTCCCCTCCCCAGACTGATGCTGAGTCATCCAGGAAAGCATTTTGTGACTTTTTTCTCTTTGCAAAATTGTGATCTCATTTCAGTTTCCATTTAGCTGGTCCATGATGGACTGGCCCAAGCCTTCAAAGTGGTCAGTGGTGGGAAAGGTCAACAGTAAGCTTAGTGGCCACCTCAAGTCCCTGTGACAAACCCATAAATAACTAAAATACTGTGCAAATGCAGTAACTTGCTTCAAGGATGGGGGTGGGGGAAGCACCTACATGCTAGCATTTTCCCCCATCATTTATCAGCTGGACTCACATCTTAATAAAAATCACTTTTGACTCTGCTGCTTCATGGCCCCCTTTCTGCAGTCTGTTGACATCTGGAAACAAAAACACATCACCGTGGAAATCCACCAAAGCCTACAACCAGGCGAAACCCAGTCAGAACAAAGGGGGACCATTGCTTACAATCTGGGGAAACAACAGAATCTCAGACATTTTGGAGACATCTTACTAACGGAAACCTGTGCTCTCTCTCTGCCCCTATCCTGGCAAGTGGCTTAACCCAATAAAAAAAATCCACCTTACCCTTCTGTGAGAGCTCGAGCTTTCTCCAAGTCTTGAATTACATTCAGAAGGACTTTAATTTTCTCTTGGTTTGAGTGCAGAGATTCCTCCACGGATTGCAGCCTGCCCTGGAGGTCGCAGAACTCACCCTGTGCCAGGTGGATTGGATTAAGTGCACCCATCTCCGTGGTGCCCTGCCGTTCGGTCTCCCTCCTTGGAAGAGAGGATGGGAGGTGATCGCTTTCTGGACAGTTTTGAAACGCTGGGATGTGTGACTGGAAGGGGTTCTTTGCCATCTGCTCCTGACACACAGGGGCAGATTTTGACTCACTGTTAGTTTTGAGTGCCTGCAGATCCTGGTGATTGTTACTCAATGAAGCACAATCTGAAGCTCCCCCTGGCTGGGCTGGCTGGCTGTGGGAGCCTGGCGAAGGGGAGCTGTGAGTCTGTGGATGTGAGGGAACACACGTTTCCTTTGACTGAGATGACAATGGGCCAAGGTCTTTGTCATCAGAGTTATCTTTGGGCAAAAGCATTTCAGGTTTAAGTTTCCCTGTGCCGGGCATGTGGTTGGCACCGCTGGTGGCATTTAAGCAGGAGAGGGGTCTTTCTGAATCTGACGGTGGCACTCTTCTCCCATCACCTGGACACATGTCAACGAAAGTGGGTATGGAGTTGCTAATCTCAGCAGACCTGTCTGGGCTGAAAGTGGACTCTCTACCTGCCCAGGTAGGGCTGTGATAAATATCATCTGGAACCTGAATGGCAGCTGTTGCTTTCTCTGAGGCCCTCCATGTCCCTGCTTCCAAGCATATGCTCACAGGCCCATTGCTTTGCACCTTGGACATTCTAGGGAGAAATGGGTGGGACGCCTTGACCCTTTGAGGCCCATCTTCAAGATGCCGAGACAGCCTTAAGTAGGCAAGGTCAGAGGACACAATGTCCTGTTCAGAGAGATTGCCGTTCACCTGGATGGCACTTTGGGATGCTGTCTGCATTTCCACCAGGGACTTGCTAGCTGTGAGTCTCTTCCTTTTGAAAACTGGGAAGTGCTTCCTGAGACTGGGGGAGGTTTGGATGGCGATGTGCCGAAAGCCCCCTGCCTTCTGGGACCTGGGGAAGGAGAGTGAGTAGGTGGGGAGGTGATGGTGCCCGGAGGCCTGAGTCTCGCCCATTACAGCCGGGTGCTCAGGAGTTTGGATGTCAACCTCAGCTCGGGCAGGTGGAGTCTTACTGGTGCCATCTTCCTTAAATCGCACCTGCTGAGATTTGCTCCTGCGGTGGTGAGGTTGCTTCGCAAGCTCCACCGACTCTAGACTGTTATGCTTCAGAAGCACAGGCCTCACTTTCATACTTTGCTGGGCCATTGAGCCTCAGTTGAAAGGATTGGGACCATACACTTCTCCTGGGCACATTTCCTTAGGTCTTTGGAGCAGCATCTAATGACAGCATCTCAGACACAGAGATCTGCCAGCCGGGATGGAGTGGTCCTCTCCTCTGAGTATGGGCAGCTCTGTTGGCCATTCCCAGCCAGTAGGTTTTCTTGGGGGGCTCTCCGTAATGCTTCCCCTGCAGTTAAAATATTATTCCATTGCAGTGGTAATTGCCACTTAGGTAAACAAGGAGTTAGGCTAATCATTAAACCTGATCTACCACGAGAGCTGGTGGGCTGTTTATCAACGGAGGCTGGCAGGCAGTTCTGATCCTGGAAGAAGCTTGCTGTCTTGAACAAAAAGACAATGAAAGTACCATTTAGGGGATAGCGCCAGACTGCCAACATGCGAATTCCAAAAGAAACCTGCTACGTCTGGAACATACGGCTTCCTTTCTGGGAGCGTCAATTTGCAGTGTAAAGCTACAGGAAACTTAAACATATCTTTCCATTTCGTGTAAACAGGCAGAGAAATAAATGACCTGGGGCTTGGCTTCTTTGATGATACATGATGCTCCTAAGGGAACATCCCCATTTACGTCAATCACATATTCTTCCTTTGGGGCCATTCTTTTCTTTCATGCTGTTTCCCTTTTCTTCAGTGAGGGAAACTTATCTGCCTGAATAGCCTCACAAAACCCAGTGGCGTGTGATGGGGACAGGATTGAGGCATCCGAGGGCATTCAGAGGGCAGAGTCCCTGTCGTGGTGTCTTGGCTGAAGTTCACATGTGGGAAAAGTGAGCCACGTCTGCAACTTCTGGGTATTTGAGCCAAAACCTTTGTTCGCTTGGCCTCGGGGTCAGGGTCTGGGACCTGGCAGTCTTTGCCACCAGGCAGGGAGAGTCTGAAAGGGAAGAGATAACAGATGCAACTGAGAACACAGTTCCTGGGGGCCTGGGTTTCTCTCCAATTTCCAACCTCCCAGCTGAGGGCTTTTGATAGTGGATGGTCTGGGGGTAAGTCAACTTACTACCTTTGTGTCTTTTCCCCTAGTGAGCCAGCCACCTTGTGGCTACAGGGCCTCGGAACAAAATGCCTGTCTGCCCGGATCGCTTCCTCCTTCCACTCCCAGGCATCCCCCAGCCAACTCCTATTCATCCGTGAAGTCCCAGCTTAAACGGCACTTCCTCACGAAGTTTTTCTAACAACTCCTCCCTCACATACACCTCTGATGCTACATCATATCAGGACCCCCATTATACCTTTTCACCACATTCTTCATAACACAAATTGTAGCTGTCCCTGAATAATCATTTGTGTACGTATTTATTTAACGTGTATCTCCCCTGCTACCCTGTAAGCTCCAGGGTGGCAGGAGCTGGAGCATTTTTTTTACAGCTTAGGTATTTCCATTCCTCCTTTAGGCTCACTGTGGTGCTTAATGAGTATTTACTGAAAGAGAGGATGGCTGAGTAAAGGAAAGGAGAGCCTGGGAATGGTGGACGGGGTTCCTAAGGTATCTTGCCAGGGCAACAGGATGGTGAATTCTCTCTGCTCGGACTGAAACTTTTGCTAGAGGACAAGATTTTCCCCTAATGTCTTCATTTCTTAATTGCTTTCTAGGAGATAAACATGCATAAAATTCTCCGTGCAGAGTGAACCTTGTAATAATAACAGTTACCATTTATTGAACACTTATCTTTACCGTGCTGTGGGCTTTACTTTCATTAATCATAACAACTCTCATTTACCAAGTAGTCACCAATGCACCAGGTGCTGTTCTAAGCACTTTCCAAGCCATAACTCATTCATTCCCTGCCCTATAGAGGTGGATACTCTTATTATCCCCATATTACAATTGAATATGCTGAGGCCCAGGGACACACAGTTAGTGACAGAGCCAGCGTCTGAACTTAAACAGTCTGGCATCAGAGCCTGTGCTCTTAGCCTCAATGCTCCACTGCTTTCCCAGTATTACATTATCTCATTAATCCTTGGAACAAAACTATGAGGTATTATGATGCCCATTGGACTGATGAGGAAACTGAGGCTCAGAGAGGATAAATACGCAGTGGAGAAGCTGAGACATGAACCCAGGAGTCTTTGACTCCAAAGTCCATGTTCTTGCACATGAGGTTATGACTTTGTCCCCTTGGCATCTTCCTGGTATTCGGGGCAGATGGTATTAGTGATTTGAGTACAGAGTTTGAGGACATGTGCAGGTCTGGAGAGATGCAGGGGATTGTGCCCTGGCCTTGCCATGGCAAAGTGAACCTGTTTGCTGCTAGTCTGAGGGAGCCCACAGAAGTGGAATGAGGCAAGTTTGAAGCCTGCTTGAGTTGACCAAAGGATATTACAAGAAAATGAAAGTGGTAAAACAGTCCGCAAGTATTTGGATGTCTCTGAGGGAGTATTCTGTCTCTATGGTACTTGGCCTTATCATTAAGGTCAAAACCTCTGGCTTCTCTAAGCACCGGGGCTTTGCTCCCAAGATGATCTTCATCCTGCTGCTTGGGGTGCTGTTTTGTGGGTGCAGCTTAAGCCTTGTTTCTCAGTGTTCTGCTCTCCCCAGGAATTACTAGATAATGCCAATGGCAATTTCAGCTTTCCCAGCTCCCAGCTACCTTGAGAAGGGTCACCTGACCCAGTGGGGCTGGCACAGGTAGTGGCAGGTCCTGAAAGAGGAAAGGATTCATCTAATGCTAATGAGTTGTCAACTTATCATGAGGTCCTGCAACTACTTCTCACATTCTGGGTTCAAACCCCTGTCCCTTACTGGCTGAAGGGTTTTTGACAATACTTATTCCCTCCAAGCCTCATTGCTTTCATCTGTCAAATGGGGATGACACATATAGCATAGGCACTACATATGCATGGGTCTGTTGGGGGAAGTAATAAGACAATGCATGCAAAGCCCTCAGCGCAGAGCTCAGGACACAGTAAGTGATCAGCGTGGGCTTGCTGTTGCTGTTAATACTGTTGTCACCACGCAGTTAGCTTTCCTTTTTGTGAATGCGGGAGAGCATGTAGAGCTGCTATCTGCAGCTTTTCCAGAGCAGGTAGAGCCACTCTTGGTACAGAGAATGGGCAGTCTGGGGGAACACTTGCCTCACCTGTCTGAAAAGCAGGGCTGGCCTATGAGAGCTGCATCGCCCTGTAACTCTGGGGAGATGGCCCTGTTGGTGAAGGGCTCCCCAGTCACTCTGCACAACAATCCCAAACAACTCCATTTTAAAAATCAGTTTTGTGTTTCAACAACAGCAGAATCTTTAGATCTGGAAGAATCCAGTAGCTCATCCCCTCCTTCCAAGGCTAAGTCTTCTCTCCATCGTCGTCTTCCTGTAATAAGTAAGCCTGCCTGGATACCTGTAGTGACAGGGAGCCACTACCTAATCTCACAGTCAACAATAATTATTTTTATTAATATTAGCAAATATGTGTTAAAAACTTGTTATTACCAAGCACTGTGTTAGCACTTGGCATTTAATCCTTAAAATGGCCTTTTGTATATGACCCCCCTTTTGCAGAATGAGCAATTAAAACTTACTAGGTTAAGTCTAAAACCACACAGCCCATATCTTTAACCCTTGTGCTGCAGAGCCTAGATATTTATATGTCTACTTGTGTGGATTTCTTTGCTTAATTGTCCTCTACCTTCTCCCTCTCCTTAACTGTTCATTAGTGCTTCATTCTGGGAAAGTTAACTCACTTAGACTACAATTGCCTGAAGCTGGTTTTCATAAGAGCTAATATCTAGTGAACATTGATTATGTGCCAGGCATTGTCATAGGTGTTCATTTACTCTTGTCCTTAATCTTCATGACAGCCTTAGAGGCAGGTGCTGTCAGTCACACATTTTGTAAATGAGGAAACTGAGGCACAGAAGCTTAAGTAATTTGTCCCAAGTCACTTACCCGCTGAACCCAAGGACTGACCCTGGAGCATAAGCTCCTAACCACTGGGATTTCCTGCCTTCTCCAGAACTGCGAAAGGACTGATCTTGTCAGGCTGTTAGGCAGGTTTCAAAGTCACTCCACATTTTCCTTCTGAAAGTCAGCCATTATTCTGCTTTTCACCCTGCTTTTTCTCCAGAAAATGTGTATATCCTTGACATGTTTTACTTTCATCTTTGAAAACAGTTTTCTATATTTAAATTATTACATGTTCATTGTAAAAATTCCAATAGTATAGATAAACAAAGAAAGGAAGGAAAATCACTTGATTTCTAAGATAGATAAACAAAGGAAGGAAGGAAAATCACTTGATTTCTCACCACCCAGAAAGAGCCACTATGTACCAATAATTTGGTGAAGTTCACTCTCGGCACCCTGCTGTGCAACATTTGCACATTCATAGTAGGCACATTGCATATGCGTGCACGTTTACAGGAAGACGTTTTTTTACTGAACAACATGGAGAAAGTTCCACATTATGGCACATAGATTCACACCATCCTTTTAAGTAGGCTAATCGCACTTCGTTGTCTAGTTATACCGTGATCTATTCAAATGA
Source organism: Globicephala melas (assembly GCF_963455315.2). NCBI lineage: Eukaryota > Metazoa > Chordata > Mammalia > Artiodactyla > Delphinidae > Globicephala > Globicephala melas. The sequence goes on from NC_083316.1 coordinate 144,830,482, forward strand.
TATCCTTTTCTGGATATTTAGGTTGTTGCTAAATACTTGGTGTTATTAAGAGTTCCGTAAATAACATGTTTTGCTCTGTGAACCTTGGAGCACTTGTCTAATTATTTTCTTGGAATAAATTTGTGGAAGAAAAATTAGTGGATTAAGGTGCCTAGGCATTTTACATTTTGTTGATATTACCTCTTTGCGTATGTGTTCATCAGTGATATTGGCCTGCAGTTTTCTTTCTTTGTGACATGTTTGTCTGGTTTTCGTGTCAGGGTGATGGTGGCCTCGTAGAATGAGTTTGGGAGTGTTCCTCCCTCTGCTATATTTTGGAAGAGTTTGAGAAGGATAGGTGTTAGCTCTTCTCTGAATGTTTGATAGAATTCTCCTGTGAAGCCATCTGGTCCTGGGCTTTTGTTTGTTGGAAGATTTTTAATGACAGTTTCAATTTCAGTGCTTGTGTTTGGTCTGTTTATATTTTCTATTTCTTCCTGGTTCCGTTTGAGAAGGTTGTGCATTTCTAAGAATTTGTCCACTTCTTCCAGCTTGTCCATTTTATTGGCGTATAGTTGCTTGTAGTAATCTATCCTGATCCTTTGTATTTCTGCAGTGTCAGTTGTTACTTCTCCTTTTTCCTTTCTAATTCTGTTGATCTGAGTCTTCTCCCTTTTTTTCTTGATGACTCTGGCTAATGGTTTATCAATTTTGTTTATCTTCTCAAAGAACCAGCTTTTAGTTTTATTGATCTTTGCTAGTGTACTTCATTTCTTTTTCTGTTCTTATTTTTAATTAATTAATTAATTTAATTTAATTTTTGGCTGCGTTGGGTCTTTGTTGCTGCACACAGGCTTTCTCTAGTTGCGGTGAGCAGGGGCTACTCTTCGTTGCAGTGCATGGACTTCTTATGGCAGTGGCTTCTCTTGTTGTGGAGCATGGGCTCTAGGTGCACAGGCATCAGTAGTTGTGGCACGCAGGATCAGTAGTTGTGGCACGTGGGCTTAGTTGCTCTGCAGCATTTGGGATCTTCCCGGACCAGGGCTCGAACCCGTGTTCCCTTCATTGGCAGGCAGATTCTTAACCACTACGGCACCAGGGAAGTCCTCCTGATCTGATGTTTTTGATTTCTTTCCTTCTGCTGACTTTGGGGGTTTTTTTGGTTCTTCTTTCTCTAATTGGTTTAGGTGTAAGGTTAGATTTTTTATTTGAGATATTTCTTGTTTCTTGAGGTAGGATTGTATTGCTATAAACTTCCCTCTTTGAACTGCTTTTGCTGCATCCCATAGGTTTTAGATCATCATGTTTTCATTGTCGTTTGTTTCTAGGTATATTTTGATTTCCTCTTTGATTTCTTCAGTGATCTCTTGGTTATTTAGTAGTGTATTGTTTAGCCTCCATGAGACAGAGATCTCTGGGAAAGCTCTTGCAGATTGATATTACGTGGGACCGGGAGGTCTCTGGTGGACCAATGTCCTGAACTTGGCTCTCCCACCTCAGAGTCTCAGGCCTGACACTGGCTGGAGCCCCAAGACCCTGTCAGCCACACAGCTCGCTCTGGGCTTCTGTTTTGATGATGTGGCTCTGGAGAGCATGGGCCACTCTTCTGGGAATTGGCTGAGGAGAACCATGAGGGCGCCGAGCATCCTGAAAATGCAGACCCAGTGTGGCTGCCGCCCTCTCTTCCAGGACGAGCAGAAGCCTCCCCAAGATGAGTGGGGCAAAACCCAAAATGCTATGGGAGTCGCCGTGCTCGTGGAGAAGAACCTGAACCAGGCCCCTGTGGACCTGCATGCCCTGGGTTCTCGCCTCTTTATTCTTATTCTTTCTTCTCCCTTCTCTTCCTTTTTTAAATTATGAAATGTTCCAGGCATGCAAAACAGCACAGAGGAGAGTACAGCGAACATGGCAATCACTGCGAACCTACAGCCTAGCTTCAGAAAGAAAAGGTTACAAATCCAGCGAAGCCTTCCTCCTCTGTTCCCTCTCCTCTCTCCTTTTATTCCCCTCTTCTGTCTTCTCTTGCCCTTCTCCTCCTCCTGATTTCCCTCTCCATCTCCCCCCGCTCTCTTTGCCCTGACACCTCTCTTGCATTGTCTTTATCACACCCTCCTTCCTCATCCTTGTCCCCTTCTCCTTTTCTTTTCTTCTTCTCCATACCCTTCGCTTGCCTTCTCATTCTCATTCTCCCTTGCATCTTTAAGAAGAGTCTGTGGGTCAGCAATGCATTCCTTTGGCTGTTCAGTGTCAAGGGTGGGAACTCAGTATCCCTTGGAATTGCTTCTCCTACAAACCTTAGCGTACCTGCCCTGCAGGGACAGTTCTCTGGTCCACACATCCCCTAGCTAGAGGCACTAGCTGTTCCTGCTGGTGCATCAGAAGGGTCACCTCCAGCTTGCTCTCTCCAGGGTAGAAGTGTTACTACCTTCAGATGCAATTGCTGGTCACTTCTTCCAGCTTCTTCTCACAAAGGAAAGAGCAATAGTCTGATGAGATATCTCGGTATTTTACTCGGCCTTTTGAATTTTTTCCAGAAAGATTTTCTGATCTCTCTCACTGCATGTTATTTCACTACATCACTCGGGACGTTTTCTTACCATTTTTAAGGTTATACTCTTTGAACTTTAAAGAATTTGATTTACTCTTCCCGAGGCCTGACACTGGGGGAGCTGCCTGCTCAGACATGCAGAAGAATCTGGACCATTTTGTATTTGTCATCAGAGGAGTAACTCTGTGTCAGATGAAAGTGGGGCACAGGGTTGAGTGGTTACATCTCAGTCCTCTCCTCCATCAGCTCAAGTCCAGGAGAGCCAGCAAGAAGCTGGGCAACAATGATTTGCGTTGTTTAAATGGATTCATTCATTGGGTGTGGAGTTGGATTAGGCCACGTCTAGGTTCCTTTTCAAGGTGGAGGTGTCCATACTTCCTGTTTCAGTTTGCGGGGAGGGATCAGTTTGCGGGGAGGGATCATTTACAGCAAAAGAAGGCAGGAAACTCCTTCCCCATGTCAGTACGACCTCCTTTGGTTTTGTGGCACCTGTTCCCTTCTTAATCAGTCTGATTTACACTTGGTAATCTCATTCAGTAATTGTCTGAAGCTGTTATGAATAAAACAGGAAAAGTCTCCCCATTCCAAAGGGACCTATACTCCGGTGTAAACCAGCCAAATGCATTTGGTTGATTAAAATTCTAGTAGTTATACTAGAAATAAGAATGACTCCAGTGACCCTTTGGTCTTTAATAGAAATGCTAAGGTTTTTTCAGAGTGTTTTCAGATTTATTGGCCCATTTGGGCCTCACACCAATTTCTGCCAAGACCAGACATTATCACTCCCATTCTGCAGATGAGGAAATTGTGGAAGGGAGGGGAGAGATTTACCCAAGTTGAGTGTGGTCTGCTATGGCCAAAGGGACCTCAAAACTTTTTAGATCAGGGAGTGTCCATTGGGGCTGGAGGAAGGCCAGCGCCCACCAGAGGGGCCTTGGGTGAGGGCCAACAGAACTGGCCCACAGCACGGCCTTGTCGGGGACCCGCACCGCAGACCCAGCAGGGACAATTGTCATTGTCAGGTCCTGGACTCTGCAGCACTCCACCCACCCCAGTACTGCAAAGCATTGGCAGGCAGCTGCAGTGAAGGCTTTCCCGCTGCTGGATCCCTGCCTGCACTGCAGAATTTTCACAAGGAGAAGGGAAGGGTGGGAAGTTTATGGTCTGATCTAATCACAGATGAACCGAGAACTCTGCGGCAGGCAGAAGTTTGCAGACTGCGCAGGACTCCGGTGCTGTTAAAGAGCCCATCCCTCGATTCTGAGCCGAGCAAACGGTGTGCCCAGCCTGTAGCATGTGCAGCGTGTAGTAGGTGCTCAAATACAGTGGCTTCCATTGTTCTCATTTTTACCACAATTACCATGATGCCTTGGGCCCCAGCCCACACAGGGGACAGAGGACAAAATCCCAGGGTTTGAAAGTGCCTGCTGGGAGCTGTGGCAAATCTCAAGTAACATTAAGGAGTGAAGTGAAGTAATACAAGTGAGCTTTAAGGAGAAAATGCCGTCCAATGTCTCCTCTGGTTTTCGTGTTCCCCACGAGGCTTGGTGATTCCCAAGGGGCCACGGATGTCTCTGTGGCTTTTGTTGTTCATTTCCTCCTCTCTGACTCTGTCCCGGTCCTCTGGTGCAGACACCTCAGACCATTGCTGGAATCAGTGTCCCCTTCTGGCTTCCCATACGGTCCCCACAAGTGCTAGTTCTGAAACCCCATCTGCCTCCGCTGCAAGTCACAGGTGGGCGAGGACACCTCTCATTGCCTCTCACTTGATGGGCCCACGGTGTTGGCCTAATGACAAGGACGCCCTGTGGCATACTGATACTGGTCAAATCACAAAAGGATGAAAGCTTGAAAAAAAAAAAAAAGATGAAAGCTCGTGTTTAAACATCTTCCCTCCTCCTTATTTCTCCTTTTCTTCTCTGCCTTCCTGTCCCTCCTCATTCCCTCCCTTCCTTCTTGCAAGCGGAAGGACATGTAGGCAGAGAGAGCCAGGCAGCCTCAGCCCCCTTCTTACCCTCCAGGGTAGGAGATGGAGAAAAGCACTGAGCTGGGCAGACTGCTTTCCCAGGGCCCAGGGGTCCTCACTCTTAGCCACCTGCAGCCCCCCGAGTCTCCACCCCTGCCCCTAGCCTGGGGAGAAGCACCTGGCATTCATTATCCTATCTTGCTGAGAGCTCCCCCAGGCAGCAGACCTCTTGGCTTCCTTCCTTCCTTCCTTCCTATTTTCTGGCTTGGCCATTGTCCCCTGATTGCCCCCACCCCCATCCCCTGCCCTTGTCTTGCTTGAACAGAGACCTTTATACAAATGGCATGGTCTCAAGCCAGGCCCTGGCCACCTTCCACAATTCCTGCTGGTCTTGTGTTGGAGGTTGGCTTGCTGAGCAGAGGCACAGGGGCTGGGAGGGGCACCCAGAACACTGGGACAGGAGGAGGGAGCCAGAAACACTGCTGCTGGGGGTGTGTGTGGGGGGAGGGGATGATGGTGAGCAGCTCTCTAAAGCTCACCTCAATATTCCCTAGAATGAGGTCCACAGCCGCACAGGCCAGAGTTGCTATGAATGGCTGTCTTCATCTGAAATACCAGGATCCCTGTGGAGCGGTTTGGAGTGGTCAGATCACTTAGGTAGTATAGCACGGTGGACAAGGGCATACATTTTGAAGATGGGCTGCCCAGCTTTTGATGCTGGCTCTGCCATTTTCTGAATCTATGACTTAGGGTAAACTACCTAACCTCTCTGTGCTTCGGTTTCTCCATCTGTAATATGTGGCTAATAACATTACTTCATAAGTTGACTGTAAGGTTTAAATGAAATTACACTTGTAAAGCATTCAGGGGAGGCCATGAGCACTGAATAAATGTTGGCTTCTGTTATCATTCCTAGTATCATGACTCTTGGCATCATCATCACCATCATTACCATCAAAGTGTGAGAACCAACAAAGGTTCTATCACTCACCAGACATGCTGCTCAAACTCTCATCTATGAAACACATGTATTTATCATTCATCTCCTACCTACTACACTCAGCGTTTGTGAGAACTGACTGATATAGAAGTGAATGAACGTGATAGTTTACCATAAAAAAGCAGATATCATAAAACTAAAAGCAATATTAACTAACAGAAGATAGGAAGCAAAAAACAGAGTTAGGAAAGAGGAGAAAAACTGAGCATAAACTTTGGTGTGAGCTTCCTAGTAAACCATGGCAAAAAGGGAAACCCCGTGGGGCATGTCATTATCATTACTTAGTACATAAAATGTGTCATTTCATCACAAGTAATGACCTTTTTCATAGCTTTGAGCTCTAAGAAAAATTTACCATGAGAATATTCACTATAAAAAGTTTTTTCAAATCTAAAATTTCAGTCCTAAACTCCAATAGAAAAGATAATTCTGATGAGATTTGGGAAGTATCACGATAAAATTGGTTGAAGGAATGTGAGTTCTTTAACCATATGAGAGAAATAGGTTCCAGGTGAAGACTTCACTACCCCGTCAAGTAGGGGGATGGGGGCAGCATTTTTCTGCGATGTGTCTGAAAAAAGGAATCAGAACTCCTTGGTTGAGTGCCTCAAGGATGCAAACTAAGTCTCAGCTAAAGGTAAAAATTCCCCCAAACTCGAGTAATCCAACAGTGGGGTGAACTGGCTGTTAGGTAGTGAGCTCCCTGCCCATGCAAATGTTTGTCTGGACGGCCAAACTTTCAGGGCCAAGTGGGGAGGTTCATGGCACTGCCAGGGAGAGTAGAGATGACTCCTGCACCCTAGGCCACTTTCATATTTTCCAAGTCCATGTAATATAGGAGCAGACTCTCCAAAGATGAGATGAGCTTTTCTCCCTTGAATGTAGATTAACAGCTATAACAAAACCCATTTCCTACAAATCTGCTCCCTTAAAAATCAAGGAGCAGGCTGGCTAGAGCAACCAAATCCCTTTTTAAATTATTACTTAAGATAAAGACTATTAGCAAATCATTTGGCCAAGCAATTGTCAGCAGATTTCAGGAAATGTTCCCCTTGTCAGAAGTGACTGTGTCACTTGTCACCAACCTCCTGTGTGTCCCATCTGCCATCGACATAAGCAAGTGCACATCCCTGGGGCTCCCACAGCCCCAGCCCTGCTCTCCTCCATCCAGGCATTCATCAGCTGGACTGCCATCATCTCCTCCCTCACTGGGGCTCTTTTGGGACAAGGCCATATCCTGCTCAGCATGTATGGCCAGTGCCTCCACAGTGCCAGGCTCATAGCAGACAGCTGTAGCATATGGCTAGGAGCATGGGCTCTAGAGCCTGACAGCCTGCGTTTGAATTCTGGCTCTATCATTTATTAGCTGTGAGCTCTTTGAGCCTCAGTTTCTCTGTCTGTAAAATGGGATTGATAAGAGTACCCTGTGCGTGTGCATCACGCGCACACACACATGCAATTGTAGTATGTGTTAAATGAGATAATAAAAGGTAAGCTTTTGGCAAGTGTTTGCCTTATCTATTGTATCAGAGGTTGGCAGACTATTTCTGTCAAGGGTCAGATAGTAAATATTTGCAGCTCTGGAGGTCTCTGTTACAACTATTCAGCTCTGCCATTGTAGCATGAAAGCACCCATAGGTAATACATAAATGAATGAGCCTGGTGGTATTCCAGTAAAACCTTATTTACACAAACAGGGAGTGGATGAGATGTAGGCCATAGTCTGCCAATCCCTGTGATTATAGGAAGCAATAAGTGAGATGATCAGATGGAAAACTTAAGCAACCACAGAGGCTACAGGGAAGAAATGAAAGGTGGTAGAATGGTGATTTCAACAGTAGTGCCCAGTGGGTAAGGACTCAGGCTGTAGAGTCAGATAGATCTGGGTTTAAATCTCGTTTGGGTGAATGGTGTATGCTCTCTGTGTCTTGGTTTCCAAGTATATAAAATGCTAAATGGTGAGTAAAAGGGACCTGTCTCAAATGGCTGATGTGTGGATGAAAAGAGATGATGAGACAGAGTGCTAGGCATCTAATAAGATGTTAGTAAGTGTTAGCAACAAGGATTGTGATGACAAAGTGACTGTTGAACTGAACTAAGGGAAATTGAACCACACCTACTCTTGCATTGAGGATGCCCACACAGAATGGCTCATTAGGTAGAAAAAGGACTTCCGATCCTGAGAGTGGCTGGCACCCTGCAATGAGCCTTCTATTCCACTGTCCATGAATGGGGCCAGTATTCCTGGCTTTCTCCCTGCAGAGGCAGATATAATAAGACCTTGGTGGGAGAGCCTGCCTACCTCCTAGAAACATGATGCTAAGTCAGCACCAGAATCAATGGCTACGATCGTGTGTGTCAGAAACGAGCCAGTCTTGCCCTCCTCAAGTGGATCTGCAGATAGCTAGAGGGGCCAAAAAGATCAGTAATGGAGAATATGAATTTTTGTCCTGGGCTGTGCAGAGCCACTTGGAGACTTGAGTTTGGAGCAGGTCTGGGAAGGCCTTTGACTTTGAATTGCTTTTGTTGGAGATTAGTGTCCTGGGAAAGGATCTCTGCATATCACATTTTGTTCAGGGAAGATATTGCTGTCAAAGGTGAGGCTCACGGTGTTCCTCTCCACTCCTTGTCGATGCATGAAGACTGCCTAACCAGTGGGTCTCCGCTACGTTCATACTGTGCTTTTTTTAACTCCAGAAGTTTTTATGTCTTATTTTCTTTGCCTCAGGTTTCACAGAAAAAAAATATTCTGGAGTCCTATAGCCCTAATTAATGATATCAGGCCTCTATACCCTAACAATATACTAATTGGTATTGATTTTCAATTATGTCATTTCTCTCTACTAAGATGATGGGATTTTCCCAAAATGTCCTATCTTTTTTCCCCATGACTAGAAACCACAAACTCTCTTTTCCTTTCCTCCCTTCCTCCCTTCCTCCCTTCCTTCCTTCCTCCCTTCTCTCCTTTCTCCTTCCCAATATATTTTTATCAAACACCTGATATGTGCCAAAGATTGTGTTGGGCATCAGGAATACCTTGACGTTCTCGAGTCTAAAGGATGAGATGGGCAAGCTACAGACAGTGTGGTAAGAGGCAAGCTCTAAGCAACTTTGGGGTACTGTGGAAATCTACCTACCAGGACCCTGACCCATTACTGTAGTGGGGAAATGCTTCCTGTTGGAGGTGACCCTTGAGCTACACTTTTTAGGATGAGTAGGAGTTCAAGTACGTGAAGATGAAGGGAGAGGCAAAGTCAAAGGTGTGCCTAGTCTAGGCAGGGAAATGAATGTTGCTCCCTCTACCTGAACTTGGTTATTTGGTGGGGCAAGGGCATGTGGGAAATGTCAGGAGAAGACTGGCTGGCAGGAGGCAGGGCATATCAGGACTTTTAGGCCAAAGAGATCTTCTGGAGCTACTGTTTCTCTGATTTGGCTGTAATTATGTCAAGAATGTCATCTCCTTTGTCCACTGCTACTAATTCGTTATACATGCCTTTGATGAATAAGGTGATAAAGTAAGTTAATTATGACTTAATATGTAGAGTTTGCTACCTGCTGTCTTTCAATACATGAAGTCTGTTGGGAGAGGGGGAGCAAGAAAAGAGCTCTTGATGGTGAAAAAAACTGAAAAATATTTCCTCCTATTACCAAGACGCATGTAAAACCTGTTCTGGAATTTAATTTAAGTAAATTGATAAAGACAAGCAAAGAGTTGATTAGCAGTTCACCATGTGCCTAGCACTGTGGGTCACCCGGGATAAAACTGGAATAGCAAACAGTCATGGTCCTGCCCATTTTGGAACTTAGCCGTGGGTAGGAAACAATGGTAAGCAAATAAACACACAAATAACTATGCAATTATAAGATGTGCTAAGTGTTGTGAGAAAAGATGGGGTCCTCTGAGGGAGTAACAGGGAGACCAAATTCACATCGAGGATAAGGGAAGTACTTTCTGAGAAAGTGACATTTGAGCTCAGGAGAGATGGGGCGAGTGATCTAGGTGAGCGGCTGGGCATGGAAGGAGGGTGTTTCAGGCAGAAGAACGCTGTGCATCTTGGTCCTGAGGCAAGGAGGTGCTTGGCCTGTGTAATAGCTAAAGAAAGGCCGCTGTGGCTGGAGCCCAGGGAGCAGGCCAGGGTGGGCCCTGAGAGGATGGGCAGGGGCGGTTATGCTGGTCCTAAAGGTCATGTTAAGTCTTTCAGGTGATTCTGAAAACAGCGGGATGACTTTAAGAGTTCCAAGCAGGGTGTGTGGGTGTGTGTGTAGGTGTGTGTGTGTATGAGAGAGAGACATGAGCACGTTTGTGTTTTAAAATGAATCTTCTTGTTGTCCTGAGAAAAATAGTTATACAGGGACAAAATAATGGGTTCAAACCAGGATTTTCCAGGGGCACTTGTAGGATTTTCTGGATCCTCTCAGCCATGGGCTATGATGTGACCACCATGTTTGCTTACGTCTTTTGGTAAGGAAGGCACCCCCTTCTTCGGTGGTGGCCAATTTGTAAGAGTGCCTGGTCCTGGGGTCAGTGACGCCCTCTCCTACCTCGCGTTCAGAACCCGGGTGCTGTGCACCGTACCATCCATCTAAGGCGTCACCCTGCAGAAGAGAAAGATCACCCAGATGTGCAGTCAGTCAAACTGTTTGGTTCTCCAGCTCTCTATGCAGGGTCACTACAGGCCCCACAGTACAAGTGAGAGGGCATCTTGACCTTCAGGGATTACTCCATCCATCAGGGCAGACAGCACAAAAACATTAACAAGACCAAGGGAAGTGCAGGAGAGTAATGACAGGTTAGTCCAAGCATGTGTTAGCTCCCCCAGTAAGGAGGTGATGAACTGCCAAGACAACCTCTCCCGGGAGTGAAGAGGTGTGATAATAAGTAACATCACTGTGCAGTTACTATGGACCAGGTGCTCTTTTAAAGGCTGTGAATTCTATTTCATTTAATCCTCACAGCTACACAGTGAGCTCCGGTTTAGGAAGCTGAAACACAGAGAAGTTGAGTAACTTTGCTAAGCTCCCACAGCAGTAAGTAGCACAAAGGGTTTGGAACCCAGGGACTTACATACTCGAGAGCTCATGCTCTTGGCTTCGATGTGATTGAGTCAGGTGGAGTGGCTCCCTAGAGGGAAAGGCCATGGCCGGGGTAGAGGAAATTAGGAAACAGTGAGTCTCAGCTGTTTTATAGGTTTCATGCTGCTGAGGTTCTGTGGGGCCATCTGAGAACTAAGGTTCCCCATGTGGTGCTGAGTGTTTTATAGAGTGGAGAACCCTACTCCTGTTCATGTATTCCTTCCTCAAAACCTTCCCAAGCACCCTTGATCTGCAGGAACTGGGATGGGTACTGGGCTACAGCAGTGAGTTGAGATGTTCCCCCAGAGCTCACTGGGTAGTGAAAGAGTCATAAAGGAAAAGCGTTCATTTCAATGCAGTGTGATGAGCACCCACCATGAGGAAGCCACATGCTGTAGGAGTCCATAGGAGAGGCAGGCATCGATGATACGTTTTTGTGGCTTGAGCGTGAGGCGCCATGGGTAGGGGAGTCTCTTCAAAGAAAGGGACATCGGGTGTGAGCATGGAAGATGAGCAGGACTTAGCCAGGTGAAGGGTTTGGGGGTGGCAGCAAATGGGGCAACGGAGGAAGTAAATCACTTCAGGAAACACTATGCGGGAAGCCCTCCAAGCATGGATATAAGAGAGAGCAGGTTCTCTGGAGGAACAGGAGGGTAGAACGCATTCGGGGAAGACGTGAGAACAGAGTTAAGTCTGGAGAAAGGTTGTCGGGGGCTGGGTCATCTTTCAGGGAGCTTGGACCTCACCCTGAGGGCAACGAAAGCCTCCCTGGCTTTGAGAGGAGTAGAAGGTAACAGGTTCTTGGGGGTAGTCTAATCCTTTGTACGCGTCTTGGGTTATGGTGATGTGCTGACGGCATCTTTAGCAAGAGGCCTGATGATCTGGCCCCCAGAGAGTGGTTTGGCTCTGAGGGTGGTTTTCCCCCTGCATCTTAATGGAAGTTGTCTCTCCTTTCTGCATTGGGCTTACCAAGTAGCTGAGGTGTGTTTTATTTTTTAAAGAACGACTTGCTCCTCTGTACGGTCTGCCTGTCTATGGGATTTCTCCCAGGGTGTTCAAACATACCTCCAAGGTCTCATTTCTGGGCAACTTCTCCTCAGTGGGAGTCATGGGGGGAGGATGTAGGTGAGCAGCAGGGGGAGAGCATGTAGGAGGGGGAGGGGGAGGGGCCAGGAGGGATCATGATGGCGACCTCAGGAGCCCCCTTGGCTCATCTTGTCTCAGTCACATGGGGGCCTCCCAACTTATTCTTCCCCCTCGTGAGGGCTCCCCAGTCAATTAAGAAGGCTCCCCAGGAACTCCCTGGTGGCGCAGTGGTTAAGAATCCGCCTGCCAATGCAGGGGACACAGGTTCGAGCCCTGTTCTGGGAAGATCCCACATTCTGTGGAGTAACTAAGCCCGTGCACCACAACTACTGAGTCACGTGCCACAACTACTGAAGCCCGTGTGCCTAGAGCCCGTGCTCCGCAACAAGAGAAGCCACCACAATGAGAAGCCTCTTCTGCAACCAAGAGTAGACCCCGCTCTCCACAACTAGAGAAAGCCCGCACACAGCAACGAAGACCCAGCGTGGCCAGAAAAGGAAAAGAAAAAAAGAAGGTTCCCCATCATTTAAATGGAAAGTGACAGTCTGATTCAGATGCTGTGGGTGGCTGCAGCTCACCGAGCGTTAACTGTATTAGCCACATCAGAATTGCCATCAGTAACACTTTATGGAGCTAATTTGTGGGTTTATTAACCCCCAGATCACTCCTAATGAGGATCCATGTTCCTGTGGGAATGCCTGCACAGAGGACTAGGGGCACCTTTGTGATTGCTCCCCAGCCAAAGCAGTTCAGTATTAGGGAAGGAACCGGCCTCTGGAACCAGAGAGACACAGGTTTGAATCCCTGCTCTTCCATTTTGCAGCTGTGTGACCCTGAGCAAGTGGTTGAAGCTCTCTGAGCCTCAGTTACTCATCTACAAAACAAGGTACTAGTCATAACCCTCTTGCTGGGCTGTGGTCAGAATTAAGTGAGGTCCTGCAGAGTGTTCAGTAGATCTGAGGAACCGTTATTATTATTACTTTCTATAGTGGTTTTAGGAAGGGCTACAAATTCAAGTGCCTTCAGGGTAACGTAAATGAGTGAAGCAGGCTGAGGGAAAGATCCGAAGAGAGAACAATGACTCCCAGGGCACAGCCGCTGCTCAGCGTCAGCCTTCATTGTCAGGTGATACCCAGGTCCTGCATCATTAGAGCCAAGGAGTTTTCAGAAGAAGCCAGAGTTTAGTGTTAAAATGTTCCAATTTTTAATTGTTGGTAACAGATTTTAAATTTTTAAATAATTTGGGGGGCAAACCAAACACATCTGAAAGCTGCCCCTTTGCAATCTCTGGGTTCTCCTTTCTGCAAGTACTGATTTGAGACTAAGTCCTAAATGTAAGTCGTTCCAGGCTGCCAAGCACAAACTGTGTTGGGAGCTGACTCTGTCTGTGGCAGGTTGGAAGTAGTGAAATGCCCCACTCCTTCCAGGGTAATATAGCTCATTCCTCAGGTCCTGTGTCTGGGCTTGTGTGATGTCCAGAATCAAACTGAAGTAGTGAGGTATGGGCAGGGACTGGACAAATGCACTGTGTCATATGCTGTGGCAGAGGGTCCCCAGGAGGTGACCAGCAAAATGGTGGCATCTACATCTAGGGGTTCCAAATCACTCACATGTGCTGTGCCTACCTCTGCTGTGACTTGACTCTTCTGTCCTTTTCAGACGTGAACAGAGTGAGAACACTTAGGGGAAATTACAGCAGTCAGGGAATGTTTGCTTTCTGAAAAGAGGATAGCTAAACATTCATTTTCAGAGTCGAGTTGTTTTCCTAACATCAGTTCCCTTGAACCTGACTATATCTAAAATGTCTGTTGCCTTCAGAAAGCCTCTATTCCATTTTACCCATAAACATTTTCTCTTCTGCTAGGTTTAACATCTCAGCGTGTGGGGTACTAATTGCTAATGAATACGAAGACATTTTTCTCACGCTAAGAGTTATTAAGCAGTCTCGAGTTTGCCCTTCTTTTCCTTAATTACTTCCTTCATTTGCTCAATACATAGTGAGTGTCTACCACACACCAGGCATTGTGGAAGGGGCCTTGGATAGTCAGAAAGTTCTGAGGTAAAATACAGGCTTTGCTGCTTGCTAAGAGAGCCTCAGTTTCGTCGTATGTAAAATGGGGATGGTAATAGTGCTAACTCATATGAGAGTCGAAGGGTTACACCAGGCAGTGTATACTTATGGCCAGCATTCAATAAATATTAGCCACCAAATGATCATTCATCTCAATTATCGCCACAGCCTTTGGGGCTGCTGCTGTTACCCTCAGCTTTGTAACAGAGGAGGAAGCCACGTTTTAATGTGATGAATTAACTTGTCCAAGGTCACACAGCCAGCAGATGTTGGAGCTGGGATCCGTCAGTCACCAAAACCCATTGTCTTTCTACCAAACCAGCCTTCCAGGGGCAAACCATTCCTGACCTCCTTGCTTTACTGTCTGAAAGAATTAGGAGCAGTTCTAAATTTAAGCTCTGTAAAGACTACAGAGGAGGACTTCTCTGGTGACGCAGTGGTTAAGAATCCGCCTGCCAGTGCAGGGGACGCGGGTTCAAGCCCTGGTCCGGGAAGATCCCACATGCTGCGGAGCAACTAAGCCCGTGAGCCACAACTACCGAGCCTGCTCTCTAGAGCCCGTGAGCCAGAACTACTGAAGCCTGTGCGCAGCAACAAAGACCCAATGCAGCCAAAAATAAATTAGTACATAAATAAATTAATTAAAATAAATATATAAAGTTATTAAAAAATTAAATATAAAAAAAAAAAGACAACAGGGGATTTAGAGGCTGAGGATAAAATACTTCCAGCCAGCTCTCTCCTGCTGGAAGTGTGTGAAAGGGCAACGCTCAGGGTGCTGAGAACACAAATGCTGGTTGGAGGGAAGTACGGTCATTCAATAGATATTTATTGGATCCTTCTCTAAGCTGGGCACTGTCCTCGTCACTGGGAACACAGCAGTGAACAGAGTCACTTTCCTCACAGAGTTTACAGTCTGTCACAATCCTGCAGATGTGAAGATGTGCAAATGTAAATGTGAGGTTTTAGAAACCCCAATCAAAATGAAGAAAAAGATGTGGCTGGAAATGCTATTGGGACCCATTTCTGATGGCCACTGAGGCATTTTGGTCACTAATGAAATCATTTTTTGCTTATTGACAGGCAACTTGATTTTGCATTTGGTTTGTATCCATTCTTAGGGATACGGAAGATAAATCAAGGTGTCCAGGTCCTATCAACAAGCCCGATCATAGGAGAAGAGCCTGCTTTCATCTGGAGGCAGTAACAATGCATTTCCTGCAGGGAGATTCTTTTGGCTATTCTGCTTCTCTGTTTACTCTCTGTTTAGACCAAGTGCCTGGTAATTGGGCTCGGTGCAGAGAAGGAGCTAGAGTCTGTGGCTTGTTTGCTGGAACACTTTAGAAAGTCAAAGTAGTTAATGATAATCATAACTACCACTTTGTGTAGACTGTTCGCCAGATGTTATGGTAAATGCTGTGCATGCATTATCTAATTTAATCCTTACAAACAACCCAATACAATTGAAAGTGCAGTTATCTCTATTTTACACACGAGGAAGTTAAGGCACAGAGAGGTCAAATCCTTGCTGAAGGTCTCACAGGTGGAAAATGGCAGAGGGGAGACTGAACCAGGTTTGACTGTCTCTAGACCAGTGGTTCTCATCCAGGGGCAATTTTGACCCCCAGGGGACATTTTGGGAAGTCTGGAGACATCTTTGCTTGTCAGGACTGGGAGGAGATTGCTACTGGCACCTGGCGGGTAGAGGCCAGGAATATTCTAAACATCCCACGATATACAGGACAGCCTCCTACAGTGAAGAAAGATCAGGTACCAAGTGCCAATGGAGCTGCAGCTGAGAAAGCCTCTTGTCGAGCCCCAGTATGTGTCACTGCCCTGTCCCCATCACTAAACATCTCTCGTGTAACTTCTTGCTGAAGCACTTTGCTTTTATAAAATATTCCCAATGTTTGGTGAGGTGTTATGTTTATATCCTTGCTTGCTCTGTCTTCATCTAAGAACCTGTGATGGAACAATTTAGATCAAGCCATCCCCAAGAGAAACTTTTAATGAACTACAGAACAAGGGAAACCCCAGTGGGTTTGCAGCCCCATTTCAGCTAAGGTTCCAGTTCACTCATGCCAGAAAGGAACGCATTAGAGTCTTATAGGCTGCAGGACAAATGCAGGTTAATATCTTCAACTTTAAATTAAGCTGGACTTTTTTTTTTATAGCTGGTCCTTTGGTAGCAACTAGATTTATTAAGGCATTTTTAAAAGCTGAGGAAAATCAATAAAGTATATAAGCACATGTGATTCTTGTGCTGTTTGCAAATATAATTCTGATTCCTCATGTACATATATGCATATTCATATAGTATTTAAGAATATGCTTCCTTCTGCTCTGTGTTTTAAAATTGACTCACAAATCAGAGCATTTGGTCTTCTGAATGTGTTCCCCAAGTTATGAGATGGGCCAAGGTTGGAATGAATAGAGAAAGGAACACCAATAAATTCCTACTTGCTAAGGGAAAAAAATATCCTCAAAGTATATGGGTCCTGGATGGTGCTTTTGCTTACCCATAAAGACGAGTAACTTATTGAAAGATGAAATTATGATTGGAATTGAACTATACATACCAGCTGGACCTAACAGACATATAGAGAAACATTCCACTCAGTAGCAGCTGAATACATATTCTTCTCAAGCACACATGGAACATTCTCCAGGGTAGATCATATGCTAGGCCACAAAACAAGTCTTAATAAATTTAAGAAGACTGAAATTATATCAAGCATCTTTTCCAGCCACAGTGGTATGAAACTGGAAAAAAACCTCAAGAAAAAAACTGGAAAATTTGCAAATATGTGGAGATTAAACAGTATGCTTCTGAACAACCGATGGGTCAAAGAAGAAATCAAAAGAGAAATCAAAAGATATCTTGAGATAAATGAAAATGGAAACACAACATACCAAAACTTATGGGATTTTTTGTTTCAGTTTTTGTTTTCTACTTCCAATCCATTCTACTGAGTCAATATAGAAGACTGGTTAAGAGCACAGATTTAGGAGTAAGACAGCCCTGGGGTGGTATCCTGACTCCACTGATTATTAACTGTGTGACCATGGGCAAGTTACTAAACCTCTCTGAAACCTAGTCTTCTCATCTGTAAAATAACAACAATAATAAGTAACAACAACAATAATAATAATAAAGACTTCCTCAAAGTGCTGTAAGGAACAATAAGTGAGATGGGTAGGAAGTACCTAACATAGTGTCTCAGCCAGTGCTTGCTGGAATGCAGCAAAAGCAGTTCTAAAAGGGAATTTTATAGTGATAAATGCCTACATTAAGAAAAAAGAAAGGTGTTGAATAAACAACTTAACTTTATACCTCAAGGAACTAGAAGAAGAACAAACTAAGCCCAAAGTTAGAAGGAAAGAAATAACAAAGATCAGAGCAGAAATAAATGAAGCAGAAACTAAAAAGACAACAGAAAAGATCAGTGAAACTAAGAACTGTTTTTTTGAAAAGATGAACTTACCAAGAAAAACAGAGGAAGAGGACACAAACAAATGAAATTATAAATGAAAAGAGGAGATGTTACAACTGAAGCCACAAAAATACAATGGATTATAAAAGACTACTATAAGCAATTATATGCCAAAATATTGGACAACCTAAAGGAAATGCATAAACTCCTAGAAACGTACAACCTACCCAAACTGAATCATGAAGAAATGAAAAATCTGAACAGACCAATTACCCAAAAGGAGATTGAATTCAGTAATCAAAAACCTCTCAACAAAGAAAATTCCAGGACCAGATGGCTTCACAGGTGAATTCTACAAAACATTTAAAGGAAAACTAATGCTGGTCCTTCTTAAAGTCTTCCAAAAAATAAAAGAGGACGGAGCACTTCCAAACTCATTTTCCAAGGCCAGCATTGCCCTGATTCTAAAGCCTGGCAAGGACACTACAAGAAAAAAAGAATAATAACCATAGACCATGATGAACACAAATGCAAAAATCCTTAACAAAATGTTAGCAAACCGAATTCAACAATACATTAGAAAAATCATACACCATGATCAAATGGGATTTATTCCAGGGAGGCAAAATTGGTTCAACATCCACAAATTGATGTGACAAAACCATATTAACAAAACCAAGGGTAAAAATTATATGATCATCTCAATAGATGCAGAAGAAGCATTTTACAGAATTCTACATCCTTTCATGATGAAAAACTCTCAACAAAGTGAGTATAGAAGGAACATACTTCAACATAATAAAGACTCTTTATGACAAGCTCTCAGCTGCCATCATATTCAACAGTGCAATACTGAAAGCTTTTCCTCTAAGATCAGGAACAAGACAAGGATACCCACTCGCTACTTTTATTCAACATATTACTGGAAGTCCTAGCCAGATCATTTAGGCAAGAAAACTAATTAAAAGTCATCCAAATCAGAAAGGAAGAAGTAACATTGTCTCTATTTGCAGATGACATGATATTATATATGGAAAACCCTAAAGACTCCACCAAAAAAATTCTTAGAACTAATAAAAGAATTTCATAACCTTTCAGTATATAAAATTGATATACAAAAATCACTTGCCTGTCTCTATACCAACAAACTATCAGAAAGAGAAATTAAGAAAATAATCCTATTTACAATAGCATCAAAAATAAAATAAAATGCTTTAACCAAAGAGGTGAAAGATCTGTACACTGAAAACTATAAGACATTGATGAAACAAATTGGACAGGACACAAATAAGTGGAAAGACATTTTGTGGTCATGGTTTGAAAGAATTTTGTTAAAATGTATATACTACCCAAAGCAATCTGTAGACTCAATGCGATCCTTATCAAAATTCCAACGGCATTTTTTTGCAGAAATAGGAAAAGCATTTCTAACTTTGCATGGAACCACAAAATGCCCCAAATAGCCAAAGCAATTTTGAGGAGGCATCACAATCCCTGATTTCAAAGTATACTATAAGGCTATAGTAATGAAAACAGTATCGGCATAGTAGACAATGGAACAGAATAGAGAGACCAAAAGTAAACCCATGCATATATATTCGATTAATTTATGACAGAGGAGCTAAGAATATACAATGGGGAAAGGATAGTCTCTTCAGTAAGCGGTGTGGGGGAAACTTGATAGCCACAAGCAAAAGAATGAGATTGGACCCCTGTCTTACATCAAACACGAAAATCAATTCAAAACGGATTAAAGACTTAAACGTAAGACCTGAAACCGTGAAACTCCTAGGAGAAAATATAAGGGATAAGCTCCTTGATATTGATCTTGGCAATGCTTTCTTGAATTTGAAAAAATCCAAAAGCAAAGACAACAAAAAGTAAAAATAACAAGTGGGACTACATCAAACTAAACATTTCTGCAAAGCAAAGGAAACCATTAACAAAATGAAAAGGAAACCTATGGAATAGGAGAGAATATTTGCAAACCACATATCTGATAAGGGATTAATATCCAAAATACATATGGAACTCATACAGCTCGAAAGCAAAACAATAACTAACCCAGTTAAAAAATGGACAGAGGACCTGAATAGGCATTTTTCCAAAGAAGGCATACAGATGGCCAACAAGTACATGAAAAGATGCTCATCATCACTAATATTAGGGAAATGCAAATCAAAACCAAATGAGATCTCACCTCACTCCTGTTAGAAAGGCTGTCATCAAAAAGGACAAGGACTAACAGGTACTGGTGAGGATGTGGAGAAAAGGGAACCTTTGTGCACTGTTGGTGGGAATGTAAACTGGTACAATCAGTATGGAAAACAGTATGGAGCTTCCTTAAGAAATTAAAAATAGAACTACCATATGATCCAGCAATCCCACTTCTGGGTACATATCCAAATTAAATAAAATCATTATCTCAAAGAGACATCTGTACTTCCATGTTCATAGCAGCATTATTCACAATAGCCAAGGTATGGGAATAACCTGTGTCTGTTGACAGATTAATGGATAAAGAATATGTGGTATATCTCTACGTGAAATATATTACTCAGCCTTGAAAAGAAGAAAATACTGTCATTTGCAACAGTATGGATGAGTCTGGAGGCATTATACTAAGTGAAGTAAGACACAGAGAAAGATAAATACTGCATGTTATTACTTATATGTGGAATCTAAAAATTTGAATTCATAAAAACAAACAGTAGAAAGGTGATTGCTAGGAGCTAGAAGGTGGGAGAAATAGGGAGATGTTGGTAAAAACAGGTACAAACTTTCAACTATATGATGAATAAGGTCTGAGGATCTAATTTATAACATAGTGACTATAGTTGATAACACTATATTGTAATTATAATTTGCTAAAAGAGTAGAGTTAAGTGTTCTCACCAAAAAAAAAAAAAAAAAAAAAGGGTTGTGGGGAGAAAGAAAGAAAAAAAAGGCAAATATGTTAGGTGATGAATGTGTTAATTAACTTGATGGGGAGAGACCTTTTATAATGTGTCCACATGCCAAATCATCACCTTGTACACTTTACATAAGTTACAATTTTATTTGCCAATTGTACCTCAAAGAAGCTGGCAAAAAGGAGATTGAATCATGACCAGTGTTACAAAACTAAGGCTACGGTGAACTGTTTGCAGTTGTCTCTCATTTTACAAGTTTCAGTACATTTTGACATCTATTATTGCATTTCATGTTGCAAACAACCTTGGGGCGTTAGCCCCATTTTATAGATGAGAAAACAGGTTCAGAAACGTTGGGAAACTTGTACAAGGTCACAGAACCCTGCTCCGTTGGAGAGAGTGGCCGTTTTGGTGCTATTTCTGTCATAATCGCTAGTCCCTAGAGTGAATGCAAGCCAGGCGGGGCCCATCCGCCTGCCTGCAGTGACTGCTGAGGATGTGAAGACTCTGTGGGTACTTTCCTCACCTTTGCTGTGCCTGCATTTTCAAATCCTTCCTTCCTTATCAATCAGGGCTCAGACTTAATGTGCTGTCCAACACTATAGGAGTCGTCTACCACATGAAGCTATTTATATTTAAATGAATTAAAATGAAATAAAATCAGAAATTCAATTTCTTGATCACACTAGCCACATTTCCAGTGCTAAAAGCCACACATTGCGATTGGCTACCATATTGGACAGGGTAGAACATTTCCCTCTATTGACTGACACAGGATCAGAATGATTAAATTAAAGAAACAAAACCTGCAAGATACATAGTATTTCAGAAAGGTGTTATTCAGTTTGCGATGAACTTAAAAAAAAAAAAGTCTTAAGTTTTTGCTTTTTAAGGAAGAAAGTTTTCCTGTTTGTTATGAACCCACTCTCAGTCTGGTATCAGGCAGGGGATATTTCCCTTGTGCTAATCTTTATGACAGTCTTGCAAGGTGGGTATTATTATCCCCATTTTATGGTTGAAGAAACTGAAGTTTAGTTACTGGACCAACATATGCATCTTCTAACTAGCAGAGCAAGGACTCAAATTCAGATCTGCTTCCCAAACCCATACATCTTCTCTCTTCTACACCATGAATCCTCAATAAAAATAAGGGCTTTGATTCTACCTGCAAAGTCAATGAATAAGATACGCTTCGAGTAAGATACACTGCAGGATCATCACTTACAAGGATTATTATCATCCAGATTTGGCGCTTTTGGAAGAATCTGAGTGGATAAACAATAGTGGAATCCCACAAGATATACTTTAGGCTAAATATCACTGAGCCCTTTCCTTGGGCTAATCCTCTACTCTTTTCTTTCCTATCACACAGTTACCCCTGGCACAGCTTGAGTTACAAAATGCCACTCAACTTCTGCAGCTGCATTGTTTCTTTATGACTCTACAAGCCACCAGGGTGCCTTTCTCTCAGCACTTGGAACAGGTTTGCTGTGGAATAGCAGTGATGACACTTAAAGGTACTCTTAATGGCACCAGAGCCAGGCTTGTTTCCATGTCTGTGGCCTGGTGTTAGTTGAACCACGTGTTCTAATGACACATCTTCCTGGCCCAGATGGCTTTCTCACCTTCAGATGATTAGAATCAAAAATCCACATCCCAAGTCTGTCCATTTACAGGAAAGAGGACCATCTCCACACAGGCATCTAATTGTTAGAAGTAGACATCTGAGAGAAGCAGGACATTTTTCCAATAGAGTTGCCGCAAGGAATATGTGAGGAAAATGTCTTTTGAGCCCTGAAATGTTGTAGGCAAGGTCACTACAAAGTCATTTAAAATTGCATCTCACAACAGTTCAGTGGCCAAGTACCTACCCCTCACTGTTGATTTATTGCTTACTCTTTTAACTTTTTTAAAAAGATCGACAGGTTGATTGCGCTGCGTATTGTTGGAGACGTGCTTAGTTTTTCTCAGGCCTGATTCATAAAACATCACTGACCTGTTTTCAGCATCATTCCCCTCTATGCCAGGGAACTTCTCTGAGATTTGTAGCCTACGTGTTTAGCCCTGAGTGAAAGCAGTATGCCACATTCACAGCAGATGACCCAGAAGGGGGCATGGCAACCGCATCCCCAGGGTGAACCATCCCACCTCCAGCTACAAGACTAAGGGAAGCTGAGAGAGTTCCAAGCGGGATCCAGGAATTTGGACTGCTGACCATGACCTTTTGAGGTCTCAGCATTCCAGAGAACGTGGCAGGTGTCCCCTTGTCTCTGGTCTCTCTGCACCCTGTCCAGCCCACTCACACTGTTGATCACCCAGAGTGGGTTAACCATCTGGTGGGTTGATCATCCCTGGGCACAATCTTGGAGACGGCACAATCTCTGAGCCCTTCATATGTATTTGGCGTGCGAGTCATCTGGAGGTGAGAGTGACCAGCAAAACCCTCAGGTCCCTCCGAAGCCCCCCTCAAATAATATTTCTACTCTTGGTGATGCTTGTCGGCAAACTTGCAGGCAGCTGTGGTTCTGGTTGCTAATATCTCAGTGAGTTCATTTCGTTTCTGGGTTTATTCCTTTTTTAGTGTTCTTATTTCATTTTATTTTACACTGACGAAATGGCCCCTCTTCAGGTAATTTATATAACAGGTCAGGTATGTGCTATGCTTAGAAGGAGAGGATTAGAAAAGAAAGATTATTATTAATTTAAGAGTTGTATGCCTTTCTCAGATCCTTATTAAGCTGTGTTGCATTGTACACACATGCAGATCTTGTACGAACTGCTGTTGATCAGAGAACCCTCTCTTCACTTCTCTTTCCATGTGGTGCTCACAAGCCGTCAGGGCCGTGGAGCTTTGAGAACCAAGAGCTGTTCCCACTCCACTTAGGTGTGCATGAAACTGCGCTCCCTGTCCAGACTAGGGGATATTTAATATGGCCAGTGACATTTTTCCAAGCCTGTTTATGACCAGCTGGTGAGAGTTCCTCTGAGACAATTTGAGATAAAACTTCAGGAGTAATTATGCTTTATGAGGACATAATGTCCTTCAGGCTTAATTTCACAATATGTTAAATCAACGCTCATATTCAATACTTCTCTGTGTTCAAGTTAAAGGGCACGATATGAAACTTCCCCATAATTAGCCAAGAAGTTGGTGCTGCACAAATGGTAAGAACGGACTTCATGCCCTTTGCCTAAAGGCAAAATCAACACAAGACAGGAGGTGTTTTGGGTCACCAACTTCCATCCACAAGTGCCCTGGAAAGCCTAGACACCAGGAAAGGAAATAGAGAGGGCTGTGTATTCTGATCAACCATTGGGGAAAATAATGCCCCATTGTCTTTACTTCCACCGTGCAACAGGGCTATTTCATGTCTTTTTGCTTTCATTCCCATGCTGTTTGCTGGGTCAGAAGCGGTGTCTTCTCTAGCATGATGTTGTCATACAAGATATCTGAGATCTGAGGGCCTGACTAACTGGGCGCCCATGTGCACCAGGCTGAGGAAAACCCAAACCAAACACCTTGCTGTTTTAGAAAATGGCATCTACTGAAAGATGTGATGTTGTGAGGGGCCCTGGATATGAGAAGAGGGAAGTGATGATGTTTTCCTCTTGCTTCCATGTCCTTTGTCTTAGCCGTAGGCCAGGCCATTCTTTATTTTTGGTTAGAAAGTATTTGGATTTCCTTGGCTGACGGGTGGCTCTCATGTGCACGCCATTTTCTATTCTCGTTATCTGTTGGCTTTCAGGATCGTTGCTCTGTTTGCCAAGGCTCTTAAACAGTCTTAGCGCCACACTAATTCGTCTTCTATTGTGTGATGAGTATGTGTGTGCGTGTGTGTGTTTTATAGGATCTTTTTCAGACATCAACATTCTCCTCTACCCTTATAACTATGGACTATACTACATACTATCTCTGTCTACTTAATTCATTACATCAGAAACAGAATTCTTTATGTGCCACGGTGTGTGGTGGAGTGTGTGGTGGAGTGTGTGTGTGTCTGTGTGTGTGTGTGTGTGAACATTCATTCACATTGCGTTACACCCATAATGTATGAAGGTGAGAGGAAAATGGAGTGGTCCAGTATATTGCCCAGTGTCTTTCAGTTTTTCCTAAAGAAAGAAAGACCAAAAGCAGCAGCAGTAGCAGCCGCAGCAATATAGCTGGAGTGTTGAGATTTTTTTCACAGGAGGTAATTCCTTTTTTTCTTTCAATCAACTCACTTGAAGAGATTACTTAATTAGCATTTATTGTTTGTAAAATTCCTTATCCAGAAGTAACATTTTAGGGCCTGCAGTTTTGAAGAAAGACCATTTAGTGGGTGATAATGTTGTATGGAATTTTCAAATTGATTTCTTGGTAGTAAATTGCTCCTCGATTGTAGTGCCTTCTCAACTCTCATTAGACACCAGGGCTTCTTTCTGAATGCATTCATAACCATTCAAATGTTGTCTCCGGTTTCCTGTCATTTGAAACAGGTCATAACTCCAGGCACAAACATTTAAAGGACAGCTATACTTTTACTATTTCATTAGTGTGCTAGGAGAATTAGAATGTGCTATTGAAGTTTATAGAGCTTTGCGGCTCCTGATGGAAACAGTTTGGCTGTACTCATCCCAAGAGTAGAGATAATCTTTCTCTTTGTACACGGAGTTGCTTCCTTTAAAGTCCACTCCGCCTGAGTCTTATTTACCAGCTTGATCTATGGCTAGGGCAATATAAAGCCTCACTAGAACCTGGTTATGAGTCCTCTGCCCTTCTCTTCTCCCCAAAATACCCTGGGAATAGAGCAAGCTCATTGCCAAGAAAACTCTCTGACAGTACAGTTTGGTCCTATTTTCAACTGGTTTGCTTTGACCCTTTAGAAGATGGCACCGAACTGTATTACCTAAAAGGAGCTCTAGAAAATTTGAAATAAACCAAAAGCAAACAAGCATGCCAAAATTCCCTATGATGTTTGTGGCAGTTTTCATGCTTTTGGCTTTCTGAGAGTGGATAGTTTATGAGCAGAGCTATTTCAAACTTTGCTGTTGAATTCAGTGGGGATGGTATGGTCTTATCATGGCCTCTGCCTGGACATTTTCTAGCCAAAATAGGTCTAAAAATGACATCACTGCTCTAAGCCTCCCATTTTAACAATGAGGGATTTGACACTTAGGTACCACAATGTCGATCCCGTTTAAGGACTTTTTGTGTACTGAGCAAGAGGCTCTGAGAACATTCTGTCTTTTAATCCTCAGTTTTGGCTGCCAGAGTAGGTAGGATCATGTCCGTTTCTACAGGAAGAGGAAATAGTTTAGAAAACTCCGATGTCTTGGCCCATATCACACAACAGGTTGGTTGACACCCTGGATTTACTGAGGATGCCCTTTCAAATGAAGCTTTTGAGTGAAAAACCAAAATGCATGCCCTCATTTCTCAGAAGCTCTGTGGTGGGGTTGTCTTCTGGATTTTACACCCTGAGGGCAGCCCTTTGAACCGAGCCTTGGCTCCAGCCAAGCTCCTTATTCTGTCTCACCTGCTTTCCTCCAGCCTCCATGATTTGTTGATTTTCCACCTGATGTTTCCCTTCTGCTGTGTTCTAAAGCTCAAGTAGCCTTACCCCACCCTTTCTGACTCTTTTATAACCCATATCAGTGGCTTTCTCTTCCTCACCCTTCTTGAATTAATCTCACTGATCCCTTCATTCTGAAAGAAAACGATATCAAGTGCCTGTCCTTGAGTCAGGAACTGCTCTCGGGGTACATCAGTGAACCAGACTGACAGGGTCCTGTTTTGCGGAGCTCTACACTCCCGGCTGGAGGGATTATTGGAAAGCACTACATTTAGATTCAAAAGACCAAGGCTAAATCAGAATGTGAAAACTAACAGATGTGTCAAACGGTTATTTTTGATTTGGCCTATACAGTGTCTGAAAAATTAAATGGATTGGGAACATTTTAAAACCAAGAGATTCTACGTAGAAAACCATCTGGATTTCTGGCGTCTCGGTGGTGACCTGGGCCCACATCCCCGTAAGGCACCCATCCGCATTCCCTATGATATGAACAGTTCTGCACCCTTTGGATGGGGTGGGGCCTTTCACCACCCCTGCCTCCACCACACCTTCTTGTGCCCAGTCAGCTAGACTCATTCGCATGACCTGCTGATCCCTGTAGACATCTTAGATTTTACAATCCTTGGAGCAAATGCTCTAAAAGTCCCTTTGTATCCTGGCACCACTGTGGCCTCTCCTGGACTAGAGCCAGCAGCCAAACAAAGAGAATCTCTGTGGACCCAGAGGAGACCATCTGGGTCTCCATCACAGGGCAAACTCAGAGCACATTCAGACCCTGGACAGCGACCAGCTCTCTGCACCCCAGAGCCATTTATTATCCATTCCAGGCCTTGATGTTGAGGCCCCACTACTTGAACTTTTCAAGACACTTAGTGGAAGTTAAAAAACCAACAAAACCAGAAAATAAGAAATTATCTCAGGTAAGAGCCAAATGAATCAGAAGTGAATAAGGAGAGAACTGTTGAGCAAAAGCAAATAAAGGCTGCATAATATTTGGGAGAACTAATGCTGACTATTATATCGTTAAAGTTGGCTTTGGTACTCTGAAAACCTTGACTCAAAATCAGCAGCAAAAGCAACACGAACAACAGCTAATATTAATTGCAAGCCTGTTGTGTGTTGTCTCTCTCCCTTAATTTAACCCACTGCTCCCATTTTACAGATGGGAAACTGAGACTCAAGGAGATTAGATCACTTGTCCAAGGTCATCTAACGAATGTGTTCAACCACTCAGATGTTTTAATGATTTTGGTTCATTTCTTAATTTACCTGACCATATAGAGAAATGACTTGGGGGATTGACAGAGGTCACACACACACATGCACACAATTAGTGCCAAGCTTCTACAGACAAAGATGGAACCTCCATTGTCAGGAGTTGAGCAGATTCTTTCCCCACTGACGTTCATTATCTAGATCTATTTTCAACATTTAATGAAAATTTTCATTCTGATCAATTCAGCTATATTAAACCATCAAGGGACAGTGATCAAGATGTTTTACTGAAGAGTCCACACAGGGAACTGGATGATATACCAAAAGCAAGCTGGTAAATAGAAGAAATGCCAAGTGTGAGTTTGCTGATTTGAGATTCGATCCTCGTAGTAAATCTGATTAAAGTATATAATTTTGTTTAAAAAAGAATCTCTCAGGGCAAAGCCTACCTCTCAAAAATTTTTTTGCTGAATTCTATAAGATTGTAAGAAACATGTCACACTAGACCAGAAATATTTTTTAAAAGTCCTTGATTCTCCCTTACTTTCTCCTGTTTATACTCAGATATAACATGGGGAACTCTTAAGGCAGAACAGAGGGTTGTCCAGGCAGTTCATGAGAATTCAAACTGGACTTGAGGTCTTCCTGACTCCCATGTTATACTCTGCCAGGCTGAAGCGTAAGCTGCTGAAATTCTGAGGAGAGAGTTCTCTAAGAGGGTAAGAGTCCCAAAGAATCCATTGTAAACAAGCTGTCTGAGGCCCAGATGTGGAGTGGAATAATTGTAGGTGTGTTTGTCAAAGCGGAACCTGTTATTTATGATCCATGTCTGCACACATGTGGATCTAAGGGACCAGCCTCTTGGCAGAGATCCTTCGGTCAGTGTCTCTTTGGTCACACTGTGTTCCTGGCCCTCCCAGTTATCCCTGTTCTGGAGCTGAGGAAACCTTCCTAGTGCCCCTGTGAGTGGTGAGAGCAGTGTAATGCAGAGGTTAAGAGCGTGATAGTTGAACCATGGCTCTGCCACTAGCTAGCCATTGGGCAACCTTTCTGTGCCTCAGCTCTTTCATGTATAAAATGAGGACAAGGCTAGTACCTCTCTCGTAGGATTGTTAGAGGATCAAACAAATTAATATATTTAAAAGGCTCAGAATAGTACTTTGCGCATCATGGGTTAAGTTAGGTTAGAGGTTGCTAAATAACATTCTAATGTGTGACATATTGCTTTTAATAATAACAACTAGGCTGTTGAGCCCTTTTATGTGCCCGAATCAGTTCAAGCATTTAGCCTATATTAGGTCATTTAATCTGCAGAATATACAAGGAATATTTACAGAACATGCAGGATAATACCATCTTATCTCTGTTTTCAGTTGAGAAAACTGAGGTGTAGAAATGTTAAAAAATATGCCCAAGTCACAGAGTAGCAAGTAATGGAACCCAAGCTTGAAAGAAAGCAGGCATCAGTCTGTGGAATCCATGCTCTTAACCACTGTCCTAAAAAGATATACAAACCACCTTTGTTCTTACTCTTCCAAATCCAAGATTGAATTTATTCATTGCAGAAATGCCAGATTTCTGAGAGCCTGGGCAGAAGATCAGCACACGTATTGCTCCCTTATTACCCATGGTTTAGAGCAAGTAAGGTTGATACAGTCAAGTCATCAAATCACAGCACTTCCTTGGACAAAAGACTCAGGGTTTCTAGTGAAGGAAAATCCACAGTAACCAGCCTGGCTAGGGATTCCAGGTACTTCTTTTTTTTTTTGCGGTACGCAGGCCTCTCACTGTTGTGGCCTCTGCCGTTGTGGAGCACAGGCTCCAGACGCACAGGCTCAGCGGCCATGGCTCACGGGCCCAGCCGCTCCGCGGCATGTGGGATCTTCCCGGACCGGGGCACGAACCCGTGTCCCCTGCATCGGCAGGCGGACTCTCAACCACTGCGCCACCAGGGAAGCCCCCAGGTACTTCTTAATACGTTGTTTTCAGTTGCTCTCACCAGTGTTGGCTCCCCAACTAGATTATAAACTCTTGGTAGACTAGGCTATGTTTCTACAACTGCTAATCTCCCATGACAGTCATGAGTGCTGGACACTCTAAAATTCAATAAATACCAGTGAATGGATTGGTTCCACTTGTTTTGCACCCTGATATCAACAACCTTGTTGCGTACAGATTTTTCCAGTAGTCAAGGTAGGAATTCTAGAGTTCCCTTTGGTACAAAGTTGGAGCTCTAGTGCTCTCTAATTCCAGTGAATATCACTGGAGCAAATTACTTGTTGATAATGAAACCATCATATCTCTTCTATGTCTGCAAAGAAAGCTCTTTAATGAAGTGAGAGGCTCTGCTGATAATCTTTATTTCCCATCAAGATAATTGTAGGAGAAAGTAAAAATTGAGCATTATTTGCTGATTATTTAATTGATTGTTTGCTGGTTTTTAGTGGTTGTGAAAGATTAGAAAGTACCAAAGAAACCAGATATGCTTAAATAAGAGTAGAAAAGAGAACGTGCTCACAGGCCACAGGAAAAGTCATTGAAGACGACGGAAGTCATGATGTCACACTCAGAAAGGGCCTTATCCTGGTCAACAGCGTAGGAAATGAGGACTTTATAGTGGCGATAAGACTCGTAATTTTAAGGAAAGTTGTGCTAAAGCTGGTCTTTCTTTTCCAATGGTACTTTCATTCTGGAAACTGCAATGAGACATTAAATAAACAATGGCACTGTATTCCAGGGCAGAGTGCTTGCAGACCATCAAAACTAGGATTGGCAGGAACTCTGCACTAATGTGTGCCCTCTCGTAATGAATTCTGCCTTTCAGCAAGGAAGGGTGTTTAGCTGGCATCTGAGTATTAGCATAAGCTTTTGATATTCTATCCTTCATTTTTGGGGGAAAAAGTCAAACTTTAGACAGTAGAATTTGAAAGTTTAAAAATATCTCATTCAATTTGCTTAGGAGGGCATTTGTCACTATCTATTAAAATTTTAAAAAATATAAGCTCCTTGCCTAGGGAGACCGTACATTCTGGTTTGCCACGGGTAGTGTCAACTTCTGCTGGTTTTACTGGTATAATTATCAATATCTTTTTAAAATGTTCATATTTGGATGATAAGTAGTACTCTATACACCACTGATTCCTCTGTTCAGTGTCTAATCTAGAAAATTACTCACATATATGCACATGGTTATTGCAGTTCTATTGGCAATATCACAACATAGAAAACCACATGAATGCCCTCTAGGCGGAAAATGGCATTCATCCTAGGGAGCACCATCCTGCAATTAAAAGAATGTGCTATATACCCTAAGGAAACCATAATTCTAAAAGAGGCATGTACCACAATGTTCATTGCAGCTCTATTTACAATAGCCAGGTCATGGAAGCAACCTAAGTGCCCATTGACAGATGAGTGGATAAAGAAGAGGTGGCACATATATACAATGGAATATTACTCAGCCATAAAAAGAAACAAAATTGAGTTATTTGTAGTGAGGTGGATGGACCTAGAGTCTGTCAGACAGAGTGAAGTAAATCAGAAAGAGAAAAACAAATACCGTATGCTAACACATATATATGGAATCTAAATAAACAAATGGTTCTGATGAACCTAGGAGCAGGACAGGAATAAAGACGCAGATGTAGAGAACGGACCTGAGGACACGGGAAGGCGAAGGGGAAGCTGAGACAAGTGAGAGAGTGGCATGGACATATATACACTACCAAATGTAAAATAGATAGCTCGTGGGAAGCAGCTGCATAGCACAGGGAGATCAGCTTGGTGCTTTGTGACCACCTAGAGGGGTGGGATAGGGAGGGTGGGAGGGAGACCCTAGACGGAGGAGATATGGGGATATATGTATACGTATAGCTGATTCACTTTGTTATAAAGCAGAAACTAACATACCATTGTAAAGCAATTATACTCCAATAAAGATGTTTTTTTAAAAAAAGTAAATAAATAAAATAAATGACAAAAAAATAGAATGTGCTAGATGTGTATGTACTGAAATGGGTAGGTCTCCTAGATACGTCTCTAGGGGGGAAAAAAGACAATTTTCAGAATATTGTCCAATATTATAATGCTTAGGTGACTTTAAAAAATGCAAACTACTTTAAAATATATTGTAGGAGCCACATATATAAGTATGTAAAGACAGAAAATGAAAGAACATTCATCAAACTATTAACAGGGGTTAAGCTGGATAGAAGGGGTAGGTTGGCACTCGATATGGTGGTTAAGAATGACATTAACTGTCACATTTCAGCTTTTTCACAAGGGCACTATAATTTCACATCATTTGTGGAATTGATCGATTTTAAATATAATTTTAAATTTAAAACAATGTCCTAAAGGTGATGTCACTCAACTCATTGTTTGAGATTGAGGTAACTGAGGCCCAGAGAAGCCACATACATCTTCCAGGTCACACTATAAATATGGTGTAGAGCTGAGGCCCACATGAGTCTCCTGACACCCTGTTTCTTATTCTCTAACTGGACTGTGCTCTTCTCCAAGGTTTATGAAGATTTATTAAGTTGACTCCACTCCATGGAGATGAATGGCTGGACACAAACTTAACCATGCTCATCAAATTTTACTTCCTCTTAACTCCAGACCAAAAAGTAATAGCCAGGGATGCTGAGCCCATCAGTGTGGCTTTGTTCTGACCCTAATTCTCCAGCATGTGTTAATTTGATGTGGACATTAAAATGGTCATTAATGGTTTGAAGAAGTGGCAGGTGTGTGGCAAATAGGATTTTTCTGACATGTTTTTATTACAGTAATCATGGGGTCACCTGCCTTGGTTTGTGTCACCATCTTTCCTCGGGTAAACAGTGTTTTCAATGGCCTTTTCTTCCCCGGTGATTCTTTGAGCCCCAGTGAAACCTGCTAATATGTAGGCAACTTAAAGCAGCCAAAACATGATTCTTCCCTGGAGTGTTTTCATGTTAACAGAGATCAGGACCTGAAGTTAAATTTGATGGTGCTTTAAAGGTAGAAGCTTAAACATTAACCAGCAGATTAGTATTAGTGGGAAGGATTAGTGGAAAGGATTTTACTGAACTTTTTTTTTTGCCTTCCTAATATTCCTGAAATTACACCAAACAACTACACTTTCTGTTAATCATTAATACACAACCTAGTAATAATTGTCATTAGTGTTCTTGAATTTAGAACCCAGCACTTTATGTGAATTATGTCATCTAATCTACAAAACAACTTTATGAGATAGAGACTGTTTTTATCTCAATTGACTAGAACTCTGAGAAAAAGATTGTTTTCTCAAAATTTAGCAACTTGGAGGAGGTCACAGTGTAGGAGACAGAGCTGGGTTCAAATCCCATAATCTGATTCAAAGCCTCAGCTCTTCAGCACCATACCATACTGCTGCACCACAGTAATGATCATGTAATTATTATGAATGTACAAAATATAATGTAATACAGTAAAATGTAATATTGTGTAAGATATAATTCTATGCAATTAGCTGTGTGGGGACTCATTTGCATACTCTGATTTCAGAAATGCCAAGGCGGGGGTAACACCCTCTCTGAGAGTTGTTAGTAGAATTCCAGAAACTGGGTGGGTTTGGGCAAAGTTGGAAAGGTGCTTCCCCCTCCCCTGCCCCTACTTTCTTGGTTCAGCAGTTTGCTAGCTGGCACTCATACTTGGGAGATAAATCTAACCTAAGATCTCACTATCCGTACCACTCAGGAAGCTCATACATCACTTACTGAGTAACTGACAGTAACTGAATTTGGTAAGAGGGCGTGGCTGTAACTCAGCTGAAGAATTCCGCTGAAATCATAAGAGGTGATAGCCCAGCCCCAATGGCAGGTGATGGACAGTGTAACCCTTGAGAGCACATCAGCTCTGTCCTTGTTCCTGTTTCTGCAGATTTAATTTATGGCTGGGACTTGGCCCTTCCTTTGGACTTACAGGAAGCCTAGGAGCTGAATGGCTTAGCTCACCGTGATCTGTGTGGAAGGCTCTTCTCAGCTCTCTGACCTCCACCCAAGGACACCTGGAGCTCTTCCAAGCCCAGTAGCAGAAAGTTGTTTTCCTAGAGATTGGCAGCTCTTGTGAAAATATGTAGTTAGACAGTTTGCTGAATGAACCGAGACTCATTTGGTTAGGTCTTCACTCAGACCACAGAAACACTTTCTCAGTTATCTTTGCAAGTATCCTATTTATCCCTCTTAGTTATTTATTTTCCAATTCCTTCTACGAATGTTTAAAAAAAGAGTCCCAGTGCCAGTGCCTTACTGCCATGAAGGAAAAGCATGTCAGGAAATGGTCAACAGGAATGAATGCAGTGTAAGCCAAAACAGTGTCTGGAATGGGGAGAGCACTCAGGAAATCATCTTTGTGATTGGAAGTAAACCCATATTGCTCCTGTTATGAGGCTTGGGGTTATAACATTCAAGATCATCATTTCCTAACAAGAAACACTGTGTCATCTCAGTAAGCACCCTACTCTAACCAGCTGAGCTAACCAGCTGCCCTAACACCACATAATCTTTATTTTTCTGCTTTCTTAACGTCAAGTTTCAAGAGGATATCCAGAAAAATCAATGAGCCTGGGTTTTTGAGTAATTGAGGACTGTTACAATATTTTTTAAAAGATGAGCATTGTGTACAAGGCAAACTTTTCCAAACCCATTTCATGGAAACCCAGGCCCACAGGTTCTGTGGTCACATTCACAAGGGGAACTCTGCCTCTTTTATCCCTCTCTTAGGAATTTGACATATACATTAAAAGCTCTGAGAATTCCAATATCCAGTAAAGATGTCTATTTAACTTTGTTTAACCCAGTGTCTTCCAAACTCATTTAATCAGAGCCCTTACATAGCCCATGTGGAGGGGGAGTGCTCAGGGGAAGCTGCTTTCAGAGATGGGATTACATCTCTGCACCCACAAAGTACGTTGAGATGATTGACACTGCTGACGATTAGAGCCCACTATTCAGAACAGGTGGTAAACAGCGTTAATGACAAACAGTCTTTTCCCGAGGTCTTAACTGAACTTTTAAGTTCCTCAATTGGATAGTGCACAACCACAGTATTTTGCCTCTTTGCTGCAAGGAACTTAATAATACTGTGATGGCCCCTTGTGAATGGAAGGATGATCTTCCCACACACACACACACACACACACAAAAGCCCCAGAGGACTTGGAGGAATTTTTCTGTGTCTAATCAGAATGCCATGAACATCCTGGGACTAGGCAACTATTATTTGAGAGCGTTGCCATAACCCAAAGGACCTTTCTATTCAGTTCACTCATTTCTTTAGCTTTAATGTCATTCTATTTTTGAAAAAAAATGTTAACACAAATTGCAGTAACATCACTTTTCAGTATTTGCATAGGTGGGGTGCAGCTTTTGGAGGTAGCTTTGTGATTTCCAATAAAGCGTCTGCATTGCCTAAGGATATTATTAGTTGCTTCCAAAGAGTGAATTCTACCATTTTATGGATTAAGAGGTAGAGCTTCAGAGAAGATGAGGCCGAATTTATGCAGGTAGAAACATAATAATATTCACCTGGAATACCAAGAAATCATGTTAACAAGTAAAAATAATGTCAGTAATGTCCACAAACTGAATCTGTTAGCTGGATGATCTGGAACTAGTTCACCTGGTCAGGTTAGAGCTTTCTTAATGCCTGTAATGTTACATCTGGAACCAGGCCTGATATGTTTAATTATCTCAACAAGGTTGATATTGGCCATTACTTTTATAATAATTATCAGGAATGAGAATATCAACCCTTACCAATTAAGGATTTTACACTTTATAATATCACCTACGTTTTCTTCGTAGGATGGCAGAGTTATCTCAATTCACAGATTTACATGCTCAGAGAGGTTAAGTGATTTGTGTGTGGTCACACAGCTGATACGTAGCAAAGCTGGAACCAGAACCTAACCCACTGTGCCTTCCTTAAACTGTACTGTCTCATTCCACAGAGCTCCTCAAGCAGAGTTGTTTGATTGGATATAAACTCTTTTGAGTATCTGACACATTCCTGGGTTTTTTCCAAAGGAAATCATTTGGAAGGGAGCTTGGAATTTGTATGTTGCGATTGGGTAACCCCTTTATTTAACAAATACCTCTATAATGCTTATTGTCACGGCAGGTTTCTAAGCACTTTGGAACCACCAAGTTGTGGATATCTCTTACCAGTCTTACAGTGCAGATATAATTTTACTCAGTTTTACAGACATGGAAACTATGATCAGAGAGGCCAGATCACTTGCCTGAGGACACAGAGCCACCACCTATCAGAACTAGGATTTTCACGCAGGCTCTCTGACTCCAGAGTCTGTGCTCTTCATCACTACACCTTCTTCTGTCACCTCCTCTGTTTATGCAAGCATAGGATTGTATAGAAAAATCAGGTTGAGTGTGATTCCGGATAGATATTTTGTTCTAAGCATGATGTGTCTAGGTAAGCATAAATTGATGTTTTTTACTTTGTTATTCATACTTTCATATCTTTGCTAAATTTCCTGTAGTATTTGTGTGTCCCTTTCATAATAATAATGAGCATATACAGAAACATTATTCTAGCATAAGGCTGCGGCCTTTATCTTAGGTGCTGAAAGATATATTGGCGAACACACATGAGCACACACATGCATGCACATACATTCATACAAGGGGAATTTTGAGCCAGGAAACTTGGCTTTAAGCTCCTATGTTCCTTTTTGCACATTCCTTTGGTGACCTTGGGCATATCTCTGTACTTCTTTGAGCTGCTGTTTTCTCATCTGATAAATGAAGGATAATACTACTTCATAGAAGATTAGGAGCGCTAAGTGAGACATTGGATGAGCACACACTTTGTAAGTTTCAAAGTGCTATAAAAATGTAAATGACTCTAGGTAAAGATACTTATGAAATGTTTTCAAAAGTTTCCATTCTCTGTTATTTGCATAGATGTTACGCAACGTGTGTTTCGGAGTTTGCCAGAAAGAGTTTTATCCTGTAGCCCTTAGCCAGTCAGAATGTAAGCTAGGGTGGAAGTTTTGTGGGATAAGCAATCTGCTGCTCCCTTGGAGATTCTCTGAATTTGCAAATAGAAACACTGCGGTTGACGAAATGGAGCTGCAGTAGTAATAACATTTATCATTCAGGTGGGGCCTCTGTGTTTGCAGAGGGCTTGGTGATAGGTAATTAGCTGACCTCCCCTTGCCTCCTCCTGCCATTCTTCCCTTTCTCCCATCTCACTGTGCTGCCTTGAATTCAGAGGCAGAGTCCCCTGCACCCTCTTCCTATGTTGCTCCCTAGTGGCTCCTTAGTAAAGCCCCAGAGGGCCGCAGCCGTCTAATGAGTTGGTACCAGGGGTGAGAGTTAAGCCCGCCACACAAATGAGCTCTGGCCCTGCAGCCCTGGGCCAGCAGGATATGAGGATATGAGGTCAGGCCTGTAAGACATCAGGCTTCAGGCAGGGAATAGGTTTAATATAAATAGGAATTCTCTGCCCCTGTCTTCTTTGCCTCTCACCTCTTCTCCCCCAAAGCCTGGCCTCTGCCTTGTTGGTTCTTGGTGCCCGGTGACCCATTTTTGCCTCCACCAACCATCTTGTTGGCAAGTCCAGATTTCCCCGTGTGCCCTCTCAACTAGGGCGGACTTTTCTCGTTCATTTGTTGCCAAGAAGAATTAGGACCTGAAAACCTTGCTGATCTTTCGGCTGCCGCCTGGATAACAGTTTAGACCCTCGTTGAGCATCCGCTTCATCTCTTTGGCTCCAATCACACTGAAGTTCATTTGAAGGGACTGAGACTTCTTATTAGCAACTCCATCCTGCTTAAAAAGTGGAGTGCCTCCTCGCTGCCATTACAACAGATCTGAGATAACTTCTCTGAAAGGAGGGCTGAAAACTGAATAATTAACAAAACCATCTTTTCTGAACTCTTTTTTCCTCTTCATCAGTTCGGTGGCTTCTGATCTTCTCTTTGGCCTGGCACATGGGTTGGTAGACATATCATTGAAGGCCAAGCTGAATTCCTCAGTTTTGGACTTTGCTAGTAACTGCTTCCTCGAGGAGCCCCTAGAACTGAAAATGAAGAGGCTGCATGCGGGCATACTTACTCCTTCCCAGTCCTCCTGGAGAGCCTTCAGTCCTATCAGGCAGCTCTCAGCTCTGTCTCGCACTGTTTTTCCCAAGTAACTTAACCACCTATAACATTAGACTCCCTCTTTTTTATTAAAAAAAATTTTTTTTCCTCTGTGATGCTTTTTTTCTTTACTACCCTCCCCTGCCTCTCATCCATCTGTTCTTTATATGGAAGGCCAAAAAGCTTAACAGATGGTAAAGAGGGGACACGTGAACTTTACAGGAGGGAGTTGAGGACCTGGTACAGCTGGGCAGTCTCATCTGAGCCTCAGTTTCCTCTTCCATAAAGTGGAGCAAGTCCAGATCCGCCTCGTGGGAGGGGCAGTGGGAATGCTGCCGTGGTGGGTCATGGTAAGAACACTGTCCGGGGTGGAATCCCAGCCCTGCCTTTGACTGGCTGTGTGACCCGTGGGGACCTCTGTACTTCAGCTTTTTCATCTGTGGAGCAGGGTAATAATAGCATCTGTTTAATAGGGTTGTGTTGGAAGGATTAAAACAGATCCTTCATGTAAATTGCTTCACAGAGTGCCAAACCAATAAAGTCCTCCGTAAGTATTATTATTATTATTATTTTTGCGGTACGCGGGCTTCTCACTGTTGTGGACTCTCCCGTTGCGAAGCACAGGCTCCGGACGCGCAGGCTCAGCGGCCATGGCTCACGGGCCCAGCCGCTCCGCGGCATGTGGGATCTTCCCGGACCGGGGCACGAACCGCGTCCCCTGCATAGGCAGGCGGACTCTCAACCACTGCGCCACCAGGGAAGCCCCTCCATAAGTATTATTGATGGCTGTTATTCTTCCTGGATTTAGCAAGTTCTGGCTCACTGAGGAAGAAGTGTCCCCTGACAGCAGGCCTGGTTTAGGTCTTACATTTTCGCAGAGACAAACTGTGAGGTTCCTAAAGGAGCTTTGTAAGCATAACTGTGTGCCCACACCATGGCCTACATGCCTTGGCGGGGTGTTCTCAGCTCAGGTCTCTGGGCCCATTGCTTAGAGCTGACCTTGGCAAAGGGAATCCTTCTCTCAGAGTCACGTGGGATGCTCTGGAAAAATATGGATCTGGAAAGCCAGTGAGGCCTCGGAGATCTAGGATCAAGAGTCCCCACAGCTGTGGACTCAGGCCCTGACTTGGAACCCCAGGGAGGCCATGCATCTCATGGTCTCACACCTGCCACATGCAGATCTTGTCCTAGCACCCTGCTCCATTCTTGATATTAGAGGGACATTGCCACTTTACATAGAAGGGTGCTTTTCTTACTTAGGATGAGTGTCTGCAAACTGAACAATTTATCTTCTACTTTTTTTGAACTGCCATATAAGCCTTGGTATTACTGTTAACAAACAGGCATTTTTTTCCCTAATCGCATGAGCCTGACAATGGGAATGGTCTACATCAATATTCTATGAGTTCTGATGGCCAAGTCCAAAGAGGGCATGGTGAAAACGATGACTGAGGAAGATGAATCTGGCAGCTGCATGAGGCTGAAAGTTGGGAGCAGTGACTTGGCTCTAAGGCTGGCCAAGGCAGGATCGACTAGGATGTAGTCAGAACAAATAATGCTTGTGCATCATGTTATATCATATTTTCACCCATCCAACAGTGATGAAGAGCTGGAGGGGATCGTGAAGATCATTTGAAGATAAACAAACCAAGGGCTCCAAGGCTTGTAGCTCTGTAAACAGAGGGGAGGTTAGGCTGGGTGCATTTATTCAACAACTGGCTACTTAGTGAGCTTTTATTGTGTCTCAGACACTATGCTGGAAACACAGGGGTGAAAACAAGGAGAAACACACAGGCAAATGTCCCTAGCTCTAAGTTCAAAAAAAAAAAACAACAGCCAGTAAACAGGAAAACAATTGTAAATCGTGATACAAAACAACCAGCCAAGAAACAGAGATAGGGAAGCAATAAAGGTTAGGGCAGAGGTGAAGCAGATACTTTAGGCAGGGTGATAAAGCTTAACCTCTATGACATTTATGCTAAGAATTAAAAGATTAAAAGGAGCTTCCACGTGAAAAGTGGGAAGAAGAGCAAAGAGCATAAGAACATTTGAGGTGGAGGAATTTGCAAAGGCTTGAGTTGAGAAGATCCTGGGCCTTTCTAAGGCTTGAAATAAGGCCACTGTGTCTGGAAAGTCAAGAGAGGGCAGAGCGGGTTCAGATGACTTTGGAGAGGTAAGGAGAGGCCAGATCGTCTAGAGCCTTGGAAGTCATAGTTAGGGGGGTAAACTGTGATGCAAGGCAGTAGTTCGCAAACTCAAGCATGAATCAGAATCATGTGGAGGGTACCTTAAACAGATTGCTGGACCCCATCCCTAGAGTTGCTGATTCTCATGGTGTGACCTGAGAATTTGCATTTCTAAGACATTCCCAGGTGGTACTGATGCTGCTGGTCTAGAGACTAGACTTTAGAACAACTGCTCTGAGGCAGTGAGAAGCCTATTAGAAATATGTTTAAGAGAACTGGCAGAACTTGCTAACCAGCTGAGTGGGGCTCAAGAGGGAAAGGAATCAGAGATAATCACAAAGGTACAATCCCACGTGATCGGGAGGTAAAATATGTAGGCAAAACTCTTTAGCTGGTGTTGGACGATGAGATGGTGTGCCCAGCAGGAATCTTCTGTGGGTTTCAGTGGATGTGGAATTCAGAGATTCGTAAGACTTCCACAGATGGGTGGTAGGGAGGGTGTAAGTATAGGGGAGGAAGCACAGAAACAGGAATATGATACAGTCAACCTGAGGTTTCTCCAGGTCCTCCCACCCAACCTTTTCACCCTGCAGACTCGGGGCCAGCCACCCCACTGGCTTGCCTGGCCCAAGACCAAACCAATGTTGGCAGCAACCTCAGTCCACCAGCAAATAAGCTGGTCTGTTTTGCCATCCCCCTTCTCTACCATCTTGTAGAGGGCTGGACTCTACTTCTTGCATCCTATGATGAAGAAACTAATTCTTGTAAGCACTGACCCTGAGCAGGGACACCCACTGTCCACCTGAATGAACCAGGTCTGCCTTTGCCCCTGGAATGCTCCACTGTGTGCGTGTGGTCAGTCAAATCTCCCAGCCTTACTTCCCCCAGAGCACAGCTTCCTCTCCCGCCCCCACCCCCCATTAGTGTGTGTGCTGCTGACAGCACATCCAAGTTATGAGGGCAGCTTTGCTGGGCTGCAGACAAAACCAGTGAGTGACCTGAAGCGTGGCCCACCCACAGGAGAGGCCAAGAGATCATGGAAAGGACAGTGTCATGGTAGCCAAAGGAGAGAAAAGTTATAAAAGAAGCGGAGAGGCCCAGATACATCCGAACTGTTGAACAGTGTAAGAAATTAGGAAAAAGGAACCCAACGTGATTTGTCAACAAATCACGACAACTTCATAGAGAGCAGCTACACAAGAGTGGGCGAATGGAAGGAAACAGCAATCAAAACACAATAATGCGCATCTAATGTTATTAGGTTAAATACTACACAAGTAATTGAGTGATGAAAATTATTAATCTTGCACAGGATGCTCACTCCATGCCCCGGGTACTACTAGTCCTGCTTGAATAGTGGAATAATTGGCAGATAACTGCACTATTAATTATGCCAAGGCTTGCTTGGAGATAGGCTAAACGCCATACATGTAGGATGAGGAGGATCTAGGAATTCCTTTTATCCCTGTGCCCTGAGAAGAGCAGATGGAATGCTTGAAGTCAACTTGAGCCCACAGCTGGCCCCGTTGACTGAAGTTCCTTCATGCTCCGCCCTGAAAAGGAAACCGGAGTGCCTGTGCAGTGAGCCCATGCAGGCTCAGAGGCCACCTGCAGTGTGTGTGCAAATGGCACTGAGGCACAGTGCGGGTGAAAGGGGTTCTCAGGTTCTATGCAGGAGACATTTATAAGCCAGGCCCCCAAGGACCAGTATTCGCTTCTCTCTGATTCATCCATCCTTGGCCACATGATAAACATTCCCCATTCCTTGCCCTCTTGACACCAACTAAATCATCCTGCATGCGTAAAAACAGACACAAAGCTCCTAAGTTCACGTCTGGATTTTCCACAAAGTGGATTATGGCAAACTGTAGGCAGAACAGCTAGCTTATCTGGTTGTGGGATGAGATAAGACAGTAAGAAGCCTATCAGAGTCTGAAAGTTTTGAACCTGCCCTGTCCAATAGATCCTTCTGAGATCATAGAAATCATGTTTTGTGCTACCACCGTGGTGGCCACTAGCCACATGTGTGTATCAGGCACTTAGAGAGGGGCTAATGTGACTGACAATGGAACTTTTAGTTTTATTTAAGTTTAATTAATTGACATTTACACAGCCCATATGGGTTGTGGTGAAAGCACAGCTTCAGAAGACACTCCAGCTTTACTTCCACCCTTATGCAGTCACATCTGGAGCTCCTGTCTGGACTCGAGGGGACCTCAGAGCCTCTTAGGGTGATGTGTGTCCTCTGGGATGACATTTCATCTTGGACAATTTCCCTCCTCCTATCAGAAGAGAGCTTCATTCACTCCAAATAAGAAAACATCTGCCCTTAATTACTTATGGGGGTGGAGGATGGACATATTAACAGGCTATAGATAACAAGCAAGTCCTTTAAAAATGAGGGCTTCCCTGGTGGCGCAGTGGTTGAGAGTCCGCCTGCCGATGCAGGGGACACGGGTTCATGCCCCGGTCCGGGAGGATCCCACGTGCCGCAGAGCGGCTGGGCCCATGAGCCATGGCCATTGAGCCTGCGCGTCCGGAGCCTTGTGCTCCACAACAGGAGAGGCCACAGCAGTGAGAGGCCTGCGTACTGCAAGAAAAAAAATGAATGTGGTGACTGTTCAATGCTGCCAAATCAATTTGTGCAAAATGACGGAAGACAAGGATGAGCTGTGGCTGACAGGGAGCGATTAAGTTGTGTGATTTTGCCTTGAATTATTAATTTCAAGAAGTGTCGTTTCTCTCTCTTAAATCTACATCTTCCTCGCCCCCCGAGTATCAGT
This sequence comes from Globicephala melas, assembly GCF_963455315.2. Lineage (NCBI taxonomy): Eukaryota > Metazoa > Chordata > Mammalia > Artiodactyla > Delphinidae > Globicephala > Globicephala melas. The sequence continues at coordinate 144,872,419 of NC_083316.1, forward strand.
GGGAAGCACCGGATGGGTGAGCTTCTCTTTCTAGCTTGTTGAGCGGCCTTCTCTCTTGGGTTCTTTTCTGCTGCTCTCAGCTCTTCCTCAGAGTTTGCATTTCTTTTTTTTCTTTCCATATTTGCAACAAATTAGCTATATAAATAAGTGTTAATAAGACAACAACAAGGGAGAAAGCATCCTCATCAAATTTCAGGTCTCTTCCACAGGTGTCCCTGCACAGCCACGGCATAAGAACGGAGCACATAAGCTCGGAAAAGTGAATTTGTGGGAGGTCGTTTTCCTCTTGGGAAAGATATGAGGACTTTGGCTGATTGGCCTATTTGGTGAAGTCACTGTGCTACTGACATCCTTGATCTCAGGATTAAGCCTTGCATGGGATGCTTTCAACCGTGATTCCTTTGTGCAGAGTCCAGTCCCGGAAAGCCATCTTACAAATACATGTGCATCCCAGAGAGGACCTGGAGAGAGTGAGGATGGCTCGGCCCACCTCAGTCCTATTACTAAGCAAAGCCATGCGCTACTTACAGTGGGGCAGTGAGAAGCTCACAGACACCAGAGCTGCTCCAGGGGGCCTGGCTTGATATTGCCGTCTCTTAGCAACAGAAGAATTCCCACCTTGGTTGCTTGAGGCTTCAGGCTTCTTTGAAGAAATCTTTCTCACCTATCCAAGTGTACTGAGACCCTGCCTTATAAAGTGAGATTTGGTTATTTGATGAGATGGTGTGGTTTTGTGGAAGGTGCTTTGGGATCAGACTGACTGGAGTTTTAATCCCATTTCTGTCACTTGCTGGCTGTTTGACTAGTGAAGTGACAAAACAGTTCTGAGCCTGTTTCCTTATCTGTGAAACAGCTATTGCTAATTTGTGGGGTGGTGGCAACGGTTATAAATGAAAACTGTGACATTTCTAGCTACAGTGGCTTATAAGTGGTCAGGTGGCCAGCACAGTAGATGCAGCCAAGAAATGCAGAAGACAGTTCCTAGCTAGCCCCAGAAACCTTCCTCCAGGGACCCTATCGTTCAGTCATTTCCCTCCTGCCTTGCCTTTTCTTTGTTGTGGGTCAGAGCAATATCATTTATTCTTTCATTCTTTCATCTACTCATAGAAAGCCTACCGCATGCCAGGAATTGCTGTAGGTGCTATAGGGATACAGCAGTGAACAAGAGTCCTGACCTCGTGATGCTTACATTTTAGTGGAGAGGTAGACACAGACTCAGTAAACAAATGAAGACATAACTTCAGATGGTGATTAGTACTTTGTGGAAAGATAAAGTAGAGTGAAGGGATCTGATGAAAGTGATGGAAACCTCACAGCTAGTATGTGATCTTTAAGATGACACTTGCACACACACACACACCCCCCACACACAGTAAGGAGTGTGGATCCTTTATTTTACGGAGTGAGGAGGACAAAGGGCATGAAGAAGTGAGACTGGGGGGCCACAGTGGCTACAGGAGGTGGAAGACGGTTGGGGTGAGCTGGGCCGAAGAGGAGGAGGGGAAAGAGGAGATGCAAGGCAGCTGCCACATGGGCAGATGTGTGGGGAAGGAGAGAGGGAAGGCGTCAGAGATTTCCTGGCCCCTGGGCCTCCTCATGAAAGCCCTTAGCAAACATGTGCATGGCCCACTGAGGCTTTTGCAGTTAGATTTTGGGGCTTTTAGATCTGGGACATGTGAAAATGACATGGTTGGCCCAGGGAGCCACTATTTATATGCTCCTTGTTTTAAATAATCCAAACCTTCCAAACAAGTGTAAAGTAAAAAGCCCTAGTCCCTTTCACTGTTTCCCAAATTCTGCTCTCCAAAGGTGACTCACATTGAAAGTAAAATGTGTATCCTTTCTGATATTTTTTTAATAAATATACAAACACTACACATGCATAATGTTTAAAAATAAACAGTGGTTTCCTTCTCTTTTTTAAAAGAAGAGGTCTGATATCATAACTCCCCAAGGACCAAATCCCAAGAAAGACTACCAGAACATTCTGGTATCAACGCTGCATGCTCAAACTACAGACAGCAGTTCTCAGAGAAAAACCTCCCTCTTGCCCCCAGCATCAGGTCCTAACCACTCCACACACTCCACGTCTGCCCACCATTCTCTACAAAGAAATGGTTTCTCCAGCAGGTGTTTACAGACAAGATTGTATCATGACCCCCAGCCGATACTCCAGTCATTAAGTAAGAGAGATCCCCTGCCACTTGAGGCCCTGTCACCTGAAACAGGGTGGCGGTAGGGACAAGGAGACTAAATAATTCACCTCCCAGTGTGCTCTGAAAGGGAGAGGAGCTGAGCTACGTGTTGCCATGGAAACCAGGTTCTGTTTACTGGTAGCTTCCTCTATTGGAGTGTGACAGCTTAGCCTGTGGGACGGTGGTTCTCAACCTTGGCTACACGTTGGAGTCACCTGGGGGCTACACAAACACTGGCACCTGGCCCCACCCCCAGCAATTATGATTGCACTAGTTTTTGTGGCAGCCGGGCATCCCCAGGTAATTCTAACGTGCAGGCAAAGGCTGAGAGCCACTGCTGTAGGTCAGCTCTCCCTGTTCTAGTAAATTAGTCATTATCCTGAGCCTCAAGAGTCAGCATAAATGAATTCAGCACTTCGTTATATTTTAATATTGATATCACATTCAGCTGGGCAAGAAATCTGCTCATTTGTCCACCCTCAGAAGCAAGGCATCTTTAGTCCAACTCCTTCCCTTTTCTGTTTTGTTTGTTTGTTTGTTTTGTTTTTTGCGGTACGCGGGCCTCTCACTGCTGTGGCCTCTCCCGTTGCGGAGCACAGGCTCCAGACGCGCAGGCTCAGCGGCCATGGCTCACGGGCCCAGCCGCTCCGCGGCATGTGGGATCTTCCCAGACCGGGGCACGAACCCGTGTCCCCTGCATCGGCAGGCGGACTCTCAACCACTGTGCCACCAGGGAAGCCCCCTATCCTCTGTTTTAATCTTCCTGATGAGCAGGAGCAATGCATATGGACAAGGAGGGACCTTGCTGACCTCTGTTCTGGAAATATGGCCATGCTAGAGGATCACCTGTGTGCATTAGCCTTCAAGCAGTGTTGTGGTCAGCCACCCACTTTTCCAACTTCCAGGCAGTTGCCAACCTTTGCATTCCCTTCTTGGATTTCCTTCAACGTGCAGATTTATGAGGCAGGGAGTGGAGGCGGGGCGGCTGGAGTCCAGGCGTAGTGTAATCACGAAGAAGAATGAACAAAGTGTGCTCCAGGGAGCCCCACGCTTCCTGAACATCTTTCTGGTGTCGTCTTTAATGCTGCTGACTTAGGGACCTCACCTGCTTCTTTGTCCTTCTCCTCACTCAGCGTGACCAAAGTCCATGACTAACGTTAGGTCTCCCCACGCAGGACCAAGAGCGCCAGTCTTTCTGCTGTTCGTCTGCGCGTTGATCGGTGACCCCACTTGCAGCTCTCCACATGTCTGCCTGGGGTGTCTCTGAGGTTGAGAAATGCCAAGGCAGGGGGCCAGTGGGTGCCACGGTGGCAGTAGCCAGGAACTGGGACAGGGCCTAGGTCACATGCTTTATTTTGCATTTAGTAGAAATGGGATAGAACTGGGAATCCCTTAGAATGATTTCCAACTCCCCCTGCCCCCCTTGCCAGCTTTGCCCAGGCAGACTTCTTTGATCAGGGCTGATTTACACCCGCTCCTAGATACTCTGGTAGTTGTTCCGGAAGCAGATCATAGCCAGTATCACCCTGGGCTGTCCCCACTGGTTTACCCATCCTCATGCCCACTACACACAAACCTTTGAGGGCAGAGTCTGCCCAGCCCAGCACGACCCTTGTCATACAGTAAGGGAACATATGCACGTGTGCCAGGATGGGGCTGCTTGGCGGCGTCCGCATTTCTCCCAACCTAAGCGCACACACTGGATTCACATAGACCTAGATCTAAACCCTGCTCTTTACTTCCAGGCTGCCTGACCCTTTGCTAAGCTTTCTCTCTCTCATTTTGATGTGACCCTACACGTTCAGGTACTAATGAGTATTAAAGGAGGTAGTGGATGTGAAGCACTGCTCACAGGGTCAGGACTCGATAAACGTTAGTTATCATGCCATTGTTTTTATTCTTAGTTTCATTACTGTATGTGTGATAAGTTAATTTTAACATCATCTGCGAGTAGGCAAAGAAAGTAAGATGCTTCGCCAAAACAACTTTAACCATCTGGCTTGGATATTAATTCTGATTAAAAAAAAAAAAAAAGTCCTGAGAAAGTGGCTTGTAAAGTGAGAGTGCTGTGCAGGGGTTAGCGGATCCGCTGTTGGCCAGATGTGAACCTAGCTGCCGGCGTGTTGGCCGTGGCCTTCTGAGACGAGGAGTTTAATCTCGTGGAGTTCCGATAATTAACAGAAAGAGCACTGGAGCAGGAGTACAGTGTCGGGTGGGCAGCTAAGCGGCAGTCAGGACAGCCTGGCAGAGTTCCTATAGACGGACCGGACTGTGGCGTGAAGAGCCCTCTAATTGGAGGGAGCAGCAGTGTACAAGGATGGCCTGCAGCCCCCCCGTGCCTTTGCCACTTCTGAGGGAATTTGTACGCCGCTTGCGAGAGCCAAGACCTGTGAGTCACAGCCAAGGTCCTTTCTCCTGTGTGTTATGGGATCAAAATGTAAAATCAGCAGAGGAGAGGGTCTTGACTCACAAGCCAGGAGGGAAACTGAATGTCGGGTGTGTCCTGATCCGGCTGAGCCATCCCGTCCCAGAAGACTGGATCGCTCTAGCTCTCTTTCCCTTCTTTTGTGCTAAATCATCAAGGCCTGGTGTGTGCTCAGAGGGCAACTGAATGGAGCAGTTTAGACTGAGAACCGGTTTCTAAAGACACTAGCACCTTTGGACAGCAGCCATTCGAGCATCAGGTCACGGTTTGGGAGACTGTATTAAGGAGCTGACGCTAATATATGCTGGTTGAGAAGCCAGCGCTTTATCATGTCCTACCTACTTTGTGGTGAGATGAAGGTCTTCATAGTGAGGCAGTGATGGACATTGCAGATGCAGGGAAGTCATCCTTCATCACCATGTTATTTTGCTTAGAGCTCCAACGGCTACATTATGTCTTAAAATTGTCAAATTGTGCACACTACACCGACTTCATGGGAGAAAAATGGGTTCTCTACAAAAATCAGACAATTCTGGTAGAATGAGACATTATAACCCAAAAGTTCTGCAGATAAATAATAGTTAGGAATGACACTTACTCAGCAGAGCACGTAGAAAACAATACTCTGTATCAGCTACATCCTTAAATGGTTATAGTTTCACACCTCTAAATACAACTAAAAAAAAAGGCCAAGCAAACAGCCTTTAGGAGGCTAGCAGGAATTTTTTCTTGAAGGAAAAAGCGATGAACTTTAAGGAAGTATTCTTTGTTTTCTATGTATTTTTGCAAATAAGAGCAAAAGAGTTCCGCAGTTGTCTGAAAATATTACAAAACCACCTGTCTGTCCTTCAGGAGGTCGAGAACAAAATCAACAAAATCTGCATCTTGACTGTACACACAGAATTAATCCACAGAAGCAAGGAATTTTTCTAAAGAGACCAAAGAATGATAAGGCTGTGGGCCATCCTTTTATAGAGAAGGGAATGCCTGTGCCTCTGAGACAGAGCTGGGGCTAGGGTGCAGCAAGGAAGGGGTCCCGAGTGCAGCACTGAAGAAGGCAGCAAGGAGGAGGGTGGGGCAGGGTCAGGGCACCTCCACTGCCTGCCGCAGCCAAAACTCTGAACTCGCCTGGCAGCTGTAGGGGAGGAAACTGAGGCCGGGAGGCGAAGCGACCTGTCAAAGATCTCACTGCTCGTCGATAACAGACCTAGTGCAGAGGGAGGGAAACACAGCCAGTAATGACCCCTATTCCATCCTCTGTGTGTTTTTGTCAGGGGTGGGGAGAATCAGCAGATTTTCATCGTGGCAAATGCCGGACTTCTTTTCTTTATGAATTAAAAAATATTTGGACATCACTGGAGGAGCCAGTTTGGCTACCCATCCACAGCAGGAAGGAGCATCCTCCAGGGCGCATAAGCCTCCGATGGGGGTGCACTCTTGGGTATTGATGTGGGGCACCAACACTGTATCGTCCCCACGAATACTCTGTGACCAGAGGATAATGATTAAGACGGGGCAACGCCCACTTAGTAAATGAGCTAAATTGGCAAAACTCAGTTTAAATAGCGATTTTGTCTCCAGAGATAGAATCATACCAGCACCCTTCCCTTAATGAGACTGACACTTAATAATTCAAACATACCTAGAGAGAAGTCAAACGAAGCGTCTCCATCACCTGTTGGATCTCCCGCCACCTCGCCCACTGCTGCTTTGCACACTCTGGGAGGAGGGGTGTGGTATGTGGCCACTAGGTAGGGGCTGCCCAGTTTATGGGCCAAAGAATTGGTTAGGTGACTTCTATAAGGCCATGCCCTAGCCCACATGCTGTGCCCTAAGTCACAGTCTTAAATATCTACCACACCCCCACCCCAAAAAAATCACAGCCTTGACAGCTCTTGCTAATAGCTTCAGCTGGAAGACATCTTTTGAGAGACTGTATATGGCAGTGGTTTAGAGGGGCTGGCAACCTAGCTGCCTGGTTTTGTAAATAAAGTTTTATTGGAACACAGTCATGCCCATTTGTTTTACATATTGCCTGTGAGGGCTTTCACACTACAATGGAAGAGTTGAATAGTTGCAGCAAAGACTTTATGGCCTGCAAAGCCTAAAACTTTGTTATCTGGCCCTTTAAGAAAAATCTGACCCTTTAAGAAAACGTTTGCTAAGCCCTAGACTTGGGTTTGCTTCCTGGATCTGTGTTCCCTGAGTGTGTGACCTTGGGTGCGTCTTTCCCACCTCCCTGATCTATAGTTTCCTTAAATGTAAAATGGAGTTAATATAAAGTCTGTCTCCTGAGGCTGTGAGAATGAGGAGAGATGACACATGCTTATCTGTGCTTGGCACACAGTAGGTATTCAAGAAAGGACTAAAGATAATAATAACAATAATGATAACAGTAAGTTGTGTTGAGTGCTTACTATGTGGCAGACCCTATTCTTTAAATAGATCAGCTCATTTAATTCCTTTCAACAACTCTAGGAGGTAGATATTATAATTATTTTAATTTTGCAGATGAAGAAAGAGCACTTTCTTATTTTTCTTTTATCCCTTCTAAACTGTCCTCTTTTTACCTCCTGTATGTACTACTTCTGCCCAGCAGCAGCTCTTCAACTGATGGTAATCTTCTCAAGGGCAAGATTTGGATGTGCCTCCTTATCCCTGGACCTCTGGGGCCTGGGACCCAGCAGGCATCAGGGTGTCAATAATTCTACTCTTGGTCACTAACAGCAGTGAAATCAAACATTTCTTCTCTCACATGAGTGGAGGGTCCTTTCCACATTCCGCCAGCCCAGTCTCCCTTCTTCATCTTTCAGACCAAATTCTCCTGTCTTTTGTGGTGGAATGGGAGGGGAACATCACCATGGAGTTCCAGTAGTAAAAACTCAGGCTGGGGCTTCCCTGGTGGCGCAGTGGTTGAGAGTCCGCCTGCCGATGCAGGGGACACGAGTTCGTGTCCCGGTCCGGGAAGATCCCACATGCCGCGGAGCGGCTGGGCCCATGAGCCATGGCCGCTGAGCCTGCGCGTCCAGAGCCTGTGCTCCACAATGGGAGAGGCCACAACAGTGAGAGGCCCGCGTACCGCAAACAAACAAACGAACAAAAACTCAGGCTGACTAATATTCTGAAATCCGGGGAACCATTAAGTTTTGAAATAACCAGACGTTCATTTATTCAACTGATTTTTTTGTGTGCCTATAGTTCACCGACCGTGGAGGTTATACCTGCAGGGGCAAACCTACCTCTCTAAAGCTGACAGTCTATTCCGGAAATATTTACAGAGCTACCCAGAATGACTGCCATCTTAAACAAATTTTTTGTTTTTCTTTTCTGGGGGATTTTTTTTTTTTTTACATAAAAATAAATGGTTCGTTCTAGGATCTCGATCTCCAAATATTTGTTTTCATATAAAATTAGTAAGATACTTAAAGTTTTTGTAAGGAACTCAGCTGTCTGGTTAGATCCCTGAAGGATATAAGAAAGGGGGAAAAAAGTAAACCTATAGTTAGTTCCTCTTGTGTGTCAGGCACTGAATGAGATACTTTGCTCACCACAAACCTGTAAGGTAGAGACTGTCATTTCCCAATTTACAGATGGAAAAATGGAGGCTCTGAGCATTTGAGTGACTTGCTCAGGGTCATCTGGCAGAGCCATCTTTTATGTTTTATCCCCAAGCCTATACTCCTACATTTCCCAGGAGTTTTCTGTGTTGTCCAGAGTCCTGGGGACAGCTGCAGAGGGGAGAGCAGTGAGTAGGGTCCCAGGATCCTCATCCCTCCACTGGAGCAGCACCTATTCCACTGTTTTCTGCAATTAATTCTTCTACTGACTTTGGAAAGGGATCTGCTACTTTCGAAAGGACAGGACAAAGGGCTTTGGACAGTGGGTGTGTCTTTATTGAGTGCCAAATGTGTGCCAGGCCCTAGTTCAGTGATTCTCAGCCGGAGATGACTTTGCCCCCAGGAGACATTTAGCAATGTCTAGAGACATTTTGGGTCTTCACACCTTGGGGGTTGCTGCTGGCACCTAGTGGGTAGAGGCCAGGTCTGCTGCTGCTAATCCTACCATGCACGAGACAGCCCCGGAGCCCCCAACAAAGAATCATCTGACCCAAAAATGTCAGTCGTGCTGAGGTTGGGGAACCCTGATCACGCAAAGTCTCAGGTATTCAGAGGCGAGCAAAAACAAACAGGGAACCTGTCCCTGCAGAGTGTTGAGCGGGGTAGGCCGGTATTAGGTCATTGACAATAGAGTCTTTTGTTATAAACTGAAGAAGCGCTCTGAAGGGAAAGTGTGTGGTGTAAGGAGAAGTAGTAACAGGGGGGACCCCTTGTCTGGGAAGTTGGGGGAGGCTGAGGTCTGATGGCTGCAGAAGGTGGGTAGAGCAGGAGTGTTCTAGGCAGAAGTCACTGCAGGTGCAGAGACCCCAGGGAGTGAGGGTGAGTGGCTATTTGAAGACCTGTGGTCTAGAACAGAGAATGCCAAGGATGTGATGCATAACAAGGGAAGGAAGAAGCAGACCAGGCAGAACCCTCGGCCTTCTTAAGGATTCTGGACTTTATCCCAAGAGCCGTGCTTTCCACTGAAATCTTCAGCAGAGAAGGACATGATTCCATCTGGGTTGGAAAAGACCACTCTGACCGTTGTGTGGAAAACAGAATGGCATGACCAAGAGGCCACAGGAAACCAGCAGACACTTAATACCAGGAGCTTTCTCCAGGTGGAGGGATGGGATGGGGAACAGGCCCCTCCAGAATAGAGCCCCACTTCTCTGCGGCTGCCTGTTTCAGCGTGTGCTTAACGGCAGGGTCTCTGTGCAGCAGGAACTCTGTTGCCCATAAATGTCAAGCCCCATCCTTTCCCCCAATTTAAAAATATGCACCATTCGAAAATAAAACTCTACCATATCATTTGGGCTTCACATCTGCTCTACAGTTGCAAAATAACAATTCCACTGCTGCCGCTTGCATGAAGTGGGGGAGTTTGACATGGGAAGGACGTGGGCCTGTCTCTAATTTCATTTTTCTTTATTGACATTTTCCAAAGTGTCAGAGAGCAGATTCTCTCATTAAGATGTTGACATCTGAGAAAGTCTGTAGTACATCTTATTTATGGCAGTGTGTGTATAGGTGACAGACAAGGGAGTTAAAAAAAATCAACTGTCAAGGCAAGAAAAATCTTATTTTTCTTGGTCTGTTCTCCCTCCCCAGTGACTTCTGGCTACTCTGATTCATGGAAGAGTACCCATGCCTCTCCCATAGTCTAATTAACTTAGAGGGAGACTAAGCAAGAGCTGAAAATTCTAAACACGCAAGAAACATGGGTCTGTGGAGCTGGCACAACTCATCTCTGGTTAGCAACAGGTCACACACTCACCCGTGAACCACACAGATGTTCAAAGTGGGATGTCTGGAGGTATTGGGAAATTATCATAAATTTGAACTCATTTGTAAGCATCTATTTCCATATTTTACAGAAAACTGTAATTTTCTTTCCCAAGTTGCCTCTCCAGTGAGGAGGAGGAATTTGTTGCCAAGATGGCGCTGGCTCCTCCGGCTGCAGCTTTTATGCCTTGAGGATACAAGGCAGGCAGGGTCTGACCTTGGCCCTGTAAGGGGAACAGAGAAATAGAGGACAGAGTCCCTGCCCTCTGCATAAGGGAGACCAGGTGGGCTCAGGAACCAACCAGCCAGCCTACTGGAAAGTTAACTGATGTTTCCAAGCCCTGGTGTGAGCTCTTCCCCCATCACTGACCCCTGCAGGTGCTCTGGGTGTAGGATTGCTTGCTAGGCTGAAGTACAGGGTCGATAACACTTTTTCACAATGTTGTTAGCGTTAAATGAGACGCCATATGTAAAATATCTGGCAAATCATACACAGGCAACAAACGTTGTTGATATCGATCTCCAGAAGAGAGGCGTAAACACAGGAATGCTCCACCATGAGCTGGATGAGCCCACACAGCTGTGGGATGCCCCCTGCAACATCTCTCTGTTCCATCAAGTGGAGGGTGATGTTGAGTTTCCTCCACATCCAGATCAAATGTTCCTGTTTTGTAATGTACACAGAGGAACTTAAGTTTCACCTTTGGAGTAGGCGTGGGGAATGTGAATGGGATCAACAGATTAAAAAATGTTCACTGGTACCTTCCCTCTTGGGGTATAACCCACAATTTCTGGATTAGATTCCTCTTGCAGAGAAAGAGAGCACCAGTTCTCTGTAGGGCTGGTTCTGCCCTCAGATCCAGGCCCCGGGGACAGGGCAACACCGAGGTCCCAAACTTGGGGCCCGTGGGCCAAATTCAACACATGGATGTGATTTATTGGTCGGAACAGTTTTTAAAAAATGGAAAATAGTTGCTAACATTTGAATGCTAGGAGTTTTCACATAAAAAAGACAGATTTATGGCTTCTCCTGAGAAAACAGAAGGTCCGGAAACACAGGACCCACATTTCCGCACAGCACCATCCTGTGATGATGAGTAGCAGCTGTTCCCACAAGACCTGGCATGATCTTCAGTCACCCTTTAGTTCCCAGCTCGCCTGGTACAGTAACCTAGCTGCCTGGCTCCACCAGAGTACTTAGAGTTTGCAGACCCTGTGGCAGTGCCTCTCAAGGCGGGGTCCTGGGATGCGCAGAATTGGCATCACCCGGGATCTTGATAGAAATGCACATTATGGGTCCCAGCCCCGACCCAGTGAATCAGAAGGTTGGGGGTGGGGCCTGATGCTCTTTGTTTCAGCCCAGCTTGCAGGTGACCCTGATGCCGGTTATGTCTGAGAACCCCTGCCCTGGAACACCTGCTTGGGAATGATGGGAACTGGTTCTCCGTCCTCTCCGCTACTTGCTGTGAAATAATAGAAATGTCGCTTTACTTTTGGGGGGGGCCTTATTTACCTTCTCTGTAAAGCGAGAGGGTTGGGGGCTAACTAGTTTCCAAGGACCTTCTGACCTTAGCACGGTGTGATTTCTATATTCTTCAGGTGTGTGTGGACTAATTAGCATTTATAAAGTGCTGGCCACATCCCAGGAACGGGCTCTGCACTTTACTTAGATGATGCCCTTTAGCCCTGCCTGTTGCCGTGGTCCCTTTTGAGGACCCATTTTATCGAGGAGGAAAGAGAGGCACAGAGAAGTGAGATGACATGCCAAAGTGCCTGCCACAGATCCTGCTGATTTTTATGTCACCCAGAGAGCTGGCGAGCCCTTGACTCCCTGTGGCCTGCCTGCCTGGAGAGGTGTCTGAAAGGTAATGTCAGCAACATGCCTGGCACCTCAGAGCAAAGCTGAGCGGCCCTGTAAGGCAGGCAGAGGCATGTTTTGCAGAGCAAGGAGTATTATCAAAAATAGAGCACGGCAGCAGTGGCCTTCCCCTGCCCCAGTTAAAGGAACAGGCAGTGACACTAGGAGTGATGCTGGAGGCATCACTCCTTGTAAGGAGTTTTGGAGGGAGGGAGAGCAAACAACCCCGTGGAGTGAGCACCAGGCAGGCTTTGGACCCCCCTCCCCATCCTCAGTGGAATCCCAGCCCCATCCCTTAAAGTGTGACCCTGGGAGAGCATGTTGCCACCCTGGTCCTCAGTTTCCTTGTCTGTGAAATGGGGACAGTGATACCCGCTTCCCAATGGTCGAGAGGATTAAATGAGCAAACAGGTTTAAGAAAGCACTGGGTGGCAATCATCAATACTAGCAACCTTGCCCTTTCTGAGCAGCTCTAGAAGCACCCTGTGGTATTGGCTGTGATGATGGAGAAGCTGAACAGTCTCTGACCGTGGGAAGAAATCTCTGTCCTCAGTTAGCCCAGTGGGCTCCAGTCACTCAGGGCACTTCATTTCCCAGATGCCTCGTCTCATTTCTCTGTCTCCATCAGTCAAACGTTCTAATTTTTTTTTTCCTTTCAGACCTCCTCTCTGGGGTCTGTCTTCCCCGAGAATGTCTGGTAAATAGCTGTAGGAGGATTTAGACCCTTATTATAACTTCAGAGTTATCTTCTTGACATAACCAAGACAAAAGACATTTACCTCCATGGGGCCCCTCCATTCCCAGATCAGGGAACACAGTGTAGTCCCCGTCACTTTCTCCTGACCAGGGAAGAACGCTTTGGCATTGTTCAAAGTCTGTGGGTTTCAAACCAAACAGCTCTTTCTCTGCTACTTACTAGCTGTGTGACCTTGGGAAAGTCACGTCATCTCTCTGGGGCTGTATTACCATCCATATAATGGGTCAGTAATCCCCTAGTAATGCCGTAGCAGGTGCATAATGAGTGGTAGTTCCCTTCCCTCCTCTAGTTAGAGGAGACATGTCATTTTGTGCAGAAAGATCAGGAGGATAGACTGGATGGAACCCATTTGAACTCTTTTGTGTCTTAGTGTGAAAAATTAATGGGGATAAATTCAACTGAAACGACAATAATTAGTACCATTAATTGAGTTGTTACTCTGTGCCCAGGACGGTGCTAAGCATTTTCTACATATTGTCTCATTTAATCATCCCAAGAGTTCTTATTGGATTAGGGGGGTATTATTTCTCCCATTTCATAGGTGAGAAAATCGAGGCTCAGGGAAGTGAAGTAGGTTGCCCAAGGTCCTCAGTTAATAACCTGCTGGGCTGTGTCAGCAGGTCAGTAGCAGCCTCTTTACAGGTACACTAAGAAGGAGTAGAAAGGATGCAGGGTGTTCTCCTCCCACTTGAAAATCACTCATTCTTCCAGCCTGCAGAAAACTTCCCTCTGGAAGCATTAGCCTCAAGTTTTTTCTCCAGCAGCCAGTACCTCTGGTTTTTGCTTATTATTTTGATGCGTCCATAGCCTCAGTCCCTTGTGTGGCCTATTTTTTTTTTCCTGGCTCCCGGCCCCAAGGTTTGCCCTTATTTGCGTAAGAGTCACCCAGAATATTGATGTGGTTCTTTTCCAGAAAAGTGAACATCCCCCTCCTTGCCGGCTCCAGGAAGCCACGTGGGCCAGGCAGGCAGGCTCCAGCCCTGGTGCAGCACCGACGCCCTCCCCTCCCCTCTGCTGCCCACCATCCATTCACAAGCCATCAGCTGAGTGAGGCTCCTCAGAGCCAAAGCGGTGTTTACCCAAGAGGACCCGGATCATTCCACATGCAATCGCAGCAGCAGTAAATGTCAGGAAGGCATAATTTTATGGTCTTTCTGCTCTTGAGGGAGAAGGGGACCCAAACTCTTGTCACTTGACGAGAAGAGCAGTCTCCAGCCCCACAGAGCCATTCTGGAAGGCAACAGTGGGGAGAGTCATGTTCCAGCCCCGCCCCCCCCACACCCCCACCATCCAGCCTGGTCTGATGCACCGAGAGGCAGAATCTGAGGGATGAGGTACGTTAGCTCCTCTGACTGGGTGACTGAGGGTGATTAGTCACAGGAAGTCCCAGAGGGCTCTCCTGGGAGCTATCTTTAGGCTTTAGCAAGTGCATCATTAGCTAGTTTTCGTATTTAGAGGAGAGCGCAGAGGAGTTCTGGAAACTGGCCTTTACTGCACCTCCTGTGTTGGGCATCCGGTGGGCAGAACCTCAACCAAACACTGTGAAGAGTCAGGTGCTCCAGTGCACTTGCCCCCCTGGAGGCACAGTCGTTCATTCATTCACTGTCAGCCATTCACTCACGTGGTCGCCCCACCGATCTACTGAGGACCCACCAGCATCAGATGCTGTTTCAAGGAATAAGCTACATTCTAGTGGGGTGAGGAAAGATGATAAAGACGCAAACCAAATAGGAAAAATAATTTCATGTGGTAATAAGTGCTCTGAAAAATCACACGATAGGAGCTTGTCATAGAGAATGGGAGGCTGACTAAGGCTGAGTGGGCAGTAAAGACCTCCCCTTGGAGAGGGCCTTTAGGCCGGGTCCTGAATATTGAGGAGGAGTCAGCTGGTGAAGAACTGGGGACACGGTATTCCAGGCAGAGGGAATAAGAGCGTGGGCAAAGGCCCTCAGTCGGGAAGGAGTTTTGTCATGTTACTGGGACAGAACGAAGGCCAGAAGGGTTGCCGGGGAGCACTGAGTACACTCACGCTGGAGGGCACTTATCGCGTACCTAGCACAGTTCTAAATGTCTCACCTGCAACAGCCGCTTAATTTTCACACAACCCACGAGGCCCTGTTCCCACTTAGAGCTGCAGAAACTGAAGTTCAGAGAGATGGCACAGCCCTCCAAGGTCACTCACCAAATGAGTGGTGGAGCCATGCTTTGAACCTAGGCCGCCTCACAGTGGAGCCCAGATTCTAGCTGGCACAGAAGACAGTCACTGTGAGCCCACTTGAACTCATGAACTGAGCCAAGGTTGGGAAGAGGAGATGGATCTTGGACTAGGACTGAGCGTTTTCCAAGCGGAATGAGGAGGGAACTGGCATTCAGTGATAGTGCCCAGACGGAGTGCCAAGCACCAGGCGGCACACTTCCTCATCCGTTATCCTCTCCACAACCCTCCCAGGTAGACTTCACTACCCCCTTTGCACGGATGGGAAAGCAGGGCTCAGACAAGTGGTGCAGCTGCCCAGGGTCACTCAACTAATACAAGCTCGTCCTGATTAGGGTTCAGTCTCGCTGCCCCGGAACCTGGGCTTTTCCAACCCTCCATGTTAAACGGCCTCTCTGGTTTCATTGTTTCTTATTCTCCCCCTCTAAAAATGGAGGTGAAAATCCCCAACTATGATGAAACCTTAACAATAAGTGTATTTGTTTCGTGGGGAGGGAATGACCGGCTGGCAGCATGAGCGCATTGTCCTTCACATTGACTCTTACGTGGAGGAGAGGAGCGGGAACGGGTCCTCCTGTGTCATGGTGCCTGTTGGCTTGGCATGAGCACACAAGCAATCCCATAAATAAAAAGTAAGTCCCACACCATGCAGCACGCTGAAAATGTACGCCCAGTTTCAGAGGGAGGGGGGAGTCCCTGCGATTGCGCGAAGCAGGGTCAGCAGCTGCTGAGGGGAAACCCTCAGGTTTCTCCCCCTGGGGCTAACCCTGCTCTGGGAGAAGCCTGGAGAGCTCCTCTTGTAAGGCACCAAGAGAGGAGCCAGGCTACCACTCGATACTCACCCTCTTTACTTCCTGGTCTAAATTCTAGGTGTGAAAATTCCATCCGACCGCTTCTTTTGTTGACTCACTTAACTAATGGTCATTTGTCTGTTATGGCCAGGGCTCGGGGGAGAGACCGTGAGGGACAGTACAGATAAGACCCCTCATCTCACGGAGCTTACATTTTAATAGGGGGATTCAGAATGTTTTTCATAAAGGGTAAACAAACATGCAGATAAATTGATTTCAGGTTGTGATTAGTGCCATAAAAAAGATAAAATAGGATAATGTGACAGAGAGACTTAAGGTGGAGGGGAGAATGGTTATTTGCAACTCTCTTCATTTTTTTCATATCCATCCATCCATCATCTACATCGTCTATCATCTATCTAGCTGCCCATTTATCACTTACCTACACACACACGTACAGACAACCATACATTGATATCTTCTTTCTAGGTCTCTCTCCCTCCCTCCTCCTTCCCCCTCCCTTATCCCTTCCCTTATTCCTTCCTTCTGCAGATTACTTTGGCCACCCGCTCAGGGCAAGATCCTCAGGGCGCTTTCTCTGTTTCCTTTGCTGACAAGGAAAGCGACTGGCCCGGGTTATTCCTCCATGTCTCCTCCATACTGAACACACTGGTCCGCATAAGGCAGGTTTGCTAAGTTACCAAATTAAAAGATTATTCCTACACTGTTTTTATATGCATCCAGTTCCAGAGGTATAACGGAAGCCCCTGAGTGCCCTCCCTACCTCAGGATTACAGTTTCCAAACAAAGGAGTGTCACTCAGTGAAAACCAGAGCATGCAGATAAAGGTTTATAGCCCTAGAGTAGTTTCCTTGGCATCTTTTTGAAGGTAAACACAAAAGCCCAAGACTGCTCCATGCACGAACCAATTTCCCAGATGATAAATTCGGCTTTAGAAACATTTGCTGAATACCTACTGTGTGTGAAACGTGACAGGGAATCATTGACAGTACAGTCCTTGCCCTTCTGTTTCCTATTCCGTTGCTTACTTCCCAGGAGGGAGATCATGGCAGTGCAGATTCTGACATGAGCAGAATTACAAATGCAGCTGTCTGGGAAGCCTCATGGAGACCCATGAGAGGAGAGAACCCATTCCTCGTGCCAGAGGACTGCATGAAGGGTTGGTTTTTGAAATACTCTTCGAAGGAGATCATGACCAGCAGCCCAGTTTAGCTAAAGGGGAGGAGAATTAGTCAATGAAAAGTGGGTAATAACTTGGAAAGGTGGCTGGAGCCTGGAACTGCAGACTGAATTCACACTTAATTCGGAGGCAGGGGTAAGTGAGGGTGGGGGACGTGGCAGCTTTTTAATGACTGGGGCCACATGGAAAGGAATGCTGTGATCAGGTTAGAATTTGATTCCTCTGGGCCGTGTCTCACAGAGCAAATCACATGTTCAATGGGATTTTTAAAATAAATTACAGAGCTCAGAAGGGAACAGAGAAGGAGAGCTTCTGAGCGTACACGGAGGTGTGTACACGGAGGTGTAACGTTTCAGAGTTCATTAATTAAAGGAGCCGATGGAGGAGGATACCGCCCTGTCATTTAAGACTTCTTGATAAAAGAGCCGGAGGTTTCAGTTTTGAAGTGGGGAATGCAAATAGACCTTTGAACCTCTATCCATCCTTACATCAGTTAGCAAGTCACCCTCCTTTCTCAATTTTCTTTTAGAGCAAATGGCCATTTAGATTATCCTCTAAAAGTCACAGGGGAGGAGGGTCTGTCCCTTTGGGGATCACAGATACTGTTCACTAAGGGATCTGGTGACTTCTGTTCCCAAGAATGTTCAAGCTGGAGACAAACCGAATCCTACTGCCTATCTTGCAATGTTCTCAGTAGGTGGTGGTGCCCTTCCTGCCCTCTCTCTGTCCTGGTATCATAAGATTAGGCAGGCACCATCATGGGCAGTGGCTAAAAGCTTGGACTCCGGAGTCAGCCTGTCTGGGTTTAAACCCCAGAGCTGCTGTTTTCTAGCTCTGAGTCCTTGGGAATGTTATTAACCTTTCTGGGCCTCAATACACTCATAGGGGAACTAGTAAGCCTTCCTCATAGGGTTTTTTTGAGGATTAAGTGCACTGATGTATGCAAAGAGCTTAGGCGGGACTAGGCGTGTACTAAGAGCTCAGTAAATATTAGTATTATCTCAGCACAACAGCCTTTTCAGACAACAGAGGCTTCAAGACAAAGCTGAGTAATCAGGAGTGGAAATTGCTGTGTGACCAGGACTGAGAGGCTTGAGTTTGGGAGCACGCAGCATGGCTCTGTCTTGTAGCAGAGGACTTGTTCACCGAAGGTTATGTAATAGCCTTCAAAATAGGTTTCTGTGCTGGTTTTGGTTCACGCACCTGGAGTCTGCTGTGGATTTTCTATGATGGGAAGCCTCGGGTGTACTATTTTTACCTATGAAGTATTTTGTCTAGTGTTGAGTTACGCTGGGCATTTTCTTGTTATTCCTTCTAACGGCCACGTTCTGCCACGGCATTACTTGATCTCCTAAGATTGGCTGGAGTATTGGGACCAGATCCCATCCCTGACTCTGTGTGACTAACCGCCAGCTTCAGCAGGCCCCTTCCGTGATATGGGTTTCAGGTTCCTACCTCACTTTGTAGGCTGAGCATGTTGGACTGCATTACACTTAGGGTTAGCAGTCGTTTACCCCTGTTGGCAGCCCCTGGGATAAATCTGGCCCACAGTGTTTTGATTGTCCCTCATGGTGCTGGCCCATTCAAAGTTATAAAATTAATTTTGAGTTAGATGGACACAAATAAAATTAGGCGGGTTTCACAGGGTTGCCCAGATTTCCAGCTGCTCCGCTGGCTTGGCTGGGCCTGCCTTCCTGCTTGGTGGTGACTGGCTACAGCTGATGAGAGCTGCCTGCTTTAGATGGGCACAGTCCCCACCACTCCCTCTTGCATCCCCACCTTTGCTCATTGATCGTCACTCTTGCAGGGATAGAGTAGAAGTATGAGGAAAGTAGAGTGTCTGTTATACCCATTTCTTCATCAAAAATGGGAAGACTTTGTGTCTTATCACCCCTATTCGAGACAGTATTAGAGGCCCTTCTGGATTGTATTCTTTAAGTTTCTTGCTTGTTCTGTGGACTTCCCTCCTGAAGCTGCATATTTGGCCCCAGACGGAGAGAGGTGTTCTTAATGATTCCACGTAAGATGACAAATGGCAGACTTGGGACTTGAATCCAGATCTTCTGGGTAAAAATTCAGAACCCTTGCCCCCTGCACTACCCAGTCTTCTGAATTAGGAACATTCGGCTAACTCGCGTGGAAAGATTGCTCTGTGCCACCTGCTCAACTCTGGGGATTCAGGGGTGGTTTAGGGGGAACACCTGCTCCAGCATCTCACCCTGGTCAGTATAGTGCATTCATTCATTCATTCATTCATTCAACAAATGGTTGTCAATAGAAATCAAGTTCTTAGATATTTAGAGTAGCATTATGATGAAGGTCCAGAGTTTATTATTAACAATACTAGTATAATTTTGAGCTCCTATTATACACACACACAGACACACACATGCACACGTGCATACACATGTATATATATAGCAAGCACTGTGTTCAATATTTTACTTATATCATCTTGCCTAATCCTCTTCCACACACTGCATGAGGTAGGTGCCATTATTATCCCCGTTTTACAGATGATGAAACTGAGAAACAGAAGATCACACAGCCAAGAAGCAGGCACCAGAACCAGAGCCCTGAGCTCACAGACTACCCAGCCTCCACTCTTAGGCACAAGGTTATTCTGACTGTCTGTCAGCCAGGAAGTCGCAGCTTTTATACAGATGACATTGTTGGTGCAATTATTAAATATTCCCATCTTTGCACCATATGAAAGAGGGAGCCTTGTAGTTTAAGTTACCCAAACCCCCTCGGTTTCTCCTATTCTTTCAGAGAGAGGAAAGCTTTTCTTTGCCCCTGAACTGTGACTGTGAAAATAAAAGGAAAAAAATCCACCAGAGGACTAAAAATCGCTCATCTTTGCAAACAAAAAATTGACTGTAACAGAGCTCTTCCGCATGCAACAGTGGGAGGAGACCCTGTTCTTACTGTACCAACTTCTTCATTTGATAATTTTGTGAGTACCTACTGTGCGCTCGATTTTGGCATCAGGGATGCAAAAACCAATGCAGCATGGTCCGTTCCCAAGTCATTCAGTCTATCGTCTGATTCTCTCTTCTGGATAAACTAATTAAGATTCCCCTTTAAGCGAAGGACAGAGAAGTAGCAGTGAGTCAGATTTTTGCCGCTAGCCTTATGCAGATAACCCGTTCTTCTCGAAGCTCCCCAGATGTGGGGTCTGGGCCACCTGAGCCCAGAGACCTCCCAGGCTGAGAATGAAGTGTGCCATTTCAGCACATGAGACGTGCAGGAGTAGACAAAACTGCTGTGTGAGCCAGAGGAGCCGTGCAAAGGTCTAGGGAGACAGGAGGGGTGAGAAGCACCCCACCTGCATTTCCTGATCCCGTGGACATTTATCATGGTCAGCCTTGCCCTTGGGATTTCAGCATCTCTGTTAAGGGGTTGTCACTGCCTTTTCCACCCTGGGAGCTGCCACATGTAGAGAGTGAAGCCATGGGAATACATAAGTGAGGAAGGAATGAATAGATTAATAGATACCTACATAGGTACGTAATTAGGTAGCAAAAGTCTGGAAGAATGCCCGCCAAACTATTAACAGAGGAACACATGGAGAGGGGACCAGATAGGGGAAGAGGAATAGGTTGGTTGTGGGAAAGGGAGGGCTTTACTTTTTTTATTCACTATGCTTCTTATTAATCAAATTGCTTAAACAATACACATATATTCCTAACAGAAAAGAGAGTTCAGGCTTTACAATAAAACCAGAGTATAAATCCTAGCTTCCACTACTTCTGAAAGCCATATGACCAAGGACAAAAGTATTTCAAGTCTCTAAACCCCAAATCCCTTGTTTATACGATGGAGTTTGTTGTGAGGATTGAATGAAATTAAGTGCTATATGAAATACTGACTGAGCTGTCAATGGCTATCAGCTCTTTTTTAAAAAAAATATATTTTTTTGCATTATTAACAGCATGTAGGTGGGGCTGAGAGTTAGCTGGAAAGAAGACTTCTGTGGGCAGAAGAGAACTACAGAAGAGGTAGCAGTAACAGCAGGGCCAAGCAAGTGATAAATTCTATTTCTTGCCGCATAAATTACACTCCTAATTCGTGGAGACATGCAACCCTTCCTTCTTGCCCTGCCAGCACTTGTTGTCTCCTCTGGAAAAGCCGAGGGATGCCTAGCATTTTGTATGGTAGAGTGGCTAAGAGCACAAGCCCTGGAGCTGTTGGTTTCCCATCCTATCTGCGCTGATAACTAACTTGTGTCCTTGGAAGGATTACTTACCTCTGTGTCACTTTCCTCACCTGTAAAACGGGGATAGTTTCTACCTCAAAGATGGTCTCGGGGATTAAATGAGCTAATGCATGCAAAAGGCTAGAAAGAGAGTCTGGCACAGAGTAAATGCTTACTAATATTAGTTCTTAGTATTATACCCTGTGGTTCCAGAACAACGTTTAAGTTTTCAAAGGCCTAGGCATTCTCACTTTTGGAGATTTCACGTCACATCTTATCACACACATTGAAAGTTACCCACGTTCTACATTAATATTTCTTGCTATAACACATTTAAAAGGTGATATTTAAAATATTTTTTAAATATTTAAATATTTAATATTTAAAATATTTAATTAAAATAATAATTTGGCTGTTGAAAGCATTTGGCTGGGAGTAACTCATAGCTGTAAGCCCTCAGCAATCGCCAGGCACAGTATTCGAGAATTCTTTCAAAGTGAGAAATTCTAAGAAACAAATTGTTTTAAAGTGTAGTGAAATGTTTATGATATCAAATTTAATAATTAATGGCATTTACATAATGTTACATTATGTAGACATTTAATTAAATATTTGCTCATTTTGATTTTTCAGTTTTCTATTTTTGTATTTTGAAGCAAAAAATAATATATTTCAGGCCTCAGGCAAGGCAATTATGACAGGCTGTCAGCTCATGGGCAGAAAGACTCCTCCAACCTGCCCGCTCACTGCTGTGGCTCAGCAGTTGGGTGGGGCCTGGATGCAGAAGGGACCCGTGAACACATCCATCCTTGTTCTCCCATTTTATGAATGAGGAACATGAGATCCAAGGAGGGGAGTGACTTGCCCAAATGCAGAGTCCTGCGCCTTCCCGAGCTGATTTTTTTTTTATACACATCTTCAAGGGGTAGCTCCCAAAGTTGAGGGGAGCTACTTCATGAATGGTCAAGGTCGCCGACGCCTGAGAAGGCTCAGACAGGTCCACCTGGGCTGCACATGTGTGCAACCCAACGAGTAAATCAATATCAACTTGAACCACCAGCCAGAGGAGTGCCCATGAAATACGAGCAGGTATTTTCACCAGTTGTTAAAACTTAGCAGGGGCATCAGTTACAGACAGTGACTTGGCAAAACCTCCCAGCGGAGAGCTCCAGGGAGTGGAAGAGCTGTAGCAGGACCCCACCCTACAAGAGCAAACCCCAGGCAGAGCTAAGCGCTTTTGTGCCGTCCTGAGCCACACAGCCTGTAACCTTGCCGAGATCCAGGCATGATGGAAAGCTGAGGAGCTTCACGGCTGTTCCCAAGGGAGGGAAGAATGCCAGGCTTCTGCTATCTAACTAGAGCTTAGGGTGGTCCTGGAGGAGAGGAAGGGGGGGAACCCCTGCCCAGGACCACTAGGGGCAGAAGGTCATCTGGCTCGAGAGCAAGGGGCCTTTCTTTCCAATAGGAAGGTTCTGGGCTCAAATACCTACTGAGCATATTCCAAAAGTATGTAAAGAAGGAATGGAGGGAGACCCCATTTGTCCTCTTCTTCTCTGGAGAGATTCAGCCAGGGACCTTCACTTTGAAAACTTGGCTAAACAAAGTCTATATTTACAGACAAATACAGAGGCTTCATAGATTCAGTTCCCCATCATGTCTCACGGCCAGATTGGTCTTGTCTGAACCCACTCAAGTCAAAGCAAAGCCACACGTACTTCAGGCAACTAATGTGCCCAAATCTGGGCTGTGAGGTCCTAGAAAAGAATGAGACGCAGCTCTGGGCCTTAGGGAAGCAAAGAGTTAGCTGAGGGGAGGAGACTCAGATTTGAGCAGGAAAGGTCTGGGGTCTGGAGACTGGATGGTCTTCTCAGTTTTGCCACAGATTTGCTGCACATCCGGGATCAAGTCACTTTGGTCCCTGAAGCCTCAAGTTGCTCCTCTGTCCTGCAAGGGCAGGACTTGGTGATCCCTAAGAGCCATCCTGGTTGATCAAGTACTAAGCTGCATGGCACAAATTATAGATGATCCCTTAAGTGTCTCCAAGAAAAGGATTTTCAGGGATGTACTGATTTTCTGGGAGCAGCTAGAACAGAATTAGGAAAATGATGCCAAGAGGTAGCCACAAATGATGCTGTTAATCCAAGAGGCTGTCCCAGATTTCCCCGGAGTCCTCAGTGCAAGGCTGTGATCCATTCCAGATCCACCCTCTTCACTCAGATCCCTCTCTCTTGGGTTGTATTAGAAAGATCACTCAAGTGACCTTAATCATCCCAGGTAGGATTCAGCTAAGATTTAAGGAACGTCTTCTATACAAATGCTTTTAGTTGTACGAGCATGTACCCAAAGGGGAAGAAAGGCATCATCTATCTTTTAGAAGCCTTAAGATGCTGGGCACAGGTGTATTTTGCATTCCTGAAAAGCTGTGTGCCAAGAAAATGCATTGAATCAATCCTATTTAAAATGCTCACTATTTAAAGGTACTAGAATGCCCTTAAATTCACCTCTGTGTAAATACAGACTTTGTTTAAAACAACCAGGTTTTTTTTGTTTTGTTTTGTTTTAAATTTATTTATTTTTGGCTGCGTTGGGTCTCCGTTGCTGTGCGCAGGGTTTCTCTAGTTGCGGTGAGCGGGGGCTACTCTTCATTGCGGTGCGAGGGCTTCTCACTGCGGTGGCTTCTCTTGTTGCGGAGCATGGGCTTCAGTAGTTGTGGCACGGGGGCTTCAGTAATTGTGGCACGGGGGCTTCAGTAGTTGTGGCATGCATGATCAGTAGTTGTGGCTTGTGGGCTCTAGAGCACAGGCTCAGTAGTTGTGGCACACGGGCTTAGTTGCTCCGCGGCACGTGGGATCTTCCCGGACCAGGGCTCAAACCCGGGCCGCCTGCTTGGCAGGTGGATTCTTAACCACTGCACCACCAGGGAAGCCCTAACCAGGTTTTTAAATAAGCGAGTTTCCCTGGCTGAAACTCTCTGGCAAAGAAGAGTACAAATGCAGTCTTTCTCAGAGGCAGAGAAATGGATTCAATTCATTCTCAAGGTTCCTTTCAGACCTGTAATTCTGGGCTTGCGTCAAACATAAGGAAAATGTACAAGACCTTTCTGCCTTGGCCAGTATGCCTGGTTTCTGTCCCTGGAGGATCTGTAGAACCAGCACTGTCTCCTTGAGCACGTCTCAGTCATCAGCACCAGGCAGGGCTTGTCCCACATCCCACTGGGGTTTGAGTAGAACTTGGAGTTCTAGTCCACTTCCATTTACTCTGAAGTTTGTTCATTCTGGTAACGAGACTAAGAGCCATGAGGGCAGGGACTGCCTGTGGTTTTGCTTCTCACTGCCTAGTGTGGAGCAAGCAAGCAGTAAGTGGTGGTGAATGCATGAGTGAAAACGGGTGCCATCAGTACTGGTTGGCTGTGTGACCTTTAGCCACTTACTTAACTGCTCTGAGCCTCAGTTTCTGCCTCCATATCATGGGGATAGTAAGAGTTGCTACCTTGTAGATTGTTGTGAGGATTAAATAAGACAAAATATAGAAAATGCAGCACATTGACCGACACGTAGTAGGTACTTTACCAGTGTTAGCTATTATTATTGTTTCAGTGTAATGCTCTTATTTTGTCCTTTCCACAGCCCTGTGAGGAAAGTATAACCATCCCCCCTGAGTAGATGAGAAAACTGAGGCTCAGAGGTGTCAGGTGCCTGGCCAAGGTCACAGGTAGAACTGGGTCTCTTTCCACTGCTGAATGGTCAGTCCGTGAAAACTGCAGAAGGCTCTTAATCCTGCTGATGGAAGGCTGAGGACCATATGGAAACCTTTTGGGTTTTCCAGGCTCCCAGGGTGACCTGGCCTTGTGGGGTGAAGGGCTGGCCCTGTTAGCTTCAGGTTTGGTTGGACTCCAGTTAGTCCCGTTGTCCTCTTTGCCCCCTTGACTCCCCCTGCTCACAACAATTTATTATTTCCTTAAAAAAGCCAGCTTACAGAGACACACTGAGTTAAGCGGTGGAAGGGAAGCTTTCCACTGCACCGTCCACCCTGAGTGAGCACAGCACCAGGGGAGGCCCTGCCAGCTCACCTCAACCGAGACGCTGTGTGCTGTGCTCTTGAAAATTAAAGCAGTGCAGGGCTTCCCTGGTGGCGTAGTGGTTGAGAGTCTGCCTGCCGATGCAGGGGACGCGGGTTCATGCCCCGGTCCGGGAAGATCCTACATGCCGCGGAGCGGCTGCACCCGTGAGCCATGGCCGCTGAGCCTGCACGTCCGGAGCCTGTGCTCCACAACGGGAGAGGCCACAACAGTGAGAGGCCCGTGTACCGCAAAAAAAAAAAAAAAAAAAGCAGTGCAGGCACATTTAAAACTCACCTGGTGGACGCTCTCTCCCTGAACGTAGTGGACGGGTGTGCACGTGGGAAACGTGGTGTCCACACGCACATAGATGGACAAAGCACGGTCTTTAGTCAGCTTGATTATCTGCCCTCACAGCGGGGAAGAAGGAGTCCCGACTCAGTGGACGTAAAGGTAGATAATCCGGAAACTTTGCTTGGCAGGAAAAGACACCTGCCCCGTTCACACCTTGCTGCGCTGTTGTTAATGAGGAGCTTATGAGACTGTTAGGTACCATCTTTGCCTGCCTTCCCCAGGCTATGCTTGGATTTGTAGGGACAATGAAGAGCCCCAGAGGTGGGCAAACAAGAGCAGGGCAAACAGGGAGTCTGAAAAACCCACCACCCGAATAACAGGGCTGATGGCTTAGAATGTTCTCGTTGAAATCCTGGTGTGTGTATTGAAATTGTAGCTTTCCATACACACACAGGGTGGCTGTTCTCTTCATCCGTCCCCCCTATACCCCTTCCTTCTTATTATTAAACTAGAGGACAAAGCAGGTATTTTTCCCTTTTTTTGTATGAATTTGCAGCATGTGGTTTAAATATTCATTTTATAAGAACAGTGTCACATTTTAAGATTCAGTGTTAGGCATAGAGCTCTCTTAAAGATTGTTAAATAAGTACTAAGGCCAGGAAAAAAGCTGGTGTGCCAGCAGTGCCCAGCAGTAGAGAAGCCATTCACACAGAAGAGGCTGTCATTTATCAGCTACCCAGTCACCCTCGTAATTGACTCAGGGTAAAAGGCTTGCACCATTTCACACTTCTCTATTTTGCCACAAATACTTAAGACAGTGGGAAAAATATATAGCATGCTTCGTGTCCCTCAAATGATCGTGTTTTATCAGCATGACCAGCTCATCATAGGTTTGGTAAGGAATGACACAGGTTTCCAGAATACAGATCAAATAGATTCCATTAATACTGACTTTCAAAGTATTTAAGCCTCGGACTGGGCAGAAACAACATGTGAAAATTTAAGTAGTATCGCAGAATATTCCAGTGATCAGGGATGGATCTGTATGAAAACATTAACTTCTCAGAATCCTGGTTCAACATCTTGAGGTTATAAGAAAGAAGTTTACATCCCAACACAAGAAAGGTTTCTAACAGTTGTAACTATCCACAGGGGGAGAGGTACCTGATTAGGTGGACATTTCTCTCTTTCTGGAGTTATTCAAGCAGAGGTCATTGGATCCCTTATTGGGGTTGCTACAGAGGGAATCATGCACGAGGGTGAGTGTTGGACTGAATGACCTTTGAGTCCTTCCAGTTCTGAGATCCTCTGACTTTATATTTTTTATTTGCAGTCAGATATTTATTAACAAACACTATCCTAGTTGTGCCTCCCACATCTTACGAGTCATCATAGATCTAGAAAGATCAAGAAAGAGTAGTGTGGAGATGAGGTAGAATACTCAGAGAGGAAAATAGGAAGCAAAATAACAGGATGGGAAAGAAGATTTGGCCTAGAAAAGAGGAAACAGAAACATCTCAGGGAGCCAACTCTGCTAATGCTTGGAGGGAGGGCAAATAGTTGTTTGGTTTCCATCGAGGTCCAGATAAGAGTAAGAGAGGCTAAGTTAAATTAATCCAGTGTAAAGCTAGATCATCAGAAGGCAGAGTGTTGTATCCCATGCTATCAACCTTTCAAAGACTAGCCTTTATTTAGCGTGTATATAAGAATAGTCAGGTTGAGCTGCATTTGTTGCTTCCGTGAAACTGATTAAGGTAAGGTCTACTCTGCTTCTCTAAGTCCTTTCATAAGGACCCATGACAAATTCCTGCCAGTGTGTAGTTACAGAGGAGAAAATAATGTGGTCCCTGCAGAAGGGTGTCCTTGCCTCCCGTGTCAGAAAATTAAAACTGTGTAAATTGATAGATTTCCTTTTATTTCTGCCTTAACTGCCAGAGAACTCAGAGCCAGATCCTCGAGTATTTATATCTGCTTAGTGGTGGTGCCTTGAAAGTCACTATTTCTGCTTCTTGTAATAGATGAACTCACTTCACAGCATTGATAATACTTCTTGTGTTTTAATCGGTCATTCATCTCACATCTTTTGGAAAGTGAGTAGGCTAAAATCTCATATATCCAAGACAAAATAGAGTAAAAGGAAGACATTATCAATTGGAAAGGAAGATGAAGTTCTAGGATAAGTTTTCAGGATGAATTGGAGAATTTCTGTCACTGCAGATGACCAGTGATGGAGGGTGTCATTGTACTCAGCATTCTTGGTCATCGTCTCATTTTTCACTTCCACTAGTCTTGTGCAATATTTAAACCTCTATAACTGATATCAGATACCCCAGTACATTGCATTGGTAGATGACAGCAGGCAATGAGAGGCAGTTTAGGTCGATCAGTAGTCTATTTGTGATTTCATCATGGTAAGTCCAGTCCTATGTCCTACAATTGTCATTGGCCATAAGATGCGGATCAATAAATGGGAAGCCCCCTGAGGGCAGGGAATGAATACTTTTCATCACTGATTTCTCTGCTCCTAGCATAAAGCCTGTCAGATTTCTGGTGTCTGTGAAGGTCTGTTGAATTAAATTAAAATGAATTGAATATAATTGAAATGACTTGAACTGCACTGAACAGGATTAAATTGAATTGCCTAGTCTTGCCTTACATCAGGGGAATGTCTCACCTTTGCTAGCTAATCAACTGTAACAGCAGAGCAAGAGGAAGCATAGCATGCTGAGCGTGATGTTTAGAACTTAAACATGTGTTCATCCAAAAAGTATTTATTGTGCACATCTTGTATTCAGGTACTGTGTTGGTCCTGGAAAGACAATGGTGAGCTAGGCAGACATTGTCCCTGCCCTCAAGAAGCTCCACCTTAGGAAAGGAATAAGGAAAGGAAATAGGCGTTAAACAAGTCAGTGCATCCGTAAATACCTAATTAAGAATTGTGACAAGTGCTGAGAAGGAAAAATGTTAATTTTTGTAAGAAGAATAAAGTAAGGGGCAAGCTAATTTGTCCAACTTAGAGAAAGCCAGTGTGTCTGAGCAGAGCAGTGGGAGATGAACCCAGAGAAAGGACTTTAGGCTTTGTTGTGGCTAAGTAGAGACATGAGTAATGAGACTTGGATTTTTTTTAATCAACTCTGGTAGCTCCCTGAAGGGGAGGAAGCAAGATTGGAAGCAGAAACCAGTTAGGAGGCTACTCTATAGTGCGGGGAGATGTGGTGGTGTATTGAACTGGGGTAGAGAGAAATAGAGAGTCTAGCCATATTTCATAGGTAGAATTGGAAAGAACTTGGCCAACAACTGGATGTAGCCAGGAAGAGAAGGAGCCAGAGATGCCTGAAGCTTTCCATATAGGCAACTGGGAGGATGGAGGGGTTATTTCCTGAAATAAGGAAGAGGATCAGACTTAAGGTGAGTGAAGAGGTTAAGATCAAGCAACCCAGTTGAGCATCTTGAGTTTGAGATGCCTGTAAAATATCCTTCTGAGGTTGTCAAGTAGGTAGTTGTGTGTACAGAGTCATCCTGTAAATATTCACTGAAAACCTAATCTGTGTCAGGCACCGGGGTGGGCATAATACAAAGATGTATGTAAGTCACGGTCTCTGACCTCTAGGAACTTAATGACAACGACTTAGATGACATATCAGAAAATATTGCAACAAAAGGTTGGAACTGATTTTAAAAAACATTAGAGAAAGAAAGAAATAGGGCTGTGTGAGCTGAAAAGAGAAGGAAAGAGCTTCCTGCTGAGACGGTAGACAGTGGCTATCAAGGTAGAAGTCAGAGGGCACGGAGGCCAGACTCAAGAGGAGGCAGAGTTCTCATTGCCCAGAACAGAGAAAGCTTTAGCACCACGTCTGCCTGGGCAGTGCTCTGTAACCACTACCTGGCCAGGTGTGGGCTGGGAGGTAGAAGGGTGCTAGACCCTGAGCTCCTGTTGGGTTAAACCCAAGGGTGTGAGAATTGACATTTTGATGGTTAAAATGAGGGTCTGGAGAGAACCTACCCACCATGAAGAAGCCAAGTAACCGGAGGGATATTGGCCGGGTCTGCGCTAGAGAAACTGCTTCTCTAGAAGCAAGGAGAACAGAAGCAGGGCTTTGAGCTGTCCCAGCCTCTGCCCCTGGATTTCCACTGGGTGCCCCTGCAACATCTGTATTGGGAAATAAAACATCCCACCCCTCTGTTCTCTGTTCATGGGACACTGTTGCCTTTGCTTAAAGAGAGTTTGGGAGGGACTGAGAACGTTCTTCCAAGAAGTACCTCTTTAAATTTACACCCATGAACTGTTGTGAGATAGAAGACGACCAACCCCTGGTTTTCTCTAAATCAACTTAAATTTAACCCGGAGTAGCCCTGACCTGACTTACCTGGCATTCACAAGGACTCAGACTCAGTTTCGTCCCTCCCCACCCAGAGAGTCAGTGCAAAGTCCCTGGGGTCTTATGCCTCGCTGAGCACCCATGGAGACCCCACTGGTCCTAGGTGCACCCTGCTCACTGCTGATGTAGCCATTGGTCAAGCACATCCCTAAGCGAGGGAAGCTTTTCTGGTTCAGTACTGCTGGGGCCAGGGGTCCAGCCACCCTAGGGGCACAGCCAAGGGCAGGAGTTACGGATCTTTGTTATTCAGGACCCCAATTCACCTCTCCCCTCCTAGTCCTAGGAATCTTTCTTCACCCTTTTTTCCCTCTGTTTCTGCCTTCTCATCCCTCTCAGCACCGTGTGTCCCTCTTCCTTTCTCCTGACGTCAGTTGCTCACTGGAGCTGCTTTGCCCAAAGCTGTCGAAGGCAGCCATTCTCCCATCAGAGCCCCCTGGGAGGCTCGTTAGGCACAGATCCCTGGGCCCACTCCCAAGGTTCTGATTCATCAGGTCTGGAGTGGGGCCTGAGAATGTGCATTTCCAACAAGGTCCCAGGTGATACCCATGAGGCTGGTCCACATTGTGAGGACACCACTGCAAGTGGAGGGAACAAAATGCCTGGCTCCCCCTACAGAAATGGCAGGGATATGGGAGGGAGAAGGGAATGAAAATTACAGGACGGTTGAAACACAAGTAAGTATTTCAGTTAATTACCATGCCATCCACCATCTCATGTTGAATGATAAAATTATAGTGACCAAAACATGATTTAGATGCAGATTTTTGGGAACTCTTCTGTTTGGTGAGGAAGACCAAGGGGAATTACATTATATCTTGTATCCCTGGTGACCACAGGCCTGTCCTTGTTCATGGCTCCACCGTAGCCTGGAGCTCAGGACCCCTGGTTTGGGACTCCCCGCCTCTATTCCTCATCAGGCGATTTTCAGAAAATTGCTTCCTCCTACCCACAAGCCCAGACAATGATTTTTCTTTCTGCTGTCTGGACTTGTTGTTGAGAAGCCTGGCGTCGCCTGCAGAACGTATTTGCAAGTAAAATGTCCAAGTGGCAAGAGAGAGGCCCGGCAGAGGGGCAGCTAGATGTGGTGAACTGTGTCAGATAAGCAGCCTGCAGGAGCTCTCGGCCCTCTGGCCAGCTCTTCTGCTGGGAATAACAACCCTGCAGCATCCCTACCCGCAGGGCCTCCTGCTGCCTCTCCCCACAGCACCTGGGGATGGAGCTGCCCTTGAAAGGGCCTAGTCAAAGCTGTTAAGGCAGAAATTGCCCCTAGTGCTTCATCTTGCAGTGACAGTGGTGCAGAGTGGTCAGGCTGGGGCTGCCCTGCTTTCACATCTTGTCAGTGCCACATACTAGCTGAGTGTAGTTTTGGACAAGCCACTTTTCCTCTCTGTGCCAGTTTCCTCATTTGTATAAGGCAGATAGTAATAGCATCTACCCCCAAAATTGTTGTGAGCATTCGATGAGATAGTACCTGTAAATTGCTTAGCATGTATCTGCCACGTAGGAAGTGTGCAAGTAACGTGTGCATCATTCATCACTGTTACTCTGTCCTGGATATTGGGATTCATGTCTTAATTTTCCTCCTGGACTGTGAGCTCCCTGAGACCAATAGCCAGGTCTGATTCCTTTTTGTATCCATTCATTCAATCACCAAACATCTGTTGAAGCCCTACTATGTGCCAGTCAGTGGGCTAAGGGCCCAGCGTCTGGCCCTGCACATGGTGTACAAGTGTTGACGAATGGTTAATGAATGAAAGGGGAGGATTGATGGAAGGTAAATACAAATGTACAAAAGATACATTTTTATCCAGCAGCACTGTGTGCTAGAGCAGTGCTTCTCAAACTTCAGTTGGGCCTACTACCCACCTGGGAATCTTCTTAGAATCAGATTCTGATTCATCAAGTCTGGACTGGGATCTGAGATTCTTCATTTCTTCACAAGTTCCCAGGTGACCATGATGCTGCTGGTCTATGGACCACACTTTGAGCAGCAAGGCACTAGGTGCCCATGCATTATCTCTTATTGCTTGTAAAACCCTTATGGGTTCAGAAATGAGGAAAAGTAGGTTCATAGGAGTTGAGTAGTTGTTTAAGACAGCTGGCCAGTCTGCCGTCAGGGTGGCCTGCCTCGTTTTTGTCTTTTGAGCTACACTGGCTCCCTAAGAGCAGTTGTTCCCAAAGTTCACTGCACATTTGGAATTGCCCAAGGAACGTTAAAAATCCCAAGGTGTGGGGAAGTAGATAGCAGGTAATTCTAGTGCGCAGTGAAGTTTGGGAACCACAACCTCCAGGCCAAAACGTCATCAGAGGAATAAGAAAGGAAGGGGCTTAATTTTGCAATCTCTCTAATTTCAGGTACCAATCATAGACTTTCAGAATTTAGAGCCATAGGCCTTATTATTTTACAGATGAGAAATTGAGGCCCATAGCGGTTAAGAGATTCATCCAAGATCACCAGACTCATTGATGGCAAAATTAGAACTAGCGTTCAGGCCTTTTGGCTCTCACTTTCCATGTGCCCCCTTGTTCTAACCAGCTGCAAAGGCAGCAACCTACATGTTTCCTGTGCCAGAGGAGGATTCCAGGAACACAGGGTATTCATTTGAAGGCCATCTTCATGCCCCTCTACCAGCCAGAACCTTGGAGACTCGAGTAAGACCTGGGAGCCCTCAGGGGAGCATCATCTGACATCACAAGGGCAGGGAAGTTTTCCTTTACAATATCCTACCAATCTTTAACTGATAACATGTGACAAATCATGTTTTGAAGTTTTAAGGGCTTTCAAATTCCAAAATGAAGTATATAATCCTATTATGGTATGGGTGTAACTGTGGCTTGATTCGATGTAATAAGCATTTATTGTCTTAATTGTGACATAATGTCAGTTTTGTTGAATGCTTCGTCTGAAAGATATAGGGGCTATAAATATGTACAATCGGCACTTTATGGGGGGCTGGGGGAGGGAGTGTTACATGACTTAGAATTGAAGAGCCCAAATCTTAGCTGTTTCTGTGTAGCTTTACCTTATAACCATTGATAAATTAGTCATATGAGGATGCGTGTACTCTTAATTGTAATCATTTATTGAGCACTTACGCTGTGAGCACTACTGCAGCACCCACTTAAGGAATGTAATTACACTTAATCTGCATAACACTCCGAGAAGTCAGCATTACTTAGAGGCCTACACAGCTAGGAACGGGGGAGCCAGGATGTAAAGTCAGCTGTGGCTCACTCTACGTCACCACCGCACGCAGAGTAGGAACTGGTTCCTTAGTCTGGTTTTATAGATGAAGACCTGAGAGAGGGAAAGAAACCTGCCCTGGGGCACACAGGAAGCAAATGGCAGGACTAGACCTGAGACCAAGATCTCCTGACACTGGGCCCAGTGTTGTTTCCTACTATGTCTGTGGACATGAGGCCAGAAAGAAGAGCCAGGACTCCAAAATCTTCCCACTCAGGCTCAAGCCATCACACGGTGAGGAAACTATGTTCCATGACAGACAAGACTTCAGTCCAATTCCCATTTGATTAGAAGAGAGCCTTTTACCAATCTGTGTGTCCCCTCAGAGCAGACCTAAATTAGCACACACCATTTAGGTACCTTCCCAATCTGTGTCCCATTTACTCTTCCATCTGAGACCACATATCCATTCATTGAGCAAATATCTCTTGGTTACCTGTATGTACCATGCACTATATTGCAGATGAAGAGATAAGAAGAAAGTGGGACCCTAACCCAGTCTCTGACTTCACAGTCTTACAGCAGAGGTAGACAGATGAGGAGAGAGCTCCCGAAAACTGATTAATGCCATCAGAGTGATGATTCCAGGGGCATGAGAGCTCAGAGAGGGACCTCCAACCTAGCTGGGGGTGGAGAGAATCCCAAAAGCCTTTCTGGGGGAAGTGATTTCAAATATGAGACCTGAAGTTCAGTAGAGATGATGAGGCAAATTGTTTAAAGGTATGTGTGTATGTGTGTGTGGGCACACACACGCGCATACTGAGGCTGGAATCAGGACCAATTCTGTGTGGCCTGACGGTAGAGTTTAAAGGAGCGAGTAGGAAGAGGGGAAGAAAGGAAGTTGAAAAGGGGCATGCAGGGAATCATACCCTGTACTAAGAGGTTGATTTTTTTATTCCAAGAGTCAGTAGGATCTGCTGAAGATTTTAAGCAGGAGTGAGAGTTGGTCTCATTTCCATTTCAGTAAGCTCACACTCTGACTGCAACATGGAGATTAAAGGGGGCAGAGCTGGAGGCAGGGGACCCCTTAGGAGGCTGCAGCAGTAATCCAGGTAGTGAAGATGGTAGCTTCAATACGGGCAGTGAGACCGGGGGCAGAGGAATGAACACGTTCAAGACAAATGTCTAATCTCCAGGGCTCGGTGATCCATGGAGGCGGCCGGGGGGTGGGGGTGGGGCGGGGGGCTGGAGTGTTGTGTTGAGGTAGCGGGTGGCTCGGAGAAGGAGCGCTCGGGGAGGAGAAAGAGGGGTCTGAGTGGGGAAAGATGGTGTCGGCATGTTTATTACAAGCTGCCTACAGAGAGTCCCAGGGGAAATGCTCAGTACAAAGCTAGAGGGCTGGCATTCTCTTTATTTATCAGAAAAGACCCTAAAGCTGTCAACACTTTGGAATCTTATGATCTGATGAGAAATGACCAAAAGAATGACGGCTTGACCTCAATCGTAGACTGGTTGATCTAGCTTGTAATACGGCTCAGGGTGATCAGCTAACACGACAGGGGCCCTGTGGGCACTGGGACAGCTAAGGAGACCTTTTTTCTTTAAAATTACGGCAAGTGGGTCAGTCCTCCTGGTCTCCTTGATGGGAGTCCACTCACTCACTCACTCACCCACTTGGGAAGCCTTTAACTGAGCAATTTCCATGTGCCAGGTATAGAGGATACAGGATGTGGAAGAAAGTCCCTGCCTTTGAGTGTCTCCAGGGCTAGTGGAGAACACAGATGCCAGGGCATGCGATTACAATTCCATGTTACAGGCAGGAGGAGAGTCGGATGTCAATGTTCAGGAGACCCAGATGTTCTTAGACTTTGGAATGCTAAATATCGCCATGGAGTATGGGATGGTTTTCAGTTTTCATTTTGGTGACTTGTGCAAAACTCACAACCACAGAGAGACTGGGACTTCAAATTAAGTTTCACAATTTTTACGGTTTTTGATTTTATCACAATTCTGATTCTCTCTGAGTCCTTAGGAAGGCCACCCCCAGGGTCTTCTCACTTGATGCTGTATTAATGGTGATGAGGACAATGAAAGGAGAAAGATCTGAGTGTCATTGGAGCAGAGGGAGGGAGGGAGTGCCTAGCTCTGTCTGGACAGAAGAGCATCAGGTAAAATCAGAGAAGCCTTCCTGGAAGAGGGGATAGCACCTGCATGGGTCTTTAAAAATGAATTAGACTTCATGGTGTGTAAAAGAAGGCATCTTTGGCTTGTGCAAATGCCAGGGGAGTGAAAAGAAGTCTAGAGTAGATAGCATGTAGGTGGGAAGAGGGGGCTGGGAGAGAAACAGGATTGACATGGTGAGAAGCCTTGAATGTCATTCTCGGGAGGCATGTGGGCATGAAGGAAGCAGTGAGGAAGAGGCCTTACCTGCAAGTGCCCACAGGAACCAACCAGGTACATAAAAGAAGAACTACGTAGGGTGTTTGCCAGGGATTGAGGGGTTTCCTGGGACACAGGATTTTCCATGCTAAAACTGGTAAAGTCCCAGGCAGACCAGGACAAGTTGGTCACTCTTGGATGAGGCCAGGCTCTGGCTACCTGGAAAGTGCGTGCCTACCCCCACCCAAGCCCCTACCTCTTCAGGAGGCAGCTCCCAGTGCTGCCATAGGGGAGTGCAGAATGCAGAATGGTTGTCTCTGAATCTGCCGAGTACCCCAGAGAAGCTGAAAATCCAAAATTGATGCAATGGCTTCTAGTTTTAAAATGTTGACAAAACGTCAGTTGTTCTTAAAACACGTTCCGATGAAACAAAGCATTTCTGTGAACTACATGAGGCCCGTGGGCTGCGGGTTTGAGGATCTTTGGGCAAAGTGACATAAGCAAAGCCCCCATATCCCACCCTGCTCCTGCCCTGAGGCCCCGTAAACGCACATTCAGACAATTCTCATTATACAGAGTGACTTCAGTGATCAATCTTTTGGTTTTTAATTTGATGTTCTTAACCATATTTGGATGCTGGGCACAGAATGTAATAGATCAAAGCAGGGATGAATAGTGGTAATAGAGACACCCATTCAGTTTTCTTGAAAGATGAAATTAGTGCTCAGTGGCTTGTTCTTTCCCAAATCTGGAAACCTATGTGGTGAGGAAGTTAAAGGAGAATGCACATCTCAAACATCAGCCTTAGTTGAGGTCTGTTTTTCTGGGATCAGGACAACCCCCTGGCTGAGATAACAGTGGGAAAGAACAGTCATTTTGCTTTTGGGGAACTTGGAGGCTCAGGGGCCAGTGTTTGCAGGTGGTAGATTATGGTACAGTTGATTCAGCACTCTGGTCAGAACCAGCTCTGCCACTTCCAGAGGCTGTGTGGCCCTGGGGAAACCACCTAACCTCTCTGGTCCATGGCTTCCCCACTTGTGCTGCAAGGAAGCTGTCTTGCAAGGACTCCCAAGGATCACACCCCCCATCAGCTGTCTAATTCTAAGCTTTAACTTCAATTAGACTTTTACTAGGATTTCTCCAGGCCTGCCAGGGTGAAGGAGTCAGCAGGGGTTTTTAAGGACAAATCAGTCCAGACAACTGTGACATCTTTTTTCCTTTCTAGATGGAATTAGTAGATGTGGAGCTGTAGTAGGTTGATCTGATACCTGGGTGCCACCGGGACAGCTCTCTGGATGGCATTTTTCATTGTGTCACTTGATTTTTCTTTAGCTGAGTGTGGATCAGAACATAGGGATGGGAACTGCGTGCAGGAGGAAGTGTCAAAGGCAGGGGCTCCCTGGCCAGGGAGCCTTCTGCTCCCAGAGAGGGGACAGTGGGGCAGGTGGGGGAGGACCTGCATTCGTGCCAAGCCGCAGTGTCACCTTTATTAATGATGGCAGGGAGAGGGAGTCTGCAGGCAGCTAATGCAGGCTGCGGAGGATGGTAATTGGAAGTTGTTACCATTCCAAAGGACAGGGAAGTGGAAGTGGGACAAATGGGAATTTAAGAGGAGGGAAAGAATGAAAAAAAAAAAAAAAAAGAGCGTGATGTCATTTGGAAAATTGCAAACCAATAAATCAATGAGGTATCATTCCCAGGACAGAGAGGAAACTGCCTAAGAAGGACCCAGCCAGGCAGGGAGCTGGGGGCTGACAGGAAGCACCAGATCAGTAGGCAGTGTCCTCGTCAGGGGTCAGCTGGAACGTGAGCCCCAGGAATGGAATAATGGACTTCTACTCCCTTCTCTCCCCTCCTCCTTGAGGGTTTTTTGTTTTGTTTTGTTTTTTTGTGTGAATGACATCAGAAGGACTTCTTTATCCAAAAGGGCTTTACAGGAGCTCGTTAACGTGAACCCTCGGAGTCAGCTTTTCAAACACTTATCTCTGAGTTCAGCTTCATAGGATCTTTTTCATCATTGGGATCAGCTTCATAAAAGCCAGAGCATGATAATTCTGCCAGTTTTTACTGTTAACAGATGAAATAGTACTCCCTTTATAGAAATGAAGAGCAAGGACTCTGGGTAGCTTTCTTTAGTTCCCAAGACCTTGTCAACAGAGCTGGCCTGAAGGCAACCCAGTAGGCAGATGCCTGCATGACATCCCATTATCAACAGATTGAGATTCAAAGCCCTCAGCCTGGCATTCAAGGTCCTTCCGTCTGCGCCTCCAAATATCTCTTGTGATCTCCCTCTGTGAACCTCTGTTGTACCAAAACACTTTGCTCATTTCCACCTCTGCTTCTTTCCTCACTGTGTTCCATATAAAAGTGGGACAGCAATTTCTCAGCACATGTATTATCCCTCTCTCCCTTGCCTATAGCAGACATCACTAATTGATTGCCACACTCTTTCCTGCTGAGGTAGGACTTGGCATTAGAATCATTCCCCACACAGCTCTTTAGACAGTTACTACCAATCAATCAAATTATAAAATGAAATGTTTTTCCTATTATAGATGTCCTTTCCCACTCTTAGCTTAATCTCTTTCACTCTTCTCATTCCTCAAATCCCACATGCTCCATGAAATTTCCCCTGAACATTCCTAACTACAGAGGTCATTCCCACTTCTTAAAAGCCTAGAGGAAACTATAACATTCATTTTGCACCTGTCATTCAGCATCATAATGTATACATCTCTCTAAGATGCGAGTTTCTCACTTCAGCACTAGTGATATTTTGGCCTGGATCATTCTTTGCTGTTAGGCTGAACTGTGAATTACAGGATGTTTAGCAGCATTTCTAGCCTTTACCCAATAGATGTCAACCTCCCCCTCTCCCTGTATGTGACAGACAGAAATGTTTCCAGTTTCCAGACATTGTTAAATGCCCTCTGGGGGAGAAAATTATCTCCAGGTTAGAACTACTGTATTGAGAGAGAGAAAGACAGAGAGACAGAGAGACAGAGAGAGACAGAGACAGAGAGACAGAAAGAGAGAGAGAGAGAGAGGAGAAAAGGAAAGGAAGAGAAGGGAAGAATCTTCCTTATGAGTCTGAGTAAATATTTGCTAATTGATTGATTAATTGGGAGTGAGGAATTGTCTGGGAAGGGAGAAAACCCTTCCCTAGTGTGGACTGAGAGTTACACCATCAGTGTGTCATTGCTTTGGTTAAGCCCTACTGAGTTGAGCAATGCAGAGAGCTTGCAAAGAGGCCACCTCCACACACACCCGATAAGCTGTTATCAGACACCATACCTGAGTGTGCTGCGACTAGCAGATCATTTGCATCAGGGACAACTAGACCTATTTCGGGGTGGTGGGAGGAGGTGCTAGGAGAGGGCTGGTTGAAGAGTTAGGCTTGAAGTTTAGAACACGATGTGGGAGACCTTCTTCACTCTTCTTCACTTGTCTTCAGTCCTCCTGAAGGAAACTAAAGACATCCTTTTATCCACAAAATAATCATCCCTCCTGAAAACTCTCCCTTACCTGGCTGCCTGGCTGTCTGTGAACATATTTATCTGCCTGCCCACCCCCCCGCCCACACCCCTTGAAACATGGAGTCTCTGTAAAGGGAAACAAAGGGCAGGGAGAGCTTGTACAAATCATTATCCGCAGTGCAGCTCTCCAGGTCCACAGAGGGGTTTAAATCACCCTTCACGAGTCAACCAAAAGCTAACTCCACACTTCCCCAGCTGATCAACTAACTGTTCCTGGTAAACTGGAAAGACAGCTGAGGCTAAGCATTGCAAGAAGGCTTTTTGAGTGCCCGTGGTGTTGCCAGGCTCTACAGGGACCCTCTGCACCTGGCTTCTACTTTGTCCTTACAACAGTCCTATAGTCACCACTGTTATCCCCATTTCAGAGACCAGAGAACTGAGGCTCAGAGAGGTAAAGTAACTTGTCCAAAGATCCAGAGCATATTGCAGAGAGCTGGGATTTGATCCCAGTACTTAGTATGCTCTGCTCAGT
Organism: Globicephala melas; assembly: GCF_963455315.2. NCBI lineage: Eukaryota > Metazoa > Chordata > Mammalia > Artiodactyla > Delphinidae > Globicephala > Globicephala melas. The sequence continues at coordinate 144,911,741 of NC_083316.1, forward strand.
GCCTTCCAGGAAAGCTGCTTCTATGCGAAACCAGATATATTTCCTAATATGTGGTGTTGGTGTCTGTCACTTAACCTTTCTCGGCCTTCAAAACCCCAAGCAATGCAGAAAATGGAGGGGTTATCCTCAGCTGAGCCTAAAATCATGGAGACTCATAAGCCACAGAGCACAGTCATTAAGAGGGCTGGTCGGGCTTCCCTGGTGGCGCAGTGGTTGAGAGTCCGCCTGCCGATGCAGGGGACACGGGTTCGTGCCCTGGTCCGGGAAGATCCCACGTGCCGTGGAGCAGCTGGGCCCGTGAGCCATGGCCGCTGAGCCTGTGCTCCGCAACGGGAGAGGCCACAACAGTGAGAGGCCCGCGTACAGAAAAAAAAAAAAAAAAAGAGGGCTGGTCTTATTTACGTAGCTAGGTATCAACCCTGACCTATCTACCTATGTAATCTGCCCACCTAGCTCCATCCAACCATCTCTCCATCTCTCCACCCATCCTTCCATCTCTATTTAGGCACAATAGATGTCTAGAATGTCCTTAACATTCTAGAGGCTTATTAGATTGAAATGAATATTGAATATTCTTAATATTCAAGGTTAGGCAGGCGGCATGGTGGAGTGAAATATTTTGCACTTTTCCTTTCTTCATTATACTTTGAGGTATTGCTTAATTTTCATATCAATAAGATGATGTCATGATTACAAAACAATATTCTGGAATCAAGCTGAGCTAGGCAAGTCGTGTCACCTCCCTGCTCCTTGACTTCCTCATCTGTAAAGTGCGCGTGGTTTTACCGACATCGACTGACTGCTGGGAGGATTAATTGAGATGAAGCATACACAGCGCTTGGCCCATAGTAAGCGCTCAGTAACTGGTAGCTGTTGTGACCATTGGCATACTTTTTTGCACGGTGTCCGACACATAAATGTCCGACTGATGTTAACTTCTCTCTCTTCCAGCCGTTTCCTTGCCTGGCCACAACTTATGAAACGTCCTTATTGATGGAGAAGCAGAGGGTTTAGTACATTGCACGACATACTCTTAGCCCTTTAAAGGGCAGTTATTATCGCATCCTGCAGCCCACGGTACCTCCTTCCTGAGTCATAATATCCTTTCATGACCCTTTTTTGTGTTGAAAGTTGACCTTGGTGTCTTAAACGACCTTGATGAAAACGTTTGCAGGAGAAGGTGAGGGGCCATGTAGGATACTCATGCAGAGCCCACATCCTAGCGATGCTCCTGGCTTTGATTTTTCTCAGGAATACGTGAGCCGAGGACAATACTGTATTCTCCAGGACTCAAAACAAACGTTTCTGCACAGCCCTTCCTGAGGCATTCGGTGCCAAGCTTGGAAGACCACCACCGGTGTGTGTGTTCATTTGTGCACTTCCCCACCCACACCTCCACAGATGTAATTGGAAACATTTAGAAAAATCATCTTCTGTTCAGTTAAAAACTGGGGTGTCCTAAATGATAGCCCGTCTCCTGGCAAGCAGCCTTCTCAAGTCCCACAGGCTCGAATGGCTTTAATCAGAGGCTGAGAGCCGCTGTAGCAGGCTCCCTCCCCTTCATTCGGCTCTGAACAACAGGGAGACGAACCACAGAACTTGAAGACAAGGGGGATCCACGTAAAACTAGAGTCCATGTCCACACCTGCCGGAGGAGGGTCAGAGTCTGCTATAGAATGGTCAGTTAGTGAGAAAAGCTTGCTGAGGAGTGGTGACACTACCACGAACAGGAAGGGTCAACACTGAGCACATAGTTGCACTTTTCACGCACCCACCACCCTGGGAACAGCTCCAGTGTAACGTCTTGGAGAAGGGTGGTAAGACATGGAAACCACCTCTTTAAAGAGGGGTTCTTGAAACACACAGCAGCCAGAAGGAGCTTCTTAAAACCCAAATGAATGGCCTCCCTTTGCACTTGGAAGTAAACCTAAACCCTTGCCCCGACCTTCCAGGGCCTTCAGGATCTGGTCCCAACCTGTCTCTCCAACCTCATCTTATATGTGCTTTTCCTCATTTTGTACCCTCTTTTCGATCCTCCAGCACGCCAAGCGCATCTGACCCCAGGGCCTTTGTATCTGCTACTCAATTGCCCTGGCATGCTGTTCTGCCAGATTTTTGCAGGACCAACTCTCACCATTAGATCTCCACCCAAATATCAGCCCTCTAAGAGGCCACCTCTGTCTCCCCTATTGAAAACCGGTCTCCTCCCGTCTCCACCTCATTGCTCTGTAATATTCCACTAGTAGCAGGTATCACTACCTAAAATGATCTTATTTATGTATTCACTTGCTTATGGTGTTTCCCCATCCCTGACCCTAATGAGGGTGTGAGTTCCTTAAGAACAAATCCCTTGTTAATCTCATTCATGACTGTCCAGAGCACCTAGAACCATGCCTGGAACATAGTAGGTGCTCGAGAAATATTTGTTACATTAAGGCACGTGTGAAAGAGTGATCTCACTCTGGCTTGATCAAATATAACTTAAGATGGAGTAAGCTCAGAAGTAGAACAAAAATTCTTTCATTTCTGTCCTCTCCTAAGGCAAAGGTGTTCTATACATGACCCTAACTCTTCAGTGTTTGGGGGAGTGGTCCCTGTAACATTCTTTTAAAGATGGGGAATACTATAGAAGTTCAATCTGTCATCTAAAAAATATTTATTGAGCTCATACTGTATGCAAGTTCAATTCCAGATTCTGGTGATACAGCAGTGAATAAAGGACAAAAATCTCAGCCCAGGTGGAGCTGACAGTGCTGACATGAGAGACATCATGGATTTATGAAAAGAACACAGGTTTTCGAGTCAGAAAGACCCAGATTCTAATTCCTGCCCCACCATATACTAAATGTCTGTCTAGGCAAGCTGCTTGACCTCTATGCATCTCACTTTCCTCATCTGTGAAATGGGCATAAAGTTGACCTAATGAGGTTGTTGAGAGGACTCAGTGAGATGATAAAGGTGGAGTCCTAAGCACAAGGAATGATTGAACAGAATTTGCTTGCCTTCCACATCCCTTTGCGATTAAACACCTCATTGTGTCCTTTGGAAGATTTAAAGTGACCCCACACTACAAAGCCACATGCACAGGCTCCAGCCAAGATCAGAAAGTGTTCGCTTCAAAGGAAGAGTGTGTGGCCGCTTTAGTCTCGCCTTCCAGCCTGGGTTCAAAGCAGTCTTGTTACCAACCCCCCCACCCCTTGCTCTTTGACAGTGAGAATAGCTCTCTGAGGAGACGCCTTGCCTGCGGTTCTGGCCCTAGTGATGCTGGAGAGCTGATCATTAATGCCCACAGTGCCAGGTAGTGGTACACACAGCTACCTCTGAAGAGTTGCTGTGTTGTACAGATGGAACATGTCTAGGTGCATCCAGAGCACATAGCATCCAAGAGGCACATTCCCGTCTTCCTGTGATGTTATGCCTTGACCTGGATCAGGCTACACAAAACCCCTGGATCTGTGCCCATCAAGAAGCTTCTCCCTGAAGGAAGGTGACTTGGTTTACTCTGTCATACAGCAGGATCCCTGGGTAACCAAAGGATGTCACTGCACACAAAGACAGACACTTCCTAAAGCCAAACAGCCGGAAGACGAGGCTTTCGATGAAGACAGTTACATTTCAGGCTTTTGAACAATCTGGGCACCGTTGTCATTCATCCTACCTGCCAGCAACTGTCCCCAAATAAAAGAAACCTCCAAACATGCCCTGCTTGAAGAGGCACACACGCGGTTTACTAAACAGCTTTATTTGGGGCGTGCTGTTAACCAAAGGCATGTTCAGAGTCAAAGGACACTTGGCTCTTTGTCCGAAGCTGTGATTGGGAGTGCCTGATGCATCCACAGACGGTCAGGGGTAGGTGGGGTCATCATATCCTCTGTCCAGTTCAGGAATTTCAGTTAGCCAATCTGCATAGTTTCTCTGGACCAGAGTCAGCGACAGCAACAATAACACTAACAGCTGATCATATTGAGGGTTTTCTATGTTCTAAGTGCTCTATACAAATTGATTTAATTCTCACCAAAACTGTATGCAGTAAGAACTGTTTCTATTCCCTTTTACTCTGAGGCACAAGACACTGCCCAAGGTCACATGCCTAGGAAGAGGTAGAGCTGAGATTTGAACTCAGGCTGTCCAGCTCCTAGGTCTCCACCTGACGTTGCTTCTTTGGAGCACAACCTTATCCATCCGGCTCACTGCTGCACCCGGGCACCTAGCGCAGTGCCCAGAACTTGAGATACCACACACACTACTTTCCCCAAAGATTGCTGCAAACTACAACTGAGCTTCCTGACAAAGCTCTAAGATGAACGGGTTTTAGGGTCCCTGAATTCCTCACACCATAGCCTCCTACCTCCGGTCCTGGATCTGTCACAAAGACAGCACCAATTCCATCCAAGAAGAAAATCTGTTATATAACCGCATGGCAGACATGGGAGTGAATGGAAAAGCAACCTGAGAGTGGCATTAGGCTACTCTTAGTCTTCAAAGGAATTGGGTGGCCCCATAGATAAAACTTCTCATCTCCCTCGGCATGCAAAGTTTCCTCGCTCATCTCCTCTCCTTGGCGCTCTCTGTATTTTATTTTATTTTGGTCGAGCACATTATTTGAAGTTACTATGGCAACGTGTCACCAGCTGGCATCGCATAGTAATGCTGGCATTTAGGTAGCAAGCTCCCAAAGTCGGCTCTTTCCCTCCCTCTGCGATCTCATCACTCCCACTGATCTCAGGTGAGCGGAGTGGGGGACGCATTGCAGCAACCATGCCCCTCTCCCCTCGTTTGGTTAGCTCTTCAAGGCAGGGCAAACTGATCACCTCTTCCCGGTTCACTCAGCACTGCAGGGTCCTGACCGTGTGTGTAGGTGTGTTTGCTTTAGAGGTGGCTAAATAGATATGTTTGAGTGTTGTGCACCAAAGCTATCGGCCTCGTCAATAAGATGATGATGATTTTTTATGCAAAGGAGTAGATTGATTTGGAGACGGCTACTCCCCTGACCGCAGTCAGCCAGTATCCCAGCTAATTAATATTAATGACACAATAGTGGGTTTCTCTCTTTCCTCTCTTGCCATCACACAGTGAAGAGACCCTGATTGTTTTCCTTTGGAGCTTCAGCTCTCTCCCAGGTGTGCAAGGGCTCCCTACCTACTGACGGGCTGAATTGTCCGGATCAACTGATTGTTATGGATCACTGAAGAGGGTTCTGTATGGCAAGTAAGCCCCGCCACTGCAGGCGTTAAGCAGCCCCTCATCAGCCGAGTGCCTGCGACGACTGCATTTATTTTTACACGTTTGACCCAGTTTCAAACCATGTCTCTTCATGCTGTGATTCATTAGCTACATTTTAAACCACCCCGAATGGAGCCGACGTGACTCTGCCTGGTTTGTGACAGCATCTCAGATACAGTTTCTCCCCAGAATTTAATATGCAGGTCCCCCCCCCCCAACCCGGTATTCTGTTTTAAGAAGCAATTTCCTTTCTGGGCACCTGGAATGCTGCTTGGGTGTGGATGAGTGGCTGCCTCACGCCTTGGTAGTAAATATATGCTGACCACAAAATTTCCACCAAGGATGGAAGGCAGGGCATTCTCACTAGCCTGAATTGCAAGAGATCCCTCTAACCCTCTGTCCCCCATGCAGTATTCAGGCTTTTCCACGTTGCTGACAGGGCTGGGAGTTTGGGGTCCGACACCGTAAAGTTTGAGCCATGTCAACAACAGGAGTGTCTGAGTTGCTAGGGCAAATGCAGTCTGTTCATCACCCCCACTCCCAATCCCTACAGCTCTTTCTAAACACTTAAGACATGGTGGATGTAGAAGGTCTCAAACTTGTAAAAGGGAAGAGGGGCAGGAAGCAAAGAGGTGGATTGCCGTGCTGAAGACGCTACTGAAAAAGGGATAAGCGTCAGAGAAACACAATGTGATTCCACCATTCTATCACTGCATGACAGAGAGGAGTTTTTGGTTTTTAATTTAAATGACAGAGAGGAGCCTTTACTGAATTCGAACCTGCTGCTGGCATATCATGCCATTTCAGAAATCAGTCAGTCACATTGGTGCGATTGCTGACAGATTTGATACTGAAGTGGGCTAGACACCATAGCAGACAAAAAGGGAAGCTTCCAAGTGGGAAGTAAAGCACTGTCATTTCTCATTAACAGCCAAATGCAGGTAACTTGTCCAAACTTCAAACTACACAAACATCACACTACAGATCGTACTGGAAGGCACTCAGCTGGGATTTTCTATGGGGCAGTTAGAACGAAGAAATGAACAAGCTGGTAAAAGTAATTTTGATTGATCGATGAACTATACACCCTGAGCAAGTCCTTATAAAAGGATAATGGTTTCTTTAGTAAAATGGTCACTCTCTCTAGATGGGCACTTGGAATCCCCTTCCCCTTTTATTTTCATTTAATATGAAGCACGGAAGTTTCTTTAAACGAGGCTTAAGACAATGCAGCCTTTTCAAGGTAATTTCCAGGCAACTTGAGCTTTGTTTGCTTTTCCCCCCTTCAAATTCAAATCAAGCCTTTGGAAATACCAAGCATTCCGTATCTGTATCTATGCGTTTGGGGCAGCCTGCAGTTCTGACAATGGTGGATTTTACAACACACACACACACAAGCTCACAATCCCAGGACTCATTTAAGCCAAAGCTTTAAAAGTAAACTGTTGTCCAAGAGACGACAGCATTTCCTCTGAGAGGACGATCGATCACAAAAAATAAAACCTCCCCAGATCTCTTACCTTTTGAAGCAGTGGAATTACCTGCAGAGAATATCCTTCCTTTCTTTGCAAAATGAGCCAGGCTTTGGCCAGCAGCAGAATTACTCCAAAAGGAGAAATAATAAGTCCTTTATATTGTAATTTTCACTGTTTATATGCAAGAAGTGTAGTGGGTCTGCTCACGTAGGAATAAATAAAAAGCCGGAAAAACTGCACGGCAGCTACCATGTGAAAAGGAAAGACCTCTAGTGGCCACCGGCTGAATTCTTGGAGGAAGCCCCTCACAGAAGAGATGGAGGGAGTAGAGGAGACACACGCGTGTGTGTATGTGCTCTCTCTCTCTCTCTCTTTCACGCACACACACACACACACACAAATTCAGAAGATTTCTCCCCTCTTGCGTCCAGCCTGGATGGAGGGATAAAAAATAATATGCTTGTTTCTTGGTTTCAGTGGGACCTGGTTAATTTACAGTGATGGTGGCATTCTGTCTGGTTTGAAAGGGACAGATAATTTCACAGACTCACCATCACCCCCTGAGGGCGTGAGCTGGAGAGAGGGTTTGACTCCCTGGACGGCCAAGGCGGTTGGCCCCCATATAGAGGTTCCAGGTCCCCAGCAACATAGTGTCATTGACGTTACCCCTGAGAGTCCCAGTTTTGTGCCCCCTGACACCTCTGCATGTTTTCTGAACATTTATGGTGCATGCGTGTGGTGGTCACTGGCAGGCAGAGCTGGCTTCCCAGGCGTGTGACCTGGCCCGGTGCTCAGAAGGACCCTGTGGCTGTCTTGAAAATCTGAAGAATTTTTACAAGGACTCTTCAATTTTCATTTTGTTCTGAGCCCCACAGATTGCACAGCTGGTCCTGCTGACTGGGAAAGCATTTTATCCCTAACGTCCTAATTGAAAAGAACCTAGAAGCAAATGAGAATCTGTATCTTTGGGAGTTACTTTTGGGGATGTGAACTTGAAGAACATTCAATTACCCAAAAGACTTCCTGTGGAGGAATTCAGAAGGAGCTTCCTGGGGACATCAAGGCTGTTCCTTCCACCACTGTCACTGAACTGTAACCCTGTAATCTGGGAGGATTTTTTTTTTTTCACACTATATTTTTTTGGTCTTTTAGTTTTATTTTTTTTTTTTTAACAAAGACAGCAGTTTGTGATACAAATATAATACTTGGTTCAAACATAACACGTCCAGGCCCACCTCTCTGGTGTGTTACGTCTGACACCCTTTAGGAGTGGGGTTTCCTGGAGACACCTGCATCACACCAAGCTGCCCAAGCTTCCACAGGCCTGCCCTTGACAGTGGGACTTCCTTTGGTTGAGATGGCAGCCCAGTGGAGTCTTGTGGGAGACACTCTTGAGTGGCTTCTCCCAGCTGGTGGCTGTATGGTCAGTCCTTCGTTTACCAGGTTCCCAGAGTAGATCTCTCTAAGTTCTGCTTTCAGGCACTAGCCCTGCCAGAAAGTGCCACCCTGGTACAGTTATAAAATCTGGGAGAGAAAAAGCAGAAAAGGGTGTGGTGATGTCTTCTGGTGCACGAAAGGATGTGGTTCTTGCTCCTCTGACCCCGCGGATCCTCTCCAAGTCCTTGCATTGATTTCCCTCTTGTCTGAATCCCTCTGGCACTTGATCTGCTTCGCTGATCAGAGTCTTGTGCTTTTTTCCTCATGGTTGTTAATCTTGCTTTCCCAACTAGATCATGAACTCCTGAGAGCAAGGACTACCTCCTCTCATTTCTTTTATGGCCCTTAGCGAGTACTTGTCCCCGGTAGCTGCTGGCTTCTCACTGACTGATTCATGGTCCAACAATTGATGCCCTTGTAGGGAACCTCAGTGTATTCAGGGCACCATAGGAGCCATCTGATCCTTCTGATACACCTCTCAGGGTAGATACAGATGGATTATTGTCCCACTTTACAGATGGAACAGTTGGAGATTAGACATGTAAAATTATTTACCAGAAAATCAAACTGTCTCCAGAATCTTGATACACGCTGGATCTCCTGACGTTAATACAGTGCTCTCTTCCCAATGTACAAGCAGCTGGAGAGGTAAAGAATAGGGCCCTTATTGTCTGTATCTGGAGCTCCTGTTATAGTCCTAGTCATGTAATAGGTGTTCAATAAATGCTTTTTGGATGAATGAGCTGATGAATGAGCCATAAGAAGACATTTACTCTCAGGGAAATTTCGCATGCTCATCTGCTAAGGAGAAATTCTCCCTCCCTGGGGGACCTTTTTATACTCACCTGGGATAGAGAGGTGTTTTCTGGTCTGAAGTCAAGTAATTGAAGAAGGTGAATGTCATGGTCCTCTCTCCACTGTTTCACGGCATTTTTCTTTATTTCTTGCAGAGTCACTTTGTGGCATGTATGACAGCCATCTTAAACCAGATGGGTGACCAGCACTATTCCTTCTATATTGAGACATTCCAGACCAGCTCTGAACTTGTGGTGAGTCTATAGGATGCTCTGGGGCAGTGTTGGGGAGACGCGTTACACAAAAGATTCTTGAGAGTTTAGGGCAGAAGGTCTTCCTGTGCACCGGGAGAATGTGTGGGTCTACGTTTGCAGGCATGTTCGTGTGATTCCCTGTTTCTCACTCCCATTTAGGCTTGTAAATATCACTTCTGGGACACATCTTCTGTCCATGTCATACACGAGCCCTGAGTGCCTAGTCTACATATGCCTTAAAACCAGTATTTGCTGATGAATCATGGACATTTTGAGGCTTAAGAGCATGGGTGTTGGAGTCACACAGTCTTGGGTTTGAATCCAGGGTTTGTCACCAGCTAGCTGAGGAGGTTAATTTTAACATTTCTTAAGCCTCCGTTTACCCATCTGTAAAGTAGGGATCATATCATTTATGTCACAGGGCTGTAAAGGGATTAAATGAGAGCACAGTAGCTCTCACACTGTAAGAGTCCACTAAAAGTTAGCTATTATTACATTATAATAACGAATGCATAGAGAAAGTTGGCCTCTGAGCCCCTTTCTTCTTCTAACCTCTCAGGGCTCGTTTGCTAGGACTGTCTGCCTGCGGCGGGTGGCCTGTGGGCCTGTACCTCTGCAGCAGATGATATCATCAACGTAAAGCCCAGCCCGGGCTGTCCCAGGGTGTAGTCATCCCTTTGCCCTCAGTATGGTCAACTTTGTCATTGTCTCCTTACTATTGCCAGATGCAGGGGTTCTGCTACCAGGGGCTCACTTTTAACTCTCCTTGAAGGAAGCAAGGGCACCAGAATTGGACCAACCTCAGAGAGTTGCCCACAAAAAGAATCAATAGGAAGCCAATGTCCTGCCACTTCATCCATTTAGCTTTGAGAAGGTCTCCTAACTGGAGTAGGATTGGCAAGAAATGGAACCTCTTTCTGGATACACAAAAAAAAGAAACAAAAGGAAATCTAAACAACCCAAGATTTCTCCCCCTCAAGTTCTCTATGTTATGTGACATGGAAATAGAAAGACTGCATTCCTAATTTTTGATCCTCAGTGGAAGGAAAGGTGGGAAGGATGGTAGGAAAGAGAATTGTTATGTATTAAATTATACACTTCTTATGTAGTCCTCCAACAGTACGGCATAGGTGTTAGTAGTCACATTTTACAAGTCTACAATCTGCTTGCTCAAGGCCACACAACAGAATGTGGCAGAGAGAGGATTTGAACCTCTGCTCCAGCCCTTACACCGTGCTGCATCTTCTCATTCAGAAGCCAGGCTTTCCATCTGTGAGGCAGAGGTCTTCTCTTCTCCATTCCCACAGGAAGGGAGTGTGCCTGTGACGATATCCACACCTCCCCAGGTGACGTCAAGGATGAGCGATTATACTCACCATCGTCATCCTCGAGCACTTAGTGAACACTTACAGTGGGCCAGACTCTGTGTGGAGCATCTCATAGACAGTGTGCACTTAATCAACCCTTTGAGGTAGATGTTATCCCCATTCTGCTAATGCAGAAACTGGGACTTAAAGCATTGAGGTAATTTTCCCTAGAAGCAATGATTGCTGGAAAGGAACCAATCTCATTTCCAGAATTTTGCAATTTAGCTTAAAGCAGTGATTTTCAAATTATATTTCTCCTAGCCTCACTGTCTTCTACCATAAACACACACACACACACACACACGCATGCATGCACGCACACTTCAACCAGAGCTGTTTTCTACTTTTATCTATTTTATATATTAGGTTCCAGGTAAGATTTTCTCTGAACAAAGAATTCTGCTATTAAAATAATCTGAAAACCGCTGGCTTAAGGAAAGAACTCTGAACGGGTTTCCTATGGATTTTAATTTTACCTTAAGCAAATAGCCTGGATGCCTTCGTTTCCTCTAGCTCAGGAGGGCGCCAGTGGTTCTGGTCTTTGCTATCTAGATTTGTCTTGAATTTGTGTTCTCCAAAGGTAGAGAACAAGTTTGATCCACTGAAAAATCTGATGGGGCATGCTGAGGTCCACTTTGAACCTCTTCAAAGGAGAGGGAGAGAATCCCTGTCATGTTTCCTCTAAGCTGCTTGTTCACGTGCCTATGACATATGAATTAGCTGTGTTTACAGTACAGTAATTAGATGTTCATTTTAATAATAGTTTGTTTGCTCAATGACCTGAGATGCATTCATATAGTGTAGATTATTTCCTCCTCAAATACATATTTGGAAAGATGATTATAAAACTGCCACATCAATGAATGCATTTACTTCTTTACTCCCAAAGACAGAATTAATAGTTCTTTATTTTGAGAGTATTTTCTCATTCCATATTCATGTTCCACTTATATTTGTGAAACAGTCTCCCAGTAACAAATCGTTAAGATTTCATTAAAAAATCCACTCTATTGGTTTCATTGGATTTACTTAATAACAGCCTGTACCCCTTCCCTTTCTGCACCTCCAAAAAATAATAAAGAAAAAATTTGAACAGCCAACAAGATCTGGGCCCTTCCAGTCATTTCCTATAAAGCAAAATGACAGGTGTGTTTTGCTTTACTATTGCAGGACTTCTTGATGGAGACATTCATCATGTTCAAGGACCTCATTGGGAAGAATGTGTATCCTGTAGACTGGATGGCCATGAGTATGGTTCAGAACAGGTGAGCTGCCACCTGCTGCCTAACAGCCCCGTCATCTCAGCACTCACTTTACAGTGCACTGTTAGAGAAGGAAGGTGGGGATAGTTTCTCCGTGGTGAAAATAAACCAAAGTGCCACAGACCCTTTCTTTCTACATTTAAACCCCAGGGAATTGCTCACCGATCTTGAGCTATTTATTTATTTGCTATTATTTATTCCTTTTTATATACTGAACTGGCTACTCCCTGCCTTCTCCATTCTTCAAATACTAGTTAAAATATACTTTGTCTATGAAGCCTTCCCTAAACTCTTGAGACAGGAGAGCTTAAGGTCAGTCTTATTAAAATTGTATTATTTTAAATTTATTCAAAACAATAAAATATATTCTGTGACATGCAGTAGAATAAGTTTAGGAAGCACTGGATTACACAGCTTTGAACAGCTTTCTGTGCTGCAGGACTTCTCAGAGCCTTTAGTATGCTAATAGAATTCTTTAAGAGAAAGATTTAGGATACAGCATTTCACAGATTTACTTGCCCTTTGAAACATTTGGTGTGAATATATTTATGTCTCCGTGCGTATATATAATACTTATTAGCATCTCATAGAATACCAGAGTAACCCAAGTATAGCTCAGGTCCCACATGGCCCAGTACAACAATAGATGAGAGTAACTGTGAGCAATTTCAGTCTTTAATTCTTTCTCTCAAATCATGTCATTTCATCAAAATGAAGTTCAAGTCATAACACTCAGCAATATTATCTAATATTCCCTTTCTCCATTCTTCTGTCTCTCAGTATCTCTCCTATTCCATGGTTTACCCAAGTCTCTCTCAGAACCTTATCCTCAATTCCTGTCCACAAACCCCTTTAAAACTGGGGTCTTCTCGGCTCCTTTCTTTCCTTTCTCTCTCACTTTCCTTTGGCTTCTTATATTTGTTTTAGGTCCTTCACATGGAAACCCCTTCACTCTACACTGGTTGGAAGTTTTCTCTCTCTCTACCTATTGTCCTTGTTTTGTATCACAAGAGCCAAGAATTGACTGGCAAAGACAGAAATATCCTGAGAGGGTAGAAGAAGAGGAGAAGTTGAAGAGGCAAAGGCGGATCCTCTTCAGTGGGAGGCAAAGAGGGAAAACTATAAATATTAATAAGTTTGTCATTGGATACAGTCTGGGAATTTCTATCTCATCTATGCCTAGGATCTTACTCCCGTCCCAGATGGCCTCCATCCCTTACTCTTCCGTCCTCTGAAAAGCTGTTCTTCCACTACTTGGATGCCTAAGTGCCTAGCCAAGTGACTTTACAGACACACTTGCTCTTGGGGCCAGCTTTAGGGGCTGGTGAAGGGGAGGAGCGGTTTGTCAAGGCAGAAGGAGATAGCTATCTGTATGTACATTGTTGCTGATGGTGGGAGGTGGATAAATCAGCACAGCAACAAAGATGTAAGAATTCTTAGCTTGGGCTTGCACTGCCCTGATTCTCCCTGTTCACATCACTCAGCTGGGAGGCTGGCTTTTACAGTGCTTAAAGCATTGGTGGGAATTAGGCCAGGCCACGTTACAGATGAGAGGTGGGTATCTCCCTAGCCCTTCTGTCAGGACCAGCTTCCTGAGTATGCAACCTGTGTAGGTGTATAGGACCTTGCACTCTGAAGGGTCCTAATGTCACCATCTTGAATTCTTAATAATTTTTGGACTAGGAGACTTGCATTTTCACCGTGCACTGAGCTCAACAAATTATGTAGTTGGTTGTACCTCACAGCAATGTCCAGTCACCTGTGTTTGGAAGAAGCCAGCTCCCAAACTGCGTGCGAATCCCTTCACTGTTTGCCAGCTGGTCAATAATGTCTTGGGGTTTTGCCAAATTACATGAAGCACCCAGGTGAGTCACCTTCGACTCACCCTACATTTCAGGTACACTCAACTATTCACTGTTGCCTACTGTTTCATACTTCTCGTGACTTCGCATAAACTATGACTCTCCTCCTCTCTAGACCAAACTCAACATGAAAGCATCCTTCAAATCCTTGTCCATGTAATTTCTTCTTAGTGGATCCTTCTAGGACTCCTTTATGGTAGGAGAATATGTCCCCTCCTCTTCGTTTACATACACACCCATATTATAACACTTACCCACTGTACTGTAATTAGCTCTTCATAGGACTATTTCTGCCACTAGAGAATGGGCTTCCTGAAGGCAGGCACTATGTCCAATTTATCTCTGTGTTTCTAACTCCTGGCACAGAACCTGACATTCATAAACATGTGTAATGAACTCTGTGTATCCAATGGGTACTTATTTTTTAAAGTTTTAAAAAATATTTTAATTTGGGCTCCCTGGTGGTGCAGTGGTTGAGAGTCCGCCTGCCGATGCAGGGGACACGAGTTCGTGCCCCGGTCTGGGAGGATCCCACATGCTGCGGAGCGGCTGGGCCCGTGAGCCACGGCCACTGGGCCTGCGCGTCCGGAGCCTGTGCTCTGCAACGGGAGAGGCCACAACAGTGAGAGGCCCCGCGTATGGCAAAAAAAAAAAAAAAAATTAATTTTATTGGAGTACAGTTGATTTACAATGTTGTGTTAGTTTCAAGTGTACAGCAAAGTGATTCAGTTATACATATACATATATTCATTCTTTTTTAGATTCTTTTCTCATATAGGTTATCACAGAATATTGAATAGAGTTCCATGAGCTATACAGTAGGTCTTCATTGGTTATCTATCTTATATATTGTAGTGTGTGTGTTTGTTCATCCCAAGCTCCTGATTTAGCCCTCCCCACTACACTTCCCCTGTGGTAACAATGGGTACTTACTGATTAGGGTTTTTTCTTTAAGAAATTCAATTCAAATTTGCCTAAATAGAAAGAGAAAGTATTGGCTCAGACAACTGAAAGAGCCCAGAGTTATGGGTGCAGGCATGGATGTATCTAGGTGCTCAGACAGTGTTGTAGGGAATCTGTATCTACCTCTGCTCTTTCCTCTGTTGGCTTCATTCTTAGACAGATGCTCTCTTTGCAGTGGAAACCTGGCTATAGAAGTTCCAGAAATATGTCTTGTTGGATTAGCAGCCCCAGTAGAAAGAAAAAGCCTCTTCTTCAATAGGTACAGCAAAATTTCCCAGACTAATCTTGAGCTACATGCCCATCCATAACCTCTGTGGCCAGGAGAATGAAATACGCTATTTCATCAGGCTTGGGTCATATGACCCACCTTTGGAACTGGGGAGGCTGTGGTTAGTTCTACCCAAACCACAAAGTCTGGGAGCAAAGGGGGAGGCTGGGGGAGTAATTCTTCATAGGAAAATCTGAGAGTTATTACCAGAAGGAGAAATGGACGATGGGCAAGCAAATAAATGCACAGACATCTACTACTGATACAGGGTCAGGAGGATGGAAGCCCAGAGAGGCTGGAGCCCTGACCAGGGCAAACCCCCCTTCTGAGCTGCCGACAGTCATCCTGGAGGAAATACGTAGAAGTGCTTTGAAGGACTGTCCTTACCCGAAATCCCACAGACTTTAGTCTTTTTGTGGGAGACTGGCCCCCAGAGATGATGCAATAATCCTTGTTTCTTTATACCTACAAAATCAGAATATAATTTTCTAAGGGACCTAAGAAAATGGAATTGTCTCCTAAATAGAAACATTTGTATCTCTAAAGGATCTGCTGAGTACTTAAGTCTTTACATTTAAGATAAGTTAGACTCAGAAACACAGCCTGGGTTTCAGACTTCTTAGTTCTGCCACCTTCTCTTTCTTGGGAAGTCATTCAACTTCTTGGAACCTCGGTTTTCTGATCTGCAAAATGGGGATGATTATATCCATTTCATGGTATGTTTTTGTGAGGGTAGAATGAGTTACTCCTTAGCACAGTGCTGGTACCTGGGAAGAACTCAGTGAATGGGAGCATTGCAGACAACAAATGTAGCCTTGGAGTAGAGAAGCATGTGCCTAGTGTCGACCAGAAAAGATGACTGTTTTTCTCCTTGCTGGCATATAGCTTAGGTTGTAGACTTCCTTCATCTTCTGGCCACAGTGATCCCTTCCATTTACAGAGCACCTGAAATTTTTTTCACGATTGTTGCATCTTGTGTGGTGTTACGATAGCTAACATGTATTATGCACCTAGATCCACCCCCATTGTAAATACTTTACATGTATTCGCTCATTTAATCTTTGCAACAACTTTATGATGTGGAACTGTTATAATCCACATTTGATACCTGAGGAAACTGAAGCACAGAATAGATGAATAACTTACTCAGTGTTGTATTACTAGCGAAAGAACAGAGAAGTCAGGCAATCAGAGCCCATGTTCTTCATCTCTACTGCTTCATCCTGTAAAATAGTGAGGCTTGTCTTATTAAGTGCATTGTAAGGATGTGCAAACTGCATATTTATTGGCTCAGATACCTTAAAGAGGCCCAAAGAGGTAACCTGCACAAGGTCATGCAGCTAGTTAATGAAAGATTTCAACATAAATTGGAAAAACGGAACATACACCATGGTTGAGCCCAGATCACTGTTCCCCAGAATGTCATTTTCTCTCCTCTAAAAATATGCATCCTAAGCTCCATTCATTCACGTGGACAAGGTGAACTCCATATGTTGGTTAGTCTGTATGTTACAACATCTTTCTTCCTTTCTTTTCTTTCCTCCTTTTCTTCCTTCCTTCTTTCCTTCCTTCCTTCCTTCCCTCCCTATTACTTACATTTTTATGATTTTCTGTTTTCATAATTTCCCAATTATCGCTTGTTATCTGTGTATGTATGTATGTATGTATGTATTAGTCATATATAATTTATCTATCTGCTTGTTGGAGGAGGGAATGGAGTTTTGCAGATTTGAATGTCTCCTCAGCTGTGTACTGTTTGTGTATGCAAACGTGGTGACATGTCTACTGCAAGAAATACCTCCTGTTAGAGCATTCTTCTTATTGGTAAGACGCAACATTCAGTAAGATCTGATGTACGTGACATGGTTAATTTTTAAATGATCAAGTTCTTTGTAATATTGTAAATGAACAAAATATGCCTAGGAACCTCTTTTCCTCTCCTCCATCTGCACCTCAATCTGGAAATTCAACATTTTGGGCAGGGGGCAAGTGGTGGCCGTTGGGGATTTATACGCATCCCTAAAGCTTCTCTAAATGGAACCAATCAACACATACATATTGAGTGTCCCGGGCATCCGGAGCCCATCTACGCCATGGCCCCAGAAGGCAGGGTGCTTACAGTCTTGTTGGTGAGACAGTAAGTATGCCCATGGAAATATGACCAAGCGCTGCAGCCACTGTAGTGAGTTCAGAGCACAGAGTCCAGAGCACAGAGAAGTTAGGATTTATGACTGCCTAGGTTCGAACCATCTTATAGTTACGTTACCTCTGGTAAAGTTACTTAACCACTCTGGACTCTGTTTTTCTCACTGTAAAATGGGGTACTAATAAGACCTACCACAAAGGATTTTTGTGAGGATCAAAATGAAATAATACGCATAAAGTAGTTAGAACAGTGTTCAGCAAGCATTTCGTAAATGTGAGCTATTATTTTTGTTCTCACATTCCTATGATCTGGGAACATCCAGAACATTTCACAGAAGAGGCACATCGGGCTGGATCTTGTCTACCTTACTGGTGACGTGTTTCAAGGTCTAATATTGTCTCCAGCACACACTAGGCACATAGTAGGGTCACAATAGTTGACCCTAGGAAACTGAGCAGGGCAGTGCTCAGCAGTCCGCTGGCGGCTCCATCAGTGTGCTGACAATCGTCGTCGCCCGCTTCCCCTTTCTCCTACCTACATTAATTTGTACTGCCTACCCTTTTTGTAGACCTCATCTCCTCCAAATCATATGGTCCGGAAGAAGGCCTCTCCATGGGTTTTATAGCCAGCAGGGCACATCTAATCCTGATGTCCAGCTGGCCATGGAATTCCAGTCCCAGGAGTCTGCTGCACCCCTAACTAGAATCCAGAACCACTCAAGAAGGGTCAGGGGTACTTGGGGTGGGCCGTGCCCTGACCCTGAGCTGGAATCCTCTGATACACTCTAGCCTCTTGGTGCATGGAACCCTTGTGTGTTGTGAGGGAAGCAGCTTAAAGGCTCTGGGAGAATGGCTTTTTCACTGCTTCTAGGGGAGGAATAAGGACTCCCTTCTTCTGGCCACCTCTTTTATCTCCATCTTCAAGTTTTGACCAGTAGAATCAACTACATCCCATGAATCACAGCCCAAAGGGGAATGGGATTCAGGGAGGCCCTCTCTCTGCCTTCGGCATTCTCACTGGAAAGGGCGTGTCCACCTCCAGTTCCCTCTTTCATTCACATCATACAACCTGTGGGCATGGGTTGGTTGTCACACTGGAGTGTTCTCAGCTTCGGATCCTCCTGCCTCAGAGCTACAAGGTGGCTGGGCAGTTAAGGATAATGATAGCCACACAACTGACATTTATTAAGGACTCCTATGGACTGAGGCCCCGGGCCACCGGCACCACATCTCATTTCATCTTCACCCACGGCTCATCATACCGATGGGGCAGCTGAGAGTACCAGAGGCAAAGCAACACGCTCAAGACCACAGCAAGGGAGAGTAGCAGAGCGGGAACGTGCCCCCAGGCAGGCTTGCTCTAGCTGCTTCAGGAGTCTGTGTGCACCTTTCATTACTGCATCCAGTCCAAGGACTGATGCATATGGTGCATAGGTTTATTCAGGACACGAAACATAGGAACTCTCAGTTGCCTCCAGTAACGAGGATTCGTTCTGTTACATGAAGGGAAGTAGGAAACTGGGAACCTGGTCCAGTGGCTGCAGTGAGCTTCCCGTGGAGCAGTTCTCAGGGTAGCAACCTCGGGTATCCTCGGGTACCAAGCTCCCTTTCTGCCAGCTTCTTCCTGCTCACAGCAGCTGACTTCTCTTGCAGTATGGCCTTTGCTTCCTCACAGAATTATCTGCTCATGGCTTCTGCTCAGGGCAGGGTTCGTTGCATCCTCCCTGGTTGTCCTGCTTTTGAACTGTCTAAAAGGGCTTGATTTACTGCTATCCAGGCTTGGGTGCCCCCACTGGTACCCATATGATTACCCATGGGCTTCTAGTCAGCCCATGGAAGACTGCCTGAGTCGAGTGTTGGTTCTGGGCCCTCTCAGCTGTGGGCAGGGCAGCAGGATAATGGGGACTAAGTGGGAAGGGGCTCTGTGCCTTGTGGGCATGAGTAGGAGCATGCCCAGTGCCAAAACACCATGCAGGCTGGCCTTCAGGGGAGCCAGTATATCTTTCTGGTTAATTGCAAGGGCTTTAAAGAAAGACAGACCTGAGGTTGGGTGGACTCTGCTGCTTATTAGCTGTGGGAATGTGGGGAAATATTTTGATCGTTCCAGGGCTCAGTTTCCTCTTCTGTTAAATGGGTGCGACAGTAACACCTCCTTCAGTTTGTAGGATTAAATGAAACAAAGTCTATAGAGCACTTGGCACAGGATATATGCATGAGACTCCCATCATTGTCATTATTAACAAGGTGAGCTCACAGCTTGGGTTGAACAGAATTACACAGATTTCTTTGTGAACAGAATAGCATGGTGGTTAAATACCAAGGTTCTGAAGGCAGCATAACTTTGTTTAAATACTGGTTCCACATGTATTGGCTGGGTTCTTGGGAAAGTTACCTAAACTCACATCTCTAAAAGGCAAACAATATCTAACTCAGAGAGTTCATGTGAGAATTTAAAAAGCTGGGAAGAAAACACGGAAGAAATCCATGCAGAGTACTTAGCGCAGAGCCTGGCACATCGTTGGTAACCATGACTGTGATTATTATTAATTTTTTTAGAGGCTGCTAAGCATCACGGATGAAATGCAGGAAATGTGAGGTTGTTAGTTGATCGTGAACTTTGCTTTCAACACTTCGAGATCATTTTTGAAAGTAACAGAAAAAGTTGAGTGTGTTTTCATTCTAACCCACTTCAACATATTCATGCTTAGGCTTTAAGTACAATTTTTTTTTTTTAAGAATACAGAAGACATACTTTTCCAAACCCATAGGTGGGAAACCAAAGTTAAGTGATATTCTGATTCCCAGAGGGTGGCTGCAGAGGAATCCAGAGAGAGGGAGGAGCCTTGATTTACTTCAGCCCCTCTCTGCCACCAGTCCCCCCATCAGCACAGGGAGCTAATCCTTCCTGGTTATTGGGCTGGCCTTTGTGAGCCAGAGGA
Organism: Globicephala melas; assembly: GCF_963455315.2. Taxonomy (NCBI): domain Eukaryota; kingdom Metazoa; phylum Chordata; class Mammalia; order Artiodactyla; family Delphinidae; genus Globicephala; species Globicephala melas. Next base: position 144,931,731 of record NC_083316.1, read on the forward strand.
GGTTTAGGTTGACAATCAAAATAATAACTGTTATGGAAACTACTGAGAATGTGTAAAACCCCTCATTTTGCTATCATATTAGACTGTCTGAGATGTTTATACATAATATGACAGCCACTCAATGCATTTCCATCTGGAGAATCAGATACGAATCTTTAAGAAGAAAATATAGATGTTTTTTCAAAGACATATTAGCAAATGACAGAATAACAAAACCAAAGACGTCTCTCCTTGTGGCAGCCTGATGGGGTGGAGGGTTTTGTGGGGTTTATATTTCCTGTCTGTACATGGTCCTGATGGCTGCAGCTTGTCCTCTGACTGTCCATTTTGCTGTCGGTACCTGCCTTTGGAAGAAGGATTAAGCAACCCAAAGGGGTCTGGGCGGCCACAGCGACCATGTTACCGTTGTCACCATGTGGCAGGCACCGTGCTCAGCACTTACCATACATTTGCCATTACACCCTGCGGGGACCCTGCGAAAGGGGTTACATCGCTGCTGTTTCACAGAAAAGGAAACTAGGTGTCAAACACGACATTAACATGTCCCAAATCCACACAGCTGGGAATTGGCAAAGCGAGAAATCACATCCAGTTGTGTGTGTGTGTGTGTGTGTGTGTGTGTACACAAATCTCGTGATCCTGATAACAGGATACACTGCCTTCTTTGTTCAGCAAATATTTATAGGTGAAGTTTTCAGAGGTGATGAAGAAGAGAGCCCAGTGCTACTGAAAATTAGTCCTTGGGCCACCTTTATCTACATGTCTTAGGTCTGTTTGCTACTTTACATTTAAACAAGGTTCTGTAACTTTCAAAGCTTTTTTATGTACATTTTCTCTTTCTGGCTTCTAACAGATGGATGTTATACAAAGTCGAATAATGAAGTGCTGATCTTAAAACAAAAGAAAACAGATATTTAGTGTTTAACGAACACCTAGCCCAGCTTCCCAAATAGCAATGACTGGTGTAGCACATGCTGTAGTTGCCCTTCCCACACTCGTGGCCCACCCAAAATATACCTGCAGCTTCGGTGGGCATTTCCCATGCATCCTGAGAGCTTCCTACTTCTTTCATTCTCTGGGCTTTCTCTGGCTACAGGAGAGTTCTCAGCCCACCTGCAGGGCAGGCCAGAAGTGCTAGGGACTTAATGTCCGTAAGAGCAACTTTCAACCATGGGGGGGCTGGTATTAATGGGTAAATAGCCCAGGACACTTCTGATGCTCAAGTATGTTCGCTACAGTCTAAACTCAGAAGTTCCCATGTAGAATTGAGTCCCAGTTATTAGCCAAAGCAATAACCTGCTGATAAACACTTCCTTTTACTGGCTTCCCACGGGTAGCCAAATAGACATTTTCCCTGGACCAGCCACTCAGTAGAGAAATTATTGATTGTCCTCTGTTAATCAAAGATTATAGACAGTAGTACAGGGAAGATCTGGCCCCTGCCCTTTTAGATTTTACAAACAAACACACACACACACACACACACAGTGGAGACTTGGCCACAGTTGGGCATGTAGCAGCTTGGGAGGTGACTGCAAAAATCCAGGACAGAAATGATGGTGACTTGGTTCGGGTCAGTGGCAGTGAGTGACGAGAAGTAGTTGCATTTGGATATATTTTGAAAGTAATGCTAAGAGGTTTTGCTGACAGGTCAGGTGTAGGATGTGAGAGAAAGAGGAAAGTCAAGGATGCTAAGTCCCCCTACCCCTTGAGCAACTGGAAGAATGGAGTTGTTTTCAGCTTAGATGGGAGGACGACAGAAAGAGGGCAGGTAATAGGAGTCAAGCTTTTGACATGTATGCTTGCAATGCCTATTAGTCGTCCAAGTGAAGGTATAGAGCAGAGAGCTGGAATGCAAGCTGGAGCTCAGGGGAAAGGCCAGGGATGAAGATATAAAATTTGGGACTCAAAGGCATGTAGATTGGAGAGTAGATGAGATCATAGAGGGAGTCTCTCATTTCAAGGAAAGCACAGTCTAGTTGGAGGAGACAGTCGTTACTGAGTCACACAAATAGCTCATTCGCAGACCATGATGAAGTCTGGAAAGGCAGTTGTACTGACTGTCCTCTGAGGGCCTGAAAGATGCAGCAGACCCTGCCCTGAAACAATTAGAAGGAGGGGGCATTCTATACAAAGGAAGAATACAGCTGTGAACTCAGAAAACAACCAGAAGCACAAAGTAATAGTGAGAAAGGATCCTAGCAAAGAAGGTGGGGTCCAATCATGGAGAGCATTGACGGTCAAGAGAAAGAGTTTAGATTTCTCCTGTGGGCAGTGGGGAGCCACTGAGGTGGGTGAACGACAGGATTGGAACTGTTCCATAGGGCAACTCACTCTGGAGGCTGAAAGGGAGAGAGATAAGAAGAGGCTGTAAGACCAGAGAGTAGGGAGGAAGGAGAGGAAGGGATGGATGGGAAGACATTCAAGAAGAAACACAATTTGACAGGAGGTAACAAAATGTTCAATACGTGTAAGATTTGATCAGCATTACCATCTCGAGAAGAAGAGTGGAGAAGAGGTATATATGGGAGGTGCAAGGCATACATGGAAGAGTGATCATTGAAACACTGTTTATAACAGAAAATGCTGAGAAGCAACATAAAGGTCCATCAATAAGACTGATGCAATACGCTGTGATACATCTATACAATAGAATGCTCTTCAGTGATTAAAAGGGATGATATATATCTGAATTCACTGGCATGAAAGGAACACACAATTTATTGTTGAGTAAAAGAGGCTGTGAAACAGAATTTATCGTTTAACCCCATTTATCAAAATGCTATCTTTATAATATCGTTTGTGTATATATGTCTAGGGAGACCTTTGAAATTATGTTCGTCAAAATGTCAGTGATGGTTTTCCCCAGATGATAGGATTGCTGGTGTGTCGTTTGTTCGTTTATTTATTTGATTTAGGAGGAGGCAATTTTTCTGTCTTCCTGCATGGCATGAATTTTCTGACACAGGCTTGTAACAGTTTAAACAAGAGACAATACAGATTTTCTAAAGGAAGTCAAACAGACAGGCAGGGCAGGGCAAACATGGCCTCAGGTCTACAGTGAGAGCAGGTGTTAATGTGGGTCAACGAACCTCTTCCTTGGGTCTTTGGAACTAAAGGAACTTCAGTCTGAAGCATGGGGGAGGAATGTTTGGGGTAGCGTGCTCAGATGGCCTGGTGACCTTCTGCCTTCTTCCAGGGTCTTCCTGAGAGCTATCAACAAGTTTGCAGAAACCATGAACCAGAAGTTCCTGGAAAACACGAACTTTGAGTTTCAGGTGAGTGTGAGGCGCCAGACTTGCCCTTGGAGTGCCCTGGCTGGGCTGCTCCAGCAATCTGGGCTAACTGCTCCATCAGACACATCCCAAAACACTCGGAAGCTATGTCTGTGTCTCCGGGTGTTTCCACAGAGCCATGGCGGGGAGAGGGGAGGGCGGGAAGTACTCAGCGTTTGGAACCAGGCCCTTGATTAAATAGTCATCAACTGAGCAGCATATGCAAATGTGACCGTATGATGTATCTTGTGTTGAAGAGGAGACTTGCAGTCATTCATTGTCAAAGTGGGTGCCACCTTTTAAATATGTATTAATTTTTTTCTTACTTTTTTATTCACTGGAGCCTAGAAAAGCAGCCATTCTCAGATACTGAAAGATAAAGCTCACTAGTACATTTCTGTGATTTTCTGATTCCTCCAGAAACCACTTTTAGTGCTCAGACAAGACCTGGGGACTCTGTGAGGTTCAGGGGCTTCAAAGCATGCCCCTGGGGCAGACAGGGCGACACATCTGCTCAGGGCCCAGGCAAGAAGAACCAGCTCTTCAAAGCCTTGTGGACAAGTTCAGGTTGCTACCTCTGGCTGGAGGTGTGAGAGAGGAGACCCTTAAAAGGGGATCCCCCCTCCAGGGAAGCCTCTGACCCCCAGGATCTCTCACAGCACAAGCTTAGGGAGTGGCCAGCAAACTGGGGCGATGGCTTTTTCTGCCTGCTCGTCTGGGGTTTCAGTTCCTGTCTGGGCTCTGGCCTCTGGCCAGCCGAGGAGCCTCAGGCAAGGCCTGGACTGCATCCGTGCCTCAGCTGACTCATCTGTAAGATGCTCCACAACACCTCCCCTCGCTACTTCGTAGGGTTTTTCCAGAACGGGAACGTGCCAAGGCACTTGCTAGGGGAACTCACTTGTAAGGAGGGTCCCAACAGTTTCCGATCAAACACTTCCTCCTCCAAGAGGCCTCCCCTGCCTGATTCCTCTCCGAAGGTCCCCTAACAACCCCATGGCCACTGTGTATCACCACTTAGCCTGCTGTAGTCTCTTCATAGCACTCCGTGCCATCTTTCTTATTTGCCTACATGCCTGTTCTCTTTCTTTCCTCTGGTAGAAGGTAAGCTTCGGGAGTCGGGAGTGTGAAGACCTGTACTCACAGGGAATCTATGCTGTGTTCCTGGCACATAGTAGGTCTCCTTGGGGAGGTGATGCCTGGGCTGAGGTCTGTGAGATCCACTCTGCTAGACAGCACCGGCCTATAAATACTTAATAAATGTTATCTTTGAATGAGATTCTCTCCCACTACCTTGCATTTAAATCAGGCGACTGAACTGTAATGATAATGATGATGAAGAGAACAGCTGCCATTCTCTGACAGCAGTGTACGTGCACATCTCACAAGAAGCGCTTTATGCGTTATCTTTCTCAGTCCTTACAACTACCCTACAAGGTAGTTACTATGACTCTTATTTTCTCTACTGGAGGGATGTGGACACTAAGACTCCCAGGCGACAAGCAGATAGCCTGAAGTCACACAGCGTGTCAGTGCAGAGGTGGGACGAAAGCACAGCAGTGGCTGGCCCCAGAGCCTGCAGATCACTGCAGCCACATGCTAGAGATAGAGTTTCACCACCACGTTGGGTTGACTGTTTGGCAGGGTCTGGGTGAGAGTTATAAATCTTTGACATGGAAACAAAACATGTCACTTTGGCTGTTTGAATCAGGACAAGTGTTTGATCCCTTTCCAAATGTGGCCCAGGTGCCTGCAGGCTCTGGTTACGAGTACGATCAGGGAAGTTAATAAGGCCATTGCTTTCTTGGAGGGGCAGCTCGGAAGAACACACCTAGGGGCCAGTGGCAAGGCCGTGTTTGGGCCATAAAACCGTTGGCTGGTTTGTTCATCTCTTTCCGTGGGCTTTGGTAATTGTAGCCTTGGACCTGATTTCCTGCCTCTGGCTCTCCTCCGTGGTCTTAGAGCGGTACTTTCCAAGAGAAGCTCAGCTTTAGTCCTTCATGCCATTCTTTTAGGTTTTATCCAGTTTTCCTGAAAGAAGATCTGCATCTGAGAGTGCCCCAGAGAAGTGGGGGTTTCATACATGGAAGGTTTGAGCTTATGAGCTGTGTGGCTTTAGGCAAATTACTTCACCTCTCTGTGCCCCGGTGTCCTCAACATCAAATTATGACACTAATAGTAGCTACTTCTCTGGATTGTTGAGAGGATTCAGTGAATTAATTCGTGTAAAATACCTAGAATGCTGGGAACATGGTAGTTAATAAATGGTTAATAAATGTTAGCTCATTATAATTACAATAATTATCATTTTGATGTGATGATGATGACGGTGGTGGTGGTCCTAAGTGTGTCAGGTCTGGGAACCCACATGTCAGTCCTCAGCCAACAGAACAGTAGGGAGGCATCTTTCTGGTCACCACAACAACTGCCTAGGGCTGTCACACCCACAAGATTTGTAAAACGGGAAAGCGGCCAACATTACAAAATGAAATAAATCTCCTTTTCGAATGAGACTTCCACAGATATTTAGTGGGAAGCACTCAAGAACAGGATCATTCTTCAAACCTATCTTTGTTCTCCTACCTTCTCCTCACTTGTGTGAGAATGGATTTGTTCTCTGTACCCTGCCTGGAACACGCCTCGTTTTCTTCTTACCGTTTCATTAATTATGCCTTTAATATCAGCAGGAACAGCATCCACCACTAAGCGCGGCTGCCCTTGCCAGCTGCTGCCCAGAGGAGGGGCAAGTACAATGAGATTAGCCCTAATATCTTTTCCAGAACTGTGGTTTTATGATTCAAAGGGCAAAAAGCAAGGAGCTCTGTGGGTGCCGTTCTGTAGGTGACAAGACCTGGGAATTAGAAAAATGATGCTTCCTGCTTGGGGCTAAAAAAGTTTGCATTCCCAGGCCCTATTCAAGATGCTGGGCCTTGAGATTCACATCTGTTTGCATGGTCAGGGAAGACCAAGAGAGGATTTCGAGTTTAACTCAGTGAGAATTTTTGTTTCAGAGCAATTCTCATGAGTCCAGGCTGTTGCAACATGCCTTGAGAAACTCAGAAGCAAAACAGAGCACTGGCCTGCCTTCAAAGATCTTGGGGTCTCAATAGCAGACTATAAATCCATCTTATAGCATCCAAACTTTTGAAGAAGGTGACTAAGCTTTATTAGGCATCGACTTAGGGCATTTTGACCCTTAATCATGATCCTATTAGGTTGGGATATACCCATTTTACTGGTGACGAAACTGAGCTTCAGAGAAGTGGTTGACTTTCCTGTTAAAGGTCACCTAACTATTAAGTGGGTCTTCTGGGATTCAACCCCAGGCCTGTCTGCAATACCCAAGCTCTTTTCACTCTTCTGCACTGTCTCTTAGGAACAGGGTGCCTTTCGGATCTAGGAGACAGCTCTATGTAGCTCCGGAAACAGTCTGCCCTTGTTAGCTTTTGCTGGCCGTGGGACAGGGAGCTCTTCAATGATTGGCTGCAGAATTAGACTCTCCATGTTGGAAACTCTGATTGGTCCAGAAATCAGTGGTTGCACTTCAGATGTGTTCTTTGGCTCCAAATAACTTTTTTCCATCTTAGGTGGCTGTCTGATTGCTACTAAGACCATTCTCTCTACTTGGGAAGCTGTAATTGGCTCTGCCTTTGGTAATTCCAGCCTTAGTCTTGAGGCATTTCTGGATCAGCTTCTGGGCACCAGACCACCTTGGGATCATTTTTAAACCTGTACTGGAGACCCTGTGAAATGAAAAGCTTCCAGAGTATTCCCAGCCGTTGGTGGAGGAATGAGGGCAGGCTTGGTCTTTATAATGGGAAGTGTAACCAGTGATGGCAAAATACATGAGAGAGGGAGCACAGACACAGAGGGAGCACTCATTGGCGCCTTGAAGAGGCCCACAGCACTACCCACAGGGAGGTCATGGCAGGACGCCTCCACCAGGCAGGAAGATGGTCACGTGCTTGGGGACAGCTTCTGCGGCCCTGCCTGCTTCAGCTTGAGGACCCTAGACAACCTCTGGACTGATGTTCCCAACCTGAATCTGTAGCTGGAAACTTTTACTCCCAGAATCAATGGCATCTTCACAATGGCCATGGCAGCTGGGCCTCTGCACCACAGAGGTGGGTATGCTGACTGCATTTCAACAACCCTGGGTGTTGGGTCTTTTTTTTTTTTTAAATAAGAATTTGGGGTAAATAATAATTCAAGGCCATTGAGAAAGAAACTTATAGGATCAGACATTCTTGATGTCTCTGCTGTAAAGATATCTGATGAACCAGTGGAAAACTCAACCAACGACAAAGGCTAACAAGAACCAAGAGAGAAGAAGAAGAGCAATTTTAACAGAAGAGCAGAGTGGTTAAAGAATGCAAGTTCTGGAGACAGATGCACTTGGATTCAAATGCCAGCTTCATCATTTTGTAACTGTGTGACCTTGGGCAAGTTAGTCAACCTCTCTGGGCCTCAGTTCCCTGTTCTCTAAAATGGGGAGAATCATAATACCAGTAGCATAGTTTCTGGGGAGGATTTAACAAGAACACATGCGGCATGCTGGGCTCATTAATGAACTCATTCAACAAATATTTCCTGAGTACATGTTGGGTTAGACATGATCCTAGACACTGGATATACAACAGGGAGTAAAAAGATGAGTTTCTTGCTTGCATGATGCTTACATCCGGTAGAGGAGACAGAAAATAAATTAGTTCTGCTTAAAATATGTCATGAATCCTGTGAACAGGGTGTAATGAGGGCAGATAATGGATGGATCTAGTTTAGTCCAGGCGGGCTGGGAAGGCTTCCCCTGGAAGTGATTTTTGAACTGAGATCAAAAGGCTGAGTAGGAGTTTACTAGGTAGCAATTTCCTCATTTTGTCCTTATAAGTACCCCCTTTAGATACTATCTAAAGTCTCAGAGAGGTAGGGTAACTTGCCCATGACAGTGGAACTTGTAATTGGATTGGAATTCTGGAAGGTGACCTGACGGTATCTATGAAAACAAACAACAAAGACAACACAAACAATAACAATATCTGCATAGACCCTGTGCCTTAGCAGTTCCACGTCTAGGAATGTATACTACATAACAGTCTCTCATGCATAAAGATATATAAACAAGGATGTTGATTACAGCACCAATGCTAAAGAAGAAAAAAGTTGGAGTCAAGCTAAATGTCTATAAATAGGAAATTGGTTACAATTAAAGTACATTCTTAGAGCAGAAGACCATGCAGCAATAAAAGAGAATGAAGCAGATCTGTGTATGCTAATGTGGAAACATCTGCAAGAAATATTGATGAGAGAAAAAAGCAAAGTATAGCAGACTATTAAGAAAAGATGTCTATACATATGTTTGTTTATACACAAAAATTTTTGGAAGGATATCCAGGAAATTGTTAGCAACATTTTCTTCTGGGGAATTAGACTAGGGTCCAAGGTAGGATGGAAAATAACTTTTGATTATTTAATCTTTTCAGTCATTTAATTTCTTTCACTGTGTGTATATTACATTTATAATTTTTTGAGAGTTAATTAAAAATAGCTGAATTCTAATTACACCCACTAGCGGTATGACTGGGTGGTTGTTTAATTTATCTGGATCTCACTGTTTACATCTGCGAAGTAATAGATTTGGACCAGATGACCCTTAAATTTATTCCAGCTTTAACCTTCTTTTGTCCTACGATTTCAAAAGATGAAATTCCCAATCAGAAATCACCTTACTTCTTCCCCGGGGAAAAGGAACCTGTGTGTTTTGCCAAAGATTCTGTGGCTTCTCTGAGCCATCCAGGCTGGGCTGTTAATAAAATGCCACCAGGCAGCTTGGGCCAGGGAGGAAAGAAAAATCTGGGATCTTTTGAAACAACTGGAGAATCTCTCTAACAAAATGGTGATCAATAAATAAATATTTTCTGGAGCACAACTGTATTCAAGCCATCGTACTGAATTTAGCATTAGGGATACAAATAAGTAGAAGCCAGAACCCTTGGTACTGGTGGAACTTACAATCGGAAAAGACAGGGCTTACAAATGCTCTACGACCAGTACTTACAACAATCCTTTATGGTAGTTACCATATTTTTTCCATTTTACAAGTAAGGAAAATGAGGCTCAGAAAGGTCAAGTAGCTAGCCAAAGACGGCTCAGCTAGTAAGAGAGAGACTGGTATCCATTCCCTAGTCTGTGAGACACTGAGGCATGTGCTCTTAACCGCTGGAGGATCCTGTCACGGGAAGTGAGTGGAGCACAAGGTCAGGTGCGGAACGATGGACCCATGTCTGTGGTTGCACCTACTAAGTGCTCCTCAGATCCGGAAGGGCTGAGCATACCTGATGTGCTCTGCCTTCTGGGAAGGCCTTATGAAGGAAGTGGGTCTCGAACTGGGCTTTGATGAAAGGATGGAAGTTAGATGCTGCAGGTGTGAGAACCACTGTGAGCAAAGCCACGGAGGCCAAGACGCTTGTGTTCTATCTGTGAGTCTGAGCAGATCAGCCCCTGCCCCCTCCCCAGGCAGTTTGCTGAGGGAGATAACACTGGAAATTGCCTGAAAAGCCAGGTTAGTTCATTTGGTTCTGATTCTTCAGGAGCAAGAGTCAAGGAAGGTTCAGGCAAGAAGTATCATGAGTGCCCAGCCGTGTCTATTTGTGGCCACTGCTCAGCTCTCAGGCACTGCACAGAGCCACTGACCATGACGGCCTTCCCTCCGTTCCAAAGTTGGACCCACAGAGCCTCATGGGCAGAACTGGGCAGGGGCTGTGGGTGAGACACCTAGGGGCACCATTTCTGATCCACCAAGAAGAAGCAGCACTGTATCTATGGTCTCATGGTCCACGAAGATCTTCAAGGAGAGAAGTCAAAAGAAAATCAGGTGCACTCCTAAGTATATACCCAAGAGAACTGAAAACACACATCCACACAAAAACTCACATGTAGATGTTCATAGCAGCATAATCGCCAAAAGGCGGAAACAAACCAAATGTCCATCAGGGATAAACAAAATGTGGTACGTCCATATATATTTATACCCAGAATAGTATTCAGCAATAAACAGAAATGACGGACTGACACCTGTGACAACGTGGATGAACCTTGAAAAGGTCATGCGTGGTGAAAGGAGCCAGACACTAAGGAAAGGTCACATATTTTCTGATTCCATTTCTATGAAATGTCAAATCCACAGAGACAGAAGCAGCTTTGTGGTTGCCAGGGGCTGAGGAGGAAGGAAGAATGGAAGTGACTGCTAATGGGTGGACGGTTTCTTTTTGGGGCAATGAAAATGTTCTAAAATTAGGTAGTAGTACCTTGTGAGTATACTCAAACCCACTGAATGATATACTTTAAAAAGTTAATGTTATGATATGTGAATTATATCTCAACTTTAAAAAAGAAAATCAGGAATGTGTGACAGAAAACATTTTTGAAGGACCAAGTCAGGTAGAATAGAGGCTAGCAAGAAGCTTAATTAGATTTGACAGTGTCTAGGTATTCTCAAACATGGTTGGGAGAGGGGGATTTCTGGAATTATTCTCAAAAGTGATACCAGTTCAACTTACTTTGTCACATACCTATTTCCTGTTGTAACCTGATTATTCTCATGAAATCCCCTAAATTCAGGAATTTTTCACCCTAGAAATAACCCATTACATGTCCTATGACCAAGTTTTCCCGTTCCTTGGCTTGTGGTTTCATATCCTTGTCTTAGACGGGAGGAGGTGTAAGCTCTGGGCTTACACAGACCAAAACAGTACACTTTCAGAACCTGCAAGTCATGGGGACGTCAGGAGGAAGGACAGTCAGAGTGGCTGAGAGACGCCAGGAGGAAGGACAGTCAGAGTGGCTGAGAGACGCCCTGACCTTTACTGTGTTTGGATAAGCGAGGTTATTACGGAAACAGAGGAGCCTGAGATCTGATTCTCAGGGTGATGGGCAGTTTTTGGAGGACTTTGAGGAAGGGAGTGATACGATATGATCCTTCCGGCTTCTGTGTGCAGAGTTGACTTTACGGGGGCCACAAGCCAGGAGGTCACTTCACTGCACCCCTGGAGAGACTTGGTCTTTTTGGACTCTGGGAGATAAAGTTTCAAGTAAAAGAAGGAAAGCTCATTTCCTCAACAGAGTATGAGCTGCACAAGGGCAGGGACAGCTGTCTGTATAACCATTGCCCTATCCCCACGTGATGGCAATGCCTGGCCCATTGAAGATGTTCAATAAATATGTGTTAATGCATCCTCAGCTAAAGACTGATCGCAGCGTGTAGAAAGAGACTTGAACGTCAATCAGAAGGCTTGGGTTTAAATCGCAGCTCTGCTGTATGTTTAACAAGCTGTGTGACCTTAGGCAAAATACTTAAGCCCTCTAAGCCTCAGTGTCCTCAACTGTAAAATGGGCCTAATAATGGCTACCAAGTTTTGAGAGATGAAAGGAGGGATGTGTGGGAAAGTTCCTGGCTCATGGTAAAATGAAGGGCTTGTTTTGCTCCTTTCTGAAACTGGAACCACAAGCCCAAATGAAAGTAATACTCTGGGCAGCAGTAGGGGCTTTATCAAGGGTAGAGCTGCCTTTCATTTAGTCTTGGCCATCTGAAACTTCCGATGAACATCTTTGAGTGAAGGATGAAGGTCACACTGGCAGGTGATTTCCCCAGCTGGTGTTAACCCTCCCCTTGCTAGTCAATGTTTAGAGGAGGCTGGAAGTGTGTGGGCTTTGTCCAGCAAAGCCGCCCCCCACCTGCTCCTTGCAGGGCCATGGCATCTCATAATAATTGCCCCTGAGCTCCGAAGGCACCAGGTTGTACTATTTGCTTTGGTACCAAAGGAGTCACTTGAATAATGAAAAGAATAATAGGGCAAACCAGTGCTTTGGAGCTCTTACTGAGATTCATGCCCTTTAAACACATCATCTTTACCATAACCCTCTGCAGTGGATACACAGGTACCCCTTTTGCAGATGGGTTCACTGAGGCTCAACAATACCTTGGTTTGGGTCTCCATCTCGGTTCTGTATCCTGTGTCAATATCATTGTCACTGCTGCTAATCTTTGGAGCCCTTGCCCTGCGCTGCACACTTGACCTGATCTCTTTCACCATGAGCCGTGGAGTGGGTTCTAGTATTAGTCTCTTCATTTAGCACCAAGAGATCATGTAAATGTGATGGTTATGACAAGCTTACCTGTAAACTTGGCCCTCAGTGGTTTTTGAACTCAAATTAGCATTGCAATCACCCAGAGTACTTGTGAACACACGGATTTCTGGGGTCCGATTCAGTAGGTCAGGGGTGGGTCCAGAGCATTTGCATTTCTAATGAGCTCCCACGTGCTGCTGGTACTGCTGAGCAGAGCCACACTTCAGAACCATTGAACTAAAGAGAAGGAAAAGGCAAAATATTCTAAGCTGGAATAGGTTGCAGGCTGGTCCTCTGAGCTGTCGGGTGAATTAGGGAGGACTTCCGTAGAGGCTGAGAGGCTCTGAAATACTTAATCCCTCATCACCCTCTACTTCTAGGGCAGAGAACCAGCTCACCAGGGCACCCAGCTGGGGCGACTTGTCTTTCAAAAAAACAAAATGAAGCAAAACAACAACAATGAAAAAGCAGCCCTAAAGTCTTCCTCCTTGCCCAAATCCAGAGATTTGTCAGAGAGAGGATGTGGTCGGCACCTAGAGAAATCCATCAGTTATCCTCGCTCTGGCCGGGATGTTAATTTCAGAGTCAGTGCCAGTTAGAAAATTGCAGCGCACAGAATTAAACTGGTTCTGCCTCGGTCTTCTGCCATCTTCATAAATTATTCACGTTACCCAGCGTTTAATATGCTTTCCCACTTCAGACCCTCTCCGTGACTGTTCTCCACTCTTTCATTTACAGCTGTGGAACAACTATTTTCATCTGGCGGTGGCTTTTATCACTCAGGATTCTCTGCAGCTGGAGCAGTTCTCACACGCCAAATACAACAAAATCCTGAATAAGTAGGTTGCATTTGGATCTCTTGAAAGGGGGGTAGGGGTTCATGAGAATCTCTGAGATGGTGACTGAAGCAGACATTTTTTGTTCCTCCTAGGTACGGGGACATGAGACGGCTAATTGGCTTCTCCATCCGTGATATGTGGTACAAACTTGGTGAGTAGGCACACACAACCAGACAGACACCATCTGCACAGGCCAGGCTCCTTCTTGAAGACCATCCGTTAGAGGGCCATGGGGACTTCAGCAGTGGGAGCTTGAAATAATAGTCTATCGCTGTACGCGCCCCGGGTCCTTAATAAGTGCCTGATGAGAGAGGGTGCCCATCCCCCAAATCCCACCCCCCAAAACAGCTGTGGATCTGCTTCTCCTTGGTGCCCCTGAGGGGTTAAGAACTCAAACTGGATTTTACAAGAAGGAGAAAGAGCATGACTGCTGTGGGAGTACACGTCACACGTGTGCTTTCTGCTGACTGGTGGCCGTTCTGCATCCCGCTTCCTATGTGATGTAGTGATCTACAAAAGACCCTCCAACCGCATGGGGGAGAATTGTTTCCATGGAAGACGAAGGTCTTTTGCGGTATGTTTGAGCTGAAACGTGACCCCAGAAGCTGTCCCTGCTTCAGTGAGCTGCAGGAATCCTGTGTGAGCTGAGTGGCATCTGTGGGAGGAAAGAAGGGGAGATGGAGTCCGCCAGGCATTTAGGGAGGGTCTGAGTCAGACCAGGGCTAAGGAGATCTTTATCTAGTCTTCACATCACCTCCTGCAAGATGGAAACATTACCTGCTCCTTTTACTGATCAGGAAACTCAGAGAGGGAAGCAACTTGCTTGAGATGAAACAGTGGCAAATCCCAGAGCTTGGTTTTGATTCCACGAGGCTGGGGGCCACATACCTCGCCCAAGGCCTGAATCCTGCTCCATAAATAGGTGCGGAAAGGATGAATGGGTAGATGGATGGATGAATAAATAGTAAAAAGTAATGAACCATTTTCACCTCCGATTTTTGTGCACCCTCCTTGACTCTCTGCTGCCGAATTGCTCTGCCCTGGGCCCGGATGTGGGCCCTCTTCAGTCAAGCACTTGCAGTGCTGTGCCCATCTCTTAGATTCAACCTGTATCACCTCCCCTGACTTTGCTTCTTGCCTCCCCAGACATCTTAGTGTCTTTCAGTTCCCATCTGATTTCCTGGACAGCCGTTCCTCACCCTTTCCAGCAAGGCCCGTTCGTTGTGGGGAAAGCACAGTGGATATCAGCCTGGGTTTTGTGTTTGCTGGCAGCAACTCAACTCAGGCCAAGAGCACATACTGGTAACAGGAGGGTTGTGGACTGGCTCACAAAATCAAAGTGAGAGCTGGGGAACCAGGCCCAGAACAGACTCTACATCTCTGCCTGGGGCCCCAAAGCCAGGGGACTGAGTGACACTGGGCCTAACCTGGGGAAACAGCATCTTCTCCCAGGGTGCTTACGAGGATCATGAGAGCAAATACTGGGAGAGTGAGGCCATGGAGGCCACACCCATATCAGAGTTTTTATCATTATTTTCACCCTCTTGCCATCAGGAGGGAGCCTCATTTTCCTGTTCTAGCTCAGTAGTCATCAAAGCCAGGCCTGTGTCACTAAGGCCTGAAGGGCAGGGCCCGGGCAGGGCCCAGGCAGGTAATGTAAAAGAGTGAAGGGGCTGATGTATGTTAAACCCACAGAAATCCATAAAGCAGGGTACTGTCAACATTTGGGGTTGGACAATTCTTTGTTGTGGTGGCTGCCCTATGTATTGTAGGATACGTAGTAGCATCCCTGACCTCTAGCCACCAGATGCCTACCCACCAGATCCTCCTTAGTTGGGTTAACCCAAAAAAGTCTCTAGACATTGCCAGATGTCATGTGTGTGTGTGTGTGTGTCTGTGTGTGTGTGTGCACGTGCATGTGTGTATACAGAATTACCCCCATTTGTAAGCCACTATCATAAATAAATACCATCTCTGCCCTGTTTTTCTAGAACAGCATACCTTTCTCACTCTATCTTTTGTTTTTCCACTTTGGATAATGACAGGGATGTAAGAAATACTTTATGCTTCATTCACCATTACCCTGCAATAGGGAAAAACAAAAAAGCATAGTGCCAGTGAAGGCCTACCTGGTAGCCAGCATCTGGCCTCAGGGGTCAGGATTATAGGAAGGAGTAGGTGGGCCTGCAGCAGAGTGAAGCAGATGTGCCCCAGCTAAAAGGGGCAGTTGCTGTCCTGCTCTGGTTGACTGCCGTCCTTTTACAATGCAAGGCCGACACTGTCACATCTTCCGTTTTTTCAAAAGGAGCCAGGAAACATAATTTTTAAATGCATTTTCCAGTTTATGAATATTGGTGATAACTAATTGCAAGTTTTTAAAACACTGAATGTGTCCAGTGAAACATGGGGCCCAGATTCGGTTTGCATATGAGTTTGCGTTCTTTGCTTTACAACAGCAAAGAGGAGGTAAAGCCGTGGTGGGCTTCCTTTCCCAGATCTACATATCAAGCGTTGCCAGAATTGCAAAGCAGGGATCTGTGCTTTGTTTGTTTCTAGTTCTTCCACACAGCCTGCTCTTTTCTGAATGTCCTTCATTGCCGTTGTTTTGCACACAGAAGATTTTATTTAGATATAGATTATGTTTTGGCAGGCGTTCCTGTGTTCCCAATTATGCTGATGAATGAAAAGATGTTACCAAATATTCCACCTGCTTAGAATCACAGAACATCAGAACTGGAAGGGCCCTTTAGAGATCATATTGTCCAGCATTTTTCAAACGTCTATTTTTAGCTGAGGACCAATAAAAAAAAATCCTGCTCAACACAGAAATTGGATGAAAGCCAAGCTATTCTAATTGAAGTCGAGTGGGGGGCCCAGAGCCCATTATAATGGGCCTCTCCTGAGCTCCCATGTAGAGCCCTGTGGATTTTCTGGGGAGAAATCCTGAAGTACTTCAGAGAATAGTTTGAAGCTACAGGTCTGGTCCAACCCACCATTTTACCAATGAGGAAACTAAGGCACAGAGAGACAAAGAGGTGTGTACGGGATCCTGGAGTGGATTAGAGTTAGATTCAGGGCAAGTACCCTGGCACGAGTGTTTGTCCAGAAGCATCACAAACTTCTTGATGTATTCAAGTACCTGTAGGATGAATTAATGTAATTAAAAGATATACTTGTTAGGGTTTGGGGGTTGCAAGAAAGAGATGCTGACTGTGGCCGCCTTAATCAGGGAAGGTACTTATGGGAAGGGGAAGGGGAAATGGGCTACGAAGGGTAGGGCCAGAGACACTCAAGGATCCACGACAGGTGGTGTGACATTGCCTTCAGAATGTTCCCTCCCAGCATCACTCTGCTAAAGGTCCAGTCTCCAGGGGACACCATTCTATTGGCCTTCCTTGGATGACCTCTCCATCCATGCCCCCACCAAGCCTACATCCATCAAGGGAGGTAGAATTTCCCAAAGGAAAACGTTCATGGAGTTATGAGAGGTCAGACAAAGGCACAGATGTCCACAGCAGAAAACAAAAAGTAAAGGATGCTGCTGGCAAGGATGGCGGAGGCTCCAAGGAAGAGGAAGGTATATCAGCCTGAAGGGGTTTTCCTGCTGCTAATTAGTTACATTGCTGCCTTCTCTTTGCCTATCTCCTTCAGGGATAAGGGGAGGCAGAGTGAATGGATGGTTCCCCATCCCCACCCCACTCCGCGTTCTGCCAGATGATGTCATTAGCACACTTTCTCTAACGTGCTAATGAGGTTAATCTGCTAATCCAAACCAGGACTAAGCACTGTATACATGAGGGCCCAGTGTAGTGAGAACACTGCCTTGGGTAATGATGGGTTTTAAAGTGCAATTTGTGGAATATCCAAGACAGAGTGAAACTTAGAAGCTATCTGTGGCAGACGAGGCTGAGTGCCCACACAATAGCCATTCCATCCTTCTTCCTGGCTAAGTGATCCCTGATTTTTTTTTTCATGATCACAATTTGCTCAGTTAACAATGACTTATAACAGGTGATGGCCATGTGACCCTGCTCTAGCCAATGAGAATCAGAAGAAATAAACTTCCTGGGGCTTCAGGAAAACATTTTTTTCCCAATTAAAGTAAAAGGAAGGGGGACAAATTCAATGAGCACAACACATTTTTTGCCCATAGTCTTTCCCCCTCTTCCTTTCTGGGAAACAATAAGATGCCTGGAGGTGTGGTAGCCACCTTGAAGCCATGAAGACCAGAGTCACACCCTAAGGATGGAGGAGCAGCTCTGGACTGACCATCTCTGGCTTCTTGTTAAGGAAGAAAACTAAAGCAGAACTTATTCGGTTTAGCCATGGCGATCAGATTTCTGCTACATCCCCATCTGATACATACATCATCTAATTCAATGCCCTGATTTTACAGGTGAGGTCACTGAGGCCCAGAGAGGCACAAGGACATTCCCAAGGTCAACAACAAATCAGTGACTCAGCTGAGGCAAAAGAGCCAGACTCTTGACCTCAAGTCCAACGTTCTTACTAATAATTTGGTTCAGAATATGCAGATTACTTTCCAAGAGTATGAAATAGCCAACTGCGTTTTTCAAAGACTGCTGATAATGAGTAAATCATGATGCGTGTGAAGTTTTAAACTTTTGTTTTAATGCCCAGTGCAGTCAGGGCATCATCACCATGATCGTCAGTATCATCATCTTTTTCTCATCAGGAGAGATTTGAGCAACCCTGTGATTATAAGATAGCTAATTGCAAAGATAATCCCAGGCTGGAAGATTATTCAGGGAAAAGTCTAGACATCTGTGTGTGTGTGTGTGTGTGTGTGTGCGTGCTTTTGTGAGAGAGGGTACATGCAGGGAGGTCTTTATGGAGAGAAGGACCATATGTTGGTACTAGGACCCAGCCACTAAAGGGTTAATGCCATTTGAGTCTTGGAATCCTGGGATGATGCCAAATATAATGTACTCTTCCTGATAACGTAGCATCATAACATTTGATTTCTGCTTAGAGTGAAGCAATGCACGTTTTGCCAAAATAACTGTACTTAACCATCCCACATTCACTTGGGTTAATGCTGGTCTGCTGTGTTAACAGTCTTCATGGGAAAGAAAGACAAATTCCAGCGGCTGGCATCATGGCCTCACACGTGGGGAGGTCACTCCCGGCAGAGCTGTGAGAGCAACTGCACCATTACGTTTTAAGCATCTGTGGGGTGCCCAGCTTGGTGCTAAGCTCCAGGGAAGGGCGGGAGAGTTGGGAAAGGCACAGTCCCTGCCCTGCCTGGAAGAGCCTACCATCCGGCTCTGGGAGTAGAACAAACTAAGAGTGTAAAGAACAAAGTAAGAGCATGTTCTTTAATGTGGAATGTGTGGTGGAGACTCAGGAGTTCAGGCAAACAGGAGGATGGCTCTTTTGAGTAAATGGCTCTTGAAGTAGACCCCAGGGTGGTCAGAACTGAAACAGAGGGGAACGGGGGAGGGGCAACTGTTCCAGGAGAGCAACCAGCCTAAGCAAGCATGACTTCTTAGAGTTGGGCAGAAGCTGCTGGGAAGAAATACGAAATGGGATTAGAAAGGCATCCATCCATCCACCCATTCATTGATTCATTTAACAACAAATATTGAGCACTGTGATAGGCAGAATAATAGCTCCCCAAAAATGTCCAAGTCCTAACCCCCAGAACCTGTGTATAAGTGACCTTACATGGCAAAGTAGACTTTTTAGGTGTAATTAAGGATCTTGAAGATGGTAAGAGTATCCTGGAGTATCCACATGGACCCAATGCAATTACAGTGTCCTTATAAGTGAGGAAAGGAGGCAGGGGAGTCAGAGAAAGATTAGAAAAAGCAACACCATTGGCTTGAAGATGGAGGAAGGGGCCATGAACCAAGGAATGTGGGCGACCTCCAGAAGCTGGAGAAGGGAAGGAAACAATTTCCTCCTTAGACCCTCCAGAAAGAACTCAGCCCTGCTCACACTTGACTTTAGCCCAGCGAAACCCATTTCAGACTTCTGACCTCCAGAAGCATAAGATTAATCTGTGCTGCATTAAACCACCGTCTGTGGTGATTTATAATAGCAGCAACAGGAAATGAAGACAAGTACCCTGTGCCAGGCACTATGCCTGTAGCTGAGGCTACAACTGAAAACAGTTGTAGTTAGAGACATAGCCCCCAACCTCAGGGACTTTGCACTGAATAGTAACAAACTAATTGTGGAGCTATTTAATTATGGTTGCAAGGGGACATAGCTGTAGAGCAGAAGCTGGGGGCGTCCAGAGAGTGTGTAAAGAACTCCTGCCTAGTGAGTGAGCTGAGGGGGCCTTGATGAGGAACGGGGGGAGCCCTGAGCTCCAAAGCAGTGCTGTCCTAAGGAACTAGCATGTGAGCCACCTGTCTAAATTCAAATTCTCTAGTGTCCAAATTTTTTTTTAAGTATTTAAAAAGCAGTGAAATTCGTGTTAACAATATGTTTTATTGAACCCCATATTCCAAAGTGTTATCATTTCAACATGTAACCAATATAAAACATTACTGAGATATGTTACCTCTTTTTGGTTTGTTTTCCAGAACTCTTTCTTTGAAATCTAGTGGGTTTTTTTACACTTACAGCACATCTCAGCTCGGAGTAGCCTTATTTCAAGTGCTCAAAGACACATGTAGCCAAGTAGCTTCCATACTGGATAGAGAACGAGTAAGATTTACTTGTGGAGGCGGTGGTGATAGGATTCAGGGCGGTGATGGGGTCAGGGAGCGGGAGGGAAGAGCATGGTGGGCAGAAGGGGGCAGTGTGCAGGCCTGAGGAGGGGGAAGCAGGGCGAACCGGAGGAACAGGAGGCAAGCCAGTGGAGGGAGGCTGGGGTGTGCAGACGGAGCATCGGGCCAAATGGGCCTGCGGAGCAGTGGGACCCATGGAAGGACTGTAAGCTGTGGACCAACATAATCAGACGGGGGCTTTTCAGACATCTTTGAGAACAGATAAGAACATGTTTCTATCGGATAGAGAAGGGTTTAGAGGGTGGTGAATGTCAGCCATGGGAGATCAGATACGTCTAATCCAACCTTCTTCCCGTGCCAGCGCTTTACTCTAGAGGTGAACAAACAAACTGACTGGACTGAGAAGTTCCGTGAAAAGCCCCAGGGGGCTCCATGAGGTCGGACCCGGTCTCCTCACATTGCTTTTCCAGAACCCGCCCTACGCTGAGCTTGTACTGCTCAGCGTCATCATCATAACCAGCATCGACACTTCCTGAGCCTTTCTGATGAGCCAGACCCTGTACAAAGCCCTTTGTTTTAAGCTTCTCAACGATTCTTCCAGACAGGGATTATGATTATTACCTCCATTTAACGGATGAGATAACAGAGGCTCAGGGACATTAAGTGACAGGCACAAAGCCACACGGCCTGGAGTGGCAGTGGGGGGACTTGACCCAGGTTATCAGGGCCCGGAGGGAAGCCGGGGCCGGGCACGTTCTGGGTAACGAGGAGAGAAACAACCGCCTGTCTTAGAGCAGTGCTGGGAGGGCGATTTTCCAAGCCTGGGAAGGTGGAGCAGACATCTGTGTTCTTTCTTCCTCTTTTGAAGTGAATGAGTGGTCTTTCCTGAGCAGCCCGACTTTATTTCAGAGTCCCCAAGAGGCTTGCGGGACGCTGAAATCCAGAGGGTGGTAACTTGCCCTCATCCCATTCATTTCAGGGTCTGTGCCAGCCCTCGCAGGGCCTCACGCTCTCAGCTCGAGCGCGCCTGGTGCCCTGTCAGCCCCCTGAGGTGAGCAACTTGCCCACCTTCATTCTCAGCCTGGTTCACGCGATTG
The DNA here is from genome assembly GCF_963455315.2 of Globicephala melas. Classification (NCBI taxonomy): domain Eukaryota; kingdom Metazoa; phylum Chordata; class Mammalia; order Artiodactyla; family Delphinidae; genus Globicephala; species Globicephala melas. The sequence continues at coordinate 144,952,763 of NC_083316.1, forward strand.
TCTCCTCCCTTCCTTCTTCCTTTTTTCTTTCTTTGTTTCTTTTTTGCCAGGTCGCCTTCTTAGTGCCCTCAGACCCTTGGCCTGCAATCTCACGGTCTCTTCCTGAGAGGGGTGATAGACAAGGCCATTGCACAGACTGGAAACTGAGGCCAGAGAGCACAGGGGACTGCTTTCCACCAGCACACCTAAGCTCTTCCCTGTGCTCTCATTACCACCAGATCCTTTCCTGAAGCCTGTGTACCTCGGCATTTGGATTTATCCTGCTGGCTTATCGGCACTTTGTATCTGTTCCCAGTGAGAGTCCGCTTCCATTATGTGAAAAAGACCCTCTCGCCCATTCCCTTCCTTGCCTTTTTTTGAAAACAACAGCAGACGTGTCCCTCGAATGAGGAATTTTTTTTTCCCAAATGAGTTTGCATTCACTTAGCCATAAATATGTTCTCTGTGTTTGTGTGCCTGTGTGGGCATCTATGATGATAAAGGCACACATTCAGATTACTTGAACACAAAATCCAATGTGCTGAAATTCCATTTTTGATGTAAATGAATAAACTTTCTTTCTGGAGCGTTGTAAGTGCCGTTGAAATCACACTGCATTTAGAGAGCAGCATCTCTTTCTCTCCTCTTTCCCTATTCTTCCAAACATCTCTTCCACTGAATGCAGGTCCAAAGTGTCTAAGAAGTCCCTGGTCCATGGATGTCCGCTCTTTATTTTAAACCATCTTAAATATATCCTTATCAGACCCAATGCCCTCCAGTATTCTAAAGGCCTTTGTTGTATAAGCAATTTCTCCATTCCATGGTGGCTTATCTGACAGTTTCTCATTTACCTTCTACTTATTATTGCAGTCGACTTTGAATTTTAAAACCCCACTGAGGGTTTAAAGGATCTTGAAGGACTAAATCAGAAACCTAGATTAGCAGTTACTATAAACCTTCAGGAAAGCTCGTTTTTTTCCCCCTTTTTTTCTCTTTGGATCAATGTGAAGTACAATCCAAATACATCCTATAATGAAGCTGATATCCTGGTTAAGTGTCTTTATATTTCACTCAACTCTCTGCCAGCCGTCATCATTTCATTCTCACTAGCCAAAGATATTCCGAGGATGATGCCTTTTTTATCTGAATTCTGGGGAAATACTCACTCCAACCTTAAGCCTCATTTAGGCTGAATTAAAATTCATTTTCTTGCCGCCTTCCCTCTTGGCTCCTTTTCTCAGCTTTAGTCGAAAGCAGCGGCGCCAGGCTGTACGCCGTACCGCCTGAGTTTCTGCACCCCAGGAGCTCTCCCCCCCAGGCGGAGACCACCAGTGTGCATCCTGACAATGGGGAAAACCAGGATGGGCTTCTTAGCTTCTGAAACTCAGGAAAAGAAAGACGCAGCTGCTGATGAAACACCTGGGTGTCAGCTCAGTGACAGGGTTGCTGGGATAGCCTTGCCCATGCTCCCTAGGAAATCCCCGCAACTCTTAAGTGCCCCTCTCTTTTCCCCTCCTCTGCCACATCTGATGTGTGTATTCTGAGGAGTCTGATCCGTTCTGCTCAACAAGGCTGCCCTTCACGGTTCGTTTTGGCCAAACATGACAGCAGCAATAGCTAACACTATATGACGTGCCAAGCACCGTCCAGGGTGCTTGATAAATAATAATTCATTTATTCTTCACAACAACCCTATGAAATAAATACTGTTATTCTCTCCCATTACAGATGAGGACACGGAGGCCTCAAGGGGTCAACTTGCCCAACATCACATAGCTAGTTGATGGCAGAATCCATTTACATAATTCAGGCAATCTGCATCCAGAATCGGTGCCCTTCACCACTGGGCCACGCTACCCCTCCCTCTCGGTGCTGATTCTCCCGGGCTCTGGGCTAAGTATACACAGACATGTTTTCACATGGTCTTCTCAACAGGTGGGCATTGTCATTGCATTTTTATAAGACACATATCCAAGTCACATAGCCAGTGAGTGTAGGAGCTAGACAAATTTATTTACTCATTCAGCAGACATTTACTGAGGATCTAATATGTTCTATGCTCAGTGCTACAGATACAACAATAAGAACAGACATGACCTCTACTCTCACAAAGCTCTCTGTGGGGGGAGGCAGACGTTTATCAAATGAAGCCATCATTGCCAAGTTGACTAAGAAGACAGACCTCCAACCAGTGCAGTATCTGACATAGCTGGCAGTGGGGTGGGCATGCAGTAGGGCTTTTCTCAGCCCATCCATCCATGAGAAGCCAGGTGGTAATGGGCAGATGTTGGGGAAAAGGCAGCGGAAAATATTACCAACAAAGGAGCTGTGTGTGCACGGGTCTGGCAGTGAGGAAACAAGGTGAGCTTGTGACAGTGGAACCAGGCCAGTGTGGCAAGAATGCCAAGAGCCAGGGGAGGGGACGCAGAAATGTCTTGAAATGAGGCTGAAGAAACAAGAACTTGTAGTTTCTCTGACCATAAGTGATGTTTTAACTCCCGCTATTACACTGACCATACTTTTATAGCAGGTTCTTGGCAGCAAAGTTTGCTTTTCTTGTTTTCCTGAAACAGTTGGTAAAAGCATGTTTTCCAAATCTCAGGAACATGGCTTGTGTTGCAGACAGACATAATTTCAAGTACCCCTCTGATTTGCCATCACTAGCGTATTCCGTCAGGGCCCTATTTGCAAAGGAGATGATGCAGGTGAAAACCCTTATACACAGCGACGTGCTTTACACACGCCTGGGTTATTATCCTTAACAACGGAGCTTGTTTTGGAAGATGCACATGTCTCTTACAAGAGTGGATGTACGTAAAGTGTCCAAAATGGTGCCTGGATCCCGGTAAACAACTATATCAGTGTTAACTATTGCTTTTACAATCTTGCCTCCCTTTTTTTCTTTCCCCAGGCATGGTCTGAGAACCTGCGCATCATGAAAACTGTCTCATGGGTCCATGTCCCTCTTCTCTTTCAGGCCAGAACAAAATCTGCTTCATCCCAGGCATGGTGGGACCTATATTAGAGATGACACTTATCCCTGAGGCTGAGCTCCGGAAAGCCACCATCCCAATCTTCTTCGACATGATGCTGTGTGAATATCAAAGGAGTGGGGATTTCAAAAAGGTAAAAAATGAGGCTGGAAACTCATGCCAGCATCCCTAATCCCCAGCCCATTTCTCCATAATGATATCCTTGCTCCATCTGCCTGGACCTCATTCAGAGGCTTGACGGTAGGCTGGGGACCTTTATTCTGGTACCCTGAATGAGCTGGCAGCTCGGATTTGGTCAGTATTCTATCACACTTTCCTGCCCGAGGCCGAGATTAAAATGCACTTTCTTGCTGTGTATCAGCGTGGTCCCTTTCTCAACAGGAAATAGTAAGGATTCTATTTCTGTACCCAAGAGCCCCCTCAAGGTGTGTCCAAAGGCCCCCTCCCTCCCACCTGCCCCAACGGGACACCCACCTCTGTCCAGCACTTCTGCTCTGGGATGACTCAGAAGATCTGAATAGCTGAGAGAGAGCCTACCCCGCCAGGTGTCAGACCTGGCCATGCGTCAGGGTTGACAGCAAGTAGAGCCCAAGGCCCATACGTAGGGAGGCCCCGCAGACCTGCCGCGGGGATGGAATGGGAGGCTTTCCCCAGCATGTAGGGAGTGGGCCACCTGTGTCAAACGCGAGGGCCACTGACCGAGCATTGAAAATCCTGTCAAACTGGAAGGATAAGGACCGTTTTCTGGGCCCAGTCACTCCAGATGCTTCTGCCAGTGGAATAAGCGCTGGTTTCCACAACAGTTTCCTGGCAACATTCAGTAGTCACTCCCAGTTTAGGAAGGTGTGTCTAAGTCCTGCCAAGTTTGCCTTAGCAGTACCTCCAGGTCTCGCCCTCCTGTCCGCTCAGCCCCCTTCTCACCTGGTGCTCCGCCTAACTGGGCTCCGTGCCCTCTCTCCGGCCTTGCCGCATTTCTGCCTCTCATTCTATACCACGTCTGGCCGCCAAACAGTTTTCCTTAAAACAGGTATCTGAGTGCCTTCTAAAAGGCAGCAGATTCCCAAGTGCTTTTCCTTAAAATCCTTGCAGACCTTACCCTCCCATTGTTCACTGGTTCTCTAATCCTCACCAAATAAAGCCCAAACCCTGTCTCCTGCATTTCAGGCCCTCCTTGCTCTGGCCTTCCATCAAATGTTCCAGCCATTTCCTCCAACTCCTTCCTCCCACCTCACCTCCAGGCAACCCCCACCCCCCACCCCCACCAGCTCACCTGAATTGCGTTGCCTTGGTGAGCATCCTCCTTCATGTTTCCTCTTCCTCGGGTTCTCTGCCACATTCACAGTCCTTCCTGCCAACATCGTCTACACTCCTGCCAATCCTGCAAAGCCCACTGCAACGCTCATCCTTTACGAGATCTTTGCCCTCTATTCCTGTGTCATTCCAGCTGTCTGAGGTATCCTTATTATACACTGCCTTGCACTAAACTCATTTCTGCATCTTCCTCATCTTCATGTCATTAAAGTGATGATGATGGTGACAATGACTGCCATTAACTGGGCGTTTACTCTGTGTCAAGCACTGTAAATAACTTCCATACAGTAGTTAGTTCATGGGATGAACTTTTTATTACAACCCTGTGAGGTAGGCAGCATTACCACCCAATTTTAAGATGGAAGTGCTGAGGCTTAGAGAGGTGAAGTCACTTACCCGAAGTCACACATCAAGAAAGAGGCAGAGCAGAGGTTGCAACACACAGATCACTACAATCCCAAGCCCAGGCTGTGCCCACTGCACCATCCAGCCACTGGCCTCGTCGCAGTAAGTGCTGGCTGAATGAAAGAACGAGTGGCATCCTTGCAAGCAGTGCCTTCTCAGAAAATGTTCCGTGGAGCTCTAATCCCACCAGATGCTCTATGGAAGAGGGTTTCGAGGTTAAATACCTTGGGAAGCCCCTGCATGCCATAACCCCTGTTGGAGACTTCCAGTGCACATTAACGTAGCCAAGGCACTGAGCTGTTCCACAGTAAACAGACCTGTTGAATTTCTCAAATTTGTTTCTTGAAGAAACAGCCATTGGATGTGCCAATCACTTTGGGAAAGGTGGTTCTAAGAGGAAAGAGACTAGTTAGCTGTGATGATCTCAGTGTGAGAGGGTGCGCTCCCCGCCCAGGGACTGGTGGGAGCTCTCTAGTCCCAGGAAGGCTGGTGACCAGCTGCCCCCCTGCAAGGAGCCTGTAAAGAAATCAGGTGAGGAGTTCAGATGGAGAAAGACACCATATCCAACCAGCTGGGGTGGGGGAGTAGAAGGCGCAGCCCTGGATCGAGTGTTTGATGGTTGTCTGGAATCTGCTGCCTTTTAAGGGGCGGGGGGGAAAGTCTGTGAAGCTTGGGAACCTGTGAAGGGCACAGTACATGGGATGAAGGGCATCGTGCTTCCCCTCAGGTCAGCACTTCCCGCAATGGTATGGGCACCAGCTGGCTCAGAAGATGTCCTGGGAGCAGGTGTGCAAAAGATACACTCCCAGTACTGATGGTATACAATGTACGAAGGAGAAGCGCACCCAGGTCCTTTCTGGATTACAACCTGACAGTTGTGTTTGGTGGCCTCATGTCTTCCGAGGCTTGCCTGTCATGTGATTTTCCTGCCCTAATGGATTCCCTTATTGAGGCATCCCTGTGGCATGCACCCACCTATTCCCCATGAATGGGGTCATCCCTGGGCTCCTCGCTCCAGGCATGTGTTCATCGTTAGCTCCTTCCCCAGTTGCTTCTCTTCATTGCTACCTTATCAAAAGGGATGGGACAGTCAGGCTGACTAATGGGGCAGCTTCCCATGTGAACGCAAGCTGCATGCTTGATGGGAGCCCAGCTGTGGGATGAGCAGACCCAGGTGTTACCGCTTGGTTCGGAGTAAGCAGCCATGGACGGTGTCCCCAGGAAAGGGAGGAAGCATGGCCCCCATGAGCCCCAAGCTGCCCTGATGGCCAGATCCAGAATGAACCGCAGAACCGGGGTTTGAGACCCAGCAGGCCTCGTGTGCAAGCTGGTATTAGTGCACGATGCCAAACAATGAGATAAGGGAAGAACCACGTGCCCAGAAGATGACAGGGTTCCCTTTCTAAAATGTGGGTTTTAATGGAAATAGCAGAGCTCACAGGAGAACTTAGCAGGGCCTTTGCTCCTGGCTCACGCCAGGCCCTCTGGCCTGATACCCAATGTCGTGTAGTTCCTTTGCTGTCGTCCCTTTGCTGGGCTCTTCCTCTGATTTCTTCGCCTGAAGAATCCTAGTCATCCTTCAGCTGAGGCCTCACATGTTGGGAAAGCCTTTCCTGCTTCTTGGGGCAGCGGAGCACCTGGATGCAAGAGACCAAGATTTGTTCCAGCAGGATGAGCATGGACGGAACTGGGACAGGAAGAGGGTAGACTCTGAGTGGCTGGGCTGGGGAGAAGGAGGCTCCAGGGCAGTCTCTCTGCTATAAGTTTCTTATGCAACCTCATCACCAGGTTTCCCTCCCTCCCCCTCTAGCCCCAATTAAATGCCCGATGCATTTGACTGACAGCCGTTACCCGTCAGGAGTACATCACTTCACCCCAGACCGTCTCTGTCTTTAACTGGGACGGATTTCATGTCTCTGGTACACTCCATGATTCCCGTGGTGGGGCTGTGGACCGCAAGAGGGGCCTTGAGTTGGCCACGCTGTGGCTGGCGTGGCCATGCCCCAGTTAAAGTGAAATGCATCCAGTCCTACCTGCGTGGAGCTCAGGCATGTCACCTGTGCCCCATAGCATGACAACCTGCTCATAGGTCTGCCTCCATCACAAGACTGTGAGCTCCTCTTTGAGGGCCAAAGCGGTTCCCTCAGGCCTGAACTCCCAGCACCTGTCAAGTGCCTGACGGGAATGTGACGTGAACCATGTCAACGTTCTCAGTATGAATGGAGGCATTTAGACCTCCATCCCACCACTGCCTTGGTACAGAGAGGAACATTCCAGTAAATGTTTTTATAATGTAGGATAATGAGGGTGGCTGACCACTGCCTGAGTAACCCCATAGGAGGCTGGGTAGACCAGCTGTCTTGCTGGCCAAGTCTTTGTGGAGGGAGGGACTGTGGGCTTTCTAGATGATGTTGGTGGGAAGGAATGAAGGTCCTGGGATGTAGAGAGGAAGTAGGGGGGTTACCTATGAGGCAGATTGTAGAACAGGATTAGGTACTAATCAGCAGGAGGGTCTGAGCTCTCAGCAGGCAGGAGATCCAGAGAGGATCCCTTTCTCAGAGAAGGAAGAGATAATAGCATTTGACAGCAGCACTTAAAACAGTGCCTGGAACACAGCAGGAACTCAATAATTGCTTGTTGAATGAATTAATGGACAAAGATACCAGTTTGGCAGATTCCACTGAGACTGAGTGTTGGCATGGAGTGAATTGGTGATTCAAATGGCTTAGAACATAATGTGGAAAAGTGCAAATCAATTCACTAAATATGTACTGAGCACCTACTGTCTTCTGGACACTGTGCTTTGGAGTCAGATAGACTTGCTGCTTATCAGCTGAATAAATTTGGGTAGGTTAGTTAACCTTTCTCAGTCTCAGTTTTTCATCCCTAAAATGTGTATCATAATACCATCATAGGTTCCCAAACTCAAGCTCCATGGGTGATGAAATGAAACAGGAAGAGATGAGATAACTCAAAGAAAATTAGGAAGGTGCACCAACTTGTATCGGCGTCCCTCCTCACATGACACTGTCTCCTCCAGCTTCCTCCCATGTCCGCTTCCACCTGCCCCAGGACAGCCAGCATTTAGTTAACAAAGGAGACCACAGGCTGACTTACTGGTGCCAGTTTCTGGCCTGTCACACTATCTCTGCCCCCTCCCGTGTCATAGTCAGCACTTTACCTTTTTTTTTTAAAGGAATTTTGCCTTTTTCTTTTTTAATTTTATTTATTTATTTTATTTATTTTTGACTGTGTTGGGTCTTCGTTTCTGTGCGAGGGCTTTCTCTAGTTGCGGCAAGTGGGGGCCACTCCTCATCGCGGTGCATGGGCCTCTCACTATTGCAGCCTCTCTTGTGCGGAGCACAGGCTCCAGACGCGCAGGCTCAGTAATTGTGGCTCATGGGGCCAGCTGCTCCGCGGCATGTGGGATCTTCCCAGACCAGGGCTCGAACCCGTGTCCCCTGCATTGGCAGGTAGATTCTCAACCACTGCACCACCAGGGAAGCCCAGCACTTTACCTTTGAAGGTAGCTGAGGAAGGGCTCTTGATCCCTAAATTTCACACTTTGGAGGGGCCCGGCTCCTATCAAAGACATGTTCTAGGCAAACAAGATGATGAAAATAGCCAAGAGGTTCTAAAGCAGTCAAGAGAGGCAGAGGAAACAGTGCAGGGAAGGCATGATGCAAATGTGAGGCCCACGTGATGTCATTCTGCTGCAGCAGGAGGTCTGGACTCCTAGAGCTCACCCCCGTTTTCCTGAGTGTTTAAGATGGGTATTGGGCCCTGTGGCATGTAACTTTTGTGAAAGTAACCTGAGGATGCTCCTTAACAAATATCCATGTTGCAGGGGTGGGGGAAGGAGTCAGTGATGTGATGCAGTCTTGTAGTGTGGATGAAATGGGATTAATTTGGAGAAGCCAGAGCTGCGCCCTAAGCTCTGCATAGTGACAGTGTCGGGGGGTAAGGCCTGTCATGCTGACGTAACGTAGTGTGTGTTTGGGAGTGTATGGGACCCTTGGGAGGACCCTAAGTCAAGCCCATCCATCCTTTGAAACCCAAGACAAAGGTCCCACGTTGCCTGTTTCCTGATTTGTAAATGAGGCTGATGATATCCATTTCCCTTGACTGTTGTAATATGATGCTAATGAAGAGGACAGTGTCAACAATGTCATGATGATGATGGCTACCAAATATGAAGCACTTACCCCGTGCTAAGCGCCAGGCCAGGCCTTTCACATGTGTTTTCCCATTAACTTCTCGCCACAGCACTATAAAGTCGGTGCTGTTTTAAATTTCCATTTAATAGATGAGGAAACTGAGCCTCAGAAAGGCTTATTAACTTGCCCAACATCACATGGTGGGGAAAACAGTCAAAGCACGACTCAAACTAAGTCTGTTTGTTGTCAAACCCTGTGGTCATAGCCACTCCTGAGCAGAGCACAGCACTGGCCCCGGCAGCCCAAAGGGCCAGAGTCTACCCTGGGACATGCTTGACTGAGGCCTTCCCTCTCTAACCCACTCCGGAGGGTTCAGGCATGGCTGGCGTCCTCAGCTCTGCACATTCCTGGAACCTTGTAATTTCCCTCCCTGTGGGCTCTTTTGTGACCCTGAGACAAGTGCTTATTTAGCCCATCCGCTTCTTGGCTCTAAAGGAAAGTTCATCTCATGAGGAGGAATCGTGCCAGCATTTATCATTGAACAATTTAGACAAAAAAGCTGGTTTTCTCCCCCGAGAACTGCTTTCCAGTAACATTCAGCGGTAATAACAATAACATTAGCAGCAATCATAAGATGACAAGCAAACCCAGTGCATACTTGAGCCTACGCACTCCCCTAGTGCTTCATAAATAAAATTTCCCCAGCCCTCCCAACTACCCCATGAGGTAGGCACCACTGTTATTCCTATAATATTGATCAGAATCAACAAACTATGGCCCCAGACCGAATCTGTCCTGCCACCTGTTTTTGTAAATAAAGTTTTACTGGACTGGAGTCATGCCCATTTGTTTTTGTATTGGCTACGGCTGATTTGGCGCTGTAACAGCAGAGGTGAGTCGTTGTGACAGAGACTGACCCACGACGCCTAAAATATTTACTATCTGGCCCTTAAAGAAAATGTCTACTGAGCCCTGATATAAACTATGACACTGAGGATTAGAAAGACCTACTAGCTTTCCCAAGATGGTGGAGGGGATGGAGGAGACATTGAAAGCCAGTGCTTACTTACCCCAACCGTGGCCTAACGTCAGCACCTACTCTTGTAGTCCCTTGGCTATATTTCTTCCTGCCCTAGGCTTGACACAGTATACACGTCTAATCGTGCTAGCCCCCAGTCCCCGACTTTGGATGACGCTTGACATGCTTAACAAAATGCATCACGTAAGGGGCGTGATTCACGTGTAGAGTGGCAGCCCAGACCCTCGCCATATTGGCCTCTGTCTAGGTCTCCGTTCTGATTTCCATCCTTTCTTGCTTGAACTCTCTGCTCCAGCTGAACGCTCTCCTCATTTTTCTCCACGTTCCAAGCTCCACACCTTTGCTCAGTCCATCCGCCCCCCCGACACACACACACATAGAATGCCTTTCCTTTTCCTATTTATCACAATCCTACCCATCTTTCCAGGCCTGTGTATCTCCTTCCATAAATCTTCCTCAACCGTGGAAACTCACAGGAAATTCTCTCTCAGCACAAGCTGTATCAGCACAAGCTTCTGGTCCTTACCTTTGGCCCTTAGCCCACAAAAGTGAGGGAACAACGGCCCCACGGATGATATGTGAAGCAGAGGGAAAGTGAATCTGGGCTCTGCCTTCCGTCACCGAAAGATTCCAGCCAACTCGACTGGGCTTGATCCTTTGTGCACTGGAAAGAGCCTGCCAATGTCTCTGCCATTCATCTGAGACTTCAGACAAGCCACTTAAACTCTCTGGGCCTCTATTTCATCTGTAATAATAACTGACACTTACTGAGGGTGGTGCTAAGCAGGGGCTGGCTGTTTTTCATGCATTATAGCATTTCAAGGTGATCCTTGACTTCCAGACCTCATGGAGTTATTGTGAGGACTGAGGGTAAAGGGGCTGAGTTAGGATCCAGGAGCGCCCAAGGGCTCCCTGGACCTTGTTGAGCTTTGCCGAGAACCTCCCTCCCTTCGCTAAGTGCCAGTTTCTTATCTACTGGTAAGAAGGGAGATGGGTGGACTGCATGATTTGGATGGACTCATCAAGGCATGATATTAAAACAGTATACAAACCATTTTTGCATTACAGCCATGTAAGAGAGACAACAAATGGCTCTTCAGAACGTTGAACTCAGCTGGGTGAAATGCTTCTTGACATTGAAAGTAGGAAGACAAAATACTCTCTGGCTTCAGTGTTACAAGATTTGGTGTGTAGGTGCATACTTACTTTCAGGTCACTTAGCTAGTCTGATCTCTGACCATTACAGTTGTCACCAGACTTGACTCTCTGAGGCATTAATTCATATAAATATGACAGCTTCAGTTATGGCTGGATTCAGGAGCTCAAAAATGGCACGAGGTTTCAGTCTCTCTCCATCCCTTCCTCTCTGCCTTCCACTACATTGGTGTCATTCTCAGGCAGCCTCTTTCTTTTTTGCGGTACATGGGCCTCTCACTGTTGTGGCCTCTCCCGCTGCGGAGCACAGGCTCCGGACGCGCAGGCTCAGCGGCCATGGCTCACGGGTGCAGCCGCTCCACGGCATGTGGGATCTTCCCGGACTGGGGCACGAACCCGTGTCCCCTGCATGGGCAGGCGGACTCTCAACCACTGCGCCACCAGGGAAGCCCACAGCCTCTTTCATTGTGGTCCTTTCCAGCAGCCCCGGGCTTAAAACCTTCCATCATCAAGTTAAGCAGAAAGACTTCTTTTTCCTAAGAGTGTCAACAAAACCTCAGATTTCAGTCTCACTGGCTTGATCTGGGCCTTAATTGTAGGGTCTAGATAATGAAAGATACTGACCAGGAGCTTCGCCTGTGTCATGTACCCACACCTAGAGCTGGGGAGGTATGGTCAGCCCACCTGAGTCTCACAAACTGAAATTAGGGTTGATGTGATTACCAAAGTATAGAGAAAGGAATGCTAGGCAGGCAGAAATAATAGCTGTTCATGACAACATGCCATTCTCTGAAGATCAGTGCTCTGTCACATCCCTCAGTGCCTTTGCACATGTTATACCCTCTGCTAGGAATGCCCTTTCTCTTTCCATTCTCCTGCAAAATTTCAAGATAAACTTGAGAACAAGGTCAAATGACATGGGCTGTGAGCCTTCCCTGTAGACTCTCCTCTCTCTCTCTCCTATGCCCATCTCTCTGCTCCAGCACTTACCATCTATGGCTCTTCTCCACTCTCCGGGAACTGCTAAAAGGCAAATGTAGTATCCTGTTCCATTTTGCATTCCCAGTGCTCAGCACTGAACCTGGGAGATGATATATGCTCCCTAAGCTTTGGTTAAAAAAATGAATTGACTAATTTCAGTATTCAGCCTTCTAATGTTATTGTTGATTTTCATCTCCTGCTTCTTCAGTTTGAAAATGAAATCATCCTCAAGCTGGACCACGAGGTGGAAGGGGGCCGAGGGGACGAGCAGTACATGCAGCTGCTGGAGTCGATGTAAGTTCAGTGCCCAGCATGGGAGGAGCCGGGAAGGTGGGCCCGAGGCTGGAGGGCTTAGGACTCCAGGGGGCTCCAGTGGCTCTGTCCTCCCCTGGAGATAGGCTCATGGGTATGGGAGAGGCTCCATTTTTGGAAGAAATCTCACATCTCTCTCTGCAGTGGCTGTTTCTTTGATATCGATGGGACAGGTCAGATAAAAAGAAACTTTGCTGTGTTGGAGAGGGAAATAATCCACCAAAATGTTCACTCTTGTTATCTCTTAGCTGTGGAATAATTTTTGCTGTCTTTTCCTTTTTTCTTTCTCAATCTTTGACAGATATTGGTCACAACCAACATTTATGGAAACCACGCTAAGTGCTCTCCCTGTATTGTCTCATTTAGTTGCGTTTTCTCTGTTTGATCCCATTTCACATAGGTGGCCCCCAAAGCTCAGGGAAATGTCTTGTCCGAGGAAACTAGGCCAAGCTAGTCAAGTGGACAAGCTGGGACTGAACCCAGCTCTGCTGGACTCCAGCGCACAGGCCTGGTGAGGCAGTGGGCAGTGGGTAGCACCCAGGAGCACTGGCCTTGGACTCAGGACACTGTGTTGTTTTAACAGCTCATTGAGATGTAATTCACATACCATACAGTTCACCTAAAGTGTACAATTCAATGGCTTTCAGTATATTCACAGAGCTGTGCAACCATTACTACAGTCAATTGTAGAACATTTTTGTTACCTCCCGAAAGAAAGCCCATACCCCTTAGCCATCACCCCCTCCCCTTCTCTGGGCTGTCTATGGATGTGTCTATCCTGGACATTACATACAAATAGAATCATACGATACGTGGTCCTTTGTGACTGGCTTCTTTCTCATAACATGTTCTCAGGGTTCACCCATGCTGTAACACGTGTCAGTATTTCACTTCTTTTTATTGCCGAATAATATTTCACTGTTTGGAAACACCCCATTTTGTTTATTCATTCATCAGCGGTTGGATTTTTAGACTGTCTCCATTTGGGGCTGTCAGGAATGATGCTACTTTGAGCGTTCATATACAAATTTTTGTGTGGACGCATGTTTACAGTCCTCTTGGGTGTATAACTAGGAGTGGAATTGCTGGGTCATATGGCAACTCTGTATGTAACCTTTTGAGGAAGCATCAGACTGTTTTCCAAAGTGACTATACCAGTTACCTTCCTACCAGCAATGTACAAGGCTTCCAATTTCTCCACATCCTTCTGAGCACTTGTTAGTATCCATCTTACTGATTATAGCCATCCTATAATCAGTGTGAAATGAAATCTCATCGTCACTTCAGTTTGCATTTCCTACATGGCTAATGATGTTGAGCATCTTTTCATGTGCTTATTGGCCATTAGTGTATCGTTGGAGGAAGTCACTGGATTTCCATCTTGATTCCAGCACTTAGCAGCTGCACCACTTTGGAACAGTCATGCACCATCGTTGGCTTCAGTGTGCCCAGCTGTAAAATGGGGATAATAAGCCTCCTATGGTTATACTGAAGAGTGAATAACTATAAAACATGCGCACACAGCAGGTAGAAGCTCAGGAAATGTCCTTTGATCCCTCACCTAACTCCCAGTTTCTATCTCTGACACCATGGTAAGAGTGAGGACTTCTCCCAAGGTTCAGGAATGTGACTCACACATCCCAAATTCCCTTTTTTTTTTTTTGCGGTAAGCGGGCCTCTCACTGTTGTGACCTCTACCGTTGCGGAGCACAGGCTCCGGACGCGCAGTCCCAGCGACCATGGCCCACGGGCCCAGCCGCTCCGTGGCACGCGGGATCCTCCCGGCCCGGGGCACGAACCCGCGTCCCCCGCATCAGCAGGCGGACTCTGAACCACTGCGCCACCAGGGAAGCCCCCAGATTCCCTCTTAATTGTAGATTCCCTGATTTGTATGATTCTCTGATATATATCTGATCTTGAATTCTTTCCCCAGTCCTCTTGGAATATTTTAACTTTAACAACAAAAGCAGACTGAAGGTCTTGCTCTGACCCTCACAATGACCCTCTCTCCCCTGCCCAGCGGGCAGAGCCCCGTGGACAGAGTTGAGTCCCAGGCAGCACCGTCCCAGCTGCCCTCGCCCCCTCCTGTCACTGTGCACAGCCATCACTAAACACCTAGAAAGCAAAGGCCACTGGGCTAGCGGAGCAACCCATCATCTGCTCCTCGGGTAGGTATCGAGACTGATTGTCCAGTGGGGAGATGACATTGTGCCTGAGTTAATGTTTTTCTTAAAGCTCAAGAAAGGAAGCATCTAAATATTGACCAGAAGTGAGACCAGGGCTGGCGCTGGCAGTTTCCATTTTTATAAGCGGATGGGGCCCTGCGGCCAGTCTTCAGATGATCAGCAGGATTTTCAAATCCTTCCTGAGCGATTATTTATAAAAGGAGTCCTTAGAGGTCAAGGAAATTAAAAAACAGCTCATTATTTTCCTCCTGAAACAGAGGCGTGAATGATTTTTGCAAAACTAATCAAGCCCAACCTGAAGAGTCAGGACCCCATCAGAACACCCAGGGGCCAAGTCCCTGCACCTTCCTTCCTTTTGACTTTCTGAGCCTCAGTTTCCTTATCTGCAAATTGGGGATAAAAATACCATCCAACTCCTAGAGTTTTTATTGAGAAGAAACAAGACACATCGTGAAAAGTGCTTAGCACAGTTTGTGACACCTTGTAGGTAATCTGGAAATAGTAGTTATTATTATCATTGATCAGGTGGATATCGATGTGATTATTTGAAGCCATGAGCTTACCTATCATTCCTCTTCCAGACTAGTGAACCTTAGCTCCTCTAACCCTTCTTCCCAGCCCCTCATTCAGGGCCTCCACTGTTACATAGGGCCCACTCTGGGCAGACACAGTTCTGCGGGCACATGGCTTGGTAACTGGATGGTGTTTTTGTGAATCGAGCAAGGCTTCCCTTCTGGTGGCAGCTGAAGCCCTGCATCGAGGCACAAGGGTGAGGGCATGAAGTGGTGCTGCATGTCAGCATTCATGTGCTCTCATGCAGTGCACAGCCTTACACAGCGTCCCGCCCCTCCCCATCCTTAGAGCTCTCCTTGGAGCCCACCCACATTAGTCCACATCTGTCTTAAAGTGGGAGTCCCATACTGAATGGAGTAATGAGACACATTCTACCCTCCTGTATTCCATCTGCCTGGGAATATTTCTAAAAGTGGCACGGGGGCTGGAAGCCTGAAAGGGACAGAGAAGGTGTGTTCTGGGGCCCAGATCCCACTCAGACCAGTTCAGTTGAAAGGGGACCTGTCATAAGAAGCACAAAATACATAGTTTTTAAAGGAATAAGTGAAAAGTCCAGTTCCATAGGCACTGACAAAGGTGTGGGTCAGGACTCCCTCCCTCTGAAGGCCTCCCATACTGCATGCAGGTCTATTCGAGGGAGGTGTGAGCTCCCTTCAGCCCCCACCAAGGCGGGAGCATAGATGCGGAGTGGCCAGTGTTCTGCCATCCCTCCTTGCACCGAGTGAGGGACTATTGCATCACTTCGAGAGTCTCCTAGCTCTTTATCGTTGCCACTTCCATTCCATTGTTGGGCTCAAAGGAGAGGACCTTGGCAGGTTGGCAGAATGGAGATTAGAACTCAGCCCCACGCACCTCGAGCCTAGCCTACAAACTGAGGGTGACAACAATGCCTACCTCAAGAAGATGTGCGTGTTAAACAAGATAATCAGTAAAACCAGCTTAGCACAACATCTGGAACACAGGTACTCAATAAATGATAGTATCATGTATTACAGTTAGCTTTTATTTCTATATCCACTTCCACTGCTAGATGGTGAACTCCTGGAGGTCAGTGAATTGCTAGCTCTGAGATCTCTGAATCCCTAGTTCCCAGAAGAGTACATGTTGAGTGCACAGATAGATAGATAGATAGATGGTGGACGGATGGGTGATTTCAAACCAATCTGCCCATCTACCTCTCCCACCCTAGACCATATGAGCACTTTTCTTGCCTTATGGCCAAAAAATAGATTAAGAAAGCCAAGACTTTGTTTTTCTAAACACTTGCTTCTCAAAGGACCAACCATATAGCATCACCTGGGAGCTTGTCAAAATGTAGAATCTCAGGCCTTACCCCAAACCTGCTGAATCAGAATCAATGAACGCAGTGCCCAGGTGATTCCCAAGCACACTGAAGCCTGCAAAGCAGCAGACAAAGCCAGTTGTTCTTAATATTGGCTGTACATTGGAATCACCTGGAGAACTGAAAAAATAAAATACTGCTTCCTGGCTCCCATCCCCAGAGATACAAAGACATTGACCCAGAGTGGAGACTGAGCTTTGGAAAAGCCCCCCTTGTGATTCTGCCATGCGACCAGGGCAGAGAGCCACTGGTCTGGCCATGCTCAGGCCCTCAGATGCCTCCTACTGGGAGGCTGTGAGAAATCACACCCCAAACACTGGGACAAAGTTTCATTGCATTGTCATTAAGACGGAAAGCAAGGCTGGAAGTGACCATCCCACAAGGAGTTAGGCACAGCTGATGACTGAGCCAGACAGGCCTAAATCACAGGGCAATTTCCATCTCTCCTTGAGAGCCGGGAACAGGTGCTTCTCTCATGGCGAAGGTGGATTTGTCTGATCACAGCCACAGTTTGAGACATCGCGTCCTTGCAGCATGGCTTGGCTTCTGGGCAGAATGACCCTCCAGAGTCCTTGCCTTCCTCACCTTCCCCCTCTTAGGAGCTCTTGGGACTTATAAACTGCTATGGGCAGAGTAGGCAGAAACAGACGTAGCCTGGGAAATGCTTGTCTACTCAAGATGCCTGAGAACACACCACAGTGTTTCTCTGCGGAAAATACTGACCCGTGATTGTCTTGATTCCCAAGGTCACCACTGACTATCGGAATGATGCCGGGAAGGACATTTAGCTTCTCTGGGCCTTGATTACCTCATCTGCAAAATGAGGGGAATAATTTTTACTTACCATAATGACTGTGATCATTTCTTTAGAAAAAGTGATTAGACAATGTCTGGTGGAGAATAAGTGATGAAGAAGTAGTCATTAACCAAAATTTTAATCCATCTGTCTCTCCCTACCTCTCCTGTGGGCTGCTTGAGGGTAGGCATGATTCTTTTTATATTTCTTTTTTTTTTTTTTTTAATATCTTTCTCCCCATCCCCGCCCTACACAATGCCTGGAATAGTGCCTAGCAACTCACAGGTACTTAAGGAATGTCACTATTTTAATTTTTGTTTTTAAAATTTAGAATATTATTATTACAACAAATGTTGTAAATTGTTCAAATACGATATGCACATTTCAGTTGAAAAATGAACATTGTCCTCCTCTATTCCCCCACCTAGACCCCTTTTCAGAAGCAACGTGCATTTAGTTTGGTGTTTATCCTTCCTGACCATATCTGTCACATTCATAAACACACAGAGACACATAAAAGTAGACACACAGGGACTTCCCTGGTGGTGCAGTGGTTAAGAATCCGCCTGCCAATGCAGGGGACACGGGTTCGATCCCTGGTCTGGGAAGATCCCACATGCCATGGAGCAACTACTGAGCCTGTGCTCTAGAGCCCGCGAGCCACAACTACTGAAGCCTGCTCGCCTACAGCCCGTGCTCCACAACAAGAGAAGCCCCTGCTCGCCACAACTAGAGAAAGCCTGAGTGCAGCAATGAAGACCCAACACAGCCAAAAATAAATAAATAAATAAAAATTTTAAAAGTAGACATGAACTTCCACTCACATATAGCATTTGGTGGTTGAGAGCAGATGCTGGAGCCAGACTGTTGTTATTTACCAACTGTGTGACCTTGGGCAAGTTAGTTGACCTCTCTGTGCATTAATTTCCCCATCTGCAAACATCTTATTTCATGAGACTGTGATGGGAGATTAAATGAGGTAAAATTTGTAAGACGTTTAGAATAATGCCTGGGACGTGGTAGGTTCTTTGCAAGTTGGTTAAATGGAACATATTGTTCTGAGACTCACTTTTCTCAACTATACATTTTACAGAGCTTTTTGTTTCAAAACATATTGATCTCATACTTTTTAATGACTTCATAGTCACATTTTGTGAATATGCTTTAATTGGACATTTAAGATAGTTCCAACTATTTCACTATTAGACACAATTTGTATGTACTGTAAATATATCCTTACATACTTCTGGGATTATTTCTGTAAAATAGATTCCCCAAAGTAGAATTATTGGATCAAAGGATATGTACTTTGACAATTTTTACAGATATTGTGAAAATTGCTGCCCCAAAAAGTTGTACTGATTTACTCCCAATGTGGGTCTGTAAAGGTGACCATTTCTCCACACCATTGCCCTCAGTAGAAATTTATTTTTATTTTTTCTCATTTTGATGGTGGGGAAAAAGTTACTTTCTACACCATATGGGCAAATAAGCGTATAAATGAGTTAAGTGATTGAATAAAGGAACAAAATGAGCCAGTGAACCAGGGGAACTTGGATACACCTGTTTGTTTGGCTTGTTCTCCACCCTTCCCGAGCCCCGCCCCCAACTCGCAGCCCCGCCCCCGACCCCCGACCCCGAGCACGCTCTTTCTCCCTCGGCCTCGAGCTCACCGCCCTCCCGTCTGTGCCGCAGCCTGATGGAGTGTGCTGCGGAACACCCAACTATCTCCAAGTCCGTGGAGAACTTTGTGAACCTGGTCAAAGGCCTCCTGGAGAAGCTGCTGGATTACCGGGGCGTGATGACGGACGAGAGCAAAGACAACCGCATGAGCTGCACCGTGAACCTGCTGGTATGTGCGCGGCTCTCCCCATTTTGGGTCAGATCGGAGTCTTGGGAGCAGGTCTGGCTTTGGGTTCCACTATGGCTCTGGATAGGGAAGCAGCACTAAGAGCTTTAGAAATCAGACAAACGTGAGAGTGTCCTTTCCCTGACATCCGCTAGCTCTGCATCTTGAAGTCAATCATTTCACGTTCCCTGTGCCTCAGTTTATCATGCATATGAGATGGGAATGACTATAGTTGGCTCTCCCTATCCAAGGGTTCGGCATTTGCTGATCCAACTACAGATTGAAAATAATCAGGAAAAAAAATTCCACAAAGTTCCAAAAAGCAAAACTTGAATTTGCCTCATGCTGGCCACTATTTACATAGCATTTACATTGGATTTACAGCTCTTTACATAGCCTTTACATTGTTTAAGTAATTATAAGTAATCTAGAGCTGATTTAAAGTATATGGATGTGCGTAGGTTATGTGCAAATTCTACGCCATTGTATTTAAGGCAATTGAGCATTCTCAGACTTTGGTGTCTGTGGGGGTCCTGGGACCAATCCCCTGCAGCTGTCAGGGGATGACAGTATTTCCTTTAGCATTTAACACACAAAGAAGGAAGGTGGCAGCATAAAGAAGTCAAGAGTATGAGTTTTAGAGTCACATAGGCTGTGGGTTCTCATCCTACCTCTGGTAATTAATAGACTACACAAGTCAAGAAAGTTTTCTGAAGGTTTAGTTTTCTTATCTGTTCCATGGTGAAAATAATAGTACGTATTTCATAGGTTGCGCAGTCCTGACCCATGGTTAAATGCTCACTGTGTGTTTGTTTCCTTCTCTTACAGAACGAAGTAATACTGATAACTAGCATTTATAGACAATTACTATGGGATAGGCTAACCAGAGCAGCTAGTCCCAAACCCAGACTCTTCACCCCTGTACCACACGACCTGCCATTGGCCAGCTCCCAAATAGTCTCCCTTCAGATGTACTGTGATGTGGCTATGAGACAGCTAGTAGCAGCCACAGTGCTTCATACTCACCATGCCAGCCCACCCTAAAGTGGTTAAAATGAATAAAGTTGACCAAAAGACCATGTGGCATCTATCACATCAATCCCCCCTGCCATTGCCAGTGTTCCAGAAATATAAATCCTGTCCCCATAGTTCTGTTGTGTGTCTTCTGTTTACCCTAAGTGGACTCTTTTTTTTTTTAATTCTATAGTTAAAATACACTTCCTCTTCAGTGATTTGAAAATGACTAACATATCTGTAATGAATGCTGAAGTCATTACAATTCAGCAACAATATGTTAAAGTGTATTATTATTTATTTTTTTGAATTTTATTTTTTTATACAGCAGGTTCTCATTAGTGATCCATTTTATACATATTGGTGTATACATGTCAATCCCAATCTCCCAATTCATCACACCACCACCACCGCCCCCTGCCACTTTCCCCGCTTGGTGTCCGTACGTTTGTTCTCTACATCTGTGTCTCCTCAATGTCTGCCCTGCAAACCGGTTCATCTGTACCATTTTTCTAGGTTCCCTAAGTGGACTCTTTTTAAACAGCCCAGATATTGCCATTGATTTTCTGAAATGCTAAGGGGAGTTTAAAACTCCTGATTACAGCAGAAAGGAATTCATTGCTAATGACTCCACAAGGCCCAATTTACATAAAGAGCACCAGGAAGAGGCGTTTTCTAGGAGTTCAGCAGTTTCTCTCTTTGGAGAGGTAGAAGTTGGTTGAAGAAACTGACCTTCAACTGTCAGAATATGACCTGGGAGAAAGTTGGGACAGGCAGGTCTATAAGCAGTTAGATTCTGCTAGATTTTGGTGTGTGGCTTAAACATGGTATCAGGGAGAAGAACAGGATGGGGTGGGTGTGTCTGGAGGTCTAGTATGGCTCTGCCACCCACTGACTGTGCTCTGGAACACCTGGAACACATCACCTCGCCCTCTCGGAGCCTCAGGTGCACATGGATGCATTGAATTAAACTTGGGTTTTCTCAAAGTGTGGCTCAAGGATCGGGTCCCGACCTCCTGGCTCAAAATCTGTAAGGACTTGTTTTAAAATGCACAGGATTCCAGGACAACTGCTGGTCTACATGAGCCCTGAGCTGGAATAGGTATTGCCAGGCTTAAATGTTTTTGACTGTGGAATCTCAGCATAACTTCTGATAGTTCTGCACTATCAGAAGTTATGATCTGTTATCATCACTGGGATCTGTTGTGATTACTATTACTCTATTGCTATTACTCTGATTCCAACTCAGTTCTGCCTGAGTGCAGGGTCTGGGCTTTCAAAGATTAGGCTGGGTTGCCTTTCATAGTAGACTTTGTCAGAGTAAACGGCCTCAATCTTGGCATCCCTCAGTGCAGCCAGTAGCTGGATTGCACCCCCCGATGTGATGGCTGAGATACTTCCTCTGCCCCTTTATAGTCTAAGGATCAGGGAAGTGACTTTCAAGGCAGAATGAGCTGCTTGATGCATTCAGGAAAGTAAATTTCTTGCTCCCATCTCGCCCAGGTAGTACATAGCAATTTCCTCTCATCTTCATCACATTGCCTTCCACCCCTGCGGCTCTGCAAAGAAAAAACCTCATCACTGTTTTTCCTCCCTTATCTAGAATTTCTACAAAGATAATAACCGGGAAGAGATGTACATAAGGTAAGATTTTTGTTTTCTAAAACCCAGGCCTGCTGTGTCACTCTCCTGCTCAATCCATCGATGGCTCCCCGCTGCCTTCAGCATAGAGTTTAAGCGTATCTTGTTGACACTCAGACCCTCTTTGTTCTGATTCCTATCCATCTCCCCAGATTCAACTCCTTCCATCTCCTACAATCAGCCCCCCAAATCCACTTGGAGTTCTCTGACCTGCCATGCTGTTTTGCTGTGGATTGAGCTGGTGAATTGCACTTGCGTTTGTTACAAGATTGGCATGTGGAGCCCTAGTCCAGGGTTGGTAGAACATCCGCCAGCCCAGTTCTGAAGGGAAAAAAATACCAAGATGTATGATGCCTGCTTCTTTGTAGGCATTTAAAAGATATGTATTTGAACATCATATGAAGGATTCTGGGGGGACATTCGGCTGAAGCAAAGAACTCCCTTGCCAGTGTGTCTCAGGATCTCATTTTTTTCCTCCAAAGTTTTTTTTATTGGTACTTTTACTCATTACAAAAATAATACATACTTATTACCAAAAAAACCTCATAAAATACATACAAGCAAAACAAAATATGAAATAAACTCCCATAATCTGTACATATTCCCAGACCTTTTTATATCTATGTTTATATATAGATCAAATTCTATGCATGCCTAGTTTCTGCAATAATGAGATCATATTGCTCATAATTTATTCTTTGCTTGACAAGAATTCCATGTCAACAGAAGTATTTCAACTTAATTTTTAATGAAACTATAAAATTCCCTTTCCAGAATACACCATAATTTATATAGCCAATCCTATGTTGTTGAATATTTAGGTTGTTTCCAACTTTCTTCTATCATAAATAGCACAATGACAAAATTCTTGGACATACATATATCTTTATGCATCTCCTTATGCGACAAAAGCCTGCAAAGTGGCGTTGACTGTAAGGGTTAACGACCAAGGCCCTTTCAAGGCTTTTGACACATTCTATCAAAGACCGGAGACTCCGAGTCCAAATTCACTCTGCAAAATACTGCAAATATTTTTAGGTACTTAGTTAGCATTATTCCAGAAATAAGAACTATCGTTTGGAAAAAAGATAATTCCATAGGTTGTCCTGAGCTTGGTTAGTATTTATAACATCACTAGACATGACTTATTGTAGTGGCATGGGGCTTTGGATCCAAAGGACCTGGGAGGCTTTACCTGTTTTCCTCTGTGACCCTGGATAAATCACTCAGTGTCTTCGGGCTGAAGTTTCCCCATGTAGAATGTTTCCGTTCTGTTCTGAGGATTAAATGAGATGCTACAGGTAGAGTGCCTGGCACATGGTTCTCTCCCCCAACATCTTTTCTTTTCTTCCCATTTTAGAAACACAGATGGGGAATCCCAGATTTCCATAAGTTTTGGAGATGTGAATCCTATAGTAATCTAGGAAGACCACATTTGCCTAAACCAGACATTGTAAACAGGATATAGTATGAAAATCTGTCCTATTTGGCAGGCATAGTATTTAAAAACATTTTTAATTGGTTGCCAAATTTTAAAACTCTAGAGATGTTACATAAAAATCAAAATTTCCCTCTTCTGAAAAACTCAGAAGGTATGGCAACACTGGGCCCTCATCCTGTCCTGACGACCACTGCCTAGGCTAGGTGGTAGTGGCCCCTTTAGACGGGGGCAGGAGTGCTCTGGTCATGACATCGTTTCCATTCCCCATTGAACTTCATCCCATCCACCTCACTCAAGCTGCCCACCTGGCATCTGTTTGCATTCAAATCCCTAGTCGGGCCCATCAGGGTGTCTTCCATTGGGCTCTGTAGTTGATCACCAAACCCTTGAGTTGACAAAGGATTGGAGGGGGTGCCTTGGCCAATTAAGGAGTTGAAAGCAGCAGGGAAGCTCTCCCTCTGACTACTCTCTTCAAATTTTTTGGACCCAGTCATCAGGAATCTAAGAGACCAAGGCCAGGCAGGTGGAGATAAGACAGGATTTGACCATCTACGCAGGGGTTTTTAAAGGTGGACCGCAGGCTCAACACTCCTTACACACACGCCACGTGGAGTTTCCCTGAAAGCTCTATTGATCAGCAGAAAGTTAGGGCAGCAGGAGTGACTGTCGAGGCAGAAATAGCTGCTATCAAAACCTGGTTCTGTCTATTTCTAGCTCTATCTACTCGAGTGTAGGTCTCAGTTTTCTTACCTATAAAAGAATTGTTGGGAGGATGAATTGATATAATATATAAAGCACCCATTCGTAGAATGAATAAATGAATGAAGAATCTCTCTTGGATGCTCCCCTACTCATCCTCTTACCTTGGGATCCCAGCCCAACTGTCACACTAGGGGAACCTTTCTAGAAGCCCTACCTGGATGAGTCCTGCTCTCGTGGTACCATAGACCTCTCCTTCAGAGCATTGATCACAGCTGTATTTTTGCAATTACTTATTTGATTATTTGATTGATGCCTGTCCCTTTTCCTAAATTATAAATCCCAAACCCTGAGAGTGGCATCTGCTTTTGCCACCATTTATCTGTAATGCCTGGCACAGCCTGTGTGCTCAGTACAGCTTTGCTGATTGAATAAATAAATGAGCAAAAGGTCACTCGCTCTTTAGTTATCAGAAACCACTCATTGAACTTTCTTCCCCTTCAAATCTTTGGCAGTCCCTACCCTGAGTTCAGGCAGCCTCCATTTGGCTCTCTGGCCATGTTTTATGTAGCCAGGGACATTCAGCTCTAGCTCCTCCTTGGGTGACATTCTAAGCAGAAAGCTTTCTTATAAAAGGAATCTAAGCCTGAGCATTGAGACTTGCTTTGAGTACAGATGCTTGAGAAGCCCTTTGTTCCCTGTAGTTAGACAGCCAAGGCAGAATATTGGCAGGGTTACAGACAGCACCTTTCCTCTTGGAGGAAGGACCAAGGGCATCACATCACAGCATCTTCCCTTCACCAATTACTAAGAGCTGCGTTTAAATAAATGCTCCTGATGACGTGCAAGTCACCAAAGCAGTGGGGGTTTTTTGGCTCTGGATTCTGTTTCCAGCAGTGGCAGGAGGGAACGTTTTGTAGAAGAACGTGGTTCACAATGATCGTAGATAATGGCTGTCACTGCTCAGCACTGGCTACGGGCTAATCGCTTTCGGTGCATACTCACATTTATGAGCAGCGGTGCAGGCTGTCATTCACAGAGCCTTTTATACACGATCTGCTTGTCCCTTTATAGGCCCAGCAACTCTATAGGTAGGTTCTCTGAGCACTGCCATTTTACAGATGAGCAAACTAAGGCACAGAGAAGTGAATTCACTGCCCCTTAATACTTACTATGTATCAGTTAATTGACCTAAGCTCCCTTCCTTTGTTCTTGTCCGGTTCTTAACACCTTTCAACCGTAGACTCATTCTAGGATTCAGAACTGGATTGTCACATTGGAAAAGAGTGGGAGATGGGAGTGTTATTACAGTTGAATAGTAGGTTCTCTCTGCTGACATCTCCAGGCCTCCACGTGAATATCCAGTCTCTAGCCCCTGGTCCACTTGCTTTGCTTATCAGAAAATTCAGTTCCTTTACATCTAGAGAGCATTGAAGAGAGGGTAGGAGTTGCCCTTTACAGTGCTGTGGCTTGTCCATGCCCTTGGAGTTGTACAATGATTAGGGCATAGGCTCTGAAGGCAGTTAGACTGGGATCACGTTCCAGTTCTTCATTCATTAGCACATGACCTCTGACAAGCTATTTATTTCTCCTTGCCTGATTTCCCTTGTTGTATTGCACTGGGCAGAGTATTCAGTATCAAGTTGAATACTGGCTGGAATGTTACCTAACTTCTCCAGGCCAGAATTTTCTTATCTGTAAATGAGAAGTCTCGATGGACCTATTTTACACGATTGTCAGACAGATTAAGTGATCTGAGGCATTCAAAATACTTAGCATGGTTCCCGTCATACACTAAATGCCCCACGAGTGCTAGGTGCTATCACTGTCACCCATGCGAGTCTGGATAGCGGGAATGGAGGACTCCCTTGTGACTCAGTTGTTCTCTCTGGCCTGGCCCTACCACCTGCCTGCTTGTTATTGCACCTGGTGATTTAGCATATTTCCCCAAACAGGTACCTGTACAAACTCCGCGACCTTCACCTGGACTGTGACAATTACACAGAGGCTGCCTATACACTCCTTCTCCACACCTGGCTTCTCAAGGTACTGCCTTTCCAGTAAAGGGGATTCATGCTGGGATCCCCATGGAGCCCTCACAGCAAGTTGGAGAGTGAAAAAGAAAAAGAATTAGCCAAATACATTTTGTTCTGCTCTGTGTCCCCAAACTCTTAAGCTGGCAGGTTACTTTTCTGCACTGCTTTGTCTGGTCACATAAGGTTTCTAGTGACCCTCACATTCAGCAGCAACAACACCCGAGATACGTCTTGCAGTTTTACATAACATTCAAACTGTTTTATATAACATCCAAACATCAACTGTAAATCATTAGCATGCCCTGTGAGCTGTTTTTCTTCTCTTGAAAGTGCTGCTGGAGCAGGACAAAGTCTGTAAGATTTCCTTTGGCTTTTGAAGTGCTGAGACCATGTCTTGCAGGGTTGCAGAGAAAAATCCTACAAGCCATACACATGAGCCAATGGAGAGTCAAATAAGTGTAACTCCACAGCAATGAGGAGGCGCTTCCCGTGGGAACTGCAGACCAGCATCTCTCTGATTGACACTCAGGGTGACAAGGAGGCCGGCAGGGATGTTTGCAGGGCTTCCTCCCACTCCTCAGCAGTTAGGGGAGACACCTGCCTCAGGTGACTGTGTGTGTCCTCTCTCCGCAGTGGTCAGATGAACAGTGCGCATCGCAGGTCATGCAGACAGGCCAGCAGCACCCCCAGACCCACCGACAGCTGAAGGAGACGCTCTATGAGATCATCATAGGCTACTTTGACAAAGGAAAGGTAATTGGTCCCTGCCCTTCCTCTCTCTGTGGAAACCCTAGCTACCAGAAAGGATTGTTCTCTCCCATATTTTACACCCAGTCCATCTGCAGGTCTGGTCAGCTCTCCCGCCCGACCCTAAGTCTGATCACTTCTCTCCATCTCCATTCCTTCCACCTCCATTCAAGGCACCAACATTGCTCACCTGGACACTCAGTGAATCCTAAGCAATCTCCCTGCCTCCTCTATTCCCCCCAACAGATCATCCTCCATATGGGAAACGGTGATCATAAAACATGCATTGGATCACGCCATTGTCCTGCGTACAGTCATCTCAAATGGCTCTCCCAATCCACTTAGAACAAATTACACAATCCCTCCCATGACCCATGAGGCCCCACACGAGCTGTCCCCTGACTACTTCTCTCATTTCATCTCTGCCAGGCTCCCTTTTGCTCACATGCTCTATGCCAAGCTCTTTTCCACCTCAGGGCCTTTGCACTTGCTTTTCCCAGCTTAGAACATTTCTCCTCCATATCTTACCATGGCCAGCTCCTTCTCACAGCTCAGGGTTTTGCCCAAGCAAAGGATGTCATGTCCTGAAGGAGGCCTTTCCAGACCACCTGAGACACAGCAGCACTCCTGCCCTGAGCCACGCTTACTGACTTATCTTCAGAGTACTTATCACTATCAGACATGACCTTGATCGTTTTGTTTTTGCTTGCTCATGTCTGGCTCCCCACTTTAGAAGGCCATGAGCACAGAGACTTGCCTTGTCCACTGCTAAGTGCCCCGTAGCTAGCACAGAGCCTTACATATGGGGCCTAGTAGATATATATTGAATAACTTAATTAATTGAATGTATGAATGACATCATGGTACCACCATTGATCTCTAAACAGCAAGAACAGGATGTTTTGTTGGGTTTGGTCTGGAGGTTGGCCAGACCTGCTACTGCCCATCCTCCAGTCTCCAGTAGACCTTCAGGAAACACCAACCCAAATGCTGTAGGAAGCATAGCACGGTGGTTAAGTGCTCAGGCTCTGGGTTTCAAGCCTCGTTCCTCTACCACCCACAATCTCCTTGGCCTTTCAGAGATTCCAATTCCCCATCCATAATAGTGGGACATTAACAGTACGTACTTCCTAGTTGCATTGTGAAAATTAGGTGAGAAAATGCATGTAGAGCACCTAACAGAGGACCTGGTACATAGTAGTAGCTTGTTAAATTTTAACTGTCATCGTTATTACCTACTCTGCCCTCGAGGCCCCAGTTGACTGGCCACTTCCTCTGTCAAGTTTTTCTTGAGTCCTCCAGCTTCCATACAGCTCTGCCTCTCCTCTGAATGGCAAGGCCTCTTACAGTTCATCAAGACACAATTTAATACTTAATTTTGGCCTGTTCTGTCACTGCAGTTCATTGCATCTGTCTTAGTCTGATCTTCCCACCTTCCCTGGAAAGATAAAATGAGGTAATGTCTGTGGAAGGGCTTATAAATTCCCAGGAGTTGAGCGGTTGGAGAACACTGTCTTTATAATTTACAATTATAAGCCTCTTGAGGGCAGAGACTCTGCCATCCCTGGAACCTCCTGTCCTGCTGACTCGATGTCAGAGCTTACTCTTGGTTTATGAGCTGACTAAGTCGGTCACAGTGTGAAAGCCCCAAAAGGACATGTCAAGCCTTGTCCTCTGCCAACTATCCAGTTCAACCCACTCTGTGCTGAGCAGAGAGGAAAAAGGCATAATCCCCAGTGTCAAGGGGCTTATTATCTAGTGGGTAAAGCAGACATACCGATTATCATCTTTTTTTGCACACTACCCTTTGGTGTTGTGCAAAAACGGGGAAAGGAGGTGGGAACGGGGTGGTATTAAAGTACTTTGGGAGCAGAGAGGAGGGGGCAGATGGGTATAGCTCACCCTGGAAGCCACTGCTGTCGTAGCTTCTAGAATGAAGCCCAAACTCTTTAGCATCCCTTTAACTTCCTTTCCCCATATCTCCCCTCATGGAGACTCATTGATCTAGACACACACAATGACTTTCTACTCCATAAGTCCATCTGTCATTACCTGGTGGACTCCTGTACATCCCTCAAAACCCAACTAGTACATCTGTTTATGTGTGTGCTTTACACACTCCTATGTCATGAAAGCAGAGACTGTGTCTTGGCCATTTTTATCACTGTTCCGTCAGTGTATACCATGCCCAGAAGCCAGCAGATGCTCAGTAACTAATGTATGAGACTCAGGGATCAGGGACTGTCAGAGGTCTTAGTGACCACATGGGCAGACCTGAAGGAAATTCCAGGTATCTGACTCCCTGCCTGTCCCCCTCCTTGGCCCCTTAGTGATCTCTTAACACATGGGGAGAGTATTTCTGGCATGTTATGGTGGGAAGTTGGCAAAGACCTCCACTTGAGCTGAACAGTCCCCTGGCCCGGCCTGGGGGTTTTAAAGAAAGCCCCAGGGACTTCCCTGGTGGCACAGTGGTTGAGAATCCTCCTGCCAGTGCAGGGTACACGGGTTCGATCCCTGGTCCGGGGAAGATCCCACATGCGGTGGAGCAGCTAAGCCCGTGTGCCACAACTACCGAGCCTGCGCTCTAGAGCCCTTGAGCCATGACTACTGAGCCCACGCACCACAACTACTAAAGCCCACACACCTAGAGCCCGTGCTCCGCAACGAGAAGCCACCGCAGTGAGAAGCCCACACACTGCAACACAGAGTAGCCCCCTCTCACCGCAATTTGAGAAAACCCACGCGCAGCAACGAAGACACAATGCAGCCAAAAAAAAAAAAAAAAAGCCTCAGCCCAGCCTGGTCTGTGGACTTGATTCCTCCTGGCACATAAAGCATTTTTATGCTGCTCACTAAGCTGTCCATGGGTTTACAGCCGTGGCTCCTCCACTCAGCACTTGCCTTTATTTATTTTTATGCTTGGATGCAGAGAGAGCACTTTTGCGACAAAGCACACACTGTGTTTTGGCAACGTCGCCTCTCTCCTCCCCCACCTCCCCCAGCTTTTCCATTAAGGTGCATCTTCCATTTTAAGCCAAATGTGAAATGTAATGGGTGTCCCTTGAGATTGCCAGATCTCCAGCCCACCCAGCACCTCCCTCTGCCTCTCTGCAGAGGTTGATGACCCCTTTGATCAAGGATGGAATGATAATCTATTGGTTTCAGTCAAAACGGAGCAGATGAAAAGGACCCCCTCTGTCCAGAGTTTGTTTTTCAGATTTTTTTTTAAAGATGGAAAAGACCTATTTAAAAAAAGTTTTCATCACTCTTTTTCATGCTGCCCCCTGCACAGTCACCCTAAATAACACCGTTAAGAAGTGATGGGTATAAAATTTCATTTACGCAAGATGAATAAATTCTAGACATCTTCTGTACAACATTGGGCCTATAGTTAACAATTCTTTATTGTGCATTTAAAAATCTGTTAAGTGGGTAGATCTCAGGTTGTGTCCTCACCACAAGTTTTTTAAAAAGTGAGAGAAAGAGAGGGAGGGA
The DNA here is from genome assembly GCF_963455315.2 of Globicephala melas. NCBI lineage: Eukaryota > Metazoa > Chordata > Mammalia > Artiodactyla > Delphinidae > Globicephala > Globicephala melas. The sequence continues at coordinate 144,982,914 of NC_083316.1, forward strand.
GGAAGGGAGGGAGGGAAGAAAGTTGGCCAAAGGAAAAAAGAAAGTGACGGACTGGCAGAGTGGAAAGATCCTAAGAGCGAACATCAGGGGAACTGGATCTGGCGTCAACTCTGTCCCCGGAAACTCGCTGCCCTCTTACTTCTTTGTGAACCATTTCTGTTTGGGAAATGGGGTTACCACCTCCCTGCCCCACCTGCACACAGGGAGCTGAGGCAGTCAAATGTTCATTTACTGAGCACTTCTAAGGGAGGGAATGAAGCACAAGGTCGAGGGTCACACTCGTGTGCATCCTGGCCCTGCTTTTGGTTGGGCGTTTGACCTGGGGCAGATGCTCTGCTGATCTGAGCCTCCATTTCTCACCTGGGAAATGCAGATGCTACTAGTCACCTCTCAGGGTGGTTGTGAAGATCCCGAGAGCATGTAAATAAAGTATCCAGCCTCGTCTGTGGGTGTTCCATTATTTATCACGAAACTAGGGTGAGAGGCAGAGGGTAGGTCTGCTTCCTGGGAAACGCTCAGCTCCCTGGGTGTAGGACTGGGTCCGGGCCAGAGTAAGGCCCGTGGCTCAGTCCCAGGAGAGAGCTGCCCTGGTCCCTTCCTTAGCAAGGGCTCTGCAAGCCTGGAGGTCCCCCTAACCGTTGTCTCCACGACCTTCCTCGTAGATGTGGGAAGAGGCCATCAGTCTGTGCAAGGAGCTGGCGGAACAGTATGAGATGGAAATCTTTGACTATCAGCTGCTGAGCCAGAACCTGGTAAGCTGTCCCCAGGGGGAGCTGACTGCCCTGGAGGCTGGGTGCTCAGGGCCTTAGCCCGGCAGAGAGGCTGGGCAGAGGGGGAGGCGGGGCAGGAAGCCACATGGGGTTAGGACATCAGGAAAGGAATGGAAGTAGGGCCTGAGCTGAGCCAGGCTGTGCTGAGCATCTCCCTCCCAGTTGGGAATATTTCCCAAGGGAGGTCTTCTGGGAAAACTCATCAGTTTCTCAGATGGAGCGTTAAGTACCTGCTTGGCGTTGGGGCCGCTGCCGTTGCCCACCCAGTAAACACTGTGCTACATTTGCAGGAAAATTCCCACAAATCACTAGGCCAATTAAATAAAAACGCAAATGCGTGCTTTCTGATTAACAGGTAAATCACATTAAAATGCTCCCCATCTGGCCATCCCCATTAGCTCCTCGAAGCTTGTGACTTGGTGGTACCAGTGGAAAGTGGGGGGAAGCCAGCCTATCCTGTTTATGCCGCAGAGGCCAGGGCTTGGGGGTGGGTGACCCCTGCAGGGAAAATGCAGGACTTTTTGTCTGCTCCCCCCACTCTCTTCCCACTGGCCTGAGAGCCAGGACCCCAGGGCCCCATCTGAGCCCATTTTGAGATGCCAGTCCAGCTGTTCGTAGGGAACTGTAAAACGAGAGTCAGAATGTTGGAAGAAGATTGATAGCTTCTGGTGGGGGCGTGGACGTGGATTATAGTGCTCTAAGGTATGAGGCAAACACACACACTACTTGCACCAAGAAACACTTACATCTACCTGAGTCTGTCCACATAGTTGTTTGTGGGTGTGGAGGCACGCACGCCTTCTAAACGTGTGCAGTGCACAGGCACACACACAGCACACATCCATGCACACACACGTACCCAGTGTACATTCACGCACACGCTGATGGGCATGCACATCCGTGCACCAAGCCCACGTCGCACAGGCTTCATGTCCGGGGCCACACACATATATCTTCCATGTTGTGTCCAATTTAAGATGCACCAGTCTATTTTACGTGCCCCATCATGATTTCTCTCCAGTTAATAGTAATTGGGAGATGCCATTAGGTGTAAAGTAAAACACAGACTATTTTCAAAGATGTTAAAATATGAAAAACACACACCGCTTGGAATTGATGAAATATGTTAGGTGTGCATGCATAGGAAGACGTCTATATCCGGAAACACTTATCCATCCATAGGCCGCCACAAACACATTTCCAGGGAGAGTGGAGTGACGATGCTGCTGGGGGCTCTGAACAGCTGGCTGGGTTCAGTTCCGTGCTTCCTGGCTGCGCTGTGAGATACCATTTCTTTATCTGCAAAACAGAGATACAATTCCATGGGATTGTCATGAGGGCAATGCAAGTAAATGTGCTGGTGCAGGTAGCGTGATTAACAGGGTATCTGGTTACAGCCATCACTATTATGATTACAGACAGTTCCATGACTATGCAAACACGTGCACTCGGCACATTGGTTCTGGTGGAAGGAGCCCATCTTAACTGTGGCCTCTTGGAGTTGAATGTGCCTTTAATACACATCTATGTTGTCACAAGTTATGGGTTTTCTTCTTCCAGGTCCAGCAGGCAAAATTCTATGAAAACATCATGAAAATCCTCAGACCCAAGCCAGACTACTTTGCTGTGGGATACTACGGCCAGGGTTTCCCCTCCTTTCTCCGGGTAAGTCTGTGGGTGACGCAGACACAGGCCAGGGATCCGCGGCCTTGGCATCCCGGCTCTCCCTCTGTGCTTTGAGGCTCTGCTTGTGCTCAGAACCTGTGCTCTTCTCTGTCTGAACGCTGTCCCCACCTTCACACACACCCCAGTCCCCCTCCATCCTCAGCACCTCAGCCACCCCCCGTGTTTCTCGACATACACAGCAATCAGAGCTGCCTTGTGAGGTAGTGAGCACCCCATACTGGGAATGAGGTGCTCAGAGAGGCTGGAGGAGCTCTGCTACCCAGCAGGCACTGCAGAGCACTAGTTGTCAGACCTTTTGGTCTCAGGGCCATTTTCTCTCTGAAAAATGATCAAGGCCCCTGAAGAACTTCTGTATTTGTAGACTTTATCTGTCTACATTTACGATACTCAAAATTAAAGCTAAGAAGATTTTTAAATGCAGTTGTCCCTTGGTATCCACCAGGAATTGGTTTCAGGACCCTCTGCAGATACCAAAATCTAGTACTCAAGTCCCTTGTATGAAATAGTGTAGTATTTGCATATAACCTCCTAAGTGCTTTAAATCACCTCTGGACTACTTATAATACCAAATACAATGTAAATGCTATGTAAATAGTTGCTGGAGTGCAGCAAATTCAAGTTTTGCCTTTTGGAACTTTCTGGAATTTTTTTTCAAATATTTTTGATACACGGCTGAATCCATGGATTAAGAACCTGAAGACACGGAGGATTAACTGTATCCATTTATTTAAAAATAAGAAGAATAAACCCATCATATGTTAACATAAATTAGATCTTTATGAAAATGGCTGTATTTTCCAATAAAAAATTAGTGCATATAGTGAGATTGTTTCATATTTTTGCAAATCTCTTAAATATCTAGATTAAGAGAAGGCAGCTTAGATTCTTATATCTGCTTCTGCATTCAGTCTGTTGGTGATACCACACATCATGCAGCCTTAAATGTATACTCATGAGAGAATGAGAGTGAAAAAGGAAAATGGCTGTTATGAAAAGAGTTTTAATCTTGTGAGGCCCTGACGGGGTCTTGGGGCCCCTCAGGGATCCCCTGGAGCACAGTGTCTGAACTGCTGCTTTCCTGGATTATTGATTCATCAGGGAGAGAGTTGCGTTAGGTCAGCTGAAGACTTCTCTTCTGGTCTTTGAGTCTGTGGTTCAATCCTCAGGTCAGGGAGATACAAAAGAAACCTGACCTCCCCTGATTGAGTCTCGTCAAGGAGACAAACCACTCACCATGACCAGTCGGTGCGGCAGTCAGGGTGGCCCTCCAGAGTGAGCTGCAGAGGGGGGAGCTAGTGAAGTTTTCCTGCATGGAATAGAGATGACTTCCCACACCTGATCCTGCATCACAGACCCCTGGGGAACTTGTTAAAAGTTCACGTTCCTGGGTCCCACTCCCACAGACTCCATTTCAGCAAGTCTGGAGTGAGGCCCAAGAATCTGAACTTCTAGAAGGCTCCTAGGCTTTTGTGATGAGAGGCCAGGTTTGGAAACAAACACTGATATATAAAGGTCAGTGGCAGACATGGGTTTGGACAGAAGAATTTAGGGGCCATTAGAGGCAGCACAGATATGGTCTAAAACAGGGTTTCTCACCTTCAGCTCTGTGGACATTTTAGACCAGGTGACTCTTAGCTGTGAGGGCCTGTCCTGTGCACTGAAGGATGTTTAGCAGCACCTGGGCCTCTACCCACTAGGTTCCAGTAGTGGCCCTCTCTGGAGCCGTGACAACCAAAAATGTTTCCAGGCATTGCCAGCATCCCAAATCACGCCCTGTTTGAAAACGACCAGTCTAAAAGAAGCTAACATGGTCAAGGAGCAATAAAGAGCGTGTTTCCACAGATCCAAGTGGTGAAGGACCTGAATGCTGGTCCCTTCCAGCCCACAGGTCCAGCCCACAAGGTCCATTAAAGGCAGGAGGGAAACTGTGTGGTCAAGTAAATGGGAGAGTGGGTGTGACACAGTGAAAGCTGAGTGAGGAATTATTCTGGAAGCTGCACTTAAGATCGTTGGAAGAAAAAGTTCTCAGCATCCATGATCTCCTCTCCCTTTAGAACCCATCTTTTTAAAGAAGTGGTGTGTCTAGCTAGAAGGTCAGTGACTTGAGCTCTTCCTTTCTTTCCCTTGGGGAGAAACAGAGAGTGGAGAGATCTATAGAAGGTCCCCATGACAGGCCTCCCAGCTTTGCTTGAACCATCTCCTCCAAGGCTGGGCCCTGGGATCTCTGATGGGTGTCATTTCTCTGCAGAACAAAGTGTTCATCTACCGAGGGAAGGAGTATGAGCGAAGAGAAGATTTCCAGATGCAGCTGATGAGCCAGTTCCCCAACGCAGAGAAGATGAACACAACCTCTGCCCCCGGGGATGATGTGAAGAATGCCCCAGGCCAGTGTATCCTTTAAGAATGCCCCAGCCAAGGGCCAGGCATGGGCAGCCCTGCCGGGACTTCAGTCCACAGAGCCCCGTCTTAGAGCTCAGAAGTGCTGCCAGAATCATTGCAGTGGTGCCAATATTAGTGTCCAGTGTGGGATCCAAAAAGAACCCATCTCAGGAAACTCTAAATGTTGCCTTCATTGATAAATTCACTCACTCACTCATTCCTTCATTCTTGTGATGAGTACTGCCAGCCCTGACTCTGCCAAGCCTTGTGCAAGGCATTGGAGACTACACTCACAAAGGGGTTCTACCTCCAGGGAGCTTTCAGTGTAGCAAGTAAAAGACATTGAACAGCTAATTGCATTGTTAAATATGCATTTAGAAAAACGTGATCAATGCTAAAAGAAAGCCCTTCAGCTTGCCGTGATTGGGAGGGCAGGGAACGCTTCCTTGAGGAGGGCGATGTTGAAGGTGAGGTAATGAGCCAAAGCTTAGTGGGAGGTGGGAAGAATGTCCCAGACAGCGGGAAGAGCCGCCATCCGCAAAAGCAAAGGTTCCGAGAACTGGAATGGTGCCACATTGCCCTTATAATAAAACCCAAACTCCCGACCAAGGCCTGCGAGGCTGTCTGTCCATCATCTGACCCCTTCCTGTGTCTCCAGTGTCCTCGCCTCCGACTCTTCCTTCCCTTTCTCTCTGGCCGCACAGATCTTGTTTCTGTTCCTTAAACATGCCCAGCTTGTTCCCGCCTCTGGGCCTGTGCATTCTCTCTTCCCTCTGCTTGGAATGCCTTTCCCCCAGCTCCTGTCTCACCCATCAGATCCTAACTCAGTGTCACCTCCCACAAGAGGCCTTCCCTGGCCCCCATATCGGAAGCCTTCTGGACTCTGTTATCTGAAACCCTGTTTGTTTGCTTTAGAGAATTGATCTCAATCTGTCGTTATCTGTTGTGCTCTCAAAGACAGAACTAGAACAGAAGCTCCGGGAGGGCAGAGACCTGCGCTGCCAAGCTCACTGCAGTAATCCCCGAAGCCAACTCTCAGAAAATACTTGCTGGTTAACAGAAAGAGAAAGAAAACAAGAGAGAAGGAAAAAGCAAGAGGAGATAGATAGAGAAAGGAAGGAGGGAGGGAGGTACCACCGATGGAGCCAGCTCTCTGGAGCACACAGAAGGCCAAGGCGACAGGAGATGGTGCTAGTGAGGTTGGGTAGAGCGTGCTGGAAATGGGCTCCATTGCAGCAAAGCATAATGTTCATAAGGCCGGTTCTGACGCTGGGCTGGGTCAGGGCTCAGGGGGTCAGAGAGGGTACAGACCCAAGGATAAGGCAGACAGCTGAGCGACGGGGGAGGGGATACGTTAACCTAGCCTGGCTCCTGTGTTGCACCCTGTAGCACAAATTAAGTTACATCCTTTAAAATGGGGCTGACAGGTTTCATGGCTGGTCTGCTAAGTCTGCCGAACCTTAAGCCAAATATTTTCCACTCGCGTGATAAATATTCATCTGTAACCTTTTCATTGTGCTCGCCTGCCCTTCATGCCTGCTCTACCATGGTTGTTTGCAGGAGGAAGTGCAACCGGTGGTGGGCCTGGCTGGTTACAAATGGGAGTTTGGTTATAGGCGAGACATGGGATTAGTACTAAGGCCCTTCTAAGTGGATATCCTGGTGTTGAACAACTCTGTGACCTTTTAACTCGCGGTGGGAGGGGAGAGCTTGTGTGACTGGGCCACGTCATTATACGCAGGCCTGATTCAGCTCCAGGAACCAGGTAGAAAAGAGAAAGTGGGAGGGCTGACATTTGCTAAATATCTTCTTCATGCCACACATGAGACTGAGTGTTTTATAACTAATTTTTCTAATCCCCATACAACCCTATTAGGTGGGTATTGATTTTCCCTATTTCATAGAGAAGGAACATACAGGGCAGAGAGGTAAGGTGCTTTGCCTAGGGTTACAAAGCTAGTTAATGATGGAGTTGAGATTTGAACTCCAAGATCTGTCTCAAAGTCTGCATTCTTTCTGTAGTGCCGTTGTTTTGTTTAAGATTAGTGAACAGAATGTTCTTTATTAACTATTGTAACATGGTGGCGCACCAGGCATTTTCACGCATTGTTTCATTTTATCCTCATAGTAATCCTGTGAGTTGGGTAGTATCACTCTGCATTTTGCAAATAAGAAGACTAAGGCTCAGGAAAATGTAAGCAGCTTATACCAGGTCCCAGGAATTGATGGAACTAGGATTTGAACTCGGGTTGGACTTTTGCCAAAATCTAAGCTCTTAAGGCTCTGTTCTCTTGCCTTTACGTGTTGCAAAGCTGACAAGCAGTTTGAAAAGGGGACAAATCTCATGTCTTCTCACTTAGGTATCCAAGTAGTAGAAGACATTTGAAAGCAAAGGTCTCTGTTGGGTGTCTCCTGTCCCCCGCCCTCTCCTCTGCCTAGACCTTGGAGCTACAGTTCCATGTATAGATTCAGCACGGTTCCATGCATACATTCAGCACATGGTGAGAGAGTCAAGCCATGCATCCTGCTGGACGTGATCAGAGGGCTCTGATGTCACTGGCTTCTCCAGGACAGGTTTGGATTCTTCTCTTAGGCCAAGTCCAATTGCTAAGATCAGTAGACATGGTTTAGAACCTACTTTAAAATAGGGGTTGGCAGACTTCTCTGTAAAGGACCAGATAGGACATATTTTAGTCTCTGTGGGCCATGTGTCTCTGTCACAATTACTCAACTCTGCTGTGGTGGGAGAGCAGCCGTAGGTAGTACATAAATGGACGGGTATGACTGTGCCCCGATAAGACTATATTTATGAACACCGAAATTTGAATTTAATATATTTTCACACGTCACATAATACTTTTTTTCAAATATTTTAAAATATAAAAAGTATTCTTAGCTGTGAGCCATACAAGGACAGGCAGTGAGCAGGATTTGACCCGAGGGCCATAGTTTGCCAGTCCTGCTCTAGACTTAATCCAGGGTGATTTCCCTCCCAGAGAAGGCTGTTTGCTATTTGACTTGAGAAGGAAGGTAGTTTTCCTGATTATGGAAATCCTCCCAGTGAGGTTTATTCATTTGTGTTAAGTATTGCTCGCTCTTGCCCTCTCCTCTGTGTGTGTGTGTGTGTGTGTGTGTGTGTGTGCGCGCGTGCACGTGCGCGTATGTGTGTGTGTCTCTGTGTCTCTCTGTCTCTCTCTGAGGCACTCTCATTTCATGTGGAAATACTCTTCAGAGGTAAAACAGTTAAAGCCCCAAGACATTAGTATGAAGTGAACTTATTGGGGGAGGGGGATTAAATTTAACTTGGAATTATATTTCGGCCATTTCTTATGTGTGAAAGAGCCCTAGCCTCTGCATCAGAAAGCTCACAGTCTGGTGGGGAAGCAACAGAAGGGAGAAGAGAGGGAGCTGGAGAGATAAGAGTCCTAATTACAGATGCGTTGCTTTGGAGGGTCAGGAAGGAAAAGGACACCTGGATGAGGATAGATTGAATGTTCATGGAGCTGTGGGGAAATCGTCCACACAAAGGGAACAGTATAGTCTGTTGGATACTCAGAGATAATGGTGGGAAATGACTTGGAATCATATTAGAATATCTGAATACTCCATATTCAAATATTGGCATATTTGAATGCCAACAAGAGGAGTCTGTGATTCCTTAGTTGGCAGAAGTGTCAGGCTTAGGGGAAGAGTTTTTGGACTTATGGTGGTCATCAGGTAGAATAGAGGGATGAGAGTACTTGGATACCTGAAGAAGAGAGATGGGTAAAGAAGCCATGGAAGGTAGGGAAAGGGAAGTAAGGTCCAGGGATGGGACCAGTGACTACTGACCTTGTTTATTTGGCTTGCCATATTATCGATTTACAATGAATAAAGGTCTAGAATAGGCATGACAAAGATCTGGCACACCTGATGCCTCTCCTGTATCCTGTGCCCATGGCAGGCATCACTAATCGATCATGGACCTCTTTCCCACTGAGCCTGGACATGGCCTTACATTCCTGCCCCAGACAGTTACTCTCAAACTTTCAGAGTTGGAGTACAAAATGAACGTATTTGCCTTCTCTAAAGCAGTGCTTCTCAAACTGGAGCGTGCATATGAATCACCTGAGTATCTTATAAAATACAGACTCTGATTCAGTAGGTCTGATGTGGGACCTGAGATTCACCATTTCTAACAAGCTCTCAGGTGATGGTGATGCTGCTGGTCAGAGGGCTGCACTGAACAGAAGTCTGGAATCAAAGAACCCTGAGCTTAGGGTTAAGAGACCCCAATACAGGCCCTTGCTCTGTGCTCACAAGCTGTGTGACCTTCAACAGGTTGTCCAGCTTCTTTGACCTTGATGTCCTTGTCTCTGGAAAGTATGATTCACGTTAACAGCGCTGCTCAGCAAAACCGGAGAGATGAAAGGAGACCATGGGGAGACGTGCGCTGCAGTTGATGGACAGCTATAAATGCATTAGGCGTTATTCTTGTTAATGATAATAATATAGCAATGATAATGATAATTAAGGACTACTAACCAACTGTTAGCAGAGGTTGAGCCCTGGCATGGGTTGCAAGTGACGGGCAGCTCTGTCAAGGACCACGGTGACTGCTAACTGGTCACTAGGACCTAGTTGGCAGCCAGCACCCTGAGGTTGGTCACTCGTTAAAAACTTGGGCCCAGAAGGACTGTCCTGGGAGGTCTCACCTGGGACCTGCTGTGCTTGGAACTGTCCCCCCGACTGAGACGTTGTGAGCTCTTAACTGCGGGAATCACAGACATCCAGTGTTTCACTGTCCAGCCCGTCTTGTATGAACACCCAAGGTTCAAGAATAAGCCGGTGCCTGACCAGATTATGAAGTAAGTCCCACAGCTCAGGGGAGGGAGTGTTGGGGAGGAGCATCCCATGGGGCTGCCAAGACGAGCTGGCAGCAGGACAGGCCGTGGTGCCTTCTAGTTCCTTCCCTATCTTAGCCAGCCTGTCCTCCCTTTTCCTCTTGGGAGAAGCACCACCTCTCCCATGACCCCTCTGGGCTCTGTCCCTGAAAAGGCTGACACCAGAGATGGCCGGGGAGAGCGAGGGGTGAGGCTCACCTTGTGGCAGAGCGAGTCCGCAGGAAGCAGCAGTGGGCTTCGCTGAAGTGGACGTGGAGAGCCGGTTGCTCAGGTTGATCCCAGAGTGGCTCCAGAAATCCACAGCCAGAGAGTGTGGGCAGACGGGCGACAGGCAGGTGGGGGACAGAGGGCCGGTGCTCAGGCCGAGCACTTCCTCCACAGGGACATCTTGTAGGCATTTGTTAAGGTGCATTGACAATGGTTGTGTTCAGATTACGACGTAAAAAGGGGACATCAGAGGAATTCCCTGGCTGTCCAGTGGTTAGGACTCGGCGCTTTCACTGCTGAGGGCCTGGGTTCAATCCCTGGTTGGGGAACCCACAAGTTGTGAGGCACAGCCAAAACATAAAATAAAAAATAAATAATAAAATGAAATAGGGGACATTAGAGGAAGCAGCATGAAGGCAGGTGTGGTCTGTTTAATGCCAGATCGCAAGGTCAGGGATGAGGCAACAAAGCAGGGCACCACGCTGCCCCCTCCAAGCTGTCTGGCTCACGCCACTCAGGCCCAGACACCCAGTTGAGCACCTCGAGTGGCTTAGGAAAAGGCCTCTCTTCTGGGAAGACCCGTTGGAAGCAGGAGCTCCTTTGTGAGAGGAAAGGCCTGTTCCTACGGGGAGAAGCAGCCTCACGGCAGTGCAGGCGGCTGAGCAGATCCTCAAGCTCATCTTGGAGCTCAGCCTCCCGTCACCTCTCGGCCAGGCACCCTTGGGCAGGGGATGACCACCATACGGCTACCATGCCCTGCTGGCCCTGACGTTAGAACCGCCCCAGAGGTTCAAGGGAGAGTGATTTGGGGGATGGCTGGGACACCTAAGGAGATCCTTGGAAGATACCCCTGGGACATTAGCCTAGGACCTTAGATGTATCCAGACCCTTCATTGAGATCACAAGAAACAATAACCCAGGCACCACTATGTGCATTAGTGATAGAATTCCAACTTTGGGGGCACCCTACGGGGTGCTATATTCTCATGAGGGCCTAAGACCGACTAGCTTCTAAATCATCTTACAAGGAAAGCCTGGTTTTAAATGTTGCAGCGAGGACTCTGCCAGACGTGGAGTTTACCGTAGTGGGCCTCCCTGGACGGTACAGGGTCAGGTCAGGTTTTGCTCTCAGGAGCCTCAGCCTCTTCCTGTCTTGCAGCTTTTATAAGTCCAACTACGTGCAGAAGTTCCACTACTCCCGGCCAGTGCGCAGGGGGACCGTTGACCCTGAGAATGAGTTTGCCGTAAGTATCTCCCCTCCCCTCCCCTTTGGCAGCCTTGATCATTGCCCAGGGCCTCCTTTACCAACCAGAGCCTGCACCTGCCAGAATCAGAATTGGGAGGGCATCTGATCTAAAGCCAAAGGAAGGAACACTAGCTTCCATTGGTACGATGACACCCATTCTCCAGGCTCTTCCGTTGGGTTTGCTTTCTCATTTCTTGAGCCTCTCCACTCTCTAGATACCACCCAGGCCTGGCGTGAGATGCACCTTTCAACCTCAGGGAGTTCACAGTCCCCAGTGTCACTGTGTGCTTCCCAGCCAGGACCTACCTGTCTTCTATTCCCGAGGGCCGAGGCTGGCACGAGGAGACAGCTCCAAGTCTCTCTCAGCTCTTTCCCTTGGACTGTGATTCTTTGCACTGGGGGAGTCACTGTCCCTTGAAGAATCTGATGAACACTGTAGACCTCCCCCCAGAAAATGCAGGTGGATGCATTCAATATTGCCTAAAACTTCTGCCTGTTCAGAGACCCAGGTTAAAACATACTGGACCCAAATCCAGGGAAAACTTAAACTTCACCTTGGGAAAGAATTCTTCAGGGTAAAGTGGGAGCGTATTTCTGAGTCTTGTAATTTTTATTCTGATTCCGGGTGGATAGGAGGCCTGGGGGCCTGGCTGGGTTCCCACCAAACTCTGATGGTCAGGTTTCATGTGTGTTGCTTTCCTGCCCTTGTCACCCCTGCCCACGGGACAGTCGATGTGGATCGAGAGGACCTCCTTTGTGACCGCGTACAAGCTTCCGGGCATCCTGCGCTGGTTTGAGGTGACTCAAATGTCCCAGGTGAGTCTGTGGGGCTCAGGAGGCTCCTGAGACTGGAAAAAGGGAAATGCTTTTGTTCAAAGCCACTGCAGGAGTCCAGGAATTCTGGTGCAGGAAGGGACCTGAGGCAGCATCCAGTTTACCTGCTTTCAAATTTTTTTTTTTTTTAAGCATCAGATAACATTTTTTTCCCTGCAAATGAAAGGTACCATAGAATCCAGTAATAAAGCAGATGAATGGGGAGCTTCTGTGGTTGGGTGCAGGGGGAGGAAGAGGGCCTGGAACTCAATCGACACAACCACCCTCTCATATCCTCCCCTCCCAACAGCCCTTTGGGGACCCCTCTGCAGAATCTCACTATGAGTCCATTTTATACTTGGATAAACTGAAGCTCAGAGAAAGGAAATTACACAGAGGCAAAGCTCTGGCTAGAATGCAAGTATTTGAACTCCATGGTGCAGATAGCATGTGTTTTGCTTCTCAACACACTTCAGGGTCTCCATGTCCTCAAACAGCTGGGGATCTTGCAGCCCTCAGGATGCAAAGGTCAATCCGGTGAAATCTGAGAAGCAGGGACATATTCGGGATGTCTTATTCACTTATTCATTCAACAAATATTTAATGAGTACCTAACACATGTCAATCAAGCACCTAGAGATTTTGCAATGAAGCTTACATTCTAGTGGCAAAGACGCACTAAAAAGCCTAAGTGAATATATACTATGTCAGGTGGAGATAACCACTATGGAGAAAAATAAAAGAGAAAGGTGATGAAGGAGTGGTGGGTATTTTAAGTAGGATGGTCGTAGAAATCCTTCCTGCTAAATGGCTTTAGATCAAAGGTCTGAAGGAAGTGAGGACATGGTCCTTGCAGATACCGAAGAGAAGGACATTCTAGCAGAGGAAATAGCAAGTGCAAGGGCCCTGGGACAGAACAGGCTTATGTCTGAATTAGAACAAGTGACGGGGGAGTAGCAGGAGTCTGATAGCAGGTCATATAGGGCCTTGTAGGCACCATAAGGACTTGGGCTTTTCCACTGGGTGAATTTGAGTCACAAGCAGAGGAGGGACATTGTCTGACTGACGTTTTCAAGCTACTGTATGATCAACATTGAGACCATCCCCCTTCAGCCCTTAAGGGCCCCCAGCAGCCAGGTGGTCCTCCAATCTCCTTTTCACAGTCATGGCGTAGACCTTAGGGACCATATAATAACGATGATGACATCAGCAGACATTACTGAGCATGTGCCAGACTGTTCACATGTGTGACCTCACTTAAACCCCTCAACAAGGCTGCGAGGTAGATATTATTATTCTCCCGTTTTACAGATGAGGAAACCGAGTGAGTTAGTGGGTTGCTCAAGGTTAGTAAAAGAGGTGAGGTTTGACTATAACCTCTCATACCAGGCACCTGGATGGACTCATTCTCTCCTCTTTCCTTAACATGTCCCCAGCCCACCCCAATAATTAGTGCCCTGGAGAGGAAGAAACTACTCATGCCCTTTATTCATGGGACACATCGGTTCATGATAAGCTTGGATAAGTGTCCCAGGTGCTGTGTCAAGGACTTTGTAACATTATCCTGTTTAATCCCACAAAACTGTGTGAAGTACATCATATTATGAATCCCATTTTTGAGGTGAGAAATCAGAAACTTTCTACTAAGCCGTAGTCTCTACCCATTGGCCCTGGCTGTGCCCTTTCCTCTGGTGGTGCTCAGTAAGGTGCCTCTCCTCCTTCGCTGTCCCCACAGGACTGTAGGCAAACTGAAGGAATTCCCGCCTGCACTCTCTGAACGCCTCATCTCCCGCCATGGTATCTCACCTCCTAATAGACTACATAATTTGCCTGTGTGTTTATTTTTAATATCTAGAATTTTAAATATAATAGCATTATAATATAAGCTCCACTAGACTGTGAGCTCCAGGAAGACAGATTTTTGTCCGTTTTGTTCCCTGCCATATCTCTGAGTGCAAGGAATAGTCCTAGACACATAATTGGTGCTCAAGAATAGTTATTAAGGGACTTCCCTGATGGTGCAGTGGTTGAGAATCTGCCTGCCAATGCAGGGGACACGGGTTCGATCCCTGGTCCTCGAAGATCCCACATGCCATGGAACAGCTAAGCCTGTGCGCCACAGCTACCGAGGCTGTGCCCTAGAGCCCACGAGCCACAACTGCTGAGCCCACATGCCGCAACTACTGAAGCCCGCATGCCTAGAGCCTGTGCTCCGCAACAAGAGAAGCCACTGCAATGAGAAGCCCACGCACTGCAACAAAGAGTAGCTCCCGCTCACCACAACTAGAGAAAGCCCATGCACAGCAACGAAGACCCAATGCAGCCAAAAATAAATAAATAAATTTATATTAAAAAGAATAATAGTTATTAAGTAAATCCATTAACCAATCAGTCAGTTAATATGCAGAAACCCATAATATATGAAGTGCTTACCTCGTTTTATGAACTCAGGATTCTGAAATTAGGAAAGAAATAGTCAACATTTTTGTTTCACTTCTTTTATCCTGATACCCTCTGATAGAAGGGATTGGGAAAACCTCCAAAAAGTTGACCAGAGTGACTTTATCTCTGATAGCCTCCCTCATTTGAGTTACCAAGAATTTCAGGATGTCTCAGACACAGAAGTTTCATGGGTGCTGAGTGAATTCCTCTCCAAGCATTTGTTTTTGTGGTATAGAATTTGTACCTTGTCCTTGGTTGTTTCTTTTATGAATCGTCATGACTACAGTGCTGTTTGTACAGAGAGGTGTTTTCTGATAGGATTCAAGTGTAAGTTCTGCTTATTGAGGGTCCTTTCCTTTTTCTTGGCCCTGAGAATATGTAATCTTTACAAGAAGTCCTGAGCTGGGGGTCAGAGACCCAAATTCAACTTGGTTATTAACAAGCTATAGGATGTTGGACAAACACAGTGTATCTCTGGCCTTAGTTTTCATCATCTGTAAAATAGACATGAGGAAACTATGGAATTTCAGAGCTGAAAGACACTCTGAAGGTCATTTAATCCAAGAGCTATAAATTCAAATACCTTCAGAGCCCAGGAAGATAACTGTAAATATGGGAACTCGTCCCATTAAGACAACGGGGAGTGGTAGAAGCTGTGGCAAACTCCTTCCAGCTGAATTAGTTTCTTAAAAACTTAGAACTCACTTGCTGGCTAAATGACAGACCCAGGCCCAGTTTGGCCTACACATCTCCAATGTGCAACCCCATTCCTAGCCCTTGTCCATTTAAATTATTTTGCATATGAGAAAACTGAAGCTCAAAGATGGGACTTGAACTGCCAAAGTGATCAGTGGTAGAAGTAGGTTGTAATAATGATGTCTATCTTACACAGTTCAGAGGTTTCCTAAGAGGATTCATGAAGGTGATAATGTGGGAGAGGCCTTTGAGGAATGTGAAACACCACTCGATGGCGAGGGATTATCACCGCTTTCCCGAGTGCCTTTAACATTGTTTCCAAAGTACAGTTATTCCTCAGTATCTGAGGGTGTTGGTTCTAGGAGCCCCCTCGGATACCAAAATTGTTTAAGTCCCTTACATAAAAGGGCGTAAGTACAGTGAATACAGTTGGGCCTCCGTATCAGTGGTTGGTTGAATTCGAGGTTGGTTAAATCCAAGGATGTAAAACCCAAGGGTATGGAGCTCTGACTGTATCTTCCAGGATAATTCATTTTCCCCGCACAGCAAGCTGGGCAGGGGCTATATACCTGTGCTGCCAGTAAGGAAACTGAGGCTCAGCTTAGGAAAGAGACCAGAGATTTGAAGGCCTGACCAAGTCCTAACAACCAGTGTATGGCAAGTTTGGTAGCAGAGTGTGGTCTGTATGTGGGGGAGAAGCTCGCCTTTGGAATTCGGACACTGGCGCTCTCTCCCCAGCGCTGCCCCATCTACCCTTAGGTGAAGGACTTACCTGCTGTTGGGGGGATTGAATGAGAGCACGTGTGGGACACACCCAGCATGGGCTGGCACAGGGGAGGCAGTCCACAAACGGCGCCATCTCTTTTACCGTGATCAGTGCTTTTATAACTGTTACCAGCTCCGGACCTCCAGGTCTTCCACCAAATATGTAACCCCCATCGCTCTGCTCTAGAGAGTGACGTACTCATCTACACAAACATCCAGAGGTGAGAATCCAAAGGAGTTTCGTTCTCATTCTCTGTCCTGTTGTCTGTAACGAGGTTAAAGATGTAGGGATACAAAAATAGCTTCAGAAATGAGGAAGAAAGCCAAGCAACAGGACTTTCCATTTTTAACAACTCACCGTAAAGCATGAGTCTCTCAGACATACCAGGCTACTGTTGAAATCCAGGTGTGCTACTGGGCTCAGTCCAAGTGGTTGTGATAGATTTTCCTTTAGAACTCAGTCTAGACCTCAGCTTGGAGAAGCCCCTGCAGGGTAGGTCTGTGTGCTTGACAGAAACTGGACCATGGGTTGCAGCTTGTGGAACATGGGCTGCCGCCTCTACCAGGCCGAGCAGCCTTCCCCCCACAGCTCTGTGTGTGTGTGTGTGTGTGTGTGCGCGCGCGCGCACGCATGCTTACTTGAGTGTGTATGTGCGTGCATGTGTGACGGAAAGAGGATGACATTGTGTCACTGTGTCTTGTATCACAGAGAGAGAGAGGAGAGAGCCTACTCCCAGGGCCTTCTCACTGCAGAGACAGCCACTTTCAAAAATGTCCAGAAACAAGGAAGGGGGGTGAGGAGGCTAAGATTTCACAGGGATTTAAGGAAATGGTTTAAAAAGATGACCAAGAGCATGGCTGTAGAGGCTGGTTCTCCCCTTCACATATACTCAACAGTTAACAATAACTAGCAGGTGCACTTTTTAAAGAACTCCGCTGTAAGTCAAGTGTCATATTATCTCAACTAATCTTTGCTAAGTCAAGTGTCATATTATCTCAACTAATCTTTGCTATGTCCCCACTGAAGCAGGCCCTGTAGCACCACCACTGAACAGATGGTAACACTTAGGGTTGCCTCCATGAAGTTTTCCCGGATTACTTCACCCTTCCCTCCAGCCCCACCCACCCTGCCAGGGAGTCTTCCCTTCTCAGGACAGCTGCTAGTCCCTGTCCTGACACCTACAAGAGTTAATAACAGTAACTACCAGCTACTTTTTTTTTTGCGGTATGTGGGCCTCTCACTGCTGTGGCCTCTCCCGTTGTGGAGCACAGGCTCCGGACGCGCAGGCTCAGCGGCCATGGCTCATGGGCCCAGCCGCTCCGTGGCATGTGGGATCTTCCTGGACCGGGGCCTGAACCCGTGTCCCCTGCATCGGCAGGCGGACTCTCAACCACTGCGCCACCAGGGAAGCCCTACCAGCTACTTTTTGAAGTAGGTTTTCTTATCCTCATTTTACCAGTAAGTCAACTGAGGCTCAGAACGTTTGGGAAACTTGCCCAAGGTCACACAGGAAAAAATGGCTAAGATTGGCACTCATTTTTATTTGCTTAGTTTAGTTCAGGAGTCAGGAAACTATGGCCTGTGAGCCAGAGCCCACCTGCGCCTAATTTTGTAAATAGGTTTATTGGAACCACCATGCTCATTGATTTACATATCACCTGTAGCTGATTTCTTCCTACAATAACAGAGTTGAGTTGTTGCCACACACAACATCTGGCCCTTTCACAGAAAAAGTGTGCAGACTTCTTGCTTAGTGTTTTACTCTCGATCCCATGCTCTTGGGAACCACTGTTCTGCCAGTTAGCACCTGATGGCACTGTGTTTATCTTGCTTTCTAAGAGGTGTTGAAGACGTGGTTAGTTTTATCTTCCCAACTAAACCGAATCTACCTTGGAGCAGTGACCCCTCATATAACAAGTCTCGGGACCTACTGTGGGCCAGGCCAGGTGATCACATCGTCAGCTGCTCTAATCCCTTCAGCTAAGTGCTCGCACATAGTAGGTGCACAACCAATACCAGATGGGTTGAATTGGAGCGTCTTTCACCAGGTAGTAAGAAGAAAAACCCTCCCTGGAGCACACCCAGCCTCTGAGACCCCAGCGAGCGCCTGACACTTCCTGCCTGCATTTCCCCAGGGAGATCCCTCTTTTGCTAAGCACAGATTCAGCCTGTCTCTCCCCACACAGCCGGCAACCCCCAGGGCTCAGTAATTACCACAAGAGCCTGCTACAGCCCCTTGGGGAGCATTGCCTCATTTGAATTCCAACCCCAAATGAAATCAATACCAATAATTTTATCTATTTTTAAAGCGACCTGCTGAGGCCCTTTCTTCTTGATCTCGTTTTCAACAGACCACAATTAGCCCTCTGGAGAACGCCATCGAAACCATGTCCGTGGCCAACGAGAAGATCCTGATGATGATAAACCAGTACCAGAGTGACGAAAGCCTCCCGATAAACCCACTCTCCATGCTCCTGAATGGAATCGTGGACCCTGCTGTCATGGGAGGGTTCGCCAAGTATGAGACGGTGAGGGCTCCCCTCTCCAGGCCCTGGTGGAGACAGAGCAGTGGCAGGAGGGCCCAGAGCAGACACAGCTGCATGCCACTCATCTTGCTGTGGCTGTTTGTCCCTCAGAAGGACACTTCAGCTTGTTTAGACCTCATACACATTCCAGAGTTTCTTTAGCCTCATCTCCTTCACCTCTCATCTCATCTCCTTCCCACCCTCAATGCCATGCTCTGTCAGGGGTCATAGAGATCCCTTATCCCACTGGGCACATCGAGATACCTTTGTCAAGAGGAGGCTCTGGGATGTCCTCGAGCCAGACCATAAAAGTCAAGCACCACAAATCAAAGTACACGCTACCTGTGTCAAGCCATCTCTTCTATAGATGATGGAAATGACCTCCAGAAATGGGAAGGAATGAAACACGGAATCTGTGAAAATACAGAAGGGATGGGAGATCGACTCTCAAGCGAGAGTTATAATCTAGATATTCAGGTCATAAGGACCCTCCAGAAATCCCCACACATTTCAGCCACAGATTTCATTTCTGAGGCTCCTGGTGTCCGTGGCGAAAAGGGAAACGCCATCAGTTATATGAGTCACATTTTCCACTGGGGGAAAATAATTACTCAATAAGGAGACATAACTTTTCCCAGCTCTGAAAAAGAATAGAAAGTCCTTATTTGGCTCTCACCTGGGCCATACGTTAATGGGAGGGAAAAATGGACTCTTCGTTCTCGTAAGTCTCATGATGGACTCTTTATTATCTTTTCTATGTCATCCATTGATGTAAAACTAGGAATACGGCACAATAGTATAACTCACGGACAGTAATTCCGGTTAGTCCTTCCAGCTACCCTTGGACACCCCGTAGAGTCATCCATTGGTAATCCTTTGTTCAGCCTTGAGGGGTGATATGCCTGTGTATGTACGTGCACACACTGAGAACAGGAGCCGAGAAGGAGCTGGGGCTGCCAAGGTCACACACGATGAGGGAGGTGAGCTGGAAAGCCCACCAGGTGAACTTCCTTACTGAGTTTTCTCTCCTGGGACGGTGCCTTGACTGTGCAGCAGAATCCCCAGCAGGGCTTCTTCACACACAGCTGCCTCCACCCCACCTCCGACCCCAGAGGCTCTGATTCAGTACGTCCGGGTGGGGCCTGAGAATTTGCATCTCTGGCAAGTTCCCAGGTGATGCTGCTGCTGCGGGTCCAGAGACCCCTCTTCAAGAACAATTTCCTGGGGTTTGTGACCCTTTCCCAGTGGATACCGATCTGAGCCCCGGGAGGAGGAAACGTCAGTCCCTACACGTCCCTGACTGTTGCCCATCCACGTAGGAATGGCCTCATTCCTGCCCCTGTCAACTGGAAGCCTCTCCCAGTGCCAGAGAGGTGGGTCGTGGGGTCCACGGCAAAGGAACAGGAAACCCCCAACGTCTGTTTGTCCTGCTAGGCCTTCTTCACTGAAGAGTACACCAGGGACCACCCCGAGGACCAGGACAAGCTGAGCTGCCTCAAGGACCTGATTGCGTGGCAGGTAAATCAGAGGCAGACTGGGGGTAGGCCAGCCCTGTGTCCGTCCTTTCGCCTCCCCGGTTCGCCTGCCCTCTGCTAGCCTCTGGCCGGTATGGCCGACTTTCATACTGCTCTCCTGCCCTCTGGCTTTTGGCCTTTCTTCTGACTCTGTCTTCACCTGAGCAGGTGCATCGTGGAAGCGGGATTTGGGGCCCTGCACCCTTGGGGTGCTGCACTGGCGCCGGGCAGTGATGCTGTGCTGCGTGTTGCTAAGACTGCCCTGTTGGATGTTGAATTCAGGAGGTGGCTTCCCCCAGGGGGACTGAAGTGAAAGCCAGGGTCCCACGCACCTCCCACCACCTCCCACCACACCCAGCACCCGCCAGTCAGATAATGGAAGACTTCGGCCCCTACCCCACCTCTCCTCCTACTAAGGCTGACCCAATTTGTCGCAGACAGTGCTCAGATGGATATCAGGTTTTGAAAATAATCGAGGCCTCGGTTTGGTTGGTTTTCAGGCAAAGGGTCTGCACTCTGCACGAGCTGCTCAGCCCTCCGGAGCCCAGCCCGGCACCTTGGAAGGACTGTCCTTCCCGCCCGCTTTGTCCTGCTATCTGCTTATCTGCCCTCTCCTTGCATCCTTGTCCCTCTGCCCCTTCCCTCCGCCATCTCCTTCTCTCTGACTCTTGCTGTGCATGTGTCTCTGTCTTTCTCCTCTCCTTGGAAGTTCTTTGCTTCTCCCCGTCCCCTCTCTGACTTTGGCCTGTCTCTGCTGCCCGCCTCACACCTCACTCCTGGCTCTGCTTCCCTTGCGCATCTCTCTCCACTGCCCTCCCTCCTTCTCTGCTTTCTCTCTGGCTCCCTCTCCCGTGTTTTCTCTCCCTCCTGCTCTCTCCTGCTCTCTGCCACTCCCTAGAGAAGAAACAATCCCCAGACCCCTAGCCCAGAGGCATTCAGAGGACCAGGCTCCTGGTCTAGGCCTGCAGCAGCCCCTCCTCAAGCATCTCCGTGCTCTCCACGGACCACCCAGCACCCAGGACGCAGGGTGGGCTCTGGAGGGTGCGCTGGGGGGAGGCTGGGGAGACGAGCAGGGCAGCAGGGGGCAGCGTCTGCAGCTGCTGGCCCTCCCTCCTCCCTTCTTGCCAGTTACAGTGCAAAGAAAAGCCAGCTACTGTGGTAGGGAGTTTTTGTTACTCTAGGGGAATTAGGGAGTGAGAAGCATTGGGTGCAGCCTCTTTTCTTAAAATAAGGATTCCTAATTCAAGTCCTTCTCTGCCTCTGCCAAATTATGCAAAGTGAGGCCTTAAAAATAAAATGCCAGGCGCTGCGCAGATACACTCTCCTGAATGCATTTTGTGAGTCTGGAATTTTCTCTCCCTTCTTACCTTGTGCCACCTGTGAAACCCAGACACCCCCAAGAGCCCCAGCCTTCTGAGGTCATCGTGCCCTTTAATACTCAAATAATGATACTCCCCGCTCCCCATCCCCAGCTCGGGAAGCAGGAAGACTCAGCTTTGGTTGGTTCCCTTCCTCAGCTCTTTCTGGGGTGCCCCAGGGAGGGCTAACATGTCACACAAATGTGTCTGGGTGCTGGGGGTCATTCTCAATCCATATCACTGTCCTGGGCCTTTCTGCTGCGCATGTCTTATCACCTGGTAGTGGACTCTCTGGGCTGTATTCACCACACCCAAAGCATGGACCAGACTGTGGCCTCAGAGCACAGCCGATAGCAGGCCGTGCCTTCTAAGGAAATTCTTCCAAAGTCTTGCAGTTCATAGAGGGGCACCACAAGCAAAGGAAGGAGACTTTGAAAGCATGTATTTGATGTTACAGCTTCTGAGAGCCTGCAAAGGGGATTGCCCTGGGCCACATTCCTCCCACTCAGAGTCCAGCATCCTGAATACTCAAAAGACGCTGCTCTGCGCAGGGTGAAGGTGACCTTTTTTACGTTACACACAGCACATTAGCTCTTCCATTTTATTCCATTCATTCTTGCAACTTATATATATTTGAGTCCCAACTGTGTGCCACGCAACAGAAATAAAGCGCTGGATAAAATTGTGGGCCTGCTACCTCCCTCCCTTCTTGGAGCTTAATTATAGATTGGATCTTGGTTTGCCAAAGCCAGATTCACTTTGGATCTTCTCAGAACACGAGACCCTTAGATTTCAAAGGGAGATGTACTTGCACCACTAGCAACCCAACAGAAGCTAGAAGTGCAAAGTACATTATGTGTTCAAGATTTCATGGTTTTCAAGAGTGATCGCTTCTTAATTTTTTTCTTCGTAAAAATTTTCTCTCTATTTATTGGCATGGAACGATGTCTACAGTACATTCCTCTTGTAAACATTTCACGAGATATTACATAGAGGAAACTACACATAACAAAAATACACAGCACACTGAGTTGTCACTGTACACTTACGTGGCCACCACCAGATGAAGAAGCAGGATTCCTCTAGCACCCAGAAGCCTCTCTTGTGCCTTCTTTTAGTCATTGCCAGCCCTCCCCAAGGTCGACCCCTCTCCTGCTTTTACAGTAACCATTAACTTGCTTTGTAAAAATACTTTTTAACCACCCAAGCACTCATTGCTAAACACTGTAGTTTACTTTTGCTTGTTTTTGACCTATATATAAATGGAATCACACAGTGTGCATTCTTTTGTGTCTAACTTATTTTGTTTACTGTTATGTTTCAAAATTGATTTATTTTGTTGTACATAGCCATCATTGATTCATTTTCATTGATGTATAATCGTCTGTGCAGCGGGACTGTATAACTGTGCCAAAACATATTTATTTAGTTTTCAACTGATGGAGATTTGGGTTGATTTCAGTTTGAGGGTATTACAGGTCGTGCTGTTCTGAACATCTCTGTGTGTGTCTTTTTGGCACACACATGCACAGTTTCTGTTGGATGTATACCTAGGTGTGGAATTGCTCGGTTATACTATGTTAGAATATCTGGCTTGAACAGATGACTGCCAAACTTCTATCACTATAGATTAGTTTTGTCAGTTCTTGAACGTCATAAAAGTGGTATTACACAGTATGTGTTACTGTGTGCCTGGCTTCTTCTTTTCACTGTAACGCCTTTGTGATTCATCCAGGCTGTTACATGCAAGAGAAGTTTTTCTTTTTTTGTTCTAAGTGGTATCCGTTGTGTGACTATACAATATACCAATAATATACCGATGTATTTATCCATTCTCCTGTTGATGGTGGGTTGTTTTCAGGTTTTGGACAGTGTGGACAGAGTTGTAGGAACATTCTCGTTCGTGTTTTTTGATGGGCATAAACTCTCAGCGTCCTCACTCTCTCTCTAGTAGTGGGAGTGCTGGGTCACGCGTTTATCTTTAGCCTTACTGGATACCAAGAGGCAGTTTTCCAAAGTGGCTGAGCCAATTTACACTCCCACCAAGAACTTCTGTGAATCTGGGTTGCTCCACATTCTCGCTGACGCATGATACTGTGAGTCTTTAATTTTAGTCTTTCTGGTGGTTGTGAGGTGGTATCTCAGTTTAATTTTAATTTGCATTTCCTTTGCGAGCAGCGGTGTTCATCGCCTTTTCATGTGTTTATTGGCTAATTGAATAGCCTTTCTTTGAAACGTTTGTTCAAATCTTTTACTTATTAACTGAATTGTCTTTTTATTAATAATTCATAGGAGTTTATATCTATTCTAGATATGAGTCCTTTGTCAAATCTATGTATTGCAAATATCTTCATTCAGTCTGTGGCTTATCTGTTTACTTTCTAATGATATATTTTTGAAGAACAGAAGTTTGTCATTTTAATGAGGTCCAATTTATCAATTTTTTTAATGATTATTACTTTTGTCTTCACTTTATGAAATCTCTGGCTCTCCCAAGATCATGACGATATTTCCTGTGTTTTCTTGGGAAGTTTTATTGTTTTGTCCTATACTCTTAAGTGTATGATCCATTTTGGCTGACATGAAGTAAGGGGTAAATTATTTTTCTATGCAGATTTCTAATTATTCCAGCACCATTTGTTGAAAAGACTATTACTTTTCCCAACTTTGACATAAAGTGATCATATAGATGTCAGTCTATTTCTGGACTTCCTACTCATTCCATTGGTCTGTTTGTCCAATGCCATATACTGTTCCTAATTACTGTAGCTTTATAGTGACTCGAGATCTGATAGTGACAGTACTGCAATTTTTTTTTCAAATTTGTCTTGGTCCTTCTAGTCCTTTGTATTTCCATATAAATTTTTAAATCAGCCTGCCAATTTTCACACACCCCCAAAACACATTGAGATTTTGGATAGGAATATATTAGGCACGTAGATTAATTTAGGAAGAATTTCTGTTTTAATGATAATTGATTCTTCCAGTACATGAATATGGAATCTCTCTCCCTTTCTTTAGTTCTTTAATTTCACTCAGCAAAGTTTTGTAGTTTTCACTGGAAAGATCTTTCACAAATTTTATTAGATTTGTTTTAAGATATTTGATATTTTTAACTATTATAAATGGTATTTTTTTTAATTTCCCAATATCATCACAATTTTTTTTTGGTATGTTTACCTTGTATCCAGCGACCTTACTAAATTCACTTAATAAGTCAAATTGTTTGTACATTCTTTTGGATGTTCTACAGACAAACATATCATCTGCTAATATAAGAAGTTTTACTTCTTCTGTTCCAGCGTCTCCCACATCAGGGCAAGAGTCAGTATTTCACAGAGTGGGATGCTTTAAAGATGATGTCCCATTCTATGCCTAGTTTGCTGGTTTATCCTGAATGGATTTTTAATTTGTCAAATGCCTTTTATGCATCTATTGAGATACTCATATTGTTTTTCTTCATTATTATGCTAATTCAGTGAATTATATTAGTTGGTTTTGGACTATTAAACCAACCTTGCATGTATGACATAAATCCCACTTGGTCGTAATGTATTATCATTTTTATATATTTCTGGGTTCTATTAGAAAATATGCTCTTCAGGATTTTTGTGTCTATGCTCAAAAGAGGTATTAACCTATAATTTTCCTTTTTTATAATATCCTTGTTCAATTCTTGTAACAAAGTTACCCTGGTCTCAAAAAGTGGGTTGAAAATTACTCCCTATTTTAAAAATTTTTAAGAGTTTGTATAAAGTTGGCATTTATTTATCCCTTAAATGTTTGCTAGAATTTGTCTGTGAAGCCATATGGGCCAGGAATGTTTTAAAGTATGTATTTAATTTAATAGTTTTCAGATTTCCTATTTCTTTCGTCCCCTTTTTGGTAAGTTGTATTTTTCTAGCAATTTGTCCATTTTATGTAAATATTAAATTTATTGACATAAACTTTTTTATAATGTCCTCTTATTATCTTTTATAATGCTTGTACTTCCTATAGTGATACTCCTTTTTAAATTCTGATATTGGTTATTGGTACCTTCTATTTTTTTTTATTAGCCCTTTAAGTTGTTTATCAATGTTTTTGTCTTTTCAAAGAACCAACCTTTGGATTTGTCAATCCTCTGTGTTGTCAGTTTGTTTTCTTTTTCATTCATGTCCACTCTTACTTTTATTATTTCCTTCCTTTTACTCTCTTTGGGTTTAGTTTGCTGTTCTTCTACTAATATCTTGAGATGTATACTTAGCTAATTGATTTTCTGTCTTTTCTAATATGTAAAACTAAAGCTATACATTTATCTCCATTAGCAACTTTATATCTCACTAGTATTTGTATGTAGTATTTCCATTATCATTCCCTTCTCTTTTTATTTATAAATTTATTTATTTATTTTTGGCTGTGCTGGGTCTTCATTTCTGCGCGCGAACTTTCTCTAGTTGTGGTGAGCGGGATCTACTCTCTCATTGCGGTGGCTTCTCTTGTTGCGGAACGCGGGCTCTGGGCACTCGAGCTTCAGTAGTTGTGGCTCACAGGCTCTAGAGCACAGGCTCAGTAGTTGTGGTGTGCTCCGTGGCATGTAGGATCTTCCTGGACCAGGGCTCAAACCCGTGTCCCCTGCATTGGCAGGTGATTTCTTAACCACTGTGCCACCAGGGAAGTCCCATTCCTTTCTTTTTTAAATAAAATCTTTGTCTTGTGTCATGGATAGAAAATTTTTTCTTTTTCTATATATTGCTTATTTAAAAAAATATAAAGTTTTCTTAAGCTCTCTTCATTCTCTGTTTCTTCCACGTTAGTCCATTCATTCTTTTCTTCCTCTCTCCCTTACTCCCTCCCTCCCTTTTTGCTTTTCTTCCTATCTGTTGGTTCTGATCTCTGTCTTTCACACTGGAGAATTTCCTTCAATGCCTGGTGATCCTTGGCAGTCTGTTCATAGTAAAGAGTGGGGCACTAAAAAAGCTGAATGAATTTCTGTGCATATGAGAGAAGGTATTGTCGCCTGGACGGCATTACATATGGTAACTGAGTGATCCACAGACGTCTGTATAACATGCGCCATTCACTTTCTCCAGGACAGACCCTTCAAGCTATTGCATATGAAGGTCCCCCTGGCTCCTGCACTGCTGGCAATGTGGGGACTGGAAAGTGAAGGTCTCACTGTCTGTTAGTGTGCAGACCAACCCCCTATTTTCCTGTTTGGTTCCTCATCCCTGCCCTCTGTTGATAATATAAGAGCGTAACTGTCTCCCGTCAATTATCTCTTCCCCTCTCATCTTCCCAAGGCTTTTCACATCACTTTTTAAAAGCTCCCTATTGGCTGGTTAACTCCACGGTGTTAACATTTGGGTATCTTTCTTCAGCAGCCACATGAGGTCGTATCACTGGATCTCCTGTGCTGTGAGACCAGGCTGTGCCCACTCCTCCTTTTCTGTTCAACCCTTCCCTTCTCCTATCTCCCAGCCTCTGACAATCATACCTTCCCTTTTGCATTGCCAAGAACTTCTTGGGCAAGGCTTTAAGTTAAAGCAACAGAGAGTCCTCTCCTCTGGTCTCACACTCTGCCCCTCAGTAGATTCTATAAGGTGCAGACTTTCCCTAACACATGGCTTCTAATGGGGGTGGGGGGCGTCCAGCCCTCCTGTGGGGCAAGGGCAGCCGGAGGTCTTTCTCCTAGAGGTCTTGTTTTCAGAGCAAACCCCAAGGATTCAGCTTTCCCATTTCTCAGGGTTGGTGACCCCGCTTGAAGGTTTCCAAGACCCTAAAGCCCTCAACAAATTCTCAGCAGGCAGACTTGCTTCCACCACCTCCATGGGGCCCGGTGGCCAACCTTTGGCTCATCATTTACCACCTTTCTCTCCAGATCCCCTTCCTGGGAGCTGGGATTAAGATCCATGAGAAAAGGGTGTCAGAAAATCTGCGGCCCTTCCACGACCGGATGGAAGAATGTTTCAAGAGCCTGAAAGTGAAGGTGGAGAAGGAGTACGGTGTCAGAGAGATGGTACTGGTGGTCCCTGTGGCCGGGAGGGGTGGGGCAGGGAGGAGGATGAGATTGGAGCCAAGGAACCTGCCCTTGAGGAGAAGGACCTGAGAGCCAGCAGTGCCAGGGCCAATCCAAGGAACCTTTCTGGAAACTTGGTCCCTCAAAAGTCACCCCAGATAAACGCCAGTTACAAATTGAGGCCTTAGCACTCAAGGGACCGTGCTAATAATAAAAGCAATGTTGGTGAAGCACCTGTTATGTGCCGGTCTAATCTAAGCACGTAGGTCATTTTGTCTTCACAACAAGCCTGGGCGTGACTTTTAACGCCCTGTGTCTCTTCTGGAGGTTCCTAGGTGTAAGTGACTTGCCAGAGGCTACATGACAAGTGAGTGCAGGTCACTGCCCCCGGCTCTGTTGGCCTGCAAAGCCAGTGCTTTGGGCCACTCACAAGCTCCGAGTCCTCAAGAGGCCATCAGCCTGGTGCTCACGGGACTTCTTCTTTATCCTCTTCCCCAGAAAGTAGCATCATAAAACGGCAAGGCAGTGTGTCCTTCAGAGGCCTTCTGGCCCAACCCTCTGAGTTTACAGATGGGAAAACTGAGGCCCAGAGACGAGAAGTGAGTTACTGGAAAGCATGGAGGTGAACTCAGGTCTCATCTTCTGGCACAACAGTTTTTCCATGAGACAGGTCGCCTCTTCCAGCACTCCCTGTGTGACAGCCCAATGCAGTTCTGATGGCAACCACCCAGAGTTAGGTGACATTGCATAGGTTAAGGGCAAAGTCCTCCACAAGACTCCCCTCACTTCAGACACCAGGGTTCCCAGGCCACCTGCACCTCTGACCAACTGGTTACAACTCTGGAGGTTCCCACCACCCCTTCAGGTCTGATAATTTCACAAAAGTCAAGGAGTCGGCCCTCCCTCCAATATCCATGAGTTCCCTAGTCGCAGATTCAACCAAC
Organism: Globicephala melas; assembly: GCF_963455315.2. NCBI lineage: Eukaryota > Metazoa > Chordata > Mammalia > Artiodactyla > Delphinidae > Globicephala > Globicephala melas. Next base: position 145,011,141 of record NC_083316.1, read on the forward strand.
GGAGGATCAGAAATACTTGGGGAAAAAAATCGAGAAAGTTCCAAAAAGCAAAACTTGAATTTGCTGTGCCGGCAACTGTTTACCTCCCATTTACATTATAGTTACAACTATTGACATAGCGTTTACATTGCATTAGGTATTATAAGTAATCTAGAGAGGATTTAAATTCTACTGGAGGACATGTACAGGCTACATGCAAATACTGTGCCATTTTATGTCAGGGACTTGGGCATCGCTGGATTTTGGTATCCTCCGAGGTCGTAGGTACTGAAGGATGACTGTACTTACGATTACAGTTTTATTAGCAAGGAAACAAATCAGGACCAGCCAAATGAAGAGAAGCATAGGTCTGGGAGGGTCCCAAACACACAGCTTCTGTGTCCTCAGGACATGTCACCGTATCTCTCCTACTGGCACCTCCATGTGTGATTACCAGCCGGGAAAGCTCACCTGAGCCTAAGTGTCTGGAGTTTTAATTGGGGTTCATAGGCATGATCGAATGAATCGTTGGCCACGTGGTTGACATCCATCTCCAGTCCCCCTTCCTCCCCAGAGGCTGAGCTGATATTATCTGGCCCAGAGTCCCAGCCCTGTAATCACAAGGTTGCTCTTTCTGGCCAGCTCCCATCCTGAGTCTTCCCATCAGTGTAAAGGGGCCACTGTGAAAAACAAAAGACACTCCTACCAGTGGGGAAATGGCAAGGATTTAGACATCACCTCCCAGGAGCCAGGAATAAAGGCCTGACAAATTCTTTATTAAACAGCTGTGCGTAGCCTCAGCCAGCCAGGAAGTTTTTGCTCTGCCCCACGCAGACCTGGCTACTAACCACACCCTCCTCCCCGCCCGCAGCCCGAATTCGAGGACAGGCGAGTGGGCCGGCCCCGGTCCATGCTGCGCTCCTACAGGCAGATGTCCATCATCTCCATGGCTTCCACGAGCTCTGACTGCAGCACGCCCAGCAAACTCACCTCCGAGAGGTCAGTCCCCACCCCACGCAGCCCCCCGTGCCCCTGCAGCAGCCTAGCCCTCAGCAAAGCCTCGCTCCTTGCCCTTCTGTCCTTGGCCGTCCTTCTACATCTCCGTGCCCTTCTGTTTGAAAGCCCTTCCCCACCTAGCGCCTCATCAAAACCCTCACAACTACCCTGTGCGGCTTATTGCCGTTGTTAGCGGGTCAGTCGAGGCCCAGAGAGGTGTGGTGGCTCTTCCTGAGGACCCAGCAGGACACCGCACGGCCCACAGGCTCCCTGTCCAGCCACCTCCATCAGCCAGCCTGAGCTCCTCATCTTCTTGCCTCTGCCGGGGCTCCCGTCCCCACCAACTCCCCATCCCAGAGCTCCTCCTCCTGTGCCTGCCTGTACCTCTGTCGGGGTTCCCCTCCTCGGCCAAGAAGAGCCTCTCCCCTTCCACTTTCTTGGAGCCATCTGCGCGACCTGGCCCAACTCAACTAACGTAATAGCAGATCCTGTGATGGAGAACTCTCTCTGGGAGAATGTGCTAAGGGGTCCTTGACCTCATCTCTTGTCTACTCTGCAAGGTTGCTGCAAACACCCCCGTTTACTGAAAAGGAAATCGTGCCTCAGAGAGGTTGAGTGATTTGCCCAAAGTCATTCGGCTAAAAAGTGGCGTAGATTTGAATCCAGATCCCTATTTTTAACCGGTTTTCTCTTCCTATCACCAGTCTTACGGCCCGCTGCCTTCAATTTTATTTTACCCTGTAGTTTGAGTGTTTGCAAATTAAGCCAGTGGCTCCCCAAACTCTGCCAGGTGAGCTGATCTACCCCCCGACCCCGTGGTGACAGCTCAGTCAGCCTGGGTCCCTGCAAGACAGTTCCACTGAAGCTCTTAACTGCAGTTTTTGCTGCTGTCTCTCTTACCATTCAGCTTCGACCAGGAGTTAGCACCTCCCAAGGCTCCGAAAGTGGAGCAAGAGGAGCCGATCTTCCCAGGGAGCACTCTGCCAGAGGTCAAGCTGCGGCGGTCCAAGAAGAGGAGCAAGAGAAGCAGTGTGGTGTTTGCGGACGAGAAGGCCACGGCAGACCTGAAGCGGGTGAGTGGCCAAGGCTGGATCTTCTCTGACACCCTCGGCAGATCTCCACTGCATGCCCGGCACACTGCCTGGGGCTCCGAGACGAGCGCCGCTCAAGCCTCACCCTCACGATGAAGTGGGGTTCCCGAGGTGGCATCTCAGGGGCAGGGAGGTGAAGTGCTTGCTGGCGCCCCTGCAGCCTGGATGTGACAGAGTGGGGTATGACCCAGCCTGTCACTGTGTCCTTCCTACCATCGCAGAGGACTCTGAGGCTGGGGAGAGGCTGCCCGGTCCACCACTGAGCAGGAGAGCCGCCCTCCCAGGGCTGGGCCAGGTGTTTCCGCCTCGGCCCTCTATCCCCACCTCAGGGCCATTCTAACCACTGACGTCTCAGACTCTGCTAAGCTCTTCCAGTGGACCGGGAGCCCAGCTGGGGATGCAGAGATGAACTTCTCACTGCCCTGACTTTAAGAGTTACTGTCTTATAAACGAATAACTATTTAATATGAGACTTGGTACCAGACAGCCCTGGGTTCAACCCCAGCTTCCCCCTGAAAGAGAGGTTTGTTGAAAGCATTCTGGGAGCCTGGAAGGGGGAGAGGGATTTACTCTCCTGGGAAGGGAGGGCTGCCGGATGAAAGGGCAAAGGCCCAGCTGAGATGCCTTCCAGCGACGAAAGAATCCCCCACAAACTTCCCAGTAGGCCTCAGAGGCTATTCTTGCCAGGGGGGGAAGGCCGGAAACAAGACTGTGTTTCACAATTCTAGGGGGCGTCATTCACACAATAGTCTAAACGTATGCCCCCCCCGCCCCCCCACACACACAGCAGAGTTGTATAGTATACAACCTGTGCAACCATGCATGGCACGCTGACATAGAGTGACACAAAACAGAATAAATGAACTTGGGGCGGGGCCCTAGAAGCCATGGCAAACCTTTATCGCTGACTTTTCAGGGCCTAGAACTGCCTCATGCTAAGCCTCTGTGGTGTGTGTCTGTGTGTCTGTGTGTCTCTGTATGCACATGTGGGCATGATATGTTCATCCAGCTTTCCAGGAAGCACGAGTTCATGAGTGATACCAACCTTTCGGAGCATGTGGCCGTCGCCCCCAGGGCATCCATCCTCTCTCAAATGAGTTTCGCCAGCCAGTCCATGCCCACCATCCCAGGTATGCACCCTGCCACCACCAGCACGGGGGGTATAGAGGTGTCTGGGGGTGGAGGAGGGTGGGAACCATATCTACATAGCAAAGTGAGCTAAGCACCATGGGGGTAAGAGGCTCTGCTCACAGCCCCCCTGTCCTTTGAGCTCTCGCCACATCCACCCACTTCTGTGGCCCTGCCAGGGCTGGAGTGGAGGCCTGCTGTCACTCTGGAGCTCAGGATCCACTGGGAATGTGGTATGTCCCACCAGGTGGTCCTGGGTTCTCAGTTAGCCAGGCCCTCCCAGGGATCGGGTAAATCTCTTAGCCTGTGTTTCCCTCTGGGGCCTGGAAGGCTGTTTCCGGAACTTACAGAAATCTCTGCCATACCTTACAGTTGCAGAGTGTTTGATGCACAGGTACTTCCATTCCCCCCATCACTCATTCATTGTCGTGAGGAGGTCTGCAGCTTACAGGTGACCTTTGCTAATTCACAGAGGGGGACCTGGGGCTCTAACTGGGGATGTAGCCTGCCCAAGAGCGCTCCATCTGGCACGTGGCAAGTCTCTAGTGTCCGCCAGTCTGTGCTTGGTGACAAATGTTCCTCCTTCGTTGTTTCATTTAAGCCTCAGCACAAACCTATGAAGTAGATCGTGTGACCAGCCCCATTGTATGGATGAGGAAACTGAGGCACTGAGAGTGTCAATCTCCTGACTGTCCCAGCCACTAAGTAGTGGAGGCCCCTGGAACTGTACCCCTAACGACTGCCCAGCCTCCCCAGGCAGGACACCCCCGTGCGGCCGTTTCACTCTTGTCCTCGCAGCAGGCCTCACAACGCCCTTGAGGTCTGTGCTCTTACCCCCAGGTACCCAAAGTCAAAACCGAGGGTCAGAGTCGTCTGTGTGACTCTGAGCTGGGGGCCATAATCACCAGATGACACCTTGTTTGGAGATGCTCTCCTTCCGGGACCTCTGGGTTCTCCGTGTTGGAAGACAAGAGTGAGCCCACACGATCTCCCCGACCTGGGCAAAAGGCCCTGTTCCCTGAGGAAGTCAGGGCCCCAGTGGCCAGGGCCTTCCCTCACCATGGACCCGTGTTTCCAGCCCAGAAGCCCTTGGACGAGGCCTCGATCGGGTCACGTTGCAGGCTGCTGTGTGCGGGGCTGGGCAGGCCTCAGCGCAGTGGACGGACGGGCTCGACAGTCCCGGCACGGCAGTACTCGGGCCTCCCGCCTCCTGCCTGCCCTGCCTGTTCTCCCTGGATGCTATCTCTGTCCCCCACGTGCATCTCCCATCTGCCCCCCGAAGTCACCCTCTCTCCGCCCACCGCTCACGGCGGCTCTCGGCTCTCCCGCAGCCCTCACGCTCTCGGTGGCCGGCATGCCCGGGACGGAAGAGGCCAACTCATCCCCCCGCCTCAGCCAGACCTTCTTCCCTCTGTCAGAAGGCGACAAGAAGACGCTCAAGCGGAAGAAAGTAAATCAGTTCTTCAAGACGATGGTGAGCTCCCAGACAGTGCAAGGAAGGGGGGTGGGTGTGGGGAGGAGGAAGGGAAGTGGGGGAGGCGGAGAGAGGAGAAAATGGGGGCGTGTGTGTATATGCGCGTGTGCACGGTGTGGTCACCCTCAGGGAGGTATGGACAGGGCCCCCTAGGGTGGGGACGGTGGCCAGAAATGCCCAGAGTGCAGTTCTCCTCTTGGTCCCCAGGTGGCTGCCCTGAGCAGGTTGGACCCCAGCTGGGCTGCAGGAATGTGCCAGACGGGTGTGCAGGGCCCCTGGGACCTGAGAAACCATAGCTGTCCTTTGCTGCACCTGGGCAGCTAAAAGTGCTTTTTAATTCTTTTGGAAGAACTTTCCTATTCAACTTATATTACAGAATCCTACTATTTAAAAGTTTTGTTTCCAAGCCCTGACTTCTCAAGTCCCGTCTCCTATTGTTACTTGTCAGTCTTTGCTCAAGATGAAGGTACCACTGACCTTCACCACCTTGATCCTCAGGGTGCAATTAAAGCAGGACTCCGCTGCCGTAATAACTGCAAGTTCACCGTGAGCGTGCAGTGAGTCAGGCACCATGCTAAGCCCTTTCCAAACACGATCCCATTTGACCTTCCACTGTGAGGATTTTATCAGGCTCACAGAGTTAGGCAAGTGACTTGCCCAAGTTCACACGGTCCACGAAACAGCAAAGGCTGTGTTCTAACCACTGCGTGGCACAGCCTTTCTGGTCACATCAGTCAAAGTCACGGCAGCTCAGGCTCACTGGGTTAAGGGAGGGGTCAGCTCAGCAGCCCTTGTGAGTGGGACAGGAAGCCCTGCTTTGGTGCTCATGAGAACCCCATTTTGGGTTGTGTCTCCTTATCCTCTTCTCCCGCACAGCTGGCTAGCAAACCTGCCGAAGAAGGCAAGCAGACCTCCAACTTAATGTCCACCGACCTGTGAGATGCTGCTGACCAGGGCTGCACCTGGGGAGACAAGGATGGGAGTTTCCAGAAGAGGAGACACACAGCGGGACATTGATGCCTCTAAGAGTGGGGAGACCGTCCATTGGTTGCCTGCACTCAGACAGAGGGAGTGGGCTGATCTAGGCCCCAGAACTGTCAGTGGTGACAGACCCAGTGTCACCAGGGCCCGTGACCCAGGTGCTGGGTGACAATGCCCCACCTGGATTCTTAGCCACACGAGGATCCAGCAAGAATGCCTTCTCCCAGTACGCTCTGCCCAGCATCCTGGGCACACCTTTTCATAGCCCAGTTTCTTAGGTATAAGGAGGTATATTTTTGTATCATTTTCTAAGCTTAACAGAAAAGCTTTTTTTTTTCGGTACGCGGGCCTCTCACTGTCGTGGCCTCTCCCGTTGCGGAGCACAGGCTCCGGACACGCAGGCTCAGCGGCCATGGCTCACGGGCCCAGCCGCTCCGCAGCATGTGGGATCCCCCCGGACCGGGGCACGAACCCGTGTCCCCTGCATCGGCAGGCGGACTCTCAACCATTGCACCACCAGGGAAGCCCCCAGAAACGCTTTTAAATATTCTTTTATTTTATTTTTGGTTAACAGTTTTGTACTTTACATTTTTTAATACAACCCACCCATCTTTTTTCTAGCTGATCATCTCCAAAGTGTTGCTATTTCTTACTGACAATAAAAACGATTCCGTGACTCAAGCAAGCCTCATTGCATAATTCCATCAGCTGAATCCCTACGGCCCAGGACTGGACAGGTTGCTCCTGGGGCTGGTCGGGAGGACGGGCAGGCCCAGGGCCTCCAGTGATGTTAAGAAACCTGGCTGCAGCCCATCCCAGTGCAAAATCCGTCCACCTTGTTTGTGCCACCCCCAAGAATCTTCTCCGCGACTTCAGTTCGTTTAAATATTCGTTTATTTCATTTTGGGTTAACAGTTTCGTACTTTACATTATTTCCCAGATGAAGACACCGAGGCACAGAGGCGCTGTGTGAGCTAAGATCATACACGTGATACATGGAAAGGCTGGGATCAAACTGGCAGGAGCTGGACAGGAAACTTGGCTTTAACTCTGTGCTGCCTCTTGCACGCCTTCACGCATGGGCCGTCTGTCGCCTTTGTCCACCCCAGTCTCTTCCCGTAGCCACCACGGCCTCTCACCAAGCCCCAGCCCTGTTGCCCGGTCCAGCTTCCACTCTCTCCTCAACAGTCCAGTGGGTTCTGTTTCGGTGGTAGTTGGGGCTTTGGCTGCATCACGAGTGCTCTAAGGTGAGGTGACAGCACCCAGAGGCTCGGAATCTGGCTGAGTTCACTTTCCAAAGGGGCAAGGAAGTGCACGTGCGCAAAGGAGTGTCCCCAGGGAGCTGAAGAGCTGGACCCACCAGGGCATCTTCGTGGCTTCACGGCTGGCGCTGTGAGCGGTGGGTGACAGTTATTTATTTATTTATTTTAAAGATTTTTTTTTTCATGTGGACCATTTTTAAAGTCTTTTTATTGAATTTGTTACAATATTGCTTCTGTTTTATGTTTCGGGTTTTTTTTTTCTTTTGGCCGCAAAGCATGTGGGATCTTAGCTCCCCTACCAGGGATCGAACCCACACCCCCTGCATTGGAAGGCAAAGTCTTAACCTCTGGACTGCCAGGGAAGTCCCGTGGGTGAAGTTTAAATACTGCTTAGAGGAAGATCTTCGGAGCGGTGAGGCCCAGAATGAGAGACGTTTCAGGGTGTGATAACGAGGGTATCAGGAGAGGCAAGGACCAGCCCCAAAGCTAACTTTTCTCTTCATAGGATTTTGCGAGAGGTGGACTCTGGAAGAAAGAGTGGGTCAGGTGAGGAACAGAGGCGTTGGGGGTAAAGGAATCGTCCCCTGTGAAGGGGGTAGGGCAGCGAGGTTAGGGTGGGTTTCTCCTGCCCAGAAGGAGTCAGGACAGAGCACAGATAAGGCAAGAGTTGATGTTCACCAAACCCGCAGTGCAAGTACCATGCAAAAGACTTCCATAGCTATTTATAAAATATGAATGTCTTCTATTTACTGAGAGGTTTATAATAAATAACCCTTATAATAATCAGGGCTACTAACCCAAACTCTTATAATAATAAGCACAGTTAACCATATTGTTTTTCTTAGATTTAACTCTTAATGACTCCAATGAGAAAATTCTTAAGAGAGTTAGATGCAGTTATTTTTGACTGTTTATAAAACTGGGGGGAAAGGAAGTAGATTTTATGAAAAATATATCCCAACGGCAGACTCCCCAAATTCACACAGATCTTAAATGGAGTTTAAAACTAAACACAAATGACATATTTTGTGTTAAATGTTTAAATCAGTGAACACTTGGGAAAATATTAGGTTCTCATAAACAGTGGCTGCCTGAATCTTAGGGTTAAATGACCACATTTACAAATGAGTAGGTGTGGTTTCCAGGGATCTTAGGATTTGCCGTTAGGGCAGGTCACAGGAAGATCCACCCAGCTGCACCCTGGGTAATCATAGCGACCCTGACCATGAGACACAGAGGTAAGAGCAGGTGATCCCTGGGCCAGGCGTAGAAGCATCAACTCTTCTGATTTACAGGGACACATGGGGTGGTCACCACTGTGGCCCCAATTTCTACAGTGCAAACCACAGTAAAGAGGAGAGCTCACAGCCCATTCTCCTCCCTCACGAACGTGATGAGGACTGTCCAAAGCCCTGGAGAAAGCACCATCCCTGCCCTCAAGGTGCTGCGGGTCCCACAGTGAAGCAAAGTGTGCCAGGTACGGAGGGACCCAGCAGGGGAGGAAGGCTTCCCCGGCAGGATGGGAAGGTGAGTCGGAGTCGTCCAGGTGGAGAGGAGGAAAGGCAGGCACGTGCTGAGCAATTGTGAGAAGCTCACATGGCCACAACCGGAGGCGGGGCCTCAGAGAGGGGGTGGGGTGCGTGGGATGGGAGAGGTCAGACAGGTGTGTGCAGGGTCTTGAATGCCATGGTGGGCAACACACATGAGTACCTACTATGTGCCAGCCACTGCTCTTGGCAATTTGCACTTTAGTAACTGTTGAATCCTCACAACCACCCTCTGAAGCATAGACTATTATTTGTTCCAATTTACAATAAGGAAACAGGTCCAGAGAGGCACAGGCACTTGTCCTGGGTCACACAGCTTGGAAATGGCAGAGCAGGGACTTTATGCTTTGGGGTCCGAGGAGCAGGCTGTTGAGCAGCATGTTTCCAAGGGATAACATGGGGGACACAGCCTTTATCCCCAGATCACTTGCTCTCTAAGCTGCGTGTGCACTGGGGCTCCCTAAAAGCACTATGCCCAGCCCCACCTGGGCCTCACAGGTCAGAATCTCTGGGGCACAGGCCCGGGAGAGTGGTTTTGATCAGTTCTGTAGGTGGGTCCTATATATGAGACCTGCTGGGCAGGACCTTGAAATCCACACAGCTTTGCTTCCCATTTGCTAGATGAGGAAACTGAGGCCCAGAGGGGCCAACACAGCCCACCAAGTCCCAGAGTGAAAAAAGGAATAAGTGACCAAGCCCAGCTAGAGCGACTGCCTCTAACCAGTGTTCTTTACCCAGAGATGGGGGAAGGGGAGGGAGGGGGAGAGACAGAGAGGGAGGGGAACTCCTTGTGGAGCAGACTGTTTCTCTAGGTGCAGCACAAAGGCCACTGGTGGTATAGGAGGGATCTTCAGTGCACGTGGTCACAGCTTCACATAACATGGAATCCAGTTACATTAGCTTCCTATTGCTAGTGTCACAAATTATCACAAGCTTAGTGGCTTAAAACAACACAAACTTACCTACTACTGTTCTTGAGGTCAGAAGTCCTAAATTAGTCTTAGGGGTGAAAATCAAGATGACAGCATGGCTGGTTCCTTCTGGAGATTCCACTAGACCATTTCCTTGCCTCTTCCAACTTCTAAAGGTGGCAAGGCATTCAGCATTCCCTGGCTTGTGGCTACATCGCTCCAATCTCTGCCTCCATTTTTACCTCTCCCCCTCTGTTATTAAATCTCCCCTGTCTCCCTCTTAGAAGGACAATTCTGATTACACTGGGCCCACCTGGATTGTGCAGGATAATCACCCTATCTGGTCTTTACTTAATCACTTCTGCAAAGTCCCTTTTACCTTGGAAGATGACAAATTCACAGATTCTGGGGATCTGGAAGTGGACTTCTTGGGGAGGGGTCCTTATTCTGTCTGTCACACACAGGATGAGAAAAATCGCTCCCTTTTCAGTTCTCTTCAGTGCTTTTGCCTTCTCCAAGGAGAAGGTCCTTGGCCGGTGTGTTTCATCCCCTCTCTAACACCTGGCTGATCTCACGTCCTAGCACAGAGTGAGCAAGCTCAGGCCGGTGCTGCCTCAGTTTCCTCATCTGTAAAATGGTGATAATTACAGTACCTCCTAGAACTGCTGCGAGGACTGGATGAGATAACAAGGCAAGGATTCGGGCTGTGCCCAGCATGGTGTAAGCTCTAAGTAAATGCTCATTCTCCCTATTTTATTTATGGAAAATGATACTGGTACTGATGATCCATTCCCAGAAATCGTATGGAATTTATCTTTAAAATAAATTCATTAAGTAAAAAAAAAACAACAACAAAGGAAAAGAAATGTGAGAACCGATTAAAAAATTGTAAGTAAATCACAACTACAGGCACTGCACAAAGATGGCAAAAGGAGAAGGGGTGTGAGCCTCAACACTGTGTGACTCTGACAGTGTCCTGCACACACACGCCCAGAACTACTGCCGTGGAGAGACTCGATTAGCATTTTCTGAGTAAGTGAAGGAATGAGCTATTGCCAAGCATCGCTTCAGAGGCATTTCCTGCATCGTCTCATTCAGTTCTTGCAACAGTCCTTTGAGGGGGGTGACCCTGGTTAACCTCATTTTCCATATGAGCAAACAGAGGTTCAGAGATTAAACAACAGCAAGGCACTCCGAAAATATAACTGGAGGAGCCCAATTGGAATCCAGACCAGTCCAACTGTCCCCCTTGGCTGCCTTCTAAGGCATTTTGCCCCATTGCCAACCCAGTTCCCACTATTTCCATCACAGTGGCGTTAAGGTGTTTTTCTCCAGGGGGCATGTTTCCTCCTTGAAGCTGCTGCTGGTCCTGGGAACCTTTCTCTTTATTAAAGGGGCTCAGAAACCCTGGGCCACTGACCAGAGATGTCACCCAGTCTCTGCACTCTGCTCCCTGCCTTTAAAGAGTTGGCCACCAGAGAGCAGTGTTGGCCTATGTTTCTCCAGCCTCAAAATCACCCAGAAACCGGAGCAGCAGAGAGGGGACCCAGGATCAGTTCCAGCCTGGTTAAAGCCTGGGCCAGGCTCCTAGAAGCCCACACTTGGGGACAGAGAAGCCAGCCCCATGGCAAGCCTCCAGAGTACACTGAGACAGCGCTGCGGAACACTGCTACCCTGGCAGGACAGGAGGCCCAGATAACAGCTCATTGCCATTCGCAGAGAACCGATCTCTTGTCACCATTTTACAGATAAGGAAACCGTGGCACAGATAGTCTTAGGCTAGAAGCCAACTAGTCCCAGATGCCCCCATTCCCCATCCCAACCAATCCTCACCCTGTCAGGCTTCCAGAAACCTTGAAACTCAGGAGCTATTGTGTTTCATGTGTACTAAGGAACAGAGCCCGAGCAGCCAAGCCTACAAAAGGGGAATCCAGGGAAGGCAGGTAAGTGCACAAGCTCGGGGACGTGTAGCCTCAGCTGGTGGCCCTCTCCCCAGAGGCCTCTCCCCTTGCCCTCAGGCTCCCAGCCCCTGAGAAGCGCTCACATTCACGGAGCACGTGCTACGTACGTGCCTGGCTTAGTCCTCAGAGCAGCACTGGGAGGGAGTTGCCTCTCCCCATTTTACAGATGAGGAAACTGAGGCCCAGGACAGTTGATTGCTATCTGAGGTGTTACCTTACCAAGGAGCAGAGTCAGGACTGAGACCCGGAAGTTTGGCTCCAGAGCTTGAGCTTCCTGCTCCCTGCCCTGCCCTGTGATGCAGCAGCAGCCAGTTCAGACCCCACCTGCCTCCTCGGCCTCTGGTTGTTCATCCTCCTTGGCCTGTTTCTTCACACAGTCCTCCAGCCCATGAAAGTCAAAATCAGAGGTGATGGCCCCAGGGGGGTGGGGCCTGTGCACATTCACCCTTTCTGCAGGCCTTGAGCCCGTGTGGGCTCCTAGAGCCATATGGGCTCCAGTGCCTATGGCCGACTGCTGGGCACATGCTCCAGAAGAGTGGCAAAGCCTTCCCTCCTCCCCCGGCATTGCCCCCAACTGGTGAGATTGTCCCAAGGTGAGAGCAAAAACACTGTGTGGAGGAGGATAAATGCTGGGCCTCCTGCCCAAGCCTCCCTGTCAGTATCCGTCCTCTGGTACCCAGGCATTCAACAATCACCCTCTTCCTCATCAGCAGTGTCTGCCACATCCTGGGCTCTACACCTGATATATATCACATCATTTTTCATGCAAAATGCACACGAGACAGGTTCTATGTGCAGCTCCATTTAAGAGATAAGCAAACTGAGGCTTTGTGAGGCCGAGAAACAGAGCCAAGATCATGCAGCTACCAGACAGCAAAGGAAGGGCTTGAACCCAGCTCCACCCAGCCCCAGAGTGCATGTTTTTCATGTTCTATTGCCTTGTGCCAAACGTCTTAATCTGGGGCTCAGAATATATGGTCTTTTCTCATTCAAGAAGTGCTCCCTCTGGACTGCAACATGCAAACTGCTGCCCCGCATCTCTGGCTGGCTCAGGCCCCACCTGTCCAACCTTTTACTGTTTCCCCTGAAGCTGGGCAGACCATCCCTTCTCAGGCTTGGATTTCCACCTCTGGGAAATCTCAAAAAAGGCTAAAATAATTTCATCTCTAAAAGGACCCTAGTTTATAGAGACACTTGACTCTTTTCCTAGAGGCCCTGGGACGGCTCAGGGGGGCTTCCGGGATATAGCGCCCAAACCTCCCCTGGGGGTAGGACAGGCAGCTCCTGTTACACACCCCAAGGGCTGCAGCAGTGCTCCTGAAATCAGGAATGAATGAGGACTCTGGGGATGAGTTGGGTGCCCCTGGCCTGAAGGCTTGGCCCAGTTGCGAGGTGTGGGGAGGGCATGAGAGGCTGGGATCCCCGGCCACTGGACTCCTGGGCCAGAGCCTCTGTGTGGGCAAGGCCTCCTGACAGGCTGGACTCTCTCTGATCTGCAGGGGAAGGAACCGGGGCCCAGGTGCGATGGGAGGGTTAGGTGAGTATTTCTCAAAAACACCTCTAAGGAAGGAGACCCTGGCAATAGGCACAGGGCGGAACAAGGGGTCGGGAGACGGGGTCCAAACCCAGCCCAGCTGTGAACTTGTCACGTAACTCGGGGCCCCTCTGACCCTCACCTGCAGATGGTAGAGTCCAGCTGTATAGCTGGTGTCTGCACTAAGTATTCCTCCCTTTGTTCCTTCATTGTAAATCCCCACCTGCCATACCATCCCCCTGCCCACGTGCTGCTGCAAAAAACAATTAACTGGAAAGGTAGCAAACTCAGTGATGAACTGTACGTATCAAATGTATACTGACTCTTCTGTATAGTAAGTAAAATTTGAGGGTGTCTCTAACCACCATGTTAAATGACTGACATCGATTATATCATTGAATGCTCACAGCATCCACAGAATTCACAGCATTATTTCCATTCTCACCTGAAAAAACTGAGGCCAAGAAAAGTTAAATCACTCGTCAAGCTTGCACAGTTGTTCAGCGGCAAAGCTGGGATTTGAACCCAGATCCTCCTGATCTCAGGGCCTGTGTCTGCTGTATCTCTTCTACAGTGCCTCTTGCTGGCCTTTTATATTTAACCCCCAAAGAAAATCACATGTGTGCTTGCCTTTCTCTAATCATTTAAATCGGAAACTATAGAAAGCAACAACAAAATAACATCTAATTCTCTATCTTGAAATAATAATGGACAGTTTTATATTTACATAGTTCACATACATGTGTAAATATGTATTTTTACCAAAAAAATCATGCTATTTTGCAGCCTGTTTTTTCATATATTTTTAGAACATAATATTTTTTCATATCACTAAATATTCTACAATCTAATTTTCATAGCTGCATAATATTTCATCGTTTGAATGATACTAATTTTTTTTTTTAAAACCAGTCCCCTATGGTTGGACATTGGGGTGAGTTACAGTTTGTTACAGCTATATATAATGCTATGGTGGATACCCCTGTAGCTAATTCTTGCTCTGTTTAATTCTGCAGGATAAATGATCAGAACTGACATTGGCAGGTTCACCGTCAGGCTTTGGATCTGTACTGGTGAGCTCCAGCGTGACTGTCCTTTGAAAAGTCAGGGCCCTGCCCTCAGCAAGTCAGGCCTGGTAGAAAAACTCTAAACGAAAGTGCAGCCTCTGTCACTTTGCTCTTCGGAAAGGAAGTGCAAAGGGTGCTGACCCCAAGCCTCACCTGGGCAATCATGCCCTTTCTGAGCCACCTTTCATTCGCTGGTTCTATGGTGAGGACAGGAGGCTCCTCAGGGCCTGGGAGGACACCTCCCACCGAGGTGCCCAAACCCATCCTCTGGGCACCCAGACGCTGTTAATGAGATCCATTTGATGGCATCTAGGTTTTCCACGTGTACCTGATGTGGAGGAGGAGACACAAACAGGGAAGGATTCCTGGGAAGCACCTCCTCCAGCTGGGACAGGAAGCAGCCTCCTTCTTCGGCCTTGAAGACACATGAGGTCCAGAGGAGGTGAGAGGAAGTTGAATGGGGAGAAAGAAGGAAGTAGAGGCAGGAGGGCCAGAGGGAGGTGGTGACCGGAGAGGCTGGCTCAAACTTTTCTCCGATCTGCTGATCCCAAAGAGAGGTCTCCAGCTGCTCTAAAACCTGCTCAGGGGCAGCTGCCTGCCCTCTGAGAAAGGGGACCCACCCGCTCCGCAAGCTGAGGGCCTGCCCTGGGATGGAGGGGCGGCTGGGATAAGTCATCTCCAAGCCCACAGATGGAGAACGGAGCCCAGGGAGGGGACAGACTGGCCACAGGCAGAGAGAAGCCCAACTGGGGTGGGGCACCTGCTTCTGGAGCCTGGGGCAGAGATGGGGTGAGGGGAATGGGCTGTGGTGGGCTCTGCTCCTGGCCTCAGCTCCTGGGTCCCTGGGGGACTCTGCAGGCTGAAACATGAAGGGACTGTGATCAGATAAGGAACCAGAGCCTGCTTTGTCTCTGCAGCCAGAAAGAAACCTGGAGAGTACAAGTTCTCTCATTTTCCCCTGGAGTCCCATTCACATCCTCTTCCTTTTGTTGTTATTTTTAGGAGCTCCACTGCCCCTTCGGGAGAATCCACAGGCCTTTCTCTGCCTGCCTGCAGTGTGTGTGTGTGTGTGTGTGTGTGTGTGTGTGTGTGTGTGTGTGTGTGTGTGTGTGTGTGTGTGTGTGTGTGTGTGTGTGTGTGTGTGTGTTGTGTGTAAGAAGATTGCCTATAACTGCCTGTCCTTTTGAAACTGACCAGAGGTGCTTCTGATTCTCCAGGACCAGCTTCTCTCCTGCAAACTCCAGAAGATGTGTCTTCACTTCAAAAGACCCCACAATGTGGCTTCTCATAAAGTGTCCCCTCCAATCTGGGTGAGGTGTCAGGGTAAGAAGGAAGAGGGAGACAGAGGGGCTGGGGAAGAGACACAGAGATGACGTGAGACAGAGAGAGAGAGACCAATAGTGAAAGGAAGAGGGAGAGAAGCAGAGGTAGTGAGGACGTGAGTGAGAGGAGACAGAGGCAGAAAGATCTGGAATCAAGCTCAGGGAGAGACAGAGAGACTGTAAGAAGGGAGACGCAAACAGCTCAGTGCATAGAGAGAAGGAAGGAGACCAAGAGTGAGATGCAGAGAGGATGGGAGGAGAGAGAAGGAGAGTGAGAGGGTAGAAAACTCAGAAGGAGAGAAAGGGGAAAGGCAAGCTGAGACAGAATGAAGGAGGAACCGGGGAACGTGCTGAGGAGAAAGAGGGGAGACAGTGAGGAGGGAGGAAAGGCAAAGCAGAGGAGGAGAAGACAGGCGCCCTTGTCCTTGTTAACATCCGCGAGGAAGCTGGCCGAGCGTGTCCTTATGGGCCCTGCCGTGGCCATGGCCAGCAGGGAAGTGCCCCTCTGGTGACATGGGTGGCAGTCGAAGGAGGGAGGGGCAGGTCTGCAGCAGGTGGCCGCCCCTGGGTGGGGCCGCCAGCGGAGCCCTGGGGTATAAGTGGGAGGCCCAGCCGGCTGAGCACCTGTCAGGGCCAGCTCCCCTGCGCAGGTGCCAGGCAGGTGGCTCCGGCCGAGCCCAGCCCCAGCATGAGCTCCTTCGACCTCCCAGCGCCCTCCCCGCCCCGCTGCAGCCCCCAGTTCCCCAGCATCGGCCAGGAGCCCCCCGAGATGAACCTCTACTACGAGAACTTCTTCCACCCCCAGGGCGTGCCCAGCCCTCAGCGGCCCCCCTCCTTCGAGGGCGGCGGCGAGTACGGGGCCACCCCCAACCCCTACCTCTGGCTCAACGGGCCGGCCATGACCCCTCCACCTTACCTGCCGGGCGCCAGCGCCAGCCCCTTCCTGCCCCAGACCTACGGGGTGCAGAGGCAGCTGCTGCCCGGCGTGTCCGGGCTGGGGGGCGGCGACCTGGGCTGGCTGCCTATCCCCTCGCAGGAGGAGCTGATGAAGCTGGTGCGGCCCCCCTACTCCTACTCGGCGCTCATCGCCATGGCCATCCACGGGGCACCCGACAGGCGCCTCACCCTCAGCCAGATCTACCAGTATGTGGCCGACAACTTCCCCTTCTACAACAAGAGCAAGGCCGGCTGGCAGAACTCCATCCGCCACAACCTGTCTCTCAACGACTGCTTCAAGAAGGTGCCCCGTGACGAGGACGACCCAGGTAAGGGGCCTGCAGGCTCGTGCCCCCAGGGAAGGCTCAGTCCTCCCGACACCCCATTCTAGAAAGTCCTGAATACGGCCGTGCCCCCCGAGACTGGGGGCCAAAGGGAGTCATCTGTACACATGGACCCTGGAGGCAGATGTGGGTTTGGATCCTGGCCGTGCCGCTGACCAGTCAGGGACCTGTGAGCCTCAGTTTCCCCATCTGAAAAATAGGAATGTAAGAGTGGATCCTATACAGGCTTGTGGGTGGCGGGGTCACGAGATGATGTATGTGAGGTGTTTGGTGCTAACGAGTGCTCGATGGGCTGCAGTGATTGTGACAATTAACCTGAATCCCCAGAATCCAGCATGTAGGAAGTCCTTTGCCGGCAGGGGATGGGAAATGAGTGCTTGGACTAGATAAAGGCAAGTGTATCCTAGGCCTGATGGGAAGGGACCGGTGTCTGTGAAACAACCAGTAAGGGCCACATGATGCTGCCTGCCCTAGTTACATGGTTTCTTTGACTCCAGCCCTGTGGGGTGGCTCTTATGAAACCCATTTTACATATGAGGAAAATAACACCTAGAGGTGAAGCAGCCTGCCTCGGGTGACACAGAAGGATGTGACAGTGACGGAGAATGAATCTGAATGGAGGTGACTCACACCACGGTGTGAATTTTTTAATGAGCAATTTCTAAAATATAGAGACGTACACAGAGTAATATATTAAATAGTCATGTGTCCATTTCCCAGAATTAAAGTCCACTCTTGTCCCAACATAGGAGCCCAGGGTACCTCTCAGAGGAACCCCACCTCCACCCTCTTTGAGGCTTGTGTGGGCAGGGCTGTTTGTCCCCCAGAAGAGGGTGAGCATCCCATCCAAAGACTGGCCTCACCCTCAGGCCGAGAGACTCAGGCAGGCAGGGTTCAGACTGTCCTTCCTGGCTACAAAGCCCCTTTTATACATCTAGCATTAGCCCTCTCTCACAGCCAGCGTGAGGAAGAAGGGACAGGCCCAATGGGCCCACTTCTCATGCTAGGAAACTGAGGCTCACCCAAAGTCCCTCAGTCCGAAGCAGGGACTCAAGTCCATCCTTGGAGTTCACCCCCGAGACTTTCAGGGAGCCCTGAATTTCTCCCTGAGTTTTCTTTTACATCAGTAATGGAAGAAGCCCCACCCTCACCTTCCCCCAGTACTTGAACTTCTTAAAGAGACCGCACTGTAAACTCCTTCGTGGCTTAGGCCTCTCTTGTGTTGTGCTCCCAGGGTGCCTTGGTGTGAGGTGGGTGCTTAAATAAAGATCCGTGTGCTGTGGCCTTGGAGGGGGTTTGTGGAATTCCTGTTTTGTTCTCTGCCTTTCTGCATTTGTTACCTTCGATTGTAGTTTGTGACAGTAAGAAGGAGCAGAAGCAAAGCATTGGCTCCGTCTCTCTACTTACCTTCTCCTGCTTTTGTGCCAGGCAAAGGGAATTACTGGACCCTGGACCCCAACTGTGAGAAGATGTTCGACAATGGAAACTTCCGCAGGAAGAGGAAGAGAAAATCGGACGTTTCCTCCAGTACGGGCTCCTTGGCCTCGGAGAAAACGGAGCCCAGTCTCCTGGCAGGCAGCCCCAAGACCACGGAGGCCCAGGACATCTTGGATGGTGCTTCGCCGGGTCCCACCAGCTCCCCAGAGAAGCAGCCCTCGCCGCCCCCGCCGGGAACCCCGTGCCTCAACAGCTTCCTCTCCACCATGTCAGCCTATGTGAGTGGGTCAAGCCCCGTGGGCCGCCCTGTGACCACGCCGGGACTGAGCCCGGAGCCCGCTGACAAGGTGGGGCAGAACTTGCTGAACTTCAACTCCTACACCCCACTCACCAACTTCAGTGGCCACGCGGGCGGGGGTGAGTGGGCCAGCCCCACACCCAGCAATGCTCTGGGCTACGGAGGCTCCGTCTTCAACCAGTTCAGCCCTCACTTCTACAACAGCGTCAACACAAACAGCATCCTCTACCCCAGGGAGGGCACCGAGGTCTAGAAACACAACAGCTCCCGAACCAGATGGACACGCTCGGGGTCCTCCATTTCAGCATCCAAGTGGTCCAAGACCTCCAAACTGCCCAGACATACACAGGAGGCTCAGAGGAATTCATCGTTTTTCTAGAACATTGTGTAAACCTTGTGTTTATCACATATCCATCCACAGACCCACAACCAGCTTTGCAGTAGAAATACTGGTGCCTGCATGACAGTAATCAACTTGGCCATTTATTGAGCACTTACTATGTGCTGGGTGCTGTACTAAGCTCTTTGAAGGCGTGATCGTACTTTCTATTTACAGCCACCTTGTGAGGGTCATATAAACCTCCCCATTTTACAGATGAGAAAACTGAGGCTTGAGGAAGTTAAGTAACTTTCCCAGGGTCATACAAACTAGGAAGCGGCAGAACCAGGAGTCAAGTCCAGGTCTCTATGACTCCCAAAGTTTGGGCCAATGAAGGCTGGGATGGAGGAATTGGTTGAGCAGCCAGGGAAGGTCAGTGTGGAGAGCTGATGAGGGCAAGCATATGCAAATCTCCCCACTGCCTTCTGGCCGTCCATGAAATTTAGCACCAGCCCTAGGCACATCTCATCTTGGTCCAAGTCCTCATTCTATGGCCCCCCACTTACCGGCCGACACTCCTTTTGCTACTACTCAAGGGAGAAGCCCAGATCTGTGCCCCTGCAGGACGATGCGTCCAGCCTCTCCCCACAGAGGGGTGTTGCTTCCCCAGCCCCGCAGACCATGAGCAGAGCAGGGAGAGGGGCAGTGTGCACCCCAACCCCCCCACCCCCTCACTGCCCACTGACAAAATCTTGTAAAGCCCAGCTTCCTGTGTGCACGTCATGGACCAGTGAGCTGGAGGTGGCTGAGTCTGCCAAGAGAAACAAGGCTGAATAAGTGCTTCCTTTTTTACAGCCCGGGAGGGGCTGCAGACCGCCGCAGAGGGGTCCCTGCGTGCTGCTTCTGGAATCTTTTTCTTGTTTTGTATGTACTTTACATGCCTGTGACGTTGCATCACAGCACACCCTGGGAAGTATTTTTTTGTTTTCTTATGTTCTTTTTAATTAAAAAAAAAAAATCTACGTGTGTCCCTTCCTTGTGAGTTTTCCTGTCACTTGGCTGCTGGTTGACTCAATATGGGGCCAAGTGCAGCCTGGAGCTGAAGGCTTTTGAGACAAGAGGCAGAGAAAGAATGGGTGTCAGGCTCTTTCCCTCTGCCACATTGGCATGCGGACAGGACAAAGGTGCCCCCAAAAAGAGGAGAGCTTGTGGGACACAAAATATGGCCCGGATTACGGCTCATGCGATTGTCATTCCTGTGTTATGATCATGTGATCCCCCTAACAGCCCTGTGCAGGGAGTGGTACTAATCCCATCATTATACAGATGAGAAAAACGAGGCTCAGAGTGCTTGAGCAAATTTCCTCAAGTCCCCAGGCCATCCCTGCCCACATCTGACTCTGCAGCTCATCTGTAGCACAGCCTCAGATGTGGCTGACCGTAGTGGCAGTGACAACAGTCCTATTGGCTACAATTCGCCGAGGACTGTGGGCAGGCCCTGGGCCAAGTGCTGTGCAGGGGGAGCTCTTTTATCCTCACAACAGCCCACAAGTGTGGACACTGGCGAGTGACTGGGGTCCTGGCACAAGGCCTGCTGGATGACGTGTGCGTGGAAGCTGGAGGTCTTCTAGTTGGAGAGCCCTCCTCAGACGCCCATACCGAGGGCTCAAGCCATACCAAGCTGCCCCCTCAGACTCTGGGGGGCTCTCTTTCCCTGGAGTAAGAGAGGAGGTGGTCGATAGCGATGATGATGGTGATGATGATGACATTCATTGTAGGTTTACTACGTGCCAGGCACTGTGTTAGGACTTGACCTGCCTTACTGCATTTAATCCTCCAAATAGTCCAGTGCAATCAATACTACTATCTCCACCGTATAGGTGAGAAAACTGTAACTTACAGAGAGATTCTGTAACTTGATCAAGGACACACAGCCAGGATTCGAACGCAGATCCATCGATGCCATGGCTAAAACCCTTGTCCACTGCACCTGGCACTGGGGAGCCCTGGACTCACCGTGAGAGAGCAAAACCAGGAAAACCGAGATGAGAACAAGCGGGCCTCCTTAAAAACCCCTCAGATTGTTTCCCGGGGAACTCCGTTCCACAGAGGCCCAGACTTCTCCTGGCGGTAGAGGCAGATGCAGTGCTGGCTAAGGAGGTAAAGGGAAGGGATACAGTCTCAGACCATAAAAAAAAAACCTTAGAAAACTTGGAACAAGCTGACCTCTTGCTGCACAGAGTGGAAACCTGAGGCTGGAAGAGGAAGGGACCCCACAAATGTCTCCGGTGAGATGGAGTCGGAGGCAGAGGTGGAATGTGGGTCCCTGAAGGCTGCACCAGGATTCTTTGTCACACTAGATCCCACTGCCACCAAATTTGCCCAAACACACACCCCCCTCCATGAATAATCTCCGCGCCCGCTCTTTGAGCCCCACTCCTTTCCCACGACGGGTCTGCCGGGTGTGCAGTCTGGACAAGGCACCCGGTGTGAAGGGGCCCAAACAGAGACCAGCCTAGCCCCCCGGGAGGGAGGTGGCGATTTAGAACCCAGATCCACGACACAAAGTGCCCACTCTCCTTCAGCCCAGAATGTAATGGGCACGGCAGTAAAAGGATTGTCTGCAGGGCTCTGACAACTCTTGTCGGTGGCTGCGACGTTCCAAGTAGCAACGCTAGGAGCTCACGGGAGGGGAGGGGGGACTGCGCACTGCTGGAGGGGGGACCCGGGTCAAGAAGGGGGTCTCCCCGGTCAGCTTCTGCAGGCTGCTTCTTGCCCTCTTATGGTCCTCTTCCTCTGAGAAGAAATGGGATCTGAAGAGAGAGAGGGAAGGCAGAAAGGGAAGGAGAGAGGGAAGGATGGATGAAAGAGGACGGGTCGTCCACCAAGCATTCAATTCTGTGGATGGCCTTTGGGCTCATTAGCCTCCTACAATGTGGCTCTACATTAAAGACACGTCCTCCAGCACCAATAAAGTGTCTGAGAAGAGGGCCTCCTGTGTTTTGGGAGCCCAGGAAGGCTGCGTGGAGGAGGTGAGACGGGACCTGAAGGACGGTGGAAATGAACTAATGCAAAGAATTTTCAAATAAAAGGGAACTAAGAGAATTAATCACCTGCAGACCTAAACTAGAGGAAATTGCTCAGTCTGAAGGGAAATGGTAGTACATGGAAGCTCAAGTCTTTCAAAAGGAATGAGGAACATCAGAAATGGTAAAATTCTGGGTAAATATTATTAAAGTCTATTTTTTCTTCCTAATTTCTTTAAAATACACAAGGCTGCTTGAAAACAAAACTGTAACATTGTCTTGTAGAGTCTATAATGTATGTAGGTGTATATAGATTTTCAAATGGCAACTTTGCTATAAGGGCTAAGGTTTTATGGTAAATGGATCTATAGGATTGCAAGATTTTTTTTTCTGCATATTTTGTAAAGTGGTACAAACTTAACTCTAAATAGACTGTTGGGCTTCCCTGGTGGCGCAGTGGTTGAGAGTCCGCCTGCCGATGCAGGGGACACGGGTTCGTGCCCCGGTCCGGGAGGATCCCACATGCCGCGGAGCGGCTGGGCCCGTGAGCCGTGGCCGCTGAGCCTGCGCGTCCGGAGCCTGTGCTCCGCAACGGGAGAGGCCACAACAGTGAGAGGCCCGCGTACCGCAAAAAAAAAAAAAAAAAAGTCAATGGATGCAAATAGTAAGCCCAAGAAGCAGGAGCTGGCCCTATTAACATTAGATAAAATAGACCTGAAGACCAGGAATATTATCAGAGCAAAATAGGGACTTTTAAAGTAATGAAACAGTCAACTCATTAGGTAGACAAGTATTCATAAATGGAAGAAGTTTAAATACATGAAGCAAAATTGACAGAATGAAAGGGAGAAGCAAACAATTCCACAATTTTGGTTGGAGGTTTTAACACTTCTCTCTCAATAACTGATGAAATAAATAGTCAAAACAATCCGTAAAGACATAGAGGATCTGAACAATACTAGAAACCCCCTTGACTAAATTGATATTTCTAGAACCTTACATCCAACAATGTAGTATACATATTATTTTCTAGGGCCTATGATATGTTTACCATATTCTGGGCCGTAAAACAAGCCTTACAAAATTCAAAAGGATTTTAAAACACTGTGCTACGTGAAAGACGCCAGACACAAAGAGTAAATACTTATATAAATATTTATATAAAATTCTAGAAGAGTCAATCTGTAGTGACAGAAAGCAGATCGATACAGGTATAACTCAGAGATACTGTGGGTTTGATTCCAGACCACCACAATAAAGCAAACATAGCAATAATTTTTTGGTCCCATGAATTTTTTGATTTCCCAGTACATATAAGAGTTATGTTAAAAAAAAAAAGAGTTATGTTAACTTTACACTATAGTCTATTAAGGATGAAATAGCATTATGTCTAAAAAAACAATGTTTACACCTTAATTTTAAAATACATTATTGCTTAAAACTGCTAACCAGTATCTGAGCCGTCAGTAAGTCATCATCTTTTTGCTGGTGGAGGGTTTGAAATACTGTGAGAATTACAATACATACAATGGCATACAACACAGAGGCATGAATTGATCAAATGCTGCTGGAAAAATGGTACCGACAGACTTGCTAGATGCAGGGTTACCACAAACCTTCAGTGTATAAAGATGTCTGCAAAGTGCAATAAAATGAAGGACAATAAAGCAAGGGTGGCCTGTAGTTGTCTAGGGCTGTGGTGGAGGCAGAGGGGAAGATTGATCGGGAAGGAACCCCAGGGAACTTTCTGGGATGATGGAAACATTCTATACCTTGACTATTGTGGTGATTACATGTATGCATCTATTTGTCAAAACTCATGGATCTGCACACTTAAAACAGGAACATTTTACTGCAGGTAAATTATACCTCAATGAGGTTGATGAAAATTAAAAGAGACTTTTGGAATGTATACCAGGAAGTGACAAAGCTTGTTAGAACCTTAGCAGAGGCTGGTTCCAGAACACTGAATTAATTATTTGCCAATACTTAAAGCCTGTGAGATTTCAGGCAAATATGAAGACTTAGGCTTCTCTGAAAAGCAGGAAATACTGAGCCAAGATTCGCCCACCTGCCATCTCCCCCACCAAACCATGGCTGGAGCAGGGGAGCAGCTACTCCCTTTAGACGGAGCACTGCCTTTCCAGCGGCCACCCTGCCTGCTTCACTCATATAAGTGATCCGTCTGGCCCTGGTTGCCTTGGAGTTTGTGACCCATTGACTGAAGCGATTGTAGTGATTATCACGTAGTGTCTAGTTTAGCCCCTATAGCTTCTCTATGGATCTCTCAGCATCTGACTTACCCTACTATCAGGCATAGATATAGAGTTTCATTGTTATATTCAAGCACTTTGTGTATATTATCGTGTTAAATCCTTACAGCGACCCTACCAAGCAGGTCCTGTCATCACCCCCAGTATGTAGCTGAGGAAGCTGAGACACAGAGAGTTTAAATACATGCCCAGGTTTACACAAGCAGGAAGTGATGGAACCAGAATCCAAACCCAGAGCTGTCTGATGTCAGGGACTGTGCACGTCCGAGAAAGCCCAGCTGCGCAACTCCAGGAAGCAGGCTTCACGGGGAATTCCACGGTGCTGTGTGGGCTCCAGGGGGCGCCACTCACACAGGACACAATGCAAATGGTGCCTTCTTGGGTCTTGTAAAACTGAAGGGTGAGGTAGCCAATGGAAGGGGGCAACTCCCTCTAGCTTTGGGAATGTAATTCAGTCAAGAAGATTTTCTTTAGCACCTACCATGTACCAGGTGCTGATCTAGGTGTTGGTCTAGGAGACACAGCGGTGAGCAAAGTCCCTACCCTAACAGAGCTTACCTCCTAATGGGAGAAACGGCCAATAAAACATAAGCAGGTTATATAATTTTATTCACATTTAATACCATGCCAGTTAATGATCAATTGCTGTGAAGTGAACTGCAGCAGAGACAGGGCTCAGCAGTGACTGGGGACACTATTTAAGATCGGAAGGGGTGAGAAGGCTCTCTGAAGAGGTGACATATGAGCAGAGACTTGCAGATGTGAAGGAGCCCTGCAAGATCTGGAAGAAGGCCACTCCAGCAGGACAATGGGAACAGCCAAGTGCAAAGGCCCTGGAGTGGGAACGAGCTCTTGGCACATTAGATGTTAAGGACGAGACACTAGTAGGACCTCACAGGCCTTGGCAGCAGTGTGGGTCTCATTACATCTATAGGGGAGAACATGGGGGCAAGAATTTGCATGGAGGGAGAGATGGAAGAGAGTAAGTTCAGGGCACTCTGAAGGGCGATCAAAGGACTTAGCGCCCACCCCAGGAGCAGCCCACAGCCCTCCCGAACATGTCTGTCAAAGTGTGCCCAGCAGTTCTTCTAATTGTGATTGTTTTTTCCAAAATACAGGTGTGGAGAGCCTGGCTTTTAGCAGGATGGCAATGACACCTGGTCTGGTTTCAGTAAATCTTTCTTATGCAAAATTCTATCTCCATCTCAATCACCAAAGGCTCTGACGCATTCCACCTGAGTCTCTGGCTGCAGGATGTGCTAGACAAAAAGGGAAACAATGTCCCTCAGTGACAAACCACTCACCAGCTAGGTGACCTGGGGTGAGTCACTTCTCCTCTCTGAGCCTCAGTCCCCTCCTCTGTAAAATGGGGCTACTCATGCCTCATTTCCAGAGTGGCTCATGGTAATTAATCAAGATTGGGTTTTTGAAAACACTTTGTGCAGGACCAGTTCATTTATTTCCTAATTTATTTTCTGTCTCCCCACCTAGGATGTAGATGCCTTGAGAGTAGGGTCTTGTCTGCTGGTTCATCTCAGCGACACCAGGGCAATGCACAGAACCTGGCACACAGTTAGTGCACAATAATATTTGCTCAATTAATGAATAGTATATGCTTATTAATTACCTGCAGATATAATGTTGGATGTGGCTTCAGATCCTTTAGTTTCTGAATATTACACAACAGGATTTTCTCTTTCGGGTCCAAATGAGCACTGCATGATTTGTATTGTGTTAAGGTTAGTAGTGATGGTTATTTCCATGAAAATGTCTCTCTGAGTGAGCAGATATGCCTGTGAGTCTGTTAACACATCCTAGCTACCTTTGGATTTTCTACCTAATCTGTTGATATGGGTAGAATATATGACATAACCAGTGTCTACCCCAACTTCTACCATACAGAAAAGGAATTTAAATTAATATCTATATTTAATGCATTTGTTCATTCATTCTTTTTTTCAGTAAATATTTATTGAGAAGCTTCCATTGAACTGTGGGACTCAGCATGGAGGTGAATCACTCATAGACCCTGCCCTCGAGGAACTTACATTCTAGCAGGAGACAGGCATAAAGCAACTCATTATACAAATAAGTAACGGCAATTGAAGCTAGAGCTAAGAAGGCCAAGTCCAGGTGCTATGAGTGTGTCTATCAGGATTCCTGACTTGGACCAGGGTGTCAGGGAAGGCTTCTGTGAGGAGGTGAGGTTTGTGCTGAGCCTGAGAGGTGAGAAGTGAGGGGAGAGAGCGTTGAGCCAGCCAGAGGGATCAGCGGGCACAAGGGCCTGTCCTGGGAGAGGTCTTGTACTTCTGAGGATCAGAAGGGAGAGGGATAGGTGACAATGTTGGAAGTTTGGCATGGGGCAGGTCAGGCAGGGCTCTGTGGACCTGAGAAAGGATTTGGATTCAGTCTACAAACAGGCAACACCACCAAAGTGGTTTAAATCCGGTAGAGACATGAAGACATTTACTTTCTTTCTTTCTTTTTGTAAATTTTATTGAAGTATAGTTGATTTACAATGTTGTGTTAATTTCTTCTGTACAGCAAAGTAACTGTACGTGTACATATATCTGAAATCACTTCGGCTGATGTTTCCATGAGACTTTGTACATTTCAGTGTATTCAAAACTGGAAACTCATGTTTGATGACCTTGTAACCTTGCAAGGTCAATAGTGCAGTTCAAACTCTCCCCCATGTTACAGAGGAGGAAACTGAGGCACAAGGACGTGGGAGGGCTTGATAAAAGCGGTTTGACAAGCAGGGCAAGGTCTTTGGAGCAACATCAATCTATCAATGAATAAATGGAGTGTGGGAAGGAGTATAAGGAATTGAGTATTAGAAATGGTCCTATGTTCTCTGGCTCTGGCTCTCCCTGATAATATTAAAAATGGTGAACCGGCAGTGAGGCGATCTGAATATGTGTGAGCAGAACGTCAGCTGATGGCCAACCTCAGAGCCCATGGCCACACCTGTCCTCCCTCCAGTACTGAGGTCTTAGCACTAACTCCCACTGGGGAAGGTGCATCCTAAACCTGGTCCAAGCTTATCAACGTTCTGCTCCTTCTCCAGGGTCCCTTATTTCCTAACAAAGCCACACTTCCTTAGCTTCAAAATTAATAAGATAAAAATGATGATAACCAGTGTCTATCTAGACTACTGTGCTTGTCTGCTCAGCACCTATGCCCCACCTCCTCCTTCTGGTAACAGCACCCTGATTTTTGTCCTTGGACAACAGCTCTGTGGTGAGCAAACTACCCAGAGCTAGCCAGTAAGACTCAGCACTGATCTCCACTTAAGCCTGACCTGTAATAGGCGTTCAGTAAATGTTTTCTAAGTTTAATAAAATTTACTACTTAACGACTGCGTTAGTCAAGACTCTTTTGGCTGCAAGTGACAGAAACACCCACCCAAGAGAGTTTTATTGGCTCACGTAACAAAAAGTTCCTATGATAGGGCTGACTGCTCTCCCACCACCACCAGCAGGTGCAAGTGTGTAGCGACATGAAAGAGCATGGCCAGAGCCTTGAGATCAAGGAGGAAAGGGGACGTGGATGTCATGGACTCAGGGCAGGAGTTGGGCATCTTATTTGCAGCCACAGAAACTCACTCTGGATAACAATAGTGGAAAAGGACACAGGGGAAGGATCTTGAGGGGCTCATGGATCAAAGATAAGACTGGGGAACCAGGTGCAGGAGAAAGATGAGGCCAAGGGAAGACCAGGTGCAGGAATGACAGTCCAGGTCAGCCGCCGGCCCCTGTGGTGAGAACCACAGTGCTGGCACCTCACCACCCCTCCAGGAGTAATTCTTACCTGGGCCACTCCTCAAGGTTGAAAGCCCAAGGGCAACATGCAAATGACCCAGCTGAAGTCCAGTAGCTCCACTCTATCTGAGTAGGGAGGGGTGGCATCTGGGCTCTGCCTTCTTCCAAGACTAACACAAAATTCTTCCCTAATAAAAAGGGGCTTGGGGGCTTCCCTGGTAGCGCAGTGGTTGAGAGTCCGCCTGCCGATGCAGGGGACACGGGTTCGTGCCCCGGTCCGGGAAGATCCCACATGCCGCGGAGCAGCTGGGCCCGTGAGCCATGGCCGCTGAGCCTGCGCATCCGGAGCCTGTGCTCTGCAACGGGAGAGGCTGCAACAGTGAGAGGCCCGCGTACCGCAAAAAAAAAGGGGGCTTGGATGCCAATCTGGAGAAAGCATAACATTTGAAGAGGTGAGCTGAGGAAGAACCTCATGGGAATTCACATTCTGATGCTTCGGGGGCCAGCTGATCACATGTCCCTACTAAAGACATCCAAATTCAGTTTTAGAAATGACTCTTTTGGACAGACTGTGTCAGATTCAGCTATGAGCCACTGATATGGAAGGAAACTTAACCTTTATCTTTTGGGTGATGGGGAGCCATAGGAAGATTTAAGCCAGAGGCGGGGGGGACGTGGAAACAGAGAGAGATGGTCGGGCCAGCGAATCAGGCCATGGCTGTGGGGTTCGGATGGAGGGGATGGACTGGAGACCTTCTGAAGAAAAAATGGCAGCAGGATCTGGTGACTGAAGCTACAAGGGACGTGTTGGGAGAGGGAGAAGTAAGAGTCAAGAACTCACCAAATTACTGGCGTAGGGGATCGAACATCATCAAACGCCTCCTCTCAAGTGCTTCATTTTTTATTTACTTTTTATTTTTTTATTTTTTTTGCGGAACGCGGGCCTCTCACTGCTGTGGCCTCTCCCGTTGCGGAGCACAGGCTCCGGACGCGCAGGCTCAGCGGCCATGGCTTACGGGCCGGCCGCGGCATGTGGGATCCTCTCGGACCGGGGCAGGAACCCCTGTCCCCAGCATCGGCAGGCGGACTCTCAACCACTGCGCCACCAGGGAAGCCCTCAAGTGCTTCATTTTTGTTAGCAAGGAAAGGATATTGTAAAGGCCAAATTGCACAACCAAAGAGGAAATCCAAAGGCAGACAGAGAGAATAACAGAAAGGCCTCTGCATTGACAGTGTGATTCATTATTATTCGTTAAGTTGAGAAGGAAACAAATAATTGGTCCTGGATGAAGAAATTGGGCTTGTCTGAGCCTGGGGCTATGGGAGGTTAAGTCTGCTCCAGAATTCCTTGGGGGCATGTACCTGATGGGTGAGAAGGAAGGAGGGGAGGAGTGGGGCTGCAAATGCTTAAAGAGACATTTCGTCCAGGACTGGGGCTGGGAAAATCAAGGGGACTGGGTTTTACTGCTTGGAAGGGAGGAGGACATTGGCAACACTCAGCACTGTCCCTGTAGTTGTGCCTTCTTGCCAACTTACTTGGTTTTGAATAAATCTTCAGGCTAGCCTGGAGGGAACCCAACCTGAGCCCCATCTTTTGCAGATGAGGAAACGGAGACCACGAAAGCTGGGACAGCTAAAGAAGGTCACACGCTTAGGAAGTGGCGGAGCACAAGCTAAATCTGGCTCAAGATTCCCGACTGCCAGTAGAATCCAGGGCCCCTGAGCCACCAGGTCCTGGGAGTAGCGATTTATGTCACGTAGAATCTCCCACTGATTTAGCCACTTGCACAGTGTTTGATAAATATTCATAGAAGGGAATTTATTTTCCATTGGTTTGCTATCCGTTGATCTATCAAGCAACCAGGATGAATTGAGGTTCTCCTATGGGGATTCAGAGCAGAGGAGAGGAAAATCAATGAGGGCTTGATGAGTCAGAGAGTCTTCCCTAAGAGTAGGAAGGGAAGGACTGGATATGCCAGGAGAAGAGAAGAGAGCCAACCCGGAGGCCAGGACAAGAGATGCCTTTTAACAGATCTTCCCATTAATTTTTAATGCCCCCCTTAAGGGTGGTGAGAACCCAAATTTGACTATGGTCTGTAAAGGATTCCTAGGCTCTGAATGGATGTAAGACAACCTAAGACATGGAATTGGGAGACCAAAATAATGAAATTGCTGGCACAGTCCAATGGTCTGGGTCAGAGTTCAGCAAACTTTTTATATTAAGCTCTACAAGCCAAGTGACAAAACTTAGGATACTATGAAGGTACAAGAGAGAAAAATTCTCTGAACTTTTTATTAATGAAAAAATAAAATAAAAATAAAATAACTGAGTGCAATGTTTTGGAATACAGTTCTACTAATGAGAAGATGGGATTCTCAGGGAGGGATAACATTTCATTTAGTTGAGATTCAAAGTGGGTGTCACCTGTCCTCAAAATCAATTGCAAATGGTCATCTGTTAATGCTGATCTGTAGTGAATTTTATATGCTTCCTATTTGACAGTGTCTTTTACACAGAGGTGACACTCGTGGCATCCCTGTGATTGGCAGTGCACCAAGCAACAGGGCTAAGGTCTGAGAGACCAGCAACTACTCAGCTCTGCGTAGCACAAAAGCCTCCGTGGATGGGAGGTAAAACAATGAGCGGGTCTTTTTCCAATAAAACTTTATTTATGGACACTAAAATTTAACTTTCTTATAATTTTCACAGGTCACAAAATAATCTTCTTTTGATTTTTTTTCAACTGTTTAGGAATACAAAAACCTGTACAGCAGGGGAGAGATTTCCCAATAGAATGATTCTTTGGCGTTCTTGCTGGGAATTGGGCATGTTTCTTCCAGCTTTTCAGCATCCCAGGCTGCTCATCTGGTTCTTTGCATAAGGAATTCACTTTGTACCAGGTTGAAATGAGACCTCCCTGTCCTTCTCCCGCTCTTCCCCTCACCCTGGCTTGGCATGGAGCTCCTTCAGAGAGCCTGAGCCAATGGGGAGGAGCCTGGGTGAGGGATACCGGGCGAGGCAGGTAGGACAGCAGGGGCCACCTCTGCAAACTGGCTGTCAGCGCATGCCAGGCTCTCCTCATCCACAGAAATCCATACCCTCAGTGCAAGCTTAGGTGTCCTGCCTTGCTGTTCCCATCTGTAAAATGGGCTAGACAATCACCTTTCTATTAAATGTGATTTCACACCTCCTTATTGGGCTCCTGGGGGTACAGAGGTGACCAGCACAGGTGCAGCCTCGGCTCCACCAGGTTCTCGGTCTATCGTTCCTCAGTTCATGGCTTGGCTAAACCCTGTCATCTTTCCTCTTTCTTCCTCAGAGAGGCTTCCCTGACCTCCCGTCTAAAGTAGAGCCCCAATAGTCTTTCACAGCCCACCTCCCAGCCTGTCCCCTTCAGTGGGCTCTGTCCCATGAGGGCTCATCAGACATTTTATTCCCAAACCTGTCACAGAGCTGACCCAGAGTAGCAGCTAAAATATATTTGTTGAATAAAAGCAAGGACTGGGGAAGACAGCTGTTAAACGTGATTGCAGTGGGAGGAAAGGAAACTTCATGGGAAACTTCATCCCTTTAGGATCTCCTGAGGTTTAGTACCTACCAGGGTTTTTCCCTCAGGGCAGAAACTATATTTTACGGGACGCAGCAAGGTGCCTGGATAGCCCAATGAACATTTACTAAAGGCCCATCCTGTGCCAGCCACGTGTTTTTTGATATGGATCTCTCTTAGTTTTCACCATGGCCCCTTGCACAGCTGAGAGCATTGAGGCTCTTACATAAATGGCACTCCACAAACATTTATAGTTCGATCAAATCACCAGGTTTGATTTAGACCAGAGATTGTAAAAAGATTTCATTTCACGGGCCAACATTACCTTGTGTGGGTCAATTCATTTGAACACTATACTGGGAAAGATTCTGTGACTGTAGTGGTTTGAATGGTGGCTCCCACCCTCAACCCCAAAAGTTCTACAACTTAACCCTTGGAGCATGTGAATGAGATTTTATTAGAAAATAAGGATTAGAAAATTTGCAAAATTGCATTTGTTGATGTAATTAAGTGAAGGGTCTTGCAATGAGTTTATCCTGGATTACCCAGTGGGTCCTAAAATCATTGACACGTATCCTTATAAGAAGGAGAAGAGCAGAAGCACAGACACACAGAAGGGGAGAAAGCCACGTGAAGACTGAGACAGAGATTGGAGGGATGCAGCCACAAGCCAAGGAAAGCCTGGACATGCTAGAAACTGGAAGGGACAAGGAAAGATTCTCTCCTAGAACCTTCAGGGGGAGTGTGCCCTCTTGACACCTTAGTTCTGGATTTCTGGCCTCCAGAACTCGGAGAGAATAAACTTCTGCCACTTTAAGCCGCCCAGCGTGCGGCAATTTGTTAAGGCAGCACTAGGCCATGAATACAGCGGCCTTCTCAGAGCTCGGCGGAAGGAGTGCCGTGACCGATTTCTGATGTCTGCGTGGGCGAGGGAGGACAGGGTGGCAGGCCCATGCTAAGTATCAGCCAACTTTGACTTAGATCAACCAGATATTCTGGTTGGGGGCTTCCTCTGTGTGAGCAGATACCAGATGTTTCTATCATGGTGACTCAGCACTCAATGGTCCAGAAATCCATCAGGATTTCTTGCCTTTGGCTGAAGGGAGGAGCAGGGAGGTATGGACAGCAACAGCAGCATCGGTAGCTTCATTGTCATTGGCTGGATGAGATCATCGTGAAGGTGGAAAACCTTTTGGGAACTTGGGGAAGTGAAGGCGTCCCACAGCCGGTCATCTTTTTCCACCCGCTCATGCCTCCTCTCGGTAGGACCACAGAGCATCACGCAGAGAAGATAGGCCTGATGTTGCAGAGGAGGTCATCCTGGGTGCGGTTCCGCTTTTGCTGGAGTCCCCCTTTCTGGGTCTCAGAGCCCTTTCTGTCAGCACCTCCCCGTCACCTTTGCGCCCTTCACGCCACCATTTAAACCTCGGTTTTCCTGTCCTGTCCACAGCAAAATGACAGCCAAACTCCCTCCTCCATTTAACAGTGGGGCGGCCCAGTGCGGGGACAAGCGTTGGGGGACACAGTCTTTTATTCTTTCTTGCCGTGTGGTCTTGGAGAACGTTCTATCACTGGTCCTCAATTTCCTCGTCTGCAAAATGGGAAGAAAACAACCATACCTGCTTCAAGGGGTTGCTTCGAGGTGTTGATTTGTGCTCAGTACATACACTTAATAACTGCGCAAAACTGTTTAAAAACAAAACGCCGTGACAGACACACAAAATCGGTTGTCCTACTGAATTCTGGACCTGTTTACCTGTCCTTCTGGGTTTCCTTTCCTGGACCTTGAAATGATCATCATTCATTGAGTGCTGACTGTGTCAGGCACCATATCACCTTATTCAGCCCTCACACCAGCCCACTGAGGTAGGTACTATTGCTATGCCCACTTAAGTGATGAGGAAAACTGAGGCTCAGAGAGGAGAGTGGCTTGACGAAGGTGACACAGCAAATGGAAGGTCTGTCTCCAAGCCATCCTATGTCTCAGCCTCCTCACTCAGGGCCCCTCCACCCGCTCCTTCACTGTGCCTGGGGTGGCTGTGGAGCCCATGACCCCTGTGGTCCACGTAGACCACAGACTCTTTGAGGAAAGGGAACGAGCTCCTTTGTTTTTACATCCCAGGCACGCCACGCTGAGTCTGGGGCAGGGTCACAATCACTAAGCATGTCAGACAAAGCTACTGAGTGAATAGATACACGAATAGTGGAGGGTTTAGAAAAACCGTCTTGTGTTTTAACAAAGTGGAAACTTTATGCTCCAATGAAGGAGAACTGAGTTATCGTCTACCTTCTACCCTTATATCCTGGGTGACCCTGTGTGTGTCAGTTGTTTCTTTTGTAAAATGGGGATAATCATGTACTCTCTGCCTTGGCCTGGAGATGGGGCCGAGGGGTCATTAAAGAACCCTTGAGCTTGAACATAGCTGGATGATGCTGGTCTTGTTCACGGTGCAGCCCCAAGAGTGCCCGGCATACAGCAGGTGTCGTGGTTATTTGCTGCAGGAGTAAATGACTCAGTGCTTTTCTCAGCCACTTCAGTTACTAAAATCTGCAAAAGCAACTTGACCTTGGCTGGACCACGGCAGGGCTCTCCCCTCTCCTGTAGGAACCAGCTGAAAACAGGGTGGCGGGTTAGGGCTGGTCCTTCATCTGGGGCAGTGTTATACCTTCACCCACTGCCGCCTGGAAAAGGTTAAACCTCGGCGGCCTGGCCTGGGTGCTCTCCAAACCTGTCTTGCCCCATTACCTTGCCTCCAGCTGAGGTTAGGCTCTGAGTTTACCCATAAACAGCTGCCACGCTCCCCCTGAGCAGCTAGAGATAAGGGCCATTTCCAAGCCCCAGCACTACATGCTGTTCTCCGTGCCCCAGCCCAGCCATCCGCCTTGGCCTCAGCTGTCTGGGAGGTTATCCTTCTCAGGCAGCTCTGCTCTGTCCTTTAGAAACCCTTGTGTTAAGTATCAAGACGTTGGGGCCCCAGAATGGCCACAGAGACAAGTAGAATCCACGATCAGACTTCCAGAATTAAAGGAGTCTTGGGCGAGGAGAACACTGGTGGGTCCACCAAACCCACCACGTCAGGGACCCTCATTCCAGAACTGAGGCTGGTAACTTCCCAAGGCTCCAGAAGCTTCCATAACTCCTCATGTCTAGTTCCTCCCAGATACTGCCTTCCTGCCAGTCAGATATCAGGGATAACATCAGAGATGTCCCCGGGCCATGCTGATTATGAATAGCTTAACTTGTCATGCTAGGCTGTGACTCGTGAGCTAACTCTGGCCTACCACGTGTTTTTGCAGGGCACCCTTGAACTCAGAAAGGGTGAATTTCCAGCCTCCCAAGTCTGCAGATTGCAGACTTGCCATGTGAGGCAAGTCCTCAAAATAAATCTTTCTCTACCTCTCTTTGGATATGTATAAATCTTAGGATATATGTATATTCTATATACATTATACATATAGATCTAATTAGTTCTATCTCTCTGGAGAAACTTGACTGATACCGATTTGGATATCCCTATCCACACTGCCCCAGAGATCGTTCTAGAACACAAGCTGGATGCTGTCCCACTCCTGCTTAAACCTACCTTTAATTCCCCAAGCTCTGGGATAAAATCCAGGCCTTCCCAGGTGACTTCTAAGGGTGGAAACCTGGTTGATTTTCAGCCTCCGTTTCCCCAGTTCCCAGGAACTTCCTCTCCCCTCCCCTCCTGGTACCCTAGTCTTCAGCCAGCTGAGCAGTGGGGAGATACCGTGAGGACGAGAGCCCAAGGAAAGGCTCTCAGAAGCAGACCTCTCTCTCTACACCCCTACCATTCCTCTACCCACCACCAAGCAGGCCTTCTAGAACTTTCTAGGACACAGCTGCCATGAGGGTCTGGGCCTGGACCCTCTGGATCCAGCCTGAGGGCGCGAGTGTACAGAGCTCAGGAGAAGGCAGAGGGAGCCCTGTTTTTGCCATTCCCTCCCTGCGGGCAGAGTTGGAGCCAAGTTTGACAGAGCTCCTTGACTCCTGCCAGTGGAAGGCCCCTGAGGAACTGTGGTTCTTTCTGGATGTCTCGACCAACCCAGAACCCCAGCCTCAGCCCCGGTACCGGATGGGC
This sequence comes from Globicephala melas, assembly GCF_963455315.2. Classification (NCBI taxonomy): domain Eukaryota; kingdom Metazoa; phylum Chordata; class Mammalia; order Artiodactyla; family Delphinidae; genus Globicephala; species Globicephala melas. Next base: position 145,046,439 of record NC_083316.1, read on the forward strand.
ACCCACTGGTGGTGATTGTGAAAAAAATAAAACACAGGGATATCACACAGGGCTCAGGCTGGGACCCGTGTAAACCCCACACCCTGGTGCCAGGGAACGTGGCCTCTGGTGACTGCCAGAGGAAACCCCTGTCCCACTGAAGCCCAGCCTCCCACCATGGCTTAGGGGTCACTGACTTCCCCCAGGGACGTGGATGGTGCCCCAGAGCTCATCCCCAGGCGGGGGTGTTTGGGTAGCAGACTGCTTGAGCGCACAGGATTGGCTATGAAAGTCCCTGCAGCGTGAGACACACCTCCCAAGAGAAGCCTTTCCCTTTGGAGGCTCCTGGCCATGAGCACTCTTGCTGGCGTGGTAGCAAGAGGTACGTGAGAGATGAGAATCCATGCATTCAATCAGTCAGTCCTGATCCCCTGCTATGTCCAGGTACCGTGGACCTCAAAATAAAACACAGCACCTTCCTCAAGTAGACTTCCGAGACAGACGCTGGTGCTCTAGGGCCTCTATCCACAGCACTGTGAGGCTCGCAGGAGACCATCTGCCGCAGTTTCCAGAGATCCCCAGTGCCTCTGGGGACTCCCCACGTACCACATCTGTGGTCTCCAATTCGCCTTACACACCGCCCAGACGATCTTTCTCTAGCATTGTTTTCTGGATTAAATCAAACTCCTTCAGTGCCCACTAAGGCTGGTCTCCGGATGCCTCTCGCTCCTCACTCGCACCTCCCACCCAGCTCCTCGTTTTCCCCTGGGCTTCAGCCAAGCAGGGCTCCGGGCAGACACTTGAACAAGCACTCTTGCTTCATACCACGGGGCCTTTGGACTCACAGTGTCCTGCCTGGAATGCCCATTCCCTGCCTTGCCCACCTGGCAGCTGGAAGTTATCCCCTCGTGAAGTCCTCTCTGATGTCTCAGCCACAACACCAGTACCCCTGGATGGTACGTCTCTGTCCATAAAAGCAACTTCCAATTCCTCACCATGTTTGGCTGGTTGGTGAGGTCTTGTAACTGAGCAGGACCCTATGGGGCCTTCCCCGGACAGACACCTCCCCTATATCCTCTGCTGTAGCTCCTCTCTGAAGTACTTAGATAACAGTATCTGATGCACACTTCCTGAGTTGATTTACAGATGCTAAAACCAACACCAAATGGAAGAAATTAACTACTTGATGAGCGTGAGCCCCCAGACCTACTGGTGCCTATGAATTGATAACGTCCACCACCCTGTTACCTCACCATCAACCAACCAGAGAATTGTACATAAACTGATCACCTACCCTATGAGCACCCTCCCTCACCCGGCTTCTAAAAATACTTTGCTGAAACCCTTCGGGGAGTTTGGGCTTTTGAGCGCAAGCCACGCGTTCTCCTTGCTTGGCCCTGCGATAAGCCGTTCTCTGCTCCAAACGCTGGCATTTCATTTTGTTTGGCCTCACTGTGTGTTGGGCACACACATCTGCATTTGGTAACAGCCTGGTCTGTCTTGGCCAATGCCCACCCCTCCCCATCACCCACATCTTACCAGTTACCCTGGTCTTTTTCTTTTTAGAAGTTTTTGTTGTTGTTGTTCTTTTTAAATTTTCTTAGAAGGTTTTTTGTTTTGTTTTGTTTTTTAATTTTTGGGTTGTGCCACGGGGCTCGCGGGATCTTAGTTCCGCGACCAGGGATCAAATGTATGCCCCCTGCAGTGGAAGCACGGAGTCTTAACCACTGGACCGCCAGGGAAGTCCCACCCTGGTCTTCTTAAATGCCAGCTCTTTGTCATCTCATGGACTCCACACTTTCTGTTTTCTCTGCCTGTCACGTTTTCCCCCAGGAGCCGCAACTTTCGTTTTTCAGGTTCCAGCTTCCACAAAAGAGAGATTCTCCCCCACTGCCCTATTGAAATGGAGTCTCTTCCTCTTTCTTCTTTATCTTCACACACTGCTTGGTTTTCTCATAATACAAACACAATTGCAATAATTGTGTGGACTTCTTCCTTTGTCGACCCAGTTATCGCCTTCCTGTCCGCTGGACTTTCGATTTCATGAACGGAGGAGGTCTTGCTGTCGAGTCTCACCATTGTATACCCAGCCTTCAAAAAATCATGCTTAAGAAATAGTCATTGAAGGACTAGTGGTTATGTGAGTGTACACATATGAAGGAATTCACCTAATACGTGTGCATCTTACCATACGTAAACTACACTTTAATAAAAATATATACAAAGTGTACTGAATACTTATAAATGCATTAAAAATGATAAGGGATAATGCATGAATTTGCGTATGTATCTTATTAATTGTATTTGCATCACTGGTGTTTAACACAGAGCCTGGCCCAATGTTTCCTCCATTCCCGTGACGTCAAGTGGCCAAATTCAGAGCACATTACATTAATGTGATCTTTCTTTATGCTTCCTCTTGGAAAGTCATCATTGGACCAGTGATGCATCTTCAAATAGATGATTTGTCTTAGAACACTGAACATAGAAAACTCAGCTTGTAGAAGTCACTCACTAAATGTTGAACACATTTGACTTGAAACGCAATGGGATAAACTCTTAAGGGAGCTTGAAAAAGACGTTTATAGGGTACTCCTCTTACCTTATTCACCTGTTTAAGAGAAGCAGGCCCGTGAGAAGGCTGCAGAGAGTGTACTAGTTAAGGCCTTGGGATTGGATCACCTGCCGATGAATCTGGGCTCCACGGCTTAAGGCCGGCTGTGTGACCTTAAGCACAGTGCTTAACCACTGTGAACCTTGTTTTCCTCATGAAACAGGAAGTGTGATCCCTACGCCACAGAGCCCTGGTAAGGATTCAATGAGACGATGACTGGGAAGCTTTTAGCTCAGTGCCTGGCAGACAGCAAGCCCTTGATAAGTAGTGGCAATTATTAGTAGTGTTGTGCTCCAGCCCAGGCCCTACCCTTGTCCTCTGAGCCCACAATCAGTCCCCTGTAAGTGTCACATAATTGTGCGTGTTTGCAGGGAGGGACCAGAGCACAGGGGAGGAAGAGGAGGTATCTGCCCCCGGGGGGGACTCTCATCCTGGAATTCTCTTCCTTCCCAGCCCAGCGAAAGTGTTTCCTCCACTCTGTAGAACTTCACTCCTCTGGGATCCCAGCTCTGGGCCCCAGGGGTGCTGGGAACAGAGCGGCACAGTCAACAACCTTTTCAGTTGTGTCAACATCTCTTGTACCTTCAAGTCCCTGGACTTCAGAAACCAGGGGAGGATATCAGACTCAAAACTGGAGCCAGCCCACGTGGCAGCCTCATCTCTCATGAACACCCTCCATGCAGCCCTGTCTGAGCATCACCGACTCCCTGGAATCCCAAACCAGCCAAGGCCATTCACACTAGTGAGCCTTTGCACACGCTGTCCACACCACCTGACGCTCCCAGTGCATTCCACCTATGGCCCTTGGCTCTGAAATGGGATTTTGTCATTTCCCTTATTTCACAGGTAAGTCAGCTGAGTCCCAGAGAGGTTTGGTCACCTGACGCAGGTGACCCAGGGGCTCCCAACTCCCAAGGGCCACAGGTGACCCCCCTCCCCACATCTTCCACCAAAATAGTAATCAAGTGTCCCCAGAGAGTCCCATGTGCCAGACTTCACATTCGCCATCTCACTCTGAGGTCAGTTTTATTCTCCCCAGCTTACAGGTGAGGAAGCCCCAGTTCAGTCGCTTGCCTGGGAGCACGTGGTGTCAGGTGGCAGAGATACCCTGCAACCCTAGCCCCTCGGGATCCAACTGACTTGCTAAACTGATTCCTGGGGTGATACCGTGGACTAGCATCCTGAACTGGAGACATGCTCTTTTGGGGTAAAAATATCAAAGATTTAGGACCTCAGGAGGAGCCCCGAGGAAGGTGGACTTCCCTGACCACCCTGGCCAAGTACACTTTCCTCCCTGTCAACACTTCCATTGTCGTTTATAGGGTGTAGTAAGATTCCCAGGGCCCCGGAGACATGGAAGGGCTGGGAGTTCTCAGCCTCTGCAGAGCTCCTCCCATCTCGCCCACCCAGCGGACACTCAAAGCCAAGACCTCCTGTCCCAGTTTTCGGTCCCAGTGACCCCAGACAACTTGGTCACTTTGCCATCCAAGTTCAGTTCCTTAGAGCATCAGCTCTGGAAACGGCCGCCTAAATTCAAATCCCAGCAACACCCCTTGCCAGCTGTGACCCCCTGGGCAAGGGACTTAATCTCTCTGTGCCTCGACACCTTCACCTGTAAAATGGAAATAACAACAGTATCATGGTTGTGGTGATACACGAGACAGTAAACCCTCCAAAAATGTTAGTTTGGACGTGGAGGTGTGTTTTGTGTTGTCTCTCCTGAAATGAAGCCAAACATTCATAAGGATTCTTGCTTTCTCCGGGCGGCAGGAGCTGCAGCCAGGTGGCTGGAAGCGGGGATATGGAAACAGGCCCAGGGCCAAGTGGGGACAGCGAATCCCATCCAAGTGTCCCGGCCCAGCAGGGGAGGGCCAGCTCGAGATGGGGAGGCTGCCCGCGCAGGCCTCTGTGCCAGGCCAGTGAGTGGGCCAGACACCTATTTTCATTATCAGGCCCACATTCCTGGGATTCCTGGGTGAACCAGCCACTTATTACAAGAGACTCAAAGCGCCAAAGGAAAATACTCATTTGAGGCCCAGACATGGATTTTTCATTTTCATAATTGGCCGTTGGGTCTGCACGTCCTGGGGCGGCAGGCGGAAGGGAGCTGCTGGACAAAGTGTCTCTGTGGGAGCCCAGTCGCCCGTGGGGGAGGGCGGGGCCGGCTTCGCCCACAAGGCCCTCCAGAGGTCATGGCATCCATCCCCCTGCCTCTCAGCCTGACTCATCAGCACCCGGGCCAGAGGAACAGGCATCTACCCTGCTTTGCAGAAGGGGCCAGGAGGCTTGCGAGATCCCCTCCAGGTCCTCACACACTAGCCGTCTGTCTAACTCAGCGTCTCAACTAGGACGTGATTTGGGCTCCCAGGGGTGACATTTTTGGTTGTCACAACTGGAGGAGGAGGAAGAACGGACGCTCCTGACCAAGGATGCTGCCCAGCGTCCCACAAGGCACAGGACATCCCTGTTCCCACAACAAAGAACGAGCCAGCAGCCCTGATAACAAGTGTCAATCCATTGTGCTGCCGCTCTTGTCCACTTTTTCCCGATTAGAGTTCACGGAGGTGTAACCAGGGGAGAAGGGGCAGTGACCCAGGTGCATCTTTTAGGAAGGAGAGACAGGTGCAGGGTGGGGAATGAAGACCGATATACACGGCTGCCTACAGGATGGGTGCAAGGTGGAGATAGACTACAGAGGATTTGGAATCCAGCGGACCTGGATCGGCGCACAGCCTCCATTCCCCAGCTGTGGGGCTCTGGGCAAGTCACTTCGTGAGGTTCATTCAGCCTGACCTGGGAAACGAGGTCAGCATCGCCACCTCACAGGGTGGGTATGAAAATGAGCGGTGATGACATTGGCCGAGTACCTCGTGTCTGCCTGGAGCATGGAAGTTCCCCACACATGCCGACCTCCTCCCCTGACTCTATTTCCCCTTTCCACAGCTTTCCCATTGGCACCTTCCTTCCCCTGTGGCCTCTGCCTCCCTCTCTCTGCCTGTCCAAACCCTCCCAGTGCCCAGGTCACTGTCCCTCCGGAGCACCTATTCTACCCTCACCCTCTGGCCACCCTCCTAAGCCAGCAGAGATGCCTGCCTTGGCCACGCACTGGCTTCTACGGGTCATTCCTGGCTCTGGGGGTATGGGGGCATATTTGGGAGTATGTGGTATGTGTGAATGACATGTATCTATAGATTTGCACATGTACTGAGCGTTTTGTGTGTATGTTGTTGTGTGAGTGTGAGTTTCTGTGTCTTGTGTGGATGCCTATGTCCTGGGACTGCCTCTTTCTTCTTGCGTTGTCTCCCAGTCTCTGCAGGATACTTTGCAACATGCTGGACTCATTAGCTGTAGAGGGTCCTTAGGGGAAAGCTGGAAGGATGGATGTCTCCAGATTCCAGAGCAGGCTCTTTACTCCCTCTCCCCTGAGAAGCATGCCCAGGACCCAGGTTGTCATACACCATCCTGCCTTTCCCCACACCTTTCCATCCTCCTTTTCTGAGCACTGACTCCGGGCCAAGCCCTGTCCTGGACACCTGGACGGAGAGATGCTCACACCCAGTCCCTGCTGAAAGTCAGCTCATGTTCCAGTGGGAGCTCTCAGGGCTGCTGGTCAGCCAGGATGTACCCGGACAGCAGTACCTGCTTTTAAAAGGTTGAAATACTCCTTAACGTTTGGCAAACAGCCTCTGCCCTGAGTCCCAAAGGCCCCCTGATTCCCACGATCCAGGAAGTGACGGGCTAACCCAGGCCCTGCAGGGAGCCTCCAGGGACCCTGCTTCTGGGCTGTGCCGGCCTCCCTCCATCAGCTCTGATCAGTTGGTGCGTCTGCCATACCAGCTGTTAGATATTTTCAGACACTCCTAGGAGACAGAGGCCTCATCACGCTGCAGACCACTAAGAGCACCGAAGCAGATGTTGAGCAGCTCTGAGAGCCCTGAGGACAGAGCCACCAACTGCCTGCAGCAGGATTTCAAAGAAATCTTCAGAGGAAAAAAAAAAGATTCTTCTCCAGGATCTTGAAGGATGAATAGGAGTCTGCAGGAAGATGAAGAGCGGGAAAGCCTTACTAGGTGCAGCGAACAAGAAGTACAAAGGCAGAGAGGTGTGTGAAAGAATCTCAGGCTAAAGGCAACCAGTTCCTGAGAGTGCAGAACGTGCGGATGATTGGAAAAGGCAATGAGGAGACTAAATCGGAACAGGCCTTGAATGCTGAGCTAAGGAGCTGTAGCTTGGCAATCTTCAGGCCTAGGACCAGTTACACAGTTTGGGGGTCCAATACACACTGAAAGTGGGGGGGGACCTTGTTCAAAAATTATTAAGAATTTCAAGACAGTTACAGCTCAACTTTAGAGGAGGGTCCTTCTAAGCCCAGGGCACCACATGACTGCCCGTGAAGGTGGCGATGCCCAAGGCCACTGGTCTGAGCTGATGTCCTGCCTGGGATTTAGGAGATGACAGACTGAGCCCACCAGGCCTGAGAGGGGAAGCAGGAAACACCTCTTCAAAATTCTCCTGGCCTCATGGGAGATTAGCCCCTTCCCTTTGCAGAGATCGGGTTACCATTCCAGACGCACTGTTTTCAGAGCCTTAATTAATTAGAGAGGATTGTGCTGCACTTTTCTCTTTGTGCACTAATTCCTCACCCAGCTGACCCTGCTGCTGTATAAACACAGGAGGCGGGTGCCCAGGAGGACCTAAAAGCCTGCTTCCCATAAGCGCTGGCTCCAACCACTGCCCAGCGGCTTGGGGATGTGCCCAGAGTCACCCAGGCTCCATCTCACACAGGGCCCCGCTGGAGGGTTCAGAGGGCGTTCAGTGGCCACCTCACTAGGAACCAAGGAACCCAGTGACTTGAGGCAAGTCACTGGAACACTTTGCTAATGTCACCTTCCCAGAGATGAGATAAGCCACCAGATGGGAGAAGGAATCAACAGGGGTCTAACTGCACTTTTGATGCAAATAGAGGCCAAAATCAAAAGCTCCTCTTCTTGAGGTTAATAGATTCATTTGGTTAAAAGCTGAGAAGCATTTCACCACAACCTCTGTCCCCAGCAACCTGCTCTCAGTATTTGCATACGTTTTGAATGAAAATTGTCACGCCCATGCAAACCAGACAGCTAAATGCATCTTATCTGATGGCTGTCGGGGAATCTGGGGGGAACAGGCGGAGTTTAAACACGAGTCTGGGCTGAGGCTCTCGTGTGGGTCTGAGCTTCAGTGATAGCATCTGTCCCACCCTGGGCGGGGGCTTATGATAAGCTGGCTTCTCCATTTCACCGGCCCCTCGGTGACTAACAAGCCACCTGCTTGTGGTGGGACCTGGGAGAAAGAGAAATGATTCTTTATTGTTCCTTCTGGTTCCATTGAGGTCAAGGGCAAGGAGCAGGGTTAGGGGACCATTGCCCCTAAAGAGGGTTTCCTGATCCACTACTCCATTAATCCTGAAGGACTTCATTCAACCATTTCATCCTTCACCATGTGAACCTTTCAACTGTATTCACAAATAATACCTATCTTTAGGGGGGAAATCCGAAAGGAAATCTATTCATTTTTTTAAGTGATCACATCATATACATCACGTAAGTTCTCTGCAGGAAAAAAAAAAAATTTTAATGCTGATACACAATGTGAAAAAAAGGATATGTGATCCTAAAACTCCCAACATTCCCCTGCCCAGAGCATCACCACCATTAACTCCTGGAGGGGTTGTATGTTCTCTCAGACTCACTCTGCGCATCGCTGCACAGAGAACTCTGTCTTCCTGGCACTTGGGTGTCCCTGACCCCACCATTCCTGCACATACCTTAGGCAGGGAAATCGGCAGTCCCAAGCTCAGACGTTTTTACCAAGCATCTCTCTTGCACTGTGCTAGGCCCGGGGCAGGCTGCAATGGGCAAGATGCAGCTGAGAGCCAGTACCCTATGTGTCACAGCTCGCTGGGGTTTGGCCGAGAAAGCAGCCACCCTCCCATCTTCCAGTTTCCAGATTGGGATTTGCATTTTGCTTTCTAAAGACCCTTATGTCCCTTAGCATTCCCCACTGCCCTTCTTCTTCTTGCCTACCTGCAGTTCCCAAGTTTATCATCACAAGCTTAAATTGCTTTTGTAACGGGGAAACACAGCACACTTTTTTTTTTTTTTTTTTTTCTGTACGCAGGCCTCTCACTGTTGTGGCCTCTCCCGTTGCGGAGCACAGGCTCCGGACACGCAGGCCCAGCGGCCATGGCTCACGGGCCCACCCACTCCGCGGCATGTGGGATCCTCCCGGACTGGGGCACGAACCCGTGTCCCCTACATTGGCAGGCGGACTCTCAACCACTGTGCCACCAGGGAAGCCCCACACTTATTTTTTAACAAAATTTATTTAGCAGGTATTACATGCCCAGTACTTGGGCAAGCACTATGTGAGAGGTAATAGATGTAAAAGAAACATCTTCACATCTACTTATTAAAAAAAGACTATCTATTTTCCTTTCAAGCTGTTTAATACACTCAAGGGTTAGAGGAGAAGGACAAGAAACCCTGCTTATGTTTTAGAGGATGATTCTCATGTGGCAGGATTGCATAGGGAAGTTTTCCTGGGGCATCAATCATATGATTCAGAGAAGATACCTCCCGCCCTGGACCAGGAGGTTGTACATGGCCTGTAATAAAAATAATGACAATGAGGTAAATGGCACTATTACACTTACCAGGGGCTTACACATATGCAGACGACAATGATGATGGCAAGAATGTTGAAGTAATGAGGTTAAGTGATATGATCTATGCCTGACACACAGCAAGCGTTCAGCAGTTGGAAGCTGCTACGTTTATCTTCCTTCTTTCTAGTAACGTATTATAATTCCCATTTTATCTACGAGAGCCCTGAAACTCAGTGAGGTCCACAACCCTACCCTAGATCACAGCAGCTAGCAAGTGGGGGAGCTGAGATTTGAACCCAGGTCTCCTGAGAACCAAGATGAGCTGGTGATACAGCTTTGCCAGAGTTTCTTGGCTAAATTAGAGAAGAAAACGTCAGCCCAGCTCCTCCTCTTAATTTCCAAATTGCTTTGATAGGCTTGTTTCTATAGGCCTGTTACTCAGCATTTTCCAGAAATGGTCTGATTGCTATTTCCCATCCCCTTTGTTACAGTTTGAGAGGACAGTCCTCAGATTGTGACCCTCTCCTATCTTGCTTTAATCCAACCCTAAACACGGTCAGGCCTGCTAAATTTCCCCTGATTTTTTTTTTTCCCAAGCTCTCCCTGTTCCCATCTAGATCAAAGCCCAACTATTGTAGGCTAAATATTTGTATTTAAGTTTGCAGCCTAAATATTCAAAGATGTCGCTTGGGTGTATCCAGCATTGCTCAATTGGTTTCAACCGAAATCTTTGAATATTAGTTTGAGAGAAGGAGAAGCCAATGTTTACTTTGGTCTGAAGGCCCTTCAGTTACTGAGCTCATCATACTCTTCAAGGACTTCCATTTAACTCTCCAGCATAATTCAAAAATCTCTCCTAGTTTTCAGAAGAAGGCACCCTAAGGTATGATGGCAGACCCCTGACTGAATTTGACCCATGACGTTCTTTAAATATAGACAATGAGTCACCATCACTCAAAAACTGAGACATTTCATGTAACAACATGCGTTTCCTGCTTCCATTTGAAAAAGATCTGGAGAGATTTGGAAGGTCTAGAAACGCGAGGCCAGAATTCGGAGGCTCTGGCTAACAGCTGCCCTCTGTAGACAGACAGGTGTTCCCCATCAGGTCTGCTTATGTCATACATGTTACCTCCTAGGCCCTGCTACAGTGCCAGGTCCAGCTCTGCCACCTACCTCACCATGTGACTTAGGACAAGTCACCCAAGCTCCTCATGTGATGCCGCACAGACACCTGAGTCATTTTCTGCTTTCTGGCCCTGAACTTCTAAAAGGAGCTTCCACTGTTTGCATTGAACAACTCATCCAGCTCTCCCTTGGCCAGTACGCAGTGCCCTGAGACCAGACATGTCTGTCCCCTGTGACACTGAGTCCCCTGGAGTGGAGAGAGGGGTGTCACCTGTGACCTCTGTGTTGCCTGGACTCGTATTTTCAGGTTTATTTCTTCCTCCTAAACAAGAGCTCTCGTTTTCTTAGTTGAAAAGCCACCAGAATCAAGCTTTTCCAGACATAGTCCCAGGCTCAGAAGGGTTCTCGGGTTAGTTCCTTGCTTCCAGGCAGGCCACCAGAACCCTTTCAGAGAAGACTTTTGGCTTTGCTCCTATTAAAAAAAAAAAAAAAGAAAGGAAAGGAAGAAGGAAAGAAAGGTGGGAGGGAGGGAGAAAGGGAGGGACAGGGGGAAAAAGGGACTGTTTTGATTTAAAATAAAACATTTTTTGCAACATCGACATAATTTAAATGTTAATAAAAACTACAAAAATGTTTACCTGCAATTCCATCACAACAGCACATAAACCCTCTTTAATCTTTGTCTATATACACATAAAATTTCACCATAAAAATAGCTTACGTTTGCTGAATGCCTGTTAGACGGATTGTGCCTTTGGTGTTGCATCTAAAAAGTCAGCACCAAACCCAAGGTCATGTAGATTTTCTCCTATATTATCTTCTAGGAGTATTGTAGTTTTGCATTTTACACTAAGTACTATAATATATTTTGAGTTAACTCTTGTCAAAGGTATAAGGCCTGTATCTAGATTCTTTTTTTGCATGTGGTTATAGGTTTTTCTAGCACTATTTGTTGAAAAGAATTTTTCCATTGTGTTGTCTGTGGTCCTTTGTCAATAAATCAGTTAACTACGTTTATGTGGGTTTATCTCTGGGCTGTCTATTCTGTTCCACGGATTTGTGTGTGTGTGTGTGTGTGCTTTCATTTGCATTAATGTGTAAAGTTATTTATTTATTTTTAAATTTTTATTGGGGCATAATTGATTTACAATGTTGTATTAGTTTCAGGTGTACAGCAAAGTGACTCTGTTGTACAAATACATATATTCACTCTTTTTTAGATTCTTTTCCCATATAGGCCATTACAGAGTATTGAGTAGAGTTCCCTGTGTTTTAAGTAGGTCCTTATTAGTTATCTATTTTATACATAGTAATGTGCATGTGTCAATCCCAATTTTCCAATTCATCCCTTCCCCCCAACCCCCTGGTAACCACAAGTTTATTTTCTACATCTGTAACTCTATTTCAGTTTTGTAGATAAGTTCATTTGCAGTCCTTTTTTTAGATTCCACATAAAAGAGATATCATATGATATTTGTCTTTCTCTGTCTGACTTACTTCACTCAGTATGAGAATCTCTAGGTCCATCCATGTTACTGCACATGGCATTATTTTGTTCTTTTTTAATGGCTGAGTAATATTCCTTTGTATATATATATATATATATATATATATATATATATATATATATATATATATATATATATACCACATCTTCTTTATCCATTCCTCCGTTGATGGACATTTAGGTTGCTTCTATGTCCTGGCTATAGTGAATAGTGCTGCAATGAACTGTTCAATGGATTTATTTGTCTGTTCATTCACCAATACCACACTGTCTTGATAACTGTAGCTTTCTAGTAATTCTTGGAAACAGATAGTGTCAGCCTCTGACTCTGTTCTTCTCTGATACTGTGTCAGGTATTTTGGGTCTTTTGCCTCTCCATACAACTTCAGAATCAGTTGTTGTTGTTGTTGTTGTTTTTATTTGATATTTACAAAATAACTTGCTGGGATTTTGGTTGGGGTGACATTGAATCTACACAGTAAGTTGGAAAGAATTGACATCTTGGCAATATTGAGTCCTCCTATCCTTGAATATGGAATCTGTCTATTTATTCAATACTTTTTTTATCCTGAAGAACCAGAATCCAAATGAAAAGAGATGCAAACAGAATTGATATGATGCACATAGTTAAGGTGGGGGAAGAAAAGGACTCCACACAAAACTGATCAAGGGTCGCTCCTTGACCAAACTTTAGATGGACTCCTCTGAGCCCTCTTTTTTGACAAGGCCTCATCCTTGGACCTTGTCATTGGCCTGCCTAGCAATTCTGCTGAGTCAATTTAGCAAGAATTCCCACACAGATATCTGATCACCTCCGATATCTGATCAAATTCCTCAACTCCCACCCTTGATGTCTAAGTCTTTGGCCTGCCTTCAGTATGAATCCTATGAAGTCATTTTAGGAAGAATTCTCCTACCCTTGATGTCTTCTCTTAGTAATTTTCCATCCGCTGACCCCCTACTCTGTTGGTTGGCTGTACATCTCCAGCTGTCTTCATTGTATTCAGAGTAGAGCCCGATCTCTCTCCTCTATTGCAGTAGTCTTGACACCTAACCCAGGAGACACGTGGTGAGCACTGCACAGTCCAGTCTTTGTTAACTTCCAGAAACCAGGAGGCTCAAAGTCTTAAATGTCAGGGTTTGGCGGTGATGGGGGTGGGAGTATTATCGGTACCCAAGGGGTTTTCATTTATGGAGGTGACTGAGTGGCAGCACAGAGAGGTCTATGCCATGGAAAGAAGATTTTTATTATTTCCATTTCCTGAAAGGAGGGCCCATGCCATGCCAGCCACATGGGAAGAAGCAGGTTTGGGTCAGGAGGTAAGCAGGAACAAGGGGAAGGCCTGAACCACAGCCTTTATTGGGGTTTCCACAGAAAAGGCAAGACAGGGCTAGATAAACAGTTTAAGGTGGGCCAGTGTGAATGATTCGGGTGGACTTTGGGCTCAAGGGGTGATCTTAGTTGTGATACCTGGCCCTGGGATGATTTAGGGCAAAGGAAATATCAGCTTGGTGTGTGAGAGAGAAGATGGTGGATGAGGACTCAGTCATGGATCAGCCAGCTTGCAAGAAAGGCCAGTTCCACCCAATAATATGACCTCGTGTTGAATGGTTGCTGAGCAGACGTACAGAATAAATGCAAGAAAACACAAAACTGCGGCGTGTGGGAGATGGTAGGAAAAGGATTATAAAACAAAAGTAAAAGGCGAGCTAAAATGCCCAAACCAGAGTGACCTCCCCTGTACGTTCCTTACTTCGCTCATTTGCTAAATGGGAGTAGAAGTAACACCTCCCTCAACGTTTGCGGTGAAGAGTCCATAAGGCCAAGCGTGTTGAATGTTTGGTACAGCTCCTAGTGCCACACACGGCTCACCAAATGCAAACTCTGCAACGGGCGTGAGCGTGTTGGATGGACAGCGATGCTTTAGCTTAACTTCATTTAATAAGAAAAATATACGAACTTCCTAAGGGAAGTTGCGACGCCTCCCATCACCAAGCAAGGCATCCATGCTTGTTGTTGTCACTGCCGCTGTTCTGTTTGAACTCTCTGATTCCTTTGGTGGGTTTCCAGCAAATGTGCAGAAAAACGTTTGACACCAAATATTTCACAGCCCATCCTAATACGTCAACAAGGCCAGTTTGCTTTGCTGTAGAGTCAATCGCGCGTGCTTATTTCATGCTACACTGTGGCAGGTAACAGTGCGCCTCAGACTTCGATACGTATAGGAATCACCCCCCCACCCCCCTCCCGTCTCGGGGTTAAAATATAGATTCTGATTCAGTAGGTGTGGTGCGGGGCCTGAGATTCTGCACTTCTACAAGCTTCGGGGTGATGCCACTGGTCTAGGGCTCATCCTTTGAGCAGCAAGAGATTGAAACACAGTAACTTTGTCTTATTGGGGGATCAGGCTTCCCTAGAACCTGAAAAGGCCAAAGGAGGAGGGAAATACATTGACAATTACTCTATGGCTGTCGTTAGTCCCTCCACGTTGGTGGGTGCTTTTAGCCCTCACCCAGAGCCAGGGGACTCTTACTTGACACACAGTTGGTACCATCAGTGCAGAGGGCTGGCTCTGGACCTTCACCCTGCTCCTAAGTTCTGAAAATTTAAAAAGGCACGGGGAGGCCTGTGTTCTTTTCAACTTTCAGTCAGCACTCCAGGCCCTGCTGGGATTAAATAGTCCACGCACGAGAGACAGAAACCCAGCATTGTTTACTCTGCTGGGGGGACCTGGGTCCTAGCTTCAGCCACTGACTTGGTGTGTGATGACTTGGTGTGTGAAGCCCCTTTCCTTTTCAGTCCTCATTCACTCCACCCATAAAATACAGAGTTTCGAATGAGGTCCGTTGTCTCCAAATGTGGGGTGTCATGAGAATCACCCGGGAAGTCTGATAAAATCCTGATTCCCGCCCCGACCCAGATTTAGATCTTTGAATATTGGTGGCAAAGTGGGTAGGGAGAGCTCAGAACAGGGTCTGCCGGAATGCCGGGGGGCAAGGGGAAACGCAGGTGCTGGAAGGAGCCAGAGTCATGGGGAGGAGGGGCGACAACCCTGGGGATTATGACAGCCCCTCCCTTCTACATGCCTCCACACTCCCCACCCATCACCCCCACCCCTGTTTATACCCGTTCCCTCCCCTCTGAGGTCTGGGGGGCACTGGGCCACTCATCTTCTGTTTGCTGTAAACGCCAGGAACTGCTGCTCAGGCTTCCACTAATCCTGTCTTCCACACCTCCCTTCTGCCCCCTCCCCTGCCTGACCTGCAGCCTCCCTCTTGCCCTAGATCTCTTCTCTGACAGACTCTGGAGGCTGCATTCTAGCCCTTGATCCACAGCAAGAGAAGCCCAGAGGCCTTAGGGTCTGTGGTACCACAATCCCTGCACATTGCAGACATCCCTCCCTCCCTCCCTCTCTCTTGACTGCATCCCCGCTTCTGAATTAGACAGGATCCTTAGTAACAAGTGATGGATACCCCACGCACACTAGCTTTGGGGGTAAAAAGTAAATAAAAGAACAAAACAGAAAACCATTGACTCATATAACCAGGATGTGCCTTCAGGTCTGGCTGGATTCAAGGTCTCAAATGATATTGTCAAGGCTTGCTTTCTCCATCCCTCTGGGTCACAACAATTTTCTCCCAACAGATTGCCTCTGACAATCTACAGCTCCAACTTGATATTTTCTCAGCCTATTTAGCTTGTAGAAAAAGAGGTTCTACCAGGCCAACACAAACGATGATGCTCACACACCTTCTCTTTTCTCTCCTCCTTCCATCCCTCTCTCCATCTCTTATTCCAAGATGAATAAAACAGGGTTGCTATCCGCTGTCCTCAAAGGTCTTACAATCCAGTGGGGAAGAAACTGGCCATATACCAATAGCTATGACATTTTATTATCAGGGCCATGGCAAAAGTATGTACAGATTCTGAATAATTTTATTGGGTGCCTGGTAAATGCCAGTTCTGCATTCCCCACTTCCATTTCTGTAACCTGAGCTGGCTCAATACCGTGTGCAGTGCCCAAAGCAGGAATTGTTGCCAGGATGTAGATCATGACCTGGGAATTCAGCCTGGGCCACTTGGGTCCGCCCAAGCAGTGTCCTATGCAGTGTCCCAAGCAGGGGACAGGGAGAGGTGGGAAACCGGGGAACCCCAGTGGTTCAACCTTTCAAGCAGGTCCTAGCAAGGGAGAGAGGGGACAGTGAGAGGGAAGGGAGGGTCAGAGGGACTATGGCAAAGATGGCCATAAACAGGGGTGGGCCAGGACTCACTTGCTGCACCCACGCAATATCTAAAAATCAAGAGCCTCCTTTCGGCACAGACCAAGGATATGCAACAGGTTGTATGGGATGGGGTGGGTGCAGTTTGGGGGGAGATGGGTGCCAACTTCCATCGGATTCTCCAAGAAGCGAGCTATAGCTTCATGATAGATCCAGAATCTCACAGCAACACCCCAATGCTGCTAACACCCAAGTTCAAGGTCAGGTCCTGGGTAACAGTCCTACCTCTTCACCTTATCTCCAGGCCTCAAATCCAAAGGTCTCCTCTCAGCCCTCACCTCACTCTAAACCCCCCACCCCAGCCTGAGTTCCATCCAACCCTGCCTCCTAGCTGTGTGACCTTTCTAAGCCTCAGTTTCCCCATCTGTCAAATGGCCTGGTAATAATATCAGTTCGCATGTAGGAAGCGCTCACGGTGATCTAGGCACTTTTACCCAGCATATCTTATGTCCTCCTCACAGTGACCCTGAGGGCTGGGTACTTCTGGGACCCAGGTTCACAGCTGAGGAAATTCAGGCCTGGAAAAGTAGCTGTCCTGAGGTCACAGAACAGGACGGGACCAGGGCGAGGCGAGACCTCTGACCCCCACAACCCCCATCTCCGACCCCCGGACCACCATTTAAGGAGGCCCTCACTCTCCGATGCCAACCCTGCACCTTCACGACCCTGAGAGTGGGAGCCTCCTTAAACGGAGCGCCCCATGCACCTACCTTGCCTCTCCTTAGTGCCGGCCCATCACAGAGCAATACATTCAGGTGTCTCTGCTATCACAGTGCATGCTCTCAACTCCTAGGGCTGCTGTACGGCTTGAAGAGGACGCATTTATTAAAGCACCCTGCACAAAACCTGGCAAGAGACAGTGCTATGTAGTGTGGAGCTAAACTAGGATTAAAATCCCGGTTTTACCTTCTAGCTCTTTCTCTTCTCATCTGACTCCTATTTTGCAAACTGGGTTTCTGAGTCTTCCAGCCCAGCGGAGCCCATGGAAGTTTTACAGGGAGTCCCTTTCCCCAAACAGGCATTAGACACTGAGGCTCCAGGAGTTGGGGCCAGTGGGAATCACTCCCTTGTTGAGCCAGATCTCTAACTGCCACCAGCGTTTCCATTAAAACCGGTTCACCTGGCTCCCAATAAGACAAACAGTCCCTTTCAGGAGCTAGCACTTGGGCAGGATTTCAATTTTATTTTTCCAAGTTTTTATTACCTTACATTTAAAACATTTATTGCCTTGCTGATTTCCGGCCGCAGTGCCCAGGCATGGAGATATGAGAAATAGGACTGCTGAATCCTTAAATGCTTGGCTGAGGGAAATTTCCACCCTCCCCGCACCCTCCCTGTGGGGTGGGCACCCCCAGGACACACGCACCAGAGGTCTGGGCCTGGACACCACAACTCAGCTGTCGTAGACGCCCCCAGAGGGTCAGGAATAGGTGGTCTGAGGGCTGATGGGGCTAATTTTCAGGAGCAGAGCAAGCCCTGCCTGGTTCTAGAAGAAGTCACAGCCCAGAACACTGGGCCCCAAGACAGGGCCGAAGAATTGAAGTATACTAAAGGCATCTACAGACCTGACCCTTCGGGAACATTTAAACCCCACTGCCGCTGTGGGTTAGGGATCATCACAGCCATTTTGCACATGAGAAAACCAAGGTTTGTGAAGTGATCACTTTGCAGTCACGCAGATGAAGATGGCAGAACCAGGATTTGACCTAAGTCAGCCTACTGGCTGTGCAACCTTGAGGAACGACCTTGCCCTCTCTGGGCTTCAGCTTCCGTATATGTACAATGTGGCATGAATAGTACCTACTTCAGGGAGGTGCTATGAAGTTTAAATGAGATCACCCTGTAAAGCCCGTGGCACAGTGCCAGGCATACAATAAATATCTCTTGAACGAACAAGTGAGTAGAAGGATCAGGGATTGGAGAGCAACTCAGCTCCAGTCCTATTTAAAGCCCTGTTGCTCATCCGTCGTTTGTGAGGCTTATATTGAGTCTGGAACATGGCAAGTTTTCCAATTTATCTTCATGATTGGTTGAAAACGTTTGTCCGAGAATTTTTTTCTGCACTGAAAGGGTTTCTCCAACCCCACTTGTGAACATTCTGTCTGGTCAGCGGACACCACCTCTGAGAGGCCTCTGGGGTCCCCCAGATGGATGTGGAGGCCGCCTGACACTCTCATGTCAGAACATCACACATGCTAGTTAGCTGTGCCCGTTCTCCACTCCTCTAGAGAGACTGTCTGTTGCTGGAGACAGGAAACCACACCCCCAGCCATGACAGTAGCCCTGGCAACAGCTTGCATCCCACCTGCCCTTGAGGACAGGCCATATCTGCTTGGCTCACCACCGGGACATCCATTTACATCCTGACTTTCAGATGCTACTGCCTGGCCTCTTAGAGAACCTCAGTGATATTTGTGGAATAAATGGAACCAAAAAAGATTTGGCCATAAACGTGCACCTTACTGGTTGTTCAGTGTGCAGGCAATGACAGGGCTCCAGCTGGTATGTTGTCACCCTACAGTAACTGCAGTTACCTCCAGGATCTGTGCCCAGAAGAGGGGAATCTACTGACTTGCATTTTGTCAGGGTGTGAGGTCCCTGGAGCCATTTGATTAGGTTCCATTGAAGGAAACTTGGAAAGGAAACTAGGGAAGACATAGGACCCACCCCGGGGTCCCTGCAGGGAGCCCCTTTTATGAGATGTCTTCCTCTTCCTTTAATACACACATGCCCACAGCCTCTCTCAGAGAACAGGCTGAGCCTATATTTTCCTGGTCACATCAGGGCAAGGAGATCCTGTCTGATGAGTAGGAAGTGCTCTCAGGAGGCTGTCTGAGGTCTGGTGGTGCCCTAGGACTGCCCTGCTTTGTCTATTGCTGTCTGGGCTCCATAGGAACAAGCTTCAGGCTGCCACCGCTCAGGATCCCACCACCTCGGAACTATGAATGGGCTCCTCTCCCAAAGCTGAGCAAGCCCAGGCTGACTGCAGATCACTTCCAAAAGGGTGAAGTTCAAAGGGATGTCTGGGGCAAACGGACAGAGAACGTGGTGGGAACCAGGTGCCAGATATGAGCAGGTGGAACCTATAAACAGGGGATCCATCTGAGTGGTGAAGATCTTGAGCTCTGGGGTTAGAAAGACCAGGGCTCCCCCACTTGGCTCCACCACAAACCAACTATAATATTTTGGGTAAGTTTTTTAATAATCTTTCAAAAGCTCAGTCCCCAAACTGTAAAATGAGGTTAGCAATAATACCTTGCCATGACAAATTTTAAGGTTGAATGAGCCAAAGCTTGTTAGTACATGGCACTAGGAAGATGCCAAGTAACATGGATGCTGGTAGATCTGCAGAGCTTGTGTTATTCTGTCATCTATCTTACCGATAGACTGGAGATATTATGGGGCAGGAACCCAGGTGACTGAGACAGGGCCAGGCTCATGGTCGATGCCCATCAATTATTTGCTGGATGCACGGCAGATGAGGCAGAGTGGAAATTACACTTTCTGTTGTTTTGTTATCGTGTCAATTTATTTTCCTGTCTCCCTAACGAAACTGAAGCCCTAGAGATTACAGATAAACCTTATTCCTCTAGTATTCCCAGTGCCTAGCACACAACCTCTCTGAGTCTCAGTTTTCTCACCTGAATAATGGGAATGAAATCCCTATTTGATAGGGTTTTCTGAGGGTGACATGAGCTAATGCACGTACAACACTTTGCATGGTGCCTGGCATCATGTAAGAGCCCAACTGGGATCGTAACCAGCTTCCACAAAGGCGTCACAGCCAGAGTCCAGAGCTGAGCAGGCAGGTAAAGGTCAGCTCCCTGACACTCCCAGGGTGTAGCCATCTGAGGTGACTCTTGGACCAGCTTAGAGACTACTCCCTTTTTACTAAATGCTCATCTCCTAGACACGAGGCACCATGCAAAATGCCTGACAGGCAGGCACAGAGCAGCTAAGTAACTGGCCCGTGACCAGAGAGGCACTCAGTGATAGAGCTGAGATTTGAACCGGAGCATCTGGCTCCACAGCTGCCATGATTGAACTTCACTATTCAGCTTCTCTAATGAGGGGTTTCATGACCTCAACGCTATGGGCGTATGGGGCCAGGTCATTCTTCATTATGGGGCTGCCCTGTGCATTGCATGACGTTCAGCAGCCTCCCTTCCTCCACCCACTAGACGCCACGTTGGGACAAATGAAATTGTCTCCTGACCTTGATAAATGTCCCTTGGGTTGAGAATACCCATTTGAAACCACTGCCGTAAGGGGGCAGCACCTCTCCCCTCTCCTCAGCCCAAAGCAGCCCTCTCCCCTTCGGCGCCCCGAGGCCATGTCTCCTGGATGTAGCGCCTTGACCGGAAGCGGAGAGCCGTTCCAGCTGTGGGTGACCTGGTGAGTCAGTCCCTTTTCTTAACATTTCTTTGCCATCAAAAAAGACTCCCAGGCTTCCCTGGTGGTGCAGTGGTTGAGAGTCCGCCTGCCGAGGCAGGGGACACGGGTTCGTGCCCCGGTCTGGGAAGATCCCACATGCCGCAGAGCGGCTGGGCCCGTGAGTCATGGTCGCTGAGCCTGCGCGTCCGGAGCCTGTGCTCCGCAACGGGAGAGGCCACAGCAGTGAGAGGCCCGCGTACTGCAAAAAAAAATTTTAAAGGCCCCCAACATCCACCCAATTGCCCAGTGCAGAAGTGTGGGCATCACCTTTGACCCTCTCTTCCTACCACCGCCGTTTCATCCCTCTTCTAGTCTTATTGGCACCACCTCTTACATAGTGTTCAACTCCCTCCCTATCCATCCCTTGCCCTTCCTCTCCATCCCCTCCTCAGCTGCTTCAGGGCCATCCTCTCACCTCTGGGTCAACTTCCCCACCTGTGTCTGCCTCCTATCCCACCCTCTCAAATCCAGGGTGATCTTCCTTAAACACAAATCTGATCACTTCCTGCCTTAAGTGTTTCCTGAGAGCATCTTCTGCTCCTGAAAGAGATGAAGCGAGGACAAAGCCCAGTGAAACTGAGACCTTTGGGGTGAGGCAGAGATGGACTCCTATCAAGACATGTAGCTCCCTGCATGTGACCACATCACAGGGGTGACCTGTCTGTCTCCCACACCACACGGTAAGCTCTGCACAGGCAGGACATCTCGTTCCCTGGTCCTCAGTACCTGCCACACTGCCGGCACTCAGCAAATGCTTGTTGGATGGACGAGCGAATGGACGGATAGAAACAGGCACATCCATGTACAGTGCTCTAAGCTAGGGAGCGCGGCGTGAGCCCATTGCAGGGGATCCAGAAATATTGGTGGGGTGACCAACTTCCTACCCCCAAGTAGGACTCCATTGTACAAAGATGAGCGCCCTTCCTATAAAGCCATTTCAGATCCAGAGAAGAAGATGGGAGAGTGAGATGGACAAGAGGCAGCAGATCGTTTGCTGTGTGTATGGCAGTTCTCCCTCGAGCCAGAATTTTCTTACAGGGACTAGTTACAGGAGGGAGTGACTTCCCAAAGAGCCTGGCCCTGGAAACTGGGGGCATCTGATGGTCTTTATTTTGGGGAAAACGCACAATAAGCTTAACTGTGTTTATCTGGCAGGCACAACCTCACTCTCTCCAGTGGGTTTTCTTGACGGCGTGGGGAACAGGTTTGTTCTAGCAGAGGAGCTGCTGGGGCCGGCAAGGGCGTGTCCATGTGGAGCACACCCGGCACCCTACTCCCTAGTACTCCTGCAGCACCCTCGCCCTCCCCTGCCTTTGCCTGCACCCCAGGGAGGGGGCCAGCCAGCCAGAACTTGGGGCTGGGGACAGTGACAGCTGCACCTGCCCAGAGCCAGCAAGATCTGTTCCCCTGGATTTTCCATGTCAGTGATTCCAAGATCAGCTCTGATTGCCCATGCGCCTTCTGAGGCCTGTCGGGGCAGAGCAGGGGGCTCAGAGTAGCCGTGGGCCTGAGCTGCCTCGAAAGAGGCACTCCTGAAGGTGGCAGGTAGACGTGACCCTCCCACCCCGCCCATGCACGCACAAAGAAAGTAAGTAGTAGGAGCAAAGGAGCCTGTCAGGAGACAGAACCTAGATTAGGGATCAACTGAGGCCAGGCCAGGTGGGGAAAGGAGGACCCTTGCTGCCTGGCCTTAAGCCAGGGAGATGCTAACAGAATGGAAATTCATGCTCCAGCCCATAGCCTCTAGAGTTGGAGCCCAGAACCTTTAGGTCAAGGCAATTTAATAATAGTTTCCAAGAGGACAGGTCTGGAGTCAGAGAACTGGGTTCAACTCTAATCTCTTCTCATACCACCTGTGTGACCTTGGACAAGTCCCTTTACCTCTCTGAGCCTCAACTTCCTCATCTGTGAAATGGGAATTTCTGTGAGGACAACTGAAACAATAGATTGGGTGCTCAGCACAGAACCTGGCATATTGTGGATGCTCAAGGCAACTGGTTTTTGTAGTAAGAGATTCTCCGTGCTTATGTCCCCCCTCCTTACACAGGGAGGGGACGTGGATGAAGTATGCAGTCTGGGATGAGGGGAAAGGGGAGAGGCTGGAGAACAAGCCTCTGCTGGGACAGCGACTGCAGCAGGAGCTTCCCTTGGCTACATGAGTCCATGTCTCACGTGGGAGACAGCTGCAGAACCATATTGGTGGAGTGGTGTTCTCCTTTGCCAGCTGTGGTAATTTCTATTGATTACCCTCCCAACAGACACTCTCCTGAAACCCACACCCATTTCTTCATTGCAGGCAGAGCCACTTTCCATTGTAGAAACTAGAAACGCTATACATTGTCTTTCCCAGGCTTCCTTGCCTATGAGCATAGGATCTGTTCACAGAAGGAAGCACACTTCTTTGGCTGGCCATGGATGTGGCTATCTGTGATGCTGGGAGCTGCAGATGCCATGTTGCAACCACGTGAGGACAGTCTCAAGACCAATGTGCAAAGGATCAGGCAGATGGGAGGAACTTTCTGGAACTTTCATGGCTCCAGAGTTCTTATAATGGGAGAATAAATGAAGTCATGGCTCAAGCCACTTTTGCCAGGTTTTTTATTATTTGAAGCAAAAAACATCCCAGCACCAGACTTTTTAAGCTTGAGAAAAGCATCTTGACCCACAGTGAGTCTGGGACTCTATACCAGCTGTTCCTAGGGCGTCCTACTGCCCTTCTCTGGCCTGAATGAAAATGACAGACACTGAGACATCAAGGAAGGCTGCTGGATCTGAGGCCGCACCACATCCCCGCATCCCAGGCCTCCAGACAGAATTTGGTGAGTTACTAAGATCTCTCGCGTCACTCAATGTGCTCACTCCTTCCACCAACAAAGTAGACGCCAGGGCTTACAAAGTGGCCAGCCCCGGAGGAGGTGATGAAGATGCAGAGCTGCAAATACATGTCTCTACTCATCTGTTCATTCATGCGTTTAATAAACTTATCCAAACCTTCAATATCCCTCAAACTTATTTTTATAAAATTTGGTGTTTGGGCTTCCCTGGTGGTGCAGTGGTTGAGAGTCCGCTTGCCGATGCAGGGGACACGGGTTCGTGCCCCGGTCCGGGAAGATCCCACGTGCTGCAGAGCGGCTGGGCCCGTGAGCCATGGCCGCTGAGCCTGAGTGTCCAGAGCCTGTGCTCCGCAACGGGAGAGGCCACGACAGTGAGAGGCCCGCGTACCACAAAAAAAAAAAAAAAAAAATTTGGTGTTTGCTTTGCGATTCTTTGGAGTATGCCCCTCAAATTCCAATATTCCAAAGTATCCCATGAACACGGAAATTTTGGGAACTACCGTATTGCCCAAGTCACTGACCCTTCTGGGCTTGTTTCCTTCTCTAAAAGAGAAGCTAATATAACTTTCTCACTGGAAAGAGAAAGTTCTATTAGCCTCCCTGGTTCTGACCAAGGATCAATGAGCAGTCGTGATTTTTAGAAGCCTTCAAAGGCAAGAGGGTGTAGAGTGCAGTCTAGCTTCATCATTAGATCAGATGCTTCATCATTAAGATCATACTTCATCATTAAGTATGTTATACCGAGCAGACCAGGTTTAGAATACTGGCTCTGCCAATTATTGATGGTAAAGTCCTGGAAAAATTATTTTACCTCTCCTGGCCTCAGTGTCCACATCTGTAAATGGGGACACACAGTGCCCACCTTACTTCTCAGAATTCATTGCACTTAGCTATGTAAGTTCTTGCCACAAGCCAATGCTCCACAAATAAGAGCTATTTCTGTTGCCAGGGGCGTTCTTGTTACTGTTAGGAGATCTCCAGCCCTCTTGAAACCTTTTCCATAAAAGCCTCAGAAAACTCTTCTGATAAAATTCGTCTTAACTTAAGAGTTAGACACACCTTCAGGTAAGGGAGGAAAGACTATCTCCGCAAACCAAACAGACTACAGGAGAATTGGAACGTCAGAGCAGAGGATACTGTGAAATCATCTTGATCACCACCTCACGGAGCTCTGGGGAGAATGAAAAGAGACGATGCAGTCAGTGGCCCGAAGGGGCACGTGAGAACTTTGTCAGGAGTGCTGGGGATATTCCCCTTCTTAATTGAGTGCTAATTGCACAGGTATGGTCAGCGTGTGAACATTCATTGAGGGGAACACTTATAATTAGCACACTTTTCTGAAAGTATGTTATACTTTCAATGACAGGTTTTCACGATTCAGTTCAATGCCAGTGTTGAATATTTCTAACTATAATAAATGTTAAATATTGGTGCTCTTGTCCCACGGCCATGCCCCCAGTAGATGCCTCATCAGAATCTTCTGAGTTCATGCGTTTGCTGCTTTCCAGAGTTCTGGAAGGGCAGACGCTGATAGGGAAACTGAGGCATCAGGCCCCAGAGGCTCAAGGTCACAGGGCTCCCAAGGAACTGAGTCAGGCAGAGCCCAGCAGCACCTCCCTTCCCACAGCCCCTCCCCTCCTCCTTCCGTGGCTGCCTCCCCACCCGGCGGGCTCATGTCTGCACCTAGAGAGGGTGTGGGGACCCATTAATTCCTAGGCAAATGGGCTCTGGGCGTGTGTGTCGGGGGAGGAGGGGGGCGGTCCAGGGACAGCTCAAACAGGCCTGGGCCGCCTAGTGCCCTGAGGCAGCCACCCCCTGGCCTCTAAATGACAGTGTGGAGTGTTTGGCTGTTTGCAGGGTAAACAGGAGGGCTGGAGCGATGACTGGGGAGGAGGGTATGCACCTCTGCCAATCCAAAACAAAGAGCGAGTGCCGCCGGGTTCCTCCTGCGCCTGGGAGGTCGCCAAGGGCCAGCTGGGGGCCAGCCTGGGCCAGGGGCTGCTGTTAGGGTCGGCACCAGTCGTCATGAGAAGGGGAGGTTGGCTTCATCCGCCTCCAGTGAGCTCTGCACCCTCCATCCTGGCAGCCTCTGGCTGGGCTGAGACAAGCAGTGTAGGTTTAAGCCTTGCCTTCCCAGGAAAGAAAAGGGGTAAAAGAACCTGCTGAGAGAACCCTGGGGGTCTCACTCTGCCTCCGTCCGTCTCCCCAGCGTCTGGCACAGTTCTTGGCTCTCCGGCTGAGTGGCAACATGAGCAAATAAATACAGATGCAAAACCAGACTGCGTGGGTTCAAGTCCCGGCTCTCCCATGCATCTTTCTATGGCCTGGGGCTAGTTATTTAACCTCTCTGTGCCTCAGTTTCCTCAACTCTAAACAACAGTTGTTGTGAACATTCAACGCCCAGAGTGGGCAGCCTGACATCCACCAGGATGTTGGGACAGCGCACTGGGATGCCAGACAGTCTCAGGAAAGTCTTCGTTATTATTATTAAACAACATATAAATATTTTCTCATTATTAAAAAAAAAAACAGATGACAAAAAAGATAGAGTTTGTCTCCCCTAATATCACTCCCTTTCTCAGGGGCAGTATTACCTGTTAAAGGTAATGTCACATTTTTCCAGACCTTTTCCTGGGGAGACTCTCAAAGCAGCCCCATGGGCCGGCTGAGGGCCCCAGGCTGGTCTGAGGGACAGAGGTCTTGGGCTGGCCATCACTGTGCAAGACAGATCCTCTGGCCAAGAGCCTCTCCCCAGAGGCTGATGAGCATGGAGGTCCTTAAAGCAGTTTTGAGAGCTTCATGGAAAACACCTGGGCATCAAGGAGGACGAACACATCCAAGGCGATGCTTCCCAGTAACAGCTGTGGGACCCCCCTGAGTCAGAGCTGCCAGCTCCCAGGCACAGGGGGTGGTACCTCCGACTCTCCCTCAAGCCTTCACAGGGTGTCAAGGAGAAAGTCTCGGTAGATGCTGGTAGGTCTGACTGTCTCTCCAATGCTTGTTCTGCTTTTATCATCTTCACTTTACGGTAACCTACTTATGGTAAGCCTTGCTGGTTTACCATGTGTAACATACGTGATATAGGTTTACCATACCAAATATAGATTTCCTCCTAAAGTTTGTTTTGCTTTTTTTTTCTTCTAATTTTAAACAGCAAGAGGGTTTTAATTAAAATGTTAAATAAATAATGTTTTGGGTGATTGGCAGAAATGGCAACAATCATTCTGGTGGGAAGGAAAGGGTGGAATTCTGGCACTCACTGTCTTAGATAAATGAGGATGGCCTTCTCCTGAGCAAAGCCCTGAAGAGAGTTGCCCAGCCACCGTGAAGGCTTGCACCAAGGCCTGGGCACCCCAGGGCAGGACTTCTGGGGAGTGGGCAGCCTGACATCCACCGGGATGTTGGAACCGAGATGTTCTAAGTTGACCCAGAGAAGGCCCAAGTTAAAGTTGGCCCTGGAAGCCTCACTTAGACCTGTCAGGGTGAGCCAGAGGAAAACCAGAGCAACACCTAGACTTTCTGTCTTTGAGCAGTGCCTGGGGACTGAGGTCAGCCAGGCTCAGTGGAAAGAGCACGGAAAGCAGAGCTCCAGCGTCAGCATTATCGCATCAAATGCTGTTTCCCCGGGGAGCCAAAGGGGCAGGCTCTAGAATTAGACTGTCTGGGCTCAAATTTCTTCTCTTCACTTTCTGAGTTTGTATCCTTCCACAATTTACTTGTGGCTCAGTTTCCTCATCTGTTAAATGGGAATAATAATGGTTCTTATCGGTCTTTGTGAAGATTGAGATACCTAAAGTACTTGACAGGGTCTAGCAAGGGTAAAGCTAAAACTCAATAAATGCTAACTGTCTTACTATTTCTATTCTTATCATGCGTATTGTTTTAAAGCAGAAGTTTCCTAGCGTGTTAGGGCCTTTGGAACCATCCTGCTTTGCCTTGGAGTCCAATGGCCTGCGTTTGCATCCAGCTCAGTCTTTGGGGATGTAATCTTAGGCAAAACCATCACAAAGCATTTAAGCCTTAGTTTCCTTGTTCATAAAATGAGGCTGATCCCTGCACTGCAGCGCTGTATCTGGATTCAGTGAACTGGAGTCTGCGTACGAAGATACCTAGCACGTTGCTGGACGCGCAGCAGATATCTGACACGTGATACTTTTCTCTCCTCGTCCCCCCAGACACACAGGAGCATGCGTGCTCACACACACACACACACACACACCCCCTCCTATTTTAGTCTTGACCTGAGGCTGACAAGCCCCAGATTAGTGCTCAGTGACAACTTTGGCTTTATCAACCCCCTTAGGGGTATTTGCATATTGGTAGAGACATGAAAACACTTCCCATTTCCAAAGAGTGAAATGGTAGGATGACCAGACCTCCTTCAATCATTCATTTCATTCACTGAGGACATAAGTGCCGTACCTTCTAACAACTTTATTTCATTACAAAATAAATAAATACATGACACACGTTTAGAAAAAAGCAAACAATTCAGAGATGAATAGAAGTAAATTTAATAGACTCTTAAGCCTTTTTTCTCCCCCTCAAGTCTCCCTTCTGTACCCCACTTGCAGTGTTGACAGCTGGGGTGCATTAGGTTCATAGAAATATGTATGTTCACCCATGGGAGTGAGAGAAAAGGAAGGAAGTTTTAAAAAAAACCATACTGTACATATGTCCCTGCATACATTTTTCACTGAATGTATCATAGCCATCTCTCCAGACGAATAGAAAGAAAAAAAAATCATTATTTATCATAGACGCTTCATCCAGTACTGTGGATGTACCGTAGTTTATTCAGCCTCTCCCCTATTGATGTATATTAGTTTTGTAGGATTTTTCTAGTTTCCTCTCTACAAATTCAACCAATGTAGCAATAATCATCCATGTCCGTGTATCCTTAGGAGTTTTCATTTCTACTGGTTAGAGACCCAGAAGTGCAATTTCTAGTCAAATGTCTACCCTTATTTGAGGGTACAGAAATTTGTTGACTACAAAGCAACAACATTCTAGAAAGCCTGGAGATTTGGTGGGAGGGCAGGGTCCACATCTACTAAATACCAAACACTTGCCTCTATGAATTATCTCAAAGTCCTCCCATTAATCCTCGACTGGGGGAGTAGGCGTAGGGAGTACCCATCACACAGATGTGGAAACAGAGGCTCAGAGAGAAGAAAGCACTTGCCCAGATTGGGGGCTTCTGAGATCTCAGCCCAACTCCAGGGAGCTGAAGACCTGTTACCCCCTCTTAATTGCCTCTGTGGGTTGAGCCATAAGCAGAAGGTATCTGGTGCAGGAAGACCTGAAAGTTTCCAAAGGTGAGAGGTGTCTGCTGTTGGGCTATCTTTCTGCTCAGGAACAATCAATGTTATTAATTATCTCTGTCTTTCCTTCTCCCTGTTTCCAATCCATCAACCTCCTGGCTAAGCATCACCTTTGATGGAAAGACAGAACAAATCTGCCTGTCTAGAACACCTAAGGATGCTCGGGTGGCCTCCTTTCCTTTTCTTATCTCTGCAGGCTGGGGAGGAAGCTGATGCTTTGCTGATGACCTGTGGGCCCCACCATGTTGAACTGGTAGGACGCTCAGGTGGCAGAAGGACTGGCTGGATCACAGTGGGAACCTTGGCATTTCTGAATCTACAGAAGCCTGAGGGAGGAGAATCCTTCAGTCTGGGCCATGGGGCCTGGAAAGAAACTTCTGGCTTCTAGACGTTCAGATAACTAATTTGAATAGTGAAGAACCGGAGGCAGACAGATTAGGGACAGAACAAGGTGAGAAGGCACAAATGACAGAGAGAGACCATCTGATTTACCGGAGCTGGAGTCAAAACTTTTATGAGGTCATCACAGGGAACATTCAAATGGACTATTTGAATCTTATTTGACTAGTGGGATAGTCAGTGTGGTCAGAGGGTCACCCCACACTGACCAAGGCAGCACACAGCAGCTGTCCTAAGTAATGATTGAGGTCTGTACTGCATATTCGGGTTCCCAGAGCCTTCCTCTCATGATCTCGTGGAATCTTTGCAAATTTCCAGTGAGGCCACAAGCAGGAGATCCATTTTTCATACAAAGAAACTGAGGTTGAAAATCCAAGGGCAGTAGGAAGCAGAGCTGGAAGGACCCGCTTCCAGGAAGCTGGAGGAGTCTGAAGACAGACTGGCAGGGAGCCTCAGACCCAGACCCTTCTCCCACCCTCCCCCTTTTCCTACCTCAATGCACAGTTCAAGCTTAGAACCACACGGACTCTGGTCTGATCAGGGGGATGAGCCATCTCTGGCAGAGGCCAGGGTGGAGGAAAGAATGAAAGGCTTAGTTCTCCTGTATCACCAAATGTTTTTTTAAAAAAATCTTAAGTGTTTCAGTGTTTGATATAGGCCAGGCCCCGTGGTGCAGAGTCCAAGGCATGCACCCCTCTTGAAGGCCAGGGACGTCTTGACTCCTTTCCTTAACCATGGGCTGGGCACAGACTAATTCCTTCTCCAACACAGGCCTGGTTACCTGGAGAGTAAAAGGGCTCATGCTTTAGAACAAGGCAGCCCTGAATTCCGCTTCTGCCTCAGGCACTGGCTGCTGTGTGCCATTGGGCATGTCACTTCACCTCTCTGAGCCTCAGTCTGGGTCATCATCTGTAAAGAACAGACGAAGGAAATATTGTGAAGGGGAAAATACATAGAAAGATATGCCAGAGCGCTTAGCCTCAGGGCCTGGCAAGGGGTTGAACAATAAACAGCTGTATTCATTCCTTCTGTGGCTCTTTTATGAGGCTTTCCTGTTGCCAGCACAGGGCAGAGGCTGTCAGATGTGAGCCTGCACAGAGATCCCCTGGACAGCGGGCCCAAACAGCAGATCTTCTGACTCAGAGGCCTGAGGGAGGCCCAGGAATCTGGCTGTTAGGGGACCCTAGAACTACACACTGATGGCAATTCCCTTAGGCAAAGGCCAGAGGGGTCCAAGCACAGTCCTAAGAAATGTCCTGGGCTCTGCGTGGTCCCTGGTGGCTTGGGACAGGCTCTTTCTGATGGCCTCCAGCCTGATGCGCTTCCAGGCACCCCTGATCCCTGGTCCTGCCACTCCCCAGGCTATACTGGCCTCCCTCACTGCCCAGAGGGCTGAGGTGTACCACGTTTAATCCCTGTGGCTCTCCGGGAAGAGGGGATTGCAGAAGGAGGCCAAGCATCCTAGCTCAGCACCCCTCCGCTTCCCCCTCTCTTGCCCCCTCAGCCCTCACTCCAGCTCCCAGCACAGGCAGTGCGGGCCTCAGCAGGTCAGCCTCCTCCCCGGGGTCCCCCGGATTGCCTCTTGTGTGCCCTTCCCAGCTGGCCACCAGCACAGTCCAGCCTTGCACCCAGCCTGGGGTTTCCACGGCTCCTGCTGCCCCCTTGAGGCCAGTTCCTGCAGCTTTGCTCCTGAGCCCTGACAGTACTTTGAAGAGGCTGGGAAAAGTCAGCCA
Organism: Globicephala melas; assembly: GCF_963455315.2. Classification (NCBI taxonomy): domain Eukaryota; kingdom Metazoa; phylum Chordata; class Mammalia; order Artiodactyla; family Delphinidae; genus Globicephala; species Globicephala melas. The sequence continues at coordinate 145,077,315 of NC_083316.1, forward strand.
GGGACAGACAACCCCCAAGGAGTGAGGGAGGTTCAAGGTAGCCTCCACCATCACCTCTGCATCTCTCTCCCATCTCTTTCCTCGCTCTTCTCTCTCAGGCTTTCTCTGTTCTTGGTTGCCTTGAATCGAGTCACTTGTCAACTTCTCCAGGTCAGCTGTCCAGCATCGTTATCCTGGCACGGGGTGCATCCAGGTCTTAGCACGGAGGAGGTGTGCCGCTCCCCAGATTGAAAAGGATGGGGTGCTGACCCACAGAGAGCTGCTCTGGACCTAGCCAGGGCTAGAGCTATAGCCCACTCTTACAGTGCTCCAGACTCTGGGTGAGGCAGAAATAGAATATTTCAGGTTTATGGCCAAAGGAGACTCTTAGAGCCTCACCTGCCAAGTAGCAAGAATGGCAGCTCTCAATTATTAAGCATCTACTGTCTTCCAGGCATCAGACAATGTCTTCTCTCACCAGATCATCTGAAGTAACACTGAGGTAGGGTATACTGGTCCCATTTTACAGGTGAGAAAACCAAGGCTTGAAGAGATGAGAAGCCTTGCTCAAGTTCATACAGCTACAAGCTGGGAGAATGCGGGTCAGCCTCCCCGTCTGCCTGGCCCACAAACTTCTGTGTTCTTGCCCTCATGGGTCATGTGACCCAACCTGCCCAGCTGTGGGAGGCCTGTGTTCTGCTGGGGGAGCAGTCACCATGCACAACGCTGAGGAGTCCCTCATGCCTCCGTCCAGGCTTCCTCGATGGCAGGGGTCCTTCTGGATCTTACGTCACCCTCTACAGCTCCTCAGCCACCCCAAATCCTGGAAAGGCCTCCCGGATGGAGGAGGTCCACTCTGCCAGGACCCACAGAGGCAGTCAAGGGCTCTAGGTTCAAAGTGCCTGAGCGCTCGCTCTTCTGGCCTCAGCAAGTTACACAGACTACTGGAGGATCCTTCCCAGCACAGCTCGGGGACTCAGATTTCCCGGCTCTGCCACTTCCTAGCAGCATGGACTTCCTGAACACTAGTGCCTGCCCTTGGGAAATGGGGATCATAAGGGTACTGACCTCCAAGGGTTGGCAGGGGGATCCAGTGAGCTAAGACTGTCAGGTGCTTACCCAGCATAACCTCTGACAGGAGGTGGGTGCCCCCTCAGGGGCAGCTGTCATCAGTACTGTCAATTCGCTGATCATCTCCTGCTGATCTGGAGTTCTTGTCTTTGCAAAAGATAGAATGGAGGGACTTCCCTGGCGGTGCAGTGGTTAAGAATCCGCCCGCCAATGCAGGGGACACGGGTTAGAGCCCTGGTCCGGGAAAATCCCACATGCTGCGGAGCAACTAAGCCCGTGCTCCACAACTACTGAGCCTGCACTCTAGAGCCTGCGAGCCACAACTACTGAGCCCGTGCGCCTAGAGCCTGTGCTCCACAACAAGAGAAGCCACCTCAGTGAGAAGCCCGCGCACCACAACGAAGAGTAGCCCCCGCTTGCCACAACTAGAGAAAGCCCGCGTGCAGCAACGAAGACCCAACACAGCCAAAAATAAATAAATAAATAAATTTATAAAACAAAAATAGAATGGAAAAAATAATTTGTGATGGAGTAATAAAGATAACTTCATAGTTAGCCAAGATTTTTCAAGACAAAGGGCACGTGAGGTCAAATAGTAAACAAAGTCTTTGCTCTTAGAAAGGGAACTGCTGCTCTGAAGTATTTGTGTCTTAACACAGAAGTGAGGGTCTTTCAGAAATGGCTGCTCTGAAATTTGTCCTTGAGTCTGCCAGAGGTCACAGGAAAGGGACAGGGCATTGTGCTATTTGAAGGGTGGTTATGAAACCATCTCTTCTGACTGGTTCCCAGAACTCTGCTCTTTACTTTGAGCTCTGCAGACTGCAGGTGATGTGGAAACAGCCTTGCTCCTAATTCTCCATTTCCTTGTTTCTGCAGCAGTCCCCACTCTGCCCTTGGGCACGCTGCAGCCGGGAAAGCTGTCATCTGGGCCTGGGTAACAGCTCCTGCGCACAGCCAGCCAGCCGTGTCACCCTGGGCAAGTCAGATCACGTCTCTGGACCTCCTCCTCCTCAGTAAAACAAGGCAGTCGAACTAGGTGGTAAGTTACTGACACCTTGAAATTCTTGGATTTCTCTTCAGTAAATATTAAACTGTTGCCTTCTCTTCCTAGCCACAAAGAATTCAAGTGTATCTGGATCATCTCTGCCCAATCCAGGGCCTATTACAGCAGAAAGGACCTAGTAGCCCCAAGTTGGTAATTAACTGACTGAAAGAACGTGGCAAGCCACGTCTCACTGACCCTATTTCTCCACCTTAAAATGATCTAAAACCTTCATCATAGGGCTGTTGAGAGTGACAGTACCTACAAAGTCCCTAACACAGAGTAGGCCCTCAGGAATCCTCTGTTGAAGGACAGGGCCCCTGTAGAGGTGGTTTGAATGAAGCTACTGGCTCACACAATGGAACACTGCTCCTGCTACCCCAGCCAGGTGGGGACATGTTTGTCCCCATCAAAGATCCAGGTTCCAGCAAGACCTGCTTCATAGCACCAGCCAGCACACCCAGAAGGAAGGAGCTCTATTATTTTCTGTGATGAGCTTGGAAATAGCTACAGATTTAAGCCTATTGATGCAAAAACACTGGTTTGTTCTCGAAATGAGAGTTGAATTCTTTACCCAGGGAGAGAATTTTTAGAGAAGCAAGTGGTCCTCTAAAAAAAAAAATAAAAATCACACGTATTTTTTTTCAAGGCTGGATGATGAGGTAGGCCCTTTCTCTAGTGTTCCAGCACCGTCGAATCCAAGAAGGTTCAAGATAGAAGACACCTTAGAGAACTCAAGCTCAACCCCTCATCTGACGAGTAAAGAAATTGAAGATCCAGAGAGAGAGAGGGAGTCCCAGGTAATGCAGGCAGTTGTTAATACAGGACGGGGTGAAATTAAATGAGCAAATTAACTGTCACTGCACAGTACCGTATTTTCTGCTTTGAACAGCACTTTCACGCCCATGTGCACACTTAACGACCCCATGAGGTAGATATCAGTATCTCTGTTTGACAAATGAGGAAATTAAAGTTCTCAGTATTGGAGGGATCTGCTCGTGATCACCTGGCCTTTTCCCCTAAGTCCCTGTGGCTGAACCAGAACTTCTCTCCATGGCTGTGGGAAGTGTTGGAATGATTCTGAAGGGAGGGAGACATGCTTGGGCTCCCAGGGCCCAGCATGTCAGCCTGTAGGAGTAGAGGGGAAGGCTGTGTGTGTCGGGGCAACTGTCGAATGTGGGTACAGAGTGGTTACTCCCATGCCTTGGGTCAGGAAAGATGGACTATGCCACTCCCCAGTTTTGTCCACAGGACCAGGCTCATACCATGTACCAGAGGTGTCAGAGAATGTGGCCTCTGGCTTATCTGAAGAGACAGAGCTAACTCCCATGAACCAATTGGAAAGCGTGTCATTCAGCAATAAAAAGGAACAAACTACTAACACAACAACGGGGAAGACACTCAGAAACAGTATGTTGAGTGGAAGAGGCCAGGCTCAAAAGAATGCATGTTGTATGATTCCATTTATACGAAACTCTAGAAAACACTGATCTATAGAGACCGGGCACAGAGTGAGTGAATGGAATAGAAAGGAATGAGGTGGGAAGAGATACAGTTGGGTTTACATAGATAGATTCCTTGACCAGAGGGACAGGGAGAAATGATCAGTATTAAGCCTCTCCCAAGGACCTAACCAGTTTTGGAATGAGTGGAGGCCCTTAGACAGAATTCCTCTGCTCTCCGCTTTGACTTTTCTTGTTCCTCTTCCTGAACTTCCATTGCTTTCCTCTCGGCTCCCCCAGACTTCTGACCTTGGCCTGCCGGCAGTCAGTCTGCCCACACCTCTTGGCTTTCACTGCAGAGGTCCTTGGGGCTCTCCCAGACCCCACTGCCCTCCTCTATATGTCCTGACCCTCTTCCCTCCAGCCGAAACAAACCAGCCCCCCTCTGTCACACTCACAGCCAGGGAGGAATCCTGCAGCAAGAGACATGAACTGCAAACTGGTGGACGAAGTTGCAAGATGCTGCACGAAAGGATGAGTCTATGTTTCTCTGATGTTCTTTCAAACAGATTCATTTCTCCTTTGATGTTCTCATGGAAATTCAGATTTTTCTTTCTGGCAAGACCATACGCTGAAGTTTAGAAGAAATTTAGATTAAGCTTAGAAGGGAAACGCAGCGGCTTGTTGGGGTAAGATCATTGGCTTTGAGATGAGATAAATGTGAGTTCAAATCCCAACTCGACCACATCTGTAAAAGCCTGACTTTCAAATAGCGGCCCTGGCACACAGGAACCGAAGTGATGACCACAGCGATTCGTGCTGAGGATGTTTGCTAAGCACCTTCCTGTGCAGGCTTCATTTAATCTTCACAACGATCCCATGAGACAGGAAACGTTTACAGAAGAGGAAACTCAGGTTCAGACCCAACATGATTAGAAATGGAGGTGAGTTTCTCCCCAGAGGAGGAAGTGGCTTTAAAGCTGAAATTCACAGCCCCTCTGCCATATCATTGTGTTTTCATTACTTTTGATAGCCTAACCTCTAGGAAATTACTTTGCATCTTGTATCATGAAGGGTCTATCTCCTCAACTGGGCTGCCATTTATTTGATTAAAGGATTTGCATCTCCTTCACCTCTGTATCATCACCCCCTCCCCACATTTGAGCAGTTCATGAAATAGCAACCGATTGACATGAACAGGCTTTGGAGAGAATTTTTCAACAGCCCAGCTATCTTTCCCTGTCCACCCATTAAAAAAAGTCATCTTAAATATGAATGTTCCATTATAAAAGTAAACATATCAAATGCAGAAAATTCAGAAAACTATAAAAATAAAGAGAAAAAAATAATTTATGATCTAACCACCCCAAAGTATTATTTTGTCCTATTTCCTTCCAATCTCCCTGTGCAGAGATTTTTATTATTGCTCTTTATCTAAGAGACTATTCATTATAAATGTTTATTTTTTTACAATCAAAAAGTATATTTGCACATTGGAAAAGGGAAAAAAAAAACCCAGAAAAATAATACAAGTTACTCAAAAGATTACAACCAAGAGATAGTTACTGTTAAAATCTTAGGCATATTTTGACTTGACTTCTCCGCATTTCATTCTGAGGACCCCGAATTGCAGAACGGGGGGCTCCCAGGCCTGGCTGAGGTTCAGATCAGCCAAAGAACATCTCTACGATCCATGAAACCAGAGTGCATAAAGCAGAGGTGTTTGTTCAGCTGTTTTAATCTAATGTTGAATGTGTAGGATTGTATAGGAAAGTATAGGATTTCTTAGTTACTCTTTTTTTATATATACGGCAGGTTCTTATTAGTTATCCATTTTATGCATATTAGTGTATATATGTCAATCCCAATCTCCCATTAATGACTACTTGATAATTCTATCACATGGCTGAACCCAAAATCATTTAACCAGTTCCAAGTGGTTGGGCATGTTGGTGGTTTTCGACCAGTCATGTTTGTAAGCACCTGTGAAACCGACATCTCTGCTGTTACCTCTGCTAGCAGGCTCTCTGGTCATTGACTCAGAGGTAACCGGGGCAGCCACATGGGCGCTTGGATTCCAAAGGCCGAGTTTCACCTGCCTTCCGTTCTTTTCGGGATAAGCCTGAGTGCCCATGGATCTGAGAGAGCCGATGGGTTTGATTCATCTGAAGGAGCAAGTTTCTGATGAGGAAATGACTTTGTGGGTTCCCCTTAGGAACCTCCTGCAATCTTTCTAGAGCGTCAGCTTCTGATCTCCCTTATAGATGGATGCACAGGGATAGAGAGGGCAAAAACGTAGAAAAGGAACTTTTAAAAATGAATATGTGAAAGACACTGCCATGTGTAAAATAGCTAGCTAGTGGGAACATGTGGTATAGCACAGGGAGCTCAGCTCGGTGCTCTGTGCTGACCTAGATGGGTGGGGGTGGGGGGGAGGTTCAAGAGGGAGGGGATATATGTATACGCAGAGCTGATTCACTTCACTGTACAACAGAAACTAACACAACATTGTAAAGCAATTATACTCCAATGAAAAAAATGAATATTTGCACATGAAAAACATTCCAACATTTCAGAGGAAGAAAAGGAAAAAGGCCACAAAAAGTAATCTCTCTCTCACACCCAGATTCCCTATTACCTTTCCATAGGCAAATACGGTCCATGGTTTCTCATGTCTTCAGGAACTGTCTACACTTACACAATCATTTTTCTATCTTTCCACCTATCTATTCACTTGTCCAGCTATCTTTTTTCCATGTACTTATATAGCTAGCTACTCATCCACCCACCCGTCCATCCATCCATCCACCCATCCATCCATCTATCCATCCATCCATCTATCCATCCATTCATCTATCCATCCATCCATCCAACCATCCATCCATCCATCCATCCATCTATCCATCCATCCATCCATATAAAAAATCAGGAATCTTTAAATGAATGTTAACCACAAATAGAGCAGTTTAGAATGGACTTTAAGAGATAGCGCCCTGGTTCCCCAGCCCAGCTAACCACCTGCTTTGTAACATTAGCCAAGATACCTTACTTCTCTCTGCCTCGATTTCCTAATATGAAAAGATGAGTTCCCTAATACCTCCCAAGGGGACTGTGAATGTGCCTTGGAATGTGGAGACAGGAAGGCCGATGCGAGAGTGGATAGAGAGTCTTGCTCTCCCTAGACCTGCAGGGAGGAAGGACATCATGGAGGTTTTCCACCCAAATGAGTGCACAGGAGAGGAGAAAGGTGAAGCAAGGTGGCCAAGGGGAGTTCACCCTTGGACACAGGTTGGTCACATTGGCACCCCTGCCTGGTGGAAGGGGACAGAGTGATCTTTCATAAACATTACCTCACCTGCTTTGTGGGAGATAAGGTGTTTGCTAAACTTTGTGGGAAGAGCAGGACCTTCCGCGTGACCACAACCAGGACGGTTGCCTGCTCATACCGGCTGCCGGGACCTCCAGCTCAGCTTGCCCAAAATACAGGAACCAGCAAACAGCGCTGGGTCTATTTAGTGTAAATAGAGGCAAATGCTCAGGAGATAAAGGACAAAGAGGTCACGGCTGGGAGAGGGACAGTGGCCTCCGCATGAGCCAGTGTCTGTGAACACCTTTGCAATGAGGAGTTCAGGCTCCTGGTGTGGCATTAGCTCCCTCTGGGGTTTGCATCAGGGCCTCTATGTGGCATAACCACGTGAAGGGTGCCCCCTGGAGTTGTGCATTGGGGCAGACTGGCATGTACACATCAACGCGCTCATTGGTCCTTGACTATTTGGAAATTCTATTGATTTGAGAAGTCTGCCACTGTCCGTGCTGGCACTGGGCCCATCCACGTTTGGCTTTCGCATTCTGTGCTTCCTAATGCCATTTCTTAATTAAGATTACACAGCTTTAGTACATAGACTTGATGTTAAGTAATGGCCCTAATTAAGAGTGAATTTTAATTAAGCTTCCTTCAGAGCCTGCCTCTGATTGCCAAAGATTTGCAGCCTGAGAAGGGGAAAGCCTGCCTGTGCACAAAACTTTGACCTTTGTGCTCCTGAGCTGTCTCGACCAGATGGGTTTGCTTGAATTTCTGGCCTCAGGAGCACATTTCTTCACCACGCTGCAGGGGATATAAACTGCCTTCCCACCTTCCCTCCCAGCCAGCCGCACACTCAGAGCTCAGGCAACAAGAAAACAGAACAAAACCATCCCGAGTGTAGGGGGACTGCAGTTCCTGAGGCTCAGCCCAGGGGTCCGCAACTCTTGGGGGAACATCACCCACATTGCCCACCTTGTCTTAGGAAATAAAGCTCACTCGCTGTTCTCCAATTCTCATGATACCCACTCTACAGATGAGAAAACCAAAGCTCTCAGAGGCTAAGGCTCACGGCTAGTGGGGGTAGAGGGAAGACCAGAAATCAGATCTGGTCTCAACGCCTGTGCCCTCCCCTGGTTAGAACACAGCCTTCCAGTAAATAGCAAACATCTATGCGTTTGGGAGAAACCAACCTCCTTTTATTTCCTATCGGGCCACTTAAACCAGTGTTTCCCAAACTTTAGGGTTTGTACACCATACAGGTGAGTTTTACCGCATCCGTACGCACAATCATGTACTTAACAGTGAAGAACAAACTCATTTGTTTTAAAACAAAACTTTATGTACTACCATAGAAACTGCTGTCCAGCAAAAGTTCTCATAAAAATACAACAATGAAAAATGAAACAATGTTATTGAATCCAAAGCAGAAACCGTTACCTTCTAAAAGTCCAAGACTCAGGCCTGGTTTTTCTCTAAAAAAGAAAGATGAGAAAAATGTCAAAGACATGAGCATGAAACTGAGACTTTGACCTTGAGATAATCAGAAGGCTTGAAAGAGAGTTGGAAAGATAATCATTATGTCACAATGTGACTCAGTCCTATCCAGGTGCCACCTAAGAACGACTCAACTGCCCAACACTTTCCAAGACACTGATCTAGGCCTTTAGCCCATGGTTCCAGGCTTTGCCTCTGAGTAATATTGCCCCTCAGCTGCTCCACGGATGACAAAATTCTGGCCGGAATTTTCGCTCTCCTATCCCCCAGACCTGGCCCAAGGCTGAGGTGTGGATATTCCTTTGGTGTTTCAAGTGCAAACACAGTGAAATCAAAATGCTCTCCAGGCCGGCTGGCGGGGTTGGCTCAGCTGCAGAGGACAAGCCTGACTGCCCTGTTCTGAATGTCATCGCCAGACCAGTCCCTTTCAGGATACTGAAGTTCCCACCTTATCAAATCACCCACTGAAGCTAAGTTCTAAAACCATTTTGATTTTTCTAGAAGGAAAAGGTAAGTGAAAAAATGGGATTCAATTACCTTGAAAAAAAAGGGGGCCATTTCACTCACAAATTACATACTTAGAAGTTCAGTTTGAAAATAGCAATTCAAAGGAATCCCAGGCCAAGTTAAAAGGGGAAAAACAAAAAGGAAATCATTTATTAATCCCCTTCCATCTACTCCTGACTGAATGAATCTTCCTTAGACTCAAAAAAAGGATAAATGGGCTTGAAACAATTAAATAAGCACTTTATGACTTCAATAATCCAAGCCCCAGAACTTTTCCATTAAAAGTTGGGTATTTAGAAGACCCAACCCGTCTAGTGACCCCAAAACCACCGTGTTTCAGGTGTTCTTCTACATGGAGCTGGAGAAGGACTCTCTGCTCTTCTCCAAGGGATTTCGGGTGAATTTCAACCCAACCCTCTAACAGAGCCAAAGACGCTTAGATAAGCCTGCCCAATCTGTTCCCACTTCCTACACCTGGAAAACTTCACTAGAAAAGAAGATACCTTGCTTGAAGTAGAAAGACAATATGGAAATTAACTTATGCCAGACAACCATCATTATCCCATGAAAACCACTACCCATTCTTTTTTTCTTTATGTTTTTAATGCCTGGTATTGGAGTGACGGTTGCTGTTTTCTTAAGGTATACTTAGCATATTTTCTCCTGCCGTAAATAATGACAGCTGGAGCCAGACTGCTCAGGGGTTGAATTTCTACTCTGCAAGTTACCAGCTGTGGAACTTGGAACCTGTTTCCCCATCTGTAAAATGGGGATAATAATAACACCTACCTCACATCGGATTGTTGTAAGGATTAAATGAGAGCATGCTTAGCACAATGCGTGACACATGGTCTGTGCTCAGCGGACGGTCGATGGTTGACATTAACCCTGGCTCAAGCTTGTGTGTGGTTTAGCTCAGCAACTACTGACTTGCCTGTTGGGAGAAGACGCTCCTACGCTCAGAAGTATTCAGAAGACCTGCAGGAAGGTGGTGAGTGACTCAACTCCTCCGTGAGTCTCTGAGATGCTTTTCTGTCCTCATTTCAGTTTTCTGCCCACCACGTGGGCCAAAGAGCACTGACCGGAAGCAGGCGCGATCATTTTCCTGAGGACCTGGCTGGAGGGATGGGGCCATATGTAGCACAAGAAAGAGGCGTGTGCTCAGACCATCACTGTCTTGGAAATCCATTTTGACTGTGGATCCAAAGAAAATCCTTCCAGGCTTCGTGCCACACACCAAATCCTGCACACACGTATGCGTTTCTCGCTCCCTATGCATATCTCCCGCACATCTGGGCAAACACCCGTCCCCGCACATGACATCTCATGCACATAGCTGTCCAGCCCTTTGATAAAATGTGCTGTGTCTCCCCAAGTGAAGCTTAATGTGCCTCCGCCTGGGGATTTATACCAAGCAATAAAATCCGCAGAATAGAGAAATGCAAATAGATCGTATAATATAATATTATCATTGTCAACACAAAAGACTTTTATTTACAGCCCCCCAAAAGAAAATACACTGTAGAGTCATTTGTTTCAGGGAATGCAAAAAAGGTTTCAACAACTAACAGGGCATGTTTCTGAGCAAAATATGCCCCATATATGATGTTGGAACACATATTGTCAGTGGCCGCTCGTGTGTCTGTGTTCTTGCAAACAAACCCGTGGAGTCGAGTTAGAGAAGGTCACTTCCAGCCTCTTTGAACCACAGGGCACCTGCCTTGTCCACACACAGACCAAGCAGCGCAGATTTATTTGGCGGGAGAGGGCCTCTGGGGCCGGTCATACTCGATGAGCGCATCTCAGGATGAAGTGTCTGAAGTGTTGCTAACTTGGCTTCCTGAGAAACTGAAGGGGGATGTGAGAGAGGCCAAGTGAACGGGGTTCATGCTTCGAGCCAAGGGAGGCAGGAAAGAGGAAATACAGGAGAGCAGACAGAGGCAGTGACTCCATCTTTTCTCTGGGCTGCATCCCTACGAGCTGAATCCCCACATTCCCAAAAGCTAGAGATCCTTCCATCAACGCTTTTGTTGCACAGGTTACTGACCTCTAATGAGACCAATTTTTTTCATGGATTTGGTTAAAAAATAAATCTGTTATTTTAGTTAGGGATTTGGGTGTCCTGTGAGACCTGGTCACAGTGATGGTTTCATTTCTGTCTGAGAGGGAAGGGTGTAAATTTATAAAGCTTTAAACAGTAATAATTAACTGAAAGACATTTTATGCAAAAATATATATATTCTAGCTGTTTCACCCAATAGCGCTAAGAAATATGCGGGTATCATTAGAGCCACTTTATAGATGAGAAAACAGAGGCTTGAGAGAAGTAAAGTGCATTATCCACGGTCACCCAGCTTGCAAGACGGAGAATTGAGACACACATTCAGGTCTGTTTGACTCCAGAGGCCATGATCCTGAACTTTACCCTAACCTGCGTGACCACCCATTACGAAAGCCTCAGCCTGTGCTGGGTGCCCCAACAAGGGTACGTCATTCAATCCTCCCAGGTGAGGTAGGCATTATGGTTCCAACACATGGATGAGCAAAGTGAGGCTCCAGAGAGGAAAAGCATTTTCCCAAGTCATGCAAATGTTATGGAGCTTGACTGGGATTCGGACCCCAAGCCCTGATTCCAAATCCTGGGGGATATAAAATGAGAGTTTGAAGGTGTAGTGATTATACCTTCCCCAGCCCACCACGCTCCTTATCAGTCCTACATGTTGGGTGAGTTTCATGGGTAATCAAATCAGTAACCTCATTTTGCAACCTACGATTCCTATTTTTTTACTTGCAGCTCATTTGGACAAGGAAGGTCGCCATGTTTGAGAAGACAGTTCAGTAAAGCGCTCTTGACCATCCCCAGGGTTTCTGCATCCAGGGTGGGTTGGATGGGTCAAAACAACCAACTCCAGTTAAAAAAGGAAGGGAGGAAACCCCACCCCAGAGAGCAAGCTGATCTCCCAGGGGTTAAATGCCACGACCCTCCTAACTCAGTCCTGACCCATCCATCACAGATCCCCTGGTGACCTTCCACTATGTGCCCCAAAGTCAAGACAGAACCCAAAGAATGGTGAGTTCTGTCAATCTGCTTTCACTGGACCCCATCACAGGGAGGTGAGAATAGAGAGGACTCACTTATTCGGGCAACAAATATTGGTGACCATGAAATTGGTGACACCATGTCATGGGCTGGGGATTTGGTGGAGAGGAGCACAGACACATTCTCCAGTATCTGGGACTTATATCCTAGTCAGGGAAACAGATAAGAATCGGGGAAACAGATAAACCAGACCAGCTATCAGATGGTGCTAAGTGTAAGAAGACAATAAAACAGGGGGTGTGATACTGGGGAGTTTGGGGGGTAACATTAGATGCAGAGGTCAGAGAAGGCTTCCCTGAGGAGCTAACACTGACTGGGACCTGACTGATGGGAAGGGGCCGCCCTAGGAAGACCTGGGCATCCCGAGCAGCCCTGGGGAACTCTGTTTGGGGCAGTCACCCGTCAGAGTGTCCATGATGACAGGAAGGTCACAAGAATCCCCAGACTCTAATTTCGGTCCACAACGAATCACATCCCTCTGTGAGCACCATGGCCCCAAACCCCCACTGCAGGCACACACCCACAGCAGAAGCTTGTTTGACCAACAGAGTAGCGTTCCAAAACACACTCAGCGAAAACCTCCCTGGGGAGGTGAGGTCTCCAGTTTCTTTCTTTCTTTCTTCCCTTCCTTCCTTCTTCCCTTCCTTCCTTTCTTCCTTCCTTCCTTTCTTCCTCCCTTCTTTCTTCCTTTCTTCCTTCCTTCCATCTCGGCCATGCCTCATGGCTTGCGGAATTTCAGTTCCTGGACCAGGGATTGAACCCGGGCCAAGGCAGTGAAAGCGCCGAGTCCTAACCACCGGACAGCCAGGGAATTCCATGCAGTTTCTCCTTTAAACAGTAAACATTTTGGGGAATTCAGAGCTTCTCACAGGATGGCACCTGCTGTAAGGGCCTGGAGTTAATTTCCACACCTGCCTTATTCAGGATTCTGCATGAAATCATAAGGGAAAATGGAGGCATAAGTTTTCATTGCTGATAGAGGCTAGCTGGCATTCGCAAAGGGGGAAGCTACTGGCATTAACTGAACACCTTGAGCACCAGCCTTGAGCTGGATGCTTCACCTGTGTTGTCTCCTTCATTCCCAGGCGGAAGGTATTAAAAGATGCAATTTTATAGCCCGGGATACTGAGTTCTCTGAGAGGCAAAACAACTTCTTGAAGGTCACATAGCAAGGAAGTGGCAGAGCCAGAAAAAATTACCCTATATTACATTAATTTCTAATGGGTTACTGATTACATTAATTGCATTAATCCAACGTATTGATCATTAATCCAATGTATTGATCCATCATACTAGGTTCCAGGCTCCTTGTTAGATGCCTAGGCTCACAGATGATTTCACTGAAATCCCACCATATGTGATTCCTATTTCCATCTGGCAGATGACAAGATTGAGACTCAGGGAGCTGGAGTACCTTGCCCAGGTCACTCAGCTCCTAAGTGAAAAGCCACGATTCAAACCCAGGTATCTCTGATTGACACCCTCTCCCCTTTTTTTTTTCAGAAAGAGAGACTAAAGAGACTCAAGCGAGGAAAAGATAGAAATGTTCCATATTAAAAGAGGCCAAAGAGATATGACAACCAAATGCAAAGTCTGATTCTAGACTGGTAACTGTACTGAGGGGAAAGTGTTATTTTGTGGTCAACTGACAAAACTGGAATGTGGATGGTAGATTAGATAAAAATTCGATATTGAATTTATGATGTTGGTGACTCTGCTATAATTATGTAAGAGAATATCTTCATCCTTAGTAAACATACAGTACAGTATTCAGAGGTGAAAGGCCATGATATATGCAACTTGTTTATACGGTTCAGAAAAAAAAATTGTGTATGTGAGTACACGCATGTGTGTGTGTGTGCACACACATGCATATAGAGAGAAAAAGCAAATGAGGCAAAATGTTAACAGTAGATGAATCTAATAGGTTTATTTACTTTTCTGTAAGTTTGAAATTATTTCCAAATAAAAAGTTGAAAAGAGAGAGAAAGAATTGCCAGATGTCAAAATGAGCTTGTGGTTTTTTCCTGAGTCCTCCTCCAAGGATTTTCAACCCTTTTCAGTATCCTAATTCTTCCGCTCTGTCTGAAATGCCACCATTACCAATTCATTCCTTCAGCTTTACATGTCTAATTTTAAAATGCACTTATCTTTGAGTTATGTGTCATTCAGATCTTAAGGAGATGGAGCTGGAAATGTTAATACGCACCATCATTTGTTGAGTGTTACATGCCAGGGATGGTGATAAGGACTTTCTCTGTGTTGTCTCACCTAATCAACTTAATAGTCCCAAACGCCATAAAACGTAGGCACTCTTACTCTCCTCATTTTGGAGACCCAGAAACCTGGGCACAGAGAGTGTTGTAACTGGCCTCAAGCCCCTCAGCAAATAAGCAACAAAGCTGAGGTTTGAACTGAGACACCTTTAAAAGTGCAATCTTCCAAACAAGGGAACAGTTTGCTTTCACAGCAGAAGAAACTAGATACCAATTAATACAGGAGCTTGCATTCTTCCCAAGATGCACAGCTGATTTCCTAATCTCTACTCAGTGTCCCAGTCACTACTCTTATGCGCTGGGACAGTAATCTTCGTTTTCTGGAGAAGCATCTTTAGTAAGGTATCATGAATGGTTCCCTGCCATAGGACATCAGCTGGCTTCTGAGCAACCACAGGGGATTTAGAAATCACTGGCAACTCACCAAGTGCTGTCATTACCATCACCAGGCATTCTGACTTTCCCAGGGTGGTCTCCTTGTCAAATGGCTGGTCCCACGGTCAGACCACAGCTCTTCATGAGTGAGTTGGGAAAGGCTGACTTCTGTTGGCTGATAGCTCAAGAGAATTCCCCTTTGGAAGGCTCTCCATCAACCCAGGAATCAAGTATTAACTCTTACAGAGCATACAAGTTCCTGAAAAATCAGTCCTTTCCTTTCCAGTTTCATGTCTTACTGCCCCTCCTTCATTCCCTGTTCAGATCATACTAAGTTTCTTCCACTTCCCTGAAAGTGTCTGATTTTTCTCACCTTTGGGCAAATGCTCTCTCCTATGTCCAGAATGCCCCTTGTCCTAACTCCAACTTTTCCTACAAAATTCTGGTTTGTTCTTTTTGTCACAGCCTAGATATCACTTCCTCCAGGAAGCCTTCCCTGAATTCTAGACTAGAGTAGGTGCCCCTCCTTTGGGGTCTCCAGGCACCAAGGTATTAACTTTTTTTTGTTCCCTATTAATCTTGTAAAGGCCCATCTCTCTCCCTATATAGGCTCTTTATAGTCCCGTGAAACAGGGGCTATGTTTTGTTCCCCCAATTTATTGGCCATAGCTTAATACAGAGTAATGACTCAGGAAATATTTGGTCCATGAGTAAATAAAGGAAGGAGAACTTTAATCTTAACCTGAATTTCCATATGTGTTGATGAGGGTTTTGAGTTAAGGCCATGATTCTATAATGCAAGAAGTAGTTTGGAAAACTAACTCAGGTCCTGGTCAAGCAGACCTGCTTTGGGGTCCCAGATCTGCAACACTCTGTGCCTTTAAATGAGTTACCTAATGTCTCTAGGTCTGTTTCCTCATCTGTAAAATGCACGTCAGCACTGCATCTGCCTCATAGTTCTATTATGAGCATCAAATGTTACACCCATGGAACTTGTCATCACTCTCCCTGACCCTGGCAAACACTGGGTAAGTGTAGGCCATTAGGATTGCGATTTGTTATGTTATTATAATTATTATCATGATTATTATTAAAGCCATATTAGAAGTAAAAGAAGCAGACATAGACATTCAGCTGGCTGCTACCATGGAAACCTGGATAAACACCCAGAAGTGTAATTGACTCTTCCTCCAGATGTTGGATGTACCGCAGCATCGGGGGGTCTTGCCTCAAGCAGGATCTACCTCTGCACACAAGATTTCTGTTTCCTTTGTCAAACTCAAACCTGATTAGGGAAAAAGAAAGCACATCATTTCAAATTCCCAGTCTCTGGTGTCCACAACCAAGACAGATGTGTTTTGCTAAGTCTGGTCTGCAACCTTGAGTCAGGCAAGATAATTCTTCGGTCCTGAAAGTACATTTTTTCAGGTACATTTACCGATAAAAACTGGGCTACCAGCTCCAGAGACTTTAGTCCTATGAGCATGAACGTTGCAGCTGGAGAGACTGAGGCTGGAGAGGCAGCAATGCACTGTGGTTAGGCACGCAGACATCAGACGCCAGCCCCACAGCTCACTAACTGCACCATCTGGGGCAAAAATTACTTTACCTCCGTGCCTCAGTTTCTCCATCTGTAAAATTAGGCTAATCAGAATATCTATCTCAGAGGGTTTCATAAGAGGATTAAATGAGTAGGTATTTGTAAAGGGATTTGAACAGGGTCTCATACTACGTGTTTGTTAAATAAATGTCAGTACTTTGTGGTCAATTCAAACAAGAGAGAAAATTATAGATTGTAACCTCAGAGCCTTGGATGTCTGTACTTATTTCTGCATTTTTGTTTCAAAGGTATCTGCTCAGGAGGGCAGGAAGGAGTCAGGAAGAAAATCTTTTTTGTTCTGCCTGTAGAGTTGGCAATTCCTATGGGGGAGAAATCAATGAGAACTTGATACACAGTGTGCAACCCTCTCTGGCGAATCCCTAAAATTGATTCCACTAAGATCCTTGACTTTCAAGTCCTCTATAAAGGAGGCAAAAATAAACACAGATTTTCTCTAAGCTAGGAGGTAAAATTTTATTTCCAATTAAAAGAAAAACTTTAAAAAAAGACCAGTTACATCCAAGTCAAAGGTAATTTATTTTACGAGGGGTTGTTCAAGTATAGAATAAGATAGCACTACTCATAATAACCAGCAACAAGTGTACATTTAAAGGGCACTTTAAACATCTCAGAACATATTTGCACATCTTATCTGCCCTCCACGCATGTCCCATTCCTTCTGTATTGCAGAGTAAAGAGCTCACGGCCCAGAATTACATGACTTCCATTATTCTGTATGAGCTTCTATTCATAAGCAAGTGATTTTGTGTTTCTAGGCCTCAGTTTTCCTGTCTATGTAATGAAGATAATGTTCCTTACCTCGTGGTGTGTATTAAGCAAGTAGTAAGTGAGTAAGCTATGCGAAGCCCCTGGCATGGTGACCGGCATATATTGGTAGTATTTATTGCATCGCACAATAAAATGTGAAGGTTGGATTATGAGAATAGAATGTGAAAGTTAAGTGCCTCGAAAATTTCACATAAGGGGTATTATTTTAAATGGGATTCACATTTTAAGGAATAATGGTTAAATTTCTAGGTATGATAGTGGCATTAGGGTTATGTTTTTAAAAGGGACCCTTCCAGATTGTAGCTTCTAAATACCACTAACTATTAAAAAGAACCAGGGCTTTGTGGGAAAAATGATAAGGACTGATTCCAGGTCTAGGAGGAAATGTACAAGATAAGACATCTTGTCAGCCAGGGAGCCGTCAAAGACCACCAGGGCTGTGACAATAGGACTCAGGAGCCAGTTTGAAGAGGCTCCCACTGGCCGAAAACTGGGACAACTGGAACATCAGTAAAGGCTATAACGGCAAAGGATTGAGAAATATCAACTATGCTCAAAGGTGAGTTTGTAAATGATACTGGGCAAATGACCACTGTGGGAAGATTCTAGAGAGCCAACTTTTTTATTTTCAAAACTGATTTTAAAAAGGGGAGAGAATCAAGAATTTATCCTGCCTTCCTAGAGGAACTGTTCCTCTGCATAATCAAATAGTTTAATAAAAGAAGTCTCTTTATCTAGGAAGATTCCAGATAATAAACTCCAAGGGAATGGTAGAATATCACCATTTTGTACACTCCTGATAGATTAATGGATCTAGTCAATGACCATCCATGGTTGCTCACGTCACCAAAGAGAGACAACCACATATCATGTGCTGTGACATAATCTTGTCCCTTCAAAGAATAAAAACATAGAACCTTATCACGCTTCTAGGTCTAATTGTCTGATTACAAAAAGTGCATGGGACAAAGGAATATGTTCAATACCACCACAGAGCTATAGTCAGCAAACTGAGAAACTACAAGACAAATAACCCCCCCAAAAATGGAAGAAGATAGGTATCGAATAGAAAGAGAAAGAAAGGGAGAGTGAGGAATCTGTAGATTAAAGGAGACTTAAAAATATATCAACCATTTGGAATGTATGAATCGTATTTGGATCCCAATTTTAGCAATCTGTTTTTTAACAATCAGGGAAATGTGAATACTGACTAGATATTTGATGATATTGAAGCAGTTCTTGTTAATTTTGTAGGTATGTAAATGGTATTGGGGTGATTTTAGTTGTCTTAACTGAGGTGAAATTCATATAACAGAAAACCAACCACTTTAAAGTGAACAGTTCAGTGGCATTTAGTATATTCACAATGTAGTGCAACCACCATCTCTATCTAGTTTCAAAACATTTTCATCACCCCAAATGGAAGCCCCATACCCCTGAAGCATTTGCTCCCCATTCCCCACTCCCTACTTCCTCTGGTAACTACCATCCTGCATCTGTCTTGTCTATCTCTGTGAATTTACCTGTTCTGGATATTTCATATAAATGAATCATACCATATGTGACCTTTGTAACTGACTTCTTTCACTTAGCATAGTGTTTCTCAGGTATATCCATGTTGCAGTATGACTAAATTTGCTTTACAATGGTATGTTGGTTTCTGCTGTATAACAAAGTGAATCAGCTATACATATATCCCCATATCTCCTCCCTCTTGCATCTCCCTCCCACCCTCCCTATCCCACCCCTCTAGGTGGTCACAAATCACCAAGCTGACCTCCCTGTGCTATGTGGCTGCTTCCGACTAGCTACCTATTTTACATTTGGTAGTGTATATATGTCCATGCCACTCTTTCATTTCTCCTAGCTTACGCTTCCCCCTCCCCATGTGCTCAAGTCCATTCTCTATGTCTGCGTCTTTATTCCCGTCCTGCCCCTAGGTTCATCAGAACCTTTTTTTTTTTTAGATTCCATATATATGTGTTAGCATACGGTAGTTGTTTTTCTCTTTCTGACTTACTTCACTCTGTATGACAGACTCTATGTCCACCCACCTCACTACAAATAACTCAATTTCGTTTCTTTTTATGGCTGAGTAATATTCCATTGTATATATGTGACACATCGTCTTTATCCATTCATCTGTCAATGGACACTTAGCTTGCTTCCATGTCCTGGCTATTGTAAATAGAGCTGAAATGAAGATTGTGGTACATGACTCTTTTTGAACTACGGTTTTCTCAGGGTATATGCCCAGTAGTGGGATTGCTGGGTTGGATGGTAGTTCTATTTTTAGTTTTTTAAGGAAACTCCACACTGTTCTCCATAGTGGCTGTATCAATTTACATTCTCACCAATAGTGCAAGAGGGTTCCCTTTTCTCCACACGCTCTCCAGCATTTACTGTTTGTAGATTTTTTGACGATGGCCATTCTGACAGGTGTGAGTTGATACCTCATTGTAGTTTTGATTTGCATTTCTCTAATGATTAGTGATGTTGAGCATCCTTTCATGTGTTTGTTGGCAGTCTGTATATCTTCTTTGGAGAAGTGTCTGTTTAGTTCTTCTGCCCATTTTTGGATTGGGTTTCTTGTGTTTTTGATATTGAGCTACATGAGCTACTTGTCTATTTTGGAGATTAATCCTTTGTCAGTTACTTCATTTGAAAATATTTTCTCCCATTCTGAGGGTTGTCTTTTCGTCTTGTTTATGGTTTCTTTTGCTGTGCAAAAGCTTTTAAGTTTCATTAGGTCCCTTTTGTTTATTTTTATTTCCATTTCTCTAGGAGGTGAGTCAAAAAGGATCTTGCTATGATTTATGTCCTAGAGTGTTCTGTCTATGTTTTCCTCTAAGAGTTTTATAGTGTCTGGCCTTACATTTAGGTCTTTAATCCATTTTGAGTTTATTTTGCTGTATGTTGTTAGGGACTGTTCTAATTTCATTCTTTTTCATGTAGCTGTCCAGTTTTCCCAGCATCACTTATTGAAGAGGCTGTCTTTTCTCCATTGTACATTCTTGCCCCCTTTAGCAAAGATAAGGTGACCATATGTGCATGGGTTTATCTCTGGGCTTTCTATCCTGTTCCATGGATCTATATTTCTGTTTTTAATGCCAGTACCATACTGTCTTGATTACTGTAGCTTTGTGGTCTAGTCTGAAGTCTGGGAGCCTGATTCCTCCAGCTCCGTTTTTCTTTCTCAAGATTGCTTTGGCTATTCGGGGTCTTTTGTGTTTCCATACAAATTGTGAATTTTTTTGTTCCAGTTCTGTGAAAAATGTCATTGGTAGTTTGATAGGGATTGCATTGAATCTTTAGATTGCTTTGGGTAATATAGTCTTTTTCACAATGCTGATTCTTCCAATCCGAGAACATGGTATATCTCTCCATCTGTTTGTATCATCTTTAATTTCTTTCATCAGTGTCTTATAGTTTTCTGTGTACGGGTCTTTTGTCTCCTTAGGTAGGTTTATTCCTAGGTATTTTATTCTTTTTGTTGCAGTGGTAAATGGGAGTGTTTCCTTAATTTCTCTTTCAGATTTTTCATCATTAGTGTATAGGGATGCAAGAGAATTCTGTGCATTAACTTTGCATCCTGCTACTTTACCAAATTCATTGATTAGCTCTAGTAGTTTTCTGGTAGCATCTTTAGGGTTCTCTATGTAAAGTATCATGTCATATGCAAACAGTGACAATTTTACTTCTTTTCTGATTTGGATTCCTTTTATTTCTTTTTCGTCTCTGATTGCTGTGACTAAAACTTCCAAAACTATGTTGAGTAATAGTGGTGAGAGTGGGCAACCTTGTCTTGTTCCTGATCTTAGTGGAAATGGTTTCAGTTTTTCACCATTGAGAACAATGTTGGCTGTGGGTTTGTCATATGTGGCCTTTATTATGTTGAAGTAAGTTCCCTCTATGCCTACTTTCTGGAGAGTTTTTATCATGAATGGGTGTTGAATTTTGTCAAAAGATTTTTCTGCATCTATTGAGATGATCATATGGTTTTTCTCCTTCAGTTTGTTAATATGGTGTATCACATTGATTGATTTGCATATATTGAAGAATCCTTGCCTTCCTGGAATAAACCCCACTTGATCATGGTGTATGATCCTTTTAATGTGCTGTTGGATTCTGTTTGCTAGTATTTTGTTGAGGATTTTTGCATCTATGTTCATCAGTGATATTGGCCTGTAGTTTTCTTTCTTTGTGACATCTTTGTCTGATATTGGTATCAGGGTGATGGTGGCCTCGTAGAATGAGTTTGGAGTGTTCCTCCCTCTGCTATATTTTGGAAGAGTTTGAGAAGTATAGGTGTTAACTCTTCTCTAAATGTTTGATAGAATTCACCTGTGAAGCCATCTGCTCCTGGGCTTTTTTTTGTTGGAAGATTTTTAATCACAGTCTCAATTTCAGTGTTTGTGATTGGTCTGTTTATATTTTCTATTT
Organism: Globicephala melas; assembly: GCF_963455315.2. Classification (NCBI taxonomy): domain Eukaryota; kingdom Metazoa; phylum Chordata; class Mammalia; order Artiodactyla; family Delphinidae; genus Globicephala; species Globicephala melas. The sequence goes on from NC_083316.1 coordinate 145,098,737, forward strand.
CTTCCTGGTTCAGTCTCGGAAGGTTTTGCTTTTCTAAGAATTTGTCCATTTCTTCCAGGTTGTCCATTTTATTGGCATATAATTGCTTGTAGTAATCTCTCATGATTCTTTGTATTTCTGCATTGTCAGTTGTTACTTCTCCTTTTTCATTTCTAATTCTATTGATTTGAGTCTTCTCCCTTTTTTTCTTGATGAGTCTGGCTAATGGTTTATCAATTTTGTTTATCTTCTCAAAGAACCAGCTTTTAGTTTTATTGATCTTTGCTATTATTTCCTTCATTTCTTTTTCATTTATTTCTGATCTGATCTTTATGATTTCTTTCCTTCTGCTAGCTCTGGAGTTTTTTTTGTTGTTGTTGTTCTTCTTTCTCTAATTGCTTTAGGTGTAAGGTTAGGTTGTTTATTTGAGATTTTTCTTGTTTCTTAAGGTAGGATTATATTGCTATAAACTTCCTTCTTAGAACTGTTTTTGCTGCATCCCATAGGTTTTGGGTTTTCATGTTTTCATTGTCATTTGTTTCTAGGTGTTTTTTGATTTTCTCTTTGATTTCTTCAGTGATCCTTTGGTTATTTAGTAGTGTATTATTTAGCTTCCATGTGTTTGTATTTTTTACAGATTTTTCCCTGTAATTGATATCTAGTCTCGTAGCATTGTGGTCAGAAAAGTCACTTGATATGATTTCAATTTTCTTAAATTTACCAAGGCTTGATTTGTGACCCAAGATATGATCTATCCTTGAGAATGTTCTGTGAGCACTTGAGAAGAAAGTGTATTCTGTTGTTTTTGGATGGAATGTCCTGTAAATATCAGTTAAGTCCATCTTGCTTTATGTATCATTTAAAGCTTGTGTTTCCTTATTTATTTTCACTTTGGATGACCTGTCCATTGGTGAAAGTGGGGTGTTAAAGTTCCCTACTATGATTGTGTTACTGTCAATTTCCCCTTTTACGGCTGTTAGCATTTGCCTTATGTATTGAGGTGCTCCTATGTTGGGTGCATAAATATTTACAATTGTTATATCTTCTTCTTGGATTGATCCCTTGATCATTATGTAGTGTCCTTCTTTGTCTCTTGCAATAGTGTTTGTTTTAAAGTCTATTTTGTCTGATATGAGAATTGCTACTCCAGCTTTCTTTTGATTTCCATTTGCATGGAAAATCTTTTTCCATCCCCTCACTTTCAGTCTGTATGTGTCCCTAGGTCTAAAGTGGGTCTCGTGTAGACAGCATATATATGGGTCTTGTTTATATATCCATTCAACCAGTCTATGTCTTTTGGTTGGAGCATTTAATCCATTTACACTTAAGATAATTATTGATATGTATGTTCCTATTACCATTTACTTAACTGTTTTGGGTTTGTTATTGTAGGTCTTTTCCTTCTCTTGTGTTTCCTGCCTAGAGAAGTTCCTTCAGCATTTGTTGTAAAGTTGGTTTGGTGGTGCTGAATTCTCTTAGCCTTTGCTTGTCTGTAAAGATTTTAATTTCTCCATCGAATCTGAATGAGATCCTTCTGGGTAGAGTAATTTTTTTTAACATCTTTATTGGAGTATATTTGCTTTACAATGGTGTGTTAGTTTCTGCATTATAACAAAGTGAATCAGCTATACATATACATATATCCCCATATCTTTTCCCTCTTGCATCCCCCTCCCTCTGTCCCTCCCTATCCCACCCCTCTAGGTGGTCTTGAGGACATGGCGAGGGGGAAGGGTAAGCTGGGACAAAGTGAGACAGTGGCATGTACATATATAGCCTACCAAATGGGTAGAGTAATCTTGGTTGTAAGTTTTTCCCTTTCATCACTTTAAATACATCCTACCACTCCCTTCTGGCAGGGATATATTTATTATTATTATTATTATTATATATTTTTTGGTTGCGTTGGGTCTTCGTTGCTGTCTGCGGGCTTTCTCTAGTTGCAGCAAGTGAGGGCTACTCTTCATTGCGGTGCGTGGGTTTCTTATTGCGGTGGCTTCTCTTGTTGCAGAGCACGGGCTATAGGCACGTGGGCTTCAGTAGTTGTGGCACGTGGGCTCAGTAGTTGTGGCTCACAGACTCTAGAGCACAGGCTCAGCAGTTGTGGTGCATGGGCTTGGTTGCTCCGCAGCATGTGGGATCTTCCAGGACCAGGGCTCTAACCCGTGTCCCCTGCATTGGCAGGCGGATTCTTAACCACTGTGCCACCAGGGAAGCTCTATCCTGCTCATTTTTGTATCGAAGACCCTTCTCCAATGTCTAGCATGATGCTTTGTATTACAAAATGGGTATCCAACAAATACTTGTTTAATTAATGAACTAATTGTTGTGATCAGATCCCCATGGAGTTTTCTCTTCTCCCGGGTAAACATCCCTCACACATTCAACCATTTTCACTTCTCAGAGCTTTCTCGATGACCCCCAGGGTCAGGACCAGCGAGAATAAGAGAGACGCCCAAGTTGCAATGTTGAAGAAGCCCCAGCTCTCATGTGCCCATCCTGCACTTGCACGAGCCTGGGAGTGAGGACTTCTTTATACGTTGCACCCTGGGCACCTCTCTTGCCTCATCCTACACCCTCTCCAGAAAGGTAACTCTCTCTTTCACATCCCTGGACTCCAGATGAGGTCAAACCAGAAGATATGGTGGAAAAGGCTGTCATCTTCCAAGCTCTGCACACTGTACTGTTAATTCTAAGATTTCACTTCTTGACTCTTAACACCTCTCCTCTTCACACTAGGTCTGTCTCTGCCCCTCCATTCCCTCCCAGATACACACATGGGCTCTGTCAAGCCAGCACTGGCCCATCCTACCCTTGCACAGTTGATGTCTTAAGACCGGGAGCAGAACTTTACAGTTAACCTGAATAAATTTTGTCTTGTTTCTTTCAGCAACTCCTCCTGCTGTGTATCATCTTTTCTTAGGTCCTTATTTATTATTCAGCCTATTAGCTATTTTCCTGAGCCTTGTTTCCATTCATTCATTCATTCATTCACTCATCATATATTCCCTGAGCACCTGTTCTGAGTCAAGCTCTGTGCTGAGGGCACAGAAATGAGTGACCTGTCTCTACCCTTGAGAATCTCTGGCAAAGGAGGAAACATGCAGGTAAATAGCTGATGACAACTCAATGGGCTGAGTGTGACTGTAGAGAAGAATGGCGGTGCTCAGCTCATAGAGTGGCACTTGGACCAGACAAGAGGGCCAGGGAAGGCTTCTGGAGGAAGTGACGTGGCGTGAGATCATAGGGGATGACCAGATGATTGTATCATTGGATCTGACACACGAGCCGTCTACATCTTCCTCCAAGTTGTTAGTGATCATGGGGACGAGACCAAGGCTAAGCCTTGCTGCAACCAGGAAACCACTTCCACCTGAAAGAGAAAGTCACCCTGAGGAATACCTGCGTGCTCTAAAAGACTGCTGAGAGCTCATGTGGGGCCTTAGTGCAAGTGAGAATTCGAAAAGGGCAGCCCTCAGCAGCCTCAGTACTGCTCCCTCTCTCCACCCACCCCCAGTGTGGTCTGGTGCTCTGCTTCTCTTCCTCTTTCATCCATACGCATGGATGCCTCCCTTTAAGCTGGTGTTGGAGGAGAGGGCATGTGACTAGCCTGCAGTCCCCAAGCCAGCCAAAGATAAAAAGAGGCTGACATTCAGGGCCCTGGATTTGGGAGTATCGGGCAACGGATTTCTGTTCAGAACCTACGCGATTCCTGCCACAAGGAACTTACCGCTCCTCAAGCTTCCAACTAAACTCAGTTCTCAAGCTCTGTATCGAAGCTGAAGTTCAGTTGGCCGATTCTTTATTAAGGAAACAGCAGCCCCTGCTGTCACTCCGGGTAGAGCTTATGACCTGAGCTGTGCTCCGAGCGGGAGGAGGATTTTATTTATACATCCACCACGACATTTCTGGAAAGGAGTCCAGCCAGACCACTGTCCACTGCCTTTATTTGTTTGCTCATCTGCTTTATTTCAAATGAACTCGGGCTGAGGATTTGGGGATACCATCTGATCTATTATTATTATTATTAATTATAATAACAGCAATGACCAATTATTGAACACTTATTATGTGTTAAGCACTTACATGCAATTTTTTTTTTTTTTTGCGGTACGCGGGCCTCTCACTGTTGTGGCCTCTCCCGTTGCAGAGCACAGGCTCTGGACACGCAGGCTCAGCGGCCATGGCTCACAGGCCCAGCCGCTCCGCGGCATATAGGATCTTCCCGGACCGGGGCACGAACCCGTGTCCCCTACATCAGCAGGTGGACTCCCAACCACTACGCCACCAGGGAAGCCCTTACATGCATTATTTTGTTTAATCATCTCAACAATAAAGGTTATTATTCCCACTTTGCAGATTAGAAGCTGAAAACATTGATCACTTGGTATAATTATTTTTTATTTAACAATTTAATAAGAATAATTTAATAAGTATTTATTCATTTATTCACTCCACAATTTGTATTTAGCATCTATTTAGTACCACAAGGAATAAGGCACTGCCTGTGCCTTCATGAAGTAACGACAGAGTAAGGAGGGGGAACAAGAGGAGAAAAGAACTAATATTGATTGGGCATCCACTCTGTGCCACTCCACTCAATGTTTTTAATTGCACTATCTCATCAACTCTTCCAACAATCCTGTGAAGTAAGTGTTTATATATCCATTTTACAGATGAGAAAAACTGAGTCTCAGGGAGTTCAAATGACTTGACTATGTCTGTACAGCTGGTTGGTGGAGGAGCTAGGATTTAAACTCATTTCTCCCTGATGCCAAAGCCCTACTTCTTGTGAGTATATATTCAAAGAAATGCTGTTTTTTTTTTTAAAAAAAAAGTTTATTAAGGCATAAGAAGGGGTCAGGAAGGTGAAATGAACAACTCTGCCCAAGGGCAGGCAGATAATTCACTAAAACAGTTGGTGATCTTTGAGTTCCATTGAACATTCATTTCCTCAGTCATCCAAAGAGCCAGAAAATGTTTACTGAGCACCTAGTTGTGCCAGACATTTTACGGAAACCAGGGAGATGATGGACAAGCTAGTATGATGTTATCTGCCTTCATAGGGATGCGATATCAGGGGATAAGGGAGGTCTAGCATTAAACAATGCAACTCCCAGCAAACTCTCCAGTTGGGATCAGGTGCTAGGAAGCAAGAGAAATAACAGGTGTCACAGAAGTACAAGGGGTGCCCTAAGTGAGACTGAGGTGTGTTGGGAAGCCTGGATGAGGAATTCACATTTGAGCTGCCCCAGAAGGCCATGAGCAGAGGCTACATAGAGAGAGAGGATGTAAGAGCTGCCAGGCAGAAGGGAGAGCACATGGGAAGATTCAAGGCAGGGAGCAGCTAGGAGCACGGAGTTTGTGAAAAGGAGAGATGGGAAGGAAGGTGAGGCTGGGGAGGGGGCGAGGATCACAGGAAATCAAGCCAGGTTAAGGGTTGGGCACGTATGTCTGGAGTAGGGCTTCTCAAACTAGCTGCAGGAAACAAAAGTTCTGTTTTTGTTTCTCTGGTCTCTCATATACCAACACTTTTGTAAAATACAATAAAAATGAAAATTAAAAAAGCAAACATACACAAAATAATGGCATAAACTTATGATTACCAGATTCGATGGACCTAAAACGGCTCTGTCAAATTGCTGTTTTTCTACTTGTCTCACTGTGGACCAGTTACAGTTTGCAAACTGGCACCTGTTGCGGATGCTTCCCATGCGAAGCACTGCTTAGAGCCTCAGGGAGCCATTGTATCTGTTTCTGGAAGGATAAGTAACATTCAGCCAGGGGAGAATGAGAAAACTACGAGAGGAGGGCCTTGAGGGCAGAGGCAGAGCCATGGAGAGCAACCTGACGTGTTTGGGGAACGGCAGAGTATGGGGTAGGTGGGCCGAAGGGGTGAGAGGCGAGGTTGGCAAGGAGGCTCAGGTCTGGGAGGCTTCCTTAGCTTTGGTGAAGAGATGAGCAGTTAGAACTGCACTGAGCAGACCCTAAATAGCAAAAGCTGCTGGCAGGGTCATTGCTCTCTTTTGAGTGGTGTAAAGCAGCCATGGGCAGTTCTATGTGCATGAATCATCATGGTTTGCGCACCTGATCGCCAACCTCAGCATTCTCCCTCCACACACACACACACACACAAAAGTAAGAAAGAAAAACAAAGCACCTGATTGGATCAATACTTAAGTCAAGGCAACCATTTATAATTTGATTAGAATGCTTAGAAATGCAATCACTGAAGATCTTTAACCAGTAGGAGTGGCCTATACTTCATAGTAACTATTTGACTCAATCTCGGGTATTAGAATTATTCATTTAATCATTCCGAAAAAGAAAAAAAGAAAAGAAAAATCTAAGTGTAATAGAAATCGCTTCCATTTCCAAGCCCTGGGTACAAATGTTTTTCACACTATATTCACAAACATAGTGAAGCTCAGAGCAATTCCATAGGGTCCCGACATTCACACAACTAAGTAAATGGCAGATGTAGGATTCCAGCCCAGAACGTGCACTTCTTCCCACGGTTCACACACCTCTGGGCTCAGTCACACTGCCATGCTTGTCAAGTGGGAGACAAGGGACCTGGTGGGTAGGATGGGTGGTTCAAGGGCCCCAGGGCAGGACTGGGAGGGCTGTTGGGGAAATATTCCATATCTTAACACATTTTCCTTTGCTGGGTCACTGGGGTTGGTGGGGGTATTCAAAAGCAATGATAAACTATCTTTTAAAATGTTTGGTTGGAGTAGAAATAGAAAACAACCTAAATGACTGCTTTAGGGAAACACTGAAATGCAAAGGAAAGATGATACAGAAGGGGTGTAAGGGCTGCAAAACTGGTTGTTTAAACATTACCTAGAAGACCTTTCAGATGGAAAATCTGATATCTCCTTAAAATTGCTAGAGTGACCCTTCACTGAACATGTGCTCAGTGCCTTACCTGTATTATCTCATTCAATCTTCACCATGACCCTAGGAAGTAGGTTTGAGTCCAGTCATCCCTTGGTATCCCGGGAGGACTGGTTCCAGGACCCCCTGCAGATACTGAAAATCCAAAGATGTTCAAGTCCCTTATATAAAAATATGTAGTAAAATCTGCCCTCCGCACCTCCGGGTTCCCGTGTGTAGATCCAGAAGGCTGACGGTATTCCCGTTATACAGATGAAAAAACTAAGTTCAGGGAAGTTAAGTGAGTTGCTCAGAGACACAGAGCTAGTGAGTGGAGAACCCAGAATTTGAACCAGAGGCTGAACTTTCAAACTCAATGAGGCCTGTCTCTCATGCTGATGAGAGACTGCAAGCTTTGGCCAGTGAAGTGGAGGTGAGACTATCTTTGGAAGGCAGCTGGGGGATTCCCTGGGACCCCTGATGCTGGGAGTGCTGGTCCCTGTGTGTCTGAAGTGGGGGCCCTCCTTCTGGCACCAAATAGATGGAGGTCCCATGGCTCTTCCTGAATGGCCTTTGAGAAATTATCTGGATGGACTCATGGGTGAGGTTTTCATTTCTTTCCACGTGATTCCTCAAACAGTTCTCACTCAGACATTGAACGTCCGAGGACAGCGGCTGAAGGCAGGTCGTGTTTTGCACAGGTGGGTCTCCCTTTCTAGCGGGTACAGGCCACAGCACCACAGCCCTATTCAGTGCACATAGCAAGTGGAATCCACTTGTGGGTTGAGATGAATTTGACCTCAGCACGGTGATAATAATGCTCTTCACAGACAGCATCGTGGCAGTGGGAATCATCCAGGACAAATCCGAAGAAGCAAATAGCAATCAGGGTCAGACAGGCTGTGAAATACCACCTCTGCTCTCACCCTAAAAACAGAGTCTCAGAGGGAACTTTTCAATTGAGGTGGCCGCCAACATTACACTCAGTTGCAACCAATCATTCCAGAGGTCTCTCTGCAAACTTCCTACAGAACTGACAACTGGGCTGAGAAGGTGGCCATCCTGACATTAGGAGAAAATGTTTGAAAATAAATCAACAAAGACTTGTTCTTCTTGAAGCTGCCATTGTAGAAGGCAGAAAGGCATTAAGAAAGCAAATTCGTAATAAATAAAACAATTACTGACTGTGGTAAGTTTGGGGAAGGAAATAAACTGGGTGATGAGTCAGAGAATAACTGGGGCAGTGAATCATTCGGGGTCCCAGTGGGAAACATTCAAACTGGGTGACTGGAGAGAGTTTGTAAAGAGACAGTTTACAAAGGTGTGGGAAAGATTGGATAAAGAAGAAAGCTATGGGGTAGTAGCACCACGGCTAGAAACGGCACCATTTCTATCCATAGCCTGAAGGGGCAAGGGGAGAAGGCAGTTACCAGAACCTGGAACCAGAGGCCATTTTAGAGGATGATCGACAGCAGTTGTGACCTTTGGAAGCAGAAGTGACACCACCACCTTCAATGACCCAGCACACAGGGAGCAGAAGTAATAAATAGGACCTAACATCAGAAATATCATTTGATGAAGCAATTGACAAACGATTAATCTCCAAAATTTACAAGCAGCGCAATATCAAAAAAAACCACAAACAACCCAATCCAAAAATGGGCAAAAGACCTAAACAGACATTTCTCCAGAGAAGGTATACAGACTGCCAACAAACACATGAAAGGATGCTCAACACCACTAATCATTAGAGAAATGCAAATCACAAGTACAATGAGGTATCACCTCACACCGGTCAGAATGGCCATCATCAAAACATCTACAAACAATAAATGCTGGAGAGGGTGTGGAGAAAAGGGAACCCTCTTGCACTCTTGGTGGGAATGTAAATTGATACAGCCACTATGGAGAACGGTATGTAGGTTCCTTAAAAAACTAAAAATAGAGCTACCATATGACCCAGCAATCCCACTACTGGGCATATACCCTGAGAAAACCATCATTCAAAAAGAGGCATATACCACAATGTTCATTGCAGCACTATTTACAATAGCCAGGACATGGAAGCAACCTAAGTGTCCAGTGACAGATGAATGGATAAAGAAGATGTGGCACATATATACAATGGAATATTACTCAGCCATAAAAAGAAACAAAATTGAGTTATTTATAGTGAGGTGGATGGACCTAGAGTCTGTCATACAGAGTGAAGTAAGTCAGAAAGAGAAAAAAAAAATACTTTATGCTAACACATATATATGGAATCTAAAAAATTGGTTCTGAAGAACCTAGAGGCAGGACAGGAATAAAGACGCAGACATAGAGAATGGACTTGAGGACACGGGGAGGTAAGCTGGGACGAAATGAGAGTGGCATGGACATATATACACTACCAAATGTAAAATAGATAGCTAGTGGGAAGCAGCCGCATAGCACAGGGAGATCAGCTCGGTGCTTTGTGACCACCTAGAGGGGTGGGATAGGGAGGGTGGGAGGGAGACGCAAGAGTGAGGGGATATGGGGATATATGTATACATATAGCCGATTCACTTTGTTATACAGCAGAAACTAACATACCATTGTAAAGCAATTATACTCCAATAAAAATGTTAAAGAAAAAAAAAGAAAGAAAGAAATATCATTTGAGGGGACTTCCCTGGCAGTCCAGTGGTTAAGACTTCGCCTTCCAATGCAGAGGGTGCTGATTCGATCCCTGGTCGAGGAGCTAGGAGCTAAGATCCCACATGCCTCTTGGCCAAAAAACATAAAAGAGAAGCAATATTGTAACAAATTCAATACAGACTTAAAAAAAAAAAAAGAAATATCATTCGGTGGAAACACTTTGATACTTCACTTCTAAGATGGATTTCCCTGGATGTGAGGCGTGACAATGGCAGGTGAGGGAGAAGAGATGGCCAAGCACAGAGCAGCAATGGCTCAAGACCCCACTGTAATCCCACAGTAAACCACACTCTTCAAGTGCAGTTGCTTTGCAGACACCCTGCGATTTGGCCATTGAAAAGGGGCTATTTGCATACCAGGTCAGCCGAGGAACTCTTGTCAGCCTGGAGGGAGGTGGTCTCTGGACCTTGATCGATGACCTTGGGCTAGCCACTTAGTATTCCCAGGCCTCAGTTTCCTCATTTGTATACAGGGGGCAGTAGGCTTAATGATTTCTAGATACCAGGCAAGGCTGTACAGAGGAAGAAGCACAGGCTTTGAAGCCCAGCAGCGTGAGTTCAAGTCCCTCTATACTACTAGCTGGGCGACCTTGGACACACCATATCTCTGGGCCTCAGCTTCGCTACCTGGCAAGTGGGGATGACAGTGTCCACCCAGGCCAATCACGACGTTTAAACACTGTATGTAAAACCTCTAGCATTTTGTGCAAAGAATAGGAGCTCCATGCATGTCTATTCCTGTCCTTCAAGGCAACATGTCATAAGCACCGAGACCACAGCCTCTGAGGTAGATTGGGTTTGAATCTGGCTCTACCACTTTCTGGTCAGGGACCTTGGGCAAGTCATTTAATCTTTCTAAGCCTCTGCATCCTCATCTTTAAAACAGGAAAGAAAAGATACTGCCTGCCTTTATAGGGTTGTTGTCAGAATCAAATGAAATAATGTATATTCTGCACTTTGAATATCTTCCCTCATCACCAACCCTCGTCCCTTCAGCTGTAATATTCTGCAGCTGTACATAACATTACAAAGAGCTTTCCAGAATGTCGTGTGTGAGATTTTCCTCAGTACTTTTAGTTCAAAAAAGTTACATGGGTTTGGTTAAATATGGTACCGTCAGAATTTTCGCTATAATTGGATTGAAGCCATATGCTGAAATCTACCTTGCTTTGCCCTGGGTGACATGCATCCAAGACGACAGTCGATGTGCCCAGCAAAGATGGCACCAGAAGAAAAGAATCTGCATTTGCCTCAGATCCCCAGAAGGCCACCAACCAAAGGGGAGCTGCTGCCAACCCTCCGCATCTCCATTTATTGCCCTAACTGCTTTCTCAGACCCCTGGTGTGGCATGGTATGAAGCAAAAGAAATTGTAGCCACTAAGAAGGGAGCTGCTAATTTAAATGTATAGTTTGGCAAAGTGAGCGCCTCTAAAGAGCTCTGAGGGAGATAAAGGCAGCTTCTGTTTGGAGGCTGGAGTCAGGAGGGTTGTTAACTGCACTTTAGGGCCAAGCGTTGCTATAGCAACAAATGACGTAGGGGCAGTTTTGACAGACTGTTTATTTGAAAGAGTTTACATGATAAGAATAACTTGAGTTCTTTCCGGAAGGGATAACATAAGGACTTTTTTCCCTCTTAAACATAAGGACATTTGAAGGCACATTCTTTTTCCAAAGCTGCAGAATAAGTGGGGGAAAAGATTGGTAGGTTTTGTGCAAAAATATTAGCAGTTATAGTCCTTATGTGGAGAGATTACAGGTGATTTTTTGTTTTACTTTTGGGGCACTTTTCTGAGTCTTCCACAATGGTGTTGGTTTTGTAACTAGGAAAATTTTACATTAAAAATAATATATTGACTATGATAAGACATAAGCCTGGAAATATTAGAAAGCTCGGGATGAAAATGGGGGTGGGTGTCCGTGGACCGAAAGAGGGTTGAGCCTGGACTTGGGGGAGGAATGGCCCACAGGGACTTTACAATACTACTGACCCTTGGCCTGGGGTTCCCTGGCTTTGACTCTGGGCAAGCACCCCAGGGGTAAGTGAGTGACAGGTTGACATTTTGCTGAGGGGAGAATTCGAATCCTGCTGTCCTGGGGATGGAGTAAGGGAGCTGAGCTCCCCCTTCATCACATTCATCACCACTTGACTTTGCAGCACATATGAGGCAATTCTCCTAAGATAAAAACCATATTTCATTGCGAAAAGTGGCCATCAAGTAATGGGGGAAAAAAGTCAGTGGTCAATGTGTGACGTGAGAGTTTACCCAGGAATGTCATGACTGGAGGGAAATGAGATTTGAAAGACATACTGTGCAGATATTTATTTTTATATTGTGAATTAGGCAATTTGTGAAGATCTTGAGATGTTTTTCTCTAAGATGCTTTTTCCAGGGACTGATGTAATTGTTTGTGAGGTGAGAGTGGGGTATTGAGGGGGCAGGGAATTTCAGGGGAGAAAAATCTAAGACAGCAAAACTTTCAGCATGCATTTATCGAGCTCCTTATGTATACCAGGCATTTATTCTAAGGAACTCATAGTTATGCAGTAAATATTTAAGCAACAATAATATGCTATACTATGTTCATAAACAATATAACATGATTGTGAAGGGTTGCAGAATATGCCACCCCATAATATGCCTTTTTGGCATAAGGATTATTTTGAGCTGATTATTTTTGAGAAACTGCAGACACAAGAGAAGCTCTTAAACAGAGTAGAAGTTACCCTTGTGTAAGGGACATTTACATTTATAAAGGACGTATCTATTTGTAGGCATCTCCGACCCTGTACCAGGAAGAGGAGGATAACTCTAAATCAGAAGAAACTCTGGTCAATGGAGAAGACACTGACTTAAGTCTGTATAGCAAACCTTACTCCTGTTTGCTGTGTCTTTCCTGGGAACTTCTCATAACCAGCCTCTCTTCCTCTCCCCATCTTTCTTTTGTCTTTAGTGGAAGCTGGTATTTAAGGTAGAGGCTTGGACCATCTCAGGGAGTTACTCAGTTTCTCTGGGTATCTCCCATGTATACAAAAGGAACACATGTTGTTAAAAGCAAGACAACAGGCTTAAAATGGAATTGCTTATGCTAAGCCCTGAACCCATAAAGCTGAGGCTTGACTTAGTGAAATTACTGTTTTGCCTCTCCCAGAAAAGGAATCTTAAACCAGTCGATCAGGAATCACCTGATCGGCACTAGTGAGGTCATCTGCCCGATAGACCCCTGCCAACCCCTAAAGGAAAGTAACCTTACAGTAACCAACCCACTTCTTTGCCTAGTATAAAGTTCTTGCTCCTGCTCCCTTCTGCCTATAAAAGCCTTTCATTTTGTACAGCTACTCAGAGCGCCTTTCTCTCTGCTGGCTTGGGTGCTGCCTGATTCATGAATTGTTGCATAAAGCCAGTAAGATCTTTAAAATTTACTCCGTTGAATTTTGTTTTTTAACCATTTTAATAAACTTCTGTTTGTTTTTCTCTTGTAATAAAATCTGTCTTTTATTACAGGGAGTTGTAGCCAAGAACTTAGAAGGGTAGAGAGAAAACTATTTTTCCTCTCCCACAGTGTATAAAACCACAGGTTTGGATTCAGATTTACATCTTAATCTGGTTCTGCAAATAACCAGCTGTGTGACTTTAGCCATTTGCTCAGCTAACAGAAAAAAGCCACATGGCCAGGATTTGAACCCATGCCTATATGATCCCAGAGTCCTGGGTTTCTTAGATCAAAAGGTTTCAATTGGAAAGACTTGTTGCTTTCTGGCACGTCCTCAGGCTCCTCTGTTGCATCTGGATATCTGTCTGGCTCCAGCTGCAGTTCTGGCTAGGCAACATTCTTCCCGCAGCCTCCTGTGCCCCAGAATCCAGGCTATGGGACACTGTTTGCTTAGGTTCTCCTACTTGTCTCCATTTTTAATTTTGTCAGAGCCGTGAATTAAGCAGGAACCAGATACGATTTATTAATTCCATTCCTACCCCATGATCATGCCCAGAGGCTTGTAGGCACACACTGTAAATCACAAAGAATAATAATAATAATAAAAAAGAGCTCTCTGTTGAAAGCTGCCTTAGGGGACATCTGTCAGCTTGTCAGGGACTCCCAGAGAGCCAGCTTCCTCTTTCCTTATTCCAGAATAAACCACAGGAAGAGGAGTGTGTAAGCGACAGGAATTTCGAGGCCAAATGGAGAGACATTCCCAGCCCCATCTGCCTTCTTGACTAGCCATGAAACCTTGCCCCTTGTTTTCTACAAAAACAGGGAATTATAAACTAATGTGCCAAGCCCTTTGTAAAGATGTTCAGATGCAATCTTCATAACAGCCCAATTAAGTAAATACTTAAATTATCCTCGTTTTACATATGAGGACATGAATACTCAGAAAGGATAAGTAACTCTAGGATGTGCAGCTTATAAACTGAGGAGCTAAGGTTTAAATTCAAAGACACACGATTCCAAAGCCTATGCTTTTTTAACCACACTAGACTACTAGAAACTTCTAGATCCTTCTTGAAAGTCCTTTTCGAGTCTCCCAGCAAAAACTCCCAAACTGTGGTCCTGATGCAAGAGAGAATTAGATCAGTGAGAATGTTGTTTTAAAACACACAGTGACCTCCAACTGGCTCCCTTCCATGAGAGACTGGTGAAAGTTTCTTATTCACTCAACAAACCCTCCTGGTCCCCACTCTGAGCCAGGCACTGGACTAATTACTGACAATACAGGGACAAATAAGGCCCAGGCCTCAACAAGCTAGCAGGAAAGACAGACAAGGAAACAAATACAGTAAGCATTTTAGGGTGTTCTCAAGAAGTAGGGGATACATTGAGAGTACATGGGAGAGATGAATTCCTGGGTAAATATCCCCATGGGATCTCAGAGACACTGCAGGGGAGTAGTAGTCATATGGCCCTGCCACTTCCCAGCTGAATGATCTCTAGCCCAAGACTAAACCGCTCTGAGCCCATTTTTGTCCTCAGGTGTACAATGGGGACAATGCTATTTTGCAAGGCTCTAACAATAAGGAGATAATGCAGGCCACGCTTAATGCTCCTGACCCTCCAGCACCGTGTATCACTCATCACCAAGTCCATGTTAATTCTATCCCCTAAACACTCTCTGATTTCATTTCCATCTTTCTGCACACCATTTTAAACAAGGTATTGCCAACTTTCACACGGACTATCAACTAGACTCTTAACTGGACTTCCTGAGCCTATTCTTTCCCTCTTTCAATCTGTTCTCCATCATGAAGCCAGGGCCATCTTTCCAAACCACAAATATGATCTTATCAACCACCACCATTCCCAGTCTTTACCTGTCTAAGAGCCCTTAGTAGCTTCCCATGGGTTTCAGGAGCGACTGCATTCCTCCACACAACCTCCATGGTCTGGCCTCTGCCCCTTCTCCCATCTCTTCTTGCCCTAGGCATCTCCTTGCTCCCTGCTCTCTAGCCTTGCTGGACATTCTTTCAAGCCCTCTCATGCACTAAGCTGTCTTCTGATGCAGGGCCCATGAACAGGCTGTTTCCTCAGCCTGGAATGTCCTTCTCTCCTTCTGATCTCAGCCTGAATGTCCCTACCTCAGGGACACTCTTCCTGAAAGCTGCCCCCAACACATGGCATGCCCCTAATTAAATCGAGCTGTTTGTGGATTCCAGTCTGTTTCTTCCTCCAGACCACGAGCTATCCATGTCCACCAGCAGACCAGCAAGAGACCTGTCAGTTTGGGCTCACCCTTATATGCCTAAAACTTGGTGACTGACACACAAGAGATACTCAAGAAAGAATTGTCACATGAATGCATGCACGGTACTCCGATAAGTTTACAAAAATGTGTTTCTTTTCCCTTGCCTAGGGCTTCTTATACATGCAGTTCAAAAAAAGTTGCTCTTGTTTTGTGGCTCGTTTAATGAAATGAACGATGTGTCAAGAGTCCTCAACAGTTGCAGACTCCTAGAATTTCTCCCTGTACAAGAGATGGTCGGCAGAGGGCCCCACAGGAGCAATTATTGAAGTCAGGTCAGTGAAAATAGCAGCTGCTGGGAGACAGCAGACCCTGTCCCCAAGTCTGTCTCTCCTTGAACCACTCAGACAGAACACCACCAGCAGGCTGCACACTGCTGTGGGCTCTGACCCACCGTGTCCAAAATCCTTTTGATCTAGCCTCAAGAAACATAGGAAGACATAGGGCAAGAGATCAGAGGCCAATGTAAATTATTCGAACACAAATTCACTACTCGCTGCTTAATTTGTCAGTTTCACGGTAAAGAATTTGTAATCAAGAGCTCGCCCTGTTGGTTAGATTCATGCATGAGTGTTAGGGGATATTTGCTTTCTATGGGGGCCACTTTTCACTTTGCCAGTCAGTAGTTTTATTTCCATTTTAATTTTCAGAGCATCTGCCCCCCAGCAACAGCCTGCGATTTGGAATTCATGGCTCTGTTGTGTGTTTATGCACTGTGCTTGCTTGTAATTGACAAATTTAAATTCTGGTCATATTTCATTTATTACACAGACCCGGGGAAAAACCTTCGGTGAAAACCTCATTACAGCGAAAGTGCCACAAGGTAATTGCTACGAAAGAACTCCTGCCTCAGCAGGGCTGAATATTTCATCCACCCATAAAATGATTATGCTGACAAGATTCTGAAAAATAATAAAATCTGTTTAATAAAAAAGAAGCAAAATATCAGTGTTTTTACACACAAAGTATTAAAACATCCTTCATTTTGGACAGATCCTAAGTCATTTGATTTTTATTCAAATGATGGTCCGCAGCCCAGAGGGTTCTTTTATCAGAGTTTCATAATCCTTCCCACACCACACGAGGCTGCTCTGAAGCTCTCAGGCGTGCTGTTGCCTTCTAGGACAGCCATGAGTGTGCTTTTCATTGCTCTCTTGGATGTTTGGTCTGTGCGCCAGGATGAATCAGACAGCAGAAAAAAACTAAGAATATTCAGTGTTCGGATTCTGTGGTTCATCCACTTTCTCCTTGGCCCCCATGGGAACTGTCCCTCCATCAGAGGGCTTTAGAAGCCACGAAGGTGTGACTTCCACGTCAGAACTTTGCTGAGGGCCCAACAGAGTGACGGACGCTGATGCACACCCTGGTTTCTCTGACTCTACAGGTTGCTACTGTAGCAGGCCAACCCCTTCATTCAGTCACTGGACCAAGATTTATTGAGCACTAACTATGTTCCAGGAATCGTGCTAGGCACAGAGGACAATCATAGGCAATGAGTAGACAAGGGTGAGCACAGTGATAGTTTCTTGCCCTTATAAAAGATATGTAGTCATAGTGAAAGAGACCAACCCAAACAAAACTGAAAAGTAAAGAGAAACATAAATTTAAAAAGTACAATTTAAATCAAGTATTATATGGAAACAAATAAGGGGCTGAGAGAGAGGATGGGGTGATATTAGAGGATGGCCTCTCTGAACCCTAAAGCGTAAAAAGAAACCAGTTTGGGAGGGTCAGAAGGAAACAACTGCAAAACAGTTGTCAGCATGTTCTAGGACTGAAAGATGTATGAGACAAACAGAAACCGGAGCTCATAAGGCCTTATAGACCAGAGTCAGGAGCTCTGTGCTTCTTCCAAAGTGGACTGTAGGAAACCGCTGGAGGATTTGGAGCAGGAGATGCCATGATCTAATTTACCTTTTATAAAGCACATCCACCTGTAGTGTGCAGAGCGAGCAGATCATGGGGGCAAAAGCAGCAGTGGGAAGCCAGTAGGGATGCTATAGCAAGCAGCACAGGCCGGGGTAGAGGGGTGGGGGCGGGGGATGGTTTCCAAGACCAGGGGAATGGCAGCAGGGCTAGCAGTAGGGAGTTTTTTAGCACAAAGAGTTACGTATTGAAATGTAAATATTAAAGAAAATCATGTAAAATCTCAGACCTTAGCACTGGAATTTACATTATGTTGGCAAGTGAAACTGGAAGCAGACAAACAAAAAGGCTAGGAAATAGAAGAAATAAAGACCTGAATTAGAAAGCACCTGAAGCTGGAATATCCATCTCCTTCCTCCCCCCTCCCAGAATCAAGCAGACCTTGTGAGTCTCTGTTTCCCGGGGAGGGGGGGAGCTTCTGCCCCAAACACTTAATTAGAAATGAAGTGGACCTGATATATGCCTGAAAATTACATACATACATGTATACATATAAGATCTTACGGAAAAACTCGAACGAACTTTTTGGCCAGCCCAATGTGTGTGTGTGTGTGCGTGTGCGTGTGCGTGTGCGTGTGTATAATTTTATATACATTTATATATATTTTATATACATATATACGCATAAAATTTTCAAAAATGACTGAATTCTGGCATCAGTAGCCAAAATAAATTTCAACTATGGTCACACATTTAATTTATGTAGAAAATACTCAATGAAGCCATAAGCCAATATTCCTCAAAATATGGTCCATAGTTCCCCTAGGTTAGAATGGAAGAGGAGGGATTTAAAATGCAGATTTAGGGAGCCCCAGCTTAGATTTACTAAATCAGAGTCATTGGGGAGAGCCTTGGAATCTGCATTTTCACTAGCTCCCTAAGTAGTTTTTCTACACTGTAAAGTCTGAGAAGCTCTGCCTCAAAGTGACTGATATTTTAACATGGTGAGAAATGCCCTGGAGAGTTTAAACCATAGAGAAGATGGGTTGGGACTAAAGTTACAGCTAGGCTAAATAAATAAATGCAAAAAAGTGAAATCACCCATAAATCTCACTACGCAGGGATAATCATTAACATTTTGGTGTTTATTCTTCCAAACTTGTTTTCATGCACATATACATTTTTTTCATTTAAAAAAAGTGAGTGCACACTTAGAGTCTATTGTAATTGACCTCATGAACATAATACTTTTTTTTTTTCATAAAGGCACTCATTTTTCATTACATGGCTGGCTGATGAGAGTGAGGTGTGGGCATTGGGGGCAACGCCCAGAGGGAGAAACACCTGATCAGGATCTATGTCTTTAATAAACCTGGGAAGTATTGTTGGGAGATGGAGGGCTGACATGATAGAATTAGAAACACATTTTATTTAGGGACAGAGAAGGTTTTCCCTGATTGATGGATCTCTGAAAATAAATCCAACTTGTGTCATGAATATGCCTTGCTGGATGAAGGCATTTTCTGAAAAGCCAAGTGCAAAGAGTTTTCAGGCAAACAGGCATAGCAAGCAACTGTCAAAAACAGCACCATGTCGAATACTGTCGGCTTTTGTCCATCTTTTGTCGGCTTTCTCAAAGACGCATCTTCTTTCTTGGGTTACAAGAATGTTGAAGGAAGGAGGGAGACAAATTCTGGCACAGTAAGTGTCTGCATTTTATTATTTTAGACATCAAGTTGGAAAACCTCAATATTTTCTTGGCTTCCATACCTACTGAATCTACAAGCCTTCAGACTGCTTTTCTTTTCATGGTTGTAGTGTTTGGGGCATAGAATTGCCAGATTTAGCAAATAAAAGTACAGAATTCCCAGTTAAATTTGATTCTGAGATAAACAAATTTTTAATATAATTATGTGCTGTACAATATTTATAGTAACAGGACATTTATGGTAAGGACATATTTATAGTAACAAAATTATCTGTCACTTACTTGCAATTCAGATTTAACTGGATGTCCCATATTTTATTGGCAACTCTATTTGGGTAGCTTCCTATTTCAGAGGGAAATGTTGACACAGAACTTTATCTTTTGCCCAGTTTTATTGAGATGTAACTGACATATAACATAAGTTTAAAGTGTACAGTGTGATGATTTGATACATGGATATATTGTGAAATGTTTACCACAATAAGGTTAGTTCACCCACCCTTCAGTTCACACAATTACCATGTTGTTGCTGTGATGGGGAGAACAGTAAAGCTCTACTCTCTTAGCAACTTTCAAGTATACAATACAGTGTTGTTAACTGGAGTGCCATGCTATACATTACATCCCTGGAACTTATTCATCTTATAACTTAAAATTTGTACCGCCTGACCAAATTTTCCCATTTTCCCCACCACTCAGCCTCTGGTACCACCATTCTACATTCTGTTTCTGTGAGTTCAGTGTTTTTAGGTTCCACATATAAGTGATAACATACGGTATTCATCTTTCTCTGTCTGAAAGGTGAATTATGCTGATTTCACTTAGCATAATATCCTCAAGGTCCATTCCTGCTGTCACAAATGGCAGGATTTTTACATAAAGTAATTTCTTAATTAGAAATCAAAATATTTTAGTTAATGCAGTGATCCATGTGGATTTCTGTTAATAACCTCTTTCTAAAGTTCAGAAGTGTTTCAGAGAAAAAGAAAATGACTCGGTCCAAAATGTAATCTCAGCTGCTATGGAAGACAGAAGGCAGCTAATCCAACTTCCACTTCAGACCAGAGGCAGAAGCCATGCACTGTCTTCCTTCCTTCCTTTATGTGATTGGCTATGGCGAAAGCATTGGCTGTTCTTTTCTTTTTTTTTTTAATTTTTGAATTTTATTTTATTTATTTTTTATACCGCAGGTTCTTATTAGTTATCTATTTTATAATATTAGCGTATATATGTCAATCCCAATCTCCCAATCCATTGGCTGTTCTAATGAGCGAGCACACAGGTCATGTTCCTCAGGGAATGATCCAAGCACATGCTCATTACCTCCCAAATCTGTGTACACAGGAGTTGCACAAAGCAATATTCAGAAGGGAGTTGATGCTCCAGCAGGAAGCCAGCCCTAGGCACAGAGACCAGCTCTTGTAATTTACCATGAGCTGTGGGAGGATGGGAATGGGAACTCTGAGAACAAGGGGAAGATGTGAGATAATTTACTCAATTCGTTTTCCTGGAAATGAAGACTTTATGTCAAGAATTTGTAATAAAACTAACTGAGGCACTCACACTCAGCTCCATAAAATGCTTAATCACCTTGTTGTTCTCTAACAGCGTTTTTCTTTATGGGAGAATTTACCAGCTTTTTAATCTCCTTTATTTGATTAACATTAGAATCAACAATAGCAACCAGTGTTGGGTTTCAGTAAAGTGTTGTATTTGCAAACTTATTAAGGAAGATAGATTTTTTTAAAACATCTTTATTGGAGTATAATTGCTTTACAATCGTGTGTTAGTTTCTGCTTTATGACAAAGTGAATCAGCTATACATATACATATGTTCCCATATCTCTTCCCCCTTGTGTCTCCCTCCCACCCTCCCTATCCCACCCGTCTAGGCAGTCACAAAGCACAGAGCTGATCTCCCTGTGCTATGCGGCTGCTTCCCACTAGCTGTCTATTTTACATTTGGTAAGAAGATAGATTTTTTTAGGGCCTCATCTATAACAGTCTCAAGCCTTAATTAGCAAATCATGCTTTTAAAGTTTTATGTTCTTAGGGGAAAAAAGACGGAATCTATAGTAACTTGAAGAGGGAAAGCACTACAGTAAGTAGTCATCATTGTTCTAAGACATTTTTATGGAGGAAAATACATTATTACAATCTATCTTTTTCTGACTTCAGATCTCTTTTTCCTTCTTATAACATTAATTTAGAAGAAACACAAAGTTAATTCTTTATTTTTAAAGGCTCATTAATGACTTTTTCCCAAGTACAGTAGTTTGAACATACTCATAAGAAGTGATCGGAACTATGGATGGGTAGAAGGTCTTCAGATTTAATCAAAAATCCTGTGAACAGAATCTTAGTCCACAGGTATTTGAGCTGAAGCAGGTCCTGCAAACACTTGCTGGACCCTGCGGATGAATGGATTCAGTGTTTTGGGGACAATGGGGCCCCAGAGACACCACATCCTACTCAGCCCCAGCCCCCA
The DNA here is from genome assembly GCF_963455315.2 of Globicephala melas. NCBI lineage: Eukaryota > Metazoa > Chordata > Mammalia > Artiodactyla > Delphinidae > Globicephala > Globicephala melas. Next base: position 145,120,076 of record NC_083316.1, read on the forward strand.
TCGTCACTTGATTTTCAGAATTCTCAGCCTCAATGCTATCTTAGCCCACCTACCTTTTTCACCCTACTTCTCTTAAACTCCTTCTTTTCTCCTGCTGTTATCTATGGGGAGTTTCCAAACACACATCCAGAATCATGCAGATCTGAGGTGAAGTTTTCACTAGTCTGCATCAGTGAAGGAGAGGCAAAGAGACACATCCAGTAAGATTTTTGTTAAGGTAGTCCTATTCCAAAATTATTATGATCTTCCTTCTTTTTCTGTCTTCCTTCCTTTTCTTTCTTCCTTCCTTTTTGATGTTAAATTATCTCTGCTCATATAAAACAGTAGTGGCAGTTATTTTTGTTTTGTTAATGATATCCTTAATTCAGAGAATAAATGTTGCTCACCCTATGTTGGTCACATATTTATATGCTCCTTTGTATATTAGTGTGTGTGTGTTCCAATTCAATAGTCTGTGAAGCTCAAATCATTTCAAAGCCACGGTGTACTTGTTTCCATCATGTTTCAAAAGATGGTGTCCTGGACTGGCAGACAACTTGGTACAATGAAAAGCACAGAAGGTTCTGGAGTCTCACAGACAGGGTCTGTGCTTGGAACTGAATCTGGTTCTTGTGGCCCCTGAGCAGGCACTAAGCTCTCTGAGCTCAAGCTTCACTTTCCATACAACGAGGGTGATAACAGCTACCTCAGAGAGTTGTCAGAAGATGAACACTTCTAACTTAATGTATAATATAGTGAATGCTGAAAGAATGTTGATTCCCTGGACTTCTGTGCCTCTTTTTGTCCCCCCCTACTCAGCACTTGGAGAAATAGATTAAAAAACGCTCAGTACACAAATCAGAAAAAAAGAAAATGCAAGACTCTGACGCTAGCAAGTGTCTACAGTTAAAATAGTGAGTGAAGGAAGCATTGGCAGAGAGACTAGTTGGAAATTGCAGAGTTGGGTAGGGTTAATTCTGGAAGACTCTTTCCAGGATTGAGGTGAGTTTTGAAGCCCGTTGAGTATGAAGAAGTCTTTTTTTTAAATTGAAGTATAGTTGATTTACAATATTATATTAGTTTCAGGTGTACAACGTAGTGATTCAGATTTGTTATAGATTATACTCCAATTAATAACTTAAGTTATTACAAAGTAATGGCTATATTTCTCTGTGCCGTATTCTTGTTGCTTATTTACTTTATGCATAGTAGTTTGTATCTCTTAATCCCCTACCCCTATCTTACACCACCCCTCCTCCCCTTTCCCCCCCTGGTAACCACTAATTTGTTCTCTGTGTCTGTGAGTCTCTTTCTGTTTTGTTTTATACATTTGTTTGCTTTCTTTTTTTAGATTCCACAAGCATAAAAGAAATCTTACACAGGGATGGTGTATTGGACAAAAGCTAATCCTACGTTCACCAACGTGTGGGATATATCTCACTAAGGATATGAGTGATGTTTTATATGGTACAGAGGCATTAAACAATGTTTAGTCACACTGTTAGAGTTATTCCCCATCCAACTCTTTCAATTCTTCTGACTACATCAAGAAGAAAGTCTCAGTTTGTACTAGACTATCTTTAACATTTCTCTAATACTTAATAACCCATTTTAACAAAGAATTTCAGGCTTCAGTATCGCAGCCATTGAGAAGCAAGAAATATCTAAATGATTAAAAATGTTTTATTTTCATTGTCTTTATTTTTCCCATTCCCTTCTGCTTAAATTTTATTTCATTCACATTGATGATATAAAAAATTTTAAGTAGATTTAAATGTTAAAGGGAAGTAAATTTCAAGCATTAAGGTAATAATGTAGGTGGTACACAGCAAGGGCAACCAATCATAACAGTGGCCCCATAATGAGCAAACTTTAGAAAACACTGATCAGGCCCGTGTCTCTCATAAGGAAACGGATGAGTAAAATGAGATTCAGAGAAAAGAAGTTACTCTTTTCCAAGATCACATAGCTAGCTATCCTTAGGACTGAGGTTCAGTCCTTCTGTGCCACTGTTCATTTATCTAACTCTGCATCAGACAAACTCTAGTGTTAAACTGAAGATAATTGGATATAAAATAAAAACAGACTATGTGTTGAAGGTTGTTGGGAAGGGACTGTTTGAAGAGGCTGATGAGTGTTATAAGGGAGACTTAGTGAAGGCAGACTTGTATAGAACCTGATGCTGGAGTGCATCAAGTCTAAGGCAATTCCCGAGGGTGTCATGACAGCGATTCCTCTTGGAATCCAGCAGAGATGGCTTGAATCCCAACTTCTCTACTTGGCAAGAGACCAGTATACACCTCTCAGCTCATCTGTACAGATTTATAGGAATGATAATAGCTAACATTTATGGGGCACATCATCTACCAAGCCCAATGTGATGCATTATCTCACTTAAGCTTCAAAAGAAGACAGAAAGCAGCTATTATTACCCTCGTAAGATAGCTGAGGACATCTACAGCTAAACCAGCAACGGAGTAGAATTCAAGCCCAAGCAGTTTCAGTCCAGAGTCTGACCTTAACCACAATCCTATTCTGTGAAAATTAAACACAAACAAGGGCTGCAAAGCACCTAGCCAGGTGCCTGGCACATAGGCGGCAAAATGCCTTTCAACTCTCCCTCTCTGCCCATGCAGTAGTGCTAGTCACATCCTGCTTGGCATCCAGAACCGTCTCTGCAGGGGCCTAGCCAGGGACTACAACTCCCAGGATGCACCAGGCGGAGAAACTGGCCAATCAGGAAGCCCGGTCTCATTTCCACTGCCGGGTCTCGCCACTTAGCAGCTAGAACTTTGGTGACGGCTGGCGCGGTGGGTACCGACGGGGTCAGTGTTGTGGGCTGCCCAGGGTTACCAGATTTTAAATAATCTTAATCCAGTTTTGGTGTGTGGGCTGGAGGTGAAGACCGTTGACATGTCCAGGCTGCCTCAGGTTCCATCTTCAGCCGCCAAGCGGGGCGGGTCGCCAGGTCTCCTAGCCCGTGGCTAAGAGCCCGGTTTCCTCAAAAGCATCGTCATCTGTTGGGTCGAGAAGGAGCGGTTGTCTGGGCGACTCCAGGGAGGGCCGGTGGTCAAGGCTGCTGAGCACGTTTCGCGTTGTCCTGAACAGGTTTGGGAGCCTGAGGACTGCGGAAACTTCGAGATTGCCTCTGGCTCCATCTTCAGGCCCCAGCCTGTGGACCCCTAAGGCGTGGGGCTCCTCACGCGTGCCACGCCGAGGAGGAGGACTTGGCCTTTAGAAGGCAAACTTAAGGGATAATAATCGCTCCTCAGGGTGAGGGCCTGGCCTCCTGGCCTCTGGCCCTGGGTTAGTGCCTAAGCTGCGTTCCTGCCTTCAGTGTGGTATCGTGGCCTCCGACCCCCTATTCCCTTGGCCCCCCGAGCCTGGTCTCCACTTCCCACCTCCTGGGGAAGCACTGTTTGACCAGCCTCTCCTTTCTCTGAGTGATATCCTGACCGAGCTCCCTGGGGAAGGCTTGACCAGCTCTGGCCTCGCTCTGGTCCACTAGGGTCCCCTTGCCACTCTGGCCTCTGACCCCACCCCACCTACGGGCACCTGAGGGCCCTGAATAACCTGACCCCAGAGTGGAGAGCGTCAACTTTCTTGGGCATTTCTCCATCCATTTAGTTTCTACTTACCTCTTGGTTTTTACTTGTATTTTATTTTTACCTTCATATCTTTAAGGTTCTTTAATCCCCACCCTACCTCCTTTATTTTTTTTATCGTCTTTCCTTTCTCCTCAAACCTGGGTCTTTGGCTTTGCCGTACCCAAGTAAGATAGCTGCCATTCCATTTTCAGTGCCTAGGGGCTTGTAGGTGGATGCGAAGTGTAGTTTTTTCATTGTCTGGAGATGAAAAAAATGTATTTCCTTTACAGTGGCTCTGAAGTGAGTGAAATAGGGTAAATACCCCTGACTCAGGAAAAGGCAGAGGCAAGGAATTGATTTCAAGGTTAGTTTGTTTTCAGTTTTTGGACAAGCAGCCTCACGCGTAACTGCCCACCTTCTGGAGCTGTGTGCACTAATTGTGGTTTATTCAAGTTATTTCGAGATATTTGAATGGCTAAGGTTAGTTTCTAGTGAATCACCTAGAAACATCTCTCTATATTTATATCTGACACAATTGGCTAACTATATGTACTTTATATATAACATAGTAACACGTTGATTTACACATTTCAGCTAAATTAAAATGTGTGTTGCCCTAAATCCCAAAGCTAAAATAGAAGTGGCCATGTTGCCATCTTTGTAGTCAAGGAATTATAATCAAATCTTATTTTAAGCTTTACTATGTACTTAAAGAAACCATGTACGGACCCTGTCATTCAAGCATAAGCTAGAAAAAGATGCTGACTTACATAAACAAAATTAGAGAAGATCTTATATGAGATTGCTAAATTGTAAGGTAGTTTATAAGTGCTGAGGCTTTCTGAAATGGGGACATCTGCATTTCCATTGTAAGGGCCCCATCTTGTGGATATGGTTTGATTAAAGAAGACACCTCATCCTAAGAATTCCAGTTACAGGTGTTTTCAGTTGGAAAAATATCAAGTTGATTCCTTCGTATGTTAGAATTCTAGCCATTATAGTCTCTCTAAAGAGACTATAATTTCACAAATATTTTAGTTCTGAAGTAACAGAATTTTCCTTTCAGAAATGCTGAAAATTTAAGTATTTTTAAAGTATACACAAATACTCCTGATTTATACATTGTTTTCGTTTCTCTTTTAAAATCAGATGTCTGACAATAATGTTACCAACCATAAGCTAAATGTGGAAGCCATAATTAAAAATATTAACACAATTTCTTTGGAGTTGAAGAAAATGAAAGGTAAGTATGGATTAAATTAAACATGAATTAAAATGTTTGCATGTCATTGTTATAAAATAAATAGTAGAGTCAATTTGTGCTTCTGCTGGGGCAAAACTGAATTTTGCCAACTAAGTAGGATTTTTCTATTTCTTAAGAAATGCTTACACTGTAATATGAACTAGATCTCTGAAGATGCATTATGTTTGAGCATTGACCTGGACGTTAGCAGACTTGAATTGTCATCCCTGAATCCCTTAATCATTACTAAGCCCCTAAAGTTCCCTCCAAGTCAAAACTTGTAAGTTTGCTTGATTGTGTGAATTAATGGTTCTAGTAGGATTAGATCTTATAGGTTATGATGTTTAGTCACTCACCTTAGAGACATATTCTGTAATTTTATCCCAGGCATGTAAAATTTCCGTGAGTGAATATTTCACCTATTCTTGACCAAACATTTCCTATGTTGGGAAACTCTCTATATCACCAGTCAATCTATTCCATCTTAGACAATTCCTCTTCATGGACTAGTGGAAATCTTTTTCCCTATTTCTTTCATCCATTGGTCCTATTTCTAACCATGAAAACCACTGAATATGTAGTGGTTATTCTTATGAAAACCTTTGGTATTTGAAGACAGTCTCTGTGTCAGTTATGAGACCTTCCTACAAGTAACAAAATACCAATTTAACATGGCTTATACAATATGGAAGATAATAAGATTCCAAGGTTGGGCAGCCCTAAAGCTAACTCAGAGTTTTAAAGACTTCATCAGGTACTAGGTTCTTTCCATATTTCTGCTCTGTTATGTTCACTCTGTTTGTCACTTCTCATGGTCATTACCTGCAGACATGACCATATACAGACACTGTCTCTGCCTGTGTCTCTTTTTTTTTTTTGCGGTACGCGGGCCTCTCACTGCTGTGGCCTCTCCCGTTGCGGAGCACAGGCTCCGGACGCGCAGGCTCAGCGGCCATGGCTCACGGGCCCAGCCGCTCCGTGGCATGTGGAATCCTCCTGGACCGGGACACGAACCCGTGTCCCCTGCATCGGCAGGCGGACTCTCAACCTCTGCGCCACCAGGGAAGCCCTGCCTGTGTCTCTTATATAAGCCTTTCTCCAGATCCCTCCGGCGCATTTCCCCTTTCCTTTCATTGGCCAGATTTGTGCCACATGTGTATCCTACAGCAGCCACCACCAAGGGGAACAGACCAATTTGGACCAGTCAGCACTTACTGCTGGTGCTGGGGAAAGAATCACCTCGAGTGCAATCAAGTTGTGCCCCCAGGAAGAAGAGGGGAGTGGCTGTTACTTAGGCACCGAATAGTGAGTGCCTGTTATGCTTTTCCTATGTGTTCTCCCAAGCATTTCCCAGACTTTGATCTGGGAACACTGCTGTCTCAGAAGATGTTAGTAGATGCTGTGCAATAAAAACGGAGTCCATCAACTGATGATCAGATAAGTTTGGGAAGGGCTTTATGCTATATAATTCTCTCACAAATTCACAGTACATATTAAGAGAGGCTGTGAGGAGTCTGATATAAAGGAATCGGGTTAGCTCTGCTTAATTCATCATCTCTCAAAACCAATCTAAACACTACGGCAAGGATCATGTTTCTAAAATGTAAATCTGCTGAAAATGCTCGTTGGCTCACCATTGTCCTCAGGATAAAGTCCAGACCTCCTAGAATGGACTGTAAGACCTTGAGATCAGGCCCTGCCTACCTCTCCAGTCTGTTACCTCATTCTTTATTCCCTGCACGTTCTGTGTTCCAGTCACATTGAACTATCTGCATATCTACACGTTTGCTCTCTTCTGTGCCTGTGCCTTAACACCTCCTCCTGCAATGCCTACTGTTGCACCCCTACCTCTACCGCACCAGGTTAACTACTTATTAGTCAAGGTTGCTTACAGTGGAAAACTTTTTTTTAAGCCAGTATATCATCTCTTCTACATTTTCATATTACCTATCACACTGTATTGTAATTGAATGTCTACTTACTTTTCTTATCCCTGCTCATCTGTAAGCTCCTTAAGGGTATTCCTAGCACTTAACACAGTGCCTTTATATAATAGGCTCTTGAAAAACATTGATTAAATGAATAATTGGTTCCAGATGCTTGCACTCATGTAAAACAATTACAGAAGCTTTAGATTCTTCTCAGACTTTATTATCTAACTGTTCTGGTTTGGGAATTATTCTTTCATGAAGTAAAATAAAATAAATATGATCAATATGTTTTTGAAAAGTTGTCGGGTAGGGCAGGCAGTGAAGATACAAGACTTGCAGAGCTAGACTAGGAAGGTAGACTTCTGGTAAACAGGGAAGAGTAAACGAACACTGTTATCCCCACTTTCTCCCAAAAGTAATAATATCAATAGCTAACACTTATAGCATTTACCATAATCCAGATACTCTTCCAAGAGCTCTACATAAATGGACTCAATCGTCATAACCTTATGAGGTAGGAAATAATACCATTGGCATTTACAGATACAGAAACAGATATAGAGAGTTTAACTAACTTTCCCAGAGTTACACAACTAGTCACTGGTAGACCTGAGATTTAAATTTAAAGTCCTACAAGTTGAGGGAAAGAGTAGTACTAAAAACAAGGGTCTTAAGACAAAGTTTACATATTGAGTTACAAGACCCACAGTGGGGAAACCCACTTGGCTACAAGACATTGGCAGCCAGATTTATACCCTCAAGCAGATTTTTCTTTCAGGAATCAGACCAGCCTAAGAGAAAAGACCTAAAGATACTGATAGCAGAGGTTCCTCCAACAAAACACCCAACCAGATCACCCCACAATATAGACCACCATGGGCAAAGAACTTCCAATTGTCTTTTTAGTACCATAGTCTTAAATACGAGCAGACAAGTATGGAAAACAGATATTTGAGGAAAGCATCTAATGGAAGGAAAAGCAGAGACAAAACCAATAAATAGATTCAATCAACGGGGAAGAAACAGATTAAACTCCAAGAAACTACATTAATATCCACAGAGAAGTAGGAGAAGATGCTATGTTCATGAAAAAGGAACAGGATACTATAAAAAATATTTAGAGAACAAAGTTAAAAGTGTGGCATAGAAATAAACTCTGGAGAAGGGTTTAAAGATAAAATGAAGAAAATTCGAGTGTAGAGCAAAAACACAGACAAGGAAGTCCAACATCCAATAAATAGGATTTCTAGAAAGAAAGAACATAGACAATGGATGGGGAGGAAGTCATTAAAGAAATAATCCGAGAAAAATTTCCAGAGCTGAAGGATATGATTTTTTACAGTGAAAGAGCCCATCACAGTAGATTGAAAATAGACCCATACTAAAAAAACAATAGTACAAAATTTCAGAACACTGGAAGAAAAAAAGATTCTTAAATCTTCTAAAGAGAAACAATGATTAAGAATTGGAATTGTATGAAATTTCTCCATAGAAACACTGGAAGCTAAAAGAAAATGCAGCAGTGCCTTTGGAAATCTGAAGAAACATGATGTCCAACCTAGATTTCTGTAGCCAGTCAAGTAAGCACTGGTGTAGAGAGAGAAATTTTCAGACATAAATTTCCCCACCTCAGGAAGTTACCTAGGTTGCATTCCACCAAACAAAGGAGTAGACCAAAAAAAGAGAGACCTGAGATTCTGGAAAAAAGATATTCCACATAAGGGAGGGGTGAAAGGAGACCCTAGGATAATGGTGAAGGGAGTTCCCAAGATGTGAGCTGTACAGCAGTCCTAGAGAGCTGTCAGTCCAGACTAGAGCTGATCAGACAGCTCTAGGAGAGGAGAGGCTTTCAACAATAGAATAGTCAAGGCACTTGACTATACTGAGAGGAGATTTACCCAACTGCAGAAATTTGATAATTAAGCAATGAAAAAAGGAAACAATTATTAACTGTGGTTAAGTGGTAGCTTGCAGGAAGGGAAACATGTAAGACTCAGCTGTAAAGATTATATAATCAAGAAAAATTTAAACATTAAATATTGAGCTAAGAAAAATTGTCCCTCAAGTACAGTGGGGGAATGGGTATAAGTGAAAAGAGCTATATCTTAATCTTCTGTGATCAGAAGCAAATAGATAATACCTAAAATTGAAAAAGAAATATGCATGCCATTTAGAGATATGGAGGTTAAATACCACCCCTCCCAAAACAAACAAACAAACAAACACAGAAGAGAACCACAAAAGCGACAAAAACAAAATGGGCTCCAAAAAAGTTAAAAGTGGTTGCCTCTGGGAGAATAGGAGCTGCTATTTTTTGCAACATGCCTTATTTGATTCTTTATACTATGTGCATGTATAACAGATAAAAATAGTAATTTTAAAAATACATAAATTTGCATAAATCAAATTGCAATTTAGTTAAGATAACTGACAATTTGAGCTAAAGAGCCCTTCTAGTAAGTTTCTATATCATGCTTATTTTGTAGTATATAAATTTGACTCTAAGTCAAAATTGGGCACATCTAAATTGCGGTTTGAGCAATAATCACTTAAAAGAAAGCTAAATTAAGAATTAGGAAAAAGCTCCTTAAAGTAATAATAGTTGCCTATGACATATGTGCTACAATATAATGTCTTCTATTATTTTGTTTTACACAGAGCTCTCCCAGTTACTGCTTTGTGACCTTACCCTATGTTTTAGTCATCCTGTGAAGACGGATGATTTAAAGGAAACAGAAAGAAACAACCCCCTCTTTGAAGAGTCTAAAATGTCAGATGTATCTCTTGCTTCTAACAGTTTTTTAATCTGATATTTTATTTATTTGTTGTGAATTTATAACTTTTTATTGTTGAATTAACACATACCTAGGAGAATTGAGTTTACTAATATATTTAATATAATAAAAAACAAAATAAAAATATGTTGAGTTGTAAAGAATCATTTCATGCTCTTGAAGACTGTTATTTTCTTGTTTTAATGTTTCAAGGAATGGCTAATTTATTTCATTAATGGCAAGAGTATGACATAGGAAATTGGCCATGAGGCACTGCTTATCCTTTACCCTATGCCTGAATTTGGCTTAGGTTGAGAGAGAGTTACTAAATTCTAAATGTATGGTATGACTTTATATTAATCAGATCTCTCCTGGTAGCAAGTGCCAAAAGCAACTCAAGCTAGCTGAAGCATTTATTGGGTCATGTGACTTGGAAGTCCATGGTTGGGATAGATTTCAGGGCCTCCACTAATTCATCAGATGTCTCTATCCTGGTTCTGTTTCTGTACTTGGCCTCATCCTCTCCTATTAAAAGCTGATTTCCTCCATATGCCAGGTAGAAGGGGGTAGAGGTATGGTAGACAACTCCAGGTGTACAGCAGTATCTTTTGGGGATCCCAGAGGAAAGAGATCTTCTCTGTCTCAGTGTTTAACATTCCAGAGAAAGATCCTGATTGGCCCAGCTTTGATTAAGATGGGTCCTGAGCAACTGTGTTTGGTGAGGCTCGTATCATATGCCAGGGTCTGTAGCAAAGGAGAGACCCCACCAAAAGAACAGAGTTGCCATGGCCTGAAGAAGGGGAGAAAGAATGCTAGTCATAAAAACATCAGATACCACTCATTTCAGTCACTGAAGTGGAATAGGCTTTAGTTTTAGGATACCTTTATTCTAAAACTTCCTAATTTCTGTCCCTTTCCACCAACGAAAACTTAAAATAATAAGCGTTTACCTTGTAAACATAATTCACTACTATATAGTTGCTTTGAATTCTACCATGTCCTTCATTTTAGATAATTTTGAACATAAAGTATAAAATACCATGAAGCAAGACACAAGGTCAGCAGAACTTGTAGCGTTTTCTATCCTCGTTACCTAGCACCTAGCTCAGTGCACAGAATAGGCATGACATAAACGCTTGTTGAATATCCTATTGAATAAACAGGTAAATGAATGCAAGATTTTCAGCTCTAGAATTCCTGAGTTCTGGACCCTAATTTGAGAATTTCCAGTTTCTAAGGATGAAGTTTTGTGAAGCATTCTTTTTATCATCATTGATTAAAAGTCTCCATATGCTCATTATCTTAGCAAATCGTGCCAGTGGTCTTTCTATTAGCTCATGAAAGTGAAGATGCAAGATATTCTTTGTGACTCAGAAAACTCCTAGGTTAAACAGAGAAGCCAAATATTTTTGTTAATAAAAGTTTTGGGGACTTCCCTGGTGGCGCAGTGGTTAAGAATCCACCTGCCAACGCAGAGGACACGGGTTCAAGCCCTAGTCCGGGAAGATCCCACATGCCGCGGAGCAACTAAGCCAGTGCACCATAACTACTGAGCCTGTGCTCTAGAGCCTGCGGGCCACAACTACTGAGCCCGCGTGCCACAACTACTGAAGCCTGTGTGACACAACTACTGAAGCCCGCATGCCTAGAGCCCATGCTTCACAACAAGTGAAGCCACTGCAATGAGAAGCCCGCACACCGCAACAAAGAGAAGCCTCCACTCACCGCAACTAGAGGAAGCCCGCGCGCAGCAACTAAGACCCAACGCAGCCAAAAATAAGTAAATAAATTAATTATTTTTAAAAAAATTTTGGAATAACAACGAAGGCCTCAAAGGGGAAAACTTAACTAAATGCGAGGTTTTCATTTTGTGAAATGCCTACTACTTTTTGTTAAATGAGATATGTAGGTTGAAGGAAAGAAGTGAATTGCTTTGAAGAATTTATAAAGCCTTTTGGGGAAGGGTGAAGAGAGGGCTTTATGACAGTTGTCAGGGGGATAAAAATAGAAAAAAAGTATCTAATTGGAAAGTCTGATCAAATTTTTCCATGTATATATACATGGCTTTTTCATCTTCCCAGGAAGACTGGTAAAAATCTACATCACTTGATGATGCTTTTGGAGTTGGGTAGGGGTGGAGGAGGTAGGGTGTGGGTGTCGGTTGTGATGAAATTAAATCCGGGTGTATATGACACCAAAGCCTCATCTCTAAATTTAAAATGTTTTCTTTTGGTATTTGTCGCTTTAAAACAGAAAAATGATAGTGTGAATGAAATAAAGTCAACAAAGTTGTTTTAGGAACCGAAAAGTGAAGCAAAAGGCAAATTAATTTTAATTCCAGGAAATTATCCCAACTGCATTTATCTTTTTCATTAAAAAAAGTATACAAAAATCCCCCCAGCAAAAACACCAAATAAGTATGAAACACTTTTGAAGCCTCTTAAATTATTGCTCTTGAGAAATTAAATTTTAGTAATTTTCAAATTATACATATAAAACTGATGATTGCTTTGAATGGTAAAGGATTGGCTATTTAAAAAATCAGTTTTACGTGTTACCAAAAACTATTACCATTTCAGTGTTTCGAAACTTACCCCAAATTGTTTCTGTAGGTATGTAAACCACTGTACGTGGAAATGGGTGTTCAAATACACATCTTTTTAAAATGAATTATTACAGTGCACTACTAGACTTCAAGTGTGAACATTATTACTCATGCACTTTGCAAATATTGAAGAAGAATAAATAAATTATGGGATCTTTGACAGTCTTCATTTCAAACACTTTCTTAAGGGAAAGGACAAAAACTTTGTGTTCGTGTTGAGGGGTTCAAATCATCCCTGAGTGTTTGACGGTTCACCAAGATTGATTGATCTTCCCAGGCTGGGACAGAGGCAGGAGGAAGGTTCATTTGCTTGGCTAACTTGCTAGGGATAACCTGCAGAATACGTTAATGTGCACTGGTATCTGGAACCTCGGTTCTTCCCATCAATGAGCAGAAGTGGCATTTTCCTGAAGTAGTCGATAATATCTGACACAGACAGAAAGTCCTGAAAGATTCAAAATAGGGAGATAAATCAACATTGGAATAGGTAGTGTGAATTTCACTCTCAGTTTTTTTTATCTGCATAATATCCTACCTCTTGAAGTATGAGGATTATGGGAAAAAAACATGTAAAATTTGGCAAATATTTTAATGATTTCTGCTATAGAACATTGAAAAAAATAATTCCTCACCAGTATCTAGCAAACCTTGGATAAAAGACAAATATGTATTTAGGTATATATATTTTTAACCTCATATAGGAAATTATATATATTATAGAGATAGAGAGAGGGAGACAGGGAGAGTCTAATTACGATAGCCTTACCTTAGGATCATTCTATCTGTGGTTTGGTTTTGGTTTTTGTATCCCTACTTTACTCTAAATCACGAACAACGTTAGGAGGTATAAGGAATCAGGAAGTCAGACAGCATTGCCGGTGTCTGAAGATGCATAATAGTTCCTTCGTGATCTCTGCCGTGTCCCCACTGCCACCTCCACACTCACTTGCTCTGTAGCAAGTCTTTGCATTCATTACCTGGATCACCCTATCCCTGATGGTCAGACTGGGAAACCCCCATCCATCCATCTAGATATGGGTCAGAGGTCACTTGGTACCCCAGACAGAGTTATGCACTTCCTCCAAGACTACTCTGCTAGGTGCCTCCCTCCAGGGCAACTGCAATGAGTGGTTTGTATTTGTATGTTTCCACACTAGACCAATAGAAGTCCTGGAGGGCAGACATCTGTGCTTCTATAGGACCTATGCAGCTCTACCCATGCTGAAGCAGTGATTCAAACATGTGACCAAAATCATGTGGGGTTTTTTTTCTACTGGTTTACATTACCATAACTTAAAAATATTTGGAGTGAAGTGGAAGTTATGGGTATGTTGTTTCTCATTCTGGAAATGTTTGATTCAGCTGATCCTCCTCCTGGAAATTTGAACTTAAAGAACATGTTTGGGACATTAAGTTTAGCTATAGTTTCCTTTGCAAAAAGCAGCCGGGAAAGGTTTCCTTCACACCAGTTGTGATAACTACCCCAAAAGCGACTAGCATAAACCTTGGAAAAATAGAGGAAAATGTCTTTGGCAATCTGGCCACCTTCATTGGCCTTACTTCCATTTTTCGTAAGCAGTGACCCAAGTCATTTTTCCAGATGTCCATTTAAGACACAGCCCTATAAATACACTGTAATCTTACATTAAAATTATTAAGTCACAGGGGTGACTTAATTCACCTCTGTGTCACAGAAGGGACTTGCCTTTGGCACCATCTAACTGGATTTTTAAAAATTTAAATGCTAACATACATATATTTTTTAAGTTACACATGTGATTTTAGACTATTTGGAATAAAAGATATAAGTAGCAGAGGTAGATACTGTTACCATTTTAGTTCCTTCCAGTAAATGAAGGGCTTCACCAATGTGACTTAACTCTAAAGTTGCCAGGCAGTATGGACCCCAAAAGAATGCTACAGCTAGGTTCCATGTAGGTAGGTATGCAGAGAGGCATAAATAGAGAACTGGGGGAAATTTTACAACTAGAAGTCCTTACCTCTTTCCCTCGGAGTCCAGTTCCCAACAAGTAAACTTGGCTTTCCTCCTGATAACGGATCTGAATGTTGTAAACTTTCTCTTTGTACAACACCATGAGGACGTATGGATTGGTTATTGTTTTTCTAGAGCTGTCTCTAACCAGGAAAGTGCCATCCTAAAAGGATAAATTCTTGTTATTATGGGAGCAGCAAAAGTCAATACTCCTGTTGCCCGTGAGAGCAGTAGACAAGCCTCTAGGGATCTGGGAACCTACCAGTTGACAATTCAGTGAACATTTAGTTCCCCAAACTGCAGTCCCATGTGGCATGGATTTCTTGGTTGTCAAGAAATCGGCAGCAGAGATTATGTTAGAGAAATTTCCAAATTTCAAAGAGACCTCTTTGAAGTCTCTTGATGAAAAAGGAATCTCTTTTTCAGTAATAAAACAAATGACAGATGGTTGAGTGGATAAAGGGCCAGCAAAATAAGGACTTTATTGGTTAACTAAAGATGTATCTTCCTACTGCTGAGAGCTATTTCCCTAACTCTTTCTTTCCACAGTCAAAGTCAGAAAACACCCAAATTCCTAAGAAATTTACCCATTTTAAAACCTCATGGTATCCAGGAACAGTGTTTCATCATCAAACACCTGAACAAAATCCAGTGTGGACCATCTGTGTTCTTATCTCCCTTTTTCTTCTGATATTTACCAAAATAGTATTGTGATTTGTCTTGTACTTTAAAATTTCATTCCATGAATTATCTACATAATATTAACACTATAAAGACCTAATATTAAAATACAATGAATTAGGAAGGACTCATTTAAATTACTCCCTCCTCTGTATATTGAATCAGGATGGTTCTAAATAGCCATCCATCTGCAATAATGGCTTTCCTTTGTTCTTTTTATTCCAGGTTGATTGAGTAAATTCTAGTGGGAACATCTCTGTTGAACAAATATACGTGTGGACCAGCGATTCATAGCCCTGGCTTCACTTTAGAATTTCAAGTTTTGGAGACTTCCAGAGCCCACACAGCACCCCTGACTAATTAAATCAGAATCTCTCCAAGTGAGACCAGAATCAGAATTTTTTAAGGTTCCCCAGGTGATTTCAATGTGCAGCCAAGCTTGAGAACTACTGTTGCAGTCTTGAGATGTGAAAGGTGTGAAAGAGGAAGGATCTTTGCTTTCCTGTCTCTGATATATAGATTTAAGGTTAATGTTCAGCACTGGAAGACAGGAAATCTGGTTTAAGATCTTTCATATTGAATGACAGCTAGAAATTTCTAGGGGAAAGGACAAAAAATTGCTGTTGTCTCTCTCAATACGGGTCCCTTCACATTGATGTGGATGGCAACTGTGTATCAAGAGGAAGATGGAACCGATAAGACATTGGAAATTTGGGGGAAAGAGAGTCTCCTTTTGATGCTGTGTGATTCCTGTGAAAAGATGGACCATTTTAGTTAATAAAATCTCCTAAGATTCTGCCAGCCAAATGACTACCTTAATTTAGATTTTTTTCCCAGGGTCCTAAGAGTCTGGTAGGACACGGGTAGGTGGAAAGCTGGCACTAATTGGCCCCCTTGGTATAACAGCATGAATGGCACCCAGCAGAATTCCTAGCCCATAATTGGTACTCGGTAAAAGTCAGTTCCATTTCTTTTCTTCCATTAATATTTATAACTACTTAAAAAATAAACTTTAGCACAGTACCTGGTTTATCTTTCTAAGAGCCGCTTCTGCCTCTATTCGGGTAATATACGAAACATACCAGTCTTCATTTAATGAATTCTGAAAATGTAAATTTTAAAAAATGGTATAAATTTTGCAGTTACATATGTAAGTGAAAAGAAAGGCCTCCAAGTAATCATTACCGTAAATCACCACCTCAGTTCCATGAAGTTTGAAGCATTTATTTTAATTTGAATATAGAATCATTCAGGTGAGGATAAACAGAAGATATTTTGTGTGAACTGCTTTTTTTCATGACACTAGTTGCAAAGGTAGCAGTGAATAAGCATTTCATATATAATGAAGCCTCTAATCAGGAACGATATAAATGTAATAATTTCTTCAGTGTAGTATAATAATATATTTAATGAAAAAAACTAGGTTAACGAGCAGTTAAGTGACTTATGCAATGTCATAAACCAAGAAACAGATGAAAAACAGGATTATTTTTCTCACTGTTTAATGCAAAACATGCATTTGCCATTGGAAGAGGAACACCAAGGGAAAAAGAACATATTATTTTTCATCTGAGTCCTCCTCTTGATTTTTTCGCTAAAAAAATTAAGACTAATAGGAGATAAAAGAACAAGGGAGTATTCAATGGGAGTTTCTGATGATTCATTTCCTGGGGTGGAAAGAAAGTAGGAACATATGCTTTATCTTACCTCTCCTTCCGAAGGCGATGGCAGCTGAGGTTTGGTCGGGGCTGGCGAGGGAAAGCTCCTGCCTTCACCTCTGGGAGGTGGCCTGTTGCTAGGGCCTTCAAAAGTAGAGCATTCTGAAAGTTCATTTACTTTAAGCAATTTTTCACTTGTCATAACACATTCCCCCCCCCCCAAAATGCCCTTGCAGTTATTCCCAGCAGTTAACGTTTCAAGAAACCACAGCTTCAAATATAATTTTCAGGACTTCCCTGGCAGTCCAGTGGTTAAGACTCTGTGCTCCCAATGCAGGGGGCACGGGTTCAATCCCTGGTTGGGATCCTGCATAATGCAAAAAAAAAAAAAAAAAGTCACTTGTTCGAAACCACAGGGCTGTTCTGTAGCCAGGCCAGTGAAATTCTGAGACACTACCACACATTTGAGTGATTGCTTCATTGTGCACGTTACATATACACCACCCATGGGATGACAATGCGGTGATAAAATAATTATGTTCTCATTGTTTTCACAAAAAGAAATTTGTTACCCAAGAGGAGGTGAAGTTACCTTCAGAATAGTTTTAGCTTTTAGAACTAGAGTTTACTATCTGCTGTTCTTTACCCAATTTTCTACAGAGGTAGAAAGGTTCAACTTCCATAGAAAGCCCCGCCAACTATCTGATCAATCAGGAAGTCTGTATTGGGTTCTATAAATTACCCAGCACTTGTGCTTCGCCTTTTCTAACACCTTTTTTTCTTGTTGACAGTTCCCTGAAACTTTCCAAGAGGATGTGTTTCAGGAAAGGTTTGATTTGGTTGATTTATAATCGCCAAGGCTGTCTCCTGTGTGCCAGAACAGCTGTTAAAGCCTGGGAAATTCTGTGAGTTGAATGTTCTCTTAATAATTCATGCGTCATTCATTTGTTCATTCAACAGACATTTAGTCAGCACTACTCTGTCCAGGCCCTGAGTAAGGCACCTGTGTATGCTACCTTTCATTCTCACAGCAACCCCACAAGGTGGGTATTATCTTCTTTTTTGAATATCAGGAAACAAAGGCTCAGTGAGTCTAAATAAAGCATGTGCTCTTAGTGGCAGCGCCAGGACTTGAACTTTACTGTGCATAAATGAGAAGTCCAGGGGGACCCAGTATCACCCAGGCTCAGGAATATGCATTTAACGAGCACTCCAGGTGGTTCTGCACCGGGGCTGTTACTCCATCTACAATACACCACGGGGGGCAAACTGCCTGCCCCTGGGCCACTGAGAGAGGAGAGTTACTTGGGAAGAACCAGAGTCTTCCCAGCCATGTCACCTGGATTACTTGAGATGAGGTTCCCTGTTTCTAAAGAAGCAGATCAGGCTAGCCTGAGCTGCTGATCTTCCTTCTAAAGGCTCCAGACTTTCCCCATGCCCACCTTTGCAGTCCAACACGGCAGGCACTTTTATAAGGTTTGTTGAATGAATGAAATCTAGCTATATGGGAGAGCAGTGTAATCAAGGCTTACAGTGCATGGCTGTTTTAGAGTTGAGGAATTCTTCTCTCTCTGCTTCTGCAGCTGCAGGCTAGCACTACAAAGCCATTATTCATGACAGACAATATACTACTTTTCATTGCAGTCACCCACCACCCTTCACATCTAGATCCTCAAGGGTTTTGGACAATATACAGCACATCCTTTATCTTCCTGACCTTGGGACAGCCAGTGGAGGATTAGACTGAGGACCAGGTGTCCTGGTACTCTTAGGAGAAAAGGGTTCAATTTTGATTAAGGTAGTAAAGTAAGCCCTCTGCATCCACAGGTCCACATCTGTGAATTCAACCAACTGCAGATTGTTTCAGCCAGTGGGTTGGTTGAATCTGTGGATGTGGAGCCTGAGAACGTGAAGGTCTGATGGTGCTACGCCATTTTACAAAAGGACTTGAACATCCTTGGATTTTGGTATCTGTGGGGTCCTGAAACCAATCCCCCTCCCATATTAGAGGGATGACTCTATTCCAAAAAAATGAACCAACTGTTTATATTAATAATGCCCATCACCAACTCATAGAAGTCTGTGGAATTCACTTTGTGAGATACTGCTATAAGTGAAGTGTCTCAGATGCCTGCAGGGGCCAGGCAAGGAACACAACGTAGGTTCACAAAATAATGAGTTGTGGACACTGGAAAATTGAGGGGTGTGTGTGGTGGAACTGTGGAAGCCATATAGTGAATATGGACACTATATCCTCAAATGCTTAGGAAACATTGAAAACGTAGTGGATTTCATTGGTGTCAGCAGTAGGGTCTCACACATACATGGGATGATGTACCCAGCTGAACGTAATAGATGTGCTCCTGAAAAAAGTTCTACCCTTGAGTTATCATTTAAACTTACTAAAGTAGTTTTCTATTTATAACACATACGGTACTGGTGTTCCTGTATGTGTGCCATGAGTGCCAAAAAAAAGAAGAGTGTTTTGTTTTTTCCTCACAGGACTTTTAAAAGTCTTAAGTCAACCTTTAAAAATTGGGTAATTTCACATTAAAAGCCATATTTCCAGTTTTTCTTGAAAAAAAATCAGAAAATCTGGTAACACGAGGTGAGTTTCCTAGCATGAGAAAAAAATCTGTTTACTAGAGTTGGGTGACTTTCCATAGTCATTTGTCAGTCATTCAACAAATATTTTTAAAGTGCCTACCATGTGCTAGTTACTTGCAAGTCTTTAAGGATAAAAAATAAACACAGTCTAGTCCTACCTTTTAGGTCTTTGCTTCTACTCAGAGCGGTCCATGGACCAGCAATACCAGCATCGCACAGGAACTCGCTAGAAATGCAGAACCTCGGGTCCCATCCAAGACCCACTGAACTAGAATCTGCATTTTAACACAACTCCCAGGTGATCTATATGTATTTTAAAGTCTGAGGACACTCTCAGCAGATACTTATCATGGACACCCAGAGGAGGTATTACTGAAAATGCAGGTCCTCACCCAGACTTACTGTATCAGAATCTTGGGGCCTGGGGTCTCTTAAACTGTATTTTAAAGTTGTTCCTCAGCTAGCAACTCCAGGTTAGATTCATTATAGAAACCAAAACTACAGAGAAAGCCAGCACTGTCCTAAGCACCATATAAAAACAGCAGGGAGGAAAAGCTCTGTGTGGGAAGATGAATGCCAAGGCTGCCTTCCTGAGGAAGTGTGTGTGTGTGTGTGTGTGTGTGTGTGTGTGTGTGTGTGTGTGTGTGTGTGTGTGTGTGTGTGTGTGTGTGTGTGTGTGTGTGTGTGTGTGTGTACGTGTGTCTGTGGTGTTCTGTGTAGTATCCTATCACTCCAACAGCCTCTGGCACACTGCAGAAACTGAGTTAAGGGCTGAATGAGGAAGTCAGATACTTTTAGGAAACAACAAAACCGTTGCCAAAAGGCTTTGGGACAGGTTGGCCGTCTAGTCATGATGGCATATTGGCGGGAGTAGACCACTAGAGCCCGGAGTACAAACCTTGAGAGAAGTATGGCGGCAGGGAGGCACTCTGCGAAAAACCACTGTTGCTGTGGAGACAGAAAAAGAACGGATTTTATGTTGGGTTAGGTTTAAGGGGCCAGAGGGGGAGCCTGGACTGGGGAAATGCTGCTTCTTTTGCTATTACTTCCCACTCCCTCCCTGAAACCACGGAAGCAGGGCAAAGAGAAGGAACTTGTTGGACATACTTCACTGCTGTCCCAAGATGGACCATCTCAAAGTCTAACAAGCTTCTCAAGCCAAAGAGCAAAAGCAACCAAAGAACTGTGTAAAGGGCTTTAAAAGCTACTTTAAAAAGTCAGCTGCAGTTTGAGGACTTTGAGTTTGCAGCATGACAGAAGTCTTCTGGGGAGAGGACTTCTCTTTCAGTTAGGAAAATATATTAAATGGGCGTGTTGTTTGGGAGTGGTGCATCCCCAGGGCCTAGGGGTTTATAAGGAGAGGGTAGGGAGGTGAGAAACACAGAGAGGGCTCGGTGGTGCTGCAGCTGACAGAAGCAGCATCTCTGGGGGCTGGGGTGGTGCTGACGAGGGCCTGAGGGAGGCCCCGAAATGCTGTCTGCTCCACGCTGAGCGGCAATTTCCCTAGCCTTTAGCCCAAACCTTCTGTAAAAGTCTGCTCTGCTCAGAAATCTCGTGTGAGTGTTATCTTGTAAGAATGAAGGGTAGGGCTGGGGCCCCAGGTGGGATGAGGTGGCATGAGAAAATGGGAGACATGGCAGAAGAAGGAAAACAGCTGGAAGAATGAGAGGAAGCAGCAGAAAATCAGAGCAAGAGGCACCCAGGGAAAACGAAAAAAATTGAGAATCCTTCCAGATATCTGGCAGGGGTGGAGGGGTCTTGCTGGTGGGTGAGTTTTCTCCCATCATTAGGGTGGGGACTGAGCCTCTCCCTTTGGGTAGTGAAGGAGAAGATGAGCCCAAAGTGCTGGTGGATGAACCCTCGAGGGCACTACAAGGCAGCCCGACGGCTTATTTATGAGACACGACCTGAGTCTTCCTCCTGTCCGTGCCTCTGCCTCTGACAGCCTGCCTAATCATGGACCCTGAGAAACACTCTTGCAACTGAGAAAACAGACCTGCTGGGGACAGAGCCTGTGCAGTGAATTCTCCCCACCTGCTAGGTACAAGGTGCGTTTTCTCAGTCTTCCCATCCAAGGTGCAGGGTGAATCCAACTAATTAAATCAATTGGGTTTCTTGAGTGTTTGTTTCTTTGTTTTAGCTCACAGAGTGAAAACATTCCCTATTTCCCACCAAAGAGTCCATTCTGTCTGGGGCCATGACAGGGCGGTCAATTCTGTATCCCTCTGACCCCCAAGCACAGAGACTCAGAGGACAGCAGTGAGTTAACATATGCAATTCTTTATGCTCAGCTTGGTTTTGTTTCTTAAGACCCAAGATGTTCTGACCCTATGACCAGCGGCTCATTTCTTTCTTTCTCAACCCACCCGACATTCGCTCAGTATCAGTGGCCCCAGACGTAATGCTAGGTTAGAACTGAATGACGTCAGCACAAACCTTTCTGAGAAGGCTCCGGGCAGGTGAGCTGATGGGACGGAGTGCTTGGGCGATGGCTTAGTAGATCTTGAAGGGAAGGTGTTGGAACTCATGGGGAGCAGTGCTGGCTGGGGCAGAGATCTCTGATGTACTTCGGGGGAAAAGAAAAAAGAAAGCAGATTGTCAGGATCCAAGTGTCACAGGAACATCCCAGCACTGCTCCCCAGTTAGAAATAGCTAGTCTAAAGGGAGCTACAAAAATCCAAAAGATCAAATGTCATTAGGAAGTGGTAGGTCGGAAGCCCACCCCCCAAGGTTTTTCTAGATGATTTATCGCCTTAGAATACAGTTTCAAATGCTGCCATTCTATATCATTCTCCATAACACACATTTATTTTATGTTTTTTTTCATTTTTGAAATGTTAACTTGGCAGAAAATTGTCAGTTGGAAACCATATGAATTTCAGAAAAGATTCACAAGTTTTGTTTTATGAAAGCCAAATTTTATGCTATGTCATTCATCTGCAGTTAGTGATCCTTTAGCCACATGTGTTAGAGAGCATAAATACTAGAATGTTTTCTATCAAACTGTACATGCAATTTTCAATTTTGCTGTACTAGTAATCTGCCCTGTTATGCATGAACTTAACAGTTCTCTTTGGTAACCCAGCCGAATAACTCCATTTTATTATAACTATGCAGTATACCAACTGACATACATCTACTTAATACTAATTTTACAATTATACTGGATACTATAGAGTTTCTGTACTAAATAATTCCATCTGAATGCCTGAGCAGAAAAATGAAGGAACGGGTTATAAGTTGTAAGAAAGCCTTTCTGAACATACCATCATCTTCATCCTGGTAAGGGGAAGGAAAAAAAAGACATTAATCTATCATCAAAACACAATTTCTCAAAGAGTAACTATATTTCTGTATTTCTCAATCATAGAAATGTCTCTGTTTTCTTTCTTTAGCAGTTGTGTGTCTCCATAATAAAGATACTGTGGAGAACAGTAAAACTTGCTAAATAATTTATGATTTCTTAATACAAACGATCATTTAAAGACACTCCAATCTGAGACACTCTTTATATAGTTAACATAAAATAGCTTCTGAGGTGTCTAAAAGGACCCAAAGATACACTAATAATGATGATATCTACTATGTGCCCCAAAGACTCATATACAATATTTCATCCCGTTCTTCAAGCAACCCTTCGAGAATTTAACATTCTCACTTTACAAATGGAAACATGCTACCCAAGAGGGATTCCTAACTCGCCAAGAGTTACAGAAATTGATTCAAACCTAATCTGCCTGACCCAAAGCTTAACCTTCTTCTGCAATGGCCGCTCCTCTTAAAAGCAATGCAACCTTACTGATTCGTAAATAGCTTCCAAGGTGTGTACGCTCGGTTCAGCACATTTATCTTTAGGACAACCTTCTGATATAGATAAGGGAGGGGCTCTTTGCTCTACTCCTCAGATAGGAAATGATGTTCAGAGAGGCAAGAATGATTTTGCCGTTGACTAGTAGACCAAAATTGCCAACTTGGACTTGTTTTGTTAGGCTAGCACAGTGGTGGTGAAAGAGCACCTTCCTCAAGGGTTGTTGTGAGGATCAAATTAGTTACTACTTGTGCCTGGTATATGTGGAGTGCTCAGTAAAGTTTGCTGTCCCTAGTCCTACCACTGAGATGAGGCAAGAAGGATCAGAGCCAGAATCACTCATCCCAGTTGGCCAACTGGGAAGGAGTCCCAGCAAAGGGCTGCGTAGATAAATACACATGGACTCAGGGAATCCCCAGAATGAAATTGGTCTTTGACACTTCTGCAACCATGTTTCCTCTGGTCCAAAACATAAGACTTCTGGATTCTCATGACAACAGGTGTCAGTCCTTCCAGAGACAGGGAACCTCAGGAATGTGACGTTACCCTCATTTTCAACCTTATCTCCTCTTTGTCCCTATGGCTCTGCAGCCAGACTGCTGTCCTCACCGTCCCCACAGGCTCCACGGGCATCGCCACTCACCTGCCTTTGCTGAGGATATTCCTGAGGCTGGAACGCACTGAGCTTTCTCTTGGGGTGTCTATCCTGTGTCCTTCCCATCATTCAATGGCCACATCTCTAAACGTCACCCTTGTCTCCTCAACCCCCATATATCACTTTCTTCCCTTCGCCTCTGTAGCTCGTTCTGTGATCATATGCTCCTTAGCATGTGGTCCGTGGGTTTGCCTGTCTCCATCATAACTTAGCACAGCATCCAGCACAGAGCTATGAAACACCAGGCACCTGTGGGCTGAGCCCTTGAACATGGCAGGGGTGTGATGGCCTTCAGACAGCTTACAGTATCGAGGAAATCAGACAGACCTGGATTTCGATCCTGGCTATTGACTAGCTGTGCAACTTACAGTGAGTATCTTACTCCTCTAAGCTTCCATTTCCTCTTAGTGAAAGAGAAACAGTGACTCCTCACAGGGACATTAAATGCAAAGCATATGTAAAGCTGGGATGACCAACTGTCCTGGTCCTTGTTTGCCTGAAAGTGATGGGGTTCCTGGGACGTGAGACTTTCATTGCTAAAACTGGGCAAGTCCCAGGCAAACGGCTTGTCAAAAGTAGCTAGGTTGGTAACATGTACATAGTAGGCACTCAATAAATGCTGCTTCCCCTCTTTCTTAGGCCATGGAGGTATTAAAGGGGAAAACAGAGGCCTAGGAAACTTTGCTGTGAGGCCCAGACTCTCCCTTTATTCTCCCTTCTACCTACTGCCCCTTCATCTTGCTAATTACCACCTGGTAATAGGGCTGAGACTAACGCATCCTCCCTAGGAACCTTCAGAGGGATAGGAGTTAAGCAATGCAGCACGGTGGGCAGGAGGGGAAGATGGAGGCCCCACCGGGCAGCGGTATTCAGGAGCCTACTGTGTGCAGGCCTGGCTCCCAGTGCTGGATTTCAATGAAGGCAGAGCAGAGGTAGCCTCGACCTCCTCAGAGCCTATAGCGGTTTCCCTGTGCCAAGCATTCACCACGTGACATTGAGTACTTACATTCTCTCTTCTGTCTGATCCCCATCCATGCCTGAAATGAATCAGGGCAAAGGAAAAGAACTGAGTATAAAGACTTTCAAAGAATATAGATAGTTTCACTTAATCTAATAACGAGAAATCAAAGCCATGAGCCGTGGTAAAATGGGAAGCAAAGTCCCCGGCAGGGAAGCAAGGGAGAGGGAGCTTCGGTGACTCAGTGTTCTGTCATCACTGTGAGCTGAGCTAGACAACCTTTATTCTGCGTAGCTACTGCTGTCAATCATTACATTAAAGAAAAAAATGTTTAATCAACAAACTAACTCTTAGGAGCTATTAAATTTCACTGAGTAGATGTTTCTCCAAGCAAATAAAAACATTTTAGGAAACATTCTCCTTTGCCGATATTTTAAAACAGCCATCGTGGGGCTCACCCTTCGTGTGAAGTGAAGATAATTGGGAAATGCTGCTGCTTCGGGATTTTTCCCTGATGCACCAGCTGGTCAAACAGATTTGATGACAGCGGCCTGAGAGCTGTGGTGGGCACAGCTGCCTGGGCCCGCTTCATGTTCTCCTTAGAGAGAGGGACACGAGGAGGACGATGTGTTGGACGCCTCCTGTCGGATGCCTCACGTCATCGCATCCTGTGTTTCTTGGAAACTTTGATATTTTGTTCATTATGATATTTTTGACATTCATTTTGAGTTTTTAGAAGAGTCCATTAAAATATTAACTCAGTTACTGAGGTTTTATTGATGCACCCTGAGCCTGGCCCTGATTTAGTCCTCACACTGGCCAAGCAAGGGCCATAGTTATGAATCCTGATTGCACAGGTGAGGTCAACGGAAGCTTTGCTTTTGTCTTTAGTAAGGAGCAGAGTTGGGCCCGACCCCAGATATGTTTGTGCCATTGGCTAACTAGGCCCCAAAAGACTGTAAAGTTAGAAATATTAGAACTGACTTTGGTATTCTGTCACCATAAAACGTGGTTGAGCAGTGAGGAAAACACTAACAGTGACCTAACACTTCCCACAGTGATTTCCTCTCCACTGCCTATATGGAAATACAGAATGGTAGGTATAGTTCCTACACCTTGTGATGGAAGGAAAATGCAACCAAAAATCTGACTGGTTGAGGAGAAGTTCTCCACAAATGGCAGTCATTCTTGTGCTCCTAAGGAAGCATCTCTCTACGTCTCTCTGTGCTAGATTGCCACGTCCTTCCAAGTGACCCAGGCACTCTACATCCAACCTGAGAAGCCTGAACACTCCTCAAGCCCCAGCAGCAAAATGAGCCCACTTCCACCCGGGAGCACCATGGCTTTGGGTCCCTACGCAGAGCTATTTCTACGAGGCAGGAGTTCACATCACCCCCTCTGCACGACAAGCTCAAGCAACAGAAGACAATTACTTTGGCACAGGTGGCTTCTTCCCTGGCAGGGGGCTGCTTCTGTCATGCCTTTCCATGGCTGGTGGCAACGGGGGCTTTTGTATCTTGGGTAAATGCTCCCCGAGAGGCCTGCAGAGTTGAGAGAAAGGATGTGTGGGAAACAAACAAGAGTCTTACAACACGTGCCACGTACCCTCACGCAGGTGCCCAGAACCACTCACCTTCCCGCTGGGGCAGAGAGCTACAAGGCAGGAAAGAAGATGTGTGAGTGTCCTCAGCACTTTCCACAGGATAAAGACAAGGTACAAAACAGAACAAAAACGAAAACAAACGAAACAAAACAAGGAGAAAGCTTACCTTGTCAGAAATCGCTGGTTTCTTTCCTGTAAGTGACAAACAGCAGGTAAGCCTTGAGTTTAAAAACTAAGCATTAAAACATTGTTTGATGAACATGAATCCAAGCCCCTTGGAGGGCTGCTTGGGTTTTAGCATTGAGGAATCATAGACTTTAGACCTGGAGGTGTCCCTTACAGAGCACCTAATTTTAGAGGCTCAGACAAATTAAATGACTTTGCCCAAGGGTCACACAGTGTTGTGTACATACGAACAGTATTGTGGGTTCTGTGCTGCTTTCCATTTTTTTTTTAATATAACTGATGATGAAAAGGATTAATGCCCTCTTGAGATTTTATGTCTCTTTCATTTGTCCAGAACTTCTTTATACAGCCGAAGTTTATTTTCATATCTGAAATAAACCCATTTGCCATGGAGGGGTTAATTTGCCTTCAGTCCTCTAGTACATTTGCCATTATGTAAGGTATTACACTTAGTTTCTGGAAAATTTTTTAACTTGGGGTACAGGGTTTCAGGAGATTCTCCTGGTGGGCTGCAAATCATTTTGTTTTGGTTTTTGTTTTTCTTTCTTTCTTCCTTCCTTTCCCTTCCTTTTTTTTCTTTTCTTTTCCTCTCTCTCTCTCTCTTTGTCTCCCCCTCTCTCCCTCTCCCTCTCTCTTCCCCTCTCTCTCTTTCTCTCTCTCTCCCCCTCTCCCCTTCCTTCCTTTTTTCCTTTTACTTTTCTCTTGGAACAGATGACATGCAGGCTCCCTGAAGAAATACTAGACATACCTGAGAACTCTGCGTTGCAAAGTTATTCAAATCAATGTATTTTTTTTATTCTGTCTGAAGTTCCCTTGAGTAGATATGCCCTATGCCTTCAATGTAATAAAGGCATTAATTAATTGGATTCAACCAGGTTTAGAAGCAAATCCTGTATGATGTTGAGCAAGTTAAAGTCTTTGAGTTTCAATTTCCTCACCTGTAAAATGGGAATTATAGGTTTGCTATAAGAATTATAGTTTAAAACTGCATAGATTTGCTCTAAGGATCAGGTGACAATTTATATGCAGGGCCAGGCAATGACCCATGGGTGCTGACAATTGTTAGACAGCTTCTCTTTCTTCCACTCCCTCCAACCCCAGCTCAGTTAACACCCTAGGGTGAATGGTGATACATCCTTCTGGAGTTGCATTTTCGCAACATGATTTATTCCTTAAAGACTGAATACATCCCTGGTCCATGATAGGCCCTAAGACTCTTGTTCCACTGTTGAAGAGCTCACTGACTAGTGGGAGAGAGTTGGGTGGTATAAAAAATGTTCCTTATTTATAAAATTTTGGTTTGAGGTGGAAACCCTACTTCAGAGGGGTACCCAGAAAACTTAAATTTATATCATTAGATATCATGATATAAATTGTATCATTATAATGAATAGGTTTTCTTTTAAAAACATCTGCTGATTTATGCATATTCCCTGGGCATGTTAGGAGTCTCCCGATAAGAGTCTCAGCATTGTAAGAGGTTAATTCTCCCAAAACATCACGGATAAGGGAGTAATTCAAGGGTAGAGCTGGTACTGTCAGGAAAAGGTGTCTTTAATCCAACTCAGCATTATGTGGTGGAAAAGGGCACCCACTGTGAAGTCAGAAACACTTGGGTTCAAATCCTGCAATTCCCTAATTATGCAAATTTGAGAAATTTACTCAACCTCTCTGAATCTCAGCTTTATCATCTGCAAAGTGAGGATGAGAATACTCCCTCTTTGTTGGGCTTGGGTGAGGACTAGAGATAATGTAGAGGTAACTCTCCATATCCATGGGTTCCACACCCATGAATCAACCAACCTCAGATCAACAATATTTGGAAAAATAATTCCAGAAAGTTCTAAAAAAGCAACACTTGAATGTGCCATGCACTGGCAACTATGTACATGTATTTATGTTGCATTTACAGCTATTTACTTAGCATTTATATTGTATTAGGTATTATAAGTACTCTAGAGATGATCTAAAGTCCACGGGAGGATGTACATAAGTTATATGCAAATACTACACCATTTTATATAAGAGACTTGAGTATCCCTGGATTTTGATATCCACAGGGATCCTGGATCCAGGGATCCCCCCTATGAATACTGAGAGACAACTGTAACTTATTTGTGGTAAGTAAAGCACTTGACCCATAGTAGGTGCTCGATAAATTGTAGCTAAGGTTTAGAATTGGATTAAGATAGCTTTATGTAGAGGGAACTGCAATCCAAGAATACTCTGGGCCAATTCTGCAGGAAAGAACTGTAGTATACCTACAGTTTGGTCAACCACTCATACAACAAAAGACAACTCTGACATTTGAATAGCACCTTAGAGTTTTATAAACTATTTTCTCATTACAGAGCACCCACCTTACAAATAAGGAGACAGCTCTGAAAAAGCAACATTCCTGTGGTCAGTGAGCTGCTAAGTTAGCAGCCAAGGCAGCCGACAACAGCTGTCCCAGGCCTCTTGCCTCTTAGCCCAGGTGCTTCCCCATCCTCCTTCAGGAGGACATGGGATGGTTGTGTGTACACAGATGGCACCTATGGAGAAGCAGGCCCAGCACAGGGCTAAGGACAGGAGCTCCGCATCAGGCTTCTCTGACTCTGGGTTTCCCCCCCGCATCACTTGGTAGCTGAGTAAACTTGGTAAGTTACCTCTTCATGCCTCAGTTTCCTCATCTGTACAATGAGGATGATTCTAATAGCCCCCACTTCATAGGATTGTGGGGATAGTTAAACGAGATGGTCCCTGTGAAAAGCATGCAGTAAGCACTCTATAAATGTTGGCCACTGTTACTATGCAGCAAATATAAAAGATACCAACCTATTGCGAAGGGCTCTCTGTCAAACGGAGCTAAGGAACGATCTAGGGGTGGTTTCGTGCTTCTGTCTATGGCAGGGGCAGGGACTGAAAGGGAAACACTGAAGTCAGTTCAAAGAAGAGAGCAGTCGGCTGGGGCAGGGGTGTGGGTGGACTGGTGGGCAAGAGAGGGCAGCCCCTATACTTACGCTTTGCTGTTTTGTGGTTTCTACTTCTGCTAGGCTCTTCGTGGTTGGGCTGGGGTGGCGGTAGTGGCTGCTTTAAAAGAAATCCATGTATTAGGAAGCATTTCCAACCCATCAGCAAGCCCTGAGGGCTTTATCGCCCTAAATAGGTGTGAAGCTGTTCACTTTCCTCCATCCCCATGTTCCACTCACACGTATACCTGCCCATTTCTCACCTGAACTGAGCTTCCTGTTCCACACACTGTGAGAGTGTTTTCTGCATGTCACTCCCCTGTCAAGCTTTTTAGTTGCTCCTATCACATTAGGAACAAAACTAAAACTCACCACGGCCTGCAAAGCTCTGCCTGAGCTGCCCCCTCTCCACCCGTCCAACATCTTTGTACGCTCCTCTCTCCAGTGCCCACCGGACTCTCACCATAAGTATCTTCCTGCGGTTCCTGCAAAATCTCAGGCTTATGCACTCTTTGGCATCTCTGTACTTGTGTTTTCCTCTGCCTGGGATGTTGTTTTTCCAGCTCTCGCCACAACTGGCTCATCCTGTCCAGGTCAATGTCACCTCTCCACCTACCACCATGTTCCCTGGTCTTCTGTCTCCCTAACCACACGTTACTACTCAAATTACCTTGTTTATACATCTCTATACTTGTTTATCATCCATCTACCCCTAACCCAAATAAAAATTTTATGAAAGCAAGGATCTTATTTGTCTTGTTCACACTCTATTCCCAGCAGCTAGAACACTGCTGGGCACTGCGGCTCAATAAATGTCTGTAGATTGAATGAATGAATTCTGCACCCCAAGAGTGAGGTGAAGCGCTACAGATTTCAAGGGCAAAATGCATGTGTAGATAAATTCAGCTCCATGAGCCCCCTCTGTAATAAAACTGCAAAAGCAGGAGGAAGCCATCTGTTCTTAGATGAAGTGTCCCGACTGTGGTGTGATCTGGATTGTGAACTTTGGGGAAAATATGTCCTCTCCCTCCTCCTAGCCCTGACACTCGGCATTCATCACAGCTGTCAAAGCGCTCTGGTCCTTTGTGAAGAGAGCACATTTGCAACTATTGACTTCTGATCCCGAACTTCTCCGGGCCTCTCTGGATACAAGCCTACCTCGGAGATATCGCGGGTTCGGTTCCAGACCACCGCCATAAAGCAAAAATCAAAAGAAGCCTAGTGATGAGGAAAAATCATAAATTTCTCTACGACAGGACAATCAAACTAAGTCAGAACTGAAACACATACAATATGCCTCCGTTGGTGATGGGCCTTTCCTAATGTGCAATGTGCATTTGTATTATACATTAACCAGACCTCCTCAAGGCAGGAGGATATAAAGAAACTTTGAGAAAAATGGTACCTTTCTTCTGAAACCACCATTGTGACTTTGAAGGTTAGTATTTCTTTCTCATCCTGTCAGGGAGTCACACTGACCTAAAGGCTCACTCTGTAGGTACACCCCTGACCAAAACATCCCTGATGAACTTTGTGTTTAATACTAACCTGTCAATATGATATATGATTCTTTGTCTCAAAAATATATGAAACGGAATCTCTAGCTCCTGACCGGTGGAGCAGTTCTCAGAGCTTCTGAGAGTCTGTCTCCCAGGTTATAATCCTCAGTTTGGCTCAAATAAAATTCTTTTTTTCTTCTTAGTTCGATTGTTAATTGAATTTTCGTTAACACTAGTCACACAAATTTTTTTATTGCCCACTGAATATAAAAGTTACATCTACACTATCCTGAAGTCTATTAAGTGTGCGATAGCATTATGTCTAATAAAACAATGTGCATATCTTACTTTTAAAATATTGCTAAAAAATGCTAACCATCATCTGACACGGCAGAGTTGCCGCAAATCTTCAATTTGTAAAAAATAAATGCAATATCTGTGAAACGCAATAAAGCAAAATGCAATAAAACGAGGTGTGCCTGTTAGTTAAGTAGAACCACGGGATCTGAGACTGTAAGCTTGAAGAAAGAGGAAAGGGAGTTTGCTGCCTCTCTCTCCCTGGGTTCATGGCATTGCACGTTTGGGTCTCAAACCTTTTGTCCGTGGAATTTCAAATGTTGGCCAGCAGGTGGCGCAAGTCTTCTTGCAGGAGGGAAGGCTGGGGACCCAAATACTTGTAGGTGCCATTAGTTTATTTTTCACTTATTTCAAAAGTCAGAAAAAATAGCACAATGAATACCAGAAGGCGACTTTTTATTATACAAATAGCTTATATTGTTTATGGTAAAGAGAAAATACCGATGATAAAAGCATTATGATGTGTATAAAAATCACTAGTATTTCATCCTCCAAAAAGCCCACTGTGAGTACTTGGGAATGCATTTTCCCGACCTACATATAACTTTTTCTTACTGGCTAGAATTGGATAACGATGTCTATAGTTTTTTCTCTCTGCAGAGGAAATCATCGAGTGGACACAAAGTGGCATAACAGAAAGTATGGAGCCTACCGAGTGAGCCCGGCTGCCGGAGGGCAAAGGAAGGATGGCGGCCATCGGCCTCTGCGGGGGCACGGGCGGCTGCTGCACTTTCCCGGAATGGGGCCGGTCTGTGGAAATGCAAAGACATTAAAATGAAAGGAGAAATGCTACATCTAGGCAAGTGTGGGCCACACCCAGGGCTCTCCGGGAACCCATCCAGCGCCGGCTGGGGGCATCTCCATATCGCTGGATCCCACGGACTCCCCCCAGCACCAAGGCCAGCCCCAGCCAGCATGGCAGGGATGTGTCCACACCTGGGTCGTACAGGGTGGGGAGTCCTTGGCCCTTTGCCTTCTCTGTACCTGTCCAGTTTGTCTTACTCTTATACTTCGGAGCAACACTCGCCTTACCTCTGGGGAACAGGTATTCATCAGAGGTTTTGTCGATGAAAGCATGAAAAAAGGCCTCTTAGTCATTAACTCAGCCAGTACCATGAGGGAGTGTTTTCAGACAAAATTGTAAAGAAGTAAACGTGTACAGACACACAAATGCACACATGCATATGTACACACATGCACACGCAGACACACATACACTCAGGCACACCCAGCTGCCTGGGCAAGGTGAAATCCACCGTCATGGCTCTTGAAGATCCTGTTCTAGGTCCCCTTCCTTCCCTCCCCTCACAAATGCTCTGGGTTGTCCTCCCCCCTCCCACTTCCTCCTTTCTTAAAGGGAGGAGCCAGTCACCGACTCCTGTAACCAAACCACAGACTCTTAACAAAACCTCACATTCTTCTGGTCATCACAGAAGTATCCCCGGGCCAGATAGATAGGCTGGCAGTGTTCCATCCCTTTGCCAGGGAAAGAGCAGGCCAGGACTGTGAGGAAGTGACAGCATTCTTACATGTTTTGCCCTGGGTGCCTGTTTTGCCTCACCCTAGCCCCAGTCCTGGGGAAGCAACACTGTTCCACAGAGGATGGGGCTCAGAACCCAGCAAGCCTGGTCTAATCTCATACCAATGCACCCCCTCTGGCCATCTGTCAGCTCCTCTGACCTGTCATGCTCCTTTCAGCCTCAGGGCTTTTGCACGGCCATTTCTACTGCTTACAATGCTCTTTCCTTCCCACATCTATGCTCACTTAGCCAACTCCTGTTCACCCTTTAAGTTTCAGATTAAATATCATATCCTCAGGGAAGCAAGTCCAGATCAGGCATATGTCCCAGCCTCATCTCCTGCGCTTGTCTTCCTGAGTATATATCATGGTTTAATTAAGTCATTTTGCGACTCATTTGTTTGATGTTGCCTGGACTATGAATTCTTTAGGGTGAGGCCTGTCTACCGTCTCGTTCATTCTGTATGCTCATAACTGGCATGTATGAGGCACTCAACGACTTAGTTACCTGTTTCTTCTCAGGGTCTACATATGAAACAGGCTTGATAATTGTTGCCTGTATCACGCAGGGTGCTTCAAAACACAAAATGAAATGCCGACAAAGCGTGAAAGGGCTTTAAAATTGCCACGTGTTATACAGCCTAAAGGATTAGTGGTATTAATTTTTGTGATACGGATCATCAACTTTCTAGCTCACTCCTTGATATGCGAGTGTGTATGTGCCTACTTGCTGTTACCACCACTGCTAGAGTGTAAGCCCTGTGAGGCAAGGGCTGTGTCTTCTTTCCAGATGATTTTAAATTTCAGCATTTAGAATGATGCCTGGCTCATAATAGAAGACCAATAATTTTTGTTGAATGGATGAATGAATAAATGAATGAGGGAGAAAAGGGCTGACAGGAGCAGATAGACAATGAAAATCTTGAATACTGTTTAAAGATTTTAAAGTTATGGCCAAACCACATTCAATATTGTTGTATTTATTCTGACAGTCTGTGTGTAGTGGTGCCCCCTAATCATGAATTGGTCAAAGGTGGGGAGGAACAGGAAAGTCCTCTTGAGTACCAAAGTAACACTCAAAATAAGCTATTACTTCCATATACCCTTCACTGGCAGATCAGTATCATCCACCATCAGCAATGATTTGTCTGCAATCATAAATATTTGTCCGCAAATCATAAATATTATTGATCCTCACAGCGAACCTATGTGGTCTGTATTGTTATTGTCCTATTTCAAAGATGAGGAAACTGAGGCCCAGAGAGGTGGAGTCACTCGCCCAAAGCCACACAGCAGGTTAGCAGGCATCAGCATGCCAAGCTTTCTGCTCCATGGGCGTTGGCCTCCCATACATCAGTGGGGGCTGGGGGCTGGGCTGCCAGGGCCGTTACCTATGTATATGGAGCCGGGGTTGGAGAAAGGCTTGGCAGGCAGGATGGAGTTCTGCAGAGCCTCCTCGTTGTTGGAGGGTGGCGGCTCATAATCGGCGTCATCTTCCACGAGGGCCTCTTCCTCTTCATTGGGGGACTCATAGTCACCGTCATCCTCCCCATACTGATCATCATCGGGACTTTCATAGTCATCTTCATCCTGCCAACACGGTGATGGGGACAACGCGGTGTGTAGAGGTCCCTTGGCAGTAGGCGTGCCCGCATCTACTCTCTCTCTGCCAAGCCTCACAGGGGTCCTCACTTGGGGGCAGTCAGCACTAGCATGGCCCTCCCACTACACATGAGGAATACTGAGCTCAGGGAGTACAAAATCCCAGGACCAGCAAGATGCAGACGTGGGACCCCCGTCAAGGTCTTCAGACCGCTAGGCAAGTGCATTGTTCTCTACATTTTTTTTTTTGCATAACAGAGAAAAGCAGAACAAACTGCTTTTGGAGAATACAGGAACAGAGGGATGGGAGAGCCCGCTGTTTTGAGTAAACACGTTTTTTACTCTAGACATTGCCAAGAGGAAGACTAAACATCAGGAGTGTTTGTGATGCCCCTAGTTAATTGTCAGTTCTGTTCTTAGGGTGACTGTGCTTGAAACTTTCTTCCCTAATGGGGAAACCAGATAACCAAAGCCTGTTAACTAGAAGGCAGGTTAAGTTGTGCCTGAGAGGGGATAGTCAGGGCTGGGCTAGTCCCTTTGCTGAGAGCTGAGCGTATAAAAACGACAGCTTATTATTCGTGACATCTGGCACTGAGTGTGAAGCTGCTGTCTTGGAAGAGACTCTTCCTAAATTTTAAATGACTTGTCGTGTTTTACATAGGCTTCTCTGTGGGTCTCAGGGAAGTTAAGCCCTAGGGGCTGGGTGATTGCCTTTGAAGCAACCCATGAAAGTGGACAGTTACAGTAATGATTTCCCAGGCAGGAGTGGCACCATCAACTGCCAAGCAATGACTAGCTTATCACTCTCAGGTCAAGATCAAGTGGGTCGTAAATGAGCCCAGGGCATTTCTCTAAAGTCGAGGGCAGCGTGGAAAGAAGCGACAGGAGGTTGCAACTTGACGAGGAAAGGTGCACACTGAGAGCCTAGAAATCCTGACAACCTTACTAGGTGGCTTAAGGAAGCCTGTCTAAGGTGCTCAAGTGAAAGATGCATGTGTTGATGTTTTGACTTGCAGAATATGTATATTTCTAATATTGGAAGACGAGGTTGAGTACCTTCCCGAACTCCAAAACAGACTTCGTCCTGCCATCAGTGTTCCTATAACTTGAGAACAGAGGATGGAACCCCTGATGAATGGGAGGGACTTCAGAACCACGGCCTCAGCGCCTCTGCAGCCCATGCCGACTGCCCCCTAGACCTACAGGGGCTCCCTGCAATCTCTCAGCCTGCACATCCCAGCCCTGTGGCTCCTGACTTTCCACTAGGCCTTTACCCCATAAGCCCTTCTCAACAATAGACTTTTCCTCTCTGCTTCTAGAAAAATTATTTTCTCCCAGTGATTTGACTTGAATATTTCTATGTGTGTTTTTGTTCCTAATCATATTCTGCCCTGTGTATGTGTTATCTAAGCTAGAAAATGCTCATAGAATTGGGTTCTTCATCTCCACCCACCCCCCAGTGCCCTGTGCAATGCTGGGCACTTCATGGAACCCCTAATGTTGTAGCCAGTGGCTAGTGGAGACTCCCTGTTTACAGAGAAGATGGAGGTGGCTAGCCTCAGGCTGAGCTCATGGGAGGGACTGCATGGCAAGCAGCAGCAAAGATGCAGCTTCTGCCTAAAAATGTAAACATTTGGGGGGAAACTGGCCTATTTTCCCTTTGGAACAAAATTAATCTGTCATATTCCTTTGTTCTCACGTAGAAAGCACAGACTTAGCTAGCACTATTTTTTTTTTTTTTTTTTTCCCAAATTCAATGCTTTCTTTTACCAGAATCCCATCAGGACAAGGGAGGTTTAGTGCCTGCTTCCTAAAGGCACTAGAGGCAGCCGCTTACCAGAAAGACCCCTGGACGGAGGGTGGGCGACCCGGGTCCTCAGCCTGCCTCTAACTAGACGTGTGACATAAGTCACGTTCTCCAGCGGGCTCAGCTGCTTCATCTGTAAAATGAGCAGACTGGACTACGAGCCGTAATGGAGTTCTTAGCCTGAGTCTCTGGTTTCAAGCGTGGTGACTACATATGCAGTTTCCTGGGGACAAGGTGTGCAGAATTCATCTGACTCTCAAAGGCGTCATCATGACCCCTCAAATATAAAACCCAGTTGGATCAGCCCATCCCTGAGGTCTTTCCAGGGCTGAGAGTTAATTCTGAGCTCCCTTTCCCTCTGGGTCACCGGTGGGCACGTAAGCCTATGAGAAAGGCTATTTTAAATCTACTTTAGCGTAGACCGTGTGGAGGAGGGGTTTGGGGGAGGGCCCTGCTATGGAGGTGTGCACGGTGGATAACGGCGTGGTCAGCACCCCACAGCCCATGGCCGAGTCCAGCCCGCTGTCTGTTGTTTGTCAAGTGAAGGGCTGGTGGCACAAAACCAAGCCCATTGATTCAGGTGTCGTCTACAGCTGCTCTCGTGCTACAAGGGCAGAGGGGAGTAGATGAGGCCAGAGACCCCGTGGATCGCAAAGCCAGAAAGTTACTAGAAGGCTCTGGCTTTCACAGAGCCCTGGGTGGCTCTATCAGGCCCTTGCTCCTTTCAGCATCATGCTGGTTCCTTATGACAAAGGCGCTCTGGAAACAGCTGTAAGGTGGAAGAACGGCCCACCCCATACTCACAAAGGATGACCAGCCTCCGTTGTCTTCTTCATGGCTTTCTGTGGAAGAGGATAACACCAGCATCGGTACCAAAAGAAGCCGCAAGAAGGAACGTCAGAGCCGCTCCCCACTCCGGGATCCTTCCCCACCACTGCCCCATGCCAGGCCTTCATGCTACATACCTGGGGGTTAACAATTCTGTATCAGCTCTAGAATTTCTACTTGAGGGGCTCATTCTGCCAGACAGAGGCAGTGGTTCTTAACCTTTCACATGCATAAAAGTCACTTGAGAGTGCTTTAAAATATGCAGATACCCTGGGCCCTATCCCTAGAGCTTCTGATTCAGCAGGACTGAGTGGGACCCAGGAATCTGCATTTTAACAGGATGTGCAATTTAACAACTGAATAATTGCCTTAAAGACTCAGAAGCAGGAGGGCTGGCTCTGCTTAGGTGCTCAGTTCAAAGCCTGGCCCGGGTCATTCCATGCACCCCACAGAGTCCCTCACTGTGTCTCTGCAGAGGGTCCCAGCTGAGAAGGGGCCATAGCCAGGTGTCCCGGCATAGTGACATCTCTCCTCCCCTCAATCTGGACCAGCAGACAGAAGAACCAAAGCACCTGTCACCTCCTAAAGCCATTGCTCTCACCCCTGAGACCTTTACCTGTTTCCTCAGGAAACCGCTGGACTTGGGGTCTGTAAAGACAAACACATTGCATTAATGGCCCTACTGACTTAGGGAGATCTCCCTCTTTCCTCAGTCCAGCCCTGCAAGGGGAGCCCCCGGGGGAGGGTATGTCTCACCACCCAGGACCGCGGTCCCTGTTGCTCTGAAACCAGGGCCAGACTACCCGAAAATTCTGGAAACCACCAAAGCCATGCTGGTGGCACAACTGGGAGCTTGTGACTGTCTGACTCTCTAGGGGAAGTTCCCCTGATGTCCCAGACACAGGGCAGGATGCAGGGCAGAGGGGGGGGGACCCCTGGACTGAAGGATCACTGCGGATCAGAAATGGGGGCCAAACCAGTCCCATTTAAAGTTAGACTTGGGTTTGCAAATGCCTTGCATTTCATTAAAGTGACACCAGGACCTCAGCTGCCCCACTCACTTGCGTGTGAAAATGCTCCTTCTCTCTTCATTCTTGTTGATTTCTTGACTCAACTTACTGAGAATCCTGCAAGATAAAGGGACAGGGGAGGTGACAAAACAGTCATCTCCCCGCTGGCCCAAACTTCCTCCCACGGCGCCCTGAAGTTCCCTGATCTGTGTGACCTCAGGAACCTGGGCCAGTATTGGCCAGCCTCTGTTCCTTTGGCCTCCAGCCAGGCCCCTCCCCGTGGGGCCTCTGCTCCTCGCTTCCTGAAGAGCTTGTCACCTCCATCCCCCTACCAGTCCCTGCTCAGGAAGCTCTCTGCTGGGGCCTCAGTCTAGCTCAGAGCCCCTCTGTGGAGACTGGTCAGCTCACGCCTGGCTCCTCTTCCTCTGAAATCCTGCAGCCTTATGATCTGGACATGACCACTGCGTATTTTATTGCGTTAGCATTCCCCGGGGCTGAGGTCCCCTGACTCTGGGTTTGGCATCCCTGTAGTGATATCTAACCTCTAAGAATCTTCAAACCATCTCTGAGACCGGGAGGAATCAGCTGCTTGCTGCATAACTCTTGACAAGAGCTCCCGTGCGCTTCTTGGGTCTGAAATCTCCTTCCATTCTCCGCTCCCTGACTCCTTCTTGGTGACATGCATTCTTTTTTTTATAGCTCTTCTTAACTAATTAAGTCAAGGGCAGTGTCAACAGACCAAAATTATGTAATTTCTAAGTCACATTTAGAATGAAAGAGACCCATTTTTACTTTTATACAAGCACACAAATAAATCAATAAATGAAATGCTCTTGTAACGGATTCTGGTGGGGAGGTCTGGGACTGACCTTGTCCACGATAAGGCTCGCATGTCATTATTTTATTGCTTGCTCCACTGCCTGACAGCAAGGTTACTGGCAGCTTAATCCTAATTTCTCAAGCTCTGTCAACAACAATTTCTTTTCCTTCAAAATGGGATTGAAGTTCTGTGAAATGATTTAAAGTTATTTTTAAAAAAAGTTCTCTTAAACCCAAGCAAGAACTAAGAAATAACATCTTTCCATCTTTCTTTAGCAATCTTAGAATGGCAAAAGTTTAATATTAACCAAATTACTATAAACATTCAGGAAATATCCAGGGATGTGAGAGAATTGGAATCTCATGAAACTCAGTCAGTTTTTAACTAACTGAAGATTTTGGGGAAAAAAATGTTCATGACATGGATTCTTTTCTTTGTTTGTTTGTTTTTTTTTTGTGGTACGCGGGCCTCTCACCGTTGTGGCCTCTCCCATTGCGGAGCACAGGCTCCGGACGCGCAGACTCAGCGGCCACGGCTCACGAGCCCAGCCGCTCCGCGGCATGCGGGATCCTCCCGGACCGCGACACGAACCCGTGTCCCCGGCATTGGCAGGCGGACCCTCAACCGCTGCGCCACCAGGGAAGCCCTGACATGGATTCTTATAAACACTTGGTGAAGTGTTCCCGATCTAGGCCCAGCCTGCAGAGTGGGAGACTCCCTGAATCACCCACGCCCGGAGGCCACCCTTGGCCAGGACCCTCTTATTCCTTGGATGTTGTAAACTAGCAATCCCCAAACCCCAGGACAGGAAGGGCCTTTGTGAGTGGGACGGCACCTCTGGCACGCCCTAGCAGTCAGCTCCAGCCTCCCTTCGCACCATTGCTGTGACCAAGGGCCCTCATCAGTAAACAGGCTCATGTCCCCTAGAGATCTGGGGCAGCTGGAGGAGCCTCAGAGGTGATCTAGTCCAACATCATTTTACAGACGGCACCACAGAGACCCAGACGGGGGAAGGGACCAGCCTGCACCGCGGGTTAGTGATGAAGGCCACCCTCTCCCCACCACACGCACCAGCCCCGGAAGCCAGGCTCCCTGGTTTCCAGAGCAGCACACTTTCAACACACCACATCCCCTGTCCATGCCCCTGATGCCAGAAGCCCCCTGGGAGTGAACGAGCCTGCAGCCCTTCTGGAAATGGCCCGGGGTCTACACTGCTTCTGCTGAAGTGACCACCTCAAGGTAACAAGCTTGGCCTAAGACAAAATTGCTCAGTTAGCAGAAGTAGTCTTGGCATCTACCACTTCTTGCTTCCCCCATCATCCCCTAGGCCCCCAGTCCCCCCACTTCTCCTTGCTCCCCGGGACCTGCTGCTCGGAACCCTCCAACTCATTAGAGTGACAGGGTAAATGAATTGTTAATAAATCCACTGGGAACTTTAGAGGACAGAGAAGGAGGGAGGGCAGTGTTTAATCCTCCATCATAATGTCCTTGTTGGGATTTCACACTTCACTGGGAGATGCTTGGGGATGGGGCTTCCCAGTGGCCTCCTGATCACACCTCCAGAATGC
The DNA here is from genome assembly GCF_963455315.2 of Globicephala melas. Lineage (NCBI taxonomy): Eukaryota > Metazoa > Chordata > Mammalia > Artiodactyla > Delphinidae > Globicephala > Globicephala melas. The sequence continues at coordinate 145,160,305 of NC_083316.1, forward strand.
TTATTCCTGGTTCTTCTGTTTCCTTTAAGCGATGGTTTTGAGAAGCTGGTGGGAGTCCCTCTCCTCCCTCCTCTGACGTGCGGTGTCCCACACCCTGGCCAGGTGCGTCTGTGATGGGCGCAGCACTCATCCCCATTCAGTCACACCTTCATTCAACAGCGCGCACTCAAGGGCTTCTAAGTGCCAGGAGCTCTGCTGGGGCTCAGGGTGCCTCAGTGAACAGAACAGAGATCCCTGCCCTCCAGGAGCTTACTTGCTAGCGGAGAGAGACAGACAATAAACAACGAACATTTAAGGAAGTGAAATTCTAGATGAGAGCTGTATGTACACGCATGCAGCAGAGGTGCGAGCTGGGTGAGGGGGGAAGGAGTGCATAGGTGGGGTGCGGTTGCAATCGAAAATGAGCAAGCCTCTGGGAGGAGGTGACTTTTCAGCAAGACCTGAACTGAGGGATGCTGGGCAGCACATCCCTGCAGAATGTAGCGGCGGGGGGGGGGGGGGGGGAGGGGGGGAGGGTGTGGGGGAGGGGGGAGGGGGAGACCCTGAAGGGCTTGCACAGCTGCTTTGATCCTGAAAAGACCTCCTGCTCTCTGCAGCTCCTCTGCTTACTGGTATCTTCAGCAGCCAGGCTGGAAGCTGCTGGACTCCTAACTGGTGAAGGAAGGAAATGTCAAACCACAGAACACACAGAGGAGCAGCACAGAGCTGAGAGCAAGCAGAGCCAGAGAGGGGCTGGCAGCCCAGCCTGCAGCAAACATGGGCGCCCAGGGCCTCCTGCTTTGGGGGGCCTCGGGGCAACCTTCCCAGCCAGCTGGGACCACTGCTGGGGGTGAGTGCAGAGGGTAGCGGTGCTGGTGGACAGAGCAGCAGGTTGTTGCCACCTCTGTGTGCAAACCTTCAAGGTTGTCCCCGACTCCCACCTCCCCAGAGGACCGAGTGACAGTGAGTGGTCAGAGGTGACTCATTCCCCCTCTTCCCCACAAACCCCAGGCCATACTCAGCACCAGGGGGAAAGGCAGAGGGGGCTGGCAGCTGGTAGACACAGTTCTCTCTGCTTCATCTGTTGTAGCCCCAGAAGAGGAGCGAAATTTTCCACAGGAAGTCAGGCCATGCAGGAGACAGAATCCTGCCATGACCTGGGTTGCAGCCCTGTTGCATCCCTTAGCTTGCTGTGTGATGGGGGCCGGTCTTTGACTTCTCAGTTGAAGGCCTCTTCTGGTGATGTTAGAAGGTACGGAGGGTGGGACCGTGGGTCCTTGTTGAGTCTGACTGCAGCACCCTGCCCAAGGGCAGTGTGACCTCAGGCAAGGCATTTGCCCGCCACCCACCCCTTGGCCTGGATTCCTCATCAGCAAAACAAGAGGGTTGGCCCTACTTAGAGAATCCGTGATCGGCCTGACCATGGAGATTACATGTTACAGACACTGAGCCCACTGGTGACATAACCCATCGGAGCCTCCAGGAGAGATGCCTCGGGGTGCGGGTGGGGTGTGGCAGTAACACAAGCACCCTGGTAACATGGGTGATTCCTACCGTCTGCAAAGGTTGTGAAATCACTCCTGTCATTCTGGTATTCTTGGAATTGTTTTTTTTGTTGTTGTTGTTTTTTGTTTGTTTTGTTTTGTTTTGCGGTACACGGGCCTCTCATTGTTGTGGCCTCTCTCGTTGCGGAGCAGAGGCTCCGAACGCGCAGGCTCAGCGGCCATGGCTCACGGGCCCAGCCGCTCCGCGGCATGTGGGATCTTCCCGGACCGGGGCACGAACCCGTGTCCCCTGCATCGGCAGGCGGACTCTCAACCACTGCGCCACCAGGGAAGCCCCTGAAATTGTTTTTTAAAAACAAAAAAATGGAGGAAGAGGACAAGGAAAAGGAGATGGAGGAAGAGGAGGGCGAACGAGGTAGGGCAGCAGGAGCAGAATACGGGATCTGAGTCTGTCTTGACGTGGTCCCTGTAGGATTCTCCCAGGAGACCTGGGGCTCCCTTTCAATGGTCCCTATACTTCAGCAGCTGTGGGTAGAGGGTCTTGAAGTGCGTCTTGAAGTCAACTTTGCTGATCACACAGAAGAAGGAAGCTATGAAAGAAAGACAGGCAGGCAGAAAGGAAGTCAGGGAGGAAGGAGGGAGAGAGGAAGGAAACAGAGCAGATAGAAGCTATCAGAGCCCACAGCACACAGTAAGAGTCGATATTATTTCGTGAACACTCTATTCTTGTTGCCTGTGTTGTCACATGTACCAGCACACAACTTAAATGTATTTCTTACCAAAACTTGCATAGCCTGAGCTTTAGATGAGCTTCCCCTATCTCCCACGAGGCTGGGAGCTCGGGGGGGAGGCGGGGAGTTGCTCCCCTGACTCTGTTTCAGGGGCACGCTAGTCTCTCCCACTCCCAGAATTGGGCAGAAGTCTGCATTTGCTCCACGCTGCCCTCTCCGGCTCCTCAAAGCCTCTCTGTCCTCTGACACCACCTCTGTGACCCCTGGCCCGCCTCCCAGCCCACATTCTCTGTCCTAAACTTGTGCTTGCTCTGCGTGTCACCCTTCTTTAAAGGAACAAAACTCCTCCTTTAAAAGTCAGCCAAAGTGAGAGAGTGGCATGTAATATATACACTACCAAACGTAAAATAGATAGCTAGTGGGAAGCAGCTGCATAGCACAGGAGATCAGCTCGTTGCTTTGTGACCACCTAGAGGGGTGGGATAGGGAGGGTGGAGGGAGACCCTAGAGGGAGGGGATATGGGGATATATGTATACGTATAGCTGATTCACTTTATTATAAAGCAGAAGCTAACACACCATTGTAAAGCATTATACTCCAATAAAGATGTTAAAAAAAAAAAGTCAGCCTCCTTGAACCAAGAACCAAACCTTCCAAAGTTCTGTCCTGTCACCTGAGAAGCCAGGGAGACGCCAGGACATGGGTCTCAGGACTCAGGCCTCCGTGTAGAACCAGGCACGTGAGGGGGAAACAAGAATTTAAGGGCACAGCAGGGTCTCCCCACTTTTCAGGCATGTCCTCCGCCTGACAGTTTTACAAGTTTTATTTTACTTGTACTTCACAGTCGTCTGGGTAGTAGCCAAGAAGAATTATCCCCACTTTTACCAACAAGGAAAGCAAGGCGCTGGGGAAGTGTTTGTCAAAGGTCCCATGATGGTTTTTACATGGAGCTGAGCCAGAAGTCAAGTGTCCTGGGTTCGCACAGGGGAAGAGGAGGGGCAGTCGGTGGAGAGGACGCACTTTTCATGCGGGGAGGACTGGGCAGCTGGACGGGGATTAGCCAGTGAATGGGAGCGGGGAGGCGCGTGTGAGAGAGGGACCTTGTCCCTGTCTCCATCCTGCGGGGGGCTGGGCACGTTCTTTCATGGGCACAAGAATGTCATGTTCAGCCCTGGGGCCCTCCTCCATCCTTCCTCCCCCATCATCTGCTGTCTTTCTATCTTAGGTAGGCACTGAGTAGATGAGACAGGAGGCTGTCTCTGAGGTTAGGAGACCGACAGCCTTATCAGAAGACAGACAAATGAACAGGCATGCCTGCATTACCTCTCTGATGGGATCTTAGCTTTTCCCAGCCTAACTTCACTATCGGTAAATGGGTACAGTGTGCATTAATGTTATAAACAGAATCATCCGATGCCTATGTGCTGCCACCACCGCATTGCTGCCCTCTCCTTATTTTTTAAGTTACACTATATTATTTTAAATATAAAACTTATAGCATTAAAACAAAAAACTCCAAATGGTCATCAACAGATTTTATCACGTGTTCTATCGATTTAACCAGAGCACGCTCAGCTATACCATTGGTGTTAGGCTAGGTCCTCTAAAAGGAGGTTAACATTGTTTTATTTTAAAACCCTCCTCCATTACATTTTCCTTGATGTCTGTGGGAAAAACTATGTCCTGAGAGAGCAACTATATCTTCAGACAGAGAATGCTTCCTGGCCAGAATCTGCCTGCTTACAAAATCTATTTAGTACTGACTTTTTAAGCATCAGGGAAGGAAATTGAGGTATGCAGAGGAGTGTCATCTTGTTTTGGTCTGCTGTACCTAAACACAATTTCTTTTCTATAACCCTTTAGGGTAATGATCCAGGGCAAACGAACCTGTGTACAAGGGAATGGAACAAATAAGTACTGACTACCTCTACTCATCAAGGATGGCGCCAGGCAGCTTATATGTGGGCTGTCTCCTTCATATACACCGTTCCCTGAGAGTTCCTTCTTTCTCATCTATCGATGAGGAAACTGAGGCTCAGTGCGTTGAAGCAGCTTGCCTGAGTCCCACAGCTGGTAGGAAGCAGAGCCCACCTTAGAACCCAGATCTCCCTTGCTCCAAAGCCCATGCCTTTCTATTCTTTCATCCTCCCCAGTTAGCAGGATAAAATAATGAGTAAACATCTGAAATTGTGCTCATTGGGATTTTGCATAAAATGGTTAGAATAGCTAACACATCTTCAGTACATTTGATTATTTCCCCATTATTTCCTCTAACTTTCCCACTGGCCCTTGGAGATATGTTCTATTATTGTCCCCATTTTACAGATGAGGAAGCTGAGGCTCAGGGAACTCAGATAACTTGTCCACAGACTCACAGCTACTGAATGGAAGAATTTAGTCGCAAGTTGTCTGACCTCAGAGCCTGCATTTTACTCACTAAGATCTCCTGTCTGCCTGTTCAGATCTTAAATAATATCCTTTAAAAGAATGAGCCCATGCAGTTCATGTAACCCATTCCTTCATTTTATAGACTTGGAAACTGAGGGTGGTCTAGGACTCATCCCGGGCACAGAGCTCACAGAAGTAGAGATGGAATTGGTATTTATTATACATTTATGCCAGGGACGGTCACTATCAGATTCACCTAATCAGGGCAGCCCAGACCTTCCCCAGATGCCTTCCCCATCACTCCCCACGTTCACCCTTCGTGTTCCATGGGCAGGCCCCATAGCTTGTCTGGGGCACACATTCAAGGACATCAGAGTGAGATTTTACTGCGGGCCAAGTTGTTTAAGTTTTCAAATAACTGAAGGAATATCCCACACCTCTACCTCACCCATATGAGGGTTTAGAATCGTTCTTCTGCATTAACTAGCAGTTGCTTCTCATGCCACCTCCTTCTCCTGACTCTCAAACATACAGATGTCAGCTGAGCTCAGGCTTAAGGTTAAAAAGCATCTTCCCAGTTAAAAGTGCCTGCCTCATCGCTTTTCTTCTACTGCTCTGATGAAATCCCCTCCTTCCAGCATCTTCATAGCCACAGCCTAGGAGAAGCTCCCATCTCATAGTGGGATCATAGCCGTCATCTCCTAACTGGGTTCCATGCCTCCAGCTGAGCCCTCCTCTGACTCATCTTTACCTGCCCCCGGAAGAGCCAAGATGCAGGCTTCACCTAGTGTTCTCCCTGGTGAACTCACTTCACCAACACTCTCAGACTCCTTAGAATGGCTCAAAGCATCCTTCAGAATTGTGACCCGTCACCGTGGCCTCTACTTTTTACTTCCCCATGTATACGCCACAGCTGCTCTGACCTACTTGCAGTTCCAGTAAAGGCGCTGGTGCCATGCCTTCGCAATACAGTCCCCATTTCTAGAATGTCCTTTAACCATTTTTCATCTGATCACTCCTAATGCATTTCAAGATCCAAGTTAAGTTCCCTTCTTCCCCAAAGTCTTTCCTAATGCCGTATCTTGATTTTAAAACTCTCTGTGGACCAAACTTAACGTGTCTGCAGGCTGACTCTGGCCCACCAGCCACTAATTCTCACTCCTGTACGTTAAGGTCTCTCCTTTACATGGAACTATGGTCTTTTTCTAGAGCATCACATTTCTGTAGTTATAGAAATGTTCTATATCTATACTCTCCAATATAGTAGTTCATTGCCATCCTTCATCGGATCCAACTCTCTCATTTTACTGAGGTCCAGAAAACTAAAGCAATGACAGAGTTGGTGATGACACCATGAGGAAATCTCAGATCTTTGATTCTAGTACTATTTTCAAAGGCCAACCCACCCCACTGGGAAGAGAGGAAATGAAAACGTGGTCCAGAGTCAGGCTTATCTTTGGTAAGAGCAGCCAATACACCAGCTGGGCTAGATCTGTTATTTCTTTTCCTCAAGTCATCTTGTAACTTCTCTTCACTAAACCCTGTCCTTGCCTTCATGCTTCCTCCTCACTTTCTTATTTCAAACCAACAGTGATAGATAACTGACTCAGCTCCCCCTGGACTACTCCCCATTCTACCCAAGGAATGAGGGGGTGTACTTACGGCACCCGGAGCTTAGGGAATTTCTGGATGTCATTCTCTGCCAGGTTCTGAAATGAAGACAGCAGTAGGTTACAACCCACAGGAAAGGGTTCTGGGCCTGGTGAGTAGAGTATGGTATGAAACAATAGGGAACAGTGGGGACTGCAGCAAACTGCAGAGTACACCCCACTCACCCATCCAAAGCGGGCAGCTTCTAGATGGTGCATAAAAGCCTGTGGGCCTAGTGTTGCCAGATCTTTTTCAAAGGGAATCCCGAAACCTGGATCTTATATGAAATGTCCTGAGTTCTAAATATTGACAAATAATTTTAACTGAAGCAAACAGCAAATACTATGAGAGCCAAATCTGTGGGACCGCACAGGACTTGTTTTGTGGGCTGAACTTGGCCATGTCATGACATCTTTCTTAGACTCCAGGGCCCCTCTCAGCAGCCGTATGGAGCAGCTATGAGAAGCCAGCCTGGCGAAGGCATCTGTGCCCTTATAACATCATCACACCCCAACTGCCTCTTTCACCAGGGTTATTAGTAGAATTCTCTAGATGTAAGGATGCAATAAAGAGGCTGTCCAGAGGGAACCAAGAGGGGAAAGGAGAAAGAAACGCGTATTTGTGAAGAACTGACTTTGGGCCTCTCCTTACAGCATCTTGATTAATCCTCACATCAACCCTGTGGTGTAGAAACTACCAGCATCGTTCCCATTTTAGTGAGAAAGCTGTGGCCCGGGGATGTAAGGGGATTCCAGGTTGTAGGTGATGGAGGTGGCACTGGGACCCTGCTCTATGGCATCCAATGTCTATTTTCTTCCTGCAAGCTTCACTTTTATCATGTCCAAGCCCTTTGAGGGTCCCAGTGACCTGTGCTGGGGGCAGGTGGTGAGAGAAGAAGGCACCTGAAAGGGAGGAGGAAGAAAAGAGGGTGGGCACGCTCTCCATAGAACCAATGCCGAGGCAAGGAAGGGGCCTCCTTAACGTTCTAATTGAGGTCAGAATCCCAGTGGTTAGAGTGGGAGCTCTGGAGTCAGACAGGCTGGTTTGGAATCTTGGTTCCTTCACTTAGCAGCTGTCTGACTTGAGACAGACGCTTAGTCTCTCTAAGCCTCAGTTTCCTTATCTGTATAATGAGAAGCGTAATAATATTAATAGCCCCGTTTCAGGGGTTGTGAGGATTGAATGAGATGACGTATGTCCTGTGCTTGGCTCAGTGCCTGACATACCTTTTGTGAGTGATAAACGGAGGTTAGGTGAGTAATTTCTGTCCCGGGGGAGGGAGCAGCTGGGGTCTGGCTGGCTCCTGGATGTTAGTGTCTTTGCTTCTACTTCCGCTCTGGGCTGGGAGCTGCCTGGCAGGTTGTTGGCTGCCTTCTGAGATGAGCTGGGCAAGCTTCCTTTTAAGCACAGGGGCTGGGGCATCTTAGCAATGTGCTTATGGCCTCATCTGCTCCACTTCTTAGGAGCAGTGTCTGACCCTGCGGCAGGGCTGGGGAGGGAGTTTGCCAAGAGTCCTGAGACAATCAGGTTTTTGGTCAAAATTCTTAACTTCTTTTATTTATTTTTGCATCACTGAGCTATGGCATCCCCTCCCTCCAGAGCCACCTCCTCAGCGAGGATACCAAGACTCTTGTTCAGAGTGTGGCATGATGAGTGGAGGGCTTCCTGGGAGTTGCCAGAGGGATGAATGCTGAGAACTGGGCAGTTTCTGTTCTGCTGAGTCAAGGACATAAGCTGAGGGGATTTCAGGAAGCATGTGAAGGAGAAGGTGAGCATGTGAGCATGGCTGGAGACATAGAGGTAGAGGATATTAGGAAAGAGAAAGGCCTTTAGCAAAGTCTGGAAACTCTGGGTTACTTGTACAATGACTTGGAGTTAGACTTGTGGCTTCACAGGAATACACTTATACGCTGAGTGTGTCCTCAAGAGAGACACGGGAGAAAGGAAAGCTGAGAATTGGACCCCACCTGGAGAGGCAATGTGGCCAGGGGCTGCTGCTTGCCTACCCAATATCCACTCTCTTTCTCCCTTACTGATGGGACCCGGATTTTGTTCAGGGCAGTAAATGTGCCCAGTTCAAAATATTTAACACCCTAGACTCCCTTGCATATGGCCAAGGTCACGGGACTCCGTTGCAGCCAGTGAGCTATAACCTGAAGTCTAACTGGATAAAGCTTTTGGGAAAGTCTCCCTGAAAATAAGGGGGAATGCATTCCCCATGCACTTCTGCATTTTTTCTTCTTTGCCCTTCCCCCCTTCCTCCTGCCTGGAATGCAGATGTGATGCCTGGAGATGGAGTAGCCATCTTGTAACCATTAGGACAGAAGCCACCAACGGTTTCCATTGGCCGGGTGGGGCCTGAGTTCTTGATGACTTCCTTTAGCAGCTCACCAGCCTCGAGTGCGTAACTCTAGATTTCTTATCACTTGAGAAAGATAGGCCCCTATTTGGTTAAGCCACTGTGGTTCAGTTTCTGTTTCATGCAGCCGCACACCTTTCTAACTGACACAGCTTCCAAGCACATGGCCTCCTCTTCGTCAAGCTTCTGGAAGCGCAGCACCCCTATTCCCTCACCAGACTTCTCAATGGAAAACGAAATGGCAGCAAAACAGATTCAAAGGGCCTGCTAGACCCTACACTGAAGAAAGGAGGAAGGAACAAAGGAAGGAAGGAAGGAAGGGGGGGGAGGGAAGGAGGGAATCAAAGAAAGAAAGAGGAAGGGAGGGATAGAGGGATACAGACTGGGGTCTTCCACTTCTGCTTCGAATAGCAGAATGGTCCTGGATATTATAAAGCTGGAAAGGGTGAGATACAACCTGAAGTCTAACATCTCATATAGATGAGATATTACAGCTCAGATCAGAGCCCAAGTTGTACCCAGAGCACCTGGGGCGGAGAGTGGTCTCAGCAGAAGCTGCCGGATCAGGTCTGGGTTCTGCTGCCCACTCTCCTGGCTCCTCGAGCCCCTCTTTCCACTTCTTCCTGTTTGCACAGTGACTAGAGCATGCAGCATATTCTCTGAGGGCCTGACAGGTCCCAGATATTGGGGCAGAGGAGGCAAAGCTCCTGTCCTAACAGGCCCGAAGCTCACAAGGGGAGCACTGGGGGGACTCCCAGAGCTGGGAGGGACTGTCACCCACTACCACCCAGTCCAATGTGCTCTGTTAACAGAGGAGGGAGCAAGGAGAAGCTCAAGAGGGCAAGTGCTTATTCAAGGTGACCCAGGGCATCAGGACCACAACTGGGACCATCCTCAAGAAAGATGTCTTACTCTCTTTCGACTCAGCCCTGAGAAGTCTCTGTTCTCAGTGCTAAAGGCATCAGAAGGAAATACTCAGATTGAGCAGTAATTTGCAAAAAGAAGACAATAAAACTACCAGAACTCTATTGGCCCAAAGCTCAGTATAAAGAAATAGCATTGTTAAAAACGTATGCATGGTTAGATTAAATTACATGTGTGCTTTAGTCCAATTACTAGGTGCGCGACTTAGAATAAGTCACATCACACCTCTGTACGTGTTCCTTCAATTGCACCTGAGGTGGTTGGAGCCTTCCTGAAGATAACTTCCTGCTATAAAACAAGCTTCTGGAAGGCAGAAAACACATCTTAATCATCTCTATATTCCCAGCACACGGCATGGTCTGGTATGTAAAAGGAGTTCAGGAACATGCTTGTCCAGTGAATGACTGAATGGTTTAGGTGGGACAGTGAATAAACATGTCTTACGTGGCACATGAAAACGAAACTCAGACCAAAAGGGGCACAGGTTTGGTCTTGGCATGAGACTTAAGAACTGACCAGAAAGGAACATATGACTATGGGTGGTAGTGAGCTCACTATCACTGAAGGAATTCAAGAAGCTCTTGGTGGCAGAGATGCAATACAGGAAATGGATGGGTGTGCTGGGTGGAAAACTAGAACATGCGCCCTCTCTGGCCCCTTCCAACCCTGAAGTCTCATGGTTCAGTTCCCTCACTGCTGCTGACTAGGTCTTACAAGGAAACACAGCTTAACTTGCCCCCCGGCTCCAAATCCAATTTGGGAACATCTACCCCATGAGACCTTTGAAGTCTTTTTCCTACTTCTTTTTTAAATGATGAAGGAACATGACCAGAAGGGATAGATTGGTGCAGCCAGGGTCTCTCTTACCCATTGGCAAAGGTGTCATTTTAGGGGAAATGCTCAGACCACCGCCCCAGCCACTACCCAGTGCCTCTAACTCCACCAATTAGAGCTGCATCCCTTTCTATGTAATGGCTTAGTCCTCAATAACAGCTGCATCTTAGTCTTACGCTTGAAGCTTTTTGCAATATAATGGAGTGGAGAAAGCCATACCCCGTGTGTGTTTAATTGACACAAAACCAACTATGTGAATTTAGTAGAGAAAGAGGGACATATTGAAATAAGGAGGGTGATTCTATCCTTTATTCTAGTCAGTGAGTATGTACCCCAGAGTGAGAAATAGAGAAAGAGAATCTTCTATTCTCCCATACGATCATTTTCCCCCTTGGCCTTCTCAAAGTATGAGTGGTATTTGAATAGATTTTCAAGAGGCGTGTGTGTGTTAACTATAATTGGATTCCTCCTTATACCTTGACTTTAGAATGTATCTTGGTATGGGTGAAAAATCTGGGAGGTATCCTAAATAGGAAGGATCCTGAGAGGTGATGAGAGAGACGTTCATACAAAACTGAAGAAGGCCACGGGCTGTGTGGCGATCCTGAAGACAGGCATTGCCCCTGGGCATCCCCAGGGACAGGGTAGCCCAGTTGGCCCTGCAGCCATTGATTAAAGTACAGGACAGCTTTGCTCTCAATGGGTCAGACTAGCCAGCGCTCACCAAAAACCGCAGCCCGTCGATGTGATATTTCTTCACAGCTTTTTCACAGTCCCTGTAGTTCAGCTGAAAAAGAGGAGGGGAGGTGCTGTCAGTGCGGGCAGTTCGTGCCATTGGTTCCCATCCCTTGCCTGCCCTAGAAGCTTAGCAATTTGTGGTACTTGTGGCTAGCCAGGTCCCCCACTCCCCTCCCCTGTCTAACAGAGGGGCCCCATCCCTACCTCAGCCCTGCTTTCACTAACTAACCCCTTGGGACTCCCTGAAATGGAGAAATTGCCTGTCTAAGGCCTTGGGGCCAACCCCTAAGGGTTGGGGTACAGAAAGAGCGCCTTCAGAGCTTCAAAGGGATGGCCATACGCTCCTCTAGCAAGCAGAAAAGAGCTGAAAGAAGAAAATAAATAGCATCTCTCATCTCGCTACCCAAAGACAACCTCGGTGAAAACGGCGATGTCTTTCCTTCAGTGGTTTTTCCTAAGCATCTTTCTAAACATAATCGAGGTTATCATTCGTATTCAATCTGGTTATCTTGACTTTTCCTCCTGAAACATATAGGCACTGCTTCATGTTATTACAAACTGATTTTGAACATTATTTGAGTTTGCTCCCTATTGCTGAACATTTAAGTTGTTTCCCAAACTGCTGTTCCAATAATGATAATAGAAACTTCTAGCAATTACTGAACACTTGCTATATGGCAGGCACTGTTCTAAGTATTTAAACCAATTTTAAGTCATTTAAGCCTTATGTTTTTCAAATGGAGAGTCAAAGGCACAAAGAGTCAAGTAACTCGTATAAGGTTCCATGGGTAGGCAGGTGATAGAGGTGACAACCGGGCTGCAGAGCCAGGAATGTTCTCCTTTTAGTTAATAACAGTAAAACTTACATACAGTAAGTGAACAGATTTAAGTGCAGCTTAACATACCAGATCAAAAAACATCAGGGATATTCTTTAACATACAGCTTTTTCTTCTATGTTATGTAGTTGAAGTTAGATTCTCAAAATAGAATTATAGAATCAAAAGGAATGATCATTTTTAGGGCCTGGTTGCTTTCCTAGAGTCACATCAGTGGACAATTGAAGCAGGTGTCTGTTTCACCTCACCCTCAACAACATAAGCATTTCTACTTGAAATATCTCTAAATTTGATGTTTCTAGATAGAGTATTTAAGGTAAAATATTTGTCCTTGAGAATTCTAGCTTCTCCTCTCAAGTATGGGTCTCACAGTCTGTGGCGGCCTTCTTTTGGGGCAAACTTCAAATCATGACCTTTTCTTATGGCCAACAAAACTAAAGAGTGAGAGCAATTGTTGTAACCTCATGGCCTGACAGGGTAGGATGAATATTAGAAAGCTCGGAAAAGGCGATTTAGCAGTCATATAGAAAGCAAGCAGTCTCTGCAGGGCCCCAAACACCCCTTTTATGCATAAGCCGTGCGGTGACATGGTTCTTGGAATTTTCGACTGCCTTTAATTCATCATTTTAACTGTCCGTATCATCAGTTGAATCTCTGATTTTGCAGAGTGCTGACTTGGACTCTAGATAGACAGACTGTCCTGCAGACTGGGGCCTGCCTGGGAGTTTGATTCTGAGCCAGTAATGTCTAGGCCGGAGGGTGAGACTCTGTTCTTTTAGCATACGCTTAGACGATTCTTAGGAGTGCCCAGCTTTGGTTGGTGCTGGTCTAGAGCAGGTACCTGGTGTTGCAGATGGGACCACTGAGGCCCAGAGAGGGGAAGGGACTGGCCTAAGGTCACACAGTGAGTTGGGGACACAGCTAGGATTAGCATTTATGGCTCTGAGCCAGAGTCTTCTCCACTGCATGGCCCAGGGATGCCTTCCTGCCAAGTCAAAAGGAATTGGAGGAGTTAAAGAAATAGAAAACATGACCTCAGTCCTCAGGGTCTTTCCAGACAGAGGATGAGCTGCACATATTTGAGACAGTAAGACACAAAGGCCCACTGCTCTGCATGGAGTCCCCAGCTAGGGTCCAGCGAATAGAGCAGGAGAAAGGGAAGACTGAACATGAATTGGCCCCCTGTCTCTGCTGGAGGCCTCACACACGTATTTCCTTTATTTCTCCCAACAATCCCATGAGGTTAGTCACTGTTACTATCTCTGGTTTACTGACGAGGAAGCCGAGGCACAGAGGTGAAGTAAAAAAAAGGAGGGTCACCAAGCTAGCAGGTGGCAGAGCCAGGATTCAAACCGAGGTGTGTCTGACTCCAGAGCTGGCCGGGGAAGTGTCTCCAAGGAGGACCTGGCCCCAGTGCTTCATTAGAAATTACACCTGCTAACAGGACTTTTGCTGGCCAAGATCCGTCCCCAAATGACTCCGCGGTCAGTCCTCTGCGTTTTCCCTCTGGGGGAATTGAGATGTTCACGTTTGACGGATGTCTACCTGGGTCTGTGGGTTCCTGGATCACAGGTGCCCCTCAGTCTCCTCGTTCCTGCCTTCAGTCCCTTCATACTGGGAGGGGAAAGCTGTCCAGATTCTGTGGACTTGACCTGGAGTCTGGACTCTCCAAGAAGAACATTCTCCCTTCCTCCAACTCAGGCAGTTGTCCCGAATCATCCCCGACCTATAGTCCAGCTCTCTCTACTAAGGGGAACTTTACCTTTGGATTCTGCAGCTGCTGTACTATCTGTGTAATTCTCCTTCTCACATTGGAGATGGGGCCTATCTGTGCCTCTCAGCCCATCCTCAGGTATGCCTTGTTAATTCTCAATTCTTTTCTCCTTTCTTTATTGAGGTAATATGCTGCTTTATAGCATCTTAGCAAATTTCACTTGTGGCCCTAATTTATTTGGTCTACATTTAAGAAAAGTATTTAGAAAACTCTTTCAAAAGTCAGTTACCTCAGTGATCTTTGCACCCACCGTGCTGAAAGCTAAGTTTATTATGACCTTTTCATAAGGGAAAAATAACAGAAAGGAGATGCACAAAAAGCAGAAAGTAACAAGATCTGTGGGCTGTGCCTCTATCGTGCCACACCCAATTCAACATTTTCACATTTTTCTTAGGGAAGAACAGTTGTGACAGGAAATACCTTGGTACCATATGGACCCCAAATTAGACGATGTGTCCCTGGGAGCCTACTCCATCCCAGGAAAAACAAGAAGTTGACTTAGACAACCTCTAAGGTCTTGACCTAAAATCTTATGCTTGTGATAATCTGGAGTAACAAGTGAATCTGATGCCAGCCTCCAGAGGTGGGAGTGTTAGAAGCTCAATTGTCCCTCACGAGACATCGTATCCCTCGGACAGGGATAGAGGGTCCCTGAGTCATGTGACTTGGGATCTGCCCAAGCAGACATGTGACCTGTGGTCCCACCAGCAGATGACCAAACACAGGGATCCTTGAGCACCTCCAAGGCTGGGAGCCAGGACAGCAACACTCAGCTCTGCCACAGCTTGGCCCCTGACCCTTCCTGGCCAACCTTCTCCTCTTCAGGGGCCTCAGTTTCCCCAGCTATAGTCTGAGGCTCATGTCAGTTTCCTAGCCTGCCTCATAAGACCCTCATAAAGCTCCAGTGACACTCTGTCCAGGTAAAGGCTTCAACAGCCCTCTTTCAAGGTCATGAGCAATGACTTGCCCTGACGCCATCTCCAGCATCATTCATCACAGCCTCCAACCTTTCCTTTCTTCTCTCCTACCCCAGGACTCCATATCTCCCCTTTCTAACAAGTAGCCTTGATCTCACTAGTTGTTACAGCAGTTCTGAGTCTCAGAGCAAGGACTTTGAAACCAGACAGGTGTGACTAGAATCCCACCTCTGTCACATGCAGTCCCTGGAGCTTTGGGCCAGTTAGCCTCCTTGAGCTTATGTTGCAGCTGAGCTGGGAGGACAGCAGTCTTGGAGAGGGTTAGATGGGACTGTGCCTGAAAAGCACAAACTCGAGCCCTGGCACACAGTAGATATTTGTCCCTCTGAGGGCCTCCCATCTCCCCAAAATGCATTGCCGGGGTACTCAGTGGTGCTCACTCAACTGGCGAGGTTGCATGGAGTTGGAAGTTCCACTGCTATCTTTCACGCCTCTCACGTTCTGCCCACACTCCATCTTCAAGCCTCTGCCCAGCCCTACCACCCCCAAAACATCAAGGCTCACCTTCTTGAAATAGTCTGCAAGGGTGTCAGGGTCCCAGGCCAGGACCTCAGAGCGAAAGGGCACGTTCCTGAGTGCCATGGCTGCTCTCCTGGGACGAAGCTCACAAACTGAGCATGGGTGTTGCACCCATGGACAGAGAACCCCAAATCCAGAGTGTGGAGGCGTCTTTGGCTCTTCCAACTCCCAGGTACCCTCTGGAAAAGCTCTGCTGGAGCCGATGTCCTTTCTGCTATAGCCAGATCCCAGAAAGCAACGGCTTCCTCTGAGAACATATATGGTCTCTTCTCAGAAAACGACTCAGCAAGTTTCCTTTACCACTTCCTCTACTGGGCTCTAAATAAGTAAACAAGGAAGCTCAGCTCTGGGGGCTTGAGAGGCAGAGAGAGCTACAGGCTGGTAATTCCCCACTGGCCCCATCTACCCCAGCCCAGTGGGAGGGGCGATGAAGAGAACTTAGACTCCAGTGGGAGTCCAAGTATGTTTCCATTAAAATCCCTGGCAACCATATGTCTAAACCACATTCCTTCTTGGCTGGGTCTTTGCAGATGAAAATCTAATTTGACGGTTGACCTAAAATATAGACAATCTCCCACATCAGTGAAGGGGAAGGAGCGTGACCTTTTAATGCTTTCCAACCACCCCTCAGTTTCTCTCAAATGGATAAACTTGAGCTTCTTTCGCTGCTTGCTTATAGTTATTACAAACTCTGTGAGCCAGTGAGCTGGGCACCCAGGACTGAGAAAGGGGATCCACTGGGCAGGGCCGGGCTTAATTTCTGCTATGACTATTTCCATGCTGGGCAACCTCAGGCAAGGGCTGAAACTCTAGGAAACTCAGTTTCATATCTGAAATACAGGAACAGAAGGATTGCTTCATATGTACATAAAACTTAGATGCATTTAACTAGACAAACTTAAGGGGAAAAAGTTAAAAGAAAAAAATACCGATTGCTATCGATGCTGCCATATATTCTAGTCACTATCGTTCCCACCGTATATGCTACTTACTATTTATGCCTCCACATATTCTATCTAAAGAGCATATCCCTGGAGACAGGAGATGGGAATCTGGGTTCTCTCAGTTGGTTTCTTAGACCCTGTGCGCTTCCTATATCTGAGCATCTCCTTGACTGGGGGTGAGTCCAGTGTCAAAAGCAAACCTATTTGTACAACTTCACAGCCTCCAAACACAAGTTCACCACTCATTTAGTGCTGCAGGCACAGGCACACACAGATGACCGTCTGTCCCGACGCTTAAAGAAAGAACAGAGCTCTGTTGCACTTACCGAGTGATGTTAGGTTGGCCCCTGAGGTGATGCCTTCCTGAAGCTTCTTCAAGGATAGCTTTGGCCGTGCAGTTTCCATCTTACGCACAGTCTAAGGACCCTCACTGTAATGTACCAGCCTCGCAAGGTCGTTGTGCAAATGAGATCTGCACGTTGTCCCAGGCCAAGCGCCTTTATGGAAGTGGTTCATGAACCTGAGCTGATGTCATCCTCACCTCAGAGGGTGCCAGGGGCATCGGCTGAGGCAGCCTAGGCCGAGCACTCCTCACAGGGCTGGTACCTAAGAGCTCTCAGCAACGGACTGTGCTCTAGAAAGCACGGCCTGCTGTTCAAAACTCCGCCGCTGGTGGGAGAGGTCACTTCACTTTTCAAATTCCCAGAAGAGAAGCAAATGATAAAAAACCATTTGAAAAGACAGGAAGAGAGAGGATTCGCCTCCAAGTAGGGCAATCAAAGAAAATATCATGGAATTAGCTGGGATTTAAGCAGGACCTTGGAAGATGTAGCCAAGGGAGGGCATTCTGAACCTGTGTGTGATATATGGGGTGTGTGTGTGTGTGTGTGTGTTGGGTTCTACTTCATGAGCAAAAAACCACACCACACCTGTGGAAAGGAACATTCAAGATCATCCTTAGAAGGAGAAGCAATTTCTTTCAATGATGTTCACCCACACTCACAAGAATGCAAATCTAGGGGCTTCCCTGGTGGCGCAGTGGTTGAGAATCTGCCTGCTAATGCAGGGGACACGGGTTCGAGCCCTGGTCTGGGAGGATCCCACATGCCGCGGAGCAACTAGGCCCGTGAGCCACAACTACTGAGCCTGCGCGTCTGGAGCCTGTGCTCCGCGACAAGAGAGGCCACGATAGTGAGAGGCCCGCGCACCGCGATGAAGGGTGGTCCCTGCTCACCACAACTAGAGAAAGCCCTCGCACAGAAACGAAGACACAACACAGCAAAAATAATAAATTAACACAGCAAAAATAATAAATTAATTAATAAAACTCACTCCAAATTTCATACACAATAAACACTGCTATAAAAAAAAAGAATGCAAATCTATAGAAAAGCAGAAGTTGGAATGAAGGTATAGCTAAACATGAGGCTCTTTTGGAAGAATCATCCAATAAATGTGGCCACGATGGACAATCTGTAGAGCCCATTTGGAAGACAGACACAGCAGTTAAGAAACCTGGATGACAGTGATGATGGCTCTAAGAATCACCACGAATCAATGTGTGGAATCCTTCACGTGTGCCAAGGAGTGGGCTAAGGACTCTCCACTAATTGACATCTCATTGTTGGCACTATTATCTCTCCTACTTTTCAGAAGAGAAAACTGAGACTCAGAGAGGTGAAGCTCCTTGCCCCCCTTGCACCCAGCAATTAGGTCGTGCGGCCAGGTCTTGTCTGGAACTCTGAGTCTAGAGCCCCTGTCCTTCACCTCTCTGCCACCTTGGGGCTCTGAGATGTTATGTAAATTGCACAAGGCGGAGCAGGGGTTCAAAACCAGCTCTGTCTCCAGCCTGTGTAATTTCCTCTCTATCAGTCTGTCTTCCACAAAGAGCAGGTGAGTCTGGCAACTAGGAGCAGTTAAGAAGAGGATGCAGCACTTTCCGCAGGGCAGGACTTTGATGCGTGCACCCTCCCCACAGGGTCGTGGGCCCCTTCCCCAGAAAGGGCAGCTGAGCCGGGAGACCAGGTGGCACAAGGGGAAGGGGCTCGCTTCAGCTTGGAACCTTTACGTTTCCCCAGTCCTCGGTAATTTCCCAACACTCACGAGTTTCACGTCTCCAGTCTCCAGCTAGAGGGTTCCAGAAATTCCAGGGGCAGGGCTAATTGACCCCCAAGAGAGGCTCAGGACACCAGAGTGACCCTCGACAGGCTGGCTCACTTGGTCCAGCCTCAGTCTCCACACCTGTAAAATGGGCGGTCATGAGAGCAGCCTCGGGGAACGGCCCACAGCAGGGGGTATGCCATGGCGAGGAAGGCTGGGGCCAACTCACAACGATCCTCCAGAGAGCATCGGTCTTGGCTTCAAGCACGAAGCAGAGCAGAGAGTGGGGAGCAGGTAAGGCACAGTGACGTAGAGCCGTAGCCTCGGGGGCAGATACCCTCTCCCATCTCTGTCTCCCCCAGGCAGGTGGGGAAACCAAGAACTCATGAAGAAGCAAATTAAAAGGTTTAGTGGAGGTCTTCTCAGGCTTTGTAATCTCTGTCTGCAGGTTAGGAAGGGGGCAGTCTGTGCACAGTAAGAACAATGTCGTATCAGTACGCGGGGACAGGGGTTCATGGCGTAGAGAATCTTAAATGTGATCCCACAGAGCCTGTGGATAAGAGAGCAAATCTTGCAGGGAGTAACATGTCAGATTTTTAGATCTTAGAGACAAAGAATGGCTATGGGAACAGCACACTGCACCCCAGAGCTGGGGGGAGGATCCCCCAATATCCCCCCTGCCACACCCTATACCGTCCAGCCTTGAAGCTCTCTCTTTTCCCTGCTAACCCGCAGAAGAATTAGATGAGGAGATAACTGCTCTTCTTCACAGCTAATCGTAGAGGTGAGAAAAATATGCAATTTATTAGAAGAGTCTTGTGGGTTGCAGCCTCTGGGGGAATGGGAAGGAGTTGTCACTTAGAGACCAGGAGAGAATGGCAAGTAGGTACTTTGGAGGAGAGAATGTGTTGACCTTCTTAGGAGAGGTACCTACAAAGCTAGAAGGTGGAAGGGAGGATGTGCTTATTTGGATGTGATTTGGACAGAGGGTGTTGTCTGGGGGAGAGAGACAAAGGTGGCGGCATGTGGCTCAGAGAAGGTGGCATCTAGGGACACCGCGAACCATGGAGAGAATGTCCTCATGTGGGTTCACTCCAGTCTCACCTCCACCAAATTTATATCACCTGAGGCCGAGATGAATCTCTACTGGAACTTCCCGTAGGGCCTCTGTGGGTTTGTCTATAGTGGGGACCAGAGCTGCAGCTGTCACCTTCGCAGGAAGGGAACTATTTTCCCCTCCACTCTCAGAGGCTGGCAGTAGAAGCACCATCTGTGTGGAATCCTTCTGGGTGACCAAGGGCTCCACCCACACAGGAGGGTCCAGCCAGGAGAGCCAGGAAGGGGCCCTGACCGTTGGGCTGAGCGGGGACAGCTCCATGCACCTGGCAGCCATACACTAAGACAGAATTTGGGGACCCTGCCTGGGAGTGCGTGTGTCAGGAAGGACTGGTCTGCCACACAGCCGTCCCAGATGTGCAGGGGTCGTCCTCACCATCACTCCTGGAGGCTGGGGGAGGGGGGGAGGGACAGGGGGAGGGGCTCAGGCAAGCCCCGGGCAACCCTTCTCCAGACCTCACTGCACTCTGTGTCCTGAGAGCCACTCCAGTCTAGACACGGTCCCCAACCCCACACACACGCAGCCTGGGATATGCAGGAGGAAAGCATGAACCAGCTGCTGCATGTGAGACAACGAAGAGCAATATTTTCCACTTCCTCAGACCTGACTTCATTCGTTTCAAAAATATATATATAATTTTTTCATCCTCTCTCTGTGTCTCTCTTTCTCTGCCGTTTGGGCTGAGGTGCGTCAGAAGTTCGAAGGTGGGTAGGAGGAACTGCTTATTTGGACTTCCTGTCAAGCCTCTCTTCCTTGTCTGCCCTATTTTTCACTCAGGCAGCCTATCCCCAGATAGCTCTGCTGCGAAGAGACACTCCCCAGGTGCCCGCAAGGGTGAGTGGGTTGTGGGCAGGGGACCAGAGGGGGGAAGACAAGCTTCTCTGCTTGATAGAGGAGAAAAAACCTTGCCCCCTCCCCTCCCCCTCCCCTCCCCTCCCCCTCCCCCTTCCCCTCCCCCTCCCCCCTCCCCCTCTTCCTTGGGCAAGCTGGAGAAAGGCAGTGGAGGAGTGGGCAGAGTGGGTGCCAGAAAGGCAAAAGCAATTTTACCCTTAGCCCAGCAAAGGTGACCGTGGCCTACTCTGGCTGCACTCTCCCAGGGAGAGCTGTGGGCCCAGGAAGCCCATACCTGCCCCTAAGAGGAAAAGAAAATTTGCGACCAGCAAGGCCAGCAGCCCAGCATGGCTCAAATCCATTATAGCTCTCAGTGCATTTCACCCTCACAAGACACGTATGAGTAAGTAGATGGCAATTTTATAGAAGCTGAGAGACCAGAATTCACTTGCCCAAGTTCCCATGGCGAGTCAGTATGGAGCAGGAATGCCAACTCAGGGCCAGGTGGGTTTCCATCTGTTCTGCTTTCACCACTTTTCCCTCAGTCTTGGCAAGTCACTTAGCTGTTGACTTTGAGTCTGGACATTCCTGCCTCAACTGTGGCCCTGGTGCTTGTGGCTGCCACACTACTTCTGGAGCCCCTGATGTTGGCTGCATTACCTGTCTTAACAATATCAGTGCCCTGACCACCAGTTTATATATGACCTTCCAGATTTTTGACGCACACAGAGTGCATCTTCCAATACTCTGTCCTGGGAGAGTCACCTTGTTTGGCCTCTTCAGTCCTTGACACCTTCCTGGGGGTGAGTGTCAGAGCTTTCCTGTGAGCATGTTCCTGGAACAGAGGATGGATCCCTTAGAAAGAGGGGGTTAGGGGTTTGGGGAAAAGAGGATGCATCTAGAAAACTGGTAGTGTGTCTACCTAGCCCTTCTGTGAGACCTCAAGTGTTTGGAGAAAAGAAATGCTCGAATCTTATATGTATAATATCTTTGTGAAAGGGAGATAGGGGCATATACACCCATTTTACAGATTGCAGAGAAAGAACAAATGTTTGTCCAAGGCCTCACAGATAACTGGAGGGATTTGAAACCAAACCTGTCTGATGCTAAGACTGTTTCCACTGAGAGATGTCGTTTCCATAGATGGAAACTTTACTAGGTGAATAACCAATGTTTACCTAGAACAGTTTGTACCAACCATATTTATTAGGCGATGAAAGAAAGGGTATTTTGTCTTTGAGTTCTTCTAAAATAACGATTCTTGGTTTGCCTACATTTTTCTCTAATTAAAAAAAAAAACAGGCTTAGCAATGTGAATGCTAAGAATGTGAATGTGTGGTGCAGGCTTATCGAATCCCCTGACTGTACCCTGCAGGTAAGGAGACATTTACTTGGGGTGACAGGCTTGGCTGTCTCAGGCTGTGTGGGGATGGGAGAGGGGGGTGGCCAAGGAGAAGAGTAAAGTAAGGGAGGGAAATGACCGGCCCTCATTCATTTCATCCTGGGACCCTGAAGAAGTCTGCATCGCTCTGCTGTGGAGACCCCTGGAGTTGTCTGGCATCTTCGTGTTCAAGTCTTGTTCTTAAACCATCCTTTTGAATAATGTAAGTTCCCCTGTACTCTGTTGCTCAGGTAGCACAAGGTTGGGCTCTGTTGCTTGTACTCTGTCTTAGTTCAGGCTGCTAAAACAAAACACTGCAGACTGAGTGGCTTAAAGCAACAGAAATTTTCTCTCACACTTCTGGAGGCTGGAAGTCCAAGATCAAGGCGTCAGCATGGTTGTGTTCTGGTGAACAGAACCTTCCCGGCTCATAGCCAGCACCTTCTCACTGTGTCCTCATGTGGTAGAAGGGGCGAGGGAGCTTTCTGAGGTCTCCTTTATCAGGGCACTAATCCCATTCACAAGGGCTCCATCCCATGATCTAAGCCTCTCCTAAAGGCCCCACCTCCTAATACCATAACACTGGGGGTTAGGAATTGAATACATCAACTTTGGGGGGACACAAACATTCAGACCATAGTACAACAAAAAAATCCATTAACTCTCTCTCTCTCTAAAGGCAGAATCTATAGGAATTGAGATTCAGACTCTGGAGTCAGAATAACATGTTTGAATTCCAGTTTTGTTACACACCAGCTGTGTGACCTTGGCCAACTTACTTAACTTCTCTGTGCCACAATTTCCAGAGGGGGATGAGAAAAGCTAAATAATAGCATCGACCTCATTAAGTGGTTGTGAGGATTCAATGAAATAAAATTTCAGGCAATGACTACAGCCCCTGGCACACCATAGATGGTGGTTCTTGCTGGCATTGTTCACTGTAGTGAACATATATGATTCATTCGTCCTTCCCCAGAGACCAGCAGTTAGCTCTATATTTCTGTGGGTTCCTGGGCTGCATACAACACTGAGCTCCCCTTTCCTGTGTCATATGTGGGTAGGGTCCATTACATACACTACTGTGTGATTCTTCTGATGTAGACAGATAGCAAGAGTGGTAGAGTTGAGATTTCCTAAGAATTAAGAAAAGATGCTGCAAGCTCAAAGCCCGATGAGGCCAGGGGGAAATGCAGGTGAGAGAAGTAAGCTTGGTAGGAAAAATGATAACCCAATGCAATGACAAATGGAAACTTAATCTGGGCATTAGTCAGGAAGATAATAAGGAGGGGTGGGGACTAGGGCAAACAAGGAGCAGCTCAGTCCAAGCCCACTGCTTGCTGTATTGTAAGGAGAGCCTGCTGGTGTAAGAATGAGGCCCAGTGTTGCCAGATCCTTGATTAAGAAAATCTAGAAACATGTTACAAAAAGAAAAGGGAAATGCAATCTACTGTGCTAGGCAGAATATAATCAACTACTCTTAAGACAGTGAGTTTACCCTGAAAACTTGGGTGGGCCCACAGGGGTCCTTACAAGTGGAAGAGGGAGGCAGAAGAGGAAAGATTCAGTGGGACATGTGATTATAGGAGAAAGACACAGAGAGATGAGACACTACTCGTTTTGAAAATGGAGGAGGTAACCACAAACCAAGGAATGTGAGTGGCCTCTAGCTACAGGGAAAGGTGAGGAAAAGAATTCTCTCCTAGACCCTTCAAGAAGGAACAAAACCCCAAAGTTTAGCCCAGTGAGACCTATGTCAGACTTTCAACCTCAAGACTGTAAGATAATGAATTTATGTTGTTTTGAGTCACTACATTTGTGGTAATTTGTTATCGCGGCAGTAGAAAACGAATACATCAACTAACTTAAAAAAAGAAACAAAACATGTGGGCCCAGCAAATCACACCTGGCATCTGTTCCTGCGAGCCACTTCTGATTTAGAATCACTGAATGACATAGAATTCATTGGAATAACTCACTGGCCTAATCATTGCCCAGAGGTGCCCCAGATCACACAGCTGTGACTCACACTAGGGATGCTGATTCTTAGGGCAGACTCATATCACTACCCGGGGCATTGGCGGAAAGCAAACGGAGGTGAGCTTATGTCTGCGAAGTCCCGGCCGTCGTGACATTCACATCATGTGCGCCGTGCCTTACGTAAATACACCTGTACGTGGCTGGGAAGAGAGCAAGAAATAACAGTTTCAATGGTGTGGGTCACTTGGCCTACTGATCTCTTTAAGAAAACAAATGAATGGACCAGGGTGAGCTCACAAAGTCTGACTACAGTCTCTGCCTTCAGAACACGACTCCTGTCTAAGAAAAGACTTCCTTCTAGACACAGGGCATTGTGAGGGGCCCTTTCCCTGTCACTGCTGTCAACGTGGCTACGACTCCCCAGAGTAATGTTCCTGTGTCTCAAGCCAGTCACATTTTATTCTTTGTGTGTGTGTGTGCATGTAATTTCGGAGGCACCATTCCATTTCCCCGGAAGGATCTGCACTGAGTGGCAGCATGAATGACCGTGTGTTCATTCAGCAGCAGCAGCATCTGGCACTGGTTTTCTAAGCTCTGGGTCCTGTGATGCTTTACACTCAGAGGACACCTATCAGGGCTGTGGAATGTCTAAAGTTGAACCTCTGGAAAATGGAACCAGAGACTGGTAATTCTAGAGCAATGAAGTCCCCCAAAGTGGCCGCCCATGGGTGTCTTTTAGCTATGTGGGTAATCTGCTTGGACCACAGTGCTTCTCCCCACTGCCCCACTCCCAGAAAAGGACTTTGAATACTTTTACCTGGGACATGTTCTCTTCAGTCTGCTGTAGCCCCCAATCCTCCCCCTTTATCTTATACCATCACCCTTCACTCATTCACATTCCCTGCCAAGCCCCCAAAAGAGTTTGAGTTTGGGACAGTTGATGCTTATCCAAGTCCCACATTCAATTCAATTCACTTATTTATTCATCCAAGAAATATTTATTGAGCACCTACTACATGCCAAAATGTTCTAGGTAATGGGGATTCACCAGAGAACAAAGTCTGTAGTCTTATGGGGCCTTATAATGAAAATAGCAATGGCAAGAAGGTGATGATGATGATGATGATGGTAATTAACAAGCACTGAGTATTTACTTTGTGCCAGGCTATGTTCTAAGCCATATATATATATATATTTGCTCAGTGCATATGTACATATATATATATATATATATGTTTATTTCCTCCTCACAACAGCCCTATAAACTATTTCCCTCACTATAAGATAAGGAAACTGAGGCACAGAGAAATTCCCTGCGTATGTGGGAGATAAACATTAACAAGGAACAAATAAGAGACTCTAGGGTTCTACTCTCCAATATGGTAGCCGCTAGCCACATCTGGCTGTTTAAATTAAAAGTAATTAACATGAAACGAAATAAAATTAAAATTTCAGTTCCTCAGCTACATGCATTTCAAGCACTCAATAGTCACCTGTGGCCAGTGGCTACCATTTTGGACACAGAGCATTTTCCATCATTGCCAAGCTCTTTTGCAGTGCTAGTCTAGAGTATTGTCATCAGTAATGGAAGCTCCAGGGACTGAATCTTCTCTGACACTCACCAGTTGGGAGACCTTGAACAAATGTCTTAAGCTCTCTGAATCTCAGGCTATTGATCTATAAAATGTAGTTAGTAATAACACCATTCTCAAGGAGTTTGGGGGAATATGAATTATTTCTTGACTGTTTAGAACACCGTTCAGCACATAGTAAACATCTGATCCATTATAGCTATTATTATAAATATATAAAATGATGGGAGGGAGTGATAAATATTATGAAGACAAATAAAGCAGAGACAGGGGACAGAAAATGAGGGGCACTTGCTTGGACAGGTCAGTCAAGGGGGTCCTCCTGAGAAGGTGGCATCTGCGTGAAGTCAGGAAGCCAGACTTGGGTAACCAGGAAGGACACCCAGGTAGAGGCTGTGGATGAAGACTGTGAGGCTGCATCTTGCTTGGTGTGGTCCAGAAACAGCATCATGGCAGAGAAGCTGGGAAGGAGCGAGCCAGCGAGAGAGGAGAGAGAGCAGGGCTCAGGAGATACCGAAGGACCATGGGGAGAACTTTGGCGCTTGTTCTGAGAGTGGTAGGGGCACCCGGTGGGTTTGGAGCAGGGAAGTGATGGGATCTGACTTTTATTTTAAAAAGTCACCCTAGCCATGTATGGAGGGCCAAGGGGGCAGGAGTAGAGGCAGGCAGCTGGTGGCACGGAAAAGAGTGAAGATGAGAAGGTTTCATATTCAGAGCAGCCCTTCACACCGCTGTCCCCTCTGTCTGAACCTTTGCCCTGATGTTCTCCTGGCTCGCTCCCTCACCTCCTCAGGTCTTGACTCAGAAGAGCCTTCTTGCCCCCTTTCCCCCACCCCTTTTACTCCTTCCCACTTATCCTGATCTAAGATACAGCATATTTTCTTGGTTTTGTTCACTATGGAAAGAAAACACGACGGTGGGGATTTTTATCAGCTTTGCTCATTACTCAATCCCCAGCACCTAAGCAGTACCCAGCACAAACTAAGTGCTTGAGAAATATCATTGAATGACTGAACCGGTGTATGAATTATAGAGAAAAGGAGGAGTGTAGGTGATAACTGAGAAAACTGAAGCCCAGAGAGGGAAAGTCACTGGCCTAAATCCACAGAGCAGTCGAGGGCAGAGCTGATACTGGAACCCAGGCCTCCCAACCCTGGTCCTGTCCTGTCCCTGCTCCCCCACCACCTCATGTAAGTTTTTCCTTTATTCTTGGAGCTCTCAATAAACATTTTTCTCTCCATGTTTAGTTGTCACTTTTCTCTTGAACCAGCTGTGTCTTGACTCCCTTTCTCCATATTTTCCGGAATATATTCTTCTGAACTTTCACTTTTTCTGCAAGCCTGATCCTACTGCAATATCCAGATCGTCATCTGCATCACATGAAAGAGACGAAACAGGAAGCCATGATGCCCAATCTGGTTTCCCTGCCAGGGCAGTCTGCCCAGGAAGATACAGAGACACTGCCCCATGGCAGGGGGTGGAGGTGTTGAGCTGAGCTGAGCATATCCTCCCCCCAGACATACAGCTGCTGAGCAAAAACGGAGGTCTTGCCGTTTGCTCTGGTACAACGAGCCCAGGGATCGCCCCGAGAAACCTCATTCAATTTGCCCTCACGGGCAGAGTCCCGACAGCTCAGCCTTCTCTTCCCTTCCCTCTGTGTGATGGCAGAGAGGTCCTCAGAGCTGGTCACTCCATCATGTCCCTTCCCGCTTCCCCTTCCTGACCCATGCAGGAGGGAGGTAATTCTCCAGCTCGTCTGATGGCAATTCTGAACTCTTGTTCTATCCCACCTCTGGTAAAACAGCAGAATTCTGTTTTATTATTTATCATAATATTAAAAGTTACACTTTAGAACCCTTATTCTATATTAGGCACTTTGCAAATCCACAATCTTTGCATAGCCCATCTTACAAACGAAGACTCAAACGTTACCCCGTGGGTAAGTGGTGGAGTTGGGCTCAGTCCTCGGGTCTGCCTGTGTCCGAATCTGGAGCTTGTTTTCTTCCCTGAGACGCAATCGCCTTTCACTCATTCAGCAATTTTTTATCAAGCCATGCTATGTGCCAGGCCCTGTTCTAAGCATCAGGTTATGATGATCAACAAGACAAGGTCCAGCCCTGGAAGAACAAGTGGGAGAGAAAACAATGAGCAAGAAGTAAACAATGAACCCAGAGGTCACGTTCAATAGATGTATTGGCCATGGACACATTGAAACAAGCCCGTGTGAGAGAACAAGCACAGGACAGGGGCTTCTCGGTTTGGTGGTTGGGGGAGGTTCCTTCATGCTGATGGATGCCAAAGACAGCAGGAAGGAGACACTTTACCAGAAGGCCGTGGTCCACCTCGGGAGGGGGCCATGGATTGAGGCAAGGTGTCAGGAGGTTGTGGGGGGTGCATGGCTGACCTTGGGGAAATTCATGGGGTGGTGTGTCTCTATTTAACCACTAACCGTGTAGGGGCCTCTTTGTTCTTCACCTCCAGCCGTGTTGATTAAGTAGTGTATACCATTTCCCCTGTTAGGTTTAATGTCAAACATCTCTTCCTCTGTCCTGGTCCCTCTCTCCTCTTCATGCCCGGCTGGGTCCTCTAATGGGTTTTTCTCCTCCTGACACCAAAGGCTGAGGAACCTTAAAGCCACCATCACAAGGGAAGAAGCTGCAGCAGCAACAGCTACCTCGAGCTCCCCCTGGTGGCCTTTCTGCAAGCTGCATATCCCTCGCGCTCCGCGGCTCCTTGAGCCGCTGGCTCCCTGCCCTCTCGGTCCAGACCCCTTTACAGGAGACTTGGTCAGACCTGATGCCAAGCGCCCTCCCCCAACACCCCCATGCTTATCACCCCTCATGGCTCTTCTTAGCTCTTGTCTGGTCACCTGACAAGGGGTCTAGAGACCCATGATTAGACTCAGAGCCCCCAGACCCCACTTACCCAGAAAGTGACTGCAGAATCACTTCAGATGACTCGATGCAGATCGAGAACATTATCCTGTCCCTTCTAGGAGAATGTGTAAAGGGCCCACTCCCTAATTCCCTTCCCTATCGATGCTGAGCATCACCTCCTTGGGAAAACTTCCCTGAGCCTCCAAATGTGGGTCAGGGTCCCTCTGCAGTGCTTCCAGAGGGTGCTGCACCTACCCCTCATGTAGCCCCACCCAGGAGTGGCCACCCGACCCCTCATCTCTCCCACTGGAAGGGGGTCTCCTTGAGGGCAGGTCAACACAATATCTCTAGGAGTGGCAGGATTCTTGGCACAGGTGAGCCTTATGAGGCCCAACTGGCCCGAGTCTGAGGCTGCTGCAGCCCTGCTGTCCGGACCCTGGGAAACCAGAGCATGCGATTGTTTCTGTTTCTAACTGTCCAGGATGTGGGAATCCTTCCAGACGGTAGTGCCACTTCAGCTTCCTCTTTGGTTTCTCTTAAAAAGTACAACTGGGGGATGTGTAGGCTCAGCCAGGGTTGGAAGGTCAGAAGCACATAAGTCGAGAGCACCCTCTGATCACAAGCAGGGAGATGAGACTTTCTATGACATAACTGAAAAGGCATATGGGGATTTTTGTATCTCCAGGAAGACTCTGAGACACCCCTGTTTAGAATGCAGTGACTCCTTAGATTCCATACATATGTGTTAGCGTACGGTATTTGTTTTTCTCTTTCTGACTTACTTCACTCTGTATGACAGACTCTAGGTCCATCCAACTCACTACAAATATCTCAATTTCGTTTCTTTTTATGGCTGAGTAATATTCCATTGTATATATGTGCCACATCTTCTTTATCCACTCATCCAACATGTATATGGAATCTAAGAAAAAAAAAAATGTCATGAAGAACCTAGGGGTAAGATGGGAATAAAGACACAGACCTACTAGAGAATAGACTTGAGGATACGGGGAGGGGGAAGGGTAAGCTGTGACAAAGTGAGAGAGTGGCATGGACATATGTACACTACCAAATGTAAAATAGATAGCTAGTGGGAAGCAGCCGCATAGCACAGGGAGATCAGCTCGGTGCTTTGTGACCACCTAGAGGGGTGGGATAGGGAGGGTGGGAGGGAGGCAGACGCAAGAGGGAAGAGATATGGGAACATGTGTATATGTATAACTGATTCACTTTGTTATAAAGCAGAAACTAACACACGATTGTAAAGCAATTATACTCCAATAAAGATGTTAAAAAAGAATGCAGTGACTCCCCGGCGCTGTCTAGGGTGCTGAGCTGGTCAGACGGCAGAGATCTGGAAGATACCCAGAGGGGGCGGGGGTGGGGATGGGGAAAATGGCGTCACGCCCTTGCAGCCCCCAAATCCCTTCAAGTTGTCTGCTACCCTCATATTTTATACTGTTTGAACAAAGTTTTGATTGTTTTCTTCCTACAAAGGTAAAACAGGCATTATGGAAACTTTAATAAAATATAAGCAAGGAACAAGAATAATAAAAAGTAAACACTTCAAATTTACTGTTTCCTTTTTAAAAAGGAAATTTAAAAAATTTTTTTCCTTTTGCACTGTCAAAATAGGATCACATTCTTCTTACAATTCTTCACAACCTCTTTTTTTAAAATATATGCAACATATTGTGAACAGTTTTCCATGTGGCTGAATGTCATTCTGGAGCAGCTTTTTAGATGGCTATAGGGCACCCTGTAGTATGCAGGTACTAGAATTTATTTCAAAAACTCCCTACGGTTGGATATTTCGGTGGGTTCCAAATTTCACTACTGTAAACAACTCAGAAATGAGCCTTCTTTTATCCATGATTATGTCTAGGGTAAGTTGTTAGATGTAGACTTGCTGGTCAAGGATATGAACTTTTATAATTTTCCTACATCTCACCCTGCTCTTTTCTATGTATAAGTTTATCAGATCATCACATTGTGCACCTTAAACTTAATACACTTTGATATGTCAATTATATCTCAATAAAGCTGGAAAAATGAATTATTTTTTTTTTAAAAAAAGAAAGAAAATCATCAGATAATTCCCGATTGAGGGACACTCCACAAAGTACCAGATCATTATTCCTCAAACTGTCGAGGTGATCAAAAACAGGGGGAGTCTAAGAAATCATCACAGCCGAGAGGAACTTAAGAAGAGGGACAGTAAGATGTAATGTGGTGTCCTGAATGGGAGCCTAGAACAGAAGAAGGACATTAGGCAGAAAAGTAAGGAAACCTGAAAACTGTGTGGACTTCAGCTAATAATAATACATCAATATTAGCTCTTTAATGGGAATTCCCTGGAGGTCCAATGGTTAGGACTCCTTGCTTTCACTGCCGAGGGCCTGGGTTCAATCCCTGGTGGGGAGCTAATATCCCTCAAGCCTCGTGGAGTGGCCAAAGGGAAAAAAAATTAGGTCATTAGTTATGACAAATGTACTATACTAAGGTATGATGTTAATAAGCAGAGGATATTGAGTACAAAGGACCTCTGCACTATCTTCACAGTCTTTCTCTAAATCTAAAACAATTCAAAGTTTGTTTAAATAAACAAGCTTAGTAAAATGCTCATGGTAGAACCGAGTTGGTGGATAATATTGGTGTGCACTGTACAATTCTTCTGACTTTGTTGTGTGTTTGAAATTATTCATAATTTTAAAAATTATTTAAAAAATGAATGTGTGAGCATTTTGCTTAAACTGCAGGGTAGGAAAATCCTGAAATGCTTCAAGCACCTAGCAAGCAAACAAAAGATTGTAAATCAAAATGAACCGCATGGCACTAATGTGCAAGTTGCCTCTGAGGTCTCGTCCTCACTTGGTGTGCTATGTTCCTTGCTTTATATTACTCAATGTAAAGTCATTTATAAGGATATTAATAACTTTCCCATCAACTTTGGTTTCCCCAACCCTGGACCCCCTCTTGAGATTTTAAGATTCTCAGTCACAATTTCTCCTGAATGCCCCACAGTTGGAGAGATGCTACATATTTACATATTTCCGCAGATGACCTAGTATCCTACTTCACAGACAAAAAACTGAGGCTACCAGGCCTAACTCCCCCACTTCCTGTCCTCCTACCTACAAACGTATTTATAATCTTCCCACACTCGCCCCTTCCTTCCAGACTCAGAGAGCTATTTCGAGTTGACTCCTCCCTCTGTCCTCCATCCTCCCCTTTCTAATTCTTCCAAGACAGTCATATCTTCCATCCATTATTTTATCTCTCTTCCAAATCTTCATATCTTCTCTACCAACTCTCTTCACAGCCCCCCCAAGCCTGTGAATTTCATCTTTTAAACAATGAACTGAGTCCTCCAGAAGCAAAGCAAACAACCACAAAAAGTCTTTTACCTCTGCCTCCGTTCCCCTCTTTTTCTCATAGCCAGGGTTCTCAGGAGGACACGGTCTACACTTGCCGTCTGCACACACGTTCATTCCCCAGTGCCTAGCTCTGCACCGAAGCCTCTGCCCATCTCACTGCTGGCTTCCCCAAGGCCCACAATAGCAGCCTGTACTGTCAGCAGCAGGGGACCCTCAGGATCCAGTGCCTGCTGGGCATTCTCGCCTCCCCTGGCTTCTAGGACTCGCTCTCCTCCCACCACCACTTTGTCTGATCCTTGTCAGCCTCTCTTGCTGGTTCCTCTTTCTCTGGTCACCCTGATAGGTATTAGAGCTCTGTCCTTGACCTTCTTATCATGCCTTAACACACTCTTCCTGCATGACCCCACTCCTCTCAAGGTCTCCATCATTCTGATGACGCCCAGATCTGCACTTCCCCACACAATACAAAGGGCTGACATGTAACTTGTTTTGAGGACCTACTACACGCTGGGCACCGTTTAAGGACTTTCCATACATTGTCTCATCTGATCTTTACAACAAGCCTAGGAGGGTGGTACTATGATTGTCATCCCATTTGCCCAAGTCCACACAGCCTGAAGTCAGGATTTGAACGCTGACCCATGCTGTAACCACCACACTACTCTCTGTGCAGAACATCTCCATCTGGAGTTTCTTCATTTGCCTCAAGCTCAACATGCCCCAGATGGAACTCATATTCTTTCCCCACCTTGTATTTTTAGAGGAGGCTCTATACTTGCTTCTACAATTGGACAGGGAGGAACTCTTTAAGAAAAAGAAAAGAAAAAGAAAATAGTGACTACAAAATCAGGTTCAGAGTCCTGAAGCTTCAGCCTGGACTTTCCCCAACACATTTCCAGTGCCGCAGCAGGGTGACCGTCAGGAACACACATCGCATCAACCCTGCTATGACTCCCTATTTTCCTCCGGCTAAAGTCTAAATGCCTTCGCCTAGCATTTCCCAACTCTGGCCAGCCTTGCCAGGCTTACTTGTCACTGTGCTCTCCTTTTGTTCCTTTTTTCAAGAAATAATTCTTGAGTACTAAGGGTTCTGGACCCAGTTCCAATGTGTGTGCGTGTGTGTGTGTGTGTGTGTGTGTGTGTGTGTGGTGAGGAGGTTTTCCCACACCACGAAACAATGCTCAGGGCATCATCAAGGTGTCCTATAACCCAGTTCAAATTCTGATGCTATATTCCTGAAGTTAGCGTCAGATCCCGTAAGTTAAGGGCTCAGTCTCACAAGACTGCCCCCTGCCCCCCGCTTCAGAGGCCAATCTCAAGTCCAGGTTGTCCCCTGTGCTTCTGACCTACCGGCTGTGGATCAGAGATATCCACAGCCCTCTCCTTAGGTTCTATGAACTTGCTAGAGTGGCTCACAGAAACATTTTACTTACTAGATCATCAGTTTATGATAAAAAGATATAACCAGGAACAGCCAGACGGAAGAAACAAATAAGCAAGATGGGTGAGTGAGGAGAGAATTAAATTAACCAAAATCACGACACTGAGGGTGCTACTTCAGAAGAAATGGTCAAGTCCCTTACAAGAAGGTGACATTTGTGTGAACAGCCAGGCAAAGAGGAATAGAAAGTCCTGATGTGAACGACTTGAGCATGTTCGACGATCAGGAAAGGGTAGGAAGAGTAAACAGGGAGAGGGCCGGGACGTGAGCGTGGAGAGGTCTGCAGGGACAAGACCATGCAGCGCCTTGCAGGCCATGGAAAGGAGTCTGGACTTCATTGGAAGTGAGTCAGAGGCATACGTAATTGTTGAGTGGGTGAAGGAGTGAGTGAACACATAAACACGATGCATGTGCACTGTTTCAAATGTAGTTTGTCTCTGGTGTGTCTCTGCCTTGAGTCCTCGGCGCCACCTTTACCTGGACCCTCTTCTGACCACCTGGTGGGTGTCAGGTAAGACAACCTTTGTCCTGAACGCCAGGCACGTTGCTGTTGGACAAACCGAGATGCCCCAGGTCCCATCTCAGAAAGGACAGTTATCACCCTTGCCTGGAAACAGCCCGGGGCTAGCCCTTACCTCCTGGTCCAGGGCTGATGTCCTTGCAATCCCTCAGGACTCCTGGGTGAAGAGTGAGGTCATAGACTAGGGTGGCGGGAAGGGCCAGGGACAGGGCAAGAACTGGGAAAACCCAGGAAGTTTGGCAACAGAGAAGATTTTGGATCCTTTCAACCTGCTGTAGAGCACAGGGAACTATACTCAGCATCTCGTAATAACCTACATGGAAAAAGAATCTGAAAAAGAATATATATATATATGTATACCTGAAACTAACACAACATTGTAAATCGACTATATGTCAATAAAAATTTTTTTTAAAAGATTTTGGATCCTTTCTTGAGCATTTATCTCTACATGAATGACCTTGGACAGGCCCCTTCACCTCTCAGGCTCAGTTTCACCACCGTGACATGGGGACACAAGTCATTGGGTTTGGGGGAAAGAGTAAATAAGACCGTTTAGTAAAATAATAGGTTTAGACAAACATTATTTGCTCTTCCTTTCTTTAAACAAATAATGACCCCGTTGCCTAGAAGTTAAACTGTACCGTCAGAAAGCACCTTTCTTCTTTGCTCCTGTTCTATCAAACCGAGAAAACACCAAAAATCATGTGGTGAGTCTCAGTTCCCCATTTCGTTTATATCCAAGTTGATATTTCCCTTTTGCCACAATAGAAAAAAAAAAGGAAAAGAAAACTCGAAACGGCTTCACTTCCCCTTCCCTCAAGATCCAGCATGACAATCCCTCCAGAGGCAGAGCTGCAAATCAAAAGAAGCAGCAGAGTCTTCAGAAGGCAAGGGGGCATCACTCCAAGGCTTAGAAATCGAGGACAAGAGCTGGGAAGCCGGCGGGCGCTGGCACTAGACCAAGCCTCCGAGGGCCTCCGTGAGCTTGGCTTGTACAATACCCTCCCCTTTCCCCACGTCGCGTGGGAGCAGATCGTTCAGATTATTGTGGGAGCAGCAATACATGTGGCCGAATTATTTTTCTCTCTCATTTAGTTCTTTTTGTCTTGCTCTTTAAAACAATGTCCAAACAGACTGTGGGCCACACCGGATCATCTAGGGTTCAGTGTTTTGGGAGCTGGTTTTCTGAAAGCCCTGGTCTCAGGAAAGCTTAGCAAGTCGCCGCATTTCACTAGGGGGGCCAATGTGGAACATGTACACACACACACACACACACACACACGCACGCACACCCCTCCCCTTGCCCCAGTTCCACACCACTCCCCTACCCTCAACCGCAGGAAGTAGATTTCTCAACCAGCAGGGCCGGGTATGAGTCACAGGCAATTCCGTTTTCTTTGGGGGCATAAGACTTCCCTCTCGCTCTTGGGGCCACGAGGGGCTGCTGAGAAGGAGATGTGGTCCTGACCTTGAAGGAAATTCCCATGTCTGTACCGTGGCTGGGGAAGAGCACAGTTTCTTTTCTCAGCCATCTCAAGGGTCAAGGATGCCCTCGTTCCTGGTAAAGGACTGATGTCTGCAGGTGTTGGTGCAACGTGGTGTGCGGATGCTAGGGAGAGAGTGCAGGAAAGGAGGGCTAATATGAACTGTGGGCTCCTCAGCAGAGGCTGCCCAAGGTCACATGATGATGGGGAGTGTGTATGTACGTGTGTGTGTGTACACACACTTATGTGCAGCTGGTTACTGAGGCTTTCAAACTTTCCTCCAGGAGCTGCTGCCTTTGCGGAGGGAATAAAGGAAAAGTCCCTCTCCCCTCTCCCTCCACCTGGTGGATCCATGAGGAAGGGTGGTCAGGTCCATTGCTCACACAGTGTTCTCCTTTTCCTCAAATCAGCTCAGACTAAGCAAAGAAACAGGGTGGTGGCCCTCCCCCAAAACGCATCATGGTGGCAGGAGAGGAAGGGCCCTACTTGGGGGGACAAGACTCTCCCTGAATCCATGAGCGTTGTCCCGACGGCTCCCTGGGGATGGTCAAGATGAGTCTTCAGGAAGACTCATACCAGGCAACTTCTGTTTCTTTTCCTTTCTCAGGTGGAAATGATGCAACCCTGTCTTTGTGATCCACCTGCAGGCTGCCCACCATCCTTGAAAGGGACAGAGAGGAGAGAGACAAACCAAGCAAAGCCAGTGGGCTTCGAAAGCAGCCTTAGCTCCGATCGCCGGCGCTGCCCCAGGGGCCAGCCCTGCCTGAAGCCCTTTGAGCCCAGGTCACTGGAAGGCTGCTATGGGGCCATTTGGTGACCAGAGGGGCCTGTGCCTGTCTCAGGACACAGAGGGCTTCTGTTGGCCACTGACGCCCAGCGTGGGCAGGTGGGAGGGTACCAATCCCAGACAGCAAGTTGATGCAAGACGGCACCCTGCCCAGCCAAACCACAGGAAGAAGAGAAATTCAGTAAACAGAAGACACTTCACTGAACCCAAATGAGGTAAATGCCTACGTGCCTGACTTTTAGAAGAAAGGGGAACATGAAAAATGTATTCTTAGCAAAGCTTCTTCAGCAAAGAAAGTGTTTCACATCATGTGTCCTGGTGTGGGTACACTTTGGGTCACTGAGTCCAGAGTCCAGGTCACTGGCTACTCCAAGTTCAGTGCCAAGAATCCACGATGGCCTCTGCTCTGCCATCCAGGCTGCGGTCTCAGAAAGATCCTTCCACTCTCAAGATGTGGAGCTAAAGAGAGTTTCCACTCAGATAACCTGAAACCCAGGAAACGGGTTAAGCTCCTCAGTCCCTGGATTAAGTGCTGTTTTGCGGTGCTTACCCCAGCAGAGGGCAGGGCAACATTGCTCTCTTCTCTCCCCACCCCAGCGCCAGGTCCAAGGCCAGAGGAGGTGAGCATTAGCAAAAATGTGGCTTTTTTTCCTTGGGTGGAAAGGCTGAAAGCCTGACTTGCTTCCGGGCCTTCGGCTGGCCTAGGTGCTACAAAGAGGCTGATGTTACTGCTTCGAGCATCAGCGCTGTGGACTGTGCCAGGAGTATGGGTGTGTGCGTGGGGGCTGAAGCCTCTTTCACCCTGGGTTCGCCTCCATCCCTTCCATGGTGAGGCTGGAAAAAAAGCGTGCGGCTTCTCCCGAGGCCTTAATCAACACCCTTGCCCCCATTTAAATCCTGTCTGGCGTCTGTCTCCTGCTAAGGTTATGACATCACTGCACAACGTTTCCTCTTTAGCAAAGCGGGGTCCAGGTGATGTTCAAGGGTTGGCCCCCAAAACTGAAGAGAACAAGAATCAAGGATGGTGTTTACTCCCTAGGAAATGTGCTGTTTCTCAGGAAAACTGCAGAAGCCCCAGATGCATTTGCCAGACAGAGCTAGATCAGCAGAACAGTGGGCTTGGACTTGGAGGCCAGTTCAGTTCCGCCAGTGGGAAGAAAAACAATGCAGAATGTGGTTTTCTAGTTCCTGGGGTTTAGGGAGCTCAGAAACTCCTTCTCTCTCTCTGTCCTTGCTGCACCATTGTTAATTGTGGAGGAAACTCTGCCCTCTCTTAGCATCGACATTGAGCTTCCAGCAGCCTCAGTTTATCTGGCAGTGAAATGGAAAACCTCATTTTAAACTCATCACCTATGGTATGAGAGAGGTGGGTGTGACTCCCATGGGCCTTTCCATATCTTCTCCTCCCCCTCAATCACCCTTTCTCTTTCTCCCCTGGCTTCTGCTTGTTGTTTCTCTTTTCCTCCTACTCTCGAGGTCCTCTGTCCTCTGTCATCTCTTTGCCCCCTCCAGGCAGCAAGATGAAGAGCGTGCCACATTCTGGTTAAGAAGTTTTGCTTTGCAGAAACACAGCCAATTTACGATCCTGCCCTTCCCATCTAGGGACTTGTTCATTTACATTTAGCAACCTGAGAAGAGAGGCTTAGCTGGGAGTTTCTGAGGCCGGGGAAAATTACAGTGAGACTTAAAAGTGATGTCCTCACCAAGGTGCTGAGCTGGTGCTGTGTGCCCAAGCGGCCACTGAGCTCTGAACAGAGGGCCTTGTGGAGGGGGGGTGTCGGAAAGGAGGGGGGCTAAGGTTCCCCCTTGGAATCATGGTTAACTTTCTCCGTGTTCCCAAGCCAAGAGACAGAGACAGAAGCACAGAGGGAAAGAGGGAGACAGAGCAAGACACAGAGAGAGCCAGAGAGACAAAGAGAGACCAGAGAGGGGAGAGACAAAAAGTCCAAAGGGTAAAGAGAAAGAAAGAGGTGTGGCAGTCTTGAATATGTTTAAAAATCACAAATAAGATTTGAACAGAGGGGAAAGGGTTTAAAAGGGATTTTTCCCCTTATTTACTACTAAATGAAAGAACCCCTGCAGCAGGTGACTGGCGACCAGGGGAAGTTCCATAAGAACCAGGACCAGTTAAGTGGCAAGGTTCCCAAGCCTTTGTTCCTGGCCTACAGGGCAACTTGTACCTTCTGCATTTTTCTGTGGTGCAGGGTGGTTGAAAAGTACGGTAGACCAGGCACTGAAGCTTTTCCTGAAGAGGCAGGTCATGGGTTGATCTGTCTGGGGTGTCTCATGTCTCCCATCCCATTAGATATCCCTGTCCTACTAACACCTCTCCCCCTCAAGCTGTAGATGACGTGTTAAAGCAGGGAGTGCAGGCCCAGGATCATACATATCCCAGCTGGAACCCAGGACCTGCCACTTACTAGCTATGTGTTTGAACCAAATTCCCTAATCTCTGCGAGCCTTGGTTTTCCCATCTGGAAAATGGAGGTATTAATATCCCACAGTGTTATTATAAGAATTATTAATAATGTTAGTACACTATTAAACAAGGAAACAAGTAATGGTCTTGGCTCTTAACCAACACTGTAGGTGTGTGTCATACATTCATGACCCCAAGTCGTCCTCACATCACCTCCACCAGGTATGGACCACAAACATTCTCACTTTTTTTTTTTTTTTTTTGCTGTACGCAGGCCTCTCACTGCTGTGACCTCCCCCATTGCGGAGCACAGGCTCCGGACGCGCAGGCTCAGCGGCCATGGCTCACGGGCCCAGCCGCTCCGCGGCATGTGGGATCCTCCTGGGCCGGGGCGTGAACCCGTGTCCCCTGCATCGGCAGGCGGACTCTCAACCACTGCGCCACCAGGGAAGCCCAACATTCTCACTTTTTACATGACACTGAGAAAGGCAAAACCAAAAGTTCCCGCTGACAGGGTGGCTCCAACACCCTTCCCTTTCACAGCCAACACATCATAGGCGAACAAGATACGTGAGCTTCCTTTCCTTCTCCACCTACCAATGGTTTGGCTTTCTGTTTGGACAGGCCCATTCCCTGCAGCTGGAGTCCAGCCCTGCAGAGCTGCAGAACCCTGGAGAAGGAGCCCAGCCTTGGAGGGCGTCGGGAAGCACCTCGTCCCAAATCCATCAGCCAATAGCTGGCGGAGGCACCCTGGGCAAAATCATTTTCTCTCTCTGAGGCCTCTGATTCCTCATCAGAGGAATGGAAGTAGAGGTGATGCTAAGCGTCTTCCTGCCCAGACAAGTTATTTCGAGGACCCAGGGTAGGGAGGCGGTGTTATCAGTGCAGAGAAAAGCCACAGCTCACAGGAAGGGCAGAATTCTCTTCCTCTCTCTCAGCCCCACCAAGAGCCTCTGTTAGACCTATAGACCCTCGGGGCGTAGGCCGGGCTGTGGCTGCCCCCAGACTTTAGAAGGGGAAAAAGGAGGACCACACAACCTGAAACTTACTTTGACCTGGGGTTCAGGCCCCCAGTCCATTGAGAGCAGTCAAATTTCAGGATAAAACACATAGGTTGAGAGATCAGACATGTGGGGCTTCAAGTCCATCTTAAGAGTCTCTTCCTAGCTGTGTGACCTTGAGCAAGTCACTGTCTCTCTGAGCCTTAGTTTCCTCATCTACATAATGGGAATAAAACTAGTGCTACCTCCAAGGGTAGATGTAATAAAGCAAGGCTTAGAAAGCACCTGGCCCAGCCTCCAGGGCACAGCAAATGCTCATCCACGCTGCTGACCCTGTACCCGTGCTGAGAGCCGAGGGGCTGTGCTCCCGGGCTTCCCATCCCCACCTGACTCAGGGCCTCGTCCTGCCACCGCTGTCCATACCGGGTACGAGTGCCACTTGCAGGGTACGTAAAATGGCGTTTGAAAGATGAAGGCTCTGTGCAGCTCATGGATGTTCTGTTTAAATTTACTGATTCCCTAATTATAATCTCAGCAAGAAGGAAAGGACCGAGACCGGCAGGGGCTGTCGAAGAGCAATTACTTGGCAATTTTCTTTTTTCCAGTGGAAGCGAAGGGAGGTGTAGGAGCACGACACAGGGAGCTCAGATGGGCGGCTGCCTGGGAGCCGACTCAGCCCTTCTTTGGAGGGTGGCCACGGGGATGGTGCTTGGGGGGCAACGGGGGAGGGGGAGCTGGTGGGTGACTTACCCATAAAGTGACATCTCTTTGACATCCCCCTTTCTTGCAAAGCTGAAACACAGCCTGCTCTCCCCTTCCTTCCTGGTTAACGGATAACTGTAGGGCACATACCTATTTGACAGATCTTTCTTTTTCTTTCATAATTTCCAAAAGTAGAAAGAACACTTGCATAGAATTATCCAGGGTGCTTGACAGAGATTCAGGCCCCAAAGTCTCACCTCAGACCTACAGAATCAGCCTCTGCCGCCTGGGGTGTGGGCACTGACATCTGCACGTGGCTAGTGGCCTGGGAGATGCTCACAGACGCTGAAGGCCGAAAGCCCCCCACGGTGGGCTATAAACTCCTTGAGCCCATCCCGTTTCCACATGGCAGCAAGCTGCAAGGCTGGGCCCAGTGTCTGACACCTGGCGATCCGTCATTGCATCCTTGGGCAACTCAGCTCATCACCTCTTGGATGCCTGGGGTCACCAACTTTGGAAGTGTCAGATGCAGGAAAGGATGGCTGAAGGCTTGCCTTGTCCTCTGCACAGAGTGACCCAAGCCAGTACATTGTCGTTTGCAGAGTGTCAGATCCAGAAGGACTCTAAGCAAGCAATTTCTGAGCGTGAGAACAAAGATGTCTGGGCTTCAAAATCTGGTTCCACCATCACTTACCAGCAAGACAACTTTGGACGTGTTGCAGCACCTCTCTGTACTTCACCTTCCTCAACCGTAAAAATAAGACAGAACCATCTTCCTGGGAGGATAACTTACGATTACACAGGGCACATGCACACCAATGCACATGTACGCCCATGCATGCGCACACACAAACGTGTGCATGAACACACGGTACCTCACAAAGTGCCGGGCACCTGCGAACTGCGAATTGACTGCTGTTGCTGGAGGCTTACTACACTCTAAGCACAGTGCTGAGTGCCATAGCTGGATTTTCTCATCAAATCCTCACCACCTGGTAAGTAGGTTTTTGTCCCATTTTACAGAGGAGGGAACTGAGACTCAAAGAGATGAAGTAAGTGGGGCTAGGTTAAAGAAGCAGTAAGGTTGGAGCCGCTGGTTTATTCATAAATTAGTGATGGCTCTGCGTGTGCCAGGCTCTATTCAAGGCATTGGGGATTTTGTGGAAAACAAGAAAGACAAGGTTCCTGGTCCCTTGGCAATCACGTCTGTTTGAGGGAGATTTGGAGACTGACTCTAAATTGTCTGACTCCAGAGCCCAGATGTCTGCCCACCACTCGTACTGCCTTCTTCATAGGCGATGGGTCTTATGGTCATTGTCAAGCACACGACCAAGCCTCTCCCATCTCCTATCGCTGCGTCTGGGTCCTGGGACTCTGTACTTGGAACAGAGTGGGACTTGCTGAGAAGAGCTCTGATCCTGGGATGGGGAAGCAGGTTGAGGGTAGAATACAGACCACCAGCTTCCGAGTGAGGGTTGGAGGGTCTCAAAAACTGTGAGTAGAAACAGTACTCATTTTACAGTCAGATCTAGCCTTTGCTGCTTGTGATTCCTGAAAACGTTGTCCAAAGCGCATTGAGATCTCCCCATCACTAGGAAGGATACCTGCTCCTCCCCCAAGTCCCCTGACCTACATCTTCTCAGGATCAGAAGGGCGGTCACCCCTAGCCATGTGGGCTGCAGATCAGGGAGTAGGAACTTGGGCTCCCTCTAGTGAGACAGTGGGGGACCTGTGTTCTAGGCGCAGAGCAGCCTCTCTGTAGGACTTCCTCCCTGTCAAGAAGATGGTGGGGTTGAGAGAGTCCTGGTCAAAAATAGCCCCTCCTGTGGCTGCCAAGAACGGCAACAACTCCCCAGCAGAGCTGTCAGGAAAGCTCGCTCTTCTGAGGTCCTTGCCTCTGTACCTAAACTTCCCCCAGCTGTGCACACACAGATCCCTGGGTTCTGGCCCCATGTAGCTCCCTCAGCCTCTGCACCTAAACTTCCCCCAGCTGTGCACACACAGATCCCTGAGTTCTGGCCCCATGTAGCTCCCTCAGCCTCCACACCATACTCTTTGCCACACCAAACAAGCACTGCTTTCCCTGCTGGGCCCGTTGGGCTGAGCTTGCCCCTGGCCCCTTCCTGCTCACCCCGCTGCTCCCTACCGACTGGGGGTGGGCCATGACAGAGATTGGCCCTGAGCCCCATTTCCGTGCTCAGCTTTTCCTCCTGGAAGCCACCCCATAGTATTTTTGGAGTCACTTAACATCCTAATGATTAGCAAACTCTTGCAACCAGATGCCTGGGCTCTGCTGAGTCAGCAGATGTCCCAACAACAGTGGAGAACAGACCGTGGGCAGTGTCACTTCGAATGAGTCTCGTGACCTCTCAGGGCTGCAGTCTCCTTGTCTGAAAACTGAAACAGAAGGCTGAGGTTAAAAGGGACAAAATATGGGAAAGCACTTTGGAAAGTATAATGCACAAGCCACTGTTAGTATTTCTATTATGTTTGAAACCGGGAAATCAGCTGAGATGCCTTACCCTTTAGGATTCCAGTGGCTTTTCTTGGATGTCCCCCCACCACGACCATGTAGTGGGCCCCTTCTGCTCTCAGTCTCTCTGCTATTATGTAGATGTGGGGAGAGGTGTACGGAGGGCAGGGTATTCCCAGTCACCTGGACTTCTGAGCACCTGCTAACACTGAATTAAGCCAGCTTAGGGACCTGCTTGGTTTCATAGGTACCCTGATTCTCTTCTGCATCAAATCCATCTGAATTTGTAATTCAATCCCTTCTCCTAATTTTCA
The DNA here is from genome assembly GCF_963455315.2 of Globicephala melas. Classification (NCBI taxonomy): domain Eukaryota; kingdom Metazoa; phylum Chordata; class Mammalia; order Artiodactyla; family Delphinidae; genus Globicephala; species Globicephala melas. The sequence continues at coordinate 145,202,860 of NC_083316.1, forward strand.
CTTTAAAAATCTGACAAATCCTTTGTATGTAGCCAACGTCACGGGAAGTCTGGGGAGACAGACGGAGCTTACCTCACAGCCACACAGACAACTTAAAGGTGAGTTTCGACATCTCCCTAAACATCCCTTGGTTATTCCCAATACCTGGAGGCCAGCATCCATCTCCACTTTCCTAAGCCCTCTTCAGCTCTCTCCCATCCCAAATTCCTACCACAGAGAAGTTTAGGTCTTTCTTTCTTCAAGGACCCACACCTCTATCTACAAAGGCAATCCCTTCCCTGAGAGGAGCTTAGGTGTCAGTTGAGGGGATAATAACTTCTTTCTCTCCACTACACTCTATCTCTGGACTCCCCATTCATGTGGGTAAGAGATAGGAAAGAATGAGGGCTGATGGGATGTTACTGCAGGGGCAGAGAGTGAGGACGTCGCAGAGAGGAGCTCCAAGGCTGCACAGAGTTCTGCCCCATAGTTATTTCGGAGGGGGTCTTAGCCCCTCAAGTCAGAGAATCAAACTCAAGCATTGTCTCCTCTACATGGCAGAGTCTTAATAAAGATTTGTCCTGAGCTGACCTAGTTCACTCACACATTAAGGAAGGCAGGACCCATACTGTTTCCAACCGAAGCTGAAGCCACAGAAGAAAAAGGGCCCTGGAAATGCCTCCAGGCCCATTGTGTCTGGTCCTTTGTCCTACTGCTCTGGAACCTCTGAAGCCCAAGAACACCCAGCTCTCAGACTCGTGGCCAGAGACAGAGACAGGAGATGTGACTGAAGCTTGTAAGGAGGAGAGACGCACAGTCATTGCAGACTCCAGATAATTCCATGTGGGGTCAGCACACCTGGAGAGGCAGCCACGGGTCTCTTCATCTGTATAGTGGTCAACATCATAACAATAACAACAGCAGCAACTGCAAATGATAATAGCTGTCCTTATTTGAGCGCTTATGATGTGCCACGTCCTTACACACATTTTTCATTGAGTACGGTAATCATAGGATGTAACTACCCTCATTTTACAGAGTGAGGAATGGAAGAACCGAGGCTTAAGAGGTTTCGTTGGTCTAGAGGTGACATAGCTCAGAGGTGTAGGAACTGGGCTTTTAACCATCACATGGCCCTGCCTCCTAACCAGTATACCATTGAACACGTATCAATTCTCAACTTAGAAATGAACTTCTCAGGTATTATTTTATTTACCCCTCACCTCGATATACCCAACCTGGAAGCTATGTTACAACCACGTCACAGACAAGGAAACGAGGCTTAGACAAATGACAGCGTTCGTCCGCCTCTCCTTTGCTCACTGGAATTCGAGGGCGATGCCAAGGTGAAAGGTATTGACATTCTGCAGTGGAAAGATAACCTGGGGCGGGGGGAGTGTATATTCAAGGGGTGAGCATCTCCCTCCCCAGCATGAGCAAGCTTACGGACTAGGTGGAGAAAAACAACACAAACTACCCAAAAAGCTTTCACATCCCCTTTGGTATGCCATTGCCTCCTGCCCTTCTGGGAACACGCCAGCTTGGCACTGAGCTTGAATTCCTCTAAGAGTTGAGTTGGTTTCACTATTTGAGGCTCTGGGCACAGTGACAAGGGCGGGTTTTCTCGGATCTGCAGTGAGCATTACACCAGAGTTTGGGAAATAGCCCCTACTCAGCACTGCACCGATGCAAATGCCCCAGGGTCTCCCTCCTGCCCACTAGCCACCCAGGACTCTGCCGGCCCCCCTGGGGGCTGATGTAATTACCAATATGAGGATGACTATTTAAAGGGACTTTTATTTAACCGGGAAGTGCCTCCTCTCCAAGTTCTCTCCATCACTGCCTCTAGATGGATTTCTAGAAGGATTGTTCTGACTTAGACCCGGAGCTGCCTGTGGTTTGGCCTTGGTCATGTGACCATTCTCCCGGCTTTCCTGGTGGGTGGCCTTAAAGGTAGAAGGGACTAGTCAGTCTGGCCTGGCTGTGAATGTCAGGGTCAGCCCCTCTATTCTCCATGACTGGATCTGGGGAAACAGGACTGTGACTGGTACAGAGAAAGGGAGACAACCATAGAAGCAGAGGGGACTGGCCACCCATGACGAATTACCTCTTTATTATTTCTGACACCCGCCTTGGTGCCCAAGGGATTTGGGTCATTTGTGACAATATATGTAGTAAAATATAAAATGCAAGTGACCCAAAATCTGAAGGCAGTGTAGAATTTGGGTTAAAAACGCAGGCTCTCCACTCTCATTGTCATTGTTGTGGGAGAGGCCGCCTCTCTATCTGTGCAGGGGCCCCTAGAGTGACCCAGGACTGTTGTGATTTTAGCAACTGAAAGTAGCTGCTTCCCCAGAAGCTCCTCGGTCCTGGGGAAACCAGGACAGTTGGTCACCCTGCCCGTTTAACACCAGAATCAATTCTGACAGTTGGGAGGTCTTATCCCCATTTTAAAGATAAGGAAATAGAGGCTTAGGAAGCTGGAATACCTGGCTTATGGACACACACCTAATGAGTGGTTACGGTGGCAACTTAAGTTGAAGTCTCATGGGCTCCAAAACCCACGTTATCCATGGTGCTCTAAACCAGGCAAGATCCCAACCAGAGCAAAATTTCAAGTCTGTTTTGGTGAATTTATTCAAAAGAGCTTGGTGGCTGGAGGAAGCCAGCTTGTCTCCATGAACAGTGGGGAGGTGGGCATTCTTCCTTGGGCCGCCCTTGGCACTGGGGATGGAGAGAAAACAGACCTGGTCCCACTGTCTGGGAGCTTGCAGACTCGGGGGACAGATATCAGGCAGACACGTATATAAAATAGTCAGGGAAGGCCAAGCGCCCTGAAGAAAGATACATGCACACACACCTGCCCCCGCTGGGTAAGGGAATCGGCGGTCAGAGGGGCGCTTTCCCGATGGAGTTGTTGGAGGGACCACTCTGCGGAGGTGACATGTGAGCAAAAACCTGAGTAAGGTGAGAACAACTTTGTGTGAATAGCGTTCCAGGCCGAAGAAGCGCAGTGCAGTCTCTGAGTCCAGAACATGCTTGGCCTGTGTGAGGAACAGTCAGGGGGCCCGTGAGGCTGGAAGGGAGTGAGCGAGGACCTTAACCCAGAGCCTTGCAGGGAGGCTGCTGGAGGGTTCAGGGCAGGAGAAAGACAGGACTGTGAACTGGAGGTGACAGAGATCAGCCCCTGCCCCCCACTGCAGTCTCAGCCACAGCAGCCATGTCTCCATGGGCCCCAGGGCTGGGGTCTCCTCTGGCCAGGGGGCTCAGGGTCAGGGCCACCGAAGTGGGAGATGAGGGTGGGGTGATGAGGAGTACCTTCCCCTGTGTCCCTGGTCAAGTGGCTCAGCTCCCTTAGTCTACCTTCGTCCTTGTCTCAGCATCACTCCAGGGTCAGAATCCTTTGTCCAGGCATCAAAGTTCTCAAGACGCTCTCCGTGCCCAGCACTGTGCTGGGATCTGAGGGAGCATGGAGTACGTGTCAGGCCTGGGATAGAAATGTGAACAAAAGAGACACACTCTCCCTGTTCTCCGGGCAGCTTACGTGCAGGGAGAGAGGCTGTCATTAAACCAACAGACACACAAAGGGGTCCACATTTATATGCGAATGAATACAATTGTGTATCCTAGGTGAGATGAAGTTGGAGAGATAAACAGTGGTGGGATCACAAGGGCTTTGAAAGCACTGCCAAGCAGCGTGGGTGTGATTTTGAAGGCAATGGGAAGTCATTGATGGAATGTAAATGAGGTGCTGACTAAGCAGGTTCACTGTGAGAAATGGGCCAATCAGAGAGGTACTAAGGAAGCAGAAGTGACGAGAACAGGGAATAGCTTGGATGGAACTAATGATGGCATGGAAAGACGGGAAACTTGGGTAGTTTTCCCCCAGAATGGATGTCCACCAGGAACCTCAGAATGTGACCTTATTTGGAAAGAGGGTCTTTGCAGTTGCAATTAGTTAAATTAAGTTGAGGTCATACTGGATTGGGACCATTGTCCAATGACTATTGTCCTTATAAAAAGAGAAAGCAGACACACAGGAAGAAGTCCACGTGAAGATCAAAGCAAGTTGAGAGGGATGTATCTACAAGCCAAGGAATGCCCAGGACTGTCGGCAATCACTGGAAGCTAGGAGAGAGGCAGGGAGCGGATTCCCCCCTGAGCCTCCAGAAGGAACCAACCCTACCAACACCTTGATATCCAGCTTCTGGGCTCCAGAACTAAGCTTTAGTGAGCGACTAAATTTCTGTTGTTTTAAGCCACCCAGTAGGAGGTAATTTGTTACAGCAGCCACAGCAAACTAATACCGAGGGGAAAGGATGAGGGAGAAATCAAGAATGACCCCCAGTTTTGTGACCTGGGTATCCTGGGAGGCTATGATGTGGTTTGCTGAGCTAAAGAATATGGGAAAAGCCATCTGGGCTATTTGCAAAGAGCAGGGCCCTGCAGGCGCAGAAACAGGACAGGTATATTCTGATGGGAACGTAAGAATTAAAGAAGAATCCAGAATCACTTGTATCTAGGCATTGGGACCCCAGCCCTAAAATGTGCATTTTGTGAAGCTGTGTCCTGCTTTCAGGGCCTCCGGGACGCAGTGGTGAGACACAGGGAGCCTGACTTATAGGACTCCCTGTTGGTCAGCCTGGGGCAGCCAGACCACACCTGTGGCCTTTGGTATCCAGCTGAAGCTGGCTCTTCTCTTTCCACGCTTACATAACACAGGGGGTCCGAGTCCAGTTCTGAGCGTAGTACGCAAGGGTGGGGGGGGTCAGGAGAAGGCAGCACTGGGCCGGACGTGTCGATGCGTAGCAATGGGGTAGCATCTGGGGCCACCAGACGGAGAAGGGGAGGTTTCAAGGACCCCCTTGGTCTCTCCCCATCTTTTCCCTGGAAGTCTCTGCAGCTGCACCATCCCCCTTCTCGCCAGTTGCATAGCAAAACCGTGGTTCCTCCAGCTCCGAGCCAGGCCCTGCAGACGTGCTGACACAGTTGAGGGCAAAGGGCATCAAGACCCCAACACGAGGTGCCCCGCCCTCAACACAAATGGGCCTGAGCAACTCCAGCCAACAGCACTCATGAATCTCCATCAGCTCTTAGGCATCATCTCTCATAATGATAATGTAGAAGGACACGGAGCCCCACTGGGAACATGGAGGCCTAGAGCAAGGTGAATCCCTCTCTGAGGACCACACTTGCACAGAATGGATTTTTCTGAGACTCAGAGGAAAAGGAAAACAAAAACTGATTTAATTCTGAGGAAATTGCCTTTTTTACCCACCTGTGTAAGCCTGTATTTAAATGCTAATATTTTGGGCCTGCTGGGATGCCACATTTATTTTCTCCTAAGCAGAAACAAAAAATCATTTATTTATGAGAATTCTAGCTCCTACACTCTCTCCTGAGTTCCTCACTTTCATTTCCATCGACGAGCTAGACTTTTTTCTCCCTAAGACAAATGGAATCTGTAACCATTTCACTCCCCAGACCTGATCCTCTTCGTATCCTTCCTGTTTCTGTTTCTAGGAACGCTGGTGGCTTTTGACTCCCTCCCATCCCTGAGACTTTCCTCTGATCAGTCACCAGTCCCATTGACTCCACTTCCTCCCCTGGAGTGAATCACCAAGTCTGCCTGAGAGCCTCCACTTCCCCATCTGTAAAATAGGTAACATTAACTCATAATACCAACCTCATGAGTTTGTGACAAAACCCAGATAATCCAAATACAACCCCCAGCACAGAGTAACAAGTCATGGTGATTATAATGATCCCGGCCCCCGTGGAATCTGCCCTTTTCCTCTTGGTGGTGGTTCTATTATGAGCTGTTTAGTGAGCTCTGAGACGACTCAGTCCTTCTGATCAGAAAAACAGACACTGGTCACTATTGGCTTCAGAGTATTTTCATGCTCTGAGATTCTCTACCTTATAAATGTGTGTGTTTATGGTCTGAGCACCACCACCCCCAACTCCACCTAGAAAATGCAATTTCCTCAAGGGAAGGGATTTTGTCTTTTTGGCTGGTGCATCCCCAGTGCCTGGCACACAGTGGGATTCTAGAATTTTAGAAGGGAAGACACCTAGACTCTGCCGGTTATTAAGCTACTGACCCTCAGCTTCAAGGGCTCCTTTCCCTGCCCTGCTCCGTGATGCTGGGCTGGGACCCTGCCAGCCACCTCTCTGCTTTGCCAGCAGTGCCAGGACAGGCTGTGCCATGGCGGAGAGGGAGGCTGCAGGCTGGAGAGGGGGCCTTGTCCCTTCCAGGCAGCTTCCTGCTCCTGCCCGTGTCCCCACGGCCACAGTGCTTTAGCCTAGCAGTGGCGGCAGCTTCCGGTTTCTGATATATACTTTTTTGAACTTCCAGAATCAACCTCATAGCTCTGCCTCAGAGATGCCAGCACCAGCCAGCCAGCACCCCTTCCTCAAAGGTCTGAGTCTCACTGTCACAGAGTCCCTCCTCCAGGCTTCTAGGTCCTGAGGGTCCCAGTTCTTTATGTCGTCACCCCTACCCCCAGCCCCAGCACTAGAGCAGGCAGCTGCTTCCCGCAGTTACCACCTCTGTGAGGCCTCACTGTCCCCCTTTGCCTTTCCGGTCCTCCAATACCTGCTTAACACGTCCTTATATGAAATTCTCTCTGTTAAAATAGCTGGTGTGGCTTGTGTCTCCTGGCTGCTCTGTGACTGAATCTGTGCCTACTCTCCACCTCCCTCCCATCCCCACAGCTATGGCCGTGGAGGGAATTCCCTCCAGGATGAATGTCTCCATTCTCTCTCCACGATGTTTTAGGGATGGGGAGTTTATGATTTTAAGGGACAGCTGCTTTTTGCTTTTAATAGCGAGGCAAAACGCATCTCTCTCACACTGCCAGTGGCTTTAATTTTGAACCCTGATGAGATACTAAATAAGTTTCCGTGAATTTTTGAGTCAAATGTCAAATGGTCTTGACTCAAGATGGCTGTGTGACCATCAACAAGTTACTTTCTCTCTCTGAGTCTTTCCTCACCTGTAGAGTCGGTAACATAATAGTACCTGCCTCACAGAGTCATAAGGATTAGATCTGGGCAAAGTGAGTATTTAGAGCAGTCACCTGCACGTAGAAGGCGTTCAATGAATCCTGTTGTCATCGTTATCATTGTGAGGACAGCCTCTCCACCCTCTAAAGAATAGCATGTTTGTCCTGTCTTAGCCTTGCACTCGGAGAGGTCAGTGCACTTTCCTGGGCCCAGACGCCCTCTGGAGCCCCCATCTGCCTCTCCTCCTTCCCCCTGGAACAAGTTTGTGAAGATTCCCATAAACAGTTTCAAGTGGAGAGATAACTGTCTTCCCAAGTTCCTTTGGCTAACGCACACTGGTACAAGGAGGCTGACTAATTATAAGCCTGCTGACGGTTTAATTTCCCTGGAGCCACCTGAATACCGTGTGGCCTCTTCTGTTCTTTGTTTTCAGAATACCGTGTTTCTTGAGCAGAGAAGGATCCTCTCCTATACTCTCCTATCATGAATGTAATATACGCACAACCAGCCTTCCTTCGCTGGGAATTTTCTTGGCACACTAAACACCTTGCTCACATTCCTGGGGGGTTTGCTGTGTGATATTTTGGATGCTGTCGACCCTCTCTGGGCCTGAGTCATTTATTTAAGGTTGAGAGTTCAGATACTTGTTGCCTTGCTGTGTTCAGAGGAGGATCTGAAATGCTTAGTGTTTGGGTTACTACTAGGGGAGATTAAACCTTGAAGCCTGGCTCCACGATTTCCAGTGACCATGAAGCTTCACCTACACAGCATGAATTCTTTTAGGGGATGGGGCGGGAGTGGTGGCACTAACAACAACAGTGGCAGTAGTAGGAGCAGCAGGAATGACCTTTGCCCCTGACAAAGTGGTTTACTATGCCAGAAGCTAAATTAATCACATTGGTTTCATTTAAATCTCCCCCAAACTTTAGGAGGGAAGAATTGTTCTTCCCATTTTACAGATGAAAAAACTGAGGCTCTTTGGCTTGCTCCAACAATTGCTAAATTGCAGACCTTAGGATCTCGGGTCTGTCGTTGGCTTTTGTACTTGCTGTTCCTCAGCCCTAACAGTTATTACCTCAGGGAGCTGTATGGCTGGTTTGGAATCTCTGCTTAAGTGTCATTTTAATAGAGAGAAGACTTCCTCGATGACCCTATAAAATAGGAGCTCCTGTCACTTTTATCCACTTAGCTTTCTTTTTCTTCAAAGCACAATCGATATATGCACATATTGGTTGACTGCGTCTGTCCTTCCACCATGTGAACGTGACCCTGACAAGCACAGGACTTTTTCTGTTTTGTCCATCACTGTATATTCAATGGCTGGAGCAGAGGTCATGGTAACAGTGTTTTCAACATATATGGGTGTAGAATGAACGAGTGATTAAATACCAGGTGCAAAGATCCATGGTCTTAACCATTATCTGTCTTGCTTGGAGGAGTTATGAGATACTTGCTTATAAGATTGGCCTGATCCTTCCAACAGTAGGTGCCGTTGTTTCGTTACCCCTGTGTGTTCAAATGTTGGGATTCCAGATTCCTGAGCTGGAGCCCAAATACGAATCCCCTCCGGACATCTCTCATCATTCCCAAACAGACGCTGCTAACAGCCTTCCAGAAGTACCTCCACCAGCAATGTTCCTGGCCAGGTTTCCAGCCGAAAGACCAAGTTCAGGGTCAGCTAACGTCACTAAAGTCACAGCCTTTGTTTTTTTGGTTTCTCAATTTTCAGTGTCCTTCCCTTGTGTGGGATGGAAGAGAGAAGCAACTGGGTGTAGCTGAGAGTTCCATGTCCTATGAAGTGAATTCTCCATTCAGAGGGCGGTACTCTCCTTGGCAAAATGGTCAGGTGGGTACCACATGCTCTTTTAATCTTTCTCTAATCTTTCTCCTCCTCCCTGGTGCCCAGGTAGTGCTGCCCTTGGCCGACTGCTTGCCTACCCAGTGATGTTTCACACCCCAGTTCTTTCCTCTTTCCTCTCCACCTCTACCTGCCCTGCGTCTCCATCCCACTAAGATTCTGCAAAGTGAGCAAATTTCATTGGCTAAACGATTCTTGACAAGGGCTTCACATCTGATGATGAGTCCACTCCACCGTTAGTTCCAGGAGGGCACTGACCGTGTCTATCTAGTGTGCCCAGCTCAGCATTTTCTACATCCGGGGCCCTCAGTGCTTCCTGCACCCAGGCTGCTCAGCCCTTTTCTACAGACTGTGAGCTCAGGAAGTACTGGATATATGAGCAAGTGTACAAAAGAACAAGAGCCATTAATATTCCCAGATACCACATGCATTTTAACTGGGACCTTCAATACCTTAAGACAAAGAGTGAATAACGTGGCGGTTTCAAACCTTAAGACATCAAACGCAATGGGGTATTTTCCTCCGGGGCTCCTTTCTGTTGTATGTGTTGTGACTCATACCATGCCGGTGAGTCAGGGAGCGCAGGCCACTTTAGGGCTTGGAGAAAGGCTCTGTGCTAGTGGGCTGTCTCCGGGGTCTGTTCGCGGAATTGAAATTTGTTGGTGACCTGAGGGCTGAGGTTCGTTTCAAGATTCATTTCCACATGACTCGCAGAAGATGGGGAAGAAACTAGACACGAACCATGAGTTCTGGCATATGTGGCATTTTATCAACAGGTGGTGTCCCTTCTCTGGCTCTTAAGCAATCTAGTGCTCTCAAACATCCCAGAGAAACAGATAATAGACAAGCCGATGGAGAGAAAAAGAAAGACATTCCCAGGGCATGGCTTAGTTCAATGCCAGGTGGATTTCATATCTGCTGTTCAAATGGAACCACGGTGCATTGGTGGGTGGTACCCATGGTGATGGCCCATGGGGACCCTTTAAATCACCAGGGAAAGTAAAGTGGGGACGTCATGGGGGAGGTTCACGGCCCTGTGTAGAGGGTGGGATGAGATGTCCCCCTGACGTTCCAGGCAACCCACATGGTCTATGCTACTGAACAGCAGCCAGACTTTTTATTAAGCAACAGTTGGGGTTCATATTTGCATACTACCATGCAGTTTTACTTCTGAGAGTATTGTACTGTAGTCAGATTGTTTGAATTTCGGTCATTCCTTTATGGCATCTCCGAGGAGTACTTTCTTCATCAAGAAAAGCCCTAATTGCACTCCTCTGCTATCCTGATGAGAGAGCACAGACTCTTAGCTGCTCTGTAGGGGTGGGAGCTGGAGTTGAACCCCCGACTTTGAGTGGGTGTGTGTTGGGGTGGAGGGCGGGGCACCTGGAGCCGGGAAGCAGCAGAGTCATTGACTTTCCAAATAAACGGAGGCAGACAGCCTCTGCTGCTGGTGCCAGAGAGCTGCACAAGCCAGCTCCCCCAGGGCTCCCCACTCAGCCCAACTTCTCCGTGATGCAAACCAGGCCGCTCAGAAGCTACCTGCAAACTTTCCACTGAGCGCAAAGCAGTGGTCTCCTACTCTGGAGGGAAGTCCTCCCAGATCCCGATCAAGGCACGGCACAGAAAATTGATCTATTAGATTAACCAGGAAGGAAAGAGCGGGAGAGTGAACCGGGAGGCTGTGGAGTGGAGTGTTTTTGCGTAGCAGTCCCCTCCCTTCTGACTCGAGTATTAATTGCTACATTACCACTGCCATGTAAGAAAGACAGTCAGCAAAGCCTGGGAAAGCTCCAGCTTCTCCCTCCCCACGCTGCTCAGCTTCACCCTCCTCCTCCGTCCCCTCAGAGCGCCCTGTGCCCTGGCAGTGCTGCCCCAGCCCTGACATCCTGAGATCCTCCTGTGGCGAGGACTTGGGTGGACGGCGGGAGGGAGTGGAGGGAGGGAGGAAGGAAGGGAGCAGATATCGTGCCCTGCAGGCTCTCTGGATGCAGAAGCCGGACTCACTGCAGAGGCAGCTGTGCTGTTCCCGTAGCTTCTGGGGTGCGTCCTTCTCTCAGGGTTCGCCCAGGCAGGCTCCAAGTTCCAGGGGCACGCAAGGTGGGTGCCTTTCCTTCTGGGTGCCGACAACAGAGCCTGCCTTCCCTCTGCCACCATGAACGGCTGCACCAAAAGATGCAAGCTTGGGTTCGTGAAATTTGCTCGGACCGTCTTTAAGCTCATCACTGGGACCCTCAGCAAAGGTAGGGAGCCTGGCCTTGACCCTCGTTTTCTGTATTGGTGCGGTCTGGCTGGTCAGAGTGCCTCGGTGCGGTTAAGTGTGGCCATTCCCATGAGCCTGGGTCTCAGAGGAAGCTGGGGAGAAATCGGGGGCTGGATTTCAGGGTTGCTGACAACCTGGGTCCTGGCTGCAAGCAGGCGGGCACCAGGCCAGGGAGTTCAGCCGGCTGTAATTGCCTGGAACTTTGGAAATGGGTTTGGCGGTGTGTGGCTGATTGGTTACAGGGGGGCAGAGGGACAGAACCCTTCCCAGAGCACTAGAAGCAGCTTAGCATGACTAGAGTTTCAAGAAGTTATCCACGGAGTGTTGTGCCTTGTGATAAAAGAGAGATTTGATGCAGTGGGCTGTGAGTAATTCTGCAGAACAGAGAGGCTGGAGGGGGCGCCAGCAGGAGGTGGCTCGGGGCTGGAAGCCACCGTGCACTGGTGAATACAGGATCTATATCAGCTCTGGGTCTGATGTCAGGAGCCAAGAGCTTCCTCTCACGGGGTTCCAGGGTCTTGCGTTTCTGGGTCTTTGTTCATCGTTTCTTTGCTTTTTTTGGACCCCTGTCTCTCTGCATCTCCTACCTATGCCCATTCCCCGGGAGCAGGCGTGGCAGGGAGTTTTCAGGTCTGACTGCCTGGGTAGCCCAGAGGGGATGGTTGTGGACCGGAACTAGGACTGCATGTGTGCATTTCAGCCCCAGGATGCAGAGGGGAGGCTAACTTCTCAGGGACGTCCCTGCCTCTGGGGCCCCATGTTACACTCTGTACCAAGGAGTGTGAGGGACTCAGAGACACTCTGGCAAACTTTCTGGAGATAAAATTTAAAGAGGGAGCAGCGGCGTGATGTGGCTGCACTGGCTGAAAAAGTGTCTTTAAATATTCATGCCCTTCGTTCAGGAGGAAAGAGTCTTTGGGGGAGATGCACTGGAAGAGGCAGGCAGGGTATTTGGGGAAGGAGGGAGGCCCACATACTCTTGATCGGGGATTTTTTTAAATGACAATGAGAGAAGATAAGGACTGTGTATGGCCATCTCTAATGACCTGGTTCAGGTCCCCGGCTGCCCGGCAGGTCCAGCATGGTGAAATTGTAAGGTGGGTATGGGAGAAGGAATGGTGAGATTTGGTTTATCTCCTTTCTCTGGCCCTTTCATAGCTCCTGTTCTGTCCCCATTGCACTTCTGAAATAGGGCACTGCCCCTCCAGGAAGCTCAGGTGGGTTGAATGCCCAGTGCTAAGGGTCAGGCTGCCAGGCAGAATTATTAGGGGCTCCAAGTGGGACAGACTGAGGTGAGGCGGAGAGAGCAGAGGGCTTAGGGGATGGTGCAGGGTTCCCCCATTCAATCCTCTCATCAAGGATCCCGGGATCTCAGGGGGTGATGGGTGAGGGGCAGCATCCTATCCCAGTCTCTGCTTCCCAGAAATGCAATGGAAAGAACTTTGGCCTGAACTTAGGAAACCTAGGTCTCAACTCCAGCTTCGCTCCCTGTGCAAGTCACAGCCTCGCTGAGCCTCGGTTTCCTCACTGTAAAATGAAGCTAACCTATCTACCTCCCAGCCCCGTTTCAAGGATCCAGGGAAGCTGAGACACAGGATCCCTTTACGGAGTGTGTTGCAGTGACCCCACACGAAGAAGAGGTCAGGGACTGAGATGGGCATGGGTCTGGAGAGGGTGACCCAGACCATCCCCTCTGCCTGCCCAGGATCAAAATCTCTGTAATGTAGCCGACTGCAGGCAGGTCTGTACACTCCAGGCAGCATCAGAGGGGAAGAGAGATCACAGAAGGACATAATGCCTCAAAAGTGGGTGAGTGTGAGTAGGTGAGGTCAGTCAGGGAGAGAGAGTGTATGCAAAAGGGTGTGTGTGTGTGTAAGAAACAGACAGAGAGATTCAGAGAAAAGGTGGATGGCTATTTGAATAAATGAGGAGGAGGATATTTTCGCCTGCATATTTGCCCACAACCATCCCCTTGACATTTATTTACTGAGCACCTGCTCTGCGCCACACTCATTAGACGCTGGACATATGGGTGAATAGGACTCGAGCCCTCCGTCGAGAAACGTGCATTCCGGTGGGAGCGCAGACCAAAGACACAGACCCCACGGGGACATCACTCTGAGTGCTGAGAAGGAGGGAGGCGTGGGGGCCGAAGGGCACAGAGAAAAGTAGCCTGAGCAGGTGAAGAAGCTCCTCCAAAAGTGACATCTAAACTGAGCCGAGCAGAAGGGCCAGGGCTGGGCTGTGGAAGGAGGTTGGTGCTCCAGAGGGAGCAGCACTGGAGTGTCAGCCTTTGCAGAGAAACCAGCCAGTGGGTCAGGACGGCGCCCTCTCTCTGCTCAGAATCCCGGAAGACTAAGATCCGTGTGACACAGAAAGGGCTCCACAGGGACCGGTAGCAGGGACCGAGTGGCCGCCTGGACTCCTTCTGACCTGCTTCACCACTGAGTTTTCGCAAACTCGTGTGAGAGGCGACCCACGGCAGGCATCAGGGCACGATCCTGCCTCCTGGCTCCACAGAGAGCACCGAGAGTTTACACAGCCCTGGCTCTGTGCCAGGCACAGGCTGGGAAGCCAGTGTGCTGCCCAACCCAGGTGTTCAGTAAATATTTTTAAAATAAATGACCAAGAGAGCAGAGTCAAGCCTTGAGCAGGAGAGTGGAGAACAGTCTTTCTAATGTATAGACCGGCCCTAGGTGAATTTAGATTGCACCCTACATGGACACGTGACATTTGCCTAACGATTTCTGGTTTCCGTTGTGATTTCACTTATTCATTATTCATCACACTGAGTCCTAGATTTGCAATAATCCAACCTTTAGAAGAAGTATTTCTCTTTGCTCCTTTCAGGATTGAGGAATGTAAAGATTCTATAGGACCAGGTACCTCCTGCTGGTCCTGGGGGCAATGTATTCTTTCTTAACCTGCCTTGGGAATAACTGGGGAACAGGGAGGGCCCATGACCACCCCCTCTGTGTCCTGCCTGCTCCTGTCCTGGCCACCTCCCCCTGATGCCAGCAATCCCCCATTCCACTGCTCTCAGCTGCCAGTGGCCCAGATTTCTCATGGAGGTCCTTTTCAGAGATCAGGTCCTCCCCCTTGACTTTGACCTTTTCCTTCATAGCTCTGATCACAATATGGGATCCACGTCTCTCTTAGGAACATGTTTGCTTAAGGCCGTCTTCCCCACTTGACTTAAGCTCTGTGAGGGCAGGGCCCACGCGCATTTTCCTCACCACTGTAGCTGGAGCTACGCCTCCAGTGCCCAGCCCAGAGTGAGTACTCCACCAATAGCATTAAACGAATGAAGCAGCGCTACGTGACACCCTGAGATGATGCTTGTAGTAGCCTGAGCTTCTAGGAAGCACCGTGCACACACCTGTCCCAGAGGTGCTCAGTCTATGGTCAGAGGGTGAGCCTCCAGCCAGACAAATCATTCAGAACCGTGCCTGAGCTTCTTAGGGTCTTGGGAAGGGCATTTAAATTGTCAGAAGAGGGGAGGTTGTGTGTGTTTTGGGGATGGGGGAGTGTCCTAGCACCCTCACTCCTGCCCCTTCAGGTCTACTTTGATTTGTTTCACATACTGGACTTCTCTGAAATTTAACAAACGAGTTTTTAAAAGGTTAAAAAACAAAAAAAAAAGAAAGCTTAAAAAAAGTTTGCAAACAAATTATGCAGTGGCAAAGGCAACTGGTTGCCAGACTAGGACATCTTGGGTTCTCTGCATACTGGCTGGGGAGCCTCGCGCCAGGTCCCTTACCTCTCTCTGGCCTCAGGTACCTAATCGATAAAATGGAATCGTAAATGGCCTCCTTACGGGACTTAATGAGATTGTGCATGTAAAGCTTCCTGCGCTAATGAGGACCTACAGTGTCGCACAGGGAACTCTACTCCATACTCTGTGATGGCCCATATGGGAAAGGCATCTAAAAAAGAGTGGATATATGTATTTGTACAACTGATTCACTTTGTTGTACAGCGGAAAGTCACACAACATTGTAAGTCAACTATACTCCAATAAAAATTAAAAAAAAAAAAGAAGATATCTGCATAATAAGTCCTGAGGCAATGCTCCATGGGGCTGCTACAGTGATTAGCTGGTACTCTCGGGGCTGTGAGCATCTTAAGGCAGAGACTTCTCACTCACTGCTTGTTCCTTGAGCCCCTGACGCAGACTCTGAGAGCAGCTTCTCGTCTCTAGCACTTTTGCTGTTTCCCCTCCGCTGAACTTGCTTTCCTACGGCTCCACCCAGTGCAGAGACTGACACACGAGCCACTTCCCACACCTGATTCCCTGATTAGGAGTTAGGAGTGTGACTCCCAGAGCCAGGCCCTCCCCTGCTCTAACGAAGAGCTTACCAGATGCTCAGCTCCTGCCTTGGATGCCCAGTTACACCGGGCTCTGAGGAACGTGCCTCTTCCTGCGCAGCTAGCTCCCCAGCCCTGGCAGAGACCCCGGGGCTGGCGGCGGGAGCCAGAAGTTGTGCAGGCTCCACTCTGGCTGGTGAGGTTTAAGCCCATTTCCTTTTGCATTTTGGGGACCCATCCATTACCCAGGCACAGATGGCAAAGCCAACGCAAAGCAGGAGGGAGAAATCCAATCCAGGAGAGCTTCTAGTTGTCCTGGCCACCCGCGTAGCTGCGGGGTCGGAAGGCGGGGTCGGCAGGGGGGCGGTGCTGACCGTGTAAGATTTGTCTCAAGAACCTTGCGCTGGAGCCCCAGCTCTCCCTCCCTCCCGGCCCAGGTCGGTTCTCTGTGTGCTAGGCAAGACCTCAGCTTCAGACCCAACGGAGACAAGCCGTTCCTCTTGCCTCCCCCCGACTGCTGTTCAGAAGCCTCAAGAAAATGACCTTGAACGTGGGGAGGGCTCTGCCCTCGGGCAGACTGGGCTGGAGTCCCAGCCCTGTGGTCCACCAGCTGTGTGAGCTCGGGTGAGTTGCACAACCCTCCCAAAACCAAGGTTCTTCCTTGATCATTGGCGATAATAGCAATATCAACCACGCAAGGCTGTTTTCTAATTTAACAAGGATAATACAAGTCACAGGCTGGCAGCAAGCAGGTCGAGAGGGGACCCCGCACTTGCAGGGAGCTGAGCTCCTTAAACGGCATGCCCTAGGCACCTCTCTTGCCTTGCCCCATCCTGACCCTGGAAGTAGGCACTGCAATCTCCATTTTAACTGTTTTAAGGAAACGGACCTTTAGCTTAGCCAGGTTGCCCAGCTGGCAATGAGTGGCAGGGCTGGAGAAGAACCTGAGTTCTACTGGGGTCAAGACCAGGTGCTTGCCTCTCCACGGGGCTGGAGAGGATGCCCCTGCGGGCTTTGCTCCCCACCTTGTCACTGGCAGAGTGCCACCAGCTCCCCACTAATTTTGTAGGTGGGTTTGTCAGAAATGGTTGTACCTGCTGGGGTGCTTCAGGGAAGCCACCTATCTTGCAAGGGGTTGGGACAAATTCCGTTATGTGGCATGACCTGGGTTAAGGAATAAGCTTGATGGGGAAAGGGAACACCCCACAGGCCAAGGTCAGCAAGACAGACCCATGCGTGCTCTCCTGGCGGCACTATCACCCCTGGGACAGGTGCGCTGGGGCCCAGACACCTGCTGTCTCAAGCTCCTCGCCCATGTGGGACCCTCTCTCACTGCTCTGCATCCTCACAGGGCAAGTGTGAGAAGTTGTCTTGCCAGTGCAGAAATACACAAGTTTCAGGGCACCAGGCAGTCTGGAATTACTAGAATTATCTAAAAAAAGCAATGACCTTGACTCTGGGGATCTTGGAACCTGTGAGATGTGACAGTGCCCTCTGCCAGAAGGAGGGCACCTCCTGCCTCCTGAGAAGCTCAGCTTGTGTGCACTTCCCTTCGCTGGGGAGGTTAGAGTCCCCACCAACCCGGGTCCCAGCTGGCTTGCTCTCCTGGCCACTCAGGCGAGCACCGGGCTCATGTTAGCTCAGCCCCATCCCTGGTTGCAACTGGGAACCTCTGAGTGCTTGTGCCTTGTCATAGGCAGAAAGTTCCAATATTCTGGTCCATTCCTGCCTCTCCAGTCCCAAGCCAGAACCTGCCAGGGTGGGCAGTGTGCTCGCTTTGGCTCTCCCACGTAGCCCTCATCCCAGCCTACAGGTCTCTTGTCCTTGCCCCTCTGTAGCAGACCCATCACCCCCTGATTCATTTTGCTGACCAGGAGCTCTCTGGGGTCCCTGTAGTCCCATAGCAGAGGAGAGAGAGGAAGGTGGGACCTCTGTCACCTGCCAAGGCTGTCCCTCTCTGGGACCACCGGTCCTTTCTTCCAAATGACACCAATACCAGACAGGAATAATTTGTTCAGCTGCTTATCCTAGCCCTGCTGCACAGACATCCTATTAACTCTAGGACCACGGGGGACCGGCTGGTTTGTTCCAAATTAAAAGTAGCTGGAAATGGGCCCCTCTGGCAGGCGGGAGGGCTGCAGTACAAAGACACAGGGTGGAGTGGATCAAATCAGGTCTTAATCAGCCTTTGGAGGCCCAGAGGTCCCTGGCCCTGCCAGTGTGACCCTCACCTTCCCCATTCTTCTTAGGATTCCAGAATCTTCCAGGCCACAGAATCTTCCCCAGACCACCTCTCTCATCGGACCACAAGTCCCAAGTCCCAGACAGCTGTTGATTCATGAGAGCGGATGTGGTCATGTGAGGCAGCCATGGATGGCAGGAAGATGCAGGGCAAGCAAGGGCACAGCTCTGGAGCCAGACAGTCCTGGGTTCAAATCCTGCCACTTGCTGGCAGGATAGCCAGGGACAAGCCATGTCCCACCTTGAGTCTGTGTCCTCCCCTGGGAAATGGGGCCAGTAATTCCCTCCTCATGGGGCTACGAGGAGATGGTGCACGTGGCATACCCAGCACCCAGCACATACCTGCTGCCCAGGAAAAGTCAGCTTCTCACCCTTCTCTTCTTTTCATGCAATTAAACCTTGGACTCATAGCCAACAGAAAGGAGGCGGAGCCGAAAGAAACAAGGCTATGAGTCAAGTCTTCTTCCGGCTCTTCTCTAGACGTACGGCTCCTCCAACGTTGCCCCCTCCACGCCCAGTCACTCTCAATTACATCTTCCGTAATTGGGAACTTGTCAACAGCCGAAATTATCCTTTTCATTTACTGGTTTTCGTTTTTATTGGCCATCCCCCTGCCCCTGTGAGAACATGAGCGCTCACTGCATGGGGCTTATTGGTGATGCCTTGAGCACCAGATGCATGTTGAATAAATGATGACTAATCACTTTTCCTGCCCAGCAACATCAGGCTGTGAGACTGGAGTCCCTTTTTGAGGCCTGGACTTTGTCAGGCTGATTCAGAGGCCTCCACGCCCCATCTCCCTGTTCTGAATTTGCAAGAGTTTGACAGAAGCCACCAGCCACAGTGACCTTGATGAGATGAGGGATCAGTGCAAGCAAGACCAGGGGCCTGGCCATTCTTCCACCCCAGTTCTCCGGTGCCCTGTGGGATGGCCCTCGCTGCCCGTCCACTACAGCTGGCCAGATGCACAGAGGGGAGGTCGGCTTCCCCCTCAGTGTCCATCTGCTCCCCAACTGGAAGGGCAGGAGGGAGGACCCAGGCTCTGAGGGCCCCACAGGAGGGCAGGGAGTTGTGCAGAAGAAGCAGAGATGAGAAACTTGTACAGGCACCCCAGGCCATCTGGAGGCAGTGGAAGCCAGGACCCCAGGAAGAGACATGAGGGAGAACGTTTACCACTGCCAGTGATTCCAATCCCTGTACTCCTGAGTCTGGAGGCGGAAGGAAGCCTTCCTCCTGTTGGGATGACGGCAGGAGGACCATGAACTTAAAGCCAACCATGGTCCTCTCTTCTTGAAGCCATTGTGTTCCTTCTTGTGGTCTTAGAACCACAAAGAGCAGCAGGTTGGGAGCTCGGCCTTCGATTCCAGATCCTCCCCTTCTCTGGGCCTCCGTTTCTTCATCCCTAAAATGAGGGAGTTTCTGGCTTCAAGCGTCCCTTCCAGTTTTGGAATTTTAAGACTCTATAGCGATCATTGCAACACTACGCATGGCACCTGCTCTGTGCCCGACCTTGCTCTAAGCACCGCACACACAATTTTGTTTAATACACACAAGAACCCCAGAAGGTGGAGAGCTCTCATTAACCCAATTTATAGATAAGAAGTTCTGAGCTTCAGGACAGGAAGGGCCTGGCTCTGGGTCACACAGCCAGCTCGGGACAGGGCCAGGATTGGAAGTCAGGCTATCTGTCTCCAAGTTCCAGTTCTACTTCCTATATGACGCTCCTTTCATTTCTAAAACTCAGATCCGGCATAGGAAAGTAATAAAGACAAAACGGGTTCTTCCGCAGCTTGACCAAGAGGCAAAACATGCTCTTATTTGAGAAATCAAGGTTTCAAGGCCTCTATTCTGACGGAAGCAGCACAGCTTGGAAGATTCTGCTGAGACCTGTGCCCCCCAGATTACACCCCAGACCCTCATCCACATACACCCCTTCTCCAGTCAAACCACAAAAAAATATGGGAGAACTAGCCTGACAGCTGAGACTGCACAGAGGGGAAAGAAATGAAATACCACCCAGCAAGCATTGCTATTGTAATTCCAGTCTAGCCAATTTTCACTTTTTGCTGGCATGAGCTGGTTTAGAAGCAGAGGCAGGTAATCGGGCAGGGATCAGGGAGGGAGATGTGATTCTGCGGCTTGTGTCTGAGAGGCTGGGGTTAGCCCACCCCAATTTTCTTTCCGTAATCTTTTGATTAACCCTGAGCCAGTTTGGGTGTCATTTTTCAAACCATCTGTGCTTGACAAGCAGAGCCAAGCCCAGGCTTGCAGCTCGCTATCTGTAAACATCAGCTGGGAACCCGCTGTGCCTTGGAGCCTGGGATACGCCTAAGACACCAGGCACATTGGACTGCAGTCCATCCAGCCCTGGCCCTGCGAGTTACCTACTTTTGTTATTCCCATCCTGGAGCTGGGAGAGGTTGAATAACTTGCCCAAGGTCACAAAGCCAGAGCTGTGACTCTGAAGATCCCATACGGTACCAAAGGAACACTCTGTGTCAAACCCCTCAGCATCATCACCCCTGGGATGGACTGAATTGTGTCCCCCCAGATTCATAAGTTGAAGTGCTAACTTCGATGTAACTGTATTTGGAGGTAAGATTTTTAAAAGGAAATTAAGGTTCAATGAGGTCTTAAGGGTGGAGGCCTGATCAAATAGGACCGATGTCCTTATAAGAAGAGGGAGAGACGCACACATAGAGAAAAGGCCCTGTGAGGACACAGCAAGAAGGACAGAGTGGCCATCTACAAGCAGAGGAGAGAGGCCTCACCAGAAGCCAGCACCTTGATCTTGGACTTCCAGACTCCAGAACCACGAAAAAAATAAATTTCTGCTGTTTAAGTTGCCCAGTCTGTGTATCTTGTTAAGGCAGCCCTAGGAAAGTAATGCACCCGAGACAATTCTTTGCATAGCATCCTTTCGCATATCTTTCTATTGTCATAAATATACATAGCATAAAATTTACCATTTTAACCATTTTGAGGTGTACAATTCAGTGGCACTGATTACATTTCACACTGTTGTGCAACCCTCATCGCCACCATCCACCTACAGAACCTTTCTTCTTCCCAAACTGAAACTCTGTCCCCATTAAACAAGAATCCCCCATTCCCTCCACCCTCACTCTCCCAACCCCTGTCCAGCCTTCTACTTTCTGTCTCTATGAACTGACTATTCTAGGTACCTCCTGTAAGTAGGATCCACACCGTATTTGCTCTTTTGTGTCTGACTTATTTCACTTAGCATAATGTTTTCAAGGTTTATCCATGTTGTAGCATGTGTCAGAATTTCATTCCTTTCTAAGGCTGAATAATGCCCCAGAGTAGGGATATACCATCATTTTTTTTTAATCCATTCAACCGTTGCTATTCATCCACTCCCATATTTTTAAAAGACATAATCCCCTTGCTCACAACTCTGTCTCCAGTGGTTTCTTGCCACATTCAGACTCAAATGCAGACTTTCGTCTCTGGTCTGCAGCCTTTGCGTGATCTGTCCCTGCATTTCTGGCCTCCTGCTCTGGTGGCATTCTCCTCCAGGAGTGCACACCAGCCACCAGGCCATGTTGTTTTTGCTGGAACCCCAGCTCCTCCAGCCTCTGGGTCCTGACGGTTACTGTCTCTCCGTCTGGACACCCTCTGCCAGCTCTCCTCTGGCTCTCTCCCGCACTTCATTCAGATCCCCTCCTGTCTACAGTCGCCCCCGCTGTGCACAGTGGCATTTCCTCCCACCTAACGCTGCCTCATTTTCCCGCATAACCCTCCTGCAATTACATCACACATTTACTCATTTGTTTCTGGTCTGGCTTGTGCCCTGAGAGTCCAGCTTCACAAGGGCAGGGACTGTCCTGGCCGTTGCTGCTTCCCCAGCACCTGGCACAGGGCCCAGCACATAGTAAGTCCTCAGGGGAAGCTGAGAGGTCCACCAGGCAGATGAGAAGCCCAGGAGGAGACCACCTGGTGGGTGGCAAAGCTGGCCCTTGAACCTGGGCCTCTGAATCCACTTTCCTTTCCTGAAAGTCTCTGCACTGCGTGCCCATTAAAGGCCCCGGTTCTGCCTTCCCAAGTCCATCTTTCCAACCACACTTACCCCCTTAGCAAAGTGTCGATGATCCTGACTCAATGGAGGGATGAATGGAGAAAGGAAGAAAGGGAGGGAGGGAGGATGGATCATAAGTCCTTCGATTTGAATGTCTTCCTGTGCCCTCTACTCAACCCTTGTAAAAGCAAAGCAGACCTCTCTCTCCTGACTTCACTGTTTCTCTGTATGCGTCCCCAGTTTGCACCTTCCGTTATCTTTGCTCACTGAGATCTATTGATTAGTTCTCCCTGGTGTTTCTCTTGTCTGTCACTCTTTCCATTCTCAGTGCTGTCCCCAAAGTCCAAACTCTCATCACGTCTCACTGCTTTGCTGCAGCCGGCAGACTGCATTTCTTTCCACTTCTCCCCTCTTGTCTCTTCCACACCAGGGCAAAACAAAGAGATAGTCCATACAAGCCTTTGACCAGAGAGCCCTACTTCTAGAAGTCTGTTCTAAGCAGATCATCAGAGATGTACACCAAGACTTCTATTCAGCAGGGTTCATCACGGTACTACATTATAATAGTGAAAAATTGAAGACAATCTCAACTTCAGTCGAAAAATAGTGGGTTAACTGAATTTTGGTTCATCCATCTGATGCAATAATATTAAACCTTTGAAAAATTATTTTGAGGACTACTTAATAACAAGCAGAAATGCTATTGATGTAATACTAGGTGAAAAATCAGGATACAAAACTATAAGTACAATGAGGTTCCAATCTGTGAATAGATAGGTGGGTAGAAAAAGTAAAACAGAAAAGAAATAAACTGAAATATCCTGGGTTTTAGTTAAGATCAATGGTTATATTTTAAAGTTCTTCTTGATAGAGGAACTGTATTGTCTGCCTTACCTTCAATAAGCATGTATATTTAATCAGACCATAAAAATACCATTCCCTGAATACACATCTTTAATTTTTTAATTCTTCCCAATACCTTCAATAAAATTTATGCTTTCACTGCACTGTATCACTGCCTGTCCTCACCATGTTAGAGCACACCCGAAACTTCCAGACCTGGCTGTCATAGCTGGCATCTCATGGTCTCAGCCTGCTTCCAGCTCGTGTCTCCCCAGCTACAAACACATTCTCCAGCCAAACTCGTCCCCATGTGGTTTCCAAACCAGACTTGTGTTTTATGTCCCTGAACCTAGCCTCAAATGATTCAGAAAACCAAATGCACACACACACACACACACACACACACACACACACACACAGAGAAGGAGTACAAATATGGCAAAATATTGATAATAATTTGTGAACCAAGGTGAAGGGTATGCGTCTCCTATATACTAATTTTGCAACTCTTCTATAGTTGGACATTTTTAGAATTAAAGTCGGGGGAAATAAAGGAGCAGTATAATCTGGCATTTAAAGGCATTGGCTCTGCTATGAAATGACCTTAGTTTAAATCCCAGCTCTACCACCTATTAGTTGGGTGACAATGACCTCAGGCATGTTACGTACTTCCTAGGTCTCAATTTCTTCATCAGTGAAATGGGGATAATGAAAATCATCATGTATTTATTTCCCACCATTGCCTGGAGAATGGAATACATGCGTGTAAAGGGCTTGGTGAAGAGTCTGGCCACCCTTGTTCGTTGTGAACGACTAGTGTCAGTGTTCAATATAGAGATCAGATTCTTAACCATGAAGTTATCTATAATGCTCTCTACCTTCCTAAACAACTCAACCCTGGATAACTAAGTAAAGTGCTGTGGTTTGGGAATCTTTTGCTTATGAGATTCTCTTTCTGCCACTGGCACAGAGCAGGGAGAATGCAGTGCCATTTCCCGCTAGCATCCACATCTCCAGGACCTGGCACAGTGCCTGGCACAGAGGAGGCAGCCAGTAAGTGCAAAAACCCCAAAATGAGGAGCTTGAAGGGTTCAAGTTGCGCTTTAAAGAAAGTTCATCTCATCAGACACAAGCTTGTAACCTTGCTGATGCAGCCACTCTATTCCCATAGATGAGGCATCACCTTGATAAATTAGCTGTGGATATAAGCACCCTGCAGTTGGCATGGAAATGCAATTTAATTTCCAATTAAGCCTGATTTCTGGGCCGAGGGATTTGCCTGCCTCACACTGAGAGAATCGTTCCAGCCAGACCTATTGTTGTCAATGTTGGTGGTTCTCCCATGAAGGGGACTATCATGGAAACTGGTCCTTTGGCCCTTGGATGGTTCAACCAGGTTCTGCTTTTCCTCCAGAATTGAGTTTATAACAAGTAGATTCAAGAAAGTTCAAAGCAAAGACAGTCTCTCTGTGGCAGAAATTCTTAAGACAGAACACAGCTAGAAACAGATTGAAAGGGAGAGAGATGCAAGATGGTCCTCAATGATGCTCACAAGAAAGAGAAGTGAGAAGTTGTGCATGAGAAAAGAGGTGTGCTGGGAAGTTCTCTGAGCTCAAACAGAGAAGAATCTGTATAATCAGAGGAAGGAGATATGTTTGCTCAAATGGAGAGTGAACATTTGCGGAGCATCTTTTATACACCCGACACAGTGCTGAGCGCTTCACATTCAGTATTGCACTGAGTCATCACAAGCACCCTATAAAACAAAAGATGTTATGCTCATTTTCCAGTTGAGGAAACGGAGTCTCAGGGAGATCGAATAAACTGCCCAGGGTCATAGAAAAGCCAGATTCGAACTTTCATTTTTCTGAGCTTTCCTCCCTGCAGGCTCCCTCTCCAAACACAAATGAAACATGTAGTTTAGAACCAGAAGAATAAGGTTACACTAAGCTGAAACTTACCTCCCGCAAAATTTAAGAATAAGAAAAAGGCTTTGAAAACATGTTCTGAGAGAGAGAGCAAAAACAACTGACTCAGTAAAAATAACCGAGTTTGCTTGGGGCACGTGATCTGAGGGAGGGGCAAACGACACCTATTTCTGCTTGGGTTTCCCATCTTCCCCACAAGGTGAAAGACTGGACGTGATGGTCCAGCGTGGCTAAGAGGCTCACAGGTGCTCAGAGGGCTCAGGCTACTCCAAACCAATGAGGTTCTGGCTTGGGGCTCAGAAAATTTCAGTTCCCGGAGTTGGAAAGAACCAACGGAGGGCATATAAAACGGTGTTTAAAGACACCTATATGTGAGATGTTTCCAAGACTACCACTTGCATGGCCAACAGAGTCACAGAAAAATTAGTTAGAGACCACGAAAGTGTCACATAGCTCAATTTTTATTAATGATTGCAAAAGAAAATTCTAGAGCTATGTATAGATAAGCATGCTGTCAGCTCCTGGACACATCCTAGAACCGGCTATTGAACCAGGGATTTGGGGACACTTGGGGGAAAAAAAGCAGGGTTGACTGAGAGAAGTGTGGGATCCCTGAGAAAGGGACAAGTCAGCCCAGCCTCTCTTCCATTCTGCTTTTCAGTAGAGACATCAGGTCAGGGATTTCTGTGGCCATAGCATGCCTGGTTGGTGCCATGGGCTGGGTGATCACCGCATCAGGCAGACTCTAGCCAACCTCATCTGCCTGTCCATCTTGGCACTTTCCCCATCAGAATCTTTGCAGAGCTTTTTCAGATGCCTATGGTGGGGCCTCACTCCACAGCTGTGGACTCTTCAGAGGTGTGGCTCCAGGGAACCGTTCGAGAGCCTCGGCTCCATGGGAATGTATATAGAGGCCCTTAGAAAGCTCTCAGTACTGAATTTGCCCTGCTGGGAATTTTCCATTTTTGATACGGGACAGAGATTAACGGGCAGGACGCACAGTGGTTAGAGAGTAGAGCCTGGAGCCGTACTGTTCAGGTTTGAATCCCAGCTCTGCTATTCACTAACTGCTACTTACTGACTTCTGACCTGCGGCAAGTTAAATCTCTGTGCCTTCGTTGCCTCATCTATGAAGTGGAGACAGTGATAATAGCCTAAAGGATATTGTTAGGGTTAAATGGACCTTACATGTAAGGGTTTAGCCCGGATCCTGGCCTACAGTGTTCAACAGATGTTAAGTCTTATTATTATTACAGATGATAGATTCTTGTTCCAGATGTAATTTGCTAAATACATCCCCAAATGGAAGTAACTACCTCCCAGTACAGTGAGTTATTTGTCAAAAGAGATGTTGACGTAGGTTGTTGCTAAAGGGGAATGTTATAGGGAGGGTTCAAGCACCAGATCAGAAAGTGAAGAAGCACTAGGTGATCTTTAAAGAACTACTGAACCTCAGAGAAGATGAGTTTTCATTTGAATATAAGAAATCAAAGGCGTGTCGAAAAGTGGAGGCTGCAGAATTGACAGATGAGGGCTCAGGGCAACAGTGTCACTGGGAGTGGAGAGAGAAGATGGGTCTTAAAGCTGCAGATGCTAAGTAAACCCCTGTCTTTCTTTTATGTATATCGAGGGCGGTTGGTGTGAGATGCGGGAGATTATGGGAGATTGAAGTCTCTCTAATGGAGGCAGAAGGTGCAAGCTTTGGGATGAATCACCACCTCGGTCCAACATTCAGTTGGAGTCGATTGCTTTGCATTTATAGACATCTCTTCCCCGACCTCCTTAGCATTTAAGGAAGTTGACTGATGAGCACAGGCATGATATGAGTGGGAAGGGAGAGCTGTGGAAATCTAGGAAGGTGCTGAATTCTGTATTTGAATCGACATGACGAAGTTCCAGGAAAGCACCTGTGGAGAGGAAGGTAGTCCATAAACTGACCCACCTGTAGAAGAGACAACCCGGAACCAGGAGAGATGGGGAAAATGGACGCTCTCCTCCTGGCCCTCAGTGGGAATCTGATGAAACTTAGAGGAGGGTTTTGGATGTGCACAGGGCATGGCTGGGAAGAGCAGGGGGACCCTGTCTGTCTCTGGACTCACCAGGCCAGCAGTTCTGAAACTATGTGGTCTCAGAATCCTTCTCCAATCTTAAAATATGTTGGGACTCCAAAGAGATTTGGTTTATGTGGGTTATATTAACTAATGTTTACCATTTAGAAATGAAAACTCAGAATGTTTCATTTAAATGAATTTATTTTAAAATAACAATGATATACCCATTACATGTTAACAAAAAGACCATATTTTTATGAGAAATAATTATATTTTCAAAAACATTATTAAGAGGGCTTCCCTGGTGGCGCAGTGGTTGAGAGTCCGCCTGCCGATGCAGGGGTCACGGGTTCATGCCCTGGTCCGGGAAGATCCCACATGCTGCGGAGCGGCTGGGCGCGTGAGCCATGGCCGCTGAGCCTGCGCGTCGGAGCCTGTGCTCCGCAACGGGAGAGGCCACAACAGTGAGAGGCCCGCGTACCGCAAAAAAAAAAAACAAAAAACATTATTAAGAAAAGTAGCACTGTTTTCCCTTTTTGCAAATCTCTTTAATGTCTGGCTCAGTAGAAGACTGCTGGATCCTCATGTCTGCATTCAGTCTTTTGTGATATCACATGCCGCATAAGCTCTGAAAAATTCCACTGGTGAGAGAATGAGAGCAAAAAAAGCAAATAGTATCTAAATAGTATTATAAAAAGAGTTTTCACCTTGCAGTCCTCTGCTTTGAGAACCATTACCCTAGTCTCTAGTGAATTTCTTCGTGTCTTCCTGATTTTCCTTTGGTCTTACTCTTTTCCCTACGTGTGAAAGGGCAGTGGCTGGTGAGGTATAAGACAGCTGCACTTTGTTCAAACAGTATCTTTGCAAATGTTACATATAATTCAAATTCCCCCAAATGCAAAAGACATTGGCTATTCTTATGCACCAGCCTGTACTGCCAATTAGTAATAGAGCGAATGCAGTCTATAATCCACACACCCGAGGAGTTTTGAAATTAGGAGGAATTTTAGATGAATTGTTGATGGCGGTTGGGGAGGCTGACATCATTTCAGGAAGTCACAAAAATTGAGGTTTTACTAATATTTTTACATTGCATTATTTTGAATTTGCATAAATTACGTTCTTCGCTGTGGAGAAGGAAGCCCTTGATAATGGTAGGGGAGCAGGGAGACGGAGGGTCAAGAAGATGATCAGCTCCTTGAAGGCAGGCACTCTCTGCCCCTCCTCCTCTCCTTGCCGCTGACCTCCACCAGGCGATCTGAGTTGGGGGGGGTTGCAGGGAGTGATCCAGGTGCACCTCTTCAGGTGTGAGTCACTGGCTCAGGAGAGAAAAAGCAAAACCAGTGGAAGCACTAGACTTCATTAGCGGAGTGATTTTTTTAAGAACTGTTGAGGGCTCTCTGCTCTCAGGCAGCCATTATTCCAAAACCATTTTCCTCCGTGTCTAACTCCATCATGCTTAAATGCCCATTATGTCGCTCTTGTCTTGGCCATGAAGTTCTGTGAGCAACAGGCAGGTATGGGATTTGATAGAAGTGGGTCAAATTCGTTGACAGGAGGACGGCATTGTCTCAAGCAAATGAAGATCAGTGTTAATAATGCATGGATCAGTGGGGCTGGGCATCCCCAGGTACTTTTTGCTAGAAAGTCATGACCTTTTCCCCTGCAGGGGCTGTTTGGATAATCTGAGCTTCTCTGTATTTCAGCCCCAAATGCAGGTGCATGGAAAGCGTATGCAAAGGAAGCCCTGTAAATGAGACTCACGATGGGGACTTTTTTCTTCTTGTAGATTCCCATGCAGTCGTAAGAAGTAACACAGACAGGTCCCATGTACCCTTTACCTAATTTCCCCCAAAGAACTATAGGACGGTATCACAACTGGGACTTTCTAGTCTCACAAGGCTCTTGAGAAGTCCCTGACCTCAGAAGGAAGAAACTCCAGGGAATAGTGTGCTACCTCCCCTTGGAAGGATTGTCTTCAGTAAGAACCTGGAGGATGGGAAGCTGCATCAGGGATCCCTGGCTGCAAGTGACAGAAGTTGGTGCAGATTCCAGGTGCTCCCTCAGATCTCTGACTTACATGAGGACACCATGGTGTTCCCAGGATGCAAAACTCTTCCTTACCTGGCCCCCGGGTCTTTGGGTGGATGGGTCCCTCAGCCCTTCAGCTGAATCAGCTCAAATACTGTGGTTGACAGGTCAGGCTCTGGAATCACCCAGCCCAAGGCTTGATTCCCAGTTCCTCACTTACTATATGGTTGACCTTGGCCAATGATCTCTTAGAGCCTCAGTTTCTCATAATATCTTATATAGCACTTACCATGTGTCAGTCGTTATTCTAGGAACATTATACAATAACTCATTTAATACCAACAACCCCCAAAAGGGAAATATTATTATTAGTTCCTATTTTGCAAGTGAGGAAATTGAGGCACAGAGAGGTTATTTGCCCAAAGTCACCCAGCTAGAGAATAACAGGTTTGGGTATTTGAAGCCAGGTCGTAGGCATCACAAGTCCACATATATAAACCACTGTCTTATTTTGCTTCTCCTTATCTGTGAGCTGGGTTCAGTAGTGCCTCACTGAATTTTTACAAGACACACTGCTTAGCACTGTGCCTGGCATGGAATAAGTAAGCACCAATAAATGCTAGTTAACATTATTGTTGGTATAAGTTCTTCTGGAAGTTTCTGAGTATTCATTACTTGTTACTGTTATAACAACAGCTTCCATTTTGACCACCTATTATGTGTCAAACCTTCATTAGCCCCCCCCAACTACCCAAAATGGGGAGTCTCTCTTTTATAGATGAAACAAGTGAGAATCAGGGGGGTGCAATCTGGCGGAAGTGGAGACAGGATTCACCCCCAGGGTCTGCACCTGGAATCACAGCTCCGGGAGGAGCTTCAGGGACACCAGCCTAACTTCATGTCCAGCTCAGGACTGGAGCTGACAAAAAGTCATTGATTCATTCCAAAAAGCCCAGTGACAGGACCCTGGTTCTGTACACCAGTGGTTCTCATGATCCAGCACAGGTCCCCTGCAGCCACTGTTAAAACACAAAGTTGCTGTCCATCTCCTCGGGACCCCACAAAACCACTCCCCACCACACCGCCTTGGGGTTTCTGGTCCAGTGGGGCTGGGCTGAGGGCCTGAGAATGTGCATTTCTCACACGCCTCCATAGAATGCCAATATTGCTGGTCCGGGGACCACACTTTGAGAATGACTGCTCTAGGCCAAGTGTTTGGAGTGGTAATGGTAGAGATGACAGCTTCCCCCAATTATCCCCTTTCTAAGACTGAGATGGACTTCCCCTCAGGGCCAGCGTCTTGTATTTATCTGCATTGTAAATCATAATTCCCCATCTCGGCGGTTACCTTCCCTCCATACAGGGTTCTTAAATTGTGTGTTCTCAAAAACCTGTCTCTGATGGGAGCTGACCCCTTCCCCAGGCCACTTGCATCTGCTTGGTGATGGGGAGCTCACCCTTTCAAACTTCCTTCGAAAGTAACATCTACTGTTACTTTTCTGATTAAAAACAAACACAATGAAACCAAACCTTCTTAGTGTTGAAAATTTAGAAAAGTATCAAAAATAAAAAGAGGAGGGCTTCCCCGGTGGCGCAGTGGTTGAGAGTCCACCTGCCGATGCAGGGGACACGGGTTCGTGCCCCGGTCCAGGAAGATCCCACGTGCCGTGGAGCGGCTGAGCCCGTGAGCCATGGCCGCTGGGCCTGCACGTCCGGAGCCTGTGCTCCGCAACGGGAGAGGCCACAACAATGAGAGGCCCGTGTACCACAAAAAAAAATAAATAAATAAAATTAAATTAAAAATTAAGAAAAATAAAAAGAGAGAAGAAAAAAAAAAGAGGGAAGAAAGTTACAGTTAACCACCATCCCACTGTTACTACTTTGATGTATTTTAGTATTATTTCCTTATAGCCTCTTGTTATTTTTTATATATTTGGTTTTTTTAAGTTGAGGTATAATTGATATATAAGGTTATATTAGTTTTCAAGTGTGTAACGTAATGATTCGATATCTGTAGTATGTATTGCAAAATCATCACCACACCTAGCTAATATCCATCTCCCCACAATGACAATTTTTTCTCCTGTGATGAGAGCTTTTAAGATCTACTCTCTTAGTAACTTTCAAATATACAATAAAGTATTAGTAACTGTGGTCACCACGCTGTACGTTATATCCCCATGGCTTTAAGACCAGAAGTTTGTACCTATATCTGATAATATTGGTATAAAAATGTATATAGCTCTGAGAATCCTGAAAACAAACAATGTTCTAAGTGTGCTCTGCCCATGAGCGCTGCTGTTGTTTTCAGAGTGGAATTCAAAGAAGGAACAGAGGTTTCCCAGGGATGGCTTCCTGGGTGGGACCAGCAGGTCTTTGATCCAACTGCCAGGACACAGGCACAGAATCACTGTCCTCGGTGCAGTGGACAGTGGCACAGCAGGAAAGAAGTTTGAGTCAGTTGAGCGGGGACAGGGAAAGGAGACCTATCACTGGTTGGCCTTGCATTCTCCTGGGTCCGGGGAAGCCACTGTAACATTCTTGAGCAGGAAATGACTTAACAAAGAGATTTCCCAAAGACCATCCAGGCAGCAGAAGACAGAATGTATTGGAGGGGGGAGAGTGGGAAGGCAGGGGGAGGAGGCATGGGGACACAAGTGAGGAACAGCCTGGGGACGCATCCAGCCCCTGGTGGCCCGAGCAGTGATGTGGTGTGGATGGGGCTACTTCTGGGCTGCCAGGATGGAGAGGGACTGGTTGATCTTCACCATGGCGATAACGAGGAGGCCACCGGTCAGCAGGAAGGTGGGCCAGAAGAGGGAGAAGAGGAGGGTCTGGGGACCGTAGAGGCGCTGATACAGGACACTCGTCTCATTCTCCCGAGTCGTGGAGAAGCAGTCGAAAACCCGGCGCTCGTGGAGTTTGGCTCTAACCTTCTCCACATCGGCCCGGGCCATCTGGTAGTTGTCCAGGCTGCCTGGGATGTAGGAGCACTGTAGGGAGAAGCGAGAGCACCCATGGGATTGGAAATCCCTCTTTCTTAGGGCCTGGCATGGAATAAAGAAAAGCGTCAGCTTTGGAGTCAGGCCCCTGGGTGGGAGTTAAGACTGTCCAAAGCTTGGCAGGCTGCACATTGTGTGCTTCTAGAAGGTGTGTACACAGTGTCGTCTGGGAGGGTGGTGGCCTCGGAGCTGCTCAGGGTACACGCTGCACACCTGGAGATAGGGGCCCCAGCTGGAGCCCTGGCTCTGCTCCCATTGGCTTCAGAACCTTAGGCAAATTGCTTACCATTCTGAGCCTTGATGTCTTCATCACTTAAATGGGTTAATAGCAATACCTTTTTCAAAGGAGTTTATTAAAGAACTTCAAACTTATCTGTCTAAGGAGACCAATGGGGGACACAGGCTGAGTGGGCTCTATATTTCGATTCAGGGCAGAAGTCAGACGCTCAATTGCCTACAAAGCGCAGGCAGGTAACGTCCACGGGTGAAGTAGGTAAGGGAATAGGATGACAGGTGCCAGCTGACACTCGGTGTCAGGGGATGGGTGGTCCTGGTGAGATGGAGAGAGCCAGCTGCGTCTAGACTGGCAGGCATCACTCCATCTGGACAACTGATGCCATGCCATCCAGAAGACCTACTGTAGCCAGACCTCCAATATCTGTAGAGAAGCCAGAAAACCAGATTTTAATGTGGACTCTCACAATTTTAAAATATTGGTGAAAATTTGAATTGAAAACCCTTTGAGGTCTAACCCTGCGTGAGCCGAGCAAAAGATGTCGGCCAGCTGGTATCTGACACCGAGATTCAAAGGAAAGAGAGCATGCATTTAAAAGAGATTTGTGCAGGCAGAGCCTGGGACACGTTTAATTCTGACACTGATCCTTGTGATTAGGAAGCTTCCGGCCTGGGCAGATGAGGTCCAGATGGAAAGCTCCGCAGAGAAGGCACAAAGTGGAGACCCTGGTTTTATCCCTCTTCCGCGCTAGGAGGTCTGCATGTTGCTTACGTGAGCCTCCGGCAGATGTTCTGCGAGGGTGGTCCCCCGCACGGCCTCCGCAGCAGACTACCTGGAAGGCTGGTCATAAGCACAGGCTCCCTCCTCACTCTGAACGGCTGAGGGAGGGGCTCAGCCGTCGGGTGATTCCTCCATGCACTAAAATTCGAGGACCACTGTCCTCGTCCAATCACGTCCCAGATCAAAACGAGTGACCGTGTTGCGCCAGCTTCTCCCCGGGCCTGGGTTGCTCCCTGTATTTAAATGAGGTCCTGCCCCAAAGCTGCCTGCCCTGACAGCGTTCAGTCCAGCACTACAGAGAATGGTTGCATCACAGCTCTGACAGCCTGGGAAGTGGGAGAGCTGCATCCAGAGGCAGATTCACGTCCCCAGCCAGTCAGGGAGCAGCCGAGGCTGGGGAGAAGCCGGCTCCTGAGGAATCTGGCACTCAGATTTCTTGGGTACGATAGGGTCCCAGTAGCAGGTGGATCCAGAATCATGAGCTCAGAGGGCCTAGTCCTATCTCCCCAAAGTCTCTGACTGTGACCTTGGGTTACCTAGCTCACGGAACAAAGGTGTGGCGATGGAACCAGACGGGCCTGAGTTCAACTACAAGTTCCAAGTTGTGTGACCTTGGCAAATGTCTCAACCTCGCTGAGCCTTGTAGATTGGGTTTGTGAGGGTGCCTGCCTAGAAGAATTGTCATGGCAGTTAACCAAGATGATGCACGTTAAGCGCTTAGCGCAGAGCCCAGGACATATTACGTGCTCAATAAATGGAAGATGGTGTTAATAATAGTATTGTGACTTAACTATGAAATTGAAACAATACTCCTTCTTTCCCTTAAGGAGGGGCCTATGGACAAGCTCCGAAGTGGGAACTTGTGCCCATCCTGGGGTCCCACTGTATTCTTTGCCAGTTTGGGATTACTCTAGATCCTTAATGTTCTCTAGACACTGGACAGGAGTTTACTCTGCAGAGCCAACCTCAGAGGCCTGGGGCCCACTTGCATCCTCTCTCCCCTGCCTTGGGTCCAGCTAACCATGAGTTGTCTAAAGGATCTTAAATGATCTATCCTCTCCCCCCAAGCCCTGCAGTGTCACTGTTCTCAGCATAGACCGTGGGGAGGGGCTTAGAATCCCCCCCAGGCTAAGTCTCATGGAAGAATCCAAGAGTGGGCTGGCGACACCCTTCCTCATAGTAGGGGTTGGGGGAGACAGCCTTGCCAGGCCTTTCACATGTGATTCCAGAAGACACCCAGCTGGCCTGGAACACTGGCTCCTTGCACGGCAAGGAGCTGAACAAAGGTGGGAGGAACAGCTGGTGCACCAACACAGCTGTTTGGCAAAACCGTGAAGGCCACTTCCGCTGTCACGCCAGAGTGGCAACCTGCCATTGGCACACTCCTGGTGGTGCCTGGATGCTATGGGATAACAGATAGAATATCCAGCGGCTGCCAGTGCTGTCCTTCCAAGGCCAGACAGAGGCATGTCTGAGAGGCTGCTGACAGCCCATTAGGGAGAAGATCTGGCCTTTCGCTCCTCTGGCAGCCTCAGGACCGGGGTGGCAGCCTGCAAACCAGCCTGTTCCCAGCCCCCGTTGCACCAGTGATCACTTCTGCTTGTCTTTGAAAATGTGCTTCTTGATCCTTGAATAAATCAGGGGCCCCTGGATGCCAAAGAAGAGGCAGGGGTCATGGGAGGAGCTGATTCAGGTAGGTTTGGAGGCTCTAGCTCCATCTGGCATGGCCGAGTCATGCTAGTGATGACAGAACAAGTCAGGCCGCCTTGCACTGCCCGGACCCACGTCTCCATGACCCCCTAGCACTGTCAATGATCCCACTGTCCCTCCGGCACCCTTCCCCTTCCCATCCCATCAGCTGCTAAATTCTGTCTGCATCCATCCCTGCCCGAGCTGTCCCAGGTGTTTGCTGTGGCCCTCACCTCCCTCGCCAGTAACTGAACCCCACAGCCCTCCACATCACTCTGATCATGCTGCCAGGACCCCAAATCCTTTAAAGACTCCCAGCTGCTCCCAGCAGTAATTCCCAAGGAACCTTGGAATCACCTGAAGAGCCCAGAGACTCTGCATCCGTGGGTCTGGTGTGGGACCCCGGTTCTAAGTCCCCCAGATGGATCTAACCCACAGACAGAGGTGAGGAACCCCAGCTTCCCTGATCACATTTTAATTCCACAGTTTGGTAGTCCTTGGCAGGGAAGTCAGGCACACAGCTTATACAGCGCCAGAATATCATTAGTCTTTCCCTTCTTTACGGTTTGCTTGAATTTAAATCCCTGGTAATCAGTAGAACCTTCCCCCAGGAAATGCTGGAGTCTATTAGGAGTTGCAAATGGCTTTACTCCCTGTTACAGCCAGCACCACGAGCATTATTTGGTCTGAGGTTTTTCCAGGCAAAGCTCTGGCCTTTTGATGCAAAGGCAAAGGAACTTCGTGTGTTCCCAGCCCAGGCTGGTGAGAGACCAGCCCTGGTGGAATCAGAGTCTCTTTCAAACTGTGTACCCAGTACGTTAACCCCGAGCCCAGATGGCCGCCTTGGCATTTGCTCTACGTATTTGCAGGGCTACATGGGGAAGGCTAACCTGCGCATCTCATATGGTTGAACCAGTGTGTTTTTCTGTAAAATGGCAATTGTGGATAAGCTTAACCCTTCCTCCATCTTTCCTTCCCAGTTTCCTTCCTTATGCTGAACTGTTAAAGCTCAAAAAAAAAAAAAAAAAAAATCCTGATTGAATATGAATGCCTAATCCCATTCTCTGTAAAATGGTTCCTTCACGTGCTTCCCTAACTGTGCTGGGTCAGGGAATGCTGGAATTCCACCTCCCCTCCTTCTCTCCTACTGTGTTGTGTTTGCTATCACTCTCAGACACCCTTGAAGACTGTCCTTTTAGAAAAAAAAAAAAAAAATTCAGGAAAGTGTTTTCTGTAATATTCTTTTACTATGGGGGCTAATTACCTTCTATAACATGTAACATTCTTATTAAAGTTCTTCTTCTCTCAAAAAACAAAGAAAAAACTACAAAAAAACCTACCCCAGTTTAACTGTCCACTTTGGTAGTGTGGGGGGCTTCTGAGAACAGACCCTAGGCTACCTCTGAAACATTTTCCCGCTACACCCCATCCTGTGGCACTGTCTGTGCCGGTGTTGGAACCTCTCTCTTACCCGGCCTTCCCTCCTCATGCCTGTTCTCTGCCTCCCCTTGATATCTATGTCCCCCGCCCCGTATTTCTGTGTAAACTGTACCTGCCTGATTTTTAACCCAAATGCCTTTCTGATACCCTCACCTCAATGTGCTAGGAAATGTCACTTCCTCCTTTAATGCCCATAATTTTTTTGGTTTCTCCCTATGGCACTGATCCCTCTCTACTAGGTGTTATGTCACATATGAGCTCTCTCCTCTTGAACCCAAAGCCCCTAACACAGGAAGTGCTCAGCGATGGCTGAATGAAAGAGCAAGGGAATGAGTGAATGAAAATGGGCCAACTTGTGTTTCCTATAGAAAGGGCTACAATGGTGGATTTGGGGTGGGGGGCTGTTGAGAGGCAGTGATGGGTACATCTCCCAAGTGTTGGCCTCCAAAGGTTGCTCCAAACCTGGGCCTCTGGTTTCCTAGAGTTGCAGGGGGAGTCACAGGGGTTCCTCTCTGTGGGGTCAGCTCTGGGTCCGGCCTCTCATGTGACTCACTTTACAGGATGAAGCGAGACCATTAACAGCTTCTTTGTTGTGCCTGCTATCCACCCAGCATCGAGCTTGGTACATCATAAACAGTCCCTGACTTCATAACAGCGCTTCAACAGATGTAGAAACTGAGGCTTAGGGGGGCCGCGCTGGCTGCGCCCACCACACAGCTGGTTGGTGGCAGGTCTGCCTGACTCCAGTGCAGAAGAGCTAAGGCTGTCTGGACCTCATACCAGCTGTGGCCCCTGGTCAAGTGGGTTTATCTTTCCCGGCCTCCGCTCTCCAGAGCGGGGATAGGGAACCAGCTAGGGACAGGCGCACACGCCTGCCGGGGTAAGGGGATGCGTACCTCGCCCCCCCCCATCAGTACCTGCTGGTTCCGGTCCCGAGTGTCCTCTGTGTGGTACAGCACGGCCCACCGGCCCACGGATGACACGTTGACCCACAGGCACGGGTACTGGGGCACTTTCTTGCCCTCCAGTTGCTCCTGGTCCCTGATGTTGGTCTCAATCAGGTGACACAAGGATTCCTGGGTCCACACACTGGGGAGACGATGCACACACACACACATCTCAGAACCCGGATGGCACAGACTGCCCAGTGTGAACCCCTTTAGAGAGACCCAGGGCCGAGACCCTCAGCATCTGGCACTAAAGGAGCGTGACCCCAGAGTCCCTGGGCCCAGGGGAGGAATCGTAGAATCTAAATATCAACGCTTTGGGGCCTTTTGGACAACATCTGCATAAGTGGTTCCAGCCCTGGCTGCTCACCCAATACCCTGGGGAGCTTGTAAAGATTGTCGGGCCAAACCACACCCCAGAACAAGTGAATCAGAATTTCTAAGGTAGGTGGGCTCCAGGCCCTGGTGTGTTTTTGTTTGTTTGTTTGTTTGTTTGGGGTTTTTTTGCGGTATGCGGGCCTCTCACTGTTGTGGCCCTTCCTGTTGCGGAGCACAGGCTCCGGACGCGCAGGCTCACCGGCCGTGGCTCACGGGCCCAGCCACTCCGCGGCATGTGTGATCCTCCCGGACCGGGGCACGACCCCGCGTCCCCCGCATCGGCAGGCGGACTCCCAACCACTGTGCCACCAGGGAAGCCCCCTGGTGTGTTTTTAAAACTCCTCTCAGTGATTCTGATGGGCAGCCCGACCTCAGACACCTTAGCCACATCCATCTTCGTCTTGAAGAGGGTGGCAGAGAAGTTCAGAGAGGTCGAGTGATTCTTCCAAGGCCACACAGCACCTGAAGCCAGGTATGGATGGCTTCAGAATCTGTGCCCTTTTCTTTAAAAAGAGTAGATGAAGGAGGGGCTTGATTTGTTTCCCGAGAGGGGAAGATGCTTAACCCGGAGAAAACGTGTTGGAGGCACATGGCTGCTCTGAGCGGTGCCTTACTCGGTAAGATTCCAGCCTGGAATGGCTCCAGAGCTGTAAAAAGTGGGGCAGGAGCAGGCCCGGAAGAGCATAACAGGCTCATCAACACACCAGTGAATCAATTGTGACTCATTTCCCATTTACCAGGCAGGAGACACATTGCCAGACCGAGGGGGCTGTCAGCCGCTGGAACGCGGCCAGAGGCAAGGGTCTGAGACTTATCCTAAGATCAGGCTGAGAGAACGGAGCATATTTGTTCCC
Organism: Globicephala melas; assembly: GCF_963455315.2. Taxonomy (NCBI): domain Eukaryota; kingdom Metazoa; phylum Chordata; class Mammalia; order Artiodactyla; family Delphinidae; genus Globicephala; species Globicephala melas. Next base: position 145,240,731 of record NC_083316.1, read on the forward strand.
ATTAGAACATGGATCGGGGACTTCACAGCCTTTCCTTTAAAAGCTCAAGTGGTTGACATGTCAGGCAGCAAAGGCATGGGACATTCTCTGAGATTCCAGAGCAGAGCTCCAGGGTAACAGTTTTTGGCTCGGTGTAGACACTCCCTACTTATCAGAAAGGCCCCCAAATGAAATGGTGTATACAATTGAGGTAGTGAGCTCCCCATCACTTGAGATATTCAACAGGAAGATAGATGCCCACTTGACTCAGAGGTTTGTGAAGGAGAACCAAAATGCAGATGAGCTACAAAATTCTGTGACTCTCTGATTCCTCCTGGGATCAGACTCACACTGGGGCGTTTGCTCTGATCCTTGGCTCTTTCTTTCTTTCTTTTTATTTTTTTATTTTTATTTTTGGCTGCGTCAGGTCATAGTTGTGGCATGCGGGCTTCTCTCTAGTTGAGACACGTGGCATTCCCTCTAGTTGTGGTGCGTGGGCTTTTCTCTAGTTGTGGCGTGCGGGTTTTCTCTCTCTAGTTGTGGCATGCAGGCTCCAGGGCTCATGGGCTCTGTAGTTTGCGGCACGCAGGCTCACCAGTTGAGGCATGTGGGCTCAGTAGTTGCGGCGCGCAGGCTTAGTTGCCCTGCCGTATGTGGGATCTCAGTTCCCCGACCAGGGATCAAACCCACGTGCCCTGTATTGGAAGGCAGATTTTAACCATTGGACCACCAGGGAAGAGCTGTTGGCCTCCTTGGCTGTTTCTTGTGAGAAGGGCCTCCTGCATCTTTTACACCCAAGTTCCAGAATTCCAGAGGTGCAGGGCCCAGTCCGGCCTACCCTCCATGCACTTGAACCCTTGACCCTAAGAATGAGGATTGTCCAGACCTTCCTGCCTGGTGTGAGGGTCAAGGGGAAGGGTAAGAAGAAGCCTGGGGTTCCTTGCAGACCAGACCCTTAGGGGAGAGGCCGGAGGATGGGGCCAGGCCGGGAGGGTTCCGTACCTTTTCTGGTAGAGGGGCAGCATGGTCGTGCCAAGGATGTAGTAGGTGATGACGGCGCACAACACCATGGCCACACCCAGGCAAAGGGCTCGGGTCTCTCCCCGCTTCTGAGCCATCACCAACTTCTTCCCCATGTCCACAAGGGACAGCAGTCATTTCTAGGACCACGGAGGCAAACAGATGTGAGATCAGCACAGGTGATAGGTAAACCACAGAAGGGAGGACAGGTGAGAGAAGAAGGTGCTCAAATATCAACATCATCTTTACTTTTATATGGAGCCTGGCAACCTCAGAGGGTTCTTTGGACCCCATGTAAGCCTCCCCCCAGCTCTGAGAGGCAAGTACTATCATCCCCATTCTACAGATGAAGGACCTGTGGCTCAGAGAGGTAAAGTGACTGGCCCAAGGTCACATAGTGTGTGACAGGCTCAGTAGTGGCCCCCAAGGTACACACGTTCTCAGCCCCAGGATCTGTGACCGTTACTTTACATGGCAAAGATTTTAAATGAAGGATCTTGAGATGGGGAGATTATCCTAGACTATCCATGTAGACCTAAATGTAATTGCAAGAATCCTTATAGGAAGGAGGTGGAGGGAGATTAGACACAAAAGAGGAGAGGGCGCTATGACCAGGGCGGCTGAGATTGGAGTGATGTGGCCACGTGCCAGGGAGTGCGGGCAGCCACCAGAAGCTGGAAGAGGCAAGGAATTACGTATTGTCCCCTACAGCCTCTGAAGGAAGTACAGCCCCGATGACACCTTGACTAAGCCTGGCCAACATCTTGCTGATTTTAAACTTCTGGCTTCCGGAACTGTGTGTAAGTAAATTTCTGTTGTTTGGGGCCACCAAGTTCGTGGTACTTTGTTACAGCACTGATAGGAAGCTAATACTGGAGATAAACTAATATCCTCCCTGCAGAAGTGGACCATCTGTGCTCTTTCTCCTAGGATACCTGTCTCAGAACAGCTTGGAGCATTTCACAGTTCTACCAAAACAGTCCCACAGCAGGGCCGGCTGGGCGTGGGCAGCACGCAGAGAAGGGGCAGCAGGGCCCCCAGAGGGCAGCCACAGGCATTGGGGTGGCAGGAGGTGTCTCCACTACTGGGATCCTGTAAGAGCCTCCTCCTTGCTCCAAGCAAGGGCAGGAGGCATTATGTGGCCTCAGCAACTGCTCTCTTATACGGGGACTTGAGCCACCCTGGGCCAAAGCAGGTTGCACGGGAGTGACGGGCATCTTCCTCCCTTCCCCCTTCTTGGGCCAGAAGCCCCTCGTTTTTCTTCTGGGAATCTGCTTCTCCCCAGGGCAAGCAGGGTCCCTCCCTCCCCTGCTGGGCACACTGAACACCCTCCAGCAGTGTCACTCTTGCCACCCGTGTGCCGCCTGGAGCCAGAGGTGCCTGGCTTCTCTCCTTGTATGGATTTCCCATCCCTCTGTGCGTTGCCTCACAGCCTGTGGTAAATTCCTTTGCTGGGGTTTTGTCTGTTGTTGAAGGTAGCAGTTCTACCAAGGATGCAGGGGCCGTGGGGCCTTTCTCTGTAATCCCTGTTGTAGGGGAAATTTTAGCCAGATATCAGGAAGGAATTTATTTTCCCCACCAGGTCCCTAAAGTAATAAACCTAATATTTTTATGAATTAGTGAGTATCCAGGAGATAGGCATTATTAGTCCAAAGGAATTTTCAGCAAAGTGCTTCATTTTCTACTCAGGCTTCTCTCCTAACTATTGGACTGTTTCAAGTGTCCAATCAGAGATGCTTGACCCCCTTTCCTCCCCACTCCAGCTGTTCCCCCTCCCCTAGTGTCCTGAAGAGGAGATTCCAGCATCAGATACCAAGGTTACAGCCCTGTCACTCCCTCCAAGATGATTGACTCCCTCACCCAATGATGACTTTTCCTTCCACATTTGGGGCACTGAGAAGTGGGGTTTCCCTACATTCTAACAGACATTATGAACTCACAAGGGAAAAAAATGTTCCCTTGACAAAGAAAGATGTTCTGTTCAATTCTCTTCTGTCCTATTACTTCTGTCCTTCTGTCTCTGCGTCTTGTGGGAGTGGGACAGTCCACATCATTTTTTACCTGGGGCCAGTTTAACAAGCCCGTCCATGTTTTTGCAGGTAAAGGAACACAGCCACCTGAGGATGGGCTAAAAGCCCACGTGGCCTGCTTCCCCAGGACTGTCTATGGTCACTGGTGCCTGGTCCCAGCCCCAGGACTGTGGAACACAAGTCTCTGGGGCCAAGAAGGAATCTTGCCTTGGAGGGAGGACCTAGGCCGAGCGCTCACAACAAAACCAGTCTTTTCCTGGGAGAGTCGGCGCATCCTTGAAGGGGGGAGGCCTGCCCTGCCTTCCTGGCTAATCAGCCCCCAGGGGCACTGGCCCTTCTGCTGCACAGCTTCTTATATCCTCCCAGCCCCTGGGCACTCCCGAGGCTGGGGAAGGCAGGACCCTGTGCTACCGGGTCTGAGAACTCAGGAGGAAAAGAGATGGGAGGCTCCCTGTCAGAGAACAGTCTGGAATCTGCCATTTGTTCAGATCCCACCTGTCTGCAATGCTCTGGTGAGACTGTGGCCCGCACTGAAGGAGTAGGCTTCAGAGTTTTGATAAATCCTCGTAAGACCACGCAGGATAAAAGAATGGGGAGATAATACGGATGCGGATATGGCCATAGGATACAACAACCACAGTGAGAGCCTTTAGACAGGAGGAAGGTTGGGAGCTGCTCACATCCCCTGAGGTCTGGACAAGAAGAAATGGGTTGCAGCTGTAAAAGGAGGGATTTCAGTTAGACTCTAAGAAGACTCTCTCAGTTTTGAGAATTGCTAAATATCTCTGGACTTTGGGGATATAGCTTCCCATTTAGAAAAGTCACTAGAGGTCTGGGGTGGATTTAGGAAGGATGAAGAAAGGCCAAGCAAGACAGGATTTTGGAGGGTCCTGTGTGACCTGGTATTTGGGTTGACCTCCTTTTCCTTAAGAGGACAGGGCATAGAGGACAGTGTTTAAGGGTCTGGTGGAGTGAGGGACAGGGGGTGTTTTGAGGTCATCAGACATGGGATCAAATCCTGGCTTTGCTACTTAGCAACCTTGCGACTGTAAAACGAGTATGATAGTACCTGCTTCCGAGAGTTCTGACAAAGAGCAAAGGATGTATCGAACGTCATATTTATCACAGTGCCTGGCCCAACGCAAGCCCTCGATAAATATTAACTCTTACTATTAACAAAGAAAACCCTGAAGGTTTGGATCAGAAGTCTCCAGTGCTCCTGCTGGGCCTGTTTCTGTCCTACCCCCTCCCCTGGTGACAAGTTCCAGGACTGGTCTTGATCTCCAGGCTGCTGCCCTCTGGCTGCTCTGGGAGCTGAGACCTGAGGGCCAGTGCACTGAGTTACTACAGTGACTGGGCCATGGAGCGCCCACCCTTACCCTTGGCCCCCCGAAAGGCCACCAGACCACAGGTCCAGCAGTTCTAGTCCCGAGTGACACAACATCAACTCCTCTGGAGCCCAGAATCCTGATGGACAGCCCGTCGAGGGAGGGAGCTCCCACTGCCAGCCTCCCTCCACGAAGATCTCCCCTCCAGCCCCAGTCTCTGGAGAAACCACTTCCCCAGTGCCCTTGAACTTGGTACTCACAGTCTCCCTGGTGCCCTGTGAGTCTTCGGCAGACACTTTTCTGCCTGGCTCCCAGCCCCCACCCCAAAAGAGGCCGCCTGAGCTCCAGCAGGAAGTTTGGGCTCCCAGTCCGTCTCTGGGGAAGTGGCCTTTGGTTCCCATCTGAGACGAGCCTCCATGCCCAAACATGGTCAAGTGTGAGCACACAGCCCCAGGACACAAACTCGGGAGAGCAGGTACCCAGCTCAGAGGAGGGCAGCTGTTACCCAGGCCCCTGCACCTGCAGTTCCCAGAGTCTAGTGGAAAACAGATTTCGCAAAACAGACAGCAAAACTGAGAAGTCAGGAAAGACCATCTGGGTATATTTGGAGACATTTCTTCTTCACTCAGTCCCTTCTCTGAGCTGGCAGAGAAGCCAGGAATAGAAAATGAGTTTCTTTTTGTTGACATGGGGGAGGGAGGAGGAGTTGAAGCTCTGAGGGGTTGGGCTTGTCAGCCGCTGAGGGGCTGGCATTTCCCCGCTAGAGCAACCGAAAACCCTTAGCCTTTGGCGTTTGTGTGCTGTGTGACCCTGGGCGGGTCACAGCACCTCTCTGAACCTCAATTTTCCCATCTGTGCTCTTGGGATTTTTAAATCTTACTTTGTTCAGGGTAGTGATGAGGGTTAGAGATGGTGGAGATTTGGGGCAGGGGAAAAGAAACTCACCTTTTAAAGACCAACCAAGCAGAAGTTGGGAGCAGTGAGAGATGGACCGCTGCTTCCAGCCAGCCATGTCCAGGAATAGCCTTCTTGGCCCTATGGCCTCCCAGAGACTGTCAAACTGTGCATTTTGGGCTCATGGGCAGAGACTTGTTCCCATCAATAGGAAAGACAAGCAGCAGCGTCTGCAGGCAAAACCATGCTTCCCTCCGCTTCCTGTAAGGATTAAAAAGCAGCGACAAAAGCAAACCCCATGTATTGGGCCTCCCCTAAGTATCAGGCATGATGCGGGTCGTTAGCAGGCCTCTGCCCCACACGTTACTCGAAGAAACTGAATCTGAGGCTCAGAGGCCGTAAGTTACTGGTCCACAGTTCCCCTGCTCTCAGGGCAGGAGCCAGATTCAAAGCTGGCCCTTCCGGATTGCAGAGCCGGGGCTCGCTCTGCTGAGACTGGTGTTTCTCTAAAATATAAAAGCTCACCTCGGTTATACAGACACCTGCCACCTGAGGTTCTGGCGGTCACCTGAGTACCCCCAGCTCCTGGGGAGGTGAGCACAGCCCAGCCATGCCTGCTGAATGTGTTCTAGCCCTTCCCTCACTCCTGCCTCGACTGCTGTGAGGCAGCCAGCCCGGCAGGCCATGAAATGAGAGCGATGTTCAGGCCGCTACATACTGTCTAGCACTTAGCTCCCTTCCACTGCCCCTTTCCTAATGGAATCCTATGAACAGTAGAGTAAATCGTCTATATAACAGACATCATAGCAAAGGGGGTCTCTTAAGGCCTCAGACCTTGCAGATACTGCATTGTCAATGAAGGACATAGGGCCTGGAACGCATCCCCAGAGGAATGATTTTCCAAGAAGGTCCTTGGCCCACCCCCACCCCCCCCCCTCGGGAGCCAGAATATTCCCACCCATGAACTCATGCAAAAATGCCGGTCCTTCCTTCTGCTCCCCTGGGGGAGAGACACACAGTACAACAGTTGGCCTTTCATATGACTAAAGGGTTACATTTAACCAACTAAATGAGGTATTAAGGGTTATACATTTGGAATTTATAAACAAACACTAGCATTCTTCCCAAGGTACTTTCCCCCCTGGAAGATAGGAACAGGCAGGGAAAGAGGGTGCGATCCTTCTGCTGCATCAAAGCTAATCCCTGCCAGAAGGCTTTGACATACTCGCTCTTCACGGTATGTGGGTGGAAACCCTGGTCCCTGGTTGGCTGTGGGGTTTGTGTGGGACAGATGATTGTATGTGGAAGGCAAGGAAATAATGATGCTACAGCAGTGAAGACCGGTACTTTGCACTGGCACAAAGGATAAGAGATCACAAAATCACTTCCCCAACTTCAACCTTCCAACAACCTCATCAGGTAATAAGCACTGCAGGCTCACAGTAATCCATTCAGGTAGAGAATTTTCTACCTATTTTATAGAGGGGGCTCACTGAGGTTCAGAGACGTTAAATACACTGCCCAACCAGGCAAGGATGTCACAAAGAAAGAAAACTACAGACCAATATCACTGATGAACATAGATGCAAAAATCCTCAACAAAATACTAGCAAACAGAATCCAACAGCACATTAAAAGGATCATACACCATGATCAAGTGGGGTTTATTCCAGGAATGCAAGGATTCTTCAATATACGCAAATCTATCAATGTGATAAACCCTATTAACAAACTGAAGGAGAAAACCATATGATCATCTCAATAGATGCAGAGAAAGCTTTTGACAAAATTCGACACCCATTTATGATAAAAATCCTGCAGAAAGTAGGCATAGAGGGAACTTTCCTCAACATAATAAAGGCCATATACGACAAGCCCACAGCAAACATCATCCTCAATGGTGAAAAACTGAAAGCATTTCCACTAAGATCAGGAACAAGACAAGGGTGCCCACTCTCACCACTCTTATTCAACATAGTTTTGGAAGTTTTAGCCACAGCAATCAGAGAAGAGAAGGAAATAAAAGGAATCCAAATCGGAAAAGAAGAAGTAAAGCTGTCACTGTTTGCAGATGACATGATCCTATACATAGAGAATCCTAAAGATGCTACCAGAAAACTACTAGAGCTAATCAATGAATTTGGTAAAGTAGCAGGATACAAAATTAATGCACAGAAATCTCTGGCATTCCTATATACTAATGATGAAAAATCTGAAAGTGAAATCAAGAAAACACTCCCATTTACCATTGCAACAAAAAGAATAAAATATCTAGGAATAAACCTACCTAAGGAGACAAAAGACCTGTATGCAGAAAACTATAAGACACTGATGAAAGAAATTAAAGATGATACAAATAGATGGAGACATATACCATGTTCTTGGATTGGAAGAATCAACATTGTGAAAATGACTCTACTACCCAAAGCAATCTATAGATTCAATGCAATCCCTATCAAACTACCACTGGCATTTTTCACAGAACTAGAACAAAAAATTTCACAATTTGTATGGAAACACAAAAGACCCCGAATAGCCAAAGCAATCTTGAGAACAAAAAAAGGAACTGGAGGAATCAGGATCCCTGACTTCAGACTATACTACAAAGCTACAGTTATCAAGACGGTATGGTACTGGCACAAAAACAGAAAGATAGATCAATGGAACAGGATAGAAAGCCCAGAGATAAACCCATGCACATATGGACACCTTATCTTTGATAAAGGTGGCAGGAATGTACAGTGGAAAAAGGACAGCCTCTTCAATAAGTGGTGCTGGGAAAACTGGACAGGTACATGTAAAAGAATGAAATTAGAACACTCCCTAACACCATACACAAAAATAAGCTCAAAATAGATTAAAGACCTAAATATAAGGCCAGAAACTATCAAACTATTAGAGGAAAACATAGGCAGAACACTCTATGACATAAATCACAGCAAGATTCTTTCTGACCCACCCCCTAGAGTAATGGAAATAAAAACAAAAATAAACAAATGGGACCTAATGAAACTTCAAAGCTTTTGCACAGCAAAGGAAACCATAAACAAGACCAAAAGACAACCCTCAGAATGGGAGAAAATATTTGCAAATGAAGCAACCGACAAAGGATTAATCTCCAAAATTTACAAGCAGCTCATGCAGCTCAACAACAAAAAAACAAACAACCCAATCCAAAAATGGGCAGAAGACCTAAATAGACATTTCTCCAAAGAAGATATACAGACTGCCAACAAACACATGAAAGAATGCTCAACGTCATTAATCATTAGAGAAATGCAAATCAAAACTACAATGAGATATCATCTCACACCAGTCAGAATGGCCATCATCAAAAAATCTAGAAACAATAAATGCTGGAGAGGGTGTGGAGAAAAGGGAACCCTCTTGCACTGCTGGTGGGAATGTGAATTGGTTCAGCCACTATGGAGAACAGTATGGAGGTTCCTTAAAAAACTACAAATAGAACTACCATATGACCCAGCAATCCCACTACTGGGCATATACCCTGAGAAAACCAAAATTCAAAAAGAGTCATGTACCAAAATGTTCATCGCAGCTCTATTTACAATAGCCCGGAGATGGAAATAACATAAGTGCCCATCATCGGATGAATGGATAAAGAAGATGTGGCACATATATACAATGGAATATTACTCAGCCATAAAAAGAAATGAAATTGAGCTATTTGTAATGAGATGGATAGACCTAGAGTCTGTCATACACAGTGAAGTAAGTCAGAAAGAAAAAGACAAATACAGTATGCTAACACATATATATGGAATTTAAGAAAAAAAAAATGTCATGAAGAACCTAGGGGTAAGGCAGGAATAAAGACGCAGACCTCCTAGAGAACGGACTTGAGGTTATGGGGAGGGGGAAGGGTAAGCTGTGACAGGGCGAGAGAGAGTCATGGACATATATACACTAACAAATGTAGTAAGGTAGATAGCTAGTGGGAAGCAGCCGCATGGCACAGGGATATTGGCTCGGTGCTTTGTGACAGCCTGGAGGGGTGGGATAGGGAGGGTGGGAGGGAGGGAGACGCAAGAGGGAAGAGATATGGGAACATATGTATATGTATAACTGATTCACTTTGTTATAAAGCAGAAACTAACACACCATTGTAAAGCAATTGTACCCCAATGAAGATGTTAAAAAATAAATAAATAAATAAATAAATAAATAAATACACTGCCCAAGGCAGGTTACTTTGCCTCTCTGCGCTTCAGTTTGTCCATCTCTAGAGTGGAGATACGTATAGGTAGCCCCTCAGTGTTTTTTGAGGAATAAGAGATCATCTGAGCTACCTGACACATAATGTGGCAGATTGCATTTTCCCAGGATGGCTACACCAACACACATCCCATCCCATGTGCTCGTCTTTCATTGTGACATCGACATTCCTCCATCAAGAGGGGGCATCTTTGTCCCCTCCCCCTCAGCCTGGCAGAGCGTTGTAACTGTCTTGCAGATAGAATGTGGCGGAAGTGACACTGTGATTCCCAAGGCTAAGTCGTAAACCGTGGTACAGCTTTCACTGGGCACGCTCTCGCCGGACACTGTCCGTATTGTGAAGAAGCCAGGAGGCCCCATGTAGGTGTTCCACCTGACAGCCCCAGCTCAGTTCTCTCTCAGTCAGCAAACAGCACCTCCCAGGTATGTAAGTGAAGGAGCCTGCAGATGACTCCAGGCCCCAGCCTTCAGGTCCCCCAGCTGAGGCCTCAGACGTCAGCCACCATTCTGCACCCTCGATGAATTCCCCATCCACAAAACATGTGAGCAAATTAAGTGGTTGTTTTATGCCCTTATGTTCTGGGGGGATTTGTTATGCAGCCATAGTAACGAGAACATGTTGTAAGTGATTTGGAAGGGGAACTGTTATTGTTGCTGGTGACAGTGGTAGTACAGAACCAGGATTAAAAAGCCTGAGATTGCTGTATGACATGTGATGGGGGAGCTTTAGAAATGCTCTGTATAGTCTTCTATCAGGTTGTTCACTGCTGCACAAAAGGAATAGAAGGGCAGTGATATAGGAGGGCATTTTCATTTATCAAGCATCTACTTGTGCCAGGGCGTGGTTCATATACATATGCAAATATACATATACATGCATGTGTGTGCATACATATACACACAAACACACACATGCACACACATGCATGCTACACACATGCATACATATGTGTGCGCGTGCACACATGTACTTGCATGTGTGCATTCACACGCATGCACATATACACACATATGCATACACACAATGCAAACACATCCATGTGTATATGCACATATACATGTACCTATATCCATGTACATATATATGCATGTGTGTGCATACACATGTGCATATACTATGCAATGCACATGTATACATATCCACATGCATACACACATGTGCATATACAAACACATATGCATATGCAGATAGACATAGACACACTCACACGTACATATGCATATACATATACACATGTATGCATACACATACACAAGTACATACACACATATGTTCCTCTGGGCAGTCCTCACAAGAGGTCTTCTTGTTTCAGTTATTTGCCCAAGGTCACTCCCCTGGCATGTGATGTGATGGAGCCGGATGTGCACCTGTGCTTGCTGGCTCCGCAGCCCATCCTTGTCCCTCCATGACTCCCCCAGATGCTGTTTTCAAGAGGACCAGCATTTCTTTATGACGTCTGCTTCAGCTGCTTTACACACCCCTTCTACTCGGTCTATAGCCCTTTCTGGATTGTGTACCCACTTACTTATGTAAACCCTTTGAATCAACATCTATTCTGTGTGGCCACTTGGGATGAGAAGTCCCATAAATCAAACTGGCAACCCGTGTCCTGAGCCCCTGCTGAGGGTGTGTCACTGGCTGAGTGCTGCCGGGGGGAGGGTGTGAGTAGCTCTCAGCCCTAGATAAGCCATTCGCTCACAGACATTTGAGGGCCTGCTGTGCAGAGGCTGTGAATCTGTCACTGTGCTGACCTGTGGGTCAGATGTGGCTCCTTCCCTGCAGGGGAGCGAGGATGGATTTTTAACACTGCGAAAAGTCACAACAGAAAAGATAAAATAACATGTTTTAAGGGAGAGAGAGTAATGAGGAGCAGAATAAATCACAACAAAAGATTTTTCAATAGAGTTGAGAAGACAAAGTATCAATACAAAAACAGACAATGAAATGCCAATATTCGAATCAAATGACAAGGCGAGCCCTGCCGCCGGGGAGCAGGACAGGCTCTCTCCCTGTGAGCGAAGGGCTACCTCGCTCCTTTTTCCTGACTCTTCTAGCCACTTTTTCCCCTCGCTGCATTTTTCTTACTTAACGACAAGGCATTTTAGCCTGCTGTATTGTAAACATAATTGTAAGCAGCTTGAAGTCCTCTTTGAAACAAGGAGGAACATAGGTCAAGAGCCCTGCAGTCCATCTGTGTAGTAAGGTGAGTTTTTTTTTTTTATGCCTTTTCCTTCTGCAAAATCATCTAAGCTCACTGTGGAAAAGGTGGGCAACAGAAAAGGGCAGGAGGAAGATGAAGGCTCAATGATAACCTCGCCACGCCATTCGGAGGGAATTGCTGGTGAGGGGAGAGGGCATGCATCCTTCCAGACACTCATAAAAGGGTGCAGGTGCTCTCTCTCCAGAGAGCATGCCCCCTCTGGCCCCAGCTGCTAGTGAGCTCTTCCTTTCCAGCGGGACTCACTCCTGGGGTCCTCACGTCACCTCCTGTGCCCTTAGCTACCCCCCTCAGCTACTGGGCCGGGTCAGTGCTCTGATTTAACCTGCTCAGAGCACTGTGTGCACCGCCTCCACGGCGCTTCCCTTCTGTAATTTTACATTTATTCGCATGCATTCTCCATTAACAGATCACCCATGGGGATGGAAGCTTCCTGAGATCCGGAGCAAGAGCTGTCCCTGTTCACTGCCACATCTCTAACACCCAAAGGAATAAATAGAGAATCTTGGGATTGTTTGTTGTTTGGCTTGGAAAAAAAAAAATCCCTTACTTGAAAAATTTTGTTTACCCTCTTAACCGTGTTTTTAGTGTACGGTTCAGTGGAGGAACTATATTCTCATGGTTGTGCAACTGATCTCTAGAACGTTTTCATCTTGCAAAGTTGAAACGCGGTACCCATTAAACAACTGCCGACTTTCGGCTACCCCAGGCCCTGGCAAACATCATTCTACTTTCTGCTTCTGTGAGTCTGACTCCTTTAGATACCTCATATAAATAGAATCATACGGTCATCGTCCTTCTGTGTCTGGCTTATTTCATTTAGCATAATGTCCTCAAGTTTCTTCCATACTGTAGCATTTGCCCAGGGAAGAAAAAATCTTGCTTTTTACTATAACACAATATTATAATCATTTTCCCATCCCATAAGACATTTGCGGTACGCGGGCCTCTCACTGTTGTGGCCTCTCCCGTTGCAGAGCACAGGCTCCGGACGCGCAGGCTCAGTGGCCGTGGCTCACGGGTCCAGCCGCTCCGCAGCATGTGGGATCTTCCCGGACCGGGGCACGAACCCGTCCCCTGCATCGGCAGGCGGACTCTCAACCACTGTGCCACCAGGGAAGCCCTCATAAGACATTTTTTAAGGTTGTATAATATTCCACTTTATGGGTAAACCATAATATATTTGATCATGCCATTGTGGGATATTTAAGAATGGTGCTTGTTTGTTGGAACTCAGAGTTGCCCTCTGCTGGTTATCAGACCTATTCCACCCCGACCCTCACCCTCACTGGCGTCCGAAGTCATTTTCCCTGAGTTGACAGGTACACAGGAGGTTGGATCTATAAGGACACAGTTTAGGAATCAGAACCTGGGGATAGAGATAAGAGAGCCATAGAAGTGGAAGATGGCAGCAGCTTGTCAGTTTCCTAGCCCTGCCCCAGCCTGATTTAAGACTGAGGGGGAGGGGAAGGGGAGAAAGAGAGAGAGAGAGAGAGGTAGGTAGATGTAGGCAGATGGAGCTTTTTTCATGCCATAGTTTGTGGGACTCAGACTCTAGGGTGATAAGAACAGAGGGCTCAGAGTGACGCTGTGGCCCTAGGCAGTGTCCCCCTAGAAAGGGAATCTGCATCATTGCTGAAGACAGCTGCAGCAGAGGCAGTGTCCGGACACTACTGCACCAGTCAGAGTCCCCAGAAAAGGCAGGCCCGCTGGTATGCTGAGCCGTTGTCACCCAGTTGTTAAAACACTGGGAGCTGGTCATCAGCCACGGTGCGAGTATTTATACCACGGAAATCTACAAGCGCTGCAAATCAGGACGTTTGTTTTTTGGAGAGCCGGTTTTCCAGCACACCACTTCAGAGGGCACACAAATTGGGAGATTCAAGGAGGTCTTAGGAACTATTGCAAAAGTGTGGGCAGGGTGTAGGGAAGCACAGGGAATAGTGCAGTACCCTGGGGGCTGGTCACGATGGGCTGGGGGAGGAGGGAAGGGGGCTGTGTCAGCATCAGAAATAGAGTCTCCTTGAGAGGGGTACCTCCAGCCTGAGACCCTCAGGGGGCAGCTGGGTAATGAAGAGCTGACCTCGCTGTCCGGAGACCTGTCTTCTGATCTTCACAGCCCCACTGACTGAATGTAGTTGGTAGATTCGATGTAGTCCTATGGTCAGCCTCCAGGGCAGAGAACAGTCTGGAGAAGAGTGGGAGTGGGTCTGGGGGTCACACAGGAGGATATGAGTCCATCTCCCCTAGGTGACTTTTGGGCGGGAGAACCAACAAGCAGGTGGGAGCAAAGGGTGCCTAAGTACATGGGGGAGTCCCTGCAACCCCCTAAGAATACCTGTGGGAGTCGGGTGAGAGCTCTGAGCTGAAGCATTAGTAAATCACAATAAATGCGGCTCATTTGTACCTCCAGCGGATGACAGCTGCACTCAATATTCTTTGCATATAATTTTTGCCCATTTCTGACTATTTCCCTAGAATAAAGACCAGGCCTCCAAGCAACAGTTCTAGAGCAACGGATTTCTACATTTTTAAGATTTTGATACTTACAGTATATTTTTTTCCAGAACATTCATACCAATTGATAACTGTGTGTACACAGCCAGCACACGAGAGTGGTAGATTCCACACATCTTCACCAGTACTTGACACTATTAAATTTAGAAATAGTCTCCTTTTGAGAATTCCCTGGTAGTCCCGTGGTTAGGACTCAGCGCTTTCACCGCAGTGGCCTGGGTTCAGTCCCTAGTCAGGGAACTAAGATCCTGCAAGCCGCATGGCGCAGCGGGGAAAAAAAAAAACATAGAAAGAGTTGCCTCTTGGCTAGGTGAAAAGTCTTTAGTTCCAGTTTTAATTTGCTTTGGTTAAATTACTAGCAAAGTTAAACAGTTCTTCATATTTTTATTGGAAACGAAAATTTTATTTGTCCCAAATTTCCTTTTTTAAAGATTTAAAAGAAAAGAACCTATGAAAGCAATTAGCACAGCACCAGCACATAGCGAACTCCTGTCCCTGTTGGTTTACAGTTCACTCCTTCCCACAGTCATTGACGTCACATTCATGACTTGTCTACTGTGTGTGGTCAGGGGTGAACAGGATGTCTGGACTCTCCTTTTTTCTGGCAAGATTCAGGGCCTCAATCTGCATCAGCTGCTTTCAGTGACACCTGTCAGGATGGAGTCCAAAGACTGAATGACATGCCCTCACCCACTGCCTTCCACCTCCCTGCATGGTGGGGGGCTTTGAACTGTAAACAGATTATTCCCACCCGTTTGCTGAGTCATAGAATGTCAGCCCTCCAAGGGCCCTCAGAGACCATCTAGGTCATCAGCTATCTGCATGTGTAAGGTTTTCCATTTACAAATTAATAGAGGCAAGTTTTAGAGAATCTGATAAATACAGAAAGGTGAAAAGGAGAAGCAATGAAGGCCCAGCATCTTGAAGAAAATACTTTCAAAATATTGGTGGATTCTATTCTACAGATAGATGCGAATGCTTTCTAAAAGTCAATTTAGGAATACACTGTATAATTTTAAATAAGTTCTTTTTTTAAATAGAAACACTTTCCCTTTTAGGTAATATTTTACAAAATGATGTGGCATGTCTATAATAGGTCATCATACAGATATGCCATAAAGTGTTGATTTTCTTATTAGGAGAAATCTAGGCTAATTTCAAGTCTTTGTTGTTATTAGCTATTCTCTAATGATGATCTTTGAATTTTAATCTTTGCTCACTTCTCTGATTCTTCCAAAAGATTTCTAAAAGCAGGGATCGGGGTCAAAGAATATTATGCTTTGAAAGCCCTTCTCTTTTCCTGGAAGTGTAGGATCCTATAAGATACTAACTTCCCTTCTATTGGTAAGCCATATGAACTCAGAGAGGGGAAGTGACTTACCCAAAGCCACACAGCTTTGATGGAGCAGGAATTGGAACTATGGTCTTTCTCTACAGCCTCTGGTAAATATCAGAACCTAGCCTGGAGCCCATAACTCCTGACTCCTGGGCTATGTGCTTGCCTTACTTCTCTGCTGTAGGTTATGTCTCTACCCATAAGGAACACTCTCAATTACTGAGCACTAACACGTGTCAAGCACTGAGCTGAGCACTGCAATCTAGTATCTCATTTGATCCTGATCCTATGATGTAAATACTGTCATTATCCTCATTTTGTAGATGGGGACACTGAGGCAGAGACAGTGTCCGAGATAAGCAGAGACCTACTTGTCTGAGGTCACAGTGCTGGTAACTCACAGAGCCTCCTGGTTAAGCAGGGTGGTCCAATAGAACTTTCTGTGATGATGGAAAAGTTCTATAAATTTGAGCCATACAATGTGGTAGCCTCTAGTGACATACGGCTATTGTGCCCTTGAAAAGTGGCTCACATGAGTGGGGAACTAAATTTTTAATTTTATTTCATTGCAATGAATTTAAATTTAAATAGCCACATGTGACTGGTGCTACCTTACTGAACAGACGTCTCCAGAATCGTAAGCAGCTGGCCACTCCACTGCCCCTGCATGGCCTTTTCTTTGCTATGTCACATCTGCTTTCAGGAAGGTCCTGTGAAGCGTCTCCCAACCGCTTCTGGACCCCAGCCTCGAGAGGGACTCGAACTGGCCTTCCCGAAGGTCCAGGGACTCACATCCCTTTGCCTGAGGCTGGTTTTTAGTCTGCCCCAGGCAGACGGTCCCAGTAGCTGCTTCTGCAGGCATTTAAAAAGAGATGCTGCAGAGAGAGGCTTTTTAATCGTTTTGGTCACACACTAATGAAAATGTATGTCTGTCATCTTTAAATTGCTCCCACAAAGCTCAAGGTCTACATTTACTCTCAGTGCAAATACTATCATGAGCTTCGTTAGAAACTTCTCTGGGAATTAACAATACAGATTTCAATTGTTCCTGCTCTCTGCGGACACAATCTCCCAGAAGACATGAATCTAAGGAGGGAACTGTGGAGGCATTCAAGGGATGATTTTTTTTTGTCACCCTTTACTGTCATCATTTACTTTGTGCTGGGCCCTGTGCTAGCCCCTGTGCATACCTCACTGTATTCATTTCCTAGGGTTGTTATAACACATGACCACAAACTGGGTGGGTGGCTTAAAGCAAAAGAAATTTATTGTCACACAGTTCTGGAGGCTAGAAATCCAAAATCAAGGGGTCAGCAGGACCATGTTCCCTAGGAAGGCTCTAGGGGAGAATCCATTCCTTGCCTCTTCCAGCTGCTGGTGGCTCCAGGCATTCCTTGGCTTGTGGCTGCATCACTCCAATCTCTGCCTCTGTCTCCACATGACCTTCTCCTCTTCTGTCTGTGTCTTCTACTCTCCTGTTTTATAAAGGCTGTCATCAATGGATTTAGAGCCCACACAGGTAACAGGTAAACCAAGATGACCTAAAGGTTCTTAATTTAATTTACATGGGCAAAGACCCTTTCACCTCATAAAGCCACATTCACAGGATTCGGGGATTTGGACATGGATATATCATTGTGGGGCGGGAGCACCATTTAAACCATTATATTCATTTTATTTAATCTACGTAACAGCCCTGAGAGGGAGGTGAAGTAGCCAGGATAGACTAACTGCTGCAACAACCTCAAGATTTTAATGGCTCTCGCCAATAACATTTCTCACCTTTGGAAAGCCCAATACGTATGCTACTGGTTGTACGGCTCCTTTTCTAGGTAAGTCGACCAAAAAACAATGCAGGAGGCTGAAAATAAGAAAAGAGTTTATTTGGAGTCTTAAGAATTGCAATTCGGGGGGCTTCCCTGGTGGCGCAGTGGTTAAGAATCCGCCTGCCAATGCAGGGGACACGGATTCGAGCCCTGGTCCGGGAAGATCCCACATGCCGCGGAGCAACTAAGCCCATGCTCCACAACTACTGAGCCCGCGCATCACAACTACTGAAGCCCGCACGCCACGACTACTGAAGGCCACACTCCACAACTACTGAAGCCCGCGCGCCTACAGCCCGTGCTCCGAAACAAAGAGAAGCCACCACAATGAGAAACCCGCACGCCGCAACGAAGAGTAGCCCCCGCTCGCCGCAACTAGAGGAAGCCCGCGCGCAGCAACAAAGACCCAATGCAGCCAAAAATTAAATAAATTAAAAGAATTGCAATTCGGGTGACACAGATTCTGGTGAAACCGAAAGAATGTTCCAGGGAAGAGAAAGAGTCAGAGGCTTATAAAGACGAAAAGCCACAAGGTTGCTGAAAGTTGCCTGGTGAGAATTGTGGTTGACTTTGATGCAAGTCAGGAAATGTCTGTCTTTAAGGAATCACGAGTTAGATAAGGGTATGAGTCCAATAAGCAGACGGACTTTCACAAGTTTCTTTAGGGTAAGAGTTTGGAAAGTATCTTGTTTCTGGCAGATGTTCTGGATGACTTCATTAGGACAATAAGTGGTCAAAAGGTCAGATTCCATCCAGGCTGCTATGTATATAAATCACACTTCCTTACTGGCCTCCTGAGTCCACTTTAGAGAGCTCTCTTAGCAATACTGACTCCATTTTTATTTTATTTTTCTACAGCTGGCTGCCAGGGGAATCAGGCCCCTTACATCTTGTGGCTCCACTGTCTTGTGGCCTTGAGGTCACCTTGGAGTTATCCAGCTGATAGACTGCAGGGAGGGAGTGGGTACAGAGAGAGAATGTGGATGATTGAATACATGATACTTAACCACCTTGGCCTGGAAGTGACATGCCAGACTTATCCTTACATTCCATTTGTGGAGACTAGTCACATGGTCCAACCCAGCTGCAAGGGAGTCTGGGAAATGTAGTCTTGGATGAGCATCTATGTGTATGCCAGGAATAAGATTGATAACATTTATCTACGCGGACCTCCCGTTCCTTCCCCACCCCCCAAATAGTCAGCCCTTTGTCCTTGACTCTCAGATTCTCCTCCCCTCCTCCTGCCTGTCCCTCTGGAGAAGGGAGAGAGAGAGAGAGCTGGCTTTAGAGAGGCAGAGAGGTAACACAGAGCTAAGAGCTGGAAAGAGAGGGTGTGGCAGAAAGAGAGAAAATCCATGTGGGCCAGGTGTCCTAGAAAATTCTCTCTGGTTTGACATGTCAGATGTTTGGAGCAGCTTCAGTTAGGAAAAACTCAGGAGCAAAGGAAAAGCAGAGGTGTAACTGTGAATTTTGAATGGTATCCACTTTTACGTGTTTAAAGGAGAGCAGTGATTTTCTTTTTAATTTGTTTAAATTCCTTTTGTTTGCTGGACAGCATCTCTTGACTGCAACTCCATATGAAGGAGCTGGGCTGTGGATAGCGTGACCATAGGTCCCTGTTAGCCCTGGACAGCCCCTGTTGACTGTAGTCAGCCCCTTTTACTCCCCAAAATGTCCCCGTTTGAACAATAAATGATGTGGTCACCCTAACTTTGCCTTTTGAGTGTGTAGGTCTCACCCACAAGACCAAGTTCTTCCCTAGGGCACAGGCTGTGGCTAGTTCATCTCTGAATGTCCAGCCTACACCCCCGGCCCTGGAGCATAGAGGTGCCAAGAAATGAATGCAGGAGCCAAGAAGGGCAGAGCTGGGGTTTGGGTCCAGGCCTTTATACTCCAAATGCCAGGCTTATCCTGCTGTGCCAGCTCTCCTTCTGGAGCTCTCCAAACACAGGGAAACAATTCAAGGTAACCAGGGGCATGGGGCTGCTTGCATTGTATGGACTGAGAATGCCACAGGGATTCAGAGAGGGGAGCTAAAGATGGCTGCCAAAAACAGACAACAGTTCCCAAGCTTCTCACTTCAAAACCCACAAGGGAGAGGCTGAGGGGGCCTGGGGGCAGCCCTCCAGAGCCCACCATCCTGGCCCTGCAGTGGAGGACACAGCTCAAGTTTCCTCCCACATCTGCCAAAGGCAGGAGATTGATGATGAGGTCCCAATTCTGAACAGGAATATGCCAGAGAGGTTTGAATTAGAACACTCCAGAGAGGAAAATTCAGCTCCTATTTTCACTTTTTAAAATGTACCTTTGTTTTTCACTGTAAATAGCTTAAGCAGAGTCTTGTAATTTTGAAACAACTAATTTTTTTAATTACCTTTAATCCTACCATTTAATAAATCCACTATGTTTGCACCTTGGAATCTTTCCATCCAGGATTGTTTTTCCTTTCTAAATGGTTTTTCTGTACATAGGAATAAGCATAGGCTGGTGTATCAGGTATCCATTGCTGTGTAACAAACCACCCCCAAATTTAGCAACAGCAGTGGCTCATGATTCTGCTTGATGTTTCTTCTGGTCTGGTCTGGGCTTGGTTGATCTCAGCTGGCTCACTCATGCTACCTGCAGTCCGTGACCCTGTAAGGCCTCTCTTATGTTGCATGGTTGGCTGACTATCAGCTGGGGTGACAGTGGGTGACTATGCCATATGTTTCTTAGTAGATTAGATGAGCCTGTTCTCATGGTGCTGGTTCCAAGAGCAGTAGGAAAAGCAGAAGCTGCAAATATTCTCAGGGCCGAGGATTGGTGTCCTGTGCTGTGCCATTTATTCCATTTTCTATTAGTCCAAGCAGATCAAAGCCCAGCCCAGATTCAAGGGAGAAAGGAAAGACTACTGGAGGACCTGCAAAGTATTCTTCTTTGGGCTACACTGTTAGCTTTGTGGTCCTCGTACAAAATGGTGGACCATTTTACAATCTAACACAATTGCATAGAGTTTTATACTCTTCTAATTTTAATTAATTTATTTTTTAACATCTTTATTGGAGAATAATTGCTTTACAATTGTGTGTTAGTTTCTCCTTTATAACAAAGTGACTCATTTACACATATACATATGTCCCCATATCTCTTCCCTCTTGCATCTGCCTCCCTCCCACCCTCCCTATCCCACCCCTCTAGGTGGTCACAAAGCACCGAGCTGATCTCCTTGTGCTATGCGGCTGCTTCCTACTAACTATCTTACATTTGGTAGTGTATATATGTCCATGCCCCTCTCTCACTTTGTCCCAGCTTACCCTTCCCCCTCCCCACGTCCTCAAGTCCATTCTCTACGTCTGCATCTTTATTCCTGTCCTGCCCCTAGGTTCCTCAGACCTTTTTTTTTTTTTTAGATTCCATATATATGTATTAGCATATGGTATTTGTTTTTCTCTTTCTGACTTATTTCACTCTGTATGACAGTCTCTAGGTCCATCCACCTCACCACAAATAACTCAGTTTCGTTCCTTTTTATGGCTGAGTAATATTCCATTGTATATATGTGCCACATCTTCTTTATCCATTCATCTGTCGATGGACACTTAGGTTGCTTCCATGTCTTGGCTATAGTAAACAGAGCTGCAATGAACATTTTGGTACATGACTCTTTTTGAACTATGGTTTTCTCAGGGTATATGCCCAGTAGTGGGATTGCTGGGTCATATGGTATTTCTATTTTTAGTTTTTTAAGAAACCTCCATATTGTTCTCCATAGTGGCTGTATCAATTTACATTCCCACCAACAGTGCAAGAGGGTTCCCTTTCTCCACACCCTTTCCAGCATTTATTGTTTGTAGATTTTTTGATGATGCCCACTCTGACCGGTGTGAGATGATATCTCATTGTAGTTTTGATTTGCATTTCTCTAATGATTAATGATGTTGAGCATCCTTTCATGTGTTTGCTGGCAATCTGTATATCTTCTTTGGAGAAATGTCTCTTTAGGTCTTCTGCCCGTTTTTGGATTGGGTTATTTGTTTTTTTGATATTGAGCTGCATGAGTTGCTTGTATGTTTTGGAGATTAATCCTTTGTCACCTTGCTTCATTTGCAAATATTTTCTCCCATTCTGAGGGTTGTCTTTTGGTCTTGTTTATGGTTTCCTTTGCTGTGCAAAAGCTTTGAAGTTTCATTAGGTCCCATTTGTTTATTTTTGTTTTTATTTCCATTTCTCTAGGAGGTGGGTCAAAAAGGATCTTGCTGTGATTTATGTCAGAGTGTTCTGCCTATGTTTTCCTCTAAGAGTTTTATAGTGTCTGGTCTTACAATTAGGTCTTTAATCCATTTTGAGTTTATTTTGTGTATGGTGTTAGGGAGTGTTCTAATTTCATTCTTTTCCATGTAGCTGTCCAGTTTTCCCAGCACCACTTATTGAAGAGGCTGTCTTTTCTCCACTGTATGTTCTTGCCTCCTTTATCAAAGATAAGGTGACCATATGTGTGTGGGTTTATCTCTGGGCTATCTATCTTGTTCCATTGATCTATATTTCTGTTTTGTGCCAGTACCATACTGTCTTGATCACTGTAGCTTTGTAGTATAGTCTGAAGTCCAGGAGCCTGATTCCTCCAGCTCCGTTTTTCTTTCTCAAAATTGCTTTGGCTATTCGGGGTCTTTTGTGTTTCCATACAAATTGTGAAATTTTTTGTTCTAGTTCTGTGAAAAATGCCAGTGGTAGTTTGATAGGGATTGCATTGAATCTGTAGATTGTTTTGGGTAGTAGAGTCATTTTCACAGTGTTGATTCTTCCAATCCAAGAACATGGTATATCTCTCCATCTATCTGTATCATCTTTAATTTCTTTCATCAGTGTCTTATAATTTTCTGCATACAGGTCTTTTGTCTCCTTAGGTAGGTTTATTCCTAGATATTTTATTCTTTTTGTTGCAATGGTAAATGGGAGTGTTTTCTTAATTTCACTTTCAGATTTTTCATCATTAGTATATAGGAATGCCAGAGATTTCTGTGCATTAATTTTGTATCCTGCTACTTTACCAAATTCATTGATTAGCTCTAGCAGTTTTCTGGTAGCAATTTAGGATTCTCTACGTATAGTATCATGTCATCTGCAAACAGTGACAGCCTTACTTCTTCTTTTCCGATTTGGATTCCTTTTATTTCTTTTTCTTCTCTGATTGCTGTGGCTAAAACTTCCAAAACTATGTTGAATAATAGTGGTGAGAGTGGGCAACCTTGTCTTGTTCCTGATCTTAGTTGAAATGATTTCAGTTTTTCACCATTGAGGATGATGTTGGCTGTGGGTTTGTCATATATGGCCTTTATTATGTTGAGAAAAGTTCACTCTGTGCCTACTTTCTGGAGGGTTTTTGTCATAAACGGATGTTGAATTTTGTCGAAAGCTTTCTCTGCATCTATTGAGATGATCATGTGGTTTTTCTCCTTCAATATGTTAATATGGTGTATCACGTTGATTGATTTGCGTATATTGAAGAATCCTTGCATTCCTGGGATAAACCCCACTTGATCATGGTGTATGATCCTTTTAATGTGCTGTTGGATTCTGTTTGCTAGTATTTTGTTGAGGATTTTTGCATCTATGTTCATCAGTGATATTGGCCTGTAGTTTTTTTTCTCTGTGACGTCTTTGTCTGGTTTTGCTATCAGAGTGATGGTGGCCTCGTAGAATGAGTTTGGGAGTGTTCCTCCCTCTGCTATATTTTGGAAGAGTTTGAGAAGGACAGGTGTTAGCTATTCTCTAAATGTTTGATAGAATTTGCCTGTGAAGCCATCTGGTCCTGGGCTTTTGTTTGTTGGAAGATTTTTTTTTTTTTTTTTTTTTTGCGGTACACAGGCCTCTCACTGCTGTGGCCTCTCCCGTTGCGGAGCACAGGCTCCGGACGCGCAGGCTCAGTGGCCATGGCTCACAGGCCCAGCCGCTCCGCGGCATGTGGGATCTTCCCGGACCAGGGCACGAACCCATGTCCCCTGCATCAGCAGGCGGACTCTCAACCACTGCGCCACCAGGGAAGCCCTATTGGAAGATTTTTAATCACAGTTTCAATTTCAGTGCTTCAATTTCAATTTCAGTGATTGGTCTGTTCATATTTTCTATTTCTTCCTGGTTCAGTCTTGGAAGGTTGTGCATTTCTAAGAACTTGTCCATTTCTTCCAGGTTGTCCATTTTATTGGCATATAGTTGCTTGTAGTAATCTCTCATGATCCTCTGTATTTCTGCATATACTCTTCTAATTTTTAGTTTAACATTGTACTCTAATCATTTTCCCTTATCAATACAAAGTCTTCATGACAATATTTTTACTGTCTGCATGACAGTTAGAAGGCAGAGTACAATTTACTCCACTATCTCAATTTTATGTCCAAATTGTTCAACATAAAGATTACTTCCCTTTCTCCAAGTTATAAATAAGGCTGCACAGAACATCTTTATGCAGGTAGCCACTTCTGTAATTTTGATCGTTTCCTTGGAATAGATTCCAAGCAGTGGAGCCAAAGAAGTATAAATGGTTTTTAATATTCTAGGTACTTGTCATCAAGAGGCATGGCAAAGGAGTGCTGCTTTGCCTCCAAGGGCAAAGATGAGTGAGATTTTCAGCAGCCACCTGGATGCAAGCCTTCCTGCAGGGCCTCCCAGCTTCCCGTGGCTCCTCTTCCTTTCTGGTTGGCCAGGCCGGGAGCTGGAATGAAGCACCGGCTGGGCAGGCCCCTCCTTGGGCTCCAGTGTTAGCTCTGTGGTCGGTGGCTGAGGGTCAACCTTGAGGTGGACACAAACTGACTCAGGGCCCTGCAATCTCTTACCTCTTGTCTGTCAGGATAGTGTGTCTCCTGGACCAGTGACATTAACCACCTACACCCTGAGCGGGAGAGCAGGTGGGACTGCCAATGGCCTCCCATACCAACCGGCTCTGCCAACCCCTCCCACGTGCATATGAGGCCCCTGCTCATCCATGATTCCAAGTGAACCTCATGGAAACCCCACACGCTTAGCAACACTGAGGTTGGTCCCACATCCAGATGGAGTCTCGGGGCTCAAAGTGTCCCCACCTCTCATGGGGGGAAGTTGCTGGGTTCTGGGGGTGTGCCTGGTGGTCTGAGGGTCGCACTACAGACCAGCTAAGAGAGGCAGAGCCTGTATGTGATGGCATGTTGCTAAGGGGGGCCCAGCAGGCCCTGTGGTTAAGGACCTCAGGCTGGATCTCTTTCTCTAACACGTTGTGTGATGAGAGAGATGGGTTTGCAGGTGTTTCCCCACAACTAAAGAGGGAGCAGTTGATGTAAATGAGAGGAACATTTATAGATTTAAGGAAGGGCAGGAATTTAGAAAGAAAGATAAAGATAATAACTGTGCTGACTGAC
The DNA here is from genome assembly GCF_963455315.2 of Globicephala melas. Taxonomy (NCBI): domain Eukaryota; kingdom Metazoa; phylum Chordata; class Mammalia; order Artiodactyla; family Delphinidae; genus Globicephala; species Globicephala melas. The sequence continues at coordinate 145,265,483 of NC_083316.1, forward strand.
ACTTTAATTTTTCTCCTATTAACGAGGGTAACCCAAAAAAATTTCTTTTTAAAACATACCATGGAAAGAAAGAGGTTAAAAAAAATCATCCACAATCCCACTCCTCGATCAGAGCAACTATCGTTAGGTTTGTGAGTTCTCTTCTAGGTTGCTTCCCACCTCCCGCCCGGACTTTTTTCTCTTGTAATGCATCTTTTTCAAAGCTCTTTCCCACACTCTGATTTTCTGCACCCAGTGTGGGAGGTTGGACAGGTAACATCTTCTCCTTTGAACAGGTGAAAAAGGGAGGTCCAGGGAGGCGGCGAGGCCCTCAGCTAACATGTGAAGGAGCCAGACTTCACCTGTCCAACTCCAGGGCCGGGGCCAATGCCCTTTAATAATAATAGTCTGCTCCAGCCCAGGTACTTGGCATTCACTTTCCTATATAATCCTCACAACAACTGTGCAATGGGTACTGTCATCACTCCCATTTTACAGATGATAAAACTGAGGCTTAGTGCTGGAAAGTAACTTGCCCAAGGTCACACAGTTAGGATATCTGTAGCAGGGATTTGGACAGGGAGTGGCCTGTCTCCAGAGCCCATGGTCTTAAACCTATGCCCACCATGTCTGCCTGCATGGTGAGATCCATATGTCCTCTCATGGTCTTCGGGGTCCTCCAGGACCTGGCTTTTGTTCACCTTTTCCCTTATTGCTCCCTGCTTCCCACGAGGCCCCTCCACTCCCACTAAACTGAACTGCTCTCAGTTCCCCCAGTGCTCTGTGCTCTACCCAAACATCTAGGCTACTATTGCTAATAACGTGCACCTCCCCCCATCCTTCAGGTGGCTTAAAAGCTACCTCTTCCAGGAAGCCTTCTCTGACCACTTCCCAGACAGGAGGGGCACCCTCCTCTGGGCTCTCACAGAGGCCGCATTTCCCCTGCCACAGTACCTGGCCTGGGCTGAAACTGCTGGCTGCACTGTCTCCATAACAGACTGTGAGGTGTGGAGTCTTGCCCCCTGGACTGTCTTCAGCATTTAGCCAGATGCTGTGGGGAAGCCTGTCCTGAGAATGTCCTCTTCTTCCCCCTTCATGATGGGGTGCTAGGTGGGACCCGGTCCTGAGGGCAGGATGCAGCCCTTTAATGGTCTCCAGCACCCATCCTCCTCTGCCTTCTCTCTTCCCCTCAGCCTCTCCTGTCCAGAATTTGGGACCCAATTCCAGGCTGCCCCTGCCCCAACCATGTCCCTTTGGCTTCCCCAGGTCTGAAGCAGCTTTCTCCTCCAACCAATGGTTTACAAAGATTTTTCTGAGGAGCACCAGTCCTGCATAAGATGGTTCCTTGGTCCAAAGTTTTGGGAAACCCTGCCTAACTGATTTCTTTGATATCCACCTATTAATGCTTTGGAAATCAGCACCTGTTTCATTTGATACATATGAAATGTGAAAATGTTTATTTCCTGGGAAAGTTATTATGAAATAAATGGGGCATCTTACAACCAATGGCATTTTGTAATGAAGGAAATGCGGTATGGAAGGTGTCAGGCAGGTTAGGAGAGTAAAGGTCCTGACAAGTCCTGCAGCAGAGAAACAAAATTAACAGTGCTGAGCCCAATGCTTCACAAATGAACTCTAACTCCTGAATATTTTTTAAAAGACATAATAACACTCCAACGAACTACATTTCTAGAAAATGCACTTTGGAAAGCATTCCCCACAATATTTATCATCTATGGAGCATATTTTAGGATCCACCTTGTGTTGTTTCTCTGATCGTTTCACATTTGCTAATCTTGCCTTCTTGCCTAGACCACATGCTTCCTGAGGGCAGGGCAAGCTTCATAGAAATCACTGATACATCAGAAAAGTGATGCCCCAGAAATACACTGCTGCTCAGAATACGGCCTCGTCCTCCGCAGGGCAGTGAGAGTGACCTTCACCAGGAAGGAAGTAGACCTTCAAAGGTGAGGGCCTTGTTGAATCACATCTTGTTTGGCTGCTTGACTTAAGGCACGTTCCTTAATCATTCTGAGCCTCAGTTTTCCCATCTGTAAACTGGAAGAATAACAGTTTCTAGCTTCCAGGGTAGATTAGGGGAGATAAATATGGGTAGAGCCCTTGGAACCACTCAAGAGATAAAAGCTCCTATCAAGAGATAAGAGCTCTGATGCTAGCTGTTGCTGTCATTTTGTTGTTATTGTCATCTTGAAATCCCCCAGTAGTCAGTGGTGGACGGTATTAATTGGAGGAGGAAATTGTTAGATGAAAGGGGGTCACTGGATAACAGAAGGAGATTAGAATTATTGGCCGGCAGACAGCTGCTTATGGAAGAGTCACCGGCTGGAGGGACCTCCATTGAATAGGCGGCCACTGCGGGGAGAGAGTCACTTGCTGTGAGCTCACTCATTATTCCTCAGGGCATCTGCAGGGCTCAGCCAGACCCTCATCTGTAATCTGCTCTTGCCCAAAGCTGACCGAATGAGCTCTTTGTCATGTAACACAATAGGAGCGAGGGTGTGAGCCGAATTATTCTGCGCCCAAACTCCAAGAGTAGAAGAGGCCCTGTCAGAACTACATTTGTCCCTAGTGGTGACCCCAGGAACTGCAATGTGGACCAGTCAAGGAAAACGTGGTAAAATTCCAAATGTTTCATTTTGGTTTGGTCTGGTTTGGTAGTTCTTACTGGGGCAAAGGAAGAATTGTATTTTCAATGCCCCATGGCTTCTTGAAGAAAGCATTCACCGCTGTCACCGCAGCCCTTGTCAAAAAGTCTCCATTGTAAAGAAAAAAGAGAACACAGAGAGAGAGAAGCAGAGTGAAGCTTCGTCCAGCCTGTAGGTCTCTGTGTGTGAGAAATTTAAATAGAAATGAAGGCATTAGGGGGAGAGTCTGACTGCTCTGAAGCATTTCACTCCTGGAGCAGCCGGGCTCTGGAAGGCGGGCGAGCCTGGCCTCACTAACAGCACACACTGCCCTGGGCGCATAGGTGAGGGCCTGCGGGCCTGGGGAGCGGGGGCACAAGGGGTGGCTGGTGAGGTAGGTAGGTTTGGAGGTGTGAGCTGCCCGCATAGCTGAAGAGGTAGAGGAACAGAGCAGGGGTAGACTCTGTTCCAGGCAGCCAACGATCACAGCTGCTCATTTCAGACTCAGCGGTATTACTAACGCACCCGGCTCACCCAGGCATTGGGAAGCAGGACGGAAACTCTGGTCCATCTGGTGCCTAAGACCATGCCTTTCCTTTTCCACCGTGTCGTCTGCTGGAGTTAACATCTCAAACTGGACGGCATCATTCAGTGTCCTCCTCGGCAGGGAACAGGCTCCTAGCCCACACAAATCCATATGGAGACTCTCTGAGGACCTGCCTTTAGGATCGTGAGACCCCAAGGAGTCGCCCTCAGGATTTAGAACCTGGGTTCTCGAGGTGTGCATGAACTTGCCTGCCCCGTTGCTCTTAGCAAACCTACAAGAACGAGTCAGTCTCCGTCCCCCGGTTTGCTCACGGCTCCAGTGACGCAGGAGCAAAAGAGCCCTGAGCAAGCTCGGCAGAGGCAGGGTTGTACAGGAGTTGTGCACACAGAATCCGGAGCCGGTGTGAGTTCAGACCCCCTCTCTGCCACCAGGGCCACCATGCAGTGTTGGGTAGGTTATGCCCAGAGCAAGGGCTCCCGGCCAAGAGAGTGCCGGCGCCTGGTGCTCCTGTCACCAGGTCCCCGGGCCTCTACCCAAAGAACAAGGGGTCTTACATCAGTTCCAGAAAAGACCCACATGCACCAGCCATGACCATCTGCTGCTGGGAGCTAGGTTATCTGGCTGAGTTGTGTTCCCTCATTGTGCCTCAATACCTTCACCTGAAAAACGGAAAAAATAATATATTTCTCAAACGTGTTGTTGTGAGGCGTCGAGGGCTGGTTGCCCAGAAAGCATTTAGAACAGTGTCTAAAGCGTAGGAAATGCTCAAAGAGCGTGGTAAGTATCTGAAGGATTAGCCATAGTACCTAACCAGCATTTCTAAAGGATAGTTTTGCTGGTGGCCAACTTTGAACCCACAGTATTATCCAATTTTACATTTTTTGTTCTAAGCTCCAAGGTAACCATCAGAATCCCAGAGAAACCATCAGCGGGCCCATGAGCCCACCAGCCAGCCTGCCTCGTCAGCCTGCCCTGTGCAGGTCGGCCGAATCCTTCACACAGGGCACCACCGGCAACACAGGTGCACCTACATGTCCTTCCTACACCCTGAGATGGAAACGGAAAGCTGGCTTTTTTTTTTTTTTTTTAAGCTCATCTTCTGTTTTGGACCAATTAAAAGAAAGGCATTTTAATAGCCCTGTGGAAAGGGAACTGACGTTGTTTCCCCAGGCTGCTGTCTGAGCCCAGAGGTCTGGGAGGGATTAATAAAGATGCTATAAATGCAACAGTGGCCCATATGTCTGCGGGCAAAGTGCTCTGGTTTGGGAGGAAGGGAGAAAATTAAATTAAAATGGGAAAATATACGTTATTCGAATGAGGATAGAAAGGAAGAACCCAATGGAGTCTAAAGGAATCTGAGGAAATCTGTCGGCAGGATGTTGAGGTTAGCTCAGCACTGCTGCACAAAGACATCTGGCAGGTGGTAAACTAGCGCCCCAAACAGAGTCAACTGTTGAGTTTGGTCTCATTCTTCTCACCGATGTCCTATCCATGGGCTTTTAGTGCTGTGGTCCAGGGATGACAGATAGTTGTATTTATCAGACTTTCTCTCAAGGCAATGTACACGGTCACCCACCCAGCAAATGTTAATGAGGCATCTTCTCTGTCCCTGACCTCGATAGGCACTGGTGACTCAGGGATGAGCAGAGCCAGCTCCGGGCTGCCCTCAGGGAGCACTCAGACTCACCATGTGGCCAGTGAGAGGATGAGACTGATTTCCTGTGCCCTCCGTGGGCCGCGGTGCTGGCTCTGGGCAGCATTTACTCACTTCTTCTCCCAGCATCGCCCTCCACCGAGGTGATTATGATGCCTATTTTACAGGTGAGGCAGCTGAGGTGCAAAGAGGTGAGGGAACCGCCACACAGCCAGTTGTGGCAGAGCCAGGGTTAGAACACAGGGGTGTTGTGACTTTGAAGACTAAGTTCTCACCCACCTTGCAGGCAGCTGTTCTGATAGAAGAGAGCAGAGGAGGAATGTCTGTCTGTCTGTCTGTGTCTGTGTGTCTATGTACACGTGTGCATGTGTGTATGGCAATGGTTCTGAGTCTACCTGAGATAAGCATTCCTGGGAGACTTCCTGGAGGAGGTGAGGTCTACTGGAGTCCTAAAGGAAAGGTCTTGAGTGCCAGGCTAGGGGATTTAGATTTTAACAAGTGTTTTTTGAGCAGAGGTGAGGCATGATCATATCGTCAACAAACCGATATTTAATTAGCAAGTACTATGTGCCAGATAATCTATTAGACATAGAGAGGGTTGTAGAAATCTAAAATGAGATGTAGTCCCTGCCCTCTCTTAGCTTCAGTCTAGCTGGAGAGATGAAACACTGAAATGTTAAAAAAAAAAAAAAAGAATTAGTGACAGTGTTGATAAACTCATGCCAAGTGTCAAACAGCAGGCAGAGACCAAGTGCTGAGGGAGGTCAGAGGGGGCAGCTGACTGGGCTCTGGGCCGATTAAGGTGCCTTCACGTGTAGGTGGAATCCCAGCGGGGTTACAGGAATTCAGAGGGAGAGATGGGAATGACACCAGAGCCAGGGCCCAGCTTTTCCCATTCTGGGGTCCCGGGCACTTAGGAGACAGTCTGCCTCTAGCAGGTGCTGATAAGTGCTTGTTGAATGAATCAGTGTTGTGTCCACTGAAAATAAAGGGTATGTGGCTGACAGGTAAGGTGTGACTCTATCAGGGACGGCAGGCCACTGAGCCTCTAACTGCCCACCACGTGCAGTTTAACTGACTTGTGACCCTACCCATCAGATTCACGTCCTTCAGTTTTCAATTTTTCAGTTTTTCCAGGGCCAGACACACATAAGGCCCTCAGGCAACGTGTGCTGAAGAGGTGAGTAGGCTCTGTGCCAGGAGCAGCAGCAGGAAATATGGGAGAAGTCTGTGGGGGCAGATGGAGGAAGCCTGGAATGCCGGGGCTTTCCTGTGAGCAAGTGGTAGCCACCGAGGTCTCTGAACATTCAAGAAGTGGAAGGGAAAACATCAGGGGAAGATTCATCTGGCTCTAAGCAAAATGCACTGAGTGGTGGAAAGGAAAGGGGGAAATGCTGTGAGAGAGGGCTTCAGAAAGTGACTGCTACCACTTAAACTCTGCAAACCCTTTGATCCAGAAATTTGATTTCCCGACATTTGTCCCAAGATCACTGAACAAGCGTGGAAGAAAGCCATTTCCGGAGATCCTTGCTGTGGAGGACAGAGAACATTGGCATGTAGCTCCCTCTAGGGGTGCAGTGGGCGAGCTGGCGTCCGCAACAGGCTCCTTGCTTTTTCTCTTCCCCTCTCGCCTCAAGGCCTGTGCACCAGCGTTCCCTCTGCCTGGAATGCTTTTCCCACATCTAGTGACGTAACTCCCTCCTTCCCATCTCTGCTCAAGCACCCCCTTCTCAGTGACACCATCCCTGACCAACCTATTCTATTTTCCTCCAACCCATAATACCTGCCACCCCATGCCCCCTGCTTTGTTTTCCTCCCATCACCTATTGCCATCTGACATACTCTGTATTTTACTTATTTTCTGTCGCCACCATCCCCTACTCACATGCCCACTAACGTAAAATGCACCAAGTGGAATTGTTATCTCTTTTGCCCACTGCTCTCCCCCAGTGCAGAACAGCACCTGGCACATAGTAAGTGCTCAATAAAGATTTCTGAAGGAATGAAGGAATGATGGGTAGGTAGACATGTAAGTGTGCGGCTTACACATGAGTTCAGCTTGGGCACCAGGGAGGGGGCCAGGGCAGCACCTTGCTACTTCAGGGCTGCAGGGTCACAGCAGAGGGAGGCTGACCCGGGTACCTCAGGGCCCTACTGGCGGAGGGTCAGAAGGCAGAGTTGTGACGGACACTTTGAAATTAATCAGGCCTGACAGGCACCCAATGGGTCCTTTCCTGTCATAATGAAACCTTTCTAAACATAGCCACATGCAATTAAAATGTGACAGCACTTACACTGCAGCTGTGTTGTGCAAGAAAAGACTTCCTGGCCCTAGGTCAGAAGAGATGGACTCACATCCCAAATACCTGCCCATGTCTCTCTCCTGGGCAAGGCCCTTCACTTCTCTGAACCTCAGTCTTCTCCTCTGTGAAAGGGGAATAACACTATAGGAGCTATTTTGCGGGGTGTCATGAAGACCAAGGAATTAACCGAAATGAGGGATTTGTATAGATTTGAAAAGCACCACACAAATATAACCCGACATTATGTGATTATTATATGAATGAGACCAGGTTGGACCATAATTAATTTATGAGTGAGGGTGTGTCTGAGGCCAGTGAGGATGAGGCGAGAGTGGTGTGCGGGACAGACAGTGGACGCTTCCTGGACTTTCGCTACTCAACCTCAGTCCAGAATTACCAATGCGAGTGGTCTTTCTGTAGCCTCATTTTCTTTGTCTTCAGGGTCTGAGTGCAAGCAGAGATCTGAGCTGTTTCCGAGTTTCCTGGGGGAGTAAGACCTCTTGATGTTTTGTTTTCCTTTATTTTGCTTTGTACTTATGCCTGGGAAACGATGAGAAAGAGATAGAAGGAAGGAGATGGGGCTGAGGGACTGAGCCCCTTTCAAGGGAATAATTTATTTAAAGCACAAGGACGGTGACAGTTTGAGCTGGACAAAGGGTGGTGAAGAGGCAGTGCAGTGGTCTACGGAAGGAAGTTTCTAGCCCTACTTGGGTGGCTTTGGGAGAGAACCATCTGTTGGGAACCATCCTGTGCAGGAACTGGGAACTGGTCCTGAAAAGGGGTGGGGAGATTGGGAGGGGGTCTCCACATCGTTCAGTGTCTAGTCCTAGGGCCTGGCTCATTCCTCATGTCTGGTCTGCCCTCAGCTCCAGAGCTCCCATTCCTGCGTTGCCCAGCTCTTTGGATGTGACTTTGTAAACAGAAGTATATAAAAATGGTCTGGCTGTGCCCTTGAGCTCCCTGGTCCAGCCTCCCCCTGGGACCTGCCCTCACAGTAAGAAGGAGTCAAAACCCATCAACAAATTCAGAGTCAGTCACCTCTCTCTCCTGTGGGAAAACCAACAAACCGCAACATTTACTCATCCGGAATGTTCCCCTGATCTTGTCTAATGTATCCGCAACCATTCTTGAGCTGAGGTTTTATAAAGACAGTTGCGCAAGTTGAGGATGCGGAATAAATGGTCTAAGGCGAAGAAGAGCCAGAAGGCAAAGATGTTTCATCCTCGTGGTAACTAAGATCTGCTGGCTCCAAGTGCCTAGAGCTCTGCACTGGGAAGAACTGTGAGGCTGGGTCCGGAATTCTGCACATCCAATCGAGACTGCTGCAATCAATTAGCAATGTCTGCCCCAGGCATGTGTGGGGGAACTGAGGTGTATATGTCATATATAATAGACCCTCCTTATATCTCCCAATCTACTGTGAGACCTGCAATCAACCTAATGACAGTTTTTCCCAAAAGAGTCCATATTCAATATTAAAAAGTGTAGATGTTGGTTATTGGATGGATCCAGGTTTCAAACTTATAAACACAAAATGTGTGTGTGTGTTTGAAAGAAGAAAATTATTATTTGCTATCCCTTCTGTACCAAAATTGGCTTGAGCATTTCAACCAGAAATTCAATGAGCATTCTTTGGAGTATAAATAAATATGTTGAATCTACCCATGCTTTCTCACTCTGGCTGTTTCTTGCTTCTGTGTGCAGCAAAAACAGGAAGAGGTGGAAGTGGGGAGGAGTTTCTCTGATGTGTTGGTAAGGTCTCTAATGTCTGACACATAGTAGGTGCTCAGCAAACACTTGTAGCATGAATTTTGAAGGATGAACTCAGTCTCCGTGTATTTTTCCATGATTCATAAATGTTGTCACTTGAGCTGAATTTCAGTGTAATATGTTATCTACTGTCATATTTTTTCTCTGTGAGCAGACATGAAGGTTGTTAATTGGGATAACGCATGTGGACATTGGTTCGTTGTTTTTCTGAGCGAGGGGATGGACTGGAAAGAGGAGGGATTTTACTGTTAATTATTCCACTTATGTATTTGCTTGTTCATTGTTTGTCTCTCTTTCTCATATTTCCCCTCAGAGGTTCCTCATTCTTGGATCCCTAATCCCGTAGCCTAGGATTCTCAACCTCAACTCTATGACATTTGGGGCGAGAGAATTCTCTGTTATGGGGGCCTATCCTGTGCCTTATGTGACGTTTAGCAGTATCACTCACCCCTACCTACTAGGTACCAGTAGCAACCATCCCAAGTTGTGACAACCAAAAGTGTCCCCAGACATTGCCAAACGGTCCCTGGGGGACAAAATTTCCCAGATCAAGAACTGCTGCTTGAGCTTCTCCAGGAACATGGCTAATTTCTTCTTTTTGGAGCAATTTCAGCATTAATGTCACCCTCTCAGAGAGCCTCTGACCACTTGGTCCAACCCCAGCCTCAGAGCTCAGCATCCTACCACCAGGTCTCATTTCTCTGCAGAGCACTTGTGTCTCCCTGTAATTTCCTGGCATAGATGTTGTCTGCCTGTCCCCACTGGAATATGAGCTCCATCAGGGGCTTTTCTGTTGACCATCTCTCCATCCCAGGGCCCAGAAGTACCTAACACTTAGTAGGCTCTTGATAATCGTGTTGGATGGATAAAGGCAAGGAGGAAGTAATCAAGGAAGGCTCACTTTGGAGGTCACATCTCTATGGCATGAGGTTGTCATCCATGGGAAGTTTGAGGAACAGCATTCCAGACAGAGGGAACAGCCATTGCAAAGCTCTTAGGCCGGAATGGGTTTGGCATGTGGAAGGTTGCTAGAGAGGAGAGGTGGAGGGGGATAGGAGGAGTTGGGCCAGGAACCAAGAAACAGCCTGGGGCTTCCCTGGTGGCTCAGTGGTTGAGAGTCCACCTGCCGATGCAGGGGACACGGGTTCGTGCCCTGGTCCAGGAAGATCCCACATGCCGCAGAGCAGCTAGGCCCGTGAGCCATGGCCGTTGAGCCTGCGCATCCGGAGCCTGTGCTCTGCAACGGGAGAGGCCACAGCTGTGACAGGCCCGCGAACCACAAAAAAAAAAAAGAAAAGGAAAGAAACAGCCTGATTAGGGGGCCCGGGAGGCCAGGATGAGAAGTGCAGACTTTATTTTAAAGTGACAGCAAGCCCTCGGAGACCCCCTGGGAGCCCCGAGAGTCAGCCCCTGGCAGACAACTAGCAACTTCTCCTCTCTACCTGTCCTCCAGCCTCAGTATGGACAGGTTGGGGAGGATTCATAAATCTGGTGTGAACTCTTGAGACTAAAGTAAGAGCTGACATGGCCTCCAAGCCATATCTCACAATGGGAGAGAGTCCTTCTGTCCGAGAGGCTCAGAGGTTTGGGCCACTCTGCTCTCAGCCGAAGCTGGCCCCTCTTTGAACCTGCATGGACCTGTCCTTAGTCAGCTATGCAGAAATCACAAATCCAGGAATTGGCAAGGAAGGGCAGGGATTCTCTGCTCCAGCTCCTCAAATATCAGCTTAAAGAAGTGATATGTAGGAAAGAGCATTGAAGAGACTCATTATTCCCAGGTAAGCCATCCTGGAGTTCTCGGGTCATGTTGATTCTGCCCTGTCAGAGCTGCCTGCCCAGCTTTGTGCTGCAATGCTGTGTCTGGGCTAGTATTGAAGGTCTTTAAGAAAAAAGCTGCATTTCTGCATTTAGTGGGCCACTCAATATCTCCTGCATAAGAAGACTTCTGACGATAATAATAACAGCTAACTTTGTTAGGAATACTTACCAGGCCTCAGGCTCTATTCTAAATACATCACTCAATAATCACTGAGGACTTCCCTGGTGGCTCAGTGGTTAAGAATCCGCCTCCCAATGCAGGGGACACGGGTTCGAGCCCTGGTCCGGGAAGATCCCACATGCCTCAGAACACCTAAGCCCATGTACCACAGCTACTGAGCTTGTGCTCTAGAGCCCGTGGGCCACAACTCCTGAGCCCGTGCGCCACAACTACTGAAGCCCACGTGCCCTAGACCCCGTGCACTGCGACAAGAGAAGCCACCGTGATGAGAAGCCCGCGCACCCGAACGAAGAGTAGCCCCCGCTCGCCACAACTAGAGAAAATGACTGCGCGCAGGAAGACCCAACGCAGCCAAAAATAAACAAAATTTAAAAAATAGTCATAATAGGGGCTTCCCTGATGGCACAGTGGTTAGGACTCCGCCTGCCAACGCTGGGGACATGGGTTTGAGCCCTGGTCCAGGAAGATCCCACATGCTGTGGAGCGACTAAGCCCACATGCCACAACTACTGAGCCAAAAATAAATAAATAAGAATAATAAGTTTAAAAAAAAAAATAGTCATAATAATTCACTGAATCCTCACAGCAAACATGTAAGGATCATACTATCATCATCACCCCCATTTTACAGATGAGGAAACTGAGGCCCAAAGAGATTAAGTAATTTGCCCAGATTCACTAAGGAGGCTAAACCAGGTTTGGCCCAAAAATCCACATTCTAACCCTTAAATTATATTCTCTTTTTTAAATTAATGCCAAAATATGTCACAACATCTTTTTAAATGAATATACCTTTTGCCTCAGCAATGCCACTTCTAGGAACTGAGCCTAAGGAGGTATAAATATTTAGCTACAGAGATGCAGTGTTGTTTAGAATATAGGACACAAACCACATCTTTATTAAAGGGGTTATTTAGGTAAACTGTGGTGCCTTTATATAAAAGAAACGGTTCAAAATGACATCTATGCATATGTGCCAACCTATAAAGACATCTACACTATATATTTTAACAGGAAAGTCCAGAAAAATTGCATTTTTGTAAACAGCGATTTTGTCTGTGCAGTGGGACTCCTAATGATTTTTAATTTCTTCTTTTTGCTGGTCTATAGTTTCTAATTTTCCTACAATGAACATGTACTACATTTGTAATAAGAAAGAAACCCAGTAAAAGTTATTGAATAAAGGAATAAACAGCCAGAAAGCATTCTCTCCTGAGGAATTAGTGAACACCTTCCCTGACCATAAGGGCTGCGGTTGCTTTTCTGGAAACTTCATTTGTTTCCCAGGGTCTGTTTTCAGCCAATGGGGAGATGACGCAGGTGATCAGAGTAGGAGAGAGCATGAGGGCGCCTGGACAGGTGGTCGCTTTCAAGGTGTCTGGCTCCACACACCCTCTTGTTTTCTGGGTTCCAGTGACCTCCCCTTCCCAGTGTAGGAGGTAAAGTTCTGCCGCTCTGGCCCAGGTCCTGAACTCTCCCTTGTGTTTTCTTTACACATCACTGACACCTTTGTCATGAGTCCTTTTGTGAATAAACCCTCCTCAAATTACTCAAATTTAGTGCAGCATGTTTCCTGTTGAGAATCTGGCTGATCCTTTTACCCTATTTCACTCTTTCTTCCTGTCCTTAGTCCTCTCAATCTGATCTGTTCATCTTGACCTTGTCTCCTGTCATCTGGTCTTGCCCACCAGACATCTTCATCTGGACAACGTGGGAACTCAGAAAATTCATCCTGCATAACAGGACTTTTTAATCTATTCCCAAACTAAGTTCTCTCTTCCTTTCCATGAGCACCTCTCGACCCACTCCCAACCTCAAAAGCATCTCTGTCTGTCACTCCTTCACATCCTTTCAGTGTCCAAAGCTTATGAAATCAACTTCAGCTCTGTCTTTTCCAAACAAGACTTCACACCATTTCTCCAGCCCCCTCCGTCCTCCAGACCTCCTGACGGGGCTGCCTTGCCTGCTGTCTCCTCTCCACATCCTGCCTTGGTCTTTGGTCTGTGTTATGTGTGGCTTCTGTCAAAGAGTCCTTAAAAGACAGCTCAGATCCTATCCACTCCCCTACTCAAAAAACAGTGCCAGTGGGACCAAACCCAAACACCTCAACCTTCCATCCAGAGCCTTCAAGAACACTTTTCAGCCAGATGTCTCTCTCTCTCACATGCACACCCTCATTAACAATCTTTCCTGAGATCGAACCACTGAATCTTTTTTTAAATCTTATGCAATATTTATTTTATATTATACAGTAAAATTTACTTTTTGGCATCCAGTTCTGTGAATTTTAGTAGATGTGTAATTTTGCATAACTATCTGCACAGTCAGGATACAAAACAATCCCATAACCCCAATAACACCCTTCACACTATTGCTTCATTGTCACACCCTCTCCCCACCCTAAACCTCTAACAACTACTAATCTGTTCTCCATCTCTATAGTTCTGTCTTTTCAAGAATGTCATATAGGGACTTCCCTGGTGGCGCAGTAGTTAAGAATCTGCCTGCCAATACAGGGGACATGGGTTCGAGCCCTGGTCCGGGAAGATCCCACATGCCACGGAGCAACTAAGCCCATATGCCTCAACTCCTGAGCCCACGTGCCACAGCTACTGAAGCCCACACGCTTTGGGGCCTATGTGCCGCAGCTGCTGAGCCCATGTGCTGCAACTACTGAAGCCCACGCGCCTAGAGCCCGTGTTCCACAGCAAGAGAAGCCACCGCAATAAGAAGCCTGTGCATTGCAATGAAGAGTAGCCCCTCCTTGCTCCCCGCAGCCAGAGAAAGCCCGCGTGCAGCAGCGAAGACCCAACACAGCCAAAAAAAAAAGAGAAAGAATGTCATATAAAGGAAGTGATACAGTAATGTTTCGAAACTGGCTTTTTCACTTGGCCTAATGCCTTTGAGATTTATCCGAGTTGTTGCATGTATAAATAGTGCAGTCCTTTTTATTTCTGAGCGGTATTCCATTGTGTGGATGGACCAATCACTGAGCCTTTGCACAAAAAGGCAAAGCCTTTGCTCATGCTGGGTCCTCCCCTGGGTCACTGCCCTCCACATTTCCAGGTGTCCCTCAAAGACTGTTCAAAACTAGCTTGTCCACACACAGTCCCCGACCCTGGTTTTCCTTCCCACAAGGAACCAGTTCCTCCTTCCCCATCCCATAGCCCTTCATGTGCACATCTTTCCTGGAAGACATCATCTTCCACTGGTCCTTTGGGTGAGTGTCTTGGTGGAGACTGTGCTCTCCTTGAGGCCAGTGGCCTTTCTTTTTTGCCTTTGTATCCCATGAACTCAGCCAAATGCCTGGGTCAGAGCCAGTACAAAATCTATGTAGTTATGGAAACAATGGATCTTCCCATTCTACAGTGTAGAGTCATTGTCTGAGCAAATGGAAGAAAAGGAGCTAACACAGAGACAGGATGGCAGAGACCGCCCCGGTTGCAACCTCTGCAAAGGCAAATCACGGCCAGTCCCCAGGAGGGTGTGGAGGCAGAGGCCCCAGAGAGGTATTGAGGTTCCACAGTAAGTGAGGAGCTATAGGTATGATGTCATCAGCCGTAGAGGCAGTAACCAGAGAGGCAGAGGAATAAAGTCGGGTGGAAAATCAAGTAAATGGCCAATATCCCTTCATGGCCTCCCCAACTTAAATGCTACACTTGGAAGAAGGAAGGAGCTGGATTTGAACATAATTCTGAAATAACCGAATTTACCTGAAAATGACTAGCCTGAGTTTTTTCTTCAAGCAGAACTTTGGCTCCGAGTCAGAAAGTACATGGAATTACAGAAAAGAAAGTGATCATCTTGCATATCTGAGTTGTGTGATCTTTTTGTATATAAAATCGTGCCCTTACAGTGTATCGGGGGCCAATTATGCATGATCTCTTTTAACTAGAGAGACCATAAAATTTATTGCTTTAACTGGGACAATTCTGAAATAGAAGGGGGTGCTATTAATAGCTGCATAGTGATTCAGGTCTGAGCAAACCATGACTTCTGCTTATACTACAGCAAACCCTCTCAACATTCATATGAGAAGGTGACATTCGTATGCCCATTTGCAAAGCTTAAATGATTAAATCTTGAGTCCAGAATTAACAAGGCAGCCCCAATTCAAGCCAAGTGGTCCTTTTCCAAACCCCATATTTTGCATAGAACCTCAGGCTGGTTTTACCCACCTCTATCGCCACCCTCCCTTTACTTTGTTCTCTCTTCTCTGGCAACAGAAATATAATGAGACCACATACATCATTTTAAATTTTCTAGTAGCCACATTAAAAAATAAACAGAAACAGTTGAAATCAGTTTTAACGGTATGTTTTATTTGACCAAATATATCCCAAATAGTATCATTCAACTGTAATCAATAGAAAATAATTATTCATGAGATATATTACTTACTTTTTTGCCATTAAGCCTTTGAAATCAGGGGCGTCTTACTCTTACAGCCTATCTCAATTTGGAGGGCTTCGTAACCACAAGTAGCTGGATCTGAGGGGCAGGCCGGGCAAGAGCAGGTCGCAGACACACTGCCATCTAGTGGACAAGTGCTTCTCGCCTGGAAAAGCACCTGGAACAAAACAATCCACATTCAGCGTAACCGTAACCGTAGAGTCAGCCTCGGGATTAGCTCCCCTGAAGGAATTTACTGAGGTAGGGGTTGTTGCTGAGTTTGTCCCAGGGCAGATACACAGCCACGGAGGAAACTCAAGTCACCATGCTGTCAGTAAACCTTGGCCATGTCTCATTCTCACTTTCTAGTCACATAAAGATTAGCAGAGAAGGATGGTTTTTCAGAACGCAGGTTTAAAATAATCCTTCAAAAAGTCAGAGTTTCTTTCTTTCGCACCCAATTTCCCTGTATGGTGATTGTGTCAAGGGCTTCTCCCTAGTTTCTCTTTTAATCTCCTGTGAAATCTTGGTTTCTTCCAAGTGTTACCTTTCTTGCTCAAATTGGGTGTGGTTATTTGAGGATTCTAGTTAACCAAGGGTTTTCTTTTTTTCCAATATGAATAATTGATCAAGAATCTGTGATGTGGGCTAATGTGATTCTAGACTCCTGCCTTATCCGCAATTGAAGGGGAGCTTTAAACACGGCTCTGTTTGAATAGAATGATGTAACTATGTCACTCAGGAGAGGAGTGTCTGGCGCTGAGATGGCCTTGGCAAGGAGAGTAAGAAGCCAGTGGGGCATTCTCTGACTTGGCATTGAGTGTTTTCAGCACTGCGCTGTCCTCAGGATACTGTTGGATTTTGTGCAGAAATGTTGCTTCCACATTTAAGGAGATACAATCTTCCCAGGAGAGATATGAAAACCATCTTAGACAATAACAAGAAAAACAAACAGCATCATGGTAACATACAAGGACAGATGTGCTTAAATTGCAGCATGGGGCCGAGTGCAACTTGGATGTAAAGCAAAGGAGAGAGAGTGAAAAGAATGAGAAGGGAAGTAGGTTCTAGTCACAGCCCTCCACCCCACCCCCACAACCCTGGCTGTGTGACCATGTCTCAGTCACGCAGCCTCTCTGGTCCTCCGCTTTATCATTTCATACTAAGCTATGGACAGTTTGGACAATTTATACTTCTAGGGTGGGGAGCCAAAAAGAAAAGAAAGACAGACATCCAAGAATTCCAATGATTGTCTCAGGAAGAGTTTCTAAGCTGTGGGAAGGCATGAGCCAAGATACAGAAAGAGGGGAACTTGGAGCAGGAAGGAAGGATGCTTACCTGGAAAACCTAGAGGAAAGTGATGGGCTGGGATGTCTAGTTTCTCTGTTTTCAGGAATGGTTACAGATTTTCCTGTTCAGAGGCAGAAAACTGGCCTAAATTTTTGACTTATAGAATCTAGAATTGAAAGGGATCTTTGAGACCTGTTACCAGAGTAACAGGTCCCAAAGACTAGTTTACGGAATGCTAGTACCTTGTGATGTTAATAGATATTTAACGAAACAGATTTCTTTGCCACAGGACTTTTCAGAACCTTTAACATTCTATGATTTTCCCAGAGGGCAGAGAGCATTTCCCAGACTTATTTAACTATGGAACAGTTTAATTTGAAGGGACATCACTTGGGAGGTGTTTCAGGGAGCGCACTTTGAGAAACCCTGCTCTAGTCCAGCTCTGCTTTTTTACAGATAGGAAAACTGAGGCCCAGAAAAAACAGGAGGAGGTTCAAGGTTCACGAAGATAATGGTAGAGCCAAGAGTGGGATTTTGGTTTTTTGACTCCAATACCCAGTGAATCTCTTTTTCTTTTTTCTTTTTCCATTTGTATTATACACTATTTAAGACATGCAAAAAGATCTACAGAATTATACAAGATATTCATGTGCCACCACCCTAAGAAATAAAACATTGCCAATGCAGCAGTAAAAACCCCTTATGTACGCTTCCCAAATCTCTCCCAGGAGAGCTCCTATCCTAAATTTGGTGACATCATTCTTGGAAATCGTGGTCGAATTTCAAATAAATCACATCATATTCAGAGAATCCTCTTACATCTTTCATGGTTTGTGAGTTTTGATGGTCTTAGAATTAAAAACAAAAATGAAATATCCCCCTCAGCCTGGAAGAGCAAAGATTAAAAATACACCTCAAGAATCCTCGGATTACCTACCTACAGCTCCCACCGTATCAGAGAAATGTATTTTTTAATTCTCAAATCGGCTTTTCATATGGCTTATTAATTCTGTTAGATACAGGGGTGCTTCTTGCTTCATTCCACGCGAGACTTTCATGACGTGAATTCACGGCACCTCCCCTCCTACCTGCAGGCCAGATGGGGAGCCGGGTGTTGTATAAATGTTTAATTGTGGCACAGTAAAAATATTTGCCTTCAGTAGCTGGAAGCTACCGAACGGAGGTAGGGCTGTCTACTAGAGTTGCCAGACTTCATTCTAATGAGAACAGAAATAAAAGCTGATTAAATCAAATTCCCCATAGTGTAGAACCACTTAAATAAATGTTTCATATTGTTTGCATGACGCTTTTAAAATGTAACAGCTGCTTATGTAACCGTTACCCTGGACATAAATCATTCATGGCCATCACTGCCATCAGAGCAGCACAGGGTCCTTTTCTTCTGCTGCTGACATTTCCATTACAGTGGTACTTTTCAGACAAGCCGTTTGGGTTCCCCCCTGTACTCACGTGCAGGGTAGGAGGAGCATCAGTGACAGGATATGGAATGAGAGGCAGGCATTAATGAAGGGCCTGTATTGCATGTATACTGTTGGGCTGGCATTTTCACAAGAAGGCATTATTGTTCCCATTTTGTAGATGTGAATACTGAGGCCAATGGAAATAACTCACCTGAGGTCCCATGGTAAGTAATAGAGCCTGTCTTTGAACCCAGGTCTGTCTGAGCCTTGGCACATCATACCAGGCTGTCTAAGAACAAAGGACACATCACCTCCCCTCAACTCCACACACCTCATGCCTTTGGGCAATGATGAGACCAAAGAAGGCCAGAGCAGGTCTCAGAGACCCAGGGAATCCTTTGGGCTGGGGCTGGGGGGCGGGAAAGGAAAGAGTCTGATCTGAACTCCATTTCCTGGGCCCGCACCCTAGTCCACATCTCCATCATCTTTCACCTGTTCACTATAACAGCCTCCTTCAGGCCTCCCTGCCTTCATTCTTGCCCACCTCAATCCATCATTCACCCAGTAGCCTGAGGCATCGTTTAAAAGTGTAAATCAGGTCATGCCATTCTCCCGTTTAAAAGCCTCCAATGGCGTCCCACCACTCTTGGCATAAAGCCTAACCTCCCCCCACGTCCCTCAAGGTCCTGAATGAAATGACACCTGCTGACATTTGCTTGTTCTTCTCTACCACTCTCCTTTGTCCAGACATCCTGGCTTCTGTCTGATCCTCAGACAATCTAAGCACATGCCTGCCTCAGGACCTTTGCACATGCTGGCATCTTCCTATGGCTGACTCCAGCCTATCATCCAGACCTCAGCTCAAAGTCACCTCCCCAGAAAGGCCCTCACTGTGCCCTCCAATGAAAGCTGCTCTCCCCTAGACACTCTCTGTCACATAGCTCTCTTTCATTTACTTTGAAATACGTATCCCTTTCTCAATTTCTTGACTTGCTTATTATTTTCTGCTTCACTAGAATGTAAGCTCCATGAAAAAATCTCTGGGCTATTCACCACTGTTTCCCCAGTCCTAGAATAGTGTTTAGAACAGAGCAGGTATCCAATAAATATGAACTGAATAAATAAATTAACTTGCACATCCATTTCCCCTGCATCCAGACTAGGCTACCCTTAACCTAGCCCCTAGAAAGTGAGACTTTGTTTCTGAAAACCACTTGCCGCCTCCAGACCCAGGCTCCCAGCAGGTACCCCAGCCACGCAGGGGATGTCAGACATGGGGCGAGGCAGAGAGCTGGTAAAGAAAATCCAGGAGATCTTTTGAGATTCCCTGTATTCACAGGCAGGAGGAACAAACAGTGTTCCCTAAATCCATGCTTTCCCAGGTCTGCAGGCTGAATCTAAATAGGAAATTGAACATGAGGACTTGCCGGTACTGTCCAGGCCCCAGACACCCCATTTTGGCTGGAGAGAAACTCGGCCATGGCCCCCAAATTGGCTCAAACTCTACCCTCCCTGCTGCAAGTGTCCTTTCCTCTGCAATGGAGGCTGGACAGCTAAGCCCAGACCTCTTGGAGCTGGGGCTCTTGATGTCAACCAGATATTCTCAAGCAAGATTTAGAAGGCAGAAGCCATCTTCCCACTCTTTTTGTTAGCCTTCTGCCAGCAGGTAAGGTCCTGGAGACACAGGTGTGCTGCGGCCCTGTGCTGCTGCCACTGTCCTAGAGCTTCTAGGTGACCAGAGGAAGTTGCTATGCTGGCAGCAGTGGTGGCAGCTTCCTTGTTCCTGAACTGCGGCTCCAGCAGCGTGCTCCTGATATCAGTGACAGTCTCAGGGTGCCCCCTGGCAGGTCAGTTCTGCAGCGTTCTGAAGGTCATCCCTGGAGGCTACTTCTCCAGCCCTTCTAGTAATTTCATAGACACTTGATTCCTTTCAGGAAGTCCCTTCCTCCGTAAAACATCCAGGTGGTTGCTCTTTCTTGCACTGAGTCTGACACAGAGCACTTCTGTGCTAGGACTATTCTTATTCATTTCTGGTCTTTGTATCCTCAAAGGGCCTAGCCTGCTTGATAAAGAGATTGTTAATGCTTTGTGATTGAAAAGCCTCCACCACCACACACACACACACACACACACACACACACACACACACACACACACACACACCCCAGCCCAATGAGGCAGCTGCTGTGTCCCTGACAAACCCTGTTAATAACGCACGTGTCCTATTTGTTTGATTTTCCAGCTCAGGGTGAAAGTCCCATCTTCTCTTGTTTTGCCTCTTGCTGGCAGCTGATACTGGGACACAGCAAAGGGCATGGACTTAAGTCACAAAGTCAAGTCAATTACCCCTCTGAGGCTCAGTTTACTAATCTGTGAAATGGAGCTATGAACCGCATCCAGCACAGGGAGCCTGGTGAGCATGGAGGGAAGTGCGCACACACGGTCTTTAACACAGCACCCGCGCACGCACGCCCTCAGTAAATGGCAGTTCGGGTCAGCACTGCCTGATTTACCCAAAGAAATGTTTCACACTTGGCCTGAATTTCCACTGCAGGAGCCAAGAGAGAGCTCCTGGGGAGGCATCGTCTCTCAGGCTCCCAGGAGGCTTGGCAGAGGGCTGAGCCAAGAGCCCGTCTCTCCCACAAGCCAGCCTTGCATAAAAGAAAGCAATGATTTGGCCTCAGGACGAGGAAGCTGGCAAGAAGCCATCCTATCTGCAGCCCTTGTACTGACTGCGGGACCATCTCCACAGTGAGAGGAAGAGGATGAGAGCTGAATCAGGACAGCGCGTTCCGTGCCTCCTGTTGCAGTGAGGGTGGTGGACACAGGCAGGGGCCTCCTACAATTTCCGCGGGGTCACCTGCAAAATGGAGGCAAAACACCTTTCTCCCCAAGGCCATGTCCTTAATGAGGTGCTGAGAGTCACCCGGGAGACACATCCAAGGCACGTACTTCCGGGGCATTAGGACTGCCAGCCAGGGCCCCACCACTTTCAGCTACTTCTGCGGCCTCCAAAGGCTGGGAAAGAAAGACATCAGGTTAAGTCCCCAGGCCAGGTGCTAGTGGCTCATGGTCACCCTCTTCTTGAGCCCAAACATGAGTGCTTTCGCCACAACCTCCTCCCTGAATCCTCACCACTGGCCCTATGAGGTGGGCGTTCTTATTTTCCCAGTTTTAAGAAAGACACAAAGGTGAAATGATTTCTCAGGCTCACACAGCCTCTAACTGGTAAGATCTGGCCCCTATTCAGCACAGTCTACCATGTAGGGTCTGGAAGGGAATCCTCCCCAGCTCAGGACCCTTGACCCAAGCCCCCAAGTTCCCACCCAGTGCAGACAGGGATGCAAGTGGCTCCCTCTGTGCCAGGCCCTCCGTTTCCACCTCGCCAGGCTGCTTAGGCTGCGCCCATGGGGTCTGCCATCCCCTCACCCCACGCCCCGTCTTCCTCCTGAGAAGCAACTCCCACCCCTCACTTCCTTTCTGGGGAAAGCATGCTGCCAGGCTGCTGGGGTCAGATGGCCAGGGACAACTCTTCCCTTCCCGGTGGCATCTCCCGGCGGCATCTGGACCCAATCCCCATCCCTGGAGTTAGCAAACTGTCAAGAACCTCTCCAGTCTATGGGTTGACTTCAAATTTAGCATTTTCAGTGCATGATAGAAAGGAGATAGTTTTGTTATATCTACAAGGGCAGTCCCCTCTTTCCAGAATGCCTTTCTCCCTCCTCCACCTAATGAACTCCTGTTCATGCTTCAAAGCCATGCTCAGATGTTCCCTTCCCACCAATTTCCTCCCATACCCACCTTCTGATGTGGGTGTGTCCCGGGGAGAACCTTAGTTTTCCTCAGTGGAGAAGTCTGAAATGCTCGTATAGAAAAAAATTTTTTAATGAAAAGGAAATCCAGAAATAGAAGCAGGCTGGGAAAGATGATGTGGCAGTCACCTGAACTCAAGAGAAAGGACAGAAACAGTTAAGGGTTTTTTCCAAAGTGCAAAATGTAGGTTGTAATGCCCTCCTCAGTCTCCCCGTGATAATATCGTAGATCAAAGTCTATATTTCTCACCAATGCTTTTGGAGCTGAACCTGTGTTTAATTTCGTCTTGTTGTTTTTTATAAAAATAATATTCCCACCCAACTGAAATTTAGCAACAAGGAACATAATATCTGACTTAACAATGGCATAGGCCGTGATATTTACTGTCCTGTGGAGAAGAGGTCTGGGTGCAGACAATTTTAGGGCAGCTCCATCATGTCAAGGCTCTGGAGTGGCTTCTCTGACACTCTCTGCTGTGCTGCCAATAGTCACAGGACAGCTGGGTGTGCTGCAGGCATCCCATCCCACGCAACCCACTCCATCCAAAGCCAGACAGGGAGAAAAATGTGTATCTCCCTCAACTTCCCCCCTGTATATGGGGAAGAAAATATTTCCTCTTCTTAGTTTCCCTTTCATCAGACTTTGGTCCTATGTCCCTGCTGGGAGTGTGGGAAAGTGATTTGGGGCAGTGGGCCGGTGGTTGCCAGCTCTATCGTGGAAACTAGATTCCGCCAGCAAGGGGGCAGGGGATGGCCTTTGCGTGAGCAACCGGCAGCAGGGCAGCCTGAGGGGGTCAGGCATCCTCCGGTGACTGGGCAGGGGTGGTTTCGGAGGGGGCATGGAGGGCCCTTCTCTACTGCGCTTAAGCCACAAAGGTCCTTCTCACATCCACTCAGTTATGGTGTCTCAGGATGAGAAGGAGATGAAAGAGGGCCCCCCTCTGCCTGAATCCCTCCACTGACGGGGAGTCTGTTACTTCTGGACACCACTGTTTCCTATCCTGTGTTAGCTTGAAGTGTTAGGAATTTCCTTCCATTGAGCCCAAGGTGATTTCGTGGTAACTTCCCTCCTCGTTCTGGTCCTGCCACCCACAACTTCCTTCAACAGCCCGTATTCCACACTAGCCACCAGAGGGAACATTTTAAAACACAGGATTGGATTGGATATGTCACTCTCCTGGCTAAAACCCTTCAGAGAGTCCCCGATGTCTATAGGATAAAGTCCAACTTCATGGCGTAGCATCAGAGGCTCATCACAGTCCAACTCCAGCCAGGTCTCTCTTCCTTATTCTTCTCCGTCCAACACATATGTTCTTATACCTTAGGTAAGAACACATGGAAGTGATTGTTATTCCCCCAGTGCATCTATGATTTTGTTCAAGTTGTTCTATTTACCCAATATTCTCTTCCCTCTTCTGCAGTTGGCAAACTCCTCCACACCCCTCAAAGCCCAGTTCATTTGGCCCCTCCCAGGCACTATTACTCCTGAAGATTACATAGTTGCATCCTTGGTTTCTATCATACCTGGTGCAGTTAATACAGCACTTAGCATTATTTGGTGCTTCATGGCTTTCCAAAAAATATTCACCCGAGGACCAGAAGATCCTATAAGGCAAGCACCTTTGTAGCCTTGTGCCTAAATCAAGCACTCAGTAAAAGCTTGCCTAAAGCAAAGGCTCACCTTGGGAGCCCCAGCACCCTGTCAAGGATGGAGCTTGAAAAGAGTTGTTGTAGGGAATTTGTGACATGATGTGCAGTTTCCTGGTTAGTGAGAAGTGGCCCAGAAATAGTAGCTGTAGCTGATATTGTTACTATTGCTGTTGTTGTGTTATTATTGGATCACAGCCCTTCCTTTAACTGACCTTTAACCGGCCAGCTGCCTCCTGGTTCCCAGAATTTGCTCACTGACCTTCTTCCTCCCATGACTGAGAACATCCAGGCAGGATCCTGTTCCCCTGGTGGAGGGGAGGAAGAGCATCCCACCCTCCCCTGCTGCAGGACAGATTTCCCCGTAGTCTCACTCCATCAATAGATGCTGGCCAAGCAGTTTCAGCCCCTGAGTTAGAGAAACGTATTCCAATTAAGGGACCTGCTGAAAGTGGCCTCACTTTACAGACAATTGGGTTGTGAATCGAAGTGGGCATTAAAGTTTACAAGCTCGACAGAAACCAGCCGACCTCGCTGCTCATTGCTGCTTCTCCATTTTTTACTCCACGGCTGTTTGCGGAGGGAGTGAGGAGTGTGGACAAATCCTAGTCTCCACAGTCCACAGTGGGAGAAATGACCACCCATCTGCTTGTCATCCATTCGTTCATTTGTTTATCATTTTTTCTTGAAAGACCCAGCCTCTGGGCAGGTGCAAAACCTCCTCTCTCGTTATTTGTGCTCTCCCTTCTCTGGCATTACATAAGAGTCTGGGAGACTTTAGATGGTGCTAGAAAAGCAGGAAAAGGGCTCCAACCCACAGCTGAGATCACACTGTCCAAACCCCCAAGGGCCCTGAAAGTCCAAGGCTCTGGTATTTGGGGTGCACAGGGCACCACGTCTCTGCTGAAACTGGGCTCCCCAGACCTGGTGCACAGGGAGCCAGGCCCTCCCACTGCGTTGGTCAGGATTCTCCAGAGAAGAAGAACAAATAGGATATAAAGAGCGACATATATAAGAGGAAATTTATTATAGGAATTGGCTCACGTGATTATGGAGGCCAAAAAGTCCCATGACTTAAGCTGGAGAACCAGGAAAGCTTGGTGGTGTGGTTCAACCTGAGTTCTAAGGCCCTAGATAGAACTGAGGGGCTAATGGTGTTAGCTCCAGTCTGAGTCTGGAAGTCCAAGAACCAAGTGCACTAATGTCCAAAGGCAGGAAAAGTTAGATATCCCAGCTCGAGCAGAGAGAGCGAATTCACCCTGCTTCCGCCTGTTTGTTCTATTCAGGTACTTAAGGGGTTGGATGAAACCCACTCACACTTGTGAAATACCCAGTCCAAGCTCCTCTGGGAACGCCCTCACAGACATACCCAGAAATGATGTTTTTATTTGTTGTTTTTTTTTTTTGCGGTACGCAGGCCTCTCACTGTTGTGGCCTCTCCCGTTGCGGAGCACAGGCTCCGGATGCGCAGGCTCAGCGGCCATGGCTCACGGGCCCAGCCGCTCCGCGGCATGTGGGATCTTCCCGGACCGGGGCACGAACCCGTGTCCCCTGCATCGGCAGGCGGACTCCCAACCACTGCACCACCAGGGAAGCCCCAGAAATGATGTTTTACCAGGTATCTGGGCATCTCTTAGCCCAGCCAAGTCAGCACGTGAAATTAACCACCACACTCACCAAGGCTCTGCCCCCAGCCCTGCAGTACCCACAGGCTCCACACCTTTCTGGACATGAGGACTCAGTCTCCGTTTTCTCTCTTTTGGCCCCCAAGCTTCCTGCCGCTCCCACACCTGCCTACACTCCAAAACACTTTCTTCTCAGGGGCTCAAGGCTGCTCCAGGCCAAATCCCATCTCACAGTTGAGTTTTATCTCCTCTCAACAGTGCTTTGTCTTTTTGGGTTCTTTTTTTTCAAATTGAGCCATTTTTTTAAAAGCTGAAGTTTCCATAGAAAAATGCAGGCTGCTACTTTCTCTTTATAAGTAGGGTAATCTACTTATACCATACTTATATGGACTTGTGTAGAAACGATTTAGGTGGAACTGAAGAGCAGGGTCTTTCAATAAGGCCTGAGCTTCCAGCAACCAAAGGACCATCTCTCCTACCCGTCCCCTCCAAAAAAAAAAAAACCCTCCCTGCACTCATTTATATCATCTCCTGTCCTTGCACATTTATTTTAGGTTTTAACTAGCAACAGGAAGACTGGCCTTATTTAAACAGCAAAACTGCTTAAATGAGATATATGTAAAGCATTTGGAATGGTTCCTGCCACCTAACTGAGCCTTAGTTAAATATTTGTTGAGCAAATAATCTGATAATTAAAAAGATAGACCAGCTGGGCACATAAAATAAGAATACTAGCTCAGAGCTGACACTAGAGGGCTCAGTTATTTGCAGAATTTCACAGCTTAGAGGCTATGATATAAGGACACATCATGAAGGAAGTTCAGATGATATGAGAACCACCTTGCGTCCAGAATCCAGAAAGACCGTGCCAGGTCCATGCTTTGAAGCTGGGAAATTAGAAGATGACAGTGTGTTACCCCAAGGGACTCCTGGGATTCACAGGGACCACCTAGAAGACCACCAAGCTCTTTACCTGCTTTTTGTTATTAGATCCTCACAAGAACCCTGTGAGGTAGGAATTAATCTCCCCATTTTACAGATGGGAAAACTGTCTAGTGAAGGATCTCTTGGACATTGTTGAAATGGCCACATAAATAAGTATAAATGAGATAAATTCTCTCTGAAGGAAAGGAATAAGGATTTACCATGGTATAGAACAAAGAAAACGGGCCTGGTCTTGGTGGTCAGCGGATGTTTCTTTAAAGCGGTGACAGCCAAGCTGAGATCTGAATGCTAAGTGGTAAAGGGGAGAGCAGGCAGGAGGGAAATATTCTCAGGGGCTCTCAATCCCAGATGCACAATGTGAACCTCTTGGGGAGCTATACCTGGTCTTGTGCCAGTCCAGTTAAATCAGTAGGACCTGAGTACCAGAGTTTTTAAAAGCTTCATGTGTGAACCACTGAGATGGAGCAAACAGTCGTATGCTCACTGACAATAGCCATTCATAGCTATTGGGTAAACATAGTAGATGCTCAATAATCCTGAGCAAGTGGCATCCGCAGCATTCCCGTCATCATTATCACCTCTGCTTCCTCCAGATGGCTCAGTACCTTAAGTCCAATTTCAAAGGCAGGAGAGAAACCTGCCCCTGTTGAGGGCTTGCTGTGCATCACGTACTATGCTAAATCCTTCACATTATTCCATTTAGCATTTATCCAAACCCTCAGAGAAAGGAATGCTATTATTATTTTACAGATGAGGCACTTGAGGCCTTATAGCAGGGCACCAATTTGCCCGGGACTCTCAGCTCATCAAGGGCAGTGCTGGGACTGTAGACTTCTGGCTTTAGGGGCCACACTCTTTACTCTGACGTCTGCATCTCCATCCATCCAGAGGTGCTTCCTGCTTGCCTCAACCATCATTTCCTAACCTCTCTCAATAGATGGATAGATAGATAGACAGATATAAATATACACATAGATAGAGATAGATAGAGATATAGAGATACAGACACAGATGAAGATATAGATATATCTATTGTCATATTTAGAAAAGTGCCCGGAATATAGTCAGCGCTCAGTTAACATCAGGTGCTTTTAATATTTTCCAAGGGCTGGAGTAAGAGTGTTCCTGAGGCTTTTGCTCCCTACCCCCCAAATCAGAGGGCATCCTGGGTAGGGTGTTCTCAAGCCCCTCCCCAGGAAACCAGGATGGATAACTTTAGGGAGGCCTAGGAATTCTGGCCCATGTAGGATGTGCGCCACAGCAGCTGCTGAGTTTGCCAGCCCCTGCGGAGAGGAAGAGCAGCAGCTAGGAGCCTGGGTTGACGAGGAGGGTGAAATGACAGTCAACCTCCTCTAAGAACAAGATGGAAGGGAGCTCTCAGCTCCCAGATAGCTGCCAACTCATGCCTTACATGCCGCTGAGGAGCGCCTGTCTGAGCTGGGGTGGAACTGGCCATGGTCAGGTCTCAGACCATCTCCCCCTGTGCCCTGGCCGGAGGCGCCCCCAGCCTGGGGAACTGGCCCTGGCCAGCTGCGGTTAGTATCACTGATGACCAGCAGAGGGCAGCACAGGCCACAGGCTCCCGCCCACCACAGCCTGCCTTTTTCCCAGCAAGGTTTTACTACCAAGTCCAGCCTCTTGGATTCAGTGTCTCTGGTCTTCCCAGCCGGCTGGAGAAGTCCTGAACATTCCTCATAGGCCGAAGACATCTCCTACCTTCCTCATCCCAGCACCCGAAGTCTTTCTGGACTCTTGTTAGCTTGCTTAGAAATTTCACGGCAAATAGGGAGTGAGTCTGAATTTTTTTTTTTGCAAGCTGACTCTGTGCAGGGTACTGAGCTACATCCTTGACATTTTCAAGGAGGAGCAAGTGTGAAATGGTGCTGAAGGAACAGGCTGGGCACAGGACAGGGCTTTGCTTAATCCTGATGAGTGATGTGATTTGGACAAGCCCCTTAAATTCTGTGAAATCAGAGATAAAACCCCTACCCCGCCCTACCCCTCGGGGTTACAGGAGTATTAGATGAGAAACCACGTGCACAGATCCCTACACAGTGCTGAGGAAACAACACTGCTATTCTTCAGGCAACATCTGGCAGAGCTGACCCCAGGGATGCGCTCCTTCAGGGACCAGTTCCCTAATTTCTCTCTCTTCCCTCCACCAGCTTCCCATTGCCACCTCCAGGGAGCCCACCACTACCTGACCCGCCCCAAGCACCCGCAGGCTGCTGTAAGGCTGTTCCCTCCAACTCAGTTAGACACACCCCATGCCAATGCCACCCCAGTACTCCCTCACCCCCCTTCATTGGCCAAGACCGTGGCCTTGTCTCAATTTTATATACAGTGCATCAGTCCAGCTACACTACAGGATTCTGGAGCTAGAAGGGGGTGGGGCAAGCATCTGCATTTTCACAAGCTGCCCCAGTGATTTTGAGACCCACAGTGAAAGAACCAAAGCTCTAGGCAAACATATTGGGGCAACGGTATTCCAAAACAGTTAATTCAGGCTAGTGAAGGGGACGGGAGAGCCGTTATGCAAATACGCGGCCATTGGAGGCTATTCATTTCTGGGAGAGAACACGGAGCCAGGGAAGCAATGTCAGCAACACCAGGCAGAGTGGGGTGGCTGGTCCCAGAGGGCCAATTCCTGCTCTGCCTGATGAACAAAAAGGTCTCAGTAGCTGCTTCAGAGGGTGACAGGCCTCATGCTGGGCGACAGGGGACAGCTGCTAGGCCTGAGCCAGAACCGGGAAGGGCCACCTGTCCTACTCAGCGGTTCTCTAGCATGAGGAAGCATCAGCATCCCCTGGCAAGGCCCACTGGTCCCCAGATGGCTGGGCCACCCCAGAGCTTCTGATTCAGGAAGTCAGGGGTAGGGCCTGAGAATGTGCATTTCTGACAAGTTCCCGTGTGGTGTGTGTGTGTGTGTTCCCTACGCCGACCTCATGCTGCTGAAAGAAGCCCCTTCCCCAGAGCTGGTCTTGAGCCTGAGATCCAGCTTCATGCCATTGTCATTCCTGGCCTCGGTCTCTCCACAAAGCTGCTGTCCTTTCTGCCACCAGCCTCTGTATTTCCAGGGTTTTCCTTCCAGCCCCTTTGGGCACAGGACACAAGACTCTTGTGTTCAAATTCTGGGTCTGCTTTTTGGCAACAGACCAAGGCTGCCCTCCTGCCATTCATTTGTCCCATCAAGCCCATCGGTGTCACACCCTTCCGAGGTCTGTCCCCAGGCTGCTGGCGTTGCTTTCTCCCTTGCCTGGAGCCTGCAGTGCCGGGGAGTGTGTCTCCCACTCTCCCCCGTCCTCCCCCAGCACCTTGCTGCACGGAGAGACGGGGAAGCCCAGCTCCCCTGCCTGGAGCGCATGTGCTCCTCCTGAGTCCCCGCCGGGATCAGGCCTGAGACAGCAGCCTTGCTTGGCGTCGCGCCTACCTCTCTGGTTTCTTCTTCCCCATCCTTCGCTGATTTCTCGTGGAAGCACTTCCTTGATAAATCTCTGGCACACATATTCTCATCTCTGGGTCTGCTTCTGGAGACCTGGTCTAAGACAAAGGGGGCGTCATGGCTGATTTGTCCCCGGCCAGCCGCGTAAGACAGACCAAGGGCAGCAGAACTCAAAGCCGTGAGGAGGGGTTTGCAGTGGTTAGTTGTGCCGGGCCTCTTCCCACCGTCACCCCAACCCCTGCCGCCGGTGCTCCTGGCCCCCTTCCCTCACCTATGTCTGTCCCCTGCCTCCGTCCCTTGGCGGAGTGGAGGCTCTCGGTTCATGTGTGCCCCCTGTCGCTAGAGTCAGGTGGGCAGGAGTGGTCCATGGCATTTAGCATCTCTACTCTAGGCCCAGGGACCAAGCAGAAGCCTTTAGCCCCCAGCGACCCCTTCTTCTGCTCCCTGCCGCCATGCTGCAAGATGCAGATAAGAAGGAAATTTTGCTTCTGCAAATTGTAGCGTTCATAAATCCTGGCAGGCTAACGGGCAGGCAGGCGCAGGTGGGGAACAAGTGTGCAGGCTCAGCTGAGCGCCAGGGCCTGCCTTCCGGGAAGTCACCACCTGCCATCACAGCTCTTTCCTGAGATGCGTCAGGAGAGCTGGAGTGATGAGAGAGGGGGAAGGGGCCGAGCTCGGCCTCTGTGCTGTCACTTTCTGCTGCCTCTCAACAAGGAGACTTGATGCTGCGGCAGGAACGGGGTAGGTGGAGCCCCAGCTCTTTGCGGGGCCCCCCGAGGTAGCCTTGGGGGGCATGTTTTAGCCTGAGGGGGCTTCAGCTTCAGTATTTCCAAGCTGAGGCAGCAGGACGGGGCGTGGGGAAGCCTTAAGACTGGGGGCAACATAGCCCTTCCCCGGGCTTTGCAGGCCCCGTCCCCAATTCAATCCTGGGATGGCATGTGTAGCTCTGTTTTTTCTTCCCCTGGGGCACAGGCAGCTTAGGAGCTCCTGAGGGCAGATGGGCCTGAGGACTTCAGAGGACTCAGAGCCCGAAGGAGTGGTCCATCCTTTCCTTCTTATAACCAGGGCTCTGCCTGGCTGTCCACGGAGGGCCACAGATAATTAAATAGAAAAGCACCATAAAGCCCTGGCAGAAAAAGCACGGGATAACCATGAATCCCGGAGCAGAGGCTCAGTTATTTCACAGATCTGAAGGATCCTAGGGAAGGGACCTCACCAAGATCACACAGAAAATTAGAGGCAAAGTGGAACCGAAGCAAACTGATTTCAGGTGAGGGCCTTGCCTGACCCCTTCCTGGGAGAACTTGGGAGGCTTCTGGGAGCATTGGGATGCAGAGAGGACACGTGGAGGTTGTTTCAGTGAGGACTCTGTTTTGTTCAAGTGACAAAAACTCTAGCTCTGCATTGGCATAAGGAATGCAAAGGTTAATGGTTCACATAATTAGCCGGTTCAGAGGTAGGAGACATTCAGGCACTGCTGGATCCAGGTGTCCAGTGACGTCCACAGGACTGGCTTCTCTCCATTTCCTCGCTCTGCTTTCCTGTGTGGGCTTCTTTTTCACGTGGTGGCTCCCTTCTCCCTTCAGAAAGCAAACCGGCCTCTCAGCTCCAGCCTCACATCCCATCATGTGAGTCCCATGGGGAAGAGGCAGAGTCTTTGGCAGTAGCTCCTGAAAAACTCCCGGACTTCTTGCTGATCAAACAGCTTATGTCATGTGTCCACCCCTGGACTAATCACTGAGGCCAGGGACATGAGACACACAAGTGACTCGGCCTAGGCCATGTGGCCTCCCCTGGAATGGTGGTGAAGCCTGGCCCACGGAATGGGGAAGGGGAAGACACTGACACATAAACGTTCAGGGCTGCTGCCGTAAGAAGGAGCGTGGATACCTGGGAGGCACACACGTGGTCGGCCCAGAGTTAATGCAGAGCCTGCTTCTATGGCTCAGGGCTGAGATCAGAGGATCCTAGTATGGGGTCCCAATCCATGACAGGGGTCTTTGGAAAGGAGCGACTTCTGTGGAGCCAGGCTGTATCATTGGAAGCTCAACTAGAAAAGTGCATTTTACATGTCTCTCATGAAAAACTCAGACGTTCCACTGCCTAAAGTAATTCGGACCGAGTTTCCTTCTACAATCAATCATTTAGGTTCTTTCTCTATGAGAACGTCCTTTCCTTTGTCTCTAAGTGGAAAACTCCTATACATCCCAGTACAGTACAAACAATACTACTTACGGCTGTTAGTATAAGGCTAGTAGAATAGGCCTTTTGCTCTCTGGTCCAGTCATTCATTCATCTATCCATTCATTCGTTCAACAAATATTGAGTTCCTACTATGTGCCAGACACTGGGCTGGGTGATGGGCTTACAGAGATAAATAAATAAGACAGATGGGCCCCTACCCTCTTAGACTTTACATAGTAGGTGGGGAAACAGATATTCATGAAACATGCAAGTAAGTGTAAAACTAAAACTGTAATAAGTGGTACAGTGTCACTGGTCAGGGAGCTCAGAGAAGCTGTTTGAAGCTGTGACCGTGGAGCTGAGGGTGTTAGGATGAGTAGAAGTTACGGAATTGAAGAGGGGAGGGGGGTGAGGTACAACGCACGTAGACGCTGCTGTGGAGGGAGGGTGCCTATGAGTACGAGGGATGGGTTACAGACCACTCTTCCTGGAGGGGGAGAGATCGAGGGCAAATAAGGCACAGGACACTGGAGAGGGTGGCAGGGACAGACCGTGCAAGATCTAAGGGCACCCAGGAGCCACTGAAGTCTCTAAGCAGTGGAGTGGTTTGATACAGTTTGCACTGTGGGAAGATCTCCCTGACTACATTGCAAAGAGTAACTCAGAGAGTGGGGAAACAACAAGACTGTGGGTAGACCAAGCACCAAGATAAAATCTGATGGTCATCTGGTTCTGTGGCAGTAGTAGAGAGAAGTGGATGGAACTTGGTGATGGATTGAGTGTAGGAGGGGAGCGGGAGGGCGGGGTCAAGGATGATTTCTGGGTTGCCAGCTTGCACAACTAGGTCAATGGCGGCCTCATTCGTTAAGAGATGTTGAGTTTAAGATGCCTTGGGGTACGTGAAGGAGGCAGTTGGATTATCCAGGCTGGAGCTCAGAAAAACCTGGACTAGAGAGAGGCCTTGATGAGTCATTTGGGTGGGTGGCAATTGCATCTCTGGGGGCAGATGAGATCACCCAGGTTGATGGCGTGGATTGACAAGAGAAGAGCATCTTGGACCAGTCCTTGACGATCATCTGTGTTGAATTGTCAGTTAAAGGACGTGAGCCTTAAAAGAAGGCAGAGCAGGAAACTGGGAAGTAGAAGGAAACTGGAAGAGTGTTGTACGGTCAGAGTGCCTGCAGGAAAGGGATGGCACTCTCAGCAGGTCTAAGGGAAGAGGGTTTAATGAGGGACTATAGATAGAGCCATGGGCGGCGTTGAGAGAAACACCAGGTGCTGATGTGCCCTAGGTCTAGCAACTGAGGGAGTCGTCAGCATCCCTGGGCCTGACGGGTCAAGGAAGGGGAGTGATGCTGGAGCCCAGTGTGGGCTGGAGCTGTAACCTCAGGGATGCAACCACCACCAGAACTGCAGCTGGACAGGGAGGGAGTTGGGGTAACAAATGCCTGCCCTCCCCTCCTTCCACTCCCCAACCTGCTGGTGCCTCTCTCTCCTTGGGCAACCCAGCCAGAAGTTAGAGGGCAGGGCAGCCAGGGTGGCACAGGCCATGGGGACAGAGCAGGCAGAGAATGGATCCGAGAGGGGGGTGGGGGGGGGAAGGAGGAAAAAACAGCCCAAGTGTGGTGTCGAGGAAGCCAAAGAGGAGAGTGTTTGGAGGAACAGGAAGCCACCCAGAGTGTCTCGCACAGTTGAGAGGCCAACAGAATGAGGACCATGTTAGCCTGCTGTGTTGAGGGCCGTGGGGGGTCATCTGTGCCTTTAGGAAGAGTTTATCTGATTGAGTGATGGGGGTAGAAGCCAGACTGGAATTTGATACGAGAGGCCTCTTGGCGGTGGTATTAAAAGAGGAGCATAGATGTAGTTCAAGTACGCCACACCACAGTTTTGTGGTGTTAACTTGGGCACCACCTGGCTCATCTCTAAGGTGAAGAAATCAGCAGTACCTGCCTCAAAGGAGAGTTGGCAGGATCGAATGCTATCATGACACACACCACCCCATGAACTCTAAGACAATGGACAAGAGAAGAGCTTGTCCCTGATAAAGCCCCTGCCTAGGAAGGCACAGAGGACCCAAGGGTCAGGCGACTGGGGCTTAGTTAGATATTAGGGGGCGTGGACACCCTGGTGCCTCTCCGCATCCACCTCCAGCCAAGACCTGAGACCTCCGACTAAACCTGTCTCCCCCTGGATTGGGGCTCAGTGGGGGCTCCAGGGGGTTTGGCAATGGCTCTGCCCCCTGAGTTGGGGCAGAGATGGGACTGCTTAGAAATGCGAATGGAACTTTAACCCAACAACGTCTGGTGGCTTGACAAAGCGCAGCGGCCATGAAGACCGCAAGACCAGGCGGACATCTGTAGCTGAGGACACTCGCCCGCCAGGCTGAGGCTGGACCCGCAGGCGTTCTCTCCCTCTCCCCCCAGTGCAGAATCTGTCCCAGCCCAGCACCCTGTCCGTGCACCCTCTTTCCGTACCTTTGCTCTCACTTCCCTCTCTCCATCTGCATCAGTAATCAGTCTGAGCATGTGTGACTGGTGTGAATTTCAGTCTGCAGCCTCAGGTGTGCAAGAAATGTGACATCCTGTATATCCGATGAGTAAACTTTATTTTCAGTTTGCATTAATGTTCCTGCAGGTGCCGTCCCAGGCCAGCAGCATATATGCAGTGATGGGACCAGACCTTGAAGCCGCTATTATTCATCTGAGGCCAATTACGTGCCTGAAATCTTTCTGGTAGGAAGCAGAAAGAACATGGCATCTTTGTAGCGAGGTTTTGTGATTCAGATAACAGGGCTAGCTCCAGGGAGCATAGAACAAAGGGCCCCCTGAGGGGAGAGACACCTCAGAGGCTGCACCTACAGGGCCATGCTGGGCGGGACTCCCTGCCTGTGAGCGGCAGGTGCAGGTGTGCCCTGTGTGTGGGTTTCTGTGCACGCACTTTGCACCTCTGTGTGTTTCTGTCCCAGCCAGGGACTCAGGTCAGAGATGGAGGAGCACAGGAGGCAAGAGGCATCTGTAGCCGCAGAGCCTGCTCTGGCCCTGCCCCAGGGCTGTATCCCTGGGACCCATGACAGTGCTTGGTTCTTGGGAGAAAATGAGAAGATCTTTAATGAATGAACAAGCACTGACACTGTTTACTACCGTAAGCACAGCTGCTACTCTACAAGAGGGAGCAATTGATCAGAGCTGGGGCCACAGTTGGTTCTCAAGTGTCATCCATTCTCTGAACCTTTATTAAGCCCCGTCCCCTGTGGGCTTGTGCAGTGGGGTCGATGCTGGAATCACAACCCAGCTGGGCCCCTGATGAGCTCTGTGACTTTTGGTTACTCACCTTCCCTTTCCGGCAGCTCCTTGCAGAGGAGATGGCATTGCAAAGACTCTGAGGGTTGAGTAAGCAGGGTCCTTTTGGGGACCCGAAAGGAGGCCATGTGGCTGAGAGCCTCTGTGAAGCCGGAGGGGCTGGCAGGACCGGATCCTGAGGGGCCCTGTAGCCATGATAAGGAGTCAGTACCAATTAGACAGTGCCTGAGGTCAAGGCCCCCCCCCCCCGTAGTCTCAGCTGCAGTTTGCGCATCTGCTCTGGACTTGGCCTTCTAGGGTCCAGCCTGACCTTGGGCCTCTGCCTTGGTTAGAGATGAGTCCTCACCCAGTGTGCAGGATGAGTGTCTCCGAGGAAAACCCATCCCACTGGCCCTGGGGACTCTGAACGCATGGACCACAGGCAACTCTCAAGACACTTCATCCCTGTACTCAGGATGGTGTCCCGTTTCTGCCAAATGAATCTGGAGATGACAACACCATCACCTGATGCCTTCTAGGTGGAGGCCTTTTTGGCTCTGTGACATAGGGACATACACAGAATGATGCCATCAGCCCAGACATGTTTCATAAGAGAGGAGAACCCAGAACATGGAGGGGGTGGAGGCCGGGACTCAATCAAGTTTTCTGATGTGATTATGCTCCAGGGAACACATAGTCCTGTGCCTTTGTGTGCAGGAATCCCGTCTACAAAACCCAGAGAAATAGCCATTTGACCTGCTCTTGAATATTCCCTTACATGGGAGGCTCACTACTTTACACGGCAGTCTCTCAGATAGTGAAGGGTTGAGACCAGTCCTGTTTTCTTCCCACTTCCAGAGATGGGTCCCTAACCTTGGACTCCGCAGTCCTCCTTGGTTTTTAGGCCTCACCAAGGATTTGAAGATAGGCTTCTCACCTAATGTGAAATAGCAGACTTTGGTTCAGTGGGGTTTACTCCATTGGTAAAGGAAATGCCAATCCAGAAAGAGCTGTTTAGGGGTAAAAACGAGGTATTCTTATGTGGCGACAAAACCCAGCTGCCCATCAACTTACCACTCAACTTCCCCTGGGCTTACAAAAGTTTATTGATATGAGGATCACCTTGAGGTCTGGACAAGAGGGGTACCTGGTGTGGGACCCCTGCTTTAGAGGACCCCCCTCTGATTCTCCTCCAGCCATGCCCCACCCCACAGGGTGAGGAAGGGTGGAGAGAGAAAGGAACATGGGATTTTTTTTTGAATTTTTAAAATATTTTAATTAATATACATGTATTTGATAACTTCGAACTTAGAACACTTAGAATCAGCATGAACAAGGTAAACTACACTTCAATGACAAAGATTTGAAATGGGGGAACAGATACTGTAACTGGTTCATATTAACCTCCCCTTGCAATCTGTATCTGTATCTTGTCCAGTGAAAACGATTTAAACAGCTCTACAAGTGCAGTATTTTTCTAACAACCCATTTTGTAGTCTCGGAACACTTTACAGTTAAACTGATTGAGATGTTTAAAGATGAAAAATAAGAAATTTGCACTCTAAATTTGAATATCTAATTCACATTCCTTTACGTTAATGTAAACCAGGAACAATTTACAGTAAACACAACAACTATTCACGATAGTAGTAACAACAGTTCACATTCTTACTGAACACTTCTTGTGTTAGCCAGGCCCTGCACTAAACATCTGAACATGCAATATCACATTTAATTACCTCGACGGGAAGTGTCACGAGTTCACGTTTTCCACAACTGATGATGATGCAAGCTGATGACAGCTTGCACTGAGCACTCGTGTCCAGACCTTTCCCTGGCATCGTAGCTAGCATGACTCGTACCGCAGCAGCTCTGGTGCTTGTTTGCACGATTTTACTAATGTCGCATGAATACGCAGGCCTGACTTCCCCCCAAAAAAAACACGGCTAAGTCTTTACTACTAGGAGACACACGTGTAAGACAGCACAGAGACAACGAACGAAAGCAGCTGCGATCTAGGTCTGCACTAAAGCCCCTTTTATGGGGACTCAGAGGGGCCCCTTCAGGCCTAACTGCAGGAGGACAGCCTCCGCCTCCTCCTCCTCAGCCTCCCCCTCGCGGATCTGCACCAGCAGCTGGAAGAGGTTTGGGGCTGGCCCTTCCGCAACCGCGGTCAGCCACAGCCTCTGGAGGGCCCCGCTGTGGTTGGCCCCGACAATGACCTGCTCCAGGCGGGCTCGATTCACGTTATCTTTATCTATGGCCCCCTTCTCCACCACCTTCTTCAGCAGAGGCTCCAGACGAATGACATAAGCAGATAACTTTTCTCCCGGCTTCTGGTAAGTGTTCAGAAATCTGACCTGCGCATCCCTAAAGCTCTCCACTTCCCAAACGCTTGCTCAAGCGCCTTCAGGCATTCGGCGGTGGTAATCGCAGGGTTGCTGGTCTTGAGGATGCGTATGACATCAGCAGCAGGACCTCTAAGACTCTCCATCAACCGCCGCCTCTTTTCCACATCTGACACCTGCCACTCCTCTATGACCTCATTAGTGTGCTCCAGCCAGGGATCAAATGTCTCCTCTCCAGGCCCCAGGATGTCCCTCCCGGAGAAGAGTGTCAGCTTCTTGTACCCTATGGACTCAACAAGAGGCGGAATAACATTATGCA
Source organism: Globicephala melas (assembly GCF_963455315.2). Taxonomy (NCBI): domain Eukaryota; kingdom Metazoa; phylum Chordata; class Mammalia; order Artiodactyla; family Delphinidae; genus Globicephala; species Globicephala melas. Next base: position 145,303,083 of record NC_083316.1, read on the forward strand.
AAATATAGTTTAGCATCTCTGCTGGCATATCTGGGATCGGGGCCGGAGTGGGGTTCTGAAACCCAAGGACACGGGCAACATCTTGCACGGTCCACCCCTCTCTTGCCAGGAAGAGGTGCAACCTTTCTAGAAATTCAGCATCGGAAGTCGGGGGCTTAAAGACCACTTTCCACACCCCTCCTTTACCGGGCATCTCCCTGGGGATCGCGGTGTAATCGACAGCACCAGTGAGCTCTAACAAGGCTGCTTTGGCATTCTCTTCCCTCCAGAACATTCTCCCAAGCACTCGATAGGGCACCTGGGGCATCGCAGCCTGGAGGGTCTCTTCGATTTCAGCCTCATCACAGTTCACTGGGATCCCCCAGACCATCAGGGCTCTCTGGGAGTTCACATCCATCCCCTTACACCAGTCTTCCAACAGTGTCATCGCCATTTTGCCAACTATCAAAGGCCCCAATTTTACAAAATACGGGTTACTGTGGTTCCCTGTGCTCTAGGACTTAGGACAACAGCAGACACTCCCCCGCAATATGCCCGAGGAGTCAAGCTTCACGCCACCACGATTAACAAACGACACCACAGTCCTGCTCTCGTCCTTCCGCTGCCCCCCAGTGTCAGTCCTCCGCGTTCTCGGAGCGAAGCCTGCGGGATGCTCAGTTACGCGGCCACCGCCATCTTGAGTCTCTGGTCGGGGTGTTCGGGCCGGGTCCTCCACCTGCAGGCAGGGTGTCGCGTCGCAGCTCAGAGGCGAGGAGTGAGGGCGGGCGGCGAAGGCGGGAGCCGCCGGGCTGTAGAGGCCGCCGGGGTGTAATCGCGGGGCGTGGTCTTCTGTTCTCAGCCCGGGCGCCAGGCACTCGCGGCTGCTTCCGGCGTCAAGCGGGCTTTCGCGGTCGGAGCCGGGCCTTCAGGCGCGCGAGAAGCCGCTTCTCTGCAGACGAGAACTGTGCCGCCCCCGGAGGAAGAGACTGTCCCGAGGTCGCAGCGGCGACAGCGGGGCCAGCCCGAGAGATGGTCCTTCGCTGGCGCAGGTGCCCGTCTGGGCTGCGAGGACAGCCGGGCACCCAGAACACACGCGGCGGAGGCGGGTGTAGGATGCGGAAGCAGGGCTAGAGGCGGCGCAGACGAAGGCAGGCCATGGCGCCTGCGCGCCCGAGCTGCTGCACGTGGAGTCGGGGTGGCGCAGCGCGACTTCTGGGAACGTGGGATTTTTGTCCACCAGGACCACACTCTGGGCACCAGGACCCCCAATTCCCTCTCCAAATAGCCCCGAGACTGCTTCTGGGGCCTCAGGGGCCCACTTTCTGGGTTTGCCTTTCTGAGAAGCTGTTTGTGGGAGCTGTGTATGAGCTTGGACGGCAGGCTGGAGCGCCGAAGCTCGCGCTGAGTACCAGTGAGAATTGGAAGGGAGAGAAAAAGGCTCAGGCCATGGGCCAGGAGTGGGACCTGGGGCCTGCACTCCCTGCACTGCCATGTTCCAGGGAGGAATTCCACCGAGTCTCAAAATGTGCAAACCCAAGCGGTTAAGAAGATAGCTCTGTTAATGTAGCAAGAAAGAACATATTTTGTTTCACAAGCAACTGACTTGATTTATAGCTTTGACTATTTTGACATAAGGTAAGTGGGCCTCTACGCTTGTTTCCTTGTTGCTATTGCAACAAATTACCACAAACGTCCTGGCTTAAAACAATGCAAATTTCTTCTTTTACAGTTCTGGAGGTCCGAAGTCCAAAATGGGCCTCACTGGGCTAAAATCAAGGCATCAGCAGGGCTGCATTCTTTCTGGAAGCTCTAGGGGAGAATTTGCTTCCTTGCTTTTTCCAGTTCCTAGAGGCTGCCTGCAGTCCTTGGCCTGTGGCCTTTTCCCCAGGTCTTCCTCACACTGCCATCTCTCTGGTTCCTTCTTCTGCCCCCGTCTTCCACTTACAAGGCCCCTCGGGATGCTTGGCCCCACTCAGATAATCCAGTATCATCTCCCTACTTGAAGTCAGCTGATTAACAACCTTAATTCCATCTGCAACCTGATACCCCGCTGTCAGGTTCCAGGGATTGGGATGTGGCCATCTTCGGAGGGAGGACTGCTACTGTGCCCACACATCCTCCATTTGTATTCTCGTCACAAGTCCTACAAAAGTTAGGGGTATGATTTGTTGAATCCTGAAAGAATAGTACTAGTGCCTGAGAATTGCTTTTCCTTTAAAAAAAAAAAAAAGGCTTACCCCTCAGCATCTGATTTCCTTTAGGCATCAGTTCTATACACCTGCCATGATTTGCAGGCCTGGGCATGAGCTCCACCATTTCTGAATGACATTATTATGTTACTTCGGCTCCTGATGCAATGTCCAAGAGTAGAGATAAAGGCCTCTCCAGCTCTCTCAGCCCACGCTTTACAGAGGGAGAAGGGAATTGGGCCACACAGTGGAAAGTACTAACACTTACCTCTCCATACATGAACTCACCACCCAATTATTTGGGGGCAGGCCATAAAAAGGGCACTAGACTGGGAGTTATTGATTCAGCTACTCACCAGTTCAGCAAATATTGATGTATCATCTAGTCTTGCCAGGCCTAGTACTTGGAGTTGGAGAACCTGAAGTGTTAAATACACGCGGGTCCCACCCTCGTAGCTCTGTCACTGTGGGCAGGGGCCTTCCTCCCTCTGTGCCTCTGTTTTCTTATCAATTTCATGAACACCTAGATGGCCAGTAAAGAGTCCCGTTATGAGGGGAGCACCCTCACCTTTCTCGTTCACTGTTGTCTCTCCCAAAGCCTTGAACATGTAGTAGATGCTCAGTAAACGTTTGTTGAATGAATGGACGGGTGGATGGCCCTTCCTGACCTGACAGCTGTTGACTGTATCAGATCAACCAGAAGCCAATGTAGGAGGGGGGTCGAGGAGGAGTCTTGGGGTGGATTCCCACTGCCGCTTACAAAACATTTGCTAGATCTTATTCATCCCCACAGCTGCCTTATGAGTTGACTCCTATTATCATTCCCACTTAACAAATGAAGGAGCTGAGGTACTAAGAAGAAACTTACTTAAGGCCACACAGCTAGTAAGAGTTGGAGCTGGGATTTGAACCTGAACTCTCTCCAAGAAGAACAGCTTGCCTCCTTCTCTCACAGGGAGAGGTATGCTCTCCCCAGGTCCCATCCAGCAGCTATTAACCTCTCCCTTTCCACTACTCTCTGCTCCCTTCCTGTCTCCAGAGATCTCCCTGGGTCTGAATTATTGGACCTCAAGGCCAGGTTACGCTGCTGGTGGGAACTAAAGAAGGTGACAGGGCTTAGTTGGGGTGAGACCGTTCACGTCCTTTATTCCTAACTCATTCCCCTCAATCACTCTCGGCAACTTCCCTTGAACAAAGATAGAAGGGCTTGATCTGTGCAGTTTCCAGTGAGTTTGCACCAACCCCAGGGAGATCGCCACCCATCATCTGTTCCGCTCCATCTTTCACAAGCAAGCAGCATGACCTAGAGAGACGGGCAGTTTAAAGTATACTGAGAGCTCCTGCCTCTCCCTTGATTACCCCGAACATGCTCTGAGTGGGAGCGGCTGTTACCGTATCCCCAGCAAGTATCCCTACGGCACAACCATCACTAGATACCTTTACTGGCAGTGAGGGGATGGGAACAGGGGTGTTCTCCCTTTCTGTTTCATTTGATAAGGCTTGGAAAACTCTGGCTGGACTAATCTATTTCTGACGGCCGCTGCTGTGGAGTGCTGCAGAGCACCAGGTTTGGAGTTAGTCAACTCCCCCATTGGCTGTGTAACTGGGCAATTACATCCTCCCTCTGAGCTCAAGTCTTGCTGTGAGTTAGCAGTGTGCTAGTCTTTGACCTGACTGCCTGGAAATCGTGGGGTCACGGCTCCCAACATCCCACCTCTCCCCCTTCTATCTTATCCCTGGTTCCAGGTGAGGCAGGACCTGTGACACGTCCGGATCTCCATTCCTCATCCTCAGCACTCTACCAAGTGGTCCAACCTCACATCCCTCCCCTGGGATCCTGTGATAAGTCATGTGAACCCCTCCAGATCCTGACTGAATTCAACCTCCTTTCTCTAGATGCCCAAGGCATAGCATGGGTTCCAATGGTGTGACTTAGATTTAGTTTTATTCTTTAGATGTCTGTATCTCCTATTTGATGTTTCCCTCCTTGAACTCCAGGTGAAGCCCCATCTTCTAATTCAGCTGAATCTTCCTCCACGCCTAGCACAGTGCCTGGCGCCCAGAGAAGGAACTGTGTGTTGAATTCCTGTCTGAGCTTCAAGCTAAGAGAGCTTGTGACTGTAAGAGAGATGAACCCCCCTCCACCTGGACTGAGAGAAGGACATTTATTGACCCAAATGACTGAGTAGACAGGGCTCCAAGGGTAGCTAGAGCTAGACGTTCAAGTAATGTCTTCAAGAATCTTTCCCTCCCCTTTGGCTGTTTTCCACTGTGTTGGCTTCACTGTCCAGAAGGCTCTCCTCTCGGTGGTAACAAGATGGTCATTAGCGATACCTAAGTTACCTTCTGTCCATTTAGTAATCCCAGCCATCAGGAGGAGGGCTTTCATTGGCCAGCTTGGGCCACGTGCCCAATGATGAACCAATCACTGTGGCCAGAGGAATGGAACTCTGTGATTGGCCAGTTGTAGGTCATGTGGCCCCTGGAGTGAGGGGGTGTATTTAACTCCATCTTAGCCAAAAAGAATGAGTAGGAGAGGGGTAGTTTCTCAAAGGGGGATGGGGAAAATACTGCTTAGCAGAGGGGGAATAATGGACGTTTGACATGCAAGAATGAGATTATCCACTCTAGTCTCTTGGGTTCCGTAAAAGCAGCCACATTTACTACCTATTTGGTTCTCACCAAATGCCTAGGAATGGGTTCCTTACTCCAAATTTTCCTGCATTTTCACATAAGGTCTATATTAACCTTTGAATCCTGTCCTCTTCTGTTCTCAGACTACAGGACCAAGCTAAGAGGAGCCCTCTAATAGCAGGAGCCACACCCTCCAGGCTGCAGATCACCCAAGTATTCCATTAGGATGCAGAGAAGTCCTGCCTCCCCCTCAACTCACTCTGTCTTCCAGTGCCCCTCCACTCTGTCTTCCAGTGCCCCTCTGCTCTGTCACCACCTCCAGCAGACATGACCCCTCCAGAACAGAAAACAGAAACCCAGCTGGCTGACAACCTCAGGGAATGTTTTGATTTCATGATGACTAACAAGGATGCAGCATCTCAGGACCAATTCAAAGGACTGTATTTTTTAAGATTAATCTGCCCACACAGTGAAAATAGCTCCTTTCAGTTCAGACTAACTTCTTCCTGTGACCATAACAGTCGAATAGCCCATGACAAGAAATTGGGATCATGATTTATCAGGAGGAACAAGTCTACAAATATGGCTTGTGTTCCCTATTCAGAACTCTATGTCCTCAAGAGTCTTGGTCCTAACATCTTCTTGGTGGCTCCTCGCCTGATAGCGAAGCCCTGACAGTAAGCACCGTATCCGTTACCTATTACTGCTCTAACGAACTAACACTCACTCAGTAGCTCAAAACAACACAAATTTATTATCTTAGAGTTTGGAAGGTCAGAAGCCCCAAGTGGATCTCACTTGGCTCAAATGAAGGTTTCAGTAGGACTGGGTTCTATCTGGAAGCTCTAAGGAAGAATCCATTCCCTTGCGTTTCCCATCTTTAGAGGTTACCTTCATTCCTTGGCTTATGGCTGCGTTCCTCCCTCTTCAAAAGCCAGCATAGAATCTTCAAATCTCTCTTAGAGTCTCACTCTTCTGGCTCCCTCTTCTATATTTAAAGAACCCTTGTGATTACATTGGGTCCTCCTGGATAATCCAGAATAATCTCATTTTAAAGCCAGTTGATCAGCAGCCTTCATTCCATCTGCAATCTTAATTCCTCATGGCCGTGTAACATCAAATAATCATAGGTTCCAGGGATTGGGACATGGATATATTTGGGGTGACCATTATTCCACTGACCACAGACACTGAGAGAATTCTAGGTGAACGTGGACTTTCTCATCAACCCCTGTTTGGCATCAGCAAGTCAGAAGAATGGCAGAAATACATAAATACATAATTGTACAAATTACAACTAAAAGGAGCAAGGTAAGGTGAAATTAGAACAAAAAGAAATATAGATGCCCCTCAATGGTCCTATCTAAGAAATAAGGGACTTGGTGTATCCAATTCTGGAGAACAGAGATCCTGTGCAAAGAGTTAGGAATATAGATGCTCCATCCTTTTATAAGTGAGGCTCCATTATAGCTCCCCAATTCTATTGAGGTACTAAGGTTTGCCTTCTCAGCCTCTCTCAGCAACTTTCTCCTATCCTCAGAGGGCTGAAGGGCTCCCAGATCCATCAGGACTTTGGAAGAGTTCTGCCACCTTCATTAGGCAATAACCCAAAAGATTTGAGTGGATGTTTTGGGGGGAACTCAGGTGTGAAATTGCAGCCCTGCAGGTTCAAGCATCCAACATGTCATTACAAATATGAAGCAGAAATTGTTTCTGGAAGGGTTAGATTAACGGCTGATGAAGGGAAACCAGATGTTTGGAGGAAAGCCCTCTCTTTGGAGGACGATTATGTTTTCCTGGTCCCACTTACTCAGACAGACCTTGGGGGCAGAACGGTTCAAGGTCGGCATGAGTCATGTGGGGCATCAACAGTGGTTCCCACCACCTCACAATCACAAGATTCCAGTTTGGAACCTTGATGCTGACTCATTCTACTCCTTGCCCAACTTCAGCACTGCTCTCTCCTTGCATTTTCTCCAGTCTCTTGAGTTATTTATGGAAAGGACTGTCACTTCCGTCACATTGAAGGCAATTACCATGTCTTACTCACCTCTGCGGGCCCAGTGTCTCCCATGATGAAGCTCTCCTTGTTAGTTCACTGGCATTGCTCATCTCTCCACACTGTATTTGGAAAACCCCCCGTACGAGGCAGAGCCCACCTCCCACCATAAAGCTGGGAATGCCAAATACCCTCTGTCTCAGCCTCCTTTGCAGCTACAGTGAATACAAAATGTCCTACCCAGTAGACCAAACCCTCCTGACCCAAGTTTTGCACTGGAAGTTGTGACTTGAAGAAACCAGAACCAAGTAGGACCTGTTTGTGAAGGAGATGACAGGGGAGCCTCCACATCTGGTTTCCAGGGGCAGCATCCGGAATTGAGCCTCAGTGATACGGGCCAAACAAGCCACCACATCAATGCCAGTTGCCAGGGGGGCGTCTTCCTAGGACCAGTTCTTCAGTGCTATTTAAGGGGTTGTTCCTGGCACACAGCCTCCAAGTTGACTTTAGTGTTTCTCAGTGAGCCAGCGAATCCCCCTTCCCCTCAGATCATCCAGGCTTAGTGCTTATTGCTTACAAAGGAGACCCTGACTGACTCAGAAGGCCTTGAGGGTTTGACTGGAGTCATCACATTCCCTCTCACCCTGGGGCCTTTGCATATGTCATTTCTTCCACCGGGAGCAGGCATCCACAGCCCTGTCCTCCTGGATGACTCGTGCTCATCCATCCAAGTGCCCAGACGTAACAACGCTTCCTCTGAGAAACCCTCCCAGATCACCCCAAGTCTGGGCTCCCACAATCCCCACACGTTCCTCTTGGTAGCACTTGCTCGGCTGGGTTTGTCTGTTTCTGTGTCCCTAACTACTCTCTGAACTATATGAGGATAGAAACTGTATTTCATCATATAAGTGCCTAGTCTATTAATATTCTTGAATGAATGAATGAACGAATGAATGAATGAATGGAACTGTCCCAGGCCAGAATAATTCTTAGTGGAGACCCCACCATCACTTTCTGGCAGCATGAGGCATCTTCAGTTTCTGGACTCAGGGCAATTGCCCTGTTCCAGAAACCCCTCCCACAAATAATATTACCTCATTCCCCTTCCACCAGCATTTCTTGTGTATCTACTCTGTGCCAGGCCCTGTGCCCTCTTCCGCCCACATTTCAGATCCTGCAGGTAGAAACACTAACAGCGTGGCTCTCCCTCCTCCTCTGCCCAGTCATGGAAGCCCCAGGCACTTGGAAGAGTGACCACATGATCCCTGGGAGAAGCGTGGGCCAGCTGCAAGCCTCGTAAGTGGGCAGGCTGCCATGGTGACTTCTTAATGGAGAGAGTTGCTTGAGGAACAATGACCACAAAAGGGAACAATTACCAATGAAGTATCCATTTATATCTAACAGTTTTCAAGAATGGGCAAGATATAAAGCCACAAGTGAAAAGATACTTCAAGCAAATAATAGCGCATGAGCTGGTCTGGACCCAATTCAAGGCCTGTTCCTCACTCCTCCTCCGCTCTCATCACAGAGAAATAAAGCTGTACTTTTCAGTGATCTATAGCACTGTTTAAAATTACTGTTTTTAATACTTACTGTCATTTACCCAGCACCCATTATGTGCCACGTACCCTACAAGACACATAAAATGTGTTCTCCAATCTTGGAAACAACCCCACAAAGTGAGTGTCATTATTCCCATCTTACAGATGAGGCAACTGAGGCTCATAGAGTTTAAGACCTATGGAGGGTTGCACAGCTGGGAAGGGCAGAGGCAGCATTTTATGCTTTATTCAAAGCAGCACATTCTCCCTGTGCCGTTAACTTTGTCACAGTATCTCCATGAGAAAGCTTCCTCTGAAATGAGAATCCAGCCCTCTCCTGCCTTATCTCCACCATGTTTTATTGCCATCTATTTCAAAGACAGGCAGTCGGTTGTTTCCTTCATTCATTCATCAATATATATACATTTATGTGTACATAAGAATTTCCAACTGTTAGTGTCAAACCAGCACGCCCTGTGCTGGGCATTCTGGACCCAAAGCTAGCACACTTGTAAGTTAAAAAAGCTTCTCCAGAACTACTGAGCTTCCAGTCCCTTCCTCCACTCCTGAAAGTAGCCTTCCTTTTCCAAACTGCACTCTGGGTCCCGATTTGCCACCCAGAGCTACACACACACTTTGTCCACAGTTTTGTGAAGTCCAGATGAGCCACAGCTTGCGAAGAGTCCAGAGCAGAGCCCAGCACTTGGAGGGCTTGGTGGAGCCCACAGGAAAGTAACACACATCCTGAAACAGGCTACTCAGGGTGGAATTTTTGCTCCGCCACTTAGTAACTGGATGATCTCGAGCAAATTGCTTAACCTCGCTATGCTTCAGTTTCCTCACCTATGACTTAGGGCAAAAAAAAAAAAAAAAAAAGTAACATCTCCATTGGGTCATTGTGAGGGTAAAATAAAATAATCCATGTAAGGGGCTTGGAGCAGTGCTGGGGGATTATTAAGTGCCAAGCGTGCATCAGCTAGTATCAGAAGTAGCCAAGGGGCAGGTGCTCAGTCTTGGGTCAGTTCTCTCAACTCTACCTTCAGGCTCACCTCCTCGTGTGGTTTCTTCTCCTGCTTTGATAACTAGAAGCAGTTGTATGGAGCCTGGGGCCTCTTCTCACAAATGCCCAGGTCAGCCATTGAAGCCTGTCTTCCTTTCTCCCAGGCACTCTCAGCCTCTCAGGAAAAACATGTCAGACCAAGTGTCTTCCAAAACTCTCCATCACTCCCCATAAGGCTAATTTCCACCCAGACTCCTCTGAAGGGCCTGGGAGGCCTCCCCTGGCCTAGCCCATGCCTACCATCCAGCCTCACTGCTGCCCCACTAAACTCAACAGCTCTGGCACAGCTGTTCCCCACCCCACCCCCCCACTGGGACAGCTGTCCCCTTCTCTTTCCCTGGCCAACTCCTATTTGTTTGTAAGCTTCCTCTAAGGCTCAGGAAGAGGAAGTATCTCCTGGCCATGCAGTGTGCCTCGCATTTTATAGCTGATAACGTCCTTGTGAATCTCATGCAGGGCACTCACCCCACTCCCTTGTAATTGTCGTCTCTGCAGGACCAGGGAGGGCTGAGCTGTGGCTGACTTGTGTGTTTCTATGGTCCTGGCACCTGACACTTGCAATAGAGGAGGTGTTTGATAATATTTAGAAGAATGTGTGAAATGACTGAGAACACTGGTATGAAGAAAGTGTCCATGACCCTGGAGAAGTTTATCATTCAGAACGAGATAAGCACCCCCATAGGCAGGAGTTGGCCTGACACTCACAGCTGGGTCCTGGTGTTTACCTCTATGAACGTAAATGATTTCCCAGAAGATGGACATCAGGCAAAGCTACACTGACCAGGATGGAGCCTGATACGAATAAGACCACTTCATAATCATGTCACATAAACGTATAACATGAACGCAGACAAAAATAAGAACATTGTCCGAACCACAAAAATGACCGATATCTTCCCTTTTCTGGCTAATCCGAGTCATTGCTTGCTGCTTGTTCACCAATAACGCTATCATTCCTTTTGCCTTACAGATAAGACTTATACAGATCCCCAATGATGGAGTCACCCTTGCTACCTGAGAGCATCCAATCCAGAGCAAATGCCCTCTTCCTTGAACCCTCCCTAAAATCACCTAGCCCAAGACTCAAATCCTTTCCTGTCTTTCCTTAGCACCCTCTTGCCAAGGTACCTCACTGTTGCCCCTAGTGGACATTCCTCCTCACTGCAATGAGCCAACCAACCCAACTCTGTTCAACCATACTGTGTCCCTGGACATCTTTGGCTAAAGGGCATTGATGTCATCTAGTTCCCATCACCCCAAGTTTACTTTTAAAAACTCATCTTAATTGAAAAATATCTGCAAACTAATTGATGGTGATAAATATATTTCTGGTAGGAGGCACATGCCAGAGTAGAGAACCTTGAATATACTGTTGTTTTCTACAGGGTCGCCTTAGCTTCCCCGCCACTGTGTAAGTGGAGAGGAGGAGGAAGGAAGCTTTGCTGTCCTGGGCATCTGTGACTGGGTATGTCTCCTCTGGAAGAACATCAGCTAACATTCCCTGAAAAACAAAAGAAGGTTATCCTTGTATGATTACATCTGCTTCCAGGAGAGCACAGAGCATGCATTGTCTGTCCCAGGAGCTGCCCTGCACAGGGCCTAAGCTGGTGGCAGTTGTCATAGGTTAGTGGTAACCGTCTGCAAGGCCAGCCTCAAAAATGCCTAGTGAGGGAATTCCCTGGCGGCTCAGTGGTTAGGACTCTGCACTTTCACTGCCAAGAGTGTGGGTTCAATCCCGGGTCAAGGAGCTAAGATCCCACAAGTCATGCAGTGAGGCCAAAAAAAAAAAAGAAAGCAACAAAAAAATTATTTAAAAAAAATGCCTAGGGCTTCCCTGGTGGTGCAGTGGTTGAGAGTCCGCCTGCCAATGCAGGGGACACGGGTTCGTGCCCTAGTCCGGAAAGATCCCACATGCCGCGGAGTGGCTGGGCCCATGACCCATGGCCACTAAGCCTGCGCGTCCAGAGCCTGTCCTCTGCAATGGGAGAGGCCACAGCAGTGAGAGGCCTGCGTACCGCAAAAAAAAAAAAAAAAAAGCCTAGTGCTCTCACTACAATGGACACCACTGTGGATCCATTTCCATCCCCTAGTCTGCTTCCCATGGGAACATCTAGAGGGATGCCTGGTTGGTAGCACCTGGGACTGAGAATAAGACGGAGTTGGGCTCTGAGTGCAAATGAGAGACATACTGTGTGATGACTGGCCGAGTGCCTCCAACAAAGGCAGAAGGCCAACAGATGCTAGTCTGCCTTGTGGATGGTGATAATTTTCTTCTTGGAAACTCAGAGAATCTTGATGTGTAAGGTTAAGGTCAAGGTAAGGCCTTTCCTCTGCAGCCAGAAAGCAGCTGGAGTGTGTGACAACAGAAATCCAATACGAAACTCAGATGACACAGGTGGCGATGAGGTCACAAATGTAAATGTCCCGTCATAAATTTCTACCTGGAATGAGGCCCAGGGTATCAAAACTGTCGGCAAAAGCCAGTGATGGCTCCAGAGAGGGACGTTAAGCCAGGGCTTGATCTATGAGGAGGTTTCATGCAGGGGCTCCTGTCAAATCCCATCCACAGGCCAAGCTGACGTCTGCAGCTGTAACATCACCGCACTTCCCATTCGCCTCTCAGGAAAGCTAAACTTCTTTATGATGCTTTTTATCCAATTTGTCTTCTGTCATTTCTTCTCTCTGCCCCCTCTCCCTTTTGCCTCGTGCCTGACAAATAAGTGAACTGTTACCCTGTCAGTTATTTATCGGAGTAACTTCCTGAGGAAATTTCAAATTTCATTGAATTTTCTGAAAACCATGAATTCTAATGAGGTGGCAATAGAGGAAACAGCGTGATGAAGGAATTGTTATTCGCTGGTTGTACATCATTACCACCCAGAATTTATCGCCGGATCGCTCCCAGATGGAGTCACTGAACTATGATTATATTTTAGAAAATGAAAGGGGACAAATCTAAAAAGGCAATAAAGCAAATTAGGAGCCTTCTTGAGGGACACGATGATTACTGATTAAGTATATTGGGCATCGAAAATGCGGGAGCACTTTGGCGGTTTAAATTATACATTTGTGCAGGCAACATTTTTGCTGGTCTCAAAATTCTTTGTTATTTTGGTCTCCTAATCACATTCCCCTTCATCCTCCCAACTGACAATTTGAAAGAACATTAGAAATGGTCTTTTCTGAAGGAGCATTTGCTCTCAAAATGCATATACACTCAGCAGCCATTAAAAGGATATCATCCAGTCACTTCGTTTCTCAATTTAAGGAAAGTTACTGTATTAGAGGAAGCAGCCCCTATTTCAATCTAATGGTCTTTGTGGTGTCTTTCAAGATGCTAGACCAGAGCGAAAGGGTTGCGGAAGGCAGTTTGCAAATGTCCGCGGCTCCCATACCACAGATTTGTTGTGGTACCAACAAAGCAGCTACCCTCCCAGGCACCAGATAGGAAGGGATCCACATTCCTGCTTCCGGTTTGCTTTTTAAAGGCTCTAAAAGTAACTTTGGGGCATTTCTCTTGAAGGGTGCTCTAACAGAAGTTGGAAGAATTTCTTTGCAGTCCTGGCTCAGCCTCCTGTCAACTGTGTGACCTGGGGCCTATTATATCACCTCTCTGAGACTTTGTGTCTTCATTTCTACAAGTCCACAGTACCTGCCCCATGGCGCTGCTAGGATGGTGACATGAGATGAATGCCTACGATATACCAACGATGTGCCTGGCGCACAAACGATGTCCAATAAATGTTTCTTTCTGCCACCGTCCTTTCTGCCACCGCTATCTAGCCCTGTCTGGATCACACAGAAGGTCTGTCTGTTTCACCAACAGATAGAATATCTATGAATTTTCTCCCCTGATACTCATTAGCCAACAGAATTCTACTGAGCATCATTTTCAGCTCAGCTTACTGTCTCTAGTCCCCAGGGTGGAGCGGAGCTTAAAAACCCTGCCCAGATGCCAGCCCCATGCCAAGCAGCTTAGGCTAAAACCCAGCCACCTACACCCTTGGCCTTCAGGGAGAGGCCTCAGGCTCTAGTCTGGGGGTGGTATGGAAGGTGAAGGCAGGAAGTAAGCAGAGGAAGTCCCAGTGTGCGGGGCACCATGCACGCACCCGTGTCAGGCTGGGCCTGGGGCCCTCCTCCTCCAAAGTGGGTGTGGCAGACTGTATCTCCCAGCATGACTGCATTCATCCCATGTGCTCCACCTACAATGCTATTTGGACAGTCCTCCTACTGAGACTGGGGTTTGTGTATTCTCTCTTGAAACCTGGGTGGTACTTGACTGTTTGACCAATAGAGTTCAGTAGAAATGACACCATGTGATCCCCAAGGCTACATCATCAAAGGTGACTCAGCTTCCACCTTGCTCCCTGGAATGCTTCGTCTTGAAGCCTTCAACTGACTTATAAGCAGTCGGCCTGCCCAGCGGACACCAGGCTCTGAGGAGGCCAAAACCTGTCCATGAACAGGGACCACATGAGAGTCCCTGATGCTACCTGACGAGAGAAGGATGCTCAACTAGCCCCAGCTCCAGCCATCTGGCTGCAGTTGTATGAGACACTGAACCAGCATCTAGCCAAGCCTTTCCTGAAAGAGAAAGCCAGAAAGAGAAAAACAAATACCGTATGCTAACACATATATACGGAATCTAAAAAAAAATTAAAAATAATGGTTCTGATGAACTTAAGGGCAGGACAGGAATAAAGACACAGGACGTAGAGAACGGACTTGAGGACACGGGGAGGGGGGAGGGTAAGCTGGGACGAAGTGAGAGAGTAGCATTGACATATATACACTACCAAATGTAAAACAGATGGCTAGTGGGAAGCAGCCGCATAGCACAGGGAGATCAGCTCGGTGCTTTGTGACGGCCTGGAGGGGTGAGATAGGGAGGGTGGGAGGGAGGGGATATGGGGATATATGTATATGTATAGCTGATTCACTTTGTTATAAAGCAGAAACTAACGCACCATTGTAAAGCAATTATACTCCAATAAAGATGTTAGAAAAAAAAAGTGATTGTGTTAATGATTGCAGAACTCTGTGATTATACTAAAAAGCATTGAATTGTAGCTTTAAATGGGTAAACAGTACAGAATGTGAACTATGTTTCAATAAATCTGTTACATTAAAAACATATATTAGAGCTATGCCTAGGATCCCGGCTGATCACTCTGCCTCCAGCTGCCCACCCTCAATCTCCTTCCTGGACACACCAGAATAATTAAAACATTGGTGAATGAATAAATAAATAAAGCAGATCGTGCCCCTCCTCTGCTCAAAAGCCTCCAATCCTTCTCTACTTCATCCAAAGTCAATGTCATTACAATGGCGAAGCATGATCTGGCCGTGTTACCTCTAACCTCATCTCTCTCCCCACTCCTTTTTGCTTGCTTCACTGCAGCCACACTGGGCTCCTTGCTCTTCCTCCAAATGCCAGGCATGTTCCTGCCTCAGTACAGCTGCCTTAACTCTTCCCTTGGCCTGGACCGCCCCTTCCTCAAATAACTATGTGCCTCACTCCCTTACTCTTTCAAGTTTTTCCTCAGAAGTCAACTTCTCAACAAGGACTCACCCTGAAGACACTATTTTAAATATAACTCGTACTCATCTCCCCCACCCCACCCCAGGACCTCTCAATTTCCCTTTCCTTATTCTATTCATACTTTTTCCATCGCACTTATCTCTTTCAATAGTCCATTTAATCAACTTATTTATTGGGTCTATGCCCTTCTATTAGAATATAATCTCCACAGGAAAAGGAATTTTTAAATCTATTTTGTTCACTGATTTATCCCAGATAGCTGGCACATAGTAGGCACTCAATAAACATCTTTTGCATGTTTGGACTAGATCAGACCACATCACTCCCTTACTGCTCCTTGAGCTCGAGAGATAAAGCCCAGCTTGATATGCTTCTGCATGACCCGCTGGGCTTACCTGACCCCAGCTACCCCCACTTGGTCACTCATTCTCCTCAGAAAACAGATTTCCTACTAGTTCCTGCATTCCCACCTCTGTGTCTCAACCCATGCCACTCCCTCTGCCTAGAATTCCCTTCTCCAACATGTATTCTTATACCCATTGTACAGATGAGGAAATGGAGGCTTAGAAAGTTAAGTCACTTGTCCAGGGTCTCTGAGCTAGGCAGTGGAAGGTACAGAATTTACTACTAGGTCTGTCTGGCTCCAAAATCTATACTCTCCTAATATAGGATATGAATTTGTGAGGCAGCTGTCAGCTTTAGTTTGCAAGTGTTCAGAGTCAGAAGAGGGGAGAGAATAACATGGAGGTCAGCCTGAAAGAAGGAACAGAAAAGAAGGTGCAGAAAACAGCCCTGCACACCTTCAAGGCAGACAGTCAACTTGACGAGGATGGCGTGATATGCAGGGCATGGGCAGCCTGATCTTCAGCAAGACACAACTTCCATTAACGTGACAGACATTGAGCCGAGCATGGTGTATTTATCGCCTCAAAACCTCACAATGATGCAGTCAGGTCCAATCGCTGTCTTGTTGTATCAGGTGCAGGGCCCAGGTTCAAAGAAGTTTGGGGGAGTTATCCGAGGTCCGAGAGCTGGGAAGCCACCAATGCAAGTACACACTCGTGTCTGCCCTATGTACAAAGCCCTATCATGCCCTTAGCCACCATCCACTCCACTCCTAAGTTTCTCTAACATAGGACCTGCAGACAGACAGCATGCAAGGCTTGAGAGTCATGGATTCCTAACCCCTAAAGGGGCTGTGGAATGACCTCCACCTCAGCCCTGCCCCTCTGCAGGAACCTCATTCAGTCACCTGAAATTATTTGTCATCCTTGTCCCCATTCCTGAGGTGTCACCCAATAGATAGTCTCCTTTCTTGTCTCTGTCCCTGTGGCCCAGGTGGTCAGGAGGCAAGCCCCAGGGCTCCCACCTTTGCATCACCTGTGTGCCCGTGAGTGCTCCGTACATATGCTCCCCCCCCACCCCCGGTGATTCTCATGCAGTCGTCTAACTGCTAAGCCTCGGGAGGGACCTCTGTGATGCATGAGTATTGGGGTCTGCTGGCATTAGAGAGAGAAGCAGCCACCCAGAACTGGCTGAGCCAACGTGCTACAGATGCTTGGGAGGAGGACAGAGGATGACAGAGGATGACATTGCCCGAGCGCAGCAGCAAAGACCCAACGCAGCCAAAAAAAAAAAAAAGTTAAAAAAAAGTGATTGTTAAAATTTGCTAAACTTATAAATAAATAATAAAATCGGTAAACTGAACTTTAAAGCTTATGGAAGAACCTGGATCTGTATGAATTTGTAACTTTAATAAATTGAATATTAATTTTGACAACCAACGAAACCTTTGAGTAGTATGTTCAGCGCCCAAGAGCTTCCTTTGAGGACATCAAATTAATAGTTTTTTATTATTAGAAAAATGATTATGATAAAAAAATTCAACTGATATAGAAGGGAAGAGGTGAAGTCCCTAGGCCCATCCCCCAGGTAACCATATTTACTGGTTTCTTGTGTATCCTCCCAGAAATTTTCTTTGCATACGCATATAATCTTCCTTCCCTCCTACCCCCCACCCGCGCCACCACTGTTTTTACACAAAGTGGTTTATTCTGTCTAATATACTATATTGTCTTTTTGCTTGATGATATACCTTAGAAACGTGTTCGGGTCTCTCATGAAAACAAAGATAAAAATTGCTGCCTTCACTCCTCACCCCTTTATGGGGATATGGCTTTATCTCTCTCTTCCAGGTCATGGCCAAATTTCTCTCCAGAGCTGGTGCTCTCATTGTCTCCACTCCCCTTCCCGCTCACTCCACAAACCCCTTCGTTGCACAAAAATGGTACTTACCTGGGACACCGATGTCTTCCGTGTTACCAAATCCACCAGAGGGGCCTCAGCTCCGCTTTGCCCTGATCTGTGGCTTTTGAGGCTTTGCTCTCTTTCTTCTCCCTTCCTGGGCTTCCCATCTTCTCCCGTCTTCTCTTGATGCTCCATCACCTTCTATTCTTATATCCTCTCCTACCTAGACATTACATCTACAAGAACGTCAAAACCCAGACCTTCCATATCCTCTTGTCATCCTAGACCTTTTCCTTAAGTGACTGCCTCCCTGCCCAGGGCTTCCGTTCCCTGCTATATGCAGACAACCCACACATTTTTTTTTTTTTTTAATAGTAAGAACTGTATATTTGGTCTTTTTTTAAATTAATTAATTTATTTATTTATGGCTGTGTTTGGTCTTCATTTCTGTGCGAGGGCTTTCTCTAGTTGTGGCAAGCAGGGGCCACTCTTCATCACGGTGCGCTGGGCCTCTCACTATCGCGGCCTCTGTTGTCGCGGAGCACAGGCTCCAGACGCGCAGGCTCAGTAATTGTGGCTCACGGGCCCAGTTGCTCCGCGGCATGTGGGATCTTCCCAGACCGGGGCTCGAACCCATGTCCCCTGCATTGGCAGGCAGATTCTCAACCACTGTGCCACCAGGGAAGCCCAACCCACACATTTATATGTCCAGCCCAGAAGCCTCCTCCAAGCTCTCTATAGATCTGGACAACAGCTTAAACAACACCTGGTCCTAGATGGCTCAAAGGCAAGTCTGGCTACATAATTTGTTGGGCCAGTGCAAAATGAAAACGCGGGTCCCCTTGTCAAAAAAATTATTATGGATTTCAAGGTGGTGACAGAAGAGCATTAAGGCAAGTGTGGGTCCCTAAGTGACCATACAAGTCGTGCACACATGAAGTTGGCCCTGCTCAAAGGTATCTCAAACCCAAACCTGAAAAAACATGCACGTCCTACCTCACCACCAAATGCACTCTTTTTTTTTTTTTTTTTTTTTTTTTTTTTGCGGTATGCGGGCCTCTCACTGCTGTGGCCTCTCCCATTGCGGAGCACAGGCTCCGGACGCGCAGGCTCAGGCTCAGCGGCCATGGCTCACAGACCCAGCCGCTCCGCGGCACATGGGATCTTCGCGGATCGGGGCACGAACCTGCGTCCCCTGCATCAGCAGGCGGACTCCCAACCACTGCGCCACCAGGGAAGCCCTGCACTCTTCCTTGTCTTTGCTGTCTCAGTAGATGGCACCACCCCCATCCAGTTATGCGAGCCTGGGAACCGGGAGTCACCCTTGACACACCCTCTCCTGTACGGCCGCATTATCCAGGGTACCAGCAAGCCCCCATGTAGATTTCCACTCCCCCCAGGAGCGGCCCCCAAGGGCCGTCATCTCTTATCTGGCCTATTGCAATAGGCTTCTCTCTGATCCCTACACTACCTTCCTCTCCACATCATTCTATGATCCCTATGATCATTCTATGATCACTATGGCCAGAGAGATGATTTTTTTCAAAATATAAAGCTAACCGTGACAACCCATCCCCCATTCCATAACAATCCTTTGCTTCCAACCCTTTAGCGGCTGCCCATTGAAAGTCTCTTTCCCACGCAATCTTTTTTCCTTGACTCTTTGCATGTTACTTCCGACATACGAAAGCTTTCATGTTTTTGTAATCAAATGGATCAAATGGGTCAATCTTTTCTTTTGTAGCTTTTGAAATTGGTGTTCTTAGAATGATTTTATAGAAACATCGTCCATGTTTTCTTCGTATGTTTCATAGTCTTTTTTTTTTTTTTTTTACATGTAAATGTTTGATCAATGTTTGGGCGTGAGGCGTGAGGCTCCAGCTTTGTTTTATCCCAAACGCCTCATCAGCCTCCCCTGGCTGAGCCATCTTTTCTTCTGAGTTGCAAACCCACCTTGATCTGGCCTTGAATTCCCATTTGTGTCGGGGTTTATTTCTGGCCTTTCCATCTTGTTTCATTGAACTCTTTTTCCTTGGGTACAAGTTTTCTGATGGCCTGACTTGATTCAAGGATAAAACCTAGACTCTTCCAGGGCATGAATGCCTTTTACTCAATCCTCCATAAACAACGATTCCTTCCACAGAGCTTTTCTCTTTTGTTCTTAATGAGAGGTGAGGAGGGACTTCCCTGGTGGCGCAATGGTTAAGAATCCACCTGACAATGCAGGGGACACGGGTTCCAGCCCTGGTCCGGGAAGATCCCCCATGCCACAACTACTGAAGCCCGTGTGCCTAGAGCCCGTGCTCTGCAACAAGAGATGCCTCTGCAATGCGAAGCCCGCGCGCCGCAACAGAGTAGCCTCCCGCTCGCCGCAACTAGAGAAAGCCCAAGCACAGCAATGAAGACCCAACGCAGCCAAAAATAAATACATAAATTATTTTTTTAAAAAAAAGAGAGAGATGAGAATAACAGAGGTTCGGGACTCTATTTTCTGGTGATGGTTTTCAGCTCCAGAAGGCCATTACTCTGGGCTATCGATTGAGGGCAGAGTTTTCAGCCAAGGAGATGGTAGAATTGGTATCGCTGTACAGAAACCGAAGAGCCCAGCAGGGACGCAACCCCTCTCCTCGCAGAACGAGCTGCAAGTCTTTGGATTCCCGGCGCTTGTTCATGCCTCTGGGCTTTTGCGTGGACCCTTCTTTTCCTTTCTTCTACTAAATAGTCCAAGCCTTCAAGCCTTAGCTCAGGCATGCCTTTACCCAGGGAACCTCTGCTGAGGCTCCTTTCTGCGCTACTCACCTGGGTTCAGCTCTGCCGTAGCCCCTAGCACGTGTACACAGTAAGAGAAATCCCATCTTGCCCCTAAACCACCCCCTGAGACCACCGTGGTCTTCCCCAGGGCAGGACCCAGGTCTGGGTTGACTTGCGCCCTCTATCCTGCACTGATCCTCAGCCCAGCCCTCTGGGATGTATGTGGGATGGAGGTGTTCATTGGTTTTCTGTATAAAAACAATACATGCTTGTCGTAGAAGATCCAGATTACTGAATTGCTCTAAATAACCCCAGTCCCCAGTCCCAGTGCCTTTTCCAGAGGAAACCACACAGCGTGATGAGTATCTTGGTAAAAGTCTGCTGAAGAGTTGGCCAACTTTCCCACAATGGCTGGCTGCTCACCTCCCTTTAGATGAGAGTAGTTTACTCATATCCCTCTTTTACAGCTCAGGGAGGGAGGCAGGGAGGCTCGGAGAGGCAAACTACCCCAGGTAGTGGTGGCCCAGCGGGGCTCTGAAGGCTATTCTGACGAGGAGGCTCCACTCACCAGGCCACTCTGCAAGCCCACCCTCGGCCTGGGCAGGAATCTGGCCAAAGCAGGAACGCAGCGGGCCTGGCCCTGCACTGCTGGGGCAGAGGTACTCCAGCCTCCTTCCTCCTGTTCCTCCTTTCCAAGGCCTCTCTCTGTGTCTCTGCTTCTCCCTCCAGATATCTCTTTATCTAGAACCCACTCATTTATCACCTTCTGATGAGCCCCGCCAGGCAGGCCATGTCAGGAAATTTCTTGGTGTTCGTTTTAATAAAATTTAATTATGAAGACAGTCTCACAAGTCATAATACATTTAGTGGCTCATTTTTCACTTCTACGTTGGAGGCTTCCTGGCAGCCAGGTGGGAGGAGTGGAGATTGTGGGGCAGGAAGTGTCAGAGCCCGTTCAGGCCCCCAAAGGAGCTGGGGTGCAGGAAGCAAGTCCCTGACGCCTTCTTCACCAGCACAGCCTTGACCCTTCATACCCCTGGGGGCTGAGGTTGAAAGAGCACCGAACGTGGAGTCAGGAGACCTAGGACTAAGTCCTGCTTTTGCCTCAGACTGCCAGGCAGATCTCCGGGAAGGTATCCAGTCTCTCTGGGCCTCAGCTTTCTCATCTGCAAAATGGGAATGGTTTTGGTCCAAAACTGAGAGACACATTGTGAGCGTCAGAAGCAAGATCGCAGAACGAGAGGACTCCCCTGCAGGCTGCTGGCGGCAGAAGCGCAGGTGTGGCAGCTGGCTGTGGTGACATCTGCCCTGCTGGCCTGTGAGTCAGCTCACCCGGGGAAGGAGTGGGGTGAGATTGTAGGGTCCCCAATAGTCACTGTGACAACTGACATTTATTAAGTGTTTTGTATTTTCCAAGGCCTTTAAGTGCACAAGTTCACTAAATTTTCACAATACATGTTACTATACTATAAGGTTGGTACTAGTATTATCCCTATTTTACATATGAGAAAACAGAGGCACAGGAAGCAAAAGCACTGTGTCCGAAGTTATTGAGTTAGTTCATGGCGGAGCCAGATTTGAACTCTGGCTGACTCCAGAGTCCATCTTCCTACGGATGAGGTCAATGTCCTGCGGGAAATCAGGGAGGGACCAGGAATTTTTATAATCAGGGTGACCTCTCCCAGAAGTCGAGGGGAATGCAGAAATTCAGCTGAGCACCAGGGTCCCTGGCAGCTTAGTGTGGGACATGAGGGCACACCTCTGGTGCTTCCAAGTGAGATGGATTCCACACTTGTCACTTCATCCACAAATCCCATGATGGCAACCTGGTCCTGGCACCTTGGCCGATGCTCTGCCTCCAACCCCACATCAGGGGGTGAGCAAGGAGACAGGCTCGTGCTGGTATGGCCGACACAGGGCAAGGCTATGGCGCATTAATTTTGAAAATAATTACATGCACATGTCCAAAAGGAGGGAAGTCAGCTTCCATTCAAGGAACATCTCTCAAGTGCCAGGCCCCATCCTGCTGTATGCTTAATATACATCATTTCCGATTCTCACAAGACTCCTCTGGGGTCCGTGGTATTATCTCTATTTTGCTGATGAAGAGACTGAGGTTCAGAGAGCATAAGTGACTTACCCAAGATCACACAACCAGACAATAGCAGTGCTGGGAGCTGAACCCAGCTCTGACCAACCTCAAAGCCTTTCTCCTCCACTGCTCTGCTTCCCTCTGTATCATATCCATTTCCACACATTCACCCCAGCTTCACATTCACCACCTACTGTTTGCCAGGCAGTGGCCTAAGTGCTCTTTGTACATGCTGGTCTGCTCACTTCTGTCCGGGAAGAGGAGGGTCTGCAGAGACGGTCTTCCTGGCTTCCCATCTCAGACCCAGCGAGGTGGTCTCCCACGCTGCTGTCCTGGGAACAAGCAGGCAGCTTTTCTTAGGTTTTTCTAAGTTAAGAGTCCTCATGGCTGGTAAGACAAGGAAACAGACGAGATTAAAATAACAAAACAAAAGGAGAAAGTCACAAAGTTCCAAGAAGTCTCAAGATATCTTTCTGTTCTCCATACTTCTCTTAACGCAACTGGCGCAAAGGCCCCTTGACAGAGGTTCTTATCTGCAGAGTTTCAAGGGCCCTAAAAGACACATGATTATCTACCCCACTTCCATTTCCTCCCTCCTTTTCCTGATACTTCCTTGCTAACAGACCCAATTTCATTCAGGAATCCACCCCCGCAGGAAAGCTGACCCTCCACTCAGCTCAGGATGAAATTCTGAATGATTCAGTATCACCTCTACTTCAGTGATAGGTTTAGGGGTGGCATGCGGCTGATGCTTCCTGGGGTCTAGGGGATGATTTCATTATTTTCTGGCTGTTTTGGGTTCCAACTTGTTTCTAATTTGCAGTTCCAAATTTTTAGATGCTCATATTTCTGATTAATTACACTAACAGATGATGAAATATCAAAGTGTAGATCTGCCTTCTCAATCCCCGCAGGAATGAACAAATTCTGTTTCTCTAGATTTTGACTTAATTGTCTTAGTGTCATACGTTAGATGGCAGACTTCTTTCTGTTCCAATCTGGGTTTTTAATCCCCTCTTCATGATTCATTAGTTAAAGGCGTACTGTCGATAAACAATGAATAGAAAAGATTCTTGTTTAGCTTTAAAAAATAAGCATGCTGTCATTTGACCTTCCATCAGTGGCTTGTTTCTAAGTTATTGTCTTGGGATAGTGATAGGACTCACTGAAATGGTTACTAGCCTGAAATTTTGATTGTAGAGCAAATTTTGGTAAATAAAATAACCTGTTTCTGCTGACTTCTACCTTTGGAAATCCGTTCTCAGGGAAAAACGTTGTTATCCTACAAATTAACACGTCCCTTCCTACTATGTAGCAAAGAGTCTCAAATTCCTCAGGTTCAGGAAAAAATGGAACTATTCTCAGCATGTCCTAGCAGTAATGCTCAACATAAATTACAAAACACAAAGACAGTTTTGAAATGCAAAGTATTTTATTATACATGGCATTCCCTCGGGCTCAGAGATGAAGACATTTCCTATATGTTACGAGGACCTGTAAATTTACTCAGGGATTTTATACCTATCAGAAAGTAAATATTTCTTTTCATAAGTTTAAGATATAACCACCTTTGAAAGCTATTTATTTCATGGGCTGGCTCTTAACTGTTTACCTAATAGCCTGGTTTAGAGTCATTGGTGGCTATTGGTCACTGTTCATTCATTGAACAGATGTGTTTGAGTGCCACCATGCACAGGCTCCCTGCAGGCACTGGAGAGACAGCGATGAATCCAGCACAGCTCTGTCCTCAGAGGTCACATCTTCAGAGAACTGTGAATTAATATTTGCAATAGAGTGTTGACCTAAAACAAATAGATTGTCAGATATTTCTCCAGCAAAGATGGGTTTATTCCGGATCAGCAGAGAATTGCAATTTGGGCTCTGCAACCATGGCAAGCCATGTGCAAGTTCCCGCCTGTCAAGGGAAGGAGAGTGCTTTTATAGAGGGGAAAAGGAAGTTGGGAGGGTTATAAAAAACAAAGAGTCCATGGCTTTTCATTGGCTGAGTCCTTGCCAAGAAATAGGTGGAGCCTTTCTTTTTCTCATTGTGCTCAGTTATCATCACAGGACGTGAGAGCTCCCCGTTCTGTTCTCCCAATTATTTAATTGAGCTTTCTGCTTACTAATTTTTACAAGAGTTGTGTCCAAAACTCCAATGGACATGCATCCAAGGGTGGGAACATGGAAATTTGTGGTGGGGAGGTGTCAGGGAGAGCTTCAGAGAAGGGTCACCGAGGCAGATCTTAGCTCTTCATTCTTCCAGGAAGTTTGGAGTAGCAGGTTGAATTCAAGACATCTATTTCAAGGCCTGATGGGCCAGGTAATGATTGGGGATTTATCCAAATAGATATTATGGTAGTCATATTTGTTTGATACCTTTTGTAAGCTCCTTTCTTAATTTTTACATAATTCTCATAAAGTTTGGCAGCGTGATGGCCAGAAAGATATCACAGATATAGGCAGAGGATATGAGATCCTTTCATTTGACTCCTTCAATGGACTAGGAAATGCAACCGCACTCATGGTGGGAGGAAAAACTTCCCTGGCCTTCAAGTCCCACGAGGGCACCTGCTGCTAATGACGGTCCTGATGAGGGTGTGGATCCCTCAGGCCTCTGGGATGCTCCCTTGGACATTCTCACAAGGGTGTCTTACCTCCTGGGTGCTCACGATGACCCCAGAAACTCCAATCTCAGCCCGCGTCTGAGGGTTTACTGCAAGATCGTGTAACTCCAAGTTCAATTTCCCATGCTCAGTTTCCCCGGGGAACCATCTCCCCATCAAGCCCAGTTTTCTATTGTCTGAACAATCAACTACCTGTCTAAGTTTCTACGTGAGAATTTTGGCATCTTGGGTTCCTTTTAACTAGTACACGCTGTGAGCTCTAAAGTGAAAAAGAAAAGGTTCTTGCGAGGTGTTCGCTTTCGAGATTACCGTCCGGTGGGACTTGCAAGGTGAATAAAATGACACTGACAACTGAACACTTCCTCCAAATGAAATAGCAGTATGGATCTGAGTCCCATGCATGACTCTCGAGGCAATTAATGAAAAAGAAAGGAAAACAAAGGGTCAGCAGGATACCCAGGGCGTTGGCCCCCAAATGTTTAATCCTGTTTTCTTTGGATTTTGAAAACCGAGATTGCAAGTAATCTGTCAAGGAGGCATCAAACCAGAGGATTCCAAAATTGGGTCATACAGGAGGTGGGCCTTCTGAGAAGATCTTTGGTTTCAAGAGACCTGGGAGCATGTTGCCCGTAGGCATTTTGAAGAGGTTACCAGCTGGAGGCACTGAACAAGAAATGGTCTAGGGCTTCCCTGGTGGCGCAGTGGTTGAGAGTCCGCTGGCCGATGCAGGAGACGCGGGTTCGTGCCCCGGTCCGGGAAGATCCCACATGCCGCGGAGCGGCTGGGCCCTTGAGCCATGGCCGCTGAGCCTGCACGTCTGGAGCCTGTGCTCCGCAACGGGAGAGGCCACAACAGTGAGAGGCCCGCGTACCGCAACAACAACAACAACACAAAAAACGGCCTACTGTTCCTATCGGATAAAATACTGCTTTTCGGGGTTAAAAATACTAGTAGTAATAACACCAGAGTGCTGAGGAAAGAAAGAAGTGACTCTTAGGTTCCGTAGGAGGGAGCCAGTGGAGAGCACTGGAAGAAGTTGGGTGACAGGTTAGGACCCCTGCCTCGAAGACACCGCCCATCTTCTACATAGGACTTGGAAAAGCTCCATTTGGTCAATTCCTATTGGGCATGAAGATGTCTCCATTTCCAAGCATCTCCACATTAAAATGCAAACATAGCACAGCACGTTTTACCAAGGCAAAAATAATCATCAGTCCCTTCCGTTTTCAGTACGGTTCCATAAGGATAACATCTCGTTTTCTGGCCCACTCAGGGACTCAGGAATTTTGGCTGTGATGCGTTGGTAGGTCCTTTAATGCCTGTGGGACATTTGTCACCAGGAAGAACACACACACCTCTTGGTGCTTTATTTAATATTCAACTTACTAACCCTGTGAATCTATTAAACAATTTTTCTCTTGATATTCAAACACTATTTGCATAATTGGTAAATCAAAACTTACTAAAAATTGAACCAATTACAATTACTCTAACTTATAAACATTGGTTACAAAGTTATTTACCACACTCTCCAAAACCGTTAATTAAAACGCATATTTTAATGTGCAGCCTCTCCTAAACATCTCAAACACCTAAAAAGTCATCCAAAATGCACAGAGAACATCAAGATGATTGAAAAATATATGCTTACACTTACCCTTAAACTAATCGAAAGTATATAGGTCATGGATATATATCAGATTTTCATTAGGTCTATACTTACGCCTTCCAGAGTTACTCTCTTAGAATTACAATGATAGCTTCCTAGGATTAGGTTTTTAAAAAATCCAATTTCTTCTAGGATTACAGATTTCCTCCAGAACCAAAAGAAAAATAATATCATCTCAGGCCAGCAGTTTGGGGGTTACTGATTATTCTTTGGGACCTCAATAAAGAGTCTTCTCAGATTTTTGTACTTCAGACTATAAAAGTCCATGCCTTTCTCATAGATCTTCTTTTCCGAACCAGAGGGTTTTCCTAAAGTGTTTCATTTCTTAAGAAACCAGGGATAAACATTAGCAGTTTGGTGTCTTCATGAAGACAGTTGCCCAATTCAGCATCTCCTACACATTACCGGTTCCCTCTTTTTATCATGCGTGACTACTAATTTCTATTTTTTTCCCCAAGGCTATTAAAAGTATTCAAAATCCACTCTTTCCTCCTTACAAGGACAGAGAAAAGTGCCTATTGTTGCTTAATAAACCAGCATATACTTAATAGAAGAACTAGCATCACCCGTATATAATCCAAGGCACCTCTTGCAAATAATGTAAAATGAAACTCTAACAGGTTCACCCTTTTTGTACAATTTATATCAACTTTTCTCTTTCGAGCTTCATTGGGAACTTACGGCCCTTCACAGATTCCATGTATTCCCATTAATTACAGTTATCGGTCTCATGTTATACTCCAAGTGTCAGAGCTGGATCCCTGGAAGCCTCTCTAATCCACCTTCTTGGTCCTTTCAGAACTGCCTCGTGTTACTGTAGTGAGCATCCTTGCTTTCTCCTCACAAAAGGAACTTCCTTCCTGCCTAAGGCCACCCTCCCAAAAGCCCTTGTTTCCTTCAGTGGAGAAAAGTGTTAAAGACAAAATCTGGCTATTAGGGGGCCCATGAGAGTTGGTGGTTGAACATAAGTTCTGCTGCTGCTGCAGTCACTTTCAGTGACAGAGGTAGCAAACTATTTAAAGTCGAGTCCACATGAGTGCTTCCAATTTAACTTTAGCTTTGCTTAATTATGTTGTCCTGATGGAAAAATTTCAAACATATTTTCTCAGTGACAAACTTACTTAACAGTTTAACCGCTCATCCAAGCTGTAAATTGCACCTCACTTCTATTTTGTTTTATATTTATAAAATAAATATATAAAAATACTTGATATTTCTTCTTCCATCTGTCGTCAGTTGACTGAAGAATGTAGAAGTAAGATCAAGTTAAGTGAGACCCTTAAGGAAGGATCTACGTCTAATCACGTCTAAAGGAGCTTATTTATTTTATTTAAGATTTATTACCACAACAGAAAGACATGTGGAGAAGAACCCCGCCCACCTACTATAATGATAGGAGTTTATAGTTTATTTTATAGTGGAAAGAAGGAGCTATTCTGTGATGGGTTCTTTTCTGAGGGGTCCATGTGGTCATATCTGAACTGCAACGGACATTTCTTGCTTCTGAGCCCGTATTTCTAAATCTTATTCTTTGCTTATGTATATAGTAAAGTGACTTTTTGAATCCTAGTCCTTTATCAACTGCTAAAGCATTTTGCTTGCCTCCAACTTGGTTAACAGAATGTTGGTTGTGGTTATGGGATGGTTTGCCATCCATATCTTCCACCGAGTGTGATGTACTGGCATTCTCTCTGGCAATGGTGTTATTAGGCCAATTGAGAATACAGGAGTTATTAACACTTTTAAAAGAGTTGTTAGCAGGAAACACTGCCTGTTTGGAATCCACTGTGGGAAAAAGGATCTACCACTTAGATAACACAAGACACTTCCTGTGTAACACCATTCATCTTCCTTCAACAGTGCCCCACCTACTGTAACTCTGATGTTTCAGGTCAAGTTCATGTCTTTTCCCAGGAGGTTCAAGGAAGGGTAGACTTTTTGCCAGGGATTAGTCAATATTTACTAATAGGAATAACAACAATAATTACAATGATGGCCAACTTTTGAATCCCTCTTTTGTGTCAGGCACGATATGAGCCTCTTTCCAGCTATTATATCATAAAATCCTTATAACTGTCACATGAAATCTATACAATTACCTGCTTCAGTTTACCTCTGAAGAAACCAAGGATCAGTCAACTGAAGTAACTTCTCAAGGACTTACAGTTGATAGATGGCAGAGCCCAGAAGCAGGTACATGTGACCTTGTTGTTCTGAGGCATCCTGCCCCCTGCCCAAAGCCACAGCCTACAAAGATTCTGATGGAATTTGTTTTTGCTGCCACTTGAGCATTGGTATTTTAAAAGTCCACAGAATTCTGGCAGAGTTATGGGAGATTTTATCTAGTATGTTAGGAAAGTGAAGAATGCCCAAGGCTAAGTCCGAGAGAGAGAGGGCGAGAGAGAGGGAGAGGGAGACCAACACTGTAACTCCAACACTGTAATAACTTGCAAAGCCCTCTCCACCGATTCCTTTCTCCACCAATACAGCCCTGGTGACATTCACAGCCATATACGTGGGATACTTGTCAGGAGAAACATTTTGCTGCTATTGTCCCAGTCCCTTTGTCCTGAGAAATTTTATCTAGTCTTACAGTATTTCAAATAGGTCATAACTAGATTCCCTGTGTCTCTTAGCAGACTTAAGCCTAAATTCTAAATTTAAAATATCAGATGGGAGAAATAGCCTTTTCTTCACTATTATAGCCTTTTCTTCACTTTTATCTACTCTAATCTTCTCTCCAAGCATGAATGGGGTCAAAAGTGGGTCTTCTGCTTGAAAATCTGGACCGCGAGGGATCTCATTTGCAGGCTCTTGAGATGGCTATTTATTTGGAGCTACACCTTCCCAGGCCCAGAAATTACAGGTGACTGTAGAGCGCGAGCTACCTGGGCTGTGATGGGGATAATCTAGGGTGATCCATGTCTGGGAGCTTTCTGACTAAAAGGGTGAAAGCCAAAATCCCCTCCCCAGGAGGACATGCAACCATTGGGCTCTCTTGTGACTATCACTGGGATATTGCTCAGATCTGCACCAGGTAAGCTTCTGAGCCCCCTTAAAATGGGCTGAGCCAGCCTCCCCATTTTAAGACCATGTCTCCTATCTGCCACAGTCCCTCTTGCTTCTCTTTATTTAGAGACATCGAACTTGTTTTATGGAATTAGCATGCAAGGGGAGAGTACAAATCCCCGTATAACTCGTGCAAGTGTCTGTCGATGATGATTTGCGTGGGGCTGCAAGGTTCCAGAGTGATGGTTACGATGACTCTGGAATCAGACGGTCTTGAGGTAAAGCCCCAATCTTCCTCTTTCTAGCTTTGTCCCTCAGGTCAGTTCCTATATGTCTCTGAGCTTCATCTTCTTTATTTGCAAAAGAACTGTTCAAATACCTCTGTGGACTAAAGTCTCAGCATCACGAGACTCCAAAATGGCACATTTGTGCTTGTTCATTCTGTAAATGCTTCTCGCGAGGGTACCATGATGCTAAGGACACAACACTGACCCAAACCCATCACCAACCTTCAGTCGACTGGGCATGACAGATGTTAATGATAACGAGAATACCTCACCAATAAATGTACTATTATGCCCCTGGGAATGCAATGAAGTAAAGGTAGGTGGTACTAAGACAGTTTGCAATGGGGGCTGAGTTGTGACCAGAAGAAAGACCAGCCATTTTCCACCTCATCTCTTTGCTTCCAAGAGAAACGTAAGTTCTTAGACAAGTCTCTGGTCCTTCGGGGAGATGGATCCTGAAAGAGGAAACAAGGGAGCACTGACGTCAAGCCATCCACAGACAGGTCAGCACTCTTCCGCCATCACTCCACTGCCCTGCCGGGTCATTGGGATGAACACCACCCGGATAGGACTGACAAACTCACTCATCTGAATCTCTCCTTCCACAAACACTCACCTCCTCTAGACCTGTCCCCACTGTCCCTGTGGCCTTTGGAAGGTGAATTAATGACAAGCCTTCTGCCTCGGATTCCCAGGGGTTGTGGCAGCAGGGTGAGTCACCTTATAACGTATATAGTACGTTTCCCCAGGAGGCGGCGGTGGGTGGAGGCATTTGTAGAACTCAGCTCTGCTCTGATAGATCATTTAGAGGATGTCATTTATCAGAGAGCGAAAACAAGCTAACCAGGCATGCGTACCCTCCTTGAGCCTTGGTGGGCGACCCCCAGCCAGCACACGCCTCCACCACACACCTTTGGGGGAGGCTGGTAAGAACCAGGAGGTCACAGGGTGTCAGTGTCACTCCCCTCCATCTCCACCTCCAAGGCTCACTCACTCACTCTCTCGTCCCTCCCCACCTCTCTGTCTCTCCTTCCTTCATTCCATCTCTCAGTTCCGTTTTTGTCTGCCTGTTTCTCTCCCCCTTTCCTCTTTCTGTCTCCTTTGCTGTCTCTCCCTCTCGCCCCTCCTTCTTTCCCTCCCCTCTTCCTCTCTCAAATCTCTCAGCCAGGGCTTCCCTGGTGGCACAGTGGTTGAGAGTCCGCCTGCCGATGCAGGGGACACGGGTTTGTGCCCCGGTCCGGGAAGATCCCACATGCCGCGGAGCGGCTGGGCCCGTGAGCCATGGCCGCTGAGCCTGCGCGTCCGGAGCCTGTGCTCCGCAAGGGGAGAGGCCACAACAGTGAGACGCCCGTGTACCGCAAAAAAAAAAATCTCTCAGCTGGTCTCCTCCCTCTGCCTCTGTCTCCTCTATCTCTCCACCTTCTCTCAGCGTCCTGATCCTCTCTCTTTCTCTCAATCCCATTCTCTGCCCATCTCTCTGGCTCTGTCTCCCCTTTCTGCTTCTTGCCTATTTACCCTCCATCTCCAACCATACCCAGTGGGGGTCAGAGCTGATTCTTCACACTCTTACATAAATCCTGCCCTGGGTGGGTCTAGAGAAGAATCCCCGCCTCCTTCCAGCAGGTGGCTTTGTCCCCTCTCTCACCACACCTCTTCCTCCATATTCCAAACTCAGGCACACAGAGCCCAGCCCTGAGCCCAGGGTCTGAACAAAGAGGGTGTCTGATGGCCCAGAGCTGAGACTTGTAGGGCAACAGCATCCCCACCCCCACCCCCCCGCACTCACAGCCCACCTTCAGTGTCGTGTGGATTTGCAGGGACTATTCTGGAAACCGCCTCCGGGAATCTGCGAAGCAGCTGGGGCAGGTCTGAGTCTCCACAGGACCCACTCTCCGCCTCTCAGGGGCTGAGCCTCTGTTCCCTTCCTGAAGGGGCTGGGGAGAGGGGACTGCTGAAGACACAGCCTCAGAGGAAGACAGGCAGCCTCTAGACAGGGCCTGGCACATGACAGTGGAGAAATCGGGGAACCCAAAGATAAAAGAACTGATTCCTGTCCCAAGAGCCACATCCTTGGCCCCAGGCCCAGCCTCAGATCACAGCTAGTCTCAATTTAATTGAAAATCAACTTGACAAGGCCCCTACGTCCTTCTGCTAGACTCCGCATCATCGTCAAGATTAGAGACGGTCCCTGAAGGAAAGAAGAACAGAGCCCTTGGAATTTGTCAGACTCTGGACCAGGTTTTGTCCTATGTGTCTCCTCCTAGGAAGCCTAGAAGATGTATACAATGGCCTGCCCCAGACAGATGAGGATACTGAGTTTCAGAGAGGTTAAGTGACCTGACCAAGGCCACACAGCTAGAAGCCCTGAGCAGCTCCAGTCCTCCCGCTAAATAGTTGTGCTCCCTGGCAAGAGGGGGTGTGTGGTCCTGACACAGCCCGGGGTACAGGGGCACTGTCATGGCTGGAATGAAGACTCAGCAATACAGATCACTGAGCATCAGGCCCCTGTTCATGTTCATTGGCTGGGCAAGGCTCCCAGTGTTCTCTGCACCATGCACTCCAGCTGGTCCACCTGCCAGCACTTTGTCGTCGTTTTCCCAGCAGCAGCATTCTGACTATGCTTCCCAGATACCACCCAACTGGCAGGAAAGTTGTACAAGGGGTCTTGCCTTGCCCTCTCTGTTCAAACGTTGGGCACAGGGACTCAAGTGTGGCCAATCAGATCCTCTTTCCTGAGACTGAGCACAGTAAGCTAGAACAAAAAGTAGTGGTAATTGATTTATCCTAAAGAAACCCTATTCATGAGTTCCTGTTGCCAAGACTTCTGGAAGTGCCCTGGTTCCTGGCAGGTCCTGGATTTGTTTGTTAAGCATTTTCTGGATGTGTGAGCCCCCATATTCTTCTCATAATTTCTTTCTTCTGTTGAAGTTAACCAATGTCAGTTTCTGTTGCTTACAACCAAAAATAATCCTAACTAACACCTCACTATCCTGCAATAGAGCCCTGGCATGATAATCAAGGCTATGCGTGGCTGTGCCTGCCCCAGGTTGCCCCGACCAATTTCCTGTTGCCTGAGCCAGTCGTGCTGAGCTGTCTGGCTACACCCTGTGTGCTCCATCCTGCTTCGTGCTTGTGCGCTTGTGTTTTATGGTTTTACCATCAATTATGTAATGAACATTTTAAAATTGAGATATAATTAAGGTGTTAGTCAGAGGTCTCCAGAGAAACAGAACCAATAGGATATGTTTATATTGAGAAAGAGAGAGACAGAGAGAATGAGGGAGAGAGAGAGAGAGATTTTCACATGTCTGTGGGAGCTGGTATGTATGAAATCTGTCCACAGGGTAGGTTGGCAGGCTGGAGACCTAGGGAAGCATGGCTGTTGCAACTTGACAGTCTGGAGGTAGAACCCCCTCTTCCCCAAGGGACTTTGGTCTTCTCTCTTACGGTCTTCCACTGATTGGATGAGGCCCACCCACAATACAGGGGGTAATCTGCTTTACTCAAAGTTTACTGATTTAAATGTTAATCTCATCTAAAAAATGCCTTCACAGCAACATCTAGACTGGTGTTTGACCAAACAACTGGGCACCATGACTTTGCCAATTTGGCGCATAAAATTAACCACAATTCACATACCGTAAAATTAACTCCTTTAAAGTATACGATTCAGGGATTTTTAGCTTATTCACAAAGTTGTGCAACCATCACCCCTATCTAATCACAGAGCATTTGCATCACCCTGGAAAGAAACTCCAGTGCTTTAGCAGCCGCTCCCCATTCTTCCCTCCTCAGCTCCTGGCAATCACTAAAGGCTTCTGTATATTGCACGTGCTGGTTCACCTTCTTCCTCCTCTCTCTTTGCCTGCCTGGTAAATTTCTACTCTCTGCTCAAGATCCAGCCCTCCTCACATCTCTTCCTTGATTCCAGCCTCCCTGAGACACATCATCCCACTCAAAGTGGTTAATCACTCTATCTTATCTGACCCCCCAATTAGAAGCTGGCCATGCCTCCTGGCATAGCCCTTAGCAAAAGATATTAAAATTGTCTATTAATGTGTTTCTCTTTCTCACCAGGCCAGGGGCTTTTAAACTGTGGCCAGGGATTTCAGGAGTTCTTGAAATTGACCCATGTTTTACCTGAGTGTGTGTGTGTATATGTTTCTCAGGAGAGGTCCACAGATTCTATAACATTTTTAAGAGGGTCCCAAGAAGTCAGGAGCCATGACATTGGACAGAGCTTCTTAAGGGCAGAAGCCTACTTTACTAGTTCTTCTATGGCCTCACGCCTAGTGCAGAGTATGAGGCTTACTGAATGTGCCTGGGCGATGAATGAATAACATTTAGGAAAAGGTCCCTTCCTTCAAGGTTTTCCATCATCTTTCTCCGTGAAGCAGTTAAAAAGCAAAACCAAATAACATATGGTTAAGAGTTGGGAGGAGGATGATAGATACATAAGGGCACACTCTTTCATTCATTCACCCATTCACCCATTTACCCATTCATCAGTTTGTCCATTCATGATTCATTTTATGCACATACAAGAAACCACGCCCAGTGCTGGCTGTTCCGGGGCTCAGAGAAGCAAGGAGTCACTGCATGTATCAGAGCTCCCTGAATATAGAGGGAGGTGATGTGGTAAAGTCTAGGAGGGTTTCCTGGGGGAGATGTGACATGAGTGAAGCCAGGAATGAGGACTAGTATTCAGCCAGATGGAACGGAGACCTGGGCAGGGGGTCCTGCATATGTGTGTTGGAGGAGGGGCATCAGTGTGAGCAGATGCCTGGCCTACCGAGGACCTGAAGAGGGAGAGAATTCACACACCAACAGTCCCTATAGCCCAGAGAGGACTTTTTAAGTCTCCAGGAGGTGATGGCTCAGAAAGGCCAGGCCTGTGGGCTGAGCTGGGCCTGTCTGTGATGCGGTGTGTGGTGTGATTAACAAGCTGGACCACAGGGCAGAGCTGAGTGGGTAAAAATGCTGACCCCGAGCCCAGCTGGGCACAGAACAGAGGGAGGATTTCACTAGTGTTGGAGAGGAAGGATGCGCCTGCTCCCCTGGAGGCTGGAGGGCAGGAGGCTAGCCAGGCGGGGGGATGACCCGACGGCCCCTTAGTGGTGATTGAGCCGCCTGGGAGGCTACTAGCGCTAAAGGAACAGGGAGGGGGAACAAGAGTCCATCCGTTACCTCGGCACTTACACCAAAAGATGGAAGACGGCTGCCAGAAATTCCCCTTGAGAAAGGAGAAGCCATGCTACCGGAAATCAAGATTTGGCCGTCATGGGCAGAGAAGGAATGAGATTGTCTGGTGGCTGCCAGACGCTGGGCCAGGGTAGACTTGGGGGGTGCTGACCTGGGCTAATGGCCTCATGCAGGGAGACCCCAGGGCAGGGGCTGACCCTTCCAATCTCCCTCAGCGCCCTGTGAAGCCCCTGGAGCTGCCCAACTCCAACCTCTCTCTTTTTTCCTCCACCTTCCTTGACCTTTCTTTTTATCCCCTGCCCTCCCCACTCCCAAACACACTGCCACATCTCTGAGCAGTTCTGAGCAAATCACTACAAACAAAACTGTGGCAGTATTTAGGGCAGGGATTCGGGGCCCAGAACTGTGCTTGGTTTTGGAATTTAAAGGTAATCATCAATCCCACTCCTTTCCTGTGGACCACTTGAGAAATAGGTGATGTTGAATGTGGATGAAGGTACCTCCTTTATTACTGCTGGGAGCTGCATCGGAGGAGACGGCCTGAAGCCAAAACTTCTAGCCCCGAAGTACACTTAGCCTAGGGTTCCAGGCAGAGCAACTGGAGAGCTGGGGGTCTCCTGTATGTCCCCCTCATCCCATAGCCGTGCGGGCGGGTCCTGGGATGTGTGACACGTGCGGGGACCATGAGCTGAGGCAGCTATAAGAAGGGGCTGAGCTACAGATCTGAGGGCCATTGGCCATTCTCCCACTGAGACGATCTCTACCTTCCCCACTGGGATAGGAGTGGAAGGGGTAAGGAGGGACAGCAATTTCTCTCCAGTACTTTTGGGTCATTGCTGGCATTTGAGGAACAAAAATGTCTTTTTCCTTACGCTTGGCACTTTGCAAGTATTTTCTAATCAATTCTTCACTGTGACTATTTGAGGTAGGTGAGAAGCCACTTCACCCATGGGGATAGGGAAGTACAAAGAGATTAAGGGGGACTTCCCTGGTGGTGCAGTGGTTGGGAGTCCACCTGCCGATACAGGGGACACGGGTTTGGGCCCTGGTCTGGGAGGATCCCACATGCCACGGAGCAACTAAGCCCGTGCGCCACAACTGCTGAGTCTGCACTCTAGAGCCTGTGAGCCACAACTACTGAGCTTGCGTGCCACAACTACTGAAGCCCACGCGCCTGGAGCCCGTGCTCCGCGGCGGGAGAGGCCACCACAGTGAGAAGCCCGCGCATGGCAACAAAGAGTGGCCCCTGCTCACTGCAACTAGAGAAAGCCCACATGCAGCAATGAAGACCAAACACAGCCAAAAATAAATAAATAAATTTATAAAAAAAAAAAAAAAGAGATTAAGGGATGAGGCCTTGATGTGGTAGGGCCAGGTTCTGCATAGCTTCCTGGCCTCTTCTCCAGGACACATGGTCAACACACCAAGCTCTGCAGAAAGCTGTTGGACTCATCTAAATAGAGACAGCCAGTAAGCCATGAGAAGGCTGTGTGACCTTGTTTAAGTTGCTTAACCTTTCTAATCTTGCTTCTCAACTGCAAAGTGCGGGCATTTAAGGCAATCTATATTCATGGTGAACCTGCTTTGTTGAGAGGGCTCTAGGGCATCCAAAGGGGAGAGGCTATGTCCTTGACCCAGCTGACAGCGCTCAGATCCTTTCCCTCCTCCTGTCCTTAAAATTCTTCCCTGATGACAAGGGTGCAGGGCGATGGGGCAGTTATAAAGGGTGAGCTCAAGGGAGTTAGTTCCTTTGTTGTGATAGAACAGTTGGGGATCTTGACTGTGTTGGTAGTTACACCAATGTACACACATGTGATAGAATAGCATAGAAATAGGCATGTACACACACAGGCACATGTGCGCACACACACAAATGAGTGCATGTAAGACTGGTGAAATCTGAACAAGGTCTGTGGCTTTCACCAGTGTCAATCCACAAATGACAATTATACTTGTCAATTGTACAACTACGACAACGGCAGCTATTACCATTGGGAGGCACTGGATAAAGGGTACACAGGACTTTTCTGTACTATTTTTGCAGCTTCTTGTGAGTCTATCATCTTTTCAAAATAAAAAGTGAAAAAAAAATCTCCCATGGCCCCTCATTGCTCTCAGCATAAAATCCAAACTGCGCCAAGGACCACAGACCCTGCACAAAGGGGCCCCCTGGCCTCCTCTGGAACCTCTCCCCCTCCCTCCTCTCTGCGCCTGGAGCTCCCAACTCATTCCTTCTGCAGGGCTTGGGCCTTGCTCTTTCCTTCAACTCAGGTTCTCTCGCCCCAATTCTCTGCTTCTGGGAGAACTATGAGTTAAAGCTCTTCAGTTTAGCAGACATCGGCGAGACATGGGCGAGTCTAGCTCTGGGTAAATGGTAAAATGCTAGCTCAAGCTGCATACAGACGCCAGGAAGTTTCCAACCCTGGAGATCTTCAGGAAGATCTGATTGCTTCTGGATGACTGTCGCTCACTTCAGTCATCTATCGCAGGTTTTATCACATCAAGTCACCCATGGTGGCGGGACCTGCGTTCTCCAAAGTCCGTCCAGCTGTAGGTTCAGGAAATCCATAAATGAGGTTGGTGAGGCATTGTTGCTCTGCCCATAGGGGCCCCACCGTGAGAGTGAGCTTCCTTAGGGCCAGGAGTGAGCCACTTCACCTCTCTCTGCATCTCTGGCACCATCATGAGACAGGCGTGGCAGAGCAGGGCCTCAGTGGATGCCGGCCAAATCATTGGAGGGACTGGCTGGGAGCTCATACATGGTAGACAGCAGACTCCGGGTCTGGCAGTGTCGGAAGCAGGCGAGGAGCCCTGGTGTCGTCTGCAGACTTCCTCAGCTTCCTCTTAGCGGCCTAGATTTTAGCAAACTGCATCAAGTCCTCATGGCGCTCCGCTCATCTGCACGGCATCCTCCATCCAGAACGGCCCCGAGCTGCGGGCACAAATACTAATGTACCATGCAAATGCCAGCCCAGAGAAAGAGAGCCCTGGGTTGTCAATTAGCTCCCCCAGTACTAGCTGGAGGACCCAACCCCCTCA
Source organism: Globicephala melas (assembly GCF_963455315.2). Classification (NCBI taxonomy): domain Eukaryota; kingdom Metazoa; phylum Chordata; class Mammalia; order Artiodactyla; family Delphinidae; genus Globicephala; species Globicephala melas. Next base: position 145,340,947 of record NC_083316.1, read on the forward strand.
GTCACTAGGGCCAGCCCAGTGCAAGAAGGGACAACAGAAACAGAAATCTTGAAAAGCCGATGTTGTCACGCCAGTGTCTTGTGGCAGCCCGGGGAAGGGAGCTTCAATACAGGGGGAGGAGAGGGCCAGCCTGGCTGCTCCGGAAGGGGGCTCCCAGGGGTGCTTGGGAGAAAGGGTGGGTCCCTGCTCTTGGACGTGCTGCATCTACCTTCCCCTCTACCTGGCCACCTGCAGGCCAGGTCACCTGGGTACCAGCTTCAAGTGCACATGCCCCGTGGTGTCCTCTAAGCCAAGACAAGGCTCTTTGCAGATACTCTCCTCTGACCCGGGATAGTCACCATAGGAGGGAGGACAAGTGGTCCCCATCACCCCACTTGTCCTCTGTTTCCTCTAACTTCCTTCTGTTCCCTTACCCATTCCTCTGCTTTCTTTCCTTGGTGGGTGAAAGCATGAGTTTTGATGACAGATAGAACTGGGTTCAAACCCTGATGCTACAGCTCACTCCACCCACCTAGGTGGCCTTAGGCAAATCACATCACCTCTCTGATCCTCAGTTTGTTCATCTGTGAAATGGAGAGGAGAGCAGAGCCATCGAGGTATTGCAAGGATCGAGTTTTGAGGAGTTAAGAATTTCAGGCAACATCCTCTGGTGTGCTAGAAATGTTACTCTGTTTATTTCTTAAATTTTGAACTTAATTTCTATTCACGTTCCCATTCTTGGGGGGAAGAAATGAAATCTCAATAAACTCAGGGTGCCCCATCCCCCGTAGGGTTGCCTGGGGGTTATGAAGCATTGAGCTGGGGAGTGGGCTCAACCATCAGTGTGCAGCCTCTCCAGGCAGGCAGCCTCCAGAGGTCCTGATTCCTGTACATTCTGTGGTCACAGCACCATCCAGCTCAGAGGTGGGCCCCCCAGCCTAGAACCTAGGTTTGCTGGTTCTCTGGGGCTTTCTGGGCCTCACCCCTCCTGATCGCAGGGGGAAGAGTCTTCTCCTTGCCAGACTCGACAGGAAGAGACAGGTCAGGACTTCGCTCCCAGAAAAGATGCACCGTGTGCAACACTCCACATAGAGGGCTGGTGGGGCTGGAAGTGGGTCTCAGGGCCATGTCCTCTCACCCCTCCATCCCCCCACAATCCGCTCTACTTAGGAAAGAGGCGAGGCATCCTCTGCCCCCAGATGCCACCACAGTCTGGGGTTTTAGAGCTGAATGTTCCACTGGAGGTGGGTCAAGGACACACTCTTCTATCCGCTCTCCAACTGGCCTTTCATCTTAAGCCAGAGCCTTTGTAAGTTAAAATCCAAGAAGGTGACTCCATTGATTCTGTGTCGTCTTTGCCCCAGGCAGCAAATGCCACAGGTCTCAATGTGGAGGAGGGGATGTGGTCACAGGACAAAACACAAGAAATACCTCCCAATATCTTGTAGTTTTAAGTTGCCTCAATTCTGCAGCCTTGTCCCAGAGTCAGCCCTCCGCGTAACAGCAGCCACGATTCTTTTCCACGTTCCTTCCTCTCTCTTCAGGCTCCAGTTGCTGCAGCAGTGCTGGGAAGCTGGGAGCCGGTGCTGACAGGTTCAGCCAGCTGTGTAGGGCCAGGAGCGTTCATCGCTGGCATTATTACTAATCATCAAGCAGCTTGGTAGCTGCTCCCTCCTCCCCTCCCAGCTCACTTCCTCCAGGGTCTCCAGTCTGTAGAAGCCCTGGAGGGAAAACAGACCCAGTGTGCATCCCTGAAGGCTGGTGGCCACGGCTGCAGCTCCCAGGCCCTAAGGGTATGGGTGAGAGCAGCACCTGCCAGTCAGAGGGCCAGACTCCCCTCCGTATCTGTCCCTCAGCTCTAAGATGCTACACCATTCCTATGAATCCCCAGAGAAACAGTGCTAGAAGAAATCAGTTGCAACAGCAGCTGGAGGACTTGGGGCTAGACAGGGAGTGTGAGCTCTGGGGTCAGATCACCTGAGTTCAAGGCCAGTCTACTACTTCCTTGCTGTGTGACATTGATCAGGTCACTTAGCCTCTCTGTGCTTTGGTTGCCTCATATATAAAATGGGGCATAATGAGAGTACCTACCTTATGGGGTATCGAAATCATTAAGTGGGACTAGGTATGTGACTGGCACATAGTAAGAATGGCATAGATGGTGCCTGCCGTTGTTACTGTAATTGGTATATAACCTAAGGAGAATAAAGAAGGGCAGTGGACGCAATTGACTCCTGGACATTTACCCAGAATTATGGATCCATATTTTGCACACACTTTAAAAAGATAAGAAATTCTGCCCATGGTTTCTGTCCCCATTGCCCCAGCCATTTCAGCATCACCTGTCCACCCTGCCACACCACTATGGCAATTATCCAGGGCGCCCCTGCCCCACTTCAGCCTTGCTCTGCCCCTTGCTTTCACCCCCACCCCCTCTAGCTCCATCCCTTTCTACCCAGTTCCACCCTTAATTTCTCCACCCTTCCTCCACCCTGAATTTTGCCCTCCTAAGCTGCCCTAAGTCCCTGCTCTTGCTGAGTCCAAACTTTTGGGTAGGGACTTTGGGTGGGACAGGCCAGCCTGGCCAGGGTCAAGGGCCAGTTTTTTCACTGGCAGAGCTAGAGAGGTCATTCTCACTGTTTCTTGATGAAGTCTGGGATGTTATAGGGAGTTGTTTATCTGCCCTTTGCCCCTTGGTCTGTGGCTCTCCAAGCCAGTGGGCATAAACTTCTGCAACCCCAGAGACCCACTCAGGGTGTGATAAACAGGAGGCAGTCACGAAATGCACTCATCAAATTGTGACTGAATGAAGGTTAATGATGATGTTAACGATGACCAGCATCCTTCCTGGAGCCTTGCAACCTGCCAGGCACTACTATGCTAAGGCACCTGAATGCTTCTTCTCATTTAACCCTCATAGCAACCCTAAGAAATTGGCATAATTATTACCCCCATTTTACAGAAGTTGAAACTGAGGCTCAGAGAACTTAAAGTCACACAGCTAAGAAATGACTGGATCAAATCTCTTCATATAATTTTCCACCTTAGGAAAGAGTTTCTTAACCAGGTGTCCAGAGATGTGCTTCAGTGGGGAGAGTCATGAATGCCATAAAACTTTATGCAAAGTGTGAGTGCAGGCAGGCACAGTTATTTTGGGGAAGCAGTTTCACAGGTTTCATCGGATACTTAAATGTCTGAACATATTTGATTCCACGTCTCCAACCCTTCCTCCTTCCAGCCATCCTTCCATCCACCTCCGAGAGCCATTTGATCAATTTCATGAAGCCCCTGCCTTGTGCCGGGTCTAGCGTGGCACCCATGGCTTCTCTGGCCTCCACAACACGTAACGTTTCAGATAATGCAAGTTGAGGTGCTCTGGAATGTCATTCCCACCTCCCTGGATCTGGGTAATTCAGAAGGGCTTTGCTGCCAATGTCTGGGCTGCGTGGGTGGCTGCACTCTGTCTGAACTCGTCTCAGCGCCTGGTGGAGACTGTTCCAATGCTGGAGCATGAAAGGGGAACACTTGAGGCAGTGCAGCGGTCAGGACACAAAGGGCAGAGCCTGTGTCCTGGCTTCCCCTGCATTCCCTGCAGCCCCCATCAGCCCCACTCCCTCAAGGGGCGTGATCAGCCTCGACAGATGAGGCCACGCTTGATACATGAGGACATGGCCCAGGAGAGGCTCCTCCTAGGCCCAAGTCCTATTCCAAGGTCTTTTCTTGCTCCTGGGAAGATGGGGAAGAAGGTGCTTGCAAAGGAGACCCAAAGGGGAAACTGAGGAATGGAGTTAGCATTTTCTGAGCCAGGACTGTGTTCCAGCTGGGGAAACCCTGTGCCGGGTGCTTCTGCAATCATGAGCTCTTTCAGCCTCACCTTGCCACTGACATTGGTGGGATGGTTCCTCTTGCAGATGTGCAGAGAGTGAGACTTTCAAAGGTCAAAGAACATGCTCAAGGTCACAAAACAAGCACCACATGTGAAGCCTGAAGCTCTATCTACTTCCCTGCCCTCTGGAGAGCTCCCGCTCCCCCCTCCTCCCTCCCCCTCCCTTTTCCTCCCTTCCCCTTCCCTCCCCTCCCCCTCCTCCTCCCCTCCCCTTCCCCCTCCCCCACCCTCTCCTCCTCCTCCTCCTCCTCAAGACATCACCAGTAGTTTGCAAACAATTATCCTACCTGGCTTCTCTAAGCATCCCCCACCACCTTATCCCATACTAACCTGCCCCCTCCCGATTGCAGTTTGTAATGATGAGAGCATCTGGTTGTCTTCAGCCCTAGATCACCAGCTTCCTGAGGGGCAGGGACTCTTGCCTCTTCTTGTTCGTTACTGATCCATGTATTTAAAATAGTGCCTGGCAGGTAGACGGTGCTTAATAAAATATATGTTGAATGAATGAATGAATAACTAAATGAGCCCCAGAGCAAATAATAATAAATGACATTTGCAGAGTGCTTTACAGAGAGTTAAAACACTTTCCCTTTACTTTATCTAACTCAATCCTCACACCAACACCCTTGAAGGGGACCTGTTCACATTTTACAGATGAAGCGGCCCAGGCCAAATTCACATGTAGGAAGCACGTGGGATTTGATCCCAGGTCTAGAGGATGGGGCCCTTTCCCTGCCCTAAATGACCTCAGTGTGAGTATGACCTCAGTGTGGAACACTTAGGACATCCTGGGCCAGGCTGAGCTGTGCTGGAGGGGGACGGGGGAAGAGAGTGTATGCTTTGCTTTCTAACAGCTCACAGTCTATTCGAGGAGGCCAGACATGCATGTGGAACATTTGGGAAATGGTACAAGACAGCAGCTAGCAGAGTGCTGAATTGCACATGATCAGGTGCCAACCACTTTCCCTTCCTTGACTAATCTGAGTCTTTTAATACCAGATGGGGACCCTGAGAATAGATTTCCTCTGAAATAGATGAAGAGCAAGATGGAAGCCAAGGGGAAGGCTGTGAGTTACTCATTTTCACACGGCTCTAGCCCGGCACGATGTCTGGCCCTCAGCAGTCCACTCTCCCTAACTGGCCACACTAAGTGCTGGACGCCTACTCAGGACCTCGCACGCATGACCTCCCCACTCTTCATGGCAGTACTGCAAGGCAGGTACTAATGCAGTCCACAGAAGGGGAACGTAGAGTTCAGAGGAAGGACTCATCAGGCCTGAAGTCACACAGCTAATAAGGGACAAAATCGGGATTTGAACCCAGATCTAGCAGCCCCCCAGATTCATGCTCTTAATCTGACACTGCTGACTGTGTGGTGGGAACTCAGCGAACTGCCCTTGTCTGCAAGGATGGGAAGAGACATGGCTGAGGGAGCAGTGAGGAGAGAGGGAAGCAAGGAACACAGCTTGTGTGTTTCGTAAACAGACAAGCACGTGTCTGCTTCAACAGGATCTCTGCGGGTCTCTGACAATCTCACCCTTTCCCCCCGTAAGCACCCTCCCAGGGGTACCCTAAGGAGTCCTATATGGGTGCTCATGTCAGAGGAAAGGCAAGGCCTTGCCTCCAGAGACTTCTGAGGGCATGCACAGGCCCTGTGAATGTGTATGTAACTGCTCAGGCTGCTATAACAAGATGCCACAGACTGGGTGGCTTAAACAACAGAAATTTAGTTTCTCACACTTCTGGAGACTAGAAGTCCAAGATCAAGGTGAGGTGCCAGCAGGGTTGGCGTCCGGGGAAAGCTCTCCCCTGGGGTTGTAGATGGTTGCCTTCTCCATGCTGTGTGTGCACATGGTCTTTTGCTGATCACACAGTGGTGGTGGGAGTGGGGGCCCTCTGATATCTGTTCTTATAAGATCATTAAGGACACTAATCTCATGGGGTCAGGGCCCCACACTTATGACCTCGTTTAAACCTTAATTACTTTCTTAAGGGCTCCATCTCCAAATATAGCCACTCTGGAGGTTAGGCCTCCAACATATGAATGTGGGAAGTACACAAACATTTCACCCACAACAGGGTGAACGAGTGAGCAGTCAGAGCCAGAGACGGTGCATGAGCTGACTCACCTTCCAGGGTAGAGGGAGTCACAGCCATTGAAATCCATGTTGGTTGGGACTGGCAAGATCACCTAAGCGAGTACACTATATCAGGACAGCAGGAAAAATGGTCCCTACAGCCAGGTGAGTGATGGGAGGCTCCCTCTCTCTCCATGTAGTTCTCTCTTGCAGTCTCCAAGAGGTAGGGATCCAGGCTGTTGTTTTCTTCTTCTCTTGTCCCTCGTACTTGTCGTGTATTCCTACTTAGACACATTCTTTGTGAGCATCTCATGGGTGATGTCTGCTGCATTGTACTGTGTGTGTGTGTGTGTGTGTGTGTATTTATCTGTAGATAATACCTACCACACAGGGCATCATCAGGAATAAATGAACTTCTATGCATGTATAATTAATATCTGGTACATGGTAGGTGTACGAATGAACAGATATTTGTTGAATGAATGAATCTTCACTTGGGAGAGTGTGCTTCTTCCTTTGAAAGGCAAGGATGATCTGGTAATCATCAGGTGTTACTTACTAATTGGGTCACTGAGCAAAGAAAATTATTAGTTCATTCTTTCCTTCATTCATTTATTGAACATAGACTGACTGCACCTCTGTCAGAAACCAAGGGTTAGGCAGACCGTGTACAGCTAAATCAGGAGCAGTCCCTGCTCTTAAAGACCTTGCAGTCCAGAGGGAGAGACAGACAGGGAAGGGGACAATGAGAACCAAGGTAGTGAGTGCTCTGATGGGAAAGAGTCCCCAAGTGCCATAGGAACCCCAAGGGGGATACCACTGGGGCCCAGAGAGGGATTCCTGGAGAAACTGACACCTGAAGTAGATCTTCAAGGGTGAGCTCAGTTTGTCAGATGGAGAAAGGGTTGAGGGACATTCTAGGCAGAGGGACAGCCCTGAAGCACAACCACTGAGGGCACACTGGGGACTAGTGAGGGTCTGTGTGGCTAGAGCCCCAAAGAGAGCAGGGGACTTGGGCAATGAAGCCAGACCACTAAAGGGCCTCATAATTCCTGCTCAGCAGTTTGAACTTTGTCTCGGTGGCTTCATTTTATTCCCACTGCTCAGATACAGCCAGTTGTGAACTCCTCTAGTTGACCTTACTATTTCTATCCGTACAATGGAGCAATTCATCTGCTTCTTCAGAGGGCCTTGGGGGGCGAAGGAAATGAGAGAATGGCATCCTAGCCCTTTGTAAACTCTCAAGTGCCGGTCCTGGTCACTCAGGTAGTGTGGAGCTGAGCAGAGGCCCGAAGGTGAAATGGCTTGGTGCTCCGTCCAGAGATTTTTGAGAAAACTGGGGGCTGTACCATCACCGTCTCCCCAGCAAGGATCCCTCTGTTCCTTAAGTCCTGGCCATCCTAGTGGGTCCTGTTGTGACCCCAGGCTTCAGCTCCACCCCCACTTTTCTTCCCTAGCAAGGAGGGCAGGAGGGAGGCAGGGCCGGCCCCTACCTGTCCTGCTCCATCATCCGGGATTCTAGGCCTCATGGACACAGATAAGCCCTGAACTGGCAGTTAGGAGAGCTGAGGCTTTCAATCTGGTGGGACCCAGAGGAGAGCTCCCCAGCTCAGTGGCCCACAGTATCCTCATCTACCAACAGGAATGTCCCCATCACACAGCGATGACAGAGACCTGGGCTCCAAGTTCTAATCCCCTATCCTGGCCAGGTAACTTCAGGCAAATTTCTTGCCCTCGGGAGGCCTCAGTTTCTCTCTGTGGTGATGATTAGACACGACCAGACTAATAGTCACAGGGTGTGGGGTGATGTGAGCTATATAGCAACAGGCCATGCGAACGAAAGGGATGGGTGTTATTAAATGCACCAAATAGGACAAGTGCTGGGATTTGAGAAAGCATGAAGTGCTGAATAGGTGAATAAAACCAGTCAGGGTCCCTGGCCAAGTCGCAGACCGCCTGCGTCCCGCAGAATGGCAGCTAATGGGCTGGAACGAAGGGGAGCTCTGTATCCTTGGGGTAGGACTGTATGCCCGTATGGCTTCGAGTCCGTGTAAACATGGGTGACTGTGATGCTCTTTTGCACTGAACGTGTGTGCGTCTGCATACCTGCGTGTTCGTGTGTCTACGTCTTGTGTGGAGTCCTAGGGATGCACCTGTGGGTGTTATGGACTATGAGTCTGTGTGTACAACAGCAACATCTGTGTGGACTTGTGGAACCTGTGCACATATGTTTGTGTGACTACGTGCATGAGGCCATATGTCGGGAAACCCTATGACCTGCAAACACTGCTTATAGTGGGAACCCAGGCAGCTCAGGAAGGGCAGCTCCTCCTCAGGCTTCAGGGGAGCAAACCTTGCATTTCAGCACCACCAGGGGGCTGAGGAGAATCCAAACGGGTAGACCCAAACTTTGCCTTTTTGCATGAGAAGTCAAGATAGGGTTTGGGGTCCTGCCCCCTAACAATAGCTTGTAAGTTCTTGGGGGTCAAAGAGGGAGAAGGATGAAGGAGGGAGGGAGGGAAGAAACAAAAGAGAGTAAGGAAGTGTCCATAGGGGCCGAGGGCTCCTTTCCCCTTCCCAACTCCCTGTCATTCAAAGGTGGCCCTGGCGCCAGAGGAGCAGGAGGGCACCTTCCTCCTAAGACATCCCATCCCGTGGGTGGAGCAGACTTTGCCCCACCCCATAAAGATTTCCCTTGAAGTCAAATGAAACAACGCACCCCACGCAGGGACACACACACACACACACACACACACACACACACACACACACACACACACACACACACACACACACACACACACACGTTCTCCCGAGAAGCAGTCTGCTGCCCCCTGAGCCCCACCCGTCGGCCAGGCGTCCGCACCCCGCGCCCCTCGTGCGCCCCGGCCCCGCCCCGCCCCCCCGGGGTTACCCGCCGGCCGCTCTCCGCGCGCCTCAGACTCGCCTCGAGCGCGGCAGGCAGGCAGGCGCGCGCGGCTCCGCTCCACGTCGTCCCCGCTCTGTTCATTCATGATTGGTACTCGGCCCCCCGAGACCCAGCCCGAGCGCCGGGAGGGGAGCCGAGCGTGCGGCAGGAGGGGCGGGCAAGCGCGGCTCCCGCAGCGCACGCGGCGCTGGCTCAGGAGCCTCGGCCGGGCGGGCGCACCGGCCCGGTGTCCAGCGCCAGGCAGGCTTCGGGGCATCGTTCTCGGTCCTCGGCGAGGGAAGCGGCAGGGCCCGGGTCCGAAGGCTCGCCAGGAACGGCTAGCCCTGTGAGTCAGTGCATGTGCGGGGCTGAAGAAGGATAGAAAAGGCTCCCAGCGCCCCAGCCCCACGCTCGCTGAATACCAAGCTGCGGCGAGCTGCGGGGGGCTTTTTTTTTACCTCCTCCAATTCGGAGTAGAAGAGCCACACTGATTTCCTTCCAGTGGAGGGGAGGGGCAGGGCCCGAGGTCCCAAGTCGCACACAAGTCTTCGCTGCCATGGGGGCCGTCATGGGCACCTTCTCGTCTCTGCAAACCAAACAAAGACGACCCTCGAAAGGTAAGCCACCTCCTTCTTCCTTTTGTTCCCCTGGCTGGGTTTGGGGGTGCTCGGTGCTGGGTTGGGGTGTGCCTCCTGCCCCCCTTGGCCCGGACCCCCCTCCCCATGAGGAGTGGGTTCAGGTTCCTGTAACCAAAGGAGTAAGAAACCGGCGGGAGGATTGGTGTGAATACCCGTGAGCTGGCAGAGGAGGGACCCAGAGTGGGCTGCGGCCTCAGGGGCCACGGAACCTCTCCGGGGCACCAGGTGCCAGGACCCTACTCCTGGAGGAATCTCTAGGCACAGAAGGCAGAGACAAATTCACAGGTGGGAGGTGGGGACGACATTGTCTGAGTGTACATGTTGGGAAGCTCTTCCCGTTCCCATGACCGTTGGTGTTTGTGCGACTGTGGGCATCCAGCGAGGGTGCTCACATATTCACTCACTGCCCCCCACCCCCACCCCCAGCAGCGATGCTGTGCAGACCTGGGGGTCCATCATCAGGGAGAGAGTGCTTTCTGCAAGCCAAAAGGAATCAGCTGCTGGCAGGTGATAAAGCTCTCAGGGCTCGTGTCCTGGTGGCTTTAGGGAGTTGGGAGCCGGGGCATCACACGAGGGTGCTGCCGTGCTCTGGGAGCCGCCTGAGAGCTGAGAACACTGTCAAGGTCTGGTGAAGAGGTGAGCTGACATCAGGGATTAGAAAGCATAATATCCCTGGGTCCCTCCTGCCTGCACTTCGGCTGAGATAAGCCCAATCTCACCAGCGGGACAGTCATGAAACGGGTCCATGTGAAGTTGGGGGAAACGTGTTGCACCGCGGCGGACTGTGCGGGCCTCCTATCCAGCTGTTTGAAAGTTGGTTGTTGGAATAAAGACACTGGATGCGGTTAGGAAAAAGAATACGATGGGTTTGGTTTGTTTGGTTTTTATGCTCAAATACTACTGTGAGTGGTAGAAGGATTTTAAGTAACCTGACAGTTAAACCTTTAAGTTCTGCCGTTGGAGCCCAGGTTCTGGTGACAGGTGAGGTTACAGTTCCTACCCCTTATGCTGGCTAGTGATTAGATCAGCGGGAGGATAATGGTGGACCCCAGGGTGCACAATGAGTCCACTCTCAAGACTTGGTTGGTCTTTACTGATTCAGTAGGAAAGTCTGCATCGCAGAGGTAGCTCCCCATGAATAACTTGTCTTTGAGGGATCTCGACATCTGGCCCAGTCCCCAGAGGCATCAGGCTGGCTGAATACTGAGGAATAGGATCTCTGGGTGAAGATCTCAGGTGATGAAGCTGGGTTGGCATTCAGAGCCTAGAACATGGGAAGAGGCTTCGACCCATTTGTCCAGCTGCATTGTACATCCTCCTGGCAGGGAAGAGACTGGGTGCCGTTTTACCAGTCCTAGGCAGGACAGGTCTGCAAGCCTCGGCCCAGGACCTTGACATTAACAGCCCCACTTCTCACGGATCCTCAGATACTGCTTGACTGGGGACAACGTTCAGCGCAAATCCTGGTCTCCTTCCCCACCATCTGACCACCATGAGGTCCCAGAGGCCAGGGGACTGTGGGGATAAGAAACTCAGGGATTTGTTTTAATATATTTTCAATGCCTGTGGCACTCCTGGAAGGCAGCTAGGTGTCACAGAAAGATCTTGGACCCTAGAGTCCAACAGATTCTGGGTGCAAATCTCAGCTCCATCGCTCCTTCCTTACGTGACCTCAGGCAGATCCTTTCACCTGCCTAAGCCTCAGTTTCTTATCCATAAAATGGACAGGATACTATCTCCTGGCAGGAAACAGGGTGTGGAGGGAGTGGAGCGAGGGAGGACCCCGCCTCATCTACTGTGTCAGCTGCAGCTACCAGGGACCCAGAGGAGATTGCTGAAAGATGCCAAGATCAACTGAACGATGGATGTGGAGTTCCTCCCCTAGGGCTGGGCAAAGATTATGAGCTGAGACATTGCTCAGACGTTACTGTCTGCCATTCCCTTTTCCTACACAAAACTGCAGGTCACCCCAGATGGATTCCCAAAGGATTCCAAGAGGCCAGAGCTCTTTGCTTCTCTCTCCTAGGAGTCTAAGAAAAGAGAGGAGGGGGCACAGCATTCAGCGAGCCCCTGCTCTGTGCCTGACACAGTGCCAGGTGCTTTATCTGCGCATTCTCACTTAACTGTCCCAACAACACTTGTTTGAAGCTCATTGCGGGTCCAGGGCTAGTGGATGGGCTGCCATGACAAGCTGCCCCGAGCCTGGGGTGTCTGGTCAGCCCCATTTGCACAAAGCCACACCACACTGGCTGGAATTGTCCAGGGCTCCAGCTACGTACATCCCCCCCCCCCCAGGCCTTTATCCTGGAGCAGAGTCTTATCTTCCTGTCTAGCTCAGTGGAATGCTGGTCAGCAGAAGACCCTTTCGTCAGGGCTTGGAAACTGGCTGGAAAGGCTAGTGATCAGGGATCACTTCTTGGTCAGGTTCCTTGCCCCATGGAGACCCAGGTTTCACCTTTGTAAAAGGCGGAAGTTACATTAGACATTTTCTCAGGTTCCATCCAGTTCTCAAATTTGAAGATTTCTGTTGCTGATGCTCTTACCAGAGCTGCCACTATGATGTCTGAGACACCAGCCTCAGAGCTAATTGCAAACAGTCAGAAGAGAGTGGTGCAGATTTTCAACTCGGGAATCGGTCTCCCTGCTGGGTTCAAATCCAGGCTCTACCACTTACTAGCTGCGTGACTAAGCCTTATTTTCCTCAACTGGAAAACAGGGACAGTAGTAGTTACCATCTTAAAATAGCTGTTGTGCTGTGTGGATTTCAGGAATAATGCAAATCAAATGCTTAGCACGAGCTCTGCTACATAAGTAGTCAGCAAATTTTAACTACTATTCAATTTATGGCTCTAGTGTTTAGGGCTTCCAAATGCCTCGAGTAAGCCATCCTGGAAGTAGTCCACGCCTGTTGGAATCCTCACAGCTCAGTTCTGGAGCGTTCCTTCTGCCGTGTCCAGGAAACTAGGACCCAAACCTCACGTGCTCAGATGCTGGTCCTGTTGCTGCAGCCCCTGCTGACCTCTGCTTTGTGGCTGGTCCTGAAAACACTGTATCTTGTTTAACAAATACCCTGCGTGTTTTGAAAATATAATTTGGAATCACATACATATAAAGCTCCACATGATTTAGTGGCGAGGGACATGCCTAGCCCAACCTGGGTGTTCAGGGAGAGCTTCCAGAAGGCCACAGAAATCTAAAGTAATTTAAGAGCTATGTCACTGAATAAGAAAGTTTCGAATTCATTTCCTATCCTTCTCTCCGTTTGGGACCTTTGTCGTTAAGTAAGAATGAGAAAAGTCCTGCCTCAGAGATTCAGCCTCTGCATCCCAGTCCCGGGTAGGGTTTCTGGCTCCAACAGTTTTGTATGTGTTTATCATACGAAGGACACGGCTCTGGGCTTAAAGGGTCGGGATATCAGGGGTGATCAGATGAGGATCACGCAGGTGCAGTGGCTGGGCCTCTGTGAGGGGCAGGGGGCGAGAGAATTTAGGGAGAACGTCACTAGCCCAAGGGCATCTCAATGGAAATTTGCCTATAAGCAAATAAGCCTACTTTGCAGGGGTGCCTGGGTTATCCATCCGCCGTGACCGAGGGAGAGCATTCAGAACCTTCAGGAAGGACTGAGCTTGGGATCTCCAGAGTGTTCATTCAATAGATGAGCCAACAAAATCGCACAGCTTTTAGATGCTTTTTCCAAGGCTACATGGCAAGTTAAAGACAAATATGGGACTGGTCCCCTCACTCCTAGACCAGTGAGCATCTCGGGACCTTAGAGACCTGATGGAAGCACAATATTCCTGATGAGGCCAGGTTTGGGGGTTATTGCTCCGGGCAGCATGTTCTCCCAGCATATTCTCCCAGGAAAAATCTGGGAGACCAGTGGGAGGCAGCCAGGCGTAGAGAAGCAGTAGCCCCGCCGTCACACTGTTCTGGGATCAAGAGACCTTTGGCAAGTCATTTCACCTTGGAAATGTCAGTGTTCTTATGTCTAAAAGAGGAATACTGATTTACAGAGGTGTCCATGCCTGAGCATTACCCATTTCTGCATCTTTATCCATCCTTTTAACTCTGTGTTACCCTTCCCCCCACTGCCTTGTCTAATAGTTAAAATTCTACCCACATTCCAAGACCTCACTCAGCTATTTCCACATTCAGGAAGGCTCCCCCAAGCCCTGGAAGGAAGCAACTTCTCCCATCTAAATTCCTTAATCTTTTAAGGTGTACATTCTCATGACTTTCAAGTCATGCTTTGAATTAGGCAATTGATGGAGGTGTTAACCCCTCACCCCATCCCCAGAGCATCAGCTTCTCAGGGGAGCTGCTCTGAATCATCCTTCATAGTCCCCAGCTTGGTTCCTTGTACATAGTAGGTACGCCATAAATCTTTTCTGGAGGAACTTATAAATAATGGACTGCTTGGCCACTTTCTGTTATTTCCTGGAATTGCCCACCCTGAAGCAAAAGTTAGCTTCCCACTGGAATTTCAGTTACCAGCCCTCTGCCTGGAATAAATTCTTTTCTTTGGTCTGCTGGCTTTGAATTGGCTTTGTCCACAGAATGTACTGAGTCTGTTTACTATTAAGCAGGGAAGTGCTGAGAACAGCGTTCCTGCTCCCCAGCCCCCCTGAGAGTCACAAAAGGACAGGGAGACCATACCCAGTGCCGGGCACAGTTCTGGTCCCTTTATCCCAGAAGAAAGTCAAGGAAGCTCAAAGCGAATGGGGAGAGGGAGATGGTAAAGACTGAAAGATGGAAGTGAAAGGACTACTGTTTGAGGTTTTTTTTGGCCTGGTCCCTGGAAAAGGATCGTGTCTTGGACTTCCTTATATGCCTGGAAGGGTTTTGCTCAATAAATGGTTTGTAAATGTACAAATGAGCAAGTGAATACATACATTAGCAAGTGAGTGAAAGAATGAATGATTGAATGAATGAGGGGATAAATAAATGAGTGAATGAATGAGGAAGCAGATGAATGACAGAAGGAATGGTTGAAGAAGTGAGTGCATGAGTGAGTAAATGAATCCATAAATTAATGAATGGTTAATGAAGTCCCAGAAAGGCTATGATAGCAGGCTGTCTTTGCATGAAGAGCATGGATAGTCATGCTACCCAAATCCTGGATCTAAGCCCCCCACCGTGGAACGTGGAAGGAGTCAGTGGTACAGGAGGCCCCGGTACAGATAATTAATAGTAAACTTATAACAAGTGCTTCATGAAGAGCTGAAAATTATAAGTTCAGTCAAGAAGAGTTCTGGTAATTTTTTGGATATCTGTACCTTGGGGAAGGTGGGAAGATGGAAAAGTATCTCTAGGCTCTCACTCTTTTGTTGATTCATTCAAAAAACTAAAGTGAGGACCGACCCTCAATGCCCTCCCTTGTATTTCAGGTTCCCCTTTGTCTTGTCTAGGTGAGATCAAGAATCTGTGTATCTGTCCACTCAGTTATTTGTTCACTAAGTAATCCCGTAAGTGTCCTTTAACTTTGCTTCCCTGATGTTTCTACCCAAGATCCCCCTTGGCTTCCCCACTCTCCCTCCACTTCCACCTCCCAAGGTGAACTCCTACACACCCTTCAAGACCTCATTCAATGTCACCTCCTCCCAAGCTCTTGTGGGCAGAGCACATTTCTCCCTCCCCTGCTCCCCTACAGCTGTTGCTCCTTCCCTTGGCTACAGTCCCGAACAATATGTGATTATGGATTTACGCATTCGTCTCTCTGACTAG
The DNA here is from genome assembly GCF_963455315.2 of Globicephala melas. Taxonomy (NCBI): domain Eukaryota; kingdom Metazoa; phylum Chordata; class Mammalia; order Artiodactyla; family Delphinidae; genus Globicephala; species Globicephala melas. The sequence goes on from NC_083316.1 coordinate 145,356,160, forward strand.
CTCTCAGGGAATGAGTCTTATTTCAGGGCCTCTGTCAAGGCCTGTTGCTGATGGATGTTGCCTGCATGGAGATAAGGATGGATAGACCAGGTTGTGAGTCCCTGATGGCTCCAAGGAGTGCAGGAATGCGGCCTCGCAGATGAGAAATCCGGTCCGCTCATGGGGAGAAGTGCTGCAAAGTTCTGCATAATGGCCCTGGAGCTGATGTTCCCATTCATCAGGCAGAAGCCGAGCAGTATTGGGGGGCGGGGGGAGAGAAAGAGAGAGAGAGAGAGAGAGAGATACTGTGTGTGTGTGTGTGTGTGTGTGTGTGTGAGAGAGAGAGAGAGAGAGAGAGACTGAGAGAGTCCTGAGACTTTCAGACAATTTGACTTATCTTTAAATGCTTTCCCTCCCTCCAGGTAGTGTTTTAAATAGGTCACCTTTAGGGAGTAGCTGTGATCAGTTGGGCTATCACTAGAGTAGCCGTGGGAGCAGAGCATTGGATTAATTCTTCTTATTCCAGGCCAAACTGAAAGCTTCACTGGGGCAGTTGGGGGATGGGGGGTGGCAGTGGGAGCTACAGTCAAATCAGAGAGTTAGGAATAGGGTGTGCAATGGTTAGGACCACTGGGTTAAAGTAAGAGACTTGGGTTCAAACTCCGACTCTGTGACTTCTTAGCTGAACCTCTCTGAGCCTCCGTTTCCTCCTCTCTAAGATGAGGGCAATGATGGTGTCTCCCTTATCTCCTTAGGGCTGTGGGAGGGGCCCAGGAGGTGGTGAGCACAGTGGTTCACAGAAGGTGAGATGATTCCAGCAGCTTGGGGCAGTAGTGGCTTTGCTGCTGCCTTTTGTCCCATCTCAGGGCAGGTCCCTTCCTCCTCTGTCGCTCCGTCTGCACTGTGACTGCATGATCAGTCTGCACGCTGATGGACATTGGTGGTCCTTGGTGATCTCTGTGCCTTCGAGCTGTGGCCTCTGAGTCCACCCCGTGGGCCCCAGAGCCATCATAACTATGGCCACTGAAATCCCAAGCAGTTTCTCCGGTGACTTCTGTGGGAAGCCGTCAGTTTCAGATGATGACGAAATTCCCAACGGTGAGATAGGAGAACAGGGGTCATCAGCAGGGTTAATAATAATAGTAATAGCTAACGTTGACCTGGCCTCGCTCTGTGCCAGGCGCCTTGCTCTGCCCTTTTCCTGTGTTATTTGATTAACCTCCTCCCAGCCCTGGAGAACAGACCCTACTACGGTTTCCATTTTGCAGATGAAGAAACTGAGGTTCCAAGAAGGGCAGTGCTTTGCCCAGAGTCTCACAGCGTACGGATAGCAGGACCTGGTTCCGGCTGATCCCAGAGCCTGAGCTTTTAACCTCACCAGCCTCCTCCCCTCCTGGCCTCCCCTCGAGGGAGAACGGGGTGTGTGGAGACGGGGGAGAAGGCATCCAGGGATAGACAAAGCACCTCATTAGCATATGGAACTACTGAGCCATCTGCAGGCCTTGAGCAAAATGCTTTTCACCCCATCTCCAACAGCCCCTGGATCTGTTTCCATTTAATCTGACACTCCAAAAGCCTGAATATGAAATGATTGGGGGCAGAAGGTCAATTAGCAAATTCATTAATAGGATTAAACATCTCTCCTCTGTGCTAATCATTTCTGTGAAGTAAATTCTTCTCCCTTTGTTACAGCCATCGTTGCCTGTCAGAGAAGGATGGAGCGCTTAAGTACCTCCAAGGCTGTTAGAATTTCAAACCATCAGAATCGGACACCAGAATCAGTCTGTGTTTTCACAGGGTCCAGAGAGACAAGGAGGGATCAGTGGGTGGATGAGTGGTCATCCTTACAAAGGAAACGAACGCAAGAACTTGCTGGTGTATTTGCTTTCTGCTTTCTCATTAGTTCCCTTCCCGTCCTTAGCCACACATTGGCCTAAATCTGTATTACACATATATATGTGGTATAGCAGGTACAGACACATGCTCTTTTTTTTTTTTTTTTTTTTTGTGGTACGCGGGCCTCTCACTGCTGTGGCCTCTCCCGTTGTGGAGCACAGGCTCCGGATGCGCAGGCCCAGCGGCCATGGCTCACGGACCCAGCTGCTCCGCGGCATGTGGAATCTTCCCGGACCGGGGCACGAACCCGTGTCCCCTGCATCGGCAGGCGGACTCTCAACCACTGCGCCACCAGGGAAGCCCCCAGACACATGCTCCTGATTAGACAGACCTGGATTCAAAACCTAGCTGTGCAACTTATTAGCTATGTGACCTCAGGCAGGTCCCCTTGCCTCTGTGAACTTTCGTTTCCACATCTAGAGAATTAAGATATTGATGGTAATTACCTCCAAGGTCGTTATAAGAATTAAATGCAATAAGGCATGTAAGATACTGTGGTCAGAACATAGCAAGGGTGAATTAGAGGCAAGTTACTGTTGTTTGGAGCCATGCCACTCAAAGTGTGGTCCTCACACCAGCAACCTCTGCATCACCTGGGAGCTTATTAGGAATGCAGAGTCTCAGGCCCCTACTGAATCTTGCATTTTTAACAAGATCTCCTGGTGGCTTGGATGCCCACTGCAGTTGGAGAAACATTGACTTAGAGCACAGAGTATAGTGCGCATGTGTGTGTATATATTGATATATATGTATATATGTAATTATAGGATTATATATCAAACTGGCAGGGACCTTTGAAGCCTTCTGGTTTAAGTATCATTTTAGGATAACCAAACAAGTCCAGAGAAGGTGAGCGGTCTGCCCACAGTCACACAGCTTGAGCGTCAGCCCTGCGATCTGAACCCCAGGCTTCCCCAGCACTGCTTGTTTTTATATGAATTGCCAGGAAGTCAGATTTCCCCAGATCGGCGTTTCTGCAGTTGATCCTTTTTTCTTTTTTTTCCTTAAATGAAACAGAAGGGTGGGACCACGTATGCCCATTAAGTTTTCATTTGCTAATTTAAAATGTTATTCCAGCCAGGTGAGATCCTGAACCTTGCTTCTACCAGCCATCACCTTAGCTTTACCTCCAAGATCTATGCTACCTGAAGGTGTGGCAAGGGGACATTCTAGGTCTTCATCTAGTTGGCTTCCAAGACTGTAGGCCAGGACAGGGTGCAGGACAGACTGGTGTGAACTACTGACATCTCTCCACAAGGGTTTTCATTGACAATGCTCAGTGTGGCAGAGTAGGCTGGCCGCCTGGATTCTGAGCAAAAGCCTTTGTGTGGGATTTGAAGCCAGAAGACTTGACAGAAGTTAATAGGAATCTAATGGACAAAGGAAGGGCCTGAAGCGTGAAAGTCAAATGCCTTTTCCAGGGGGCCTAGTAGGATGTCTCTGTTGGAAAACAAACGAACCATCCTAGTTATGGTAGGAAGCTTTCTGCACTAAGCAATTAGTCAGGACTCCTCCAGGGTAAATAGGCTTGTATAGGGTAGAAATTGGAGAGATGGGGAAGCATTGCTTGAAGAGGAGGAATTCTAACTTTTGAAGGCCTGCCCTGTCCCAGAGCCTTCTGCGTGCCTAATCTTCCTTCATTTCTGTAGTAGTCCCATGATGGATGTTTTGTTATCCTCATTTTGCAAATTGGGAAACTGAGGCTCAGGGAGGTTTTGTGATCATCCAGTATTAGAGAGCAAGGATTTGAAGCATGTCTGATTCCAAGTTACCTCCTCCGGCCTGAGGGCACATCCAGGGCAAGCAGGCCTCTGACCCCCAAGAAGAAGTTGAACAACTGTGGCTGCTCCCGAGCTTTTAGAGACAGGAAATGACAGCCACTGGCCTCCTCACCCATCTGACCTTGGAACCAGAAGAAGAGGAGGGCTCGGCTGGCGGCCAGGAGTGGGCTCTGGAGGCCACAGGGCGCCCAGCTGCCTTTGGGAAGCCAGTGCATTAGCATTCATGTGATGGAGGCTGCACTTTCTCTCCATCCCTGGGACTCCTCCTTGTAAGACTCTCCCAGACGGTCAAATGGTCAAATTGCACAATCAGCAGGGTCCCTTAGAGAGTCTTCCCGGCTCTCTTCCTTCCCTTTCTTAGTGCTGACACTGGGCTCGATTAGACTCTTAAGCCCTAAAGGCCCAAAGGCTAAAAGACTGTGTCCCCACCACCAACTGCCTCACCATTTGCTACTTAGATAATTCGAAACAGAAACAGTAAGATAAGTCTAAAGAAATGAAATAAAATTCAGATTTTTCCCATGATAACTTTTTGGATCATTTTTTGAAATATACTTTCAAAACAGGTTTTTTCACAAGTTTTGATGCCTCTACTTTGCTGGTGCTTTAAGCATCTCTTGAATGTGCCTGTTGGGTACGTCAGCCTCAGAGTTGGAACCAGACAGGAAAAAGAAAAAACTCATCTGTGTTGAGCACCTACTGTGTGCCAGGCACTCTGCAAGGTGTTGACAAATATAACAATATTTTTAAAGCTTTTATAAGAAGAACAGTAGTAAAAAGAAATGACGTGTGTAACACTTTGTACCAAGTACTATTCCAAGTACTTTTGATACATTAAACTAATTTAACACTCACAGCAATCCTATGGGGTATATACTATAATTATCCCCATCTAGCAAGTGAACTCTCCTACTATGAGAGGTAGGCATTCATCCCGCCATTTTATAGATGAGAAAACTGAGACTTGGCAGGAAGTGACTTGTCTAAGTCCCTCCAGGTGGCTGGTAGAAGAACCAGGATTCACACCAGCTCTGACTGACTCCAAATACAGCCCCACTCATTTCCTAGAAGCACCCTGCTTATTTGATATGTCCCCAGGGTGCACTATAAGGATGGGTGGGAAGGCCTGGGACTAGAGACTGAGTATTGAATCCTGTCCTAACTTTTTCAGGGGCACCCTTCACTCCCCGCTGCCTATTGCATGTGTCCCTGCCTTGTGCTACCATCCTGGGTCTTCCTGACCTGCCTGAGCCACCCCTCTGCACATTGGTCCACATCGTGCAGCCTGTCCGGGAGCCACGTCAGGCTCCCACCTACTTCCCCTGAAGGAGAAGCTGCCAGAAGGAGATAAGAGTGATGTAGGACACTGCCTTTGCCCTCAAGGAGCTTCACACCGGGACAATAATAATAATATTAACCCAAATCTATAGAGCTCCGACTACGTGCCAGACACTTCAGCAGCTTGGTTTTTGTGTAAATCTTATAGCATCATGAGGAAGTCAGCACTGTTACTTGACCCTTTACAGATGAGGAAACTGAAGGACTGAGGCATGAGGAAGGCAATGTCCGATGTCTCATCTCTCATAAGTGGCCAAGCCAGGATGTGAACCCAGAGGGTTTGATTCCAGCGCCCGCATGCTTGTGTTATGCTGTGGGGCTTCCGGGGAGGGAAAGAGCATCTGCTCCTGAGGGGCAGGGCTGGAGAGTGAGAGAGGAAGGCCGAAAGAGGTGGCGTTTGAGGTTGATAACAGAGCTAGGGCTTGGCCCAGGCAGGAATGTAGGTGGTGAAGTTCTAGGCGGAAGGAATAGCGTGAGAACGTCAGTGAAGCAGACAGCAAGAAAGGAGAAGGAATAAACAATGACAGTGATGCTTGGCACGTTTGTGACTTGGAGGATGTCACTGGAAAGGCTGTTGTGAGAAAAGGGAGGGAAGAGAATGGAGGCAGAGACCGGAGTCAGGCTGTCCACCTTTATTGAGGTGGAGAAAAGGGTCCTGGCAGGTGATAGAGAGCAAGGACGAGCACAGGACAAAGGAAGTGGGGATCAGGACTGTCCCTTCTCACCCTACCCTGTTCCCCAAAAGCCTCCCAGGGATCACTTCCGCCCGCCTTCGCTCCCCCCACCCTCCCAATGCACTCACTGTTTGTCCTGCATGATTTAGCAGTTGATCGCCTTGAATTGCTCTATAATCACTCCCTGTAAACATGCATCACTCTCCAGTAAGAGTACATTTTCCTCAACAACCGACCGGAACTTTTCTTTCTGCCCTTCTGAGCTCCTCCGAGAAGCTCGACACAGTTCTGAGCCCACGAGTGGTACTTGGTGACTTGAACTGACATTTCACAGAGATGCAGGAGGACGTGGGATTCCCTAATTGGGATCAGTGTGGCCAAGAAACTTGGACATAACTCTGACACCACCCCCTGTGCCTATCCACAGTATCTGAACGTCAAAGACTGTGGTTTAGTGCAAAAACATAGAGCATTGGGGGCCATTCCATAACTGCTTACTTAGAGTTGATGGAGGAAAGAACAGGTGTGGGGTGTTGAGTAAAACAGAACCAGAGGCCAGTCTAACTCCCCTTATGAGCTGTGTGGTTGAAGAAAATTGCTTAACCCATCTCTGCATGTCAGTTTCTTCATCTGTTAAATAATAACTATCATGATATCAACTCATTGGATTGTCATGGGGATTAAGTGAGACAATGTGCATGTATGTGGCAAACTGTAAGGCAATGTATAAATGTGGGTATCGATATGTAGATGGTGATAATGGTCACCGTGGTAGTAATGATCTTGATGATGGTGGTGGTGATGATGGTGGTGGTGTCGGTGTTGGTGGTGGCAATGATGATAGTCATAAGGGACGATGCTATAAGTGGTAGTGATAATGTTGATGATGGCAGAAGTGTTGGTGACCGATGATATTGGTGACTGGTGGTATTAATGGAAGTAGTGGTACTGATGATAGGTGGTATTTATGGTGATGCTGGAGCATGATGATCTTAATGGTGATAATGATGATTAGAGTAGGGATAATGAGGATAGGGTATGAGTAGTGGGATTAGTGGTGTTAGTGGTGTTAGTGATAGGAGTGCTCTCGTGGTAGTGTGGTGAGGGGTGGTATTAGTGGTGGTGGTGATAATGGCAGGGGGGATGTTGGCGATGGTGGTGGTAGTGTGTTGAGGGATGGTATTAGTGGTGGTGGTGATAATGGCAGGGGGGATGTTGGCGATGGTGGTGGTAGTGTGTTGAGGGATGGTATTAGTGGTGGTGGTGATAATGGCAGGGGGGATGTTGGCGATGGTGGTGGTGGTGATATAGTGGTGTGAGTAGTAGTGTTGGTGACAGGATGATGGTGGTACTGGTGGTAGTAATTTAACGGTGCTGATGGAGGTAGTAGCACAGGTGGATTTGAGGCTGTCATTCCCTTTGTCCAAACTATCTTCCTTGACTAGACTGCACAGAAAGATTTCTAACCCCCAGAATTTGAATTCCCCCAGATATATTTGTTAACAATAGGAATGAATAAGACAATTCAGCCCATGCCTCTACACTTCTACTCTTATTCGTGGTTGGTACTTTCAGAATGCTTTTCATATAAGCTGCCTTCTCGACACTTGCCTTCCCAGCATGGAGCACATTGCCATGCCTGGTACATAGTCAGTCTTTGATAAATATTTGTGGAAGGCAAGAATAAAATTGCAGGATGGGGCTGTGCTCTTAGATGAACTCATCGGTTAAATGTCCCATCTCCAAAGGTATGTGGGGTGATCAGGCAGCTCCCCAGAACACCAGAATGTACCTGCACTCACGCCAGGACCAGGGTGGTTACTGCAGCAGCCCTTCTTACCTGGCAAGCTGGGAAGACTGCCCGGGGGCGGGGGGAGCCCTGGAGGTCAGCCTGGCCCAACCACGTTCTGCCCTGATTCTGCACTGACTTCTGAAGACAAGCAACAGTGGAGAAAATGGCATCTCCCACCAGCTGCTTCTGAAGGGTCCATGCTTCCTCCTCAGCGCCCGTTTTTTGTGTAGTAAGAAGGAGAGGCACATTCTGCTTCTAGAAAAGTTCTTCTTGGCAGCAATCCCTCCCCCCACCCCCGGAGGGAGGGATTATGGAAGTGGCTTCAAGTCCAGTATCTCCATAGCCCACCTTTTACCCTGGGCAAGTTAGAGTCACCTGTAGGGTCTCTGCTCATCTTGGAAAAGGAATAATCACATGCCGACCTTGTAGGGTTCTTGTGGCTTTTAGGTATATGGCACATAGTAAGGGCTCAATGCATGGTAATGGTTCTTAATATTGGTAGCATTGATTATTCCTGTCACTAATGGAGCGATTAATATAATAGGTGATGAATAACGATAGACCAGAGATTTTGTGTGTCCCTCTTTGGTGGAACCTTTATGGCTTGCATTCACCTTGAATCCTCTGGTCCTGGAACTCTGAGCCTGAGGGGGTCCCCTGAATGGATCACATATTGTTGGTGGGGTTGTTTAGAAAAATGAGGATAACCTGTCAGCACTGGGGACCGGGTACTATTCTGTCAAATAAGGAATTCAATTTGAAGACCAAATAGTCTTAGATTTAAATCCCAGGCTTACCTCTTATTGGCTGTGTGACTCGAGGTAAGTTACTAGGTGAACCTTAGTTTCTTTGTGTGTCCATTGAGGTTTATAATACCGACCACATCAGCTCCTTAGAAGAGTATGAAAAATCAAGTGTAAATGGAGCTAAGGATGAGGATTTGTCTCCCAGGCAGCTCAGGACAGGAGGTAATGGAAAGACCAAAGTGGTTTTGGGATTAGAGCTGCCTGCAGCCTTATCTGTTATGGAGTTGATTTATTGTCCCCTAAAACCCTGGAACAGAATCAAGAAGGGGATGAAGGGAGGGAGTGGGGTCATAAGAGTATGGAAGAGAATGTAAACATGTAGAGTGCAGGTATCAATAATAGGCTGCCTACCCATAGCAAGCACTCGATGCAGAGAGAATTCATTCACTGTTGGCATTTTTACTGTTGCGACTGTTATTGTTGTTCAAAGTTGTGTATGAGAATCCAGGTAGAAAGGAGAACTCAAGCGAAGACACCGAGTGAGGGGACAGAGTGATGGACAGAAGCTAGGCTGAATCTATTCAAGGTTACAAAGCACCGAGCGCCATCTGGAAAGGATGGAAACTGAGGCAGGCTCCCGCCCTTCCACAGACGTCTCATATCACCCAGTGACTCTTTAAAGGGTGTTTGGTGCACGTGCATTTGTATAGAGAGAGGTAAAGGGTGCTACCTTGAATGGGACATCGGACACCGGGCTGGGGACGTCCCCTAAATTATCTCATTTAATTGTCACACAATCCTTTGAGGTAGATACTGTTACTATTTCTATTTTAGAAGTGTGAAAACTGAAGCTCAGAGAGAACTGACTTGCCCAAGGCCGAAGGCCAAAGTGCAGGGACGGCGTTGAACCCAGGCCCATCTGTCCCTTAGGTCTCTGTAGTGCCATCGCTCAGAGACTTTACACCTACTACCTGGCATTAGCTCCATCTGACACTTGAGGAGGTTGAGGCTCAGGAAAGCTGCTTCTGTGGGAGCTCAAATCGACGCAAGACTAATCCCAGTTCTCCTGGCTGCGAGCTCTGTGATCTCTCCCTGGTAGCTCGCACATCATTGGAACTGACAACATAAAAGTCTCCCATCCCTTCTCTCCTTCTCTTACTGCCTTTCTTGGCCTTCTTCCAAAACTTTGGAACAGCAGTAAACTAGCTCAAGAGACAGAAAGGCTGTCGGAAGCTCAAATCCGAAACCAATTTGGTCTTCACACAACTTCCATCTGAGCTGCCTGGGAGACAAGCCCTTCTCCCGCCACCGTTGCTCTCATGTCAGTGGGCAGCAGTCAGATGAAAAGACTGACATATATTGTTCCTCTTAATCCAGACCCCACTGAATGCACAGAGCGTTCCATGTAATGGTGAAATGCACACACTTAACAGCCAGGCACTTCTTGTCTAGAACCTGGCTCTGTCTCTCTTGAGCTGTGTGATCTTGGGTAAGTCATCTACTCTCTCTGAACCTCAGATCTGTCTTCTGTAAAATAGAGCTAATAGCTCCCTCCAAGGTTGTTGTAAGGATTAATTGAAAAGGTGTACATAAGACACCTGCCTCGTAATAGGCACTCATTTGAGGGTTAATAGTGGTTTTAGTTGTTATGGTTTGACCCAGTGAGTTCTGGGCTATAGACTTCATAAATATAGGCTTCTCTGCAACCACAATCTTAGTCCCTAGCACAAGTATGATGGTTCCTGGTATGTGCTATCATTCCCTTATCTATTACCCATGGCAGAAATTGATCATCCATCATAGTACTTTTTCCTTCTGAGCCAGAATGTGACTCAGAATCCTTCTTAACACAGCATTCCAAGCAGTCACTACCAATTGATGACAGTTGACATGGAGATAGTTGAAATTTATTTGCATCGCAGTTCTGATCAAGTTCACATTCTCTGCTCCCTCTGTACAGCCCAGGCTATCTCTCTGCTCTGTCTCCATTCTGCTCCTGTGAGTGCATTTCTGTGCGTGTGTGTGTGTGTGTGTGTGTGCACGCGCGCGTGCATTTAAACTCTTCTTCCAGGCTGAAAGACCATTCCAGTCATTTGTGTGTTGCTGTATATGTACAAATCTCTATACTTTCAGAATCCCATTGGCCATGTCATGCCTGTGGCTTGGGATCTGCAAGTAACATCAGCTCGTATCTGGGAAGGATGGCAGGTGGGAATCAAGTTAGAACTTGGGAAAGCAAATCCATGCACAGCACGCACCATCAGCCGAATGACACAAGAGATGGTGGTTGGGTACGAATTTGAAGTTTCAGAAGATTTAACACTCCATTGGCTGATGACTGTATTCTCAGGGATGCAGGCCTAGAATAGAAAAATGTATCCTTTAGGGTAATGCTAGCTGCTATAACAAATAGACCCCGATATTTCAATGGCTTAACACAGACTTTTATTTACCATTCATATAGCTGTTCAATGTGGGTGTTCCTGGTGAGCTAGTAGCTTTCTTCCACATGGTCACTCAGGGATCCAGCTTCCTTCTGTCTTGTCACTCCACCAACCCTAGGGCCTCCTTTACATCCTAGGTGAAGTGGGTAGAGATAACACACTGCTTCTTAACCACTGTGACCCAGCCATGACAGACATCACTTATACACAGATTTCACCGGGGGAGTTTGCACCTAACCCCAGCCAGATGTGGTGGGGAGGTGGGGTAGGGGAAGGAGGCAGAAAATGCGGTCGCTGGTTGGCTCCACAGCAAGTTTATACTCTTGGGGAAGCTGAGATGGAGGTAGTGTGAAGATCACAGTCAGGCCTGCCACAGACAGCAGTTCAGGGATGGGCACCCAATCAGCTGGGTAAGGGTCCTACCTGGGGAAGGAGTCTGAGTCCAGATGCTGTTGGGTCCTCTTTAGCATAAAAAAGGGCAGATCACCTGTGTGATCCTAGGGTCAACTGTCTCCCTCCTGGGGAAGGGATGCAGCAAACAGTCAGAGTCTGATGCTATTAAACCTTCTAGTGGTTCAGCTAGCACCCCAGCTGATTCCAGGTTCATCAGGAAACTTTATTATTATTATAACACGCCTTCCCAGGCAGCTCTGCCTCTAGGGAGAGACGGCACAGGTCACGACAGCTTCAGCAGTCCTGCTTTGCACGGCAGTTCCTTTTCTCAGTGTGGTTTATATTTTGGTCTCATGATCTGGGTTAATGGGAGTGTTCTCCTGACAGATGGGTCCCTTCTGGGCGTGCCAGCGAAAGCAGGTTTCCGAACCTCCAAGGCTGGGGGCCAGGGGCTGGGGAGTTCACCAAAGTAAATGCCACCTTGTGAGGTCTCTGGGAAGCAGCCAGCAGCCTCTCCTGGGCACCACTCCTGCCTCATCACGAGGCATCTTTCGCTGGCCCGTGAGCACATGAGAGCCACATTCACAGCCCCGTCGGCCTGGGTCTGTTTCCAGCTGCACGTGGGACATTCTGGCAGCTTCTCCCTGATCTCTGTATGGAAGGAGACAGGAAGGAGAGGAGATGAGAGAAAAAAAAAAAAATTAAAAAAACATGCTTCGTTTTCCCTCCAAAGCATACCTTGTGAGCCCCATCTGTACAGGATTTGGAACAAAGGAATCCCGGTGCTTTGATTATCGTGTCTGCAGTGGTTGTTGAAACGAGCCTGACACCGGTGCCTCAGAAGGAATTATAATTACATCAGAAGACCTGAGGCAACCGAATAAACTGATTAGTTGCTTGCTCCTAGTCGATAGATTTTTTTCTCCCCCTCCGGGTCATAAATAGGGCCGTGGGAGATGGTGGAAGCTTGCTGGGTGGCAGTAGTCAAGAGATGGGGCTGTGTACATCCAGGAAGCCAAACCAAGTGATACTGACAGGTGCCCCTGTCAGACTGACAGGCGCCCACCTGCTCCCGCACAGGAGGTCTCCCCCCGGGCCAGGAACTGCGCTCAGAGGAAGGGAGTCGGGCTGTGGCGAGCCTCCTCGGAGCAGGCTGATGGTGATTGGATTGCTAGGCAATGCTCTGGGAAGCCCTCCCCCAGGAAAGCTGACGCCTTCTGCCAGGCATAATTATTGCATGGATAATTACACGATTCAGAGCCTGCTGGAGAATCCTGGGCTGGTGCCAGAGCAGAGAGGCAGGGTTTTGGGACTGTGACCGATCGCTGCTTCTCAGGGCCGAGTTTTAAAGAAGAGGGTCCTCTTTTTGGCCTCCTGAGAATCCCAGCTGGCAGGGCTAGGACTTGGCATGCCGGGAATCATCCTTCGGACGTCTCCTGCCACTCATCACGCCCCACACTGAGCTCCACTCCTCTTACCCCGATCTGCTGCTCAGCCGTATTCTCTTCTCGGACAACAACACCCCATCCTCCCAGACCAGACCCCCACCTGCCACCCTCATGACAACCACCCCTATAGGATGCCACTGTGCCCTTCCCCTAGTTCCTCAAACGTGACCTTGCGCTGCCTGAAAATGTAAGTGTGGAATGGAAGGATGGAAGGGTGAATGCTCCTGGCTCTGAAGCTGGACTCTGGTTTGAATCTTGACTCCATCACCTGCTAGCTGGGTGACCTTGGGCAAGTCACTTGACCCCACTGTTCTTCTTTCTTCCCATCTACAATGTACAGATAATAGTAACAAAAGAACCTACCCCGTGGGATTGTTGGGAGGATTCAATGAAATAATTCATGTAAAGCACTCAACCGAATTAGTACACAGTAGCTCTTTTATCGAAGGTTTGCTGCAGGTCCCGAGGTGGATACTCACAAAACGGCAAATCGAAAAAGAAAAAACAGGTTTGAACTGGTCCACCTTTTCATTTTAGAGGGAGAAACTGAGGTCCTGAGAGGAGAAGGGCCCTACCCCTCTCCACCCCAGAAGCCTGACTCCTGAACCCCAGCCTGGAGCTCTCTCTTCCGAGGCCCAGCCCGCCAAGTGTGGAGTCGGACGGCTTCCCTCTAGATGGTCACGTGCTCTGAGTTCTCCAAGGGCTCACCAGGCATGAGAGGGCTGTCACTCCTACAAAACCCCTGCCTCTGAGAAGTGGGTTGGGGCCGGGGAGGAAAAACATGCAACTTGGTTTTGTTCCAGATTGAATGAAATGAGGGGGCAGGTGCCAGGCCTGGGGAACTTTGTCTGAGACATTATAGTCTTAGTGAGGCCCTGGGCTCAGTCTGAGGTGACCCATTTACTGGGTCCCTGCTGTGTGCCTGGGCTTGGGAAACGGCTGCATCCGTGGGCCTGTCCCTGTCTCTGGTCTCTGAGGGGCTGAGCCCACACTTTGCCAACTGCCTGGGTCCTAACCCGGCTCCGGCACTTACCAGTTGGATGTCCTTGGGCAAGTGGCTTAACCTCCCTGAGCCTGTTTTTGCTCTTCTGTGAAATGGGGGATTCAAATACCCCATAGGGGTGTTGTGAGGATAAAGCCCGCAGGTGGTGCCTGAGACTTAACAAAGTCTAACGAGGGAATAACCAAGCGCTCCAGTGTCTGGAGTGTGCCCTTCTTGGCATGCCATCAACGTGCATTCCCTTCCTGGAATGCGGAGGAAGGAAGACCTCCGTGAAAACCCTACATAGATCTTTGCCGATCGGCAGTTTTTCCTTGAGTTAATTTGGGAGCCTTGACCTTTCCTGCCATGTGTCTCTGACTCAGACTGCAGTATCGCAGTGCCAGCCAAACGTGGTGACAAGCCCCTTTCCTAGGCAACTAAGCAGAGGCAGGAGTGCTCTGAATGCTTCTCCTGGGGTGGAGGGAGCCGTCTGACTCCCCAGGGTCCGCCTGGTGAAGGGAGTAATTCCAGTCATCGTGTCTGACGTCCCCCTCAACAAGGGGTGAAGGTTAGTTTCTGTCCCATGTTCAGAAGCCTCACCCCTGCACAGCCTCATCTCTGCCAATCCCCAGGGGAACGGGGCCACAGCCCAGAAATGCCAGAGCTGACCAGGCTGCTCTCCTGGGGTGACTCTGTACTCCACGCAATTCCGTCTCACAACCACCCTTGGAATTTCTCCCAGGCGCCAGGCCCCGGCTCAGCCCTGCCGAGTCTCCCAGTACTAGCGCCCACGATCTGCCCTGGATCATCAGGCACTTTCTCCTGCAGCTGGGTTCAAAACCCGGCTCTTCCACCTTCCAGCTGTGTGACCTTGCGGAGCTCATGTCACATTCTTGGGACCCAGTTTCCTCTTTTGTAAAAGTCAGTTGTGACTATGAAGCTGGTACCAAGTCTGCAGTGCTTAGCACAGGGCCTGGCCCACAGCACACTCTCAATAAAAGTCAGTTGTTTTTTTTTTGGGTCGTCATCAACTCTACACGGTAGCCCATTTCTGAAGGGAGGTCCATGCAGTCGAGGGACACGGTCTGGGTCGGGGGGTGGGTGTGGAGAGATTCATTCATTCTCCTGCATATCGAGTGTGTGCTGCACCCAGATCATGCCCCTCCAATTGGAGATCTGTCCTTCTGGGCCTTGCACATTTGCTGGAATTGGAGAGTCACCAGTGAAACCCAGGTAGTGACATGTGGGAGGGGAAGACTGAGACAGTGTCAGCTGCTTTCATCCCATCCTCACTGTTTGGGACACCTCCGCCCATCCTCGCACCCACACCCTTCATCTGACTACCTACTTCCTATCCTCTGGGGCTTGGTATAGGCATCACCTCCTCCAGGAAGCCTTCCCGTGTCTCTCCTCCATCCCAAAGCGGGCTTAGGTGACCCTTCTCCAGGCTCCAGGACACCATTGCTCACCAGGAGCCCAGTATGAAGCTCCAGGCCATGAAGCCTAAAGGTCTGAGTTCAAGGTGTCTTCAACTTACAGTGCCTGACATATGGCAGGAGGTAAATAAAGCGACGTGTTCACTTAGTTATTTGCTAATATTCTGTCCTGTTACAAAGGAGATTTGAGGCAACTGAATGAATGAATGTTTGCAGAGCTGAATTAAACTGAGGAGGCAGGGGTGCTGGCCTAGGAAAAACCACATGGGCATGGCATCAGGAAGACCTGGGGGAAAATTCTGATCGTGGCCCTGTGGCTTCTGTAGTCCTTTGGAAAAGTCATTTTCCTCCTTAGAACCTCAGTGAGCTCATAACCCATGAAGTGGGGCTATGAAGGTTCTGAGGACTCAGCGTAAGGCCACACGCCAAACTCAGCAGCTCAGAGCTGACGCAGAGCCAGGCATATGAGTTTGGCCTTTCAAACTATTCAGGAATGACCCGAAGACCCACAGCAGGTGGTCACTAGTTATTTTGCAAAGGTACACACTTGAAGGGTGCTCCTTGGAGGCCTGAAGGTGAGGGAGGGTCACTGAGCTGGAGGTTTGCACACGTGCTTACACGCTCACATACCCTCCCCCAGCATGCACATCTTAAGACAACTTCATTTTCTTCTGTCTGTCTTTGGGTTCCTGGTAACAGTGAAAGCATTAAATAAATAAATAAAACACGTTTGTTTTGAGAATAATGATGTAATCTAATGCCACACAGTATTTGTTTGGGGGGCAAAATTTATTTTAATAGTTTCAAAAATGATTATCGCCCTGTATTTATAGAAACACAGTGGTTCTAAAGGGGTCATTTTACTTTTGTTATCTTTCACTGCACATCAGGGAGAGGGCATGCTGCAGTGGTATTTGTGAGCTGGAGGATTTGGGAAGGCTTCCGGAGCTCACCTTGGAGTTTTAAGGATTGACTGCATGAGAAATTCTGCCCAAGGCCTGCCCTCGGGGGGAACCTGTGTCTCAGCAGCCAATCCCACCCAGGCTGCTCTGACTCAGCCTCCCAGCTGCTCTGGAACCAGAGGCCGCAGTGGCTCCCTGGCAACCCCTCACCCCCTATCACCCCGCTACCTGGCCCTTCACCTCTCCCAGTACCCTGCTGCAGTCGGCAGGCCCTTTTTTCAGGAGTGAGCTACAAGTGGTCTCTGGGTAGCTGGATAGCTGTTTCGAAGGCCTGTTAGACCTTCCCAGCACCATATGGGCTTGTGCAAAGAGCTGCAGGCCAGCCTTCAGTTCCACCGTGGCATTTGCTAGCTGGATGGCCTTCCTTATCTGTAGAATGGGCCATCCTGCACAGCTGGCATGAGGAATTCATGAGAAGTGTTATCTCTAGTGCCTGGGGCACAGCAGGAGTTCAGAAAATGTAGTCGGTCTTCCTAAGGAATCTGCAAGATAGTTGGAAACGCATGTCCAAGGGCGTAATGTTGCTGATGCGGCAAGAGCCAGGCTTATTTGGAGAGCGGAGGCCTTTGTGGCATGTCAGAGTAAATCGGGCCCCTTACCCTCTATTCCCCCCTCTCTCTGCCTATTGGCAGGAAATCTGCTACTCATTCTGGGACCTCAAGATGTCACAGGGCCATGGACACCCGGTCAGAGAAATCCAAGGGTCTAAAAGGACTTGAGGTTATTTTTCACTTGGAAAGGAGGAGACGTCGTGCAGGGTTGTGTGCTGATACCGCCTCTGAATGCACATGCATGCGGGGAATGTCATTCCAGACAGGGTGATGCTCTGAATTTGAGAATGGAACCCACTGGCCTCCCTTCAACAATTCAGCAGAGCTAGCAGTTATTGAATAGGAGACAATTGTTAGCCTCAAAGATGGGCCCATGGCCCATTTGCAGAATGAGGGGTGAGTGGGCGTCCCATCTGCATTAGTCAGGACCTTTTCAATTCCAAACAACAGAAAGCCAACTCTTACTCTTTAAGAAAAAAATAAGGACTTGCTGGTTCATGTAATAAGAAGGCCAGGGTAGGGTAAACTTCAGTCACAGCTGAATCCAGGTACTCAAAGACAGTGTCAACAGGAGTCTGTGGATTTCCATTTCTCAGGTCTGCTCTCCTTTCTTTTGGCTTCATTCTCAAGAGAGCTCTAGCTTTGGGGTTCTGAGAGCAGCCACCAGCAGCCCCAGACTCACCATCTGCCAGCTTAGCAACCCCACTGGGAAAGAGCTTCTCCTCAGTAGTTCCAGGAAAATCCCAGGGCTGGCTCTCATTGGCCTACATTGGCCACACACTGCACTCTGATTGGCCAGGATCTAGGAGGAAGGACAATTCTGCCTTAACAACCAAGTGGACTGTACTTGGAGGAGGAGTGGGAAAACCCAGGAGCTCATCCTAGAAGAAGAGGAATGGCCGCTGGGCTGGTGGAAGCAAAAGATGTTGCTGCCTTGTTAAAGGATGCAAGGTTTCTGCCAAGGACTAATCTCACCCCAAGGCACTACTCACTCTAACCTCCAGCCTGAATAATCATAAATCATTCTCTCTTGCATTTGCTGGACACCTGCTTCATGTTAGGCACTGTGATTACTGTTGAACATTCATCTTCTTAGGAGCTTCTGAGATTGGTTCTGTTATCATTATTCCCATTTGACAGATGGCAAACCATAAACTTACAGGGTAGAATACCAAAGTTGCCCAGGGTTAGAGCTTATAAATGGCAGAGTTGGGATTTGAACCCACATTAGATAGTCTGACTGCAGAGTGCAGACTCTTAGTCACCAGGGCATAGAGTCTTCCCCCAAATTACCTCACAGCTCTCCCCTTCTATGCCTTTGTTCTTGTTGATCTCTAGACTTTAAATGCCTTCCTTTCCTTCCCATCCTTACTCCCTTGCCAAGCCTATCTTTTTTTTTTAAGTCTATATTTTTTAAAATTATTTATTTATTTATTTTCTTTATTTTTTTGGCTGCGTTGGGTCTTCGTTGTGGCACTCGGGCTTCTCACTAGTTGTGGCGTGCAGACTTCAGAGCACGTGGGCTCTGTAGTTTGCGGCACGCAGGCTCTCTCATTGAGGTGCACGAGCTCAGTAGTTGTGGCGCACCAGCTTAGTTGCCCCACGGCATGTGGGATCTTCGTTTCCCGACCAGGGATCTAATCCGCCTCCCCTGCATTGGAAGGCGGATTCTTTACTACTGGACCACCAGGGAATTCCCGCCAAACCGATCCTTGAATATTGTCTCATCTGAATAGTTTTCTTCGGGATTAATGCTTTCTACGGCACCGTGGTCACCAGCCCATTGCAGAATGCTGTGGGTGTATTTATTTCTCCTGGATGGCCAGTTCTTGGCAAGCAGGGACCGTATCTCTCATTTACCATTCCAGCACCTAGTACAGTGCCCGGCACATGTAGGTGCTCGTTGCTCATGAGATATGGGTTGATTGTTTAGATGGCAACATAAATAGAATCAAAGCACAGATGGTTGCCAGGACTCCAGGATAGGAGTATTATTGGTGGTGATGATCTCACAACTATGAGTATTATGTTAATGATAGCATATGTGTCAGGTACTACATTAGGGGCTTTGCAAACTGCTCCTTTTAATCCTCCCAACAATGCTGCTCTTCTCATTTTGTAGGTGAGGAAATTGGGGCTCAAGTTGAGGAAATGACTTGCCCAAAGAATAGCATATGGTGTAGCTGGGTTTCAAGGACAAGGATGGGGCTGCCTGACGCTTTCATACCCTCTGCCTCTCGTACCTAGACAGCTGCCCACAAGATTGGCCCTTCAACAGTTCTTGGCATCCCAGGATCTATTGAACACTTTCCCTATGTTTGGAAAATTCCTGACATTAGAAATTCTCCCTCCCCAAGGTGGGAACTCACACTCAGACTTTCCGCTGCCCTTGCATCTAGGGCTAAGATAGCAGAGGGACCCACATGAGGCTTTATTTGGAAGAGGTTCACCTAAGGAAGTATGGACTCCATTTTTGGCGAGGGTGGCAGCAGAGGCAAACAGCTTTGTAGAGGCAGTGGTGGGGATGTTCTGGTGTCCAGTTCCTAGTGTGGCCACAGTGCCTATACCAAGCAATGGGAATGTGGGTGGCGTCTCTCCTAGAGAGGGCTTGAACACTGTTCCAGGTAGGGTGGCTTCCAAACCTAACACCTTGACCCTCTTGGAGATTCTCTGAATTCCCAAATATCTTCTAATAACTTCTTTCTCTGTGTAAACCAACTAGAGTGGATACTGTAGTTTGCAACCAAGAGCCTAACCTGATAGGTGCATCCTCGTAGGACAGAGTGTGTGGGTTTAAGACTTGACCCTGTGTGAAGGCAGCATGAGCCCTAGACGATCTGTAGAACCAGGCGAGGACAAGGCAGTATCTGTAGAAAATTAAAGAGGGGAATTGTTATGCTGATGGGTCTTCGGAAGCTTTTGCCTTCTACCTTAGTCCTTTCAAGCTTTTGTGCACACAGATCCCCTGGGAGTGTTGTTAAAATGCAAATTCTGATTCTGGAGGTCTGGGCGGGGACCTAGAATCCTGTGCTCCCAATGCCTAGCTACCCTGGGTTTTGTTGAAGCTGGTAGTCTGAGGATCACCAGTGAGGTGGTGAGGTTCAGGTGGCCTCAGGCAAAACTTTGCGCATTACATAAATACCGACTTCAGTTTCATGAAGTAATGAGATCAAGTCCTCCTCTGGCAAGTCCACCACTAACAATTATTCCTGTCTTTGGTAATATCAGTTCTATGGCACTGGGAGTTTCAGATCTCGTAATTAGCATGCTTTGTTATACCATTCCTGCTCCTAATGAGGACATTTTAATAATTTGCTTTGTTGAAGAAACAGGATAGGTTCCTTTACCCCACAGTGCAGCACGAGAGGAATGTGGTTTGCTATTTTTACCTCTGACTCAATCGAGGGCAGGCCAAAATGTGTGAGGCACTGCAGGAGCCCCAGTACCCCAACCCAGGGGGAACAGGCCCTTGAAGCAGCCACACGGCCTCTGAAATCATCAAGTCCTGGCCCCACATCTTTCCAGACCCAGCTCACACTATTTCCAATGGTCACCTGGCCTCAGGCCACTCTCAACTCCCTAAGCAGGACAGCCCTTTCTCTCTGCCAAGCCTGCGCATAGGCAATTCCCGAACCTGGAACGTCATCACCACTGCCATTCTTATCCATCTGGCCAACTCCTCCATGATCTTCAAAACCCAGTTCCTGGGTCACCTCCTCTAGGAAGTCTTCCTTGACCTTCCTTCTTTCTAGCCCTTAGACTGACCTAAATCTTAGAGATCAGTACTTCATATTAAAAATTCTTCTTGGCTTATAGCCTGCAGCCAACTCAGACCACAGACTTGGGTATGCAAGAAACGTTGCTTTCTTTATTGTTCGGTAACCGAGCTTAATTTCAACTTCAGGCCTTCATTCTGCCAAATGAAAGAAACAAAATCTTAGTCAATTTAGGTTCCTCCCCCACTTCTCTGGAGTTGCATTTTTGTGTCAGGAAGTTTCTGCCGTCACAGGCAGGCAGGGGTGCCAAAGCATGGGGCGGGGGGGGGCATTTGGTCCTCAGTCTTCTCTCTGTGCTCGCATCCACTCTGATGTCCTTGACCCATCTTGCTTCAGGTCACAGGTCTATGCGGATCCTTGGGGTATTCTCCATATCTGAGCCTCAAGGCCTCCTGAGTCTAGTTCATGCTCTCTCTTCTCTCTGATATTCCTGAGACCCTCTTGGGCATAAGGAGATAGTGGGCTTTCTGGGATAAGGTGCTCTGACACCACCTCAGACACGTTGTCCAGGACGCCCCATGAGGCCGTCTTGGTATCCAGATCACAGGCCACAAGGCTGTGTGGCTGCCCTCTGTTCTCAGACCCGCCCCTCCTGCTGCCTTAGAGACTCGGCTGGAGGGGAGGGTCACGGTCCCTTTTCAGGTGACCACCAACAAACACCTAGTCTTCCTTCCCCTCAGATTGTCCTCCTCCTGCTTGCCCCAGTTCAGGCAAATTTTAGGTACAGGCCAGGGGAGGGGGTGGTGAGGCAGAGGTTTCTCTTACCAAGAAGGTAGCTTTCAGATCCATGGTTTTTTCCAGGAGTCCTTCACAGCTCTGGGCTTGTGGAATTCAGAGAGTCCACGGAATCAAAAGCCTTTTCTCTGACAACTGTAGGTCTTTGCCTGCAGTTGTCAGATTCTGTTTAGAGACTCAGAAGTCAAGCAGGGCCTTCTTTGTTCTCTGCTTTCTGGGCGCAGTCAGCGTGGAACGCCCTGCCTGCACCCCGAATTGGGGAGGGATCTCTGGATGTTGAGAATAACAAGACAGGAGAACACAACAGACTCGGAGAGCTCAGAGAGGGGAAAGGCAGCACCTCCCTTATCTCGACATTTCCAGAACCAGGCATAGCGTAACAAGGGTTAAAAGCAGCCAACATTTATGGAGAGTTTCTGGTGAGCGTGGCACTGCTCTCCCTACACCATCTCACAATCCTATGCAGCAGGTACTATTTTTATCCTGATTCTTCAGCTAAGGAAACTAATGTAGAGAGGGTTGGATAGCTAAGGCCATGCTGCCAGGGTTCACAGTCACCCCAGGCAGTGTAAGCTCAGAGTCTTAACCACTGGGTTCCACTGCCTCATATGCCCAGCACTTGGCACAGTGCCTGGAATTCGCCTCTGTGATTTCGTGGTTGTGTGGCATCGGATCAGTGTCTCAACACCTCTAAGTGTCACTTTCCTCATCTTTAGAATGGGGGTCGTACGTGTGGGGAAGATGTGAACACAGAGAGACTCAGGTTCAAGTTGTCTGACGGACAGAGCTCCAACGTTGAATCCCAAGACGTGAGTGCATGAAGTTCACATTTCATCTTTTAGATTGCAGTCCTTCGGAAGTCACAGTTCCTCTCCCAGTGCCCGTCTCCTGACCTGCAAAATGGGTACAACCAACATCTCTGGTAGACAGTAACTTATAAGCCTTGGTTCCAGCAGGGAGTGGGGTCAGGAGGGCAAATGGCTAGACCGGGTGGGCTGGCTGGGCTCAGGCCCTCAAGTGTTTTCCTAGGCAGTTGTTCATTCATTGGCTCAGGGTCACCCCAGCCTCACCCTGCAGTCAGTCTCTGCCCCATAGAAGCTCCAGACGGGACTAGCTGCCCAGCCCAGAAGGGAGGCCCAGGACTCGTGAGCCTGCGGGGTGACACGCGGGGCCTCACGGGACTCGGGCTATGGCAGCTGCCTCCCGGCCCAGGATGGATCATTGAGCAGCCGAAGCCCCCTCCTGTGTGCAGTGGTCTGTGCTGGCTGCCTCGGCTTCTCAGAGAGTCTGATGAACGTGTTTCTCTCACAGCAGTGGCCGCTTCATTTGTTTGTCCTTGTAGTTTCCATTTCTCATTAGCTGCTAGATCGTCCCATGGCTGCAGATCCTGTCGTCCCTGACTCAGCCAGCGGGGGCTGTGCGGGCTTCAGGGGCTGTGGTCCCAGTACCATCCCAGTGACCCAGGGGGAGGTCAGGAGCAGTGGTGCCTGCCAGGCTCTGTCTCAGAGGATGCAAATTAGGTTGGCTCCTGTCCTCGGAGACTTCATGGGGGTAGGCAGGGGCGGAAAGTTCTGCCTGACCCCTGGCCTAGTAACTCAGTGGAACATGATGGGGTGCCCTTGGGTGGGGGGAAGAGGAGGGAAGATATGAGCTTTCTTCAGTTTTGTTACTCTGTGCTAGAGGCCACAAGGAAAGGCTGGCAGTTTTCGTGGGATAGAAAAAGCCAGAAGACAGTTGTCTTCATTCTGGTTGCTATAACAAATGCTTATAAACAAGCAGTCACTTCTCACAGTTCTGGAGGCTGGGAAGTCCAAGGTCAAGGTTCTGGCAGATTCAGTGTCTGGTGAGAGCCCACCTCCTGATTTATAAGCTCATAAACATTTGTCTTCTCACTGGGTCCCCAAGTGGTAGAAGGGGCAAGAGAGCCCTCTGGGGCCTCTTTTATCAGGGCACTAATCCCATTCATGAAGACCACATCCTCATGACCTAATCACCCACCAAAGGCCCCACCTCCTAATACCATCACGCTGGGGGTTAGGTTTCAACATATGAATTTTCGGGAGACACAAATGTTTGGACCATGGCACCAGGGAACTGGGGATTGTACATCTCTCTGCTTCCCCAGCAACATCTAGTAGGTGTACAATGAACACCCACCTCCTACTGATAAAGGACCAGAGAAAAGAGGGGAGGGGAGGGGACTGCCTTCAGAGGCCCCCCTCCCACTTAGCCCCCAACTTTTTGTAAATCCAGCACCCCTACCCCAGCTGCTCTCCTGTGTGAACGATCACCCTCTGAAAACCTGCAGGAAATGCTAAAATCCCAGCCTGCCCTTCCCCACCCCTTGCCTCTCATACTTCTTGAGGCTTTTCCCTGAGCACACACTGGCCTCCCGTGTTTATTCAGGGAGTGGGAATTAATAGCGTTGTAAATCTACCTCAAATATAATTAAGAAGGTAAATCTACTTTTGAAAAAAAAGATTTGATTGCACATCTCCAGACCAAATAAAGAAAATTTTAAGTATCTGAGATGTGCAGCATCACGGGAACTGGGTTCTGCTTCTCCCTGCCAGGAGAACATTGGGGAGTGGGGATGGAGGTGGGAGGGAATCGTTGGAGGAAGTGTCTCCTCCTGTCCCACCGGTGTAGAGATGGCGCTCAGTCTTCTCACCTGTGAAGCGATATTAATAATACCAGTCTTTGGTGGTTGTCTCGAGGATTGGAAATGATGCCCACTGAGTGCCCAGCTGAGGGTCTCCTCCTGAATGTAAGCTCCATAAAGGCAGAATTTTGCTTGTTCCTTGAAGAATCCCAGTGCCTCACACATGGTAGGTGCTTGATTAAAAAAAACAAACAAAACCAAAACCGTCAAACTCTGAAACCCAGAATCTGGCAGTGGCTTGCCCGGGGTCACACATCAAGTCAGAGCAGAGTCTGGATTCAAACTAAGGACCTCTGGGGTCCTAACCTGGGAGCTCCTTCCACTCACCCAGGAGAGGTGTGCTTTGCTGCATTCCACCAATTACTACTGTCTATAACCTTGAAAACCACCTTTCTTTCCCTGGACCTCAGTTTTCCCATCAGTAGAATGGGAGTATTGTTAGCGAGAGACTCATACCTCCACCTTAGTAAACAGGCCAAGCCCTGCCCCACCTTTACCGAGAGCTGACCATTTTCTGTCCAGACTGTGGCCTACAACCTTTTGTCTACCATCATCAAAACCACCCTCTCCTCCACTTTTCTCTCTACCCTCCCCAAGGATGAAATAATGGAAGGCAAACGTTCCCCTGCTGCCAGTCCCGTCCCACCGGTCAAGCTAGAGTGAGGAGAGGAAAGAGACCAGAGCCTCCCCCTCCACTGCCCCACACCTGCTGAGACCTTAAGGAAAGCGGGGCGGCCCTGGGCTGATTCTCAGTGATTTAACTCTCCCTCACACCCGCAGCGCACCTGAGTTAAAGATGACCTTGGCGAACAGCCTTATGTGTTATCCGTCTGGTACAGAGAACAGAGTCAAAGAAAACCCACTCGGAAGTCTGCAGAGCTGCTAGTGGGGTTGGGAAGGGCAGGAAAGGAAGGAGGCAGGATGGCAGGACATGTCCCCGAGGTGTTAGGCAAGATGGATTAAGGAGAGGAGAGTCGCACTTGTGAAGCTCTGCTCTGGAAAAATCGTTGCTGAGGAGAGATTACACACCAGAGCTTCACCAGAACGGGGCTTCGCAAAGAGAGGTGGGGCAACAACCAGCTCTCCCCAGACACCCACCCTCACAGCCATCCTTTGACACTTCAGGCTGGTGGCTCAGAAAGGTAGCAGCTCCGGTCTAAATACCTCCTCCTGCCAAGGCAGGATTATGCCGAGTGAGGAAAGCGGCCTGGCTCTGGGGCCTCCAGGCCTGGTTTCTACCATCCTGATTCTGCTGTGTGACCTTGGATGAGTCACGTTACCCGCCTGAGCACATGTTCCCTTAACTGTAAATAAGGAAAATAACACCCAGCTCAGGGTACGGTTGGGTGGAACCATGTGGGACAACGGTTAAGGGCAAGGACAAGGGAGTCGGGCGGCCCAGGTTCAGTGATTCAGTCACCCCTCTGAGCCTGTTTCTCCGTCTGTAACAAGGGCCTGGGTAGGTGTCTGCTTCCGCCTTTCCTGCTTGTACTAACCCTTGGGCTGGATAGTTTTTGTTTCTGCCTCGTCCTCCATGTGTGCCGGGGAGGCTGACCTGGGAGGACGCTAGCAAGGAGGGCCTGCCTCTGGCTTCTGGCTGTTCTAAATGGAGGCATCAGCAGGAGACTAAGGGCAGGAGAGTGACATCAAGGTACCTGCCCTCAGGCTCCTTCCCCTGGCATTGTAGCAGGCTGCCCGGCGGCCCCTCAAAAAAGGGCCAGGTCCCTCTCAGGCAGCCCTCCCCACCCAGATCTTTCTGTCTCCGGGTACTGACAGCTGCCCTTCGCTCTTTGGATTGGGGTGTTAAAGGCACCCACTGTTCCCTGTCCCGAGTACTGCACCGTCCATGCAGTACTGCCCTCACCACTGGAAACAGTCCCTTTGTTATGCTGCCTCAGTTTACTCTATTTGAGTGGGCCTTTGTGTCCTGCTGAGACTGTGACCGAAGCAGCTGCCCCTTTGGCCCCAGACCTGGCTCCATTGCCCTTTAGGTGTTTAAAGCAAGAAGAATCCCCACAGCTGAGTTCAGCTCTACGCTACGCCCTGTATACCCCGAAACCTCGCAACCTCACCTAATCTTTCAAATAGCCCTGGGGGGAAGTTACTGTGGTTCTTCCCATTTTGCAGATGAGGAAACTGAGGCTCCAAGAACTGTTCTCAGCCAGGGCTCTAACTATCTGTCCTGCACTCCTTCCCCAGCATGGGCAGAGGAGCTTCTGAGTGCCTGCAGTGCAGACTTCCAAGGCGCGTTCTCAGGTGGACGTGTCCTCCCCACAGCCGCTTTGAGGAACATGTCAGTCTGCAGTCAGGTGAATGATTAAGCAGGGTGATTGGATGAAGCCCACATAGCCTGACATAGCAGATGCGCCGTAGATGCTAAACACCCTATTATGATTATTATTATTCCAAAACCCTTTTACAGTAGGGCAGGCGTGGGAAGTCCCCCTAAGGCCAGTTCCTTCCTCACAGCCTCCCCAGCCCCTGTTCTTCTGATCACCTTGACTTTGGACTCTGCTGGGTCGGGAGCCACAGGGAGGGTCTTCCCACACACACAGTTGTTCCTCCTCCTTCACTCCTAGCCCCGTCCTTCCTCATCCCCAAGCCTGCCTCTAGGGCCCTCTGTCACCTGCTTCTCTCCTTCTCTGCACGGAGCCTAGGGAGATGGGAGAAAACACGCCGTTACGTCTGGGATGTGAAATGTTACTAGAGTCACGGCTTCAGCTCAGAGTGAAAGATTCAGGCCTGGCGTGAGTCAAGGTGGAATTTCGCTACTGGGTGTGAGGGGAGTTGAGGAGCTGAGGGGTGAGGGACCCTAGGGTAGGCACCCCCCGGGCACTTCTCCGGCCCCATGACATACATGGTGTGTCATCCAGTCCTCCTTCCAGAAGTCTCCTTTGCACCAAGCTGTGTCCTTGGCACCGGAGATGCATAAATGACGCCCAGGCCCTGCTCAGAAGCTCTCAGTCCATGGAGGGGACGGTCCTGAAGCAATGACCACAGCATGCTTGATGCTCCAGCAGACGGGAGTCCCCCTTCCTACAAGCCCAGAGAAAGACCCCTTCGCCATATTTCCTCTAAGGCAAACACCTGGCCCCTGGCGCTCACGCATTCATTCAACGAACCAGTATTACTCAGTGGATCCATTTTTGGCCACTTCTCAGCCTCCTTCATTGGGTTCCCCTCCAATGGTACCCACTACACAGTGGCTGGCCCCAGAGCTCTGGACTGCCTTCCTGTCCCTCCCTCCGTGGTTTCATCCATTCTCCTCCCAGCCTTAAACACCATCCGTATACAATTTGCAGGATCTGAAGTCATGTGACTTCCAAAATATACCTCGACTCTCCCAATTCTTTTCACCTCCTCCATGGTCTCCCTAGCCCAAGCCAATCTCATGTCTAACCTAGGCTGTTGCAGTAGCTTCTGGACTGCGGCCTACAAATCACAGGCAGTTCACATATCAGGTTGTCACTCCCCAGCGTAAAACCTTCCAATGGTTTCCCTTGGCACTTGGAGTAAAATCCACATTCCTGACCGTGACCCTGAAGGCCACCCCAGCTGCTGACCTCCCTGAACCCACCCACCCCCGACCCCTCCCTCTCTGTGGCTACCTGGGGCTTCTGCAAACACCAGGCTCTTCCTGCCTCTGGCCCCTTGACCTTCCCACGGCTGGCGGCTCCTTCTCAGCTCTCCGGTCTCAGCAAAACTGCCCCCCTCCTCATATTTCTGACCGTTCTAGCCAAAGTGGCCCTTGCCTCCACCAGATGTCTCATCTCATCGCCCCGTTTTATTTTCCCAGGAGCGCTCATCTCAACCTAATCGTATCTTGTGAATGTGTTCGCTTGCCTGTTGTCTGTCGCCGCCACTAGACTTCGAACCCCAGGAGAGTAGGGACCTGGTTGGCCTGTTCACCGCTGTGCCCTAGCACCTGGCCCCAAGCCTGGCACAGCATAGGTGCTCAGCAAGTAATCTGTTAAGGAGCCGATGCCAAGCGTGCCGCCAGGGTGTTGCTTAACAGCCCAGGCGTCTCTACAAGTTTTATCTTCTGAACCCAGATCTCCCCTTTCTCAGGGCAAGTACGTCGCGTGTCAAGAACACAGGGTGGACACAGATTTATCCTCCCCAGTGACTTCATGCCCGAGGTGAAGTGAGAAGAGATTGGTTTCTTAGAATAATAATTGTCTCAACCTGGATTCTGGCTTCAGCGGCCCCAGCAGCCTGCTGTGTGGACATGACCTGTTCACTTTCCCTCTCTGGGCCTGAGTTCTTTCATTGTAAAATGGGGCTCCCACTACATGCTGCTTCCCTTTTGGATCCTAGGGAAACTTCTTCCCACTACCCACCCAGGAAAACTCGAATGTGAGGAAACCAGGATTTTCAGGCAAGGACATCAGCCCAGGAGCTTTCCTGGGGCATGGCTCCCACAGCCCCCGTCCTGCAGAGAGACCAGCTGGGCTTCCTAGAGGGCATGCCTGCCCAGAAGCCATCCCCATTCCACCCTGCAAAAGTCTCTGAAGGTTTATGTTGAAGCACAGTGAGGTGGCTGCTGGAGCCCAGGCATCAGTACAGCCCTGGGACCAGCAAATAGAAAATGAATCTCCGTTCCTCATGCAGCGTCCCGGTGGTGAGTTAGTGCAGCAGTAGCTGCCGTCCGGCACTGCTACACGGACCACGGGGGCTATAACTTATCCACAGTTATGCTGGCCACCACGGTGCTTTTCAGATAACAGGTGGAGAGTTCACAGAACCCACCACGTGATGAAGACGTGCCCTTCCCTTAGCACAGCACAGTGAATAGAGGTTGAGAACGGTGAGCAGTGCCCCTACCTCAGTAATGAGATCTTGATAGCGACCCACCCCTAGCAGGGCCTTGGGGCTTCTGAAAGATCAGAAACACTGACAAGTTTACCAAGTTCCCATGCCTGCCCTAATGGTTGCAGGACAGCAGCTCTTTATTCAAGCTAACCCTCCTCCAACTGCAGAAGGTGGGGTCGAAAAAAGACTCTAGTTAGATGGGCAGGCAACAGGGGTAAAGTGTGCCGTCAGAGGGATAAGAACCCCAGGCACATCTCGCTGTCCCTGGTGGAGAAGGTCTTTGTGGTGACACCAAAAGGTGGGCAGAAGCTGAGAGATCTGGTGCCTCTGACTATGCCATTCTGTGCTGGACATGGGATGTGTCATCTCTGCCTCAGTGGTCCCATTTATAGAATGGGGATGCTAGGTGATCTCACAGGGTGACCTTAGGTGAGTGACTTCTTTATGAACCCCAGTTTCCCCAGCTATGAGATACTATATGGGAGAGCTATAAAAACAAAATACACTATGTATATTCCTTCTTGCTCAAAACTAGAATATTCTAGTATCAATCCTCTTTCCATTCCCTTTCCCATCTATTTAAAAAAATTTTTTTTTATTATACAGCAGGTTCTTATTAGTCATCAGTTTTATACACATCAGTGTATACATGTCAATCCCAATCACACAATTCATCACACCCCCACCCCCACCCCGCCTCCGCTTTCCCCCCTTGGTGTACATACGTTTGTTCTCCACATCTGTGTTTCAGTTTCTGCCCTGCAAACCGGTTCATCTGTACCATTTTTCTAGGTTCCACATATATGCGTTAATATACGATATTTGTTTTTCTCTTTCTGACTTACTTCACTCTGTATGACAGTCTCTGGATCCATCCACGTCTCTACAAATGACCCAATTTCGTTCCTTTTTATGGCTGAGTAATATTCCATTGTATATATGTACCACATCTTTATCCATTCCTCTGTCGATGGACATTTAGGTTGCTTCCATGACCTGGCTATTGTAAACAGTGCTGCAATGAACATTGG
Organism: Globicephala melas; assembly: GCF_963455315.2. NCBI lineage: Eukaryota > Metazoa > Chordata > Mammalia > Artiodactyla > Delphinidae > Globicephala > Globicephala melas. The sequence goes on from NC_083316.1 coordinate 145,385,598, forward strand.
GGTACAAGTGTCTTTTTGAGTTATGGTTTTCTCTGGGTATATGCCCAGTAGTGGGATTGCTGGATCATATGGTAATTCTATTTTTAGTTTTTTAAGGAACCTCCATACTGTTCTCCATAGTGGCTGTATCAATTTACATTCCCACCAGCAGTGCAAGAGGGTTCCCTTTTCTCCACACCCTCTTCAGCATTTGTTGTTTGTAGATTTTCTGATGATGCCCATTCTAACTGGTGTGAGGTGATACCTCATTGTAGTTTTGATTTGCATTTCTCTAATAATTAGTGATGTTGAGCAGCTTTTCATGTGCTTCTTGGCCATCTGTATGTTTTCTTTGGAGAAATGTCTATTTAGGTCTTCTGCCCATTTTTGGATTGGGTTGTTTATTTTTTTAATATTGAGCTGCATGAGCTGTTTATATATTTTGGAGATTAATCCTTTGTCCGTTGATTCATTTGCAAATCTTTTCTCCCATTCTGAGGGTTATCTTTTCGTCTTGTTTATGGTTTCCTTTGCTGTGCAAAAGCTTTTAAGTTTCATTAGGTCCCATTTGTTTATTTTTGTTTTTATTTCCATTACTCTAGGAGGTGGATCAAAAAAGACCTTGCTGTGATTTATGTCAAAGAGTATTCTTCCTATGTTTTCCTCTAAGAGTTTTACAGTGTCCGGTCTTACATTTACGTCTCTAATCCATTTTGAGTTTATTTTTGTGTATAGTGTTAGGGAGTGTTCTAATTTCATTCTTTTACATGTAGCTGTCCAGTTTTCCCAGCACCACTTATTGAAGAGACTGTCTTTTGTCCATTGTATATCCTCGCCTCCTTTGTCATAGATTAGTTGACCATAAGTGTGTGGGTTTATCTCTGGGCTTTCTATCTTGTTCCATTGATCTATATTCCTGTTTTTGTGCCAGTACCATATTGTCTTGATTACTGTAGCTTTGTAGTATAGTCTGAAGTCAGGGAGTTTGATTCCTCCAGCTCTGCTTTTTTCCCTCAAGACTGCTTTGGCTATTCGGGGTCTTTTGTGTCTCCATACAAATTTTAAGATTTTTTTGTTCTAGCTCTGTAAAAACTTTCCCGTCTATTTTCCTCTTTGTTATTCTTCTTAATTTTACCATTTATGGACATATCCCTAAATAATACATTTGTAAAATATTGCATTTAATTTGAAATTTAAATAAATGGAATCACACCAAAAAATCACACACAAAAAACCATGAGCTTGATCATCTTGGCTCTGTGACTTGGGACAAGTCCTTTCCCCTCTCTGGGGATTGGTTTCCTGTCTCTAAAATGGGCTGAATGTGGGGGGTGGAAGAAGGCTGACCTCTGAGGCCCCTTTCCATATACAGTTCTACACTGCAAGTGACCTGACGCTCCACACGTCCCCATTCGCCTCTCTGTCCTGTGTGCCAGGCCTGAGGCTCTCCTCTTGGATGGATCAGTTCTCACCCTGACCCTCTCGAGTCTGCTGCAATTGTTTCTCAGTTCCCCTGAATGTGAGGCTTCTATCTGAACTCAAACAAGCTTTTAGCCTGTCCTGGACGGCAACTACTATCGTCTCCGTTAATCCTACTGGGAGGGATTCACCTTTCTCGGCTGAATGAGTGATGCTTTGAGCCTTGCCCCAGAAATGTGGGCTGGACTATTCAGTACTTGTCACCAGCAAGCTCTCTTCCTGAAACCTCACCCTCTGGCCACCCAGGTGACTGAGTACCTTACCCTCCTTCTTATCAGCAGTGGCAGAACCACCAAGTAAAGCTCCCCCCCTCCACTTTCTGATCTTGTTCGGATGCTCCAAACAATAGTTGTAAGTAATGTTGTGAAGAGGAAAAGAGGTTTGCAGTTAGATAGCTTGAACCCTGGCTCTCCTGTTTCTAGTCCGTGCAGCCTTGGCAAGTGCCTTCACCTCTCTGAGGTTCAGTTTATGCATCTACAAAAATGAGATCGTAACACCTCCTGGAGGGGTTGTTAGGAGATGCAGAGAACAAATTGAAAACACCTCAGACAACACCTGGCACATTGTAGAAGCTCAGGACCTGCTGGTTCCCTTTCAGTTCTCCCGTCCCTGTAATATCATCTATAAAGCCAGATGGGAAAAAGATGCTCCTTTATCAGCTCCTATTCCAAGGAGGCATCCCCATCTATAGATTTATAGCACCTGGGCTCCTAGCCATACACCCCAAAGTCAAACTGAGCAGCGATAATAATAGTTATTCAGCCATAGCACACTGAACCGGGGACCTGAGTTAACTCACAGTTCAGACCTGCCAACATTCACTAAGCACCTACTGTGTGGCAGGCTCTGTGATAACCCCTGGGGAGAGAAAGATGGATAAGAAAGTGTAGCATTGAAATTAAAAGCTTGGTTTGGAAGTCAGACATGCCTGGATTGAGTCATAAACTCTTTGTGTGGCACTGGGCAAGTTCATCACTTAAACTCTCCAGACCTCAGCTTCTAAACTAAGATGCCTCAGAACTGCTGGAAGGATTACACGAGAGGTTCTTAGCAAGTGCCTGACTCATAGCAACTATTAAAATGCAGAAAGTACCAAGACTCAATCCAGTGTGGAAAAGAAAATAAGACACACATACATATATCAACGCACAGAAAGATGCTTCTCAGGTCAAGGAAAGTAGACACAGGCAGTCTTCGTTTTTTCTAAGGATAATTGGTACCAGTAAAATACCGCTTAAAGAGAATTTTCTTAAAACCAGAGTCAAAATATCCATTATAAATGGTGAAGGAAAAAGGTTTGAATGGGGGCCATACCTTGAAAAACTGAACCCGAAAGCATGGAAACAAGTCTTTTTTTTTTTATCTTCTGTTAACAAAATGTAGGTTATAGTGTCAAATGTGCGAATTTTTTTTCCATTGAAAATAGAAATTGTTGAGTGTTGATTTTTTGTGGGGAAGGGGATGAAATTTTTCAGAGAGAATCATGTCTTAGCACAAGGTAACAGTCTTCATTTTGTGTTTGATTTTCACAGCATGATAATAGTGTCATTTTGTGCAGATATTTTAGAGATTTATCAGTTTTCCCAAGAGTATCGTCCAATCATTAGATGGTAAAATTTTCTTTTGAAACATCTGGCATCTTTATCTGTTTTCTCTTCTTCGATTGTTAACTAGTTCAACTCTGCCCATTAGTAAATCTTTTAGTGTTAGGAAGAGTTTTACTTCTCTACAAACCTTGTAACTGTACAATAATAATTGTCAAATTCAGAGTAACTGACTAGGATTTCTAAAGGAATTCAGAATAGAGAGCTTACTGGGTTGATTCTTTTAAGTAGGTATCCTATTTTAACATGCACACTTAACAAGGTCTAAATCTTACTGATAGCTTTACTCTTCTCCTGAATAATCATACCTTTACAATGTTTGGACTCTAATTATCTGTGTTGGGACTCAGAGCAGGCTACCCCAAAATATGCCATTGATTCTTCCACACTCAAGTTACTTGAGAAACAGCTAGTGAAAAAATATATGTATATATTGGAAAGAAAAAGATATTAAAAAAAAGAAAACCACTCTGATCCATCTCTTTCCCCATGAAAGTGGGAGATAAATCTCCCATTTGAATGTATCCTCCCTGTACTAGGAGGAGAGAAAGCATCCTTATCACCAGAGTTAGGGAATTCAAAGCTAAGAAAACTATAGAAACCAACCTGGTTACTTCTTCATTAGTCTGCTACCCTAAGCACAAACTCCTTTGTTTTGTTAAATCTCTACAAAGAATTGTTTCTTTGTCTAAAACTGATCTATAAACAGCCTGCTTTGGTCAATCTGGGGTCTCATTTCTATGGAACCTCTATGCATATGAATTTTTTTTTCCTGTTAATCTGTCTTGTGTCAATTTCATTATTAGATCAGCCAAAATAACTCAAGCAGGGTAGGGAGGAAATTTTGCCCTCCCAACACCTCCCTCCCAACTTAAATGCTGTGGTTCATTATTTTAGTTCTATCTTGTGATTTATAGTCCATTTATACTTAATACACTTACTGATATAGTTGGGTTTAATTCTACCACTTTGCTATTTCTTTGTCATTTCTTCTTTCTTGTCTTTTTTTGGAAATCAAACAAATATTTTTATTATTCTATGTTTTTCTTGTATTGGCTTTTTGTTTCACATTCTGCAATTATTTTTCACTGGTTATTCTAGAAGTTTCAATGTACATCCTTAGCCTGTGACAGTTTATTTTGCTACTTCCTGAACAATGTAAGAATTTTACAACCATTAAGCTCCATTATTTCCCTTCTTACTTTTTGTGCTATTGTTAAAAATTTGACTTCTGCGTATGTTATAAATCCCACAAGACATTATTTATATTATGATTTTTAAAGTCAATATTCTTGCATATTAGCCTAAATATTTCCTTTGTAGTGTTCATTCCTTCTTACAATTTTGTGTTTCTGGCTGGAATCATTTTTCTTCAATCTGAAGAATTTTCTTTGGTATATCTTCTAGGGCTGGTCTGATGACATTACATTTTTGTTAATTTTTAGTTTCCATTTGTCTGAAAATATCTTTATTTTGTTCCTTTTTCTGCAGGATTTTTTTTTTTTTTTTGCTATTTATATAATACTAGGGGTAGTTTTGTTATTTTTAAAATTTCAGCATTTTAAAGATGTTTTCTAAAAGTTCATCCATTTTTGTTGAAAAGTCAGCTAACAGACTCATTCATGTTTCTTTGAAGATTTTGTCTCTTTTTCTCTGTGACTGCTGTGAAGAATTTGTCTTTGGTTTTTAACGGTTTGACTGTGAAGTGTGTAGATGTGATTTTTTTTTAATCCTTTTTGGGGGTTCACTGAGCTTCTTGAATCAGTGAGTTGGTATCTTTCATCAGTTTGGACACTCTTGACTATTATCTTTCCAAATACTGCTTCTACCCAATTTCTCTCCTTGCTTCTGGGACTCCAAATATGTGTATGTTGGACCTTGGACATGAGCCACATGGTGCTTATACTCTGTTGTTTTTTTTAATGTCCTTTTCTTTTTTCTTTCTGGTTTTAGTTTGGCTGTTTCCTACTGTTCTGTCTTTAAATCACTGATCCTGTAGTCTGTTGTGTTTTGTCTGCTGTTAAATCCATCTAGTTAAGTTTGTACTTTTTTTTACTGATTCCAAGTAACTGTTGAAAGATAGGAGACTTCAGAAGGCTCCTATTTTCATCCGTTTCATCCATCATTTTCATTTCTCTTTAACACAGGAATCGTAGTTAATGTTTTCATCTGATGACTAAAATATCCAGATCATCTGTGAATCTGTTTCCATTGTTTGCTTCCTTTTCTCTTCCTCTTCTTGCCTCTTCACATGTTTTATGATTTTGACTGTATGCTGGACATTGTGTATTAAAGAACTGTGGAGGCTCCAGATGATTTATTCTATCAGAGAAGCTTCCTCCTTTCCTCTGTTAGGGGACAGGGTAAAAGGCTGAGTCCCTCAGCCCAGTCAGGATTTGAGATGGGTCATTGATAGGTTGTAGTTTTTAACAGACTAAGTCCACCACCTCTGGTTTGTCCCTGTTCCTTGAGTGTGGCCCTCCAAGCCTGTTGAATAAGAACCACACTGGTTTCTGTCTCCTCATTCCCAAGAGGGAGAAAAGAGTCAGGCGTTTATGTCATGTCCTCTCCCTCTAGTGGAACTCTGTCTCCTAAGTACCATGAGATCATAAGACATTTTATTCCAACTTTCCACCTCAGCTTCCATGTTACCTGTGCTGCATCAGCACTCAGCAGTGTCCTATAGAGAAAATTAGCCTCATATTTCTGGCTTTTATAGGTTCCAGTCTATCATACCAGCCCTGCCTTAAAGTTCTGCTAGATTCCGTTTCCCCCAGCAGATGACCTCGGCTTGGGCCAAGGTTTAAGCCTCAGTTAATGTCCAGAATCACAAATGCCCCCAGGGAAGAAAGCTGTCAGCAGTTATCAGCTTATTTAGGAAGAGCTCTTCCTTTTCTGCGACTTAGGTCCATTTACTTCTCATTTCCACAGCTCTTTGATATCCTCAAAATTTCTATTTTTGCAGCTTTTTTTTCCCCTTTATAGCTCTTGCAGTAGGGGAATTGGCCTGCTATGATATACTGCATCCTACCTGAAGTCAGTATTTTATCTTGTTATTTTAAGTCAACAAATTAAACATTATCATTATTAATTCATATATTAGTTTAAATTTACCCTCATATTGGTCACATATTTGCTTAGTATTCCTCAGACCCTCTATCTAGATTAATTTTCCTTCTAATTAAGTGAACTTCTTTGGTGAGGATCTGTTGGTGATTAAACTCTCAGTTTTTATCTGTCAAAAAATGTCTTTAGTTTGCTTTCATTCTTTTTTTTTACGTTTATTCTTTTTTTTAACATCTTTATTGGGGTATAATTGCTTTACAATGGTGTGTCAGTTTCTGCTTTATAACAAAGTGAATCAGTTATACATATACATACGTTCCCATATCTCTTCCCTCTTGCGTCTCCCTCCCTCCCACCGTCCCTATCCCACCCCTCCAGGTGGTCACAAAGCACCGAGCTGATCTCCCTGTGCTATGCGGCTGCTTCCCACTAGCTATCTACCTTACGTTTGGTAGCGTATATATGTCCATGCCTCTCTCTCGCTTTGTCACAGCTCACCCTTCCCCCTCCGCATATCCTCAAGTCCATTCTCCAGTAGGTCTGTGTCTTTATTCCTCTCTTACCCCTAGGTTCTTCATGACATTTTTTTTTTCTTAATTCTCTGGGTGTACATTAGCAGGTGGTCAGTATTTTTCTCTTGACTCACCAAAAACATTATTCTACTACATTCTGGCTTCCATTGTTGTTGAGAAAATAGCTGTTAGCCTAATTGCTGTTTATTTGTAGATGGTCTAACTTTTCTCTCTGATTGCTTTTAATATTTCTCTGTCATAGATTGTGTTTCCTGCACCTTCTAGAATTGAGCTGTTTACTATCGGAATGATCATAAGCAGTGGCCCTGGGTTAGACTTTCTCACTCTATCCTCCACATCTTTTAACATCTTTCATTTTTTCCATCTTTGTCTTTCTAGCCTACCTTCTAGATACTTTTACTTTATAACTACCTAATTGTTTACTAATTCTCTTTAGTTGTTCCTAATTTGCCCTTTAACCTATCCATAACCATCCATTGTGGCTTTTACATTTGTTTAATAAACATATTTTTATTTCTAGATGTTCCATATGATTCTTTTTCAAATCTGCCAAGACATTTTTACAGTATCTTATTATTTGCTTATATCTTGAAGCCTCTCTTATTTCTTTAAACATGTAAACATTGTCATCTTGTGTTCTGTATCTAATGAAAATTCTAATATCTAAAGCTTTGCTGATCTGATTTTGGTATCTGTTTTTCCTGCTGGCTCTCTCTCACAGTGCCTTATATCCTTGTATGTTTTGTAATTTTTGACAATGAATTTTCCTTGGAACTTTATCTTTGAGAATTTTTTGAGGACTGAGTTAAAGTTTCACTTCTCCAGAAAGGACTGTGCTTGCATCTTGCAGTCTCCTGGGGAAGCTACCAATCCTAAACCATTTTTTAAAAACATTTTTAAAATTTACTTATTATTTATTTATATTGGCTACACTGGGTCTTAGTTGCGGCACTCGGGATCTTTAGTTGTGGCATGCTAGCTTCTTAGTTGTGGCATGCATGCAGGATCTAGTTCCCTGACCAGGGCTCAAACCCGGGCCCCCTGCATTGGGAGTGTGGAGTCTTACCCACTGGACCACCAGGGAAGTCCCAATCCTAAACCATTTAAAATTAAATTTTCTACTTGAGATTATTCAGACCACAAACCCAAGTGAGGGCTAGCATAGGGTTACAAATTCTCAAGGAACATGAGTCCCCTCCCTTCCCCACTTCCCCAATCTTCATCAAAGTCAGGTCAGGCAGATTTTCCATGTGAATTAATTTCTCATTCACCTTTATATTAAAGGTCTAACCCTTTGAGACCTAAGATTTAAGTGGAGGGCTTTACCCACTTGGTGGAGCCTAGGTTTTACCTACTGGTTTCCGAGCGAGATTTTCAGTGGCTTGGAGTGGCCCCTGAGTGCATAACTAATTCTCTATAAATCGTTATTTAAAGGCAGTAGACTTGCTTTCAGAATCACTGATTTCATGATTGCCCCAGGCTAAACCATCCTGTCCCTCTTTAGATGGGAGAATCCTGATGCTGGGACCTCCAGCATGGGGACTGGGCTAGAGAAGACAGGCAATGCACTAGCAAACTCATGGTCACTATTAGAGCTGGGGTTCCTGCTTGCCTTCCGCACACCCAAGGATAAGCCCTTTTGTATCCGCTTCACTCCACCAGATCCAGGGGTCCTGTTGTCAGAAGCTGTAGTCACACTAAGGGAACAAATTCTCACCTGGCCTGAAAAATTATATGCCATAAATCAGCCTTTTTGATTTCCTGGTTTTTTTTTTTTTTTTTTCGGTACGCGGGCCTCTCTCTGTTGTGGCCTCTCCCGTTGCGGAGCACAGGCTCCGGACGCGCAGGCTCAGCGGCCATGGCTCACGGGCCCAGCCGCTCTGCGGCATGTGGGATCTTCCCAGACCGGGGCACGAACCCATGTCCCCTGCATCGGCAGGCGGACTCTCAACCATTGCGCCACCAGGGAGGCCCTCCTGGGTTCTTTTTAATACAAAAAGATTTTAGTCCCAACCTCAGACCACGATCATGTTCTTGGCTAAGAAAACCTGCTCTGATTTGAGGAACTGACATTCATACAACTAACTGATAATATTGATTGTCTGTCTCTTAACCATGTTAAGAATATAATTAAGGAAAACCGCAATAATGATAGCCGTTTTACCGCTGATGAAATCACCAGACACTTGATTTAACTCCAGCATTTCTGAAAGTGTGTTCCTTGAACATTAGATCATGCAAAGGGTCTCTGTGTTTAAATAAGCTTAAGGAATGTTATATACTTGAACCTTCTCTTAGAGATTCACAACATACATTAGAACATTCATGGCTCTGAGAAGTCCTATGGTAAAAAAAAACCGGTTTGATTCATTGTTTTCAAATCATATTTAACCACAGAAATATAGAGAACTTGGAACAGTGATAACTCATCTTTTAGGATAGAATTCACTTCTGTCACAGAGATTGGTCAACCCTCAACGAACGTTGAAAAGTGGGTTATAGAGATAAGAAACGTTTATTCAGCAAATATTTGTTGACTGTCCCCTATGCCTACCACTGTGCGTATACATTGATGAATAGAACAGACAATGGTTTCTGTCTTGTTTAGCTTATAGGAGCATTGGACCATCATGGGAAGCATTAAGAAAGAAACATCAAGTGGTTAGAACCTAGATGCTCCTCAAGTTATGGAACAGGCCCACGAGTTGGGCAGTTGGCCAGATATTTGCACCCAGCCTAGAAGCTACAAAACTTACTGACATAATTGTACCACTCAAGAGAACCATAAAGAAGACTAAGCACAATCACATTTGTTTCTGGAACAGCAGAGTTTATCTAGGAAAGGAAGTGCAGGAAAGACTGGTAAGGAAGTAGGTCGTTTTAAGGCTTACAGAATCTCTGATGGATCTGAGGATTCTTTCTAAGTTAAGCTCTGTAACAGTGTCTGAGTCATAGACCAAATTCAGTAAATGTGAGCTGGAATGATGATGGTGGTGATGGCGATGATGATGGTGAGGACAATGATAATATTGATGGTGACAATGATGGTGATGATAAAGATGGTGATGACGATAGTAATGACGATGGTGATGGTGATGATGGTGTTGGATGGTGATGATGATGGCAGTGGTGATTCTGATGACAGTGATGGTGATATGACTGTGATGAGGATGGTGATGACAGTGATAGTAATAATGATGGTGATGTTGATTGTGTTGGTGATGATGATTATGACAGTAGTAGGAATCTTCAACTCCTTCCTTTCTTTCAATGCTGCTTTCAGTTGATCACCAAGAACTGTGAGTCTACTTCTTAATTTACTCTTAAATCCATCCTCTCATTTCTCTCTGAAATTCCGTTTCCTTGGAATAGGCCTTGATCTTTTCTTAATGGCCACCTTGTCTCACTTCCCTGCCTCTAACTCCCATTCTTCCGATCCATACCCCACACTGTGCTAATGTAATATTCCTAAAGTTTGTCTGACCACAACTCTGCCTTGTCAAACAGCCTCTGAGGTTTCCCCAAGGCCTGTGCTGAAGGTGCCTGGGTGGATTAGCAGGGATTAAAGACTCCCCACAGCTTCCCTCCCCAGCCATATCTCGCCGTCTCATCATGTATCCTCAACTCAACTACACTCAGCCCACTGCACCCCAGTCACACCACGCACACACACACTTCCATGCCTCTTTCGTGCTCTTCTCTTTATTTGTCTGTTCTCCTTCTTGTCTTTTAGCAAAACCTACACTTATCCTTCAGCTCAACATTCAGAGACTCTCTGGGGCCTTGCATCCTCCTCAGCCCCGGAATGGACTGTCACGTTCCTTTGCCTGGCCTCCTGTAATGCTTTCTGCATGTATCTGTGTGGGCTTCGCCACGTGCAAGGTCGTGTTATTGTCTGTGTCCACCCTGGGTGGGAGGTGCTGCTTGAGGGCGTGTGCCACATCTGGACTCACAGTCCACTGTAGATCCCACACAGTGTAGAATCCCAGAGACATTAGTGTAACCGTCACCAAAGTGCTGGGTGATTGCACCCCCATAGAGTAATAGCTCTGCAGAGCCAGACCCCTCTTCTTATGGGATCTATGTTGCCCACACTTTCTTTCCTGACAATCCTGGGCCAGGGCTTCACCAGGTTTGTAATCCAGGGGAGCCTGAGACCAAACTCCATCCTCTTTTCGTTCATCGACACAGTTTCACTTGTTCTCACGAAGATGTGTGTGTAGGTGGTTGTGTGTGCCTGTTCGTGGTGAAGTCTGGATGGGCTGGAGGGAGACTCAGTCCTCTGTGCTATAGATCAAGGACACTGCATTCTCCTTAGCCTTTAGCAAGTCATTAAAATTAGAACCATTTGTCACAGGAAGGCTCTGCAGCATCAGGCCCTTGGGGGGACCAGGATACATCTCTTGGCCTCTGAAGGGAATGAATCCACTCATTCACACATTGATTTCACGAATATTTATTGAGTCAGTTGTGTGCCAGGCACCGTGCTAGGGACTGGGGATACAGAGCTGAGCAAAAAAGAGCAGAACTAAGTGCTCGTTTTCATGGGTTTTATGATCAGCTGCCCTACTAGTGGGGGTGGGGGCAGACAGCAATCAGAGTAACAAACCAACAAGATAACTGGGGGCAATGATAAGGGCTACAAAGGAAATAACACAGGGGGACATGGGCAGATAATGCGGGGAGACTGGAGAGCTGCTTTGATGGGGAAATCCAAGAGGGCTTCCCAGTGGAGGCGGCATTTGTGCTCAGGCTTCTGTAACAGGAAGGGACCAAATGTGTAAACCTCTGGGGGAAGATGGAAGGCCACTCCAGACCAGGCAGAAAGAAGAGAAGGAAGGCAGTCATGGTTGGCCCACAATAAATGAGAGGGAGGGTTCTAGAAGAAGCAGTTAAAAGGCAAGCAATGGCCAGGCCAGGCAGGGCCTTGTGGGCCACGCCAAGGAGTTGGGGTTTTATTCTAAGTGCAGTGGGAGGCTGCTGGATGGTTTTAAGCAGGAATGACAAGCTCCCGTGGATGCTTTTCGAAGCTCAGCTGTGTGGCGAAGGAATTGCAGAGGGGACAGAGTGGACCAGAGAGGCAGTCAGGAGCTGTCCAGGCCAGGGCTGGGGCTGACAAGGAGCAGGGGTTAGCGCTCAGAGTCTCAGAGTGGTGAGATGCAGCCTTTCCCTCCTTCCTCCCTCCTTCCTTCCTCGGAAACCCAGCTGGCCCTGGAGGGCTCCCAACGAATGACATCATCTTCAGCTCTGGGGTGCTTGATATGCAGGGAACACATCCCAAGGGTGTGCTGAGGCCATACACCAAAGCACGAAGCTGCCAGCGTGTGTCGGAGGGAGAGATGAAGGGAGAAAACCCCAATGAGCCCCTCCTGTGGCCTAGACACTGGGTCCAGCACCATTATCCAGCACATTCTGGATAATACAGTAGCCCTGTGAGGGACAGCTCTGTTTTGCAGATGAATCCTATAATCCTGATCAGGGAAGGTTGCTTGGAAATCACATGACCCATCCTCCTGTCTCAGAGCTTGTGTGTATCCCTGGTTCTCATTTATTTATCAATCATATCCTTAAGTAGAACTCCTAACTCTGTCCTAATCACTTTGCAAATATTATTTTTCATAACCACTTCATAAGGTAGGACTTATCATTGTCCCAATTTAACAGGAGAGGAAAACTGAGGCCCAGAGAGGCTAAGTAACTTGCCCGAGGTAGCACTGAGCCAAGATTTAAACCCAAGCATGTGGAATCCACATTCTTTCTAACTCTACCTGTTGCTCTCTCCCCTCTATTGTTCGTGAACTAGAATAATGGAAAGATCTCCACCCCACCCTACCCCTCAGAGGGATAACACATCTCTTGTCCACATAGTGGTATTGCCGAGTTGTTCAGTGTCACAGTTATCATCTTGGGGGAGTAAGGACTCCTCCTAGGAAGGCTGGCCTGTCTTAAAGAGGAGTTCATTTCCAGTTACAATTCCTTACAGGTAGCGAGAAGGTCTCAGACTGGAAACTCAGAGTGAGAAGGCGGACCTAGGTTGTCTATTTTATTTAACCTTCTGTCTCTAGGTTTAGTGGAGTACCTGGAACAGAGGCAGTGCTCCATAACATGTGTTGAGTGAGTGGATGGATGGATAAAAGGGTGAACACGGGCGTATCCTTCCCGCGAGATTTTTACAGCTGATCCAACGATACCTGGCGCAGTGCGGGCAGGCAGTGTGGGAGGGCCGTGTCATGGCTCTTGCCCTCACATGCCAGGGTCTGGTTCAGTGTGCCAGTGTCAGATGCTTGCAAGGCCGTGGCCTGTCCTCCGTTCCAGCTGACCATTGAGGCCTGTGGGAATTGACCCTGTGTGGCCCTGTGTGGCCATGTCTTCCGATTTTTCATGAGAATCTGGATGTACAGATGTCATACAAAATTATCTGATTTTTAGAAGACTGTGTGTCCCCAAGAAAATACATCTAAGCACCAGCTAGATCAAGTCTCTGGGCCACTGCGTTGAGACACCCAGTCTAGAATCAGTAGGAGGTGGGCCAGAGCAGGGCCTGGATTGTTGACCACGAAGAAAGATGGGAAGGTCCCAGGAGCCTCTAAGAGGAAGTTTCATTTTGCACACTGGCTTATACAGACTCAGGATATGATCAGTGTTAATTTTCCGGTTGTCATCTCAGGATTTCAGTTGTCTTGTCTAATGCGGCAGCCAAGCTCAGTCAGTTCTGTCAAGGGATTAGAGGATGGCTCTTATGTACAGAACTGGGCCAAGGCGGTAAAGAGAGGGCAGTGGCTTTTGAGGCCCGAGGAACGGGGAAGGTGGCTTGATGAATGAACCTAATGAACTGCAGCATCTTAGAAACCAGGGCTGAGCAGCCCAGCCATCCTTCCCCAAATGGAGATTCACCACCCGTGGCCAGACTCAAGGATGTGAGCTTTATTTTCTTAATCAAGAGAGAAAATTTCTTTGCAGGCACGATTCCCAGCTGGGAAATTCTTTTTCTGTTCCATTTAATCCCTTCTGCTGCTGCCAGAGCTTCCTTTGGTTCTATTTATTTCCCATGTTTGTCATCCTCTCCTTCCCCTTCTCCTCTCCTTTTTCTTGTCCCCCACCCCCTTCCCCAGCACCAGCCAGAGCCCGTGAGAAGGGGAGGGGGACTGCGCTTCTCCTGGCTCCGTCTGGGGTGGACTTTTAATCCAGGCATGTTGCTGCCTTTGCCAACACCCAGCGCCGAGCGAGCGTTTGCACCAGGTATTTAATTAAACCAGGGATTCCCAGGGGATTTGAGAAACCGACTGGCGGGGGAATGGGCTCTGTCTCCACATCTTATTTTGACAAGAGCTGTAATTATCCCTCATCGCTGGCAGGAGAAGCAGAATCGCTTTCCTTCCAGCCCCATCTTCTTAGAGCAAGAGTACTCAGGCTCTTCTTTGCTCCAGCAATAAACAATCTGCAGACCTAGTTTCGCCCGTTAGGCTAAGACTGAGCTCAGCCGTTCCTGAAGTTAATGCAGATGTGCCGCTCAGATTGTCAGCAGTGTCGGTGGGGGTGACTTTGGAGCACCTGATCCGTGCACTAGGGACACTGCTCCCCAAGGAAGATCTTTGTGGGCAGAAGGATGGAGGTGGGAACCACATCCTCCAAAAGGACACAGGTTACTCCTCCAGGAGCCAACATGTATGGGGCACCTTCTGTGCCTGTCTGATGTTTAACCTTCTCAGCCACCTTTCCCATATTACAGATGGGGAAACTGAGGCTCTGAGAGGCAAAGCCACACTGTCAGCTGCAGTGGCCTCAGGACTTTCCCCAAGGGCCAGCAGGCCCCACAGCTTCTGCTCTTTCTACTTTATGGCACTGTGTCCCAGGGATGCCACCCCCCGCCCCCTGGGCTCTGCCCCAAGCAATTCTTGGGTAGATGCTGGAAACACATCAGTGCACTTAATTCTCAAGAACCCATAAAGCAGGTGTTGTTATCCCCAGTTGACGGATGAGCAAAGTGAGCCTTATCAGGCCACTTTCAGGTCAGACAGCAAATGGTTGGCCTGAGAGTTCGTCTAAACCATTGCGCTATAAAACCTCCCTCCATACCGCTTGTGTCCCGGGGTCCCCAAACTCTAGAGTTCTTGGAGGAGCTACAAGAGACAGTTTGGGAGTGAGGATGCGGAAAAATGCCTCTGAGCTGCCAGTCTCGCGAGATTACTGGAGTCCTGCTCTGTGTGCTGCTCTAGGTGCTTCACCGCCAGGGGGCCCACCCTCTTCAGCATCTTCAGGTGCTGTCAACCCTTCCCTTCCCTATGGTTGGAGTCTCCTCTCCAGGCCAGGGCAGAGGCGGGGAAGGGCCTGCTGTCAGCGGGGAAGAGGCGGAGGGACGGACGGGGAGGGGAGGAGAGGGGTGGGGCGTGAGGCAGATGGGCCCAGAAGCAGGATGGAGCCAGCCGCCCAACTCTGACAATTTGAAGTGTTTCTTCCGATTGTCTCCTTTCAGCCCCATCTACGGATGGCTCATTTCGTGAGGGAGGCCCTGGGCATTTGTCCCAGAACTTGAGCTGTGATTAGGAAAGGCAGGAACACTTGGGGGTGGGGGGAGGCACCCCTTAATGCACCAGGATATTTCTTGACCCTCATCTTGCAGTCGGCTCCAGCTGCCACATCAGGGAATTCTTGCGGGTCTGCAGCCTGGATTCCAGTTGCTGATGCTGCCTGTTAAAGATTTCCTGGGCTGTTCTGCCTTAGGATTTGTACAGACCTGGGTTTATATCCTAAAGTTTCCATATTCCAGCTGTTGTGACCTTGGACAGGTCCCTCAGCCTCCCTTGAGAGGCAGTGCGATATAGAGGTTAAGCACGTTAAGCAGAGGTTAAGCAGAGCCAAGCCTGCTGAGGCTCCAATCCCCACTCTCTGTGCAGCCCCCTTGCTAGCTGTGCAACCCTGGCCAAGTGACTCAACACCCCTGGGCCTCTCTTCTGAGCTGTAAAATAAGATTCTACAAGTATCCACCGTGTGGGGTTGTCAAAAGGATGAAGCATATTCATGCATTGAAAGGACTTGGCACACAGGAAGTACTCACATGTGTTAGCCGCCATTAGGGCGTGGTGAGTATTTTCTGGAATGAATATGGATAAACTTAAGTCAACAGTTTTCTCTCCTGAAAATTGTCCATTGTGAAGCCATCTCAAACAGATGTGGCCTGGAGGAGTGAAAATACGTAGGAGGTTCTGGTACCTCATGCCTTTTTTCCCTACCTCCTCTCTCCTGCCTCCCCCTGGCATTCTTCACGCAGCTCATGCTGTAAGCGTTTCCTCAGGCCCCTTATGTGCCAAGCTTTGCCCCTGGGGTTAGGTCCCCGGCAGTGAACAATGTAGGTCCTGTCCTCTGAGGGACTAACAGTCGCAGGATTGTGATATAGTGCTGGTGGAGATCAGGAAAGGCCACTTTAAGAGTGTAATGTGTGAGCCATGTGACCATTATTAGGAAGAGCATTTCGAGGCAGAGGAAACAGCTTGTGCAAAGGCCCTGAGGTGGGAACATGTGTGAGGAACAGGAAGATGATCAGAGTGGCCAGACTGGAGTGAGGAAGAGAAGATGGGTAGGAATAAGGTTGGAGTCATCGCCAGGGGTCAAATCATAGAGCCACGGTGACAAATTGGGCCTTAATCTGAGTTTTCTAGCACAAAGTTGTTGTGAAGTTTAAGTGAGAGGAGAGTGGTAAAGTGCTTTGAACAGCATCTGGCATATTGGAGCCCTAAATAATAGTCATATTATGGCTTCTCCTCCTCTTTCCACACTCAGCACTGAGGCTTTCTCTTGTCTATTAGCAAACTACAGACATTCTGGTTTAGGAAAGTGCACTGTACTTAAAGTTACACAGACTTGGGCAACAAGTCTCAGCTCTGTGTGTTTATAAACCCCCTTCCTCCCTGGAGTGTTTATAAAATGGCCACATCACATCCCCTGCCCAGGTGGTTGGGACGATGAACTGGAAAGTAAAGCACCACAGTCAAAGATGCTTATTATTTAAACGGCTCTTGCAATCTAAGATCAGAAGACTGAAGCTGGCTGGGACCTCAGGGGAAAAGTCCCTTTCAGCTGCATCATCGGACAGGTGGGACACCAAGCTCACCTGTAGAGAAAGGTCAGAGCACACTGGGAGCGGACAGAGTGACTCCATTCAAGGTCATAGGAAGACTCTCAGAGTGGCCCTGACAGCTGTCAGAGAAGCTGTCAGCTTGTACAGCCCCTGGGGCTAGTTGGGAATGACCCTGGGTGCTGCCATCCAACCCACCTGTGCATTTCCCTGAAAGAGGCAGCCAAGTTCTGATTCAGGGAATTAAAACCCTAATGGTCCCCAAGTCTATTATTATGTTTTAATGAGCTAGAAAAGCACAAACTGAAATCCTTAAGGCCATCAGCCGTGACACACAAATCTAATAAAATAAAGTGCTTATAAATCCAAGAGTTGTTTAAAACCCAGAAATTGCAGCTCACCCTATGGAGCTATAGCTTGTTAGCCCCTAACAAGCTGAGTGGCTTTGAACCAGTCCTTTCTCTTCCCAGGGCCTCAGTTTCTCCATCCGTAATAAAATACAAGGATTAAAAAAAGACAGGGATCCCTGTGTCCTCTTCTATCCCAGACAGGCTTTGATTCTAAGTATTTCTTAGGGAAAGTCTACCCTGGACTATGCAGTATCTTTATGTGACACCTTGTCTGATCTGCTCTTGAGAATCTTCTTCCCAATCCCGTCTTAAACATCACTCCTCAAGGTGGCATCCATCATCACCCTAGACAGAATCACCTCCTCTCTATTAAACTAAACTCCCTTTGCAAATTTGTTAGAAGTAAAGATAAATGCATTGTCTTCAAAATTCTACTCCTGTAGCCCCAGAGGGCTAATATTGTTTATATTACTCTGATTCAAGCTATCACAATAAACCCACAATTAGTTATTTGCATATATGTCCAATTATCTACAAAGCAGCAAATATATTATTCATTTTTGGCTCCCTCCCCAGTACCTAGCACAGGAACTATTTACAACATAGTAAATAGTTCCCCAAACTTTATAACATTACACCTCATCTGTCTACTTCTTGGGATGGCCCTCCCCTACCTTGGCCTTGAGGCAGGCTCCTATTCATCCTTCAAAGTCCAACCTCCAAATCCCCTCCTCTGTTAACCTTTTTCTCCTTTGGCTAAGTGAGTCTTACTTTGGGCTCCTTCATATGTATACGCCTTCTGTCGTCAGGGGGCACTGCATGCTGCCAGGGTCTGTTTACTGTCTGTTTACCCTCCTCTAGGCTGGGGCTCCTTGAAGAAGCAACTCTGGACATTTCTCCTCTGCATCCATCCCCAGTGTTCTTGGCCAGGATCTGTGAGGGCCTTGGTGCAAGTTAGGGAAACTGAACTTAATTGCCAGACAATGGTGGGGCTATTAAACAGATGTGTCAGAGCTCTGACACATAAACCCAGACATGCCCACAACCCAGCAAGCCCCCAAAGCTGTAGGCTCCTCAGCCCGAGCCCTAGAGAGCATCTTGATTGCCATTCCAGCCCCTGACCACCTTTCCTACTCTCCCAGTTCCCTCCTGCTTTTCCCTCATCCGTGTAAATAAGGCTGACAGTATTTCCAAGGAAACATTCAGCTACTTGGTCACTGTTGTGTTTCTGAAGTTGGGAAAGTAGGGCTTTCATAGGTAATGCTCAATAGTAAGCTTTGCAACCTAGGCATGCGTTATATACTATGTTCATTTCCTGTAAATCAACTGCTTTGTAAAGAGAAGGTTTATGTGACAACATTTTTAAATTGATAAAGCTTATGCTCAGCGTAACACAGGTTCCGGAAGTTTCCTAAAGTCCTCCTGTGGAGCCCACACTGGGCAGCAGCAACAGGAAGAGCCAAGTTCTCAGGGTAATAAGCTTGCTGTGGGGCAGGCAGAGCTCATAAGCTAACCCTTCACCACCCTCCAGTTCTCCCTCGCCACTTCTGGGTTTCCAGCTGGAAGCCTCACGAGGGAATTCTCTGTGCTCTTCCCCATGACCTGACCCTACGAGCTGTGCACGCCCCGGTACTTATTACTCCCAGTCTGGATCTGGGCTAAAAGCATGGGTCAGGCTTCAGATCTGATCAGGGACAGAACCAGAGTGTCTAGACAGGTGTGCTGCCTCGTGGCAAAAGCCTTGGAAAAGATGAGACCTGGGTCTTAGGCTTAATTCTGCCTATGACCTTGGGTGTCTCACCCTGTGACCTTGGGCCTCAGTTCTCAGCTGCCCCATGGGGGCAGTGAGACTTCCATGTCACACCACAGTGTTGTGAGTTCTCTGACCCTCTCCCTCTCAGGACTACCTCATGTTTACCAGTATTTCTGTCTCCCCCTACCCTTCCCCTGTGGTCCAGACTTGGGAAGGGGGCAGGCAGCTTGTGGGTATCCCAGAGATTTGAGTTTCCAGGACTCTCTAGTAAGAACCATTTTCATTGGCAGGTCATTGCTTCTCAGTCACTGTCTTTCTTTCTTTAAATCATTTTTTCCTTTATGTAACTTGAAGTATAGTTGATTTACAATATTGTGTTAGTTTCAGGTGTACAGCAGAGTGATTCAGTTATATATATATATTTTTTTCAGATTATATTCCATAGATTATTACAAGATATTGAATATTGTTCCCTGTGTTAAATACAGTAAATCCTTGTTGCTTATCTATTTTATTTATAGTAGTTTGTATCTGTTAATCTCATACTCCCAATGTACCCCTCTCCCCCTCCCTTTCCCCTTTGGTAACCATAAGTTTATTTTATATTCTGTGTGTCTGTTTCTGTTTTGTAGGTAGATCCATTTGTATTATTTTTTTATATTCCACATATAAGTTATATCATATGATATTTGTCTTTCTCTGTCTGACTTACTCACTTAGTATGATAGGTCCATCCACATTGCTGCAAATGGCAGTATTTCGTTCCTTTTTGTGGCTGAGTAATAGTTCACTGTATACTGCATATACATACATACATTGTATGCCACATATATACCACATCTCCTTAAATCAGTCACCTGTGGATAGGCTTTTGGGTTGTTCCCACGTCTTGGCTATTATAAACAGACAGTCGCTGTCTCTTTTTCCGTCTCTGTTAGTCTCCCTGTCCTTCTCTATGAATCTTTGTGTCTTTTTCTATCTCTGCCTGCCTTTCTCTTTGTCTTTCTCTTTCTGTCCTATACTGTCTCTTCATCCTGTCCCCCACCCCCTTCCAGTCCCTAATGTCTTTCTCTCTGGGTTTTCTGCTGCATATTTCTTCCTCTCCGCCTCCTTCTACCTCTCACCTATCTCCCTTCCTCTCCCTTGCTCTCCCTGCTTCTCCCTCTGTACAGGTCTCTCTCTATTTCTCTCTCTAACAGTCCATCCTTCTCATAAGAAGAGGTCCCCTTTGGGGCCCAGCAGCCAGGCCAAGCATCCTACATGCGATGGACATACCTGCTGTCCAGGTCCTGACCGGAGTGTAGCATCTGCCCTGGGTTTGTTTCCACTTACAAAGGGCATCTGTAATTAATGTGGGCAGTGGTTAAAGAGGCAGAGGTGTGTTTATGCTCCTCTCGGGCTGCAGTGAAACACCCGTAACATTTAATGTGGTACACTGACATTTAAATGTCAATTAAAAAGTCCCTGTTCTGCTTGGCTGGCCCCTAGATCCTCAGATGAATGTTGCCGTCCCGCCTGCCTCATCAGCCCCACTGAGGGCCACTGGCATGTAGATGACATGGCAGCCACAGTGACCATGACAGTGGGGGTGGGCAGAGTCTGAATGGGCTGAGAGCATTCCAGGCGTGGAAGACAGCGTGACAAGAGGCAGGGAGGGAGTTGGTGCTTGGCTGGAGCAGAAACATGCAGGAAGTTAGCTGGAGCGAGTGTATGAAGGGGATACATGGGAAGCAGGACTAGAGGCAGCGCTTGCCTGCTTCCCCTCTTGTCCCTGTCCCTTCAGGGCATTGCCTAAAGCTCATCTGTTACTTATCACTTAGGTGCAAAGTCTGCCTCTGATCACCCTCCACTAGACTGAGAGCATCTTAAGGCCCCGGTCCATGTCTCATTCACCTCTCCACCGCCCATGATGCTTAGTGCACACAGTGCCTGGCACACAGTAGGTACACAGGAGTGGTCCATTCAGTTTCATGCAATACTTATATCCTGAGTTCCCACTGTGTAGCAGGACTTATCCTAGGAACTGAGGTTACAAAAATGATTAAGACTCAGACTTAACCTCAAAGGCTGTATTATGTTGTGAAAGGCAAACAGAAAAGGCAAACGCTAAGACAAATGGAAGCAAAGAGAAGAGGCAGCTGGCCCAGCAAGGATGACAGGGAAGGCTTCCTGGGGGAGCTCAAAGGAAGCTGAGACCCAAAGAATAAATATGTGTTTGCCAGGCAGATAAGAGGCGGGGCGGGGGGGGTGGGATTCTAGGCAGCGGGCCCAGCACATGTGTGGAGGGAGAGGTGAGCCCAGGAGTGTTCAGTGACAAGGATTAAGGAGTAGACAGCAACAGGACACAAAGCTTCACTGTGAAATCCATGCCCAGGGACCACGTGACTGTACCTGAGCTCTGTGAGGGCAGGGACCTCGGCTGCCTTGTTCACAGCTGTTCCCAAGAGGCAAGAAGAGTGCCTGACACACTGCACACACTTGATAAACATGTGCTGGATGAATAAATAAATGCTGTCTTCTCTGGCCTCTCTTCCCTTGTCCAGTTCCCAAAGCCCAGTGGGTCCCTGAAAGTGCATTTATTTTGCAAGAGCCTTTCTCAAAGCCTGGCACCCTGTGGGTACCCCATCCCCTCATCCCCTGCATGTCATCTCCCAGCCCCTGAGCTGCCGTGTCTGAGAACGACATGCTCTATTTTCTCAAGAAAGTCTGTTCAACAAGAGGCAAATTGTCATCTAAAATTTCCTGGAATTGTCGTACAGAGAAATCTGTCTTCCTGAGCCCAGGGCTCTAAGCTGCAGCTGAAGAATGAAACACAGCAAGTGGAACATCTGCCCAGAATGGGGTTCAGGCCCTGGAATAACACATGAGACCAGGTCTAGTCCTGTGGCCCCTTGCGGTCCCTGGTCCTAACGCAGGTGTTCATTTTCCCCTCCACTCTGGGAAGGGAGCCCAGGGCCAGGGCACCAAGTTTCTAGACTGTCGGTTTGCTACCCAGAGCCGTTTTTCACTCCCCACTCACAACCCTCCACACCCAGATCTAGTTCCCCCCATAATCTGCCTTTTCAGTCTTGGATACTACAGTACTGGAAACTCCCTAGGAGAGCCTGTAAAACCCAGAGCTTCCCCATCCTCCATCCATCAACCTATCATTTACTCATCCTCACTCTCGGTTAGAAGCCTCCCCAGAGTGCAGGGTCCTATCTTGCCTATTGATTTGGCAGGTGTAGCTCCTCTCCATCTTGGCTGGGGCACGGTTTACACTCCCCGACCACGCAGCCACAGTGGTGAAAGGAATGAATCTAGTGATTGCGCCGGCTTTGGTTCAATCAGTTGCTCAGTTTCCTGGAATTACATCCCAGTGGCTGCTATTGACGGAACTGTATGGAGTGGTACCCGGAGCCTGCTGGACACAGGTTCATGGTCCTAAATTCAATTTGATGATATCACGTGCCCATGCACCGGGCTTCCTTACCTGTCCTTCCCCCGACACCTCACACTCCGGCCTGAGTTTTCTGAGGCAAGGGGATCTGTGCTAAATATTTGGTGTAAGCGATGCAATAAAAGTCTTCCTTTGTCTCCCTCTTTCTTATATCTTACCTGTAGAGGAATGGGAAGGTATACTATATAGTTTAGAAGTGGAGGTTTTATGATGTTGGACATATTCAGGAAGGCTCCAATCCCAACACATCCCTGCTCTCAAACATTGTTCTTACACACACACACACACACACACACACAATCCCCCACGACCCTCAATCCTTCTTCCTCCTTTGCCATGTCACAGCACATTGTGAACACATCAAGAAGCGGACGCACAAGAAAGGTCTTCTGAATCTTCGACAGGAGTTGTCATCAAATAGAGGAGCCCACACACCAGAGGTACACAAATGTTCATCAGAGATGCAGGAAGAAACCATTGAGCTTCTACTGACAATTTTTTTTATCATGCCTAATTTCTGTAATTATGCATCTTTGCTAAGTACATTGCTCATTAGCACAGTAGCCGGTGCTAATAATATATTAACTATACTCATGTTCTGGGGGAGTTCAAAAAGTGCAGCTCCGTATTTTTCTTATAATCATATTCTCTCACCCCTGCTCATATGTCCTTCAAATTTCCCTAAGGGTCCTGGAGGGTAAATTGAGAGTAACACTTATTTGAACAGCGTCTTTCCTATGATACTTCATTTGGTCTTCCCAGTGATCAATGGTGTTGGTGGCAGGAGAAAAGGCTGGGGTGGGATGGTGGTGGTGGTGGTGGTGGTGGTGGTGGTGGTGGTGGAGGAGCTGACCATGGTCCTGAATTAGCATTGCCTCTACGGTGAATTGCTAGGGGGCACCAATAAAAATTCAGATTCCTGCATTCTCCCTACCCTCCCAAGACCTACTGAACCACACTCTCTTCGGAGATGTAGCCTACGAATCTGTTCTTTAAAAGCACCTCAAATAATTGCCCAACCAGACATGGGCACCACTGGGCTAGGACATGGTGTCTCTCTTCACCACAGGAGGCAAGAGAGTCTTGGCCAACCTCACCCAGAAGCTTGCATGTGGTTTGTCATTATTTTCTATTTTTATGAGACTTTTTCCTCTTCGTGCTCTTGCAGAACAAACAGACTATTTATATTGCTGATGTCGCATCCCTTTGAAAAACGTATGAGGTTTCATTCATTCATCCGACAAACGTTTTTACCAGTTACATTTATCATTTTATTTTCACCTGACAGATACAGAAACTGAGGCCCAGAGAGACCAAGGGATTTGTTTCTTACTTAGCTTGTAAGAAATAGATTCAGAAACTTAACCCAAGTTACCTGGCCCCAAATCCTATGCCCTTTTAATTTTTATTTCAGGACATTTTAATGAAATGGCCACAAAACCAGAGCTCGGCCTGTGCAATGTATTGTACCCCTTGGCCCTTCTTCCTCTCCCCCTCTCGCCCCCCACCCCCAAGTGCAGGCTGCAGAGGAAATTAACATTCAGGGCACGTTCTTTTCCCTTCTGATCCCATAGAGGGAACACAGCCTCTGCCTGCCAATTAGTGATGTTCAGATCTTTATTAGAGATGGGGACAGCACGTTCCAGTTATGCAAACACCCTTGTCTGAGAGCAGCCATGGGTCAGTACACTGGCCACATCTCTCCCCACAGAGTCACCATGGAGGTGACTTGGTACCCCCAGTGCTGCCTTAATCAATGGTTCAATCAATAACTATTTATTCGACCTTGTCCAACGTGCTGAAGGAAGCATGGGGGACGTGTAATACCTCTGCCTAAAAGAACCTAGAGCCCCGTGGAGAGTGGGACCAGGTAGAGGGAAGAACTTAAAAGGCCCTCTGCTCTTTTTGAAACAATTAACAGTTTCTATTTATTACCCCCCAAAAATAGGTAAAGAAAGGAATTAACATTTGATAAGTACCCACTGTGTGCACTGTTAGGCACTTTATTTATTTTTTAAAATATATATATATATAAAAATATATATACACATTTATTTATTTATTTATCTTTGGTTGCGTTGGGTCTTTGTTGCTGGGCATGGGCTTTCTCTAGTTGCGGCGAGTGGGGGGCTGCTCTTCGTTGCAATGCACGGGCTTCTCATCGCGGTGGCCTCTCTTGTTGTGGAGCACGAGCTCTAGGCGTGTGGGCTTCAATAGTTGTGGCACGTGGGCTCAGTAGTTGTGGCTCGTGGGCTCTAGAGCGCAGGCTAAGTAGTTGTGGCACACGGGCTTAGTTGCTCCGTGGCATGTGGGATCTTCCCGGACCAGGGCCCGAACCTGTGTCCCCTGCATTGGCAGGCGGATTCTTAACCACTGCGCCACCAGGGAAGCCCTAGGCACTTTATATACATCATCTCATTCAAATCCATTAATTTTATAATGAGAAACAATGTGCTTTATTTTTCAAAGCATTTGCTTTAAGTTGGAAAATCTAGGATTGTAATCCTGGCCCTGCCACTTTCTCCCTAGGAGACTTTGTGACCTCAAATTCTTCATCCACAAAATGGGAGGAAATAATACCTGTCTCCTAGGATTGTTGGGAGGAGAAACTAGGTAGTGTATTTAAGTCCAATGCCTCATCTCCACATGACACAGAAAATGAGAAAAATGCAAAATCATAAACCAGGAGGAGGGGGAAAATGAAGAATCAGGAAGAAGGAAACTGTGGCATGCAGTATGGAGAACAGAAAGTCTGTGGCAAGCAGCCAGATATTCAGAAAAAGAATCTGATTCAGGATTCTGGAGGTCAGGAGTCTGTAGCCTGAGAGGTGGTAATAGTTGTTACCTAGGAGAGCTGGAAACAGAAATGCATCAGGTCCAGCTGTGGAAGAGAATGGAATACAGGTCAGTGTCTGAAGTGCAGGGGTAGGCACATGGGTGAGACACTGTGATTCTCAACATAAAGGGATTTTGCCCCTGAGAATGTTTGAGAATTTCTGGAAGTATGTTTGATTGGCACAACTAGAGGAAGGTGTTACTGGTCTGTAGAGAGTAGAGAGCAGGTGTGCTGCTAAACATCCTACAATGCACAGGAAAGCCCCCTCACAACAGAGAGTTATACAGTCCCAAGTGCCTCAAGTGTCACTGTGGACACACCCGGTCTAGGGGATGAGTTGGAGTGGGAGACAGGAAGTGAAGGAGTTGAAGATGAGACCAAACATCAGGTGGGAAGTTAGGAGGAAAAGAGGTCAGACCAAGGGTGAAGAGTTAAGAGGACAAAAGGAGGTGAAGTGATGAATCAGATTAGGATCTCATATGGGTCAGGCAACAAGTCAGGGATGGAAATGGGCTTCAGAGCTCAGACAGAAGGTCAGGATCGAATCACTGAAGAAGTAAAGATTAAGAAGCAATGAGGAAGACAGTTGAGGCCAGAGCCAGGAAGAAAGGGGGCTGGCCGGGCCATCCTGGTTGGAGTTTGGGTGGAGAGTAAGCATGGTGGATGCGGGTCAAGGTGATGATGCCCTGGCCAGAAGCTTGAACAAAGCCAAGGAGCCAGCAATGGACTATGGGGTCTAAACAAGGGTCAGGGGCCCCAAGAGTCCAGGCAGGTCGCTGGTTGGAGGTGAGTTAGTGGCTGAGAGGAGGAGTAGCAGGGAGAGCCCCGAGGGGGATGAAGATGCCACCAATGCTGGGAGTATTGGTAATGCTCTCAGGAGAGCAGAGACCTGACCAAGAATCTCCAAGCAGAAAAATGGAAACCAGATAGAAAACCTGACTATGGAGGCAGCATCTCCTGTTCTGGCCCTAGAAACACTCCCCACTGCAGGCAGAGTCTCAATGAAGAGCTGCCCTGGGTCCAGGCTACATCCTCAGCAAAGGGTGAGGTTTGTAGCCATAGTCTGGGCAGCCCTAGTGTGTAGAGCATGGCTAAGAAGTCAGATGCCTGCAGCTCTGAATCCCTGCTCTGCCACCTTCTACATGTGTGACCTTTGACTCTGAAGCTCAGTTTCCTGATTGATAACATGGGAACAATAAAGGAGATTATCCATGTGAACTACCTGAACTGTAGAGGACTTTGTGGCTTTTATTACCACTGGAACATAGTTCCCTCATTGGTGTTTCTGAACACTTTGGTGCATATCTATTGCAGCAGATTATTTATCCATTCGACAAACACTTACTCGTTATCTAGTATGTCCCAAACACGTGCTGACTGCTAAAATGACCTGGAGGAACAGAGATTGATTTCGGTTCTGTGTTTACTGCACTCCCGAGGTTGAAAGAGATCTTAAAGTTCATAAACTGTCTCCTAGGCTGAAGTACCCTCTACGACATCCCCCACATGTGCGCAGCCTTGGCTCACACACTTCTAGCGGTGGCCGGCTCGCATCTCCTTTCACAGGCTGCTCTATGAGAACATTCATACCTGTGTTGAGCTGAAATCTTCTTGGTCCTGGCTCTTTCTCTGAAACTGCCTAGACTTGTTCATTCCCTCTCCCACATTGCATCCCATTCAGAATTCTCAATGGCTAACGTACTCTGTCAGGCAGGATGGATTTTAGGTCCCCCACCACTGAGTGACTCTCCCCAGAATGGGCTCAGGTGTATCTCTGCCCTCTCCAAGTGGAAAGCAGACAATGGCTGTAACCCTGGGACCCTTCCCTCAACAGACATAGCCTCCAGGGGGCTCAGGGTGACCTCAGAAAGACAGAGACATAGCTCTTTCCCAGTAATCTGAAACATTCTCTTACCTTCCCAAGATCAGGAGAACAAAGCGACTTCTCGAGCTCTCTCTTAAGGAGTCCATTCGCAGTTTGTTTGAGCTCCACATAATTGGCCCCAGATGCACAGCAGAGGAAAGACATTCGCTGACTAGCTTTTCTAGAACCACGAACTCTTTGACACTGTTGGTGGACATTCTGTGACCCTCCCAAGACCTTGCTTTGGGAAGCCTCATGCTGTCTTTTCCACGCCGGAGGGCAGTCCAGATTCCTACTGGAGTTATTTGAATAAACTTCCCAACACCCCTGAGCCTCAGTTTCCTCATCCGTCAAATAAAGATAATAATACTACTTAACTCGTCAGGTTGTTGCGCATAACAAGATAACAGGTGGGGAAAAGAGATAGAACAGTGCCCGGCACTTAGTAAAGTGCTCAACCCCGTGCTAAGCTTTGTTAGGGTTATTTGAATCAAGATAGGGAAGCTGTCCTAGGTGACCTGACATTCCAGCAGAGTCATCAAGATCAGGTTGAAAGGAAGGATATTAGCATGGAGAGAGGCTAGGAGCTGCAGGAACAGAAATAGCAAAACATTCAGGCATTGATATCTGACCACTGGAGTTGTTCTCTCCAAAGAAAACTGACTGTCATGCTTATGGATGGGGACAGGAGAGAGATCTAAAGTCTCCTGCTTTTCTGCAGCATTTCCCTGTTTCTGCTCTGACGTTCTACAAGGCTGTACTTGGTGGAGGGTGGGGTCCGATCGACCCAATGTGGATTTCAGTTCTCCCAGTCACTGGCCGAGTGATACCAGAAAAAAGTCACTTCACCTCTCTGAGTCTCTATTTTCTATAAAATTAAGAAGACATCTATTCCCTTATAAGATCGTTGGGAAAATTAAAGGAGATCTATTCCTTACACACATGCCTGGCATATATTGGGTACCTGATAAATGGTAGCTGCTATTATCTTCTTCTTATCATTATTTTCATGATAATAATCTAAATTATTACTGGCATTCAAAACCGCAAAGAACCTGAAAGAATGAGGATCTCCTCCCCTTTTCTTCCCGTGCTTTCCCTCTTTGGAGAATGCATGCTAGCTAACCCTTCGCCATATTCATTCTCTCTATCTGGCTCTCTCCCTCTGGCTCTGGCTCTGGCTCTCGTTCTCTCCCTCCCCTTTTTCAGTGCCCTGATAGGTTCCTGAGAGGGCTGGAAGCAGGGATTGTGAACTGCCAGATTTCATGCCCTGCTCTCATCCCTCTCTCCAAAAGCTTATCAAATATTAAAAGCTGTGAAATAGGAGGCAGGTTTTTAATCATTTTAATCACAGCCTTCCTCAGCCTGCTCAAAAGGGCTCGAAGGAATCGATTCAGAAGTGGTAATTATGCTTGTGGCCCCGTGCCAGGCTCCAGGTCAGCACTGGAGCGGGCACCAGCGACAGATGGCAGAGGCACCGGGGAGGGCTCTTCCCAGGTGGGGGCCCCCGAACAGGAGAAGCCTCATGGGAGGAAATGAAGCTAAGTCATCCCAGGTTAGGCACCGGGTTTTTAAATGCACACCAAAATCAATTGCAAATCAACTTACTTTTATTAAGACCTCCTTAAGTGCCAGATGTTTTTAGCCTCATTTAACCCGCTAAGCAAGTCAGGGAGGTATTTATCATTATCCAATTTATACGCGAGGAAACTGAGGCTAAAAAATGTTAAGTAACGTCCCAAGGCCCGTTAGAAAGTGGCACGGCCAGATATGTCCTGTTCTGGAGCCTGCACTCTGTCCTCTGGGCCTCCGTCACCCTTGGGTTCGGGGGCCTGCTGCAGGGATGTCGGAGGGACTGCTACCCTAGATGCCCTGCCTCCCTCTTGCAGCCTCACTGTCTGTCCAGCTTTGCTCACCTCCCTCCCCCTCCCCCACTGCAATATCTTATTCCCTCTGGCTTACTCTTGCCCTCCTCTGGCTCCTGGGATTTATCCATGCACTTCAGCCCCCCAGCGAGCCATTAATCCTTTCCAACAGCTTACACATCACAGCCCAGCTGCTCACCCCGCTAGACTCATTTCTGGACAATCCTCCACCCCGTCCACCTCCTTACTGCGTACTCCCGTGGGACCTAGCTTCGTGCAGTTTTCAAACACCTTTCTCTCTTGCCTTCTTGCCTTTGCACGTGCTTTTCCCCTGCCTGGAACAATGCACTGTGCCTCCCCCTCCAGGTCTCAGCCGAAACACCAGTTCTTCCTGGAAAGATGGCTGACTCACTAGGCATTTCCCACCACGGTGATACCGCTATCGCTTTCTCCCTATGAAGGCAACCAGTCTTTTTGGCGGGAGGCGGGTTGTGGGGGATGGCTCGTTTGCATTGCTGGGATTCCTCTGGCTGGCCAGTCTGAGAGGGCAGAGGGCACGTTTGCCTGATTCGCCACTGCAGTCCAGGGCCAAGCAGGGTACCCAGTGCAGAGCACGCATCGGTTAGACATTGGCTGAGTGCGTTACGTGAATAAGGAGACTGGGCTTAAAGGTGGGGATTTCTGGAGGCTTAGAAAATAGGGCAGAGTCATAGCTCTGGGCCAGATGAGGCATGCAAGTGAGCAGGGATGGCCATTTGCATACAAAGTACCGAGGAATATTCTTCAATATCACAAGAAGATATGTTTTCCATCATTTTTCCTTGAAAGATGCATCCCTCTTGATCTATCTTTCATTTCCCCACATTTAATAGAGATGTGAATACAGAGAACTATGTCTCTACTATAAGACAAATAGCACCCCACGCACAGTAATAAATGACGACCTAAGTAGTCTACTTGTCAGAAAAGATGAAAGGGAGTGGGGCAGGGGATGGTGAGTAGAGGCACACGGACCCTGTCTAAAGGGATAGCTGCTTCTCAACCCCAGGCTGCTGTTACCCAGGGGAATGTGGCCAGATTTCCTGACTTTTCAAAAGAAGCTGGGAATAGACTATATGCATAATGTTCCAATTTTTAAGAGTTGCCTCAATTAAACAAACACATGTGCGCTCAGACACACATGCACGCACACACAAACAAAAACAAAACGAGCCCAATAAAACATCTGCTGAGAGGTTTTGGGTCTTAGATTGGAACTTCTGCACACATTTTCCTGCTGAGTAGAGAAAAGCTCCTTGCAGATGGACCCAAATGGGGGCCCCCCAACACCCGGAATCCACCAAATGCCTAGGGTTGTGTGCACCCCAAACACTCCCTTCTTATGTTCACAATGCTTTCTTGAGGATCCTGCAGAATCCCCACACCAAAGGAGAAATATTTATAACCCAACCAGGCAGCACTTAGAAGATCAAGGCATACATGGCATGCTGAAATCACTGGCCCCTTGTTCCCGTTTCCTCTCTGCTGTAGGATCAAATGCTTCCAGTTTCAATGATTAATCGCCTCTCAGTTTTCACCACAAGTTGTACAGTGTTATTGACTGGGACAGAAATATTCTCTGGAACAAATGCAAGTCTTAGGAGGGGCTGCTGCTGGCCTGTGGCACCTGATTCAACCCACCCCTGAGACTGGGTGAGACTACCCCGGGCCCCCCCATTTACGGATGGGGCTCAGGGAGGCTCAAACAAGTACCCAACAACTCTCATTACTGTGACTTTATTAATGGCTACTATCTTGAATGCTTACTATATTCTGGGTATTGTGCCCAGCATGTTGCATCTACTATCTCATTTTTTTTTTTTGCGGTACATGGGCCTCTCACTGTTGCGGCCTCTCCCGTTGCGGAGCACAGGCTCCGGACGCGCAGGCTCAGCGGCCATGGCTCACGGGCCCAGCCTCTCCGTGGCATGTGGGATCTTCCCGGACCGGGGCACGAACCTGTGTCCTCTGCATCGGCAGGCGGACTCTCAACCACTGCGCCACCAGGGAAGCCCTACTATCTCATTTAAGCCTCATAACGGCCCTCATATATTTGGGGAGAAAGAGGACAAAGAATCTTGGCGGCAACATGACTATTTTACACACGAAGGAAATGAAGCAAAGAGATGTTAAGTCCAAGGTCACACAGCTAATAAGCAATAAAGTAGAGAGTCCAGCTTGGTGATCAGGGCTCCTGCCTGAGCTCAGACATCATTCTCTTACCTGAGCCCAGACACAGACCCACAGAGTCTTTTCCAAGCTGGCTGGGCAAGGAACATTTTTTTGCAAAAGCTGCAATTACTACAGTGCTTCTGTGGATGGTCTTGGGGTACTGCTGGTACTGTTCTTATGCACCTACTGTGTCACCTATGCTTGGGGGTTGGGGAGGGAGATACTATGGAGGACTGAGGAAATCTACTCCAGCCGCCCTTGCATTTTTCTTTTTCCAGTTAAACATGGTGAGCTTGCTCTCTGGGAATTTTCCAAGGCTCTGCCTCTCAATTCAAATCCTTGGAGATATTCTCCAGGGTCTACGAATGCTCAAGGGTAACATCTTTTTAAAATTTTTAATTTCTCATTTAAATAGTAAATTATTTAAACATCAGTTTAATATTCTAGATCATCGGTTGTAACCACCTTGTCACAATCTATGCCAAGAATCCGCAAAATACAGCTCATGGACCGAATCAACGCCCAACCTATTTTTGTATGTCCTACAAGCCAAGAATTACTTCTACAGTTTTAAATCACTGGGGGGAAAAATCAAAAGGATAATAATGTTTCATGACACTTGAAAATTTTATAAAATTCCAATTTCGATGTCCATACCTAAAGTTTTATTGAAACACAGCAGTGCCCATTTGTTTGCCTGTTATCCAGAGCTACGTTTCCAATAAGACAGCAGAGTAGAGTAGTCTCAACAGAGACCATCTGGCCCCCAAAGCCAAAAATATTTACTATTTGGCTCTTGACAGAAAAAGTTCGGTGATCCCTGATTTATGCAATGTGATTTTAGTGTCCATATTTTCATTTATGCTTTTAACTGAGTTAGGCATCTTTTTTTTTTTTTTTTTTTTGCGGTACGTGGGCCTCTCACTGTTGTGGCCTCTCCCGTTGTGGAGCACAGGCTCCGGACGCGCAGGCTCAGCAGCCATGGCTCACGGGCCTAGCTGCTCCGCGGCATGTGGGATCTTCCTGGACCGGGGCATGAACCCGCGTCCCCTGCATCGGCAGGTGGACTCTCAACCACTGCGCCACCAGGGAAGCCCCTTGTTTTCATTTTTATTGTTACGAGCTAATAAGGAAAAAAAATAGAGGGAAGAACTTAGGTACCTTCTAGAGTGTCCTCAGGTGATCGAGTACAATTTTCTGATGGTTCCAGGAGAAAGCCAAGAGAGAGTTGAGCCAGTATAGCATGAGGTAGACCAGCAGGCTGAAGTAAAATGTAAAAAAATGTCAACTCCACACCATAGTCACACTGCAGGCAGAAGTTCACTTTCAACCAAACCACCTCACATTAAACTAATGTTAATTTGAAGTTTACTAGTTTTGCAGTCTTATTTGTGCTTAATTTGGAAATTTGTTTCTGTTTTATAGCTCAATAAGAGCTATAAGAGTAAGGATTTTATACCTAGCTTTATGTTTGCCTATGTTAAGTAACATTGTGATAAGAATAATTTGAGTCAACACTTACTGTTTTGAGTCGGCAAAAGGGTTGAGTCAAGTGTTGAGTCAACACTTAATGTTTTCCCCTTTAATAGGGCATATGTTACTCAAGTTATAAGCAGGAAAAATGGATGCAAGAAGGGTCAATTACATTATACCTTTGAATCAGTATAATCTAGTATAAATTGCTACCTGCCACCCTGGCAGAAAATTCGGTCTCAGTTATTTTGGGAGGTCCCCTCCCCAGTTTGAGGAGAGTGGGGAGTGTCAAATAAAAACTCTAAGGTTAAGTTGGGACCAGGTTCTCCTTTTAGGGTGGTGACCATTTTTTGCTATTGCTCCTGTGTCTATACTGCATTTGTATGTGCTGATCCCCACCATTCATCCCTTAGGCTCTGTTGCTGAATGGCTCAAAAGTGCCCCTCACTTAGTCCTCCCGCTTGCTTCCTTTCCACCCACTCAGCCCACTTTCCCTTTATTCTCTCTCCTTCTGGAAAAAAGGGAGCACAGTTTTTCTCAATAAGGCTTTAGAAGCACAGTGCTAGCTTGACTTTCCTGTGTGGGGCTGGGCAAAGGAGTCAGAGAGGACTGCTAACAATGGGCCTTTCTTCTTAAAAATTCACTTCATTACAACTGTTATATAAAAAACATAGTTTTCCTTCACTGAAAAGTTATACCCAGGCATTGACGATCAGAGAATGAATGGCGCTCTTTTAACCCTCTTCTGAGTTCCCCAGTGTATCAGTTAGCTATTGCTGTGTAACAAATCACTCCAAATGTAATACCTTAAAACAATATAAATTCTTTATTTTGTTCACAAGTCTGCAATTTGTGCAGGGCTTGGCAGGGGTGGTTTGTCTCTGTTCCATGTGGAGTCAGCTGAGGTAACTCAATTGGGGACTGGAGGATCCACCTTCAAGATGACTCACTCACGTGGCTGGCAAGTTGGTACTGGCTGTCATCTGAGAGCTACAATCAGGGGCCTGTTTCCTCTTTACATAAGCTTCTTGTTTGGGCCTCACAGTAGATAGTGACCTCAGGGCAGCCAGACTGCTTACAGGGTAGCTAAAGATTTCAAGAACAAGTATTCCAGCAAGCAAGGTAGAAGCCATAGTGCCTTTTATGATCTAGCCTCAGAAATCACATAGCATCACCTCTACCACACCTGTTGGCTGGTATTATTGCAAAAGCCCACTCAGTTTCAGAGGCAGGGGCCATAGACTCTACCTCTCAATGGAGAAGTGGCAAGGTGCTAAAAGAGTATGTGGGATGGAAGCTATTGTTACAAGCATCTTTGGAAAACACAGTCAGTCACATCCAATTTAGCTTAGGATTGACCTTCCACCCTGACACAATTCCCTGTCATATGTTAGCTGCTTGGGCAAGTGACTTCAACTCTCCAAGCTTCTATCTCCTCCACTAAAGAGAGGACAAGTGAGTATTGCTTCAGGGTCGTGTTATGATCATTAAATGAGATAATATATAAAAAGTTAGCCTGATACCTGGCACAGAATACATGCCTGACAAAGGTTAACTTCTTGCTCTCTTCCCCGACTTCGTCTCAGCCAACCTGCACTGACTCGAAATGACCTTCTTCTTGGCTGCCACCTTGGAAGCATTTTCCGTAAGAAAATGTGTCCGTGTATTCATAAATTTACAGGTTACACAAAGGTGTTGTTCAAACATTGCTGGGTGCTTGGTCTTTTCAAAGTAGACTCTTGTTCTCAAAGCTGCTGGCTGCGGGAAGGAGCCCTGCAGGAGTCCTTTTGCCCACGCTCGGTCTATGGGTGAGGGAAATCCGGACCTCCCTCCAGTGGGGCTGATGGAAGGGGAAGGACCACCATATGTCTTTCCCAGAAGGGTGACTGAGTTCCGCTTCCGTCCCAGTTCCCCTGAGATTTTCCTGAAAACCCCCGTGGCTAGCCCAGTTGGGAGTGTTAGCACATCAGATCCCATGCTTTGGTGAAAAATGTAAACACAGACCTGATTTTTCATTTTAAATGAAGCCAAGCATATTGCTCCCAGCAGATGCCGAGTGACTCAATCTGTCCTCTCGGTTTTGAAGGGAACTGAAGAACAACATGGTAAAATAAAGCAAACAGCACATTTATTGGTTGATAAAATGCTGTTTTAGTCTACCCTGGCATTATATGGTGATTGCTATGCAGCGAACATCTGTTATTAAATCCAGACTTCTGTTGCCTGGATACATTAAGTCAAAAGCTGGAACGAGTGAGAAATCCATTTGTGTGTCTGTTGCGTGTGAATGTCAGAGCTCATATGATGCCTTTGTCTTCATTCTAACTGAATCTTTTACTATGGAATGTCTCGCTTGTTAATTCTGACTCTGGGCCAATACTGTTTTCATTTG
The DNA here is from genome assembly GCF_963455315.2 of Globicephala melas. Lineage (NCBI taxonomy): Eukaryota > Metazoa > Chordata > Mammalia > Artiodactyla > Delphinidae > Globicephala > Globicephala melas. Next base: position 145,420,514 of record NC_083316.1, read on the forward strand.
ATTAAAAAGAGTTAAAGAAACCAAGAAACAGTATTCTCTCAGGTGCTCTAAGTAACTTTGTTGACTAATTTTTGGAGAAGGCATGGTGTATTTGAAAAAAGTAGGATGCTTTTAAAGAGAATTCATACCAAATAATTCAAATTCTAGGTGTCTATCCCCAGGACACAGGGGAGATGAGCATATGTTTTTGAGGGCAAGGATGTTCAATGCAGTGTTACTTATAACAGAAAAAAAAAAAAAAAAGAAAGAAAAAGTTAAAAGTCACCTAAATGCACATATGTCAAGAGCTTCATTTGTATTGGCTGCAAATTCCATGTTCTTCCACATCACGATAGACTACATTATTTACAACTTTATGCTATTCTAAAAAATGTTTCAGTGAATGACTTGGTGCAGGTGTTATTACCTCCTAAGGATAGATCGCTAGGTGTGGAATTGTTAGGACAAAGTGCATATTATATTGTTTATTCGTTCAGTCAACAAGCATGTCTTGAGTGACACTGTGTGCTAGGCAGCAGTGCTCTACACTGGGGCTCAGTGGGGGAGAAAAAGTCCCCACCTTCATGGAGCCAACAGAGTGAGAAGGGAGGAATGAAAACTAGAGGGATCTCGAAGACAGAAGTGAGTTCTAAGGAGGGGGCTGAGAATGGTGGAGAAGCTAGACAGGCATCTCTGAGTGCCACAGATCAGAGGGCATTGGAAGAATCACTCAGAGCTAGCAGTGGTTCCCCAAAATGTGGTGCTGGGAAATGTGGTACATTCACTCAGTCACCAAATATTTGTCGAATGCCTACTAATGCCAGGCTATGTTCCAGGCAATGAGAACGCAGAAATGACCATAACCAATAAGGTATCTTAAAGCAGAAAGAGATGGACAATAAACAAACAAATTTCAAAAAATGGTAAATGCCATGGAGAAATTAAGGAGAGCTGGGGAGGGGAGAGGTCTGCTTAGATAGACTGGGCAAAGAGAATCTCTATGAGGAAGGATGTTTGAGCTGAAAAGCGAACATTGAGAGAGGGATAGTCATGAATAGACTGGGAGAATGAGATCCTAGGCAGAAGGACCAGAAAGAGCAAAAACACTGAGGTGGGAATGAGCTTGGTATGTCTGAGGAGCAGAAAGATGGCCATGAGTGAAGCCTAGTGAGCTAATTTGAAAATGGCTTAAGTCTATCTGTCAGTAATTGTCACTATAATGCTGTGTAACAAGCCACCCCAAAACTCAGCAGCATACAATAAACTGGGACTAGAACCCAGGTATGAATCTCTCCAAACTATCTTCTCTTCCATCCATAGTCACCACCTCTCTATGTACAACCTATCTGCTCTGAAAACCACAAGAGCCTCAGAATGTATTAAGTACATAAGAACTAGTCCTGCATCTAGATGCAATGGCTCTCAAACCCTAAGGAGCATGAAAAATACCTATTAAAAGCCTCCTGCACTGTTGGTGGGAATGTAAATTGATACAGCCACTATGGAGAACAGTATGAAGGTTCCTTAAAAAACTAAAAATAGAACTACCATATGACCCAGCAATCCCACTACTGGGCGTATGCCCTGAGAAAACCATAATTCAAAAAGCGTCATGTACCACAATGTTCATTTCAGCACTATTTACAATAGCCAGGACATGGAAGCAACCTAAATGTCCATCAACAGATGAATGGATAAAGAAGATGTGGCACATATATACAATGGAATATTACTCAGCCATAAAAAGGAACAAAATTGAATTGTTTGTAATGAGGTAGTTGGGCCTAGAGTCTGTCATACAGAGTGAAGTAAGTCAGAAAGAGAAAAACAAATACCGCATGCTAATGCATATATATGGAATCTAAAAAAAAATGGTACTGATGAACCTAGTGGCAGGGCAGGAGTAAAGACGCAGATGTAGAGAATGGACTTGAGGACACGGGGAGGGAGAAGGGTAAGCTGGGACAAAGTGAGAGAGTAGCATGGACATATATACACTACCAAATGTAAAATAGATAGCTAGTAGGAAGAAGCTGCATAGCACATGGAGATCAGCTCAATGCTTTTTGATGACCTAGAGGGGTGGGATAGGGAGGGTGGGAGGGAGATGCAAGAGGGAGGGGATATGGAGATATATGTATACATATAGCTGATTCACTTTGTTATACAGCAGGAACTAACACAACATTGTAAAGCAATTATACTCCAATAAAGATGAAAAAATACCTATTAAGCTAGTTAAGTATATAATATCCTAGGCCTTGCCCCCAAGAGTCTGATTTAGCAGGACTGCGGAAGGCCCAGGAATCTGCATTTTCAAAAGTAACTGCACCTAGTTATGTTGAAGGTGGTTGATGTACCACTTTTGGAGAATCAACGATGAAAAATTCACCAAAGACAGCCTTAGGCAGGCCAGAAAGATGACCCTGCCTATTTCCCCTCAGGGTTAAGCAGAAGCTTGCCCTGACCCCACCAGTTGCCAGTGTCGTGAAGTACCCTCGGGCATTTTTAGCGAGCACATCTCTTCACTGCGATGCCATCTTCCTGGTCCAGCGGGGGAAGCCTGAGTTAATGGCGTCTCCTGGGTATAATAAACCTCCCTTAGGGCTCTGGTCCCCGCTGAGCTCTGCTGGATCCTCTAGCATTTCAAAGTGAAGTTAGAGGTTCTTCAAACAGCTCGAGAGATTTCTTGGAAATCCAAGGCACCTCATCCCCTGCTCAGAGCTGGATTTGGCTCTTAGCTTGGAGGTGGGAAGACCTCCTGGGCCAGGACTTAAGAGTGGCTCACAAGGAATCAAAGCCAGCTTTCTCCACCTTCCTCTGACAGCCCTGTGTGCTTCTCCTCTGATCTCCTGCCAGAGTGGGGAAAGGCATCCCAAAAGCTCATTAACAGCTCACATACTTTGCCCTGAATCAGCTCTTAAACACCGTGGGATGAACAGCCCTAAACGGGAAAGAAAAAAAATAAAATAATGCGTTTCTTACAAGTTCATAAATATCCCTGGTGCTTTCTGTCAGGCCAGGGTTTAGCCTTCTCTGCTCTAAACTTTATTTTCTGAGCCTCTAAGGAGAGTTGGCTATTGGTCCCTTGGCCATTAATTGCTTAGGTGTGCTGACCCCCTCCAAACCCCTCCACCACAACACACTGGTCCATGTCCCACTCCAAAGTGACAGAACTGCTCCCAGGGATCTGCACCTTCTTAGAAACACTACTGGATAATTATTTCTTTAGTCTATACTGACAGAAATACCATCTCTAGGAAGACAGAGTGGTAATAACTAACATTACTTGAGCATTTCCTGCGTGTATTTTGCATGCATTAGCCAACTTAATCTTTGTAATAACCCCGTGAGGCAGGTACTGTTTTCACTCTCATTGCCAGACAAAGCATTTGAGCTTCTGAAAAGTCCCTCATGCAAGGTCACACAGAGCTGAGGTCCGAATCCAAGTCATTTGGCCCTAGGACCCCTCACCAGCTACCTCACCAGCTCCCACTTCACATTGCCTTGAGCAGACCATACCTACATGACTCCATTCAAGTTGGATGTTGACATAAACAACTCCAGGCATATCCAGGGCATGGATACTCAGAACCACATCACGTAAGGAATAGTGGCAGGACTTGAAGATGTTTTAACGTGAAGACAACGTGGTCTCATGGCAGGGGTTGAGCAAGGGTATAGAGGCATAAGACATGAAAAGTAACTGCAGATACCTGATGATCTATTAAGAGACAAAAGGATTAGATGGCCCTGTATGAGCCCAAGAGTTACAATGTCCAATGAGGTGAAGTAATGCCAGGATATAAGAAAAAGCTTTCACATACTCAGAAGTGTCCAAAAAAGTGTTGGACTGCCTTGGGAAGTCTTGGGAATCTCCCTGTCATGGGAGGCATACAAGCAGAGACTTGGCAATGTCTTGTATAGAGGGGTCTCAATGTCAGATGACACAAATAACTTTTGAGGCACTTTTGACCCTGAGTATATGTCATTCGGTTGTGATTTGCCGGAGCCTCATCTCAAACAGCATTTTACGTTGTCGTTAAAACGCCTAACACAGACTCCTTCTTAATAAGCCTAAAGATAGGCATCATCACTCCTAGATGATGTCTTCTTGGCCTGGGATGCAAAATTTTGTGGGCTTACTTCATATCCAATCCTTATCAGGTGATGTGTCATGAATCACGGATTACTGGAACTACATGAGACCACAGAGCTAATGATACAGGTGAAGAAACTGAGGCCTGGAGACAGCAACTAACGTGTCCCAGGTCACAGAGCTAGCGAGTGCCACGTTGGGCTGGATTCAGGGCTTCAGATCCCGAGCTTACTGCTACACTTCCCACACCACAAGGCCTCCTAGAGTATCAGAGTATGAAGGGCCCCTAGCAGTCTTCTCAATCTGCAATGACAAATAGGATTCACTTCCCTGCGCCGACTTGTAATTCATCGGTCGTGATTTCCTGAAGAGCTGTTTCAGAAGGATTCTGGGGCCGCATCTGGGTTCAGTGGAAAAGAGATCTGTGAATCATTAATGCCTTGGGCATAGGTGGGAAAGTAACCACCTGTGTGCCAAGGCTCCTTGAGCTCATTCATCTCAGTGACTTTCTGGCTGTGCAAGCTGAGCTCTCAAGAAGTGATATGAACATTGCGGAAGAGATTATGAGGTGAGATGAGGCCTTAGCCACCTCATTTATGGAAATGATTTAAGGATCCTCGTATGATGATTAAACCCACCTATGGAATGAGAAAGATACACAGCTGCCTTAAGCCCCATCAATATAGAACAGATGACAGGTGATATGTAGATGGTTTGAATAACAAGTTCTAGTTCATCTTGACTAAGGTGCTTTGCCCTGGGTGGCAGGTGGCTCCGCCCCTTACATGTTGGGAAGTCATAAGCAGGTACTTCTCCCGGATCCTTTTGCTAATTGGTAAAATGAGGGATAAGGTTTTTCTCTCAGGATTGCCATTGAAGAACGGAGAAAATATAAGTACTCAGCACAGCCTAACACTTAGCAGTTGCTCAATAAATAGTAGCAAGTGCTAGCAATATAATATTGCATCTACCCCTTCTCTCTCATCTTTCCAGGCTGTTAAAGGGTTAGCAGCAATGGCCACCCAAAAACAGACTGCCACGGGACACATAGGTCATCAACTCCAGATTATTGGTCTGGGGCAGATTTTTGGAGTCCCTTGTTCCCAAAGAGTTGGAGACTAGCTTTCCAGCTGACTGAGAAGGGGAAAGCCAGGAGGGAAGACCAGAAAATCCAAGGGTAGACCTCTTAGCCCCATAACACCTTTCACCTTCCAGTCCTCCTTGGGGATTCTCCAAGTCTACACTCCTGGTCCTAAATGTAGAGGAAGAGCCAGGGACAATGAGTGTGAAGTTTACTGCAGGCTCGATGTTGAAGGATTACACATTTCCTTGAATTACAAGGAAGCGATCTGCCTCCCAAGCCTGCTATTCCCAAATTTATCAAAACACAAAGCATTTTTTAAAGACCCCTTCATGAACTGATCAAATGTACTTGACAACAGAGCCAGCGGGCCAGTCAGATCAAGTCTTCACAGCCCCTGAGAAGTTGCCTACACGATGGACATGACGGTTCTCAGAATCTGTGGGTAGGAGGGATTTAACTCCACGAATGGGGAAGGGAAAACAGGAAAGCTAATATTTACCGAGCACCTACTGTGTGTCAGAGGGTTTACAGAACATTATCTCATTTAATCCTCACAACAAAAATACTTAATAATGCTTCGTTTAGCAATAATAATTAGCTGTGAAATGGCTGAGATTTGCAATACTAATAGACACCAGCTACTTTGCATATGTGGTGAGCAAACAGGAGCCCTCAAATTCAGGGGAGGAAGAAATGTAGTCTTTATAGCACTCAATTTCATATCCATTTTGAGCCCCCAGCCCTTTGGGTAGCAGGACCTTAACCTCTGTCTTTTCAGTTTCTCTCCCAACTTCTTTCCCCAAAGCTGCATCTAAGTTTGGGGCCGGAGCTGGGAGCGCGGACAGAGGAGCTCATTCTGGGTCAGTGCGTCAGCGGGGGTTCAGGACACCCAGCTCGGTTGCCCTCATCTACCTCAGCAAATGCAGAGACGTCCTCATTCCCATCCAGTCCTGGGCAGTCATCAGTGCCTCCTCTCTGTCCCACCCCAAAGGTGGGCTCATCAGGGCTACCCACCAGCCTGCCAGCACCTCCAGGCAACGCTTGGGAACTGTCCACTGCTCTGGGCACTGTGCCAGGGCATGCATGTGCTAGGAGGCTGCCTCAGCCTGTCTTCCTAGGATCTCTGCTGCTCTCGTGCCGGGCTGTTTGCAGAAACCCCAGCACCCAGCCTGTTTTTCAGTCGCATTCTTATCTCCAAACTGACTTAGGGGTTCTCTTTCCTCCCCTCCCTTCTCAGTGACCACAAACATCTTAGTTTTCTTCTTCCCTCCCCTCCTTGCCCTGGTTTAAGAGAAGCTTTATTGAACTTGAGGGCAGAAGAGGCTGCCTCTTCCTCTGTTCTTCAAAATCTATTGTTTTGGGCACAAAATGATCTCCAGGGCTCAGGCACCTGAGGCTTAATAAACTGAAAATCTTTCTCACCTTTCCGGTTGCATCTCCCACCCCTGTGGCAGTGAATGCTGCTGAGCAAACGGGGGGAAAGCAATGAGAAAACCCCAAAATGTTATCTCGCAGTATTCATGAGCTCTAATCCTCCAGTAGCCCTGTGAGGTCAAAATAATTGTCCTTATTTAACCTTGAGGATGTGGATGCTCAGAATGGACATTTGCCTTGTCTGAGGTCTCACAGGGTGAGCAGTGGCACTGGGATGGGCCCAGAGCCTCCATCTGACTGACTCTATTACCTGAAGATGGAATCTGGGTTGTGCCAGCTCAGTTGATAAGTAGAGGCTGCCTGAGGAATTGCTTTGAGAATTTTGAGGCTGCATCTGAATTCGCTGAGTAGAAAAGAGCTGTGATCCATTAGTAATGTCTGCCATGGGCACTGGACTGGACAGCAGCCTGCCACGGGCTGCCAGTGCCAAGCCACACTCCCTAGACTCCGTGCGTCTTAGAAATTCTATTCGCATCTGTTGGCTAGATAAATTAATGAATGCCTGAACTACTTCATTAGTGCTAGATTTAGAGAAGGGGCTTGAGGCAGGAAGTGAGAGAGGCTGCTCACGGTCGATTCACAGCCGTCTTGGGAGGCCAGGCTGGACTGTTAGAGATAAGAATGGCAGGAGGGATTGGGACTTGAACTTGGAAGAGCTTGGAATTCCAAACTCAGAAGCCTGTGAGTTGCGAAAGGTTTGGGCTCAGGGGAATAACGTAAGAAAAGTCGCACTTAACAGCAGGGGGCAGCGAACAGTTGAGGCTGAAGGACCAGCCTGGAGAGCTTTGTAATCTGTGTGAGGTGTGGGGGAGATGCCCAGCCCATGGGAGAGGAAGGTCACGGTGACAAGGACAGGAAGACGTGGAGGGACAACTCACAGGTCTCGGAGGCTGGCGGAGGACTCTTTTCCCCAGTGACTCACATGTTCCTTCTTTCTAGCTGAATTTCAGTTTTATTTTCAGCTCTAATCAGTGATAACAGAGAGATCCAGGTGCTTTCTTTCCCTTGCTCCACATTTCCCTCTGCAACCTCCTGGAACCTAACGATCCCCCATCCTCCCAAAGAAAAGAAGTTGACAGCCTGGAGCACAGCGGCCTGTAGCTTCATGACTGTCATCACAGTGGCCCCCATTTACTGAGTGCCCTCAGTGTCCAGCACAGGGTCAACCCTTCCTAGGCATTATCCCCTTTAATCCCCAGCAGCCCTAGGAGGTAGGAACTACTAGTATCTATATTTTGCAGATGAGAAAACTGAGATTCAGAAAGGCATAGTAACTTGCCTAAGGTCACATCACCAATAAGTAGTAAATCCAGAAACAAAAATCGTTTTTTAAAATAAAATCTGGGGCTTCCCTGGTGGCGCAGTGGTTGAGAGTCCGCCTGCCGATGCAGGGGACACGGGTTCGTGCCCCGGTCCAGGAAGATCCCACATGCCGCGGAGAGGCTGGGCCCGTGAGCCATGGCCGCTGAGCCTGCGTGTCTGGAGCCTGGGCTCCACAACGGGAGAAGCCACGACGGTGAGAGGCCCACGTACCGCAAAAAATAAATAAATAAAATAAAATAAAATCTGAGTTCAAAGCTAGCTTCCTTAACAATATGCCTCTGGCCTAATTAAGCCATAACATTTCACAGGTGGAAGTGTCCTTAGAGAATATCTAATCCGACTCCCTCACTTTCCAGAGGGGAAATCTGAGGCTCAGAGAGGGGACGGGATTTGTCCAAGGTCACCAGTGAGTTAGAGGATGAGCTGGGACTTGAACCCAATAGAGGAAGGAAGCCTGACTCTGCAGCCTGTTGGTTGTTGATATCCTCTCCCACATTTTACCACCTTCTTCCCACCCCCAGCCCCCATTGGACGTTGACCAGGTGCATCCTGACACCTAGCTCCCCGGCAAGGCCTTAACAAGGACTGAATTCATGACGTCTCCCCAGCCTTTCAGCCCCTGAGCTCCCCATCCTCCTTGCTCAGAGATGTTCAACTCCACCAGCATGTTTCCCAGGCACACCCTTCCTGCCTGTTACCCGTGAACATATCAGCCCCCGCCTCTCATTCCTGCGGCAGAGATGGTTCTGTTGTCACTAGAGCAATAGTGCACCCAGTGGCATCTAGAACTCAGCTCACGATGGCATAGTGAATGGAGGAAATAGAGCTGAATGCATCCATGGCGAATATTCCTCCCAGGGTAGACGGGGCCATCGGCTGAGTGGCCCATGACAGACGTCCACATGGGACCCACTTGCAGGGCCACCTTCACTCCTTTAAGGAGCAGGCCTGTCTCCCAGGCTGGCCATGCTTCAGATCGCTCTCCATCCTAGACCATGGACCTCCTGAGCCCTGTCTTGAAGGAGCTGGTGTTTCCACATGTCTCCGACAGTGCCTCTCAAGCAAGCAACCTTGACCCTGCAGTTAGGGAGGCTGGAGAGCATAGCGGTTGATGGCACAGCCTCTGATGTCAAATGAATCCACTTTCAAGTTCCAGCTTTCCTCCTCCCTGCCGGTCAAGCTGGTCAATGTCCCTGAGTCTCAGTGCCCTCATCTGTCAAAGGGGAAGAATGAATCCCTATCCCATGCGTGGTCATGTGAATTAAATGGGATCATATGTGTGTTTGGCATGGTTCCTGGTGCACAGTAGGTGTTTAATAAACAATTGCAATAATATTAATAACAATAATAGCAGTTACTTCTTTATAACCTTCACAGCACTTTGCGTATATTAGGTGCTGTAGTAAGGTGTTGAGATTAAGATGCTGCTTCTGCTGCTGCTAACTGATGATCATGATTGACGGTGGTGGGGAGGAGAATAGATGAGAATGTAAAAGCCCTAATGGGCCTTAGAAACAGCAGTTTGTTGCAATAGAAATTGCATGAACTTTGCAGCCAGACAGTTGAACTTAAATTTATTACCCATCTGTGTGACCAGGGGACGTAACCTCATCTCTCTTAGTCTGGGCCTCATTCCCTCATCTTCTATAGGGCTGCTGGCAAGAGTAAATGAAGCCATGCTTCTAAAGTGCTTAGCTCAGTACCTGGCCTAGTAGACGTTCAATTTCGAGTAGGCATTGCTGTTATTTTTGTCAGTACATTTCTGGTCTCCCCAACCCATGGGTCAGCACTCCCCTTGAGAGCAGGTTGTACACTGCTCTGTACGTGGTCCCTGAGGACAGGGGCAGAACAGTTATCCAACAGCTATTCATGGAGCAGTGTCTGTGTGCCTGCCACTACCCTCAGCACACGGTGGGGACGAGAACAGACAGGATCTTGGCCTTCATGGAGCTCACAATCCAGTGGGGAAGACAGAGGAACGACAAGTCTGTAATTACAAGTGGATCCTCAGAAGGAAACCAAAAAGTTGCATGATACAGAATAATGTGGGATGGAGCGGTGGGTGTTAGTTTCCTATCACTGCTGTAACAAATTGTCACAACTTTAGTAGCTGAAAACAACACACGTTTATTATTTTACAGTTTTAGAGGTCAGAAAGCAGAAATGAGTCTTAAGGGGCTAAAGTCCAGGTGTTGCAGGGCTGTGTTCCTTCTGGAGTCTCCGGGGGAGAGGGCATTTCCTCGCCATTTCCAGCTTCTAGATGCTGCCTGCATTCCTCATCTCATGGCTTCTTCCTCTATCTTCAAAGTGCATCACTCCAGCCTCTGCCTCTGTCATCACATTGCCTTTCTCTGACTCTTATCCTCTTGCCTCTGGTAAGGACCATTCTGATTACACTGAGCCCACCTGGATAATTCCAGGAACTCTCCCCATCTCAGGATCCTTAATTTAATCACACTGCAAGGTCTCTTGACGACGTAGGTAACAGGCTTCAGGGATTAGGGCGTGGACATCCTTAGGGGGCCATTATTCAGCCTAGCACAGGGGGAGTCTACTTTAGGTACGTCCTGTTCTGGACATCACCAAGTTTAGCACATAACAGAGGCCATGAATGAATGAATGAATTAGTGAATGAATGAATGGACAAATGACAGAGAAAGAGAGAGGGAGAGAGACAAAGCCAGCCTGTTCCAAGCAGTCCAGACTTGAAATGGGCTCTCATGGGTCCCCTGAGAACCTGTTGCTTTGCTCATAGATCTGCCCTTGGGCATCAAGGGTCAGACCCACTGGAGAATTAAACCTTTCAAGTTCATAATGTAAAAAATTCAATGCCCTGGAGCTGAAAGTCAGGGAGGGACCTAAGAAACCAGCCACGTACTGAGGCCTCATCTGGGTGTTTCATAGAATTCATGGTCCTCTGTTTCAACAGCCACTGTTGTCTCCATTTCTCAGATGAGGGACTGAGGCACAGAGAGGTGCAGTCACTCACCCGAGGCCACACAGCCAGTGAGTGGCAGATCCACTGAGACTTAACGCCAGCTGCCTGGCTGCAGGGCCAGTGCTCTTATTTCCATCGCACACACTTAATAAACCCACTCCTGGGGCCACCCAGCATTGTCCTCAAGGGGACTTCCTATTTCCCTGCTGGATTCTATGTACGATTCGTTTCTTGCAAGATTTTAAAAAGCAAGTATCGGCTTGTGATGGTGCTTGTCAGTCACTCACGCCTATGGCAATGCCCTCTATTGTTTTACTAGGTGGTGTCAGTAGGAGGGCAGCCTCAGACCAGGACCGAGGGAGACACACATACACACACACACACACACACACACACACACACACACACCTGCCTTCCTTCCTAAACCCTCAGCTCCCTGAATGAGGCTCCTGGCACAGCTCCCCTAGGGAAGGAAATGCAAGAGGTCGCCAAGGGAGCCCAGTAGCTTTGCAGAGCAAACCACTCCCTGTTCCATGTCCATATCTAGACTGTTTCCTGTGACTCAGTCTGACTACAAACGGCCACAGGTCGAGGACCAAGGTCAGCCCAAGGAGAGAAGGGATGTATAGAGTAGAGGCTCAGCATCCAGGCCTGGGAGTTAGACCAGGGCTCTTTTACCTCCTCTGCTTCTTGCTGATGGCCTCGAGTACATTGTTTCTCCTCTCTGACCCTCAGTTTTCCCTTCGATAAAATGGGCATAATAATGGTGTCTACCTCTTCAATTAAAATTAGATGATACTTTCACGTCAGCATTAGTGCAGTTCCTAACACCTAAAAGGTACCAAATAAGTGGTATTTGTTATTACCTAATTTAATTAGGTATTCAGAGTCTCAAATTAATAAACTTACATATTTACCGAGTACCTACTCTGTGCATACCCTACACTGGGGATGAGGGGGGCTGTTTATTTTAGACAGGGGTCCAGGGAAGGCCCCTCGGAAGAGATGACGTGGGAGCACAGACCAGAATGAGAGGAGTATATGCAGGTACTTGATGACTGTACTTAAATTAGTCTTTTTCGTGGGCTGAGGGTGGCCTGGGAGCCCATTGACCTTCAACATAAGTCGTGAGGCCTGGCCCAGAGCAGAAGCCTCTGCAGTCAGACAGTCGAGGGTTCAAATCTCAGCTCTGCTACTCTCTAGATGCATGGCTTCGAGTGGCTGGCCTTACCTCTCTGAGCGCCTCTTTCCTCCTCTGCAACATGGGGTCGGGGATGGGTACTGGCATCCAGTACACGCTCTGTAATTGGTGAGTGCTGGTATTCATATTATGTGATGCAAGTCTGGCAACTTGGAGCAAGTAGTGATGACCTTGAGTGTGGATAAGAGGCAGCTGGAAACCTTCACACTTCCCTTGGCCGGCCTGGGAGAGACCAGGGGAGCTGCCATCCCAGAGCACCCTGATCCCGGCTTTGGCCTAAGTCACTCGCCTCCTGGCACTTATCAACCACTGTGATAGTTGCCAGCTGCAGCTCCTGAAGGGAAGGCTTGGGGACCAGGGAGCCACATCCTGCAAACTGAACTTAAGTGCTAGGAGGCAAAGCAAAAAAAAGTGTAGGCAAGCAAGTCTGCGTCAGAAATGAGATCCCCAGTGACCGGATGGCTGACTGCAGCTGAAATGTTCTCATCTAACCGCCGAGGCTTAGTGGCTGGGCTCTGGTTTATGCTTTGGTGATGGTCAGTGTTGGGGGACACTGGGTTCGAGGGTGATGGGAGGGATGGGAGAGGTTCCAGTTTCACTCCAAACTGCCTCCACCCCCAACTCATCACCAACCTGACGGGGCAGGATTTACTATTATCACGACCACTCCTAAGACTATCTGTATTTTAAATGATAGGGTCCCCTGCCGGACTGTATTAGTCCTATTATTTTAACTGTATTAGTCCTGTAGACTGTATTAGTCCTATTATTTTAACAGTACATATGCTGTAACAAACAGCCCCAGAGTTTCAGTGGCTGAAGATGGTAACAGTTTACTTCTCACCAGTGCAGCTCAGAGTGGAGGGGGCAGTGCATCTATGCCTCTGCTCCATGCAGGCTCCTTCCATCTGTGGTCCCTCCCTCTTCTGTGTCTTCTAAGCCCTCTCCCTTATGCTGCTGGATAGGGAAAGGGAGGCTGGGTTAGCCTGAGCAGTTTGTATGGAGCGGGCCTGGAGGAGAAGACAACACAGATACAGAGGAATTTTTCTAGGTTCTGTCAGGCTGACCACCACATTCATGGAGAATGTGCTAAGGTGTCACCCCCTTTAGGTAGCATTCTCTGCCCCCCTCCACCTTCCCAAAGCAACCCGAGGTGTGTGCGTGCACACACACACACACACACACACACACACACCAGGCATGCTTTGTGCTTCCCCCACGCCCTAGGCTGAACTCCAGCATAGCACATATCACAGGGAGTGATCATCACCTGCCTATATGTCCTTCTTCTCAGTAAAGTCTGAGCCACAGGGAGGCAGGAGCTGTGTTCCCAGAACCGGGACTGTGGTGGACGCTCTGTTTAGTTTGTTTGAGAAGGAGGGAGGGGCTTCCCAGGTGGTCCAGTGGTAAAGAATCCACCTTCCAATGCAGGGGACGCGGGTGATCCCTGGTCGAGGAACTAAGATCCCACATGCTGCAGGACAGCTAAGCCTGTGAGCCACAACTACAGAGCCCATGTGCCCTGGAGCCTGCACGCCACAACTAGGGAGGGAAAACCCTCACATCACAACTAGAGAGAAACCCCTGTGCCGCAACGCAGCCAAAGAAACAAAGAAAATAAATAAATAAAATCTTAAAAAAAAAAAAAGAAGAAGAAGAAGGGAAAGAAAAGAGGAGAGAGAAGTAGCACTTGTTGAGATCTCTCAATTCTTTTTTTTCAATGGTGGTAAAATATACATCACAGGAAATTTACCATCTTAACCATTGCTCAGGGTACAGTTCAGTACCACTGAATACATTCACATTGTACAACCACCACCACCAACCATCTCCAGAAGGTTTTCATCTTGCAAAACTGAAACTGAAACCCATTAAACACGAACTCCCCATTCCCCCTCCCTCCAGCCCCAGGAAACCCATTCTACTCTCTGTCACTGTAAGTTGCGCTACTCTAAGGACCTCGTGTAAGTGGAATCATACAGTATTTGTCTTCTTGGGAGTGGCTTATTCACTCAGCATAATGTCTTCAAGGTTCATCCAGGGTATAGCATGGGTCAGAATTTCCTTCTTTTTTGATTAATATTCCATTGTATGTATATACCACATTTTGTTTATCCATTCATCCCTGAATGGACACTTGGGTTGCTTCCGCCTTTTGGATATTGGCTATTGTGAATAATGCTGCTATGAACATGGATATACAAATATCTCTTTGAGTCCCTACTTTGAATTCTTCTGCGTATATACCCAGAAGTGGAATTGCTGGATTATATGATAATTCTGTTTTTAATGTTGTGAGGAACCGCCATTCTGTTTTCCATAGCAGCAGCACCATTTTACATTCCCACCAGTGGTGCACGAGGGTTCCAATTTACCACATCCTAACCAACACTAGTTATTTTATGTTGTTCGACAATAATTATCTTAATGGGTGTGAGGTGATATCTCATTGTGGTTTTGCTTTGCATTCCCCTGATGATTAGTGATGGTGAGCATCTTTTCATGTGCTTATCGGCCATTTGGGTATCTTTTTTGGAAAAATTCTAGTCCCTTCAATTCTTTATAAATATTATCCCCCTTGCTCGTAACAGCCCAACGAGATGGGTATTATTATGCCCATTTTACACTTAAGCAAACTAAGCCCTGAAAAAAACCCAAGTGACTTATCCAAGGTCGTGTGTGACGTAGAAAGTGACAGGGCTTATATTTAAACACCAACCCTCCTCTTTCCAAACACTAAGCACATTCTATGAAGGCGACCATTATTACACCATTAATAGCATGCTGACTTATCTGTGGTCCTCCCTGTCCCACCCACATGTAGACTGTGCATGCCTGGAGATCAGAGACCGTTTCTTAATTGTCTTTGATGCAGTGGCAGGCACATGTAAGAATATATGAAATGTTGAATGAGTAGATGCAGGCCCAGGGCTACACCCAAAAACTGCATGTCATGACTTGGAAGGCTTGACTTAGCCACTCCAAACCTAGGTTTCCTTATCTACAAAATGGGGATAGAAACTCAGCCCTCTGTGGCCTGTTGGAAGGTCGGAACTAATACCTCTGCCAGGTGCCAGCATGGTGCCTGGTGTGTCTGGGGTGCTAACTAAATAAATGGTAGGAACCAAGAACAGTGCCATGCTATGGGGTGTCGGTGAATGCCAGACAAAACGTAATTTGCCTTCTGCTTGCTTTCCTTCTAGTTAGGGAGGCAAAACAGCCCAGCAATAACTAAAGGGGAAAATTGAAGCCAGCACAGACTACAAACAGGCTTGTGTGTGTGTAGATTATCTCAGGACCAATTCAGGAGAATCTGCACACACTGGATGCCTCAGAGGAGGGGACCCAGGAGTCGGGGAGGTTAAGGAAATTGGTTCATTTACTTCAAGTGGCTTAATCTTTGCTGTATACACTTCTGCATGGTTGGAATTGATTAGGCAGATATCTCTGCTTCTAGAAGAGAGCGGGACACAAGGATAGTGTGGGCAAGTGGCCTGGTCCACGATCAGGTGGGGAGGAGAGCCCCCTGAAAGCAGAAGGAGTCTCTTCTGAATCCATCTGGCTTCTGCCTACCGACCCCACGTGTCCTGGAGACGCTCCCACCTCCCAGCGGGAAGCAGAACCCCTCACGTCACACCAACTCCCAGAAATGTGTACTGGAAAGAACCTGCCATTTGCTCCCTGCGTCCCCAGCACCTAATGGAGTTATCGTGGAGAGGGGAGCATTTTTAATTTACTCTGGAGGGGTGTGTGGAGGCCTGGTGCCACCAGCTTCCATCTCGGTGACAACAAACTCATTCTTCACTATAATTAAAATGTCACTTTGATAAATAATTCCATCAGCCCCCTTCCACCTATGAATAGCTTCCCGCTATAATTGTTCACATTCTGCTGAATTAGAAGTATTCGAGGGAGAATTTAAGAGGTATTTAGGGAACAAAGATAAATCGGGTATGTTTTCCACCCTCCCACAGCCCCTCATTAAACAGATATCACCCCTCGCTGGGGGTCCCTCTCCCCAGTGTTCTCTCAGTCACTCTTCCCAAGTAGAGGGAGATGAAGGGGTTGTCACCTCACGGGGGGCCTCATAGAGGGCTGGAGTTTGGGAACATGTGTCGGGGGGCTTCCCTTCCCAGCCATTACTGTAGGAAAGGGAGAGTGGGCTCTAGCTTCAAGAGGGATATAAGCTTGGAAAAGTCAGTTAGCCTTTCCGGACCTCTGTTGTATAACGGACTACAAGGTTACCCTTAAGAGATTGAGTCAAGATATAATTCTTGCTCAATGAGGAGTCATTTGATATTGTTTGAGGGGGGCTTCTCATTTTACAGATGACAGGCCCAGGGCTCCCAAAGGGCAGCTTCTCCTACATGACACAACTAGAAATGGGCAAGGCCAGGATTTCTGAGTCCTCAACATGGTATAAAGCACATGGCAGGAGCTCCACAAATGTTCCTGTCTTTCCTTATTTTTGTTGGTGCCTCCTTCTTCCTAATAAATCACATCCATTGGGATTATATAGGATGCACAGAGCCAGTCACAGGGTGCTGGACACCTTGGGGAGCATCCTGGATCAGCGTTGCCTTGGGTTTCAGAAAGAGATGGCATTTGTCTCTTCCTCCTCCAAGAGACGGGTGTATCTACGTGGCTAAGAGCACAGTACTTTGTAGTTAGAAAGCCAGGGTTCAAGGACAGCCTTTTCAACTATGGGGCTGGGTGTTACAGACTCTAACTAGTTTCCTTCTCTATAAATGTAAATAACAATTGTCACGTCTCCTCAATGAGTTGTGAAAGGCAGTACCACAAGGTCCACATGTGGGAAACATTAGCCGTTGTTCCCACTGGGTTTCTCATGAAGAGTGTAGCAGGTACCACTTGGCCATACGGTTTTAAGTGCTGTGTGCACAACTGGATGGGATGGAGCATCAGATCAATCTAACTAGGCCACCCCTCCTTCAGGCAAGCCCCCCAGTCCACGTGCGAGAGTCCACTTCAAGGCCACCAGAATCCTGCCAAGCGGCTCCCCTGGCCTGGCTTCTTCCAAGAGTTCTGAATGACAGGTATTCATTGGTTGTGGTAGATGCTGAGGCTGGGGATTGGAAGGGTGAAGGATGGAGGTGGGGATAGGCGATGGAGTGTAGGAGGGGTGCAGACAAAGGGGACGCGGTGGTGCAACCTGGTTGTGAGTCTGCTCTGAAGCAGAGCCCAGGAGGACAGCCCTCAGGTCAGGGAGCTGTGTCTGCGAGGGCCATGCCTTGTGTCATCAGTAGGGGAATCTGTGAAAATAACTCACAGCAAGTGTCGCTGGCCAGAGAAGCAGAGGACCCTGCATGAGGCCCACCTTCCCCAGGCTCCATCCCGAGCATTTCAAAAGATGAGCCGTCCCCCGAGGGTAAGGTTGCGATCTACTGAGCAAGGGGGCGTTGTATTTGCACTGAGCACTTTGCCTGGAAGATCTGTGGTAGAGACCCCAAGATGATAGAAGGAAGAGACCCCTGCGTCTCTCCCCTGCAGGCCCCTCAGGGCTGATTCCCTGCCCATCTCCAGGACTAACTCTCTGGGGTGTAGCCTGTGGTGGGCCAGAGTGCTCAGGTTCTAGAATGTAGGAGGAAGGGGAGAGGAGAAGGAACTACCACCTGTGTTAGCTCATTTGATCTTCCTAAGAACTCCGCAGGATAAGTATTTTACCCCACTTTACTGAAGGGAAGCTGAGACTTAGAGACAAAGGATAATTTTGCCAAGATCACACTTCTAACAAATGGCTGGATTTGAACTCAAGGCTCTGACTCCAAAGAGCCAGGCTCTTTACAGCTGATCCATCATCCCCCTACATTATGCAAGTTTGCACCTTGGGTGTAGAGCAAGCGTTTGACAGGCAGTGCTCTCTTGTAGCCTTGAGGAAGGCCTGTGTGGGGAAAATGGGGCAGGGGAGTGTCAGGGTGGTGGCTTCATCCAGGCTCATTCCACACCTGCCTGGATGACAGGGCTGCCAGTGATGTACTACCAGGCTAGCTGACATTCCTTCCAACATAAAGATGCAGGGACCCAAAAAAGTTGTTTCCGAAGCTCCAAGGTTTGAAGAACATGGCTTTGAAAACAAAGAAAGGAAGCACATGCAAAGGGTTTGTTTATTCTCTTGTACGCAATAAAAAGACAGTAATTCAAACAACTTGTTCTAGAACATTGGAATCCCCCACCCCCATACAGGGAAGCTCATCTGTCCATTTGTTTAAAAAAAAAAAAAAAGCACATTTCTCTGCAAATGCTGACGCCCTGTGACACACCCACCCAGCCCACCCACTACACCGGTTGTGAGGCCACGGCTGCCACGTGGAGATCTTGTCACAGTTGGCAGCCGCCTCTCGGATCGAGAACTGAGGGGCCCTACCTTTGAGACCCGTGCCAGACTGGGTGTCACCTGAGAGACTCAGGTGTGTTCCAGAGCGGTGTCCATGAGCCAGGACTCCTGCCTGGGGCACAGTCAAGGAAAAGAGAAGTGACATCACTAAGAAAGCACCTTCTAAAGTGTCGTGGGACAGTGGAGAGAGCATTAGACTTGGAGCCGGGACGCCAGCTCCAGGGGTCACTGGTGAGCGCCCCTGGGCGAGTGCCTTCCGTTCTCTGGGCCTCAGCTGTGCAAACACTGGACAGCGGTCCCAAAGCTCTCATCCTGTCTGAACACCCCTCCAGTTTGGGGCCTGCTTAGTAGGTGGCATTCTGGTGGACCAGAGCTGGAGCTGTGACCAAGGCCAAAATGGACACAGGAAATGAAGATGCTAGAAGCCAAAGGGGGTTGCACAGGGAGTTCCCAAACCAATGGGACTGGAAGCAGACGTCAGAGTCAAGGGCAGAGCTTCTAGGAAGCCAGCGGGCAAAGCGCGGGAGGGCGTGTGGGGTTAGCCAACACTGATTGAGCACTGGCTGTGTACCAGGCAGCGCTCAGTGTTTACTATATATTCAACTCCTTTCAGCCACACAGTCGGGCCATGGGTGAGCTTTGTGGGGAAACTGAGACACGGAGAATTGAAGTGACATGCTCACGTTCACGCAGCAGCCACCAGAATGAAAAGCCAGGGTTTGAACCCAGCTGACCTGGCTCCAGCGTCTGTGCGTGTTCCTCACGCCCCTTAGTGATGTCACATCCTGCCTCTGTTGGGGTCGGGCAGGGCCATCATCCCTGAACAAGCACTTGGACCCCGGAGAGTTCACGCATGGTGGGTGGCTGGCTCAGTCCGGTTCAAAGGGCAGGAGCAGGACAGTCGCTTGCAGCTGCAGCAACCCTATGACTCAAACCAAGGCAGAAGTGACCAATGGGCGTGGGGGGGCGGGAGGTGTCTTACTCTGTCATCCTCTCCTGGTGAGGAAGGGGCTGTCCAGCCTTCTTGCGGGGCTGAGTCGGGCATGTCACAAACCATCTAACTGAAACGTCTTCACGGAGCCGCATTTCCCGTCACGCGGAGCAGCCGCCAGGGTCCCCCTTCGTCTCTGCTGGCCGAGAGGCTCGTCTCCCACACATCGCACTCCCTCTGCCCCCTCCTGCTGGAATGGACGATCGTGGATTTTGGAATGAGATCAATCTGGAAGATGAATGGATTCATGGGCCCATAAAGGAGTCATGAATCACTGGCCTGAATTACTGCCTTCAATCCTGACAGGATGAATTCTCTCAAGCAGATTCTCCTTGTCAGACAGACATGGGAGGCAGTGGCACGACGAATCTCAGGCCACCGATAACATCATTATTCCACACCAGGCTGGTTTCGGTTCCCCAAGCCGCCTTCCCTTAATTTGCGGCTCACTTCTGATGCTGGAGAGGACAAGAAAATAATAAAATAAAATATATATGTATAAAAGGAAGAAAGAAAAGAAAGCAAGAGAAAGAAAATGGGGAAGCTTTCATGCCACATGGAAAGGAGACAAGATAAATGTACCGAATCTGATTTCAAAAACTGTTTGAAAACCCTGTCCAGGATTGTCAGAAACGGCCCTGGCGTCCTCAGGAAATGTGTCACTGCCAAAGGCCTGCAACGCTGAACTCTGCAGCCCCCGCTCCTGCATCCTGGTGACTTGTTTAGAACTACTTCAAACCAGAACAAATCAGAGACAACTGCAGTCTCTCCTAGCCCCTCAATCACTCATAATCAGACCATGTATTTTAGCAACAAAATCTTCCCTGGCTGAAGAGCTCATTCATCTGCCTTCTGCAAGCTCAATGCCCTTTGAATGGGAAATGAGAGGAAGCCACCTGCCTCTCTGGCAGCCAGGGAAGCCGAGAGAAGGAAGGAATTGCCAGCCCGCTCCCTGCCCCATACATCACCAGTGGGAGCCCAGACCAGCAGGGACCTGCAGGTGAGGAGGCGACCAGCCAGCGAGGGGCTGAGAAGGGTCGTCATCCAGTTCCACACGTCCTGCACCGGATACCGTGGTCTCTCGGTTTCAATTCTGTTGCTGCCATCTTTCAGCCATGTGACCCCAGACAAGTTACCTAGCCCTGTGAGTATAGAAGCAAACCCATGGAAACAATGAATGAAAGAAGCAGAGAACCAGGACTTGGGTGGACCTGACTTTGATTTTTTTACTCCAACTCTCGGGAAGCAATCACTTCACTTCTCCAACCCTCATTTTTTAATCTGTAAAAGGGGGACAATAATACCTATCTGTAAGGTGGAGACAATAATACCTACTTGGCCTCTCTCACAGGGTTTTAGGAGGGTCAAAGAAGCAAGAGAGATGGACGGGCACGCTTGAGATGTTACAAGTGGGAGGTAGAGGTGTTATTTCAGCATTAGGAACCTTGTGCGAACATGTGCACCCTGGGATCAGGTGAGCTTGTCTGACCACAGCTGCACACACTCAGAGCCAGGGCAGGGTTTCTCTCTGCTGCCTGCCCAAGCACCGCCCATTACCAAGGACACCCACAGGTCAGAGGCTCCGAGGTTGCAGAAGAGGAGATCTTGGTCTTGCGCAGGGAGAGGAGGCTTGGGAGATGCCCGGGGGGCCCCGTCACACCTCTGCGGGACCCTCTGCAGGAACAGGGCTCTGTCCTGCTCTGCATGGGACCAGGGGACAGAAGCCAGCTGAGACCAGAGGGGAAGAGGCTTCCTGCCATCTCAGATGCTGAAGCTGAAACGGGATATTGAGAGCGCAGATGGGCCCTGAACCACATCTGAAATGCTCCCTCCTGTGCCCCTACCTGTGTGTGTGCAGGGGGTCAGGT
Source organism: Globicephala melas (assembly GCF_963455315.2). NCBI lineage: Eukaryota > Metazoa > Chordata > Mammalia > Artiodactyla > Delphinidae > Globicephala > Globicephala melas. The sequence continues at coordinate 145,441,786 of NC_083316.1, forward strand.
GGGAGGGAAGAGAAGGCAGAGAACACAAGGCTGAGGCCCTGGACCGTAAGTAAGGCAGTTTATAGATCCCATAGGCCTGCGTAGACCTACAGGCTGCCCTGGAGTTGAGGTCCACTGACACTGCCTTAGCCAGAACCAGAGGCCAGAAGGGGCACTAGAGCAGGAGCCAGACAGAACCAATTCACTCCTCCTTCCTCTAGCAAATGTCGCCTCTAAAATCTGACATCAGTCTGTGGGTAAAAGTGGAAGCAGCAATTAAAATGAGCTAATACACAATGCCAGGCATACGGTCAGTGCTCAATAAATGCTATTGTGATTACACTGGAGAGCGAAGTTGTTGCAGCATACAATGCATTCATCTTTGACCTGTGACCTCTCACCCAGACACAGCTAACCCAGAAATCCTGTGCAATCTAATGGTAGCACCTGCTTAGTTTTCTTACATCTCAAATGAAATCAGGGCAACTAATGTCCAACTACTGCCTGACTTGTCAGAGTTACAGGTCCTTTATCTCATATAATGAGTTGCCCATCATTGGAGGCAATCAAGTAGAATATTTCTGGTCACATGTGGAAGAGGAGGCAATAGCCAGGAGGAATGCAGAGGTGCTTTCCCACCCCAAGATTTTGTGATGCTTAGGACTGTGGGTGGACATAAGCATGTGATGGGTCTGGGAGGGGGGAGTGAAAAGTTAGAACACTGTGAGTGGGGGAAGGAGAAGAAACTGGAGAACCCAAGAGCCGGCATATGAATTTCACCTGAATATCTTCTTCTTCACTTCCTCCTTCCTCCAGCACTGACCTGAATGAGGTATTTAAATAAGGACAAACATGGAAGCAACCTACGTGTCCATCAAGAGATGAATGGACGTAAAAGACGTGATATATATATCACCTATGTGTGTGTGTGTGTGTGTGTGTGTGTGTGTGTGTGTGTGTAATGGAATATTATTCAGCCATAAAAAAGAATGAAATTCTGCCATTTGTAACAACATGGATGGACTTGGAGGGTCCTGAAACCGTACAACTCCTTTAATCCATTTTGAGTTTATTTTTGTATATGGTGTGAGGAAATGTTCTAATTTCACTCTTTTCCATGTAGCTGTCCAGTTTTCTCAGCACCACTTATTGAACAGACTGCCTTTTTCCATCGTATATTCTTGCCTCCTTTGTCGTAGATTAATTGACCATAAGATTGCACCGCTGCTCGTAACCTCATACTTTACTCAACCTGGCCTTGGCCTGCCTCTTAAGTTGCTCACCTTAAGTTGGAACTCTTGGCCAGTGCCACATGGAATCACCTGCGTTTCCCTGAGAACATCATGCTCCATTTCGCTTCTGGGCCTTAGCACAGGCTGTTCCGTCTGCCTGGAATTCCCTTCTTCCTTTTCTTTTCCCACCCAAATCGTGCTTGTCCTTAAATATCCACATTAAGCTTCCTCTACTCTTGGGAGCCACTTTTGGCCCCCGTGCACCCATGGCCTCCCCTTCTCCACCTCCCCCACCCTGGACAGACTCCTCAGCCCACCCTTCTCACATTGCACTGTGACTGAGGACTTTCCTGTCATCCTCCCCTGGAACACATCTCATTGATTGCTGCCTCCCAAGAGCCTAGCTTGGTGCCCTGCATGTGATAGACATGTCCTATTGCAGGGGTAGGACAGCAAATGCTTAGAGTTTAACCTCTGGAACCAAAAGGGCCTGATTCAAACCTCCATTCCACCATTCTTTAGCTGTGCAACCCTGGGCAAATTAGCCAGATGCTCAGAGCCTCAGTTTCCCCTTTTATAAATATGATTTAATAACAGATAGTCCAGTGCCACTTGCTGATTCAATGAGAGAGCTCATAAAAATTGAGTAGCGCCGTGCCTATCACGCAGCCAGCAGATGGCCAATTAATGTTTGGAGATACTGCGCTTCAGAATTGGGCTGGAGGTAGACAGACTTAGTTTTGAATTTGAGCTCCACCACTTACCATCTTTGTGACCTTGGGCAAGTTAGCCAGCCTCCTTGAGCTTGTTTTCTCATCTAGAAAATGGGCTTTCTGTTGGGGCTTAAATCAGAAGACTGTTGTGAGCCTGCTTACTGTCCAAATAAACAAATAAGTGCATGTTTACTGAATTAGGCCTGCCATGAACTTGGCAATGAGTGCACAGCTCTACATTTAGTGACAGGAAATTTCACCAGGAAAGTTGAAGACTGTGGAGTCGGACTCCCAGCTGCCGGCTCTGCGGAGACAGAGAGAGGGGACAGAGCTTCCTGGACAAGAAAGGGCCTCTTTCGAGTTTACACATGCACCTTTCCCAAGAGGTGATCCTGGGTCACCTCTGGCATTTCTGAACGGGACATGGGAGGAGTTGTGGGCAGGGCATGGAGCACAGACTCGGGAGCAGACAGCCCTGGTGTGAGCCCACGTTCTGCCATGGACGGCCTGCGTGGCCTTGGGCAAGTTGCATCCCCTCTCAGCTTCCTCAGTCTTTAAAGCAGGGATTATAAAATGCAGTACCAACCCCGCAGGTCATTGCAAAGAGCACACCTGCCATTGGCAAGTGCAAGACACCTTGTAGGTGTTCGATAAACATCTGTTCCTGCCCTCTCTCCAGAGCAGCCTTGTCCCAGTTCATATGCAGGGCTATGAACTAGGCTGCGGTGCCCTTTAAATACACCAGCTACAGGTTTGAAACTAATGGAGCACGTGGTGGGGATGGCTGGGAGTCACAGTGGTGTGGAGGAGAATATGGCTTCACGAAAATAACATTTGGAGGTAATTATGGGAGCAATGGATCAGAACCACAGTCAGCTTCCAGCCATCCCCAGAGACAGAGGGAGAGATGGAAGCAGAAGGTGGAACCTTGCCTGGGAGCCGGACTAGAGCATCCCGTGAAACTTCAGCCTGGCTTCAGCTCTGCCCTGAGAATCCTGGGCTCTGGCTCCATCACCCATGAGGCAGGTTAGCTGTTCAGGGCTTCTCTTAGTTTTTAATCCCAATAGGACACAAGTGGTATTAAAAAGCTGTGCAAGATAGAAGAAAGAAATGGAGTGAAATCTGCGGGCAGGGAGAGGCAGAAATAATAAATGCATTAGCAGTGGAGAAACCAGAAAGAGAGATTGCATTCATTCCACCTCTCACCTGTTGTAATAGACACCTGCTCTTTCCCACCCTGTGCTTGGGCTGCAGACCAAACGTGGACCAGACCTGGCTCCTGTGCTCGGTCACAAGAACGAAGTTGGAACGTGTGTTTCCTGCTATCATGGAGGCATCGCAGCACAGTAAGGGACCACCATGCAGCCTTCAGGCATCCAGTAAGGTGTCCTTGAAGAGGCACAGCCTGCCTGGAGTCTGATCTGGGTCTTGACCCTGGCAAAGAGCGGTGAAGCAGGCAGCAGGGGCTAGAAGCTGCCACTGAGATGGGATGGTGCCAGAGGGACCAAGCTGAGGCCAGCATGAAATGACCTCACCGTGGATTCTCACCACTTGGGTGAGGCCGGCAGCTCCCTCCATGTATGATTCGGAGACCCTAGAAGCCCAAGGGCCGCCACTCTGCACCACACTCAAACCTTCCTCTGATGCCTTTAATCTGCAGGGCTCTGAAAGGTTAAGATCGGATCCTGCACAATGCATGGATTTCCTTTGCTTTTAAGGCCAGTCCATCAGCAAATATTTACCACGGGACTCTGTGCCCTGGCCCTGGTCCAGCCCACAGAAGTAGCCTTCCCTCTTGGCCTCGCAGCTCTCCACCTCTCACCACCTCCCCCTCTGCTCCTCGGCCGCAGGAACTGGCAGACTAGGCATGTATCTGCCGGTCTGCCATGTAGGCTGTGACATCTAGGGTAGGTGACAGGACTTTCCCAAAAGGCCACAGTGGTGGCTTCAATTTCGTTTCCCTCTGGTGGCTCGGTGCTAGGCACAAGGAGGGACGTGTGCTCCAGGCCTGACCACACAAGGCTGTGGTTTCCACTACTCAGGGTGGCAGCAGGCCTCCTAGATAACAACCAACAGCAGCCGTTCACGTGCTGCTCCTCAGTGCCAGGTGTCACTGCGGGATTCACATCATCTCATCTAATCCTCCCCCGGCCCTGGCGAGTGGTCTTACTATCTGCACTGACCAGATGAGCAAACCAGACCCAGCAAGGAGAAGCACAGGCAAGGGCACATGGCCGGGCCCCAGTTCTGGGCTGCAAACCCCAAGCTTCCTGATTGCAAAGTGCGTGGTCTCTGGGTCTGCACCAGGTCACAGCTCATGAGCTCTCTCTCCTCTCCTGACCCCCAGCCTAGTGAGCCAGTCAGCACAGAGGCTCAGAAAGAGACTGTCTCGGGTGCCCCCAACGTGGCCAGCTCCTTTCAGGGCCAGGGATGAGACTGCGGCTGCGGAGCCCAGCAGGGCAGAGGGGCTGAGGGAGTGGGGTTCTGCCCGCCCCCGACCTGCACGCTAGGACACCTTCCGAGTGCATAATGTGCGGATGAGGCCCTTTGATAAGGACCAGATCCCCTCTCGTTGCTTGGCAACCCAGCTTACAAGTCATAGCAGGAAAGTAATTTACAGGAATTCAAAGTGTCCCTGGAGGTTCTGCTGAGCTGAATTTGTGCAAAGAGGAGCCTCAACGGTCCAAATCACACCCTTGGAGGGAAGGAGGGGCGGGAGGAAAAGCTTCCACTTTCCTCACCTGAGAGTCAAGAGCCCTTGAGCTCAGACTCACTGATCATTTTTATTAACTTATTTACTGATTCCTTAATGAGCCCCTACTATGTGGCAGGCCCTGTGCTGGGAGCCAGGCGCATGATGACAGATGAGACAGATGCCCCAGAGACACACAAGTAAACAGAGGGTCATGGACATGTGACTGGATAGGGTGTGCACAGGGGTCTGGGTAGACGCCCCAAGGAGAGCAAGTAACACAGATGGGGGGTATGTGAAGGCAGGGGTCATGGAGGTGACCAGTTAGCCAAACAGAGGAGGGTGGAGGATGTCCCAGAAAGGGGCCAGCATGAGCAAGGGATGAGGGTGAGAGAGCTCAGCACATTCTCGAATCCTATGTGGTCGGGGGCTCGGCGGGGTTGCGGGGGGTGCTTCTGCTGGGGCTATAGGATAAGTGGCACCCAGGCCGGGCAGGGCCTTGAATGCCAGGCCAAAGTCTGTATTTTAGCACGTAAACAATGAATGTTACTGATAGCAGAGGCAGGGCATGAGATTTGGGTTTCAGAAAAATCACTCTGGTTTTACTTACTACTGGAGAGTGGTCTGGGGGAGAAGCAGAAGTTGGAAGGAAAGATACTGTGGGTATGGAAGTCAATTGAGAAACTACTAAGGAAAACCGCTAAAGGCAAGAGATGATGAGGCCCAAACTAAGGTGGAGAGTAAGGGACAAGTTCAAGAGGTAGGAAATAAAGTCAACTGGGCGTGGAGACTGATCCGTGGTGAGGGTGAGGGACAGTAAGAGCCTCGAGGGTGTCTGATTTGACTGACGGCTGGTACCACTTACTGAAATGGGGAGGGCAGGATGAAGGGCAGGTGTGATTTTCGGGGCATTTCCTCCCATCCTATCCATCAGGATTCTCTTGGTTGCCAGTGACAGAAAGCCAACTGGAATGCGCTTGGGGAGTGGACTGAGCCATGCCATGTAGAGTAGGCGGGGTAGGGATGCGTCGGAGCCTGAGTAGTCCTCTCTAGCGCCAAAGGCCCTAGGGGCAGCTGTTTAGGTTGGACAAAGCAGGTTCAGTGGAGGGGATCTGGAGTCGCAGAGGAAAGAAACCTCAGATGGCACGCTGAGGAGGACCCTTGGCCCAGAGCCCATCCTGACCGTCACTGTGGCCCATGTCACACTTGTAGGGAGAAGCCAAATGGCAGTTGGGAATGGCAAGGCTTTGCGCACACGTGGGCAGTCTGGTCTCCAAGAAGCCCGGGGAGGGGGATGGAGGTCAGCCAGATGGCGCCTGAAGGCAAGAAAGCCACGGAAAAATAAGTCCCTGTTCTCTACTCACGGCTGGTACTTGAGAGAGGTTGGAGAGCCCTCCTGCAGGGGCTGAGTGCGGGAGCCTTCCACGGAGGGCTGCTCAGGCGTTTCCCAGACCTGTCCTTCCCTAGGAACTGACTCAGTGGCCTCATCTGGCCAGAATGACTGAGAATGGCACCGGGACAGGTTCAGCCCCCAAGAGGGGATGGGCTGGGGCATCCCCATACACCACACAGGCCAGGAAGGTCTCTGCAAGCAACTTCTCAGCAAAGAGAAAGGCCATTTGCACTGGGCTGCCTGCAGCGCCTCTTTTCTGAGCAGATCTGGTTCTCTGAGCCAGTGGGTCTCCTTCTCTTCCTCCTCCAGCTCAGGAAATGACCTGGGCAGGATATCGACCCAACCTGGGGTGCAGTATGGAACAGTGGCTAAAGGGCCTGTGTTTGATTCTTGCCCCGTGTCAATGGGCAACGTGGGTGGGCTCGCCTTTCTGAGGCTCGGTTCCCCCAGGTTGTAAGTTGAGGTGGGTTCCCACAGGGGCGAGAGCTCGTAGGTCGTCCCAGGTGCTCTGCCATGCTCTCTGCCTCAGCAACCTGCCCTCTTCCCTCTGTCTTGTCTCTGCTCAACCTTCTCCCTGCGTCCTCATCACTGCAGCTGATCCAGGATTTCTGGGTCTACGCTTCCTCAAGGTCTTCTAGCCTCTGCTCCAACTTCCACATCTTCTTGGCATCCTCCAGTGACAGTTTCTGTGAGAGACAGGGGGAGAATCATACACATCAGCCCATCTTCATATTTTTATTGTTATAAAAGACACATCACATAAAATTGACTACTTTAACCACTTTTTGGACCTCTGGTGTTAGCTTTTCTTTTCTTTTTAAAAATTTTTATTTTATATTGAAGGATAGCTGATTAACAATGTTGTGTTAGTTTCAGGTATACGGCAGAGTGACTCAGTTATACATATATATGTATCTATTATACATATACAAGTACATATACATGTGTATGTGTCTATAGATATACATATATCTATTCTTTTTCAAATTCTTCCCATTTGGTTTACTACAGAGTATGGAGCAGAGTTCCCCGCGCTATACAGACAGCAGTTTCACCCCACCTGACCGTTGGTTATCCACTCTAAATGTCACAGTGTGTGCCCGTCGATCCCAACACCCCCCAATCCATCCCCTGCCCCCAGCAACCACAAGTTTCATTCTCCAAGTCTGCGAGTCTGCTTCCGTGTTGCAGAGAAGTCCATTTGTATCATTATTCTAACCGTTTTAAAGTGTACAGTTCAGTGGACACTTCAATACATACATGAAGTATGTTCACAGTGTTGTACCACCATCGCCACTGCCTCATTTCCCAACTTTTCACCAACCCAAACGGAAGCCCAGTAACCACTCTTCCCCTTCCCCCAGCCCCTGGCAGCCACGAGTCTGCTTTCTGTTGCTATGGACTTGCCTCCTTTGGATATCTCACACTAGTGGAATAATACAATACGTGACCTTTTGTGTCTGGCATCCATCATGTTCTTAAGGGTCATGCATGCGGTAACATGAGTCAGTGCGTCATTCCTTTTGATGGCTGAATAATATTCCACTGTATGGGAATGGCATGTTTTGTTGACCCATTCATCATTTGATGGACATTTAGGATTTTTCCACCTGTTGGCTTCTATGACTAGCGTGCTGCTACAAACGTTCATGTATTGGGGGGTTTTTTTGGTTGTTTTTTTTTTGAACACTTGTTTTCAGCTCTTTTGAGTACATACCAGGAGTGGAATTGCCAGATCATAGGATAATTCTGTGTTTAACTTATTGGGGAACTGCCAAGCTGCTTTCCATAGCAGCTGCACCATTTTACACTCCCACCCGCCATGTATCAGTACAAGGGTTCCAATTCACCACACCCTTGCCAACACTTGTTATTCTCCTTTTTTAAAAAAAATTACGGTCATCCTAGTGGGGATGAAGCCTATCTTATTTTAACCTCAGCAGGCAACGGGATGTGTCCTCTTGCGGGAAACACTCAGGTCCTCTCGCTGAGGCAGGTGGAGGGGCCACCCCTGGTTCGCCAGCACGCCCAGACACAGCCACGTCCCAGCTTAGGTTCTTGACGGGACGCCCCCATCTCCTTCAAGACTAAAAATGTGGCTTTGGAGTGGTATCGCCCTGGTTTGGATCCACATACCAGCCACAGTCACTTTCAGTAGCAGCCTACACTTTCACTGTAGTTAGCCTCTTGTGCCTCTCATGCCAGCTTCGTAGAGCAGAGGTGAGGAATAAATGAGCTCATCCCTGTAAAAAGTTTAGAGTGATGCCTGACCCACAGTAACTGCCCAATTAATCCAAGCATCATTATCTAACATAAATGATCATTGAGTGATGACTGTATGCCAAACCCAAGGCTGGGTGCCTCTCCTGTTCTTACAGTGACCCCAAGAGGTAGGTATTCAAACCCCATTTAACAGATGAGATCATGAGGCACCTGCCGAGAGGTCACTGTCTCCCAGCAGTGAGTGACAGAGCCTGGAGGAGGACTCTGGATCTGTCCGACTCTGAAGTCCCTGCTCGGTCCACTCATGGCAAAGAAAATACAGTGTCTTCTTATGCGGGGTCCATTCCGGCTTGCTGAGTGCTCTGTTTCAAGGAGGCTCTTGTGTGTGCCCGAGAGTGGCAGTAGATAAATTGCCCTGGACACTCTGGGGTCACGGAAGGATTGTATGGAGACGAGATGAGGGTCTCAGCTGAGGGGAGGGTTCCTGGAGGACAGAGATCTCCATGTGGAGCCTGGTTAATTTCCAGCTGTATCATGTTCAATGTGAATTCCTTTCTCATCTCCCCATGTAACCTTCAGTAAAACCTGTATGACTCGCCAATGCTTTTAGAATTGAATTTGCGTGGGGGTGTACTAGCTTCCTATGGCTGGTAACAAATTACCACAGATTAGATGGGCCGAAAACAACAGAAATTTATGCTCTCACCATTCTGAAGGGCTGAATTCTGAAGTCAGTATCACTGGGCCCAAATCAAGGTGCTGTCATGGCCACACTCCCTGTCGGGGAGAATGTGTTCCTTGCTGCTCCCAGATTTGGGTGGCTGCCAGCGTTCCTTGGCTTGTGGCCACATCCCTCCAACCTCTCCCCCCTCTCTTCTTCTGTATGTGTCGTCTCCTTCTGCCTTCCTATTATAAGGATAAATGGGATTTCATTTAGGGCCCACCTGGATAATCCTGGATGACGTCCTCATTGCAAGATCTTTAACTTAATCACATTGCAAAGTCTTTGCCAGATAAGAACATTCAGAGAGGTTTCAGGGCTTAGGATATGGCCATCTTGGGGGCCATTATTCAGTATACTATAGGGGGGAGGATAGAATGAAGGAGAACGGCCTCAGGATGAGTGTAAAGCTGGAGGCCAGGCTGTCTGGAGGGGCCACATCACTCTCAGCTCACACACAAGATCTTACTACCTCTAGCAAATGGCAGAGCTAGGGCTAGAACTCGGGCCTCTTGACCCCGGGTCCAAGGCTCCCTTCACTGTAACATACTACTCCTTCCTCTTGTTTTGCTGGGTCTTCCATAGTCATGTCCCCTGATGTGGGTCTGTCTGGGTCACCGGGATACCAGCTGGAAGGTTTTTACCTCAGGGCTGTACTAGGGCCAGGGAGTTGAGGGAGGAAAAGAGTGGGCACCAGAACTTGACCCAGGGGCCTGTTTGACACACCCCGCATATCCTGCCATCTTTCCCTGTCTTCCACCACTGTTGCCCAGGCCTCAGGCCCTCCTGGGAATGAGGCCACCGTTAAATTCATTCCAGATAAGACCCCATTTCAGCCAGCTGTCATCCGTATTGGTAAGCAAACACAAGAGGGGAGAGAAGAATGTGAAAGAGCTTTGAACCCTGAGGCAGCCGATCTGCTGGGTTTCACCCTGTAGTCACATGAGAATGGTTGCTGAAGTCAGATAACATCAACTGTGTGACCTCAGCAACTCACTTTGCTTCTCCAAGCCTCAGTTTACTCATGCATAAAGTGGGGAGAACTATGTCTACCTGACTGACTCATAATGAAGATGAAATCAGCATGAAGGTGAAATTTCTTCATTCAGAGAAATGACAAAGCCATACAGCTCCTTCCATGCTCTGTAAAATCTTCTCTGCTGGAGGAAAAGTTAAAAACTCAGGATCAAGGTCCTAGTGGGAAGAATGATCCTGGGTGGAGGCAGGGAAGGCTACTCTGGCTCTGATCAGGCTCTGAATACTTGGATTTGGTGTTTTAACATTACTTGTCATCACTCTCCAACAGGGAGACGTCTGTTTTCCCCTGGTGTGACAGTCATATAATAGGCCTCCTGCTGTGCCCCACAATGTCATGCTCTGGGCAGGAAAAAGTTGTTCACCACTCCGCACTCCAGTGTGTGGAGTTCACTCTGTCTCCTGCAGAATCATATATAGCAAAGACCAGAGAAGAAAAAGCCGTCTTCTCCACGGTGGCTTCTTATCACACAGAATGAGAACGCTTTTCCTCACTTCCTTCCAGTGAGAGAGTCAGTGGAGAGCAATGGCAACCACATGGCTATTTATTTGTGTTTCTGGCAGATTATAATTATCATGATCACTAGCATTTATCGAGCTAGCTATGTCAGGCGCCGTGCTGCATGCGTTATCACATGAAAAATCTTTCCAAAGGGCTTAGGAAGCAGGAAGTATTGTTTTACAGAAGAGGAAACTGAGGAATAGAGAGGTTGAATGTGAATCCCATGTCAGCCTAATGCTGGAATCTAAGCACTTAGCCATTTCACTGAATCTTTTGATTAATTTTGTGTGTGTGTGTGTGTGTGTGTGCGTGCGCGCGTGCTTGAATTTCACAGGGGTTTTTTGGTGACGTGTACTGTTGAACAAAAATTGTTAAATGCTAACTTGCTTATTTATGTGAGTCAGGAAGTTGTGACAAATAGGAAAATACAAGTAAAAAAAAAATAAAAGGAAGCTGGGTGTAAAGTTAGAATGGAAAGCGCATGATCTTTTGCTGGGGTGGTCCCTAATCTGTCTCTGAGCTTCCCAGCGGCCCCTGCAAAGAACGAAACATGATCTGTTATGCAAACCTCCACAGCAGTGGTTTTCGATATGTGATCCCCAGACCAGTGGCCTCAGCATCACCTGGAAATTTGTGAGATATACAAATTCTCAAGCCCCAGCTCAGAATTTCAGAGTGAGACCCGGCCATCAGTGTCTTAACAAGCCTCCGGGTAATGGTGACGCACGTTTAAGTTTGAGAACCACTTACCTTCAAATGAGAACATACCAGTTATTAACATTGACGTTTGAGAGAAATTTCTCCCCTGAGCCCTGTGTGATGCAGTGAGCTAGTGTTTTAACCAAATCCCTATTGTAAACACCATCATTAGTTTTGTGGGGTGCTTCTTAAGTTTCCCCTCAGCATAGACCCATGTGCCTTAAGGCACAGTTTAATGAAAGCAGTCCCAGGCAGTCAAGCGGTGTTGTCAGGCACAGCATGCTGGCCAGGCTTCCTATTCTCACACGGTCCCCAGTAGTGTGAAGCCTGGAGAGTGTCCTTGCATAGCTATCAGGAGGCAGGAGTCTGGAGCCAGGCTGATCCAGACTTGAATCCTGGCTGTGCATTTCAGTCACTGAGTGACCTTGGCCAATTCTATTAATCCCCTCCTGATGCCTCAGTTTCCTCAATGTGTAACATTAGAGTAGCTATTCTACCTATTTCATTGAGTTGTTCTAAAAAACACAGTGAGCTCATGGGTAATGTGCTTAGTGGGACCACTAATATACTAATAAGTGCTTAATACATGGTCCAGTGGTTATAAACTAGTAGAACGTATATCCTGTAGGTGATACAGCAAACCGTCAGCCTGTTTCCATCAGCCTCCATCAACAGTGATATATACCCTTTCCCACCTCCCACAGAGGATTACTCTAGAGTTGTATATTCCAAACTTCTTGGGCACCTGATACAGAGTTCTTTCACGTGTATTATACCCTTTCATCTTTTAAACAGCTCTCCAAGGTAGCTATTATTACCCATTTCCTGCATCAGGAAACTGAGGTCTCCCCAGACGAGCTGACTTTTCTAAAGTCACATAGGTAAGAAGTGATTTCAGATCTTCTGGCTTGACAGTGAGACCCAGATTCATCAATCATTTCTTGAGGCTCTCTGAGATGCCTTCTCAGATCCCAATTCTAGTCAACTTTGGTTCTGAGAAAGATGGTTCTCAGCCCCAGCTGGGGGTGGGGGAGGAAGGTAGCTTTTAGAATTGGAGCAGGACAGGTCGATGGAGCTTATCTGGTTCGAGCCCCTGGTTTCCAGGTGTCCAGGCTCTAGAGGGGCTTGACTTGCCTGGGGTCCTATAGTGAGAGCTCTGCAGAGCCCATGCTCCAGCTGTCCACATCCGGTACTCAATTCTCTGCCCCATGCCTCATGGCATCTTTGAAAGGCAAGGCATCCCATGAAAAGCACAGCACAACAAAGTTAGCATGAGACCGAGAGTTAGAGCCAGTTGCTGAGAGTAACAAAATGTCAGAAAACGTGGAATCATCCACATAGTGCTTGTGGGAGGTATCATATACTCTGTGGTCAAAGCCACAGAGACAGCTATCTGGCAAGCCTTCTTTCTCCCCTGGAGTTCATGGCCACGGCTGCTTTCCTAGAACCTGGGACCAGCACGTCCCAAGCCCACTCTTCTTCCCAGGAACGGTTTTCACAGCAAAGAGCAGCAATTTTGGAATCAGGCCCAGGTTCCCAGTTGTTACATCGGTCAAAGCAAGTCACACTGCCAAGCCCAATGCCAGTGGGGCTGGGAAGGGCAGGGAGGGAGGGAGGAATTATGACTTAGTGATGCAGCCTACCACACCCACCTTGCAAGTTTGCTGGGAGAGAGGATTTGTTCACTCATTCATTCAATGTGTATTTATTGAACACTTGCCAAGCACTGTGCTAAGTGCCGGCTATGTAGCACTGAACAAGACAGACACAAGTCCTTGCCCTCCTGGAGCTTGCATTCTAGTGAATAAACCCCCTGATTTATCCACAAACATTTATGAGTGGTTTGGACAGGCGTTGGAGACACAGATGTCCACAGCAGCACCTCTGCCCTCAGCGAGCTCCTGGCCCATGAGAAAACCAGACATATAGACACCCAATTACAACACAGATGGGACAGGAGGCAACAAGCATGTGTGAGCTCCAGAAACACCTGGCACAAAGCACACTCCCTCTCGGAGCCTCTCTCCCCTCCCTTCCCTGTGCCAGACCTCCTTCCCAGACACGGGCCAGGTTTTCAAGTGACCCAGGCCAGCCAGCTTTGCAGAAAGTCGATCAAGAGCTCTCAGCAGGCCCCTGCCGGGCACAGTGCAGAGGAATTAAGTGCAGTGAGCGAAACTGAGCCATCACGAGTAAGGAGCACTTGCTCTCCCTTCCCGAGACGGATGGGGTGACTGGAGAGGAGGATACAGATCCCATGGCTGAAACACACATCCTGGGAACCTCCGTAACAGCGTGGATGAGTGACAGCAAACAGGCCTTCTGCCTACAGGGCTGAAAACGCACTGCTTCTCAGGGTGAGCCGGAGGTCAGGGATCAGACAGCGCTCCCCAGAGATTGCTACCGTTTTCCTGAGTCTCAGGAGATGCAGTAAATTGGTTTAATGGAGTGGAGTCTCGTTGTTATGGTGGCAGGAGGAGAGCAGCCCGATCACCCTGCCCCAGACTAACGATGTTAGGTTTGGCTTGGAGTGAACGTGGCCAGCATAATTCAGGGGAACTCGATTTGTATCCTCTTTCTGATAATGGCTGTGTGCTCTGTCCTACTCCCCTTGGGCCGGCTAGAAACCTATGGCTGACGCCTCCCCCCACCTCTAAGGGCCAATCAGTCTGTAGGTTCTGCTGGTTTCCTCCTCCCAAATGTCTCTCCTGTCTCTCCCTTGATTGTCGCAACAGTCCCCACCTGGTCTCATCCGCTTTTCACACAGCGGAGATGTTGCTAGAAGTCACACTTGATCACAACTGTCTCCTGAGGAACACCCACGCCCCAGCACACCCTGAGCTGTGCTGATTCCTCCCAGTGCCATGACTGTAGTGTCTGATCTTCTCATCCTTGTTGCTCTTCTCCTTGTCTCCACTTGGCAAACACCTGCCTCTCCCTGAAATCCCAGCTCCAATCTCCTTTTCTGTCAGGGCTTCTCTGTCACTTTTACCCCCTACCTCCCTTCCCACCCAATTAGTGTGGACCACTGCCACCCCCTGTATGCGTCCAGCGTCCATCTCCCATCCCTCAGGACTGTGAGGGTGTTCACACAGTCTTCATTTTTTGACTCCTTTCTAAAGAGTCGTAATAATATAGCTAGTAATGAGACAAAACACTGAGTATTTCTGTTATGTTCAGCATGGTTTGACAGCTTTACATGCACTAATTCACTTAATTTCTCGACATTCCATTAAATGGGCACTATGGTTACCTCCTGCTTGAAAGATTAGGGAATTGAGGCATTAAAGAAATCTAAGTAACATGCCCAAAGCGACATAGCTAATAAGTAAGAGAGCCAAGATTTTGAACCCAAAGGAGCAGGGGGGAGAGAGAAATGGATGGAGAAGACAGGAACAGAAGAAAGAAGAGAAAGGACGAAGGGAGGGAGGGGAAAGAGCTAGAAATGAATCTTTGCTATTTTTAGTCATTGAGATTTGGGGGTTGTTTGTTACTGTGGCAGATCCTAGCTTGTCCTGACTGATAAAATGAATAACAACGTGTAGACACGTTAGAAGCAGGACTATTTGATCAGGAAAGACAACAGAGAGCTTCCCTAAAAGAGAATGCAAGGACTCGCCTGGTCAGTCGTCAGCAGGGGCTGGTTGGTTTCTGTGTGGCTGGCTCTTTGTGACCCAGGAGAGGAAACATGGTGAATGCGCCAGGAGCTTGCAGCCTGGACAGAGTGAGGGGACTAAGTGTGTTCAACAGGAAGTCATCCAGCTCTGGCTGCCCACGAGAGAAGCGATGAATGGAAATGCCTGATTCCCAAATAACCATCAAGTACCGGAGAGCACCTGAGGTGGAATGGTTAAGTGTGTGTTCCCAGGGAAGACCTGCTTCATCTGGCTGTGTCACAAAGCAGATGGAGACAGCTGACTGGGAAGGACTGTCAGTCCCTGGGAATTGCCTTCATCTGCTTCCCACACATTGCCACAGCCGAGAGGAAAGCCAGAGACCCTGCTGGTGGGGCCATTGACAGGATTCCACTGGGCACGACTGCAGAAAAGGAGTGAAGTAAAGCTGTCAGTTCGTTTGGCCAGCGTCTAGGCTAGCCAAAGCCCTGGTCCCACCTCCTCACTGTGGGCTATAACTCATGCAGTTTACGATCAGCCAGATGGCCTGGAGGGCACACTCACCCCATCTATGTGCTGGGAGCCGTAGTCCAAGGGCTGGTTGCATACCAGCTTCTCAATTTTTTCTTCATTAACGTCTTCAGGCATTTTTTCCCCCTGTTCTTCCCCCCACCATGAAATTTTAATACCAAAAATATGCTCTGTACTTGTTTGTGTACTATATGCATACCTGTGCTTTAAATATAAAAAGAGTTAAGTTTTTTTCACACACACCCCACCCAGAAGAACAAATTTTTACCCCTGTGGAGATGCTATGCTTCCCATTGAGAACACATGTACACTAAACCCTCAGATAACCAATTTCTGCTATCAGTCCCATCGGATTTTAGGGGAGAGAAGCAACTTACCAGGAAAGAAATTCTTTTTGCATAGTGACACCTCCTCCAGGAAGCCTCCCATCCACCTTGAGCCAGAACTGAGCTTTCTAACATCACTGCATGTGCTGTTTTCCTGCACATTCACATGGCCGTCTTTACATACATGTTTCCCTCCTGAGTTTACAAGTTCCTTGAGGACAGAACCTGTGTCTCTGTGCGTTACTTCCTGTCTCAGTGCCCGGCACATAGTAGGAGCTTCACTGATCATTAAAGCAAGACGAAACATGAAAGCTGCTTTGTCCGGGCCTGGGGACCCGATGCAGGGTGCAGCTGTGGTACAGTCACTGTCGCAGGCACAGCACACCCTGGCATAGTCAGCTCCTAGTCGGGAGCACCAAACAATTTCATTGAGGCATGGAGAGCTGACTGACAAGCCTGTAATAACATTTTAATGGCCTGAGTCCAATTCCCAATAAATTACTTAAGTTTCTGCAGTCATGGAGCTGGCATTTTCATTAATACCCCTGATTAATTGTCTGCCCTAGGAAAAAAAACCCATCACCATCACAATCTTGATCTCACTAGTTCCTTGCAGAGAGAATCCCAGCGGCCTGAGGTTTTCCACTGGATGGGAGTTGGTGAAGGTCAAAGGGAGAATCCTCTGCCCCCGTGTCACCCCACATGGCCTTGGGAACAGAGGAGTGCCGGCTCTGAGCCCGGCTGCCTGTACTTGAATCCAGACCGGACCACTTACTGCCGGGGCCTTGAGCTACTTCAACTGCTTCAGTATCTTTATCTGTCAAATGGGGCTAGTAATAATCCTTATGCCATAGGTTGATGGGAGGAGTAATTGAGTTGGTACAAGTAATGTCCTGAGCACAGCAACTGGCGCACAGTAAGCACGCAGTTAAATAATGCCTATTATTATTTCATGTCGGTTGCTGTTCTAGTCTTTTTCCTCCAGAAAGCTCAGGGAGCTGCATCGCCTTAGAAGACACAGAACTGCATGTTTGGGAGCAGGGCTGCTTTAGTAGGGGAAGGCAGGCTTTGGAGCACTATAATGTCCACTTAACAGGGCTTTATTAAGTTGCGAGTAGTGAAAATCCGCAAATTTGGATTCACATCCTGGCTCCACCAGCGGCTGACTTGGGGACCGACCCTACACAAGTGCCTTCCCCTATTGAGCCTTCCCAAAAAATGAGGGTGATATTTTTTATGCTCTGGGGTAGTTTTTTTTTTTTTAATTAATTTAGTTTATTTTTGGCTGTGTTGGGTCGTCGTTTCTGTGCGAGGGCTTTCTCCAGTTGCGGCGAGCAGGGGCCACTCTTCATCGCGGTGCGCGGGCCTCTCATTGTCACGGCCTCTCTTGCTGGGGAGCACAGGCTCCAGACGCGCAGGCTCAGTAGTTGTGGCTCATGGGCTTAGTTGCTCCGTGGCATGTGGGATCTTCCCAGACCGGGGCTCGAACCCGTGTCCCCTGCATCGGCAGGCAGACTCTTAACCACTGCGCCACCAGGGAAGCCCCTCTGGGGTAGTTTTGAGAATCTGATGAGACAATACAAATGGAAGCATCTGGTGCTCATAACTGGTCTTTTGTTTATTTATTCAATCAACAGCTTTTATTGAGCACCTGCTGTGGGCCAGGCACTGAGCTAGGCACTGGGTATCAGCAAATTAGTACCATCTCCTTGGAGCTTTCCATCACAGTAGTTAAGTTGGACAGTGACCAAGTGGACAGATCAACGTGTAATGAACGTCAGGAGGCAGTAAGTGCAGCGGAGGAAAGATAAAGCATGGCGGGGAACAGAGAAGGCTGGGACTGCTTCTAGAACGGGTGTTCAGAGAGGGTCTTTTGCCAGAGGTGATACCTGAGCATCTGAGGAGAGGTTTTAATAAAGCGAGAGAGCATGCCATGTGGCCATAAGGGGGAAGAGTTTTAGGGGGAGGGAACAGCACGTACAAAAGCTGGAACATGCTTTTGCCACTAACATTTTGCCTTCCTTCCTTCCTTCCTTCCTTCCTTCCTTCCTTCCTTCCTTCCTTCCTTCCTTCCTTCCTTCCTCCCTTCCTCCCTCCCTCCCTCCCTCCCTCCCTCCCTCTCTCCCTTCCTTCCTTCCTTCCTTCCGTCTTTTTTTTTTTTTGGTAATTTCAAATAATTTCCTCCCCAGAGCCAACAAGACAGGGGTGTGGGCAGGAGCTCACAGGGCCTAGGTATTCAGATGGGGGCTGGGTAAGGGGGCAGGTCTTTGTTTTCATGTCCACACATTTGATTAGCTGTGAAAGCCGGCACTCCCTCTGCCTGAGGCTCCCCTCTGCATGTGAAAGAGGCAGGGTTTGGAGCTCCCTCTTCAGCATCCTCTTGCTTAGAGACCCCATCTGGCATTTTTCAGTCTCTGCATCTCTCATGCTCCCCCCAGAGCCACACGGACCTTCATCCAGTTTCTTAATCCAGCCTGCCCTCTCTTGCCTCTGGACCTTAGCCCAGGCTGCTCCATCTGCCTGGAACACACTTCCATACACCCGTCTTCACTTGCCTAACTTTTACGTATCCCTTATGTCACTGCTTGTCCTCTGGAATCCAGCCTTCCCGGTTGTCCCCAGGCTGGGTAGGGTCCCTCTGCCCTGCCTACCCGCTTTGATTGTCCCCATCACTTCGGTGATCACGCTGATTGTAACTGTGGTTCCCTGTCTGCGCCTCCACCGAGTAGCATGTTCTTTCTGGGCAGGTCGATGTCTTACTTGTTCTGGCATCTCTAGGGCCCAGGATCTGGTACCTAGTGAGCATGTAATAAGTATTTGCCCTGAGCTGGAGAATGCAGGGTCTCTGCCCTGAACATCTCAGGTCTGGATGGCAAGACAAGATGAGGTAACAGGATAATGTGCCTTCACTACAAAGCATTGAGAGGAGAAAGGCATAGAGGCCAGAGGATACAGCAGGAGCAAAGGCCAGGAGGCCAGAAATGACAAGTCCCTGATGCGGCCAGCAGGTTAAGATGAGTGGAACGCTTGGCCGAGGTCAGATTTTGCCCCCTCCAGGCCCGCACACCACGATCCTCTTGCTCCCATATATCCCAGTCATGCCTGCTCTATCTGGTCAGGACCTCACCCTCCAGAATCTGGGTTTATCATCAGCCAGACTTACAAGGTATAATAGGCCAGAGGGAGCCCGGGCTGCTGCCAGATAGGCTGGGCCTTTTGGAGACAGAGTTCACATAACTTTTTGCAAAGCTGGTTCTGCTCACGACCAGTTCCATAAAAGGTCTCCTATAAGCCACACCTGCTTTGGGAGATTCTCATTGCTCATTAGCATATCAAAGGCTCTGAAACGTCCTGCAGGGAAGACTCTGGGTTAACCTTAGGAGCCCCGTTTCCCAAACTTAATTGAATGAGGAGTCCTCCGAAGGTTCTGCAGACCTACTCCAGGCAAAGCAGATCTAACCCTTCTCTGTGCAGGCAACAACAGAGAAATTTAAAAGAATTACATTGATTGTGCCATTACTTTTCCTTCGAGGTGGGTGAGAGAGTAAATGAGACAAAGGAGAGAATTACGACCAGAGATGTCAAGCGGCTGTCTTACAAGGAATATTCTGTTTGCCCAGGGAGAAGGTTTGCAGAATATAAAGGACCATTTCTTCCCTACAACATCCCTGGAGAGAAAGGAGGGAAGAAGCGAAAGAAGCCCTCCATTGACCACTAGAGATGGGAGCGTTTCTGTTGGTTTCATTTACATAAGTGTCCTTGGCAATTTGTCCCAATTTGTCTCATTACAAATGATGTAAACATCCGGCGAAATTACAGACAAAATGGGACCGTTTAAATGCTGCCTGATTAAAAGCCCCGGGTTGCCTGCAATAACTTGCACGCATGCTAATAGTTTCCCTGCACGGACCTTGGTTCCAAAGCTCTGGGAGCTCAGGGAGGGTCCCCAGGCCTAGTGTCCCCATGACTGCAGCTCTCCACATAGAGCCTTGTAAGAATACACTGTCACGCTCTCTATATTTTTTTGCCAAGAGAGAAAAGAAGGGAGGGAGGATAGGAGGGAGAGAGGAAGGAGGAAAGAAGGAAGAGAGAAAGGAAGAAAGAAAAAAAGAAAGAAAGCTGCCATTTTCTCCTTTGACATCTCATTGGTGTACAGGGCGGTGTGACTGAGGGGGTTGGAAAACCAAAGTTCAAATCCTAGTAATGTTACTCGCTTAATGTGTGTGACCTTGGACCAGTCACATCACTTGGCTAAGCGTCAGTTTCCTGGTCTGTCAAATGGGGATGAGACCCTGTCCTGTCCATCACTGGACGCTCAGAACCCGAACAGTGCTGACGTGGGGTGGGTGCTCAATAAATAACTATTGAAGGGATGGTGGGATGAGTGAGTAAGTTGGCGATTCTATGGGCAATATCCCTCGAGTCTGAAAAGCACTGTACCAATGAGGGAACTCTTTTATAGCCTCAGAACACCTCCCCTTCAAATCCTTTCCCAGTACCTCCATTAGAAGTGGCACAGTCGGACACTGGTATCTGATGGACCCGGCTCATAGCCTGGCTCCTAATCTTGGGCAAGTGGCTAAACTCTCTGAGGTCCAGCTTGCCCCTCTCTATGACTGGAGAGTGAGCCCTGCCTCTCACAGGGTGGTCGTGATGTTTAAAGAGATGATGGATGCAAATGACCTCCTGGGAGCCTATAGGCAGGAGGCACGTAAGAAGGTCTGTTAGATTAGAGTGAGTCTCTAGCAGGACCTGAGGAGCTCAAAATCAGACCTGGAGTGAAGGGGACTTGGCCAAGGGGCTTCTCACCCCTGAAGCCTGGCGGAGGGTGCCAGCAGGGTCCACCTCTTCCAAGTGCAGAAACACTACATGTGCTGCTTTAACCCAAAACACTGGGAGCAATTGAAAGCAACTGAGAGAAGAGATGATTAGAATACAGGCCTTCCAGCTCTTGCTGTTCTTGCCCCTTCATTAGTTGCTGTGTGATCTTAATAAAACGTCTTGCCCTCTCTGTACCTTTATGTAACAATCTGATAAGAAGAATGTTGATTCATGGCACCAGGGAAGATTAGAGGATCCTGCGAGTCCCTGACACTGTTAACATTGGATTCTGTCCACCTTTCAGTCGGGGGTCTTCAGACCTCTGTGCCACCATCCCCAGTCACAGAGTTCCAACTGGGAGGAAGGGTAAGGGGTCTGAAGAAGGAGATAGAGGAAAGGGAGGAAACAGGGCCAGAACCCCCTCAGCAGATGGCAGGAGCAGGGGCAGGTGGGCCAAGATTCAGACCCAAAGTCCACCACTTACTAATGTCAAGAGTGTCCTGAACTACAAACTTCTGAACCCCAATTTACTCACCTTGAAAATGGAAATAAAAACACCTACCATACAACGTGTTGTAAAAATTAAAAAAGGGTCTGGTTCATAGCAGATGTTCAAAGGACGTCAGTTCCATTTTCCTTCCCCTTAGAGATCTTTGTAGTAGATGTTGTGGTGTCTTCCCAACACCCATTCCACGCTTTCCCTGTCCCGTAGCAGCTGAGATGTCATCCTCCCACCTCCAGCGCTGGGATTGGTCACTCATGGGCTTGAACCCAGCAGTTTAATCCCATTAGTTCCCTTGGCCTTAATCATGGATGCAGGGAAGGCACATGGCCTAAGTTGGTTCAGTAAGATTTAAGCTCAGAAATCTGGTTTGTTGATCAGAAAGAGAAAAGCTCTCTCTAGAAGGAGTTTGGTCCGAGAGTGAGAGCTAGAGCTGCTATCGCCATTTTGCTACTGTGAAGGAACTAGCTATGAGAACAAAACTAACTTGAGGAGGGGGCAAGCATCGTAGAAAATGTTGCCGAAGTCCTGATCAAACTGTGCCTGAAGCATCTGGGCTTCTCAGATCCACGAGCCAGTGAATTCTCTATGTTTCAAGCCAGGTGAAGTTAAATTTTAGGAGACATCAAACAAACAAACAAACAAACCTAACTAACACAAAAATCTTCATTATTCAACACTCCTGAACCGCCCCCCGCCCCAGTCCACTGGGAGCTTGTTTTTCATGAACCAATTTAGATATGCAAATTCAGAGCGGTATTAGGGGCCCTCCCCGTGGACCTAGGATTCCTTTTGACTCACAACCTGGACACAGCTTTCTGGACCCTCCCACTCCCTCCCTTTGCCCAGGGGATCTGCTGTAGTATACAAAGGTGTCCTTCTCTTGGTCGTACTAGGAGGCAGTGGCAGGGAAGCTGGAAAGAAGCAAGATAGGGCTGCAGAAATACCAACTTCAGAGTCAGGGAGACTCAGGTCAGCCTTCAGCCTCTATTTCTTCCAAGCTTCCGAAGTTACATCACCTTTCTGAGCCTCCATCCTCCCATCTGCGAAACAAGGATAATAATACCTATGTGGGCTGCTATGAAGATTTCAAGACATCGTACGTACAGAATACCTGGCTGAGAGCCTGTGGGGTAGTAGGCATTTCACAAATTGTAGCTGTTGTTTAGATTTTTATCATTATCGTGGTTGCCCTTCCTGTTTTCCAGGGGTAGCACGGATCTAAGATGGTAGGGGCTGCAGATTTCTCGGGGGGGCGGAAGCAGCTAGGGGATAAGAGACGGTGTCACTTGTCAGCACAGAGCATCGTTTGGGGGAGGTGTTGGGGGGGATGGTCAGCACACACCCAGCAGCCACATAAGGTTCAGTATCCAAGTCAGTGACACGCCGGTTCCAGGTCTTTCTCAAGGTCAGGGGTGCCTTTCTTTTGATCAGTTTTCAGAGCTATCAATGTGCAGAGAAATGATGGGAGAAGAGAGACGAAAAGATGAATAAGACCAAAAGCTGCTCGTAAACCAGGGTAGATGGTTTTGGAGTCTCATAGCCCTGAGCTCAACCCTGGTTCCCCGGCTGAGCCGCCATGTGACTTACGGCACGTCAGGGCCATCTTCTGAGCCTTGGTTTCCTCCTCTGGGGAAAAAAAAACCACGAGGAAATAATCACGTATGTCGCCCAATTCGTGGAAACATAATGCAAAGTAGAGGATGCAGGTGGCTTGCACAGGCCCTGGGGCAAAGTAGGTGCTCAATTAAGAGTCCTTGGGGGTTGGGTTGAGTAGTGTCCCCTCAAAATTCATGTCCACTCAGAACCTCAAATTGTGCCCTTATTTGGGAATAGAGTCTTTGGAGATTGAATCTGTTAAGGATCTCGAGATGAAATCATCCTAGATACAATGACTGGTGTTCTTATAAAAGGAAGAGGAGACACAGAGAAGACAGCCCTGCGAAGACAGAGGCCGAGATGAAGTTCTGCTGCCACAAGCCAAGGAATGTCAGGGCCACCGGAAGCTAGAAGAGGCAAAGGAGGATTCTTCCCTAGATCCTTCAAGGGAACGTGGCCCAGCTGGCCCTTGGTTTCAGACTTCCGGCCTCCGGCACCGGGAGGGAATCCGTTTCTGTTGTTTTCAGCCACCCCAGTGTGTGGTGCTTTGTTACGGCAGCCCTAAGAAACTAAAATACCCCTTCTGCCTCAACCCTCTCCCCTTAAACAAAGCAGATGTGAAAACCACCTCATAAGGCTCCAGGTTAAGGAAGTGTGGGATGCAAGGGGCTGTAAGGATGCGCAGGAGGGCTTGAACCTGGAAATGGGGTGATAGCATCGCCCTCTGGTGGTGGCTTGCAGACTAACAGGATGGGCATGCCAAGCGCCGGGCCCACAGAAGGGCTCTGGGGAGAGTTCTTTATCCAGCATCAGGAGTGCTCTGTTGGGGACTCTGAGCCACCAGCCCCCGCAGAGCCATTTTTAGCAGGAGCTCAGCGACACCTGTGTCCCAGGCGGGAAGCCAGACCCAGCCTTCACTCCACCCCCAGACCCTCCGAGGCTCTGGGCCTCCTGCCCCTGATGGCTGGTCTCTGGGGGAAAGGGCCCTGCCTCATGCACTGACCTGGGCAATCAGTTGCTCAGCCCACCTTTCAGCCTCTGGGGCTGGGGATTCCAAGTCTCTTTAACTGGGGGCAAACTCAGTAGAATGCTACTATGCGCCAGCCATTGTTCTAGGTACTGGGGGCGCAGCAGTGACCTTGAAGGAGAAGATTCCTGATCTGGTGGAGCGTAGAGTCAAGTGGGGGCTGGAGAGGCAGGAAATGAATGAATAAGTAAGGGAACCAGGAGGTAACAGTTCCATGGATTGGTCTAAACGCAATGGGGTACAGACGACAGAGAGCTTCATTTTCTCCAAACTGTTTACCATCCTCTTGTCTCTCATATCCCTCCGTCTTTATTTTAGAACGTCTCTGGCAGTTCTCCTAGCTTTGCAATCACTTCAGCTCTCGTCTCAGGAATAATTTCAGTTTTCAAGTGTCTGAAAGTCCCATCCAGTTAGAACTTAAGTCTTACGTGCAGTTTGAAATTTCTCGCCTGTCTCAGCACTCAGACCTGGGCGGGGGGGGGGGGGGGGGGGGGGTTGGGGGAGGCACAGCCAGCCTGCACTTCCCAACTTTTCCCTCCCTTCCTAACCTTCCTGTTTCTAGTGCAGGGCAGCGGGGAGGCTTGGCCGAGGAGAGACAAGGGTCTTCGGACGTGGCTGGAGCTGCTGCTGATTTTCTCCCAGCCAGCATGGCTGTTCTATCACGTGGCATGCTGTCATCTTCCAAATGCTGGCTCTTTCGTGGGGCTCCTTGGGGGAGGGCTTTCTTTCTCCCAGCCTGTTGTAGATAGATGTCCTTGTCAGCTGAGCTCCTGTAAGCATCCTTTTGTCCCCCAGCTGCTGGGCCACCTTCACCCCATTAGTCACAGCCTCTCTCTGCCTGGGGGTCCTCTTGTCCAGGCAGCAGCCCTCTTGGCAGGGGGAGGGGGAGGGTATCTTGTGCAAATGCCTCAAGCCTGCTTACCTTCCTCAGCCCCCTTGGCCACAAGAAACTGGCAAACTTCCGCTTTACCAGAGGGCAGCGCCCAGCTGCCCTCTCTCTGTAGGAGGCCACCTGAGGCCCCCATCTCCTGAATTCTCCAGGGGGATGCAGCCTCCAATCTTACGTTCATATACACCCCCCAGACCCCAGGGACTCAGGAAACTCTCCCAAGGGCTCTGTCGCCAAGCTTCAGGCCTGAGGCT
The DNA here is from genome assembly GCF_963455315.2 of Globicephala melas. Lineage (NCBI taxonomy): Eukaryota > Metazoa > Chordata > Mammalia > Artiodactyla > Delphinidae > Globicephala > Globicephala melas. Next base: position 145,466,535 of record NC_083316.1, read on the forward strand.
GCACTGGGTGTCTGCCGCTCAGGACCCCCTACCATGGCATGAAATGCCGGCTCCCTTTCACGTGGGCACCCTCACCTCTGGGAGGAGTTCTGGTTCCCCATCACTGGGCTGTGACCCCGGGGAGAGCCCCCTCATGGAAAGGAAGGAAGAGAATCAAAAGTGCACTTACTCCTACAAATTCCCTTCCCCCCATCTCCTTGGGAACGTCTATCCTCTTGTACACTGGCTTGGGCTGGTTAGTCACAAAACCCGTCGCACTTTCTCTCAGCAAGTCTAACACGCATCCACCAACTCTTTTCTATTTATGTATCTAGGGTTACTTCCCAGCCGCTGTCCCCAGATTGTAAGCTTTAGCCAAAATCCTGGGCAGCAGGATGTCTTCATCCACCTCCCGTTACAATGATTACAGAGGCGCAAAGGTTTTGAAGGGCAGGAAAACGATATAATGCGTTACAGCGTAACTGGGCTGGGAACTGGGCAGCAGTGCTGCTTTGGACCCGGGGATCAGGGCTCACTGAGGAGCCACACCCCCACGAATGGGGCGCAAGCATCACAGACCTGGGGAAGAGCTTGGGCAAAGCCCCATGGTGGGAACAACATCGCTCGGCATAACGAAACGAAAGCTTCCCAAAGTGTAGTGAGCGGTGGAGTGAGTGGCCGGGGAGGAGGCTGGACCCTGCCCTGCAGACGTTGCAGGCCATGACGAGGAGTTTGGAAGTCGCTGGAAGGTCTGAAGCAAAGGGGGGTATGACCACACTGGTAACCCTTGTGGAGACCAGACTGTATGTGTGGCAGGCGTTATGCTAAGCACGTTTGAGTCATTGTTTCCTTTAACTCTTAGAATCACCGTGCCGTTCGGGTCTGAGTACTTGCATTCGACAAACAGGGAAACTGAGGCTCGGCCACGTGTCCAAGCCTCCCCAGCTGTTAGATGCGAAGGCTGCAATTCAAGCCCAGGACTCTTAGGCTCCCAGCACTTAGCTCTTCCAATCAGAGCATGCTGGCTTTCCAAGAGGGGTGCAGGAGGCACCCCGCCCCCTTTCACCTCAGCCACCCTGAGCTGGTGTCACTGCTTCTGACAGTAAACCAGGAAACCAACCAACCAACCAACCAACGGGTGCTGCTGGGAGGGAGGGTCTGGGGTGAGTGCTTCAAATTGACTAGAAATTCCCTGTGCAGCTAACCACGCTGGACCAGGGGCAGGGACACTAACACGGGGGTGGGCAGGGGTGGGAAGGGCCTTCTCCCTGAATCTGGAGCCCCAAGGCACCCTGCCCCGCCCTCCTGCTGCCCAGGCAGGAGTCAGAAGCTGGACCTCTCAGGGCTGCAGCCTGAGACATGGGCGGGTGAGGGGCACATTGCAGTGAGGCTGACAAGCAAGTTCCGTGTAGTGACATTTATCTTTCGGGCGGCGGAGGGATGGGCATGGTTACTTCAGCATTTGAAGACGTCTCCTAGATTTGAGAAACTCCCCCATCTAACAAGTTTTGGTGGGAGGCAGGGTCCACCTCCCTCTCGAGAAGCCCGGAAGAACAGATACTCACTTTCCCAGCTTCCCTTGCAGAGAGGGTGTGTGTGTGTGTCCTAAGCCCAGTGGGCTGGGGAGCCCGAGACAGGCAGGTGACCTTCCAGGGAGAAGGTGACCTGGTGGCTGCAGCAGGAGCTGTAGCCAGTGTCCTCCTTGGGGGCCGATGTGGGCTGTGGTCCTGGCTGTCCCCCCTCCTTTTTGGTGTGTGTGTGCGTGTGTGTGGACTTCACGGGGAAGACAGGAACAGGACCCCAAGCTCTGGCATAGGGCACTCTGGTTGCCCAGTGGCTCTCAAAGAATGCTCCCGTGACAAAGCTGTTAATGGCCCTGAACAGTATGAGAAAAAAAAAAATTCTTACGTAACAGAGAATATCTATATCTCCAGGCCTGGCTCTCTGGCCTCCCAGGGCTGGTCATTAATCCCTTTTCTGCGTCAGCAGCTCAAGGCACAGTCCTTGCATCACAAACCACCTGGGATGGAACCCTCACGGGGCAGCCCTGCTGGGTCACATGCCTCCTGAATTGTGAGCAAGCTCTGCTTCTCGAGCGTCTTCAAGCAGATTTCCTCTGCCCCTTAGCAAGCCCCCTGCACTCCCCACTGGAACCAGCACCAGGCCGGCCTGACCCATACTAGTTTGGGCTGCTACCCTCCACGCTCAAGGGGTTGGTTCTTGCTTCTCATGATGCCAAGCTGCGCTGGGAAGGGGCTGAGATGACTTCAAGTCCCAGAAAAATTGCAAAATACCAGGTCCTCCTGCCAATGCCCAAGGGCCTGGCTGACCCCACGGACCCCGGTGTCCAAGCTGCAGGGCAGCTCCTGGCCCTCAGGCATCCACCAAAGCCTGGAGTACTTTGATTTGACGTGCAGACAGAGCTTGAAGGGTCTGTTTCGAACCAGCCTGTGGTGTTTAGCTCTCCCCGAGTGATGTACAAAAAGGCTGAGACTCGCCAGGGCCGAGGTGGGAGCCCCGCTCGCACCCTGCCCTCAGCCCCACCCAGCACCGAGGCTGGGGGGACAGGCTCGCGCTTTATGGGACCAGCTGGAGAGGGGAGGGGCCTGGGCCTTCCCTTGATTCCAGGGTCCAGGGACCCCTGAGGAAACGTATCAGCTGGATGAGGAGGTCAGGTGTCCTCTCTCTCCAGTACATGTCAGAGATTTTTTTTTTTTTGCGGTACGCGGGCCTTTCACTGTTGTGGCCTCTCCCGTTGCGGAGCACAGGCTCCGGATGCGCAGGCTCAGCGGCCATGGCTCACGGGCCCAGCCGCTCCACGGCATGTGGGACCTTCCCAGACTGGGGCACGAACCCGTGTCCCCTGCATCGGCAGGCGGACTCTCAACCACTGCGCCACCAGGGAAGCCCCATGTCAGAGCTTTTAATGAAAAGTCTTCATTCCCGAAGCCATGCCTGGTGTCATTCTGACAGTGTCGAGGATTCCGGCCTGGCCCACCCTTTCTTCCTCCCCAGCTTTGTGGAGAAGCACGTGGGGATTTTCTGCCTTTGGGATCACCTCCGCTCCCTACACACACACACACACACACACACACACACACACACACACAGATGGCATTCGAAAAAGAGAATGCAGCCAAAAGGGTCTCTCCTGTGGCATTTGGCCCAGATGGGGAACTGTTGGGCCCAGGGACTTCGCAGGCAAGCACGAATCACGCCCATGGCCGGCTGCCCCCTGCCCCCCGTCAGACACGCACACGGCCTCCTCCATCACCTTGAGGCAAGACAAGTCACCCCCACGGCTCCTGTGAGCCCAAATCTCTTTATTCAAGCCAGGGCCTTTCACCCTCACAGCAGCACGTGCTTATCACAAGCCCCATTACTACAAGTGGGGAAACTGAGGCTCAGAGAGGTTGAGGTCCTTAAAATTGCACAATAGGTATTAGAGCTAGAATTTCAACTTCAGTCTCTCTGACTCCGAAGGGTTTGGGTTTGCTTTCTTCCCTGGCTCTAATGCCCCCCACCAGACCCTATGAGAAAACTTCCAGGAACACTGTTTGCAGGGCAAAAAATCAATAACACATGTAATAAAGAAGAAGGCACTTATTCCTTCATAACTGTCATAAAAAGCAACATGGGGTATTTTCCATGCCCAGGAGCTGGGCTGTAAAGCCATGATTTAAAGATCTCACTCCAGGTCTGGTTGTCCCGCTAAGACGCCCATCGATATCTGAATATTTACACACACACAGCGCTGCGGTACATACATTTCTGGTAATGGGGTGTCTCTTGGAGGGGAGCTCAGGGTTAATTTGCAGGATTCACGTCCGGGGTTTGTGAGCAGCACAGGTTTGGCCCCCAGTCCCCTGGCGGGGACCTCCGGCCATGCACGGAGGGGTCAGACAGAAAATCCGCACCCTTGGCCTCCTGGCCTCCTTCCAGCCTGCAGCCCGTGGCACTGAGAGCAGCTCTGGACCGGAGCCCACCCGGTGCTTCCCACAGACTGCCCTCCCCCCAGCCCCCGCTGAGCACTTCCATCCACCAGGCCCCAGGCTGACTCCAGAATGCAAAATCGCTTTGTCCCTCCTTCTCATCCTCTCCCGCCTCCTGCATCTATGGATTTGCTGTTCAGAAAACATCTGTTCCCTCCTTCACCCCTGACATAAGCATCAATCTCATGTTAGCCCAGCTGCTTAAACTCGCGGCCCTGGGAAACAGACACTCTTTCCTGACCTGGCACAGGTCTGGGGACTCTAAAGCAGGCCTGAGGGTCTGACAAGGGGAGTCATGGGGGTGGGGAAGGGGGACTTGTCCACACAGGGACCTCCAGGCTAAGGTCCTAGGTCAGGGCCAGAAGGAGAGAGATAGATCAGAGGGGTAAGGCTGAAACTCAGGGGTCTAAGGGGAACATGACCTGCCCTGAGAGGGGCCCTGGACAGTCAAGGCCCCACCAAGTCAGTCAGAGACCCATCTGCCCGATGTTGGGTGGGAGTGAAGAAGGGCCTCAGGCAGCCAATAGAAGGCCCTGCAGCTGCGAAGCTACTGCAGCCCAGAGGTTGCAGTCAGATGCCTTGGTTCTGCTGCACACTCCCTCTGCCTGCTCCAGCAGCCCTGGCCTCTTTGCCAGTGCTCAGTTATCTCATGCTCACCACACCCTGGAGCCCCGGCTGGCCCTCCTCTGGATAGCTGGCCCCTCTGCACGCAGGATTGCCTCAGCATTCAGGGCTGCCACCCCCTGGTCGCCCCCAGCCTCTGCATCCCCAGCACAGGCACGCCTAGTAGGGACACCAAATGCACCCCCAAACATATTTGGGAAATGGATTAAACGTGAGCCTGAAAAAGGGAAACCAGACAGGCCAGAATCCCTATAAACAATGGGTTTTGTGAAAGGAGATGATCCCCTCCCCCACTGGCCCCAAGGAAAGGACTTGGACCTGTCTGTCTGTCTGTCTTCTTCATAACTGTCATAAAAAGCAACATGGGGTATTTTCCATGCCCAGGAGCTGGGCTGAGGAGGGGGCAGCGGGCGAGTGCTGAGCAGACCCTGCCCAGGCTGCTAGGTATTCTGGGAACACCTGATCCACTTCCTGGGCCAGTCTGGGCCTGTGGAGGGAGGGCAGGGAGCTGGGGTCAGGGGTTAGCTGGGCTCCTCTGGTGAAGAGCAGAAATGAGTGTGATGTGAACAGTAGGTAAATAGTCTGTGAGAATTTTGAGGGCAGATACTGACTCTGGGGCTACTGGGGTGATCCAGGCACAGTCCCTCCCCTCAGGAAACTCACAGCCACATCAGAAAAAGAGGCTAAAGATAGATGGCACGTAGTAAGGCTCAAAAAATATTTACTTAATGACTGCTGGGTGGATGAGACAGACAGCAGACAGACACTGATAATTCAATGTGCTGAATGCTATGACTCGATCAACATATGATTATTGTTTCTACGATGTGCTGGTGAACACGAGTAAGGAAGCAAGCGTGTGGTCTCAATTGCCTCTACCCAAGGTGGGCCAAAGGACCAAGAAAGACTTCCCAAAGGAGGGAACATTTGGGCTGGGTCTTACGGATGAGTAGGAGTTCACCCAGTGCACAAGGGGAGAAGAGCGTCCCAGCAGAGGGGCAGCAACTGCCGAGGCAGAGAAGCAAGAGAGAGCCTGGCCTGTTTGGGAAATCTAGAGTGTAGTTATATGACTGGAATGGAGAGGGGTGCCTTGGGACTTGGGGAAGGGCAGAAGAAAAGGCCCTTGCTAACTAATTTGGAGCCACTGTAAATTTTGAAACAAGGGAGGGATGTAAAGCAAAAAAAAAGAGAAAAAGGCACTCTCAGCAGAGGGGTCAGCCTGGGCACCTCATGGGGGTGTGAATGAGCACGGCACATTCAAGGAGCAGTGAGACCAGGTGTGGAGGGAGTCTCCTAGGAAACGGTGATACCCCAAGGGAACAAGCATGGCCTTGTGATCTAGAAGGAAATGTCCGAGGAGGAAGGTTGGAAGAAAAGAAACAAATTGTGAGACTGTCTTAAAGATATAATTCCAGGGCTTCCCTGGTGGTTGGGAGTCCGCCTGCAAATGCAGGGGACACGGGTTCATGCCCCGGTCCAGGAAGATCCCACATGCCGCGGAGAGGCTGGGCCCATGAGCCATGGCCGCTGAGCCTGCGCGTCCGGAGCCTGTGCTCTGCAACGGGAGAGGCCACAACAGTGAGAGGCCCGCATACCGCAAAAAAAAAAAAAAAAAAAAAGATATAATTCTAGAGTGCAGCTTCACTCCCATTTCACAGGTCCAGAAACTGAGGCTCAGAGGGAGCCATTCTGATTGGTGCTAGGTCCAGATAATCACATCTCCAAGGCTACCTCCTTCCCCCATTCATACCAGGTATAAGCAACTGAGAACAGCTTGAGTGTGGGACAGTGGAGGGAACACTGGGTTAGGAATTAGGAGACAGGGCTACAGATTGTCAGTGACTTGCTGTGTGACCTTGCCCAGGTGATTCCCTCTCTGAGCTTCTGTTCCCTCTTCTACGAACAGGGACAGTCAGCTCTGTGAGAGCATGTCTGCAGAGTTGCCTGGTACAGGAGAGAGCAGCTCCTGTCTGGAGCGCACTGGACAGGCAGCTTCCTCATCTGTGAAATGGGCATTAGAATTCCTCCCTCCCAGGGCAGCTGTGAGGATGGAAGCAGAAAATGTCTGTGAGTGCCTGGCACGTAGTAGGTGCTCAAGAAACGCTGAGGGTATCTACCTGCATGGCCCCAGGAGCCATGAATGGGCTTCAGGAATCCAGGACAAGTCTGAGCCTTGGTGACTTGTCTCTGCCATTCTCCATATCAAAGACTTTTCAAAAGCAGCTGGAGACCCAAAGAAAAGCTGTCCTGGACAGAATTTATGTGAAAAAACAGAAACAGAAAACAGATTTATCTCCCTGCATAGACGGAGAGCCATCTTCCCAACGATGGAGCCACCAGGCCCCAAACTGCTGATTTTTCCTTTTTCATCAGAAGCGGAGGAAAAGGCTCTCTAGTGGTGATACAATCTCTTGCGTCTCCCCCAGATGCTGGGCTGGAGCTGGGGCTGCCATGTGCTCCCAGCCTCTCCTTGGTGGGGGGGGGCCTCTGGCTCCCCTCCTTCCCACCTTTAAGCCCTGGGGGCCAGTGAGACCACAGACCTGGGAGGTATCCCAGCTCAGCCACTGACGAGCTGGTGACCAGGGCCAGGCCTGTCAGCTCGCAGCCCCAGTCCTGACCAGAGAAAGGATAGCACTGCACACACAGCTCAGTGATGACAGATGCCACGATGGCAATGACAGGCCACACGGCCACACCCACCAACCCCCCCGGGGACATCCCCAGTGTGTCAGGGCTGTGCCTCCCCTGGGGGCCAGGACAGCCGGACAGCAGTCTGCCCTCAGCGCTGAGCCCTCCCCACAGCAGAGGCCCTTCGTTCCTGTCCTGTCCTCCTGCCTGTTTCACAGCGCAGACTCATCTGGACCTGTGGGGCAGGAGAGCAAGCATCTGAATCAATATTTAAAGTAGTGAGGGAAATAAATACTCGAGGTGACAGGACAGGGAAGAGACTCAGAAAGCCCTAGAACAGCAATCCCCAACCTTTTTGGCACCAGGGACCGGTTTCGCGGAAGACAGTTTTTCCATGGGTTGGGGGGAAGGTTTAGGCGGTAATGCGAGCGATGGGCAGCAATGGGGAGAGATGGGGAGCTGTGGGCAGTGATGGGGGAGGCAGAGGAAGCTTCACTTGCTCACCCCTGCTGCGTGGCCAGGTTCCTAACGGGCCGCAGTCTGGTACCAGTACCAGTCTGTGGCCTGGGGGTTGGGGACCCCTGCCCTAGGAGAACCCTGAGATCAGACCCTGTCCAACCAAAGCCTCCTGGATCATTAATTCTTCTGTAATTACTATTCTCTCTTCAAATCCTATATCTCTTTCAAGCTCACGAGGCCCCCTCCGAGGCCCCCCCATTGGTGCTTCCTTGCAAGGCTTTGAAGAGCATCTACCCATCCCTCTCTGCACATGGCCTCCTTTGGCACAGGCTGCAGAGGCTCTGCCTCTCCACCTCAGCATCTCTGCAGAGACCCTGAGGCAGGGAGGTGGGGAGAAAGAACACAGCTCTGCTGCGTGACCTTGGGCGAGTGCCAGAACCTCTCTGGGCTCAGTTTACACGTCCTTATTGTCAGGGACATGGGCAGAAAATGAAAGAAAAGGGCCAGCACAAACAAGTGTCATTTCCCCTCCCTGATTCCTGAAATGTGATAACCTAAGGATGGACCAGCTTCCGACTTTGCCTTCTCTGCAGGCCATTCTCTGCTCGGGGGTGAGGCTGGGGGGGGACATTTGATACAGTGGAAGAGCCTTGACTTTGAGTCAAGGGAGCCTGGGTTGGAATCCCAGCTCTGCACCTACCAGCTGTATGACCTCAGACAAGCAGCCCGGCCTCTCTGAACCCCAATTTCCACATCTACAGTATCTACAAATGGGAACAGAGCTATGGTGAGGATTGAGTGGGACAACCGGAGAAAAGCACCCAGCACAGCACCTAGCACACAGTTGGCTGTCTGCAGGGTTCCCTGGCGTGGGTTGGGGGTAGGGAACTTTGAGTCCAGAGTAAACCAGGAAGAGGCCTCCTTCTCTTCCACGGGGAAGAATTGTGAATCCCCAGGTCTAAGAAAAGCCAGTCCTCATCGTGGGGTCAGAAAAAGCATCCTCTTTTTAAGGGGTGGTGTCTGGGGGGGATCAGGCCACTGGCCTCTCCTGGGCAGATTCTCAGGGTCTCATTCCTTCAAGGGCCCTGGAAGCCAAGAGCTTGGCGTGATATGGGCGCCACCTGGTGTCCAAAGGGGGCTAGACAGACCTGACCGGAAATCTGTGCTGAGTGGTACAGGAAGCAGGAGCAGTTTAGGGGACAGGGGTACCCAGGGAGCCACACCCAGGAGAACAGACACCTTATTAAATATGTAGACAACAAACAAGATACGAAAAATAAGTAGGACACCTCATCGTAAGAGCAAAGAAAAAATCAAGCAGGGAACAACCTGAAATTTCAGCTAGAGTGGTCAGGACAGCCTAGCCTGGTTGAGTACAACCCAAAGGTAATAGGGGCGAATGTGCACGTCTCTGGGAAGAGAGCTTTCCGGGCAGAGTAAACAGCCAATGCATGGCCAGGAATGTGCCGTGGGTCAGAGGATCAAGGGGAGGGTAGAGGCGAAGTGGCCAGGGAGGTGACAAGAGGACAAAGGTGTGTGGCCTGCAGGTCAGGGGTAGGGCTATGGCTTTTACCCTGCATGAGAAAGGGAGCTTGTGGCGGGTTTGGAGTGAAACCCAAATGGCATGTTAACAGCTGTGTTGTGCATGGACTGATGGACTGGGGGTGGGGCTGGGGTCACGGGCAGAGGCAGGGAAGCACCTGGGAGGTGTCTGCAAGGACCTTGTGGGAGGTGATGGTGGCTCCGACCAGGATGGTAGCAGTGAAGGTGATGAGAAGGGGACAGATTCTGGATGTACTGTGAATATAGAGCCAACCAGATTTGCTGAGAGACCAGGTGCAAGGGTGAGACAGAGAAATCCAGACTGACTGCAAGGGGCTTTTGCGCCTGAGCAAACGGCAGGACGGAGTCACCATTAACCCAGTGGGTAACATCAGTATCGTGGCTCATCAGAGGAAGTATCAGGTGTGGACATGTTAAGTGTGAGATATATACTCCTTTTATTCTTTTATATTATATATATTATATATATATATTTTTATATTTTATATATATATATATTATACACACACACACACACACACACACACACATTTTTAAGAGAAGATTAATATCTCATAGCATTCCCAGACATCACTGTCAGGAATTGCAGCTCCAGGCCGGCATTCATTAGCCACAAACCAGGCTGTCAGGAAGCCTGCCTTGGAATTCCAGTTCTGTAAGTCATATGCTGTGTGGCCTTGGGCAGGTCACTTCACCACTCTGGGCTTCTTTTTCCTCCATATGTAAATGGGGCAGGAAGAATTATTAAAGTCAACGTCTCAAGAGTCCCCTTCAGCTCTCAGTCTTTTTCATGTCTTAAATAACACCTCCTCAGAGAGCGTCCCTCCCCCAATGTTGGCAAGGTCTTCATAGAACCATCACAATATGAAACTATTAGTGCGTAGTCCTTGCTGTCTGTGTTTCCCACACTGTAAGCTCCAGGGCGTAGGTATAGTTTCTTGTTGCAAGTTTTGTCTCTAGCCAAGACAAGTATCTTCTCAAGGCTCTTTGTTCAATTCTGAGGTGAAATTAGGAGCTACTGAAGGATTTTGAGCAGAAACTTTCTGGGCTTAAATTTATATAATTTATAAAATGATCTGACTTCAGTTTACAGAAGGGTCACTGGGCTGCCGTGATAAGACTGGACGAGGGAGACATAGAGACCAGTTAGGAAGCCACCAGGCAGTGGGAGGTGGCGCCTTGGACAGGGGTGGTAGGGGAGCAGGTGGCAGTGGCGAGCAGTGACCATCTCTGGGTTGATGTGGAAGGCAGAGCCGGCAGGAGACGCTGATGGACTGGATGTGGGTGTGAGAGAGGTCAGCGTCAAGGAAGTCTCCGAAAGTTGTGTTCAAGCGCCTGGGAAAATACTTTCCATTAAATGCCACTGGAAGACATAGGGCGGGTTTGGGGGGAAATTTCAGGGGTCTTGTTTTAAGTCTGAGGGTTCTGTTAGACACTGACGTGGAAATGGGAAGAAAGCAGCTGGAAGCAGGAGTCTGGAGTTCAGGAGAGAGCTGGGCGGGAGATGGTAATTGTGGATCATGGGTGTAGAGATGGTGTGTAGAGCCGTGATGCTGGATGAGGTCACCTGGGAGTGACCTGGGCCCTGGAGGCCTGCCCATCACACTCTGGAGGCAGGAAGGACGCACGGGGACAACGGAGGCAGAAAGCAGAGGGCAAACGGGCCACCTGCTCCGAGGGCCAGGGATTGCCTGGAGAGGCCCGAGCCCTTGGAACCCGGCTGGGCTCTCCCGGGGATGCTCTCTGGGACAGCAACACTGATTCATCCACAAGGAGAGTATTGACTGAGCGCCTTCTGCATGCAGAGACCTCATCAATGACTCAACCAATATGACGTGTCACACTTTCTGATCCCAGCCCTCTGAACAGGTATTTTCCATCCTGCATTTATCCCTGTTTGATACCCGAGGAAATGAAGGACGAAAGAGATGAACAGGTCCCCCAAGGTCACACAGCAAGCCCATGGTAAAGCAAAAACAGAGGCTGGCTTTTCTGGGGCAGGAGGTGGAGCACCTCCTATAAACACCTCCAGAATTCCAAGTGCTCCCCCTACAGTAGCGACCGCCCTGGGGCAGGTCCTACCATCCCCACTTCACAGATGGATACACAGAGGCTCAGAGATGGGAAACGACCTGCTCAAGGTCATGGCTTATAGTGGCACAGCCAGGCCTGCAAACCAGGCTATCTGCATTCAAAGTCCACCTCTGTGTCTGCAGTGGGCTGGCCTCACCCCCAATCCATCCACACCACCAGCAGAACAATGGGTAGGATCCACTGAACAAAAACACGAATGCATTCAAAGCAGACAACGAATCAGCAACATTTTAAAATTAACATTATTTTTAGGACCACCGCATCTACCTAGATCAAAATAAAGATATATGCATGAATTCCAGCTATATCCTGTATATGGCCTTTCCAGCTCCTCCTTGGCCCTCTTAGAGTCCTGTGGGCCAGGACCCACTGGTTCAGACATCCCTCTACCACCCCTGTTCCCCTCTCCTCTCCAGACACTAAATGTCTGGCAAGCCTTTCTCATTGGGAAGCTACCACCCCCATCTCTGTCCTGAATGATTGCATGAGCCTCCCCACTTCTACCCCTGCCTCTCACTCTTTTAGTTCATTCTTTGCCAGCAGACAGAGGGATACTCTACAGAATCAATCAGACCACGTCCCTCCTCTGCTCAGAACCCCTCCAGTGCTTTCCATCTCACTTAGCGTAAAGGCCAAAGGCCTGATGTGATCCTAACTGCTCCCCCCCCACCTCCATTAATTCTTCTATCCCCACCCCTTCACTCACCCTGCTCCGGCCACTCAGCCTCCTTGCTGGTCCATAAACGTGGCACCCCCACCCCTGCCTCAGGACCTTTGCTTGTGCTATCACCCTCTGCCTGGAGTACTCTTCCCCCAGACATCCACATGCACAGCTTCAGACTTTCACCTCCTTCTCTGCAAATGTCCCCTTAGGGAGACAGTCCCTGACAACCCCCCTCCCAGTTTCAGACAGCAACCCTCCTCTCCCCTTCCCTGCTTTCCTGTTTCTCCCTGATATGTTCACTCTTTATCACATTACATGTTGCAGTTGTTTACATGTTGATTTCCTATCTCCCTTTACCCCTACTTAAGTGTAAGCTCCATGAAGACACGTTGATCATCTATTCTGTTCACTGCTCACTCCCCCACCCCTAGAATTGTGGTGGGCTCAGAAAAGGTGTTCAGTAAATATTTGTTGAATAAACGAATGTCAAATAAAATGGGGCCGGGACTCCAGGAGAAAGATTTGTCTATTCTCTGCTCTCTCTGTTCAGCTGAAACCAGGGGGAAGTGAGAGGTGCCAAAGGGGGGAAGAAAAGTGGCCCCTGAGCAGGGCGAGTGCTCAGAGAGCTCCAAGACCTAGACTTTAGGCAAGCTGAGACGGCTTATAGTTTACAGAGGCAGGTTTACAGTCTGCGTTTCAGAGGACAGCACCTGTTACCTTAGCCCACGCTCCAACGTCCTTGCTCACGGCTCCCTGCCTTTAGGGGCAGGAAGCCAGACCAGCTTCACATCCCTGCAGCCATTTGCTAGTGTTGTGTGGACAGTAATTGCGCTTGCTCCATGGTTTTGAGCTCTGCCCCGTGCCAGGCATGCGCTGGCACTCCACCTGCATCTGCTCGTGGGTTCCTTTCAGTCACCTCTCTATGGCCTGGAGCATCCCCAGTTCCTGAAGAGAAAAGTGGGCCCTGAAGAGATTAAGTAACTTGCTAAGGGCACACATCTAGTGTCTAAGACTCAAATCTAGATAGTTTGACCTCATAGTCTAAGGTCTTGACAGCTGTGGAATGGAAATTATGTTACCATTCTCAGTGGCAGTTTCTGAAAATAAGTAATAATTGCTGGATTCAGGATGTAGGTCTGTCAGTCACTTAAAGGCTATAATGACCTTGTCCCAGTCTCTCCAGTAGACCTTCCTCCCCCTCCTCCCTCTCCCCTCCCCCTCCCCTCTCCCCTCCCCCTCTCCCCTCCTCCTCCCCCTTCCCTCCTCCTCCCCTTCCCCTCCCCTCCCCCTCCCTTCCTCTCCTCCCCCTTTCCCCCCTCCCCTCCTCTCCTCCCCCTCTTCCCCCTCCCCTCCTCTCCTCCTCCTCCTCCCTCTCTCCTCCCAGCCCCTGCCCCACTCCAGTCGGGCTCTTCCTCCTCTCCATCCTGGTCCAGATGTCCAGAGTAACCTTGTGGGCAGTTCCTGGGAGCACCAAGCCTCACATAAAGCAGTCTCTCCCTTTTGCTCCTAACAAGTCGTGTGACACTTCCGCACACAACGAGGACAGGGCGGTGGGAGCAGTGGATGCTGAGGAAGCCTCCGCAGTACCCTCTTGCTGGAGTCTGGGGCTTCCTGTGTCCCAGCGCTGGGAGGAGATGTCCGCCAATTCCAGCTGTGACCAGCAGAGGGCAGAAGCAGCCTGGGGAAGGCCCAGGAAGAGCATTGGTGTCATTTCCTCTGCAGGTGGGAGAGACAGGAAAGCATGTTAGATTCCCTGGGGTCCCACACCCTGCTTCACCTAGTGTAGCCTACTTTTTATTTCTTCACAGGCTTCCACAAGAGACTGTGTTTGACCAGAGGCTCTCCAGCTGCTATTACTAGTATTACTGCTACTGATTAGTAATTTTAATAATGATAATGATGATAATAATAATATAATAAACTGAAAGCCTTTAGTTAGATGATCTTTAGGTTTTCTTCAAGACTGACAGTCAATTCTGTTTGTACTTCAGCAACTTGTAAAAAAAAAAAAAAACAGAAAAAACAAGCAAATAAAAAACACTCATCTGTTGCATATTTAAGAAAATAAACACACCTCCAGAAGTCAGTAGCTGAGGGACAGGCCCCGGAGCCAGGCTTCCTGGGGTTGAATCCTTCCCCCACTACTGACTGTGTGACCTTGGCAAGTTACTTCACCTCCCTAAACTCACTTTTCTCATTTATAAAATGGAAATAATAACGAGTCAGACTCATAAGGTTGTGTGTTGTGAGGAGTAGCTGAGGTAATACAGGTGGACATATAGTACCGGAGCTGACTAATTGCTCAACCATATGTGGTTGCGATAACTTCCCCGACACGTCCCCACGGCCCACTCTCACCCGTGGAACCTTCCTGTCCTCCCATCTCCCTGCCCAGACACTTTCTAACTCAAGAGTCATGTGTGTTCTACCTGGTATACTCTTGTTCACAGGTCAGATGCCCTCTGTCTGCCGCAGTGATTCAGCTGGACAAGGTTTAGCGGCATGTGATCAAATTTCAAAATAACATTAAATTAGACCATGAAGTTTTTTTCCCTCACACATAATAGAAAGCAGGAGGTGGTTGGTACAGGGCTGGGATGGCAGCTTCAAACAATCAAGAACTCTGGCTCTTTCCATCTTCCTGTTCTGCCAACATCAGTCCATGGATGCTTCATGGTCCAAGATGGCTGCATGAGCACCGGCCATCAGTTCCACAGATGGTGGTGACCTGGTCTAAGACAGCGACAGTGGATTCCAGAGAGCTTTAGAAGGTAGAATCAACAGAACTTGGTAATGGATTCAGCATGGAAATAGGGACCAGGGAGGTGTCAAGATTGACTCCTGAGTGGTTGATATGAGAGTTAGATATTTTTCCCATCTCCTGAGACAGGGACAGTGGTCCAATAGCCAGGAAGTGGTGGGCACTAGAGTGTTACAATGTATGTTAGCATATCAACACTGTGAGAAAGCATGCAGGGAAGATACGTAGTCTAGCCTGGTGTTAGACATTAGCAAGGTATGGAAAAGTCAACTAAATCTAGGTGAGCTTGAGCCCAGAGCTGCCATCTTGAATTTCAAGTGAACATTTACTTGCCTTATGGTTTGGGCTGTATACCCCTGGATGATGGTGCTCCCAAACTCAGGTCAATATCCAGGACTGGGTTAAAAGTAATCATTCCAAGAGAAAAATTGGCAGTGCAAGTGTTCGACTGGTACCTCAGGCTTTTGACAACAGAGGCGTATCTGTTAGTCTATACACACACCGAGCATATAAACTCAGTGAAACGTGGAGCATAACATTGAAGGAGGAGAAACAGTGTTTACTAAAATCTCCTAGTGAGTGCTAGGCATGTGCATATATATTTGAGGAGAAGCCTCGTTATTTAAAACTCTCAGCGCTGTCTTGCCATTGCCTGAGTCCCCAACACACCTGACAGTCTGGAGAACTATAAAGCATGGGACTATCCTGCCAGGGAAACAGTGAAAGGCAGCTCGGCGTGGCACGAACAGAATGGACTCCTGCCTCCTTTGGATGCACAGGAAATGGGCAAGGGGAGCATCTTCTTTAAGGGCGAATCCAAACTCCACCCTGGAGTTGCTACTTCCTTTTGGCTTGCAGTTGTGCAGAGGATAAAGTATTCACTGAACCACAAAGCCCCTGGATGCTAGGAAAAGAATATATCTTGGTCCCCATGTTCCCTGCCCCAAGGAAAGGGTCCAAGCAGAGGAAGCTCCCACCTCTCTGCTCAGAAGGCAAATCTCTTTTGTAGCCTCCCTGTGCATTCATGCTCGTGGAGGCCCGTGGGCCCGGCTTCCCCATCACCCTGGGTTCCTGGGAAGAGCCTCTTTCCAGACTCCACCTCTGAGCCTCATCACATTTCTCTCAGGCTGTTGACTTGGTCAAGGTCAAGGCATCGAGAGAAACGTGAGGGTTACCCTGAGGGTTCTGCCATGCTGGGGAGGCCTGTTCAGAGCCACCTCTCCCTCAGTGTGAGGGGCTGCACTGGCCCCGTCCCAGAGGCTGTGCTGGTCCCAAGGAAGGTGTCTGTCATCCCCATCTGTGTTCTCTCTTGCAGGTAAGTCGGACTGGAGCAGCGGGAGGGCTGTGTGATGACACGCTGGCAGTTTGCGAGCCAAAGCGGCCACAGTAAGACACGAGTGATTCACTGCATCTCGATTCTTAGCTAGGGTGGTTTCAGTGTGCAGACTTCTCCTGTCCCAGAGGAGACTCCTGTGGGTCTGGAAAGGGGATGCCAAACCTCGGGGTCCCGCAGAGGGCCCCTAGCTTTGGTTGGGGGAGGCGTGGCTTTTGGTTGGAGGGGACGGTGGCTTCTGGGTACCATAAGGTACCGTAAGGCCTGTGCATGTGGCTGGCACTGGGCTGCCTGCCCCAAGGGGGTATCTCCCCATGATCTGCGACATTGGTTCTGAAGAGTTTCGTCTGGCAGCTTCAAATGGCTGAGACCTACTGGCATGGTTTGCAAGGATGCAGGGAACTTTGGGGGACCTCATCAATCCCACCTGGGCGCGCCAAAAGACCCTCGACCTCTGTGGCACGCAGCCTCGGCCGTTTCCAAGCTCACGGCATCCCCCCAGCCATGTCACCCGCCCCTGGCTTAGTGTCTCTTCCTGACACTCTTCCTGTCACTGTATCCCACCCATCACCTCACGTCAGAGTTCCAGCCGATGGGAACAATTTTTAGACTGTTAATGACCGTCTAAAACTGTTTTAAACTGTTTTAGGCAGTTAATGCGCGTGTGGGATGTTGGACTGGGACGTCACTGTAAGGCCGGGTTTCTAGTGACATTTCATTTCTGGCACTAAAACGTCCAAGGCTCAAGAGGCACCTGTGTGTGCAACCCCAGGACCTGGTTGTTAACCCTCGCCCTGACCCCCTTCACCTTCTCCGTGGTTCCGAGCCTCAGGACCCTGTTGTGGACAGGGCCATCTCTTGCCCGGAAGGGAGTTCGGGACAGCTTCCCCGAAGAGCTAGGCGAATTCATTTTCTCTCGATTTTAAGGGAACGGGACATGCCAGGGATGTGAATCCTGTTCCCAGGATGCTTTAGAAAGAGGTGCTCCCACAAGACTTGCATATGATTTCTCCCAGGGTGCTTTGGGGTGGCTGCTCCTGGGGTTCTCTATCCATCGGGAATATGGGATGAAGGGAGAGATCGATGCCTCCAAAACCCCCAGCTTTAACCCCACGCCTCCCCCAACCAAAGCTAGTTTCCTGGCAGGAAACCCAGGATGCCCTGTCTGAAAAGTAAATGAAATATCCCTAAGACCAGGCACGTGTTTGGCCCCCAGGATATGGCCTGAATCTCAGCAGGACCTTCCCCAGACAGCAGTGGATGTGTCCCAGGGGAGACCCAAACACTCAGACCCTGGATCCTCACGTCTGCTGGGGTAGGGGAGGCCTGATCCCCTGGGTCCCAGCCGAGACTCAAAAGCAATCCCATCCTCTTGGGGTTGTTTCGGCCTTTCGGTCGGCTTTGGTTTCCCAAAATCCAATTGATGGGATGTTTCTGTTCAGAAACCACTCCGCCCTCTGGCGTAAAGGAGGCCTTTGGAAAAAGGGCTCAGAAGCCCTGGATCCTGCAGTGTTGGGGGGGAGGGGTGTAACTGAAACGCCCAGCATTTCATAACAGGGGCCGGTTGCTCCCTTGTGCATTTCCTAGTTTGATGCCCACGAAAGCCCTACAAGCATAAGTATAGCTCATTTTTAAGCACTATAAAAGTCTCCTTGAAAATGATTGTAAGGTGATCAGTTGGTGTGGCTACTGTTAAGACTAAGGGGCAAAACCCTTAGAGGAAACAAACGACATCAGCAGAGGGCAGAGTGAGGCACCCCAAAGTGTCGCCTCCTGCAGGACCGGCCTAACCCGGCGCACAGACCTTCCCCCTCCAACCTCTCCCACCACCCAGGCTCGCCCCAGCCTGCCCGAATCCCTCCTGCCTGTGAAGCGGGGGTAAATGAGCGTCCTCCTCACATTAGCCGAGGGTGCCCCTGTAAGAGGTGACTCAGGTCCTCTGAGCATGCCACTGAGTCCCACAGCCCTTAACCCTTCCCCATGCCAGACTGTCCTCCCCGGCAGGGTCTTCACCCCGCCTCTCCTGTAGAGTGCAATAGCCCTGAGAAGGGCAAGACGCAGGCTCTCCTATCAGCACCGGCGTTTATGAGCGGAGAACTTACTCCCTGCCACTCCCGTCCCCCTCGATCCTCACCTGGATCGAGGTGATCCAGGTGACACCTGGAGGTGTCTTCAGTTCCTCTGGGTCAGGTGCATGAGGACAGGGCAGCTAAGCCATTGCCCCAGATCACAGGCCAGTGGGCGGCAGAGCTGCAGGTGACTCCTGGCTGACATCTCTGCTACTCCTCATGGCTTCTCTCTAGACCTAAGAAGGGAAAGGCGTGAAGAGCCCAGGGGCTGCCCTCAAGAAGCAGGTGGGCAAGAGGAAAAAGGGGAGGGGCCACAGGTATTGAGCACTTACTGCGTGCACACGGTACCATGAACTTGATACTCATCATTGCTAGTGTCACAGACCTCCAAAGCCTGTGGAAGCAGACGGAGCGCCCCCCCCCACTTGCCCCTCTCCCAATGGGCACTGTTGTTAAATGGTCCCAGTTCATTGAATAAACCTGGGGGCAACAGGGGGCCTCCACCGGCCTCCAGTCCTGCTTTCCCAGTATCGTTATCGGAGTGAGGGCTCGGGGCCCACAGGCCAGTGCCCTCCTGCCCACAGCCAGGTCTAAAGGACAGACGCGGGGGAGTTCCATACGGAATTTACTTCAAGCCCCGTCCCCTTAATTTTGCTTTTAAACTTGTCTACCTGTGTCTGCATCAAGCCCAGCAGGGCCGAGGGCTGAGGATGGATCTGAGAGAACCAAAGTCAGATGCGGTGATTAAAATCAATAGTCTACGTAACGCATCATAGCTCACATCATTCCACTTCATCTTTAAACCCACGACCTTCTTGCAATTGGGATTATTATCTCCATTTTACTGGAGGAAACTGATGAGGCTCTGAGAGATAAAGTGACTTACTCAGGATCAACCAGTTAAGAAGCAGTGAATTCAGGTGTGGGAGTCTGAATAACGGTTCCCAGATGTGATCTGTGGATATTACCTGATATGACAAAAGGGACTTTGCAGATGTAATTAAGTTCAGGATCTGGAGATGGGGAGACTTTCCTGGATTACCCAAGTGGGCCCTAAGTGTAATCACAGGGTCCTTATAAGAGGGAGGCAGAGGGAGGTTAGGCCTGGCAGACGTGAAGGAGACGTGAGGATGGGAGCTAGAGGTTGGAATGATGCCAGGAAGGGGTCCCAAACCAAGGAACGCAGGCAGCTGGGGGCTAGAAAGGGCAAGGAAATGGGTTCTCCTGAACTTCAAGCCCTGCCGACACCCTGACCTCAGCCCAGTGGCTGATTTCAGACATCAGGCCCCAGAACTGTAAGAGAATAATTTGTGTTCTCTTAAGCCATCAAGTTGATGGTAATTTGTTATAGCAGCCCTAGGAAACTAACACACCAGGATTACAGCCAGTCTCCTGTTTCCTCACTGCTCTGCCACGTGGTGGATCCCGCTGGTGCTGGGCCTCTAGTCGGACACCTTCCTCCCCTAGACTCAGGGTCTCCTGCAGTCAGGAGCACAGTGTATCACCACTGCATCCCCAGGGCTCGGTGCGTATAATAGGCACCAGGAAGTGAGACTCACGTTCCCCTGACTGAGAACACAATAAACTGCTCATGAGTTTCCCACTAGATCTCAACCTCTCTAGCACCACGGCCCCGCCTGTTGAACCATCTCCAGTGTGTGGCTTGCAGGGCTTTTGTGGCTTCTTTGCTTCACAGTAGGAAAAAGTGGTGAGGCAGGAGATAAAAGCTTTGCAGTCAGATTTTGGGCTGAGATCCTGGCCAGCTGGGTGGCCGTGGGCCAGGCCTTCAACCCCCTGGACGTCATGCCTCCCCCTGTTAAATGGGACATTCGATTAGCAGCCCCTCCCAGAGCTGTTCTGGAGGTGAAGCAAGGTGATGTATACAGTGACTTGTGCACGATCCGCCTCTGTCACTCACCAGCCCTCGCTGGATGGGTCGCTGAACCTATCTGAGCCTTACCCTCTTCATCTATAAACCGTCAGTGCAAACCTCTGCCTAGCAGGGCTGACCCAGAGCAGGGCCATTGCCTCTCTCTCCTGATGAAGAAGGCTGGCTACAGGAGAAAGTTCATGGAGAGCCTTAGCAAAGAAAAGACGTCTTGGGAAGAGTAGGACGGGGCCAGATTATGAAGACCCTTGAATGCCACTTTTTCCCATTCTTTCTGCAAATGTTTACCGCACACTTACCCAATGTCAGTCTCTGATTTAGTGGCACCTACAAGGGGCGAGGTCCCTGCTCTCATGGAGCGGCCAGACAAATGCCCAAGGCAGTCAGTGATCAAGCCACAGTAGACCTTTTCTTTGAAGTATAGTTGATTTACAGTGTTGTGTTAATTTCTCCTATATAGCCAAGTGACTCCATTTATAGACATATATTCACAGACACAGAGAACAGACTTGAGGTCGCCAAGGGGGAGGGGGCGTGGGGGAGGGATGGACTGGGAGTTTGGGGTTAGTAGATGCAAACTATTACATTTAGGATGGATAAACAACAAGGTCCTACTGTAGAGCACAGGGAACCAAATCCAATCTCCTGGGATAAACCATAATGGAAAAGGCACAGTATGACTTTTGAGCAGAGACTGAACATGTCGACATCTGTGAGCATCCGTCTGGCTTTTCTGGGAGAGCGCAGCAGAGTGGAGGAGTCCAGAGGCCAAGTCAAAACTCTGTTGCATCTGTTCAGGGCTGAGGGGAGAAGGGGCTGAGCTGAGAAACAGCAGGAGCGTGAGTGCCCGTCTCTCATCCAGACTAGTGCTGATTTGTGCCCATGTCCCCAGCAGCCAGGCAGGTCACAGAGTGAGTGCTCAGGGGACAAGGTAGGGAAAGAGAATTCAAGATGACTGAGGTTTGCAGCCATCAGAAACTGAAGGGGTTTTGGAAGACTTGGGACCACCAGCAGAGGGAGCCAGCTGGCAGCCCAGGGTCCGGTTGGCTCTTTCAAGCCCTGGCCTGCCCTTGCCCTCAGGTCACAACCAGTTCAGCAAAAACCTCTGCTTTGGGTAGTATAGTCATTTTCACAATGTCGATTCTTCCAATCCAGGAACATGGTACATCTCTCCATCTGTTTGTATCATCTTTAATTTCTTTCATCAGTGTCTTATAATTTTCTCCATACGGGTCTTTTGTCTCCTTAGGTAGGTTTATTCCTAGGTATTTTATTCTTTTTGTTGCAGTGGTAAATGGGAGTGTTTCCTTAATTTCTCTTTCAGATTTTTCATCATTATTGTATAGGAATGCAAGAGATTTCTGTGCATTAATTTTGTATCCTGCTACTTTACCAAATTCATTGATTAGCTCTAGTAGTTTTCTGGTAGCATCTTTAGGAGTATCTGTGTATAGTATCATGTCATCTGCAAACAGTGACAGTTTTACTTCTTTTCCGATTTGGATTCCTTTTATTTCTTTTTCTTCTCTGATTACTGTGGCTAAAACTTCCCAAACTATGTTGAATAATAGCGGTGAGAATGGGCAACCTTGTCTTGTTCCTGATCTTAATGGAAATGGTTTCAGTTTTTCACCATTGAGAACAATGTTGGCTGTGGGCTTGTCATATATGGCTTTTATTATGTTGAGGTAAGTTCCCTCTGTGCCTACTTTCTGGAGGGTTTTTATCATAAATGGACCTAGAGTCAGTCATACAGAGTGAAGTAAGTCAGAGAGAGAAAAACAAATACCGTATGCTAACACATATATGGAATCTAAAAAAAAAAGGGTTCTGAAGAACCTAGGGGCAGGACAGGAATAAAGACACAGACGTAGAGAATGGACTTGAGGACACGGGCAGGGGGAAGGGTAAGCTGGGACGAAGTGAGAGCGTGGCATGGACATATATACACTACCAAATGTAAAATAGATAGTTAGGGGAAGCAGCCGCATAGCACAGGGAGATCACCTCCGTGCTTTGTGACCACCTAGAGGGTTGGGATAGGGAGGGTGGGAAGGAGACGCAAGAGGGAGGGGATATGTTTATACATATAACTGATTCACTTTGTGATACAGCAGAAACTAACACACGATTGTAAAGCAATTATACTCCAATAAAGATGTTAAAACAAAACAAAACATAAAGCACCTCTGCTGCAGTGATTATGGTGAAGCAGGGCCCAGAGCTGAGGCAGGACAAGTCTCAGGCCTCAAGGGAATCCCCCAGCCCTGTGCAGCTTGGCCCTGAAGACATAAATGCTTATATAAGAAGGGAGGCTGAAAATTAATGAACAAAGTGGACAACCTATTAGGAAAAGAAAAACAGAATAAATCTTAAGAAAGTAAAAAAAAGGGGGCTTCCCTGGTGGCGCAGTGGTTGAGAGTCCGCCTGCCAATGCAGGGGACACGGATTCGTACCCCAGTCCGGGAAGATCCCACATGCCGCGGAGCGGCTGGGCCCATGAGCCATGGCTGCTGGGCCTGTGTGTCCGGGGCCACAACAGTGAGAGGCCCATGTAACACACACACACAAAGAAAAGAAAGTTAAAAAAAGGAACTAATAAAGATAACAGCAGAAATTAACTTTTGTAAATAAATAAATAAAATACTAGATAAACTTTTTAAAAGACTCATCAAGAAAAACAGAGAACACATAAATAGGAAGGAAATAGGAAGGAAAAAGGAAACGTAAGACCTTAAAAGATTTAAGAGGATATTCTGAACAAACTTCTTGCAATTAGAAAACCTATAGGACATATAAAAATTTTTATAAAAATAGAGACTTTCCAAAACTGACTCAAGATGAAGTTAAAAACTTATAACCTCAGAGAAATTATCAGTTGATGAATACCTTTCCTCAACACAAACCTCAGGCCCAGACACTTTTACCAGTTGACTGTAATGCAGATTCAAGTAAAATTTTAAGAAGGAACACTTCCCAACTTGTTACAAGGCAAGCATAAGCTTGACCTCAAATCCTGACCAAGGAAGGAAAATTAAAAGCTAATATCACTCATGTAGATATACATAATTTTTAAAAATCCTCAACAAAATTCTATCCAACTGAATCCAGCAACATAAAAAACCTGAGGTTATCTCAGGAATGTAGGGTTGGTTTAATATTAGAAAGTCACTTCAAGAAATTTCCATTAACAGATTAATGGACAAAAATCATGGGCTCATCAACACATGGGATGAGGTAAAAGTATTTGATAAAATCTACCATCTGCCCATTATCTTTTTAAACATAGCAACCAGGAAT
This sequence comes from Globicephala melas, assembly GCF_963455315.2. NCBI lineage: Eukaryota > Metazoa > Chordata > Mammalia > Artiodactyla > Delphinidae > Globicephala > Globicephala melas. The sequence goes on from NC_083316.1 coordinate 145,489,889, forward strand.
AGAAAGAACTTTCTTACCCTGTTAAAGGATATTTGGAAAAAGCATGCAACAACCATTATACCTAAGGAAGAATCATTGAAAGCATGCCCTTAAGTTTGGGGGCACTGACATCCCTTCTTTTAAATGTGGTTTTGGAAATCCTAGCTAGCAAAGGAAAGAAAAAGAAATCAACAAAATGCGTAAGAATTAGAAAAGAACTTATTTGTGGGTGATATGTTTGCCTAAATTCAAATAATCTAAGATATATTATTAGATTTCCAGTATTCAACAGGATTTTTGGACAAAAGTCAATGAAAAGACAAACACCAAGAGCAAAAAGATAGAAACTGGAATTTTTAAAATACCATTTAAAAGAATATTAAATATCTAAAATATCTAGGAATGATCTCACAAAAGTTGTGCGAGACATTTGTGGAGGAATTAATAAAATTTTATTGATGGCCTTAAGGAAGATCTATATAGATGGGGAGATGAGCCATGACCTTGGACTGGAAGACTCAACACAGTAAAGATGTCAGTTCATCCCAAAGTGGAAAATGATTTTGATGAAATTCTGATCAAAATTCTAACGGTTTGGGAACTTTAAGAACTACTCCCAAAATGTTTATGGAAATGCAAATAATCAAGAATGACAGCCATACTTTTGGAAGAACATGATGGGAGAATTGATCCAACCAATTAGTAAGACAGGATAAAGCAAGAGTGGCGAGGAGAGTGTGGTTGTACAGAGATAAACAAACAATGGAACAGTGGAAAACAATAGCTCAGAAGAAGACTTCCAGAGATACAAATACCTGATATGTGACCTGCAGAGCAGTGGAGAAAACAAAAGACTTCTATATAACTGTGCTGGGACTATTGGTAATCTATAATGGAAAAGAAATTAAATTTGAATTCCTACTTCATACCCTACATAAAAATCAATACCAGGTGAATTAAACACCTAAATGTGAAAAAGAAAAATGATAAAACTTTCAGAAGACAATATAAGAGAATATATGTATGGCCTCATGTTAGGAAAGAATTTCTTTAACAAGATACGAAAAGTACAGACCATAAAGGAAAAGATGAATAAATTTGACTTCATTAAAATTAAGAGCTCTCTCCACCAAAAGACACTTTTTAAAGAGGGTTAAAGTATAAGCCATGGAGGGGGAGAAGTTATTTGCAGCACGTATAACCAAAGCACATATGCTGGATACTTAGAAGACTAAGGATCCTGAATATATGAACATGGCCTATGAACTAAGTTGAAGAAAACAAACACTCCAACCTAAAAAAATGGGCAGAAGATCTCACAAATAATTTCACAGAAGAATTTGTGTGTGTGTGTGGTCAGAATACATTTATTGACTTTTTTTTAAACATCTTTATTGGAGTATAATTGCTTTACAATGGTGTGTTAGTTTCTGCTTTATAACAAAGTGAATCAGTTATACATATACATATGTCCCCATATCTCTTCCCTCTTGTGTCTCCCTCCCTCCCACCCTCCCTATCCCACCCCTCTAGGCGGTCACAAAGCACCAAGCTGATCTCCCTGTGCTATGCGGCTGCTTCCCACTAGCTATCAATTTTACGTTTGGTAGTGTCTCAGTAGAACTTAAAGGGTCACAATTTTAGGCAAAGTCGCTGAACCTCATTAGTAGTCAGAAAACCACAGATTAAAACACAGTGAGACAGACTTAGAGAACAAACTTATGGTTACCAGAGGGGAAGGGTAGGGGGGAGGGATAGTTAGGGAGTTTGGGATTGACACATACACACTACTATATTTAAAATGGATAACCAACAAGGACCTACTGTATAGCACAGGGAACTGTGCTCAATATTATGTAACAACCTAAATGGGAAAAGAATTTGAAAAAGAATAGATACAGGTACTGAATCACTTTGCTGTATGCCTGAAACTAACACACCATTGTTAATCAACTATACTCCAATATAAAATAAAAAGTTAAAATAAAAAACACAATGAGACACGATTTCACAATCACTAGATTGACAAGAATTAAGAAATTTATAAAGAATTGGTGAGAATATGGAACAACATTCCTGGTGGGAAAGCAAATTACTACACTAACCTTGTAAAATAGTTTGGCAACGCCTAGAAAAGTTGAATATGACCCCAAAATGGCCCAACAACGCCACTATTCAATAGTTACCCCAGAGAAATTCTTGAGTAAGTCCTTTAAGAGACATATGCAAGGGTATTTGTTGCAGCATGATTTACAACAGCAAAAACAACTGGATACAACTTAAATGCCCGTCAGTAGTTGAGTGAATAAATTATGCAAAATAAAAATACATATGGGGATAAGATTTATTTCAACGTGTTCTCAATCTTCCCCTCCTCTCAAGTATATTTGCCTTTGCCTGCTATCAAAGTGTCTTCTCTTCCAGGACTGTCTGTTTAGTTTGTGTGCTGAAAAACAGATACATTGAGGTATAATTGAAGTCCAAGAAGCTGTACATATTTAAACGGTGACATCTTACTAGTTTTGACGTATGGCTGTACCTATGAAACCACCACAATGAAGATATGAATATAGCCATCACCCCAAAAGTTTCCCCATGCCATTTTTTATTCCCCTCCTTCCATGCCTCCCCATCCTGTCATTCTCCACCTGGGGCAAACACTTATCTGTCACTATAGTTTGCATTTTCTAGAATTTTATATAAGCAGAATCACAATATGTATTCTTTCTTATCTGGCTTTTTTCACGCAACATGATTACTTTGAGATTGTCATGTTATTACCTAGCTGACTACTTCATTCCCTTCTATTGCTAAGTAGTGTTGTATTTACATCGTATGGATGTACCAGTTTGTTTATCCATTCACCTGTCGATGGACATTTGGGTTATTTCCAATTTTTTGGCTATTGCAAATAAAGCTACTCTGATATTCATGTACAAGTCTTTATATAGACAAATACTTTCCATTCTCTTGGGAAAATACCAAGAGAGGTGTTGGAATTATTGGATCATATGATAAGTGAATGCGTAACTTTTAAAGAAATTGCCAATTTAGGATTTTCTTACCATCACTCTATTAGTAAATTGAAGTTCATCAACATTTGTAACTTCTGCTCCAAAAGATATTTTTAAGAAAAGGAAAAGGCAAGCCACAGGGTGAGAGAAAGTATTTGCAAAGCGTATGTCTGATAAAGAATGTAGATTCGAAATAAACAAAGAGAATAACCACCATAGTTCCCACTAAGCTATGAGTAACTGGTACAAGGAGTATATTTTAAAAGGAACCTTCGGGGGGCTTCCCTGGTGGCGCAGTGGTTGAGAGTCCCCCTGCCGATGCAGGGGACACGGGTTCGTGCTCCGGTCCGGGAAGATCCCACATGCCACGGAGCGGCTGGGCCCGTGAGCCATGGTCGCTGAGCCTGCGCGTCCAGAGCCTGTGCTCCGCAACGGGAGAGGCCGCAACAGTGAGAGGCCCGCGTACCGCAAAAAAAAAAAAAAAAAAAGGAAAAAAATAAAAGGAACCTTCTGAACCCAAAGGAATTTCAGATCTGGGGAATTTTAGGCCCACTAACCAGGAGAAGGGGTGGGTGGGACATGATCTCTGGTAATATATCTGAAGGGCCGAGAACTTGGGATCTTCTTGGCTCTTGGGGGTACAACTAGGGAAAGGTGGGTCTCAGAGGGACAACTCTGGTCTCTGTAGGAAGAACTTTCTAACAGTCACAGCTGCCAGAGATCAGACAAGTCACTTTGATAGGTGGTAAATACCCCTCAAGGGAAGGATGCAAATCAAAGCCAAATTTGGAGTGGATTGCATAAAATCCTGTACTTATCCTGAGATTCTTGGCAATCCAGTAGTGTCAAGGGAAGGGAGATTTCTAGAATTTTTCTAAATGCGTCCTGGTGGGTTTTTGCTTCTCCAACTACGCATAAACTTGGGCCCAGGTAAAACGTGCATAGCATTAATCCAGCATGAATACCCAGACCAATCCTGACTCACCTCATCCATCTCCTTTACAAGTGCCATCCGGGTGATGTTACAGAAATCTTGGAACGCTCACCATCTATAATCTTCTATCTCTCTCCCACTGATTTTTCTTTTTATATCTCTCCTTCCTGGACATAATTTATTTTTTACTTTTAAATATTTGCTTCTGTTAAAAAAAAAAAAGAACGCCTGGGACAGATTTATAAAGAACGTTCCTGGAGAGGCGAGTGGATTAATTATTCAGCATCCTCTCCCTTTGTAACTATCTATTGTCTCATATGCATTTATATGGTACCTATCACGGCAGATCTCACTCCATGCTGGAGACGTAATTTCCAGGGACTGAGCCCTTGTCTAAGAGGCACAGATAATATTGCAAATACTGTTTTATTTCTGACAGTAATGGCACGCGCCATTGTTGGCTAATTGTGTTCATGTTTTTAAATGTGAAAAATAATCAAATGTAACTTGAAAGAGATCGTACAGTAATTCAAGGGGATATTAAACCACCAGGAAGTTAGTCGGCAAATAAATAGGTGCTTGTGGCTGTCAGGGTGAGTGATGGGGGAGGGGGCTGGCTGTGGGGGAGGAGAGAGGGCAGGTGACAGAGCGAAGGGTAGAGCTGCAGTCCCTGGTGGTGTGTTGGGGGAAGGGGGTTCCCAGGGGCTAGGAAGAGAGGACCTGGAGTCACTGAGGAGGCCAGACACAGAGGAAGGGGGGCACTGCCTCCTCAGGGGGAAAGCAGACGGGTGGGTTGGAAAAGCCGGCAGATGTTCACACTTGCTTGTCTGAGTAACGTTAGCTATCAAACTCGAGGGTACCTGCTGGGGCAGGGAGGGGCTGCCATCTACTATTTATACACCTATGACATGGCAGGCATGTACCACTGGCTTTACATATATCTTCTCTCTTTTTATCATTAAACATCCCTATGGAAAGATAGTTGCTGCATTCCCATTTTACAGATGGGGAAGCTGGAACTGGTTAAGCAAAGTCTGAGTACTTTTCCTGACACCACTCTGCATGCCCCCTCCCTACACTGCTCCCCCCCCCCAAACCCCACAAAAAACAAAAACTAAGGCACAGTCCCTGCCTTCCAGAAGCTTACAGCCATTTAGGTTGGTTCTAGACATTAATATGCCCAGATTTTCTTTCTTAGTTTTGCTTGCTTAGGATGAGAGAACACACACCAGATTGCAGGGAGGTGGGGTGAGGCGTGGAGGAGGAGTGAACGTCTGGGCTTGTGTTCAGAGTGCCCAGTGCCCTTCCCACCCCCAGGGGGAGGAGTGGGGAGCGAGACTGCCGGGTGTCTCAGAGGCAGAGCCCCAGCCAGGCAGGACTGCTTAGCAAGTGAAAGAAAGACAGCCCAGCTCTGGACCCCTTTTCTGTCAATGCTGGTCAAGAGGGATGGCATTTGTCAGAGTTTTCTGGACGCAGAATGTCGCGTCTTGTTGCGTGTACCTGGGGAGTGGGAGAAGTCTTCCTGCTACCAGGTGTGACCTTGGCAAAGCGCAGGAAGCGGGGGAAATGAGCGTATCCCCTCCTTTGCTTCCTCCGTCTCACTCTTCATCATCGTCGTAAAATTTGGATCTGCAAGACTTCCTCTGGGTTTGACCCGGGGTTTTGCGCCATAACTTGTGAGACCCTCTCTGCCCAATCCAGACTCATGCTGTCGGTGCACATAAAAATCCCTAATTTGATGCCAAGTAACAGAAACCAGTTCCACTTCTCTTAAGCCAAATGGAGGACTTCTCGGAGGCACACTGATGGAGAGGGGCAACTGGGCCTCAGGCGGAACCATTTGTCAGATGTTGCCAAGCACCTACCATGAGCCAGGCTCTGTGGCTCGGTGCATGGGGACAGCCCAAAGGGTAAATTGCACCTGAAACCCTGAATGAACTCACATTCCAGTCATGTTCACAAAGAGGTAATAAATTTGTAAAACTGTGTATACTTCTCTGGCCACCATAAAATCATGCTGTACTTTGATGCTGGGTATCCATTTAAAAAGAGGGAGGGGCTTCCCTGGTGGCGCAGTGGTTGAGAGTCCGCCTGCCGATGCAGGGGACATGGGTTCGTGCCCCGGTCCGGGAAGATCCCACATGCCGCGGAGCGGCTGGGCCCGTGAGCCATGGCCGCTGAGCCTGCGCGTCCGGAGCCTGTGCTCCACAACGGGAGAGGCCACAACAGGGAGAGGCCCGCGTACCGCCAAAAAAAAAAAAAAAAAAAGAGGGAGGATTGGCTGAATCTGGGTCATTACCATAGGAAATTCATATATATAATCATTTACTCATGAATATTAATGCATTTAATGAGGGTAAAACATATTTAAAGCAGAGCGTTCATTCCAGCTACTGTTGGGTTTGTTCATTCCTCTTTCCTGTGCATGGTTCACCTGTATATCAAGCATCTGGATAGAGCTCGTCGACCTGTGATTAAATTAGGTTAGTCATTTGTTGGTGATGATTACAGTGTTAACTCATTTCCAGAGTATTCTTAGAGTCAGTAGTTTCACATTTAGGTACGTGACTTGCATTAACATTATCTGGTTAATGGTGTGAAATGTTCTTCGTGGCTTTTTGGAACGTAGTAAGATGATGTTAACACAATCTGGTTCTGAGCTCTATTTATAATGGGTATCATAAAACCATTATTTTGGAGTATGTTAATCTGAAATTTGGAACAATTCAAAAATAAACAGGGATGGAGTTTGCATCATCACCACTTATAACAATAATAAGGACTGGTAAGTTAATAATAAAGAAGTTTATAAAATAATGACTTCAGTGGCTCTGGAGTCAGACCAAAGGTAACAACTGGGCATAATCAAAATTACTCTTGAGATTCCCTAAATCATCCGTAAAACATAATACATGAAAAGATACCAACTCAAAATGCATCCAACAAAAGTCATTTTTTTCCTCCAACATTAGGAGAAATCTCTGTTAGCTGTGCATTAGATGAAGTTGGCACGTATTGGGACCAGGCTGTATGAAAACTACATAGGTCTGATGGTTGTTGACGTCGGCAAGCAGGTCACACTCCGCCCGGTGAGATGCGCGCTGGGAGAGGTACCACTTGGAAGGCAAGGCAGGAGAGGTCATAAGTCACTGTGGAGCATTGCTTTAGGTGGCAAGACTGAATTTCTCCTCCACTCAATTTTCACTGTTCTCTCATATTCCCTCCCTCCCGCCCTCTCACGTAAAAATAGCTTTACCTGCACCTGGCTACGTTTGCTTATACTCTCAGGTGGCTCTGCCCAGAAAGGCCAGCCCCAAACACTGTGCCCACCATCACTAAACAGGTCCTGGGTGCGCTGATGGCCTTTTAGAGTATAGCGAGTTCTCCAGAGCTGACTTCTTCTGCATTTTCAGGTGGCCCAGACTGCTTTTGTCCCTCCGTGGTGTGTCAGAGTTGGGGTTGGCGGGTGCGGGACTTGGCTTTCAGTGTGATGAAAACGGGCACATTCTGTGGCTGGGATCTCAACCCTATTTTCACTCCACTTCTGATTGCCATTGTGCTCTGAGAATTGACGTGCTTCCCGGAGGAACCCTGTCCCCTCAACTATATATAGCACAGGTTAATTCCCGTGCTCCTGCTGTGGGAAGAATCCTATGCTGGAAGTGGGTCCCTCTCAGAGCAGTCAGTCATCTTGCTTGCTGACCGATGATGCTGCCACAGGGCAGAAGATCTGCATTTGGGAGAAAGCTTGTGGGTGGTTGGAACAAGGGCTGAGCTTGGAAAGGCCTTGTGGCCCCAAAGGGCTGGTGTGGAGGAGCTGGAGTGAGGGGAAGAGCGAGGGCAGAACAGGCTGGCACTGACCTTGTGTGCCCTTTCCTCCCACTGCCAGCCTCAGAGCTCTGGCCTCTGGCCATCCTGACTTCCTGAAGCAGCCAGAGGAGAGCAGTTCTGAGGGGAAGGGCCAAGGAGCACATGGCCTGTCAGCCCCTCCAAGCCCCTGGGAGCCCTGTCCTAATACTGGGCAGCAGCTCCGTTCAGTTACGGGGCATGTATATGAGCCAGGCCCTGTGAAAAGCTTCCTCCCGCTTTTCCAGGAATGAATCTCAGTGCACAGCCTCAAGTGTGCAAGAAGTGTCCTAGAATTAACTTCTATTTTCAGTCCTTGTGACAGTTCTGGGCCTGACCCTGCAGCCTGCATTTCTGGGGTTCCCTGGCTTCACACCTCCTTCATTGGGGAGCACACCCCAGGAAGGAAATAGACGAGGCCTCGAATGTGGTAACCGCTGGAATAGGAGCCCCCACAGGGGCCATCCAAGAGGTCTCTAAGGAGGTGATGGAGAAGGTCCCCCGAGCTGGGCCTAAAGGAGTGACATTGCAGGCAAAGGGATCAGTACAGGCAAAAGCACAGAGACAAAAAAAAAAAAAAAAAAATTAGCCTGGGGAATTCTATAGAGGGCAAAAGAGTACGGGATGTCATTCCAGCCATCACTTTTCTTAGACATGGCAGGAGATGGGTTTTAGAAGCGGAGGGGGAGGGGCAGATTACGGGGACCTCCCACGGGTATAAAGACCTTCCCTTCTTGCTGCTGGTGGGGAGCCAAGATAGGGTCTGTCTTGTTCTCCACTGAGGCCACAGCGTCCAGCACGGCACCTGCAGGGCTGCAGCAGGAATGTGGGAAGTATCTGCTGAATGAGTGAGGGAGTGAATGTAGGAAAAAATGAATAGGGCCAGTGACTTGATCACATTTGCCTTGAGAAGGGTCACACCAAAGGCTGCATCAGTCCCAAATTTCCAACACAACAATGTCTTCCACAATGGGTCTGAACACGTAACACTTCTCAGGTTTTCTTGTCTGGATCCTGGGAGCCTACAAACTCGACAGTCTCACAACAGGCAGAACATGAGCAGCCCTCTAAGCTGATGTTTCCAGAAACACGAGGTCTGTGGTCCGTGAGATTGTTTAGGTGGTGCAGGGGCCCAGCGTCAAAAACATTGAGACACATGGACCATATTCTCTTTCCATTCTGTGTACTTCGAAGACAAGTTGTATTTCTTGCCGGTGTGCCTCTAACACTTCTCAAATACAAGCTAGTCTTCCCCATCCACTTTTTTTTTTTTTTTTAATAACCAAAATAAGGCAAGCAGGGCTTTAAAAGCCTTTGACAAGCAGCCGCCTCTCACTAGAATTTCATGACACTGTTTTGCTTTGCTCTCTTCATGGTTACAATTACCTTCTATGTAGGGGAAGTGTATCTCAGGATCCCAACAAGAAACAGATGGGAACCCAAATTAGGATATTTCCAAGGGACTCATGACAAAGGTGTGGGAGGGTGCAGGGGACACACGAATGCAAGAAACCTGGGGTTTTGTTGTGAATGCAATCTATGTTCATTAAGGAGAACTTGGAAAATACACAGGATTAGAGAGAAGAAAAAACAAGTCACCTGAATTCCTGCCACCCAGAGAGAAGCATTGTTGACACTTTTTGCAGAATTCCCTTCTTCTTTTTTCCTTGTTTCTTTAGAGAATTCTTTCCTGAAGGCTCACCCGGAGTCTTGCCATGGCTGAAAATATCTTGCATGATTCCAAAGTATGTGGAGGGGAATGAAGAACTAATATGCACAGCACAGGGAAGCTTCTGCGTTTTGTCTTAAACCAGACTCTGAACCAGACCCCTCGCCTTTTCGTTCCATGCTTTAATCGCCTTTCAGAACTTTAACCTTGAGAGAAGAGCTTTTACTGTTGGAATTACTTCCATTTCATCATGACTCTGCTGTTCATCTCCAAGTAATCCCCTAGATTTTTTCTTGGCCCCTTTGGGGTCCCAAGATGAGAATGATGATAAGACCTACTATTTACTGGCCACTCTGGCCTATGTCTTGGTACGCACTAGCCCATTTAATCCTGCCCATGACCCACTGAGGTGGGAGGAGTGTGGAGAAAGGTACCAGGAAATAAGCTTATCTCAAGTTGTTCCTCGTCCTAAAAGGACGTAGAACATTACAGACCTGAAGTGACAGGGCACTCTAAGTCAGGTGCATGACAAAGTGAGACCCAGTCACTTTTCAGAGCTCCAAAAGGTTTGAATGAATTATAGATCTATTTATAGCTTTTAGAACTTCTGACACAGTCCAGAACCGTTGGCTGTAAAACTGTTTCCCAAATTCAATCATGTTTCTCAATGATTTCCATTTTGAAATTGGAAGTCTTTGCCCCTCAAGATATAATAAAAGCCACATCAAAGAAAATGGAAAACGCTTTGCCCTTAATATTTAAAGGAGAATGATTTTTTATACAAGGCAGTCATTTGTCTGCTTAAAGCAGGTCCCAGGGCAGTGCCAGTTGGAGTTGAGCGCATAATGCTTCTGATGGATAGTTTCTGTAATGAGAAGCCCAGTTAGTGGATACTTGCCCTTACATGTCTCCCCAACTAGCTGGGTGGCAGCTAAAGACCCAGCATAAGAGGAGATCAGGACTCCAGGCCCAGGGCCTCTGTCCCAGCTTCCCTGTTCCACACACATGTGGATTTCCGCCCTGCGCTTGGCATCTGCCTCTAGGCTAGAGAATCTGAACGTGGTGAGAGTGGGCCAGGCTCTCTCTTGCTTCCTTCCCACCTGGCCCCCAGAGACCCATCAAGGTGGAGCCCTGGGCTATGCCTGGTCTATACGCTCCCCGCCACCACCGGCAGTGTTCAGTGACCCCTGCCCTTGCCTGCCCCTTGCTCCTTCTTTATGGTGTGTCCTAGACATGGAACCAGCACAGGCTAACTGTTCCTACAGGAAGATCACTTTGCTAGAGAACCAAGGCAGGTTAACAAATACAGATTTGTGATATATTTCAGAGATGGAGCCAACAGGTCCCTCTGGGCGTTTGCATGGGGACTGGAAAGGTAAAGAAAAGAGAAGCCTCTTCCGATGACACCTAGGTTTTTGACATGAGGTAGTTGTCAGTTTCTGGAAGATTTACTTGGGAGCAGTTTTAATGAGACAGAAATCCAGGGTTTGGTTCTGAACCTGTTATGTTTAAGCTCCCTATTAGCCATTTAGGTGGAGATACTGAGCTGATGGTGAGTCTGGAGCTCAGAGGAGAGGTCAGACAAGGCTGGCGTTACACGTTTTGGGGTTGTCCATGGCCTGAAGCACATAGAGGGAGTCCAAGAAAGGGTCTGTATGTGTGTTTCCCTGAGAGCGCATGTCCGTGGACGTGGGGACACATGACAGTTTGTCCATGTGTGTACAATGACATACATGACTTGGAAGGTCACATCCATCACAACTTCCTGTCTGACGATGGCTGAGGCATGTCTGCCTTCTCCTGGCCTGTAAATAAGGGGATGACGCTGATGCCCTTTAAGATCCCTCCAAGGTTCTGGGAGTAGGTGAATCAAGATGATAGAGCCATCGTGGTTTCTTTGTGGAATCAGGAGGAGGAAGTCTTAAGACTGTAAGCAGAGTGGTTAGAGGTGGCCCTGTACCTCCACCTGGAGCCTTCAGCAGCTGTGTTCCCTGACCTAGCAGAGGACCCTGAGCTCTGCGATAAGAAAGGGGCTGAGGCTGAAAAGGCACGTGGGTTACGGCTGGCCCACCCTATATTACACCCTCTGCATCTCTTTGCAATTCAACAGAAAGGTCTGTATTGCGTGTCTACCCACTTGCTCATTCCCACCATGCCGATCCGAGGGGTCCAGATGAAGTTGTGCTACATCACATTTGACTAGGAGCCAGGAGGCAGGTGGCCTGAGCATCATTTCCCACCCCACCTCCCCCTCACTCCCACCAGTGTTCTCTCCCCACCCAGCTTGTACCTGAGGCCAGCTAATGCGGATTTCAGTCCCACTCCCCAGGGTTTCTCCTATAGAAGACGAGGAGTTGGGGCTCTATCAGAGTTAGAAGAACAGAAAGAGAACTTTCTGGATTCCACATCAAATGCCCCTTTCCCGGGAAATACGATAACATCTGATCTCAGGTCATCTCCCCATGTGTCCTTCCCTAGTGTCCCCAGCCTCAGTGGACCAGAGACCTGACAGTCATCCTCTAAATCTCCCTCTTCTCCACCCAGACAGTCATTCCACAAGTCCTGCCCATTCTAGCTCCTGGCACCTGCAGCAGCCTTCCTCTCCTCTCTATCCCATCAACACCATGCAGTCTCACCAGATCTCTGAACTGCCTCCCCTGGCCTTGTGCATTCATTCCTGCCCTCGCCTCCAGGCCTGTCTATACCCTCCTCCAACGGTGTCTACACTTGGCTCCAGTCCTGTCCACACACTCCAGGCAGAGTCATCTTTCCAAAACACAAGTCCTACCATGCTACTTTCCACGGCCCTCCATCACCTTTAGAATTAATCCTTCGTGGGGCTTTCGATTTAGTGGGGAAACAAAACAAAAAAAAACAACAGTGAGAAAGTACGTTAACTATATTAGCGAGTAGTGACGAAAACTAAGACAGCAGCCAGAGAGCATGTCGGCAGTGACATTTTAGATAAAGTGGTAAAGTGGGTGGGGTCTCTCTAAGGACAGGTCATTTGAGCAGAGACTGGAGCACTTAGTAGGTTCTCAATAAAACTTAGTTGACTTAATAACAGATTGCCTCACTGAGAGAAAGACTCTAACCCACTTTTCGAGAAGTCTTTCCCTCCAGCTACTATTGTTCCAAGTCACAGGCATGAGGCTTGGGGGACCTGAGTGGGAGTTTTAATTAACCTGATATGCAGCAGTGGGAATGGAAGCCCAAAACCTCAGAAGCCTTTTCTGCAAAACGTCCAGGGCATGATAATAAAATGGTGCTTTCATCCTTATTAATGGGGGAGTCGATTTAAGGACCAGACCCAGCAGATTATTGATCAGTGTTAATCATTAGAAAATACCAAGTTAATGAATTTAACTGCCAGGCGATCTCTGTGGGACTTAGGGAGAGGCCAGTTAGATACAATAACCTTGTTCCCTTCTAGTCCAGCTAAGAGGCTTATTTACAGACGTCCAGGTTTTTCTAAGGAAAAAAAGGCAAAGTAAAAGTCGTTGCGAGTTAAACAGTTTCTCCTTCCAACTGAGTTGCTACTGGGGCTGAGTGATCACCCCAAGCCTGTTTAACACGCATCTGCTACCACTGCCACTCCCTGTTCCGGACTTTTTTAAATAAACTTTTTATTTTAGAATAGTTTTAGATTTAGAGAAAATTTGCCAAACTAGTAGAGAGTTCCCATATACCCCACACTTAGCTTCCCCTACTATTAACATCTCACCTTCGCATTGTCGCGATTAATGAACCGACATTGCTCCATTATTATTAACTGAAGTCCATACTTAATTCAGATTTCCTTAGTTTTTACTTAATGTCCGTTTTCTGTTCCAGGATCCCATCCAGGCTACCACACTACGTTTAGTCACCTTGTCCCTTCAGGCTCCTCTTGGCTGTGACAGTTTCTCAGACGTTTCCCCCTTGAGAGTTTCAAGGCGTTACCGTGTAGTTTTGTAGAATGTCCCTCAGTTGGGTCTTATCTGAAGTTTTCCTCATGCTTTGACTAGCTTCGGGGAGGAAGACCACAGAGGTAAGGTGCCATTTCCATCACATCATGTCAAGGATACATACGATCAGCGTGGCGTGTCATGATGCTGACTTTGATCACCTGGCAGAGGTAGTGTTTGTCAGGTTTCTCTTCTGTAAAGCTTCTCTCCCTCCCCTTTTCCATACTGTCGTCTTTGGAAGGAAGTTGCCACGCCTAGCCCGCACCTAAGGATTGGGGTGTTATGCTCTACCTCCTTGGGGGTGGAGTATCTACATCAATTATTTGGAATTCTCCGGCACAAGAGACTTGTTTATATTAGTATGGACTCAGGGGTATTTATGTTTATACTTTAGATTACAATCCAGTATTCTTTTACCTTTTTTGTTGCTCAAATTGTTCCACCTTTGGCCATTGGGAGCTCTCTCAGTTGGCTCCTGTGTGTCTTTGACATACCCCCATCATTGTACGTTTTTTTGTTTGGTTTTTGAGCACTTCCTTACTTTCTGGCAATACAAGATGCTCTAGGCTCATTTTATATATTTCCTACCCCAGCCCTAGAATCAGCCATTTCTCCAATGAACCTGGATTCCTTTTATTGGAGAATCCTGTATTAATTTTCATAATGGGTTGTTGTTTTGCTTCATTTTCTTTATGAGTATAAAGATAAGTCATGCTTATTATGGACAATTTAGCAACTATATGACAGAATACGGATGAAGATGAGTATTCCTAATCAGTCAACAGCAGAGAAAGCCACAGCTAACATTTCGGGGTATTTTCACCTGGTCTTTTCTGCTAGTTGCTGGCCCTTGAGGAGTTTTTTCTGTCCTTTCACTCTTGATCTTCTTCATCAGACCAAGGGATATCCCCAGGGAGTGGGGAACTGGTTTTCCTCCATGCCTCACAGCTGTGGTTGCAGCAGATGAGTCATTCTGGCCTATCTTGGGTTGCCTGTTCACTGGGTCTCTGCCCACTTCTCCCTCTAGGCGATCATAGGTCCAAGAGGCCCAGGAGTCAGGGCATGTCCTCCAACAGGCTGTGAGGATAAGAATACTTCCAAGTTCAGTGACCTTGGGCACCATCGTTGACTGCACTTTTCCTGTTTTCTAAGGATTAAATGAGATAATGTGTACAACGTGCTTAAAAGAGGTCCTGGAACATAGCAGGTATTCAACACGTAAAAGCTATTATTATTTAAGTTACCATTATTGTTAATAATCCAGAGAAATACATCCCTTAATGACAGAAGCGCAGGCTTAGGGTGGTGGGCAGGCCTCTGGGGTATAATATTTGCACAAGCAAATTGCCTCCTCCACGGGAACCTCATGAAACTGATCTGATCCTTCCCAAGAATTTGAGCAGATGGGAGAGGAACTGCCTCTCTACAAGACCAGCAAATGGAAAAGAGGGCCCTTGGGGTCTAACTGAAAAGAATATACACCTAGGGATAGGCTTGCATTGCTGTCGAGAACATGGGCTCTAGAACTGGGCTGCCCAGGTTCAAATCCCAGATCCATCACCTACCTGCCAGGTCCCCTTTATACAGTAAGTTGTCTAACCTCACCAGGCCTAATGTAAGAATAACCATATTACGTACTTATAAGGTTGCAGCAAATACTAAATAAGTTCACAAAAGTAAGAACTCAAACAGTATCTGGCACAAAGTAAGCACTCAGTTCATATCAGTTACTATTTTTGTTATTTCATCATTCAGAACTCTTCAGCTTGCAAATAACAGAGAAATTATCTTAAAATTGCTTAAGTTAAAGGGACTTTTTGGCTCATGTAACTGAATCCCAAACGTTCATAGTGATCAAGTCATGTGCCCTTCCCAGAGCTAATCACTGTGAGGGGACCCTAGGATGCAACTGGCCACTCTGAGTCACAGGTTTCACCCCTAAAAACAACAATCACAGGGGATAGATGTGGGGATGCCAAAAGCAATATATGACTTTCCTTGAAAATGCTTCCCTTTTCCCTGAAGATGAAGCTTAAAAGGAGAAACTTCTGAGGGGCTAAGCATTGAGCTGATGGGGCAAGTCACACAGTCCCTCTGCAGCAAGGTTCCTGAGGAGGAGTAAAGCAAAGTTGGGCAAACAGGCAGCTAATCTATGGGCAAAAATCACTTTCGACAGCATCCTGACCTCCCGCCTAGTGTAAGAGAATCTCCTAAAATGTTCCCCACTGGGCTCTGTTAGGAAAAGGGAAATACCACCAAACTGAAGTCAGCAGTCCTGGGTCCAAGTTCTGGTTCTGTTGTTTGACGTGGAGCAGGTGGCTTGCCCTGGTCTGGGCCACTGCCTTGTCCCTTGGCATTAAGCAATGAGTCAGCCCTAGAAATCCCTGACCCTGACCATATCAGTGATTGCTCTCCTGTGTCGACTTTTCTTCCATATAAAGAGACTGTGGCATGTAGTGGGGGAGCCCAGTCAAGGCATCAGAACCCAGGAACCAGACAGAGTTGAGGAATCATGGCAGGGGAGGAAGGGAATACAAATATGTATTAATGGGGCTTCCCTGGTGGCGCAGTAGTTGAGAGTCCGCCTGCCGATGCAGGGGACACGGGTTCGTGCCCCAGCCCGGGAAGATCCCACGTGCCACAGAGTGGCTGGGCCCGTGAGCCATGGCCGCTGAGCCTGCGTGTCCGGAGCCTGTGCTCCGCAATGCGAGAGGCCATGGCAGTGAGAGGCTCGCATACCGCAAAAAAAAAAAAAAAAAAAAAAAAATATATATATATATATATATATATATATATATATGTATTAGTGCCTAGTCCATGCCAGGCACTGATGTGTCAACATTATCCATGGTGTCTGATGCCAAGCAGCCCTGGTGACTGTGGTCAGTCATTGACATACTATGTGGGAATAGTTTCCAGGGATCTAAAGGAGGCCCACTTGCAGTCTGGCTAGTTGAGCACTGTGCCATGTTTGCTGCTGGGCAGCTGGCCTTGGGGTTGCCAGAGGCCCTGGAAGAAGAGCTATTAGGCCACCCTTCTGACTGGGTCCTTCTGTAGGAATCCTGGGTGAAATTGTTCCACTAGTCTTACCTCTTTGGAGAACCCTTCCCAGGCTGGACTTGGGTGCCCCTGTGTCATGCTCCTCTGGGTCTTCTGCTTCTCTCTCAGCACCCAGCACATGGATTTTTCATCTCCATCTAATGTCTACCTACCCCACTGACTCTGGAAGCCGTGGGACTGAGCTCCCTCCAGGCCCCAGCATTGATCCTGGCACAGAGTGGGTGATCTATATTTGTTGAATGACTGAACGAATGAATGAATTTAGATGATCCAGAATACTCTTTCTAGCTTCGCATTGTAAAGCAGGAAAAGATGGAATGAATACGATTTTAGGCAAGTCACCTAATCTCTCTGGACCCTAGTTTTACTACCTGTAAAATAGATATAATAGTAATCTGTCCCCGTGTCATGGGACTGTTTTGTTGATTAAATGAGATAATGTATACAATACTACTAACTACCCTTACTTGAATGTTCCTTATATTACTGGTGCTGTATTAGACTTCAGATAATATATTTGAAGTAATAAATATAGCGGACCTTAACAAATACTTGTCTTCTTCCCCCAAAACTACTTTAAAGTTTAAATGTTATGTTTTTTTTATATATAAAGTTTTTTTTAAAATTTATTTTTGGCTGCATTGGGTCTTCGTTGCTGCACATGGGCTTCTCTGGTTGCGACGAGCGGGGGCTACTCTTCATTGTGGTGCGCAGGCTTCCTGTTACGGTGCCTTTTCTCGTTGCTCTAGGCGCACGGGCTTCAGTAGTTGTGGCACACGGGCTCAGTAGTTGTGGCTCGCAGGCTCTAGAGTGCAGGCTCAGTAGTTGTGGCGCATGGGCTTAGTTGCTCTAGCGGCATGTGGGATCTTCCTGGACCAGGGATCAAACCCGTGTCCCCTGTATTGGCAGGAGGATTCTTAACCACTATGCCACCAGGGTCCCTAAAGTTTAAATGTTAAAGTAAAATTTTATTTGTTGAAGGGATGGATGGATGGATGGATGGTTTCCAGAAGTAACAGCCTTCACACAGCAGGGGAATGAGTGGGTATAGGTGTACCGTTGGCCCGGCAGAAATTTAAACCCTTTTAGAATAACTACCTTGGACTTCAGAGAGTTACTGGGTATGGAGATTTGGCTTTAATTAAAGTCTCAGCACAGTGTTAAATGCCATTTTATTTTAGCTCATAATTAACACTAATAAGATGAGCAGATCACAAACAGCACACATTCTGAGAAAGTGAAAAACAGCATCTGAGCTTGGTGGTTTCCATTTTCGGTTTTCCCCCCTCCCATGTTCTGTTCAATTAAAAGTTTTGAGAAAATATTGCAACCACACTCCTTGTCTTTATGGTAATGAAGCATATTAATTTGAATGTGATGAATACAATATTCCACTGACTTTTTTATTCCCTTATCTACAAAAGTTTAAAATAATGGGCCAATTAAACTGGGAAAGAAGAATGCAGGGTTTGCCTGGTGCTCCAATTCAGCAACCAAAGAACTGAAAGAGCAAAATTCTGTGACAGTCTGTGGACCAAACTTCATCTCCTTCGCAATAGCTGAGAGACACTAACGCATAATGACAGGTGTGGACCAGGGCAGAACAAGTACTGTATTAGGGATCAAGAGACCAGGTTCTAGAGCCTCCTCTGGTATTTTCTCAGTGAATATTTGTTGGATGGATGGATGGATGCAAGGAAGGAAAAGGTGAGCCAGACCACATCCCAAGGTCCCATTCTTCTCAAGGTAGCAAATTAAGTCTAGTTTGGAGCTGACCTAACCCTTCTAAGACCTAGAAGTTCTTAGAGGCAGAACTTACAATTTAAAGTCCAGTTCTCTGACCTCTTTATCCTAGAGGCATAAATATAAATTACAGAGCTAGCCTGAGCTCAAGTATGACAGCCCAGAAGAGCTCAACTCTAAAACAGAGACCCCCCCGCAAACCAGCTAACCCCAGGGAAGGCTGAGGCTTCACCAGTACAGTCTTCTGCTTTGGGAGGGGGACATCCTGGACAGGACTTATGACCGTGAAATATGGTCAAGCTATCTCCATAAGGATCTCCAGAAGGCTTCCCACCTCCATGTGGTCCCAGCTCCACCTTGCCACCACTGTGTTATCTGAGGCAGTCTGCAGGTACATCATCCACAATTTCTGTGTATTTTGTCACTCTCTATTCTGTCCTCTACATTGCAGACATTATAAAATGCAACACACATAGACACATACACTCATGGTGATGTTCCTTTGCTTAAAACCCATTGTGCCCGGGATAAACAAATCCTTAACACAGTCTATGAGACTCTGCGTGGCCTACCCTAGAGTGCCTCCCAGGCTTTTCTGTCTCCACATCCTCCGGCCCTGCCCATTCCCTGCCTCTAACACTAGCCTTCAGTCAGTTCCCAAACACCTCTTCAACACTTAGGATCCCACTCACCTCAGGACCTTTGCACATGCAATATTTTCCTTAAATGTTCTTGCCCTACCTGTCGTCTAGTTAATGCCTTATGATCCTTCAGCAATTAGCTCAAGCCTCACTTTCTCAAGGAAGGCATCCCTGATGAAACTCCCTACACCAGTTCCAGCCTGAGTTGGGTCCTACGTTTATGTTGTCATAGCCCTGACTATTTTTCCTTTATGGCACTTATCACAGCCTGTAATTAAATGCTTGAGCTATTATTTGAGTCATGTACCTCTCCTTCATTAGGCCGTTAGCACTATAACCATTGATTCTTAATCATTGTATTTCTATTGCTTAGCACAGTACCTGGCTCATAATAGATACTTAATAAATATTTGTTGACTGAATGAATGATTGAATGAATAAATGCCTAATTCAAGAGTTTTGTCTCTTTCCACTCCACTCTACTGCTTCCATTTTGGGATTTCTTAATTTCTGAAGCACTTGGGCTAGGCCTTATTCTGGGAGCTTAAACAACCGAGATCTACCCTTGCTCCCAAGCAGTCCACAGTGTGACAAGAAACAGATACATAAATGCATAATGACAATACAGTGTGCCAAGTGCTGCAATAGACGTAAGTGCAGGGTTTCATGGAAGCAGGTAAGAAACGCTTCTGTTGCCCACTGGGGAGGCTTCCCAAAGGAGATAGTTCCTAAGATGAGTCTGAAATGAAAAGGTGTTGGGAAAAGAAATAAGGGTGGGGGAAAATTTCAGGTGAAAGGACCAGCACGTGGGAAAGCTCAGAAAGCAGAGACTGGTCCTGGTAAGAAACACAAGCGACTGTGATGACTGTGCCCTGGATGGAAAGGTGGTACTGTGAGAGGTGAGGTTGGGAGGTAGGCGGGGACCAGATCACCAAGGACCTTCAATGACAGCCAAAGATGGCAGTGGACACTGTATGGAAGGGACTGGTGTGGTGAGACCTGTGATTTGGAGAACTCCCTCTGGAAATGCTTTGGAGAAGAGATGTTCATACTTCATGGGAAATATTTAGCCTCTGTTTCCCCAGAAACAGAGGATTAAGCCTGGGGAAACAGGCTCGATTCCAGGGCTGTCCATCAAACTACTTTACAGAATCCAAACTTTCTTTTCCAAAGGGCACTTGGTGTGATGGACCTTGCTTATTCATTGCAGGGAGAATTCATTTCAGGGTGGAGAATTAAAAAAAATACAAGATTAAGCAGTGTAATCAGCTGCTGCAGAGAGTTGGAAATGCAATAAATAATAACAGCATTGAGAGCTGTTTTTAATAACTCACCAGTGTAATTTAGCTCCGGCTTCTTGGAGCATATGTCAGAATGTATGTAATGGCAAATGCCTCATTGCCAACCTCTAAAGACAAATGTCTTCCCAGGAGGAAATGGGGGGGGGTGGGAAATTGGAGGACATGATTTGCAAACTGGATGTAGGAAGGCAAGCATCATTCATTTTGACACCATTAACTTTAAATTTGTGATCCTTTGCAGAGGTGATAGGTTTCAGTTGGTTTGTCTTCAGGGATGGGCAGGTTAATAGCAATAATGTGGTAAAGGCAAGACTCATAATCTGTAAGAGACTCTGCAGACCCACCATTTGCATGCAGTCCATGTTCTAATTACAGATCATCCTTGTCTATCTATTACAGCAGGTCCCCAGGGGACTGATGTCTCGGCAGCATTTGTTTTACTTAGTTGAGTTACTAAATATTCATGAAACCATTAAAATGTGTTATTGAAAAGTTTTTGACAGAGTCTGACTTTTAATAATTCATATGGGTTGCACCCACCCTCCCCCCCACAAAAAAAGTCCAAATTACTGGGATGGGGCTAGGAGTCCTCCCCTCTTAGGGAGGCATCGTGACAGTTAAAATGAGATGGACTTTGGAGTCAGATGGAACTGAGTTCAAATTCTAGTTCTAGTTCTACCACATACTAGCTGTAACCTTTTGCCAACTTACTTAAACTCAGAGGCTCTATTCTATTAAATGACAGTGATGATGTGATGATGATGTGATGATGATGATGACAGCTAATATTCATGGATCACCTATTGCATTATTTCTTTCACAACAATAGTATGATGTAGGTACTATTATGATCCCCATTTTATAGATGAGGAAACTGAAGCTCAGAGCAGTCGAGTAACTTCCCCAAGGCACAGGGCTAGTAAATAACTGTTCTAGGACACAACTCTGGGTCTATCTGACTTCAAAGCTCATGCTATTAAGTGTGCTGTGCTATTCTCTGATACTAACTTCTACGGTTTTGCAATATTAGAGACAATGAATGTAAAGAATAATTGCTGGCACATGATAGACACTTTGTAATGTCTCTTGCGTTGAAGGACTAGATTTATATTCCTTTGATGTGTTCTCTCTGGGAAAACATAGCACCATGTCTTTGTCAAAGCTTTATAATGTCCTTATCATTCCATACCTTTGTCCAAGTCACTCCACGCCTCCACCAGGCCTCGGGGTTTTAATCTATAAAGTAGGGGTGAATGGGAGTTCTTACACATACCATTAGTTTGGGTGTAAATTAATACAGCCACTTTAGAAAACAATTTAGCAATATTTAAATCAAAGATGCACAAACCCTGTAATACAGCAGTTCTACTCCTCCCCTAAAGCAGTTTCTCTGCCTCCACACTCTTGACATTTGGGGACAGATATTTCTTTGTTGTGAGGGACGTTCTGTGCATTGTAGGATATTTAGCAGCACCCCAGGCTTCTCTCCACTAGATTCCAGTAGCCTCCCCAGTTGAGACAACCAAAACTGTCTCCAGACATTGGCAAGTGTCCCCTGGAGGCAAAATTGCCATTGAGAACCACTGCCCAAAAGGAACTCTTGCAAAAGTGCGTCAGAAGCATGTTCAGTCTGATCAGAGCCACAAGATTTGCAACAGCAGAAAAGAGGTAACAAGCTAGCTGTCTGCTAACAGATGAATGGTGTGTTTATCATGGCCTAGCCACTGAATGGAATCTAATACAACAATGAAAATGAGTGAACTACAGTTTCACATGCCAACATGGATGAATTTTATAAACATAGGTTTGAGAAAAAAAATAAAAGCAAATTTCAGAAGCCTACAAGTGATATGATTCTATCTTTGTAATGTTTAATAACATGTAAAATTATGCTATATACTATTTAAGGGATATATATGTGTGTGTGTGTGTGTGTGTGTGTGTGTGTGTGTGTAGTAAAACTAAAAAGAAATGCATGGAAGTGAAAATCACCAAATTCAGGATATGGTTATTTTAGAGGGGAAGGGGTTGTAATCAAAGCAGGGTACATGGGCTTCAGCTCTACTGGTATAACTTTATTTCTAGGAGATGGGTATATGAGTATTCATCAGATTATTTTTTATACCTCTTTCTATGTCTGAAATATTTTATAATACTTTTTAAAGGAGTTAGAGTGTATCAGTTCTAATGAGGGAAGAGCACAGAGAAAAATCACTTGAGGAACTTTTCCTAATTATGCATATTTGCCTCTTGGAGATTCTGAAATCCTCTCTCCAGTTCACTCTCCATATCCCCAAGCAAGAGTCACTGCCTTGACCACTGTCCCCAGTAGGAATGTGTCATCTCTCAGGTGTTACAGGGCTGAGGATCAGTGGTCACTGGAGAATTCTTCAGGATGCTTCCTCTGGTTTACTCTTCCCCTCTAATAATCTATGATCCCATAAAAAAAGGATTTGGGGTTCTACTAGGTAGGTAAACACATAAGCAAACATCCCTCCCTCCAGTTTTCAAAGCTCAGCCCATGAACTGTCCTATGACAGGCCCTGGACAAGTATATCCCTGCGGGGTAGGAAGAGATGCTCCTGGAACGAAGATGGATGCTCCTGCCAGAGTATTTGAAACCATCCTTGTATTCCTGGCCACAGAGGTGTCCTAGGACTCAGGAAGCACCACTATCTTCAGGTGAAAAAACAAAGCCTCAGCAAGGTCAAGTCATTTGAAGGTCATCCAGCTAGTGAGTGTCAGAGACATGAATAGACCCAGGCCTGCCTTCAAATCCCCGTCCTTGTGTCTATGCCATGCTACCTTGCTGCATTAATAAGAACTCTCATAATTGTAACTGAGAGTTAGTTAGCAATGCAAGAAATTAAAGCAAGAGATTTCCCCAAAAAGCACGATTGACAAATACGTGCTCTGCATTTGGAGACAGAAGAGCAGGTTAGAGACCGTGGAGAGTCCAGACTTCAGCTCAGCTCTGGAAGATGACTGATTTGGCTTTAGCCAGGCAGAGGAGGGAGAGAGCATTCCATGTGAGGAAACAGAGAGACAAGGGAATGGGCAGGGCAGTGCAAGCCAAGTTCTGTGCCAGGAAGTCAATGTCAAATGCATTTGGTCTAGAAGAAAGCTGGCTGGAACTGGTGCCCATCTGTGGTTCTGTTTGGAAGTACAGTCACTGGACCGGAGACTCCTTGATGGTCGAGTCTGATCTTAGTCACAGTCGTATCACTGGGCCCGAGGGAACATGATATTGGAGAGAGGAAGGCAGGAAGGAAGAAAGCAATGCAGGAGAGGAGGGAAGGAAGGAAGAGAAGAATGTGCGTTGAAATTCCAACGGAGCCTGGATCCCTCCTGAGGAAGCAAAAGAGGTGAAAAACTGAACCATGGTGGTGGTTATTTAAATGCCATTATTCCCTGGCTTTATTTACAAATGAATGTTCACTGACAACAGTTCAGGGTTTTTTTGTCTTTAGCATCTTCATTGGAGTATAATTGCTTTACAGTGTTGTGTTAGTTTCTGCTGTATAACAAAGTGAATCCTCTATATGTATGTATATATATATACCCATATCCCCTCCCTCTTGCATTTTGCTCAAACCGAAAAATGATTCACGCTGACAATCAACATGAACATTGTGCACTTGTTCATAAATGTGCTCATTACTCTTGCCTGCCGGGAGCATCAACTCCTGCGTTCCAGCCTGCGTTTAGCAGAGAGACCTATGCTTCCACCTCCTCAGCCTAGGATTGTGATGGGGAAAGAGATGCTGCTGAGATGCAGAATGAAGAATGAGTCCTGCAGGCTGGAAGTTTGGTGTGTGGCGGGGAGGGAAGAGGGGAGGTCTTGAAGTTCAAGAGGGTTCAAGATCCTCCTAAAACTACTCTTGGGAGGTGCTTGAGATAATCTTTTCTGAGGGTTTTCTAAAATCCAAGAAGAAAACCGGGATGCTTTTCTCCCATTGTCTCTCCTGCCCCCCATCTCCATGGAGCTGATGATAAAATCAGATAAACAGATCTGCCTTTGAGAATTGCCCACAGAGGGACTGGGACCCAAGGCGTGGAGAACTCCCCCATTGGATTCCACGGGAAGCTGATTGAAGCAGGTCATCTCTCCCCAGTGATGTGTTTATGAGAGAAGGGCTTCCAGCTCCATGCACTGAGGCGTTTACCTTTCAGCATCTGCCCCTTCCCATAAATATGCCATCAGGAGCAATAATGACTAGCGAAGAAGTGGAATCATTGTTGGGACTGAGTGAGTTAACGAAGTGTATAAAATCTCTAACCCAGGGTGGGATGGCTGTGTTACTGTAGTTATTATTATTGGGGAGAGAAGCAAAGGGCCTGAGAGAAAGAACTGAGAAGAAACAGGAAAAACGGGGACCAGGACCAACTCTGAACTCTACCCCTCATGGCCCCCACTGCTGACCACTGAGAATCGGAGTCCTGGGGAGTCAGGAAATACTTTCAATGAAAGAATCCACAGAAGACCTGAACTCCAGGCCTGGCTCTGCCACCAACTAGTTTTATCACCTCCTGGGACACCCTTGTCTGAGCTTCCTCTGTCAGTTGATATTCATTCTTGCGATAATTAAGAAAAAGGAAAAAACCTGTGTGAAAGTCCCACACAGTGTCCAACCCATGAAAAATGCAGATAACATTTAGTTTCCCTCTCTTGGCCCCTGTTTTCTTCTCTGTAAAATGAAAATAATGCTGCACCCTAATTTGAAAGTTTATTATGAAGAGTAAGCACAGTATTTTTCAACAAATATTTGTTGAGAAACCTCAATATGTGAAGTAATGTAAAAGGTGAAACAATTTTGCCAATTATTGGATTGGCCAAAAAGTTCAATCTGGTTTTTTCCATAACATCTTATGGAAAAACCCGAACGAACTTTTTGGCCTGGCCAATAGAAATCCTAGAGCATTTTTTAGACATTGTGACCCTCCTAATGGAAAAGGCTTTCCTCTTCATCTGTGCATAGTGTCTAACACAGGCCCAGTAAATATCTGAGAAAGAAGAGAGAGAAAGGAAAAGAGGAAGGGAGGGAGGGAGGAAAGAGAGGGAGGGAAAAAGGAAGGGAGGGAGGAATGAAGGAAAGATGGAAGGAAGGAAGGAAGGAAGAGATATATCATTACTTAATTATTGTACAATTATCATCTTCATTATAAAACTAATTTAAACAAATGCAGCCAGTGCCCCCAAAAGAGCACCAAGATAAGGGCTATGATAAAGAACACTAGAATAATTTTCGCATTTTGACCGGTAATGGGAATAGTAATGATTTTCTCTCTGAATCATAACCATCTTGCAGTTAATAGTTCGCCTTCTGGTAGAATTGAGAGCTCTGACATGGTGCTCTGAGGAATTCTTTCATTTCTTTCCCACCTTTTAAAGAAAAGAGAACTCCAAACGCAATTATTGGCATTATTTTTATACCAACTGCAGCAGAACATTCCAGAAGATGAGGCCTCTACCAAATTAGTTTATCCAGATGAGATTTAGACAGTATGTCACCGTTACTGGGAGAAGCACACAGAAACCCACATACCAGCAGCAAGCCCTACGGAGTCAAGTGAATGTGAACACAGCGTTGCCCATGTGTTTTCGGTTAGCTAAGTGAACTGCTCCAATCTTGGGGGGCCCTGTACCACAGGACACCTCTGTTTACTTCAGGTTACACAGCAAAAAGCAAGCTGTAAGCAGCAGAAGTAGCCAGCTAAAATAGAATTTTTTTTCTGACTGCTGGGGGCCAACATAAATGAATTTTAAGCAGCAACAAATCAGACTCGACTGAAACCATTTGCCTGGAAGGAAGATTTGTGGCTAGAAAACTGAAGTTCATGCTACCCAGAAATTTCCAGAGAAAGTCTTATTCCCATACCTGAAAGAATATTCCTTTCTGTCCCCAGATCCAAACCCCCAATGGAAAAGGCTTTTTCCAAAACTCCGTGTACATACTCAGTCTGTGACTTTTCCATGGGACCCAGCTGATGGTGATCCCCTGGAGTGTATGAATAACAATAATGATAATGATACTAATATAGTTCTTTCTATGAATAATAACTCATTCATTTCAGTCTTCACAGCTGTCTGAAGTATGTACTATGATTATATCTGTTTTACTAGTGGGAAAACTCAGGCACTGAGAGGTGAAGTAACTCACCAGCAGTCACAGAACTAAGTAAGAGGCAGAGTTAAGAGTCAGTGCAGGCAGTCTGACCCTGGAGGCTTGCTTTGGACCTCTATGTCACACTGCCGTTCACTGCATGCCCAGGACTGTGCTAAGCAGTTTATGGCATTATCGCACTTCATTACTGCAACAATCTTATGATACGGGTACCAAGAGTATTCCTATTTTACAGGTGAGGAGGCTGGCTGCAAACATTTAAATGACTTGTCCCAGGTCACACAGGTGGCAGAGCTAAAATTCTCACGCAGAGATTCTGTGTACCTGCAATTGTTTGGTGAAAAGTATGTGCTGTGGACTGACTGTCTGTGTCTCTCCAAAATTCACATGCTGAAACCCTAATTTGAAATGTGATAATACTTGGGGGTGGGGCCTTTGTGAGGTAATAAGGTTCAGATGAAGTCATGAGGATGGGGTCCTCATGATTGGATTAGTGTCCTTATTGGAAGAGGAAAAACTAGAGCTCTCTCTCTTTCCACCATGTAAGGATACAGCAAGAAGGCAACCATTTACAAGCCAGAAAGAAGGCCCTTACCAGAACACGACCATGCTAGTACCCTGATTTCAGACTTCCCAGCCTCTAGAATTGTGAAAAATAAATATCTGTTGTTGAAGCCACCCAGTCTATGGAATTCTGTTATAGCATCCTGAGCTGACATAGACACTAGTCGTTTGTGAGTGTGACAATCTTGGTTCCCAAGAGTCCTAAGGGACTTTGAAAACCATAGCCAGTACTCATTTGTCAGACTGTGACAATTCTGAACTGGAATCCTGTGTTTTGTGGTGTCTGGGTCAGAACAAGTCAGGTAGCTGATACATGAGGTCGGTTCACCACCTTCACCCCACGTTCACTCAGGGGGAACGTCTCATGAATGACCAATCCTTTGTTTCTTTATGGCAAACAGCTCAGAGGGGGAAAAGTTGCCTGCTAGTGCTGATAAAGAATTGAAGAGGGCCAACAAAGATTCTTGGCCAAAAAATAATAATTTGGGACAAAGCGAGAAAAGTGTCCAATTCTATGCAGGCTGATATCTACAACGCAAACATATTCACCTTACAATCTATATGGAAATAAGAAAAAGCAATTTGTGAAATGGATTCCATAAGTGTTCCCATTAGGGTAAGAATTTCTCATCAAATGAAAGATGGAAATTCAATAAAACTTTAAAGGGAGGTTACATGTAGAGAGAAGATTTGTGCAGACACCACATCATGCTGGATGGAAATGTGATGTGAGAAAAAGCAGGTTCTTTAATAAACAATTCATGGATCTCTCACTAGTATCAAACCACAGATACCCATTTATTAGCTGGATGTGTGGGGAAATGTGGACTTTGGAGGCAGGTAGACCTGGGTTTAATACTCATACACCTATGAGACCTGAATTTCCCTCTGTGATCTTCTTGGGAAAGTGGAAATACCCACACAGATATATTGTGAGAATCCAGGGAAATGGCCTGTGTAAAGCACCCCACAATTTCTAGAAAATAGTAGTTAAATCTGTCTGGTTATCTTTGACGTAACTCACATGAGAGGCAGATGTTCCTAAAGCTCAGGGTTAGGAGACAATCAGGAGGGCGCTTGTCTCTGAGACCAGAATTCTTGAACGAATTTAAGTCCTTGCATGGTGACAGCAAAGGCAGAAAGTGGGAACCACCACTCCTCCTTCTCATGTCGTTTATTCCCAGAAATTCCAGAAAGTGGCAAAGGATTAAGTCAGTTTCTAGCATCTGGCCTTGCATCTAACAAATGCTGAGTAATACATGTTGGTGGAACTGAACTGAGAATGTTTTGTGCACGGTGAAATAATACAACAGGTAAAAATGCAGGGCAGAAATGTGTCTGAGACCAGAGCCATCTGCCCAGAGCTGACATCTAGAGCAGTGAGCATACATAATCTTGCAAAGGGGGTGAATGCAGAGGCAGGAGAAAGTCAGGGACAGCACCAGTCTTATAAGGTAGAGAGCTGTTGGAAAGGAAGCAATAGAGAGGCAGGAAGGAGCAGTGCAAACCAGGAGAGTTTATAGAGAAGGCAAGAGAACAGAGTACTGACTTACCAGAAACTTGGAAATACCTCTGCTCCTAATTTAGTTCCTCATGTCTGGCTGTGCTAATGCCTAAAATACCACGAAGCCCATTGGGTTAAGTATTTCTCTCGCTAGGGATCCACAGGATAGAAAACACAGTAAGGCAGGACAACCCCTGGGCAGGTGAATTTGTCAGGTTTCCTTTTGGGCAGGTGGGATCTGGAATGGCAGAGTGGTGTCCTGGTAAACCTGTAATGGTGAGGAGGGGGAGGAAGCACTCAATTACAGTGTTTGCCAATTTTCTTGGTGTAAATACTCCTGCTGTGGTTGATTTCAAGCCACCAAAGGTGTAACAACTGTCTTGCTGGTTTCCTGAAATTTTAACAATCAGTTTTCACAAGCTGGAATAGACTGACTCCAGGCACTGCCCAGGCACCAATGAAATTGGAGATTGATATATAGAACCAATGGGGGAGTTACAGAGCAGAGAAGACGAGAGTTTCCTGAGTCTCACTCAGATATGTAGAATATGTCTCCCCCTTTCACAAAGAAGGAAAGAAAGGAGAGAAGAACTTTCACATTTAGTTATTGTTGTTGTTTAAAGTCAGTTACACACACGGGAGGAAATTTTCATAGTGGGTCTCCCTCGGGCCCCAGACCCTACAGAAGCAACTAAAATTCTCAATTATCAGTTATCCTTCTGGAAATATGTATATGCCAGCATGTGTATAGGTATATGTCCCTTTCCAAATTAAAATGATAATGGTAAAATGTAAATGTCCCTTTTCAAAATTAAAATGGTAATGTACTAAACAACATTTTCTTTTAATTATATATTTTTAGTATTCTTCCAAAAAGAGAATAAATTTTAATTTATAATTAAATTTACAAGATATATAATTTTAATGGCTATATAGTATTCCTTTTATGTATGCACTGTAATTTATTTAACCAGTGTGCTCAATGATAAGCATATACTTTTTTCACTCTTTTGCTGTTATAAACAAATGACGCAGTGAATATGCTGTACACATATATATACTTGCACACACATGTAGGCATCCCTGTGTGTGAAATTTCAGGACCCAAGGGTATATACACTATTTATTTCTGATGTATTTTTTTCCCTCCCAAGAGGTTGTATGAATGTACATTCCCACCCACAATTCATGAGAGTGTCTTTTCCCCACATTGTTGCCAACATAGCGTGTTCTCAAAATCTGAGACTAGCATTTCTTAAATGCATACTCTGTTCTCATACTTGGCATGGGTTCTCTTATTTGAGGTAAGTGTATTCACAGAAGCAGAAACTGGGCCTTATGGAGATCAAGGAACTTTCCCAAGGTCTTTGTGACATTAGTCTCCAATCTTCCTTCTTCACCACATTGACTACCATTCCCCACGAGGCTCACTGCTGACAATCCCGTGCAGGAAAATTGTAAAGTTCCCCACAGAGCCGAGAAGTTTAGGATACATGAATATCATCTTTTGCTTCACCATATTTTTTTTTTGCTTTATTTCCAGAAGTTTTGCTCATTCAGTGCTGCCCAGTGATCATTTAGTCAGCCTGACTACCCTCTTAATAATTTCTGATACTGATATAAAACCTGCCTAAACACAAATATAACTGTGGGCCCAGCCCAGTTTACAATTACCTTCTTTATGATCCGGTTTCCAGGGACGTTTTATGATGTCAAAGCAGGAACCACCTATATCCCAGAATAAGCTTGATGGGTTTGTAACTGAAGAAGTAAAAACAAATTGTTGTCCTTTTGAAGAATAACCTTCACGTCTAAGTCTATCTCAGATCAAAAGCATTAAGTCTCTTCCCTTCTGTCTTCATTTATGTCTACTCTCACATGCATTCCCTCTGAGTGGCAGAGAGAATATGCTGTGAGACGTTGCCAATTACGGTCACACTCGGGTAGCAGATGGTTAGGGGTTGGTTAAACCTTTAGGGAAACTGCCTTGGGAGAAAATGAAATAAAAGCAAAGATTACTATGAAAAAACATAGACGTTGCCAGCTAGGAGGAGGAGGGAGCGGGGAGGAGTGGAAGGGAGGGAGGGGGGAGAGACTGCAAGGGAAGAAAGACCTGCGGAAATAAACCGTGCACTTAGAACAGCGGGAAGGGAGGCTTGGAAGCGTGGTTTTCCGGCTTTAAATGCCCGCTTGGCGTCTTGCTGGTGCGTCAGTGTTCCGTGAGGATGTGGGCGGAGGGCGAGTCTGAGGGGCTCCAAACATTGGGAATAGTGGTGGTCGTGTGGTCCTCTCTGAAACTTTTGCACTACCTCGGGCTGATTGACTTGTCAGACGGTAAGCAAACCCCCGAGCTTGCCGTTTTATATGAATGTGTTTTTCAGCTTAGGTTGTTGTGAGAGTAGTTTAGAATATGCCTGGAAAGTGGCGCGCGGAGACCCGAGAGATTTGAAAAAGCCCGGCTAAATCAGCGCTGTATTGATTCCGGCCTTTCTCCAAGCGCGCGAGTGATGCGCTGTCCGTGGTGCTGAAACGTGGCTCCTGGAGAGTGATGGGGGAGCGGCAGGGGAATTAGGATCTTCTGTTCCTACCCTATATGCATGAGTCTTGGTGGATTACTAGCTGTGTGAGACTAGCAGAATACATCAAAATCCTCTCTCAGATTGTCTGATGACTATATTGTTGGTATAGTCTGTCTATATGACTGTCAAATGACTGTCAATGACTGTCAAAAGTCATCGTACTGATTAACTTTGTTTAAGAAGTAGTTGGGAAGACTATGGTGGTAAAAGATTTTGTAAAATGCTGATCACAGTGCCCAGCAGCTAGAAGACATTAAACAAGTATCAGTTTCTTTCCCCAGCCCTTAATCCTCAACCCGCATAAGAACCTTTACTCTAAAACCACCTAATCAGCCATGACTTTAACTCCATTCTTTAGTGAGAATATAGTTAAAAATTCAGGTTAACCATGTTGTTTAATGTTTATTACTAGAAAGTTAGTGGTTTGGTCCCAAAAGTTAAAGGAGCTCAAGAAATAGAGAGTATTTTCTTCCTCTTCATGAGACTTTGCTCCAAATAGAACATAGTTTTTCTAGATAATTCTTATCACGTAAAATTAGGATCCAGAAAAGATTCCAATTTTGATGAGCAATGCATTAAACAAGACCAGCCTCCAACAATGTACATTCATATTCGATGTATATACTTCCACAACTGCATGGTGTAGACAGAATTCCTCTCCCAAGAGGTAGTATCACATGCATAATAATGAAATACGTTTGCAGACAAAGGACTAGCTAAAGTACCAATCAGAGCTGAAGTAGGCCAGAGACTGAAGGACAGAATGATGTGGTTGGATGAATTCTGGACTAGCAGTTACAAGACCTGGTTTCTATCAATAATCTGTCTCTGTTTAACCTTGTTCAAATCATTGTTTTACCTGGATCTCAGTTTCCTATGGCAATAGTGATGATTTTCGATCTCTGCTTCATGGAATTCTGGAGTAACCAAAGATTTCTTTTATTTGGTTTTGAGCAGGAGGTGGTAGGGCAGACTCTGAGCCCTTCATTCCTGCTTCCACAAAACCAGCTCCACTTTATCTGTTCTATATGTTAGCCCTATGTAAGAACTTTTAAAGCTTTAGCTAAAATTTGGTGAATCTATGATTCTACAACTCTATGATTGTGTTTCTCTGAGATTTTGAAAGCTGAAACATATTCAGAAAACTTTTTCTTTCTTAAAAACCACCTGAAATCTAACAATGGGGAAGAATAGTTCTGTATGCAAATAGAGACTCTTCCTGTCCCTCAGTCTCTTATACGTGCTCTTCTAAAACTCCAAATTCAGCTTGCCAGTCATAACAATTGAGCAAAGTCTCTGTTCTCCACCAGATTCCAAGAGAATGTGTCCCATCCCTACTCAGAGCTTCAGAGCAGACACCCACCGGGATTACAAATTAATGCAAGAGCTGCCTACTTCCTTATAAGGCTAATGGTGCGTGGAAATATTACCCTGTTCCTTCCTTTCCATAGCCAGAGGTGACCATCTCCCTTCCCCTGCTTTAACTTCTCAAGGTTACAGCTTTTGGTTTTATTACCACAGAAGATATCAGTTATTCATCTAATGTTATGGTAATGAGGGGATTAAGGTGAAAAGTAGAGAACATATGTTTAAGACTGCCTCCAGGAACTCAGGTGAAGGAAGGGATTAATATTTATTCTGCATCTACAATGTCCCGGGTGTAGTGCCAGGTGCTTTTATATACGTGAGCTAATGTAACCCTCAAAATAACACTCTAAGGGAAAAAATTTAATAACTCTTGCAAGTTGATATCATTGTTCCTTTTATATAAGGAAGAAGACAACTTTAGAGAAGTTACATAAAATTTCCAACGATACAGCAACAGCAACAAGCAGGTATTGGTCTCTAAAATTTCATCTTCTGTCCTGGACACCTAGTACCTCAACAAGTAAGCCCCCTCCAGATGGAGTCTGTGGTCTGTCATTAAGTCTATACCACACATATGCTCCTATGCTATAGCCTTCACCTTGTGGCCCAAAACACCATTTTTAATGTGTGTGTGATATGGGAAACTATTCACTCACTTATTATTAAGAGGAGAAGACCTCCTCCTACTGGAGGAACCAACAGGATGCAGTCAATATAAAGAGAGCAGTGGAACATCTCTAAAGAACCCATCAGTAGTCTTTCTTAGGCCCTTGGTCTTGTTCTTATTTTATTTTTCAGTAGTAATTTTGAAGTAGCATAGATATTAGGCCTGGAGTCAAAATAGCTGCGTTCGAATCCTGGATGTGCCATTTATCAGTCGTGTGACCCTGGGCAAGTTTCTTTTCTCCAGGTTTCACTTTCCTCATTTGTAAAAATAGAGAAATGAGAATGATGCTTGTATTAATTTCCTGTAACAAATTATGTCAAAGTGGATGGCTCAAAACAACAGTGATGTATTCTCTCGCAGTTCTGGGGGCTAGAAGTCCAAAAGCAAGGTGTTGGCAGGGCCAAGCCTCTGGAAGAGAATCTTTCCTTGCCTCTTCCAATTTCTGGTAGCTCCAGGTCTACTTTGGTTTGTGGCAGCATCACTTCAGTCTCTATCTCCATTTTCACATGGCCATCTTCTCTCTGTGTCTCTGTTTTCACATGGTATTTTCCTCTTCTTATAAGAACACCAGTCATATTGTATTAGAGCCTTAATGGCCTCATCTTAACTTGATTACAAATGCAAAGACTATTTCCAAATAAAGTCACATTTAAGTTATCAGGGATTATGACTTCAACGTATCTTTTTGGATAACACGGTTCAACCCAAAACACTGGTAGTAATGCTACATATTGTAAGGATTAAATGAAGCAGCATATGGGGAAGTACCAAGCTTGTTTTCTGTTTCATAGCAGGTACTTTATAAGTGTTTAATTCTTTCCAGCCTTAGATCATGCCAATCAAATGAATATACTACTCATCAGACAAAAAAGACAAAAGCCATGCTTTATGTCTTCGATTTAAAGTCCATCAGGCCTCTTAGGAAGTATAAGCCTTCCCTTTGGATTTGACAGTTGCCAGTGAGACTTCCAGAGTAGGAACACTGAGATGACTTTTCCCCTATGTGCTATGTCACCACGCATACTCAGCCTTCACTGCCAGGGCTTGCTGATCCATCAAGCTCATTGTCCCTTCCACCAAAGTGAGGACAGCAGGGGCTGCAGAGAGAAGATCAAGACAGGGGTGTGGAGGTGACAGACAAGTAATGCCCCCAGAAGATTCAGAGACCAATGCCAGTTAATTCTCTGCCTCTCTTCTCACTGCTTGCTGGGCCAGCTTTATGCAACCTCACCCTCACCAGATGAGAGCCCTCTCTCCCCAAAGCACCATGTCTACGGGCTCTGCCGTAGTAACTTCAGAAGTGATTCACTACTCCAGCTCAAAGCACTGCCCGAAGCAGTGAGGCACACATCAGTGTTTCTCAAAGTGGGTTCTCCTGCTATCATATCTTATATCTGTCTAAATATAGGGTTATTTAGCCGTCTCTGACCATAACTTATTCATGAAACCAAGAATGTCACAAGAACAACAGACCAAAAAAAATAGCAATAATAACTTGGTAAACCTGGGGAAACCATGAGAATCCAGGTGTGTTTATTGGGGCCTTTAGAAAGTCCATTTTCTATGTATTCTAAATTGTGTGAAACATGTAGTATTACTCTGGAGATTTGCTGGATCCACTTGATGGCAAAAGATTTGAAATATGGTTCATATGAAGCCAACTACCCACACATATCCAACTTTAACCATTTGTTATGGACTGTTTAGTATTTTGTAGCTTAAGAAAATATTGCCCATATAATGTTTGACTTGGACAACAAAGAAATCCTGTGATATATAAAAATCCTAGGACTTCCCTGGTGGCGTGGTGGTTGGGAGTCTCCCTGCCAATGCAGGGGGACACGGGTTCAAGCCCTGGCCTGGGAAGATCCCACATGCCCTGGCAACGAACAGTAGCTTCTGCTTGCCACAGCTAGAGAAAGCCCGCATGCAGCAGGGAAGGCCCAACACAGCCATAAATAAATAAATTAATTTAAAAAAATCCTATATTATCATTGAACTAATTTTATAGTGTTAAAAAAACTGAGGTCCTGGGGCTTCGATTTCAAGGCCACATGACTAGGAAGTAACAATTTCACGACTCAATTCAAGCCTTTTGAGTTCCACTCCAGAGCACTTTTCATTGTCCAAATGCAGCGAAACTTGCCCTTAAACTGTGCCTGGAGCATTGGGAATATCACCACTTCTACTCATCAAATAGTTGTATTATTCCCTTTGGTAAAGGGCTTATAACCTAATAAAGTTGGGTTGTAGTGGGCTGAACCATGGGCACCCAAAGATATCAGGTCCTGATCCCTGGAAACGATGTCATCTTATAAGGAAAAAGGTTATTTGCAAGTATGATTAAGGATCTTGGGAAATTATCCTGAATTAACTCGGTAGGTCCTATATGTCATCATAAGTATCATAAAAGAGAGGCAGAGATTAGACACAGACAGAAGAGGAGAAGTTGA
Source organism: Globicephala melas (assembly GCF_963455315.2). Classification (NCBI taxonomy): domain Eukaryota; kingdom Metazoa; phylum Chordata; class Mammalia; order Artiodactyla; family Delphinidae; genus Globicephala; species Globicephala melas. The sequence continues at coordinate 145,525,283 of NC_083316.1, forward strand.
TGTGAAGATGGAGGCAAGGATTGAAGTGATGTGGCCACAAGTCAAGGAATGCTGGTAGCCACCAGAAGCTGGAAGAGGCAAGGGAATGGATTCTCCCCTAGAGCCTTTAAAAAGAGCATGATCTTGCTGATAAATGTGTGTGTATGTGTGTGTGTGCATCTCCAGGGTCCATATACCCTCCTACCACTGAATAAACAGAAACAGCTCAAGTGAATTACTCCTCTACAACCTTAACCCCAACCTCTCTCTTTTCTCTTTTTCATCTTTCTTTTTTTTTTTAATTGAAGTATAGTTGATTTACAATATTATATTATTTTCAGGTGTACAACATAGTGATTCAGTATTTTTACAGATTATACTCCATTAAATGTTATTACAAGATAATGGCTGTAATTCCCTGTGCTATACAATATATTCTTGTTGCTTCTTTTTCCTCTTTCTACCTCCAGATTTGGTTTGTTGTTTTTAATTCTTCTGTGGATATAATTATACTTTAAATGGCACACAATCCTTGGTTACTTAAGTGTTGGCTTTAAGTAGTGTCTATTATCCACCTTCTCTAAAATATTGGGAGAAAAGGACACTTACTTCCTCTACCTCTCCCACCTTTCTCTCCACCAAGTCTGTTCATTATATTATCATTTTTCAAGGCTTATGATATTCCCAGAAATACCCCTTTCAAGGTAAATGGGAGGGGTTTCCTCAGGCCTGTCATTCCCCATAAGGACAACTCCATTTGCTGCTCTGGGTGGCCCCCGAGTTCTATATCTAAACCTTTTCTACTTGTATGACAAGCAGCAGGACAGCCAGGACCTCCTCGCCTCCAGTCAGGAGAATGTATTCTGTGGTCAGAAGCCTTCCCAGTGTCTGGATCTTGGAAGGCTATCCGGAGGCGCCCAGGCCCAGGACTCTTTCATTCAGCTGCAGCCTGAAGACCCCGAACCTGACCAACAAAATGAGACTGACTCCAGGTCCCATCCACTCTGCTACCTGCCCACCTCCCCACATCCATCCTGTAGTTGAGAAAATCTAAAACCCAACACAAAGACACACAAGATTTGCTGAGCTAAAATCGCTGGTATTTCACAATATGTCAGAGTAAGGACGATAAACTTTTTAAAACTTATTTTTCTATCCAAGGCCACAGATTCTGAGAAAAAGTAACGGCCACATACAAGTCAAAACAACTGTATGGGACTGGTTTGAGATTCTTCAGAGAAAGAAACATAAAATGTTCAACTCACCTGATTTGTAAAAACATGTTTTCCTATTTATTTACATAGTAATCTCACAAGCAATACATGAATGAACTCTCACTTTTTTTTTAACATCTTTACTGGAGTATAATTGCTTTACAATGGTGTGTTACTTTCTGCTACATAACAAAGTGAATCAGTGCATATATATATCCCCATATCCCCTCCCTCTTGCATCTCCCTCCTACCCTCCCTATCCCACCCCTCTAGGTGGTCACAAAGCATGGAGGTGATCTCCCTGTGCTATGCGGCTGCTTCCCACTAGCTATTTATTTTACATTTGGTAGTGTATATAAGTCCATGCCACTCTCTCAATTCGCCCCAGCTTACCCTTCCCCCTCCCCGTGTCCTAAGTACATTCTCTATGTCTGCGTCTTTATTCCTGTCCTGACCCTAGGTTCTTCAGAACCTTTTTTTTTTTTTCAGATTCCATATATATGTGTTAGCATACAGTATTTGTTTATCTCTTTCTTACTTACTTCACTCTGTATGACGGTCTGTAGGTCCATCCACACACTACAAGTAACTCAATTTCGTTTCTTTTTATGGCTAATATTCCATTGTATATATGTGCCACATCTACTTTATCCATTCATCTGTTGATGGACATTTAGTTTGCTTCCATGTCCTGGCTATTGTAAATAGAGCTGCAGTGAACATTGTGGTACATGACTATTTTTGAATTATGGTTTTCTCTGGGTATATGCCCAGTAGTGGGATTGCTGGGTCATATGGTAGTTCTATTTGTAGTTTTTTAAGGAACCTCCATACTGTTCTCCATAGTGGCTGTAACAATTTACATTCCCACCAACAGTGCAAGAGGGTTCCCTTTTCTCCACACCCTCTCCAGCATTTGTTGCTTGTAGATCTGTTGATGATGGCCATTCTCACTAGTGTGAGGTGATACCTCATTGCAGTTTTGATTTGCATTTCTCTAATGATTAGTGATAATGAGCATCCTTTCATGTGTTTGTTGGCAATCTGTATATCTTCTTTGGAGAAATGTCTGTTTAGATTTCTGCCTATTTTTGGATTGGGTTGTTTGTTTTTTTAATATTGAACTGCATAAACTGCTTGTAAATTTTGGAGATTAATCCCTTGTCAGTTGCTTCATTTGCAAATATTTTCTCCCATTCTGAGGGTTATGAGGGTTTTTGTCTTGTTTATGTTTTCCTTTTCTGTGCAAAAGCTTTTAACTTTCATTAAGTCCCATTTGTTTATTTTTGTTTTTAATTTCCATTTCTCTAGGAGGTGGGTCAAAAAGGATCTTGCTGTGATTTATGTCATAGAGTGTTCTGCCTATGTTTTCTTCTAAGAGTTTTAACAGAGTCTGGCCTTACATTTAGATCTTTAAACCATTTTGAGTTTATTTTTGTGTGTGGTATTAGGGAGTGTTCCAATTTCACTCTTTTCCAAGTAGCTGTCCAGTTTTCCCAGCACCACTTATTGAAGAGGCTGTCTTTTCTCCATTTATATTCTTGCCTCCTTTCTCAAAAACAAGGTGACCATAGGTGCGTGGGTTTACCTCTGGGCTTTCTATCCTGTTCCATTGATCTATATTTCTGTTTTTGTGCCAGTACCATAGTGTAGCTTTGTAGTATAGTCTGAAGTCAGGGAGCCTGATTCCTCCAGCTCCGTTTTTCTTTCTCAAGTTTGATTTGGCCATTCGGGGTCTTTTGTGTTTCCATACAAATTGTGAAATTTTTTGTTCTAGTTCTGTGAAAAATGCCAGGGGTGGTTTGATGGGGATTGCATTGAATCTGTAGATTGCTTGGTGTAGTATAGTCATCTTCACAACGTTGAGTCTTCCAATCCAACATGATATATCTCTCCATCTGTTTGTATCATCTTTAATTTCTTTCATCAGTGTCTTATAGTTTTCTGCATACACATCTTTTGTCTTCTTAGGTAGGCTTATTCCTAGGTATTTTATTCTTTTTGCTGCAATGGTAAATGGGAGAATTTCCTTAATTTCTCTTTCAGATTTTTCATCATTAGTGTATAGGAATGCAAGAGCATTCCTGTGCATTAATTTTGTATCCTGCTACTTTACCAAATTCATTGATTAGCTCCAGTATTTTTCTGGTAGCATCTTTAGGACTGTCCGTGTATAGTATCATATCATCTGCCAACAGTGACAGCTTTACTTCTTCTTTTCCAATTTGGATTCCTTTTATTTCTTTTTCTTCCCTGATTGCTGTGGCTAAAACTTCCAAAACTATGTGAATAATAGTGCTGAGAGTGGACAACCTTGTCTTGTTTCTCATCTTAGAAGAACTGGTTTCAGTTTTTCACCATTGAGAACAATATTGGCTGTGGGTTTGTCATATATGGTCTTTATTATGTTGAGGTAAGTTCCCTCTGTGCCTACTTTCCGGAGGGTTTTTTATCATAAATGGGTGCTGAATTTTGTCGAAAGCTTTTTCCGCATCTATTGAGATGATCATATGGTTTTTCTCCTTCAATTTGTTAATATAGTTTATCACATTGAGTTGCATATATTTAAGAATCCTTGCATTCCTGGGATAAACCCCACTTGATCATGGTGTATGATCCTTTTAATTGCTGTTGGACTCTGTTTGTTAATATTTTGTTGAGGATTTTTGCATCTATGTTCATCAGTGATATCGGCCTGTAGTTTTCTTTCTTTTTGACGTTTTTGTCTGGTTTTGGTATCAGGGTGATCATGGCATCATAGATTGAGATTGGGAGAGTTCCTTCCTCTGTTATATTTTGCAAGAGTTTGAGAAGGATAGGTGTTACCTCTTCTCTAAATGTTTGACAGAATTCACCTGTGAAGCCATCGGGTCCTGGGCTATTGTTTGTTGGAAGATTTTTAATCACCGTTTCAATCACAGTGCTTGTGATTGGTCTGTTTATATTTTCTATTTCTTCCTGGTTCAGTCTCGGAAGGTTGTGCTTTTCTAAGAATTTGTCCATTTCTTCCAGGTTGTCCATTTTATCGGCATGTAGTTGCTTGGAATAATCTCTCATGATCCTCTGTATTTCTGCAGTGTCAGTTGTTACTACCCCTTTTTCATTTCTAATTCTGTTGATTTGAGTCTTCTCCCTTTTTTTCTTAGTCTGGCTAACGGCTTATCAATTTTGTTTATCTTCTCAAAGAACCAGCTTTTAGTTTTATTGATATTTGCTATTGTTTCCTTCATTTCTTTTTCATTTATTTCTGATCTGATCTTTATGATTTCTTTCCTTCTGCTAACTTTGGGGGTTCTTTTGTTGCTGTTCTTCTTCTTTCTCTAATTGATTTAGGTGTAAGGTTAGGTTGTTTATTTGAGATTTTTCTTGTTTCGTGATGTAGGATTATATTGCTACAAACTTCCCTCTTAGAACTGCTGTTGCTGCATCTCATAGGTTTTGGGTCATCGTGTGTTCATTGTCATTTGTTTCTAGGTTGTTTTTGATTTCCTCTTTGATTTCTTTAGTGATCTCTGGGTTAGTTAGTAGCATATTGTTTAGCCTCCATGTGTTTGTATTTTTTACAGATTTTTTCCTGTGATTAATATCTAGTCTCATAGCACTGTGGTCAGAAAAGACACTTGATATGATTTCAATTTTCTTAAATTTACTAAGGCTTGATTTGTGACCCAAGATATGATCTATCCTGGAGAATGTTCTATGAGCACTTGAGAAGAAAGTGTATTCTGTTGTTTTTGGATGGAATGTCCTATAAATATCAATTAAGTCCATTTTGTTTAATATATCATTTAAAGCTTGTGTTTCCTTATTTATTTTCATTTTGGATGATCTGTCCATTCGTGAAAGTGGGGTGTTAAAGTCCACTACTATGATTGTGTTACTGTCGATTTCCCCTTTTATGGCTGTTAGCATTTGCCTTATGTATTGAGGTGCTCCTATGTTGAGTGCATAAGTATTTACAATTGTTATATCTTCTTCTTGGATTGATCCCTTGATCATTATGTAGTGTCTGTCCTTCCTTGTCTCTTGTAATAGTCTTTATTTTAAAGTCTATTTTATCTGATATGAGAATTGCTACTCCAGCTTTCTTTTGATTTCCATTTGCATGGAATATCTTTTCCCATCCCCTCACTTTCAGTCTGTATGTGTCCCTAGGTCTGAAGTGGGTCTCTTGTAGACTGCATATATACCGTCTTGTTTTTGTATCCATTCAGCCAGTCTGTCTGTGGTTGGAGCATTTAATCCATTTACATTTAAGGTAGTTATTGATATGTATGTTCCTATTACCATTTTCTTAATTGTTTTGGGTTTGTTATTGTAGGTCTTTTCCTTCTCTTATGTTTCCTGCCTAGAGAAGTTCCTTTAGCATTTGTTGTAAAGCTGGTTTGGTGGTGCTGAACTCTCTCAACTTTTGCTTGTCTGTAAAGGTTTTAATTTCTCCATCAAATCTGAATGAGATCCTTGCTGGGTAGAGTAATCTTGGTTGTAGGTTTCTCTCTTTCATCACTTTAAATATGTCCTGCCACTCCCTTCTGGCTTGCAGAGTTTCTGCTGAAAGATCAGCTGTTAACCTTATGGGGATTCCCTTGTGTGTTATTTGTTGTTTCTCCCTTGCTGCTTTTAATATTTTTTCTTTGTATTTAATTTTTGATCATTTGATTAATATGTGTCTTGGCTTGTTTCTCCTTGGATTTTTCCTGTATGGGACTCTGCGCTTCCTGGACTTGATTAACTATTTCCTTTACCATAGTAGGGAAGTTTTCAACTATAATCTCTTCAAATATTTTCTCAGTCCCTTTCTTTTTCTCTTCTTCTCCTGCGACCCCTATAATTTGAATGTTGGTGCATTTCATGCTGTCCCAGAGGTCTCTGAGACTGCCCTGAATTCTTTTCATTCTTTTTTCTTTATTCTTCTCTGCGGTAGTTATTTCCACTATTTTATCTTCCAGGTCACTTATCCGTTCTTCTGCCTCAGTTATTCTGCTATTGATTCCTTCTAGAAAATTTTAAATTTTATTTATTATGTTGTTCATCACTCTTTATTTGTTCTTTAGTTCTTCTAGGTCCTTGGTAAAACATTTCTTGTATTTTCTCCATTCTATTTCTAAGATTTTGGGTCATCTTTGCTATCATTACTAAGAATTCTTTTTCAGGTAGACTGCCTATTTCCTCCTCATTTGTTAGGTCTGTTGGGTTTTTGCCTTGTTCCTTCATCTGCTGTGTGTTTCTCTGTCTTCTCATTTTGCTTAACTTACTGGGTTTCGCGTCTCCTTTCGCAGGCTGCAGGTTTTTAGTTCCTGTTGTTTTTGGTGTCTGCCCCCAGTGGCTATGGTTGGATCAGTGGGTTGTGTAGGCTTTCTGGTGGAGGGGACTGGTGCCTGTGTTCTGGTGGATGAGGCTGGATCTTGTCTTTCTTGTGGGCAGGACCACATCTTGTGGTGTGTTTTGGGGTGTCTGTGACCTTAGTATGATTTTAGGCAGCCTCTCTGCTACTAGGTGGGGTTGTGTTCCTGTCTTGCTAGTTGTTTGGCACAGGGTGTCCAGCACTGGAGCTTGCTGGTCGTTGAGTGGAGCTGGGTCTTAGTGTTGAGATGGCGATCTCTGGGAGGACTTTCGCCGTTTGATGTTATGTGGAGCCGGGAGGTCTCTGGTGGACCAATGTCCTGAACACAGCTCTCCCACGTCAGAGGCACAGGCCTGACACCCGTCCGGAGCACCAAGACCCTGTCAGCCACACAGCTGGTGTGGGGACCCGAGGGCAGACCGGGTTTTGCCCAGCAGGGTCCAACCAGGGCGCAATGGCAGTGTGGCCAGCGTGTGGCCGTGGTCGGCCTAGGCCGTCGTGCTGCCCTCCGCTCAGGCTCTGGGGCAGCTCAGTGACCGCGGAGGGAAGAGACGCCAAGCAGGGAGTTAGGGCTGCACGGGGACCCAGGCTCCATGCCAGGTGGCAAGGGCCGGGCCACTGGGCCCTCAGTCACTCTGGGAGAGAGGTGGTGGTGCAGGAGGGAGGAAGCGGGGCACAACCGGGCAGCTGGGGACTGCGGCTCCGCTGAGAGCTTCCACCTTCTCTGAAATCTCCCTTTTTCAAACAATGCTTTACAATACAGATAAAGTGAAAGTACCAGTAGCTTGCCCTGACATCCCAATCCCCACTTCTATTCCCAAGTACTATTGTGACACCAGTGCCCAGAAGCTAAAGATAATGATGCAGATTCCCGGGAACTCACAGAGAAGGATCACAACCTGACTCTTATGTTAAGAAAAGTGAAGATAAATTCTTTAAGGAATAAAGTTATCCTGCTTAAAAAGTCCATAATACCTTCAACTACAGAGAGAAAGGAGAAGAGGAGAAATAAGATAGGAAGGTGAGAGGGAGAAAAAAAGAGGGGAGAGGAGAGAGAAATGGTCAGAAGAGGCAGGGAAGTAAGAGGTGAAGAGGTGGGAGTGAGTGAGGAAGGATGGAGGGAGGGGGGCAATAACAGGAAGGAGATTTAGCCAGTTTTGAGGCAAGCACTTGATTCTCTGTGGTTCACTTGGGTGTCCAGTAACTTACGTTCTATCATCAGAAGCCTTGAGAAGTCTGCTTAGCTAGTTAACAGTTTACCAACTGCTCTCTGTGCTTCCATCTCTAGAGACTCTACTCTGCAAAGGAAAGCCACAGCAACCCACTTTGCACTTGAGCTGTGGCCAGAACACCATCACCCCCAGACAAAATCAGCCCCAGGGAGGAACCCAGCCTTTGTATCCAGGGTCCATAAACCTGACTGTAAAAAACAATCTGTCTAGTTACCTCGTTGGGCATCTCTCAGGCTGGGCATTTGAGGTTTTCCAAAATAAAGAGTTCAGTGTCACCCACCTAGTCACTTGTTTAGTATATTCAACACAGTCCTTCATTGATCCAATGCCCTTGAAATAAGTAAGCACAGCAGTATTGTTCCTTTATTTCCCTCAAGGCAACATGTAAGGATTAAAAAGTCAAATTTGTCCATAGATTCCTCCTCTCTGCCTTCACCTTCCCTCTCCATGCCTCTGGTCTTCTGTCTGTCCAGCCCCAGGACCCCAAATCTCTCTCATGCTACTCACAGCCTTCTACTGCGATGCCCACTTGGGCTGGTCTTTCCATTCATTCTCTCCCTGACTTCCCTGCTTCTAATCCATTTCCATCGAAATTCATCTAGACAGTGTTCCATTCCTTCTGCACCCTAACTGATCTCAAATCACTCTTGAAAAACGGATCCCTGCTTAGACAGTTGTTTTGTCAGTGAATCTCTGTGGGAAGAACCCAAGTACAATCTTTTATTTTAAATTATGGTACTAACATAGTCCAGTGGGCCCTCCATATCTGTGGCTTCCACATAGGAAGATTCAACCAACTGCAGATAGAACATATTTGAAAAAGATTCCAGAACATTCCAAAAAGCAACACTTGAATTTGTTGCTCTTGAGCAAGTATTTGCATAGCATTCACATTGCATTAGGTATTATAAGTAATCTAGAGGTGATTTAAAGTGTACAGGAGAAGGTACATAGGTTAAATGCAAATACTATGCCATTTTACTATATAAGGGACTTGAGAATTTGTGGATTTTGGTATCTGTTGCAGGTGGGTTGGCCTGGAACCAGTCTCCCCATGGACACTGAGGGACCACTGTCTACTGGCTTTAGACTGTTAGCTGCTTTCACATTTGCTTATTTTAAAAACTAGAAAGATGATTGGTGTGGCTTGTCTCCTCAGGAGTCACTGAGCTGTAGCTCCTAAGGGAATCAACTTTAAGAGGATAGTTGGTTCTAACACCAAGAAGAAACATTTGTTAAATGGATGAACAAATGAACAAATGTCTTTATCCCATAAGCAAAGAAAAGACTTGGGGAGAGGCTGACTCATGAAAACAGTGACTATGTCTGTCCTATTCACCATACATTCCTTCTGCCCAACACAGCGCCCAGTACATAGGATGCTCAAGAAGTGTTGAATGAATGAACAAATAACTAATGGACAAATAACTAATAACCCAGAGATTTATCTCTAAAACTGCCTCACACCTTGAAATGCATTTGGCAGCCCAAGACAAAGGCTTCTAACTTCACAGCAAAGACCCCATATCCCACACCATACACAGTTACTTCTCGCTCTTCTCTTGTGGGCCTTCGTTTTCCTCCAAAGCCTGGCTCCTACTCCAAATGTCTCTATTACCTTCCTAATATACATCCTAAATAGTGACAGAAGTGTGCTATTCCCCTTCTAGCCCACCCGGGTAATCCCCTCATATTTTAGAGAATATTCTAAGAATAGAGCAAGTTCTCCGACTTGACAACTCTGATACTCAGTAATAGCTGATGAATGAATGGATTCATGCAAATTATTCACAGCAAAGGACTTAGAATCCTTTCAAGCCCAATCCTGGGGCGTACTCATTGCCATTGTTTACATGGTTAAGAAAAGAGCCCCTGGCGGCATGTCAATAGATTCGGACTTCAGCCTCAGCGCTTCCCTAGGGCACATCAGTCAGTGTCCCTCACCGAGTTCACCCTCGCCAACTGTAAAATGAGCAGGTTGAATTAGATCACTAGTTTCCAAACGATGAATTGCAAAATCTGAAAGACCACCCTATGGGATTTGAAGAAGGAAAACAACATGCTTCTGATCTCTCACTTTAACTCTAGCATCTGATTGCTTTCATCTCTTTTACATACTTAGCCGCCAAGCAAAATTTCCTTTGATTAAAGAATTCTTTGCCTTTATGGGAGTTTAAAATCCACTGGATGATCTAAGGTCTATCCAACCTTGAAGTTTTAATGATCCCAGGATTCCACTTTATGTAAGAAGACCCACATACTTGCTTTCAAGGTAGACAGAAGGGATGTGATCCAGCCAGGGCCACAGCGTTTCTCTACAGCACCATCACTATGACGACCAACCATCAGTTAGGATGCTTTATGGGTGCACTGGGCCCCAGCCATAACCCCTAGAACACTGGAACCAGCAGCAGCCATAAATAAAACACAGAATTAATGAGTGATATATCTGTTCCCATGGCTGCTAGAGTGTCAATAAGTTGAGAGAGTTTTGCAAAAGCCGAGGTGAGATCACCAAGCTTCTGGTACCAAAAAGGTATACTTCATAGAATGTTTAGCTGGACAACACCCTAAAGAGCATGAAAATGATCTGGTGTCATGGAAATAACCCTCAAGCTAGAGTCAGAGGCCAGAATTTAAACCCCAGCTCTGCCATTTGCTGACTAACAACTTGGGGCAAGCTACTTAATTCCCAATCTCTAAAATGGGGTAATATAACCCACCTTGCAGGACATTAGGAGAATTAATTGAAATGAATTGTATGAAAGCATTTAGCTCAGTGCTAACAATTTAAGGGCCCAAGGGGAGGAAGTGACTTGCCCAAGGTCACTTCCTCAAGGTCACACAACCATGCCATTATTGTCATGTTGCCTACAACTCAGCATTGCCATGGTCTGCAAGGCTTCTGGTACCCAGGAAGCCAGCAGGGCCCCCTGAGCCTTCTGTCTCAGTTCCCAGCACTTCAGGGGTGCAGTCCTGGAGGGGGCACTGAGATACCACCCCAGAGCCTCACTCTCAGGAATTCAATATAGAAGGCACATTAAGACCTGTTTACATGGAAGTGCTGTTTGTAGTTATTGTTCCTATGGGATATTCCCCCACTGCTTCCTCGAATCCTGTTTTAAAATGCTCAGCTAATAGAGTTTTCTTGGCTCCCCTGGGGAGATATTCACAGATGCTAATAGAGACATAATTCAAAAATTGCTTGATATACATGCCCTCAATTTTCCCCAAGAACCACCTAAGTAAAGATCCCCAAACATGTAATGCACTCATTGGCCAGATGCGATTAAACATGCATGGTATTAAATGTATGGGCTGCTGTTCAGCCAGGTCTGCATTAAGCTGCAGCAGTGATGGCTTTATCCTAAGATCCCACAGAAGCCAAGTGCAACAGAAAAGAAGCGGGCTGCTAGATGGGAGCCTTGGAGGACCCCTGCTCTCGAGTCTCCAGTCCTTTTCAGACAAGACATGGAGGCTTCAAAAAAAAACCCCTCCAGGTCTGGAGAAGCAAAGAGTCAATGCTGAACAGCTCCAGGAATAATCACTTCCATCTCTCGATGTGTAAAGAGAGAGAAGGAGAAGGAGAAGGAAGGCAGAAAGCAGCTGGGTGCAACATTACAACATGGCAACATTCTGTTGCCACATTGTGTAAGCAATATTACCTCCACAGAAAGAAATATTACCTCCACAATATTACCTCCAAAGAAAGACCCAGCGCCACATCCCAGCACAGGCGCTTACTCTCTGTGGGACCCTGGGAGAGTCACTTAAGCTTTCTGAGACTTCACGTGAACAATGGTGAATTGGGGATACTAATATTACTTCCCACGATTGATGGGAAGATAAAAGGAGATTAACAAATGGGAAAGTACTTAGCATATCCTTACCTATAGTAGGAATTCATTAACTTACAGAGTAGGAGTTCATTAAACTTCTTTTATGTAAGTCTTCTCTTCCCTAAAATCTGAATATGGAGAGTGTGGACATGCTTACGTGTTAAAAAAGAAGAAAGAAATGTTGAGCAAATCCTAAATATACTAAAATTAGAGTAAAAGAAGTAAACTAGGACCGATTAAAAGAAATTTGACTTACCAAAGCCAATAAACTTAATGAAACTTGGTATCTCAAGAGGAAATTAATATAAATTGAAAATAGCATAGGCTCAAGGTGACTTTAGAGAAGTTTCTGGAGACTAGATCCATAATTGATTAATAACTAAAAATATAGAGAGAACTGCCCAAGGCTAGAAAAGTAGAAATCCAGTGCCCCATCCCCCCACCCCCTCTTTCCACTGCAGAAGGAATTAAAACCCAGAGAATGGAAATGCCCAGCCCAGCAGAGAACACTGAATCAGGGGTTGAGGGATGTGGTTCAGTGTTCTTTGCCCTGAAGAACCTCCCAGGGGTCAGGCCAGCCCTCCTACATGTTGTCCCTTAAAGATGGCGCCAGACTGAGTCCCAGAGCTCAGTTCACCACACCACCTCCTCACACAGGCATAGGCAGGAGGGGGAAGGAAAGAAGCCACACCTCCTGCACACCTACTATGTGCTGTGTCCTGGGTATCCACCTCATCCTTGGGAAGACCCTGAGAAGCGAGAGTCTTTAACACACACAAGGAAACGCCATTGGGCAGGTGACCTAACTGCAGGAGCAACATGTCTAGTGTGTGACAGGTATGGAATCAAGCCACACTCCCTGGGGGCAGCATCCAACTCTTTTCACTTCTCCAACTTTACAGATGCAAACATCTGACCACAGGAGGCTCTCAGACCTGATTTGAATTGACCTGAGCTTCAAATCAAACTGTAAATACTGAGATTTTACAATTACATAAAGCATTTGAAAGACCCATAACTTTTCCTGTCATCACATAACGAGAGCTGCCCTCATGGCTGCAGCAGGCATGTTGTGGCTTTCGCTTGGAGGAGGGATTAGCAAGCAGAAAGGGGGCTTAGAGAGGGCAGATGGCTGGGAGGAGAGAGGCAGCAAGAGGCAGGCTGGAGACAGTTCCATCCTAATGGGTTTCACCCTCACCCCTGCAGCTCTTGGATGGTGCCTTTGCAGGAACCGTGGCTGGAAGCACCCCAGTCCACTCCTGAGGAGAACCTCAAGCTCTTGGGGCAAATCTAGCACAAATGAGAATCCCAGCCTGGCCCTTCCAGGATGACAGATGCTTTTACTCCCAGATGGGGGAAAAGGCTGAAGTGCTCTCAGCCAGAGACCTCAATTTATCTTCAGGACAATTTTAATTGGAAACCCTACCTCGTTGCTGCCCACTTTTTCAGAAATAATTAGAATGCTAATCTATAAGAAATATGTCTATTAAAAATAAATTAATAATATATAATACATTTTGGATTATAATTTTGAATCCTTTTTTCAAAATTTAAGATGGCCATCCCATCTTAAAGTAAAAATTCATATATTTTTAATAAGCCTGAGACATGTTTCCCAATGAACCACAGATGGTTCATTTTTATTATCCTATAAAGAGACATTATGGGTAAATGTTTTTTGAAGAAGGTCAAACAGGGGGCTTCCCTGGTGGCGCAGTGGTTGAGAGTCCGCCTGCCGATGCAGGGGACACGGGTTCGTGCCCCGGTCCGGGAAGATCCCACGTGCTGCGGAGCAGCTAGGCCCATGAGCCATGGCCACTGAGCCTGTGCTTCCGGAGCCTGTGCTCCCGTAAAAAAAGAAGGGCGAACAGAACCTGAGAGGTGCTCTCTTTTGGAGGTCTCCAAGCACCTTCTAAGCATCAGGACTCCCTCCTGTCATCACAGAGGCTGAGATGGGGAGATGTCCTCCATCACCCACTAAGACACATGATCCCCAGAACTTCATCCCTGATCAGATAGAAGCAATGTGGCAATATCAAAAATAAACTTATGGTTACCGGGGGGTAAGGGGGGCAGGGATAAATTGGAAGATTGGGATTGACACATATTCAGTACCATATATAAAATAGATAACTAATAAGGACCTACTGTATAGCACAGGGAACAGTGCTCAGTACTCTGTAGTGGCCTATATGGGAAAAGAATCTAAAAAAGAGTGGATATATGTATTTGTACAACTGATTCACTGTGTTGTACAGGAGAAAGTACTACAACATTGTAAATCAAGTATACGCCAATAAAACTTTAAAAACAAACAGACAAACATAGTTCAGATTCCAGCTCTGTCACTTGATGACTAATAACCAAGCCCTAATGACCTAGAAAATGAGTATTTATAAAGTAATCCTCATGAGGTTATTTAAGGAGTGTATAATGCAGGGTACGAAATGCACTGAACATAGTAACTTGCAGGGAGAGGCTCTCTTTAATGTTCTTTCCTCTCTTCTCAACATCTAGAATCATGAGGAACATATGAAGTTGTTGCATATATGTGCCTATGCCCATAACCTGGCATTGTAACTATAAAGAGAATAGGTATGTTCTGTCCATTTGACAAACATGCATAAACCCTTCCACAAAAAGCTGTTGAATTTAGAGAACAGATAGTTCTGAACTAACCTAAGAAGACGAAAGATGTAGAGCACGGGGTGGTGACCAGCTGTTCCCCCAGCGCTGATCATTAGGGTATTGACTTACAAACCAAAGGTAAGTCAGCATTAATCCAGCCCAGCCTCTGTAACAGCCCCTTGCTGGGGCCAAGGGGACAGAGAGAAACGTGACAGCTCTTTCCCAGCCTTCCGCACTGCACAGCACAGTTCCACCATCCCTCCAATAGTTCCAGCCTGGAAAATCTTCCTTGTCAGCCCCCAGCCTTTTCCCTCACACTCCTGTCCACTACATCAGCAAGTCTGGTGGATTCTCTCTGCCAGAGAGAATCAAAATCTCCTTCTCACGGGTCCCCACTCCCCAAGGATAACCGCTATCCTGACTTGTAATAGCCTAGATTAGTTTTACTTGGTTTTGCACTCTATTCATCCATATTGTTAGATGCTGCTATAGTTATTTTATTCCTGTCACTGTGTAGCAGCATTTCATTGCTTGACCATGCTAACAGTTTGTTGTTTATTTTACCGTGGATGGATACTTGGGTGAGTTCCTGGTTTGGGGCAGTTTTTAAACACAATTTTTAAAGGTTACACTCCATTTACAGCTATTACAAAATATTGACTATATTCCCCATGTTGTACAATACATCCTTGTAGCCTATCTTATACCCAGTAGTGTATACCTCCCACTCCTTCACCCCTATATTGCCCCCTCCCGCCTCCTCACTGGTAACCACTAGTTTGTTCTTTATATCTGTGAGTCTACTTCTTTTTTGTTGTATTCACTAGTTCGTTGTCTTTTTAGTTTCCACGTATATGTGATATCATAAAGCATTTGTCTTTTTCTGTCTGACTTATTTCACTTAGTATAATGCCCTCCGAGTCCATCCATGTTGATGCAAATGGCAAAATTTCATTCTGTTTCATGGCTGAGTAGTATTCCATTGTGTGTGTATGTGTGTGTGTATACATATATATATATATCAACCACATCTTCTTGGTCCATTCACCTGTGCTGGACACTTAGGTTGCTTTCATATTTTGGCAAATGTAAATAATGCTGCTATGAACATTGGGGTACACGTATCTTTTCAAATTAGTATTTTTTTTTCAGATATATACCCAGGAGTGGAATTGTTGAGTCATGGCAGTTCTACTTTTAGCTTTTTAAGACACCTTCATACTGTTTTCCACAGTGGCTGCACCAATTTCCATTCCCACCAGCAGTGTAGGAGGGATCCCTTTTCTCCACATCCTTGCCAACATTTATTATTTGTGTTCTTTTTGATGACAGCCACGCTGACAGGTGCGAGGTGATATCTCATTGTGGTTTTGGTTTGCATTTCCCTGATGATTAGCAGTGTTGAGCATTTTTTCATGTGCCTGTTGGCCATCTGCATTTCCTCTTTGGAAAATGTCTATTCAGTTCTTCTGCCCATTTTTTAATCGAGTTGTTCATTTTTTTGTTGTTGAGTTGTATGAGCTCTTTATATATGTTGGATATTAATCTCTTATCAGTCATATCATTTGCACATATTTTGTCCCATTCAGTAAGTTATATTTTCATTTCATCAGTGGTTTCCTTTGCTGTGCAAAAACTTTTAAGCTTAATTAGGTCAGTTTGGGGCAATTATAAACTTGATACCTCTGCTTCCCATTGCTTTAAAGATAAAATCCTGAAGTTGGCTGATTTGACCAATTGCTATCTTATCTGATATGTCCTCCTTCCATCATTCCATCATTCTGCTCCACCACTTGGCCTCCACTGAGTTCCTCAAAAGGCCAAGCTTGTTCTCATCTCATGATCCTTGCACATGCTATTCCCTCTCCCTGAAACTCTTTACCGCTCTTTCTCATCTTTATTTTCAGCTTATATGTCTGCAGACTCTCCTTCCCCCAAACTTAAACTAGGTTCCGTCTGGTTTTTCTGACTCATGCTGCCACCACTCTTTTCCTTCACGGCACTTACGACAACTCATAATTGCATAATTATGCAGTTCACTTGAGTGATTATTTGTTTAACATCTCAGTCCTGACGAACAGAGCACTTGTCTGACTTATTTGTGACCATGTTGCTAGTGCCCAGAACAGTACTTGGCACAGAACGGGAGCGCAATACATATTTGGTAAATGAGTGACTGAACTTGCCATATCGTCAAGGAGCCCATGATCAAGAGAGACAGAAAAGCCTTTCTGTATTTACCATGCCATGTGATGGTTGCTGCAGGAGAGGGAACTTAACTGATGCTGTCTGGGGAAGACAGAAAAACTTCCATTTCAGAGGAAGTAGCCCTTGAGGTGACATTTTATAGAGGGCTGCACAACGCCAGCAAGCACCATTCACACTGTAGTCTAAATAGTGTCCTGTGGAGGTGTGCAGTGCAATGGGATAGATTTGAAGGAGACCCAGGAAATACGCCGGCAGAGAGAGAAGGAAATCAGGCACCAGATGGGAGCAGGAGTACATGCAAAGGTATGAAAATGTCACCCAGGAAGTTGTGTTGGGGGAACAGCAAGTACCTCTAGAGAGTGAGTAGATGTGTAGCGGGGTGACAGGGAGTAGGAGAGAAGCAACAGATGAAACCTGAAAGCTAAGCAGGGAGCAGATCATAAAGGACCTTGACCACCTCATTAAAGAGCATGGCCTTTGTCCTGCGGGCAGTGGGGAGCCATTAAAGGCTTTAAAGTTGGGGACATATTCAGATGTATTTCCTTTGACCACTTTGTCTTCTCCTTCCCCACAGCCTTTACACAAGAGATTCCTGAAAAGCTCCACCCCATCTTCCCCCCACCACTTAGAATCACACACACACACACACACACACACACCCCTTCTTTCCTATCTAGTGAGCTCCCATGGCTTTAGATTCCATGCCCGCCATCACTCCCTCAGGGAAATCTTCCCTGACTGCCCACACTACACCAGAGCCCCCTGCCACTCCCTCCCATAGCATCAAATAGCTCCACCTTACAGAACTTCTCAGTTATAATTTTGTATTTGTGTCTGTGATTCTGAGGTTAAGTCTCCCATGCTCCAAACCATAACCTCACTGGGAACAAGAACCACATCTGCCTTTGCTCACCATTGTAATCACATTGCCTGTCAAAGTGCCTGGCGTGTACTAGATACTCCATCATTAGGTGCTCTATGAATGACTGTTTAACAAAGATCCTTCTGCCTAGTCATGCAGAGAACCCATTGGTATGGTTGAGCCTACAGGCTGAAGGCTGGACCTTTGCAGTAGCCCTTAGGGAAGATACTGAGTATGTGAAATTGAGTCCCAGGGATGTTCATGCCCAATGCCCCAGCTAGGAAATGTCAAAGTAGGCATTTTTAACCCATGTCTATCTAACTGCAGAACCAAACTCCATTGACTATATTTTCTAATTTTCTGTATTCTTGATGCTGTGGCATTTGGGGCCTTCATCCTGGAAAGACTGCCCCCCTACAGAGCTAGTTAATTCCTAGGGATAACAGATGACTACTCTGCACGTGTACCTTTGTATGCAAGCCAGCCAATGCAGAGCCCAGACCGCAGCGGTCTCCTTTATCTAACTCTCACACACCAAGCCGATATTCTCTCTGCCCTAAATCACCCCAGGGCCAGGTACCAGACAACTAGGGACCACCCCTGTAGCCCAGAGGCTGCCACATTGTTCAAACTTTCCAATCCTAAGCTTTCTCAGCACACCTATCCTGCCTTGCCGATTCCTTCCCACAAAACCCCCAGCAAAGGCTCTGCGCCGTGCTGTCCCCTCTAATCCAGCTCTGCCTCCTGACTGACCCTGGTGCTTCCCTGTGTGGCCCTGCATTGGCATACTGTGCCTCCCATTTCTAGGGATCTGTGAGTATAAACTTCTTCTTCATGACAGTCATTTTCACGTCTGTGTGTCTTAAGGTACCTGATTAAAACAAATCCTGGGTATGAATGTTACCACAAAAGCCCTTTAATGCATTGAATGCAGGTGTCCCGGCGTCCTAACTCCTTGAGGATGCAACTGTGCAGTGAACACTCTAGTCTTCATTGCTCTCAACATGGCTTCTCAGAAGGCACTCATGAATGTTTGAAGAAAATAAGCAGGAAGCTCTCAGGAGCCCTCTCTCCATAGCATCTGCTTTAGCCCCACACCGGGCCCAGGCGTGGAGCTTCTCCAGTGGCCTCGGGACCAACCAGTTTTACAAATTATCAACATCTCCCCATTAGCTGCTGCAATATTAAATTGTGTGACTGGAAATGAATGAATAATCCCACGGGCAAGTGAGGGAGACCAAGCAGCAGGGATTTAATAACAAGTCCTGCCCTCTCTCCAAGCTGAAGGTCTCCCTAATTAAATATTAAAAATCTATCCGCACAGCTACAGCAAAAAATTGCTTTTTCAGCAGCGTAGCTTTCAGAAACTTCCTCAGAAGACCAAAAAGCTGTGGGAATATCCTCTTGGGGACCCAGATGTGGAAGCAAGGGAGCCGCCACATGACAAGCACTCCTGGGCACCAGGCACAGGTCGTGCACATACCTTGTCACATTTAGTCCCCGTGAGGACCATGAGACCTGGGTTAGATCACATCCAAGTGACAAAGTTGGGATTTCAACCCAGTTTGATGTGGTTATAAAGCTCACGCAATATAACACAGCAGTTAAGAACATGGGTTTTGGCATCAAGCACACCTGGATTTGAGTCTCAGGTCTGTCATTTACTAACTGTGTGGCCTTGAGCAGATTACCTTACATCTCTGAGTCTCAGGTTCTTTGTCTTTAAAAGGGTAGCTCACAGGGTTTGGGAAGGGTTACGTGAGATAATATACATGAAGCCCTAGATGCTGGGCTGGTACCTAGGAAATGCTTCTGAAATGTCAGCTACTATTCTGACCAATGGAAGACCCTCCTCCCTCATTCCCACCCCCTGATATCTGAAAAATGCCTCCTCTAGACTAGAGGGCACCCTGTCCAAACCGCTGCTTCTAGCCGGGCTGTGTCTCTTTTCTTCATAGGTCAGGGAAGAGTTATCAAAAACTGTTTATCACCTGCTGTTTATCACCTGCTCCATGCCAGTTGCATCTTTGTTCATCAACTTATTGAAATCTCACAAGAGCCCTAAAATGTAGAGATGGTTTCTACTGTTTCCCAGTGTTAAAACTGAGATTGATGCATCTAACATGTTGCCAAGGCTACACAAAGATTCCCCAAGCCAGAGGTGCTCCATCCTCATCTGCCCACCCCCAATACCAGGGCTTCCGAGGTGTTCCACATTTGTTCTTTAAGTCGACTTAAAAATAACCTTCATGGATTTCTCCTTTTTAGAAATTTGTACTTAGTCATTGCAGAAAGTTTAACAAGTACACATATAACCGCCATCCAAACCCCAACCTTCACAGGTAGCCACTGCTAAAATTTTTATATATGATATGCTAGAGATAGGTAGATGACAGATAGATAGACAGAAATTTCCTATTTTATAAAGTCTTTTTTCCACTTCTAGGAATATTTCTGAGAAATGATATGAAATATGTACAGGGTTACCCACATCCTTAATCCTGGTCCCATTGCTTCCTAGCTTCCTAGACTTTGCTTCAATAATTATTACATCTCTTTTGCATATTTAATCTCTCCATTTTAATTACAACTACTAGGACCTGTTTCCCCCTTCAGGGTCATGGGCCAACTAAAATAAGAATAAAGAAGGAAGTTACTGATTAGCTAGAAAACAATCTTAACAGTCCTAGGAGATTTTCTTCAGCTTGAGTTTTCTTGACGCCATGGAGTCAGGTCTCCAGCCAAGCCTGACTCAGCCTATGGCATTCTAAATAGGCATAACCATGCCCAGGCATTCCAGCTGAAACTTCAAATATCTCAAATTGTAGGTATTATTAGTAACTGATAGGGAGAAAAAGACTTTCCTCCCTTTCCCTCACTTGCAGAGAGCTGGGACCAAGTCTAAGGTCTCAGTCCTGTTTGCTTAACAGAGGCTCTCTATTGCAAGGAGCCAGCAAGGACAGGAAGGATGCAAAGCCATCAGGCAGAGACCTGCACTGCAAAGCCATTCTCCATGCAGTCCCAGCAAGTGGGAAGGGGCCAAGGATGCATCAGTTCTCTTATGATTAACATCAGCCCTCATTGGGTGATTAATATTATAACTCATAGCTCTCCACTGGCTTCTCAAAAAGATAAAACCCTCTGTACTGTACTTGCTTTGCTGTTTGCCACTCCTAAAACTGTTCACATGGGCCCCAAGCCTGGCACAATATGGTCCATGCCCACCTCACACTCCTCTGTCCCTTATTCACCACGTCCCAGCCTCCAGATGTACTGGGGGGCTTTCTGTCATCTCCTAGATGCAGATGTCACCTCCCAGAGCAGGCCTCTTTTCTTCTCACCGCAGAGTCCTTGGAGAGGCTGTTCCTTCCCTCTGTCCTCACTCTCCACCTGGCCATCCCCTTCCCGGCCTTCTGGACTGCTACAGAGAAGCTCTGCAGTTACGGCTAGGTCTTTCTGTTTAAGTTCCTATGACATCCCCTGCCTTTCCTTTGTTTTTCCTTCACTTTGCTCAGTTGTAATTCAGAGATCATTCGCTTAATCTCTACCTTCACCCCAGGACACACATCACCCTTGTTCCCATTGGATTGGCCAATACCAGTCACATGATCATACCTAACTTCAAAGGAACAGGAAGTTCATCCAAAGGAGCAGGAAGTGCCTGGAAGGAGAACCAAAAGTAGTTTGTGATGAGCACCAGTGACCATCACAATATAATGTTTTGTTTGAAAAAACTTTGATTCCACAAAAACATCACAACAAACACAACTAGACCCATTGCACTACAAAACACCGATTGCACTGGGCCAGACTTAACTAGGACCAGCTTCCCAATGAAATAAATAGCATCTACTTACATTATCCCACTCAAAATGTAATGTTTTTAACCAAAACATTAAAATTATAATAGCAATCCATACATATAGCTTAAAAAAATATTTCAAATGGTAACAAAGCTGTAAAGTGAAAAGGAAAGTGTGCCTTCTCCTGCAGTGTCCCCACCCCGTAATCCCGTAGAATTGACCACTATAGACAGAATTTATCAGGCCTCGAGATGAAGGCGGGGGACCTGGGAAGGCTTCACAGAGAAGGCACGTGCAGAAGCTGTTTGGGTTTCTTATATTTGAGACTTAATTTTCAAAGGCTTCTATGATCCAACTTAAGCTTTACTGTAAGCCACTTTGAGACTTATGTCTAATGATGAGAAATACTGTTTCTCTCAGAAGGGCTGGGAATTCCAAGCCACAGCTCCAATCTGGGAAGTTTCATCAAAGCATCACTCCAAGCTTAACAGTTGCCACCCACCACTCAGATTAAATACCTTCAGAGCCCTGTGACCCACTAATGCATTCACAAACTAACTCAGCTAATTAACCCTGGCTCCTTCATCCTCTTAATCTACAAAAGCCTTCCAGTTGGCCAACCCTGGCTAATGGAGTGTTATGTGGGCTCTTTGTAGGTTGCACCCCTCTCATAGCCAAGCAAAGACACCTATTAGAAAGCTGAGGCCCCTGCACTAAAGTGAGGAGGGGACTTCACTGAGTGCCTTCTACAAGTCAGGTGCTTTCTGTGCAGGGGTTCCTCTGATTCCAACAGCCTGGGAGATGGGTGGTACTGTGCCCATTTCACTGTGAGTCTCAGAATACAGAACTTGCTCAGGCTCGTCCACTATGAAGCGGCAGGGCTGGGATTCAGACCTGACTATTTTGGCTGCAAAGCTTACCATTATTCCCCACTTACTGATGCCTAATTGGGTTGCCGCCTTCCCCGACCACCCTGTATAAAATAGTGCCTCCCGTGACCCATTTCTCTAGTCCTGTAACCCTGCTTTATCGTCATTCACAGGACACATCACCGCCTCTCTTCACTTCTTTATCCCCAGTGCCTGGAAGAGTGACTGGCATCTAGTAGGCACTCAGTAATTATTTGTTGAAGGAGTAAATAGTGCTGTGAAAAAAATACTGGATTGCCAGAAGGACTGATCTGAGTTCAATCCTGCTCTGCCAGGAATCCAGTGTGTGACCTTGGACAAGTCCGGTTCCCTCTCTGGGCCCCGGGAGCCATATCTGTGAAGTTAGAGGGCAGGATCAGTGTACCTCTCCGTAACTCATATGCTCTGGGACTTCTACAACTTGTCACCCATAGTGAAGGCTACCCTCATACTCAGAAACAGGAAACAAAATTAGAAATGCTAAATGGATGGCAGAGTTTGAGGCAGGGGAAGTTATGGGGAGAAAAAGGCTGAAGCCACTTGGTGTCTTCCCTCCTGCCACAGACTGGGCTCTGTAAATCCTCAAGTGCAGAAAGTGTGAGAAGCTTGGGTAGAGGAATGTAGCCCCTGATTTGCTGAGACAGAGGAACAAACACAAAGACACAGGAGTGGGCCCAGGGGAGACCCATAGGGTGGTCCTTTATGCCAGTAAGTATCTGACTGTCAATCAGATGATGAGATTAGTCTTCGCACTTCTATTCACCATCTTGATAACCTCAGGGATGTCTCATAAGATCTCTGGTTCCATTTCTCTTAATAAAAGGGAATAATAATATTTTCTCTGAACCTCAGTTTTCTCCTCTGTAAAATGAAAATAATATAACACGTATCTCACAGGAGCTAAGCGATGTGAAGAGTGCTCTGTAAAATAGAAGGCTGAAATGTACTGAAACAGAACCTGTATGTCAACCCCATTCTTGATGCATGTGATGTTAGCAGCACAGAAGCATCATCTAAGGACACAGCCTGAATCTGCACAAAGGTCCTCTCTAATCACAGGGCACCCTTTTTTTCTCCATGTTGCCTGGAACCCCAAAAATGAAATTCGGTCACGTTTCTAGAATATCACAAAACACACAAAAGTCACTTGGAAAAACATGGTATGGGGTAGGAGAGAGGGGCTGTTAAACAGGACCACAGACTCAGGCAGTTAATGTAAATGAATGATGATAGATAACAACCCTCCCTTGGTCTTAGCGTTGGAGAGGTAATAGGGAGTAGTAGGGTCTGCGGTTTACTAGAGTACACTTGCTCGGTCTAGAGCGAGCAGCTTCTCCTCCGCTCCAGCCAGTTGTGCTATGTGATAATGCAGGCCTGCAGAGCTGTAACTTCAGATTTCTAGAGAGAAGCCAAAATCCATATTTTATGTGAAATAAATGTTGGCAAAATTCACATTTAAAAGGAGTGAGATAACAACTGTACCCTGGGGACTGCCAGATTGTGATTTCTGAACTAAACTGTCAAATGATGGAATTAGCCACTAAATTAGCCAGCTGCTTTCCAGATAGTCTCTTGGCTGCTGTCTTGGGACTCTTAATGTAATTCCCATTCAGCTCCTAATAGCTCTACACACTTTTAGCAAATAATGAGCCCTTACTATTCACCTACTATATGCAAAGCAGATACTAGACATCATATAGTAGGATACTAAAAACAAAACAAAAATAAGGACAAGACATAGTCTCCCTACCCCCACTCCACCTCACCTCACTCCTGTAAATGTAAACTGCAACACCCAAAGGTAGATTCTGATAGCTACTGGGTGATTGTTCAGAGATAAGAAGTGCTTCAGGAGTTTGGACAGACCGAGAGCTTTCCATGTGGTGGGTTTTGGGAGCTGCCCGGAGGAGATGGCTCTTAGGTTTCAAGGGTGCCTGGGATTGCGATCAGCTGATCACATGCTTTGGCAGAGATGGGGGTCCACATACCAGTAGAATCTGCAGCTATTGCAAAAGATCCATGCCGTGTAGTTGTGGGGAATTGTTCTGGAAAGCTAAACTGGGCCCCCAGGAGAGACTCTTCAACGCCAGCTGGGGAATCTGGGCTTTATCCTGAAGATTCAGCAGAGAGGTGGTGGGTTGTACTGGGGTGAATTTGATGGAGAGGGACCCCCTTATCCTGCTTTCTCGAGGATGAGAAGTCTGGGGGTAGGCTCCAGGGGCCCCTCCAGTTTCGACTCTTCACCTCTTGTGTTTTATTTCAGTCCACACAGAATAAACAAGCAGGACGGAGCTTCCCCAGACAGTCTCATGCAGGCTGTGCTTAAGTGGGGCTGTGCAGGGGGTAGGGGTGGGGCTGTGGGGTGGAGGAGGCCTTCGTGGTAATGACCTGGATCCTGAAACAATTCAGAGAGGCAGCAGGGCTTTTTTAACAGGCAGTCTTTCCTTTTTTTTAACGATGGTTTCATTTTACATTTTTATTGGCCCTGCACTGATTGTTCTCGGGCTCTCTGATGGGATATGAGATGTACTGACATTTATAGAAATCAAAACATTAATAAATCACGAAGTTCATAACGTCTGATTTGCTTCTAAATGAGACAGAACTATTATCACCATAAAGTTGCACATAAAATAGGCCCAATTGTGATGTACTGTGTAGTCTAATCAAAGGCATTTGAGTGAATAACCTTTCCACCAAAGAAGGAAACAATCAAAGCTGAATAACGTCATTAATAATTCAAGGTGTGTCTGCCAAGTCTTCATTTATTAAGTGCACGGTTAACAGGCTTCCGAGCTGAGTCCTGGAGATGACACCTTGCCACCTTCTCCCTGCCTCTGGGCAGGCAGGCAGACATTCTCAGACAACCTGGCTGCAGTCCTTGCATCTGGCAGCTCCTGTTCCAGTTGAGGGTAACATCCAATTCCCTTCTCCAGCTACGAAATGGACGATAGCGAGGCACACTGTGTCTGTATGATTAAGGGCAGAGGGCATAGAGCCATGTAATAACTCTAAGGGAGAAGAGGCAGGAAATTTCCTCAGTGACCGGCAGTTATTATGTCTATTTGCTAACCGCGCAGGCCCTGCATTTCTGGTGTCCACCACCCACAGAAGCTCTGCCCTGTTTCCTGGCTGTCTGCAGACCGAGATGCTTAACAGCTCTTTCATCCAGAGTCTTGTGTTTGCTTAGGTCCATTGCAGTTAATATAGAATGATAATATTCGCTTTAGCTAGTTAACGTCCAACCTGAACTGGCAACTGGGTGCCTATCTGACAGAGTAAATCACAGAACAAGAAAATTTTCCTATATCGAAGAGAAGCACACGTAATTAACTAGATCCATCAGAAAAGTTGTAATCGTGACCTAGAAAGTGTCTAACAGACAGGATTATTGGATTCTGCTGTTGAGAATGACCCTTAAAATCACAATCTTAATACACTAGAAGGCGGGAATAACATTTTTGTGCACCTGCTGTATGCAGAGAGCACTTTATATATCTTATCTCTTTAGATTCGCAGCTACAAGATGGGTATGATTATAACTCAAATTAGTCTAATGACCACATACCTCCTAGGGACAGTGAGATGATTAGATCAATTCTAAAACTATTAGCGTGCTCTCTGAGCTCACCAAGACAGGCACTTACTATGAGGATGCATTAATACTGAATTCCAGAGAAAGCTCACGTGGCCAGTCTCCATTATTTCCCTGCTTGTGATTATTCTATATGGCATACAGGAGTTTATTTTTCCACTAACAAAGAAAGGGTTTATTTGGTTGGGTTACAGGGGCTAAACCTACTCTGTGAAATTGAGTATTTCACGAATATTGAACGGGTTTTCAGGTCTTTTGTACACGAATTTGGGATAGTTGAGCGTAAGACAGCTCTTCTAAAATAGTAGCTAGAATGTGATGGAGTCAGGTCATACTGGTGAATCATGGGTTTCACTTCCCAAATCCATATTCAGTGACTTCATGTTGATAGTCTGAACTAGGCTATGATGGGAATATTTGCACCAAGGATATTGGAAAATTGTGTCAAGCAGGCTTCTCCCCACTCCCCCAAGAGCCAGTTGTTAAACACTTACCAGCGCATCAAAGCAAGCCCTCTGCTTGGAAACCGTCACTCAGGAAGTTGTCAAGTTATCTGGGTGGCAGTTAACTACTCTTCAAAAAGCAGACTGAAAGACTGACACCTTAGCCTGACCTTGATCCAATGACTTTCCATGAATGAGAAAATTCTATGCCAACTTGGGATAAATCTTATTCACATGGCAATTTTACTTTTCCTTTGAGTAATTCCTTCAGCCTCTCTCTGTACCTTCATTTTTCCATCTTAATACTAAAAGCATCTAGACACTGTTTTTTCCTCTTCCTCATTTGCAGTAAATCATTTTAGCCTCCCAGTCAAGAGAAGTAACAAAATCCCACCCATGTAATCCTCTGATTTCCTGCAGAAATATTCTAGAACCACTCATCCTGTGTAGTATGCCCTCTGTCCCCAAAGCAGGGCAGCCACTGCTCATTAACTGACAGTCCCCATGTGCTGGAACTTCCGAGCAATGTCCAGCTGAGACCAAAGGAGACATGGTGGGAGGTTTCCCCACTACTTCCTGAATACTAGCTGGTGGCAGGATATAACTACTTCCCCCCTAGAGCTGTAGAAACTGCTGGAGCTACCTAAATAAATCATCAAAAGTTTCATCCTGGGACACTTTTTCCAGACAAAGAGGTCCACTTACAACATTATATAGAGATTTTCGCTTGTGTCTGAGACTGCAGTGAACCTGACATTTATTTCTACTCTGCAGCCTGGTCGGGGGCTTAGCTGGACAGAAGTGTTTGCTTTGGAGATGAGGGGACACAAGAGTCCCTAATAGATGTAGCCTTGCTCCTTGTCCTGAAATACTGTTTAGGGCTCCTTCTTCCTGCCAACCCTGGGATGTAGGTGACTTACTTCTTTCCCAGGAGTTTCTTTGTTTTTTCCTTCTTGGTGAAAACTGTGTGAATGTTACACTGCCACACAATCAAAAGAACGGTGACTTACATCACAATCTGTGTAGTGATTTTGTGGACTTTTAATAATTGCATTACATTCCTGACAATTTCTACCACTACCACCACCCCCAAGAAGTGCAAGGTGCATCTGACATGCCCCTTCCACACACCCAGTGTGCTGATCTGAAGGCCACCCTCAAAAACACCCCCATTTGAGGAGAAAGGTCAGAGAACTGAAATACTTTCTCTCTGTCTCTCTCTCTCTCTATATATATATGTACATATATACATACACACACACACATATATACATATATATATTTCAAGTATATTTTTTTTTTTTCTTTTTTTTTTTTTTTTTTTTTTTTTGCGGTACGCGGGCCTCTCACTGTTGTGGCCTCTCCCGTTGCGGACCACAGGCTCCGGACGCGCAGGCTCAGCGGCCATGGCTCATGGGCCCAGCCACTCTGCGGCATGTGGGATCCTCCCAGACCGGGGCACGAACCCGTGGCCCCTGCATCGGCAGGCGGACTCTCAACCACTGCGCCACCAGGGAAGCCCTATATATATTTTTTTGAGACATTTCATCTGGAAAACCTCCCATCTGATGGAAGTAGCAATACTCAAATATTATTTTTGGTAGGACTCTGTTTTTTTCAGAACATTTTCAGGACTAAGGTGTAAATGAATGAGAAACATATAAATTCAATTTTGTTTAAAAGGGTCAGGAGGGTTTCAAGATTAAGAGAACCAATGCTTGGAGCAAAACATGATTTGAGTTTTATTGAACCAAGAAGACTGAAAAAAATGTCTGGAACACTCAGAAAAATCTTTATCAAGGCTCAGCACTCCTGGGACTCATCGTTAAGTTTATAAAATTCAGAGCTGATGAGTTGTGTGTGTGTGTATCTGCTTGAGCTTATGACTCACCTCTAAGCCTTGGCTGTAAGAATCTCAGCTTCCAGGATTATACTTAAGGGTCCAAATGGAGCTTATTTCCCCCTCTGCTCCACACAGACACCAACAAGGATCTTCACCCCTGATTACCTTGGGGTAATTTGTCAATCAAAAGATGGTGTTAAAGTTGCCCGGAATAAACCAACAAACTATGTATAGGGGAGAGTAAAAAATTACATTTTCAAATGCCAGCATGCTATCACTAATATAGTCTCCAATGTAACGAACATAGTTTAGGCAACATTAAAAATGAATCTCTGGAAACACGAAAAATATGATAAAAGAGATAGCACAGCATTCAATTTCATGCACACTGTCACATAAATTATTTGCAGCTCGAGTATGTTATGCTCTTTTAAATTTCCCTCTGGGTACAGTTTTAATGGCATCCTACAAGTTTCAATATGTCATATTTTCATTGTCATTTACTTCAAAATACTTTCTGATTTCCATGAGATCTCTTCTTTGATACATGGGACACTTAGGAATTAGAACCATGTTGCTTGATTTCCAAACATTTGGAGATTTCCTTGTTTTCTTTTTACTCTTGATTTCTTGTTTAATTTCCCTTTGGACAGAAAACATTCTGAATAATTTCAGTTCTTTGAGCTTTTTTGAGATTGGCTTTAGGAGCCAGGAGATGATCAATTTCGGTAAGTGTTCTATGTGCACTTGGAAAGGGTGTGTATTCTATGATTGTTGGGTAAAGAGATCTACATGTGTCAGTGAGGCCAAGTTTGTTCATTGTGTTGCTCATATCTTCTATACGCTTATTGATCTTTTGTTTTATCAGTTTCTGAGAGAGGTGTTTTAAAATCTCCAATTCTTTATGAATTTGCTATTTCTCCTTTTGGGTCTGTTAGCCTTTGCTTTATATGTATTTTCAAGTTATTCTTTTTTTTTTAATTTTTTAATTTATTTATTTATTTATTTTTGGCTGTGTTGGGTCTTCGTTTCTGTGCAAGGGCTTTCTATAGCTGCGGCAAGTGGGGGCCACTCTTCATCGCGGTGCGCGGGCCTCTCACTATCGCGGCCTCTCTTGTTGCGGCGCACAGGCTCCAGACGCGCAGGCTCAGTAGTTGTGGCTCACGGGCCTAGTTGCTCCGCGGCATGTGGGATCTTCCCAGACCAGGGCTCGAACCCGTGTCCCCTGCATCGGCAGGCAGATTCTCAACCACTGCGCCACCAGGGAAGCCCTCAAGTTATTCTTATTGCATACTAATTTAGAATTTTGTTATGTCTTCCTAGTGAATGGCCCCTTTCATTATGAAAACTCCCTCTTTCTCTCCAGCAAAGCTTCTTGCCTTAAAGTTTATTTTAGCTGATGTTAAAATAGCCATGACAGGATTTCTTGATTCGTATTTGCATGCTGTATCCTTTTACATTCTTTTAGTTTTGCCTTTGCTGTGTCTTTATGCTTGCAAGCAGCATTTAGTTAAGGTTTGGTTATAACTTGAAGATTGCTCTCTTGTATGGAAGATTTTCTATTTGTTTTTGTACTTCAGCAATTGTACTGTGATGTTCTTAGTGTGGTTTTTCTTTGTGATTATCTCCTTGAGGTTTGTAGTCTTGAATCTGTGGCTTGATTTACTATATCCATTTTTAAAATTCTCATTTATTTATCTCTTCAAATATTGCTTCAGCATCATTCTTTATCTCCTTCGTTTTTGGAACTCCAATTATACCTAAGTTAGAATTTTTCATCATGTCTTATGCTCTTATCTGTACTTCCCATTTTTTTCTCTCTTGTGCATCAGTAAGTATATTTTTCTCTCAACCTATCTACCAAATCATTAATTTTCTCTTCATCTGTGCATAACCTACCGATAAATTGGTCTATTTAGTTGCTGATTTTGTATAATACACTTTTCAGTTCTAGAATTTTAAACTTACTTTCTTGTATATATTCTGGTCCTCTGGTAGAATTCTTCACCTTTTTTATCTATTTTCTTGAGCATCTTTCATTATTATTTTAAAGCCCATGCTTGATTGGTCCAATATCTAAATCCCATAAATCTATTACTACATTGGTATATTCTATCTGTTTCTTTTGGTCCTGTCTCTTAATATGCCTGGCAAGTTTTCAATGAAAAGTGGACATTAGAATAAAAAATCTGTAAACTACCTAGCTGAGCCTTCAACTTCTAGGAGGTAACAGAGTAGGGGCAGATAAACTTAATCCAAACAGGGGCTGAGCTATCTTGAGGCTGGATTTCAATCTTTGTAAGGCCTGATCTATTTCTAACTTGTTCTTGCTCCTAGTATGTAATCCTTTAGGGGTCAAACTGAAAGCCTGGGTGTTTACCAGGAACCCTCCTCCTAGGAAGACCCAGAACTCCAGCACTTAACTCCCAACACTGTGAGCCTGCCCGAAGCTCTGTTTGGCCGTGGCTTTTGCTCAGTTTCTCTTGACCTGTGTCACTTAGGAATTAGCAAAAGCCTTGAGGGAACAAGCAGCTAGAGCTACCAGGCTCATGTCTCTGTGGCCCCTCCAGTCTGGGCCCCTCAAGTCCTGAATGTCTTTGTGGCACTGATCCTTTTTGTCTTCCCAGATTGCTGAGAGTTCTGCTCACATTCTTTGCTTAGCAGACCATTTTAGCTCAGTTTCTCAATCTCATTACCCATGCCACTTTAAACGCACTTGAGTTAAAAAGCAGCATTGATTGTCAGACTCACTTTAATGAGTTTTTCTTCCCTCCAGAATCATGGCTTCTAAAGTTCAGGCTATCTTGGTAGCTCTCCAAACAGACGTGATTTTCTTAATCCTCCTTTTGTAGCTTTTCTCAGTGGGAGGTCAGCTCTGCTACAAGAAAGTTTACAATTCCAGGGCCTTTTCGGCTTCTGTGCCTTTTCATATGCTGTTCCTTTGTCCCTCTTCCTTCAAGACTCAAAGAAATTATCACCTCCCCTTGAAATCTTCCCTGCGGCCCCTTCTGGTCTCCTCCATCCAAGTGGCATTAGTTAAGAGCTTCCTCCTCTTGGCTCCCAGTGTCTTAGCCATATCCACACTGCTTGGAATGATTTGCCAGTGAAGAATTCCAGACCAGCAATTCACAATATTCTACAAACAGGCATATTATATTTGGCCCATGCTGTATGTATAAATGTTAAATTCATTGATTACAGCTAGGAATCAGGACACAAATCATCTTTTAATAGTAGCATCTCTTGAAAAATCTGAAGATCTGGACTCACCAGGCTTAAATTCTACGTGACAACAACTGGCTGCATAACAGCTATTTCCCTTTCATGGGGCAATGGCTCGCCAGTTCTCAGTCCCCACCACTCTCTATGGCTGTACATACATCATCCAATTCATCTAAATTACCTACCAACTAATATTGGCATTTGAGTTTGTAATTCTTGGTCTATGTGTGTGCCCTACCCATCAGTCTAAGAACTCCATATGAACAGACATTATATCTTTTCATCTGTCTCCCAATACCTGTCACATTCCTGGCATGCCAGAGAAGCTCAGTCCATAGTTTTAGACATACCTCTGCAAGAATGCTGCTACCCTAGCATTTTTAGAGCAGTAAAACTATTCTGTAGGATACTATAATGGTGGATACATGGCATTAGACATTTGTCAAAACGTATAGAACTATACCACACAAAGAGTGAACTCAAATGTAAACTATGGGCTTTAATTAAAAATAATATATCAATCCTGGTTTTTCAATTGTAACAAATATACCACACCAATGCAGGATGTTAAAATAGGGGACACTGTGAGGGTGGGGTACATGAGAACTCTCTATTTTCTGTGCAATTTTTCTATAAACTTAAAACCGTTCTAAAAATAACCTCTACTAGTAGGGCTTCCCTGGCGGCGCAGTGGTTGAGAGTCCGCCTGCCGATGCAGGGGATGCGAGTTCGTGCTCCGGTCGGGGAAGATCCCACATGCTGCGGAGCGGCTAGGCCCGTGAGCCATGGCCGCTGAGCCTGCGCGTCCGGAGCCTGTGGTCCGCAACGGGAGAGGCCACAACAGTGAGAGGCCCGCGTACCGCAAAAAAAAAAACAACAAAAAAACCTCTACTAGAAAAACAAATAAATACAAATGCTACCTATCAGAGTGATAAAAGGGGGCAACTAAATCCAGCAAAATAAGTTTCTCCCATGGGATTCAGGTCAGGAGACAAGAGCAGAAATACCAAAGGACACCCACCTATACCACCACTTTTAGGGGCAGCAGGAAAATAAGGCTTTCCTGCCTGGGGCTGTGGGTAAGGAGTGACTAAGACACACTTAAAGTGGTGGCTGGTCTGCCATATGCACTCTTAGTCAGGGATACTGGAAAGACAGGAGGAAGTTCACATAATAGCCTACAGAGGAAACTAGGCTGGCCCCCAAATCGGTCCAAAAAGGCCAGCAGGAGAGCAGCAAATAGAGCCTGTTTCCCACTCTCTGGGACGTGGATCCACCCTACTTCACCGTGCAATGGAGGATTTTCCAGGTCTGATGTTTTTCCTTATGTTTTACATTCTGTGTAATAGGGGATTTTGCCTTCAACCGCCCTGCCCACTCATCCGAATGTGCTAATTCATTTTTTCAGTAGCCCTTTTTCCCCTTCTGCATCTGTGTTACTTATCAAGCTTGAGAAGGAAAGACAGAAGCAAAGACTTGTAGATTGTAAGCTCCATGAGAGCAGGGAACAGGGTTGTTTCATTCACTGAGATACACATAGTAGTTACTTCATTGATAGTTGTTGAGTGAATGAATAAAGAATCCTGCAAGAATGCAGTTTCAAATCACAAAGTGGCAGAGCGTGGCAATGGGGCCTCCGTTGTGGAGGGTTATCTTATAAGCCACTCTTCAATCAAACATGCAGGTATTTCCAAGGCCCATCCACATCCGTTCATCCTCTGCCCCATGCCATCCCACCTCTCTTCGGGCTGCATGGCTGCGGACATGCTCAAGGAGCTCCCTGCTGGGAGCCGTGGGCACCGCAAGGTGACCCGTTGCTCTTACCTGTTCTGACCATGGGAGAAGGTCAGTCCCAGCTCTGCTAACAATAGACTTCTTCGCATATGTCAAGCTGGATGGCGACCTGGACACCCTCAGAGCAGACTTTCCATGGAAACTAAAAGCGTGTTTTGCTTGTTTGATGAGTGGTTTTGGTAAAATGTTTTCTTACTTTTTCCTAGACATCGCCTGGTGGTATTACCAGTATCAGAGAGGTAAAAAAGTGTAAACTAACTTGACTACCTTGCTCACATTACTTTCAGCGGGAGAGCTTCTTAATCAAGTATATATTTTGTAATTAGTCTTCTCACTGACCAACTTTCTGGGCCCCTTAACAACAAACCCCACCTAAACAGAAAGAGTTGGAAACATTCTTTTAGAGACAAGTTACGGGAAAAATTTTGCTCCCCTTAAGAAACTGATATGTTTTTCTCTCACAGACAATAAGATACATGTAAAATCTCAGAGCCAATTTGTGGCTCAAGTGTAGGAACTGCTTAGAACAAATGACCTGGATTTCTACGTTCTCTTTTTCCCCCGTGGTCTCGACCTCCTCATCTAATCAATATTTTCTGAGGCAGTTTTTCCTATTACCTTATGTCTTTTTATTTTATTATATGTATTTCATATAATCAGCTTCAAGTCCTTTGTGAAACAAAGCAGAATGTGTTTAAATAAACAAATGGTGAGGGAGAGAGAGGCGGTAGCCTGGGTGATGTGAGGTAGGAGAATGGTAGTGGGTGGAAGGGCAAGTAGGTATAGATCAGGAGCCCAAAACTCAGACGCCTGCAGGACCAAGCAGGGAACACAACTGAAGTAAGTGAGCCGGGGGTGAACAGAGGGCACACTAGAGGCTTTCACTGCTCAGAGGGATCAGCCCCTGCTCAGCACTGATAAGCTGTTACCTTGTGAGAAGGTGAGACCAAAGTTGTCAGAGAATCCCATTTTCAAAGAGAAATCAGAAATCCAAACTTGTGCATGAATCTCTCAACTTTAAATGTTGGAAATTCCAAACAAAATTAAAACACATTTTATGGGCCAAACAAGACCTGTCTTTGGACTGTGTTCATGCCAATGACCAACACTTTTGTAACCTCAAAACTAAATGGTTGGTTACACAATCCAATCCAGAGACCCCATGACGGAGAAAATATTTTCCAGTACAGGAAGAAGGAGATGGTCACAGCCGTGGTCTTTGGTCGTGTAATGCTTATGGACCTAACAGAGGAGACCCTCAGCAGAGAGAAGACCAAAGACTTGGGCCGTCCTATTGCTCATAGTCCAAGGGCCTCACTTGTACACGGGCACAGAGCTTGTCAAGAGCAGAACTACTGCAAGGATGCTTACAATCAATTTGCAGTTTTGTGCTCGAGGGAAGCAGAAGCCATTGTAGAGGCACGTGGAAGCCAGATCTATAAAACAGGCCCTGGACTGGCTGGATTTGAGGTCCAGTCCTGTCACCAGCTGGCTCTGTCACCTAGGACTCAGGCAAAGCCAGTTAGTGACAGAGTGTGGAAGACATCTCCCGTAATAGAAGTCCTCAACACGGGCTCCCTGTGTCTGAAAGATACAGGAACTCATGGAAAGTACAGGCAAAATGCCATGGGTAGGTGCATTTTCTTTTTCTAAGAGGGCCTATCGCTTTCATCCACACTCAGAAGAGTCTGTGACCCCAAAACATTAAGGTCCACATAATCTGAATCATCTCCTCCAAACTTCCCTTCAGTCTGGGAATTACCTGTGTAGCATCCTCTACAGTTGGTTATTCTATCTTGCTTTAACTGCCCCCAGTGATAGATTGTTCGTCACTTTTTAAGGTACTTACAGTTAGAAAACTCTTGATCTGTTAGGACCCCCATCTTCCTAATATTCTGATGGAGAGGGTAATGTTCTCCCACTTCCCACCACACACAAAGTTTTAGTGGGACAACGGGCATGAAAACATTTTACAGAGCAAAAGTAGTTTACAAACAAAAGGTATTCTGATTTACTCTTGTTAGGTAGTGATCACCATTGTATTAGATCTCTGGGTTAATTTTTATCTTTATCATCCAAACTCAACCTGACTTAGTAACTGGCTCAACATTATTTTTAATAATAAAAATAATAATAACAAGCAACACTTGGCCTCAGAAACTCTTAACAAACCTCAGAAGAAACTGTCAAGGAGGCTCGCATCTGTTAATTCTGTTTCCTCTTCCTCCAACCAGACAGCTGGGCCACCCCCCTTCCCTTGGTGGGACCGCCTGGATAGCACTCAGAGGCTCCCTGGGGGAAAGCAAGGATTTTAAAACCTCCACAGCCCCTTTCAGAGTTTCTTCAGAATATATTTACAGTGGCCAGAACCATGAAGCATACAGAGAAAGAGAAGGGAGAGCTGATGTGAGGGAAAAGAATGCTTAAATTATGCAGAAGCCATTGTAGAGGCACCCATACGGTTGCTACAAGTGTAGGCAAATTAAATTAGTGTTTTCCATTTCCAAATCATGACCATGAGAGTCACAATCAGCACATTTTTATAAAGGAATGATTAAATTTGAGAACAGAGTATATCCCACATTACTGAGGGAAAGTACCATTTCATGAAATGGTACTCTATTTCATGAAACCCTTGCTTCAAAACATTTTATAAAATTTTCCCTTTATGTATACTGGATTGTGATGTAAATTGTAATTCTTACTATGAAACACAGTAAAAAGAAATTCAAGAACCACTGGTTGAAGTCCCTAACACCCACCGTGCGGGCGATTTCCCAGCATCAACATCTTGAATCCCAAATATGTAAATTTCCTTCAGCAACTGATGTTACCATAGTCTGACAATTAGAGGGTGATGAAGAAGCAAAACAAAACAAAAGCTTGGCAGTCAATATTCAGATGTTACAGAATCTCTTCGATACAGAAACTGATCCTGCTGGTCAGACAGTAAACAAACCAGTTCTATCTTAATGAAGTGGTTTTAATGTTTGATATATCTATAACCAGTGCATTCGTAAGGAAAGAGACAGTTACCAAGTGCAGTTTCTGAGTCAGAAAGATTCTCTCAAATTTCTGCAAAGAGATTTCCCTGAGCTTGTGAAGAATCTAATCACAGTCAATACTGAAAAAAAAAAAATCTTTTAAGCTTCTGGATAAGATAAACTCGGAAATGTATACTAGATGCCTTCAAAAATACACCTTTTCTTCCAAAAATACATTTGTGTCTTCCTTATTTACATTTTAATATAACTTTCACCTCTTTTCAGGGTTAAACATCTGTGCATTTTTAAAAATAAAATTGCTATTAAATCTAATGCTAGGAAATTTAAACCAACAACTTGAATTCTAATTTTAAATGAGTTGAAAATATATGTGAGTATTCTGAATTAGACTTACGTGGGGTTTTTTGTTTGTTTGAGAATGCTGCAGTATTTAAGTAATTGCTACTTAACTTGTTAGCTAGAAACATAACAGTATTTAAAGGCTCTATTCAAATTATAAGGAAATTGGCCACTTCCAGCTGTTTTGCATAAACAGAGTCTTATTTATATTGAATAATCTGCTTTACTCTCTGTAGGATAAGATGATATATGTTTCCCAGTATGTAAGAAAGATGACAGTTGGGAATTGTTACCAGGTTCTTCTGTCTCTCGCTTGGAACCTTACCCAAACGTCCATTACCTTAGAGAGGAGATAAAAGATATAAACTCACTTTGACGGATTCCTTTTGCATTGAGATCAGCGTCTCAAAGGAAAAGTGACAATTGCGGAGAGAATCTGATGCAAAAAGACTGACACTGGCTAGGGAAGTGCACACAGTGTAATGCACCTGCTCATCCTGTTCTATCAGATAGAAACTCAGCCTGTCCTCACTCTGCATCATCATGGAGTGATGCCCATCTCATGACTACTCTTGCCAGCCCCTATTTATCAATACATGGATTTGGTGCTACCTGCATGGCAACAATGGGCCAAGAAGGTTAGATGGAGGAAAACACTCACTTACCTTCTGTGATGGTAAAACGTTGTAAGTTACACTTATTTAGATTTTGTGATCCTACAGTAGGAGATGGACAGAGCAATGGGATACTTTAAATGACACTTTCTAAGTACCTGGTGCAAAATTATACTGCATTGTATAACAGTATGTGTAGGAGGGATAAACTACTACTTAAAACAACTGTTTTTAGAGCTCTTCAAATACTCCAGAAGCTTTCATTTATATAAAGTAGCTCCCATTTAAGTCATTTTCCTATTATTTAAGGATGTCTGGTAGGTATTACAATACCGGGAAGTACATTCATATTTTTAAATTAATACTTAACATGCTGTAATTTGTACTTTTTGCCAAATCAAGCTAGTCTTCCTCTAGTTTCCTAAATGGTGAGAGTTTACTCGATGGTTTTTTAATGCATTTGTCTCCCTTTGCTGTTTGGAGGATGTTAGTCAATCTGCTCACTTACCTGTGTCTCTAGAATATTCAGATGGTTCAATGGGCAGCAAACTGAAGATGCAGAGCAGTTATTTTGAAAGAAAAGGAAATGTTTTCATGTGGACTTATCTTTAGCACTTCTGCCCTCATCTCCACTTGGAACACATTTATCTCCAAGGCTGAAGCTCCCTCCCTAGGTGGTATCCGACACAGCTGGAGTAATGGCTGGACCGATGGTAAGACAGAAAGTGACTGAGCGGGGAGGCGGGGTTCAAAGCAGGAAGGTCATCTGCAGTGTGACCCCCCAGCCCATGAACCTATGTCTCAGGTCGCCACACCACCCTTTTGACAGCCCAGACTGTGGGCTGACGAGTGACCA
The DNA here is from genome assembly GCF_963455315.2 of Globicephala melas. Lineage (NCBI taxonomy): Eukaryota > Metazoa > Chordata > Mammalia > Artiodactyla > Delphinidae > Globicephala > Globicephala melas. The sequence continues at coordinate 145,563,011 of NC_083316.1, forward strand.
CCAAGGTTCGTTGCTTCAATGCCATCTCCTCTGGTTCCAGATAAGATTGAAGACGAGTTGGAGATGACCATGGTTTGCCATCGGCCCGAGGGGCTGGAGCAACTTGAGGCCCAGACCAACTTCACCAAGAGGGAGCTGCAAGTCCTTTATCGAGGCTTCAAAAATGTAAGACCCACAGGGCCTCTGAAGGCCCCGGCAGGATCTCCCATTTGGGACTAAGCTCTCCCAAATGCCAAAGGCACCCATCAGAGAGATTTTTGTACATGTATAGTTGTAAAAGGAAGGCCAAATCTATAAAGGAAACAGGAGAGCAAGGTCACCTGGCTAGAGGAAGATGCCAGGCAAGAATGAGGCAGTCTCAGTAGATGGGAAATTGGCCAACAGCCCAGAGACTTCACAGGATTGCACAGCCTTGGCCCAGATACCAGCCTTAGCGTAACCCATTCACACTGTCAATACTGTTAGTGCCCCAGAAATGATGGGATTTAGGTCTGCTGCTAACCAAGCTCACAGACTGAAGTACAAGCCTGATAGCCAATGTGTTCATTTACCTCATTATTTCATATATTTAACCTCATGGTAGCCTTGCTGGAAAGGTACTGGTAGCCCCATTTTACAGGTAAGGACACTGAGAATCAGAGACTGACTCACTCCAAGTTACAAAGCTTAGAAGGGGCTGAGCCAGGATCCAGACCCAGGTCTTTCTAATCCCAAAGCCCAGACTCTTTCCACCTCACAGTGCCCGTTCTCTGATGACATCTCATCATTTTGCAAAGCAGCTTCAGTCCTAAGGTGGAACTATCTCCCAGCCACTCACCTTGGAGATACGGAGGTGCACAGGTGGTTGCCCGGTCCCCGCCCACCAGGGATCACAAGGAACCCCAAGGCTCTCAGACAGTCCTGCTAACTCTCCCCCCTTCACACAGGAGTGCCCCAGTGGTATGGTCAACGAAGAAACATTCAAGCAGATCTACGCCCAGTTTTTCCCGCATGGAGGTGAGTCCGATCTTGAAACAGATCCCTCCTGGCTCCCTCTCTTCATCCCCTGGCAGCCTTCCTTCCTCCAAGTTCATACTTCCTTGTTATCTGCCTCCTCCTCAAGGTTGGGGAGAACGAGCAGAATTCCTCCCTTATTGCAGGGTGTGGAATTCACTGAAGCTTTAGCAGAAAAGAGCTCTGAAAATGGACCTTCTCCCAGAGAGGAGAGTGATAAAGCAACATCACAAAATCTCCTAACAGCTCTATAAAGCTGGTATTGTTATCTGCGACCCGGGCAACTACGTCTCAGAGAGGCTAAGCAGCTCACGGAAGATTGCACAGCTAGTGAATGGCAGACCAGAATTAGATCCCAAAGTGTCTGTCTAAAGCTTTGCCAAGATAGGCCTACCATTGTGCTATACTCCATCCTTTCCTTAAAACAGCTTTCCTTGAAAAAGAACTTTAGTAAATACCAGAGACTATAAAAATAAAGGAGTCCAAAAAGATGCAGGTTGAATAAAATTGTGCTTATAAATCAGGTTAGCAAGTGTGCCAGGCTCACAGCCGCTATGTCATTCTGCCTGACTCCTGCAGGAACCTGCTCTGACCCCACGGGTCTGGGGCATCAGAGGCTCTCCCTGTGGCTTCAATGTGTCACATGCCAACTTACTTCCTGCCCCAGGAGCCTTCTCCTGCAGGACCCCTTCCCCGGATCCTGATGAAACAGAGATCCAAGTGTCCCACACACTTCTTGGGCTCCGTTTCTCATGGACCTCTTCAGCAGCCTTCTTAGGTGTGGGACCCAGTACAGGACCACTCTCCCAGCTGGGGGCAGCTTCACCCCATGCAGGCCCCAGAACCGATGTTTGTTGAGTCCTATAGAGCCACTCTTATATTGAGTTTTTACTATGTGGCAGGCTGGTTGATGGTTTTGATGTTATGGCTATATGAAAAGTTTAACATTGTGCAGAGATGGGAAGGTGAAGCTCAGAGAGGTTGTGTTAGATGCCTGGGGTTACACAGCTAGGTAGCTCTCCAAGACCAGGTCTGTCTGCTCCCTAATGGGTGCTCATTCCATGGCATTGTGCTGCCACTCAGAAGAGCATCTTCTCCACACAAGTCCCGTGTCATTCATCCAACAAGAATTATACACATAGAGAGGCAGGAGCGTCTGTCTCTGGGGATGGCTAGACTTAGGAGCAAGGGCCTGTCTCAGCTCTTGCCAGAACTTCCCACCTAAACCCCAGAAAAGCCAAATGGGTCCCAGGTCACAGCAGCAGTTTTTCCCACTCTGTAATCTTCTCCCTTCTATCACCCTAGCATCATTCTCTTCTCTTTCTTACTGTTTTTAAGTGATCTCCCCTCTGCAGGACCCCTGCTCCCATCACCTGCTTTTCCTTCTGTGCCTTGCAGATGCCAGCACGTATGCCCATTACCTCTTCCATGCCTTCGACACCACGCAGACGGGCTCGGTGAAGTTCGAGGTATGCTTGTCTCTGAGAGGCCCCGGGTCCCCATCACTCTTCCTCTAAACCATGGAGATGTTGGGAGGAGTGGACCATCAAATGCTTCAGTCCTTTACCATTTAACAAGGATTTCCTGAAGATAGAAGAAGCAACTGCCCTTACCCTCCAGGAACTCAGGACCTCAGGGACTAACAATAACAGTCTAATCGGTCACATGTACACCGCGCTGACCATGCTGCAATCTCTGTACTTAGTGCTCTGCATGTATTAACTCATTTAATCCTCACAGTAACCGTAACAAGGTAGGGTTCTATTATTTATTATCAGTTTACAGAAGAGGAAATTAAGGCAGAGAGAGATTGAGTTGCTTTCCCAAGTTCAAACAGTAAGTGGTAAAGGAGGGCTTTGAACTCAGGTGGTATGTTTCCAGAGTCCATGTTCTTAGCCACCAGATGATACCACCACTTGTACAATAATTGTAGCCATGCGATAAGGCAACAGTAGGTGTCAGCACACACTGAGCTCCGTTCTTCCTCCAGAAGCTCCTTCCCAAAAATGGGGCAAGGTAGGCAGTGGAAGGGGGGTGGGGCTGTTCACTGAGTTTGGCCACATCCTTCTGGGGACAGAGGACCTGGGAGATACCATTCTGTAAAAGAAGTCACAGAGTCTGACCCAAAGACAGAGCTTCACCCCCCCCCCACCCCGATGGCTTGGTGGTTAATGTCTCTCATGCCTCTTCCACTTCTCAGGACTTTGTAACTGCTCTGTCGATTTTACTGAGAGGAACCGTCCATGAGAAACTAAGGTGGACATTTAATTTGTATGACATCAATAAAGATGGATACATAAACAAAGAGGTAAGTGAGCTGAGGCCAGGGGCATGCGAGAGCTACAGGGAAGGCACCTAATTAGAGAGAAAACAGCCTTAGTCATGAGGATGAAATGGTCCAAATGAGGAGGGATCTGCTTTGGGGCAGAGGTGGTTCCCGAAAAAATGAAGGTCACCTTTGACCTCCCCCATTGCCCTACCCTGCCCTGTCCACGGGCACTCAAGAAAGGATTAAGCAGATTCATTCACTCTCACTTATTCAATGCACATTCTAAAGGGGGTATAAATAATTTATTTCAGTGTAGAGTAACTCCTCCCACGGGAATTTGCATTTTAACAGGTTAACAGCCACACGTTAAAGGTAAAAACTGGAATAGTAGCATTGCAGGCATCACCTAGAAGAGAAAAGGGAGATCTTTGAGGAAGAGGAGATTCCAGTTGAATCATAGCCACAACCTATTTTGCCTACTAATAAAACCTCAGAAGGGGGTCGGGTGCAGCCATCTCTAAATAAATCATCACAAATAAATTTCTGAATCTTCACTGCTTGACAGTTTTAGAGCCTCAAAGTATATGTGGTATCTAGATAGTGAAATACCCACAGGTCTATCTCAAAACTCACTTTGGTATCTACTGTATCCTGGCATCTCAGTCAAAGCTTGGATTTAGCATCTTATAGCATCCCACTTCCTGAGCTCCTGTGTGCCAGGTACAGTGCCTGGAGTTACAAATGTCATCTCTAGTCCTCACCTCAACCCTGCAGGTTTCTCTCCAATTCTCATTCCTCATTCATTCAGTCATGGATTTGCTCAACATATATTTGAGGGCTTATTAGATGTTCTAGGTGCTGAAGATAAAGTGGTGAACAGTCCCCAAAATGTGAAAATCCTAATATCCACTAATAGCAGATGTGGTAAGAATTCCAGTAAATACATATAATGGAATGACAGGTGGCCATTTAAAACCATGTAAGAGCAATCAGAAAAAAAAATTGTATGTTACATTACATTTTAAAAATCACTATACAGTAGTATGTATAATATTATCTCAACTTTGTAAATAATTAAATGCTTCTATATATACTCAATATCTTATACTCCAAAATATTCAAATACTACTTTACAAAATGTATAAGGAAAGGACCCTAAAATGAGACTTATAACAAGATCTTCAACCTTGATTCAACCATTATTCCATCACTGAATAATCTTACTAACTCCTGCTCCCTTTTTTTTAATTTGCAAACTAGACAAAACTGTCCTCATTAATACTCATCAGACCTTTCTGGATGGCAGGATTAATAAAGTACTCCTTAAAAGGAAAAGAAAGTGTGAATAAGCAGCTTCTTAGAAAAGATAGCTGGATCTTCCCCAGGCAGTCATTTGGAAATAGTTTCATCAAAACTGTAGGCAATGAAAATCCTGAGAGAGCAATCAAAATTTATCTTTAAGTCCGCCTGCCGATGCAGGGGACACGGGTTCGTGCCCCGGTCCGGGAGGATCCCACATGCCGCGGAGCGGCTGGGCCCGTGAGCCATGGCCGCTGAGCCTGCGCGTCCGGAGCCTGTGCTCCGCAACAGGAGAGGCCACAGCAGTGAGAGGCCCACGTACCGCAAAAAAAAAAGAAAAAAAATTTACGTCTTTTATGTTATAAAAGTTACTCAGGAAATAAACCTATAGCCATATGGGTGTTAAGGACTTGTAAAGCATACATCTTTAATTAAACACATGGACAGAGATATATATTTCCTAGTTCTGTCCATTGTTAGGACCTAAGAGCAGTGACACTCCCGGAGCAATGAGTAGACCTAGCACCCAGACCTTGGTTTCTAAATATCATTCTCCAATAAAAGGAACTAGCCTCCTTGGACTTGGTTGATTCCAGGCCTGGGAAAGAGAAAATACAAGGAGATGATCCTGGAGCATCTTGCAGTGCTGAAAAAAATGGGAGTGCTAGGGCTTCCCTGGTGGCGCAGTGGTTGAGAGTCCGCCTGCCGATGCAGGGGACACGGGTTCGTGCCCCAGTCCGAGAGGATCCCACATGCCGCGGAGCGGCTGGGCCCGTGAGCCATGGCTGCTGAGCCTGCGCGTCCAGAGCCTGTGCTCCGCAACGGGAAAGGCCACAACAGTGAGAGGCCCGCGTACCGCAAAAAAAAAAAAAAAAAAAAAAAATGGGAGTGCTATTTAAAAAAAAGAAAAGATGGGGGGCGGGGTATGTCAAAAGACCACAGAAGTCAGCCTGAAGGAGTTCCCAACAGCCAAAGCCAGAACAATTTGAGCAACAAAATACAAATTGATAGTTTGGGTTATAACCTATAAAATAAAGTAAATGTCCATGAGTCCTAACTAATATATATGTACAAATAATATATTATGTATTTAAATAAATAATAAATATGTATTTAAATCAATGAATACATAAATAAATGGGGGATGGGAAGGACAACTCTTCCTTAAAGAAGAATTCCAATTAATAAACATAGAAGGAATAAAGGAAATACAAAATCCCCATTAAGCAAACATTACAGTAATAATTTTTGCAGGCAAGATCCACTAACAGATTCTAAGATCAGTGGAGAAGCTTGACAGGCACCACCTTAATCAAGTGATCAAGGTTAACATCGCCAGTAATAAGACATAGCAACACCATGTACCTCTTCGATATGTTGCACCAAGAAGGATATAACATCACTTCTACGGTATTCTTGTCAAAAATGCATAACTTCAGTCTAATCATAAGACAACCAGGGACTAACCCAAACTGAGAGACATTCTACAAAATAACTGACCAGTACTCATATCAAAAGAGTCATGGTCTCCAAAGACAAAGACAGAATGAGGCACCGTCACAGATCAGAGGAGACTAAGGAGACACAACAACTGAATGCGACGTGGGATCCTTGAACATAAAAAGGCATTGGGGAAAAAACTGATGGAGCTTGAATAAGCTCTCTAGTTTAATAGTTTTGTGGCATTGTTTATAGTGTTGTAGTCATTAGTATTGTAGCATTATTACTTTCCTAGCTTTCATCATTGTGCTGTGGTTATGCACGTTGTTACCATTAGGGGAAGCTGGGTCAAAGGTATACATGAATGCTCTGTACTATTTTTGCAAGTTTTGTGTAAGTCTAAAATGATTAATAATAGGTCAAAAAACAAAACAAAAACAATTCAATAAAATAAGCACATGGAATGAGGAGTAGCAGCAAGGAATCCAAGATAGAAGCTGTCCCCCGGGTCTCTGTAGACACTCCATCAGATATCCTGAAGACAAGACTGCCTTCCTACATTCTTTTCCCCCATTCCAAGTAGGGGATGGGGAAGCCCATGGAACACTACTTCTGGTCAGTGTGATCAGGAAAACACCACAGAACCACTCAACAGTGACTGGGCTCCCAGCCCATGGCAGGCATGGTGCCAGGGGCAGAGAACTTAGCAAGGAAGGATCAAGCATGTGTCCTCAGAACTCACATTCTTGGGGAAACAGATCTATAGAGCAGTAAAAAGAACAAGTTAATTATTTTAATGTGTATGTGCTGATCACTTATTCCATATCAATGAAAGATTAGAAAGGAAATATGAAAGAATTTGTCACATCTATCTGGCCCCATCAATCAAGAATGGTAATTTTTGCCTTTGTAGAAAGGGATCTTTTGGTTACAAAGCTAGAAAATCATCAACATAAAAGAGCTTAAGCTGAGAGATTTCTTGTAAAGATATAGGTAGTTTCTCTAAAAAGTCTTAAAAAATATTTTTTTAAAGTGAAAAAGAAGATATAGGTCGTTTGGTGTAACACATTTAATCCCCATTCAAGCTAGGAAGTTGTTAGTCTCCCCCCATGTCACACCAGTCTCGTCTTCTTATGCCTCTCTTTCCTCTCCCTCCTCCAGCATTGTCTTAGATCAAGTTGGCCACACTCTCCTCTGCAGGAATGATAGGTTCGGTTGGCAGCAACATGGGGGGTGGGGCGGGGCGGGGGGGAAGACCTCAGAGGAGGTTTTAGTGGATAGGGTAACCATTCTCAGATGCTGCCTCTCTGGGGCTTCTCTTGGTCCCTGTTACTACCTCTGTCTTCTTCAACTGCTTTTCTCAGAGAAAGAGAGAGAGAGAGTGTTTGTGTGTGTGCACATGTGCTCGTGAGAATATTTCTCTGTCCTCCCCCGTGTCCCACCTCCCTTCTCCCTCTACTCCTCTACTCTCCTCACTTCTCTTCTTTCTCTCCCTTTCTCCCAGAATTCCTCTCATCTCCTCTACTCCACCTGCTCCAGTCTACTCTTTATGGAAGTTCTTCCCTGTAATAGAATAATTTTCGGTGTCTGCTCTCCCCTGATCTCAGCTAAAACCTGGAAGTGGTTTGCCCATGGCACCAGCTCCAACTCTTCACTCAAACTTCTCAAGAGATAAAAATAGAGTGGCTCAGCTCTGTAGTTGGATGTCCACATTTGTTCCAATCAGCTGTGGTCACAGTGACAGGTCACCTGGTACAAACACAGCCACCCAGGCCAACCATTGAAAGGAATTATGGAGCGGAGAGAGGGTCTTCCAAAAATGGGGTGTGGGCTGATCAGTACACGAATATGTCCGCTCAGATCCCACTTATAACCCCTCACTGAGGAATGCTCAGGAAGAGGCAAGCTACCCAAGAGCTTCTGACGACAAAGAGAATTTTCCACTGCCCTCTCTCTGGAAGGAGGCTCCCAGAATATAGCCCCTTCAGCTTGCTTTCTAACTCCCTCTCATCAACTGAAGAAGTTCCTTTTAAACACTTTCATTCTCAAAGGAGACCAAGAGCCCCAGACTGTCACCCAGAGGAGCTTAACTTCCTGGTTCCCACCTTGTGTGCTTCTATGTCCCCTCTCCAGGAGATGATGGACATTGTCAAAGCCATCTATGACATGATGGGGAAATACACATATCCTGTGCTTAAAGAAGATACTCCAAGGCAGCACGTGGATGTCTTCTTCCAGGTAAGAGCACACACCTGTGCGTGAGCTTTAAGCTCAACTTAGATCAGTCAACCCACGAGCCTCTGAGCAGTGGTTTGTGTCCAAGCCTGCACTACAGATGGTAGGAAACAGAAAAGAATTACAAGATATCTTGCCCTCCAGGAATAGATTATCTCATTAAATGGACAAGTATGCACTACAGAAGAGGATAAGGAAGAATATTATTAAGTATAAGTGGTAGAGTATGGACTCTAAATTCCATAAAAATGGTTGGGGGATCAGAGTAAACAGAGAAGACGTCATTAAGCACATCTGTGTAGGTGTTAAGCATTTGTGTCTGGGGAGTAAGGGGAAATCAGGTGGAAACTAGGGTGGCTTGGAAACTGGGGTGAGCTCTTTAGACCGAAGAGTTTAGCCTTGCTCTGGTAAAAAGTAGGTGCTGTTAGTCTGTGAATAGAAGAGTGGCAAAATCTTAATGGTGTGCTAATAAAAAGAATTAACCTAGCAGGAGAGTATCAGAGAACATCAGAGCTCATTCTAGTCTAATCCTCTCACTTTGCAGATGGGAAAAGCAGAGGCTCAGAGAGGCTTAAAGATTCACTCAAGGTCACACAGTAAGTGACAGAGACAGAAGTAGAACCTCTCATGTCCAGTGTTCTTTCTGCCAAATGGACAGGCTAGAAGTGAGACTGGGAAAGGCATGTTAGGGTGTCAGCAGAATAATCTGGTGATGAGAAGATGAGCATCTACAGCAAGTTTTTTAATTTGAAGGAAGCTCATGGGGGTCAAAGTGCTGTAACCAGGGCCTGGGTGGAGTTGTCTGGCCAGTGAAAGATCATCCTAATTCTCGGGGGAATGTTGGTTAACAGAAAGCAAGTTTTGGAATGCATATCACCAGATTCTTTAAAGTGCTTCTTGTTGGGTCTTTCAGAAAATGGACAAAAATAAAGATGGCATCGTGACTTTAGACGAATTTCTTGAATCCTGTCAGGAGGTAAGGAGAGATCTCGGGGCAGAAAACTTCTATATCTGGGAAAGGAAATCTGGGGCTTGGGGACAGGCAGAAGGGAGAAAATGAGAAACTGCAGTTTCTCAGATTAGAGCTGCCACCATCACCATCACCAGCAACAACTCAGAACTTCAACAATCTCCACTCCTCAGACTGGTCTGTGGTTAGTCCTGGGTAAGCACAGGCTGAGCCACACAGACTAAGAAGGGGGATGTGAAAGCCCAGAGGGGGTCTCTGTGAAACTAAAGACTTCCAAGTGGGCAACACTGTCATTTTTCAGTCTTCCTCTGGCTTGATGACTCACTCCCCAGACTACAAAGGGAGTAGCTGGAAAAAAAATCTAAAGCTGCGATTCTTAAACCATAGTGTGCATAAGAATCGCCCGGGATGCTTCTAAAAATGCCCATTTCCAGGCCTCAACCCAGAGACTCTAGATCTGGGACGGGGATCTAGAAATCTTCATGCTAACAAAAGTGCCCTGACCAATGCTTCTAAAACTTTAATGTGCAAACCAGCCTCCTTGAAGTTCTTGTTAAAATGCAGATTCCCATTCAGAAGGTCAAGGGTGATGATGATGTTGCTAAAAGGATAAACTGGCCCCAGAGTCAGCCAGAGACTGAACTGGAAATTACTGCTTTCCTCTAATTTAGAAAAATGCATTTATACTCCTACCTTTTCTCAGAAAGGTGCACGTTACTCTGAGTTCCAGCCAATAAGAACTGCAAATGCAAGAAAGCTGGGGAGACGTTATTAACATGTAGTGAGCACCTACCAAGTTTTAGGTACATTAAGTAAACCTCACGTAATGTAAAAAACCCTGAGCAGTAGGGCCACTATATAGTCAAAATATTTAATAACTAGAGTAGACTGAGAATTGATCATTCTTAACTGACTTTGACCAATGCCCTGGAGCAGTGCCCTAAAGAACCCCTGCTAAAGTTGGTATTAACCTGTTAGTTGATGGACCTTTCGGTAGTCTAGGGGTTCTGGACCAGTTACCAGGTAGCCAGGTAGCTAGAGAGGCTCAGGTCAGCAGCTATTTACCAACAGGATTAGAACCATTTCCACACTTTAATCATTATGAACTAGCTGAACGTCAGTATTCATCATACCCATTTTAAAGAAAACGGAGGCACTGCAGGTTAAGAGATGTGGTTAACGCACAATAAGTGATAGAGATGGAACTTGAACTCCATCGTTCTAATTTTAAATACCATGCCCTAGTGTACCATGCTTTTTTGACTTTGCTTAACAGTTTTTTAATCAATTTAGTTTCTCACATTAGCAAGCAATATTGATTAATTAACTCACTTCTTTTTCACAACCCACCCTATAAGTAGATACTATGATCAATGCCATTGCACACATGAAGAAACTGAGGCACAGAGAGACTAAGTAACTTGCCTAAGGTCACTCAGCTCGTAAGTGACAGAGCCAGGATTAGAACCTAGGCAGCCTGACTTCCGAATCCATATACTTAACTGTCAGGCAATTATACCTCCCTGTTCTAGAAACTTTTAAAAGATTTCAAATACCCATAATCAACTTTGTTGATTTTCTCTACTTTAGTTCTGCTTTCTATTTCATTTATGTGTGCTCTAAATTATTTCCTTCCTTCTGCTTTTTTATTTTAATTCAATTTTTTAGGTTTTCTTTCTAGATTTTTGAGATGGAGGTTTAGATCATTGATTTTCAACCATTCTTTTCTAATATATGCATTTAAAGGGCTACATTTTCCTCTGAGTACTGCTTTAGCTGAGTTTTCTCTGACCCATGGAATTAGAAATGTGTTGTTTAATATCTAAATATTTGAGGATTTACCACATTCCATACTTACTCCTTAGAGAATATACAATAGAAAAATGTAAACTAGAATAGAATAAAAAAGAAAAAAAACATGTGATCATCTCCATAGGTATAGAACAAGCATTTGATAAAAATGCAATTGCCCACAGCTTCTTAAAAGAAGTAGTCCTCACTTGTTTACTGGAAAATTTGGGTTTTTTTTTTTCTGAATTCCTCTTTAAAGCCAGAGAAGGTGCTTCTCCCTTTGAACTTCTCACTTTCTAGGTCCCCACCTACCCCTTACTCCCTGCTTCTCATACCCTTGCAGAGTTCTTTCTGAATAGGAAACCCATTCTGCAGATTTGCTCTGGAGATTTGAGAAGTTACAGAGCTTCTCAGGGAGAAGCCTCAGAGAATTCTAACCATCCTCTTCTCCCCCTCCACCCATCCCAGGATGACAACATCATGAGGTCCCTCCAGCTGTTCCAAAATGTCATGTAACTGTGAACACAGCCATTCGGCTCTCAGAGACGTTACTAAACAACCAACTTAACACCTTGATCGGCCCTCCTTCTGATTTTACACGCGGACTCTTGGGACAGAAACACATTTTGCACTCTGGAAGAATTCTCTGCAGAGACATTTTGGGGAACCCAGGATCACGTGGCTCAGTCTCTGATTGCCAGCTCTTCCTCCTCCCTCTTCTTGAGAGAGACAAGATGAAATCGGGTTTGTTTTGGAAGCATGCTCATCTCTTCGTACTGCTGCCCTATGGAAGGTCCCTCTGCTTGAGCTTCAACAGTAGTGCACATTTTTCTGTTTGCGTGCCCCAGGCTACTGCCTCCAAGTCCAGCAGACCTTGATGTATCTGGAAGCGAGATGACCTGAGCCAAATGCACATCAGCTTCTGCTGGTCTCCCAAACCAATGTGCCTGTTTCTCTTTCTTTGGTGGGAAGAATGAGTATATACAGAACAATTAGAATCTACTATGACTAGATTGGGAGAGCCAGCGCCTAACGTATGTAGGATAGGACTGAATTATTAAGCATGGCATTGTCTGATGACCCAAACTGCACATGTCCTTTGTTTCCAGAGGCAAGGACAATAATGCTCTCTCACATTAGCATCTATGCTGGTGGTACAAGTCCCTTAACATGCACAGGAAGGAAGCCAATGCCCAGTGGCCCATGCCTCCACTTCATCTCCTGCTAGAGCCCAGCACTGCATGACCCTCCCAGAAAGCCCAGGATGCCTGCAAATTGTTGTAATTTTATACCATCTTCTAATCAATAAACGGAACTATTTCTTACACTCTTAATCTTCATTTCATCCACGACATTGGGCAGAAGAGGTAAGCTGTGAAAGGGAAGGCTAGCCTATTCCTTTGGCATCCGGTTATTAGTGCCTACCTTGTGCCAGGCACTATGCCAAGTAGCACATCCCCCTCCCCTGCCCCCAAGCAAACATCCGACTCAAATGCGAATACTGTGACCATAAGCAAATGCAGCTTAAAAATGAGACTCTTCACAACACCCCCCTTCCAGAACAAGCGTCACTCCCAAGACCCTCTGGTATAGAAAGTCTGGAGCCTCACGTGGTGTGGTTGGGGGTACAGAGATGAAGAGGTGGTCAGGACCACCTGCTGAGGGACTTGGAGTCCAGGAGTGGATCAAGAGGCTTCAGCCTATAAACAGCAAATGATTGTTTATATTGGACACTGTGGGTCTTGGCTTCCTCATTTGACATCACATTAAAAAGATTAAGAGCTAACAGTGGCATTCTTGGAAGAAAAGCAATTTACTGAACCCCTGTTATGTGCCAAGGGCTGCACTAGGGGCTTATATGAATTATCTCATTTCATGGCAGAATGCTCTGCAAGGTAGAGTCTTCATTTTGCTGGTTTGCACACTGAAGCTCAGAGAAGTAAAGGGAACTGCCTAAGGTAGCACAGCTCCATAGAGAGATTAAACTCTTCCCACTTTCTCCTAGAGCCTTCCTACTAGGGGATTCTGCCTTGCCCCAAGGAACTGAGAGTACCTCCCACACATCTCACTCATCTCCAGTCAGCTCAGAGAGGCAAAGGCATTCTTTGAATCCAAATAGTAGAGGAGAAAACAGATATAGAGAAGGGAAAAGCCTCAGGTACCCGTGGATCACTAGCGAGAGCAGGTCACCACACCTCTGCATGGATGAAATATTCCCAATCGGATTGCCATTGGCTGCTGCTGCTTTATGGCTGGAAATTATAGAGGCCACAGCTCTGTTTCTCTATTTGAGCTTCCTGAGTGCAGCCATGTGGTCATCTAAGGCTGCTGGACATGTGGCTGGCCCCTAGCAAGGCATATACTTAGGTCCAAGCAGACGATCTATTCTTGTGACCTTTCCACTGTGGGGTGTGAACCTGCATCCCAAGGCTGTACAATGTCTAGGCCATGGTTCTCCACCCTGGCTGCATAGCATAATCACCTGGGGAACTTTGAAAAATGCCAACACCTGGGCCCCATCCCAGATCAACTGAAGTAGAATCTCTTGAGTGTAGAACCCAGGCATCAGAGTTCCTTAGAAGCTGCCCACATGATTGTAAAGTGCATGGAGAGCCACAATGGGGACCATACCCAGTGCTGGGAATGGAGCACAGGACCTGAACCATCCCCCTGGCTACAGTGATTGGTCCAGAGCTAGGCTTGATACCTATGCCAGTCCACACAGCATGAATCTCAAGACTTGCGCTGGGAACAATGGGGCAAAGATGCTCTCTCTCCTATTGGACATGAATGAGACAGCAGTCCTAGGACATGTTAGTAGTGATTTAGGAATTCTGAGAGGTTATCTGATAACCAAAGGGGAGAGAAACCAGAATCACAGAAGGCAAGGCAAAGAGGTTTTTTTCATAAAAAATTTAAAAATAAACCAGAAATTGATGAGACCATTGAGCTGCTAGATCAAGCTGCACCTGAACCTACACATACCTCTGACCTTTTCAGATGCCTTTGTTTGATGCCTTATGTAAGATTTAGGCCAGTGTTTATCCACCATGTCTTCATATCAAAATCACTTGGGGAGGCACACTTAGGGAAAATTTTCAAAGTACCAAATGCCTGGGCCTTATCCCAGGTTCTGAATCAGAATTTCTAGAGGTGGGGCCCTGAGCATCAATGTGCTTTAAAAGCTCCCCAGATGATTCCAGTGTACACCTAGAATTGAGAGCCCTGGCCCTAGAAGAGTGGAAGGGCTGCTGCTCTTCTCCCTGTCCTGGCCAGACCACAGGTAAGAAGCCCAATTCAGTCCTCGGCACCCAATACTGAAAGGAAAATCAGCATCTGGAGATATTCAGAGAGAAATCAGAATGGAAGGACGATTCAAAACTTGTCCTAAGATGAATAATCAACAGAAAGGAAGTTGGTTGTCCTGGTGAGGTAGGGAGAAAAGGACAACCTGTTGGAGCAACTGCAAGGATATGGGCCACCACTCATCAAAGCTTTTAATAAAGGAACAAGGAAAAAATAAATGCTGCAGTTTCCACAGAAGCACAGAAACAGAAAGAGGCCTGGGCTTTTGTGAATCCATGCATCCCTCAGCAACTGGGGTAGTAAGAGAAATGAGGTTCTCAGCTTGGAACACCCTCCTCTTGGCCTCCTGGAGGGGTCCTGCTCCTCCTGAATCATCCAACAAATTGTCACTATTTGTCAGTCATCGTGCCTGCTGATGGGGATTCAACCGTGTAGTAGATGACTTATCAGACACGCTTGGCACTCACTGACTGCACAGGTGGACTCAACGGCTGCTGGCTGCAAATGCCTGTGACTTTTTGCCTGTCACTCTGACTGTCACAGACAGACTGTGGCCAAGATAGCCCCACTCTGTTTGTGGGCAGGGCAGGCAGGAAGAATCAGGTAGTTAGCACTTCCCAGGAGTAGCCCTTAGCCAATGACCAATGAGAGTTGGTGAATCAATACCCCAGAACCCTCTCCTTAGTAGGAAGAACTCTATACCTTCTCCCAGACTTCTCCACTAGGATTGAGCCCCAATCACCCACAATAGTAATCTGCTCAAAAGTACACCCCTTATTGACCTCTTTCTCTTCCCTGTCTCATTTCCTGCATTCTCCTACCATTGCTTCCTGGAATCCCCTCCCGGATAAACTACTGAATCCCACACGCTTGACCCAGGGCTGGATTCTAGAGGAACCTAACCTAAAACAAGTAATGAATAGGCCAGATATGTGTCCTGCTCTCATGAATCTTATTTTCTAATGGGAGGAAACAGAAAACAAATAAAATGATTTGGGGTAGTTAAAGTGGCATGAAGAGAACAAAAGTGTGATGTGATAGAAAATGACTGGGGTGACTTGGGAGTGTGCTTTAAACAGGGTGGGGAGGGAAGGCTCCTCCGAGCGGAGCTTGACGCGATCTCAGGGGTGGGGGGGGAGATCACCAGGCTTTTATACAAAATATGGGCCTAGGCTTGCTGTGACTTCTTGCTCAGGCTTCTGAGATTCTATCTCTTGTTCCATTAAGGAAATCAGATCTGTTGTGGAAATGGAGAATCCCGTCATGACCAATCCTGTGGTTCTCTAACATCCCATCTCTGAATAAATCCTCTGAGCAGAGGCCAGCAAGGCCCATTGGAGAGGCTTCCAGGAGGAAATGTAGATGGGACTGGGGACCACTGCTTGGCGCCAGGCTCTCTGTGGTTGAGATCCTACTTGAATCTCACAGCAACCTTGTGAAGTAGGTATCCTAGGCACCTATTCTTCGGATGAAAAAAAGGATGCCCAGAGACACGGAGGAAACTGCCCACAACAGCTGGAAGTGGGCTTAAAAGCCGGCCAAACTCCAAAATCCATGCCCAGCTCCGTTTCTTAGAGAACATGAAGACCTTCTCCACCTATTCCTAAAACTAGCTGTAATTATATACAAACACCAGAAGGTGTTAGAAAGCGGCTGTCGTGAAAACTAAAGCCATGAAAACAAGTCCATGAATTCAAGCCAAATTACTCTTCCTCTAAAGGGAAACATGCACAAAGATGCCCATATGGGTTTCTTAGAGGAGCTGAAATAAGTCCCTTCACATCAAAATAAGGCCCAATCTAATTGGCAGACCTCAACCACCTCTGCAAAAAACCCAGATCTTGAAGAGAAGGGGAAAACCTCAGGAGTAGCCAGCCCCACTGAGGGGACTTTTGATGACCCATGAGATTCTGACAGCTAACTGTACTCACAGTTCTAGAAATGGAGCACATGACCTAGTCTAGGCTAATCATTACCTCCCATGCCCCTGGTCACAGTGATTTGTTCAGGGGTAGGCTTAAGACTGAAGCCAGTGCAATCATCATGAATTTTAGGGTGTTTACAGAGAACGATGAAACGAAGTCCCTAGTTTTCCTGCTGGACATGAATGAAAAAGCACATAGCCCTGGAAGATAGAGGCAATCATTTTGTAACCTGCAGGAAAGTCAACCTATAGATGAACATAATACCACAGAAGTCAAGGCAGAGATGAAAACAAATGGACTCCTTGAGGATTTCACTGAACTGCTGGATCAAGCTTCACCTGAAGCTACATGTCCTGCCAGTGTTTTGGTTGTATGTATCAATAAATTCATTCGTTGTTATTATTATTTTTTTTTTTATTTTTTTTTTTGCTGTACACGGGCCTCTCACTGTTGTGGTCTCTCCCGTTGCGGAGCACAGGCTCCAGATGCGCAGGCTCAGCGGCCATGGCTCACGGGCCTAGCCGCTCCGCGGCATGTGGGATCTTCCCAGACCGGGGCACGAACCCGTGTCCCCTGTATCGGCAGGCGGACTCTCAACCACTGCGCCACCAGGGAAGCCCCATTTGTTATTATTTAAGGCAGTTTGAGTTGAACCTCCTGTAACTTGCAACTTGACACTTGCTAACTGACCCCAGCCCCACTCCTTCATAAGACAGATGGAGCAAACAAAGCCCACAGCTACACAGATGGGTTGCAGCAAAGCTGGACTCAGAAACCCAGACTAGTGCCACATCCACTACACTGCTCTGCCACCTACTGATACTTTGCAACCATAATATAATACTAATATTAAATATCATTTACAGAACACTTATGTCATACTCTCATACATTTAATCCTCACTACCCTGAAATTAGTTCTGTTATTATTCCCATTTACTAATGAGGTTACTGAGAGATTAAATAACCTGACCACGATCAAATACCTAATAAGTCATAGAGTGATTTGAACCCAGGACTTTCTGACTGCTGCACTTAACCACTAAGACAGGAACTGCTAGGTTCAATGTGTATACAGAGCAAAGCAGACTAAAGAAATGAGTTGAAAACCAAAGAATATATACCCAGTGTGAAGGAGGAAATTATATCACAGCTCTAGGGACTGCTGCCATATTTTTGGAATTTGGGCCCTGTGTGTTAGACCTAACAATTTTTTCAAGTAAAGTTGAAAATCCGAATTTCTTTTTTTTTCCGAATTTCTTTTTTTTCCCTTTATTATTTATTTATTTATTTATTTTGGCTCCGTCAGGTCTTAGTTGCAGCACATGGGATCTTCGCTGAGGCATGCAGGACTTTCGGTTGCGCACACGGGCTTCTGTCTAGTTGTGGCATGCAGGCTCCAGGGTGCGTGAGCTCTGTAGTTGTGGCACCGGGCTCCAGAGCGCATGGGCTATGTAGTTTGTGGCACGCAGGCTCTCTAGTTGAGGCCTGCGAGCTCAGTAGTTGTGGCGCACGGACTTGGCTGCCCTGCGGCACGTGGGATCTTAATTCCCCGACCGGGGATCGAACCCTGGTCCCCTGCATTATAAGGCGGACTGGACCCACGAGGGAAGTCCCTAAAATTCTGAATTTCTATATTCTGGCAAGTAGTTCAGTATTTTAAAAACACCAGGCAGACCAAACCAAACAAGTGTAAGATTGGGATTGAGCTTGGATTGGGCTCAGAGGTCATCAATTTACAACCTGTGCCCTAAATTCTATGACCGTTTTTCCCCACTAGAAAGTGGTGGTAATATACCAGGCTAATGCCAAATGTCCATCACAAGGTGAGTGGATAAACAAACTGCGGTGTATCCATCATACAATGGAATACAACTCAGCAATAAAGAAAAATGAATTATTGATAGATACAACATGGATGAATCTCAAAATAATTATACTGATGAAAGAAGCCAGACAAAAAAGAATACATGCTGTATACATCCATTAATATAAAAGTCTAGAAAACACAAACTAATCTATAGTGACAAGAAGCAGATGAGTGGTCGTCTGGGGCTGGGGAGGGTCTGGGTGGAGAGAAGGAGTGAGAGAGATCACCAAGGGGTGAGAGGAGACTTTTGGGGGTGATGGATGTATTTATTTTTTTGATTGTGTGATGATTTCATGAGTATATACATACATCAAAAATATTAAATTATACACTTTAAATATGTGTAGTTTATTGTATGTCAATTATATTTTACAGATGTTTTTAAAAATTGGTCTGGGGGGACTTCCCTTGTGGTCCAGGCGTTAAGACTCCATCCTTCCACTGCAAGGGCCACGGGTCCAATCCCTGGTCAGGGAAGTTCCACATGCCACACGGTGTGGCCAAAAAAGGAAAAAAATGCAAAAATTGGTCTGGGATCCCAGGCCACACCACCAACAGCTTTCATGGTTTACCTACCACTCTGGAACCTCCGCTCCTCAAGAAGCACTTTACATGAACAAGCTTCATCATCTTACCTTCCCTGGTCTGTCTTCTGGCCACTTTGTTCCAGCCAAGTTTCTCCAGCTATATTACATCGCTCCCTACCCCCACCAGGAAGCCTGACAAATGCAGTCCACCGCTTCCACCCCCCTCCCAAAGCCCAAGTCAGGCCCCTTCTCCATACTAGAACACCTGAGGGGTGGCCAGGATTTTGTGGCAGAGGATTGGGAACTAAGAGTACCCAATCCTCCTCTCTCCTAGCCCCCCACTCCCTGCCCAGTCCAAGGAGCCACAGGCCCTCACTGTCATGCTGACACAGAATAGGGGAGTGCTTGGGGAGAGATGGAGAAAGATGGACCATTGTGGATTCTACTGAAGAGAGCAACAGAGGCACTAAACCGGCTGCTAGAAAATAAGTAAAAGATGGAGAAAAGGAAGCAGAGAGGTGTACGGGGAGGCAGAGGAAGAATAAGATGAATGAGCTTATAAACTCCTTACATGATAAGTGTTAGCCCACTGTGATGGTTAATTTTATATGTTAACGTGGCTAAGCCATTGTACCCAGTTTCTGGTCAAACTCCCATCTAGATGTCGCTGTGAAGGTATTTTGTAGACGTGATTAACATTTAAATTTGAGTAAAACAGACTATCCTCCATAACTACTGGGCCTCCTCCCATCTGTTGAAAGCCTTAAGAGAAAAGACTAAAGTCCCCTGGGAAGAAGGCATTCTGCCTCCAGAGAGGCAGAATAATTTTGGTTAACTAAGAAGGAACTATGAAAAGGGATTATTTGATGAGCGGCCAGAGCATGGAGTAAAGGGAGAGGACTAGTCTCTTGCACACCTCCTCCATGCCGAGCACCTCTGTACAGCGCCTCATTTAGCATCATAACAATCCTCTGCGATAGGAATAAAAATAATATCTCCATTTTCCAGATGGGAGGGGCTCAGTGAAGTGAAATCAGGGGCCCAAGGTCACTGCTAGTAATTAATGGATACAGAATTTAATAATGATAATAATGGCCATAACAACGTTTAGCCATTCTAAATGCCTAATGTAAGTCATTTCACAAAAAGTCATTCTGTGCTCGCCCCCGACCTGGCCACCTCTGACTCCAGCAGCACCCCCATACTGCTGTTCACGCAAAGGGGATGGCACCCCTGAGGATTCTAGTAGTCTGGAAGGCTTCCCAGCAGAGGTGGGACCTGGAGAGGCCACAGGCAGGAGGAGGGGACCCCAAGTCAGGGACGGGTGTCAGGAAGCCAGGGATGTTTAAAGGATCACGGACAGGCCAAGATGGGGATGGTGAGGAGTCAGGCTGGGGCTACCAGGGGGACGGCCTCAGATGCCAGGCTGGGGGAAGGGGCTTTCTCTGGAGGTGGCAGAGAGCCACAGGGCTCCGAGGAAGATGGAGATGCAGGCAGGAATGGAGCTGAAGAGAGGGTGTCTCCAGAGGCCGAAGAGGGACCAGCTCTGGGAGGGATGGTGGGGACCTCAGTGAATTTGACCAAAACCATGGGGAGTGAGTGGCGGCTGAGTGGACCAAGGAACTAATGACCGGGAAGGGCCAGTGTGAGCCCCTGGAGGACAATGCAGAGGACGTGGTGAGCGATGGGAGATGCGGAACGAAGATGAGGCCGCCGGTGTGACTCGGAAGCACTCCCTAGCCCACGTAGGGTGAGTGGAACACGGGAGGCCTTGGCCAGCTGGGTGCGCGCGGCGGTGCTGCTCGCCATGCGCCGCTAGATGGAGCAGACGCCCCTCCGAACGAGCCGCGGGACCCTCAGCCTGGGCCTCACCATGAGGTCCAGGAGCCGAGGCGGTGCTCAGCTGCCGCGAGGGGGAGGATGCGCCCCACCGCCCCTAACCTCAGCGCCTGGGCACGCAGGGGGCCCCGTGCTTGCAAGGGCCCGGCGCTTAGTGTCCCGCTCCGCAGCCACCGCCCTGAAAGGGAACCCACATTTATGATTGCTCTGAGTCCTGCACATCATGCAGCAGGTCCCACCCTGCTTTCCCTTTAGAGCACTTTCACAGGGTGACTCATTTATCCCGCCCACACAGCAGTGAGGTAAGGATATGGTCCCACTTCACAGACCAAGAAGCCAAGGCTCAGAGAAGTGATGAGACCTGTCCAAGATCACACCCGGTTGGTGGTGGTGCCCGCTGGAAGCGGCATCTTTGACTTCCAAGTACAGCGTCCTTTCCCGCCCACATCAGAGACTGCCCTCTGCAGGCACCGGATGCAGACAAAGGCCTCGGCCCACTGCCTCCTTCAGGCCCATCTGGTGCTCTGAGGCTGAAGTGGGGCTGGGATGAAGGGGCCAGGAATAGCGATGTCCCCAGAGTCTCCATTTCTTCTGGTGATTGAAAGATCCTAGGCAGCCTGAAGGAAAAGGTAATCTTCCCAGCCCAGGACTTGTTAGTCCTGGCTTCAGCCTCCACGACAGACAGCCACAGACTTGGGCATCAGAAGGACCTGCCCGTTGGCAGGGTGTGCAGAATGGAGTAGAAGGTCTGGCTTCCCAGTGAGTGAGACAGCCCAGAGCTGGAATCCTTTCTCCAGCATGCCCTAAGCATCTGGCCCCTCTGAACCTTGGTTTCATCAAAAGTAAATGAGAAAAAATTCTCAGGGTTGCTGTCACTATTAAACATTTCAGGTGCCTGGCAAGTTGCAGGTACTCAGTAAATCTTCCTTTATTTACTTTTGGGTTTTGTCAGGAAAGCAGCTGGGTTATCTGCCCCGGAATCTTCCCCTTAGGGAATAAAGTATTCTCAGGGGTGGGAGAGAGAGGTCTCCAAGATAGTTGGAGGGCCAAGGGCTGAGGGCCCGAAAACTGTGAGAAATGTGGTCTAACAAGCCACACCAGAAAGGAGTCACTAACTGTGGGTTTGGAGAGAGGCCTGCACAGTGCCTTCCTGCTGGTAGAGGCTGCAGGAAAGCAAGAGGGGAGAGGGAAGGAAGAAAACAACAAAATGATAATGATACTCATACTACCCCCTCATGGGTGTACCATCCTGGGCTGGTTTCAAAACCTTTTCTGGTCCACATTGCTTGCTCTGATTCTCCCCCCCAGCTCCCCTGAGAAGCCAACAGGGCACTCACCGCCCCCAGTTTACAAATGAGTGACTTGCCCAAGGTCAAGGGGGTGACACAAAGACTTGACCCAGTCTTCTGATTTTTGATTCAGGGTTCACCCCAGTAGTGCAGAGTCAGACCCTCCAGGCCATGGGGTGAAGAGGCAGAAAAGGCAGAACAACCTCTTTGTTCTGCCAGACCCACAAAGCTAGGAGTGGGTGCTGGGCTTGGGAACTGGGAACTGAAGAACAGAATATTCTCCTGATTCCAGGGACTGTGACTTCCTTAGAGTCCAGGCTGAACCAGGATGAAAGGTTGTCCCGGAGTCCTTGGAGACAGACAGGCTTGGGCTCCAACCCCACTGCTGCGATGTACTTGCTATGTGACCTCAGGTAAGTGATCATACCTCTCTGAGCCTCTGTTTCCTTATTTATAAAGCAGGGAGGATAAAACTTAACTCACAAGCTTAGAATGTTGTGGGGGAAAGCGAGCAGGTTTTATAGCCGGTCAGACTGGGTTCAGATTCCAGCTCTGCCATTTATTAGCTGTATGACCTTAAGCAAGAGTCTTCACCTCCATAAGCCTCAGTTTCCTCATCTGAAAAATGGGGATGTTAAGACCACCTGCCTAAGGTTGTTGTAAAGATGAAATGAGATAATAGCTATAGACCACTAGACACTTTGCCTGGTCTATTGTAGGGGTCAATAACGTTAATCTCCCCTGGTGAGAAGGCGGGGAAATGCTGCTGCATTTCACTCCAGAGACCACCCCAGGACCAGGCCTGGTGCCTGCTCGCAGAGCAGTCAGCTCAGAAGCATTCCTGCTGTCAGCAGGCAGCTTCTCGGGGAAGAGCTGACATTCACAGAGAGCGGGACATTAACCAGGCAACATTAACAATGGAACGACTGTGAATTATTTGAAATATGGATCTTAAAGACAGAAATCTTTCATCCTAAGATCTCAGAATGAGGAGACCTTCAAGATGGCAGAGGAGTAAGATGTGGAAATCACCTTCCTCCCCACAAATACATCAGAAATACATCTACTGTGGAACAACTCCTACAGAACACCCACTGAACAGTGGCAGAAGACCCAAAAGCCGTGTGGCTGACAGGGTCTTGGTGCTCCGGCCAGGTGTCAGGCCTGTGCCTCAGAGGTGGGAGAGCCGAGTTCAGGACATTGGTCCACCAGAGACCTCCCAGCTCCATGTAATATCAAACAGCAAAAGCTCTCCAAGAGATCTCCATCTCAAAGCTAAGACCCAGCTCCACTCAACGACCAACAAGCTCCAGTGCTAGACACCCTATGCCAAACAACTAGCAAGACAGGAATGCAACCCCACCCATTAGCAGAGAGGATGCCTAAAATCATAATACACACCACCGGACAAAGTCCTGCCCACCAGAAAGACAAGGTCCAGCCTCATCCACCAGAACACAGGCACCAGTCCCCTCCACCAGGAAGGCTACACAACCCACTGAAACAACTTTAGCCACTGGAGACAGACACCAAAAACAACGGGAACTACGAACATGCAGCCTGAGAAAAGGAGACCCCAAACACATAAGGTAAGCAAAATGAGAAGACAGAGAAACACACAGCAGATGAAGGAACAAGGCAAAAACCCATCAAACCAAACAAATGAAGAGGAAATGGGCAGTCTGCATGAAAAAGAATTCAGAGTAATGATAGTAAAGATGATCCAAAATCTTAGAAATAGAATGGAGAAAATACAAGACACATTTAACAAGGACTTAGAAGAATGAAAGAGCAAACAGTGATGAACAACATAATAAATGAAATTTAAAATTCTCTAGAAGGAATCAATAGCAGAATAACTGAGGCAGAAGAACAGATAAGTGACCTAGAAGATAAAATAGTGGAAATAACTACTGTAGAGAAGAATAAAGAAAAAAGAATGAAAGGAATTGAGGACACCCTCAGAGACAACTGGGACAACATTAAATGCACCAACATTCAAATTATAGGGGTCCCAGAACAAGAAGAAAAAAGAAAGGGACTGAGAAAATATTTGAACAGATTATAGTTGAAAACTTCCCTACTATGGGAAAGGAAATAGTCAATCAAGTCCAGGAAGCACACAGAGCCCCATACAGAATAAATCCAAGGAGAAACAGGCCAAGACACATATTAATCAAATGATCAAAAATTAAATACAAAGAAAAAATATTAAAAGCAGCAAGGGAAAAACAAGAAATAACACACAAGGGAATCCCCATAAGGTTAACAGCTGATCTTTCAGCAGAAACTCTGCAAGCCAGAAGGGAGTGGCAGGACATATTTAAAGTGATGAAAGGGAAAAACCTACAACCAAGATTACTCTACCCAGCAAGGATCTCATTCAGATTTGATGGAGAAATTAAAACCTTTACAGACAAGCAAAAGCTAAGAGAATTCAGCACCACCAAACCAGCTTTACAACAAATGCTAAAGGAACTTCTCTAGGCAGGGAACATAAGAGAAGGAAAAGACCTACAATAACAAACCCAAAACAATTAAGAAAATTGTAATAGGAACATATATATCTATAACTACCTTAAATGTAAGTGGATTAAATTTTCCAAACGAAAAACACAGACTGGCTGAATGGATACAAAAATAAGACCCATATATATGCTGTCTACAAGAGACCCACTTCAGACCTAGGGACACATACAGACTGAAAGTGAGGGGATGGAAAAAGATATTCCATGCAAATGGAAATCAAAAGAAAGCTGGAGTAGCAATTCTCGTATCAGATAAAATAGACTTTAAAATAAAGACTATTACAAGAGACAAGGAAGGACAGACACTACATAATGATCAAGGGATCAATCCAAGAAGAAGATATAACAATTGTAAATACTTATGCACTCAACATAGGAGCACCTCAATACATAAGGCAAGTGCTAACAGCCATAAAAGGGGAAATCGACAGTAACACACTCATAGTAGGGGACTTTAACACCCCACTTTCACCAATGGACAGATCATCCAAAATGAAAATAAATAAGGAAACACAAGCTTTAAATGATATATTAAACAAGATGGACTTAATTGATATTTATAGGACATTCCATCTAAAAACAACAGAATACACTTTCTTCTCAAGTGCTCATGGAATATTCTCCAGGATAGATCATATCTTGGGTCACAAATCAAGCCTTGGTAAATTTAAGAAAATTGAAATCGTATCAAGTATCTTTTCCGACCACAGCACTATGAGACTAGATATCAATCACAGGAAAAAATCTGTAAAAAATACAAACACATGGAGGCTAAACAATATGCTACTAAATAACCAAGAGATCACTGAAGAAATCAAAGAGGAAATCAAAAAAACCTAGAAACAAATGAGAATGAACACACGATGACCCAAAACCTATGAGATGCAGCAACAGCAGTTCTAAGAGGGAAGTTTGTAGCAATATAATCCTACATCACGAAACAAGAAAAATCTCAAATAAACAACCTAACCTTACACCTAAATCAATTAGAGAAAGAAGAAGAACAAAAATCCCCCCAAAGTTAGCAGAAGGAAAGAAATCATAAAGATCAGATCAGAAATAAATGAAAAAGAAATGAAGGAAACAATAGCAAAGATCAATAAAACTAAAAGCTGGTTCTTTGAGAAGATAAACAAAATTGATAAGCCGTTAGCCAGACTAAGAAAAAAAGGGAGAAGACTCAAATCAACAGAATTAGAAATGAAAAAGGGGAAGTAACAACTGACACTGCAGAAATACAGAGGATCATGAAAGATTACTCCAAGCAACTACATGCCGATAAAATGGACAACCTGGAAGAAATGGACAAATTCTTAGAAAAGCACAACCTTCCGAGACTGAACCAGGAAGAAATAGAAAATATAAACAGGCCAATCACAAGCACTGAAATTGAAACTGTGATTAAAAATCTTCCAACAAACAATAGCCCAGGACCAGATGGCTTCACAGGCGAATTCTATGAAACATTTAGTGAAGAGCTAACACCTATCCTTCTCAAATTCTTGCAAAATATAACAGAGGAAGGAACACTCCCAAACTCATTCGATGAGGCCATGATCACCCTGATACCAAAACCAGACAAAGATGTCAAAAAGAAAGAAAACTACAGGCCAATATCACTGATGAACATAGATGCAAAAATCCTCAACAAAATACTAACAAACAGAGTCCAACAGCAATTAAAGGATCATACACCATGATCAAGTGGGGTTTATCCCAGGAATGCAAGGATTCTTCAGTATACGCAGATCAATCAATGTGATAAGCCATATTAACAAATTGAAGGAGAAAAACCATATGATCATCTCAATAGATGCAGGAAAGCTTTTGACAAAATTCAACACCCATTTATGATAAAAACCCTCCAGAAAGTAGGCACAGAGGGGACTTACCTCAACATAATAAAGGCCACACATGACAAACCACAGCCAACATCGTTCTCAATGGTGAAAAACTGAAGCCATTTTCTCTAAGATGAGGAACAAGACAACGTTGTCCACTCTCACCACTATTATTCAACATAGTGTTGGAAGTCTTAGCCACAGCAATCAGAGAAGAAAAAGAAATAAAAGGAATCCAAATTGGAAAAGAAGAAGTAAAGCTGTCACTGTTTGCAGATGACATGATACTATACATAGAGAATCCTAAAGATGCTACCAGAAAAATACTAGAGCTAATCAATGAATCTGTAAAGTAGCAGGATACAAAATTAATGCACAGAAATCTCTTGCATTCCTATACACTAATGATGAAAAATCCGAAAGTGAAATTAAGGAAACACTCCCATTTACCACTGCAACAAAAAGAACAAAATACCTAGGAATAAGCCTACCTAAGGAGACAAAAGACGTGTATGCAGAAAACTATAAGACACTGATGAAAGAAATTAAAAATGATACAAACAGATGGAGAGATATACCATGTTCTTGGATTGGAAGAATCAACATTGTGAAAATGACTGTACTACCCAAAGCAATCTACAGATTCAATGCAATCCCTATCAAATTACCAGTGGCATTTTTCACAGAACTAGAACAAAATATTTCACAATTTGTATGGAAACACAAAAGACCACGAATAGCCAAAGCAATCTTGAGAAAGAAAAATGGAGCTGGAGGAATCAGGCTTCTGGACTTCAGACTATGCTACAAAGCTACAGTAATCAAGACAGTATTGTACTGGTACAAAAACAGAAATATAGATCAATGGAACAGGATAGAAAGCCCAGAGATAAACCCACACACCTATGGTCACCTCATCTCATCTGCCCAATAGCCCTGACGTATATATGTAAGATGATCATATCTATATCTTAGGAAGGGTGACAGTAAGGCAGAGAGAGGTGAAGGTACTTGCCCAAGGTCACCTAGACAATTAGTGGTAGAGCCAGCATGTCAGCCCAAGCCATCTAGCTGCAAAACATACACAACCATCCTTCTCTCTGCCCCCCAAGCCACAGGACAGTAGGGATGACACATGCAGGCTCAATCACTCTAAACAAAGTAGGTAAGCAGAGAGGGTGGGAGTCTCAAGGGGCTTTCCTCACTCAAAGAACAGAAACGCAGCTTGCCGGGACCAGGGTGACTAATCAGAAAAATGTCCCACAAAAGGCTAAGGCAGGCTTCGAGGCCCAGAGATATGAGGCCGTAAGCAAATCCACTAACTCTCTTAGGATACATGAATGCTACACGGAAGGTCAAAGTCTCCAATAACTTGACTTTAATAAATTTACATTTATTGCCCACCTACTGGGTACTTCACACGCATTCTCTCATTTAAGCCTAACAACAACTCACTGAGGTGGGTATTACACCCTTTGTAAAAAGAGGTAGTGAAGGCTCGCTGAGGCCAAGGGATTTACCCAAGTGCACCTGGCCAATGTGGCAGAGTTGGGTGAACCCAGGTCAGTCCTGCCTCTGTGTCCGCTCTGCCAAGTGAGAATAGGGTACTCGCCCCAGGATCCATCTCTGTGGGCAGTCAGACAGCTCCCGTGCCCTCCCTGCCCGCTTCCTTCCCACTCACCCCCACGAGGCACTGCAGGGTCATCATCCTAACCCAGAGAGCAGGCTCGCCCAGGTCACTGCCGGGAGGAAGGCACATGCCTCACCTCCCAAGGCAGACACAGCCAGATGCAGCCACCATTGTGTCCCAAAGGCCCTCGGGGGCTGGAGGAGGCCCTTCACGACAGCTGCTACGGTGCAGCCCATCCGGAAGGGCTCATTTTGCTGAATGCTTAACCCTTCTGAGGACCCTCGGGGCTGATGGATGCCATACCCTACTGAGAGAGATACTCGAGAGGAGAGGGTGAGCCAAGGCACCCCAGAGAAACCCCGCTTTCCCCCACTCACTTCTGCTTCCCGGCGCTGGGAAGGTAGGAGACCAACATTCCCCAGAGGGAGAGGCCATGAGCCTACTGAGTTTTAGGAATCTAAGAATGAACACACCCACACACCTACCATATGCCCCCAAGCAAGAAAAGGGCCTCCCTGAGTCCCAGTGGCTTGGGTGAAGACCTCCCTGAGGCCGAAGGGAGAGGCTGCCCTGGGTGTGCAGCGCCCTGACCCAGCTTCTCATGGGTTCCCAGGGGATGAACAAAAGGCTCACACAGCCATCTGAGGCATCAGGTGGCAGCTGCCTCTGACCAGGGGCCATTCATGAACTCCCGCTCAGTCACTCAGCCCCCCAGGCAGCCTGGGGGTATTGGCAGCTGAGGAGAGAGACTTTCACCCAAAGACAGGTCTGGGTTTCCCTGGAGAAAAAGAAACCTGACTTCCTGGGGCATTCTCTT
Source organism: Globicephala melas (assembly GCF_963455315.2). Taxonomy (NCBI): domain Eukaryota; kingdom Metazoa; phylum Chordata; class Mammalia; order Artiodactyla; family Delphinidae; genus Globicephala; species Globicephala melas. The sequence goes on from NC_083316.1 coordinate 145,591,579, forward strand.
GGCAGGCTCACCCGACTAAACAGAGTTGTTAGATCTGTAGTACAGGGGCCACGGCCTGCTGTGCTGGAAGCACCTCCAGAATCGGGGTGCTGCCTCTGCCCCAGGTGCCACCTTAGCAAGAGAGACCTGCAGGGGTCCTGGCTCTACCGGCCGACTGGCCACCCCCTGACAACATGTCGGATCCTTCCTCTACCTGGAGCGCCTCTCCTGCCTGCCTGCCTTCTGATTCAGGCCCGGCGCCCAGGATTCCTGCTCCCCTCCCTCTGCCCTGCTCCACGCCCTGGACACACTAACAGGGGACATGCTCCTGAGAGCCTTTCTAAGCCAAGCTCGTTCAAGGGCCACGTAAATGACTGACCTTCCTCCTCTACCTGGAGAGCTCAGTACAGAACCCATCACATTCATCACCTACCAGCTCTGTGACCTTGGGCAGGATGTGAACTTCTCTGAGCTATGGCTTCCTCATCTGTAAAATGGGAATAACAATACTTATAGCTAAAGGTTGTTATGAATACACAGAATAGGCAAATCTATAGAGGGGTGATGAAAATGTCTGGAATTACATAATGGTAATGGTTGCACAACCTTGTGAATGAACTTAATGACACTGAATTGTACACTTTTAAATGGTTACAATGGTAAATTTTATGTGAGGTGTATTTTACCACCATAGAAAAGAAAAAAGTTTATTATGAGACTAAGTGAAATGGAAGTTGTAGAAATATCGATTGCAGAGCCTGGGATATAAGAGGTCCTCAACAGATTTTAATTTCCTTCCTTCCTTCAGATCATCACACTGAATTGTACGCGACACGCTCCTCCATGCCCACCCTGGGCAGACTGCCTTCCTCTTTAGATATCTGCTCTGAGATGCTAATAGGATGGGCCACATGTTTTTCATAAAGCAAAGCCTTTACCATTGGCCCATAGGAGAGAGTGTCTGATTACACCACGCCCCCTTCCCACTCCTGCTGGTGACCTCATTTACGTGTTTCACCATGGCCATACCTCAGCAGCACTGAGTCCTACAGGAGGAGGGCAAAATCCACTTTGATACCAAGGTCAAGGACTTCCCTCAGTATCTCCTCACTGTTTCCACAAAAGCTGTCATCCTAAAAAAATAAAAGATCATCTTGGGAAAGCAGTTTTCCAGGAGTCTCTCATGTTTCTGCACATCTTGTGAATGGAGACACTGTCTTGGTTATAGATTATCTTTTCAAGAATGTTTATATAGCAAATGGCATCAGAAGGTAGATAATGTCCCCCTTCAAAGCAAAGGGCAGGTAGGTTTACTATCCACTATAAAAGATATGGGTTCCCTAAGCTCAGGGTTCCTCGCCTGTAATGCAATCCACAACATGTACAAGTGACACCTGGCCCTCTTTCAACACCCTGAGGAAATCAGGGGTTGGCACAAAAAATTGTACTAAGCAAGGCTTAGTTAGTATTTCAAATCATTATCACTTGCCTTTCTTTCCCACAAGGTGCTAAACTCCTTGAGGGTAGGTAGCATGTTTTATTTATCTTTGAATTTCACAGAACAGATACTAATAAATGTTTCCTGAATGAATTAATGAGTGAATGAATGGATGAATGGAAGGATGGAGAGATGTTTCTCTTCTGTTAAACTGGCAGTTTTAGTTGACCCTGCCCCTCCCATTTCTATGGTTTTCCTAGCTCCTGACATCATATCCAATATTTTAACCACTTACCTTGCCAGATATTTGCCTGGCTAAAGCCACTGGATGTAGATAATTAGACCCAAATACTCTGTCTAAAGGCTTTGGATTGGAATGTTGGGGTGATCTTGTATCTTTGCCCAGGTCTGGACATCTCTCAGACCATCCCTGCCCTGCCCTCCCAGCTTTGTCCTATACCTATAGTATTCAGCCCCATTCCCATTGTCATGACCTAGTGGTGACCTGTAGTTCTAATGTGCACAAAAGGACATAGGTCCAGGCCACCAAACCACACATTGCTGGTCACCATTGAACCAGCAACAAATGTTTGTTTCTCATGTTTGTTCCTGTTAGGCTGAAAGGGCATCACAGTGCTGGGCACAGAGCAGGTGCTCTGCTAATATTTATTTAATGAATGAATAAGCTTTCCTTTAAATTAAATTAATTGCCTCCTTCTTATATTAAGTCAATATCCTGAGCAATGGGACACAAAATATAACCAAAAAGGAGAGGAACCTGAAATGTCGCTCTGGTCATTTCTTTTGCCTCAATGTCCGCATGGCAAACACAGTCTCCAGAACAGAAAGTGATGGAATTTGATGCGTCAGCAGCCTTCACCTGCCATAAGAACCCCTGCCTCTGTGTACAGCTTCATCACACACTATATACGATGCAGAACATGATGACAAAAGTGTATCTGCTCTATATGCACTTGCAATTGCAAACAGCTACTCACCTTTTCTATAGTGATGCAGAAAGGTTAGCCAGTCGGCATTTTGCCAAGGGAAGCCAGCAGTGAGCAGCTACTTAATGTAAAGGCTTTGGCACCTGTTTCTCACATGGTTGGCAGACAAACTGAAGTGCTAAATCCATGGCTCAGGGGTCACAAGAACACTGCATTCTCTACTGCACCAGTTTCCCCTGGCCTCAGTTCACCCGAGGAAGACTTGTCTTTTATTCTTTAAAGGGTAGAATTTAGGGACTTCCCTGGTGGTGCAGTGGTTAAGACTCCACGCTCCCAATGCAGGGGGCCTGGGTTCGATCTCTGGTTAGGGAACTAGATCCCACATGCATGCTGCAACTAAGAGTTCTCATGCCACAACTAAGGAGCATGCCTGCCGCACCCAAGACCCGGCGCAAACAAATGAATAAAAATAAATAAATAAAAAGAGTAGAATTTTACTGGATATTATCTATCATTAGATGCCCAGTAGTCAATGAAGCATTTGTTTGTTTTTGACTCCCTTCACTCTAGAAGAGATCTATGCCTGCCCATCTATGGGAATTTATACAATAAGATTAAAAGGCTCTGGAAAAATACAGGCAGTATTTATGGAAGTAAAACAAAACCGGATTGGTTATAAACCACAAAACTGCATATTCACCCAAGGATGTGGCAGTTCAGTAGAGCTCAGAGACTTTGCCAGGAGAGCTGTTGAGTTGAGCCCTCAGGCAGAAGGACTTGGCACCTCAGGGTGCCAGATTCTAGTGCCTGACCCCCCAGCATTACAAGTCCAGCAACCTGATTTTGGCAATGCTCTGAAAGTTGACCAGACTTTGGAGGAACCGACTCAGACTACCCAGGCTCACAGGAGGTTTATGTACAAACCAAAATTCACTCCACTAATCAAATCTAAGAACTAGATGTACAAGAAAAAACAAGAACAGAAAGAGAAAAAGATGGAGAGGGGAGGAGGAAGGAGAGCAAGAGGGAAAAAAGAGAGAGAGAAGGAAAGGAAGGAAGAAATGGAGGGAGGGAGGGAGCCAGAGCAGTTATGCTCCATGGTCAGTGCTGGTATCCCTGTAAGCAAATCCAATAGGGAGACCCAATTAGAAACAGAACATCACTTCCTGGGTTGAAGTCAAAGCCAAGAGAAATTGGGAGGGTATGGGGGAGGCTGTCACCCAGAACTGTGCTGAGGCCTCATGAAATATCCTTCCCCCACAAGAGACAACACCTTTCCAGGACCTGAAAACACCCTGGCAGATTCCAGCCTCTCTCCCTTGGAAGGTCCCCGATAAACACTGCCAAGTCCTTGTCCTGTGAGTTACCTTTTTCAAGGCTCCAGGCCCACCCTCCCTTCTGGATAACTGATGTTCTTCCAGAGACCACATGATTCTACTGCAGACCTGTCACCTCCTCCATGGTAGGACTTCCCCCGAACATACTGCCAAGTCACCTTGATTGGAATTCAGGCTTTCCAAAAACACCTCTGTCATCCTCTGGAATAACATCTACAGATGATTTCTTTCATTCATATTGTGTGAATTTTACTCTGTAACTCTTAAAGGACTACCTTAGTTCCAATTATTGGGGTTGGGGGTGGGGACAGCCTCTCTCTCAGGTGTGAACAGTTTATTGGTTCAGTCAGTAAAGGTACTATTTACAGAGCCAGACAGGCTCTGGCCACAAGGAGGTATTTTCCATGTCTTAATTACACACTAACTGTAATGGTTACAAACACCAAAGCAACCCATTGAAAAGTGCAGATGCTTAATGATACGGGGTCAGGTGGAAGCAAGTGACGGGCTATTGTTTTTCACTAATCTGATCTATCAGTTCAGTCAAAACAAGGCGCTGGCATCAGACACAAACACTGCTAATGATTAATCATCAGAAATATCAATATTTGGATTGAATTTCCTACACTCTTCTGGAAATGCAGACATCTGAACTCCCCAGGGCACATGTATATTTTGACCAATTATTTTAACAAGCTCAAAGCAGACCATCATGGCAAAAACATGTAAACAACTGCTCTCTGGTCAGAGAAAACAGATATTGGGCCATTTTCCTTGTGGAGAGAGTAGAGCTGCCCCATAAAATATAGGATGCCCAGTTAAATTTAAATTTCAGCTAAGCACCAAATAATGTAATATTGGGGACATATTCATATTTTAAAAAGTTTTCTTTATCTGGAATTCAAAGTTAACTGGATGCCCTATATTTTTATTTGCCAAATCTGACTACCCTATATAGGAGTGAAAGAGAAAATTTTTAATTCACACTTCTTAATAAGTTACATATAAAACACAGCTGCAGGGCTTCCCTGGTGGCGCAGTGGTTGAGAGTCCGCCTGCCGATGCAGGGGACACGGGTTCGTGCCCTGGTCCGGGAAGATCCCACATGCCGCGGAGCGGCTGGGCCTGTGAGCCATGGCCGCTGAGCCTGCGCGTCCGGAGCCTGTGATCCGCAGCGGGTGAGGCCGCAACAGTGAGAGGCCCGCATACCGCAACAAAAAAAAAAGAAACAAAAAAAAAACACAGCTGCAGAGATTCCCCCATGACAGTAGCAAAAGTTTCACACTGAGGATCAGCCTCAAACCAAAGTAGGGAATCCCAGGAATGAGGGGTAAGAGTGGCTGCTTCCCTGCTTTGCAAACTTCTCAGGCATGAAGGGCAGCAGAGAGGGGGCTACATTATTTATTATGCTGCCTTCCACTGAAAGCCCTGCTAAGATGCTCTGAGCAAAAAGCCTGCCCCACCTGGCTCCTTGGATGTGCAGACAGCAGTGCAAGAAGGGAGATGTTTTCTTCACTCCTCCCTCTGTCTAGTTATCTCTTCCTGGGATGTGAAGACCATACTTGCAGAAGCTAGGGAAAACATGGGTGGCAAATCAATGGCCTCTGGTCTTGGGATCCAGATAATTCAAGTAGAAGATAGAGGGTGGTTGCTTGTTTGTTTGTTCGTTTCCAAAAATCCCTAGGCAATTGCATCAGTGCATCCCCACCTTTAAGTACTTCATCGATATGTCATTTCATACTCAGGAATCACCACCTCCACAGCCGCCGCCGTCCTCAGGAGTTCCAACACTCTCTCTGCCATTGAACACAGTAGGATCTGGACCAATTCACTTACATTTTCAGGGTAGTGGTTTTCCAACCTTTAATACAAAGAAAGGTTTTTTAGAAAAGTAGGAGGAAGAGGAGGCGGATCTTTAGTCCCGAAACCCACTGGAAAAACAAAATCTAATGAAAAGATATTAGGACCTTCTTGCTCTAAACTTGTATGTGTAAATGTCTGCATTTTCACATTGGCTGGAGAATGAAGGATTTATTCCTATTATAAAATTATTATATGTTGTCCTTCATGGCACAAGATGTATTCTCAGTGCTGCTGTATGTTCCAGCTGTAGGGACTGAAGTTTGTTGGGTCGTCTACACTTTCTTGCCAGATCTGCAGAGTTAATGAGATGGGAAGCCACAGTTAGTCTGTAGTCTCGGGGAAGAGGTTTTCCCCACCTAAATCTTACCGCCTCTTTGGGCACCAACCACGTGATCTCGGAGCTGGAGCTCTTCTCTAACCCATGAACCATATTCTCACGCCATGTACGGAAAGCAGGCAGCTCCCTGACTAATCCTCTGCTGGCTCCCTAGTTGTCAAATAATATCCAAACTTCTTGGCTTCTCCAAATGGGTCCCAGGCCCATCAGGTGACACTCCCCTTCATGTCCCCTATCCTGGTGTCTTCCTGGGACACACTCTCCCCATCACAACCTCTGGCCTTTTGTACACACTCTTCCTTCTGCCCAGAAGGACCCTGCCCTTCTTTTTCATCTGGCTAAATGATACCCATCCTTCAAGAACCAGTTCGGTTGTCACCTCCCTGGTGAAGTTTTCCTACAGCCCACAGATGGTCCCACCCTCTCTCTTCTCTTCTCTCACCTCATTGGCTCCTTTCTCTATAATGCCACTCCCCACCCCCTCCATTGCATAATGGATTGCTTGTTGACAACTTTCTCTCCTCCAGCTTACCATGAACCCCTCAAGGAACAGACCATGTCTTAAACATCTTTATTTCCCCAGCACTTGGACCAGAATAGGTATAATAAATGTTGACTGAATCAGTGAATACAGAAACCACAGATAATTCAAATAGCATCTTCCCCGGCCTGTAAATGAGCTGTTGGATGAGTCAGTTCATAATCTATGAAGTTTATAATCTATGAAGAGTTCAAAGTCTATGAAGTTCATAATCTATGATGAGTCCTGTACACACCATTGTTTTATTAGCTAGAAGGGACAAGAAAGTTATGGTGGGACTTCCCTGGCAGCGCAGTGGTTAAGAATCCTCCTGCCAATGCAGGGGACACGGGTTTGAGCCCTGGTCCGGGAAGATCCCACATGCCGCGGAGCAACTAAGCCCGTGCGCCACAACTACTGAGCCTGCGCTCTAGAGCCCACGAGCCACAACTACTGAAGCCTGCATGCCTAGAGCCCATGCTCCACAACAAGAGAAGCCACTGCAATGAGAAGCCTGTGCACCACAACGAAGAGTAGCGCCCGCTCGCCACAACTGGAGAAAGCCTGCGTGCAGCAACAAAGACTCAACACAGCCAAAAATAAATAAATCTACTTAAAATATATATATATATATATACACATATATATGGCCTGATTATAATTCTACCAGATATTTACAATGGGTCAAATGATAAATAAAATTTAGCATGTAAACCACTTAAAAAATAAAAGAAAAAAAGTCATGGTGGGGTGCAAGTACAGGACAATGTCAAGACTTCCTCACTGGGGGCAAGAAACAGGCAGGGAAACTACTTCAATTCCAGGCTCAGTACCGGAGTCCCACCCTCAGAGTCCTAGGTCCAGGATCCATGGTGCTGGGGTCATCCTGCTGGAGGTTGGGGTAGACCAGGTAGATCACTTGAGTGCCCTAAAGCTCAGCCTGAACCCCACCTGGGTGCTGAGCACAAAGAAGACGAAGGAGGGAGCTGGCACTCTGTGTGCTCAAGTGACTGTCCCCCCACCCCTCATAGCCTTTTGCCAGCCCCCAGTTCAGTCAGTTTCCCGAAAACCAGAGATGATTCTCCAGACAACGTGACTCTTGAGAAAATGGAATTAATCATCTTGCTCTAGAGCTGGTCAAAGAGGGGCCCCTGCAGGGTGGGGGCATGTGGCCTAAATGGTCCTTTGGAGCAGAAGCCAACTGAGGTAGAGGAAGATTTCCTGCAGATCACATGGTTGGTGATGCCAGGAACAACAGCCTAGAGAACCACACTGAACAGGACTGTTCCTGTTCCTGAGAGTCCACACACATGGCATGCACACACACACACAGAGTTCACACACGTGAGTGTGTACACATACACACACAGCCCTCTCCCTCACAGAAGCTTTGGAGCTCTCACTTCAGGGTCCCTTCAGATGACTGCCACCAGTTCCCATCTGCCCCTCTGTGGTGGTCCCTTCAGGATAGAAAAGTGACCCTGGCTGTCCCCTCCTCCTTGCCATTTTCTTGAGCTCAGTAACTATTTACAAGGTAAGATAATACCAGATAGATACGAAGCAGAGTCCACATGTGAAGACATCAACCATTTCCCAGGGTCGACATAACCTTCTCGAGATCTTCCCCTTTCACATCTCCTGACCTGTCTAGTTTTTATCTAAGACCCTTCTGCCTGGTCCCCAACAAGAGCCTGGAGACATTAGTGTTCCTGGGGCTGGGGGTTCTCAAGTCAAATCTCACCTTGGCCCAGTACCTACTGTGTGAACTTGGATAAATTACTTGAGCTTTAGGACTGTTGACTCACTTGTAAAATGCGGATAATACTACTTGGTAACAAGGAAGCCTGGCACTTGAGAGACCTTCATCAGAAATTCCCTTTCAGGGCTTCCCTGGTGGCGCAGTGGTTGAGAGTCCGCCTGCCGATGCAGGGGACACGGGTTCGTGCCCCGGTCCGGGAAGATCCCACATGCCGCGGAGAGGCTGGGCCCGTGAGCCATGGCCACTGAGCCTGCGTGTCCGGAGCCTGTGCTCCGCAATGGGAGAGGCCACAACAGTGAGAGGCCCACGTACCGCAAAAAAATAAAAAATAAATAAATTCCCTTTCATTTCCGCTAAGCAAGTTGCCTGGCTGCTTTTTGTCTTTCTAATTTCCTGACCCACAATCTTTTGGGAGGAAATAACATGGGCAGCAGATTGGGAGGGATACTTACACACATGTCTTTAATGGCTACTGGATATCTATAAACAAGACACATCCCATATTAAAATGATCTACCCCAAGAAGCACAGAGGTGCCAGGCCTGGTATCCTGCTTCCATCTTTAATAACTCTCTCCCCTCTCCATCTCCCCATCCTCTCCCCTTCCTCACTCAACTACACCCAGAGGATACAAGATATCAACCTTACTCAGAGATGGAATGACCCATTCAGAATTACTCCCTCCATTCAACAAACAGTTACTGAGCCTGTGCTGACACTGGGCTTGACTCTGGGGATTCAGGGAAGATAGAAGGGGCCCCTGACCGCCTGAATTTTCCAGCTAGTAGCTTGGTATATGGATGGGGATGTATGTGGAGGGGGTGGGGTGCAGGTACAGACATGCAGGAGTGTGCATAAGCCATCACACGACAATGTGATAAATGTGGTTATGGAGATGAATCCAAAGTACCGTGCTGGGAGAAGCGAAGAAAGGCAAAGTAAGGGAAGGCTCCACAGGAGAGGAGCTGGAGCTTAGAGGGTGAGTAGCAATTCACCAGGGAGCTGCGGGCTCAGCAAACAACACCAAGGGGGCTGCCTGGGCTGAAACACTCTCTTGGACGTGATTATCAGGTGAGGGCATCAGTACCAGGAATCAGGGGTTAGTGACTGGGGCCGACTCCAGAAGACAGATATGGTGGGGTGCAGGCACACTGGACCCAGCACAGGAAGGCCTGGAACCCTGACCCAGAGCCACAACTTAGAGCCATGACGACACCTCAGCCACTTACACCAATCATCTGAGCCGGGGCAGCTCGTACAAAATGTATTCCACAAACGTTCATTGAATGAGCATTCCCATCTATAAAATGGGATTGATAATATGCACTCCAGCCATCCCATAGGATTATTTGGGAGGGTGAATTGAGGCCAGTGAGATGGAAAACCCTCTAAACAGTAAAACACGATCCCAATATAAGAATTATTAAGTGAACTGATCTTGTCGGTTTCCAGAGACAAAAACCATCTGAGGAAGCAATTGGTGAAGTACAGCGACTTCTCTGGCTGGCAAGGGAGCAGCTCTAATTAAGGAAGTCCCTTCTCTCCAGACTATTATGACTACTATTAGAGAAATCTTTTACATGGGTGAGTGGAACAAATTGAGAAAGACTTTAGGTGATAAGAAACAGTAACAGGATTGGGTCTATAAACAGTCAGGGTGGTGGGGAGACAGAAGAACTATCCTATCTCAGCATTCCACTTGAGAGTTACTGATGGCCAAGTCTCGGCCCCTATTTTAGAGAAAAGGATACTGAGGCCCAGAGAGGGTACAGGGTCCCAGTGTTCACCTGGACCAAGTAATAATCATGACAGCTCACATTATTGAGTACAGCCCTATGATGGAGCACCTACATATAGCAGGTCATTGGATCCACAGAGCAATCCTATGAGGTAGATACTATAATTATCTCCATTTTACAGATAAGAAAACGAACTCAAGCCAAGCAGCTTGTCCAGGGTCACAGTTAGTAAGTGAGGGTTAAGACTTGCAACTCCCTGTTGCCAGGGCAACCAGAAGTCCACGGGTAAAGAAATCTTTGTGGAAGAAATATATTGTTTAATTTATTTGAGGTGGAGGGGGAAGATGTGACTAAAATGGAGATTACTGATGTCATAGAGTAAGGGAAAACCTGTAATGATCTTTCTTACTTGGGAGTGAAAAAATGGGCAAGGGTTTGGGAGCTGATAAGCCACGGCTCAGTTGAAGCCAGGCCCTAGAGAAAGAAATGCAGTCAGAGGCGCCATAATGCCTGAGCCCTCCTGCTACCTCTCCCTCACTAGCTGACACCATCAATTCGAGGTTAATGCATGCCAGGGTTGGGAGCTAATTATTCCACCATTACAGACATAAATTTCCCCTGGAGAACGGCCAGAGATGGGAGCTAGGGAAAAGGGGAAGAGGCTGGGAAAAGAAAGAGGCTGCCTGGCTCTTACAAATGGGAAAATAATACGGCATCAGCTGGAGTGGGTTCCCAACCACTGGAATACGCTTTGCAAAAATTTTTAGTCTTTCCTGGTTTTTCTCCAAGCTATTTTCCTGGCTGGGGGGGACTTCCGGAGGTCATCAAGCCCCCATCCCCACCTGTCAGTATCAGTGGTTCCTAAAAGAGCCTGTAGAAAACCCTTCAATTCCACAATTTATTTAATCCTAATCTGTGCCAAGCACTTAGATGCAGGGAAGGGGGAGGGAAATCAGCCACAATGATAAGTAACACAGTCCCTGAATTTCAGGAGCTTTCAATACTGGGGAAGAAGAATGTGTATCCAATCAACTCCAGCACTATGGACAGGGAGATTCACTCCAACTAGGAGGTTCTGGGAAGGGAGAAGCGTTTGAGATGTGTCTTAAAGGATGAGTAACCTTTAGAGAGGGGGGAATGGGAAAGAAAGGGTATTCCAGGTGATGGAAGCAGCAAAAGCAAAACTTTGGAGGGAGGAAAAGACGGAACACATCGGAATGGCTGGGACTTAGGGCGCAGCACGTTAAGAGTGAGCTTGCATTGGGAGTAAAGGCCAGGGAAGTCAGCTGGGAGAGACCATGGAGGGCCTGAAATGGCATATTATGGAATTTCAAACTTTCTGCTAGAGGCAATGGGGAGCCATTGATAACTTTTGAGGAAGGGAGTGACATAATCTGATCTGCATTTCAGAAAGAGGCCTGGGGTAGTGTATAGCAGACGGGAGCAAATGGAGGCAAAGGCATCAAGGTGGAAGCTCCTGAAAGACTCCAATAGGAACAAGTAGGGATTTGAGTTAGTGTGTTGGCAACCTTGTCAAGGTGACTTTTGAGGTTAAGAGAGGGAGACACCCTTACAAACGGAGATTTCCCTTGCAAAGGTAAATGTTTCTTACAAAAGGGCCTACTTGGTCTTCCAGGTCCTTCACATCTGCTGTTTTTCAGAAAATAACCAGCTTAAAACAATGAATATGCCTAAGAGACATTTTAGGGTGGCAAATTCTGCTCCCCTACAACATCAAAAAGCAAGTTTATTGTTTTTAAATAACATACATGCTACAGACAAACTATTTGTATCGGGGTGGGGGAACAACGTGTCAATGCCCAGAGAAGCTCAGGAAGAGTAAGGGGCACTCACAGTTCCCTTCTGGGTGTTCTTTGACAGTTTTCTGTCTAAACAAGGATGACAGTTTTCTCTAAAAGCTAGAGTTACAGCAAAACTGGGAGAAGACGGGGAAGTTTCACTTTCAGTTGTGGGCATTTATTATTATTATAACCTCTTATTTTTAGATTATGAGTATACTTGAGGATGTGAAGTCACACATGTTTAGAAATGAAAATGCTGCACCTCCAAATCAGGGATTCCCCTACCACCTCGTTTCTGAAAAAGTCACACCAGAGGAGAAGCTAAGAAAGTGTACAGAGGCATGTGAGCATGAACATGCAAGCGCACACACACAGGCATACCCCATGCCCCACGTCCAAGGAATGGTTTACACGCCTAGAGCCAACACAGCCACTCAAGGAGAGATGTATGTATATTCACGGTGGGGGATTGAAGATGAAGGGCTCAGAACCCCATCCCACATGGACACAGAGTTCGAAGAGAGGAGAGAGGAAGGCCAGTAATAGAACAGGGAGCCTTCCGAAGCCAAGAGATCAGGGAGACACTAGGAGGAAGATCTGAAAACGGCATGGCAGAGGAAAAGGTGGAGGTCGCTTACCCTGGGTTCGGGAGTCTGGCTCTGGAAGGCTCTGGGGCTGGAGAGAGGCCGTCGTTAATCACATACCTTCCATTCACCCTGTGACTCAGCTAGGTAGATGCTTTGTGTATTTCTTTTTTGTTTGTTTTTTGGCCAAGCCGCGCAGCTTGCAGGATCTTAGTTCCCCGAGCCAGGGATCAGACCCAGGTCCTCTGCAGTGGAAGTGCAGAGTCCTAACCACTGGACCGCCAGGGAATTCCCGCTGTGTGTATTTGTGATCCTCAAAATAACCCCCTGACACAGACATAAGTATCCCCTTTTGCAAGTGAGAAAAACGAGGTTCAGAGGCCGCAGGGAAGTGACTTGTCCCAGGTCACATGGGCAGGAAGGGGCAGAGTTGGGATTCACACCACTTCCAAAAACTCATGTTCTTTTCTTTCCACCTGTGTTTCTCAAGAGGGCACTGTTGACATTTTAGGTTGGGCGGTTCTTTCGTTGGGGTGGGGCTGCCTAGGCATCGTAGGGTGTATAGGAACGTCCCTGGCCTCTTCCTGGTAGGCGCCAGCATCACCTGCCCCTCCCCACCCAAGCTGTGACAGTGTCTCCAGACATTGATTTTGCCACTTGTCCAACTGTGGACAAAACTGCTCCACACCGTGCCACCTCCCCCAGCAAAGGCTTTCATGGTCCCCATCCACACCGTGTGCAGAGCGAATGACCCTCCACTCCCAAGCCTGCACACTTCCTCAGCTCCACCATGTTTGCACATCGAGCCAGCTCCGTCAGTGTGGCTCAGTCAACACCATCACGCCAGGGCACTTCCCTTCTCTGAAAACAACAGGGATGGCGGCCTTGACCAAGGGTGTACATGAGACTCACCTGGGAAGTTGGTGTATTGCTTTGTTTCTTTTGTGTTTATTTTTGGTTTTCAAAGTAAAGATACGCTTGTCCTACCTCAACTCTACTGGGGCCCAGGGCTGCATGCTCCTGGTAAGAACCCCAGGCCTGAATCCTTCCTAGGGCTCATCTCAACCCCACCCTTCATTCATGAGTTCACTTTGAGTCAGTCCCCACCTCCCAATCACTTTTCAGTTCCTCCTGTGTGCCAGATGCTCTGTTAGGGACTGGGGTTCAGACAGGGCTTCTGGCCCAGGTTGAGGAACAGGGGACGACACACCACGGTCCAGCGCAGAACCTGCTAAAAGATAGCTTTGCCTAGTGAGCTACGGAGCATAAAGAAGGGGGTGGCTGGGTGCTGCGTGCATCGTGGCAGGGGGGCAGGAGAGCAGGAGGGTGTGTGAATGTGTGTAGGGACGGTGGATATGTATATGTGCGAGTGGGGGTATCTGGAAGGAACTATAGGTGTGTGTACATGTGTAGGGGAAGGGATTATGGATACATATGTATTTTATATATATACTTAGTGTATATGTGTGTGTGTATATGTGAATAGTGTTTGTGGTGTATGTGCGTGTGTGTCTTTGTGTGTGCATGTTGTGTGTGTGTATGGAAAATAAATGTATATGTCTGTGTACAGAGTATCCGTGTGTATGTGTGTGTATGTGTGTGCACATGTAAGGGGTCAGGGAGAGGGAAGACCTCCTGGAAAGACCAGCACTGGGTCTGGCTCCTGAAGAATGAGGAGCAATTCAGTGGGGAGAGTGGGGTGGGCGTTCCAGGAAGAGGGAACAGGGTGTGCAAAGCCCAGAGGCGTGACTGAACGTGGCATGTTTGGGGTGCAGTGGCAGCAGAACAGAGAGGGGGAGAAGGGGAGAAGGTTGGGGTCACATCAGAATGACCTTCCTGGAGATCTCAGCACCTCGTTAAGTTCTAGGCAGGTGCCCCAGCCTTTTGGAGAGATGCCATCAGCAACAGGCTGGCACCTCTGGGAAGGCCCAGGAGAAGGTCTGGCAAGGCCACATCCATGGTCACACCTGAACTGGCTGCACGAATGTTTACAAAGCACATGCATACTACAGGGATTAGAAAGCCGTGTTCTAAGGTTGAGCTTGGAGTGACACGTCTATAATATCCAGGGGTGGAAGGCGGGCTGGAAGCAAGCCAGGAACCTGTGGCAAAAATGGGCTGGGTTGATTTCTCTAACCTCGGAGGACTGGTCTTCAAGGCACCACTAGAATTAGCTCTTCTGTGCAAGTCCTGCCTCTCTGCCAGATCACCTCCCTGCCTGCTACCCACCTGCACTCCCCCACCCCCAGCCAAGCGTCTCTAACCTCTATTCTTAAGCATGAGGAAATTCAACACAATCCCACCACCTCGGCCCTTACAGTACAGCCTCTTGCTCCAGGTTCCAACTGGGGCAGACCTCCTTAGCCTAGGAATTCCCCCTTTTCAATATGAAAGAGGGGATGCTGAGCAGGACGCTGGGAAGGGAGTTCAGTCAAGGGAATGCGCAGTGGGAGTCCAGAGGCTGAGACCACCTCACATGGCCCACTTCAGCTCAGCCCCAGCCAGGCCTGGCGGAGGGGACATGGACTTGGCAGTCAGTCTCTCTCTGGCTGTGTGTCCTTGGGCAAGGACCACAGTTCTCTGTTTCCTAGAACAGGAATCCTAGAATGCCGACAGCATTCAGTAGCTGTGGTTCATGCAACAAATTTGTATACCTCCTCTGTGCCAGGTACTGGAATATATCAGGGAACAAAACAGACGAAGGGCCTTGCCTATGTGGAGCGTGCATTCTATAGGGAGGAGCCCAAGGGATGATAAACAATAAACACAGTAAATGACTGAATTATGGAAGGTGGTAGAAGGGGATAAGATATGAAGAAAAAGGAAAGAGCAGGGTAGGGGGCTGGAAAGGCTAGGAAGGTGAATATGAAATATGGCTGACTGGGCAGAAGCAGTTGGGAAGACACTGACATAAACCAGGCAGGGGACAGTGCAGCTGAGACCAGAAGTGGGTATCTGATGATTCCACGGGAATGGCTGTGTCTGGCCCTCAGAACATTCTGAATAGTTCAGCATAGTGTTCACCATTCTAACTGGTTGGACAGGCTCCCAGCCTGACTCAGTGTCTCAGGGACAGGATCCAGATCTCCCAGGGCTCGCTCTGCCCACTGGGACCTGTTCAGTGTCTCCAGCCACCCCGTAACCCTCCTGGAGACTGTTGTCCCAGTCTTTTCCCTGCATTACCCACCAGGGACAAAGTGCCCAACTAACGTGGCCCCAACTTTACGTTGTGTCCTCCCCAGTATCTCGAGGCCCCTGGCCAAAGCAAACAAGCCTCAGAGATCATCTGATTTACATCTGAGGGGCAGACAGGGAAGTGACTGGCCCAGGTCAGACTCCTTCATTCAGGCCCACATCAGTGCCTGCCTGGACCACTGCCCTGGTTTCCTAGCTGAGATCCCTACCATTAGGTTCTCCAATTCAGTCTTTCCACAAAGCAGCTGCCAGAGTGATCTTTCTACAACATAAATTTGATCATGTCACTTCCCTGTTTTCACTCCCTAGTTCCCATAAAATAAAGTCCCAACTCCTGGGCATGGCATTCAGAGGTGACCATGAGGCACCCCGCCTACTCTCCAACCTTGCCCACGCCACACTAGTGTCAAGTCCCCATGCCTCTACTCACACTGTTCCCTCCACTGGGAATGCCCTTCTTCCCTCTGACACCTTCTCACCTTTCAAGATTACCTCTTCTATAAACTTCCCCGAATCTCAGCTCTCATTCCAGATAGGATCAAGCAACACTTCTTGACTCACGCCCCATTGTTACCTTCACTTCTATCACTCAAACTTCTGAACCTCTATTTGAGTTGAGCTGGGTACCATTTTAGTTTTCAGTCATCAAATATACTGTCCTAAGGTTTTTGTGCTACTGCATTTTCTTAAGAAATCATGCACTTCTCAGTTCTCAGGTGTTGGTGTTTCACAGAATCATAGTTTTTAGACAGCATCAGGATGAAGCTGTTGTAAAAGGTACAACAATTGTAACTGGCAAACTGCAACTTGTGGGCCAAATCTTGCTCACTGCTTGGTTTTTATAAATAAAGTTTTATTGTAACACAGCCATGAGCATTTGTGTATGTATTGTCTGTGACTCGTTTTGCATTACAACAGCAGAGTTAAGAGAGACCACAAGGCCCACAAAGCTGAAAATATTTACTATCTGTCCCTTTTCAGAAAACGTTTGCTGACCTGGATGCTCATAAGGGCAAGGACCGTGTCTGGTTTGCACCTGGAATATAAGAGGCACCTGACAAATACTTTTGAGTAAATGAATGATACACACACTCCAGGATGACGGTGGAAGCTAAGGCAGAGCACTGGGTGTGGGTTTTGGGGAAGGAGCTGGAGGGTTTGGAGGGAGGTGCTATGAAAGGAGGGACTGTGGATTAGCCCAGCATTATGTTTTCCTCTCTGATGAGAGAAGAATGTTGCTTAGCCTCAAAAAGGAGATCTACGTCCAATGAAGGGAGGAACACCTCCTCCCACCCAAGCTGGTTTGGGTTTGTAATGACCTTGGGTGGGACAGCTTTGAGAGCCTCGGGGTGAAGGCCAGCTGCCCCCGGCTAGGACCGCACTCCTATAACAACTCCAGCAAGCAGTCCTGAGGGCCCAAGCAAGGGGTCATCCATGGAATATAGGGGAGAAGTGACAACCCTGAGACTGTATCCTCAGGGAGGCGGGGAAGGGGTTAAGGAAAGAAATAAGGAAAGTTGATTGGAAGGCCTTGGGGAACAAATCTAATGGGAATTTATATTAAAGAAAGAGGGAACAGTTGTTGATTTGGTGGGGAGAGTTGCAGAAATGAATTCAGTTTTCAAACGCTTAATTTCAAAGGAACCCAATCAGCACAAGTGGGCAGAGCTCCAGGCACATGCTTGGGTTCATGACTCATCACCAGTCTAGAGATGAGGTCAGCAAATTGCAGGCCCTGGGTCAAATCCTGCCCAGCGCCTGTTTTTGTAAATAAGGTTTCATTGGAACGTCACCTCACCCATTCATTTCCCTAATACCTGTGACTGTTTCTGTGCTACAACTTCAGGGTTGAGTAGTCACAGCATGGCTCAAAGCCTTAAATAACGTAAAACCTGACCCTTCACAGAAAACATTTGCTGACTTCTGACCTGGAACCTAGCAAGGGGCCCAACCCAATCGAGGAATGTGAAATAATTGAAAGCAAGCAGGAAGATGTGGTCATTGAGAGAATGACCACAGGTCAGACAGTCTGGTCACCATGTTCAAGGCAAAAGAATGAATTAAGCAAATATCAGGTCAGAATGTTCCTGAAGTTCAAGACCAAAATGGATACCAGTGGAAAACAGAGCGGGGCCATGTAATTAAGGTGGTGGCCAGGGAATCCCCAAGGCCGAGTCTGGTCTCCAGTCAATGTGGTCCACATAGATGACCCTTTAGGATCTAGGTAGCAGCAACATGGACAGCTCTGATGCCTTCCTTTGTCCTTGGATCTGGGTGGCCTCCAGGTTGGCTCCACCTGGCTTGGCAAATGCCCTCTAACTTAAAGTGGTCTCAGTTCTAGCCAACCAGGACCCACAGCACATCTCAAATTTGGTCCCCAGAGGAAGTCTGGGTCATCAGGAAAAAGGTCTCGGTCAGCTGGGAGGGGTTTGAGCAGAGCTGCAGATGTGCAGGCCCAGGCCCCAGACCTACACCTGGAGACATAGGTCTGCAGAGGAGACTCAGGAAGGGAGACAGACAGCATGAGACAGGAGAACAAGGAGAAAACAGAGGAAAGAAAACCTAAGGAGACAGTGGAGAGAAAGAGACATTGCTTGGGAGAAAAAGGCTGGATCTAGTTTTCCTGCTGAATAAAATAAGCCATGCTGGACGGGCTCACTAAGGTGACAGAGAACAAATTCTTTTCTCCCTTCATTAATTCATTCAGCACCTACTGAGTATCTGGTTCTATGCTGGGCATTAAAGGTTAAGAGTTTCTCTAGAAGCTCATAGTCTGGTGTGGGGGCCAGGCAAGAATACAAGCGATGAATTCTTTGGTTTATGGTGTGGTACCTGCTATGAGAGAGGTCAGCACAGAGGGTGGGGAGAAAACCAGGTAGAACAGGAGGGACTCTGAGGGACCTGTTGGGGTTGGCCTGATGGGTAGGAGGGAGAAGACAAAGGATGCTCCAGGCAGGGGAACAGTATGTGCAAAGATGGATGAGGGAAGGAAGGGGAGAGAGAAAGAGTGCAAGAGACCTCCTGGGGGCATCTGGATGTCTGTAAGCCAGTCAGTGTGGAAGGACAATTGCAGAATAAGGGAGTGATGGAGAGTGAGTATCTTGGAGGCCAGATCCTGAAGGCATTTGAATGCTATGCCAAAAGGGCTTTTTGTTTTTGTTTTAACATTTTATTTTATATTGGAGTATAGCCGATTAACAATGCTGTGATAGTTTCAGGTGCACAGCTTTATCTAGAAAAAAATCCACTGAAGGATTTTTAAGCAGGGAAGACATCTGATTGTAATAGAATTTCAGAAAGCGTATTGACAAGAGGGAATTGACAAGAGGTTGGAGGAGGGAAGCCGGAATGGGGCAGCATCCCTTCCTTTAGGGGCTCCCTCTAACATCACCTCCTCAGAGAGGCCTTCCTTGATCACCCCATATAAAATAGAACCCTTACCACTCCCATCCCCTTTAGCATCTACATATGGGTTTATTTATTTTCTGTTTGTGCCCCCCTCATTAGAACAGAAGTTCCATGAAAGCAAGGACTTTGCCTGTTTGTTCACAGCTGCATCCCCAACACCTAGAAGAGCATCTGACACATTGTGGGCTCTCAAATTCTGTTGGAAGGATGAAGGGAAAGTAATAAAAGTCCTCTCTTTCTAAGAATTAGGAAACTTAGCTGTGGGCCTGTTTTTATCTGAAGCAGTGAGCTGACTAGACCTGGGCTGGCCTTGAGGGTAGTAATGAGCTGCTGTACAGGTCACTGAAGTAAATCACAAGCATGTGAGATCTGTATCCCAAGGCCTCAGACTTGCTCTGGCAGAACTCTGAGAACCAGGTCCTGCAAAGATCCCTTCCAGGTATGCTGATCCTAGTGCTTCAGGCTGGGAGGCTTCTGGCACTAGGCAGGGAGGGTGCCACTGGCCACTCAGGGTCTTGGGTCTGAAATGACAGCTTAAAAATGTTCATTAAGCACCACCTGTGTGCCAGGCATAGGGCAAGGTATTCTACATAGGCTAATGCCACAAAGTAGGGACTGTTATCCCCATTTTACAGATGAAAAACTAAAGCTCAAAATGATTAGATGATTGACCAAGATCACAGAGTAGGAAGTGTAGGAGCCAAGATATAGGAATCCAGGTTTGACTCCAATACCTGGGTTCTCTTCTACAAAGCCATGTAAACTGAAACTTCTAATCCCAAACCAGACCCAGTGCCCCAAACTCTGCTGGCCTCACCCCAGAGACTTTTCATCCCTTTGTGATAAAGAGACCCTCAAACCTTTCTCAACCAGAGGAACTCCTCATGACTTCCAGGGACGATGCCAGGGATCCAGGGTGGGCAGGGGCAAGTTGGTAAATGAAATAGAGTTGCCGGATAGAAAAAAACTTTTCCTCTATCCTCTTATGTTAGTGTTTGGGGGCCTGTGAATTAAACTGACGAAAGACAGATTAACAAGAGAAAAGACAGATTTTTAAAATTCACATACAGATGGGAGTTCACAAAGAAATAGGACTCAAAGAGGCAGTTAGAACTGGGGGTTTATATAACATCTTAATAGGGGAAGGGGAGGGGGAGAAGGGCATTTACAGAAAAAGAGTGACTTCTTAGAAGTGTGTAGGACAGGGAGAAGAGGCACTTATGGGAAAACAAATGACTTTTAGGAAAGATAAATGGCCCTTAGGAGAATAGATGGGAGACATAATAGTTTTTATAACAATGCCTGTTTAGGTGTGATGTGGAAACTTCTTATCTCTGGCAAAAAGAATTAATCTCCCTGGTTGTTCTGAGGGAAGGGTTTTAGGATAATTACATTTTTTGAATTGTTTTGGGAAGGAATGCTTTTAGGCAGATAAGACATTTTTTATCAGGAGCCCAAATGCCTTCTGCTGAAAACAACTTTTATGCCACTGTGCCATATTCTGGGCCCCTTTACAGCAATGAGAGGCCCCACTGGGCTCTGGAACATGGGCAACGTTGCAGGGAATGCAGATGAATATTTGGGTTCAAGGACCCCCAGAAACTGACCAGGGAATCATTTTGACAAACAAAGATAATGTACTATGTATATAGCCTGAGCCTCTGGCAATGACATTAAGGTTTTGTTTTTGTTTTCTTGGTTTCATTTTTTGCGTGGAGGGAATATGGTAAGGCTGGGGGCACTGGGCATGAGCTCTTTACCATAAAGTGATGGCAGAGGCTTGGTGAGACAGCTTGCCCTCTTCTGGCTCTGAAGCTCCATTGCCATGGCACACACTGTCTGCAACAGATCTTTCCTCCAGCCACTTTCCCAGGGGGAGCAGCTTCCCAGGGCACACAGTAACGGGCGTGGATGGTCTACCCCCACTGGGACTGCTTCCTGGTCAGTCCAGCCCACCTCTCTCCACCTGCCCTATAGCCAACAGTGCCAGTGATTGTGTTTGTGGCTTGGGAGTGATTTCTAAGGTCTTTAATGCTCTCAACTTCTGGCACCATCTTCTAAAGGTGTCGGTGACCTAGCCACTCAGAAGAAAAGGCTGATTGAGGGAACAAGAACAAAGAAGCCCGGGGTGGAGAGAGGGAGTGGAACATCCCCCCGGCTTCTGGGATTATTGGACAATGGGAGTCTGGCTGAACCCCAGGAGATGTGAAGAATCAAAGTCAAAGCTAGTATGTATGTTACTGCAGATATTACAGTTTCCAAGAGTTGAGATGGGGAGGTGACTGAGGAGGCGTGAGGCCAGCCCTCAGCTTCTCCAGTCCGAACTCATTTCCCTGGACCAGGCGCTCCCACAGGTATCCTCCCAGCCCCCACACTGCCTCCTGTGCCCTCCCAACTCCTTCCCATCCTCTGGGGATCAGCTTAAATGTCAAACTCTCAAAGGGACATTTCCTCCTTAATCCCTATTATTACAGCCTGTTTATTTCCTTCACAGCTTTTATCACAAGCTGTAGTGAATATGTTCCTTTACTTCTTTATTGTCTGTCTCCATCTCTAAGCTGTGAGCTTTAAGAGAGGAAGGAGCAGGTGTGATTGAGTCAGCAAGCAATATTCCACCTGCACTTAGCACAGTGCCTGGCACAGGCTTAGCAGGTATTGAGTAATACCAAATCAATGAGTGAATGAGATGGGAGCTCTACCTGACAGCAGTAGTCTTCAAATTTTAGAATGAATAAGAATTACCTGGGGAGCTTATAAAAATTCAGATTCCTTGGCCTTATTTCTTGAGATTCCAATTCAGCAGATCTGGGGAGAGGCCCCGGGAAGGTGTGTTTTTAACCCCCGTTAAAACGTCTTGTAATCACCCCTGGTGATTCTGACACAGGAACCACTGATACAGGAACCACTGTCTCGGATTCAAGCTTTGTCTCCACTGCAGAGACAATGCCGAGAAAGGAACTTTCACCACTTGCCTTTTTGCTTTTCTCCAGTCCTTTAAGCATATAAAGTCTGAAAGCTTATGCCTTGGAGATGAGGGGTGTTGCAGGGAGAGGGTGAAAGGGTGAAAGAAGAAGGTATGTACTTATTCTTATTAGAAATTAGAAGTAAACACTAAAGCTGATAATACATTGCTGTTACCCAGTATACAGGTGCCATTGTTTGCATTCATTCATTGGCTCAGCAGACTTTTCGAGAACCCACTATGTGACCAAGGCACTTGGCCTTGATATTGGGGATGCACCAGTTAAGAAGACAAAGAACCTGACCTTAGGGAGCACCAACTTAGTGATGGAGACAGGCAGGTTAGCGACATGCTGAGAACAATAAAACCCAACAAAAGTAACCTGTGAGGGCAGCTCCAGGGAGGAAAAGTCAAGGAGCTCCACAGAGGAGATGGCATCAGGCTTATTTAACTAAAGCTTACTTGGCCAGGAGGAGGGAATAGCACAGGGCAAAGATCAGCACGAATTAGCAATGAGCACAATGTAGAAAGCATCTGGGAGGATGCAGCAAGAGACGGACAGCAGTTCCCAAGGTCAGCCTTCACCTGTTCAGGGGGTCACAATTCTCTTGTCTGTCCAATTCTTTAAGTTGAAATGTTTTTAGGCAAAGAACTCTCCTGTTCACCATGGTTCCCACCGTGCCTTACACTCAGCCTGTCTTCTTACATCAAGAAGGTATGCAGGGCTGCCACTCTTTCTAGGAGAGGGAGGCTCAACAGAGAGCAGAAATCAGAGTAGTAATTTGATCTCTTCTGGGTTTTTATGAAGACTAGTCTGGTGATACGTGGTAGACAAAACACAACTGGAAGCTGAAAGAATAGCCTGGCCCAACTGTCTCCATACCTTCTTGATCCTATACCCTCCATATACATACACTTAATTACTTAGAAACCATATACACATCTCGCTTCCTAATATACTAATATACGTTACATATGTTTAAGTAATGATTGCACCCAATTCCTGTGAGTGGGTTTTTTCCACCACACCAACAAGCAAATTTCTGACACCAGCTAGGTATCCTACAATTCAACTCAATTTTGATATTATCTGCCTGGAGATAGCATCACATCCCACAGGTTAAGGACTCAGTCCCACAAGACTGCTCACCCTCCCCTGCCTTCAGATGCCAATCTCAAGTCCAGATTGTCACCTGTGCTTCTGACCAACCATCTATAGACCAGAGGTTCCAATGGGCTCCCTCCCATTCAGTTAATTTGCTAGAACAGCTCACAGAACTCAGAGAAATATTTTACTTACTAGATTACTGGTTTATTATAAGAGGATATAACTCAGTAACAGCCAGATAGAAGAGATGCATAGGGCAAGGCATGGGGAAAGGATGGGAAGCTTCCCTCTCCTCTCCTAGCATGCCACTCTCCCCAATCTCCAAGTGTTCACCAACCCAGCTTTCTGAACCCTGTCCCACTGAGGTTTTATGGAGGCTTCATTACTTAAATATGATTGACTAAATCTTTAGCTACTGGTGACTGATTCAACCTCCAGCCTCTTTTCCCTCCCTGGAAGTCCAGGGTGGGACTGAAAGTTCCAAATCTCTAATCACACAGTTGTCTCCTCTGGCAACCAGCCCTCATCCCTAGGTGACCTAGGGTCAGTCCAAAAGTCACCTCATAACAAAAGATACCATTTATAGCTCTTATCACTTAATGAATTCCAACCGTTTTAGGAGCTCCGTGCCAGGAACGGGATGAAGACCAAATACATATTTCTTATTGTAAATCACAATATCATAGTAAGACATAGAAAGGTATTTAAATGGATGTGCTAGAGATGAAATTACACTACTTTTTAAACTCCGATTTTGTTAACCATACAAAAAAACTTTTCACTGAAAGGAATTATTATGAATACTAATATTTGCAGCGAGTGCAACATGGTTGATATGTTTTATTATGTTTGTTTTATCTTCATATTAACATTCTGCCATTTGATATTTAGACCATCTGGTTTTAAGCTCAAATTATTTTAAATATTTATTTATTTATTTTTGGCTGCGTTGGGTCTTCGTTGCTGCTCTAGTTGCGGCGAGCGGGGGCTACTCTTTGTTGAGGTGTGCGGGCTTTTCATTGCGGGGGCTTCTCTTGTTGCAGAGCACGGGCTCTAGAGTGCAGGCTCAGTAGTTGTGGCGCACGGGCTTAGTTGCTCCGTGGCATGTGGGATCTTCCCGGACCAGGGTTCGAACCCGTGTCCCCTGCATTGGCAGGCGGATTCTTAACCACTGTGCCACCAGGGAAGCCCTAAGCTCAAATTATTTTGATACTTGGCTCTCATAGTTTTCAGAATTGAAAAAAGATATCTCACTAAGGTTCAGAGAGGTATCACAAATGGAAATGTGATAACATATCACAGTAATGGCTGTGCTTACTAACATACAAAATTTTCAGTCTTACCAACTATGCAAAGGCTTCTGTTTAAATTCAGCTGGTAACTTCCTATCTTCTCTGAGGTCGATCAATTGTTCTTGCAAACTGATTATTGCATTTTTTATATTTTTAACCAAAAGGCTTCAAAACCACTAAAACTCTTCATTTTTTTTTTTTTAATTTTTATTGGAGTACAGTTGATTTACCGTGTTGTGTTAGTTTCAGGTATACAGCACAGTGAATCAGTTATACATATACATATATCCACTCTGCTTTAGATTCTTTTCCCATATAGGTCATTACAGAGTACTGAATACCGTTCTCTGTGCAATTAGCTTGTTCTTCATTCCCACACCCAAGGGCACAATAAACACTTAAAGTGTTCAGGAGTACATAGGACATCCCCTTGTCCATACAAGGGCGGCCTTGGGTGTCCAGGAGTCACCCTGGATGCACAAATAAAATTGGGTGCTAATTATTCACACATATAAAATTCACACATGTAAAATGAGGCGGTAAGCACCTTGCAGCTTTTTATCCTCCAAGCAAGAACTTTCAGGAATATGAACCTTGGACCATGTGTGAGGAGGTGGGTCAATTGTGAATGTAAGAGTATGGGTCCTGGAGTCAGACAGCTTGGTGTGGACCTGTTGACTGTGACCTAGGACAGGGGTCAGCAAAGCCCTTTAAGGGCCAGACAGTGAAAAGAATTACAGGCTACCTGGTCTCACAACTACTCACTCTGTCCTTGCGCAAAAGCAGCCACAGACAACATGTAAACAAACGTGCAAGCTGTACGCGAACAAAACTTTACTTATAGAAACAGGTATTTCTTGAAACTCATAAAACTTCATTTGCAAGATGTTTAACTAGGGTAGGCATTAGGTAGGCGAAGTGTCAACACTACCATTTTCTTGCTATTTGCTTCTGTTTGCATTATTAATGCTATCTTCTTTCAGTAGTTTCTTTTTGCAGGACTCATTTTTAAGCCACGTGTCCATTTCGTTACGGTTAATTTAGCGAAAACAAATCGTAAATCCATTTAACCTGGCCGATATACACGGCAGAAGGTCAAGTTATACTGAAAGAAAAGGAGTGATGCATAAGCACTCCACACTTAGAGACCCTGCCCCCTCCTCAGGCTTGTGTGACCTTGCTATGTGACCTCAGACAGTGTGACCAACAGAGCAGTGAGAGGCCAGTATCCATCTACATAGTAAATATTCCTAAAGTGCAATGTTTTCCCCATTGTTTGAAGCCATAGAAGTTCTATAATTTTCTCCCCACACCTCAGAGGCTCGTTTGGCACAGGACCTGGTACATGGAGGCCTCATTTTGGAGACCACAGTCTCCAGGATAAGGCAATCCTGAGCCAGGCACCAGCAGATGAGACATTTTCAAAACGAAAAGGTGCCTGGGGTAGGGATCAATCAGGCGTTGACGAGGGGGAGGCGAGAGGGAAACTAAAGGGGTGAAGGTTGCCTAGAGTTTCCAGCTGGGGCTGCAGGTCAGTGGGGTATTCAATCTGACAAGCAGGTACAAGGTAGCCTTGCCCCACCATGGCCTCCTAGGCCAGGGGAAGATCCAAAGGCTGTCTCCATCCCAAGCTTCACTTCAACTCTGTCCCTCTGTACTCCCCATCATCATTGAACAGATGTGTGAGGTACGCAGCTGACTCAGAATCCTAAGACCTGGGTTCTAGTCCAAGTTGGCCTACTGCTTAGTAGCTGCGTGACTCTCGGGCACAGATTCCTCATCTGCAAATTGAGAATAAGGGAACATATCCTGTTTGCTTCACCAAATTATAACGTGGCTGGAATAAGATAAGGCGCAGGCATATGAAAAGGCTCTGAAAACTGCAAAGCACTATAAAAATGCACAGCATTATTATGACTTTTTAGTATCCTATGTGCATAGTGATCAAGGTCCCAGGCAAGGCACTCTGGCCTTTGTTTTTCTGGGACACGTTCTAGGAGGGTGTATAGCCAGGTGATGTAAGAGGTGGACACCAGGATGAGTAACCCATGGGCGACGTGCCTGCATAGCTGGGCATATTGAAATACCACTGACCTCAGGCATCCAGAGACTAGAGGTCACACTTGGAAACTAGGAGGCCTGGATGGTGAAGAGGATGCTGGGTCTTCTGCAGACCCAGCAGAAGACCCCAGAACTTGGCTTTCCTGGAAACTGCCCACTCTAAGCATTTCTTCAGTTGACCTGAAAGAAATCAAAGAAAGAAGCTGGCACTAGATTGAAGCATTGTTTGAAGCTGGGAGATAAGAAGCCTTATCATACCTACTTTATTAACTTGAGGTCTGGCTTGCCCTGACTCTGATATAATCAGTCTATTAAAATACTTACTGAATGCTTACACAGAAGTACAATATAAGCCCATGCAATGAAAGCATTAACAATCTGATTGGGAAGATTAAATACTGGATGGTTGGGTAAGTGATAGATAGATAGATAGATACTTAGATGGATGGAGGAGTAAATAGGTTAAGTACAAACATGAGAAGATACTAACAACATCAGATAAAAAGAACAACTTATTGAGCATCTACAATGTGCCGGGTACAAAATGCCAGGTGATTTCGGATATGATATCAAACCTATCACTGCTGAATGATAGGCAATGATACCATCCCCATTTGTCAGATAAGGAAAGTGAGGTACAGAGAGGTTAAGTAACTTGGCAAAGCCACCCAGCTAGCTGCCCAATGTTCTTTTGTCTTACTGTTCCTGAGCCAGAGGATACCCACTCCTCCCATCCCCATCTCCCAGCTCCAAACTGTCTTTGTTACTTTTGAGCCTTTGTTTTATGTAAGAACATCTTGGAAATTCTGAGAAAAGCCCCAAACTACTTCCAGACGCCTTCCTACTCCCCACCAGCCAGCACAGAAATATTTGCGAGGCTGGCCGGGCTGCAGGGGCACTCTAAGGAAACTAGTTTGGAGCCAAAGGCATCTATGGGGCATTGTACATGGAGGCCCACTCCATCCTTCCTACCCCCTTTCACTTCCTGAAGCTCCATTTGCTCCCTCTTCTACTGTCTCCCTATCTCCCCACCTTCCCACCTCCAAGACAGGTAGGGGTCTGGGCAGGAGCTCAGTAATGATGTCAAGAGGGTAGGAGGGGGCTTCCTTGGTGGCGCAGTGGTTGAGAGTCCACCTGTTGATGCAGGGGACACGAGTTTGTGCCCCGGTCCGGGAAGATCCCGCATGCCGCGGAGCGGCTGGGCCCGTGAGCCATGGCCGCTGAGCCTGCGCGTCCGGAGCCTGTGCTCCGCAATGGGAGAGGCCACAACAGTGAGAGACCCGCGTACCGCAAAAAAAAATTAAAAAAAGAGGGTAGGAGGTGCTGCAGGGCCTCTTGCCATAGACTCAGCTCTCTCCTGGGCCTCTCCATTTGACTCCCTTCCTGGCTCCCAGCTCTCTCAGGGTGCAAGGCCAAGCCTCCAGGGAATTCCTTGTGCCTTCCCACAGGGCTGGAGCCAAGAGTGAGTTTCGAGGCCACTGGCTATAGTGACAGGGAGGACTGAGGGCTCAGAGAACACCGTGAAGCACTTCTGTTAGGAGGTTCAACTGGCCATAGAAGAAGGATGCTCCTAAAATGGACTTTGTGGGGAATGGAAAATCCTCTGTGTGAGGGGTAGGGATGGGGAAGGGGGAGCAACCTAGAAACCTAGCCAAATTTCTCCCAGAGTCTCTCCTATCTCTTCCTGGGTTGGCCTGCTCAGCCTCTATCACCCATTCTCTTGACCCCTATGTCTCTTTTTGAAACTTCCCAGCGTGGAAAGCACGAGGTCTTGGCATTTGCAAGTCTCCTTTTACATAGACAAGGCTCTCTATTGATCCCAAAGAAGCTTTTCAAATGCGTAACCAGGGATCAGAATTTTAGAAATGGTCAAGTTCTATTTTATGGATGGGAAGCTGAGGACTAGAGAGGTGGAATGGCTTGTCCAAGGTCATACGCACTGCAAAACCCCATTCCATTATACCAGGACAGAGGGGTGTCCTCCATATTCAGAACCGGAGACTCATCTTCCAGACACGATGGGTGGCGTTACCCATTCTATTTGACTTTCATGGGTCTTTGATCTTGAGTCTTTTCTGGCTGTGGTCCAGGAGCATGGCTGAGATGCAACTCAGAATCAAAGGCCTGGCAGCCAGCAGCCCTAGCCGGAGCTGAGGATTCCCACAGACATCCAGAACCTGGTCAGAGCTCCACCCAGAGGAGGAGCTGGGAGAGGCTCCACCCACCTGTCTGCCTGGCTGGTCTTGAAGCTCTGTCCTTCCCGCAGAGAGATCCACTCCATCAGAGAGTGACTGTGTGCCTGCATCCAGGGGGTCAGGGCTGATGATGGGGCAAATCTCGGGGACCCAGAAGACCATGCCGTACCTGAAAGCCCAGCGTGAAGCCCTGAAGGACCTGTCCTAACGGAGCCTTGTCAGCTGTCTGGTAAGGGAACTCCCAGTGCCTGAAGGGAGGAAAGGGAAGGGGATCCAAAGATAAGCCCTGCTGGGACTGAGGGAAGGGGGCCGGGTCTGGAATTTGCTGAGCACCTACTTTGTATCAGGTTTCACCATCATCTGAAGAACTATTGATTCCTATCCCTTTTACAGTGGAGGGAACTGAACCTCAGGGAGAAGTAATACAATCTCAGAGCAAGTGCAGAGTAAGAGTAAAGCACCTTCTGTCTGATACTCGAGCCACAGGTGTTCCTGTCTGTGTTGCCACCCAGGACACACACCACACACCTTTACCTTCTGTGATTTGCTCAAGGTGGACCCATGGTAATAATGCCTTTCCTCACCTCAACCTAATTCAGGATCCACTCCTGCTTCCCAACAAGTGTTTCTGTCTATACTGAAGAGACTGATGACAGGGGAACCGTGCCTGTGTAGGAAGGAGGCTAATATGAGAAGTTTGGAGCTCACGGTATTTATGTGATAGCGATTCTGGGAATGGGAGTGGAAACCTGCACATGTTGGAACTACCTCTGCTTCTTAAACTCGATACTGAGGATAAGGGGAAGGACAAGGGTTGAGGAAATGAACTAAAGGGAGAAAGTTTGATTGTGACCATTGGTGGATTGATAATGGTATTGTTGATGTGTGAGAAGGAAAAGACTGAGGTAGAGAAACATGACAGAATGCAGAATTATAGGAGCTTACATATGTGCAAAGATGTTCATTACTGATTTTGTAATAGTAAAAAATTTGGAAATAACTTAGTATCTATATAGGACATGTGTTATATAAATGTTAATACATTGACCTTATGAAATACCTTGCTGCCATCAGAAAGAATGAGGCAGATCTATAGGAACTGACATGGAAAGGTCCCACTGACATTGGGAAAGAGCATGTGTCAGGTGCAGTGATTAAAAGCACTTGTAAGTCAAGTATACTTCAATTTTTTTAAAAAAAGGTGCAAGTGAAATAAACAAAACCATAAAAATGCTAAAAAAAAGAAAAAGCTCTTGGCTCAGCTTACCTGGATTCACTTCTGCCCCTCACGTGCTACGTAACCTTGGGACTTTCCTTATCCTCTCTAAGCCTCAGTTTCTTCATCTGTAAAATGAGAATGGTAGTTACTACTTCAAAAAGTTGTTGTGAGGACTGGGGAGGTTCTTGGCACAGTACAAGCGTGCATTCAATATTCAATAAAGATTTGCTTTATTATTAAGTGAAAATGTAAATAGCAAAAATATATGCACACTATCATCCCAATTTTGCTGTTAAATATTTTTCTTCCTGCAAAGATACATGTTTATATATAAACATAGTAGATGTCTGGATAAAACAACTGTTAACAGTGGTCATCTCGGAGGTATGAGACTAGAGAGGAGTGAGGGAGGGATTTACACTGTTTTTTTAAGAGAGTTTACTTTTCAGAGAAGTTTTAAGTTCACAGCAAAACTGAGCCCCATACACGTGCGCGGCCTCCTGCACCATCAATGTGCCCCACCAGAGTGTACGTTTGTTAAATTGATAACCCTACAATGACACATCACTGAGATTTACACTTCTGACTGTATACATCTCTATCGCATTTCCATTTCTACAATAAGCATGTGTTTGTTTTGTAAGTAAAATAATGTTAATTAATGGCTGAATGGCACCCTAAGCCCCAGCACGGCAAGACTCTAGAAAGTGGCCTGGTTCACAGAAGCTACCAAAGCAGAGGGTATGACCCAGCCTGGATCTGCCTGGGAATGCAACCTGAGCCCTCACCCCCGCCCCAAGAACCTCCACTCTGCTGTCACCAGCGTGACGGGTCACAGGCTCACCTGCCTGACTGTCTGTTGCTCTCTCAGAGACATCTGACAGCAGCTCCCAAACCTGAGGAGGCCATGCCCCTGGGCCATGTCTACCCTGACAGTCTGCACGCATACAGTGCTCACCCACAGCATGTGAACTGCTTCAAAGCACCCAGGGAGCAGGTCCAGGAGGTTGGGAGAGCAGCCAGTGGGACTGGGTCTTGAGGCAGCCAGCCCTGGCTTCACAGTCTCCTCTGACATTCACTAGCACAGTGACCTTTCCGTGAGTTCTGTTTCCTCAACACAATGCAGGGGTTAACCTGCCCATCTCACAAGGCCACCGTGAGGATAGAGCAAGAAGATCTGTGGGAAAGTACCTAACACATTCCTTGGCACATGGAGGTCCTCGGGAAGTTTTCATTTCCTGGCTACGTGACCTGCTTAACAGGCCTAGACCCTCAGATACATGGCGTGGTCAGGGGGAGTGTGTCGTCGAGGATGTCCTTCCTGGCAAAGTCAGGACAAGGACAGGGTGAGGACAGTCCTGGGGATCCCCAGATATGCAGCTCAGGGTGGACCAGCTATATTTCTGCTCTGGTGAACCACCCTCTAAACAAGTCCTCAGCCTTTATTTGGGCTGGATTTAAAATGTGATCCTTCAAAATGAAGTCACTCCTGGATGACATTCAGGGGGCAGGAGCTGAAACGGAAAGGTGTGGGAAGAGGCTGCTCCCCACAGACGTGGAGAAAATGCTGTAACTGACGCCCCACAGGACAGAAAAGCTGGGCTGGGAGGAGGTGAGCCTTTTGGGTTGTCTGCCTCTCACCTACCCCATCTGTTTCCCCAGGTATTTCTACTTCAGCCCCTCTCTGCATAAGCAGCTCCTCAACATGAGGCACAGTCTCCACTTGACCTTCCTGTGTCTGAGTCTCCTCACTGGAAGGTGAGCTTTGCTACCCCACGGTGGCTTTGAGCTGAACTGCTTTGGGTTTTGCATGTGGTGGGAGGGGCAGCAGCGCTTTCTACTTAGCAATGGTGAGACAGAACGTCAGGCCTTCACCTCCCTGATGCACCAGGACAAATGCAACTTCTTGCCAGTTATTCTATCTGGAGAAGTCAAGCTTCCAAAAGGGTCATAGATGGATGAACCCCTTGGGTTTGGGGGGGAAGGTGCTTGGAGTGTTCCCAAATTAGCATGACACTGTGATATATAGCAAATGGGTAATAAAATGGAGTGGGATCGGGACATGTATTAATTCAGCAGCTGAAAATCAGAGATTTCTCTTTGGGGAAGTTACTGCTCGTATCTGAGCACAACCACACACAGACATGCAAACACAAGCTCAAGTCTGTGTGTATGCATGTTTATCCACACGTAAGCAAGCTTGTGCACCGAAACCCATTTTCTTTTCCAGGATGTGTATCCAGGGGAATCAGTTTAACATCAAGGCCAGCAGAAGTGACAAGCTGTCCCTGCCTGGCTTTGAGAATCTCACAGCAGGATATAACAAGTTTCTCAGGCCCAATTTTGGTGGTAGGTCATTCTTTTTGCCTAGGACATCAATTCAAAAAGATAGGAACAGAGACAATATGCAGACAAGGGTTTCAGGAGGTTTAGTCGACTGCGTTTTCTGACCTGCCACTGGTTAAGGAGTGGCAGTGATGGATACAGACAGCTGCCAATGATTTTTCACGCTACCTTGGAGAAAGCACTTTCTCTGGTCTCTTCACCTGCAGGATACAGAAATACTCCTCCCCACTGAGGAGGTTCCTAGAGCCCCCTCACAACCTCACACACGCTGTCCGCCTTCTGCCCACACTTCCAGTGTCATTATTCAAGGAACCCACCATGTCTCACCAGGACTACTCCACCTGGTCCTCCTGCCTCAGCCTGCTTCCTCAAGGCTAACCCTCTACTCTGTCAACTGGATGACCCCCCTGGGTCCTTTGCTGCTCAGAATACCTGCCTGCTTCCCAGCATCCTCAGCATACAGTCCAGAGCCCTTTGCATGGCACACCAGGCGCTCCCCAGCCCAGCCTCTGTCTGTCAGTCTCATCTCCCCAACTTCTCCCGACTATGCCCTGCTACAAATGTGCCCCCTGACCTCCTTGGCCTCCCTGGTCTCTGTGCTTTTTGCTGAGACTGTTTACCTGTCAAGAATGGCTTGTTCCAATTTGACTCCCTGGTGAAATGTCAGTTTTCCTTCATGTCTTAGATCAAAGGCTTCCTCCTCTGAGCAGCCCACCCAGATTCCTCCAGGCCCCATCCCCTTTCTTCACACTTTGTTTTGAACATATCTCCAAGTCATAGCCATTACCGGGTGATACTGTCACTGGCTTTATGTCTGTCTCAGCTCTAGGCTGCAGTCCCCTGGGGGAGTCTTGCTTTATTTACCTCACCAAACCCAGCAGCATCTCGGTACTTAACAGATAGCAAATTATCAATTAATATTTGTTGGAAGAATGAGGCAAGGAGGGAAAGAATGAGGCCACCACATACCTCCTCACAGGGTCTCAGCCTCTCTGTTTGTAAAATGCAAGACTGAACCAATGTGGTCACTAATGTCTTGTTACCTCGAGCAGAAACTAGTAGAAAGAGCCTTGGAGTGGAACAAACCCGAGTTTGGCTCCTTGGCTCTACTGCTGGGCAAGCATCTTAGCTTTCTGAGCCTCAGTTTCCCTTTCTGTAATTGGGGGTCACATTATCTGCCTCACAGGGAGGACTGAATGAAATGAAGTGTGTAAATACAGCATCAGGATGCAGTCTATTTTCATCCCTTTCCTTCTTGCTCCTCCCTTCAGATGATAAAATTCTCTGGTCAGATCTAGCATTAGTGGGTCAGTCCAGGTCCTCTGAGGAACAGACACTGGGAGGGGATTATCCGTGCAAGATATTTATTGGGGCCATATCTGTGACAAAATATGGGGCAGAAAAAGGAGGAAGCTGGAGAACTGTCAGACCGCAATGCAGGTCTGACCCCAGTGGAAGGAGGGAGGGAGGGAAGGAAGGCTGGTGGAGGAGTCTTAGACTACAGTGCGATTCTAAGTGTGTTTGCAAAGGCCACCAGGGAGTTCTTGAGCTAAAGTTCCCATCAGAGGAGTCTCCCATCTCTGTGCCTCCCAGGAACAGGCCTGCCTTAGTATTCCTGCCATGCTCAGTCCCTGGTGGGATGCAGCCCATGGGAAGCATGGCCTCCAAGCAAGTGTGGTGGAAGATTTCAGAGCACAGCAGCTAGGGCCAATCACACCCCCTTCGGTTGGAGATCTGAGAGACGCAGCTTCCTGGCCACACAATTAGGATTTGAGGTCCTTATGTTAAGGGACCTTGGGGGGCTTCAACCTCCTCTGGTTTTCCCAGGAGCAACTGAACACTAATGACAAGCACATGAGTCTCCACATCTGGTTGGCTCCACTCAACAATTTCTCTGCCTCCCAGATCCCAAACAATTAGGCCAGGACACTGCCTTTTTTTTTTTTTTTTTTTTTCTTTTTTTTTTTGCGGTACGCGGGCCTCTCCCTGCTGTGGCCTCTCCCGTTGCGGAGCACAGGCTCCGGACGCGCAGGCTCAGCAGCCGTGGCTCACGGGCCCAGCCGCTCCGCGGCATGTGGGATCCTCCCGGACTGGGGCATGAATCCGTGTCCCCTGCATTGGCAGGCGGACTCTCAACCACTGCGCCACCAGGGAAGCCCAACACTGCCCTTTTTGTTGCTTGCTCACGGGCCAACAAGGTACAGAGTCCTAGGGCAAGGTGCCCATTCTGAGCCTGGAGTGGACCTAAGGGGACGTGAGGCCCAGATCCTCCTGGGGCAAAAATGGGGCAAGGGGTCATCAGTCAAAAGGAGGGGAAGGCACAACCCCCACCCCTTGTCACGAGCCTGTGGCACGCTGCCTTCTACAGAACCTACATTTACAAGGCAGCCTCGAGGCCCACGGAGGGACTGTTGCTCTCCGTAATGTCTGTCCACCCAGTTCTCGGACCCTGATGTCCTTGAGCGACAAGACCTCTACAGGGTTTTTCAGGGACTGAGCTGGACAGCACAGGTTTGCAAGCAGGCCCTCCTGAACTCTGCCCAGAACCTGGCTTTGACCTCTTTCCTAGGAGAAAGCTGCCCTCTGGTGGCACAGCTAACTTTTATAACTCAAGGGGAAGAAGGAGCAAACTCCGGTCTATAAAAAAGCCAACTGAAGGAAGGCCTAGACTAGACTACCTAGAAACAAACTAAACAAACAAACAAAAACCCACACTGAGGCTGGAGCTCTTGTGTGTTTTCCATTCTCCATGTTTCTCAAGGGGCGGGGAGGAGCGCAACCAGCACTGACCCACTGCCCACTGTGTTCCAGGCACATAAGATAGATCCTGTAACCTTCCCAACCCAACCCTTGCTGGCTAGCATTAGTAGCTCTATTTTACAGGTAAGAAACTGTAGAACAGAGAAGTTTAGCAATTTGTTCAAGGTCACACTGCTATGATGTGGCCAGCAGAGGTTTCAAACACTCTGACTCTAAGATCCTCTTCTTAACACTGCACCTTGCTGCCTTGAGGGGCAGAAAGCCACTTAGCACCATAACTCCTTCAGCACCCTCCAGTGTCTGCCCTCAAAGATCTCCCCCTTTCCCACCAAGTATTAACACTAAGTATTAAGTTAATTATTGTTAATTGCTTTGGCTTTAAAACTCCACTTCCAAATTCTTACCTATATATCCTGTGGCTTGGTTTCCTTCAATCGATCATTAGGCTGCTCTGTCTGATTCCCCCCAGTTTGCTGTTTCTAAGCGTCCTTTGAATTTGGCCTCTCCTTTTCCTGGTTAACGCGTTGTCAGTTTCCAGAGGCGTCCCCAGTTATCTTGCAAGTGAATGCTACTCTATCTGTTAACCTGGTGAGGAAAGTTTTTGCTTTTCCAGAATTAGCTAAGATCACCGGAGGAGAGGGGAAGGGAAGGGAAATGCTGTTTACTAAGTGCCTGGTAGGATGTGACAGGAACAATGCTGGGGACTTTGTACAGATAATTATTTCTGAGCACCTTCTAGATGTCCAGCCAGGCGGGCACTTCATGTCCATTCTCTCTTGCCACCACCCTGCAAAGAAGCTGTCACACACCTAGTCTCATTTAACCCTGTCCGTGACCCTCTGATGTCATTAGCATTATATTCAAACCTTCAGGTGAGAAAACTGCAGTTCTGAAGGACCTGGTAACTTTTCCCACATCGAAACTCACGTCTTTCTGACTCCTGGGCTTTTGTTCCACATGTCCAGCCTAAGGAGGAGTAAACGTCCCTGGCCTGGCCTGGCCGCCGAGTATCGTGGCTCCCAAACCTCAGTCCTGAGAGCTAAGACAGGCCCTCTCAGGAGTTTGGCCCATCTGCTGGGACTCCAGGATTGAGGCCCAACATCTGCACACCAGATGAAACGTGGACAGCTCTGCAATTCTAAATAGTTTAGGGTTCTTGGAGAATAAAGGAGGTGGAGGAGAGTGTCAGGAGGTGAGCGGGAGCCCAACCATGAGCAGTCTTGAATGCCATCTTGTGGTAAATTTACTTGGTTGGGGGGGGAAATATATTTGTGTACAAATTACCAAATCTCTATTACATTTCTAATGAGTCCCTTGCAAGCACCATAGGAAAGAATCTCCAAGTAAGAAGTAGCAAATACCGCTACATTCTTTAAAATATACACTAATTAATCGTGTGGTCTCTCTCTTATGTATTTAGCTAACTACATATTTGTGTATTTTTTTCATACAAAAGGGAGGCACACGCTACATAGTGGTTCCTCCTGAGATGGGGAGGATAGAAATTAACCTTTTATTTAGAAGTATTTTATATACTTCTGAATTGTTTAAAAGTTTCCAATAGGCATAATTTTCTAATATATGCTTATTTTTTAACTGTGCTAATGTAGGGTTAGGAAATCTGTTTGTGTTTCTATGGAAGTCTTTCTGGTTTTTCTTCATTCTTAGGAGAACCTGTTCAGATAGCACTGACTCTGGACATTGCAAGTATTTCCAGTATTTCAGAGAGTAACATGGTAAGTGTGGCCCCCTCATCTTCCACCCAAGGAGCCCCTCTCCTGTGTTTTATGAGGACACATGTTCTAGCTACTCAAAGCAGAACAGAGACTTACTTGGAATGGCAGAAGCTGGAGACCTATCCTGAAACTCCAGACAGTGGAAGATGCTTGTAAAACAGATCTTCTGAGTATCAGAAGGAAAGTGGATTCAAAGGCTAGGAGGGGAGAAATGAGGGAGTGGAGTGGGTGTACTTGGTGAGGGATAAAAGTGGGGGACAAGAATAAAAGTGCAGGGGGGAAGCCTGAATGTCACATGGTCCCTCACAGAGTGGGAGACAAGCTGATGAAAACCAACAATCACGTAACTGCTTTCAACCGTCCTCTCACTTAAGACAACACATTATAGATAAGGTGACACTAAAGGCAGTTTAGAGGGTCCACTGTGGACTCTGGGTAAATCCTGGACAACCTAAGCACCTTGCTCACCAAAACCTTCAACAATTTGGTGTGGCCTCTGTGATCGAGGGCAAGTAAGTTAAGACCCTGAACATGCTCCTGTGGGGCCCCCTTTTGGCAGTGGGCGTTACTATCCAGAATCAATAAGGTGCTTTGTTCTCTTATTGCTACAGGCCACCACCTCAAGACAAACTTTATTTACCCATGTCTACTGTAGTACGTGCTCTTGACCTCAGTGGAGGTGGGTAGGGGAGTAAGACTTGACCCTTTTCCTTCCCTTTTCTGAGCTTTCTCCCTCCATCCATTTCCTCCCCACCGGCTGCCCCCTCAGGACTACACAGCCACCATATACCTCAGACAGCGCTGGACGGACCAGCGGCTGGTGTTCGAAGGCGACAAGAGCTTCACTCTGGATGCACGCCTAGTGGAGTTCCTCTGGGTGCCAGACACTTACATCGTGGAGTCCAAAAAGTCCTTCCTCCATGAAGTCACTGTGGGAAACAGGCTCATCCGCCTCTTCTCCAATGGCACAGTCCTGTATGCTCTCAGGTAATTGGATACCTGCGACCTCAGGGTTGGAGGGGGAAAGAGCGGGGAGAAAAGGCAAAGGAATTCTGAACAGCGCTCGAATAACCACCTACCCTTCTCATGTGCCTGCCTTCTTAGATCCCTGTCC
Organism: Globicephala melas; assembly: GCF_963455315.2. NCBI lineage: Eukaryota > Metazoa > Chordata > Mammalia > Artiodactyla > Delphinidae > Globicephala > Globicephala melas. Next base: position 145,629,280 of record NC_083316.1, read on the forward strand.
CCAGAGCAGCAGGGCCCTTTCTCAGTCCAGTTTGGCTCAACAAGAATCTACTGAGAATGTGTGCTCTGTGCCAGGCCCGTGCTGGACACTGCGGATATGGAGCTGAATAAGACACTGTCCTGACACAGACACATAAGGAAAGGAAGTCAGGCGCTGGGGCCCCAAGGTGGAGAGTAGGTTAGTGATTTGGGGTGATGTTAGAGGATGCTTTCACAGGACCCTGAGCTGAATCTTAAAGAGTTAACGGAAGTTCGCCAAGAAGAGGTAAGGGGAACAGCAAGAGCAAACAGAGAGGTGATACAAAGAACTTTCCTTTCATGGGGCTCAGCGGGGTGGCGGTGGCTTAAGAATACATCTTTACTTAGCTGAGTCATTCTTGTACAGACAGAAAAGCAAAGCATAGTCCTCCAAGCCTCACCACCCGTAGTCACAGGCTCCCCTTTGCCCCTTCTACAAATCCCTGAGGCCAAAACTTCCTCCCACCCAATCGTTCATCGAGCCGCTGGTTGGCAGGAACAGGGAAGATGCCCCCAAAGTGCTATGTAAGGCAGCCCACAGGCGGAGGACTCATCGCTGCCTGTGCCAGGGCTGGACAAGGACTGCAAACACTGCTAGAGGCCTTCAGCAGAAGGCCAGGAACCAAATATTCATGAGGCTGATCTTAAATCCCAAGTGAGAGGCTGAAGTTATAAAACAAGGACTGAGCTAAGCAATGAGCTGAAGTTTCGGACCATTTATCTGACACTCCTCAGCTGCACTGAGTTTTGCAAAGGTCAGCCAGAACCCCAGCACCTCTTTCAAGAAGTCCAATAGACCTCTCCCTCCACCCCAACTCCAGTCCGTATTAAGGTGCCCCTTCCTCGTATTCCCACAGCACGTGTGTGTGTGTGTGTGTGTGTGTGTGCATGTGCGTGTGTGTCTGTCTGTATTACGGCACATAACACAGCATCCTGTACAAGGATTACAAGTGATGGATGATGATTAATAGCCTGGCTCTAGAGTCAGACAGATTTGGGGGCAAGTTCTTGCTCTGTGACCTTAGGTAAGTTACTTGACTCTCTGAGCTCCAGTTTCCTCAGCAGCAAAAGGAGAATAATAATATTTCCTACCTAGTAAAGCTACTTTAAAAATTCAAAGGGATAATTCATGCGAAGCATTTTGCATAGGCACGGACTCCTTATGGGTCTCTCCTGAAGAATAAGTTTCAAAACTGAATGAAAAAGCATCTCAAACAAGCCAGTGAATTATTCTGTTCTGCAATGTTGTTGCAAGTTTGCCTCTGAATTGCCAACATTCCAACTTCCTCCACTCTGGACCCCAAGCTTTAACTGAGTCTCACAGGTGTCACTTAGCACAGAAAAACTCAGGACTGCTTTGAATGTAGGCACCAAGTCACACATTCACTGTAAGAGTCAAGGTGAAAGTTCTCTTGGAGTGGCCCTTAAGAGGGAGTGTATACTTTCTATAGCATCCTCATAACACTCTCTATGAATCCATCATTTTTCCTTTCTTAGAATCACAACAACCGTTGCATGTAACATGGACCTGTCTAAATACCCCATGGACACACAGACATGCAAGTTGCAACTAGAAAGCTGTGAGTATATATCGTGTGGGCCCCTTAGATGATTTTCTGGGGTGACTCAGATCTGTGCTTTCATGAAGAGTGTCCTATACCTAGTGGCCTTTCTCTCCTTGATGTTGATTACAATGGGTTCAGACCTTCTGGGTGTACATCCAGAGAGATCTGGAGACCGCTCAAAACCAAACCTTACAGTATTACATCTTTGGGAGAGGACCACTGTGCATTGGCACCAAATATTTCCACCTAAAAGTGGATAAGACAGCCAAGCAAACAGGGGTCAGTAGGACTAGGAGGGGGCCTCAGAATCTGCTAACTCATGGAAGCCAGAAAGAACACAGCAGAAGTTAGAAATGGCAAGTATACAAAACAATCACTGACATTTATTGCAAGACTGCTTCCACCTTCTAAAATAAATTGTTTTGATATATATATAAAGCTTAATCTAGTAATGTCAGCAAGTGGGCATCTAAACTGCAGTCTGGGGATTTTCTTGTGATGAGGAAGGAGGTTTTACTCTAAGTTGATGTGTGTCAAATGAACTCCTGGCACCGTGAGTGATCTCCATGATTCCTTAGTAAACCACTCTGAAATGCCCACCATGGGGAGGTGGCACCAGTGATACGTGTTCTGAGAAGAAAATGCCGCATATAGGAGTTATCAAGGTATCAAGGCATGGCTCGTGCAAGAAGGAAAAACTACAGTCAAGTGCTGGAAACCACTGGGCACTTCTTACATAAGGACACAAGTGGCCAACATCCAAGAAACACAACCATTATGAGGCAGCGTTTTTCAGAGGTAGACATTTAATTAAAGACTCAGGCAGGCAGATTAATTACCTTATTGATTAAATGCATGCAAAACCTTCTTGAAGCAATACAGCTGTTTGGGGGCAGACTAAAACTTGAGGTTATCAAAAAGAGAACTCATTTTCAGCCCCACATAGAAAAAGCAATTGCCCTCCATGGATGGCTGTGCTCATCTCAAAACCCAGGAGTGAGATTCTCCTGGAAACTTCAGCACTCTGCTTGCACAAATATCGTCCCCAGTGAGCAGAGGAAGCTTTCATTGAATGTTTATCAGCAGTTATTTGGGTACAGAAACCTCACCAAGGGCATTTTTCCTGAACACCATCCCTAGACAAGAATTGATACCATCCCACAATTGCCCATATCCACTCAGGGACAGAGCAGTGAGAATGTAATGACTGTGAACATTTACCAGTTGTAATAGCAAAGTATCTAAGTAGAGGCTTGTACAACTTACTTTTTTAGATATGTTTTTTCTTTGGGATTCTAGGCCTATTTGGACAGCTGGCTTCAGTAAATGAGGGCGTGCTTCCAAGGGAAAGTGCACAGACAATTTTTACCTGGAAATCCTCTAAGAGCTCATGACTACTTCTCCCCCCTATGGAGGCGGAGATAACCACTGACAGACAGTGGATACCATAGGTTAAGACTTAACAAAATGTTAGTCCCAACACTGGCATCCCACTTCTCAGTAGCCTTGGAGAATGAAGTTCCAGGTTTAAGATCACAGGTACCAGAATCACTGGGCTTTTCCATTCACTAGCTGGGTGACTTTGGGTGAGTAGAATTAACCTCAGTTTCCTCATCAGTGAAGTAGGAAAAATAATAGTATTTGACTCAAAGAGTTATTTTTAACAGCTTTATTGAGGTATAAATTACATACCATAAAATCCAACCATTTTAAGTGTACAATTCAAAGGTTTTTAGTAAATTTTCTGAGTTGTGCAGCCGTTACCACATTCCATTGTTAGAACATTTCCATTACCCCAAAGAGACTCCTAATGCCCATTTACAGTCACTCCCCATTGCCACCACCAGCTCCCAGACCACCACTAGTACACCTTTTGTCTCTATGAATGTGTCTTTTCTAGATATTCCATATAAATGGACTCATACCACATGTGGTCTTTTGCATCCGGCTTCTTTCACTTAGCATAATGTTTTTTAGTTCATATATGATGAAGCATATATCAGTACTTTAAGTACTTTATTCCTTTTTATTCCAGACAAAAGAATACAAGTAGTACAAGTCTCTTTGGCTTGTTTCCGCCTTTCACCTGTTATGAATAACACTGCTGTAACATTTGTGTACAGGTCCTTTTGTGGACATGATTTGATTCTGTTGGACAGATACTTAGGACTGAAATGCTGGGTTAAATTTATGTTTAAGTCTTCAAGAAACTGTCAAACTGTTTTCCAAAGTGGTTGCACCATTTTACATTTCCACCAGCAATGTTCCAGCTTCTCCACATTCTCACCATCTGTTGCTGTCTGTCTTTTTAATTACAGCCATTCTAGTGGATGTGAAGTGGTATCTTACTGTGGTTTTGATTTGCATTTCCCTAATGACTAATGATTTGAGCATCTTTTCATGTGCGTATTAACCATTCATCTATCTTCTCAAAGGTATCATTTGAGGATTAAATGAGATGATAATGTTGTAAAGCACTTAGAAAGGTAATTGCTTACTAAATGATAGATATTATTATTATCATCATCCATGGGCTTTGGTATTCAACTTTTTTGAGGTACAATCCTGGTTTGTTTTTCATTTGCACTGGTATCCTGAGAAACTTATGCAACCTCTCAGAATCTGATAATTTTCATGTATAAAATGGGCAAAACATTATAGTTCCTCAATTCTAAGGCACAGCATTTATTGAATAATAACATTTGAGGAAAAATGTAAGCTCTACTTTATATATATCAAGTATAAGATCCATTTCTATTTTATTTTTTTAAAAAGCTTTAAATAATGAAGAAATATGCAGGTCTACCTTGCAAGCTCATGAGAACCTTAGAGACATAATGTGTAAAGGACATAAATGTTTAATAAAAGGTAGCTATTATTACCATCATCAGCTATATTGGTAAAACTGCTTTGGGATTTATCAAACACCTATGTTGACACACATCAATAATGTGGCTGGCTGAAGGTTTTTTGTTTTTGTTTTTGCATTTATGCCAATATGAAAATATGAATAGACCAACTGTAAAGTCCCTGAGAACCCCCTCCGAGGGGTTAGACTGTCCTGAAAAGCAATGTCTAGCACAGGCCTTTGTGGGTTCACAGATACATGTTCAAAAATATCATTTAAATAATGATAGAGGCCATTTCTAGTTGCTTATCATCTACCAGGTCTATACGATGCTTAGCATAGAAACGGTTCTCAGCTGATGGTGAAAAGCCCTAGCAGGTCATCTCATTCTGAGTAGACACTGCAATTACACTTGAGAAATCATGCCCAATTTTGCATGGGATCATCCTTGGACTTAGCACCATCAAGACAGAGCTTCTGTTTCCTCCATATCACAGCATTTTCCAGACCAGTTCAATCTGCTACCTTCTGCTGATCAGGGCACTGTTTCACTTGCCAGGGGGCTATGATGGGAATGACGTGGAGTTCAGCTGGCTGAGAGGGAATGACTCTGTGCGCGGGCTGGAGAACCTGCGGCTTGCTCAGTACACCGTACAACAATATTTCACGTTAGCTACCAGATCGCAGCAGGAAACAGGTAACTCGTGGGACAAACTGCACAAAAGCAAAATAGCTGAGCTGTATTCTGAGTCAGAAGTATCATCTTTTTTCCACTTGGTCCCTTTGGGGCCCAGGAACCCCTCTGAGGTGTGGTGGGGCAGGAGGGTTTGGGCTCGGCACTTTTACCTGCTCCACACCTACTACTGAAAAGGTCCCCAAGGGGCTCACAGTCTAGTGAAGTAGATGTCAAGGAAACCAGCAGTTATGATGCTGCAGGAATACTATGACAGAGAAAGGCACAAGAAGAGGATCCTGGGTGAGGGCATTCCCACAAATCCCCTTCTCTACAACCGCAATTTCTTTCATTGAAACTATGATGACAGTTCATGATTAACTATGTTTTGGTGAACAACAGATGGCTTCATGTGAATATAGTGAAGTTAAACATCCCACAGGGAAACCACTCTGCTAGGTGAGCAGGGATGATTTCCTATCCCTTGTTCACCCTATCAGGAAATTATACACGACTGGTCTTGCAATTTGAGCTTCAGAGGAATGTCCTGTATTTCATTTTGGAAACTTATCTTCCTTCCACTTTCCTGGTGGTGTTATCCTGGGTTTCGTTTTGGATCTCCCTTGATTCAGTTCCTGCAAGAACCTGCATTGGTAAGTAGCTCCAACGGGAGATTTCTAAGAACTGGGTTATTAGGTCCTTATTTTTTTTTTTACCTTCTACCATTGTTTTCATTGATATTCCCAGGGCAGTTCCAGGAGCTGGTTTCTTGAGAGACTCTTTTACAGAGAGAGAAAGAGAGACCGAGAGACTATTTTAGGAATAATGCATTTTTAAACTTGTGTTTGACAGTGACAGATAAGGGAGAATTGTGATTCGATGGCCTATTGTCTGTTATTTGTTTACTGAACTCCTCCCTCCAGTGAGAAGACAGAAGGTGAAACATTTAGAAAATCATATCACTCATATCTGTATAAAATAGACAAATCAACCCTTTTCCAGAAGGCCACAGACTTTTCAGAATGAGCTATGCTCCATTTCTGAGTCCTATCCTCACCTTGCCAAGTCTTGAAGGGAGACAGTCTGCCACGGGGTGATGGAAGGTTCACTGCCCACTGACGTGGGTACATTGCTTACTTTTTTTCCCAGGAGTGACCACTGTATTGTCAATGACCACACTGATGATTGGGTCCCGCACTTCTCTTCCGAACACCAACTGCTTCATAAAGGCCATTGACGTGTACCTGGGGATCTGCTTTAGCTTCGTGTTTGGGGCCCTCCTGGAATATGCAGTTGCCCACTACAGCTCCCTACAGCAGATGGCAGCCAAAGATAGGGTAAGAATTTTGAGGGCCCTATATATGATTCATCACCTGTGCCATATACTGGTCTGTAGAGATGACCTGGACCTGGTTCCCGACCCCCAGTGATTCAGTTTGCACCAGTGATTCTCATCCTTGTTCAGTTGGGGGAATCTGGAAGTCATGACACCTTTTAAAAAAGACTGCTCTTTTCACCAAATACAGTGAGATATTAATATGTTTAAATTTCCAGCAGAAAATAACGGTGTTATCTGTATGCAACATAAAATCACAACCACAAGAAAAAGCATCCATGAAAAACCCAGTATCAAACCTAACATGATCGCTGCTTATGTTTCAGATTAATATGTATTTAATGTTTATTCATTTGTCACATTTTTGTTTTCCTAAATTATACAAGTAATGGTTTACTGAAAAATGTATGGAAAAATTAAATTGTGGCAAATTTCGTAATTAGCATATTTTTCTGCTAACAGGGAAAGACTTATTATCTGACTTAGCTGTGAAACACCATGGTCCAGCTCTCAGAATAATAATAATGATTATTATCAATTGAGCATGTATGTGCCAGACACAGTCACAAGCTCTTTGAAAATATTATGTCATTTAAAATGCTCGTAACAACCCAGTAAGGCTATCTCCATTTCTATAGTTGTGGGATTCAAGTATGGAAAGATAAGTGACTTATCCAAGGGGACACAGACAGTAAGAGGCAGAGCTGGGATTCGCACCAGCCAAATCTGCTTGGCTCCAAAGCCTGACACTTACCTGTTATTCCCATTTGAAGTGGGCAACGGGCCATGCCCTTAACTATTATTCTCTGCAGGCCTACGGAACCCTGGGATTCTTTGGAAGCCCAATTTGATAGACGTTAGCATACTAAAGCTCCTGTTAACAGGCAAAAAAATGATACGGATCCAGGGCAGAAGAGCTGCCCTACTTCAGCAAAGTGCCAGGACTGCACAGGGTCCAATGGTGAGGAAATGAGGATTCAGAATAGCCCAAAGATCCAGTTGCCTTTTCTCTTGTGTTTAACTATTGTGAACAAGGTTTCACAATTATATTACTCAAGTACCAAAGGCAAATGATCATATGTGCCAGCCAAAGAATAGGTATTTCATTTATTTTACTCCCTGTAGGCTTTCTTTTTTTAAAAATTATTTATTTTTTAAATTAAATTTATTTTTTAATTGAAGTAGAGTTGATTTACAATATTATATTAGTTTCAGGTGTACAGCATAATGGCTCGGTATTTTTATACATTATACTCCATTAAAAGTTATTACAAAATAATAGCTAATATTCCCTGTTCTGTACAATATATCCTTGCTGCTTATCTATTTTATACACAGTAGTTTATATCACCTTATCCCATACCCCTATCTTGCCCCTTCCCCTTTCTTTTTTTCTTTTTTTTTTTTGCGGTACACGGGCCTCTCACTGTTGTGGCCTCTCCTGTTGCATAGCACAGGCTCCAGACGCACAGGCTCAGTGGCCGTGGCTCACGGGCCCAGCCGCTCTGCGGCATGTGGGATCTTCCCGGACCAGGGCACGAACCCGTGTCCCCTGCATCGGCAGGCGGACTCTCAACCACTGCGCCACCAGGGAAGCCCACCCCTTCCCCTTTCTTTCTCCCCTCTCATAGCCACTAGTTTGTTTTCTATATCTGTGAATCTGTTTCTGTTTTGCTATTTACATTCATTTGTTTTATTTTTTAGATTCCACATATAAGTGATACCACACAGTATTTGTCTCTCTGTCTGACTTATTCCACTAAGCATAATATTCTCTAGATCCATCCACATTACTGCAAATGACAAAATTTCATTCATTTTTATGGCTAGCTAATATTTCATATATATATATATATCTCACATATTCTTTATCCATTTGTCTGTCGAGGGACACTTGGGTTGCTTCCATATCTTGGCTATTGTAAATAGTGCATCTGTGAACATTGGAATACATGTATCTTTTTGAATTAGTGCTTTCATTTTTACCTGGATATATACCCAGGAGTGCAATTGCTAGATCATATGGTAGTTCTATTTTCAGTTTTTTGAGGAACCTCCATACTGTTTTCCACAGTGGCTGCACCAACTTACATTCCCACCAACAGTGTACAAGGATTCCCTTTTCTCCATATCCTAGCCAATATTTGTTATTTGTAGACTTTTTGCTGATAGCCGTTTTGACAGATGTGAGGTGATATCTTATTGTTGTTTTGATTTGCATTGTTCTAATAATTAGATATGTTGAGTATCTTTTCATTTTCCTGTTAGTCATCTTTTTGTCTTCTTTGGAAAAATGTCTGTTCAGGTCCTCTGCCCATTTTTTTGATTGGGTTGTTTGTTTTTTTTGATATTGAGTTGTATGAGCTGTTTATATATTTTGGGTTTTTTTTGTTGTTTTATTTTGTTTTTTTAGTTTACTTTTTAAAAAAATTAATTAATTTATTTTAGGCTGCATTGGGTCTTCGTTGCTGTGTGCAGGCTTTCCCTAGTTGTGGCGAGCAGGGGCTATTCTTCATTGCGGTGCGCGGGCTTCTCATTGCCGTGACTTCTCTTGTTGCAGAACATGGGCTATAGGTGTGTGGGCTTCAGTAGCTGTGGCTCGCAGACTCTAGAGCGCAGGCTCAGTAGTTGTGGTGCACGGGCTTAGTTGCTCCGCAGCATGTGGGATCTTCCCGGACCAGGGTTTGAACCTGTGTCCCCTGCATTGGCAGGCGGATTCTTAACCACTGTGCCAGCAGGGAAGTCCCTGTTTATGTATTTTGGATACTAACCCCTTGTTGTTCATATCATTAGCAAATATTATCTCCCATTCAGTAAGTTATCTTTTCATTTTATTGATAGCTTCCTTTGCTGTGCAAAAGCTTTTAATTTTAGGTCCCACTTGTTTAATTTTTGCTTTTGTTTCTTTTTGTCTTAGGAAAGTGATCCAAAAAATATTGTTATGATTTATGTCAAAGAGTGTTCTGCCTATGTTCTCTTCTAGGAGTTTTATGGTTTCAGGTCTTACATTTAGGTCTTTAATCCATTTTGAGTTTGTTTTTGTGTATGGTGTGACAAAATGTTCTAATTTCATTCTTTTAAAGCTGTACAGTTTTCCCAGCACCACTTATTGAAGTAACTGTCTTTTCTCCATTACATATTCTTTTCTCCTTTGTCATAGATTAATTAACCATAGGCAATTCTGTTCTGTCCTATTGATCTGTGTGTCTGTTTTTGTGCCAGTGCTATTTTGATTACTGTAGCTTTATAATAGCATAGTCTAAAGTCAGAGAGGGTGATACCTCAAGCTTTGTTCATTTTTCTCAAGATTGCTTCGGCAATTTGCGGTCTTTTTTTGTTCCATATGAATTTTAGGATTATTTGTTCTAGTTCTGGGGAAAATGTCATGGGTATTTTGATAGTGATTGCATTAAATACATAGATTGCTTTAGGTAATATGGACATTTTAGCAATATTGTGTCTTCCAATTCATGAACATGGGATATCTTCCCATTTCTTTGTATCATCTTTAGTTTTCTTCATCAGTGTTTTATGGTTTTCAGAGTATAGGTCTTTCACCTCCTTGGTTAAGTTTATTCCTAGGTATTTTACTCTTTTTGATGCCATTTTAAATGGGATGGCTTTCTTGCTTTCTCTTTCTGATAGTTCATTATTAGTGCATAGAAAAGCAACACATTTCTGTATATTAATCTTGTATCCTGCAACTTTACTAAATTCATTAGTTCTAATAATTTTGGGGTGGAGATTTTAGGGTTTTCTATGTAAAGTATCATGACATCTGCAAGTAGCGACAGTTTTACTTCTTCTCTTCCAATTTGGATGTCTTTTATTTATGTTAAATAGAAGTGGTAAGAGTGGGCATCCTTATCTTGTTCCTAAATTTAGAGGAAAGTCTTTCAGCTTTTCATCATTGAGTACGATGTTAGCTGTAGGTTTGTAAAAATTGACCCTTATTATTTTGAAATATGTTCCTTCTATACCAACTTTGATGAGAGTTTTTATCATGAATGGATGTTTTATCACATGCTTTTTCTGCATCTATTGAGATGATCATGTGATATTTATCATTCCTTTTGTTAATGTGGTGTATTACATTGATTGATTTGCAAACACTGAACCATCATTGCATCCCTGGACTAAATCCCACTTAATCATGGTATATGATCCTTTTTATATATTGTTGGATTTGGTTTGCTAATATTTTCTTGAGGATTTTTGCATCTATATTCATCAGAGATATTGGGCTGTAATTTTTTTTGTAGTGTCTTTGCCTGGTTTTGGTATCAGGGTAATGGTGGCTTCATAAAATGAATTTGGGGGTGTCCTGTCCTCTTCAGTTTTTTTGGAATAGTTTGTGAAGGATAGGTATTAGCTCTTCTTTATATGTTTGGTAGAATTCCCCTGTGAAGCAGTCTGATCCTGGACTGTTGTTTGCTGGGAGGTTTTTTAGTTTAGTTTTGTTTGTTTGTTTTTTACAAATTCAATTTCACTACTAGTGATTGGTCTGTTCAGATTGTCTGTTTCTTCTTGATTCAGTCTTGGCAGGCTGGATGTTTCTAGAAATTTGTCCATTTCTTCTAGGTTGTCCAGTTTGTTGGCATATAACTGTAGTATTCTCTTATGATTTTTTGTATCTCTGTGGTATCAGTTGTTATTTCTCCTCTTTCATTTATTTTATTTGGGTTTTCTCTCTTTTCTTCTTGGTGAGCTTGGCTAAAAGGTTTATATCAATTTTGTTTATCTTTTTAAAAAACCCAGCTCTTTGTTTCGTTGATCTTTCCTATTATTTTTTTGGCCTCTATTTTATTTATTTCCTCTCTGATCTTTATTATCTCCTTCCTTCTGCTAAATTTAGGCTTTGCTTGTTCATCTTTTTCTAATTCCTTTAGATGGTAGATTAGATTGTTTATTTGAGATTTTTCTTGTTTCTTGAGAAAGGCCTGTATTGCTATAAACTTCGTTCTTAGAACTGCTTTTGCTGCATCCCATAGATTTTGGAAAGTTTTGTTTCCATTTTCATTTGTCTTGAGGTATTTTCTGACTTCCTCTTAGATGTATCCATTGACCCATTGGTTTTCTAGTGGCATTTTGTTTAGTCTTCAAATGTTTTTGTTTTTTTCCAATTTTCTTCCTGTAATTAGTTTCTAGTTTCATACTGTTGCGGTTGGAAAAACTGCTTGATATAATTTCTGTCCTCTTAAATTTACTGAGACTTGTTTTGTGACCTACCATATGATCTATCCTGGAGAAAGTTCCATGTGCACATGAAAAGAAGGTTTATTCTCCTGTTTTGGGATGGAATGTCCCATAGATATCTATTAAGTTTAACTGTTCTAATGTGTCATTTAAGACCACTGTTTCCTTACTGATTTTCTGTCTGGATGATTTGTCCATTGGTGTAAATGGGGTGTTAAAGTCCTGCATTATTATTGTGTTACTGTCAATTTCTCCCTTTATGTCTGTTAGTATTTGCTTTATATATTTTGGTGCTCCTGTATTAGGTGCATTTATGCTAACGAGTGTAATATCCTCTTCTTGTATTGATCCCTTTATCATTATATAATGCCCTTCTTTGTCTTTCATTATGGACTTTGTTTTAAAGCCTATTTTGTTTGATATGAGTATTGCTACCCTGGCTTTCTTGTCATTTCTGTGTGCATGAAATATCTTTTTCCATTCCTTCACTTTCAGTCTGTCTGTATTTACCTCGTTTGTAGGCAGCATATAGGTGGGTCTTGTTTTTTAATCCAATCAGCCACCTTATGTCTTTTGATTGAAGCATTTAGTCCACTGACATTTAAAGTAACTACTGATAGGTATGTAGTTATTACCATTTTATTACCTCTTTTCCAGTTGTTTTTCTGGTTCTGCTCAGTTCTTCTCTTTTTGTTTCTTGCCTTGCGGTTTGATGATTTCCTTTAATACTATGCTTATGTTCCTTTCTTTTTAGTTTTTGTGTATCTATTGTAGGTTTTTGACTTGTAGCAACCATGGAGTTCATATATATTGACCTATAACTATAACTACTTGTTTTAAACTTGTAGTCACTTAAGTTCAAACACACTGTAAAAGATCTACATTTTTTACTCCCCTCCCCCACATTTTGTGTTTCTGATGTCATATATTACATCTCATGTTTATCCTTCAACTGTTTTTTGCCGTTATAGTTGCTTTTACAATTTTTTGTCTTTTAATCTTCGCACTGGCTTAAGTGGTTGGTCCTCAATTCTTACTATATATTTGCCTTTCCTAGTGGGATTTTCCCTTTCCTCTAGATTCTTCTTTTCCACTTAGAGAAGACCCTTTAACATTTCTTCTAGGGTAGGCTTATTATTGATTAATTGTTTTAGTTTTTGCTTGTCTTAGAAGTTCTTTATCTCTTCCTCAATTCTAAATAATAATCCTGCTGGGTAATATAACCTAAGTTGCTGGTTTTTCCCTTTCAGCACATTGAATATATTATACCACACTCTTCTGGCCTGCAAAGTTTCTGCAGAGAAATCAGCTGATAGCCTTATGTAGGTTCCCTTGTATATGGTTCTTGTTTTTCTCTTGTTGCCTTTAGAATTCTCTCTTTAACATTTGGAATTTTAATTATGTCTTGGTGTGAGTTTGTTTGAGTTCAGTTTGCTTGGGACCCTCTGTGTTCCCTGTACCTGGATATTTGGTCCTTCTTTGGGTTTGGGAAGTTTTTAATCATAATTTCATCAAATACATTTTCCATCCCCTTCTCTTTTTCTCTTCTCCTTCTGGGACCCCTATAATATGAACACAGATACACGTGATGTTATCCCAGATATCTCTCAAACTATTCTAATTTTTTTTAATTTGTTTTTCTTTTTGCTGTTCTGATTGGGTAATTTCCATTTTCTATCTTCTAGACCACTTCTGCATTTTTCTGTATCATTTAGTCTGCTTCATTCCTTCTAGTGTGAGGTTTTTTTTTTTTTTTTTGCGGTACGTGGGCCTCTCACTGTTGTGGCCTCTCCCGTTGCGGAGCACAGGCTCCAGACGCGCAGGCTCAGCGGCCATGGCTCACGGGCCCAGCTGCTCTGCGGCACGTGGGATCTTCCCAGACCAGGGCACGAACCCGCGTCCCCTGCATCGGCAGGCGGACTCTCAACCACTGCACCCTAGTGTGAGTTTTATTTCAGTATTGAATTCTTCATTTCTGATTGGGTCTTTTTTTTTCTTTGGCCACACCATATGGCCTGTGGGATCTTAGTTCCCTGACCAGGGATTGAATCTGGGCCCCCAGCAGTGGGAGCATGGAGTCTTAACCACTGGACCACCAGGAAATTCCCAAGATTGCATCTTTCTTTATATTTTTTTAGTTCCTTGTTAAAATTCTCACCGCGTTCATCTATTCTTTTCCCTAATTCAGTTAACATTCTTATTACCAATGTTATGAATTCTTTATCTGGTATTGTTTATTTCTGTTTCATTATTTTTTCGGGGGTTTCTCTTGCTCTTTCAACTGAGACCAGTTCCTTTGCCTTTTCATTTTGCTTAAATGTCTCTGCCTCTATGAGTTTAGGTGAAAGAGTTACCTATTGCAGTCTTGCATGGGCATCCTTATGTATATGTGTCCCCATGTGGATGGGCGCATGTGCCCATTGCTTTTGCTGGATTTGGTGTTGACGCATGTCATGTCTTTCCTCAGGGTGTGCTGGCAGCTATCACCTTCTGCCACCTTCTGCTGGAAGAAGGTGGGACTGGAAATGGAGGGGCTAGAGCTAGAGCCTGTTGTGAAGTGTGACTTCCCTTCTGCTCAGTGGCCATCACCACCCTATTGGTGGTGGGATCTGATCCCAAGTTGCTGGAGCAGAAGCCCTGAGGGTTGGGCCCATGCTGGCTCTGTCCCCTTTAAATGTATGTTTTCCCCTCTCCCAGCACTGGGGAAGTGCTGAAGCAAGGGAGGCCTGTGGGGGCTCTCGGCTTGGGTAGGCTGCAGAGAGAGGGCCGAGTGTACTGCGCTCCGATGTACTGCCTGCGCAGGCACCAGCAATTGTTGCCCTTGCTCTGCTCAGATGAAGCCTTGAGTCCAAGTCTCCTTTGTCCTTCCTTCATAGCTGATCATTCCCCCAGCCTCTGCCACCCCTGCCCTGTCGGGGAGCCAAACAACAGGGCAAGCGGGACTTGTGTGGATGCTCTGTGTGTATGGGGTATGGTGGTGAGCTATGGTGGATCAGCCACTGTCAGAGTCCTGGGCTGCTTCTGATGTGCTGCCTGAGTAAGAGTCAACAATGGCTGCCGCCACCCCACCCAGACTCTGCCCTGGTACCAGGTTGCCTCTGTGTCCCATGGAGCTTTCTTCCCAGACCAGGTTGTCTCTGCGTACCGTGGAGTTTTCTTCCAAGTCTATGTTGTCCCAGCCATGGTGGAGAATGGCAACTCCATGGGAATGCAAGGAGCATCACTATTTCTGTTTGTGTGGCAAAGTCCTTAAGACACTGCTGATTTCTATTAACTCTCATAGTCAATTATTCCCTCCTCCCAGGAATAGAACGGAATTCATCAAACACCTACTAAATGCTCTACATAATTTATGCCATTTAATCTTTCCATCAGTCTCAAGAGGTAGTATTAATGTCATCAACATTTTGCAGGCAAGGAAATTGAGTTCTAAAGGGATTAAGGTGACTAAAATTTCACAATAGTGAGAGGCAGAATGGGATTTGAACCTAGGTCAGCTAGCTTCAAGGTCTGAGCAATTAACATTTACCACACAGCCCTGCACACCTAGAATGGGCAATGGTTATTCTTCCCATTATACAAGCTGATGACCTAGGGACAGGTGCCTATAAACAGGATAATAGGACTGCCAAATCTTGCTTACCAGCCAATTTATGAGGCACTCAGTACTGGTCTCTCCTAAACCTAATTATTCAATACTAAGGCCTCTAAGTATATAAATACCCACTTACTTATTTTACTGAGTCAAGTCTATCAATCTAACTGCCCTGTTTATGAACTAGGGGAAGGCAAAGGAAGTGGAAGAAGTCAACATCACTAACATCATCAACAGCTCCATCTCCACCTTTAAACGGAAGATCAGCTTGGCCAGCATTGAAATTTCCAGCGATAACGTTGACTACAGTGACCTGACAATGAAAACTAGTGACAAGTTCAAGTTTATCTTCCGAGATAAGATGGGCAGGATTGTTGATTATTTCACAATTCAAAACCCCAGTAATGTTGATCGATATTCCAAACTCCTATTTCCTTTGATTTTTATGCTAGCCAATGTATTTTACTGGGCATACTACATGTATTTTTGAGAGTATGCTGAATTGTTTGCATGTCATAGATCTTCAACAGAACAAAGTAATGATGTAAACGATATTCTAAGCCAAGTGTGCATCCTAATCCAATGGCACCACAAGTGACTAAAATAACATTTGAGCATTTCTCCTCAAACAATGAACCCCCCTCCAACCATTATTTAAGCTGTGTAGAAGTCCTAGCATTACAGAATCTTTTAATAGAAACATCAACCCATTCCTTTTTTATTTTTATGAAAGATATTCCCATGGAGCCCAAGATTACAAACCTTCTCAGGACTGACTGCCCAGTGGCTCCCTGGTCTGCATTTAACTCATATAAAAAATGAAAAGGAAGCTATTACGTGTATTGAGTCAAGTGTCAGAGGTTGTTTCTAAATTAATCACACATGCTATTTACTAAATCTCTACAGTGCTTATAAAATAAAATACATTGCTGCCTATTTAGGGAATAACATATTCTAGTTTTTGGTTTTGATTACAATGAAATGTGGGCTTATAAAAATAAACAAAATTGAGTTATTTGTAGTGAGGTGGATGGACCTAGAGTCTGTCATACAGAGTGAAGTAAGTCAGAAAGAAAAAAAACAAATACCGCATGCTAACACATATATATGGAATCTAAAAAAAGAAAAAAAATGGTTCTGATGAACCTAGGAACAGGACAGGAATAAAGACGTAGACGTAGAGAATGGACTTGAGGACACGGAGAGGGGCAAGGGTAAGCTGGGACAAAGTGAGAGAGTGGCATGGACATATATACACTACCAAATGTAAAATAGATAGCTAGTGGGAAGCAGCCGCATAGCACAGGGAGATCACCTCCGTGCTTTGTGACCATCTAGAGGGGTGGGATAGGGAGGGTGGGAGGGAGATGCAAGAAGGAGGGGATACGGGGATATATGTATAAGTATAGCTGATTCACTTTGTTATAAAGCAGAAACTAACACACCATTGTGAAGCAATTATACTCCAATAAAGATGTTTAAAAAAATAAAATAAAATGTGGGCTTAAGTAAATTCCCTGGAAATCAGTGCACTAAATACCAAGGTGAGTTTTTAATACAGTATTTAATGTCATAGCAGAACTGTCCCCATTTCCCAATAAGTCCAACCTTTGAAGAAAAATTTAGTGGATCAGTAATCTCAAACATAAATCTCTTGTTTCTAAGATATAATGGATTCCTCAAACTGGGAGAGCTCTGGGGCTTTATTCCGCCATTTGACATGTCTTATCATTTTACTATTATATGCAAGCCAGTCCTAAACAATGCTGAAGCCCTTTCCCCATAACATGGGAAGAAATGGAGGAACTTTTTAAAAAATTTATTCTGAGTCTTTATACTGACTATTGTCATGAAGCCTTGCAGAATCAAGTCCAATTCTATCTGCTACTCTGACACTGTGCAACACTGCCAGCAGCAGATCCCCTGGATCCTTCCAAGAGGAGCTTTTATCCCTATGTTTTAATGATCAGGAATGACGCTTATTAGATAATGAGCTGTATTACCCAGAAACAAGTGGCTTATCACAAGCCAACTTGGCCTTGCTCAGATACCTGATCTTTCTAGTTGGACTACTTTGAGTGGCTTATCCTGCATGAGTAGGAGAATGTTGAGTAACAGTGCTTTCTGAGTAACAGTGGGACTTCTTACAGAATCTACATTCAGGCTGCAGGCGAGCTATCTTTTCCAAGTCCAGCCACGCTCACCCTAACATAAGAAGCGCCTTATGTGCATCCCTGCCACTTGGCCAAGCTCAGCCAACAGTACCATAAATGGCAACTTGTGAGTGTGCCATGATAAAGGCTTTCAGTTCAGGCTCAATCTTTTAAAAGAATCTTGCCATCTTTAATTCTTTAGCTTCCTTTTCTAATACATGTATCCCTTTACCCTTCCTTTCAGAAGTAAACTATGGCTTTCTATAATCCCCTATACCATAGGCTCTCATTCTTTTCCCCTTATGATACTTCTCACAATTCAGTTTCTATGGGTTTATCAAACCCGAGCTTTCAACAAAATGTTTCTGGTGGGAATAGGAGAATTAAAAGAGGTGGAATGTGACTCTATGGTTCAATCATATTTGTGATTCTTTTTAAAAAGGATTAAAAGGAAATATCTGCCCTGAAACTCCATTCAAGAATGGAGGCAACTATAAAGACGTGAAACGGTGAAATACATATACCATATTAGCTACCCAAATCAAGTGGTCATCTATAGGATATGTGTTTTAAGATCCCATTTGGAAAAGGTATATATCATAACACAAACTCAGTGGGCTCACACTCTTCCATCCTCATGTTCCACTCACCCCAGACAGTATACATATATATTCACAGATACACACACACACACGTACCCCTACTATTTCCTACTGAGGAAGATAAACACTGGTGACACAGTTAATGTCATTCTTTGACACCACTGTACCACAATACTTGCCTTGCAATTAAACAGCTAGGCCTGGTGGTATTGAAAGGTCCACTTTTCAAAAAACGTCCCGGATTCCCTTCCAAGCCTTCTTCATTGTTTTGGAATTCTCTTTTGTTTTTGTTGAATGATATTTTTATAGTTTGAGAATATACTTTGGGGAAAAAAATTCTTGGATGTTTGTATCACTCTGAAATCTATGTAGGCTACAACACTAGACTTCTCAGTAGAAACTCCTAATACTCTAGATCTGTCCCATGTATCCCACCTACCCAGATCAGTCCCTGACTCGCTTTATTCAAAATATTTATTTCTTGGGTGAAAATATCAAGACCTACCTCATCAAATTTCTCAAAGTCATGAAACTAGGTAAAGTTGAGAATACCCTTAGTTATGGAAATACAATTTTAAATTATTTTGATTTTGAGAATATCAATATTTAATATCAATATTCTCAATATAGGAAGGAAGATATATAGATATAGATATATTCAATAACAAGCTGATGACAGAGGGTTTTCAAATGAAAGACAGGGAGAAACGGAGAAATGAGCATAGCGAAAAAGAGCTAGAGATTACAGTGGACCACAAGCTGAAAATAAGTCGGCAACACAAAGGAGTACTATTAGAGAAAAAGCACAGTATGGGCTTTCAGTGACAGGAAAGTATAGTGACAATCTGTAGTTAGGAAAAGTTTGACAACCGGGATTGAGGTGTGGTCTTTCCTCAGTGCTGTGCATTACTCTTACACATACAGAGCTGTTCTTCTCAGCTACTTGCTTATACTTAATTTTGACCAGTTAGTAATGTATTTACTGCCAAAGACCCTTGCTTCTTAATAGACATTTTTAAAATTGAGTCCTAACAGACAGGGAATTATGCCCCAGTATATGGTCAACATAATTTATGTGTTTTACCAATGAATTTAAAGAAGGAAAGAACATATGAATACATGTTTCATGTTTTTAAAATAATTTTTAAAATATATAATATACATCTTTCTCAAGTTTTTGTAGAGAATTTATATATATCAGACTGTAGTATATTTGTGTTGAAAAACATTGAGTCCAATTTTGGCTACCACACTTTTAAGAAGGATGTACAGAAATGGAAAAAGAGTCAGAGAAAAGTGGTTAAAATCATGGAAGTGATTAAAATCATGGAAAACAGGTCCAATAAGAAGGAGCTTTTGCACCTTGAAAATTAAGGCTGCATGATGACTGTCATTAGGTTCAAGAAGGTTTTGTACATGAGACATGCTGTGCCACTATTCACCTGAATAAGTGAACTGAATAAAAGTAAATAGAAACGAACTTAAAAGAAAGGCTAATTGTTTTGAAGAAAGAAAATGTGCAAATTGAATAATGAAATACCGTTGAATAATGAAATGCTCGGATAAACATCTAGTCTCCATCTGGAAATTTCCCATGAGAATAAATAGCCTTGTCTCCCCTTTGATTTTGCCATCCACCTACTTGAAAGCAGAAGGTTCTGATAGGTAATCTTGGGAGGTTGTAGATACCGGGAGATGCCTCTGGCTGCACAAAACTAAAGTGTCATACTGAGTATTGCTAACAAAGAATGTATGCCTAAGAATATTCCTGGTGGCCCACAAGGTTGAGTTCCAAAATTATGGTTTCTTTGGGGGCATTTGAAGGGGAGTCATGTGACCCACAGCTTTCAGTGACTTGGATGTGAAATAGGCTTTGATCACCCAATCTCATTACTTAAAATTGTGCCTTTCCAGAAATTAGAGAAGAAGCAATCCCATTTGGAAAACTGGAAAGGGGAATAGAACATAAAAAGTGAGTGAATAGCTGCATGTTGATCCAAAGTCTCTGTGATCTTTGAGGACATCTGCACCTACAAGCCAGCTATCTCTTCTTTAATAAGCCCAGACTAGAGCCATGGCCTAACTGGTCTTGGAGAGTCAAGTGGTCCATACCCTGCATTCATGATGGCCTGCTTCCTATTCAAGTCAGGGCATGAATTTTACTAAAATCCTTAAGGAATAGGATATCACACTTCATCACCATGAAAATCTCCATTTTCATCTGGACATTTTTCCTCCTACCCAATACAGAAACTTGGTTCACTTACTGTGTAGAAAATCATTAACATAACAGACCCGAGGCTGCTTTCCTTTCTCTTTGCAAGGTTGGCCCTTAGCCAGCATCTGGGAATTTGAATTTGGGGAGAGCTCCTATTATTCCCTAATTGGTAAGAGTCGCTCACTGGGCCTAACCTATTTGCACAAACAATGTGGTTTATGCTGAACACCTGCTTCTCTTCTGGGAGTCTGCAATTTTGGATCATGCTAAGCAGGGGGTGCCTATGTGACCAGCCCCCAGTAAAAATCTTGGGCACTGAGTCTCTGGTGAGCTTCTTGGTAGACAGCATTCTGCACTTGTCTCAATTCCATGCTAGGAAAAATTAAGCATGGCCTAGGGAGGACACAGAGAGAATACTCTTTGAAGTCCATGCCTGGTTTCCTCCAGGCTTCACGCCACGTGCTTTTCTTTTCCCTTAGCTGATTGTTCTTTATATCCTTTCACTATAATATATCATAGCCATGAGTACCACTGTATGCTGAGTCCTGTGAGTTCTCCTAGAGAATCACTGAACCTGTGAGTGGTTTTAGGGACTCCCAACACACATGTTTTGGAACAGTGGTTCCCAAGTCTGGCTGATCATAAGATTCACTGGTAGAGCTTTATAAACAAAAGATTCCAGAGTCTCACCCTAGACCTATGGACTCAAGATCTATAGTTTTCAAAGCTCTCCAGATGTTTTCAATGTCAAGTCAGAAGGGAAGACAGATGGCAAATCCCTTGGTGGAAAAGACAACAGCTGCATTAAAGCTATATTTTCTAGGAAAAAAAATAATACAGTGTGTTTGCCACATGGAAAGGAAAAGTCCAACTCAATATGATTACTGAATATGAATAATGTATACAGCTGACGGAAAGCAAAATTTTTCTTTTGTCTCATTGAACCTGCTACGTTGGTGCCAAGGAGGAAAAGGACGGCTATTCTTTCTGATATGGCCGCAACATGACAAAAAGGCACCTAATAAAAAACATGTGGTTGAAGAGTTAGGAAGGTGTATGGGGATGCAGCAGTTCTTCATTGCAATTTCTGGTTTGTGAAACACTAAACCTTAACAGGCATTGAAATGAACTAAAAACCTTCACAGGAAAGCAAAAAGTTAGACTCTATGCAACCAAAGACTTTGGCTTCTGCGGTGGGTAGGAGGGGCAGTTGGCTTGAATGAGGCTTGAAGGTAGCTCTCAAGGAGGCTAGGGGTATGCCCCCAAAGTTTCATTAAGAACTCTCAGAATGACAAAAGGAGAAGACTCAGTTGAGAAGTATGAGATTGTCAAAGTTGTGACATAAAAGGGCATCTCCAAATTCAAATTTCTTTCTCATTCTTAGGGCCTCTTTCAGTCTGGCTCACCAACTTATTCTGCAACTGCACAAAAAGCAGGCCTTGCAAGTTTAGCCAGAATCCAAATTACAGCTGTACTTATTATCTTATGGAGTAAGACACTTGTTTAATTTCCAAATTTTTGAAGTAGTCTTGAAAGCTGGCTTTTTAGGTTGAAACTTCTATGGACATATTCAACAAACAAAAAATGTGGGTATGTTCTCATAACATACAGAAATGTGGCATGACTGATGAATAACAGTTGATTTTGATGAGAGATTTCTCTTTAGGGGAAGTAGGCAAATATGTCCCTGATGGGTTTTGCTTTTCAATAACAAGTTATTGAACCAATTCGCCAAAATATATCTTGAAGCATCTAAAGCTCTCATTCATATATCAAATCGTATCTATGGAACAAAACAAAGGAAATGGGAGAGGATGACAGTGGAAAGTGATAAACACAAATATCACCAATAAAAGTTAGACTCAGATGCCGTGGCATTTAAAGGCACGAACCTTAGAATGTAATAATAAAGTGAATTTTCAGAATGTAAAGAAGTCCCAGGAGAAACTATCCATTTTAAAGAATATGAGATGTACCTTTCCTGGGTTTGTATATTTCTTACATCCTAACAGAACATTCTAATCCATTTCACAGAGGGAATCAAAGGCAAATTCTCAACAAGGGAAATAGAACTTTGTTTTATCTACTCCTGTGGTAATTTAACATAACTTATCCAGTTATTTTTTTTCCACAAAGAATCCAATTGCATACTCTTTTATACATATCATAAAATATTAACCCAGTTTCATTTGGTGTAGGAGTCCAGGAATGAAAGTCAAGAGATCTGGGCTCTGCAATTACCTTAATCTCTATTTGCCTAAATTCACTAATATGTCAAGTGGAACAAAAATATTTGCCCTTCCTATTTCACAGGTTTGTGATAGGGTTAAAAATGAGATTATAAATATGAAAGTGTTTTGGAAATGTGTAATAGAAGTGGGTCCTAATTAATTTGACATATGATTATGCATGCATTACATACCCCTAGAAAATCAGAACTGGGATGTAGCTGGGACATCAAGACATTCAACCAGCTTATATGCCATTTTAGTAGATAAGGATCAAAGGCATCAGAGAATGCCTGCGAGATCAAACACAGTACACAGCCAGGACTAGAAGTCATGTCTTCTAAGCCCAGTGTTCTCTTTGCTGATTCTGTTACCTCCTCAAATGGTTCTGTGCACGCAGCTTCATGCTCTGCTTGTGCAGAAGCAGCACGGCAAGATGACAACATCTACAGTATTGTTATAAAAAGCCACAACCCTGTTCAGATTTAAAGTCAGTATCTGTGGCCTATGTTTTGAAGGTCTCTCTCAAACTGCCAGGACTGTTCCACCCCCAGAAATTTTAGGCAGAGTATCTCTGGAATCTTTGCTGCCAAATAAGATCATTCTTCCCCAGAAAGGACTTTTTGAAGCCATTTTTTAGCACATAGGACCCGGCTTTTCACCAATTCCTTCTCAAAGCCCCTGCAGGGAAGATCACAAAAGCTGGCATCCTGCCCACACAACATATCTGACCTGGCTAGCTGCTCCCCAAATGCAGTTAGCAAGAAAACCCTATTTCATTTCTGCAAAGGTGAAAGATCTCAGATCATGAATCCTCTCAGCACTACACAGGTGAATTGTTTTAAAAATGCATTTGTGTGTATAAGCCATACCTTTCATTGCAATGAATCTTTTGCATTTTAACGGTAAGTTGTATGTTCTGACACTATAAATGGTAGAATTATTTCAAATTATCTCCCATTTGCTTACTTTATTAACCAAGAGAGTACATACAGGGCAATAAAGTTGTATCTTTATCAAAAAAGCATACAGTGCTTTGGTAAGCACTGTGCTATAACCACTGTTGTCTACTCAAAGTTTTATAATGTTTTCCAGATAGGACAGAGGCATAAAATAACTCTTATTCAATCTTCTTGGAAAAATTAAGAATAATTACCACAATGCAGTCCATCAGTGGTTTTCCCGTTTCTCATTTTTGTCATTTCTCTTCTTCACAGATATTTTAGATAGACTTGATGTTATGAGTCACATAAAAGGACAGGAGCTCATGGTGTGTAAATGAGAGTCAATAGCTACAATTTATTAAGTGTCAGTCATATACTAAGCACCTGACCTACCTTGTCTCTCATCCTGACAATAGTCCTATGAGGTAAATGCTGTTAACCCATTTTGCAGATAAGAAAAACAATGATTCAATGAGATTGTCTGCCTGGCTCAATGTTACACAGTTGGTAAGTGGCAGAGCTGAGGTCTGAATCCAAGGTCTGTTTGGTCACAGGACCATGCTTTATCCATTACACCATACTGCCTCCCTCTTACAATGAGCTATTAGAGGTATAGAGAATCTGGATCTAAGTTAGATGATACTGTGGAATGAAACAAATGCAAACAGTGAGAACATGTCTCCTTCATCCACTGAATATCCACTGAAATTTCCATCTCCAAAGCCAGTAACTCACAAGGGTGAGAAAAAGCAAACTGACCCTGTGAGAAATCCAAGCAGTGCACTGGAGAGGTTAGGAACTGTAGCTTTTTACTGAGTTAACTTGGGTTTGAGCCCTAGCTCTGCCTGTTTCTAGCTACTTGTGTGACCCCACCCACTTAACCTCTTTGAACCTATTTCCTTCTCTGTAAAACAGGAAAACATCCTTGTAGGCTTGAATGACACAGAGTGTACAGTATACTTAACACCATAACTGGCATATATTGTTGCATGCTCAGTAAACGCCATCTATATTTTATTAGAACTTTTAGCTGTTAGGTTGCTGTATAAAAATAAAAGACACATTATTGGTTAAAAAAATTACAGTCTCTGGTTTAACTGGTTTTTGTTGGCACCTAATGGTTCTACACTTATTGATTTAAGAGAGACTTAAAAACAAAGAGTGGGTATCAAGCACTGGGTTTCTACTTTCAAGAACAGATGCTCTTGTTTAGGCTCAGCTAACACTGAAGTTTAGTTGGACAGCTCAAAATAGAACCCACTTGATTTCTCCTGCCAGTTTAAGTAGGAAACTGGTGCTCCTAAGAGTGTTGAAGATAGAGTCTCTAGAATTTCTGATTAATATGTCAGACCCTAAAATGCACATCCCATCCTTTCTTATTTCTACATAATAAAGTTTTAGCTCTTATTTGCATCATTCCCACACTTTAAAAAAAAAATTGGCCTAAATGGGATTATGTACTGAAAATGAAGTAGCAGCCTGGCTATATGCCAAGCTGAAACGGAGACCACCTCTCAATAGGGCTCCTGCCCAAGGCAGCTCTCTCTACTAGACCTGCAGTCTTTTCGCTTATGACTTAATCCAAGAGAAAATGTGCCTGTCCCCTTGGAAAGATAACTCTTAAAACATTTAACTCAGGATGAATGAACAATGGGAGACACTTAAACAGGGAAGTGGGAAGGAGCATGAGGCTGCTGGGAACCTTGGGATCTGGAAGTGACAATTTGACCAAGGGCTGGTACCACATAAAGTTTCATTTTAAGGTTAAAACCCATAGTTTCAGATAAGCAAAAGTAAAACAAGTCTTTATGGGAGTTTTCACCAAATATCATCCACAGGGCTGGGTCCTTATAGAATTACTTTTAGGCTTAATTTTCACCTCCCTCTCTCTCTGAACAGCTCAAGTCTCCATATTTTGTAGCAGTATATGCCTTTCATTAAAAAGCCCCATAACTTGATCACTGTAATTTTACACCTATTTGAAACATTCGTTGGTTACTGTCATTCCATGAGATATAAACTTCCTACAGGCAAGAACTCTGTCTGCTTTTATTCACTGAGCATCCACAGTGCCTAGCAGAGTGACTCCCACATAAAAAGTGTCCTGTGAACACTTGTTGAGTGAATGAATACATTCATTGAATCCAAGAATACTGAAACAAATTCTGTCCCGGGAGATTAGGGCAGTTTCCCCAAGCATCCCTCCCTGGAGTCAGAATGCCTGGTTTTGAGACTTGACTGAGGTTTATTAGCTGTGTGTGATCTTAGTCAGATTAATCCCTCTCTCTGTGCCTCATCTGTCAATTGGGGATAATGAAGTCCAAGATCAAGGGGACCACAGGGTTGGTTTCTTCTGAGGCCTCTCTGCTTGGCTTACAGGTGGCTGTCTTCTCCCTACATCTGCACATGGTCTTCCCTCTGCACATGACTGTGTTGTGATTTCCTCTTCTTATAAGGATACCCATCATATTGGATTAGGGACCACCCAAATGACCTCATTTTAACGAAATCACCTCTCTAAAAACCCTATCTCCAAAGACAGTCCTACTCTGAGGTAGTAGGGGTTAGGACTTCAACTAATGAATTTTGGGTTGGGATTGGGGAGATGACCCAATGCATCCCATAACACCGGCGTAACTCCCCTCACAGGCCTTCCAAAAATGTCAGGGGTTACTATGTCCTGTACTATGTACTATGTCCTATTGCCCTGTTCAATTTCCTGTATTACAAATACAAAAAGGAAAAAATGTAACCACTCTGCTAAATCTATCACCCTCATTAACTGCCCAGTTTTTCTCCAACCATCTAGCTATTAGTCCGCTTCCCCCAAACCAAGAGAGCCCCTGTGAATGGGGCCCTTGTGTGCCACCCAGTGTCCCTTTGAGAAGAGCTGCAGTGATATGATGTTTCCCTGATGATTCCCAGCACGCATCCTTAAAGAGTTTTTGTACCACCCTACCCACTCATCTTTTCCAGACCCAACTGCCGAGGATCTCCCATCACACTGCAAGGATTTAAAACCCTTAGACTCTGGAAGATATGCCCAGGTGGTGTTAAAATGGGGTAGTATTCTTTTACAACTGAGGAAACAGAGGACACTCATGATTCGATGACAGTTTCTAGGTCTGAGAACAGTACTATGTCAGCAGAAGCCTCAGTTCCTAACACAGCAAAGACCATTGTCTTGAAAGGGTGCAGAATGGACTTCACCAGCTCACCTCAGAGCTGGGAACTGGATGGAGGGCATGGCAAGGTGTTTGCTTTCTGTAATGGAAAGCAGAAAACTTTTTTTTTCTTTTTAATTACCTTGTTATGTGATACAGGTCATAAGGTAAAAGAAAAGTATGAAAAGTTGCTTTTTTTATACCTGACTTTCTGATAGCCTATATGTTTTAGGGACAGATAACTTCCTAATGAGACTTTTTATAATAAAGCTTTCATTGCTTTGAAAAATATTAACTTTTCCAGTCCTTCCGGGTAGATCAAACAGACCCTGCAGTTATAGTTACAATATCCTAAAGATTTAGCTTCTCAGTAATAATGGGTAACAGCCTTCGCATTGCCACGGGCCAAAACTGTATTATTTGAAATGAAACCTCTCATAAATATCCAACTATGAAGTCACTATCTATCAACTGCTGTTATATAAACAGGGCAGAGCCAAATCCCCCATCTGCCAATATCAGAGCTGCCACAGAGAATGATTTTGTGTCCAGAACTCACATATGAAACAGGCTCTTGCTCTGTCAGCCAATTCGAGGAAGCCAGTTTTGGTTTAGGTAGCCACAGTGTAGGACGGCCTGAAAGTGTCTGAATTCTTCATGCATTTCCTTTTTTCCAAGAGCTTGGACCACCCTCAGCCCCAGTTGCTCTCTTCTGGGTGGTTAAAAGATGTGACCAATTCTTTAGAAAGAATACTGCAGTTCCCAGTGTCCCACTTACTACCGCTCTTTTCTATACCTTTCTCCATACCCTTGTGATATCGTCGAGCCCTAGACTTCTGCCTTCACTCTATTCTGAACACTTACATACCTGGTTCACTGTAGTTTTGTTCGGCACCAGAAATGCTAATGGGAAGTCTGTGGACCAAGTTTTGAGAAACACTGCTAGAAACAAAGTGAAGCCATCAATATAAGGCGCTGCTGCATTTACCTTTTCACAACTTCTGTTCCAGAGCCTGGAACATGACAGTCACATGATATACGTGTGATAATCTGAACTCAAGCCAAGAATTTCTTTGAAGCCTAAGATTTTTTTTTTTTTTTTTTGCAGTACGCGGGCCTCTCACTGCTGTGGCCTCTCCCGCTGCGGAGCACAGGGGCCGGACACGCAGGCTCTGGACGCACAGACTCAGCGGCCATGGCTCATGGGCTCAGCCGCTCCGCGGCATGTGGGAACTTCCCGGACCGGGGCACGAACCCATGTCTCCTGCATCGGCAGGCGGACTCTCAACCACTGCGCCACCAGGGAAGCTGGAAGCCTAAGATTTTTAAGCAGGGAAGTAATATAATTTAGGTTTTAGAAACTGAATAAGAGTAGCTTAGAAGCTGAAGAAAAAGGAGTAGAGATCAGAATCAAGGGGACTAATTGTGCTTCCTCTAATTAAAATTTTAAAACATTATAATAATAATAGCCAAGATTGACATAACACTTATGATGTACCAGACCCTATTATAAAAGTTTTCCTTATATTAACTCATTTAATCCTCACTACAACCTAAAAGGTAGGAACTATCATTATCCTCATTTCAAAATGAGGAAATGGAGATCCAGAGAGGGTAAGCCACTTTCCCAAGGTCACATGGACAGTGACTGGCAGAGATGTGATTCCAACTGGCCATCTAGCTTCCCAGTCCAGTGTGCAAATCACTTCCATGTGCATTATCTCAATTAGTCCTCATCTCCCGCCTACCCAGCCTGCCAGTGACAGACCTAAGTGGGGTAGTGGCCAGTGCGCTGGCTCCTCCCACTGGCCTGTCCTACCTAACTTCACCTAGGTCTGGCTTATACTTCTCTGCTTACAGCCACCAAAACTTATCTGATGTGTGTCTTATTCCAGGGGCTCTGGGTCAATTTGCTGGCTTTAATAGCTTAATGTGTTGTTCATGCCAGGATGACTCATTCACTCTTTCAGCAAATATGTATTGAGCAACCACCATATGCCAGGCTCTGTGCTAGATGCAGAGGAAATACAGTGAACAGATCATCAAAGAAATAACTACATGTACAAAATTCAATAATTATAGATCCTGATTAATGCCATCAAGGAAATAAATAGGACTGCATCTACAGGACAATGACCCACAGGAGTGCTTCTTTGGTATTGAGAATTTCAGGTACTGTGGCAAATCACATAGGGAAGATATTTTGGGACATTGGTGACCTTTCTACTGGGTCCCTAAATATACCACCTTGTTTGTAAAAAATAAAATGAACCTTACCATTCTCCAGCCTAGAATCCTTCAGTGGTTCCTTTGAGCCCTTAGGATAAAGTCCAAATCCCTTAGCATGACTCACATGGCCCTCCAACATTGGCCTCCTGCTCACCTTCCAGATTCAACATTGTGTCAATCCATTCCCCGACCCATTACGCACTCAGCTCTGGCCATACTCAAGACTAATCATCACACGTTGCCCTATCCATCTAGATTACCTATCCTCCTTCCCCACACGTCATCTGAGTGGCCCCTATTTATCTTTCAACACTCAGACTTCAAGAAGCCTTCCCCACTCTAGGCTGGGCTTGGTAACGGTGATCTCTTAGTGTTACTGACTGAATTGTGCCCCTCCCCCAAATTCATATGTTGAAGTCTTAACTCGCAGTACATCAGATTGGGATGATATTTGTGGACAGGAGTCTTTAAAGAGGTAATTAAGTTAAAATGAAGTCATTCTGGTGGGCCCTATCCAGTATGACTGGAGTTCTTATAAGAAGAGATTAGGACACAGACACACACAGAGGAAAGACTATGTGAAGAAACAGCGAGAAGGTGGCCATTAGCAAGCCACCTTGCTGACCACCTGAGTAAGGTCTCAGAAGAAATCAACCCTGCGGTCACCTTGATTTTGGACTTCCAGCCTCAGAATTCCAGAAAATAAATTTCTGTTGATTAAGTAACCCAGTCTGTGGCACCTTATGATAGCCCTAACAAACTAATACAGTGTGTAAGCCTTAGTGATACGTTTGATTCACAGGCCTAAGTCAAGAAATCTCATCTTTTTAAATCGTTATGCCCCGAGTGTTAAGCTCAGGGCTGGGAATGTGGTAAACTCTCAATAAGGGTTTGCTGAATGAATGAACTTCTCATTCGTCTTGTGTGGAGGGCATCTTCAATGCAATGTTACTTCTAAAAACTGGAAAGCCGGCTGGAACAGGGAAACCATCTGAGAAAGGTTGGTTCCTTCTGAGGGGGAATAAAGGAAAGCAGCACTACAGTTCCCACTGCAACAATCAGGATTTGGAAAAACAGAAGGTTACAGAGGCACCCCCCGAGGCACAGATCTGTGGTATTTCCCAGGTCTTTCAAACACATTTAATTGTGCACATGGAAAAGAATGGCATCATTATTTAATCTAAAATATAATAACAATAGATTGCTCAAGTAGGCGCATAAGTCCCCTGCAGAGAATTTAATGTGCATGTTGCCTTACCCACGCATACAGCCAAGGCAGTGAGAATGGAAGCCAGCCCATTCTGGGAAGAGAGAACATAGATGCCTGTGGTTGTTATAACAGCAAAAGGGGGGAAAACAAAAGAAAGCCCAAGGGTATAGCTGCAACTCCACTTAAGGCTAATGCACATCTTCATTTTCGTCCTCAGCAATAATCCAAAGAAATATCTGATGCTTCTGAAAGACTACTGTCATCCCTGGTAGATACTCATCAATTATTATTAAGCATTGCACGGTTCAGGTCTAGATACAATATGTCTGAGAAAAACCGTGGCACCTCCTTTTAATCTTGCGTAGAAAACAATTAAAGTATATAAAGCACATTATTAAAATATGTAAAATTTATAATTTAATTATAAGATTGCAAAGCTTTATGATCTAATAGTTCTGCTGTATTTTGAATATTAGTGAACAATTGCTTTCTTAAAGCACACAGTAGAATCATTTACTTGATGCTGGAGAATAAGTTAATTATGGATTCCCTGTATATGACTAATGGATTTAATAATCACTTTACTGTAGAATTAACTTATACTTCCCTGTGCTTATAGCACTAATGATGATATTCATAAAAGTTATATTTTTTAAAAACTGTAAGATTGGCACAAAAAAGAGAAACCAATGTACAACTTGGTTTTAGAAACAGCAGTTCTAATAGATGGTTCAGAGCCATCAAGGCCCTCTCCTTGCTCCATAATAAATCATACACACCCTCTCCGCCCCCCACCCCTGCCACCAACCCTGCCTCCATTGGCTTTATTAAGGGAATTTATTTTATTTAAGGGAAGACGAAATGCTTGCCAGATGCATTTAGTGGAGCTCCTGATTTTTTTAACCTCGGTCGTGGGTTACAATAAGGATTATTCACTTACAGCCACTTCACAGAGCTCTGGGAAGCCCCATCTATGCTGAGATCACATTGGGATGCCCAAGTCCCTCTTTTCGTCCTCAGTTTTAGTCCCTTGAAGCCACTCGTTTTTCTCCTTCAGCCAGAACAAACAACATTGGTGGAAAAAGTAACAGGAATGCCTTTTGTTTCATAAGGAGAGCCTTTAGCAATGCTTTTCTCAACTTTTATATCCTTCCTTACCACTAAGAACAGAACTAACACCATATTGAAACTGCCTCCCTAGTTCTTTAGCTTATGTATTCTATTATTTTAGCCCTGCATGTCAAGAGTTAAACATTAGAGAAATGTTGCTTGTGCCCAAATAGCTCACTAGGCTCCCTGAAGAAAGTTCTCATCCCACTTCCCGGGGTGGTAGATAAGTTCACTTTCAGCCTAAAACCTTGCAAATAAGCAGAGATAAGAATGGTAAAGTAAAAATAACTGCTAATGACTTGAGGTTTTGCAGGAGCCTTGTGATCCAGCCTACGTGAGCAAGCAGAAAAACAAAGAAATGTTATGGTTTCCTTGAAGGCCAGGTGGCTCCAAGAAGTCTGCAATCCACCTTTACTCTTTAACCTTGAACGCTCCTGCTTCCCCTTTTCCCTTAGCATAAAAGAAGCCTGAATTCTACGTTGAGATAAAACGGTTCTTTAAGACATTAGTGTGCCATCTTCCCGGTTTGCTGGCTTTCGGAATAAAGTCACTATTCCTTGTCGCAACACCTTGTCTCTAGACCTACTGGCTTGTAGAGCCGCAAGCAGTACGAGCTTGGACTCGGTGACACCACCATCACCGTCATCACCATCACCATCATTACCATCATCCTCTGGGTTATTCTTCCTCATGGAATTAGCAATGGAAGATCTGGATTTTATTTCCAGCTCTGTCAGCTTGGAGATGACCTTGGATGGGTCACTAAACCTCTTCAAACGTGTTTGCATAGCTCTAAAATGTGAAAACTGGCTACTACTGCTACTACTGACTCTGAATGCGCTTTGTCTACTGTCAAGTCCTAAATACAGGCCAAAATACGGTGCTCCCTCCTAACCGAATGCACATCACCCACCCCTCCATGAATTACTTTGCCAATTCTGTCATGGAAATTTGAATATTCTGGAAGAAAAGAGCTATGGCTTATACTTTGATATACTGCGCAGAGCTGTTCACAAAGTATGTACTTACTAAATACCTGTTAGTGAATTGATTGAAGGAGTGTAAATTCTTAATTTGCTCCCTGAGGACTTGAGGGATTGTAATTTCCTTTAGGTCAGATATCTGAAGGTATAACGGTGAATCCTTGAATCTCTGTCCCCCTGCCTCACGTCTCCACCAATCTCTTTCAGAATAATGCTCTGCTGAGAGTGCAGAGTCATAAATGGTGATGACAGGCTTCCAGGAAACGTGACCTATCCCCTAGTGGGGACTCAGGAGATCTAAGGGTACCACTTCCTGCTCCATTCCTGGGTTCTTCACAAAGTGCCAGGTACCTGTTCTCTCCTCCTTAGCACACTGTGGGAGTAAACTAAACTTTATGAAATACTGAATTGCTTTGACAAGCAAGAAATCCAGGAAGTTTCGCTTTTATTTTATTCATAACATATATAACATTATTAGAGGGAAATTTTTAAGCTAAATTTTCAAGATTTCATTTAAGTTCTTCTCAGCTCATTAAAATGTAGCTGGCAAATGGTAGGCTGAATTAAATGTTCCAATCCCTTTTCATACCCAAACATTTTGTTTGTTTGTTTAATGAATTTTATTTACACTTAACTTCCCTCCATACTGCCACTCCCCAGCCACAGTCATTTTTGTGGCAATTAGAGTGATTTGTTTATACTGATTAGTCATAAAAAATACTCAAGATACTCCCTGAAATTCATTTTTCTCATAAAAAAATATGTAACCCTACAAACTCCTTGCCCAAATTTATACCCTTTTCTCTTCATCCACAATCTTTGGCTTTTGACCTAAAGCACTGCTTCTGAGACTGAAATGTGCATACATGCCACCTGGGGTTCTCGGTGATCAGATGGGCCCAGATTCTGCATTTCTAACAAACTCCCAGGTGAGGTAGGTGAGCTGCCAGTCCCGAGATACACTTTAAGTAGCAAGGACCTAACATTTTTGTGGATCAGCCTTGAAAAAACAACCTTTTTAATTTTATACCCAGAAAATTCGTACTATATAATTTTTTATGCAAGAAACAAATGTTTAAATTGAGCAATTTCTACTACTCAGAAATAATTGTATTATTCTTTTTCTCTTGAAATACTAAA
This sequence comes from Globicephala melas, assembly GCF_963455315.2. Lineage (NCBI taxonomy): Eukaryota > Metazoa > Chordata > Mammalia > Artiodactyla > Delphinidae > Globicephala > Globicephala melas. The sequence goes on from NC_083316.1 coordinate 145,662,491, forward strand.
ATGTACCACCTTTCATCTCTGTCTCCACTTCATCTCCATTTTGGCCTCATATTCCCAACTCTTTTTTCAACCTGCTCCACAAACTAAAATACACCGAGTGCTACACAAGTATAAACTGCTTCTCTGATTTTCAGGTGTCTTTTGCCTTTCATATGTTAAATAATATTTAAAATATATTGGATTTATATAATACTTTATGCCTTACAAAAGGCTCGCATGCACTTATTTCATAAAAATAAGTTCATATCTAGAGAGAGAGAGAATGACAGAATGAAAAAAGTAGATGGACTTTGAAGTGAGATTCACATGGGTACAGATCCTGGCTCTGCTAAATATTCAGTGTTGGGCAAATTATTTAACCTCTTTGCTTAAGTTTTCTCATTTGTCAAAGTGGGGGAGGCGAGTATAAATAGCCACATATCATGAGCTAGTTATTTGGGTTAAGGTTGGGGTTATGAGATTTCAAAGGAAGCTGACTAGCCAAGACTGGGAACACAAAGGACACTTCATATGTGTCCCCTCCAGACTCACATCCAGCTGCCCCTCTAATCCTACTTCGTTGTTTAGGGATCTCTCAGTGCCCCCTGTCCTGTGACAGTTGTCCTTCTCTAGGATGGCAACTGGCATCAGACACTATCTCCTCCTTTCCTCTTTACTTCCCAAACCTTTCTGATTCTTCTATAAAACCTGCTGCTTTTGTAAAGCATGCAGCTGGTATTTGACACCTAGATTTCAAGTGATCAAACAAGACATGATGACAAATCTAAGAAAAATGACACCAGCCTTTCGAACAAAACCAAAATCAATTCCCTTCCCACCCCCATTCCTTGAGATTCCCCCTTTTCCAGCTGCTATCTTGCCTCATCTATCATACTTAGACAGAAATCCATATGTCTAGTTTAAATGACTGTTTCTCAGGCAACAGCCAGGCCACTTAGCAAGAGTCTAAAGCAAGCCAATACAATATTCTGCCCAGAGTGATATTCGGCCAGAGGTTACTGTGCCAGAGTAGGTTAATTATTCTAAGAAGACTTACTTTTACTATAATTATTGATTGCCGTGAACTAATGAAAAAAGAAAAGCCGCTATTTATTAAGTGCCTCTGTATCCCCTAGAAGCTTTTACATATGTATCTTATTTTCTCTTCAGTACAACTCTGCAAAATGTTTTCCAATTTTAAGAAAATATTAGGACCAAGTTGGTGAAATTACTTGCCCAAGGTCATGAGCTGGTGATGGGCAGAGCCAAGATTCAAAGCCATAAGCGATTATCTGACTGTGTTCCGTTACTATTACCTTTAATTTAAAATTCACGTTTAGCCAAGAATATTGAAGAGTTCCACATGACTTCAAACAAACAGCAACAGTTCCTTGCACCATCCCTCCCCACCTCTAATTCTCATTCCCCAGAGCAAACCTCTTTCGACTGCTTTTTCTGCTATTTACCTCCTACCATCTTTTCTTTTAAAATATGCTTAATTGCTCTTTCTTGATTTTAAAATTTTCGAATTATAATTGACTACTATGAAAGATGAGGATTAACTCTCAATCACCATGTCCTCCCCTCTTCTTCCTTCTAATATAAAAATATAAGAATTTTTGGCTAAACCAATAGTCAATATTTACATTGATTTAGACATAGAAATATTATTCACAGATGAGCAACAGTAAGAGCATATCTTGACAATGTTTCTTTTCTCGTATAACAATTTTCCCTGGAATTAATAATTGCATTACCTTTCCATTTCTTTAGTATTTTATGTTTCTGTTACTAATCCATCCTTAGCTCTCTGCCAGAACCATAAAACTCTCAGTATGGTCAGTCAAATGCATCAAGTGATTTAACATTTTTCTGTGAGTGCATGCTTTGTTTTGTTTTTCCCCAACACTCATCCTGGAACCACAAACTGTCCCAAACCACACTGATCACTCTTGAAGCGGGCCTCATTGGTTGTGCTGGGATCTTAGTAGGCCATTTGACCTAGAGATGCATGGCATTCAGTTCTGAAAAGTTCTCCTGTATGGTTTCTTACATAATTTCCTTCCCTGGGATAATTCTCTGGTCTCTATTTCTGTAACTCTTACTAGTTAGATACTGGAACTCAAGAATTAAGATCCTTGGGGAAGCTGGGACAAAGTGAGAGAGTAGCATTGACATATACACACTACGGAATGTAAAATAGCTAGTGGGAAGCGGCTGCATAGCACAGGGAGAACAGCTCCGTGCTTTGTGACCACCTAGAGGGGTAGGATACGGAGGGTCGCAGGCAGGCTCAAGAGGCAGGGGATATGGGGATATGTGTATACATATGGCTGATTCACTTTGTTATACAGCAGAAACTAACACACCATTGTAAAGCAATTATACTCCAATAAAGAAGTAAAAAAAAAAAGAATTAAGGTCCTCTATCTCATCTTTTCTTGCCTATTTTTTTTTGCCTTTTTAATTTTTATTTTGGATGATTCCTTCAACTTTTCCTTCAAACTAGTGGGTTTTTTATTTTTGGCATTTTATTTTTCATTTCTGAGGTCTATTTCTTCTTCTCTGAATGTTTGTTTATTATGGCATCTTGTGCTTGTTCCAGGGATGCAAAATTTCCTTTTCTCTCTCTAAAGATACAGTTAAAAAAAAAAAAAGTTTTCTTCTACTCCCTAAATTGTCTATTTCCTACAAGTAGTATTTTTCTATTTGCTTATTTGATTCTCATCTTTCTTATCAGAGGCTTTTCCTCTTGCCTGCATCACTGTGAAGCACTCTTAAATATGACACAGGAAGTTCTGTATGTGGACAGAACACCCAACTGGTAAGCTTTTAAAGAGAGTGATAAAAGGGTGATGAGATGGTGGGTCAGCTTTTTCATTGGTTAATATCCAAAGACATCACCCAAGGGTTATATTTCCCATAGATAAGCTTCCCCATAGAAGGACCCTCCCATTTCTTCCTCGGAAGGTATAAACCTGGCTGCCAGCATCCTGGGAGCCCAGAGGGAAAATGGGCATGAGGTGTTGCTGTTCAGTAAACTGACTTTCAGTAAACCTCGTGGCCACAGCTGAGCAAGGCTTACAAGATTTAACTCCTGGATTTTTTTTAACCAGCTACCCTGGAAGGGATCTTACTGTCCTATAGACCAGCAGTCCCCAATCTTTTTGGCACTAGGGACCCGTTCCGAGGAAGAAAATTTTTCCACAGACTGGGGGGGGTGGGGAGGGGAAAGGTCCAGGAGGTAATGCGAGCTATGGGGAGCGGCAGATGAAGCTTCACTCGCCTGCCACTCACCTCCTGCTGTGTGGCCCGGTTCCCAACAGGCCTGGGGGTTGGGGACCCCTGCTATAGACTAATTTTCAAAACATCCCCTGTTTTCAGCCCCACTCTACAACTTGGTCTCCACAGGTTCCTACTGCTTTCAAGTCTTGACATTCTGGAGTTCTGCAGTACAACATGGCTGGCTTCTTGTCACCTTCTCCCACTACAGATATCTCGGGTTCTATTCCCTCTGATGTGCTAAATCAGTTACCACCTGTTCATTTGCTTCCCAGCTTCCAACATTGTGTTGATTTTCTCATTTGCTATGGAGCCCTCTCCTGTTTTTCTTGGTCCTTGTTACTGTGTGTTTTCCAAATTTCTTCACTGTCATTTTAGTGGGATTGGAGGAGGGAACATGTGAGAACTAATTTACCATGTTTAACTAGAATGCACATGCTTTATTCTTGTTTAGCAGTTATTTTAGAATCAGAGTGTGTTAAATAATGGCCTAAAACCTCACTTGACCCTCAAATAAACAGAGACCAATTAGGTTGGGCCACGGATATTCTCTAGTATTTTATAAAATAGTAGCCTAGGTGTATTGAATGTTAGTCTAACTCTTATGACTAGAACAGAAGGAAGAAAAGAAAGGAGGAAGGCAGGGAGGGAGGGAGGGAAAAAGGGAGGGAGGGAGAGAGAAGAGAAGGAAGAAAAGTAAGGAGAGAAAAAAGAAAGAAATTCTCTAATTTTTAAAAAAAATCATACATGATAATAAACTTTATACTTTACATAATTTTTCTTCATTAATACTTCTTGGGCTTTACCATTAAGTGGTATAAAACGATTCTATTCTCATACAATAACTGTCTCAGGATTTGGCTTCCAGAGCCAACAGGAAGCAAAACCACACTTCTATTGCCAAGAGTGTAGTTTGTTTTAAACCCAAAAACTGCTCTTATAAAAACTGCATCCCAGAAGAGCATTTGTGGATGTTTAAATACCCTATTTATCTTCTCTAGACTTGGAATCTGATGTCAATATTGGCTTGAAACCATCTGTGGCAGATTTGTGATTTTTTGCTTTTTTGGAGGGGAAAGAGGAAAAAGAAAAAGAAGAAATGGGTACCTTTTTCCCCCTCTTGGCTTAAAACTAAACATTCAAGGCTCATGTTCATTGCCTGGAATGAAGCCTCTGGTAAGCACAGTGATGTTTGCAGCCCAACTACATGTTTTGCAAAGTCCCCCCACTTTGCATCATGAGAGCTGACTGAGATTATTCACGGGAGGTGGTGACTGAGGAAAATATGATTTAGAACTCTGCTCCCAGCCTGCAAACTGCTTGTCTGGGACTGTATGGGATCAATGTGGCTGCTGCTTAGAAAGTGGGAATGTAGAAGGTCAGCTCTGTGACTTGGACAGAAATAGTCATCTCTATGGTCAGTGTAGGCACTACCTGGCATGTGTCCTGGATGAAGAGGTGCTGATGGATGGACAAATCTCCAAGCCATGATGCATCTGTGTGACCTAGGGAAGCATTGGTGGGCTGAAAGGAAAGACCTATGAGAATGTTTGCTAGTTCAGGAAGCTAAACTCTCAGCAGAGCACCAATATTAGCACAAAACACAAAGGACCTTGTGAATCAGGTAACGCAGAATCCCCATACCATTCAGTAGAATTTTTAAAGAATAAAGGATATAGGACTCTGCATATGTTTTTCTATTTCTAACATTGACAAATGATATAAGAGCCTGGTATCCATTTGTAGTCATAATCTGACTTAATTTCTGGGTAATGTGACCTCCAGGCATGTGGAGTTAGTTGTCCAGGACTTGATTTAGTGGTGCTCCGTAGATAAAATTATACAAGAATCAAAAAATTAACTATAATAGAATTCCACTATGTGACTTCACCAAGTAATAGCAAATGTTTCTGTTTATATATTTCATTAACAACAATAACAGTATTTTCTTTGTCTCTTCTATAGTTATCATGCAAAATTAACTAAATTTTAATTTAGTGATATCTACATGGAGTTAAAATAAGATGAATGCAAAAAGGTAAATGCCTTGATAATTATGAATTATATCTGTGCTGGATTCAATACATTTTAAAAGTAAGGACATGGCACATAATCAGTTGGATGAAATTTCATTTTAGTGTGAGAGTCAAAACTTACATCATTTGAAAGAACTACATGTAAATAGACTATAAATCTACATTACTTGATAAGTAAGTAGAAAAGACTTCCTATGTCAATGCGAAATCATTTGCTTTTATTTCAGTGCTCTTAAGAGCCATAATAAGACAAAGTTCTTATAAGGCTGCATTTTCCTTGCTAGGAGAAAGAAACCAATGTAAACATAAAACTACTATACTCATTGGGAAAGATGAAGAAAAATAAAGCAATTACAACAGTAACTTTCACAGAGATAGTTTTGCAGCCCCATATTAATATAATTCATTCTTCAGAAATGAGTCATTGCAATTTCTTATAGATTTTCAAATGTCCTAATGCATGCTCTCCAGAGCTCTAAATTGCTCACTAAACACTTCAAAATATTAATAGCTATTAATGAAATAGGGCAAGTTCAACAGTTATCTCAGTACCTAGAATCCACCGTGTTATCACATGCTCACACTATAAACACTTGCATTTCATAATATTCCACTTAGTTTTCAAAAGTCCATGGGTACAGTTTTCCTTACTACATTTGTTTCTGACAGGTAAAACCTTGAGATCTCAAGAAGCAGATTCCTAGAAAGAAATAAAGCTTAACCAGCAATGCCCCTACTGTAATAATGTCAACCCATTCTGACACAGTATTAGAATTGCAGATACAGATGCAGTTTGCAGAGTGCTGCAGTACTGGATGTGCTGAAACTCAAAACTCCTGAGAATTACATAGCTTAGCAAAGAGAATACTTTTGCCTCAAATCCATGTGTTCAAAATAATATCTCCAATCAGCTCTAACCTATTATTGTGAAAGTATTCTGTTGTAAATGAGAAACAATAGTTGTTTTCTCCAGAGTACTAGAACCACAGCGACACGTGAAGTGTAGTGATCCTGATATCATTATCGTATTTATTATTAATGGGTATTCATAAGACTAAGCTTTCCAGAGTCCACTTAAATTTTTTTTTTTTTTTACTTAGGGTATCTCTTTTAGTATCATTTTCCAGGTCATCAAAGCTAGTTTTCAGGAATTTTCTACATCATTTCTAATCACTGATTCACAACTTTTCAGGGTAATTTGTGAGTTCCTGAGGCTGAGAATATGAGTCTAAAAGGACCGGTAATGTCAGTGATTTGGGCATACAAAATCTTCCATTCTTGATTTGGTTACTCCCTCCACATTCTAATTTCTACAAGAATAATAGCACTATTTTAAGGTAAAGTATAAGAAAATTAATTCAGCAAGTAGGATTCTTTCAGAATCTTGTGACAAGCCTTTAAAAATTCACCACATTTACAAAAACAGAGTTAACCATTACTCTGTTAATTTATGTTAATACCTTCCTGTAATGGTCTGAATTCACATGCTTTGCAAAATGACCAATTTGCCAACATAATTACGATTTTCCTACATCAATAAGAAACAATTTGCACTTATTTTAACATACTGATATATACACTTACCAGAAACAACAAGCCAATCCTTTAAAACATTTTCAAAGCTGTATTTTACTTAACTCTGACTCAATGCTCTTGAGCTAAATAATACAAACCTAATGTGGTTTAACAGTCCATTGGGTACGATTTTCTTTGGGGTTCTGGCAGATAATATGATAGATTGAGTTTGAACTTTGATCGTGCTTGGGCTATGGAAAGTCTGTGAGACCTTTTGCGGACAAGACAGGTAGATTTATCATGAGTGATATTAGCACAGGTTATTGTGAGTAGATTAAGTTTGTAATACACAGGAAAATTAAAGCGCCAACTTCGCTGATTAATATGTGGCATTCGCTGGAACAGTGAAGTCATATTAGAGTTTCTTTTAGCCAAGAATGGAGTAATTGATTTGTGGACAATTCAAAGATTAAAACTAAATATGTTTGATTGATTTAAGTCCAAGAAAAGGTTACTATTGTTAGCAATCATAAAGTACTCCCAAAAGAGAAAAAACAAAAATGAAAAGTATTACCAAATATTGGAAGCTTTCAGCACAAGCTAGGACAGAAAATTTGGTGGTTAGGAGAGCTGAACTAAATCATCTATTCTTTATGAGTTCCTTGATATAAAATGTACTCCCTAATGTTGAGAAGCAACAATTTAACACTAGTTCATTTTTTGTTTTATTTCTTATCCTATTTATTTTTGATTGGATGTTCACAAACTAATACTTCCAAGGGCCACATAGAGTAGTTTTGCCTGTGTAAAGGGGGATTTATGTGATTTCTGGTTTTTTATTTGGTGCTCTTGGCATTGACATTCCTGCTTTCTCAGAACAAAAAAGAAAAACTAATGTTAAATTGACTGATAGCCCATTCTGATTCCCTGAGATTACTCTCATGAAAAACTACTTCAAATTAAGAAATAGAAGCTATAGAATATAAAATTTATAAAAGCTATCTGACTTTATAGGACCATATCAGCCATTAAATAACCATACAATGTTGGCTTGTATCAACTGCTATAGATACTACAACAAATAGTTAAATAAGGGGGCAAGAAAATTCACACAGCTGGACTAAAGATGACTCAATTTTTGTACCCTGGGCCATAAAAGTCAATTTCCAAGATGCTGTATCACTTATGCAACGATGATATTTCATTATGTCTCAGAAAGAATTTTTAGCATACATAATTTAATAATACAAATATTAATACATATATTTTAAATTTTATCCTCTAAATGGATAAAAATGTCCTCTGAGGCAACTTGTACAAGTTTAGGGTATTTTTATGTGATTTTTTTTTAAAAAAATAACACCACAATAGAATTTACCATATTCTTAATTGTTTTACTTCTTTTCTGCATAAAGAGTCTGTTTTAGATTTAGTTCCATTGTTGAAATAAAATTATAAAGCTAGTTATGGTATAATGGGGCAAATGGTGTAACGGGAAAAACAGTTACTTTGCAGATAGACAAACCTTATTTAATTCTGGGCTCTGCCACTTAACTATGTGACTGACCTTGGGCAAGGTGCTTAAAATCTTTGAAGTTGCCTATAAACTAAGAAAATACCTACGTTGCCAACTGGTAGTGTTAAATAAGAATTGTACAAAGCTTGGTACGTAAGTGTTCAAATATTCTTTTTTCCTTTTCCCAACCACAAAGTGAAAATGAAATACTGGAGTAATGACTATTTTTAATCCCTTATATTATAAAAAATGGCTTTTGTATTTTTGACATGGTACTTTTTTTTAAAACAGTTTTAATTGAGATATAATTCCCATACCCTACAATTCACCCACCTAATACAACGTAATGGCTTTTAGTATATTCACAGAGCTGTGCATTCATCACAATCCATTTTATTCACCACAATCAATTTTATATTTTCATTGCCCCAAAAAAGAAGCCCCCCTCCTCTTAGTCATCACCCTCCAATCATCTCATCCTGTCCAGAACTAGACAATCGCTAATGTCCTTTCAGTCCCTATAGGCTTTCTTATTCTAGACATTTTATGTAAATGGAATCGTGCAATATGTGGTCCTTTGTGACTGACTTCTTTCCTTAACATGATGTTTTCAAGGTTCATCCATGTTGGAGCATGTGTTAGTACTTCATTCCTTTCTGTTGCTGACTATTATTCCATTGTACGTATATACTGCATTTTAAAAATCATTCTTCAGTTGATGGGCGTTTGGGCTGTTTCCACTTTTTGGTTATTAGGAATAATGCTACTATGAACACTAGTGTACAAGTTTTTGTAGGGACATGCTTTCATTCCTCTTGGGTATGTGCCTACAGGTAGAAATCCTGCATCATATGGCAACTCTTTGTTTAACGACTTGAGGAATTTCTAGAGTGTTCTCCAAAGGACCTGCAACATTTTACATTCCTACCATAAGGTTAAAAGGGTTCCAGTTTCTCAACATTCTCACCAACACTTGTTATTATCTTTTAATTTTTTAAATTATAGCCCTTCTAGTGTATTTGAAAATGGTATCTCATAGTCGTTTTTTTGTGTGTGTGTGATACGCGGGCCTCTCACTGTCGTGGCCTCTCCCGTTGCGGAGCACAGGCTCCTGACGCGCAGGCTCAGTGGCCATGGCTCACGGGCCCAGCCGCTCCACGGCATGTGGGATCCTCCTGGACCAGGGCACGAACACGTGGCCCCTGCATTGGCAGGCGGCCTCTCAACCACTGCGCCGCCAGGGAAGCCCAGGTTGTTTGTTTTTTGATACTGAGCTGTATGAGCTGCTTGTATATTTTGGAAATTAAGCCCATGTCAGTCGCATCGTTTGCAAATATTTTCTCCCATTCCATAGGCTGTCTTTTCGTCTTGTTTATGGTTTCCTTTGCTGTGCAAACCCTTTTAAGTTTCCTTAGGTCCCATTTGTTTATTTTTGTTTCTATTTCCATTACTCTAGGAGACAGATCCAAAAAAATATTGCTGCGATTTATGTCAAAGAGTGTTCTGCGTATGATTTCCTCTAGGACTTTTAGCGTATCTGGTCTTACATTTAGGTCTTTAATGCATTTTGAATTTATTTTTGTATCTGGTGTTAGAGAATGTTCTAATTTCACTCTTTTACATGTAGCTATCCAGCTTTCCCAGCACCACTTATTGAAGAGACTGTCTTTTCTCCATTGAATATTCTTGCCTCCTTTGTCATAGATTAATTGACCATAAGTGCACCACATGTATTTTTGTAGCAATTTTGGCTGAAAGTCTACTGACTATATGATTTTTAAAAGCCCTCAATTATTTTGTGCCAATTGAATTTATACATGCACAAATTATTTCCAAACACATTTCTTTAGATACTAGAGCCATTTTTTAACACAAATTTCTCACTTAATTATTTTTTTCTTGCAGGTCCTATTATTTCTTTGCCTCCTAAAAATACAGAGAACGTCACTCAAAATGATGTCACTTTTGCTTGCGAAGTTTCAGCCTATCCAATACCACATCTGGAGTGGAGGAAAAAGGCAGACAAAATGATCCTTCATGGTGATAATTTCAATGCAAGTATGTGAATTATTTGCACAGTTCACACAGTCAGTATATTTGTTGATAATGTTAATGAATTCTCTCCTTCAGATTACATTTTAAAATGAAGGTTTGAAATATTAAAACATTTTCATTGTAATCATGTCAAGCAAAACAATAATACCTTAGATATTTAATGTGTTAGAAGATTTACAAAACCGTTTCATGTGTATGATCTCATCAATATGACTTAGAGGTCTGAACACAGTGATAGAGAAAAAGGATGGTGGTGCAGTGTTTCTCAAAGTGTGACTCGAAGACCACAAGTTATAGAATCATCTTAACACCCTGGCGAAACAACCAACTGCAGGACCCAAATGTAGCCAAAAATGATCAGGATACAGGGGGTGTGCCTCATGACTCTGCACTTTTTAAAAATAATTGTTCCAGATGACCTCAATTCATTCTAAAGTTTGACAATCACTAGTATAGTTAAATAAATAGATAACTAGCATAATACGCTTCAGAATGAAAAAGAGTGTGAGCAAATTATTTCACTTCTTTGGTCCTGTTGCCTTACCCTCTCAGGAATATCACAGCATAGTTTAATAATGAATATATGTCAATCACCCAGCACACTGCCTTGCTCAGTGTAGGCACCCAGTAAATACAAGCACACCTCATTCTGTTGAGCTTTGCTTCAGTGCACTTCACGCGTATTGTGTTGTTTACAAATTGAAGGTTTGTGGCAAGCCTGTGTCCAACATCTTATCAGCACCATTTTTCCGACAGCATTTGCTCACTTTGTGTCTCTGTATCACATTTTGGTAATTCTCAGAGTATTTCACATTTTCATTATTATTATATTTGTTATGATCTGTGATCAGAAAAATTAATACCAATCCTTCTCAAATTCTTATAAAACATAGAAGAGGAGGGAACACTTCCAAACTCATATTATGAGGTCAGCATTACCCTGATACCAAAGTCAGATAAGGACACTATAAGAAAAGAAAGTTACAGGCCAATATCCCTGATAAACATAGATGCAAAAGTCCTCAACCAAATGTTTGGAAACTGAATTCAACAGTACATTAAAAGGATCATACACCATGATCAAGTGACAGTTATTCCAGGGATGCAAGGATAGTTTGACATATGTAAAACAATAAATGTGATACACCAAATTAAAAAAATGAAGGATAAAAATCATATGATCACCTTAATAGATGCAGGAAAAGCCTCTGACAAAATTCAACATCCTTTCATGATAAAAGATCTAAACATACTAGATACAGAAGGAACGTACCTCCACATAATAAAGGTCATATATGTCAAACCCACAGTTAACATCGTACTCAATGGTGAAAAGCTGAAAGCTTTTCCTCTAAGATTAGGAACAAAACAAAGATGCTCACTCTCATCCCTTTTATTCAACATAGTACTGAAAGTCCTAAGTCAGAACAATTAGGTAAGAAAAAGAAATAAAAGGCATCCAAATTGGAAAGGAAGAAGTAAAACTGTCACTATTTGCAGATAACATGATACTATATATAGAAAACCTTAAAGACTCTACCAAAAAACAGGTAGAACTAATCAACAAATTCAGTAAAACTGCAGGATTCAAAATCTATATAAAAAAATCAGTTGTATTTCTAAATATTAACAAGAAACTATAAGAAAAAGAAGTTGCAAAAACAATCCCACTTACAGTAGCATCAAAGAGAATAAAATACTTAGGAGTAAATTTAACCAAGGAGGTGAAAGATCTGTACACTGACAACTACAAAACACTGATGAAAGAAACTGAAGAAGACACAAATAAGTGGGAAAATATTCTAATATTCCATGTTCATGGGTTGGAAGAATTAATATTGTTTAAATGTCCAAACTACCCAAAGCAATCTATAGATTCAATACAATTCCTATCAAAATTCCAATGGAATTTTTCACAGAAATAGAAAAAAAAATCCTAAAATTTGTGTCAAGCCACAAAAGATCCCAAATTAACCAAAGCATTATTGAAAAAGAAAAACAAAGCTGGAAGCATCACACATCCTGATTCAAGCTATATTACAAAACTATAGTAATCAAAATGGTATGGTATTGGCACAAAAAGAGACACATAGATCAATGGACCAGAATAGAGCACCCAGAAATAAAGCCACACATGTATGGTCAATTAATTTTTGACAAACCAAGAATATTCAGTGGGGAAAGGATAGTTTCTTCAGTAAATTATTCTGGGAAAATGGATATCCACAAACAAAAGAATGAAACTGGACCCCTATCGTCCACCATACACAAAAATCAATTCAAAATGGATTAAAGACTCAAATTTAAGACCTGAAATGGTAAAATTCCTACAAGAAAAATAGGTGGTAAGTTCATTGACTTCAGTCTTGGCGATGATGTTTTGGATCTGACACCAAAAGCAAAGGCAACAAAAGCAAAAATAAACAAGTGTGACTACATCAAGCTAAAAAGCTTCTACACAGCAAAGGAAACCATCAACAAAATAAAAACACGACCTACAGAATCAGAGAAAATATTCACAAATCACATATCTGATAAGGGGGTTAATATCCAAAATATATAAGGAACTCATACAACTCAACAGCAAAAACCCCCAAACAATCCAACTAATAAATGGGGAGAAGATCTGAATAGACATTTTTCCAAAAAAGGCATACAGATGGACAACAAGTACATTAAAGGTGCTCAATACCACTAATTATCAGGTAAATGCAAATCAAAACCACGATGAGATATTACCTTACACCTGGTATAATGGCTGTCATCAAAAAGACAAGAGGTAAGTGTTGGGAGGATGTGGAGAAAAAGGCACCATTGGTGGGAATGTAAATTGGTGCAGCCACCTTGGAAAACAGTATGGAGGTTCCTTAAAAAAATAAAAACAGAGCTATTATGTGATCCAGCAATCTCACTTCTGGATATATACCCAAAGGAAAGAAAATCACTATCTTGAAGATATATCTGCACTCCCATGTTCACTGCAGCATTATTTACAATAGCCAAGATATGGAAACAACCTAAGTATCCATCAATGGATGAATGGATAAATAAGATACATATATGAATATAATACATACGAATATTATTCAACCATGAGAAAGAAGAAAATCCTGTCGTTTGTGACAGCATGGATGGACCTTGAGGGCATTATGCTAAGTGACATAAGCCAGACAGAGACAAATACCACGTGGTATTACTTATCTGTGGAATCTTTTAAAAAAAGCCAAACTCACAGAAATAGAGAGTGGAAAAGTGGTTGCCAGGGGCTTGTGGGGTGGAGGAAGTAGGAAGTAGTTGGGAAAAGGATACAAACCTTCAGCTATAAGGTGAATAATGCCCTTAACAGATTCTAAAACTGAAAAGGCAGAGTAGAACTTGGCCACTTAGGAACACAGTTCTTTGTACATCAAATAAAAATAAATAATATTATTATGTGTGGTGCATATTTAATTCAAATACTTTGAGAGATCTAGTGATAATATAAAGTAATCGAAGCTTGCATGTAGTTGAATTCTGGGCTTGATGAGTACCAGTATATATGGAGAAGAGTGTGCATTGGGAGGAAGGGCGGAACAGGGGTGTCTAAGTCTGCTCAGGCTGTCATAATAAAATACCATGGACAGTGTGGTTTAAATAACAGAAATTTGTTTTCTTATAGATCTGGAGGCTTTAAAGTCCAAGATCAAGGTCTGGCAGGGTTCAGTTTCTGTATTAGGGCTCTCTTTGCAGTTTGCAGATGGCCCTCCTCTGTGTCCTCACACGGTTGAAAGGAGAGAGAGCTCTGGTGTCTCTTCCTTTTCTCATAACGGCACCTGCCCTACCAGATTAGAGCACTACTCTTATGACTTCATTTAACCTTTATCGCCTCCTCACAGGCCCTGTTCCAAATACAGTTATGTTGGGGAGAGGGTTTCAACATATGAATTTTCACAGAACACAAAGAGTCTATAACTAGGGGTAAAGAGACGGGGGTGGGGTGTGGGTAAGTATAGCACTGAAAGGTCTACCCGCACTGAACGGTCTACTTGCAGGCCAACAGTTATTAAATACATTGCATTTTTCACTTATGTAAACTCTAACTTGTTGCCTCTATAGGTTCTTCATTTACATATCAAATTCCTGCAAGGAACCAAATCACAAAAAATAATACGAATTATGGAGACTACACTGAAGAAGATGAAGAATATGAATCCAGTGACTATGAGAAAGGAAACATTTATATAGGAATGTAGACGTTTCACATAAAATGTCACCTATATTTACTTTTATAATTACAAAGCATTTTGAAAGTCAAATTTTTCTGGCAAAATTTCAGGTATAATGAATCACTCTTTCCAGACAAACTAGGATCTAGTTTGTTTTTTTTTTAACAGTATTCTCCTACCTTAAGAGCTTGCCTTATTCATATAACGACCAAATATCATCTCAGTTGACAAGAATAATCAAATGATACTGTAAGCATTTCTCTGTACTAAACTTTCTGATAGGCATCATGGAGGAAGTGAAAGAGGCTGAAAATGCATGATTCATGAACTGAAGAAGATTAAAATTTTAAATGAATTTAACCTTTTATTTCACAAAGAGATAACTTAGCATAACATTCCTTACATATTCTAAGAATCAATAAAATCATTCGCAATTGGATATTATTTGCAACAAAAATTGCCTACAGGTAACCATCAGCCGAAGATCGGGAGTTGGTGAACCAGTATGAGAAATGACTAAGGCTTTTCCATCTCTGATTGCATTGCAGCAGAGAGCTGTAAAATGGCATACACCATCCCAGTTTAAAACAGATTGTCTTAAGTATGTGTTTGAGGATGAATGTAGAGCAGGAGAAAGATGGAGGAAGAAAGCTTGATTAGGATAGCTCATTTAAGATATGCCTTGCCTTGGCGCATTTTCAGAATTCTGGTGTCTCTTGAAAATGGTCATCACCAGGCTGTTTGTAGGTGAGGTAGTCCAAGAGGGCCTGTGTATGAAATGTCCAATGCTACGAACACACAAAGGGCTCATTTACAAAATGGCCAATTCTGGGCCATTGCTGAAGGTGCTAAGCCTGTGGCAGTCCCTTTGTGAAGTGTCTCTGATATAGTCCATGTTCAAATTATCTGGTTTCAAGGTGGGCCTTTGGAAATGCCATATGTTCTTTTCCAGTTTCAAATATGCTAGTTGTATCCTGAAATAGAAACCACCAGCCAAATATATACTCTGATCATTTTGTAAGTGGGCTTCTCCAGAGGTTTTTAGTATCACTCTATAGAGTGGTGGCCCACTATACTTTGGTCCAGAAAGTGGTTCAATGTTGTTTTTAGCACTATGATTACGTGACCTCTCTTCTTAGGTAGGGTGACTGATGCTTTACCCAGCCATTGTCTCCTTTCAACACTCTAAAATTTGGTTGTACATCCATCATTCAGACAGATTCCCCTGGACTCCTGAGGCCAACATATTGACTTCTCAGATTACCACCCAATGAGATCTTACTAGTGAATTCATGGCAAGTGTTACTGGCATGTGCCTAGAATGTATCTTCATTTTTTCCACAGTAAAACAGGAATCCAAGTATGTTCCTAGGGATGTAGACATGGTGGGCTCTGCTTTAGGCCTTCTAGGTAAAGACAGTCTCTCAGAGGATTTATTTTCTCAGAATGATTTCTGCCATTACAAGGAATCAGTCCTAGGGGTCTTGGAATATTTTACAGATTATTGTCTGTATGGATAGGACATGCAACTATTTAAGTGATGTTGTCTCAAGGATAATAAAAATTGTCATTGACTGAACTTCTTCAAACCTAAGACACATATCAATTGTAAGAAGCACAATTATCTTATCCCCTGATACATCGTGTTGATTTTCTATAACCAAGGGCATTCTCTTGCATAACTGCAATACAACCATGAAATCGGGAAATTAACATTGATACATTATTACCTTCTAATTCTTAGATCTCATTCAAGTTTTGCCAAGTATCCCCAAAATGTCCTTTACTGTAAAATTATCCAGTTCAAATCATGCATTGCGTTTAAATTATTGTTTCTCTTTTAGTTTTCTTAGTGGATCAGCCTCTCCTTGACTTTCACTACCCTGGTATTTGTAGAATGTCTCTCAATTTGAGTTTGCATGATGTTAATCATAATGTTTCAAGGTTAGATTCAGCATATGCATCTTCTGTGAGACTATCACAGAGATGATGCTGTGTTATTACTGCATTCTGTCAAGTGGCACATGATTTAGATTTGTCCCATTACTAATATTATCTACATTAATCACATAATCAAGGTGGTGAATGACAGATTTCTGCACTGAAAAGTTACTCTTTTTTGCTTTCTTTAAGTAGTATTTTATGAGGAACTACAATGAGACTATGTAAATATTCCATTCTTCACCAAATTTTCAATTTATTCATTTATTTACTTATATTAGCATGGACTAATATTAGTATATTATTAAGGTTTCTTATTTTATTCAATGAGTTATAATCTATTACTATCATTATTTATTTTGATGCCCGACTCTTCCTAGATTTGGCAGGTGGGAGTCCCTTCAAGCTGGCTCTTATGTCCTTTTGACTGGCCCCCTTCATTCTTTGAAGATTTCCTTACTTTCTGGCACCCAAAATGTTCCAAACATATTCTGTACTTACATACCCCAACTTGGAATCAGCTGTTTCTCCAAGTGGCTGGTTCCTACAAGTGGAAAATAATATTTAGAGGCCAAGTTCTGGATGTTAGGTGTTCTCATTATTATTGGGGCGTTGCTGACCTCAGGAACTCTCAGTAGGGCATATATGTAGGTATACACACACACCTAAACTTATTTCTGTATTTATCTCTACATTCTGAAAACCATGAATTTTCATTGATACTTCTAATTCCAATCCAACACCACAGGGTTCATTCTAGTTTTCCCCCTTTCCATATTTGTAACTTCCTTTTCCCACAGTGAAAAATCTGGCTTCCAGTAGTATTAATGTATTTATTTCCTCAATTTCCCAGTATGCAATCAGTTTCCCAACTCCACTGCCAACTCCTCCCCTGTACTGATATCCTCCTTCCCTACTTGTGCTCTGACACCCCTTATAGAACACCACTCCATATGAACACTCTCCTCACCCTACTCAGGTTCTGACTCCCCATGCCTAGCTAGCCCCTAACCCACCCCTGTATAGATTCCTTTCTCGGGCCTGTTGAACTTCAAAATCCTGCACTGTGCCCCCAACCCATGCCCCCAATGCACAGATACCCTTGGTATCTGGGCTCCAAACCCCCACAAGAGGCCAAAACTCTGTATGGATACTCTCCTCCCCTGCTGGTCTCTGACACTCCAAGAAGGACCACTCTCATGACGGGATGCTCTCCTCATCCCATTCAGGCTCTGACAGGCTTGTCAACCAGCCCTCTACACAGAAGTCCTCTTCACTCTGCTTGGCCCACAGTGGCTCCCCCAACCTTCTTTTGCCACAGCTGGTATAAACCTTGCTCTACCTACTGGATGGCTTCAGGACTAGCACAGAGTATGCATTAATAGTTCCCCTTTTTACTCTCAGAAGTGTTCTTGGTGAACAATGAACTGTATGTATAAGTCAACATACAACATAAGACTCTAAGTATAATCAACTTATGTACAAGTCAACCTGGGAAAGCTTTTTTGGAGCAGTGTTTTTAGATGTCCTGAGGGCAAAATTTTGTCTTTTCTGCCTCTCCTAGTTATAAAGAATATTGATAGTTCACTTAACATTGCTACTACATGCTTTAGTTATGATAGTAAAAAGAATCATACAAACCTAAATTTCTCTCAGTAGAGGACTGATTAAATAAATCATAGTATATACATATGGAGGAATATGGTACTGTTACAAAAGAAATGAGGTTGATCTATAATACTGACATTGAAAAATACCTAAAATGCATATATTGTTAAGCAGAAAAATCAAGGTACAAACCAGTTTTATAGCATGATCTCAGAAATTTTTTTTGCCCACATATGTATGTGTAGAGACAGAGGCATGGAAGGACATATGCTGCTATATTAAGATAGGTTATTTCTGAGAGGCTGCTATTCTTGGTAATTTTTACTTTTGATTTTATACAATTCTGTACCATAACATTTTATATAAAAATCACGGATTTCTTCTATAGTCAGGAGAAAATGATAGAAATACTCTTTTAAAATAAATTTCAGTAATTTGAAAGGATTTAATATGGGTATCATCTCTCCTAAGCTCCTCAGTATGACATATGCTACTCGTGGGGAAGGTGTTAATGTGTGTTGGGGCAGAGGAGATGGGAGGCAGAAAAAGAAAGGAGAAAGAAGAAAGTTCACAACTTGGTTTTCCTTGAGATATTCTTAGGTGCTTTTGTTTTTCCTTACAGTAAGAGACTTGCCTGCTCAGCCTGGTATCCCCACAGTAAATTTAAAACATAACTCTTAGCAAACGGAAAATGTTGACCCTTAAGGAAGGGGCTTGGGTTGTAAGAAATGGTATAGCTTTTGCCTGCTCCAAGTAATATTAGTGTGTGAAGGACATAATTTTATATTTTAGTCCAAATTAATTTTACTCTAAAAACAATTAAACAGTATTGTTCTCATTGATACAGGCTTAAACATATTTTATGGATATCTTTTAGAAAAAATCACTTGAAATGGGGACATGCCTATTTCTGGGAAGTAGCTATGTGTGCATAAAATGGGCTATGACTGGTGATAGCTCTTTTTTCCTGCCCTATTCCCCTAGGATTTACACATTTTATATTTTCCATTTCAATTTAAGATTGCATTATTTTAAAAAAAGTTACATGCACACACATACGACATCCACACTTTGCCTTACTCCAGAAAAGATTTATGGCAGTAGTGCCTGCCTGGTCAAGTTCAGATTTTCTGATTGGTCTTTCTTCCAAATATATACACCTGCCATCAACACTTCTTTGGTAAGTACTTCCTTAATGAGATTAACAGTAATCTATTTTGGTGTCACTTTTTGTTATACCATAAGTTTTCCTCTCAATATAAAAATGAATAATGTACCTTTTAGAAAATCTTGAAAACACAGAAACATGATAAAGAAAAAAAATCACCTGTTAATTCCACCATTTATAAGACAGCACTGTTAATATTTGTTTGTATTCTGTTCCATTCATTTTTTTCTATGCCTTTTTTCATTTGATTGAAATGATAAATTGTTCCATTTTTCCTTTTACACTTAACCTTGTAAGACAGCATTTTCCATATATTTTTAAAAAACTCTCCATAAATATAATTCTTCATGACTGTATAGGATTCTGCCATACGATGTACCATAGTTTACTTAAGCTTTTCTGCTTTTTCCTATTGTAAATCATGCTATAATAAATATCTTTGCATATAAAACTTTAAAAAAATTTAGGCTTTTTTGTTAGAATCACTTTCTAGAAGTTGGATGAAGATGAACATGTTCAAGGTTCTTGATACATATTGCAAAATTGCTTTTCAGAAAGGTTATACTGCTTTATTTATCCAGTAGCACTGCATATCAGGTCACATTTTATCATGATCCTGCTTAGCAGTAACTTTAAGATGCATATTAAGTAATGCTACTATCT
Source organism: Globicephala melas (assembly GCF_963455315.2). Taxonomy (NCBI): domain Eukaryota; kingdom Metazoa; phylum Chordata; class Mammalia; order Artiodactyla; family Delphinidae; genus Globicephala; species Globicephala melas. Next base: position 145,682,459 of record NC_083316.1, read on the forward strand.
TGCTTACATAATCAATGCCTTAAACTCTTTACTATTATGTAGAGGAATTAATATGCAAGTAATATAAGGCAATGTACAGAATGAGAAACATTAATTTTTATTTGTCAAAATAATGGCATTATTAATACACAGCAGTATACCCTTATTGGCAGTGCATTAAAAGTAAAAATCATTTAAAGAAAAAGTATGTATAGTTTTTAATATATATGTAATAGTCAAGATTGTGAAATAACTCATATCCATATCATTAGTGAAGAAACAAATTTTTTTTCTTACTCTGGTTTCACACTGGCTATTTAAATAAATGGAGTTTAAAGTTAATGACTTAACAAAACAAAAATATAGTTGAAATCAACCAACGTGAAAGAAATATACACAGGTAAATATTTTATATAACTGTTGCGTTTGAAGGGGTTTTACGTAAATTTGAATTTATTGGGTTCATTCTCCTCCTATTTCTCTTACCTGCCTGCCCTCTGCTGGAGTCCCCAAACTTATTGACGTATTAAGCAATCTTACTCAGTGTATTTAATAAAATTACATTTGTAGAATAAGTGAAGGGAAATGTGTACTAATGCTTCCTATATTTTGTTTATAATGTTACTAAAGTAAATGATTGATCATAGGTTTTACATTTTAAGTATTCATAAAGTGAGAATTTTAGTTGGATATTTGGAATTTTCAGTCCCACCATTTATGAAAACATGAGATAGAAATGCTGTTAATGCAGGAAATGTCAGAGCCTTTCAAAATTTTTCAGGATTGAGAAGCTGGGTGGGGCAGGAGGGACAATGAGGAAATATCCAATTTGATAGTAAATTCACAAAGTAAAAAAGTGTAGAATAATTTACTGTTTGATTAAAATTATAATGCTACTCCATTAAAAATATTGATTTAAATATGATATTCAGGGGCTTCCCTGGTGGCGCAGTGGTTGAGAGTCTTCCTGCCGATTCAGGGGACGCTGGTTCGTGCCCTGGTCCGGGAAGATCCCACATGCAGCGGAGTGGCTGGGCCCGTGAGCCATGGCCGCTGAGCCTGCGCGTCTGGAGCCTGTGCTCCGCAACGGGAGAGGCCACAACAGTGAGAGGCCCGCGTACCGCAAAGAAAAAATTAATAATAAAATAAAATAAATATGATATTCAGAGAATATGAATTTACTTGATAATAAAATTAGTGTTTATGTAGCACTTATTATTTACCACATGCTAAGTACTTTATATATATTAACTCATATAGTCATCACAGCAACCTATGAGATATATACTATTAGTCTCCATTTTACAGTTGAGGAAATGAAGGCATGGCGAGGTTAAGTAACTTCACCAAGTTTACCAGCTAGTAAGTGAGGTAACTGGTATCCTAACCCAGGCTGTTTGGCTCCATGTTCTTTTCCTAACCGCCGTGCTTGGCTGTCTCATCTCAATATTACTTCCTGTAAAATTTTTGAATTATAGACTTACTGTTATCCTGACCTTAGAAATGACAAATCAAAGCTCAGAGTTGTTAGGTGAATTTCCTAAAGCACCAGAATTACAAATGCTAATTGAATCCCCTAAAAAGATACAAAGATTAAAGACCCATCTGTGTTTTTTAGAAGGCTAGTTGCCATAAAGGAAGATAATATTGTAATTCCTAAGGGCTCTAAATGTCCCTCCATTAATTGAGTTTTGTGACAGAAATGAATTATTTGACATCCTGGAGCATCTTCTGTGCTAATTTTAATAGCTGTAGTGACACAATTCTATCTTAAATTTTTTTAATTGACAAAAAAAGATATGGAGCTGTGTGCATATTTTGCTGACAGAAAATCACGGAAGGGAGTGTTAATTAAAGAGAAATCTTATGTGGTCACTCAAATTTAAAAGGAAAAAATAATTGGCTTCTCATTTCCAGAATTACCTGGTGACTCCACAGAACAGTCAGCCGCTGTTCCTGTCACAATCTCATATTTGCCCCAAGGATATTCTGGAGTGGGAAAAAAATGCCAAACGGTCAAAGTTCAAGTAATTGTTTCTCTCTTAATGACCTAAAAATTGAGGTAACAGAAGTGCTACTTTAAAACTATAGCTTTAAAATGTGGTTGGGATCTAGAAGTTAGGCAAAGGCAATAGTCAGTTAAAATAATGGGGTATTTATTATGTGGCAGGTGCAATAGGGAGGTCAGAAGTGAACACTGGTGCTTTGGATGTGAGAGTCGGAAATGTTGGAATGTGAGAATCACAAACAAGATTGGATATCAAAAGTCTTGGGGCATGGAAATGAAAGTTAAAATATAGGAATCAAAATCTTTAGGAATTAGGAGCACAAAATGGCAGGATGAAGGTATCAAAGATTTTAAAGTTTAGGAGTTGAGCTGTGGGGATGAGGATTCATGGGCTGTGGATGAGCTATGAAAATCAAGGGTGAAGAATGGAAGATGCAAATAGCCCGGCCATAATGAATTAGCTTATGCTGGATTAGACCTCCCACTGAAAACAATTATAAAAATGGGACAAATAAATATACATACATATTTAACAACTATATTACATATATACCAACTATAAAGAAATAAATATGTATTTAACAATAATTTAACATATTAACAACCATATCACACTATATATATATATATATATATATATATATTTAACAACTGCTTGAAGGTACTAGAGAACAACCAACAAAGGCAGGACTTAATTGGCTTCAATCCTTGAGAGCATGTGAGAGCATGAAAGCACTAAGGGCAAGATCCACATTTACTTCAGCTTTTCCCTTCCCTTCCCCTCCCACCCCAAAAGCATTTTCCAGTTGGCACAAGGAGTAACAGAGCTAAATAGATAGCAGCGATCTCAATAGGCCAGGAGCAGACAAGGGAGTCTGGGAACAAAAGCAGCTGAGATTCTAGGGACAAAATTCTAGAGAGGAGCAAACCGCAGAGATGTGAGCCCCAAAATCTGTGTACAGATTTCCCTCAAATCATCAGTCAATTCTTAAGATGTATACCTGTAGGGAGAGACTTTAAGAAACTCAGCAGAAGAGCAGCATCTAAAAAGTCAAACAGATTTTAGCAGCTGCACAGTGATGGGGACAGGGGTTAAGAGTTCAAGCCAACAGGGTGAAGGTGTCTTAGTAAACATCCCAGGCTTTTAGTTGTAAGATCTATTGAGGACCATGATCTAGGAATAAGGGTAAAATGGAAATAAACCTGAATTTAAAAGCCTAAAGCCAAGTCTTATAGGATTGGAGTGATCCTCTGGTATTCTATCTGCCTACTACAATAAAATTTTTTTAAAAACCTTCTTTGGAGAAAGCTGATATCGTCCAGAACCTCTACAGTTTTTCTTCCACACTGTCTGACATTCAATAAGAAATTATTGAGGCACACTTGAAAAAAATAGGACCAAATACTAAAAGCCAGGAGGACCCACAGCTGATTCAGATATCGGAGTTATGTGTCACAGGCTTTACATAATATAATTAAAATGTTCAAGAAAATAGAGGAATGATAAAGAATTTCACCAGAGCCTTGGAATCTATTCAAAGAATGGAAAGGGAGGAGTCAAATGAAAATTCTGGAACTGAAAATATTATAACTAATATTAAGAATTCAACAGAGGGGTTGTATACCAGCTCAGACACAGCAGAATAGAGTTTCTACTGACTTGGGTGAAAGGTCAGTAAAAAATACGTGGATTAAAGCATGACAAGGAAAAAAGACAAAATATACAGAAAAGAGTATAAGAGACATATGGAAAACTCTAAAAGGTTTAACACACATGTACTTGGGGTTTCAGAAGGAGAAGAGAGACAGAAAGGGACAGAAACAGTATTTAAAGAAATACTGACTGGGAATTTTCAGACATTGATTAAAAAACCCCATCAGATCTCATATTTAAGAAGCTTTATGAACCCCAAGCAGGAGCACACACACACACAGAGTTATATCACACTCAAACTGCTAAAGACCAAAAGAAAGAGAAAAATTTCAAAGCAGCCAGGGGTGGGAGAAGGAGACATATTACCTTCAGAGGAGCAGCAATCAGACTGATGGCTAATTTCTGAACAGAAACAATGGTAACCAGAAATCAAGAGAAAGACACTTTTTAAATGCTCAAAAAAAATTAAAAAGCCAAAATAGAATTCTATACCCAACAAAACTATCCTTTAAAAATGTAAGTGAAATAAAGACGTTTTCATGTTAACAAAAGCTGAGAGAATCTGCCACTAGTAAACATGAACTATAAGAGGTATTAAAGGAATTTTTCACACTAAAGTACAATGACCCCAACTGGAAGTGTCAAACTTCAAGAGGACCTCCTTTCAGAAAGGAGTGACTTTGGCCTACTTCTCCTCAAATAAATTCTCATTCCAATGGAATCATTCAGTGTAAAATATAAATTCATGTTAAATGAGATCTAGACAAGAAGTGAACTAGAATTTTATAACTTAGCAATATGTAGAAGATACTGTCAGTTTAATTTTAACCAAAATAAAGTTTTTTAAAAAAATGAAAGCTGGGTTCTGGGAGTCAGGGATCAAGGACAGCAGCTGGCATGTAGGAGTCAAAGGTTATGGCTGATCTGTCATTGGCAAGTGGGTGTTAGGGGACAAGAAAAGATGTGGAGATGGGGGAGTTAGAAGGCGTGGGCAATAACTATGCTCTAGGGGTTAGAGGTCAAGAGAGTCTGTGGGAGATGTAAGGTCAGGGGTCATGGCTGACAGTTGGGTGGTGGTGGTTGCCTCAAGGGCCGGAGGTCTGAAGTCACGACTCACCTGAGGAAGTTGAAGCATGAGAACGGGGAGGGGTGATGGGGGTGGTGGCGGTTGAGATTCCTGGCCCCCGGCCCCGCCCCTCTCGGCTGGCCCCGAGCGCGCCGCCTCCGTCACCCCGTCCTTCCCCGTCAGCCCCGCCCAGTCCGGAGCTTCGAACGCGAAGGCAGCTCGGCCGAGGCGACAAGCGAGGTAGCGAGTGGCGCAGGGACCCAGCGGGCTGCTGGGGCTTCTGCGGCGCCCGCCTACGCTCCCTCCCCTCGGGCGCTCGGGGCGCCGACTGGCGCCGCCCCCCGGGAAGATGGCGCTGCACTTTCAGGTCAGTGCGCTTTGCGCCGCGGGTTCTCGCTCCGCCGGTCAGCCGCCCCGGGAACCCGGCGGGACGCTGGGGTCTGGAGACTGAGGGCCGAGGCCGGTGGCGGAGGCCGCGGGGTCGCGGGCCGGTGCCTCGGAGCCCCAGCCCCCGTCCCCGGCCAGGGACCCACGCACTGGCTTGGGCTGCACACCCCGGGCCCGGGCCCGAAGAAGGGGCGGCCAGAGCTTGGGGTTGACGGTGGAGGGGCAGGGGCCAGCCTGGAGCTCGCACCTCGGGGGAGGTACGGATGCTGAGGACCGGCCGCGTGGGAGCCCGCTCTCCCCGGTGCTGCCGCACGGCGCGCACGGAGGCTTCGGCGGCGCCCTAGCAGGTGGGAGCCCGGCCGGACCAGCCTTCCCGCCGCGTCGTGGGCCGCGGTTCCATCGTCTGCCTCCACACAGTTCGTACGGAGCTCGAGAAGGGGGCCTGGGTCCGCCGATGGAGGGCGCAGCAGTTGGACTTTAATTGGCCAGAGCGGGCAGGGGCTGTGTATATGGGGAGTTGCGAAGGAGGGCTCTGCAGCAGCTTCATTGGAGGAGGAAACGGGGGCAGGACGCGCGCTAGGAGCGCAGAGATGGTCTGGATGGGACGCGGGCTGGAGGAAGGCTCACGTATTCTCGGGCACTCTAGCATATGCATGCAGTTATTCATACAACAAACATTTATAGAGCCTTCCCCCGCCCCCCCACGTGTCTCAAGCACGGTGCAAAGTTCTGGGATAAAGGATTACATCATCTTACCATACTTGCCCTCATGGAATTCACGGATAATTATATAGTATATGTGAAAAATGGTATGATAGAATTAATCACGGGATATCATGGGACATTGAAAAGGGGCAGTCAACCGTGTGTGTGTGTGTGTGTGTGTGTGTGTGTGTTGGGAAGGAGTGAGGCAGAGCTGCTGTGCTTCTCAGGCAAGCTTTTTTGAGCTTCTGTTCATCTACTAATGTATTGTAGTTCCTACTTTGCTAGGCCCTTAAGATATAGCTCTAGCAAAACTTTATGATTTGTACACTCAGGAAACTTACAGTCTAGTGGATACTGAAAGAATTGTAGGAGTTGGCCAGACGAAGAGGAAGCGAAGGGTATAGAGGCAAAAGGATAGTGTGAGCCAAGTCAAAGAATTGTGGAAGAACATGGCACACTGTAGGAAGTTCGGTTTGGCTGGAGCTTAAGGTTCATATAAAAGGGAAGGGAGCAGGGAAGCCTGTGGAGGCAGGAGATGACCTTGGAGAGGTAGGCAGTCTCATAATATGCTGACAGTATATCTAAGTGTCCCAACCCTTTGTCGATTTCTTTGGATCCCCTGTGACTACAGTGCCTCATTACTTAATTATTGATTCTTCCAAAGGGTCTTTTCTTTTCAATCAGCCACTCTCCTATCAGGTAATTGACAGCTCAGGAGGTAGTAAGCCTGACACATTACCTTTTGACTCCTTGCCATTTCTAAGCGTCTCCAGGTCAAAATAATGTTATTTATTACCACTTTAGTAAATATGCCCTTTGGAAATCTTCACAGGAGGAATTTCACAGGGAGGACTTTGGGATTGTAAATAGGTAAACAGATGTTCATAATTCAGGTGTAAATCTTGAGGGCAATTAAAAACTGTGGTGGAAGTTTTGGGGACTTCCCTGGTGGTCCAGTGGTTAAGAATCTGCCTACCAATGTAGGGGATGTGGGTTTGATCCCTGGTTAGAGAACGAAGATCCCACATGCAACTAAGCCCACGCACCGCATCAAAGACCCAGCGCAGCCACAAAAAAAAAACTATGGTGGAAGTTTGGAACAGTTTCAGACTTGGAAAGATGAAGCATAATAGTAAATTACCCAGTCTGGAAGATTTCTTCATACTTAGGTAGTGGTGGAAAAATTAGCTGCTAATGCCAAAATTACCCAAATTGGTACCCTAGGAATGTATTTCACAGCAGTTCTGGGAAGCTTAAAAGTGGAGTTGAACAAATAAAAGACCTGATGATTTGGGGGGCCAGAATTAAGCTCTGAACCTTCTCAGTTTGAATTGTTTTCAGCATATGGATCATATTGTTACCCAGTTAACTCAAGGAGCCTTTATTACTAATGATAACTGGTACCTAGCATTTTGAATTTTCACATGCTTGTTGTAGATGTTCAGCCCCACAACTAGCTTGAGAGGTGTGCATATACAGTCGGCTTGCTGTATCCCTGAGTTTTGCATCTGTGCATTCAACCAACTGTAGATTGAAAATACTCTCAAAATTCCAGAAAGCTCCAAAAAACTTCCATTTGCTGCACACGTGACAACTATTTGCATAGCATTTACATTGAATTTACAATTATTTACATAGCATTTACATTGTATTAGGTATTATAAGTAATCTAGAGGTGATTTAAAGTATTTGAGAAGATGTATAGAGGTTATAGGCAAATACTATGCCATTTTATATAAGGTACATGAACATCTTTGGGTTTTGGTATCTGCAGGGTGTCCTGGAGCCAATCCCCCTACTTACGTGCATGTATACATTTTATCCCTGAAGACACTGAGTCTTAGAACAATTGTGACTTGCCCAAGGCTACAGAATTAGAGTAGTCTTAATAACTCATGTTTCCACATTCTTTCCTACAAATATCTTACTGTCATCTACCCAGCAGGGAAGTTAGTGAAAAATTATGCCATTTTGATAAGTAAATAAGTGAATTTATGTAAGGGGAAGTTAGGTCACTGCTTCACAGTCTTTTTCACATCATAGCATACATAAAAAATGGTAATTGTGTGGTTCATTGACATAAACTGCTCATAAGCAAAAGCCTGACTGGAGGACAAGGGGATCAATGTCCCTGACATACTATAACCATTCAAGGCACATGCATTCTGGTTAGGAAGCTGTGGGTTAGGGTACTCTGTCCCAAAGGAAGAAATGGATCTGGATTATCTGAGAGGAGACAGTCCAGATTAGAGGGTAGGGGACAGAGTGAGGAAAGATATTTCTGGGACCAAGTAGGAGGTAGGCACTTAAGATTTAACAGAAGGACCTTGATGAGAATCAAGGGATAACATTAGGAAAAATGTAGGAGATGCAGTTGGTCGATCTTTTTAGCTTTCAGGATTATTCCAGAACCTGGGACTATAGTCATGCTTAATAGCCAGCCAGGCATTCTGATATGATCAGGCATACCTGATATGATCTAGATGTGATTGTGAACTATTATAGTTGAATACGATGGTAACATGATGAGAAAGGGGTTTGGAAAAGATCATCCTGTATGGAGTTGAATGGGAGAAACTATAGACAAAAGACCAATGTGGTGTTTTATAATTAACTGAAGAGATTATTTACAATTTGTGTAGATCTGCTGTGTGCCAGGAGGTGGATTAAGCTTTCTCTCATCTTTTCTGTCTTAATCTTCACAATTACTTTAGATGGAATCTTCACAATTATTTTAGATGGTGGATATTACTACCTGCAGTTTCAAAAGTGAGGTTTAGAAAATTTAAATAATTTGCTTGAGGTCACTTAATAAGTAATTGGACAGATTCCAAAGCTCCCACTCTGATTCCCAAAGAAGCCCCTAAAGAAATCCTGGGTACTGTAGGCCACAGTTGGAAAATACTCTTCTATTGATCTACTGTCTATGAATATCATGTAGAGGTGTTGAGTCTGAGTCTTTATTTTAAAAGAATTGGTAGGATTTTGTGATAAATTAGGTAGGTACCTGGAATTAGCCAAACTGCGAGGTTTGAGGGCACAGTTTGCAAGACTGTTCTCACTTCTGACACCACCTGCATATTTGGGGGTTTCCCAGTACCACTCTCAGGTTTGATAGTTTAACAGAAGAACTCACAGAATTCACTGAAAGCTATCATACTCAGTTTATTATCAGGAAAGTATGCAGATTAAAATTGATTAAACAAGAGATACATAAGGCATAATCTGGGAAGGTTCTCAAATAAAGCTTTTGTTGTCCTCAGGACATGTTACTCTCCCAGCATATATGGGTGGCAGTAAGCACCAAGTATTGCAAGCCAGGGAAGCGCACCTGAGCTTTGAGTTCTGGAGTTTTTATTGGAGCTTCTTTATGTAGTCATTGATTGACTGGTTGGTTGCCACATGATTGAGCTCAGTGTTTAGGTCAGATGATACTGAGCGATCTAAAGTCCCCACCCTAAAACACAGGGTTGGTCTTTGGGATGGCCAGGCACCAATGTACGACTATGGGGTGTGGTCTGCTACACACACACACACACACACACACACACACACACACACACACACACACACACACACACACACACACACACACACACACACACACACACACACACACACACACACACACACACACACACACACACACCGCCCCCGCCCTGAACAACAAAAACATTCCTATCTTAGACGTAGATTACCTCCCAGAATCTGAGGGCAAAGACCAGACTTTTTCTTTGGGCAAGGCCAAACTCTTAACTATATAGGAGGGACTAGGGAGAAGGAAGAGTAAAAGATAACATCAAGATTGTAAGTCTAGATTCTGGTCTACACCTCCGAAACCACTGAAAACAAAGGGACAGTTGATGTGAAAATCTGTGGGAAATATGTTCAATTCAGTTCCCGACATTTTGGGGCTGTTTTCAACATCTTTCTTGATTTCCAAGAAGAAGTTTGTAGATAAATATAAAGGTGGTGAATAGACAGTTGAAAGTGTGGACTAGGACATCACCTGCAGGTACATGATGACTAAAGTCAAGGGTGGTAAGATGGCAAGGTGCTGAGGAGACAACATGTGCTTGGGGCCCACAGATTTGTATGTGGCTCAGAATTGACCATTTACTCTTATCTTGAGCAACGTGTGTGTGTGTGTGTGTGTGTGTGTGTGTGTGTAGATATATATGTGTGTATATGTATGTATTTGATCTCTCAGCCTCAGTTCTTTTTTTTGTGTGTAAAATGGGTGTGCTAAAAATATGTGCTTTACAGGAGTCTACTTTTTAGAACTGGTTTAAAAAATAGAAGATGGAAATACTTTTGTAAACCTTTAAAGCACTAAAACAAATATGATCCAATTCATTGTAGAAGAAGGAGTTCTAAGAGGCCCAGAAATAAGCCCCCAGGTATGCTTGGGAAAAGGTAGTAAAGGGAGGAAAAAACAAAGAGTTTATGGAAAATGAGCAGCTTTAAGATAAAGGCACTTTGTATTAATGGTAGTCAAGAAGCTTAATTCCAGAAGGCAGGAAAGATACAGGGAAGAGTAATTGAAAGGAGTTTAAATTTAATTGAGCAGGGATTTTTTTGTGGTTCATCGATTTATTGTTTTATTATTAGGGGACATTTTTCTAGGACAAAAAACCTTCATTTTTTTCCAGCTTTCTTCAGGTATAATTGACAAATAATAAACTGCACATTCTTAAAATGTCCTTTTGGATGAATTTTGACGTAAGTATATTAACTGTGAAACCATCTCGGAAATCAAGATAATGACCATATCTATCACCCCCCCCAAAGTTTCCTTATGCTCCTTTGTAATCCCCCCTTGCTGCTTCCCTATCCTGTTCTCCCACTCTCTCCTCCCTCCCCAGCCTGAAACCGCTGATCTGCTTTCTTTCACTATAGAACCATACAATATATACTGTTTTTGTCTTGCTTCTTTTACTAGGCATTTACCTGTCGATGGATACATGATGGGAGTTACTGTATAGAAAGAAGTCACATCATTTACTGGTTAATTGTATGTCAAGTGCAAAGTGCAGAAATGAGTCCAGAATAACTTGGAAGATATTTAGACTGTAGGCAGGATTATGTCATTGCCTCCTAGGCTATGGAAGTTGGATGCTGTCTGTTTATGTTTGATAGTTTATCGATGGGAGTTAGGGGATATCCAATTCTACTTGTGTTACCTGTTATTTATTTATATGGGCTTCTTATGGTGATATGAAGCCATGTAGAAGCTTTAATAACTCAAACCCGGTTTGTCAACAAGTTGAGAAGGGATCCGTTTCTCTGAGGCATTCTTATGTTAACCATATTCTCAGACATCAGTGTATAAAACTAAGATGCAGTTTATCAGTTCACTATGAAAAATAGTCTCTCTTTATAGACAGATTTTCTGGAAAATCAAATGCTAATCAGAAGATTGCTTGGTCACTCAGCAGTCATCACAAATTTAACTACTTGAAATGTTTAGATAATGCTTTTCCACAGGGTAAGGATCTTTGTGTATGTATCCTTTTCTCTAAAAAGATTTATCAGTAGTATGCCAGGCATTTATTTAATTGTTATCATTACAGTGAAAGAATAACTTAATTTTTTCCACTTTGTTTCAGTCTTTCTTAAGAGAAAGTTCAAACCTTTACCTTTTTATCTTTCACTGCCTTTCGGTGGTTAATAATTTGAAAGGCATTTGGGACATTGTTGTAAACAAATACTTTTTAAATACACTTCAGACTTGTTCTCTGTTGGAGTTCACTAAATCAGTATAGCAAAAAAGACAAAATTCCAGAACTTTTTCAGAATATTTCCAAATAGATTTACTCAGGTGCCACTGAATTGATTAATATTAATGTTTGTGTTAGTTTCTTGGGGCTGTTGTGACAAATTACCACAAACTAGGTGGGTTAAAACAACGAAAATTTATTCTTTTTTTTTTTAGAAGCTATTTTAGCTTTATATTTTTATTTTATTTTATTTATTATTTATTTTCTTTATTTTTGGGGGCTGCGTCGGGCCTTAGTCGCAGCATGTGGGATCTCATTGCAGCGTGCAGGCTTCTCTCTAGTTGTGGCGTGCAGGTTTTCTCTCTCTAGTTGTGGTGCGCAGGCTCCAGGGTGCGTGGGCTCTGTAGTTGTGGTTCTTGGGCTTAGTTGACCCGCAGCCTGTGGGATCTTAGTTCCCCGACCAGGGATCAAACCCGCGTCCCCTCCATTGGAAGGCGGATTCTTTACTACTGGACCACCAGGGAGGTCCCAGAAAATTTATTCTTTTATACTTACAGAGGCCAGAGTCTGAAATTTATGTGCTGACAGGGTTGGTCTCTTCTTAGAGGGCTTGAGGGAGAAACTGTTCTGTGCTTTGTCCCTAGTTTCTGATAGCTGCTTGCAGCCCATGGTCCATTGGCTTGTAGATGCATCACCCCAATCTTTGCCTCCTTTTTATGACTTTTTCTCTTGTTTCTGCATCTCAAATGTCCCTCTCTCTTGTGAATCATTGGATTTAGGGCCCGCCCTAAATCCAGGATGATCTCATCCCTAGATCAGGATTTGCAAAGACCCTATTTCAAAATAATTCGAAGGGACTGGTGGTTAGGACTTGGATATATCTTTTAGGAGGACACAATTCCACCTATTACAATATTCTTATTAGGTGATACTAATAATAAACAGCTAACGTTTGTAGTGTGTAATGTGTGCCAGAAGTTGTGTGGCCCTAACTCATTTAATCCTCCCAGCCGACCTTTTGTTTTTCAGCAGTTAGGTTTTCTCAGTATTTCTGGCTTCGTTCTTTTTTATACTCAAAAAGTCTACTTCTTCAGAGACTCGTAGACCTAGATGAATGCGTGACAGCAGGATCAGTTTATCTTTAAATTATTCTGGGTATTATCAGCTCTAAAATTTAGCCCTTCAAATTTATTAGATGAAGGAAAAGGTTTCTGAGGTTGATCATGAGTCATGAGAGGGAAAAAGGTAGCTCTTTTCATTTTTGTGTTTCTTACCCTTGGAGGAAATATGGGAATTCATATGTATTCATGAACCATAAATTTTCTATGCATTTTAATACGATGAACAGTATGTAGTAGCACTCCGAGGGCTTCTTGGGCCAATCTAGGTAGAGGAAATGTTTAAAATGTGGTTCATTTTTGCCATCCTTTATCCTAATTTATCCTTTTGAAACCTTTCTTTTGTACTTTTATTTTCACTCTAGCAAAAAATTCCCTAGTCTGAGATGTTGGGCTCTGAGCTGGATAGAGAAGTGGAAAATGCCATAAAGAAACTAAGGAGAGAGAAGTGAAAAGCATAATGGGAGCTAGAGGAGGTTTCATTTCAGTGTTTCTTATGTATTCCTGTTAGACAAAGGTACATGCATTTGACGGAATGTTTAGATTAGTGTAGCTGTAAGGCTGCCACATAAAAATTCAGGTCAGAAAGGATAAAAAATAGTATTTCTTTATGAATATCCCATTACCTTCATATGCCCACCTGACGTTGAAATCTGTGCCAGCTTTTTTTTGTCCTCCAAAGAATAATCTCTAAGTTCAAACTGAAGTAGTTTTAGTAAGACACCTTTAACAAAAATTCTCTAAAGCTGAGAGGAATACTGAACTCATTTAGAATTTTTTCTTTCAGATTTTATCCACGTGTCGTATATCTTCAGATTAGGTTATATTTATAAACAGAATGAATTATTCTTTTTTATTTTTATTTTTTAAATTGGCTTGTTTGTCCTCCTTATATATTTTTAATACAATTTTTAAAGATTACCCTTCACTTACAGTTATTATAAAATATTGACTATATTCCCTGTGTTGTACAACATATCATTGTAGCCTATCTTACACCCAGTAATTTGTACCTCCCGCTCCCCCACCCCTATATTACCTCTCACAGGTAACCACTGGTTTGTTCTCTGTTTCTGTGAGTCTGTTTCTTTTTTGTTATATTCACTAGTGTGCTGTAATTTTTAGATTCCACATATAAGTGATATCATACAGTATTTGTTTTTCTCTGTATGACTTATTTCACTTAGCATAATGCCCTCCAAGTCCATCCATATTACTGCAAGTGGCAAAATTTCATTCTTTTTTATGGTTGAGGGATGTTCCATTGTATATATATATACCACATCTTCTTGATCCATTCATCTGTTGATGGACACTTAGGTTTCTTCCATATCTTGGCAATTGTAAATACTGCTGCTGTGAACATTGGGGCACATGTATCTTTTTGAATTAGTGTTTTTGGTGTTTTTGTTTTTGTTTTTTTGATATATACCCAGGAGTGGAATTGCTGGGTCATATGGTAGTTCTTTTAGTTTTTTGAGGAACCTCCATACTGTTTTTCACAGTGGCTGCAACACTTTACATTCCCACCAACAGTGTATGAGAGTTCCCTTTTCTCCACATCCTTGCCAACATTTGTTATTTGTGTTCTTTCTGATGATAGCCAGAATGAATTATTCTTTATGTCTGTAAAATAGGAGCCTACAAGATGATAGCTAGTTATTACCCCGCTATAAGTAACATGGGGTCAAGTCATAGTTCCTGAGAATCATGCCGTAGTTTACCTGCAGCACTATGAGCCATTAGTTCTGAAGACCCACATCAGCGTATATTTATATCTTTTCTTTTATATAGATGGAACCATTGACGTTCTTATAATCTGAAAAAGAATGTAAATTGGCATAATGTCTGCAACTTGCACATGATAATTCCCCTTATCCATCTCTTTAGCTTCTTTTGGCAACTCCTCCTGGCTGGCTGTCTACCCGTCATACTGACCTTTTAATGCCTTGAAACGATTAAGCTCTATTCTGGCCTCTGGTAAATGCTGTGTCTTTGCCTGAACTGCTGTCTAGTCTTTTTCATATGGCTTACCCTTTCAGGTTAGCATAAATGTTACTATATACTTTAGGCCAGCCTTTTGAAACCCCTTGGATTAGACAAGTCCTCCTCTTTCTGTACTCTTACTTTTCCGTCACAGAACTATCAATTTAAATAATTTAGAGGTAGGAGGTTTGCCTTTTTTTTGTTCACCACTGTGACCCCTAGTAAGTAGTTGTAGCTCAATAAGCATTTATTGATTTGACAAATACACACATGGTATTTGCATTCCTTGTTTCCTATGATTAATATATTTACCTTATTTTTTTTCACTCAAGTAAAATGTTAAATTTTTTTTTTTTTTCCTTCTTAAGAGTTTGGCTGAATTGGAAGTATTATGTACTCATCTCTACATAGGGACTGATCTTACACAAAGAATAGAGGCTGAGAAAGCACTCCTGGAACTTATTGACAGCCCAGAATGTCTCAGCAAGTGTCAACTTTTATTAGAACAAGGAACAGTAAGTATTTGATAACAGCAATTAACAATGAAAGATCGGTAGGTATATGTCACTGTTGATGAATGCATGTAGGTTAGCAATGTAGGTTAACTGATAGGTATTACCATGTCTTTTTACTGTAGTTTATTTCACTGTTGAAGAATTGGAAAGCCTGGAAAGAAAACTTAGGGAAGAGCCCAGGAGGTGGAAATAGGCATGAATCAAAATACATTCTTGATTCCTCTTGGCCCCTTTTTATGTCTTCTACCAGTGGCAAAAGTTACATTTTTAGAAAGTTGGAATTAAAAATCTAGGTGGGAGAGGCAGATTGTAATTAACTTTGAAATGTGAAGGAATGATTCAGAGGAATACTGATTACTTCTTGCCTGCCTCTCTCCTAGAGATTCATAGCCATTCATTCAACATCATTTAGCAAGTATTTAAATGTAAAACCAGGCACTGTACTACCTACCTGCTTTATTTACAAGCATTAAAGTAACTCATAATTTAGTTGGGAAGGCATAGATGTATCACTATAAATAAAGAGCTGTGGAATGATATGGTAAGCACTGTAGTAGGAGACTGTAGGATCTATAGAGCAGAGGTTAGCAAACTTTTTCTGTAAAGGGCCAGAGTGTAAATATTTTAAACTTTGTGGGCCAAGAGGCAAGATCAAGGATGTTTTATAAATATGCCTATTAGAAGAGAGAAAACAAATTTCCACAAAGTTTTGTTTATGAATTTTGAAATACAATAATTGAGTACAGTTTTTTTGTAGTATAAGTCTACTGATGAAAAGAATGGAATTATTCTTTTGGGGATGACATTTTGCTTAACTGGGGTTCAGAGTTAGTATTTCCTATCATTAGCATTGATTACAAATGTTCATATGTTAATACTGACCTGTAATGAGATTTTACAAATTTCATCTTTGGAAATGTCTCTTCACACAGATAGGTACTACCAAATACTGATATCAGCTGATAAGCATATGATTTTAATTAAGCATATTCATCACTTAGAAGGCATGTATAGTGTTTTATTAAAACTTCTCTTGATATTTGTCTTCTAGGATGTCATTACATTCTAGATTAATCACTTCCAATTGAAGGTTAGGTGGAGGCTCCTCAATTGCTCAGTTAAATGGATTTCGAAATATGGAAATTTCCGTTGCATTTGCAACAAGGTCTGAAAAAAAGTGCTGCTGGAACATAGTTTGAGCTCAGAAAATAAACTCAGCAATAGAGATCTTGCTACTTGTTTTAATATTTGATGTGTGGAAAGTATATAAAGCAGCTTGATATTACTTGTGATTCAATCAATGTTAGTTGTGATTAGAGTAACTTTATTGCATTATAAGTTTCACATTAGTACTAAGCACTGTTTGCCTTTTAGACAATTTTGTAACTTTAGGTTGAATTTATTAAGAGACATTATCAAGTTTGAAGCAAAAACTAACTTCAAAAGCTATTTAATGTTCAACAATAGTGGATAAAATTGGTTCTTCTCATTCAGAAAAATTTCAGTCTCAGTCCTGAGCAAGAAAAAATTGCAGTAAAACTTTACCACTGCCAAGCTATAGAACTACTGTGCAGTAGGGCAAGTCAGAATTTTCAGCTTCTATTTCTGACAGAAATTTCCAGAACTGAAGATGAATTCATGAAAATGAACTAAAGTCCACTGTTTTTTTGTTTCGTTTTGTTTTTAGATTTTTTTTTTGATGTGGACCATTTTTAAAGTCTTTATTGAATTTGTTACAATATTGTTTCTGTTTTATGTTCTGGTTTTTTGGCCGCAAGGCATGTGGGATCTTAGCTCCCCCACCAGGGATCAAACCCGCACCCCCTGCATTGGAAGGCAAAGTCTTTTTTTTTTTAAATTAATTAATTAATTAATTTAGTTTTGGCTGCATTGGGTCTTCGTTGCTGTGCACAGGCTTTCTCTAGTTGTGGCGAGTGGGGGCTATTCTTCATTGCAGTGTGTGGACTTCTCATTGCGGTGGCTTCTTCTTGCAGAGCGTGGGCTCTAGGTGCGCGGGCTTCAATAGTTGTGGCACGTGGGCTCGGTAGTTGTGGATTGCGGGCTCTAGAGCACAGGTTCAATAGTTGTGGTGCACGGGCTTAGTTGCTCCATGGCATGTGGGATCTTCCCGGACCCGGGCTTGAACCCTGTCCCCTGCATTGGCAGGTGGATTCATAACCACTGCACCACCAGGGAAGTCCCTGGAAGGCGAAGTCTTAAGTACTGGACTGCCAGGGAAGTCCCTGAAGTCCACTGTTAACACTACTGATTCATTAACACATGATAGATTCAAATATTGACAACAAAGTACCTACTGATGAATAATAAAATGAATACCACAGGCTTTAGTCTCTTACATTTTTACAAGCTTTGTAAATTTGTCCACTTAAGTCTTTTCTTTTTACCACCCTTGTTGGCACATTTTAGCAACTACTTCAGGTTGTACAGAATTAGCATTTTCTCAGCTTTTTTCAAGATATTCTGACCAATAATTGCATGCAGACTCTTCATAGCGATTAATTCTTTAGTCACTTCAAACTTAGCATTGACTTCTGGAATAAACAGATAATGTCGGTAACAGTATGAGCAGTGCATGTTGGTAACATCGGTAACTCATCAAGAACTAGGGAGAACCTCCAAATCATTCGCCTGGTTTGAAATTGAATTTTGATGTTGCTCTAATATCTTCAACTATCTGGGCCTTCTTCTCACTGAAAGTCTAGTAGTCTGAAGTTTATGTTCTCTGCATGTGTAACTTTGGCTACTGCAATAAAATAATGGTGATTTAATTAACTCTTTTGGTAAGTGGCTTTCCTTACTTGGCTGACAAATGAGCCATTTCATAACCTAACTTTGGTTGCAGCCTCACTTTATTTTTTTGTGGAGAAATTTCACTGTTATAGATATTCTGTCTTAAATTTTCTCCTTTTTTCTGACTATTGATTACCTGTGAGTTAGGAATACTGACATGAGTGCTTGGTATGATATGGTCAACATATGTTGTATTCTTTTAGGACAGCTATAGTACAATTGCATAAAAAGCACATTGCTTTGCTATCTGATTCAATAACAAAATGATCCACATTCCACTGTGCCTTAAAAGTTAGACATTTGAAGTGCTTTTCTATCTTTTCTTGTTTTGACATAACAGATATGCACTGGTAATAATAAAAGGTGCGTGTCATGTCATGGTGATACTCATGGCACTCTGTGCTGTGAAGTTAATAAGTACATCATTGCGGTTTATAGTGCACTGAGCAGCAGTGGGGAGGAGGCAGTGAGTGCCATATACTGTTTTAAGTATTTGACTCTGCTGTCATAGTCTGAAAGCAAACTATATGCGTGTGGCTGTGTTCTAATAAACTTTATTTATGGACACTGAAATTTGGATTTCATGTACTTTTCACATGTTACAAAATATTATTGTTTTTATTTTTTTCCCAACTGTTTAAAATAGTAAAATCCATACATAGCTCATGGGCCTTGCAAAAACAGGTGGGACTTGGTCCACAGGCCTTAGTTTGCTGACCTCTGGTCTAGAGAAAAAAAATAGGGCTATCTTTACAAGAGATTGCTAGGGGTAGAGTGAATAACTGAATCAGATTTTGAAGGGTTGAGTATGCTATTAAGTTAAGGCAGTTGGTGGTCAGAGTGAATACAACCAGCATGGATCTGAAGGAGGGGGGAGGTCAAGGTGGGAAAGGCATTGAAAGGAACTGAAAGAGGGCTGTTTTGGTCAGAGGATAGCAAAGAGTGGAACCAGATGAATTTGAAGAGATAATCAGAGGGCAGAACATGTAGGACTCTGTAGACATGGTAAGTGTATTTTATTTGAACTTGCTCATAATCATTTTTTTCCTCTTGCGGAGGATGGGCTCTAGGTGCACGGGCTTCAGTAGCCCAACAACTGCTTGCCATTTGAAAAGACTACCTATACCTTCCTCAACTACCCCACCCTTATGAGGGATTGTGTGTGTGTGTGTGTGTGTGTGTGTGTGTGTGTGTGTGTGTGTGTGTATTTTATCCCTTGTAAATCTGCCAGTTTGGAAAACCAGAAAAATTCCCAATATTGCTTAGCAAAAGTTCCTATCATAGTATTGTTTTTTGGCTGCATTGGGTCTTCGTTGTTGGGCGCGGGCTTTCTCTATTTGCAGCGAGCTGGGTGGCTTCTCATGTTGCGGAGCTTGGACTCTAGGTGCGCGGGCTTCAGTAGTTGTGGCGCATGGACTTAGTTGCGCTGCGGCATGTGGGATCTTCCCATACCAGGGATCGAACCCATGTCCCCTGCATTAGCAGGCGGATTCTTAACCACTCTTCCACCAGGGAAGTTCCCTTATCATAGTATTTTGATTAATCTATTAAAATTTATATTTCTTTACAGACATCCTATGCTCAACTCCTTGCAGCAACATGTCTTTCAAAACTTATTAGCCGAGTCAGTCCTTTGCCGATTGAACAAAGAATAGATATCAGTAAGTGGTTTATTATGCTTTTTATCAAATTGCACTTTAAAAATAATTTTTGCTTTTAAATATGCTAAACTGTTAACAGGCTTGCAAGTTATTTTATTGTCATTTTTAAAGATGAGTAGTCAAGTCTCCTTTACACATGTAGTGATAAATAAATAACAATGTAAATAACAATGTAAATAACAATGTGTTATACAAAAATGTGTTGTCAGAAAAGCATTTGTTTAGTTTGATAATAAATAATAACTAGCATTTTATTGTCTATAGTATTTACTAAGATTTGCACTATCTCATTTTATCTACCAAACTTCTGAGATGGGCACTATTGTTATCCTCATTTTATAAATGAGGAAATTAGATTTGATAGGCTCTATAATGTGCCCAAGATCATCACACATCTAGCAAGAAGTAGAGCTGTGATTCAAACTTACACAATTTTTGTGGAGTCCATGCTCTTAGCGATTATCTTAACATCATATACAACTAAATGATGGGAAAGAAGTGTACCCTCCAGCATTTCTCAGAATCCTATATCAAAATCATATGGGATGCATATAAAATCAAAAGCAGATTCCTACTTATTAGGAAAATAATGTGTATATGGAGGAACAGTGCTTGGAACTTAGTGTAGTTGGAAAATTGATTCTATAAAGTACCAATATGCTTTCAGAAGTAATGTATTTTCGTATTTTAAGTGTGTGAGTTTGTTTTTCATATGGACAAAACTCTGATAGTTGAGATATGGGAATTTTTTTGTTATCTTTGTTCATGATAGACTGTTGACTCATTTCTGCTCTCCAGCCTCAAGGTTTACATGATTCATATTTGTGTAACAGAAAAGTTAAAGTGTAGTATTATATATGATGGTTCTTTAAGCTCAGTTTTTGAATGGTCAGATCCCACAATGATTTGTCATTTGCCTCATATGTTTGACTGATATTTCTCTTAAGTACCTAATAACCGAGGGGAACTCCTTCAACTTGATAAAGAACATCTACCAAAAAAAAAAACCTACCAGGCTGAAGAAAACCTAGAGGAGAATTTATCCATGTTCTCATGGACTTGTGTGCTTAAGAAAGCAAAAGAGAAATTTACAGTTTAAAAAATAAGGGTTCAGACATTAAAAACCTGTCATAAAACATTGTGATTTTGTTTGTTTGACTTTTATACACATAAACACACATATTTTAGGTAGACTTTATTTTTTTAGAGCACTTTTAGGTTCACAGCAAAATTGAGCAAAAAGTACAGAGAATTCCCATATACCCCCTGGCCCCACACATGAATAGCCTTCCCCAGTATTAGCATACTGCACCAGAGTGGGTACATTTGTAACAGTTGATTAACCTACATTGATACATCATCATCACCCAAAGCCCATAGTCTATATTAGAGTTCACTCGTGGTGTTGTGCATTCCGTGGGTTTGGATAAATGTATAAATGACACATATCCCCCGTTATAGTATTATACAGAATAGTTTCACTGCCCTAAAAAGCCACTGTGTTCCAACTATGCATCCCTCCCTCCCCTCTAACTCCTGGCGACCACTGATCTTTTTTACTGTTTCCATAGTTTTGCCTTTTCCAGAATGCATGTAGTTGAAATTATACAGTGTGTCGCCTTTTCAGATTGGCTTCTTTTACTTAGTAATATGCATTTAAGGTTCTCCATGTTTTATCATGGCTTGGTAGATCATTTCTTTTCTTTCTTTTTTTTTTTAAATTTATTTATTTTATTTTTGGCTGCACTGGGTCTTTGTTGCTGCACCCGGGCTTTTCTCTACTTTGCGGTGAGCGGCGGCTACTCTTTGCTGCAGTGCACAGGCTTCTCATCGTGGTGGCTCCTCTTATTGCGGAGCACAGGCTCAGTAGTTGTGGCCCACAGACTTAGTTGTTCGCGGCATGTGGGATCTTCCTGGGCTAGGGCTCGAACCAGTGTCCCCTGCATTGGCAGGCAGATTCTTAACCACTGCGCCACCAGGGAAGCCCGATCATTTCTTTTTAATGCTGACTGACGTGCCATTGTCTGGATGTACCACAGTTTATCTGTTCACCTTTTGAAGTACACCTTCATTGCTTCCAAGTTTTGGCAATTACGAATAAAGCTGCTATAAAGCAGGTTTTTTGTGTGGACATAAGTTTTCACCTCATTTGGGTAAATACCAAGGAGAGTGATTGCTGGATTGTATGGTAAGAGTATGTTTAGATTTGTAAGAAATCACCAAACTGCCTTCCAAAGGGGCTGTACCAGTTTTGCATTCCCATCAGCAATGAATGAGAATTCCTGTTCTTCCACATCCTTGCTAATATTTGGTGTTTTCAGTGTTTTGGATTTTGACCATTCTTATAGGTGTGTAGTAGAATCCTACTGTTTTTAATTTACAGTTTCCTAATGACATATGATGTTGAACATCTTTTCATATGCTTATTTGTTGTCTGTATATTTTCTTTAATGAGGTGACTGTTTAGGTCTTTTGCTTATTTTTAAATCAGGTTGTTGTTTTCTTATTCTCTGTATATTTTAGTAAATGGTCCTTTATCAGATAGGTCTTTTGCAAAGATTTTCTCCCTGTTTGTGGCTTGTCTTCTCATTCTCTTGGGCAGAAGCTTTTAATTGTAATGAAGTCCACCTTATCAAGTATTTCTTTCATGGATTGTGCCTTTGTTGTTGTTTGTAAAAAATCATCACCAAACCCAAGGTCATCTAGATTTTATTCCTGTTATCTTTTAGGAGTTTTTATAGTTTCACATTTTACATTTAGAGCTGTGATCATTTTGAATTAATTTTTGTAAAGTGTGTAAGTTCTGTGTTTAGATTCATTTTTTTGCATGTGGAGGTCCAGTTCTGCCACCATTTGTTGAAAAGACTATCTTTACTCCGTTTTATTAGCTTTGCTCCTTTGTCAAAGATCAGTTGACTGTATTTATGGGAGTCTCTTTCTGGGTTCTCTATTCTGTTCCATTGATCTATTTGTCCTTCACCAGTACCACACTGTCTTGATTATTATAGTTTTATAAAAATTAAAGTTAGGTAGTGTCAGACCTCCAACTTTGTCCTTCTCCTTTAGTATTGTGTAGGCTATTCTGGGTCTTTTGCCTTTCTATATAAACTTTAGAATCAATTTGTCAATATCCAAAAAAAAAAACTTTCTGGGATTTTGATTGGGATTGCATTGAATCTATAGATCAGTTCTGGAAGAACTGACATCTCGACAACATTGAGTCTTCCTGTCCACGAACATGGAATATCTCTCCATTTATTAATTTCTTTGATTTTATTCATCAGCTGTGGTTTTTTGTAGATGTTCTTTATGAAGTTGAGGAAGTTCCCCTCTGTTCCTGGTTTGTTGAGAGTTTTTATCATGAATGGCAGTTGGAATTTTTGAAATCCTTTTTTTGTATCTATTTTGATCATGTGATTTTTCTTCTTTAGCCTATTGATGTGATGGGCTGCATTAATTGATTTTAAAATGTTGAACAATGCTTGCATACCTGGGATAAATGCCACTTGGTTGTGGTATATAACTCTTTTTATACATTGTTGGATTTGCTTTGCTAATAATTTGTTGAGGATTTTTGTTTCTATATTGATGAGAGATATTGGCTCAACTACAAGTTTTCTTGTAATGTTTTTGTCTGGTTTTGGTGTTAAGGTAATGCCAACCTCATAGAATGAGTTAGGAGGAATTCCCTCTCCTTCTTTTTCCTGGAAGAGATTGTAGAGAATTGGTAGAATTTCTTTCTTAAATGTGTGGTAGAATTCATCAGTGAACCCATCTGGGCCTGGTGCTTGCTGTTTTGGAAGGTTATTAATTATTGACTCAGTTAATTTAATAGATATGGGCCTATTCAGATTGTCTCTTGCACTTATCTTTTTAAAATGGATACTTAAAAAAAGAAAAGGTACACTCATTAAAGGAAATTCGGAAAAAAGAGAAAAATAGAAACCTACCGCACAATTTCAAGCAACAAATGATGTGTTTCCTTTATGAGTTTCTTGGGTTTGAGTTACTACTCTTGCTTCTGCAAGTAGATTAGAATGTTATGAAATGTCTGACATGTGCCAATAGAATAATTGGTATGTCAGTTAAAATGGAAAATGTGAAGATTGCCTCAAAGTCACATTGCCTTTATTACATCAACTCTAAAATTCTCATTCTTTCATGATATGGTCCCAGACTACATATTTCATTATTTCCCAGCATTAACTCTGTTGCATGTTCTCTGTGTCCAGCACACTGTTTTCTACCTATATTAGTATAATTAACGATGGCTTACCATCGCTCATCAATTAAATACCATTTCCTCAGCCTGGTGTTCAAGTCCTTTCATGAGCTTGTAATTGATGGATCGTCCCGTCCTTGTAGCCTTATATCTCGTTGGTACTAGCCTATTTGTACCAGAAGGTATTTTCCTCATGCCATGTTATTTCTGCCTTGGTGCCTTTTCTTATGTTGTTTCTCTAGCCTGGAATGCTGTCCTTTTAATCTTCTATTCAAATAAAAGTGTAGCTTAAGTTTAATTGCCTATATAAATCAGTCAATTCTCCTTCCCTTTCTCTGTCCTTCACTCCATCCCTCCCTCCCTCTTTCCTTCCTTGCTGACTCCCCTCTTCAAACAGCTTTATTGAGGTATAATTTATATACCATAAAGTTAACTTAAGTGTACAATTTTTGATTTTTAGTAAATTTACAGAGTTGTGTGAACATTTCCATCATCCCTTCCAAACTCCCCATGCTCATTTACAGTTAGTCCTGCTCCCATACCACCAACCTCTAAGATGTTTTCTGCCTGTATAGATTGACCTTCTGAGGATATTTCATATAAATAAAATCTTATCATGTGTAGTTTTTTTACATCTAACTTCTTTCACTTCGAAAAATGTTTTTGAGGTTCATCCATGTTGTAGCATGTGTCAGTATTTCATTTTTTTTATTATAGAATAATATTCCCTTGTATAGATGTGTGACATTTTGTTATCCATTCACCACCTGATGAACATATGGGTTGTTTTTGCTTTTTGGCCACTGTGAATAGTGCTACCATGAACATTGACATACAAGTCTTTGTGTGGATATACTCATTTCTCTTGAGTAGATACCTAGGAGTGAAATTGCTGGGTCATAGGTAAGTTTATGCTTAACTTTAAAAAAAACTGTCCAACTGTGTTTCAAAGTGCCTATACCATTTTGCGTTCTCAGCAGCAATGTGTGAACATTGCAGT
Source organism: Globicephala melas (assembly GCF_963455315.2). Lineage (NCBI taxonomy): Eukaryota > Metazoa > Chordata > Mammalia > Artiodactyla > Delphinidae > Globicephala > Globicephala melas. The sequence continues at coordinate 145,707,291 of NC_083316.1, forward strand.
TTCTCCACATCTTCACCTCATAAGTCTTACATTGATCTTCCTGTGGTAGTTTCTTTTTGTCTGTCTCTCCAAATATTTTATAAGCTAGCTCTCAAGGCATAGATTATAGCTCAAATTTTTGTGTTCACAGCATTTGGAATTGTTTCCATCAAAGCATTTGTAGTTAAATGTTGAGGTATTTACCTTCTCTTCATTTTTTTCCTGAATAACATGCTAGTCTTTGGGACCAAAGTAGAGATTGAGTCTTTCCCCTTTCTTTTATATTCTTTTTGTATGTTTTCTGATAGACTTTGTGGCATATTTTTTTACTTGACTTCAATTAATCAGTCAAAAATATTTCATATTAAATTTGTATAATGTGTAATACCTAAAGTTTCAATCTAATGACAGTACACTCCAAGAGACTATCTACAAGTTTGGACTTAGTAGAGTTTTTGAATTACTAATTATTACTAAAATATATGGTTTGACCGGTATTTGAAAGCAGGAAACGAACAAACTCAAACCAAAACAACCTGACTCAGAGTCCCAATTTGGCCACTGTGACAAGTTGTTTCACCTCTTTGACCTTCATATTTTTTTGCCTAGGAAACAGAATAATAGTAATAGTAATATAAAAGCAATATCTTCACATTGCTGTGAGAGCTACATAAAGCTTTTTTTCTGGGAAGCGCTTGTAATTTCTAACTTGTTTCATAAATGCTAAATACTGTTGTTATCATATAGGCATTTGACACTCAAAGAGCCTCTAGTGCATGGCTTTCCAAGTTTCTGTTAACTTTTGTTGGGGAATTTTTCCAGCTGTTTATTTCATTCTCCCATGTGTCTTTCTGAACATTTCATTTTCTTCTTGGTATGGCTTTTCCCTATTATCTTGGGCTGGTGATGATTAGATTGCTGTTGTTTTACTTGATTGTTATCATTGGCTCTTGCTTATTAAACTGGAACACTATTATAGGTCATGTAATAAGCATAACGTGAGAATATTTTATGTAAAACATTCAACTAAAGTAACAGAAATACAGTCTATTAAATTTTTTTGCCTTAGATAATAAACTTATTAGCTAGTATCTTTGCTCAGGGAGTTTGGGAAGGTGTGCTAAAGGTACCTAGCTTAAATGTGAAACTTGGTTTGTCTCCTGTTTTGTTGTTTTATTATTGTTGAGATTACCCTCCCAGTGGTTACCACTACCTACATATAGATTTCTCACATTCCCTCCGGGTTAAAATTTTTCAGGATACTAAAAATAAAAATAATAGAAGTAAATAAACCAGATTTTCTTTTATGTTCAGGAGGCAGTGTCATTTTCATAAGTTTTGTTATTGAAATAAAAGATTACATGTAATGAAGCTTAAGAGAACCATATTACTTTAATCCATAGCAGAAATCTCTTTCAGATTTATCTTAATGCTAGGAAAATCTGTGCTTTTTAATAGTATTTTTATTTGTATAACTGTGTATTTTTAATGTTAATAAAAATTAAGGTTGTAATGTGCTAGTCGTGAGAACTTTTCTTTTTTATATCAAGGTTCTCATTACAGTTGTCAAGAACAGCTGTTGAAAGTGTTCTTGGATTTTGGGGTTGTTTCCATTAAAGCTATTTTTAGTTAAATAGTGAAGTATTAATATTTACTTTTTCTTCACTCTTTTCCCAAATGGTATGCTGGCCTTCGGGGCCAAAGTAGAAATGGAATCTTCTCCCTTTAAAAAATTTCTTTCTTCTGTTTTTCTGATAGACTTTTGTGGCCCATTTGTAACCTCAATCACTCCTCCATTAGGAAGCTCATAGCTGAATTTGCTACCCACTTTTAAAGATTTGGGTATATTAACTTTATTCCAGGCTTTACTCTTCTGTTCGTACTTTCTTTGACTTATGTACTTATTTTATCACATTATATTATTTGTATTTTTTTCTGCCACTTAAACAGCCAGATATCGCTTCTTGGCCTTTTGGCTAAGATCATGTGTAAACAGCCAGATAGTGTGTAGTCAGTTTTGCTATAACATGCCATATGTATTCCTAAAATCACTATGCTGTGCAGTGATATGTAGTAAAACCACAGGGCTTATTAGAGAAATGGGGTTATGGAAATAAAATTGAAAAAGGATAGAAATCTAATAAAAGACATAGTAGAGTTTTACACATGTTAAATGGTTAAGAAATACTAAATAGTGGAATAAATACAGCATTTTATCTTGAAGAAGACCTGAAGTTTGTGGAAGGGGGCCCGCTTCAACAAATAACTCATTGAAGTGTTGAAATTTGTGAGTTACTATGAAGGTAGAAGGAAGGTGATCTGAAATAGGATGGAAATTGTAACACCAAAAGGGCTGAGTCTGATAACACGAGATGAACTGAGATAGCTAGTAGATACATGCATTTTGAGTATGGCTTGGTTCGTTTGGCTTGGTTGCCGTTTTCGTTATTCACCTAGTTTCTTTCTGAATGAAATTATGCAAAAATGAAAGTGACATTCGCATTATACTCATATTATCCCCTAATATATCAATTGAATTGGAACAAATTTGCTTTTTCCAAATAACCCTTATAGGAGAACTGACTATATAAATAAGTACGTATCTTGGAGAAAGGGATTAACTTTTTGTCAAAGAATGTGTTGTCATCACTACCTGTTTTTACATTATTCGCATTAAGTTACTGAATAGTCCAAATGATCACAATATTTTTTTACAGGAAACTACATTCTTAATTATGTGGCATCACAACCCAAGCTGGCTCCCTTTGTCATCCAAGCTCTAATTCAAGTCATTGCTAAAATTACTAAATTGGGGTGGTTTGAGATTCAGAAAGACCAGTTTGTCTTCAGAGAAATTATTGCTGATGTGAAGAAGTTTCTTCAGGTAAGAAGGCATTATTACATTATAAGAACATCAGTAGTTGTTTTTTTGGTTTAGAAAACTGCTTTTCTTAAAGTTAAATGGTTTGTTTTGTGGCTACCAGAACCATATTAATTATGGTTTATTATTTATCCTCTGGAGCCTGTATTTTTTATTGCCAGGAAAAGAGGATCATGTCATATAACTTCCAAACCAGAAGAATGCAAATTATAATGTTTTATAATTTCAAAAATATATGTTGTCATTTGTAACCACGTGTGTCTTTGTATTGCATATATGCAAAACATGTATATAATGTTTTTCATGTATTATCTAATTTAATGCTAATTACATCTCTGTGAAGGGAATTACATTTTGCAAATGAGAAGACTGAGGCTTAGAAAAGTTAGGTAATTTGTATAGGATTGCATAGTGATCTAGTAAAGCATAGCACTCGTACTTCAACAGGTTTTCTAAAGATATATATATTTAAAAATTTTTTTACATTATACATTGAGTCATACTAAATTCTCAAGAATGTTTTTAACCTAAATGATTAAAGTTATAACATACTCACATTTAACTTACACAAATTCAGGTATTTGGACTGGAAAAAAAAAAAGAAAGAAAGAAAAGAAAAAAGAAAAGCAAGAGGACACTAATTTAAACTGTGCCAGTGATTCCACTTGCCATTCCACATAGTATTTTATGTTGTGGGGTGTGATATGGGAAACTTAAATCTGCTCTTTTCTGTTCCTGTATGCCTCTTAGGATGACCATCATGCCCTGCTCAGTATGATTCAGATATTTAAAGATACATACTTTTTCATGCAAATGTTATCCCTAATCACAAGAAAAGTACCTTAGTTGGTGCTCTGCTGAAGAAACAGTGATCTGTTACAGTTCTCAAGGAAAAACTGGCAGTTTGGATTAATAGATGTTCAGTGTTGGTTTATTGGCAATTAGGGGGCTGTTTGGACTTTCTGAGATGTTATAGCTTATACAGTAACTGTCAGATTTAATCCCTATGTAAGATGTAACTCCGTCATACATTGTAATGCTAGAAACCTCAGAATATGAAACACTAGACCATTCTGCTTCTCTTTTATTCGTATTGTTAAAATCCTGGTTAACAAATATTTGATTATCTAAAATATCACAAGAATAAGTGTATTTTTAGCCCTGAGGAGATCTGCTGTGGGACAGAGGGATAGTTTATTCAGTGACACATGAGTTTCTCACTTTATAGTTGTGCATATAATTTTGACTAACACAATAGCACCCCTCTCTTGTCCTTTACTAAGATTGTACACAGCTCATCAAGAATCCACACACACACTCACTGCAAACAAGAATAGACTTCAGAGTTCTTTTAAAATAAAATCAAGGTTGAAAACTGAATGAAATGAAATCATTCTTGTTGGCTAACATTTCCCAAGCTCCCTTTTCAATGGCTGATAAGTTGAGCTTAAGTTGGGCTTTAGTGTGCTTTTGTCAGTTTTGGAAGACCAGAAGAAACAGAAAATGTTTTCTCTTCAAAGTTTATTACAGTATCACAAAAAAAGCACTTGCTTTCTGGGTATATGACTTAACCTAACCTTCAGTCATGAGAAAGACAACTGACTTAGTGTTTTAGTACTCTAAAATAGTACCGCATGGTTCCTTTGGGTAATAACAGCTTCTGTGAATTTTGTACTAAAAATTATTTTAAGTTTGTAAAATTTTTAATGGCCTGAAATTTTGTATATCTTCTTTTCTCTGTTATTGTAACCTTATTGCTGCCATACTTCTAACATTTATATGCCTCCTTTCTACATACATACCCAGGAGATACTACTGTCATCTAGGACAGTGCTATTCAGATTGCTGGTTCACAGCAAGATAAGGGGTTTATGTCAGAATGTAAATCAACATGGTGCTTCCGTCATCGAGAGAGACTTGCTATGAAAAATATGCCAACTGAACTAAACAGTGTACTTAGTGACTTATCTGTTTTATATTTTGGTGCAAACTCTTTTGTCATGGACCAGTACCAAACCATTCTCAGATTAGAATCCAATGTGCAGACTACCAGCAGATTCATGGACTAACAGTTGGTCAGGGAACGACATGTTAAGGAGCATTGGCCTGGTTTACACAGAAGATGGATGCTTCAGTAATGTGAAATCTGTAGTTTATCATAGAGTTCCGATTGTCCTAAAGGGCCATAAAGAATTAAAATGCAAAAATTGGACTTCCCTGGTTGGGCAGTGGTTAAGAATCCGCCTGCCAATGCAGGGGATACGGGTTCGATCCCTGGTCCGGGAAGATCCCACATGCCACGGAGCAACTAAGCCCGTGCACCACAACTACTGAGCCTGTGCTCTAGAGTCCACGTGCTGCAACTACTGAGCCCACGTGCCGCAACTACTGAAGCCCGCGCGCCTAGGGCCCATGCTCCACAACGAGAGAAGCCACCGCAATGAAAAGCCCGCGCACCACAACGAAGAGTAGCCCCCGCTCGGCGCAGCTAGAGAAAGCCCGTGCACAGCAACAAAGACCCAGTGCAGTCAAAAAAAAAAAAAAGCAAAAATTATGGATGTTTCTTTTATTTTTTTATTCTGAGATAATTTGAATTTAGTTACACCTAGTGACCCAGTGTTAGTGAAATTCTGTGATAGTTAGAAGGAATGACCAGCTATAAAATTAAGACTTGAAAAGTGTATCATCTGTATTGCTTTCTTAAAATTATTATACTGTAATTGGATGATAGATTTTTTTATTTTCATACTTCCAATGTGTTTTTGCAGTTGAGTAATTTGTTAGTAATGTGCATATAAAATCTGAATTTTGATCTGAAGGAAGTTATTGAGATCAAATTGGAAGCTGATTACATTAAAACATCATACTGTATTGATAGTCATGTATTTACTCAGTGCATTGGGCAGTTCACAAGCCTTCATTATAGATCCTTAGTAAATGCATATACATGCACTATTAAATAATATTAAAAGGGCGTAAGTGATCTTATCTGGTATTAGGTTGAGAGATTTAAATTAGTTCCTAAGTTATTAATTATTTACTGAATGCATCTATCTTCAAGCAAATTTACAGAGCTAAAAATTGTTTTTTGTTCTTTCTTATTCGTGGCCTTATGAAAAGGATTAAACTACACTCCTGTATTTTGAGGTTTAGTTTATTGTAAGTCCTACATGCTGAAAACATTTTATAGAGTATCATGCAGTTCTAAGGTAGGTGAGCTTTTTTCCCATTCAACTCTATACCTAAATTTATCCTTCAAAAAAATGAGCTTGACATTATTTTTATTTGTGGACCTCAGTGATTTTTCTATATATTTTAATAGATCTATTTCAAGAAAATGTGATGTTTCAGTATTTAATTACTTGTAAATGTTACCTGGTTTACACATTAAGAACCAATCATTTGTCTCCATTTAGGCTAAACTTGTTTTTTTCTCCAAAGGGTACTGTGGAACACTGCATAATAGGAGTAATAATCCTCTCAGAATTGACTCAGGAAATGAACCTGGTAAGCCTTTCCATCTAATGGTGACATGAAGTTTGCTAGGTAATGTCATTTCTTTGATGTAAAATCTTTGTGTGGCTTAAAACTCTGAATAAGCAAGTCTTTTTTGGGGGGGGGTGTCTGTTTTATTGGTGGGATAATCAAGTATTGGAACACTTTTATTGTTACTAAAAATGACAGTAACAATATAAAGTACTACAAAGAACAGGAAATTAGACATGGTCCTCTCTCCATAGCAATTGGAGGATCGTCCTTTTATCCTCTGTATATATAGTAATATACTAATCGTAAAAATAAATTATACGCAAAAGTGGAACAAGCCTTTATTTGCTTACACATTAAAGACAAGCAGTTTAGCAGTTTGGTAAATTGATTCTCGATAATGGATACACAGCATGACTCAACAAAGAACAGGATACTTGGCACTTTGCTACTTGTTAGCATGGGTTTCACCCATACAAGGAGAGTTTGCAGAAGCTATACTTACCCCCCACCAACGCCTTTATGAACTCAGCAGCTGAGCACATCCTCACCTGCTCCTGTTCATTTTTGTATTTAACATGGTTCTAAACAGAACAAAAGTAGAAGTTGGGTTTTACATGGAATAATGTTACAATAAAGGGGAATGTATTGTTTATATTTAAGAACTTTTATCATCTTTTTTTTAAATTGAAGTACAGTTGGCGTACAATATTAGTTTCAGGTGTATAACATAATGATTTGACATTTATACATATATATATATGTGAATTGATCACATAAGTCTAGTAACCACGTGTCACCAAAGTTATTAAAATATTATAGACTATATTCCTCATGCTGTACATTATATCCCCGAGACTTATTTATTTTATAACTGGAAGTTTGTACCTATTAATCTTCTATTTCATCCAGCCCCCAGCCCCCTCCTCTCTGGCAACCACCAGTTTGTTCTCTGTATCTGTGAGTCTTCCTGTTTTGTTTTCTAGATTCCACATATAAGTGAAATCAGATGGTATTTGTCTTTCTCTATCTGACTTATTTCACTTAGCATAATACCTTCTAGGTCCACCCATGTTATTGCAGACAGCATGATTTCATTCTTTTTTAATGACTGAGTAATTCCATTGTGTGTATTTATACTACATACTCTATTCATTGATCTATTGATAGACACTTAGGTAGCTTCCATATCTTGGCTATTGTAATTGATGTTGCAGTGAACATAGGGGTGCATATATCTTTTTGAATTAGTGTTTTTGTTTTCTTTGGATAAATACCCAGAAGTGGAATTGCTGGATCATATGGTAGTGCTATTGGGTTCTCCAAAAAAAAAAATATCTTATGGAAAAACCCAAACAAACTTTTTGCCCAACCCAATCTTTTTAATTTTTTGAGGACCTTCCAGACTATTTTCCATAGCAGCCATACTAATTTACATTCCCACCAACAGTGTGCAAGGGTGCCCTTTTTGCCAGGTCCTTGCCAATACTTATTTGTTGTCTATTTAATAATAGCCATTCTGAAAGACGTGAGGTGATATCTCACTGTGGTTTTGATTTGAATTTCCCTGTAATCACTTTGGGCTTCTGTTATGTTTCATGTTTCTATAAGTAAATGTGGTATTTAAGTATAATATGATGGGGTTTAGGAAGTGTCAGATAATCAATTTTGATCTCACTACTTTTTTCACATCTATAAATATCAGGAAGGAAAATGGTTTATTTTCATCTTTCAGATACCAAAAGGAATGCTATAGCCACTGTAGCCTGTGGTATTAATAATTGTTTGGGTATCAGATTTCAGCTTTGTTTGCTGTTTCCTAGTGATAAATGGAAATATTAATGGTACTAATAGTATAGTTTTTGCCATATTATATTTTAGATTAGAGGCTCAAGAACTAGTCTTAGTAAACTTATTCTTAAAAATTATTTTTTATTAACTAATAAAATATTCAGGGGGAATATACTGTGATGTAGTAAATCAAATTTATGATTATTTATAATTTCTGCCTTGTTTTTTTTTTAGAATATCAAAATACATGAATCAGTGACATATCTGATATATATAGAAATATCACTTTCATATAGAAGAATCTTCTGTAACTGATTCAGTTTGCTGATTCACAGAATGTTAGAATTTGAGGATTATCTCAGAGATTTCCCATTTTATAGGTGGAGCCTGAGGAACAGGGAAGCTGTTACTTGCCTAATGTGAAATATGATACATGACTCAGGAGTTTTCTAATTATTTATTTTATTTTCTAATCTGTGTTTATATTGCCTCTGAAAGTATGATCAAATCTGCTTTTCAATTTTGGCATCAGTATAGTTTGTAGAGAGAGCACTGAATTAAAACAATACAGAAACTTGGGTTCTAGTCGTGGCTCTGCCATTATTAGCTCTTTGAGTAACCTTAAACAAATCACTTGTACTAGTAGATTTTTAAAAGCTCTTTTAGCTCTATACTTTATGATTCTTTAATCATTATTTTCATTCCTTTTCTTACATAGTAAATTTTTGCTTTGCTGTTTGGCAAGTCTGGTTAAATAAATTCATCTTGAACTTTTTAGGTTGATTATTCTAGACCTTCAGCAAAACACAGGAAAATAGCTACCTCATTTCGTGACACTTCTCTTAAAGACATTTTAGTGCTAGCATGCTCTCTTCTAAAAGAGGTAAGTTACTTAATAATTCAGCATCCTGTTTCAGAAGAATTTCAGATGAATTCCCCTGTGCCCGTTTAATTTAAGTACAAATTAATTTGCACAAATCTATAAGCGGTTCCAAAAAATTCACTTTTATTTAGTCGGGATATAATAAAGTAAGATCCAAAGGGAATTTAGTAACTTGTCTTTAGACAGTAGTTTCATTGTCTTCCTACCGTAGATTACTTATTACAGAAGCTATTTGAGACTTAGTTTCTGTATTGCCCTGCCCATATTTTAATGGGGTGCAGATGAACAATGAAATGACGGCAAGTTTTCCTAATTCATCATTTCTCAATATTTTTTCAGAGTTGAGCCAAGATAGTTGACTTTAATAATTTCTTTAGGAAATAATATTTTCCCGTTTGCTACTTAGTGCCCTATTGAACATTAGTATGTTCATAGTATGAGTCATAATTATATTGTGTTCTCTTGTAATGTAGGGACTCCCTCATTCTACTCAAGCTTGTTAATTGGTGTAGTAGAGCATTTCCCAAAGTATGTTCCACTAATCACTAGTTTCTACTTATTTAAATTCTGTGATATAGTAACATGGTAACTGCCACACTAGGCCAGACTGAAAGTTCCTCTATTTAAAAATTTTTCTTTTAGTATGAAAAATTTTAACATATATACAAGAAGATCGAATAGTATAATAAACTCCCTTAGACCCAGCAACCAGATAAGCATTAACAACTCGTGACCAATCTTGTTTCATCTCTATGAACTAACTAACCACTTTATTTCTTTCTGTGTTTTTCATGAAGCAGAATCCCAAGCTTCTTATCATTTCCTCCACAAATATTTCACATTGTATCTCTAGGAGATATAATCTGTTCTGGTTGTGTCAGAATGAACATTTTGAGGGGGTCGGGATTGTTCTCCAGGAGCTTGTGAGTGTCCTCCCACATTCAAACAGCTCTGAGAACCTTTGTTAGCTGAATGTGTATCGTTTATGCATGAAGCTCCCCTACTTTTTCTTGAAGAATATTGTATTTTCAGCTTGTTCCAATTGCTTCTTTGAGCTAACAAATCCTGTACATTTATACATTTGTGCTGTGTAAAGTATTTGTCCTAAAGTTACTTCCTACAACTTTAGAAGGTGATCTCCAGTATGCAGTTAAATATGAAAGGTTTTAACCCCATTTTACAAGATTAAATTTGAAAATGTAATCTATTATTGTAGATTTTTGTTGATAGTGATATTACAGTTTTTTTCTGATATATACAACATAACTATGAAAATTCTTTTTTTTTAACTAATTTTAATTTGGAACTGAAGAATTATTTAAGTTAGTTGACTAAAATTCTTTTAATTGACATACGTCATAATGTTTCATTTGACTCTGAACCTCTTTCAGGTGTTGGCCAAGCCTTTAAACCTTCAGGATCAAGGTCAACAAAACCTAGTAATGCAAGTCTTGAAACTGGTCCTCAACTGCCTTAACTTTGACTTCATTGGCAGTTCAGCAGATGAATCTGCAGATGATCTTTGCACAGTACAGATTCCAACAACTTGGAGAACAAGTAAGAAAAAAGTTTAGTGTAAGGAATGGTCAACATAAAATACACAGGATTAGCAGTATAGTTGCTTTATGTGCAATTATCTCTGTTTTTTACTTGGCAATCAAAAAGTTCAAAAAAATTTGTAACCTAAGGTAGCTGCTGATACCCAATGTTGAAATCTGTTTTCCTCAGTTCATATCATAGTAACCTCTGTATTTTGATTTTGGAAAAAAGAAAAGACAACTCTAGAGTTGGAGGATGACAAGCTTAGGTGGGGAAATGAAGAGCTCTGTTTTGAAATTTTCAGATAAACAGTAGGAGAGGATATAACACTTGGCAGGAGATATCAACATATTTTTCAAAGTTATAAAGAGAATGAATTAGAGTAGCTAACTTAGCAGAGCAGAATTGCAATTTACTTTGTTACAGAGAAGGACACCAATAAAGAGCAAACTCACTTGCTCTCACACATCCCAGAAAGATGATGGCAATAGGGCTTTCCTATTGAAGTCAGAGGTAGGGAATTGGGCTGAAAGGACTTGGTAAAAAGTCTATGTTCTGCACAAACACCCTCGGGATCTTCTCTACCACCTCTGTGCAGCTCTGTGACTGCCCTTTTCCCTTCCTTCCCTATGTGTACTTCCCTCTAGATTCCCAAGACCAGAGCTTTTTTCTCTTGAGAAATTAAACTGGAGAGGTTTCTCATTCAGGGGTATCAGATATAGTAGAGAAACACCATACATTTGGTGAAAACTTCTAATATGGAAGTCAGAGACTAAAAGAAACAATTAAAAGGGACTTTGTATCTTGATAGTAGTGATGAATGCACGAACCAGCACATGTAGTAAAAATTGCACAGACTAGATACACATACACACACACACACACACGAGTACATGTAAAACTGGGAAAGCCAAATAAGATTGGTGGATTGGATTTTATCAGTGTGCCTTCTTGATTGTGATATTGTGCTTTAGTTTTGTAAGAACTTACCATTTGGGGAAATGGGGTAAACAATACATGGATCTCTCTGTATTATTTCTTGCAACTGCATATAAATCTAATTATCTCAAGAAATCTTTTTTTAAAAAGGGAGAGTTAGTAGAAACAGAGACAAAGTGAAGAGTCGAAGTAAATTTCAAAAAGTTTTAATTACTATCCTCAGAGAGATAAGAAAAGGTAATGCATTCCTGAAACATGAATAGGATATTGTTTCAAAAACGGAAGTTAAGACAGTGTTCCAGATATACAAGTTGCCCAAATAAAACATTCAGTAAAAGAATTGGAAGATAAAGCTAAGGAAATATCCCAGAAAGTAGAACAAAAAAAACAAGAAGAGATTTGATAGAAAAAATGCAAGAATATTAAAGCGTGAAACTAGGAAGCTTGACATCTGACTATTAGGAGTTCAAGAAAGGACAGGAAAAAACAGAAGGCAATTAGCAAACAATACCAGAAAAAAATTCTCAGCAATGAGATACATAAATTTTCACATTGAAAGATCCCATAAGTACCCAACATAATGAATGAAAAAAAATACACTAAGCTTCGTAATCATGACATTTCAGAATAACAAGGACAAAGAGAACCTAAAATCTACCGGAAAGAAAGTCATCTACAAAGGATTGGGATCAAGAATGGTATTAGAGGGCTTCCCTGGTGGCGCGGTGGTTGAGAGTCCGCCTGCCGATGCAGGGGACACGGGTTCGTGCCCCGATCCGGGAAGATCCCACATGCCGCGGAGCGGCTGGTCCCGTGAGCCATGGCCGCTGAGCCTGCGCATCCGGAGCCTGTGCTCCGCAACGGGAGAGGCCACAACAGTGAGAGGCCCGCGTACCGCAAAAAAAAAAAAAAAAAAGAATGGTATTAGATTTCTCAACAGTAGTACTGGAAGCTAGAGGACAATGGAGTAATATCCTCAGACTTCTGAGTGAAAATAATTTTCAAACTAGACTGAGATTACCAAGCATAAGAGAATAAAGATATTTTCAGACGTGTAAATCGTTCTGAAATTTAGCCCTTATGTACTTGCTGTTATGAAGCTACTTGATATACAAGCAAGAAAATGGAGGATATGGAGTTCAAGAAAGCTTTAACACAAGATGACAATCAGCAGACATAAAAAGGAGATAATTATGTAACACATTTTGGAACAGCCAGTCTAAGTTGAAGAAGGCTCCAGGAGGAAGGGGTGGGAAAATGGAAGTGATAGGTTATTTGATGCTATTGACCAGGTGGAAAATGGCATGAAGAACATTTTGCAAATCTGTCAGAACATTTGGAAAGAATTAATGACAGATATCGATCTACACAACTAAGCACAGAAAAGATGCTGTGATTAAATCCAGGGAGTGTTGGAAATGTGATATAATCATAGTATACTTGGCTTAGCTGTTAACATTATTTACCTAGTCATAATAAAGTAAACACTTAGAATTGATTTAATTCCTAATTGTTATAACAGTGGATGGATTTTTGAGAGAGGATGGATTGTAGAAAGAGTGGTGGGAGTAGAGGGGAGAGTGTACCGTAACAAGGTCATTTGAGACCTAAAATAAAGTAGTCAAAGACATGTAATACAGCACGTAATTTGGAAACATGTATTTAAATATAGCTAAGAGTTGAAAGGCAGTTGGAATGGAGTAGGGTACAGCTGTTTTTTACTATATACTTTTTAGTACTATTTACTTTTTTATACTATTTGAATTTTTAAATGTTTTTATTACCTTAATATAAATGAAAATAGAAGGTTCTCTCGATAGGAACTGTAGGTGCTACATGGAAATAAGGAACATCTTAGCTAATTAATTTTTATCTTTGTATTATTTCATATTTCAAAGGAAAATAGCTAGGAATTAAAAAGGAATTAAGCCTAACTGCAAGGAAAGATTGGCCACATGCAGAGGTCTTGGAGTTCTTGGTTTGTATGATAATGTCTTACTATGTGAAGATCACTGAATTGAAAGTAATGGTGTTAGAATTTTTTTTTTTTTCCAGTTTTCCTGGAACCAGAAACATTGGATCTTTTCTTTAATTTGTATCATTCACTTCCACCACTCCTATCTCAGTTAGTAAGTAAAACTCATTCATTATTTCATTAAAAAGTACCTGTGATATTTATCTAAGGGTGGTACATATTTATTTATATTCTTGATTAGGTTTACCTCTCATAAGAGATTCTTACATCATCTGGGATTTATATTACGTAAGCTATTTTCAGTTTCTATTTATAGTCCATAGTTCCTGTCATTTCACTGGTGAGCCCAAAACCCATAACCGGTGATTTCATTCCTGCTCGTAGCCAAGACAACCTATCAACCTCTAAGTATCTTTTTTCCTACTCAGTGCCCCCCACCCCAGCTCTTCTTCTGGGCCTCAGTCCAGTAGTTTGCCACCCCACCTGTTACCTTCCCTTTTCTTAACCTAACTCTTTCTCCACTTTGCTTGGCTCCATGTCAGGCTTGCCATGTGGCCCCCATCAGATATCTCCAAGTGAGAAACAAAGGGGATCTGCTCACTTGATTTTGTGCTCATCACTCCAGCTGTTCATTTATTTTTTGAATCAGATTCTGTTGTGTGCTAAAAGATTCTTGAAACTCTTTGGTTATAGTATGGAACTTTGAGACTCTGTATCCCATCTTTGTGGAATCTAAAACAGAGACCAGGCAAGATTGAAAAAAAAAAGAAAGTTGTTAGCTTAATATCTAAGCTTGTAGAAGTGAAGTTGGGGAATTCTTATATTGTCATTTCCTGAAAAAAGATGTTCCATATTTAAAGTACATATCAGCAGTATGTTTGTTTAGATATGTTATCACCTAGAAGGGAGGAATAGGTTCACAAAAATACTCCCTCCCTTTCTTAGAAAACATGTTTGCTCAAATCGAGGGTTTTAAGGTGGTGGTTTTTAAACTGGGTTTCACAGGACACTCATGTTTCCAGGTGGTGCCACAGAACTTCAGCCTTCTGTCTTTTAACCAGAATAGTCTTGTTTTTAGTTGTTTAAAAACCATGGTTTCATGTACAGTTATGTTTTGGGATAAAACAAACAAGCTACTGGTGCTTAAAAGTAGATTGGAAAGCAACTGCTTTAAGAGAATGTAACTGACATTTATTGGGCATGCCCTATCCTATGATGCTTATCTCACTTCATCCTCACAGTGGCCCTGCAAGGTAAGTCTTGTTACCTTCACTATGTAGACAAGGAAACAGATCCAGAATGGCCTAAGTGACTTCCTTCAGGGCAGTGAACTAAATTTTGGAGTTGAGATTCAAACCCAGGTGGTTTTGGCCCCAAACCCCTGGATATTTTTATTACGCTAGTGGTTCCTGAACCTTCTACACATCAGAAGGGAGTTTTGTTTTTTGGGTTGTTTGCTTGGTTTTTGTTTTTAACATTAAGGACTGTGGCAAACTGAGTAACACCTAAAAAGGCTATCCTCTGATTTTTGTCCCTATTCTCACCCTTGCCAAGAGAGCCAGACATTTTGTGTGAAATCTAACTGGAATATTTAAATATTGACAAATAATTCTTTTTTTTTTTTTTTTTTTTTAAAGTGGGCAAGTTTACATATGTGGGCCAGTTTGGCCTGAAAGTTGCCAGTTTTGGGCCTCTCAGTTAATGAACAAACAGGCTTCAGTGGGTTCCAGTAGTAGAATTAAGAACCCGAGAAGTGAAATTGACTGATAAAGTATTAACTTCAGAAAGATAACTAGGCCACAGACACTTTGCAGGAATTTTTATAGGGTATCTAACTTTTTCAGCAGCATTTTCCAAATTGTTCCTCAAGATATTAATAAATGGTGTGGGCAAGGTGTTTTATCACCAGATAAATTTGGGACATGCTGGATTAAGTAAAGTTAAAGGATTTTTTTCCCACTTGCAGGATACCACAGTGCATATTGTACAGTAGTTCCCAAATGTATTCTACAGCAAAACCATATTTTCTTTTTGGTGAAACACCTGGTTCGTTGGTTTACAAACAGATTAGGCATCAAAAGCAATTGGGAGCCTTTGAGTGTATGCAGGTTCCGGCTCTACTCTGGTGTATTTAATATATACAAAAATATTAGAGGAATTTTACACAGAAATAGGAACTCTAGTGGTGGGATTGACGGGTTTTGGGTGGTGGTAATTATTGATGATGTTTAGCTTTCATTGTTTTTGGAATCTATAACACTATTTTATCATTAAAATTAAAAAAATTTAAATGTAAAGAATAGTGTTCCTTACATGTGGCCTTACATGAATTTTAAAGTTGAAATGAATTTTGTTGTTCCTGTTTTTAGGCACTTTCATGTTTAGTTCAGTTTGCTTCTACAAGAAGGTCCTTATTTAGCAGTCCTGAGCGTGCCAAGTACCTTGGTAATTTAATCAAGGGAGTAAAAAGGATACTTGAAAACCCTCAGGTATTTTTGAAGTAATTTAATTAATATTTACCATATTTAAATACAGTTTTTCTGCTGAAAGGTGCATAATAAACTTATGACTTTATTACGATTCTGGAAGAAAATAAGTATCATATTCTGCTTTCTTGGATCTCATTTGTAGTATAAATGGGCAGCTTTTAAAAGTGAATGTTTTCCTGACTGACTGCTGTGTTGTTCTTTTTATTTTTCCCATTCTTTTAGGTAAATATGAATAGAGGTTGTATACCTTATTATGCTTCTGCTTTCTACCATTGTACTTTCCTTGCACTTCTTAAATTACTGAAGTGATTAATTCAATCATATCTACCTTCTAAGCTAGAAGACAGTATAAATCTGGATGTTAATATTGGAATAAGTGGCTTTAAATTATGAATATCTTTTTTGCCCTCTTGTGGACAATAAAAATTTGTAGATTTTTAAATCTACTCTCTATGTTAACTGCAAATCTTCAGTGGCAGTGTTCATTTCAGAGAATTGCACAGCCATTATAAATTAGTGATTTTGGATGCCTAGATAAAATTTGTTTCACTTTTGGTTTAAAATATCTGTAATGAAAGTACAAATATTAAAAGGTTAAATGATGATTTAAGGAGGTTTATCTAAGTCTCTTGGTTATTAATAACTTAGGGGGGACATATAATATCTATACATAAAGAAAACATGCTTACTCTATAAAGAACAGTTGTTTTTGCAGATTAAGAGGTATTTTATGTGTTGTGCATTCGTTTTATCTTTTCACTGTTGGCATAACTGTGAAATTTTTGTGTTTTGCTGATAAATGGGATTTTTACCAGTATATCGATACTTTAAAATTTTTAGTTGTTCAGCTCACTATCATCAGTCAATATGTGGAAGATAATATGCTAATATCAGATAATTCTCTTAATTGATTTTCCAGTATCCTCATGTTGATGTTTTATGGCTCTAAAAGTTAATTTGAATATTATATATATTTTTAGAATTATAAATATGTATTAAAAGACCCATGAATACAAAATATATTTTTAAATTAGTCCTTAATAATTAGAAACTATGTTATATTTTTTCATGGGTTGAAATTTTTTACAAACTCTTTCACTATTAAACAGATACTGAAAGATACTTGAATTCTGTTTCATGCCAGCTATAGTACAGAGTTCTCAAACTATAAAGATAATAACATACATGTCCTATCTTCGAGGAGCTCACTGGGGGCACCTTTCTTGGTCTTTCCTTTTAAGCTGTCCTCCCCACGAAGTTACCTCTGTTTCTTGTAGTACTTTTGTTAAACTTTCTGCTCTACATTGCAGCAGTTTATTTGAATGTCTTAAGAGACAAGGAGTTGCTTGAGGACATAATGCCTCTAGGTACTCAATAAATATTTGTTGAATTAAAAGATGTTTCTGTTATTTGTGGGTACACATTTAATGTAAGTAGTGGTATTGCTCTTTTCCAGGATTTCAAGAGCCCATTCTTATTTTCTATCTTAAATATTTTTCAGGTTTTGTATTGACTTCTATTTAAGTCACAAGGTACACACTCTCTCTCCCTCTCTCTCCACCCTTTTCTGTCTCTTTTCTGTCTCTCATGCAAGTTTTTTTGGGGTAATATAGTGGTTCCCAAACATTATGATTTAGTCATCATGGTCAAAGCTTCCTCCAAAGCCTCTAGTTTGGATTCCTTATTATTAATCATTTATGACAACATTAAGTCCAGTAGGAATCATTTGGTTTTTTGTTGTTAAGTTTTTTAAAAAGCCTTTCTTTTTGTCTCATAATTTAGGGTTTGTCCAATCCAGGTAATTATCATGAATTTTGTCGATTTTTGGCTCGTTTAAAGACAAATTACCAGCTGGGAGAATTAGTTATGGTGAAGGAGTATCCTGAAGTTATCAGATTGATTGCTAATTTTACCATTACTAGCCTACAGGTAAATAAAAATATATAGTTGATGTTAAACTGTAGATAGTTTTAAAACACTTTCTTGGTAAGATTTGGTAGGGATTTTAAAAAACATTTATTAGAGCACTTTGCTAAAAATGTTCATTGCAAGATTTTAGGTAAAATACTTCTTTGTAACAAATTTTATAATAATAAAAATTTAGAGGCCATCTAAATATCTAATAATTAAAGACCAAATTGAGATGCTGTAGTAAAATCTATGTGGAGAAATAAAATAAAGTTTTACAGATTAGTTTTTGGAAAAATTCTTTTTGTAAGTTTGGGGGGAAGTTTTAAAACCATATTTTCCACATGATATCAACTCTGTGAAAAAATATTCCTGGAAAGATTAGAAGGAAGTTCACAAACATTTAACAGAATTTGCTATTTTAAATGTTCATTGGTTATAATCAGAATAAAAGTTTATTTTAAACTGTATGTTTACTAATTTTGCCTCTCCATTTCTTATTCTAGGAAGACATAATGTCATTTTAAATAACGTTTGCTTTATTTTTTTGTAGCATTGGGAATTTGCTCCCAACAGTGTTCATTATTTATTAACTCTCTGGCAAAGGATGGTAGCATCAGTTCCTTTTGTGAAATCAACTGAACCCCACTTATTAGACACTTATGCACCAGAAATCACGAAGGCCTTTATCACTTCTCGGTTGGAATCTGTTGCCATAGTTGTGAGGTATTGAAAACTAAATGTTTTTGTTGTATTTTCATCTTCTGCATCTTGGAATTTTTAAAAATGGAGGTAAAATTTACCTATGGTAAAATTCACCTTTTTTAGTATACAGTTCTATGAGTTCTGACAAGTGTATGCCGTTGTGTTTAACAGCACAATCAAGATATAAAATAGTTCCATCACCCCAAAAAGTTTTTTTAGGTTCCTTTGTAGTCAGACCTTTCCCCATCCTCAGCATCTGGCAATTATTGATGTTTTGTTCCCTCAGATTTTTGTCTTTTTTGGATGTTATTACATAAATGAAATCATATAATATGTAGCCCTTTAGTCTGGCTTCTGTCACTTAGCATAATGCATTTGAGATTCTTCCAATTTGTGTCAGTAGTTCTTTACTTTTTATTGCTGAATAGTATACCATTTTATGGATATATCACAGTTATTAGTCCACTCACCTATTGATGGACGTTTGGGTTCTTTCTGTTTTTGCCTTTATGAGTAAAATAGCTGTAAGTGTTCCTATACAGATTTTTGTATGAATTTAAGTTTTTATTTCTCTTGGATAAATTCCTAGGTGTGAGATTTCTGGGTTGCCTGGTAAGTGTATATTTTACTTTATAAGAAATTGCCAAACTATTTTCCAAAGTTGCTGTATCATTTCACATTCCCACCAGCAGTGTATGAAAAATCCAGTTGCTCTGCATCCTCACCAGCACTTGATATTGTCAGTTTTAAAAAATTTTAGTCATTCTAATAAGTGTGGTGCCTCATTGTGGTTTCAAATTGCATTCCCTTAATAACTAACAATGTTGAGGATCTTTTTATGTGCTTATTTACCATTTGTATATACTCTTTGGTAAAATGCCTGTCAAATATGTTCCCTTTTTTTTATTGGGTCGTTTATTTTCTTATCTTGCGATTAGAGAGGTCTGTATATTCTGGTCACAAGTCTTTTTATCATATGTGTTTTGCAAATATTTTTTCCCAGTCCATTGCTTGCCTCTTCATTTCCTTAACAGAGTCTTGCAAAGAGCAAGAGTTTTAAATTTTAATGAAGTCCAATTTATCCTTTATTTTTTTCTTCTAGAAGTTTTATAATTTAAATTTAGGTCCATAATCCATTTTGAGTTAATTTTTGTATATGATATGAGGTTTAGACTCAATGTTATTTTTCTTTCCTTTTTTCCTTTTTGCATAGGGAAGACCAGTTATCCCCAACACCATTTGTGGAAAAGACTATCCTTTCTCCATTGAATTGTCTTTACTCTGTTTTCAAAAATTAATTGACCACATATGTATGGTTCTATTTTTGGACTCTGTTCTCATTAGTCTCTGTTTTTCTCCTTCTGCCAGTAGCCCCTGCCTTGAGTACTGTAGCCTTATAATAAGCTTTGAAATCAGGTAGTGTGAATTTTCACCTTGGTTTGCCCTTTTTAAAATTGTTTTGGCTCTTTTACTTCCTTTGCTTTTCTGTGTAAATGTTAGAATCATCTTGTCAGTATCTAGAAAAAAAAGTCCTGCTGGAATTTTGACTAGAATTGCATTGAATTTGTAGATTAATTTGGAGGAAGAATTGACATCTCAGCAATTTTGAGTCTTTTAGCCAATGAGCATGTTTATCTTTTATTTAGAGCTCTTCTGTGATTCCTTTCATCACTGTTTTGTATTATTCAGTCTTTAGATCTTACATATATTTAAGATTTAATTAGTGTTTTATGTTTTCTGGTGCCTTTGGAGATACTGTTTTTTAAACTTAAATTTCCAATTGTTCATGTTAGTATATAGTAATGAATTCTATATATTGATCTGTATTGCTAGCACCTTGGAAATACACTCACCTGTTAGTAGCTCTCTTGTGGTTCACATTTTCAAATATAGACATTTTATTTCTTATCTTACAGTCTATGTCTTTTATTTCTTTATCCATGATAGAATTTTTATTTAACATAAATAAAGCTTATTTGTGGTGAATAAAAGTACATCTCATTCTAACGTCGTCTGCAATCCTTTTCTTATATATTTGCAGAGATAATTTAGATGATCCACTGGATGATACCGCCACTGTGTTTCAGCAGTTGGAGCAGTTGTGCACTGTTAGCAGATGTGAATATGAGAAGACATGCACTCTTCTTGTACAGTTGTTTGATCAAAATGCACAGAATTACCAAAAGCTTCTGCATTCAGCTTCTGGAATAACTGTGGACATGGCAATTCAGGAAGGTCAGTAAATTTTATATGACCATATAAATAATATAATAATATGGTATTATGTTGAATTTTAAGTAGCTTCATTAATCAATTTATTTAATAATTTTACTGCAACGTATTTTTGTTTATTTCCCCCAATTCTGTTCCTCTAATAATCCATTAATTTTAATAACCTTCTGGGTATTTTGTTGGCTTGATAGTTTTAGTTCTTTATAAGATTCACAGGGAATATTTCTCTCTGGATTCACTATCAAGAAAAGCTGATAATGATCTTTGAGTAGAGTTTATTAATTTATAACTATCTTTTAACTAATCACGTTTCCCTCTTTGCTATATCTGACTGCAAATTCAGAGCCCAGTTTTAGCCAGTAAAAATTTACCGAAGACCTCATCGTGGTTTTGCATTTGTTTATTTGCCTTCACCATGGCTTTATTTTATTATTATATTTCAATTTCTCAATTTCCTCTTTATTTTTCATTCTTTACTGAAGGAGAATTTATTTATTTCTGTATATTTCCTTAATATGAAAGGATTTTCAGGAACATAGGGAATTAAATACACTTTTCAGATTTTAAGTGGGATATCTTATGAGAACGGAACTGGCTATATACATTTCATTTTTTTCTTTTTACATCTTTATTGGAGTATAATTGCTTTACAATGGTGTGTTAGTTTCTGCTTTATAACAAAGTGAATCAGCTATACATATATATATATTCCCATATCTCTTCCTCCTGCATCTCCCTCCCTCCCACCCTCCCTATCCCACCCCTCTAGGTGGTCACAGAGCACCGAGCTGATCTCCCTGTGCTATGTGGCTGCTTCCCACTAGCTATCTGTTTTATGTTTGGTAGTGTATATATGTCCATGCCACTCTCTCACTTTGTCACAGCTTACGCTTCCCCCTCCCCATATCCTCAAGTCCATTCTCTAGTAGGTCTGTGTCTTTATTCCTGTCTTAACCCCTAGGTTCTTCATGACTTTTTTTTTTTTCTTAGATTCCATATATATATGTTAGCATGCGGTATTTGTCTTTCTCTTTCTGACTTACTTCACTCTGTATGACAGACTAGAGATCCATCCACCTCACTACAAATAACTCAATTTCGTTTCTTTTTATGGCTGAGTAATATTCTATTGTATATATGTGCCACATCTTCTGTATCCATTCATGTGATGATGGACACTTACGTTGCTTCCATCTCCTGGCTATTGTAAATAGAGCTGCAATGAACATTTTGGTACATGACTCGTTTTGAATTATGGTTTTCCCAGGGTATATACCCAGTAGTGGGATTGCTGGGTCATATGGTAGTTCTATTTGTAGTTTTTTAAGGAACCTCCATACTGTTCTCCATAGTGGCTGTAGTAATTCACATTCCCACCAGCAGTACAAGAGTGTTCCCTTTTCTCCACACCTTCTCCAGCATTTATTGTTTGTAGATATTTTGATGATGGCCATTCTGACTGGTGTGAGATGATATCTCATTGTAGTTTTGATTTGCATTTCTCTAATGATTAATGATGTTGAGCATTCTTTCATGTCTTTGTTGGCAATCTGTATATCGTCTTTGGAGAAATGTCTATTTAGGTCTTCTGCCCATTTTTGGATTGGGTTGTTTGTTTTTATTGAGCTGCATGAGATGCTTGTAAATTTTGGAAATTAATCCTTTGTCAGTTGCTTCATTTGCAAATATTTTCTCCCATTCTGAGGGTTGTCTTTTCGTCTTGTTTATGGTTTCCTTTGCTGTGCAAAAGCTTTTAATTTTCATTAGGTCCCATTTGTTTATTTTTGTTTTTATTTCCATTTCTCTACTAGGTGGGTCAAAAAGGATCTTGCCGTGATTTGTGTCATAGAGTGTTCTGCCTATGTTTTACTCTAAGAGTTTGATAGTTTCTGGCCTTACATTTAGCTCTTTAATCCATTTTGAGCTTAGTTTTGTGTATGGTGTTAGGGAGTGTTCTAATCTCATACTTTTATATGTACCTGTCCAGTTTTCCCAGCATCACTTATTGAAGAGGCTGTCCTTTCTCCACTGTACATTCCTGCCTCCTTTATCAAAGATAAGATGACCGTATGTGCGTGGGCTTATCTCTGGGCTTTCTATCCTGTTCCATTGATGTATATTTCTGTTTTTGTGCCAGTACCATACTGTCTTGATTACTGTAGCTTTGTAGTATAGTCTGAAGTCAGGGAGCCTGATTCCTCCAGCTCCATTTTTCTTTCTCAAGATTGCTTTGGCTATTCGGGGTCTTTTGTGTTTCCATTACAAATTGTGAAATTTTTTGTTCTAGTTCTGTGAAAAATCCCAGTGGTAGTTTGATAGGGATTGCATTGAATCTGTAGATTGCTTTGGGTAGTAGAGTCATTTTCACAGTGTTGATTCTTCCAATCCAAGAACATGGTATATCTCTCCATCTATTTGTATCATCTTTAATTTCTTTCATCAGTGTCTTATAATTTTCTGCATACAAGTCTTTTGTCTCCTTAGGTAGGTTTATTCCTAGATATTTTATTCTTTTTGTTGCAGTGGTAAATGGGAGTGTTTTCTTAATTTCACTTTCATATTTTTCATCATTAGTGTGTAGGAATGCCAGAGATTTCTGTGCATTAATTTTGTATCCTGCTACTTTTCCAAATTCATTGATTAGCTCTAGTAGTTTTCTGGTAGCATCTTCAGGATTCTCTATGTATAGTATCATGTCATCTGCAAACAGTGACAGCTTTACTTCTTTTCTGATTTAGATTCCTTTTATTTCCTTTTCTTCTCTGATTGCTGTGGCTAAAACTTCCAAAACTGTGTTGAATAAGAGTGGTGAGAGTGGGCAACCTTGTCTTGTTCCTGATCTTAGTGGAAACGGTTTCAGTTTTTCACCATTGAGGACGATGTTGGCTGTGGGTTTGTCATATATGGCCTTTATTATGTTGAGGAAAGTTCCATCTATGCCTACTTTCTGCAGGGTTTTTATCATAAATGAGTGTTGAATTTTGTCGAAAACTTTCTCTGCATCTATTGAGATGATCATATGGTTTTCTCCTTCAGTTTGTTAATATGGTGCATCATGTTGATTGATTTGCGTATATTGAAGAATCCTTGCATTCCTGGAATAAACCCCACTTGATCATGGTGTATGATCCTTTTAATGTGCTGTTGGATTCTGTTTGCTAGTATTTTGTTGAGGATTTTTGCATCTACATTCATCAGTGATATTGGCCTGTAGTTTTCTTTCTTTGTGACATCTTTGTCTGGTTTTGGTATCAGGGTGATGGTGGCCTCGTAGAATGACTTTGGGAATGTTCCTCCCTCTGCTGTATTTTGGAAGAGTTTGAGAAGGATAGGTGTTAGCTCTTCTCTAAATGTTTGATAGAATTCGCCTGTGAAGCCATCTGGTCTTGGGCTTTTGTTTGTTGGAAGATATTTAATTACAGTTTCAATTTCAGTGCTTGTGATTGGTCTGTTCATATTTTCTATTTCTTCCTGATTCAGTCTTGGCAGGTTGTGCCTTTCTAAGAATTTGTCCATTTCTTCCAGGTTGTCCATTTTATTGGCATAGAGTTGCTTGTAGTAATCTCTCATGATCTTTTGTATTTCTGCAGTGTCAGTTGTTACTTCTCCTTTTTCATTTCTAATTCTGTAGATTTAAGTCTTCTCCCTTTTTTTCTTGATGAGCCTGGCTAATGGTTTATCGATTTTGTTTATCTTCTCAAAGAACCAGCTTTTAGGTTTATTGATCTTTGATATCGTTTCCTTTATTTCTTTTTCATTTATTTCTGATCTGATCTTTATGATTTCTTTCCTTCTGCTAACTTTGGGGGTTTTTTGTTCTTCTTTCTCTAATTACTTTAGATGGAAGGTTAGGTTGTTTATTCGAGATGTTTCCTGTTTCTTAAGGTAGGATTGTATTGCTATAAACTTCTCTCTTAGAACTGCTTTTGCTGCATTCCATAGGTTTTGGGTCGTCGTGTCTCCATTGTCATTTGTTTCTAGGTATTTTTTGATTTCCTCTTTGATTTCTTCATTGATCACTTCGTTATTAAGTACTGTATCGTTTAGCCTCCATGTGTTTGTATGTTTTACAGATCTTTTCCTGTAATTGATATCTAGTCTCATAGCATTGTGGTCGGAAAAGATACTTGATACAATTTCAATTTTCTTAAATTTACCAAGGCTTGATTTGTGACCCAAGATATGATCTATCCTGGAGAATATTCCATGAGCACTTGAGAAGAAAGTGTATTCTGTTGTTTTTGGATGGAATGTCCTATAAATATCAATTAAGTCCATCTTTTTTAATGTATCATTTAAAGCTTGTGTTTCATTATTATTTTCATTTTGGATGATCTGTCCATTGGTGAAAGTGGGGTGTTAAAGTCCCCTACTATGAATGTGTTACTGTCGATTTCCCCTTTTATGGCTGTTAGTATTTGCCTTATGTATTCAGGTGCTCCTATGTTGGGTGCATAAATATTTACAATTGTTATATCTTCTTGGATCGATCCCTTGATCATTATGTAGTGTCCTTCTTTGTCTCTTGTAATAGTCTTTATTTTAAAGTCTATTTTTTCTGATATGAGAATTGCTACTCCAGCTTTCTTTTGATTTCCATTTGCATGGAATATCTTTTTCCATCCCCTCACTTTCAGTCTGTATGTGTCGTTAGGTCTGAAGTGGGTCGCTTGTAGACAGCATATATATGGGTCTTGTTTTTGTATCCATTCAGCCAGTCTGTGTCTTTTGGTGGGAGCATTTAATCCATTTACATTTAAGGTAATTATCAATATGTATGTTCCTGTTCCCATTTTCTTAATTGTGTTGGGTTTGTTATTGTAGGTCTTTTCCTTCTCTTGTGTTTCTTGCCTAGAGAAGTTTCTTTAGCATTTGTTGTGAAGCTGGTTTGGTGGTGCTGAACTCTCTCAGCTTTTGCTTGTCTGTAAAGGTTTTAATTTCTCCATCAAATCTGAATGAGATCCTTGCTGGGTAGAGTAATCTTGGTTGTAGGTTTTTCTCCTTCATCACTTTAAATATATCCTGCCACTCCCTTCTGGCTTGCAGAGTTTCTGCTGAAAGATCAGCTGTTAACCTTATGGGGATTCCCTTGTGTTATTTTTCCCTTGCTGCTTTTAATATGTTTTCTTTGTATTTAATTTTTGACAGTTTGATTAATATGTGTCTTGGTGTGTTTCTCCTTGGATTTATCCTGTATGGGACTCTCTGTGCTTCCTGGTCTTGATTAACTGTTTCCTTTCCCATATTAGGGAAGTTTTCAACTATAATCTCTTCAAATATTTTCTCAGTCCCTTTCTTTTTCTCTTCTTCTTCTGGGATCCCTATAATTCAAATGTTGGTGCGTTTAATGTTGTCCCAGAGGTCTCTGAGACTGTCCTCAGTTCTTTTCATTCTTTTTTCTTTATTCTGCTCTGCAGTAGTTATTTCCACTATTTTATCTTCCAGGTCACTTATCCGTTTTTCTGCCTCAGTTATTCTTCTATCGATCCCTTCTAGATTATTTTTAATTTCATTTATTGTGTTGTTCATCATTGCTTGTTTCCTCTTTAGTTCTTCTAGGTCCTTGTTAAATGTTTCTTGCATTTTCTCTATTCTATTTCCAAGATTTTGGATCATCTTTACTATCATTATTCTGAATTCTTTTTCAGGTAGACTGCCTATTTCCTCTTCATTTGTTAGGTCTGGTGGGTTTTTATCTTGCTCTTTCATCTGCTGTGTGTTTTTCTGTTTTCTCATTTTGCTTATCTTACTGTGTTTGGGGTCTCCTTTTTGCAGGCTGCAGGTTCGTAGTTCCTGTTGTTTTTTGTGTCTGTCCCCAGTGGCTAAAGTTGGTTCAGTGGGTTGTGTAGGCTTCCTGTTGGAGGGGACTGGTGCCTGTGTTCTGGTGGATGAGGCTGGATCTTGTCTTTCTGGTGGGCAGGTCCACGTCTGGTGGTGTGTTTTGGGGTGTCTCTGGCCTTATTATGATTTTAGGCATCCTCTCTGCTAATGGGTGGGGTTGTGTCCCTGTCTTTCTAGTTGTTTGGCAGAGGGTGTCCAGCACTGTAGCTTGCTGGTCGTTGAGTGAAGCTGGGTGTTGGTGTTGAGATGGAGATCTCTGGGAGATTTTCGCCGTTTGATATTATGTGGAGCTGGGAGGTCTCTTGTGGAGCAGTGTCCTGAAGTTGGCTGTCCCACGTCAGAGGCACAGCGCTGACTCCTGGCTGCAGCACCAAGAGCCTTTCATTCACATGCCTCAGAATAAGAGGGAGAAAAAGTAGAAGGAAATAAAGAAAGAGGATAAAATAAAATAAAATAAAGACATTAAAATAAAAAATAATTTTTAAGAAAAAAAAATTTTTTAAAGAAAAAAAAACAGACGGACAGAACCCTAGGACAAATGGTGAGAGCAAAGCTATACAGACAAAATCTCACACAGAAGCATACAAACTCACAAAAAGAGGAAAAGGGGAAGAAATAATATATCTTGCTCTCTAAGTCCACCTCCTCATTTTGGGATGATTTGTTGTCTATTCACGTATTCCACAGATGCAGGTACATCAAGTTGATTGTGGAGCTTTTATCCGCTGCTTCTGAGGCTGCTGGGAGAGATTTCCCTTTCTCTTCTTTGTTCACACAGCTCCCCGGGTTCAGCTTTGGATTTGGCCCCGCCTCTGCGTGTAGGTCGCCTGAGGGTGTCCCTTCCTGCCCAGACAGGACGGGGTTAAAGGGGCAGCTGATTCGGGGCCTCTGGCTCACTCAGGCCGGGGGGAGGGAGGGGTACGGAGTGCGGGGCGAGCCTGCGGCAGCAGAGGTCAGCATGACATTGCACCAGCCTGAGACGCGCCGTGCGTTCTCCTGGGGAAGTTGTCCCTGGATCACAGGACCCTGGCAGTGGCAGGCTGCACAGGCTCCCCAGAAGGGAGGTGTGGAGAGTGACCTGTGCTCGCACACAGGCTTCTTGGTGGTGGCGGCAGTAGCCTTAGCATCTCATGCCTGTCTCTGTGGTCCACGCTGATAGCTGTGGCTCGCGCCCGTCTCTGGAGCTCCTTTAGGCCTTGCTCTTAATCCCCTCTCCTCGCGCACCAGGAAACAAAGAGGGAAGAAAAAGTCTCTTGCCTCTTTGGCAGGTCCAGACTTTTTCCCAGACTCCCTCCCGGCTAGCCGTGATGCACTAACCCCTTCAGGCTGTATTCACGCTGCCAGTCCTCTCCCTGTGCTCCGACTGGAAGCCCAAGCCTCAGCTCCCAGCCCCCGCCCGTCCCAGCGAGTGAGCAGACAATCCTCGGGCTGGTGAGTGCCGGTTGGCACCGATCCTCTTTGCGGGAATCTCTCCGCTTTGCCCTCCGCACCCCTGTTGCTGTGCCCTCCTCCGCGGCTCCAAAGCTTCCCCCTCCGCCACCCGCAGTCTCCGGCCGCGAAGGGGCTTCTAGTGTGTGGAAACCTTTCCTCCTTCACAGTTCCCTCCCACTGGTGCAGGTCCCGTCCCTATTCTTTTGTCTGTTTATTCTTTTTTCTTTTGCCCTACCCAGGTACTTGGGGAGCTTCTTGCCTTTTGGGAGGTCTGCGGTCTTCTGCCAGCGCTCAGTGGGTGTTCTGTAGGAGTTGTTTCACGTGTAGATGTATTTCTGATGTATCTGCTGGTGTTGGAGAGTCTCCTGCAGAGGCAGGTGGTGGCTGTGTCTCACTTTGAGGACAAGAACAATGGCAGCAGAAGTTCTGGGAAGCACTCTTTGGCATGAGCCCTCCCAGAGTCTGCCATTAGCCTCACCAAAGAGGCTAGGTGGCTATATACATTTCTAATAGGAGGCAGTTTAATTAAGGTTCCAGGATGTTTTTGTTTTCTTTCATATTTGTTTGGAAAGTGAGTGGTAAGGGATGATAGTCAAACTTTGAGTGATTTTCCATTTAAACTCTTTTAAAAAAAGTTCTTTAAAAATTATTCTATACATTTACGTATTGTCTTCTAAAAATGACTTTTATTCATTATCTGTTTTTTTTGGTTTTTGTTTGTTTTCTGAGTCACACAGTAGTGCTCAGCAGCAGATAGAGGAATAGTTAACCTTCTTGAAATGTTCTCTTTTATTAGTATCTCATTATAAATTAGATGGAGGAGAACTAACATTTTACTTTGTAGCATCTTGTCTTCATGACTGAATTCTTTCTTTAGCAGAGTTCTGAAAATTATTAAATATCCAGTACATACAAAAGGGTATTTATATATTTTGAGCCATAGTAACTAGCAGTAACAAGCACCATCACATAGCTTAAAGAACAGGTCAATACCAGTATCTTTGCTGTTCCCTTTTTCCTACCAGCAAAAAATACTTGATGTTTGTTCATTAATTGATGCCTCTTTTTCATAATTTTACTGCATATGTATGTACTCTGAAAATAATGCATGGTTTTGCATATTTTTGAACTTTATACAAATAGAATCAAAATTATTTATTCTTTTACAACTTGCTTCATTATTTTTTCTCAGTGTTGCATTCATGAGAGTTTGTGTGGATGCTGTAGCTGTAGTTCCTTCATTTGTACTGCTGCAGTGCTGTTGTTTGAATATACTGCAATTTATTGATGCATTTTCTTGTCAGTGGGTATTTGTGTTTTCTGTTTTCTGCTAATGCAATGAATGCTGCTCTAAAGATTGTTATATATAGTAATTACACAGTCAGCTTCAGTAGGCAATGCCAAACTATATTTTACAAAGTGATTGTACTACTTTATATCCCACCCACTCTTATCTAGATCCTCACCAATGGCTCATAATGTTAGACTTTTTGTCAGGCTAGTTGAGGTAATATACCTCATGCATATTTTACTTTTCACTCTCATGATTATTAATGAAGTTTAGTGTTTATGTTTATGTTCTGTCATCATCAGTGATATATATGTTCATCACTTGTGTTCATTTCCTCCTCACCATTTGGATTATTTTGGTCTTTGTTTTTTTTATACTAATGGAGCTCTTTATAATATTTTAACAGTAATCCTTTAGTTGTTTGAATTGTAAATATTGCCCTCAAGTTTGTTACCTGTTTTTACGTGTAACTTTAATGTGTCTGTTCTCTTAGTTTTCATATCTAATTTTATTTTAATTAATTCACCCAATCTTTTGAAGAGGTATTATATTTACGTTGTCCAGAAAAAAGAAATTAAAATGGGTTCTGTTCCAGTCCTATAATCTGTCCTACTGTTCTTCACTCTAACAAATAACGATTCTTTTTTTTCTTTTTTTTTTTAATAAATTTATTTATTTATTTATTTTTGGCTGTATTGGGTCTTCGTTGCTGCGCGCGGGCTTTCTCTAGTTGTCGTGAGTGGGGGCTACTCTGTGTCATGGTGCGCAGGCTTCTCGTTGCGGTGGCTTCTCTTGTTGTGGAGCATGGGCTCTTCAGTAGTTGTAGCACACGGGCTCCAGAGCACAGGCTCAGTAGCCGTGGCACACAGGCCCAGTCGCTCCACTGCATGTGGGATCTTCCTGGACCAGGGTCCGAACCCGTGTCCCCTGCATTGGCAGGCAGACTCTCAACCACTGCGCCACCAGGGAAGCCCAAATAACGATTCTTATTGGTTTTGCATCTTTCTGAAGTTTCTGTATGCATGTACAATTAGGAATATATAAGTTCTTATCCCCTTTTATTTACATGGAATGTGGCATACCACACTCACATTTTACTCCTTGCTTTTTCTCATTTAACAATGTATTTTATAGTTATTCTCAAATCAGTATACAAAGAATACTTAATTTTTATAGATGAATAATATTTTATTTTTTGAATGTGTCATAATTTATTTAACTATTCTCTCCATTGTTGAGCATCATTTGAGTTATTTGCCATCTTCTGCTATTAAAACTAAGGCTGTACAGATTAACCTTGTACTTGTCATTTTATATTTATGCGAGTATATCTGTAGGATACATTTCCAGAAGCAGAATTACTGTTGGGTAGAAGGGTTAATGTATTTATAATTTTTATAAATATTTCCAAATTACTGTCTGTAAGGATGGCACCAATTTACTTGTCCACCAGCAGTCTATGAGAGCTCCATGTTACTGCCTTCACAGGACAGTATTAACAAGCTTTTGAATTTTTGGTAATCCTATAGGTGAAAAATGATTTCTCAGTATAATTTAACATTCTCATATCAGTGAGGTTAAGCATTGTTTATTTAAGAGCTATTTGGTCTGGTTTTTTTTTTCGTTTTTTTTTTTTTTTTTTTGCAGTACGTGGACCTCTCGCTGCTGTGGCCTCTCCTGTTGCGGAGCACAGGCTCCAGACGCACAGGCCCAGCGGCCATGGCTCACGGGCCGCTCCGCGGCACGCGGGATCCTCCCGGACCGGGGCACGAACCCGCATCCCCCGCATCGGCAGGCGGACCCCCAACCACTGTGCCACCAGGGAAGCCCTGGTCTTCTTTTTCTGTAAAAGAATTACTCATTTTTTTGGCTCAGTTTTTTGTTGTTGGGTTATTGGTTCTTTTTTTCTCATTGATTTTTTTTTTCCTCATTGACTTTTAAGAGCTCTTTATATTTTAGAAAAATGAGCCCCTTGTCTGTGTTGAGTTGCAAATATCTTTTTCTTTTTTTTGAGTATACAGTTTGAATTTAGTAGATACATAGCCATGTAACTACCACCACATTCAAGATAGAGAACCTTAGAAATAATTTTCTCATGCCCTTTGATCCGTTTTCCTAACTCTATATCCAGGTAACCACTGGTTTTTGTCACTATGGTGCATCTCTTTTGGGTTTTTGTGTAAATGAAATCATACAATAACTAGTCTTTTGTGTTTGACTTTGTTTGCTTAGGATAATGGTTTTGAGATTCAAACATATTTTATATATAAATATTTTGTTCCTTTTTATTGCTGTGTAGTATTCCATAGTATGGCTTTTTCTTTAGTTTGTCTAGCTGTTTACCACTTAATGGATATTTGAGTCATACTTACAGTTTTTGGCTGTTATGAATAAAGATGTTGTGAACTTTTGCAGACAAATCTCTGTATGTACTTAAATTGTCATTTCTCTTGGGTAAATACCTGTGACAGTTTGCTGGGTCATATGAGAAATGTGTGTATAATATTATAAGATACTACTACGCTATTTTACGAAGTGTACCATTTTTCATTCCCATTAAGAATGCTCCACATCTTCATCATCATTTGATATTGTCTTGTTAACTTTAGGCATTCTACTGGGTATCTAGTAGTAGTATCTCATTGTGGTTATACTTTGAATTTCCTTGATAATTAATGAAGTTGTGCTTTTTTGGCCATTCTTATATCTTCCTTTGTGAAATGTCTGTTCACAATTTTTGCCCATTTTTATATTGGGCTGTTTGTTCTTTTGTACATAGTCTTATTATTGAAATTATAAGTGTTTAATATATTCTGTATACAGTCCCTTCTTCACATACATGTTGCAAATATTTTCTTCCTGTCTGTCCTTTGTCTTTGCAACTGTCTTTCAAAGGGCAGAGTTTTAAATTTTGATGATCTGCCTTTTCAATTTTTTCTTCATGGCTTATGCTTTTTATATTTAAGAAATCTTCTGTAACTGAAGTCCACGAATATGTTCTATATTTTTCTTCTAGAACTTTAATAGTTTTAGCTATTATGTTTAAGTCTGTGATCCACTTTGGGTTAATTTTTGTGAATGATGTGAGGTAAGGATAGGGTCTCCTCCCCAACCTGTACAGTTATCAAGTTGTTCTAGCACCGTTTGCTGAAAAGACTGTCTTTTTTCCTATTGAATTATCATGTACCTTTGTCAAAAATCAGTTGGCCGTAAAAGGCTAGGGTCTGTTACTAGACTCTATTCTGTACCATTGATCTAAATTTCTATCCTTATGCCAATATTATACTGTCTTGGTTACTATAACTTTATAAGTCTTGAAATCAGGTAATTTAAGTCTTTCAGTCTTGTTCTTCTTTCTCAAAATAGTTTTGTGTTCTACGTCTTTTGGTTTTCTGTATTAATTTTAGCATCAACTTGTCAGTTTCTTAAAAAAAAAAAACCTCATTAGAGTTTTGATTGAGGTTGCCTCAATCTATATATCAGTTTGGTCCATCTTAATATCCAGTTGATGGACATGATATATTGCTCCACTTATGTAGGTGTTTTAAAATTTTCTTTGCAATGTTTTATTGTTTTCAGTTCATAGGTATTAAAAATCTTTCACAAAATAAATGCCTATATATTTTGGTGCTATTGTAAATTTTGATTATTCTTTGCTATTTTATATAAGACCAGAATTGATTTTTGTCTTTGTGTCCTGTGATTTTGCTGAATTTACTTATTAGTTCTAATAGCTTTTTTTGTAGATTCTTTAGGATTGTTTTATATGATCATGTCACCTAAAATAAAGACAGTTTTATGTCTTGTCTTCATGCCTTTTATTTCTTTTTCTTTCCTTATTCCACTGGTAGGACCTTTAGTACAATGTTGAACAAAAGCGATAAGAATGGATATTCTGGCCTTGTTTCTGTTTATACATAGAAAGCATTGAGCCTTTTACCATTGGTAATAAATTTGATGAAGTTCCCTTCTGTTTCTCAGGCGATTTATAATGAGTGGGGCATTGATTTCTTTGAATGCTTTTTTATGTACCTACTCAAATGACCTTTGTTTTCTGTATTATTTTACTAATATAATGAATTATATTGGTTGATTTTTCTGTTAAACCAGCTTTCCATTGCTAGGATAAATCCTGCTTGGTTACGATACTGTTCCTTTATATAGTGTTAGATTCAGTTTGCAAAAATTTTATTTTACATTGATGTTCGTGAAGGATATTTGTCTGTAGTTTTCTTTTTTGTGATGACTTCGGTTTTGGTAACAGGATAATACTGGCCTCATAAAATGAGTCAAGAAGTGTTTCTTCCTCCTTCTTTACTTTCTGAAAGAGTTTGTGTTGTATTGGTATTATTTCTTTCTTAAGCATTTGATAGGATTCATCAGTGAAGCCAGTGGGCCTGGAGGGTTTATTGTTATGAATGAAATTTTGTTAATTGGTATAGGACTATTCAAATGTTCTCTTTCACCTGGGGTCAAATTTAGTCATTTGTGTGTTTCAAGGAATTGGTCCTATTTTTAAATTTACTGGAATAAAGTTATTTCTAATTTTTCATTATTATTCTTTTAATGTCTGTAGGATCTGAAGTGATGTCTTTTCTTTCATTCTTCCTATTTTAAAAATTGAAGTATACTTGCCACATAATATATTATTTTCAGATGTACAACAGTAATTTGGTATTTGTATATATTAGGAAATGATCACCACAAAAAGTCTAGTTAACATCCATCACTACACATAGTTACAGATTATTTTTCTTGTGATGAGGACTTTTGAGATCTACTATTTTAGTAACTTTCAAATATGCAGTACAGCATTATTAACTGTAGTCACCATGCTGTACATTACATCCCCATGACATTTATTTTATAACTGGAAGTTTGTACCTTTTGACCCCCCTTCATCCATTTGATAAGTTTTGCCCTTTTTCTTTTTTCCCCCTGATAGACTAACTAGGTATTTATCAACTTCGTTAATCTTTTCAAGAAATCAACTTTTAGTTTCACTGATTTTCTTTCCTTTTTTTTTTTTGTTCATTTTTTATTTCATAAGTTTTTTGGGGGGGCTTTATTATTTTCTGCCTTATACTTGATTTTATTTGGTCTTTTTTTCTAATTTTGGATGGAGGCATCACATCTTTAATTTTTAGATTTTTTTGTATTCTAATAAAAACATTTAAAGTTATAAATTCTGCTTTGAGCATTGCTTTAGCTGCATATCATGAATTTTGATCTTTTATTTTCATTATCATTTAGTTAAAATTATTTTCTAATCTGTTATTTCTTTGGTAGTTTATGGATTATTCGAAGTATGCTTTTATTTCCAAATATTTGGGGCTTTCCTAGTTGTCTTATTGTTTCTGATTTCTAATTTAATTCTACCTTGGGCAAATATCATTTTGTATGATTTCAGACTTTAAGTTTATTGAGACTTGTTTTATGACCCAGCATATGGTCTCTCCTGACACACAGACCATGTACACTTGAAAAGAATATGTATTTTACCATAGCCATAGTTGGGTATAGTAGTATGTAAATAGAAGTTAAGTCAAGATGATTAATAGTATTGTACAGATATTCTTTGTTTTTACTGATTTTTTTCTGTTATTTTTGGGGCCTATTTCTATTATTTACAGAGAAAGAGGTATTAAATCTCCAAATATGATTGTGGAATAGTCTATACTACTTTTTATTTTTTTAATTAAAAAAATTTTTTTTTATTTTTGGCTGTGTTGGGTCTTCGTTGCTGTGCGTGAGCTTTCTCTAGTTGTGGTGGCTTCTTTTGTTGCAGAGCACAGGCTCTAGGCACACGAGCTTCAGTAGTTGCAGCACGCGGGCTCAGTAGTTGCGGCACGTGGGCCCTAGAGCGCACGGGTTTCAGTAGTTGTGGCTTGCGGGCTCAATAGTTGTGGCTCGCAGGCTCTAGAGCACAGGCTCGGTAGTTGTGGCACACAGGCTTAGTTGCTCCGCGGCTTGTGGGATCTTCCTGGACCAGGCATCGAGCCCGTGTCCCCTGCACTGGCAGGTGGATTCTTAACCACTGCACCACCAGGGAAGTCCCATATACTACTTTTAATTTTCAATTTTTGCTTCATTTAGACATTTATAATTTTTTGTCTTCCTTGTTAATTGATCCTTTTATCTTAAAATCTACCGCATTTGATATTACTGTAGCCAGTGCCATCTTATGCTTTCTGTTTACATGGGATATCCTTCACCATCCATTTACTTCCAGTCTGTCTGTGTCTTTATTTTTAAAGTGTGTCTCTTGTAGACAGTGTATAGTTCTTCCTTTAAAAAAAAAATCACTGCTGACCATCTCTGTCCTTTAATTGAAATGTTTGGTCCATCTACTAAATGGGGTGGAGGAAGACTATCAACTCAATACCATTTAAACTGCTTCCTTAGAATAAGGTTTTTCTTATCACACTGGTAGTCTGTATTTAGGCCACTCGCTGTGTGAGGTCTGAATTGAGGGATTTTTCCTTCTTTCCTGTGACTAACATGGAAGTCAAGTTAGACGGTTTTCTGTTTTGTCTTTCTTTGTCTAGGGCAGACAGTTCACTTCCTTGCTAAGGGTGTTAAGAGTTTCTTGTTGGAGTCCTCTTACTGGGCATGCCCTAGGCTTTGTCCTTTGTCCTTCAAACAAGAAGCTCAAGTTCTCTAGTTGTTTCTATGCCTATATCTCAGTTTCAGCCCAAACATCTATTTTTGCCTTTGTGGATTTATTTTACTTTCTTACCAACTCAGTAATATATTAGGTGCCTTTGTGCAAATTAGAAAAAACACCCAGGCAAGTATAGTATGCTAGTATGGTGAGTAGAGTACAGGCTGGATTTCAGTCCCCGCTTGTCCCTTCAGTTCTTTTTGTAGATATGTGGTTGCCCTGTAAGCCTGTCTTATAGTGTTTTGGGTTTTTTTTGCCTGATGACACAATGGCAGCCTTATATAATATCTTTTCTGATTCATTTCTTATATTAATTCAGATTATGTTATAATTTACTTCATGTTTTACCAACTACCTATAAAAATCACATTTTTTGTTTTTGGTTTTATATCACAATTAGTGTTTGCTTCTTTAAAAGTAAAGAATTAGTAGTAACTTTCACTTCAGTGTGGTCAACTACATGCTCTGAAAGGCGTTTGAGCTGCAAACAGTCAGATCCTGCATTGCTTGGCTTGAAATAAGTATATGAAATTTCTGAGGTTCCTACTCCTCCAGTCTGCTCTCCTCCACTTCTCTGTCCCTCTCTCTTCTGACTACTTCCCCCTCAAAAAATGAACTTCAACCAGAATGAACTGGTGGGTAGCAAACAAGGGCAAAAAAGGCAGTGTTGCCTTTAAAGGCAAATTATCAATGATTAAATTGGTGGCAAAGCCTTAGGCTAGTAGCAAAGTCAGTGTACTGAACTTGGGATTCTTATATTAAGTTGGGCCCTTGAGAGGGGATATAGTGGTCTGAAACTGGTAGATCCCCTTGCCTTCCAGCAAAAAAGTAAATAAAATCTTCTTTAAAGAATAGCAACCATACTTTAGTGCCTTAAGAATCCTGCAGATTAAGAGCAGTCAATTAACTCTTCATGACTTAAAAAATAACCAGCACACAAACAACAAAACAAGATACCATGACTGAGCACTAACAAAAACAGTGAATGGTTTATTTGATTTAGATCTCCTCAAGGACTTAAGATATTGGAATTTTATAGGAATATAAAATATTCAAAATATTAATATTTTGATATTATTTGATATTAAAATATTAATATCAAACAAGACTGTAAGATAAAAAGCATTACTAGAACTGGAGATAATCGTTTGTATACTAAGGAGGTATAACAATTTCAAATATCTAGTACCTTGAAATAGTCTCAAAACGTCAAGCAAAGAATGGTGATCCTGTGGGAGAAATTGACATATGTACCATTATAATGAGGAGTTGCAGTACATTTCTGCAAATTATTGTTGATAGATATGGAAATCAAAAGGATTTGAACAATATAATTAACAGACTTTATTGAATTGATGTATATAAAATGCTGGAACCAACAATTAGAAAATATTAATAGGACATGTGGCATGTTTTTAAAGGAATTGACCAAGAAGAACAAAGCTAGAGTCATCATGCTTCTTGACTCTAAACTATATTACAAAGCTATAGTGATCAAAACAGTATGGCATTGGCATAGAAACAGATACATAAATCAGTGGAACAGTATAGAGAGCCCAGAAATAAACCCATGTCCACATGGTCAGTTAATATATGACATAGAGCTAAGAATATACAATGGGGAAAGGACAGTCTCTTCAATAAATGGTGTTGGGAAAACTATATAGACACATGCAAAAGAATGAAACTGGACCCCTATCTTACACCATACACAAAAATAACACCATACACAAAAATAACTCAAATCGAAAAGACTTGAACATAAGACCTGAAACCATAAAACACCTAGAAGAAAACATAGGTAGTAAGCTTCTAGACATTGGTCTTCGCTGTGATATTTTGGACTTGACACCAAACGCAAAGGCAACAAAAACAAAAATAAGTAAGTGGTAAGTGGGACTACATCAAACTAAAAAGTTTCTGCACAGCAAAGGAAACCATAAGCAAAATGAAACGGCAACCTACCAAATATGAGAAAATATTTGTAAGTCACATACCTGATAAAGGGCAAATATCTAAAATATGTAAAGAACTCACAGAGCTCAATAGCAAAAAGATAAACAGCCCAATTAAAAAATGAGCGGGGGATCTGAATAGCTATGTTTCCAAAGAAGACATATGAATGGCTTTCAGGTACGTGAAAAGGTGCTGAACATCACTGATTCTCAGGGAAATGCAAATCAAAACGACCATGAGATATCACCTCACACCTATTAGAATAGCTGTTATCTTAAAGACAAGATATAACAACTGTTTGCAAGAATGTGGAGAAAAGGGAACCCTGTGCACTGCTGGTGGGAATGTAAATTGGTATAGCCAATATTGAAAACAATATGGAGGGTCCTCAGTTAAAAACAGAACTACCATATGATCTAGCAATTCCACTTCTAAGTATTTGAAGAAAATGAAAATACTAACTCAAAAGGATATCTACACTCCCATGTTCATTGCAGCCTTGTTTACAATAGTCAAGACATTGAAGCAACCTAAGTATCCACTGCTGGAGGAGTGGATAAAGAAAATGTGGGGGGTGTGTGTGTGTGTACACATAAACATATGTATGTAAAATTATTATACATTATATATATAGTATATAAGGAATATTATTCAATCATGAACATCTTGCCATTTATGACAACACGGATTGACCTTGAGAGCATTTTAAGTGAACTAAGAGAAAGACAAATACTGTATGATTTCATTGTATGTGGAATCTGAAAAACAAAACAAACTCGTAGATACAGAGAACAGATTGGTGGTTGCTGTGGTAGTGTTGGGGAGTGGGTGAAATGGGTAAAGATGGTCAAAAGGTATAAACTTCCAGTTATAAAATAAATAAATCATGAAGATGTAATATACAGCATGGAAACTATAGTTAATAATACTGTATTGCATATTTGAAAGTTGCTGAGAGTAGATTTTGAAAGTTCTCACCACAAGAAAATAAAATTTGTGACTGTGTGGTGATGGATGTTAACTAGACTTATTGTGGTGATCATTTCCCAATACATACAAATATCAAATCATTTTGTTGTATACCTGAAACTAATATATTTCAATTATATCTCAGTTTTAAAAAATTAAACAAGTATTAGTACATAAAGCAAGTCTCAACAAATTTCAATGACAGTATCATAGAGTCCAGATTTTCTTACCAATTTGCGATTAAATTAAAACCAACCTGTAAAAATTACAAATTCCATAAAGTTGGTAATTTTATAAACATACTTCTGAGTAATTATGGAGTAAAAGAAGAAGTCTTAAGGAAATTAAAAAACAAAGAAAAGTGGAAATACAACATGTTTGGAATTCAGTAGGAAATTTATTTCACAAAAACAAGAAAGGCTGAAATGTGACTTAAGCATCCAAGTTGAGAGGTTAGAATGAGAGGAGCAGATCAAACCCAAAGAAAGGAGAAAGAAGGGAACAAAGAGCAGAAATTAAGGAACTAAACAACAAAGATTCAGTAATATCAAAAAAATCAAGAGTTAATTCTTTAAAAGTACTAATAAAATTGACAAACCTCTCATGAGATAAGAAGAAAAGAGAATTCACAAATAACATTAGGATCAAGAGGGGAAATACAATTACAGATACAGCAGAGGTTTAAAAGATAAAATTATACATAGTATTTTTTGAAGTCAACAAATTAGAAAACTCGAAATTAGTAAATTTCTAGAAAAATAACTTAAAATCAACACAAGATTTTTTTAAAAAATACCAGAAGTCGAAGAAGATATTTTCAACACATAGACACACACTAACCCAAGCAAGGATCTAGAAGAACCTGGAAATAAATCCTAGAAATCAATAAAACAAGCAATTCTTTAGGGAAATGATCAATAGATACAAATAAGCATGTCACTACTCATAAGAGAAAGGGAAATCAAGGCGCATGAGATACCATTTTACTTCCAGTAGATTGGCAAAAGTAAATCTTACAGGAGAATGTAGATCAAAGGGAATTTTTACATCCTTCTGGTAGGAATATAAAGTATAGTCACTTGGAAGTAGACTGGAAATCACTTTGGTGTTATCTTGAAACGTGGAACATTTGAATACCTTCTGACCTGGCATTTCCACTCTTAGATATGTCCTTTAGAAAAGCTCTTCTAAACAAGAGGACATGGCATGAGAATGTTCATAGCCTTAATGTTATTAAAGGCAAAAAAATGGAAAAAGCTCAAATGTCCATCAACATGAAAATGGATAAACAGATCATAATATAGTTATACAATGGAGTATTATATAACATTAAAAAATGAACTACAGATATACTTAAAGATGAATTTCAGAAATAATTAGTGGGGGAAAAAAAATTTTCAGAAAGCTATATATAGTATGAAATGCTTAGTAAAGCCCCAAAACAAGTGAGACTAAAAATATATTGTATAAGAATGTATCTGTAAGTGATAAAACAAAAAGATGTCAAGAAAATAGTAAGCATCAAATACAGTCATGGTTACTTCTAGGGTGCAAGGTAAGGGGGGATGCTAGGTTCGGGGTATGGAGATAGGTGTGACAGTATTGGTAATGCCTTGGTTGTTAAATTGGATAGGGGGTTCACAGGAGTTTGTTTTATCATACAGTCATCCCCCTGTATCTAAGGTTTCTGCACTTGCTAATTCAACCAACCACAAAAAATATTCCCCCCAAAATAAAATTCCAGAAAGTTCCAAAAAGCCAAACTTGAATTTGCCATGTGCCAGCAACTGTTTACTTAGCATTTACATTGTATTTACAACTCTTTACCTAGACTTTACATTGTATTAGGTTTATAAGTAATCTAGAGATGATTTAAAGCATATGGAGGTTACGAATAGGTTATATGCAAATACCGTGCCATTTTATATAAGGGACTTGAGCATCTGCAGATTTTTGTATCCATAGAGATCCTGGAAATAATCCCCTGTGGATACTGAGGGAAGACTGTACTTTACATACATTACATATATTCGTTCATATGTATCAAATATTAGTTACAGTGTAAAAAGATTCAGTTGTAAAATCAAAGACTTGTTTTCCTACAAAAGGGTATTGGAAGAAAGTATAGCTGTTCTAAGATACATGAATGGAATTAATTGAAATATAATCATTTATTGGTATTAAATAGGCCTATCTATTGAATAAAATGTCAGACCCGATTCTTTTTTGTTTTTTTTGGTTTTTTTGGACTGCGTTGGGTCTTCATTGCTGCGTGCAGGCTTTCTCTAGTTGTGGCAAGCGGGGGCTACTCTTTGTTGCGGTGCGCGGGCTTCTCATTGGAGTGGCCTCTCTTGTTGTGGAGCATGGGCTCTAGGCGTGCGGGCTTCAGTAATCGTGGCGCGTAGGCCCAGCAGCTGTGGCTCACGGGCTCTAGAGCGCAGGTTCAGCAATTGTGGCGCACAGGCTCAGTTGCTCTGCGGCATGTGAGATCTTCCTGGACCAGGGCTCGAACCCACGTACCCTGCATTTGCAGGCGGATTCTTAACCACTGCGCCACCAGGGAAGCCCCAGACCTGATTCTTGACTAATACAAATTCAGGGAGTTTTTGTAGTTGTAGTTTTAATAAAACATCATTTCAAAGTTTCTAATATAATGCCTGATACATGGAAATGTTTAATAGATATTTTTTTCCTTTCTTCTAGTCAAAAGGTTAGTGAGAAGGAGTCTGTCTGCCCTATAAAAATATCTGTGGTCTATTCAAAAATAATTGTTTTATATTATGAAAAGTGCCTAGTGTGGTTCTAGTTTGTACTGCTGTATATGGTAGTATTCAATTTCTTTTGTGTAAAGACTTCAGTTAGTGTTGAACAAAGAAAATTATATGCTCTCATTATGTGTGCTTTAATTTAATGCTTAATGGCTTTTAATGTTACAAAATAAGTTTATTATTATATTATGATCTCACTTGTATTATATTGTCTTGCTCTTCCATATTCGTGGTGATATGGTCATGGTTTACGAAAAGAATAATCCCTAAGAAATAGATCGTTAACAGTAGTTAACGATTACTTGTGATCTAGGGTAATGACTGATTTCTTTGGGATTATTGCAGTTATAAACCATAATTACAGATTATTACAGCAATAATTATTTTGTTAAAGGAAAAAATGTTCTGTCCTTGAACAGCTGCTGAACAAGTGCCCTGAACATTTCAGAATAAATCGAAAAATGAAAAACTATAATGGAAATGTAATCTAAGATGAGATTTTTTAAATAAAATTATAGATATGAAACTCATGTATAGGATATTTAAATTTCTAAATGCAATTTAGATTTATGGCTTTACATGGTTCTTTAAACTTTGTGGATATAATTCTGTAACCAATGTAACTTTTTAACATCTATTATTCTAAATGCTGTAACTCTAATATTCTAGAGTTTTAGGGTAAGGTTTAATGTGTATGAGAAATATCACTCATTCAGTGAAATAGGAAAATTGTATTTGATAGATTAATTAAAATGCCTTTATATTTCATTGCATTGTTCATTTCTAACACTAATCCTAATTTATTCAGTTAGTAGTTGTTAATTTTTAGGGTTAAAAATTCCTGCTTTTTTGTCTCGTACAATAGAAATCACTGCTTTCTAAAACAGGGAAAGAGTAAATATACATCCTACTTCTCTCTGAATAAACTTCCATTCAAAATTTACCATAATTTTAGAAAAAATGCTCACAATTGATCACATGCTATCTTTGCATAGCATTCTTTGATATCAAAGCCTTAATTTCAAGGTCACAAAATAAAATGAATTAAAGAATAAAAAATTAAAATTTGAGAAATTCTTGTCCTATATTTAGTATTTATTATTAGACAGTGATACTCATCACACTGCATTGAAAAATCATCTTTTCAATTTTCTCTCTCTCACCAGGTTCAACCTGTTGGGCATAGGGTCTCTTTCTCCCTTCTCACCCTGCCTTATACATATTTAGTTATATCCCAGTGGACAGAACATGGCACATAGTAGATATTCAGCAAATGAATTTTCTGAAAATTCTGAAAATTCTTGAGGGTTTTTTTCAGTTCAGGGTTTTTGTTTGTAGACACAGCTAACTGTAAGTAGCTTTAATTGTGAAAAGCCTCTTTGGTAGAGAGGGAAGAACTTAAAATTTCTTAAATATTGTGTGACTTCATTTTCTTGAGCAGCTTGAAAGTAAAACTTAGAATGGACATATAAATATTCCATATTGATATGTTTTATGGCTTTTGTAGCTATGATATAGAAGAACTAAAAACAGTATAGCTATTTAATAATAATAGCCAACATTTAGTCAGCCCTTGTAGCAGGAATTATTAGGAGTACTTTACATGCAGAATACCATTCAGTGCTGTCAGAAGCCTATGAGCCAATTATTATTAGCATTTCATATTTATAAATGAGGAAATTAAAGCCAAAAGATTGAGTAACAAGCATAATAAATAGTAGAGGCAGAATTTGAATCCAAGTTGTGCTCTGGGTGGCTAAATTGTATTGCCTCCATTTTTAAATATTGATCTTCCAACAGAGAAATATAAAAGTTACATGTATAATCAGTGTCTGTTTTCAAGATGGCTTGTTTTATGAAGAGCTAGTAGGCAGATGTTTCTACATTTACATTAGTTATAAACTCCAAAAGTAAGTTTGCTTATTTTAAATTCAGCTATTCAACAAATGTTAGTTTCATGTGTCACATATACTTGGTTTTAGGGTGGCTGGTTTGGGAATCAAAAGAAGTGTGAATGCCCTAGAAATGATGCCAAAGGGAGATGCAGTCTCATCTGTAGTAAAAATGTGGGAGACAGGTGGAGAACAGTCAGGATTAGGAATTAAAATGTATTAAATAAACACTTAAGAGGTTGTTGGATCATCAAGGTCTGTCTAGCTGATTGACCACTGTGTTGTTCAAGTACTTCCTTTAATCAGTCTTGAGAGGAAGTGGTACATATCTCATAATGGTATGAGAATGGACTCTTGGAAATCCATTGCCTATATTTGAATCATGTACTTCTTAATAGGGATTTGTGACACTAAATAAATATAGGTACAGATAGTACATATAATGTTTAAAATAGTACTTAGTGCATGTTAAGTACTATTTAAATGTTTGCTATTTTTAGTAATAGTGAAGCTTACTTTAAGCAAAATTAGTATCTAAGGATCTAAATAGATAAAATACATAAAGAAGGTTATTATTTAGATTTAAATAATATTTTTCATTTTGAGAAATAATTTGCAGTAAGATATTTTTAAAATAATGACTCTCATAGGCAGGTAAGTTATTATACTACATTCACCAAAGATTATGGTCACAATGTTTTAGATTCGTATCAATTATATAAAATGTGTATGCCCCACACACATTGGAGCACAATCTATTGATGATAACCTTTGTAAGATTCTGAGAAATACAGTCGATTCTCCTTATTTGGTATTTAATGTTCTATAAAGTTTCTGTGAACACTGAATTAGCAAATATTAAACCATTGCTCTTAGGGGAAATACAGGTTGGGTTCCTGCAGGCTTCTGGTCACATTTTCATCCACTGATCAACATACAACCTTGTGTTATGTATTCTTGCTTAAAGATACTTTACATTAATATATATCATTGATTCGTTAACATTGAACTCACAGCCAACAGCACTACAACCCATGCCTGGACGAAGCTTAACACGTGTTATTTTCTCTACAAGGTACATAATAGCTTTTTTTTCTCACTTAGGAACACTAGGCAACACATTAGCACTACTCTTGTTGACTATTTTAAACAGTAAAATTATAAACAAGGAGCACAAAAGTGAAAAAACAATGTGATACCAAAAGGATACCAAAAAGGGAT
Source organism: Globicephala melas (assembly GCF_963455315.2). Lineage (NCBI taxonomy): Eukaryota > Metazoa > Chordata > Mammalia > Artiodactyla > Delphinidae > Globicephala > Globicephala melas. The sequence continues at coordinate 145,752,131 of NC_083316.1, forward strand.
ACTTAGCTGTTTATAGTATGAGAGATGAAACAAGAAAGCAGATTGTTGCTTTGTTTTACCTGATCTTGGAATGTGAACAATGGGCAACTTAAATTATTTGCTGTTCTGCATCTGTCCATGAATGATCACAAGTATTGATTTGGGGGATTACAAATAAATTTTACTAAGTAGATGAATTTGCAAATAGCAGGCTAGACTAGATCATACCTTGCGTTGAATGTGCTTTAAGAAGCTGCTTTTATTTAAGCAATAGAAATGTAAGTACCATTAACATTCATTTTTAATAACGACTCCACATTTTAATGTTTACTAAATTGATAATAAGCTGTTAACTTCTTCTTGCCTGGTTCATGCTGTATTTTCTATGTAATGATTTCTGAATTCAATAACCCATGTCTGTTTGATGACTTATGTATGCCAGGCACTGTTTCAGGCTCTGGATATGCAATAGACAACCAAACAGAAAAAATAACAGCTGTCATGCAGTGTACATTCTATTGGAATAGACAAGTAACAAAGCAAGATAAATAATAAAATATATATTATGTTAGAAAGTGATAAGTAAAATTTAAAAAAATAATGAATCAGGAAAGGTGGATATGAAATGTTGGCAGATTGTATTCTGGTTATCTTTTGCCCAAAACTTAGTGGTTTATCAAATAACAATTTTATTCTTATCTCTCATTGTTCTCTGGGATTGATAAGTTTCAACTGGATGGTTCTCCTTTGGTGTCTTTCAGGCGCTGTAATCAGGTGACAGCTGCAGCTGACATCACCTGAATGATTCTTTACTCACAAGTCTGTTCTCTTTGCTGGAATATTTGATGAATGGGCTATAGTTGGGCATTTCTCTCTCCATGTAGTCTCTCTATATGGCTAGCCTTTAGGTCTCAGGGTATGTGGTCTTCTTACATGGTGAATGGCTTCCCCTAAGTGAACATTCCCTGAGAGACTGGAGGAAGCTGCCAGTTCTCTTAAAGGCTAAGCCCAGTGCTGGAATAAGTGTCACTTCTACCATATTCTTTTAGTCAAAGCAGTCACAGTCCAGCCCAGACTTACGAAGGATTGGAAAAATAGACTTCACTTCCTGATGGCAATTGCATACATGGAGGGAAGGAATTGATGGGTATCTTGAAGACACACTACCGTAGTTTAGGTATTGAAAATTGATAGGATAGCTGTGTAAGACCTGACTGAGAAGGTGCATTCAAAGTGAGACTAGTCAACATGGTTGTATCTTTTTGCAGGTACATTAAGCTGTGTGAGGATAGGCAAAGGGTAGGTGGAGAATTGGATTTAAACAATTACGGTTTTGTAAGATGCATATGTCAGAGGAGGAGAGAAGTTGACATTGTATGCAAGACAGAGATTATAATGATAGACAGTAGAACTGGAGGTAGGTAAGCATGGTAGAGAAGACATGAAGGGTGTAAGAAAGTGAAAAAAACGGCAGATCCCAAAAAACTATTAGAACTAACAAAAGAGTAACAAAGTTGCAGGATACAAGATCAATAGACAGAAATCAACAGTGGGTTTATATATTTTCAATGAACAATCAAAAATGAAGATAACAAGTCCACTTACAATAGCATTTAAAAGAATAAACTACTTAGGTAAAAACTTTACAAAAGAAGTGTTAAGTCTTGTACACTGACACTGTAAAACATTATTAAATCAAATATCTAAATAAATTGGAAGACATCATGGTCATGGTTCAGAAGACTTAATATTGTTAAGAAGGCAGTATTCCTCAAATTGACTTAATGGATTCAGTGTAATCTCTGTCAAAATCCCAACTGGCTTCTTTTCAGGAATTGGCAAGCTGATCCTTAAATTAATGTGAAAATCCAGAAGACCCGGGATATCCAAAGTAATATTGAAAAAAAAAAACAAAGTGGAAAGACTCACACTTCCTGATTTCAAAATATACGACAGAGCAATAGTAATCAAGACAGTGTGGTATTGATGTAAAGGTAGACACTAGATCAATGAGATGTAGTTGAGAGTTCAGGTATAAACCCTCCAATTTGTAATCAGTTGATTTTTGACTGTGGTAGGAAGACAGTTCAATGACAGAAGGATTGTCTTTTCAACAAATGGTGCTGGGACAGCTGGATGTCTGCATGCAAAAGAATGAAGTTGGAACCCTATATCCTGCCATACACAAAAAATTAAAATGAATCATAGACCTAAATGTAAGAGTTAAAGCTATGAAACTCTTAGAAGAAAACATAGGACTAAATCTTCATGACTTTGGGTTGGGCAATGGTTTCTTAGATTTGACAGCAAAAGCTGAAATAACAAAGGAAAAATTAGCATTATGTACCACATGAGAATTTAACATTTCTGTGCGTCAGAGGACACCATGAAGAAAATGAAAACAACCCACAGAATGGGAGAAAATATTTGCTAATCATATGTCTGACAAGAGACTTGTATCTAGAAAATATTTGCTAATCATATGTCTGACAAGAGACTTGTATCTAGAATATATAAAGAACTTTTACAACTCAATAATAAAAAAGATAGATTGCCCAATTTTAAACTGAGCCAAGGATTTAAATAGACATTTCTCCAAAGAAGACATACTTATGCAAGATCACATAGCAGATTGGTAGAGCTGGGATTCATAGTTGTATCTGGCTCTAAAACGTGTCATTTTCACTATTATACTACCTTGGTGAACTTAAAATCCAACTCTTCACTCTGTCAAGAACTGAGTTCACAGTAGTTTATCACTTGTTTGGAAGAACTTTTGCTAATTTTAGAATATCGGGAAAAATAAGCTTTATTTCTGTCAATACTTTCTAAACGATTTTTTCCTTGTTATATATTAGGACGTCTTGCCTGGCTGGTATACTTGGTTGGGACAGTTGTTGGAGGAAGATTAACATATACCAGTACAGATGAACATGATGCTATGGATGGAGAATTATCCTGTCGGTAAGTAGTAGCCATGTAATTTACAGAAATTTACTAAGTACTTAGAAATTTAGTTACTGAGCTGCTAGTATGAGCTAAAGCATTTTGTACTTGGCCTTTTGGAGAAGGTATTATTTTCCTTTTTACTGATGAGAAAACCAAGGCTTAAGTGATTTGTAGAAGTCATATCTCTAATAAGTAGTATAGTCAAATATATTCATATGAATAATATGAGTACGCTGGTTTTCCATATATTTTAATTCACTTTTAATAACATCTTTCTTTATAACAAAGTAATACATGTTTTTGTTGAACACTAAAGATTTAAATGAAAAGGAAGTTATATATTAATTTGGAAATAACTACTGTCATTTGATAAAGATCTTTGAGTAATTAATGTTTGAGAGTATATGTACATTACATGTGTATTTCTCAACTTTTTTTCAACAAAAATTATACTATAATATTGTTTTGTAAACTAAAATGGGGATACTAGTACTATATCTAATTCATTTTGGGCTGTTATAAGGATTAAATAAGTTAATAATTTAAAAATAATTTTAAAGTGCTTAGGACAATCAATGCCTGGCCAGTAGTAAGCACTATATTACCCAAAAAAACACCCAAAATAATTCTTTTTTAAAAACTCAAACATAATAATTATTTATAAACATTTTATCTAGACATGACATATTCTAAGCTATACCATAATTTAAATAGGTCCTTGCTTTGGGAATTTTAGGTTGTTTCTCAATTTTTCCTTATTATAAACGTGAATATTCTTTTAGCTATATCTTTATGTAGATCAAAATAATTTTATTAGAGTTAGGTCCTAAAAGCTAAATAGCTGGTTGAATAGTATATCGCACTTTAAAGACTTTCAATACACATTACCAAATGGCCTTCTGGAAAAGTACCAGTTTATCCTCTGAGCCCAAAGGCCATGAGAGGCTATTGGGTTTTTTTTTTTTGCAGTTGAACACTAGGTGGTAGGATTCTTATCTTTGCCAGTTCATAGGTAACTGATGTCTCATTTTTATTTGTATTTCTTTGTTTACAAGTGGTGTCAAACATTCTTTTCCATTCCTTTTCTTGCCATTTCTATTTTCTCTTTGTGATTTTTTATTATATGTAGATTGTATCATTCATCTGGTTTTCTTTTATGATTATCTTTCCTAATCTATCCGTAAGAACTCAGTATATATCAGTATATATCAAAGATTGTAATATTTTGCTATTCATTTTGCTATTCATTTTCTCCATATGTTTTAATTTGTTTTAGAAATTGCTTTTTTTCTGGCTTTAAACATTTATATATTAAGATCTATGAATTTTTTCTTTCATACTTCTTTCAATGCTCATGTTTAGGAAGGTTGTTCCACACCTGGATAATAAAAATATTCTGCTATATTTTCTCCTGGATCTTTTATGGTTTCAGCTTATATTTAATTTTTAATATATCCAACATTTATTTTGTTATGTACTTTTTCGAAAATTTCCAAGTGTTAACCAGTTAATGTCAAACCCCACCCTCTACTGATTTGAAATGCTGCATGTATCTTACACAAAATTCTCATGTCTTTTTCTAGGCCTTTCATTCTTCTCCACTGATCTTGGAAGTCTATTAGTACACCACTATCACCCTCCTGAAGTCTTTAGTATGATATTCTCCCTCATTATTATTCTTAAATATATTCCTGTTTAATAAATTTGATGCCTTTTTTTTTTTTTTTTTTTTTTTTACGGTACACGGGCCTCTCACTGTTGTGGCCTCTCCCGTTGCAGAGCACAGGCTCTGGATGCACAGGCTCAGCGGCCATGGCTCACGGACCCAGCCGCTTCGCGGCATGTGGGATCTTCCCAGACCGGGGCACGAACCCGTGTCCCCTGCCTCGGCAGGCGGACTCTCAACCACTGCGCCACCAGGGAAGCCCTGTTGCCATTTTGAATAGAGATTTCTCTCTCATTTCATACCCTTTTTAACCTTTAAACTACCTCATTTCAATGAAATTTGAATCTGAATGGAACATAAATATTTTTAGTTTTTCTTAAGATTTATTATTTCCAATATCAAACCACTTTAAACTATGACTGGGGCATTCTCAAAATGCTTTGATTAATTTTTTTTTTTTTTTTTTTGCGGCACGCGGGCCTCTCACTGTTGTGGCCTCTCCCGTTGCGGAGCACAGGCTCCGGACGCGCAGGCCCAGTGGCCATGGCTTACGGGCGCAGCCACTCCGCGGCATGTGGGATCCTCCCGGACCGGGGCACAAACCCGTGTCCCCTGCATCGGCAGGCGGACTCTCAACCACTGCGCCACCAGGGAAGCCCTGCTTTGATTAATTTTAAACCAAGTGAACAATTTACTTCTGTAACATCTTTTAATATTACATATTTAGTAAAGTTTTTGTTATAGTTCGATTTTTTTTTAATGTTTTCATCATCAAGTAGAGAATTTCCCACTGGCACTATTTTCCTGAAAAATATATATAACAGGAAATAAAAGTATCTGCCAAGTAGAAAATTTTAATTTTTTCTTTAAGCGGCAAACATATTTAGCTCTAAGTAAGATTTGTTTTGTGTTTAGCCTGTCTTCCCTAGGAAACAAAGTCTTAGTTGAAGTTTATGGGCTAAGATTTTTTTGTGGGGTGGGGAAAAGGATACATTTTCAGGGAAGAAAGAATGAAGGAAAAGTGAGTAAAAGATAAAACAGTTTATGTGTTGATTAGTTGATGAAAATATTGTGACCAGAGTTCCTCGGGAACCTATTCCTGTATTACCTCTAGGAGCAGTGGTTCAGTATTTGCTAATTCAGTTTTTACGGCCATTTTACAGCACATAACTACCATAAATAATGAGAATCAACTATAGAAGGTGGTGCATTACACACCTGGTTGCTCACTTTTACAGGTTTCCCCAGAGACCACATGGAACAGCTGTGCTTCAAAGCAGTCCATCTTGGTGGGGGGCGGGGGGGGGACGGGGACTGAGGGCAAGTGGTTTATATGTTCACTTATTTCTGCATCCCATTTTTAGTGGTTGAAATCTACTCCCGGAGTGTATAACTTTTCCATACTTCTTAGTTGTGTTCCCTGGCCTCTTTGAGGAGCTGCTGGGGAAGCCAGAGCTACTATTGGTCCTGTTGGTTGGAGGTAGGGGCTGGCTGGAGCTATGGTAGGCCTTTCCTCCCCCTGAGTGAGGATTTATAACTGCAGTAGCTGTACGAGTCTTTACTGGGGCTACAAGGCAAGTGGTTGAGCCCAGGGGACAGGAGGAGAGGTGGTGGTGGGGTTGGTGGGGGGTTAAACAGGGCCGAGCAGATTCGAGGTGGGGTATGTACCAGGACTTACATAATTTGCCTAGAAAAAACATAAATATATGTGTTTTAACATACTGAGATTTTAAATTAAATAAGAATGATGTTATATGTAAAATTTTAAAATATCAATTTCACATGGAGAAATTCCAGGTAACTAGAACTGTCATACTGTTGCCTTTTGGTGTTGTTATATGATAACCTTTTTAACTCCTGGGAGGACACTACCAAATTAGACGTTGAGGAGCTCCTGCCAAAAATCTATGTGTTATTTTATCAGAAAAAGGTTGCTATTCATAAAAACTTTCAATATTGTGACAATGATATTTAAAACATGTTACTTTAACATTTTTAAATATGCTGCTTTAACTTAGCAAATAAGTATATTTGTGCTCAGGCCACACAATTCTGATTAAATAAAGATAACTTTATAATCATTTCAGTGTCATTCATCATGACCAGAATGTAAACCTCTTGAGAGATTCCCCAGGGATTTTGTCTTGTCCTGTATTCTCTCTGATTTGCTGGTGGCTGCTTCTTTTCGGTTCATTCCTCTCAGTTAGGCCACCCTCTGTTTCTGTTTCTTCATGTTGCTCTCACCTGTTCATCTCCCAGTCATTCCTCATTATTCATTGAAGACTTTTGCAGCTAGCTCAGTGTTTTGCTCTCTGCCCCAAACCCTGCTGTGATATAGATGACTTCAACTTCTTTCCCATCCGGTAGTGTTGCTTCCTCTTCTCTACACAAGACACTTCCAGTGGCTTCCTGTCACACGTGAAACAAATTCCAAATTCTTGCCATAGCCCAAAGTGTACTGTGCTACTTCTCTGACCTTATTTCCTATCCCTTTTCATTCAACTCAGCTACATACACTGACCTCCTTGCTATTGAGTATTACCAGTATGCTTTCAGTTTAGGGCCTTTGCGCTTCTCTTCTGCTAGGAATGCTTTCTCCCAGATGTTTATGTAGTACTCCGTCACTTCAATCAGGTCTGTACCCAGATGTCTCTACCTCTTTTGACCTCCCTATCCAAAATAACATCCTTATCCTGCTTTATTTTTCTTCACAGCACTTATTACCTCTTGATGTTTATTCCACTAGAATAGGGAAGGAATAAGCTTTATCTGCTTTGTTCACTGCTGTATCTTTATCTCATCTGCCTGGCAAAACCTAAATTCTGAAGGAATTCAGAGTTTTCTCTTAATTTGTCGAGTGATAAAAGAAATTGCACACTTCTTTAGATAGGTACCATTGCCAACTAAGATATCTTTTTTTTTTTTAACCTTAACTGAGCCCTCAGCATGGCTCAGTGATTTGTGTTATTTTAGTAATTCTTATCTTCCTACTTCCAAACACTTACTGAACTGTTTTCCTTGCATGTGTTGTCCCACATGTACCTCTAATTCAGTGACTAAACTTAAACTCATCTCTTCCATCCACTCCCGACCCTGACTCTCTTTGTGTGTCTCATCACTGTCCACTCAATTGCCTAGGCTTGAATCCTGGGACTTCTCCTTAACTTTTTCTTTTTTCTCTCACCAGCATCCTTATAGTCATCAAATTCTGTCACTTCTACCTTCTGCTTATCCCGATTAGTCCAGTTATTTGTTACCCTTGCTGTTTTAACTCCTGTCATCATTTGCCCGGATTCATGCTACAGTTTTATGTGGGCACCTTGTTTCCTCTCTGGCTTTCTAAAATAAAGATTTGATTATGTCTGTGCTTTGCTTAAAGTCTGCAATGACTTTCATTGCTACTGGGATTAAAATCAATGTGATTTATTAGGCTCTTCATAGTCTGGGTCCTGCCTGTCTCAGTAGCTGCATCTCGTACCACTGACTGTCTTATAGCTGTATAGAAGTTTTTTTCAGCTTTTAAATGAGCCATGCTTCCCCCCCTGCCCCCCCCCGCCCCTCCTGTCTAGAAAGCTGTACATGCGTTCCCCTTTCTCTTGACACTCTCTGCTCTGTTCCATCCTAGAATGTTAGGAGCTCTCGCTAATTTCTTTGTAGTGTTTATTTTAGCACTTGTCATTCCTTATTCTAATTGCTTGTTTTACTGTCTTTCCCTGCATAGGCTATAGATTTCTGGAGGACTGGGAATATATATGTTTTGCTCAGTATTGTATTCTGAACTCCTAATACATACCTGCCATATTGTAGGCCTTCAAATATTTGTTGACTGAATAAATACTTACGGAATTGGATATTAAGGGGAATATAAAAGAATTGATTATCCAAACATTCATTTCTTTATACTTGAAATGGTGTACATATACTTGGATCAAAATTATTTAATATTTATCTTTTTTTTCCCTCCATGCTCCAAAGATAATTTAAGATAAAGGTAAAAATAAATGTAGGACAATAAATTGAAAGACAAGTGAATATTGTACATACAATACAAGCTTTGGTCTTATGCACTTATTAGAGGTGGCCACAGATCTTTGAAGGACACTGTGGCAGAGACTACTAGTTGTCTTGTATCTCTTCTTTCCTTCTTCTGCAGTAATAGAATACCTGAAATGTTTTGCTGGGCATTGGCCACCTGAATAAGACTAGATTTACTAGAATCTCTTGCAGCTAGGTATGGTTAAGTGATTATGTTCTGGGCAATTGAATGTAAGTGAATGTGGTACGTGTAACATATATGCACATGAGTGGAGCTGAAGAAGCCATCTTAGACCATAAAGTGATTGGGTGAGTGGAGGCAAGTGTAACAACAAGATGGAAGGAACCTGAGTCCCTGATACACCGTGGAGCACCAACTAGTCCTAGAGCATTGCCTTGAATTTTTTTTTGCTTGAGAGAAAAATAAACATCTATATCGTTTAAGCCATTGTTTTTGGATTTCAATCACTTGCAACTGAACTTCTTGTACGACTATCAAAGCTTATTTGACAGATGGATCATGTACCCTTCTGGGAACTCTTTCCTACTCTCCTGTTGGGGATTGTTGGGGTGCCTTTGCAATTCATATCAAGCTGGTGATTTGCATTGCCTCTTAAGCAGATGTGAATCACCAGCTTGATATGAGTTGTAAAGGCACCCCAACAAACTTGGCTATTGGTTTCATGTCTTCCTCAGAGTTTTGGAATGTATGTTATTAAAAGGAAATAAAAGTAAACAAGCCATTGCATAGAATCAACAAAGAACCAGAGTGAGAAAAAGGAGGTCCTACTCATAAAGAATTTAACAGCAGTATATGCTTTAAGTCACTTAAGAAAGCACCTGGATCCAGAGATGAAGTTTGGTGTGCATATCTATTTATTTAACTAAAAATTACTTCAGGAGTCTGTGCATTCACAAATACACAGACTTTAAAAGTGAGCTATGTCCCTCCTTTCAAAATCAGAGAATAAACACATCTTTTTAGGAAAAACAAACAAACCTGGTTGACTCATTCTTAAATTTGATCTTTATAAGCTTTCCTTTATGAATTTTAATAGCATTAAAGCTATTTAGTAAGTGAAGGTACTTTTAAATAAGTAGCTTAATTTAGGAATTAATAACTATAAAAATGGTTACCAAAATATTATTTCATAACACTTTGGCAATAAATACCAAGTTTTTTAAAGAAGTTCATTTGCTGTAACCTACACATTTTGTTCCTAGAACTCTTTGCTGGTAGGGAATAGGAGAATAATTATATTTCACTGAAATGTAAGTTTGTATTCAAAATGAGATTATTAAAATTTGGTGTAGCTTTAATTTTATACAACGTTTTGGAAAGTTATTTAATAATATGAAAAAAATAATTGGGCAAGATATGTTTAGTGAGACAGTTCAATGGAATAAAATAAACGGTCCAGGAAGTAATATGAATGCATAAATAGACCTAATGTATGTGATAAGGGGGTAATTCAAATTAGTGGGCAAAAGACAGACTATACAAGAAAGAAATGGCGTTGAAGCAGCTGGGTAGCTATCTGCGAAAAAACGTTGATCCATATCTCACCAGATAGGTTCAAGGTTAATTTCAGTGTATCATACAGTTGAATGTAAAAAGATGGAACAAAAACACCTCAGATTTGGGTAAGACCTTGTTATTATATAAAATCCATAAGAGAAAAATTGGTAAGGTTTTCTGCATAAGAAAAAGAAGAAAAACATGCATGGTATTAAAAAAACACCATAGGGCTTCCCTGGTGGCACAGTGGTTGAGAGTCCGCCTGCCGATGCAGGGGACACGGGTTCGTGCCCCGGTCCGGGAAGATCCCACATGCCGCGGAGCAGCTGGGCCCGTGAGCCATGGCCGCTGAGCCTGTGCGTTCAGAGCCTGTGCTCCGCAACGGGAGAGGCTACAACAATGAGAGGCCCGTGTACTGCAAAAAACAAAACAAAACAAAACAAACACCATAAAGTCAAAAGACAAATGAAAAAGTGGGGAAAAATATTTACATCTCAATCACAGGCAAAGGGCTCAGTTTTCTAATATATAAAGAATTTGTAGAAATTAGCAATAAAAAAATAACCCAACAGAAAAATCAAAAAAGGATATGAGCAAAAAGGGCACACAAAAGGACATATGTATTACTTAAAAATATGGAAAATTTTGACTTTACATTCATGAGAGAAATACAAATTAAAACTTCACTGAGATACCATTTTTCAGATTCCAGTAAATTGTAGAGTTTAATATCACCCTGAATTATTTATATGTATATAGACACTCTCATTTACTGATGATGGGAGTATAAATTGTTTCAGTTTCATTGGAAGGCAATTTTGTAATAGCTATCAAAATTGTAAATTCATTTTCTCTAAGCTAGTAATTTGACTTTTACTGTGTATATTATAACTGAACATGTGTGCAGTGATGGGTACAAGATTGTTAATTGCAGCATTTTTGTAATAGCAAAAAATTGTAAACAACCTTAGTGTCCCTCAGTGGGGGAAAGTATGAAAATAATGTGGTATGTTCATATAATGATGTTCAGCAGCTGTAAAAAGAGAATAAGGAAGCTCTTTATATCTGACATGAAAAGATCTCTAAGATATATTATTAAATGAAAAAAGCTAGGTTTAACAATATAACGGTGTAGTATGCTCCATATGTGTAAAAGAGTTGGGAGGAGAATGTATAGTCATACATACATTTTAAAAGTCTCTGGAATGACACAAACTGTTAACAGCATGTGTGTGTATCTTCTCGTGTGCATACATGGAAGGAAGTGAGTGGGTTAGGGCTAGGCATATCCGCCTTTGCATAATGAGAAAAAAGAGAAATAGGTGCTGTCTCCTCCAGAACTTCTACTTCTGTTTCTTAAAAATTTTATTATGATATGCTAATTTTGTTAGCACCAGGCAGTTGGCAGCCATTCACTGGAAAATTTTAATGAAAATAGATAGATAACAGAAGGATTTGGGGGTGGGGGGAAATTCTAGACTAAGCTTTTTATTCTATTAAGCTTTTTCTCTAGGAAATTTAATTTAACCTTTAGTTCATTTATGATTTTTTGATAATAATAGTTGCATACCTGTAATAAAAATATTTGATTTTGTTAAGATCATCTTGTAATTTATTTCAGGTAAAATTTTTATTACTCATTAAGAAAGTGATACAGCTTGATGGCTGTACCTCTTTTTTTTGTATTTTGAACCATATGACCCCAAAATATATAGTTATATGAAAATATGTTGTAATGAAAAAGTAAAATACAAAACTACACATTCAATATCATTTTTCTTTTACTAAAATATTATATATATGCATAAATATGTAAGTTAATACCTGCGTTTATATAATAGTTATAATTGTAGATATTTACTATATATGTATATGTCATATGTATCTATATATAAATGTTTAGTAAAATAATAAATGCATGTCCATGTAGGTTTGTATGCATGTATATGAAGTGCATGTGTTAGGAAAAAGGGCTAGAAGGAATTAGACCAAATTGTAGTATCTCTTCATGGTAGGATTTCAGATGATTTTTAAAAATATTTTCGTTATAAGCATTTGTATTTTTCCACTTTTTATATTACGTAAAATTGATGATAAATGTTTTAATGGTATTTCTCTAAGAATTTTTACTGAAGCTTCTTTTTTCCTTCATGAAAAGAGTTTTTCAGCTTATATCTTTAATGGATACCGGATTGCCTCAGTGTTCTAATGAGAAAATAGAACTTGCAATTCTGTGGTTCTTGGATCAGTTTCGTAAAACATATGTTGGTGATCAACTTCAGCGAACCTCAAAGGTAGGTTTTTACTAGAGATTAAAATTAATGTTATTGAAGATGAAGAAAGGTGTTCACATGTAACAGCTTTAAGCTGAATGATATATTTGGGCAATTTCTACATAAGAAATTTAGTTGATCAATTGAAGTCAGTTGATTAATTGGTATTGAAGGCAATGTGAGATTGCTTGTTTTATGCCTAGATTTACCATTGTCTTTGAAGATTGATTGGCAGAGTTAGAGAATATTTTTTATGTGGTTAGTCATTAGTTAAGATTATTTTAAACACCTTAATGAATTTTGCCTTATTGTATTTCAAGGTTTAAAACATACGATTTACTCTTTTAGTAGTTCTGAGGGTTTTGGTGGGGGGTTTTTTTGATACTTATTTTTGTGGTTTCCAGTGTATTTTCCACTCATTTCTTGGCATTTTTACATGATAAATGATGAGGACAAGAAGAGTAAGACATGCCTTTGAGAGGCTGCAGTTAACTTAGTGAAGGGAACATTTCTACTATGGTGATTGAAAGTTTAGCATTAGCAAGTTCAGATGAATTGATCTTAAGGCATTAAGGTATTATTGAGGGCATTTATGTGAACCCTAACCAGATATTTAGTAGCACTTGGACACTGAGTAAGATCTATGAGGTTTTTTTTTTTCTTTTCTTTTCTTCCTAGAGTAATAACTTTCCAAAACCTTCTCTGTTGGAAGTCCTAAGGATATTCTTATCTCCTTTGGATTTATAGTTTGTATTAGTAATGTTAAGAGATTAAGTTCTAGAATAAGCTTTTTATATTGAACTGAGCTTTGTTTTCCCTGGGAAATTTAGCTTAACCTTCAGTTCATTTATGGTTTTCTGTTAATAGTAGTTGTATAGTAGTATGAAAAGTATTTGATTTTGTTAAGATCATCCTTTAGTTTACTTCAGGTAAAATTTTCTTTGCTTTTTAAGAAGGTGATGTAGTTTGATGCTTTCTTTGTGAAATACATTGTGATATTTTATTGCCATTTAGGATTTGTTTTCATTCAGGATTAATATCAAAAAAATTTTCTTAGAGTTAAGCTGACATTGAATGAGACAACTAGGGAGAAAAAGGAGTAGCTAGATATAACTGTTTTAGGTTGACAGTAAGGCAAATTAGAATCAGACAAAAATTACATGGTATAAAATTTATACAGGGTACACATTGAATTATGATAAACTGTCTTGTTTTAAATGTACCCAGAGAGTTTATTTTGCTTTTGCAAAAGTGAATACTCTTGAAACATTGCTTATCTAATATCCATTTGGTCTGGGTCCTAAATCAGAACAGTGTAATATGGAGTGGAAAAGCCTTAAAATTATTGTGGTTAAAGCACTTGGAAATAATTATGTAAAATGAAATCGATTGTTTTAGGGCAATGGGTTTGAGAAGTTTTTTTCCTGAAGATTCTTATATGTATATAACTTTTAATATAAGGTAATTGTGAAAAAAGTGAATTATAAAAGATAAGTTTTTCTTTTTTGAAATTGCTTACATATTAGGAAAAAATAAACACATCATCAGACTGGTGTTGATTCTTTTATTTTAATTTTACTCTAACATTTTTGATGCATCTTATCCTATTTTCAAAGAGAATAAGGTGATTTTATTTCTGAGGCATTCCTACTGCATAACCTTGAAGTGAGGCCAAAGCTTTCCACTTTTCTTTTTTTTGGCTTGTCTGCTGATCTGCCTTAGTAGGAACTGTTTTGGGGGTCCTTATTGTGTGCCCTGGCACTCTTCTAGGAACTCTTCACATTCTCTCTAGGTCTTATAACAAGCCTGCAAGTTTGGTATTATTGTTCCCATTTTACAAATGAAAGAAAAGACTGTCTAAGACATTTAAAATAAGTCCTCTACATACTGTTTTTCTGTCAACCACACTAAGGAGGACCAGATGGAAGATATTTTTTGGTGAGAGCATTCCGGATTATGGCAAAAAAAGGGAGAGCATTAGGTTAAAGTAAGCGAATAATGTTCAGTGTGTACTTATTTTGTACCAGGAACTTTCCAAAGCTCTCTTAAGCATTATGTCATTTAATTGGATCATATAGAGTATGACTTAAAGTTCTTCCGTCTCTTTTCTATGTATGTCATCAGTTTCATGCTTCACTACTCCATACTTGTATTACATACTTTATGTGTACTAAATTTTTTTCAGCTCCTTTAACAGTCTACATTCTCTTTCAATTCTGGACCTTTGAAAAAAATTGTTTCCTTTGCCTAGGGCACTATTTTTTTTAATTCATCTTCCACTTCCCTGCCTTACTTAGCTAACTTCTACTTTTCTTTCACGTCAGATACCCCATCCTTTAGGATGCGCTTCTTAACTTAAATTCTGGGAGAGTTTCTGTCTCCTATTTTAGGATTATTATACTGCATTGTAATTATTTCTTAGCAAAACATATAGAGACTATAATCTGGGTTAGGACTGTTCTGTCTTCTTTATTGTTATCACCTCCACATGCTTGGCATATTCCTTGTATGCTTTCTACTAGATAATGGTTGAATGTATATATTTAGTAGAATTTCATAGGAATAGGGTCTAGATATCATGTATAATACTTTCAGGTAATAAAGGGTATGTTCTTGAGTTGGAAAATGATGCTGACTTTAGTGAAGTTGTTTGACCGTTTTTTTAAAAAGACATAATAATTGATTTATTTAATTTATTTATTTTTGGCTGCACTGGGTCTTTGTTGCTGCACACGGGCTTTCTCTAGTTGCGGCGAGTCAGGGCTACTCTTTGTTGTGGTGCGCGGCCTTCTCATTACAGTGGCTTCTCTAGGCACGGGCTCTAGGCGTGCGGGCTCAGTAGTTGTGGCATGCGGGCTTCAGTAGTTGTGGCTCATGGGCTCTAGAGCACAGGCTCAGTAGTTGTGGCTCATGGGCTTAGTTGCTCCGCGGCATGTGGGATCTTCCCGGACCAGGGCTCGAACCCATGTCCCCTGCATTGGCAGGCGGATTCTTAACCACTGTGCCACCAGGGAAGCCCTGTTTGACAATTTTAAGTAAGGTATACCCTTAATAAGCATCTTAAAAATTCTATAAAAGCCTTCATGTGCAAAATAATATAATTTAGAGAAATAAATGCTCCAGGAACCAAGGTGGGAATCATTGAAGTGATTGTATAGAAGTATGTCCTATAAGTGAGAAAGAAAAATCATAAATAGTAGCTGTAGGTATTAATTGAGCAATTAGTCTGTGCCAAAGACTTTGCTCAGCACTTGACAGGCATCTAATTTCATCTCACAGAAACTCCATGGAAATAGTTATCTTTATTAACATCCCCACCACTTTTTACAGATATGGAAACTGAGGCTTGGAATAGTTAATTTGATTAAGTGGTTGAACCTGGATTTGAACCCAGGACACTTGATAGAGCCTTTGCTGCTAACCACTTTGCTGTATTGCCTCCTGTTGGATCTTTGACAGGGATATTGAATGGGCCTTTCAAGCTCAACAGGTTCTAAAAAGAAACATTGTCTTCTAAAATGCTTTCTACCTACTTTTCTTTTTTGAGGAAGAATGACTTTTAACCCAAAATTTCCACTTTGTTCTTATTTCTTATGTCTAATATGTCACCTATTCTTGCTGATTTTATTGCCTAAATATCTCTCAGTTCCACTCCTTTCTCAGGAGTGGAACTTGCCTTTTTATTCTTGTTACTGCTTACATTTCTCACTAGATTTCAGAAGTCTTCTGGTTGTACTCTTTGTTTCCTTTTTGCCTTCTTCCAGTCCAGTTTCCATACTGCCACCAGAGTAATCTTTTCTTCAGTAGAAAACCAGAGAGAATAGTGTAATGAATAGTCACACATCCATCTTCCAGCTTTGTCAAATCTGAATGCTTTGCCATATTTACTTCAGATCTGTATATTTTAAAATTAAATATTGAAAACATATTGCTCTGATTCTGTTTGCCTCACTTCTTGCCCAAAAGTAACCACTACCCTAAATTTAGTGTGATTTTCATGCACGATATCATTCTTTCCCACATTTCTGTGTATTTATTAACAAAACATAGTATTATTAACTTTATAGAAAATTATTAGGCAGAAACTTGCCTTTTTTGATCAACATTGTTTTTGAGAT
This sequence comes from Globicephala melas, assembly GCF_963455315.2. Taxonomy (NCBI): domain Eukaryota; kingdom Metazoa; phylum Chordata; class Mammalia; order Artiodactyla; family Delphinidae; genus Globicephala; species Globicephala melas. The sequence continues at coordinate 145,768,670 of NC_083316.1, forward strand.
TTATCCATGATGATACATGTAGTTTTTGTTTGTTTGTTTCAAAGAACAGGTGTCATTCTTTTTTTTTTAATTTATTTGTTTTATTTATTTTTGGCTATGTTGGTTCTTCGTTGCTGTGCACAGGCTTTCTCTAGTTGCGGTGAGTGGGGGCTGCTCTTCGTTGTGGTGCATGGACTTCTCATTGCGGTGGCTTCTCTTGTTGCAGAGCAGAGGCTCTAGGTGCACGGGCTTCAGTAGTTGCAGCACATGGGCTCAGTAATTGTGGCTCGCAGGCTCTAGAGCGCAGGCTCAGTAGTTATGGCGCACAGGCTTAGTTGCTCCGTGGCATGTGGCATCTTCTGGGACCAGGGCTTGAACCCGTGTGCCCTGCGTCGGCAGGCAGATTCTTAACCACTGCGCCACTAGGGAAGCCCTGATACGTATAGTTTTAAGTATTTTAATTATTTAATGGTATTACAATATATTACTGTGCCATTATATATTCTTTTTTTTTAAATATACATTAGGTGTTTCCAGTTTTAACGTTTACAAAAAATACTGCAGTATGTATACTAATACCTATTTCCTCATGCATATGTATGAGTATCTATTTTTTTTTTTTTTTTTTTTTTTGCGGTACGTGGGCCTCTCACTGTTGTGGCCTCTCCCGTTGCGGAGCACAGGCTCTGGATGCGCAGGCTCAGCGGTCGTGGCCCACGGGCCCAGCCGCTCCGCGGCATGTGGGATCTTCCCGGACCTGGGCACGAACCCGTGTCCCCTGCATCGGCAAGCGGACTCTCAACCACTGTGCCACCAGGGAAGCCCTGTATGATTTTCTTGAAGGTAAATACTAGGAGTGGAATTGCTAGGTTGTGGAATGTTCATATCTTCAGCTTTACAGGATATTATCAAGTTGCCCTCCTAAGTGTTGTAACAGTTTATTCTTCCTCCCCCAGCAGAGTAGGTGTGTGTTGCTGTATATTGTCATAATACTTGCTTTTGTCAGTCTTTAAATTTTGCCGTTCTTCAGGGAACACATTTCTTACTGTGTCATTTCTCTGCTTAAAATTATTATTGATTTCCCATTATTTACAAAATAAATTTCTTCTTATGGTCAAACTTCACCTACCTTTGCAACTTTTTCTTTTGATACTGCATTCTATTCTATGACGTGATGTATATGTGCTGCTGTGTATTTATTTCCTGCTTGCATATTTCAATTATCCAATGAATATTAATAAGTAACTACTTTATATTAAGGCCAGGGATACAAAGGCAAATAGGATGGTCCATCTCCCCAGTAAGTTTATAAATTAAAGAGGGAAGATAGCAAATAAAGAAAAAAAATAGAAAATTTATCCATGTCTATATTTAAACAGTATATAAATAAGGAAAAGACAGACTGTTAAATAAATGCTACAAATATATTTTGTTATATCTATGTAAAAATTATATTATTCACAGCACACAAATATCAAATCCAACTAAGTTAGAGGACTCTTAGTGTGCAAAGTAGAAGATTATGATTTAGGGGTAGGGAAGGATTTTTTTAAGACATAAAAAGCCCAAAGTGTAGATACAAAGGTTGATAAATTCTACCCATTTTAAAAGTGAAAACTTCTGTGGATAAAAAAGGTACAGTAAACAAAGTAAAAAGACAACCTGTAGACAGGTTGTAAGATATTTGTAATACATGTAACTTAAAGAGAATCAATATTCAGTTATATAAACAATTTCTATGAATCAATAAGAGAAAAACAACTCAGTAGAAAAATGGGCAAAAGATGTGAATAAACAATTCACAGAAGAGGAAATCACAGTTGCCGATAAACATGAAGAAATGTTCATCCTTTTGTGGACTCGAGAATGCAAATTAAAGCTACAGTGAGATACCATATTATACCTGTTAGCTGGAAACAGTTACAAAGTCTGACAAGTGTTAAGTATTTGTCAGGAAGTAAAATAGCAAACACTCTACACTGCTGGTGGAATCCAAATTGGTAAAATTGCTTTGGAAAACAGTTTAGCAATATTTAAGAAGGTTAAAAATGCATATACTCTTGGATCAGGGAACATAAATTCTAAGAACATACTTTAAAGATGCTCACGTGTACGGATGACTTATTTAAGAGTATTTTGGATACAACATTGTAAATCAACTATACTTCAATAAAATTAAAAAAAAAATATTTCAGGTATACAAACAATTGGAAAACTTAATTTTAAAAATACCATCTACTCTAATACCCCAAAAGCCCTTCATAAAATAGGAATAAATCTAATGAAAGATGTACAAGACGTGTACAGTGTAAACTCTAAAACATTGTTGTAAAAAATTAAATGAGCCCCAAATAAATGGACATATATATACTATGTTTATGAATTGGAGACTCAGTATCATTAAGATCACTTAAGTAAAGTAAGTGGTAACAATGTGTCATGAAATAGAGAATATCGATAAAGGGAAATTTTTAAAAAAAGAAACGAATAGAAATTCTGTAGTTGAAAAGTACAATAATTGGTATGAAAAGTATACTAGAGGGGCTCAACAATATATTTTAACTCGCAGAAGAAAGAATTAGCAAACTTGAAGATTGACTATGTCTTAGTTTGGGCTGCTATAATACATACCATTGACTGGGTGGCTTAAACAACAAAAAATTATTTCTCACAGTTTTGGGGGCTGGTAGCCGAGATTAGGGTGCCAGTGTGGTTAGGTTCTTGGTGAGGGCCCTCTTCCTGATAGTGTCCTCACATGTCCTTCCTTGCTCCATGCCAAAAATGAGAGAGTGGTTCTTTGTCTGCTCCTCTTTTTATAAGGGCATTAATCTCATCATGAGGGCCCCACCCTCATGACCTCACCTAACCTTCGTTACTTCCCCCAAACCCCACTTACTAATACCATTCCTTTGGAAGTTAAAGATTTAACATATGAATTTTGGGGGACACAAACATGTAGCCCATAACAGATGGCTAGAGATTATAGAATTCAAAAAACAGACAAAAAAGAATGAAGGAGGGCTTCCCTGGTGGCGCAGTGGTTGAGAGTCCGCCTGCCGATGCAGGGGACACAGGTTCGTGCCCCGGTCCGGGAAGATCCCACATGCTGCAGAGCGGCTGGGCCCATGGGCCATGGCCACTGAGCCTGCGTGTCTGGAGCCTGTGCTCCGCAACGGGAGAGGCCACAATGGTGAGAGGCCCGTGTACCACAAAAGAAAAAAAAAATGAATGAAGGAAAATGAACAGAGCCTGAGAGAACTGTAGATCCCCGTTAAGTACACCAACAAGCATATGGAGTACCTGGTAGGAGGAGTAACAAAGAGGACAGCAAGGAGCAGAGGGCTTCCCTGATGCCGCAGTGGTTGGGAGTCCGCCTATCGATGCAGGGGACACGGGTTCGTGCCCTGGTCTGGGAAGATCCCACGTGCTATGGAGCGGCTGGGCCCGTGAGCCATGGCCGCTGGGCCTTGTGCGTCCAGAGCCTGTGCTCTGCAGTGGGAGAGGCCACGGCAGTGAGAGGCCCGCATACGGCAAGGAAAAAAAAAAGAAAAGGAAAGAAAGCAGAAAAATATATTTAAAGCAATAATGGCTTAAAAATTACCACATTTGTTGAAAAATATTACCCATCAAAGAAGTGTAATGAGAAAGGTCCATACTAAAATCACACCATAGTAAAAATGCTGAAAGACAGACAAAGAGAAAAATTTGAAAGCAACGAGAGAAAAACTGCTCCTCACATACAAGGGAACTCCAATAAGATTAATAGCTGATTTATTTTTAGAAACAGTGAAGGCCAGAAGACATTTGGATGTCATATTCAAAATGCTGAAAGAAACTGGTAACCAAGAATTCTATATCCAGCAAAACTATCTTTAGAAATGAAAGGAGAATTAAAGACATTTTCAGATAAACAAAAACTGAGAGAATGCATTGCTATCAGAGCTGCCTTATAAGAAATGCTAAATGAGGTACTGCAGGCTGAAAGCAGGTGATCTCAGACAAATTCATATGGATCCACGGAAAAAACCAAGAGCACTAGTGAAGCTAATTAAGCAATTATAAAATACGGTACTTCTCTTAACTGATTGAAAAGCAATTGTATATAACAGTTACATATTTTATATACATATACACTGTATCGATAGCATATAACATGTAGAGATATCAACAGCAGCACACAGAAGGTGGGTGGGGAAAAAGAAAGGTGGGTGGAAGTGGAGTTGTGGAAATGACACAAGATGGTAACTCAAATATAAGAATCAATAAAGAGAACTAGAAATGGTAAATAAGAATGTTTATCTAGCAAACACTTTAAACATATTCTTACTTTTTTTTCTCTCAACTTTAAAAGACAAAATTACCTAAAGAAATAATAACCATAGTTTATTGTTGGGTTTGTAATGTGTAGTTGTAATATGTTATAACGTACAATAACAATATTACAAAAGGGGAGCAAAAAGACTAGAGCTATGTAGGAGCAACATTTCTTTATCTCATTGGAACTAAGTTAGTGTAAATCTGAGGTAGATTCTATTAAGATGTATATACTGAGCCCAAAAGCAACCACCCAGAAAGTTACCAAAAAAATGTATAGTGAAAAAAGTCATTAAAGTTTTTAAAATGTTACATTAGAAAATATTTGCTTAATGCAAAAGAAAGCAGTACAGGAAAGCTAGAGGAACAAAAAAGACAGTAGACATTTTTTAAAAAGTAAAATGGCTGACATAAATCTAACAATATCAATAACAACATTACATTTAGAATAGATTATATAATCTAACCAATAGGCAGAGATTGTCAGATTAAAAAAAAATGTCCAACATGCTATCTACAGAACACACTTTTTAAATTCAAAGATACAAGTAGATTGAAAGTAAAGGGATGGCAAAAGATATACAGACAGCAACCATAAAAAAGTTGGAGTTGGGCTTCCCTGGTGGCGCAGTGGTTGAGAGTCCGCCTGCCGATGCAGGGGACACGGGTTCGTGCCCCAGTCCGGGAAGATCCCACATGCCGCGGAGCGGCTGGGCCCGTGAGCCATGGCCCCTGAGCCTGCGTGTCTGGAGCCTGTGCTCTGCAATGGGAGAGGCCACAACAGTGAGAGGCCCACGTACCGCCAAAAAAAAAAAAAAAAGTTGGAGTGACTATACTAATATCAAACAAAATAGACTTTAAAACAAAAAATGTCACTAAGGATGAAGAGGGACATTTTATAATGATAAAATAATCAACCCATGAGGAAGATATAACAGTTACAAACATATTACTACCTAAGAACAGAGGCAAAAACTAAAGCCTCTGTTTTTTACATGAAGCAAAAACTGACAGAAATAACAATGTTAATTGAAGAATTTAATGCCCTAGCTTCAATAATGAATGGAACAACTAGACAGAAGATCTATAAGGAAGTAGTAGACTTGAACAGCACTATAAACTAACTGGACCACAGACAACTACAGAACACTCCACCCAACAACAACAGAATATACTTTTTTCCCATGTACACACAGAACATTGTCCAGGATGGACTACGTGCTTTACCATAGAACAAAACTCAGTAAACTTAAGAGGATTGAAATAATACAAAGTATGTTCTCCAACCACAATGGAATGAATAGAACTCAGTAAAAAAGAAATTTGGGGAACTCACATATATGTGGAAATTAAACAACACACTTCTAAATAACCAATGAGTCAAAGAAGAAATAAGAAGCGAAATTAGGAAATACTTCTAGGTGAAGGAAAATGAAGACACAATATACCCTAACTTATAAGATTCATTTAAAACAGTACTTAGGTCTAACTTTATAGCTATAAACTCCTACATTAAAAAAGAAGAAACATCTTTAATAGCCTAACCTTCTACCTTAACACTGGAAAAATAAGAAACTAAACCTAAAGTAAGCAGAAGGAAGGATATAATAAAGTAAGAGTAGAAATTAATGTAATAGAAATTATAATTCATGGGAAATTAAATCACCATAATTCAGGAGAATTCATTTCAATACTATAATGACATACCACTTCACTCACCCCTAGGATGGATATAATCATAAAGACAGATAATAACATATCGGTAAAGATGTGGAGAAGTTGGACCTTCATACACTGTTGCAATGTAAAATGGTGCAGCTAGTTTGGAAAACAGATTGGAAGTTCTTCAAAAAGTTGAACATAGAGTTGCCATATGATCCAGTAATTCCAGTCCTCTGTATATACCCAAGAGAAGTGAAAGCACACATCCACATAAAAACTTTACACACTATTCGTAGAAGCATTTCTTGTAGTCATTAAGTCAAAAAAATCCAAATATCCATCAACTGAAGAGAGGATAAATAAAATGTGGTATATCCCTAAATGGAATATTATTCACTCATAAAAAGGAGTGAAGTATTGATACATGCTACACCATGGATCATCCTTGAAAACATTACGCTAAGTGAAAGAAGCCATTCACAGAAGAACAAATATTGTGTGATTCTACTTATAGGAAATTTCCAGAATAGACATATCTATAGAAACAGAATGTAGATTATTGTCTAGTAAAGATTTCTTTATGTTGTGTTGAAAATATTCAAAAATTGGTAGTGATGATGGTTGCAAATATCTGTTAATATACTAAAACCAATTAATTGTACACTTTAAATGTGTGGTTGTATGAATGTCTCAACTACTACCAAAAAAGGACTAAAGCTCACTTTTAAAATGGGGAAAAGATTTAAATAAGCACAACTAAAGAAGATATCTAAATGGCCAATAATCACATAAAAAATGCTCAACATTGTTAATCATCAGAGAAATATGAAAGAAGTATCATTTCATGCCTGCCAAAATGGCTAAAAATGAAAAGACTGATAAACCCAAGCCTTGACGATGGTGTGGAATACATGAAACTATGATGTGTTGCTGATGGCAGTGTAAACTGATGTATCCATTTTGGGAAACTATTTGATGAGTCTACTAAAGCTGAACAGAGCTTACCCTATAGTTCATCAGTTTCACTCTTAGGTATTTACCCAGAAGAAATAAGTTTATATATCCAAGTGACTTATATAGGAATGTTCATAGTAGCTTCATTTATAATGTCCCCAAACTGGAAACCTATTTCACCAACAGTCTAATGGATAGATAAATTAATGTGTACCACATGGCAGTAAAAGAAAAGAAAAATATTATGATACATGCAGAAATGTGGGTAAATTGATGATAATCAATTTAGCCATGATGATGAATGAAAAATTAGACACAAAGTATACATGCTTTATGATTCTGTTTAACAATTTAATGTGCTATTTTGATTGATTTGTGAATATCAATCCATCCTTAAGTCCATGGAATAAATCCCACTTGATCATGGTGTATGATCCTTTTTATATATTGTTGGATTCAGTTTGCTAAAATTTTGTTGAGGATTTTTACATCTGTATTCATCAGAGATATTGGCCTGTAAAAAAATTTTTTTGTAGTGTCTTTGACTGGTTTTAGTATTAGAGTAATGGTGGCTTTATAGAATGAATTTGGGAGTGTTCTGTCCGGTTCAATTGTTTGGAGTAGTTTATGAAGGATCAGTATTAGCTCTTTGGTAGAATTCCCCTGTGAAGCCATTCGGTCTTGGACTTTTGTTTGCTGGGATTTTTTTTTTATTACAAATTCAATTTTACTTCTAGTGATTAGTCTGTTCAGATTATCTGTTTCTGATTCAGTCAAGGAAGGTTGTATGTTTCTAGAAATTTGTCCATTTCTTCTAGGTTGTCCAGTTTGTTGACATATAACTATAGAATTCTCTTACAATTTTTCTATCTCTTGGGCTTCCCTGGTAGCAGAGTGGTTGAGAGTCCGCCTGCCGATGCAGGGGACACAGGTTCGTGCCCCGGTCCGGGAAGAACCCACATGCTGCGGAGCGGCTGGGCCCGTGAACCATGGCCGCTGAGCCTGCGCGTCCGGAGCCTGTGCTCCGCAACGGGAGAGGCCACAACAGTACCAGAGAGGCCCGCGTACCACAAAAAAAAAAAAAAAAAAAAAAAATTTTTTTGTATCTCTGTGGTGTTGGTTATTTCTCCTCTTTCATTTCTTATTTTGTTTGTTTGTGTCCTCTTTTTTTTTCTTGAGGAGCCTATCTAAAGGCTTATCAATTTTGTTTATCTTTTCAAAAACCAGCCCTTTGTTTCATTGATTTTTTTTCTATTGTTATTTTTGTCTCTATTTTATATTTTTCCTCTCTGATTTTTATTATTTTCTTTCTTCTGCTGACTTTGGGCTTCGTTTGTTCTTCATTTTCTAATTCCTGTAGGTGGTAGGTTAGGTTGTTTATTTTAGATTTTTCTTGTTTCTTGAGGAAGCCCTGTATTGCTATAAACTTCCCAATTAGAACTGCTTTTGTTGGTATCTTATAGATTTTGGAAAGTTGTGTTTCCACTTTCATTTGTCTTGATGTATTTTCTGATTTCCTCTTTTATTTCTTTATTGACCCATTGGTTTTTTAGTAGCATGTTGTTTAGTCTCCATGTGTTTGTTTTTCCCAATTTTATTCCCATAATTGGTTTCTAGTTTCATACTGTTTTGGTTGGAAAAAGTGCTTGATATAATTTCTGTTTTCTTAAATTTGTAGAAACTTGTTTTGTGGCCAGCATGTGATCTATCCTGGAGGACATTCCATGCGCACTTGAAAAGAACGTATTTTCTTCTGTTTTGGGATGGAATGTCCTGTAGATATCTGCTAAATAAGTCCGACTGATCTAATGTGTCATTTAAGACCACTGTTGCCTTATTGATTTTCTGTCAGGATCATTGTGTATTGATGTAATGGGGCATTAAAATTTCCTACAATTATTGTGTTATTGTCACCTTCTCCTTGTATGTCTATTAATATTCACTTTATATATTTAGGAGCTCCTGTCTTAGTTGCATATATGTTAACGAGTGTTATATCTGCTTCTTATATTGATCTCTTTATCATTTTATAATGCCCTTCTTTGTCTTTTGGTATAGTCTTTGTTTTAAAGTGTATTTTGTCTGCTATGAGTATTGCTACCCCGGCATTCTTGCTTTTATTTGCGTGAAATATCTTTTTTTCCATCCCCTCATGCTCAGTCTGTGTGTCTGTAGCTCTGAAGTGAGTCTCTTATAAGCAGCATAGAGATGGGTCTTATTTTTTTATGTAGTCAGCTACCCTGTGTCTTTTGATTGGAGCATTTAGTTCTTTGACACTTGAAGTGATTATTGATAGGTATGTACTTATTGCCAGTTTGTTACTTGTTTTCTGGTTGTTTTTGTAGTTCTCTTTTCTTTTTTTCTGTTCTGGTTTGATGATTTGTTTGTTTGTTTTAGTGGTATGCCTGTATCCCTTTCTCTCTAGTTTTTGTTTATCTATTGTAGGTTTTTGACTCGTGGTCATTGTGGGTTCATATGTGTTGGCCTATAACTATATCTACTTGTTTTAAACTGGTATTCATTTAAGTTCAAATCATTCTAAAAGATCTATATTTCTGGGCTTCCCTGGTGGCACAGTGGTTGAGAATCTGCCTGCCAATGCAGGGGACACGGGTTTGAGCCCTGGTCTGGGAAGATCCCACATGCTGTGGAGCAACTGGGCCCGTGAGCCACAATTACTGAGCCTGCAGGTCTGGAGCCTGTGCTCCGCAACAAGAGAGGCCACGATAGTGAGAGGCCCGCGCACCGCAATGAAGAGTGGCCCCCACTTGCCACAACTAGAGAAAGCCCTCGCACAGAAACGAAGACCCAACACAGCTATAAATAAATAAATTAAAAAAAGAAAACAAAAGATCTATATTTCTTTACTCTCCTCTCCCACATTTTGTGCTTGTGATGTTGTATTTTACAGCTTCATGTTTATCCCTTTAATGTTTTTTGTAGTTATAGTTGACTTTACAATATTTTGTCCTTTAATCTTTGTGCTAGCTTATATAAGTTGTTGATCTCCAGCCTTTACTGTATATTTGCCTTTACTAGTGAGTTTTTTTTTTCCTATCCTATAGATACTTAATTCTTGTTATATCCTTTTCTTTTGCACTTTAGAGAAGACACTTTACGTTTCTTTTATGGAAGGTTTAGTATTGATGGTGATCGGGTCCTTTAGGGTTTTTTTTCTCCTCTGCTCAGTGGCTGTCACTGTCCTACTGGGGGCAGGGGCAGGTTTCAAGTTGCTGAAATAGAAGCCCTGAGGATCAGGTCTGAGCTGGCTCTGTTCCCTCTATGTGTGTTCTCTTCCTCCTCCCAGCACTGGCACCCTTGCCCTAGAGGGGAGCAGTGCTGGAGCAACAGGGGCTGGAGCAGGCCCTTGGTGTGGATCTGGGCACAGGATTGTGGCAATCCCAGCTGGAGTCAGAGTCCTAGACCACTTATGTCAAACTGCTTCCATAAATGCCAGTAATGACCGCCCATATCCCATTCGGGTTTTGTTCAGGGTTCAAGCCACCTTTGTCCCTCACAACTGAGCACTCCCCTGAGCCACTGCAGCCCTAGCCCCAGTGTGGAACCATGTTGCAAAGCAAGCAGGGCCAACGTGGGCGCTTAACTGAGGTTGGGCCTTGCGTTGGGACAATCACAGGAAACTTGTAGGAGTCTAGGGCAGTTTCACTCTGCTTTCTCCACTTTATTTCAAGAGTAACCAAGTGTGTGTATGCCCTTCACCAGCAGAATCTAGGTTTCTTACAGCCTTCCTGTTTTTCCCACTGGTTTTCTGACCAGCTAAGGGAACTTGTATTGGTGGTGTCAGACTGCAGGGCTGGAGCACCCAATATGTGACTTGAACCTCTCACTCCCTAGAGAGGATCCCCCTCCTATTCTTGGTCCCCTCCCAGGGACCCAGGTCCTGACCTGATCGTTTCTCTTTCCTTCCTACTGGATTCCGTGTGGATCTTTCTTACAGCCTTGGTTGTACAAGAGTTAGCAACTCTCCAGTTATTTTAGTTTTCAGTGGGAATTTCTCGAATGTAGATGTATTTTTGATGTGTTCATAAGTCCCATGTCCTCCTGCTCCACGATCTTGATCTGAATCCCCCATTGTAATTTTTAATCCAGTTAAAATTGAATTGTAAATTTTAAAATGGGATATGGAAGAACCTTTTTTATAGACACACACACACAGAGATCTTGGCTTCTGAATATTTATCAGTAGGTGGAAATTTTGAACTTTGTTTTTAATTCCCTTTATTTATTCAAGCCAACCCTACCCATAAACATCAGTTTTGCTTTTGTTGGTTACAGAAATCTCACCAGTAAGTTGAATTGCAAAAGTTAGTTAAATTGTGGTCGTTTAGATCTTGGAATGTACTTTCCTTTAAAAATAGATCTACAAAGAACTATTTAATCAGTGACACTGATAAGCCATAGTATTAATAGAAGTTTCCTGAATTTTGGCCTCCTAAACTAAGATACCAGAAATTGAGGAGGAAGCAAGTTCCCTTTCCCTCTTAGGATTTAAATTTTCAAGTAGACAAGTTAGTCTTAGAGGTTTTCTCTCCTTTTCTTCACTCCCAGTTTTGACATCCTATACAGTCAGTCACCACCAGAGGGATTTCATTCTTTGAAATGATCTGTAACTCTCTTTTCTCCATCACCACACTACGCACAGCAACACACATGCACACAGCAACACACAAACACACACCTCACAAATTTGCTTTTTTTCTAAACACTTGGCATCTGCTAGGTGTCAAAAGGGAAGACTCCCAATTAATGGATGAATGAATTATCCTAGGAAGGATTTACCTTTTCTAAAGAAGATATTTATTAGTGCCAAAGAATTTCAAATAGTATAACAAAGTGAAGTAAGTAAAAAAATCACTCTGTTTGAGGTAGTTACTTAGATTGAGGCATTACGTGGTCTGGGAATGCACTCTCATGTTATTTCTACTTCCACCTCCCCCTTTTTTGCCTTCATCCTCCTGAATTAGCTATTTTCTAAAAATTTGCAAATTGCTTTTCAGGAAGGTTCTCAGGGCATTGTTAGGAAGCCAAAGGGAATAAAGGCAACATACTAATTTATAAATAGGTGACCATGCATTCAGATTTGCCTAGGATTGTCCCAGTTCACACTTGTTGTGCTAGCATAATTGATAATTAATTGCTCCATCTTTTGTTCTCAAAAGTGTCCCTGGATAATAAGTTATATGGTCCCTTTATGTACAAGCCATATGTTCATAAATAGGATATTGTAGTAATTCATAAATGGGAAATAACTTTATTAAGGTCAGGCAAAGTGATCCTTTTCTTTTGCTTCTCTGGCTCTCCATACCTGAGTAAAAGCCTTATTTATAATCATCATGAACTAGTGATATATAAGCACATTGTATCCTTGTAATTCTGTGGAATAACTTGGAATTTGTACTAAGACAGTAAGTGACTGTTGATGTATTTTCAAGTTATCCAAAATAGAAATGGGAATATTTCAGCTTTCAAGTATCATCTTTGTATATGGATTTCTAAATTGTGTTTTGTAATTACTTTACCTGTTATCAAGCTTTTCTCCTGTTGAGTACCACATGAAGCAGCAGATGGCATTCTCTCTCTACAACTGTTAGATCCTCCTGTGTAGAATATTAGTAACAGTTACTGGTAAATCGAGTAGGGAAGCACGTGAATAATGAAAAAGAAAAACATAATCGTAACGGTAACTTAAGTAGACTGCTATAACTATAATTGGCAATCCAGTGTTGAAATAATGTACTTGCTCCTTTTCCAGGTAACTTGGATATATTTCAATTTTGGGCAAAACAATTTTTGTGTATGTATTTAATAACAGTTTTAGGAGAAAGTATTTAAGAAATCACATGAAAATTGTTTTGTGCATAGGATTTTCACTTTGGTGAAAAATACGTAGCAGCTTTAAAACATTTAAACAGTAAACATTTAACAGTAAAAAAATATTCTAGTGTAACAAGTATATCATGCAGGTTGTAGGGGGAAGAAAGTACCTTCAAAAGTTGATTGTTTTTTTTGAAGTTTGAGTAGAGAGAATAATGATCACTGACTTTGGGATTTTTAGAGAATAATGATCATTGACTTGGGATTTTTTTTTTTCTATTAAGTGTTTTAAAACTTTTAAAAAAGTTTTCGAACTTTCATTTTGAGCTGCTTTCACATTTCCTGTGTAAATGTATCATAATTTGTCTGTGTGATAGAGTGTTTTCAGAGCTAGCTATGTTTTCCTTCTTGGATAATGGTTAGTGCTTATAGTCCTAGCTAATGCTTATAGTGCTGGATTGTTTTATTGCGCAAGGATTTTTTCTTTCAATTGTCATATAATACATCTAATACATATATAATACATCAGAGTTCAGACAGACCCTTTTTTAAAAATATGATTTCTCTACCCCCATTCCCATGTAATTCATCTTACTTGATAATATTTATTAACTATTGAAAAAACACATTCTATGTCTCTGCTTAATAGAAAATTGAGCAAAGCAGCCTAAGGCCTAATTTTTTTTTTTAATGTTTTTGCTTTATAAATGGATTTGCCAAGTTATGCTTGGCACTCCACTCCCTAAGTGCATTTAAGTGTTGATTCAAGAGCATTAAGTACTAGACAGGGAGGTTTGCAGCAGAAAAATCTAAAGTTAAAATCTTAGCAGCTGTTAATAATTGAAATTATGATGTAATTTGGAGAAATACAGGATTTAAATTGGAAAAATAATGGGCTTAATTTATTATTTTTAAACTGACTCCTATGTATTATTTATCATACCAAATCAAATATACCATTATTTGGCATATGTAATCATGTAATTCTTTATACATGTATTCCTTAAACACTTATGGTCTTCCTTGTGCTTAGCACTATGCCAAATCCTGGATATTCCAAAATAATGATTATTTGTAAAAACTTGATAAAGTATATATGCTTATACACAGAGTATTTTAAATCTGTATTTTCTTATTTTTTCCATTTATTTTAAATGATTATAAATTCTGAAGCATTTATAGAATTTGACATTTGTGGACAAAATGAACAAAGTAAAACTACATGTGCATTTGGATTATGAATGACATATTTTGGATTGTTCTCTTCATTAATTTTTTAAAAGGCAGAAGATAATACTTTCTTTTGGTGGTGATTTTTTTGCCTCAGATACATTTATCTGAACATCTTTTGATGTTTGAAATTTTCCTAATGATTCTAAGAAATTGTTGTGACAAAAATAATAAATGAAATAGTATGTGGATGTGACTAAGATGTGTCTTTGAAGCATTTTCAGCACTAAAAAACACTCAGTTTAAAGAGGTTTTAGTTTTTAAATTTTACAACTAAAACATTTTTCTCCCCACATTGGTCTGTAGTTTTTCTGAATAGGTATTGGGTCTTGTGGAAATCACACACAAGATGATCTTTCCCAACAAATCAAAAGGTGAGGCATGCAAGTCTACTGAATTTACACTAGAAATGTGTTCACCTGTGATGGTGTTGCTAAAATTGGTTATCTTCTTTATTATTTAGTGTCAAAGTAGTTATCAGTGAGAATCTCCTACTTCATTCCAGAAAGTATTTTCTTTTCTTCTGTTAATAATTGCTTTAAGTGGCTTGCTTGAAGGGAATCCAGATGAGAGAGGATTCATCCTACTTCTGCTGCAGAAACCCTGAAGCTACGTAAAATTTGTAAATAATCCATCCCACATCTTTGTTTCTTTTAGCTTCAAGGAATGCTTAACACCTATTATATATTATAATGACTGGATGATCAACTGGAATGATAAGAAAAGTTATTTTAGCTACAAGTTTGTAAATAAATATGGTTAAAATATTTCCAGAAGAGTTTTAGGCTTTAAGATGGTGATTCTATCTCATCAAATGTTTTCTACAAATCTGAATGAGGAATATCGTGGATCATTCTTTAATCGTTTATTTAATAATTCTTTAAAAGTTCTCTATATTAATTATTTAATCAATTATTTACTGATATGTTATTCTTTTTTGGTAGTATAAGAAAGTAATCGTATTATTTCCAAGGCATGTTAGTATTTGAAGAATAGGTATGTTTAGCCTGAGAGCGAGCCTGATATTAAGTAGTTAAACATTTTAATAATATATTCGTGTGTGTGTTTATATTTTTCTTCCTCAAATATATATTGTTCATTGCTAATTCATGTTCTTATCTGATAACTAGGAAGAAAAATTAACAAGGTAGGCTTATTGAAATATGTACATGAATGACAGTCCAGAATTACAGGCTATTTATTAACTTAATAGTGTGATTACAATGATGTAAAACAAACAAAAAATAAGTATTAGAAAAGACAGAAGAAATGTAATTAAAAATTGCTGTTTCTTAATATTTAAATGACAAGCAGTGTTTTCTTTTTGTTTTTTTTGATAGTTTTAGATTTTTCCTACTGGTTATGTTATATATATTTGGAAAGTCTAGTAAAGTCCAATTAAACATGCTTAACTATGTTTGTCTAAGTCTGAATGACACTCTCTTTGTTCAAATGATACTTTTAGGCAACAATTTAATGCAGAGCATAGTAGGCAGTTTATTGGATGAATTTGTTTAAATGTGTTGTCAAAACTTATCCATTTAGACTATATTCTAAATCGTATAAATTCAGTTTCTACTATATATAGATGGCTGCAGTGTGCATTTATTAGATTCCTACTGATTTTAGAGAATGTTGTGTGCTTATTATGTTCCCGCTTAGTTCTATCAAACTAGCTATCTCCAAGTTATGTAATGTTAAGCCTCTTACCACCATGTGGCTGTAAACGAGATAAATAAAATGTCAATAGCATGGATTATAATAGCTACTGTTTATATTCCATCTGGTACATTTATTTTTTTCTCTCTGTGGAAAGGCCAAAAAAATTTTAGCTTAAACAAAGGATAAATGAGCATTCTGAATAAGGCTCCTTTACTGTCCTCATGATTAATGATCACTGAACACTTTTGAAAGATTAGCATTTTTTTAGAGCTGCTAAAAAAAATACTGTTTTATTTAATTACAAGAAAGTAAAGGCTCTTCACACTGACAGGTGGTGGAAATTAGCAGGCAGTTTTGAAATTGTGCTGTGCACGAGAAATTAGATCTCATTTTAATTCTGCTTTTCTCAACTAGCAAATGAGGTTAATGCCATACATATTCAGCTGATATGGATGAAGAAATTGATATAAAGTAGGTCAACATAGCTACAGGGCTAGATTAATTTATAGGTAAAGAGGCAATGATAAATGAAAGTAATGTAGTAGTGGTCACTAAACTCCTCTGCCATGAGGGATTCAATAGCGTTAGTTGCTCATTAAAGGCATTGTCGGGGTGCATCAAGTAGAAATTTGAAAAGGAATAACCAACTAACCCCTAACTATCAAAATACAGAAAATACTAATTATACCTTAATTAGCTTTTCTTTTAATGTACTGAAATTTGTTACTTTTTGTGTGGCACAAATGGATAGTTATATCAACAATAAATAGGTTGTTTTAATAACTTTCTTTTACCTCTGGGAAAACTACACTCCAATTTTTAATATGCAATAATGCTTCTCTCTAGCCTGTAGGAGATGAAAATTATTAAGTAGCTTGATTTTTTTGAAGATTTTACAGCAGCTTTGGGAAAAATTATTTCACTATGCATCAATTACTTTTAATTGAACTGAATATTTTTCAGATTATACCAAATGCCTCTCATTTAAGTTTAGCAGTTAGAGTTTAAGAAAGCATCATAATGAGAACTGCCTGTATCCTCTGTCATGCGTTATAATAAGATAAAGATGATTATTTATTTTGAATTTTTAAGAAGTGTCCTAATTAGAAATTATCAAGGTAGTCACCTTATTTATTTCTGGTAGGCAGTGTTAGAGAAATAGAGCTATGTACTTTAGACACTTTTGTGATTTTTTTTTCTTCCCCAAATAAGGTAGCTATCAAACAATCCAGTTGAGAAAGGATTTATCTATTTAGAATAAAGATGCAGTGCTGGAGTGGGAAGCAGCTTGGGCTTTTAGTCAAATAGACCTCAAGCCTGATCTGTGCTCCTCCTGCTATCTCTTAACTACCCTTGGAAAATCCATTGACTTTTCTACGTATCAGTTTCCTCATCTATCAGCAGGAGAGATACCTTTTACAGAGAACTGTGAAGATGAAGTAAGATATGTGAGAAGTATTTAGCATAGAATTTAATACAATGCAGATACTTGAAAGAAAAAAATCTGTTATTGATAAGAAGGTAGGGCTAAATTTTAAAAAATTATCTCTACAAATTCATGTAATGGGGAAATTCTCCATGAAAGAATTTAATGTAATCAAATCTTTAGAATATATAATATAATTTCTGACCTTTTTCAGAATTTGACTGACGTATCACAGATTGATTTTTTTGTGTGTGGAGAATTTGGAAATAGTTTGGCTTTAGGGCACATAGTTACAGTCATTGTAATATTGGTAGATAATCTAAGTTCATGTTTTTTTCCTAATACCAGGCAGAACTGGGAACTAAAACCAGTCTGATTCTGAAATCACTCTAGAAGGAGACAAAAGTGTGACTTCTGGCCTAAATCAAATCTATAATTTGTTCAAAATCTCTATTTTTCTGTCCTCTTTTGCCTTTGATACTTGTGTTGGATTTGTGTTTCTTCCTCCCTCTTTTGCTTTTCCTCCACTATCCTTTTTGGGTCATAGTCATTCAATACACTGACCATTAACTAGGTCTGTGACACTAAGCTTCTCCAACTTTGTTTTCCTTGTTAGTAAAATAATAATAGTATTCATTGGTCTTTTTGGTAATGAATTATATCAATATGTCGTGCCAATATCAATTACATTGTATCTTTTGTCAGAAAAATCAAATAAACAATTCAAATAGGCATAGAAGAATGGATCACCAGAAGAGAAGAGAGCCGGAGGAGCATTTTACAATTTATCAAGATATGGATTCCAGTACTGCCTTAAAACATAAGCACTGTCAGCCTACATTTTAGAATTATGAGCGCTAACTAAATTAATATATATGAAAGTAAGTTGTAAACTATGAAGCATTCTGTATATCTCCATATTACATGAAAAATGACAATACTACCTTTCACCTGCTTACCTCCTCTCAAACTAACCAAAAAGAACAATTCAAGTGTGATTGTGATGAGAAGGAAAATGAATGGGTTTGTTTTCATGGAGGATTAGGGGAGTGAGAGAAAATGCCAGAATGGAAGAAAGGAGGTGAGATTTTTATGTTCATCAGAAGAGGAAAGGATTTTAAAGGTTAGAAATAGAGAATTACAGCAGTGGTCTCAAACTGAGACCCCAAATCAGGAGCGATAGTCCACCTGAAAACATGTTAGACATGCAAATTCTTGGGCCCTACTGTACCTGACCTAATGAATCTGAAGCTCTGAGCATGGGCCCAAGCAGTCTTTGTTGTAACAAGCTCTTCAGGTGACTCTGATGTTCACTAGTTTGAGAACCACTGAATTATTTGCTTGAAGACAGATGCTCTCTTAATTTCTATTTTTAATCATCATAAGGACCTAGGTTTGTTTGTAACTCATCCCCACCCCTGCCTCTTTTAACCTGAATATGTGCTCTTTTCTTGCTTTTATTTTAACCTAAGCTCTAAAGAAGAGTAAGGGAAAAATGACCGCTAGTCCATTATCTGTTAAACGTTGTGCTAAAATAATCTAGGGGAATGTATAAGTCAATAGGATCTATGTTCTCCTCTCCCAAGAACTAAAATATATACTTATACATTAAGTTATACAAGATACATATGTAATAAACCATGAGTATTCCTAATCTTATCCCTATTTTCAACATTTCTTTTAATATTATAATTAATGCTAAAATGAACATTTTTTTCTTAAATATATTTTTGAAGATAAAATTATTTTTAAATAAAATTTCTCTTAATATATTGATTTTTTTTTTTTTTTAGAGAGAAAACTACAATCTGAACTAATGCCTTGAACATAGTTCTCAAATGTTGTGACTCTTCCCTCTTGGCCTTTTATGTATATTATATTGCTGGTGATCTATGGGCTCATTAACTTTTTAAAATTAATATGTTTTAAGAAAAGTCCTTCAGACACTAGCAAGATTAGGTCAGAAGTCACACTCTTTTCTGCTTCTAGAATCAGATAGTTTGGATTTAATTCACAGTCCTGTCTCTTAATAGCCTTGTAATTTTTGATGAATATATAATCTCTCTAAGCCATTCTTTCTTCATCTGGAAAATGATAATAATAGTACCTCCCTCTTAGGAAAGTTTTGAGATTAAATGAGAGTGCATATAAAATAGTTGGCACAGTGCCTGATACATAGTGCCCAGTAAATATTAACTGCTATGATAATGATGAGGATGGCAACTACAACAGCAATGTGACTCTCACTTTTCTACTTCAATTTAAATGGTAC
Organism: Globicephala melas; assembly: GCF_963455315.2. NCBI lineage: Eukaryota > Metazoa > Chordata > Mammalia > Artiodactyla > Delphinidae > Globicephala > Globicephala melas. The sequence continues at coordinate 145,788,004 of NC_083316.1, forward strand.
ACTGTTTTTAGAGTTAACAAAATGTTAAAAGTCTGGAAGAGACTACAGATGTAATTTAAATGAGCACTTTCTAAGATGTTTTCTACAGATCACAAGGCTCTTGATAACAGAATTTAACAAGTTAATAGCACTTGAAAGGATTTTTTGCCATAGAAATTTGGAAAAGCCCACGTACTATATATTTCTGTCTTAGAAATTTATAATACATGTTAGCATATTAAAGGTTCTAAGAAGGCCTTGCCTTAAATGATCCTTAGCATTTATCAGAATTACTTAACCATAGAAACCTTTTCTGTGGGGAATACCTACTTAGGTTTTACAGAATACATTCTGGGAAATGCTTTCTAGACCAACCACTTTTATAGATAGAGAAGCATCTCCTCGACCCCATTCTATAGAAATTGATGACTTACCTAAGGTCACACAGCTATAGACTGAGTTTGGAACCCAAAACTCTTTCTAGTCATGTTCACTTGTTTTTCTAATCTGGTTTGGATGTAGAAAGGAAAATGTTTTGAGTAGAAAATTGGAAATGATTCTATTATATGGGATGGCAAGGAAAGAGGAACGGGAGATAATTCTAATATAGTGCCTCTCATGTGTCTCTGATTTTAAGAGAATTCAGGATACTTGTTAAAAATACAAATTCTCATACTCCCGGGCATTTTGATTTATAGGTATGAGGTAGGTTATCATTGCTAGGTCATATGTTAATAGATTTAGGATTTCCAGGCATGAAAATTTCCAGATTGGTAAGTGTTATCTTTCTATATTGGCAGAAAGATGATTAAAAACAGACCAGATTCTGTGACAAGAAAGGCACATAAACCTCACTTCCTGTCCACTTACATCTTAAAGTCATGTATGTTTGGGAAGAATGTTATTGGTTTATTTATTGCTTTCCCCTTAAATACTCTCTAGTAGTCATTTCATTAAGGAGTTATGGAAATCTGTTTCTTAAGGTAGCTGTGGAGTCATTCAGAGCCTAACAGATTATCGGTAAGCTATATTAAGTTCTCTATAATAAATTAGTGATTCATTAAATTTATTTACTTTTTGACCACAACCCTGTTGGATTCACCTTCAAGGGACAGACTATAATTTAAAGTTAAACCTAGGCCTTCTTATGTCAGAAAACATCTAAAAATTTCTACATGGAAAATTTTGGGAAAATACGGATATTTGGAGTAATAGCACAGCCTTTATAGCTGATGCCTAGACATGTCCTATAGAGACACTAAGAATTCTCAGTGAAATAAGAATTAGTTCTGGTATGTGTTAAAATGTCTGCTTTCCAATAAATATTCATAGTTAAATCAGCCAATTTCAGGAAGTCAGACATTATTTGGAGAAATAAATATATATAAACTGTGTATTGTCATAAACAAAGATTTTTATGATCTTCTTCGGGGATTTTATGTATTACAGGTGAAATGTTTCTGAAATTTGTTATATGCATAACCTTTTCTTTAAGACCTTGAAGTTTATGACCAAGTTACGTAAACACGTTTGCATTTAGCATTTTTATTATCAATACGAGTTGTCAATTAGCATAGATTCTCGAGGTATTAAAGTGAAGGTATGTTTGTGAAATTTGACTTTCAGAGTAATGATGCTGTTACCTGTTGTTCTCCAGCTTATTTTGCAACCTACTTTTCCTTCATGTTTTGCTTCAGAGAAACCAAATAAAATATAATTATAATATCAAGGTCCTTAAAAATGTTCACGTCTGTTGACCCAGTGTTTTATGTACAGAAGTGTAGCCTGAGGAAATAATCTGAAATGCAGGCAAAACTTTGTGTAGCAAGGTATTCATCCCAGTAATGTTTAAAAGAGAAGATTGATTAAATAAGTTATGATACAGCATTTGATAAAATATTGATCAGACAATGGAATTTGTTTAGACTGAAAGTTAAAAGTTTTTGTAGACCCCTGTACTCCCTCTTTCTAGGCATAACCACTCTATCGTTCCATACTTTTTTCTTTTCTGAAAAATTTTATTGACATGATATGATGCTTTTGTTAAAATGTTACACTTTTTGTAGGACAACAAATTATAAATACATAAATATTTTAAAAATTCATCCAAAAAGAGTAGAAGAAAATATATTAAAATGTTAATTAATAATGCTTGTCTCTGGGTCTGTATACTTTCTTTTTTTTTAAATAAATTTATTTATTTATGGCTGCATTGGGTTTTTGTTGCTGCATGCAGGCTTTCTCTAGTTGAGACGAGCGGGGGCTACTTTTCATTGTGGTGCGTAGGCTTCTCATTGCGGTGGCTTCTCTTGTTGCAGAGCACGGGCTGTAGGCACACAGGCTTCAGTAGTTGTGGCACACGGGCTCAGTAGTTGTGGCTCGCAGGTCACAGCTAGAGCTCAGACTCAGTAGCTGTGGCGCATGGGCTTAGTTGCTCCATGGCATGTGGAATCTTCCCAGACCAGGGCTCGAACCTGTGTCCCCTGCATTGGCAGGCGGATTCTCAGCCACTGCACCACCAGGGAAGCCCCTGTATACTTTCAGTTACCCTCCACAGCCCCTCAAGTAATTTAAAAAAGCTTATGGATAAAGATGATCTTTCTGTGTCAAAAGGGCTGGAAATCTAAAAGTCTGAAAGATATGATGCTTGAAGGACCGTCTTCTTTCTCATTCTTACTAAATTAAAATGATAGTTGAAGTTATTTTCTCCTAAAAAGCAAGGCAATGAGTGAAAAGATAAGGGCACTACTGGTAGACATGATGACAGTGAAAGAAAAGAGGAGTGGAAAAATCGTTTATGGAAATGTGAATTCATAGAGTGGTTGTAGTAATACCTGAACTTGACTTCAGAGAAAGCAAAAGTGATCTTCATGAGATTGGTTAGTTTGGTCATTTGAAATCAGGAATTTATTTCATTCATGCTCTGCTAAACAGCTTTCAGCCACTATACTAAGTGAATATGAAGAAAAGTTTCTTTTCTGGAGGATTTTGAAGTCATAATTATATTGGGTTGGCCAAAAAGTTCGTTCAGTTAGTGACTACGTTGTTCAATAAAGTTCTTCGTGAAAATGAAAAATGTCTTTTATTTTTACTTAAAACCGAACAAACTTTTTGGCTAACCCAATAACATGCCAAAGGTTTTCACAAATAGAAAGTCGTGAAGCCAGAATTCAGACCTAGGTTGGTCAACCCCCAAATTACTTGCTTTATCTGTAGATGCATCATGTTTAGGATTCTAATTTCCACCTAGGACATACTGTCTGATTGTGGAACTAAAGATATGTATCCAGGCTTCCCTAGTTGGGCAGTGGTTAAGGCTCTGCGCTTCCACTGCAGGGGTATGGGTTTGATCCCTGGTCAGGGAAGTTCCTTCCGCATGCCACGAGGTGCAGCCAAAAAGAAAAAAAGAGAAAAAATAAAAGATGTATCTCAAGTTACATTGTCATTATTACTACTCTTCTGATTGGAAAGGGTTACTTTATCTTTTGCTAGCTTTACTAAAGAGAATAAGATTTCTCTGTGTTACTATTTATTATGCCGTGGCTTCTAAAAAATGGAAAAGTTAGTTGCTAGGCAAAAGAAAAAAAAATTTAAGTCCAAAAATCCTCAATATGATGTTTCTGGAAAGGTAGTTCCTCAAACTGTGGTGTACGTAAGAATCCTGTTGCGTGAATTTGTTAAATGCAGATTCCTCTACCTCTCAAAGATTCTGATAAAGTAGATTTGGGGCAGGATCCAGAAATCTCTATTTTAATAAGTATTCCTACTAATTTTGATGTAGGTGATCCATGAACTACACTTTAAACAACTCTCGTTCAGAAGTTCTACCTCCTAGTCCTTACACTGGATATACTTTTTATGTCTTTACAATTAACTTGATTAATACAGATGAAAGTTGAGGGTTTTCACGTTACTTTCTTATTTGCAGTATGCCGTGAAGTCTGCCAAATGCACATAAATTTGCTGTATTAAATCTTATACTGTTTATCATTTCTTAGTTCCTCATTGACTTTGGAGAATTTTATTGCTGTGTGCATACATTTTTGAATATAGCATTTTGAACATAATTGTCAGGTTGGAGGAGCTGCCATTTCAAATAATTAGGAGCACTCAGGCCATTTTGGGGTGGAGCCCATTTATAAACCTTGGGCTTATGGCTTTTTAAAAAACTATTTCATTCTTAGGCATATCCATGTAAAATTACCAAAATGATTACGATTAGACTTTACGTTGTCATGGTATTTAAATGTTGTGTGTTCATATAATGTGAAAAGTGTATATTCACATAAAAATAGCATCAGTACTAAAAGTAGTATAGGTCTTTGATAGCAATATTAATTTAGTTTTAAGCCCTTCTCGTTCAACAGTTTAATAGTCGTCTTGAGGTTCTTGAGGCATATTAACTACTACTAATTAAAAATGGACCTACTGACTGGTCTGTTTTATTGTGCTTTTACTTGTGTCTTGGATGTCTATCCAGATGCTTTTGCTGATGGGAAATTAAATAATCTATTACAGTTTTCAATGAAAAAAAAATGTCAGTGGGGCACAGGTCTTGGAGCTGTGGTTTTTAATTTGTATAAAATATTTTTTTATTTTGGATTGGAAATTCCAAGTTTTTTTTTTTTAATTTTCATTTGTATTTTTTTAGATATAGAAATGTTCATGGACCTAGATAGAATGTAACATATTAGAATACTTTCAGGTTTTTATTTAATATTTATATACTGTAATGGCATTGTAAAGTTTAGAACTGGAAAGGCTCTTGATAAGTCATCTGCTACCTTGAGGCAGTTAAATTTTTTTTAACCCTATTTTAATAGTGAGGCCCCGTGAGAGTAAATGACTTGCCCAAGGTCTCATAGCTGGCAAGTGTTAGAGAGAAAACTAGCATCTAGGCTTTTATTTTTCTAATGTAATGATTTTATCTAATTATTTTCTTGGATCATTACATTAATACATTTTCACAACTTCAGCTTATGTCAATGTTCACCATCATTAAGTTTTTAAAGATATTTCTGTAATTGTAAATAAAATGCTAGTATTTATTGTAGGTTTAACTTTTTACCATTTGATAATATTTTTCAATAAAATTAAGTAATTATAAAAATAGCCTGTTTTGTCAGTTGGATAAGCTGGCTTTATTTTATACTGCTGATAAAGGCACATTACGTTCAAGCATTGCAATTATCACTGAAATGCGCACCCATTAACTGAAACATTAGGCTGAGTATATAATTACTGTCCAGAGCCAATATCTTTGAAGCTGCATCTACACAATGCTATTAAGCTATAAGCAATATTTGTAAACTAATATTTAAATGATTCAGAATTGATACCATCTTTTTCAAACATAAAAATGAAAACTGTATATTCAATTTGGTTTCTCATGTGCTTAGAAAAATATGATGGGAATTCTTAAAGGTGATTGAAATATGTGACTTGAGGTAGATGAATTTTAATACAGTTGCGATAACCTAATACATAGTAGTGTTGCTGACATCATCTGTTTCCCAAGTTTTTTTATTGTGGTAAAATATACATAACATAAAATTTACTATCTTAACCATTTTAAGTGTACAGTGGTATTAGATACATTCATATTGTTGTGCAAACATCACCACAGTCTGTCTCCAGAACTTTTTTCAGCTTGCAGAACTGAAATTCTATACCCATTAAACAGTAACTCTTCATTCTCCCCTACCCCTAGCCCTGGCAACATCTGTTCCATTTTCTGTCCGTGTGATTTTGACTATTCTAAGTACTTCATATAAGTGGAGTCATACATTTGTTTTTCTGTGACTGGCTTATTTCACTTAGTTAATGTCCTCAAGGTTCATCAATGTTGTAGCGTGTGTCAGAATTTCCTTCCTTTTTAAAGATGAATAATATTCCATTGTGAGTGTGAACCACATTTTGCTTATCCATTCATCTGTTGATGGACACTTGGATTGCTTCCACATTTTAGCTATTGTGAATAATACTGCTATGACCATGGGTATACTAATATCTCTTCTAGACCCTGCTTTCAGTTCTTTTGAGTGTATACTCAGAAGTGCAATGGCTGGATCATATGGTTATTTTTAATTTTTCGAGGAACTGCCATACTGTTTTCCACAGTGGCTCTACCATTTTAGACAAGATCGGGCACTTTCAGGGTGGCGTGGCTGTAGACTGACTCTGCCGTTTTACAGTCCCAGCATCAGTGGACAAGGCTTTCAGTTTCTCCATATCCTTGCCAACATTTGTTATTTTTTTAAATTGAAGTCTTTTGTCCATATAAAATAAAATATATGTATATTCTATTCACAGTAAAACTGAAGTGGCTGTGTAATCAAGCTTTTTAACTCAGAAGGTCTTTTGGGGGCTTATCATTTCAAAATTGCTTTTAAATCTGAATATTTATATTTACTATTGAAATCTATCTGAACTTGTATTTCCAACAATAAGTACCACTCTTCTTTACTGTTACAACATTTAGAAGGGTGTTTTGACAACTGTTGCATATAGATGCTTCACAGTATCCTACAATGTACCTTTACAATTTGTGTAATTTGTATGTTGCAGTATGACATTACTTAATTTATTTGACCCTACTAAATTCTCATGTCAGCATCTTGGCTTAGACATACATATCTAAACCATACGATGAGGAGGACAGAGTCAAGAGACTTGCTATCTAGTTTTGTCTCTACCATTAATGCCACATTTTGTGGTGAAAAATATTGTAGTTTTAAAATCTGGTTAACTTGGTTTTAGTGCGTGTCTTTATCATTTAGTAGGTATGTGGCCTTAGGCAATTTACCTAACTTCTTTAGATACCAGTTTTCCTAAATAAAACACTATAAAGCACTCTGCAGGGTTGTTTTGAGGCTTAGAGATAGTAAGTATAGAGATTCACACAGAATTGGTGTTCCCTAAATCATACCTATTAACATTGGTTTAGTTGGGTAAGTTATAGTCTAAATCTCAAATTTAGCCCATGTGAAATGAAACAATTGAACTGGACTAAGAGAAATGAGTCTGAAGATCCTTGAAATAATATGCTAATATTTTCATTTTGTATACTTCTGTGAAAAGATTTGTAGTGTTCATCAGATTATTAGAACAGTTTATGAATCTCCCAAAAGGATAAATATTAAAGGAGGTGATCTCCAAATTATCTTCTAGTGATAAAATTTTGATTATATGCTACACAGTCCACCTCAGTGTGGCCAGAGTTAGGGAAATTCTTTCTAAAAATATTTTTTACTCAAGCCCTTTGTTGTCAGAGGTAATCATTGTAGTTTACCTTAGATTAGCAAATTATACCCAAAGTAAGTAAAGAAAAGGAAATCATTAAAATAAGAGTAGAAATCAATGAAATATAAAACAGGCAATCAATGGGGAGCACCAATGACATGACAAGATGGTTATTTGAAAAGACTAATAAAATATATTAAATTCTGCAAGACAGATTAAGGAGCAAAAAATGAGAACCCCCCCCGCCACACACACACACAAAGTACCAATATCAGGAATGAAAACGGGCACCATTATAGATCCTACACACATTAAAAGGATAATTATGGAACCTTACAAGTAAGTTTACACCAATAAATTTGACAACTGAGAGACAATGACAAATTCTTTTAAAAACAGAACTTAGCAAAACTAACAAAAGAAGAAATGTGAAATCTAAATAGCTTAATATCTAATAAAGTGAATTAAATTTATAATTAAAAATCTATACACAGGGGAAATTCCAGGCACAGATGGTGACCTCCATGAAACACTGGGGAAGGAATTAAAACCACTCTAACACAAACTTTCAGGAAAGAGAGGAGGAGAATAAATTCCCCATTTCTTTTATGAGTTTCATATAGCCTTAATATAAAAATCCAACAAGGAAATTTCAGAAAAAGAAGATTGCAGACCAACATACCTCATGAATATGGACACAAAAGCCCCCAGTAATTTCTAACTTTATACCAGTTACTGTACCTAAAAAGAGTTTAATCAATTTAAGGTTAATTCAATTAATAGTAGGTAATATATTTCATATATTTGTTTATTTAATTTGCCATTACATAGGAATGTGAATAACTATTGATGTTATTACCCAGTTGGTAATCAGAAATGACCAGGGTGTTATATGAGGATAGTTACTTAGTATAGTTTATGGCCTCTGTTGTCTCCCTTAGTACTGTTCTAATAGGCAACTACTTCTGTTTCTTTTTATATTATTCATCAAAAAGGAATTGAATAGATAGCTAGTGGGAAGCAGTCGCATAGCACAGGGAGATCAGCTCAGTGCTTTGTGACCAGCTGGCAGGGTGGGATGGGGGGTGGGGAGACACAGAGGGAGGAGATATAGGGATATATGTATATGTATAACTGATTCACTTCGTTATAAACAAACTAACATCCCATTGGAAAGCAATTATACTCCGATAAAAACGTTAAAAATTTTTTTTTTAATTTAAAAAAGGAATTAAAAAGTTTTTCATTATAATTATGGGAAATTATTTTTTAATTACACACTTAAAATTTCAAATCTACAGAAAAGTTTAAAGAATGTTATAACAAATGCCTTTATACCATACATTTTGCCACATTTGTTTTATCTCTCGTTCTATGTATGATACATTTACATGTACACATTACATATAAACTTTTTTCTGAACCATTTGAATATGTTACACACATCAGGACAGTGAACCCTTAAGAATACTTTTCACATATCTCCTGAGAAGAGGGATGTTCTCATATATGAAAATACCATTATCACACTCAAATATAATAATGATATAAGAACATTTAATATATGGTCCGTATTTAAGTTTTTACTTGTCTCAATAATGTCCTGTATAGCTTTATTCTAATGCTAGAAACAATGATCATGTGTTAAATTTACTTTTTTCTCTTTAATATAAAATCTTTTTGCCACCTTTCTTTTTTCATGATATTGACATTTTTGAGAACTTCAAGCCAGCTGTTTTGTAAAAATTCCTGCAGTTTGTATTTTTCTGGTTATCGCCTTAGTGTTAGATTTGTTTAAACAATATTGCCAAGAATACTACATAGCTGAAGAAATAAAATTCTTAGTAGAATATTTGCAAAAAGAGCACTTTAGACCAACAGTGAACCATGGAACAAATAGATAAAATGACAGAAACGGCAAAGTTTACAAGATTATACTGCAGGTACCAATTCTGCATTACAGTGTTCTTGCCTGCCTTCACTTACCTTATGAATGTTCCAGTTACTCCACATCTTTGCCAACATTGTCAATCTGGTATTGTCAGCCTTTTAAATTTTAACCATTATAGTGTATGGTGGGATTTTACTATAGTACTAATTTGTATTTTCCTAATGACTAATGATATGGAGCATCTTTTCATGGACTTGTTGGCCTTTCATATATCTCACTTTGTGAAGTGTCTCTTCACCTCTTTTGCGTATTTCTTATTGAGATATTTATTTCTTATTATAGAGTGTTGTTTATAAATTGTGTTCCAGTCCTTTGTCAGACATATTTATTGCATTTTCTCCCCCTCTGTGATTTGTGTTTGCGATTTACTATTTGCTTTCTTAATGATGTTCTTTGAAGAATAAATATTTTTAATTTTGATGAAGTCCAGTTTATCTTTTTTTTTCTTTTTTGTTTCTTACTTTTTGTGTCCTAAGAAATCTTTACCTTTGCAAGGTCACAACTCTTCTCTCCTATGTTTTCTTCTAGAAGTATTATATTTTTAGTTTGTACATTTGTATCTATGATCCATTTCAAGTTAATTTTTGTCTGTGGTGTGAGATAGAGTAGAGGTTCATTTTTTTTTCCCATGTGGATATCAGGTTGTTTCAGCACCAGTTTCTGAAAAGACTGTCCTTTCTTCCATTGAATTATCTTGAGCCCTTAGAAAATTAATTGGTTATATATCTTTACATCTATTTCTGAAATCTCTATTCTGTCCTATGGTGATCTATAAGACTATTCTATGCCAGTATTATAGTGTTTTGATTACTGTAGCTTTTACTGTCTTAAAATCACATAGTGTAAGTCCTCTAAATTCGATATTGTTTTAAAAAATTGCCTTGGCTATTCTGGTTTTTGTCTCTCTTTACAAATTTCACAATCGGCTTAAACATCACTATAAAAAATAACACTTTTTTGGAATTGTATTAAATATATAGATCTATTCAAGGAGAACTGACATTTTAATAGTATTGAGATTTTCTATATTATTCCTGATTTTCTGGCTCCTTGGTTTTATTGGTTATTGAGAGAGAACTGTTGAAATCACTGACATATATTTATTTCCTCTTGCAGTTCTGGCTTCGTGTATTTGTGTGTGTGTGTGCGGTACGCGGGCCTCTCACTATTGTGGCCTCTCCCGTTGCGGAGCACGGGCTCCGGACACGCAGGCTCAGCGGCCATGGCTCATGGGCCCAGCCGCTCTGCGGCATGTGGGATCTTCCCGGACCGGGGCACGAACCCGTGTCCCCTGCATCGGCAGGGGGACTCTCAACCACTGCGCCACCAGGGAAGCCCCATGGCTTCATGTATTTTGAAATTCTGTTATTAGGTCCATAAACTTTTAGGATTGTTATGTCCTCTTTTTTTTTTTTGACTCTTCTATTTATTTTTATTGTTGTCGTTGAAGTATAGTTGATTTACAATGTTGTTTAAAAAGAATGTGTATATATATGTATATGTATAACCGAATCACTTTTCTGTACTACAGAAACAGAAATTAACACAACATTGTTATGCCCTCTTGATGAATTGACCCCTTTATCATTATAAAATGACCCTCCTTATTCATGGCAATATTCTTTGCTTTGAAATCTACTTAGTTTGGTATTGATATGGCTACTTTCACTTTCTTTTGATTACTGATACCATTCTTTTACTTTTAACCTTACTATGTTTTTATTTTATATATAAATAAGTTTGTAGGCAGCATATGGTTCAATTTTTTTTTAATCCTAGATGGTAATCTCTACCACTTAATTGAGCTGTTTAGACCATTTACATTTAATATAATTATTGATATGCTTGGATTGAATGCATTATCTTGCTTTTTTTCCTGTTTGCTTCAACTGATTTTGTTCCCCTTTTCTTTTTTCTTTGTTTTACTTTTTTGGCCTTCTTTTGGATTACTTTTTGTTATTCCAGGTTATCTCCTGTTTTGCCTTATTAGCTATAACTTCTGTTTACTAGTCATTCATCAGGGTTTTATAGAACAAAGAGAATACATCTTTAGTTCATCATAGTTCCCTTTCAAGTTATATCACACAACAGTGTACTTCCATTTTCCCCCTTTGGCCTTATGCTATTGTTGTCATACATTTTACTTCTACTTATATTATAAGCCCCACAATACCTTGATATTATTTTTGCTTTGAGCAGTCGGTTATCTTTTCAAGAGATTTAAATAATAAGAAAAAAAGTCTTTTATATTTATCCATGTAGTTACCACTTCCAATGCTTTTGATTCCTTTGTGTAAATCCACATTTCCATGTGACATCATTTTCTTTCCGTCTGAAAGATTTCTCATAAAATTTTATGTAGCACAGAAATCCTGATTAAAGATTCTTTCAGCTTTTGTATGTCTGAAAAAGCATGTATTTTGTTTTCTGTTTTGAAAGATATTTCCACTGGAAATATCATTCTAGGTTGACAGTTTTTTTCTTTTTAATACATTGAAGAAGTTGTGCCACTGCCATCTCACTTGTCATGTTTATAATGAAGAATCTGCTGTAATTCTTTTCTCTTCCTGTGTATGCAGTTTGTCCTTTTTCTTGCCTTCTTTTAAGATTTTATCTTTATCACTGGTTTTAAGCAATTTGATTATCATGTGCCTTGCTGTTGCTTTCTTCATGTTTCTTGTGTTTGGGATTTGTTGAGCTTCTTAAATCTGTGAAATTTTAGTTTCTTAGAATTGGGAAAACTTTAGGCTTTTATTTCTTCAGGTATATTTTTCTGTCTCCCTTTTCTCTCTCTTGTTGAACATGTTATATATGTTATCGTAACTCTTTTTTGTCTTTGTCTACTGATTCTGCATTTATAGAATTTTTTTCTTTTCATTCCTAATAATTTTTTTTATTGGATGGCAGACATTTTTGTATAAATACTGTTGAGTTTGGTCTGGGGAGCAATTAAAGTACTTGGAAACAGTGTGATTCTTTCAGATCTTGCTTTTAAGCTTTGTTATGCAGAGCCAGAAAAGCATGTTGTCTAGGACTAATTTTGCCTCAATGCTAAAACAACATCTTTCTGAGTATTCTACTCAATGTACCATGAATTATAAGGTTTTCAATTGTGGCTGTTGGGTATGGGACCTATTTTGGGGCCCTCTGTGAACCCCAGGTACTATTCTCTCTAGTCCTTTTGGTGTTGTGTTTTTTTTTCTTTGACATCGGATAGTTTCCTCAAATACATGTATGGATTGATAAGTACTCAGTTGAAGATTCAGTCCTCTACACATCTCTGAAGTTCTTTCTCTTTATAGCTCTCTCTTTTCCAGTACTCTTTCCTGCAAACTCAAAACTCTAGCTGCTCTGGCCTTTTGGGCTGTCATTTTGTCCCTCAACCTGGGGAGCCTTCTGGGCTGCACCAAGCTTCCACCTCCCTGGGCCAATCCCAGGGATCCCTGTTTTTTGCTTCCTGACTCTAATGTCTTGAAAATTATTGTTCCATATATTTAAATTGTCTGCATTTTTAGTTATTTCAGGCAGGGGGGTAAATATAATCCCCATTACTCCATGTTGGCAGAAGTCATGGATTTTATTTTTTCTGTATTTTTTTTTCTTTTAATCTACCTGTTTCTTTATATTTAAAGTAGGCAGTATCCTATCTGACAGTCACTGCATTATAATTAATATGTTTAGACTAGATATCAGTAAACCTTTTCTGTAAAGGGCCAGATAGTAAATATTTTAGGCCTTACAGGCAGTTTGTGTCACAACTGCTCCACTATGTTATTTAGTACAAAGCAGCCATAGACAATATGTAAATGATTTGACATGGTTGTGTTCCAATAAAGCTATACTTAATGGATATTGAAATTTGAATTTCAGAAATTGTCATGTGTCATGAAATACTATTATTAAACTTTTTTTCAACCATAAGTGTAAATGCCATTTCTAGCTCATAGTCCATAAAAAACTAGGTGGCAAGCTGGATTTGGCCTGTGATCTGTAGATCACTGACCCTGGTTTAGACTATTTCTCTTTAATATAATTATCAATATTGCTGTCATCTTGCTGTTTGTTTTCTGTTTGTTCCATCAGTTTTTTTGTCCCTTTTTTCCCCCTTTCCTGCCAGTTTTGGATTAATTGAGTATTTTTAAATTATTCCACTTTATCTTTACTATTGGTGTGTTAGCTATACCTCTTTGTTTTATTTAACAGTTTTTCTGCAGTTTATAAAATGCATTTCTAATTTACCTACCCTGAAATGATATTATAGCACTTCATATATAATATAAGAACTTTACAAGAATATACTTACATTTAAACCCTTCTGTTCTTTAACTTCTACATTTATAAACCTCTCAATACATTGTTATTATTTTTTAGTTGTTGTCTTTCAGAGAAATAGAAGAATGAAGGTGAAAGTTTTTATATATACCTACATATGTGCTATTTGACACTTTTTTTCTGTAGTTGTAGATTTCTTTATGGTATCTTCTTTATTTTCCATGTGAAAAACTTTTTTTTTTTTTTAACATTTCTTGTAGTTCAGGTCTGATGGAAACTAATTCCCTCAGCTTCTTTTCTTTTGCCTGAAAAATCCTTTGCCTTTACCTTTGAAAGATATTTTTACTGGGTATAGAATTCTGGTTTGACATTTTCTTTCCTTCTGCTATTTAAAAATGTGTTTCATTGCCTTCTGGCTGTTGTGGTCTCTGACATGAAGTCTGTGAACATTCTGAAACTTCTTCTGGAACTCTGCCCTGAAGGTTCAAGTTACTTCAGATTCTGAACTCTTATATTTGCCTCCTCAACTCAGTGAGACTGTTGTACTATACTTAGAATACCCCCTCCTTCTCTACAGTCCAGAATGCTTGTTTGTTTCCTTCTTATAGGAATCCAAGTCCTGTACTGCCTGTTTTCCATTTTCTCAAAACTGTTCCTTATTATATTTAATCTACTTCTCTTGCTGCTTAAGGTAGAAGGGTGAGCCGGGTGCCTGTTACTGCATCATGGCTAGAAGAGCAAGTTCATTCTTTTGGGAGGAAAAAAAAAAACATTGAACTGGGAACAACATCTCTACTTTAGATACTAGAGATTTAAAAATGTGAACTGTACAGGCTTGATCTCTAGTCTCATGAAACTTACATTTCAGAGGAAGCAGAGAGAAATATTTAATAACTAAGCAAATCCGAAAGGTAATTTAAGATACTAGATAAGTGCTGTGAAGACAGTAATGCAGGATGGTATGATAGAAAGATGGAAAGAAGAGTCTGCTTTAGATGGGAAGAACATGAAAGGCCTTGCTGAAGCAGTTAATGTTTGACGTGAGGCTTGATTGATATAAGAATTGTCAGACTATGGTCTGAGGGCCAGTGCCTGTTTTGTAAATAAAGTTTTATTGGAAAACAGCCACACCTATTCCTTTATGTATTGTCTGTGGTTGCTTTTGAGCAACAATGGCAAAGGTAGTAGTTGGACCATAAGCCTAAAATATTTATTATCTGATCTTTTAAGAAAAAGTTTGCCACACCTGACATAAAAGAACTACCCATTTATTGCTTGAGCTGAGATCACCAATGACAGTAGTATTTATAAAGCTGGTGAATACTTTTTTACCTTTATCTTAATGAACTTTAAATGAACGAGCATTCAACATAAGTGACCACTTTCTCCTTGAAACAATTTTTCCTTTTCCTTAGCTTCTCTGACACCATGCTTTCTTGTTTTAATCTCTCTCATAATTCCTTCTCAGCTTCTTTGTATACTAACTTTCCTAAATTTGACCTTTAAACATTGTTTCTTAGGGCTGGGCTTAGGTCTTCATATCTGTCTTCTCCGTTTTCTCCTTAGTCTCATCTTCTGTGTCTTTAATTACCATTTATTTACTGAAGAGCCCAAATACATATCTCTAGCTGGGCCTGTCCTCTGAACTTTAGACTTACGCATCCAGCCGTCTACTTGACATCTGTTTATCATCTTAAATTCAGGAGCCTCTAAACAGAGTTCATGACATCCCCTGAAAACGCTGCTTTACTTTTAGATTTCTCTATTCAGTAAATGGCATCTGATGCTCACGTCTATAACCTAGAACTCGCTGTAGCCATTTAAACCTTTCAGTTCTCTGTCCTAAGTATTTGATTTTATATAATTTTATATGTATCAGCATGTTACTAGTCGAGGCCACCTCTTCATGACCTCCGTGGCGATTTTCTAATGGTCTGCCCATATCTATTCTTGCAACCCCCAAAATTGTTCATCGTATACGATAGCCAAAGTGGTTGTTTTACAATGAAAATTAGTGTCTCCCTTTGTTAGTAGGATAAAGACCAAATCTTTTCCATGGTTTATAGCATCTGCTGAAGAAACTCTCTGTCTCCCTCTCCAGTCCTATCCTATACCAGTTTCCTTTTCTTTTTTTGTTTCTTTTCTCTAGGTACTCTGGCATTTTTTCAGTTCCAAAATTCTCCAAATACTTTACCAGGGCCTTTGCATATATTGTTTCTTCTCCCTGGAATGATCTTTCTCTGTTCTTTGCCTTGCTAATTCCTACACTGTTTTCTCTGGTCGGCCTTCCCTCATCCTTCCTTCCTACCTTAGGGCCTTCAGTTATATGAAGTCATATTACTTAGTCTTTAGTCTTCTAAGCACTTATCACACTGTGATTATTCACAACTATAATTAATGTAATTATGTGTCTGTTTTGTTCACCATTGTGTTCTCAGCACCAAGCATATTTTCTGACAGTCAGTAAATATTTGTGAAATGAAATAATAAATGAGTATATCATGTGTTTCAATTATCACAAAACCCCTGAAATTTATAATTTCTCTTTGAGAGGCTGTTAAATTCCGTAGGAAAAATTTAGTAAAGAATAATGACAATAGTTGCCATTTGTTGAGCAACTTTCATGTGCTTCCTATTCACTGTGCTACCCTACAATGTAGAGATAGACTTATCCTAATTTTTATGTGGGGAAACTGAGGCTCACAAGGGTTATTTCACTTGCCAAGAGTCATACAGCTAGTACATGGGAGAGCCATGATTCAGACCCAATTGATCTTTCTCTAGAGGCTCTTGTGTTCTTACACTTTGTGTTACAGCCTCCTAACCAGATTATTACTGGGAAAACTGCAATTTGTAACTTTACCACAGGCTTCCAACTAATTTTTCCTTTTTACTCCAAAGGGATTAAAGTTAGTATCTATACATACTAGCTCATATATTCATTATTTGTTAATATTTACATAATGATTGTGAAAATGCATGTACTTCTTGGATTAACAAACATCTGTAAAATACTGAATGCTGAAATTTAGTAATTTGGTTTGGATCTTTGCAGGCATGCTCTAGAATAGTTATGCAAAAATTACACCAAGGCTACAGATGAACTTACTCCATTTGACATTCAGTATTTTTCTTAGTTGTCATAGTTTTGATCCTAAGTTGAGAAATTACTCACATATTCGAATTAAATTATGGAATGTTTCACATGTTCTCTACCTTAGAACATGTGGTAAAATTTGGATGGATCTTTAAGAGTCTGTTCCTTAAAGAGTTTATCATATAGGGCAAGGCTCTGCTTTGAGAAACTGCAGCTTAGCTTCATTCTGTTATTACTGCATGGTTTAGAAGTCTTAAAGATTCTGATATTTCTATGATAAATCAGTATCATGAAGAATTCATTTTTGTCTTTTCTTTCAGCATTGGTAAACTCATTTCTGCCATGAAGCATCTTATCTCCTTGTAATGCTCTTCAAGGGAATTACCCTTGATATCTTGGTAGAGCTAAACACTTCCCCTTCTCCTATTTGTGAGCTTTGCAGAGAGTATTATAGCTCTTCTTTGGAATTTTCTGTGTTTTAAAAATCCCCTTAATAAAGAACTCATCTACTTGTACATACAATATAAATCTGTAAGAGAGAAACAAATGTCACATTATATCACTTATATGTGGGGTCAAAAAAAAAGATACAAATGAACTTGTTTACAAAACAGAAATAGACCCACAGACAAGGAAAACAAACTTATGGTTACCAAAGGGAAAAGGGGGGAGGGATAAATTAAGAGGTTGGGATTAACACATACACACTACTATATATAAAATAGATACCCAACAAGGACTTACTGTATAGCACAGGGAACTATACTCAATGTTTTGTAATAACCTATAAAGGAAAAGAATATATATATGTTCATATATATACATGTATTACTGAATCACTATGCTGTACACCTGGAACTAACATGACATTGTAAATCAACTACACTTCAATAATGTTTTTTAAAAATAAATAAGAGGGCTTCCCTGGTGGCGCAGTGATTGAGAGTCCGCCTGCCGATGCAGGGGACACGGGTTCGTGCCCCGGTCCGAGAGGATCCTGCATGCCGCGAAGCGGCTGGCCCCGTGGGCCATGGCCACTGGGCCTGTGCGTCCAGAGCCTGTGCTTCGCAATGGGAGACACCACAGCAGTGAGAGGCCCGCGTACCGCAAAAAAAATAAAAAATAAATAAGAAAAACAGCAAAAAAAAAACCCCTAGTATCTGAAAAAAAAAGTCTGTAAAGCATTTGAACTAACCCCAGTAAGATCATATTATAATTAATAATAATAATATTTTGGTCATCAAACCTTGCTTCATAATAATTTCTTTCACACTTAAGTTTAAGTGCTAAACTTTGTAGCTTCATATAGTGATTTTCATTACAGAGATCAATTTTATTATTTGCCATTTGAGCTATAGACTACTAGACCTAGTAATTCCTGTTTATTTTGTAGAATGGGAGGTGAGAACTAGAATTGAGGAAGGGATTTTGATTTCATATAAATTTATCAGCTATTAATTAGTTAGCCTATTAGATTTTTATAGTAGCTATTGAACTTTTGCAGCCAGTCTTATTTTGAGTGTATTTTTAAGGTAGCATTTATTAGCTTCTATATCATCTCACCCTGTCATCTCATTCATGTGAAATGGAGTTTTTTGCTTATTGATTTTTTAAAAATAAAAACTAAGTGGTACCCATACATACAGAACATTGAAATTCTAGTCTTGCCCATGAAGAAAAACAGTTAAATTAATATTAGACATATATGGCACTGCAAATAAAGCTAAACAAATTTTTATAAATAAAAAACAGAAATTTACTGTGTTTAGTAGGGCAAAATAGACATCATGAAATCCTGAAGTTTGCTAATTATCTAAAATAAAACTTTGTGTATCTATAAAAAAGACTAACATGATTTTTTTTTTTTTTTTTTTTTTTTTGCGGTACGCGGGCCTCTCACCGCTGTGGCCTCTCCCGCTGCGGAGCACAGGCTCCGGACGCGCAGGCCCAGCGGCCATGGCTCACGGGCCCAGCCGCTCCGCGGCACGTGGGATCCTCCCGGACCGGGGCACGAACCCGTGTCGCCTGCATCGGCAGGCGGACTCCCAACCACCGCGCCACCAGGGAAGCCCCTAACATGATATTTTTGAGTATAGATTCTTAAAAGAACTAAATCATCAGTCTTGGAGAAAAATAGTATTTTTAGAATTCTTTTTTGAAAATATCAGTAAAGATATTTTATACCTATGGAAAACTTGATTGGAACATGTTAGAGACGTATCAAATACTGGTCTTTGGAATGCCAGATAATTTGGACTCCGGAAAGATATATTCTTTTAAATCACCATTAGAGTAGCTATAATATCTGAAAATAATTTCATGATTTGGATTGACACTGCATTGTTGACATCCTCCTTATCTACTCTAAAGCATTTTTAGAAATATTCTAGGACTAACTACTTTGCCCATGAAAACAAACTTTTGATCATTGATCTTCCCCAAATCAAATTCAGCGGGGCCATGAAAATAATCAGTTGTAATTAGCATCTTTATTATTATAATATCTATTCCAAATGATTTAGACTTTTGATACCTTTGTCTCTCCCACTTTTGCAGAGACTTTCTTTGCCTTGTGTACAGAAAAGAGGTAGCTAAGTGGAGAATATGCATACCTGATTTTTTTTCCTCTCCTAAGAAAGGAGAATTCATCCACTGCCACTGTACCTTTTTTTTCTTTTCTTTTTTGTCTTGCACAGAAGACTGACATCTTCCTGTGAAGGGCTTGTGGCAAACCTATCCAAGTCGGGTTTCTTCCTCCTTGAGAACGATCTGACCCATCATCATCTGAACCAGGGATCACACTCTAAGGGTCCAGGTGAGGGCAAGTCAGTCTGTATGTTAAGCCAATTTCTTTTCTGGTCAGGTAAGTCACACTCAGGCATTATCTCACTCAGCATCAGTCAGCCTTAGTTTTTTAAAGCTTCCTAGACCCCAGAGAGATATACAATTCATCTATCCATTAATTCTACGACCCACCTAAACTATTAATGATTAATCACATCAATTAAAAATTCTCTTTGCTGAATAATGTAATCATTTCAGGATACTTACTCATTTTAAGTTCCAGAAATCTTAAAAGGAGTATGTGTGTATGGTGAGAGAGAAAGACATATTGAAACAGGTATTTCTAGTTGCAGTTTTAGTGCTGATCCTTGTTTCCATTTTTATTGAACTTGTAAGAGTTGAGAGCAACTTAAAGTCAATCTAGCAGATATAATCTTGTACCTTTGTAATTTTAATAGCTTTTAACTGTGTTTGTAGATGTCTTGAATCCAGCGGCGGATTCAGAATATTAGAGCTAACATTTACATGCATGGTCATCATGAAAGTCTTCGTTGGTTTGCCATGGATTCTTTCACTTAATGTCAGAACGATTAAGGGCAAAGACAAGAATTTCCCTGTTCTGTATCCAATTTCCATAAGCTAGTTATAAGCAGAAATTTATGATTGCTCCTCAGGCAAGTGGTCTTAGCTAATTGAAGTCTGACTTTGCACCTTGATGCTATATTTTAAGCTGGGAGGTGAATTAGGTCTGTGGTTATGAGGCTATTTTCAAGACAACTCAGTTTCAAAAGCTTTTTTTAATTGGGGGGAAAAATCTTCCTTGTATTCTGACATTGATAATCTATCCTTCACAATGCACTTGTAGGGACTTCCCTGGTAGTCCAGTGGTTAAGACTTCGCCTTCCAGTGCAGGGGGCGTGGGTTTGATCCCTGCTTGGGGAGCTAAGATCCCACATGCCTCATGGCCAAAAAATCCCCCAAAACATAAAATAGAAGCAATATTGTAACAAATTCATAAAGACTTTAAAAGTGGTCCACATCAAAAAAATCTTAAAACAAAATACAATTAAAATAAAAACCTGAAAAACAAAATGCACTTGTACATTATATATAATTTGTTTTATAGGTGACCCTTTATATACTATAATAAATTACTTGTCAATCTTATAAAACATTAATTTGTTGCATCTTGATAATGACACTATGCATTTAATTGTGAGGAAAACAGAAGTAGTACTACTCTGATATACCTTGTCTCTGCCGTTTGCCAACACAAAGATAGGAATAAATTGGGCTTTTATTTCCTTCCATTGGCTAACTCTCCAGGTGACTCCTAAGTTATGAACTGAAGTTAATATACTTCAGTGAAGTTAATACACTTCAGTTTGCTACAGTAAAGAATGACTCCTACTTAGTGGGAAAAAGCAGTTGTCTTCCTCTCTGAAATTTTGTCAGCCAAGAAGCTAAATGGTTGTATTACCCTTTAATATTGGCTTTTTGAGATGCATTTTTTGGTGTTTATTACTCAAAAATGTCAGTACTAGTTTTGAGCAAGAGAACTTTTCTTTGGCTGGGAAAGCAACTTTTTCAAGCATTTATTATTCGGAACCACCTGATGTTTTACGACTGGAACCTAAATAAAGTAGTTGTTTACTTGATTCTGTATCAGTACAATTAAATTAGTCTGGGCTTACACACAGAATTTGTTGAATACAGATCCTCTGTTTTGTAATCCCCTTATGTTTAGTGTAACGTGCAGAAGAACTGAAAATATTCACTGGTGTTAAAAAATATTTCCAAGATAATCTGTCTTGAACAGGAAAGTTATTTATTTAACTCTGCTTCAGATGCTAACAAAAAGTTATTTCCCACTAGACTGTAACTGTTAATATGATTAGGTTCCTATATGTGCACTATGTGAGTACATGAACATATCCTAACCCAATCCTATAAATCTATAAAGTAACTTAAATATTTAGAAATCTGAATTACATTACTTAACCAGGAATGTCATACACATTAAAATGTTTATTACATATTAGAATCTGCATTGTAATGAAGTCAGTGGCCATATTTCAAAAGCTTAGGGAGTAACACAGATTTCCCATGCTGCTCTTGGGCTGGGATAATCAACTACATTGTTGAGGAATTGTAATTTTGAAGAAATAGCAAACTATGAATGAAACTTGAGTATTTGACTGCCTTTAGAAGTATGTGTATATCTAAAGAGTATAAGTTTTAAAATAATGCCTTATATTTACCCTTCTCTTACTCTTTTACTTATGTAGCCAGTAGTTTTTTATGTAGATGTATATGTGAATTTTAGATATTTCCATATTTATATCAGTGAAATCATTGCAACATCTGTTTTAATAAACAAATGAACTGAGATTTAAAAGACCAGTTTTTAGTCTTTAAAATGATGGTGTCAGCTCTTAATTATCTACACAGAGATTTAAAGAATTAAATGTATAGATTTAGATTACCCATGATAACATTTCCATTCTACACCAGTTAACATATTTCAGACACCTGGTAAGTGTAATAAGGGACATGCTAGCTCATTTCCCTTACTATAAGCAAAACAAAATTAGAAAGGCAAATGTGCTATGAAAAATAAGTAATTGATTAATTCTAGAACCACATGATGTGACTTTTAGACTCTTCTGTGCATTGATAGGATTGTTCTGCCCTTTCTAAGAAAAAGGCATGCTACTGACCCCACTATAAGCTTCAAGTTGTCTTTTAAGTAAAGTATGTTAAGTTTGGAATAAGACATAGCTTAGACATAGGCATTATAGAGATTACATACTGAAATTGGGGGTTTCTTTCCTTATTCTCCCTTCCCAGTTAAGATTTGATTGCATTACTCAAATAAGTTTTAACAGTAAAATCATGTTTTGTGTTTCTTTGTTTCCATTTTCTGTGTCCTCTGTAGGACCAAAAAACAAAAACAAAACAAACAAAAAACAATGAATGTCATTCTTCTAAGAAACCCTTTTAATGCATCCAGGATGTCAGAAACAGTCCTTTCATGCCTCCTGAAGAGTGGCAGCATGAAATTGTATAGGAATATTCTACCTAGCTTTTCTTTTGGTGATGTCTTGCCATTAACTCATAGAAATATGTATTGTACTATTATCCCTATTGTACCTTCAAGTAATTTATTGGATTGCCTGTTGGCTACTAATGTCTTACATTAATAACCAGAGAATATTTCAGAAAGGTGGTTCCTGCTTCGTAAAATGTATCTGTGGTTGCTAAAATCTTATTTGGCTTGAAACAACTAAATTTAGTAGACTCTAAAATTGTATATTGTTAGAATATGATACTTCAAAAAACTATGATTTACTTTCAGTTCTGAAAATATTCAGAAGGGTTTGTTATCTCTTGCAGACCTTTCTGCAAACTACTAATGGGATGAACACAATATATCACTTTTGTAATAGTGAGCTATTAAAGGCAAGCATAAAGCAGTCTGAAGCCCATAAGTGCTGCCAACAGCTCCTGCTTTAATGAATTCCCTTTTAGATGTCCATTAAATGCTCGTGGCAAATGTACTCATAATGGAAATGGCAAATCTAAATGGGTAGATATGAATAATCCATGGAGTTTAAATTCTGTTTATGATCATCTTCACATTTAGTTTTCAAGACAACGCAGTTTAGTTTTCATTACAGTTTGGAATAAAGAGGACAGGGAGTAATTGATTGCTTCAAGCAGATTAAAACCAATGGTTTTCTTTTCAAAGAACCAGTTCAATGCAGTAATTCCAACTTTAAACATTGATTTAGGGTACTCAACACAAAATGTTTTGTGCTGTGTGAACTTTTATGTAGAAAGACTAGTATTACTTTTATTTCCCTATATATCTATATAGTGAAATATAGAGGTTGTTAGTAGCATGTGCATGACTTAATAGTGATCTATATTAAGTCATTTTGATACTATTGCAGTCATATAGTGAATCAATGAGATTCCCGTCATCACTGTAATATTGTTTGTAACCCATTAGCACAGAGAAATTACAGCCCATCGTACATCATTACTGTGATTGAGGCTTTATTACCATATTCTCAAATTGCTTGCTTGCTCTAAAACTAAATAGACACAAGACAACTATAGGTGGGTATAGACTATGCATTATTGTGCTACAGTAATGAGGGATTATTGTACAATAAATGGGTGAAACTTATGAGGAAAATAAACAATAGTAATAGAAAACTGGAGACTCTTTTTGCTTTTCTTATTACTTAAAAGGTCATATATATTTGTTACGCTCACGTTATTGTTTATATATTACACGAATCGTAGCCTTTAAATATTTTGTAAAGATTTTTTTTCCCAAACGTATCTTTTCGAAGTCTGTAGTCTAACGCACTTCCAGTGCTCAGGGCTGGACTTGGAATCTGCCTTTTGTCACTTGCGAGATTAGACATTTTACTGCTGCTAAGCTTGACATTTTTGTGGGTGGGTAATACCATTTAAACTTCAGGCTATTTTTCAGTACTCTATATATTTTATTAATAGTGTGAATAGGTCAGTAGTCTTCTGACTCTTCAGTTGAAATAATAAATGTATGAATGCAACAATATTCTAAGCAATGAAGAGAGGTAAAATATGGAACAATTGCCTGGGGCCTGATTGTAAAAGACTTTTGATGTCTCAAAGAGGGAAATGGAAGAAATATATTGCCTCTATATTAAAGAAGAAAATCCCACGACACTAAAACTTGTTAAATTGTGCATATGTTCATCCTCTCTCTGTTGAGTCTTGTTTATAACATTGAGACCATTATTTAGAACAGTAAAAAGGCTAGTGTGTTGACTTTTGGGCTAAGATCATTGCTTGGATTGAAAGTTCTGCTCAGTGCAGAGTGGCTTTCTGATCTCAGCTTCATTGTGATTTGGCACCATGACAATTTAAATAACAAATAACAGTATAAAACAAAAACCAGAAGCTGGCATAAATATATTCATGATTATAAAGTACTGTACCTATAAATTCTTAGCTAAAGCAATAATAACCACCTGCAAAGTTAGAAATGACAACATATTCTTCCAAGAGAGATAACTCTGTTCTTAGGTTATAATGTTCTCACAAGCCACTTAGGCATTACTCTAATGCCTATCATGATGTAATTACCACCCTCTTTGTAAGTCACAGCTTTTATTTATAACACATATAGTGGTTGTGGTGGTATAAAAACTGAACGCTTGTCAAAGTATGTCTTAACTGCAGCGAGACATACTCTGTGAAACGAGAGTTCAGAATTGGCTGAGGGGACATAGGCCTAAACTATGCCTCACCTAACTCTAGTATATTCTTAAAATGTAAGAAACTGAAAAGCCTCCTAAATAACTGACTTCATTCCCTGCTTGCCAGATTACACAGCCATTTTGAACTATATGAATATTTTTGTGACTTTCTCTTGATTCACGTCATCACTTCTTGGGAGCACTTTCCATGTTAAAAACAAAGCGAAGAAGCAATACAAAAGCAAAATGCCAGGAATAAGAGAGAGGAGACGTTAGAAAGATGTATTTTAAATCTTTGAAACCATCTATCTGTGACTCATTTTACACTTAACATAATTTCAAGCAGGATTTGAAGTTGTATTAAATTTGTTACCTGCTTCCAAATCTTTTGGGGAACAAGGGAGGACATGAATAAAATAACTTTTGTTGTTTTTAATAGTCTAGTTGGAGAGATACTAATAAATAAAAAATTACAAAAATAATAGTAAACAATAAAAATAAGCATTAAGAGCCAAGAAGAAGAAGTGAGATATGGGTGATAGGGAGTGCTAGGTGGGTTTGTTTTAATATAGGATATTTATAGAAGGCCTTTTTTTAAATTAATTAATTTTTTTTGGCTGTGTTGGGTCTTTCTTGCTGTGCGCGGGCTTCCTCTAGTTGTGGAGAGTGGGGGCTACCCTTCGTCGCAGTGCATGGGCTTCTCATTGCAGTGGCTTCTCTTTGTTGCGGAGCACGGGCTCTAGGCGGCACGGGCTCAGTAGTTGTGGCTCGTGGGCTCAGTAGTTGTGGCTCGTGGGCTCTAGAGCACAGGCTCAGTAGTTGTGGTGCTTGGGCTTAGTTGCTCAGCAGCATGTGGGATCTTCCTGGACCAGGGCTCGAGCCCATGTCCCTTGCATTGGCAGGCAGATTCTTAACCACTGTGCCACCAGGGAGGTCCCCAGAAGGCCTTTCTAATGAAGTGACATTTTAGCAAAAATCTCAATAAAGTGTAGAACTACCATAATGGTATCTGTGATAAAATACCCCAGAACGGTGAATACAAATTTCTAAGACGGAAGCATGTTTGGTGTGTTTGCACAACAGCAAGGCCAATGTAGCTCAGCGAAGTAAGTAAGGGACAAATAATGAGAAATTAAAAACAATGCCTTAGTAATTTTTAAGATTTATAATAATGAATTTAATACTATTAAAGATTTTTTCTTTGGCTAGGTTTTTGCTCTTAGGGAGGTAGTTCAGACTCAAATGATGCTTTCAATAGCTTTCTTAATATATTGTAAATGATTTACTTTTTAACTGTTTAAATATACTTTTAACATATTCAGTCTATCACGTATATCTTCTGTGGGGATCTAGATATTTTTGATAAGTTACGTCAGATTCTCAGAGTGTGAGCCATGGACTACCCTATATATTTAAGAGCTTATAATTGGGGAATATTTGTACTTTTTGTGCTGGTATAGATAGGTTTCCAATTTATTTCTAGCACTCAGTAAGAACAAACATTTAATGGCCCTTCCAAAGTAGTCCAGAGCTCCATTAAAGCTTGTGAAGTCTTGCTATTTTATTTATTTGACTTACAGACAAATTGAAGTAGATGAGATGTAGAGTTTGGGGGATCTTTAATCCTGTAAAAGGGGTCCTTGAATTGCAAAAAGTTTTGAGAATCATTTGCCTTCTTCTAAGGCAGAAGGTGAGGAAGAAAAGGAACCAAACATGGGGAAACTGAGGTAACAAGAAGACACTAAGAGAAGTCTAAGGTTCCAAGAGAGAGAAGAAGCTAAAAATGTATGTAAGTTAAGTTTTGACACAGAGAAGAGGAGGCTGCTAAGAATTTTTCTAGTTGTATCCTGCATTAGTTATGTGTTGCTGTGTAACAGATTGCACATGTAATTACTAAAACTTTTATGAATCTAAGGACTTAAAAACCCCTTCTAACTGATGGATTAATGGATGGATAGAAGGATGGCAAGGTATGTAATAATGCAAAATACAGGAACTCTTTAATTATAAAATCTAGAATGTGGATATATGGCTGTTTATTGTACAGTTCTTTCAACTTTTCTGTATGTTAAAAATTCTCATAATAAAATGTTATCCTTATAATACTACTCCTAGCTACTGCTTTTCCAAATGCAAAGTGACATTTTGTAGTGGCAAAGAATTGGTAACTTTTTCTCCCCAGCCTAAACAACATGCACAAGTTATTGTTAGTAGTTAGCATCTTAGCAAGCCTAATAGCATCTAGCTCTTTCTGTCCGTATAATATGCTTCCTTTTATAGGGAAGCAATGATTATACCTCTGGCATATGTATATGACAAAAGCCTGAATCACAAAACACATTTAAACAAAATATTTGTTATGTAACAGCAGCTACCAGTTACTTAGTGTCTGCAGTGTTTCAGGCACTGTGCTAGTTACTTCTGTTCTCACTTTAATCCATATAAAAATCCAAAACTGCAGGAAATTACGGATGAGGAAACTATGCTGTAATATTTTTGCTTCTTAGTGGTGGTCCTTGTAAAAGTCTGTTTAGCATTGAAAATCGGTATATATAGTTTTGGATTCTGGTGTATTATCATCATTAATTAGTATAGTCTATGAAAAATGCCTGTCATTTTTGCTTAGACCATTTGCAAAGGCCATTTTGCAGTGATCTTTCATAGGGTCTTATATTTTCTTGAACCTCCCATGACTCATGTGTAGTTGAAAGAGCCATATAATTCGGAATCAGAAAGCTATGTTTTAGGTCCCAGCCACATCTCTTAAAAGCTTTGTGACCATATAGGGAATGTGAGTGAAGAATATATACAAATTCTTTTTAACTATTTTTGCAGTTATTCTGTAAATCTGAGATTATTTGTAGATAAAACCGAAAATAAATAGCTTTGTCACTCCTCTAAGCCTTAGTATACTATTTTTGAAAGTAGGAAGACCTGTACCTAATAATACCAGAGGAACCTAAAGAGAGCCTAAAGTGTGACTGCAGATGCAGATAGCTCACACAATTTTCAGCCCTATTGTAGGTATTCAGTAATTTTCACACATAGTTAAATGCACAACGCATGTTCATTGAGAGCGGCAATATGATCTTGTAAGAATATCCTCAGTGTTGGAGAGCCAGCTAACTAGATTCGGATATTAATTCTCTCACTGGATGACATTGAGCAATTGACTCAGTCCTGTCATTCCTCAGTTCTTCCTACAATGGTATGAAATAGTGGAAAATATTCAATATCTAAAGGCATTCAAGCTATCCCCTAGAAAGCTACTGTAAAAATCTAGGGTAATGTGTTACGTAATATTTACTAAGCAGCGAGCCGTTTCAGTAATTGTTGTCACCCATTTGCTTCATTTATGTACTATGATTTCTCAGTTTTTTTAATCATCACTGGGCACAAAGCAGCATCTCCCAGAAACAAATAAAGAAGCCAAACTACCACCCCACCTTTCACAATCTAACTTGTGATAAAATATGAGAACATATTTTTATTTGTTGAAGGAAGTCTTCAATTGAAATCACTTTTGAAGTACATCATCATATACAGATACTATAGTTAAATACATTTGTTGTTTTCAGTATTATTGAAATATTTGTGGTGAAAGAGATGATTAATTAATGCTGGTGAGTTGTTTGGATCAAAGAGTTCTCCCTTAGCTAATATTTTGAGGATGAGCAGGAACATCAAGAATGATTTTAGTACAGTAGCACTCACATTTGAATCATCTTTGGATTAAAAGGTTCTAACTAGAGTGTTTTTTGCATTGCTTTTCTTAATTATAACTATAAATCAAAACCATATAAAATTACAGGGAGCTAAATGTTTTGTAAGAACCATTTAATGACTGTAATAACCAGTCTAGAGGGAGGCATCATCTTTTTGTCAGGGAAACCATAGTCACAGAAAGACCCCTACTCTCAAATTTTTGCTTTGTCTGAAGGGAGTATATATTAAGATGTTTGGAGAAATAGTTACATAAAGTCTTTTCTGCAATATTTTAAAAGAGGATATAGTACTTTGCTTAAACTAATAATGAGACTGTAGTTAATGGACACAAAAGTGGATGAATATGGGATGACTTCAAAAAAGAGATACAATTGATGTTATATATTGACTGGTGACTGCTTTCCTGTACTTAGCATTAAACAGTGTGTACCATGCAAATATTGTCAAATAAGTGACTACAGTATTTTGATACAGATGTTCCTATAATTACTTTGTAATAAGTAAATCTTTTTGAGGCAAATACATAAAATGAAGTATTCTTAAAAAACAAAAAACCTAAGTTCACTCTTTTCTTAAAACATTTTATTCTGAAGATTTCAGGAATATACATAGGATAAGGTAATGGTTTCAAACTGGTTTATAATTAACTGTTTCTTAAATAAATCTTACATAGAAGCAAATGGTTCTGACAGAAATGAGGATACTGTGATTGCAGGGAGCCAGATGTTCCAGTGGCTCAGTTCTTACTGTCTCTGTGGTGACCCTGACGTGTCTCTCTGGCATCCTAAGCCTCTGAGGAGTGCATTTTGAGAACTGTGGAAATATGTAGGAATTTGTAATTCTTAGGCCATATGCTATTCCTTTGGCTATTGAACAACTCTGCCTTGCTGTCACTGTTCGATTACATAGGCTAGCCACTAGCAGCTATAGTTGTTCAACAGGAATATGTATATTGCATAAACAAGTTATTGTTAGTCAGCATGTTTGTCTAATCAGTACTAGTAATTAGGTATGTCATATGGGCTCAGACACTTCTGATTCTCAATTTCTTTATTGTATGTAGTGAGAGAGAATTGGGTTAGGACAAATCAGAAGCTCTTTCCAAGCACCTACCATTCTGTCATTCGATAGAGAGTCTAGAACTTCCCTTACATGAGGTAGAGAATAAGTCTTAGCCATAGACCATAACTCTGAGGGATTTAAACTCACATTGACGAGATAAAACTATCTGACATAAAATGAACAGAGACGATCTATTAACAAAATGTTAATAAATTGTTTTGGACTTTAAGAGCCAAAATTATAAAGAGACAAATGTATGTAGAAAGGATCTATTTTTAAATTCTTAGATTAAAAGAAAATCCTGTTTGATTGAGATTTCATCTAACTAGATAAACCAGCAAATTATGCACTTAACGTATTTCCTACTAAGAATTAGAAATCAGTGCTGTTGCTCTGTTTTGATCTTAAATATGGTCTTCTAAGCAGGTGTAGGAAGGTGTTATTTTTTCTCATGCTGTCTATGAATATTAATATTATGACATTTTTACTTTAATGCCTCCTGTGAAACCTGTATTCTTACACATCTAATGAGCCAAACTATAGCTTTAATAGCTCATATAAATTCAATTGGCATATGGCTTGAACATCAAGATTATAGAATGACAAATTTTTCCTAATTGTTTGTGAGTACAAATTAGTATTTTCTTAAGTCCATTCTTAAAATGTATTTTTAATATAGCTATAAAGTCATATAGATATATTTCAGCATATTAAAGAAATATTTTAGTAATTTTTATGTTGAAATTTTATTTTACTTTACTAGCAGTTTTAATTCATTAACTTATTTTTCCTTGCAATAATAATGTATTTCCAAACCATTATAAAATTTGTAGAGAATCTTATATTTAATATTTGACTGTAATACCCAATTTGAATTTTGCTTTGCTCACAAAGATAGAGAGAAATCCAAATTTACTCATAATAAAAGTATTAGAGAAACTGTCAATAAATTTACTGCTATAATTGAATCATATGATATCTAAATTGTTGATAATATGATCTGCTCGTTAAACAATAGTGTCTGGAGAAAATGACGGATTAATTGACTGATGGCTAAAGTTTCCCTCAAATATAATGGTTTACCCAGTTTGATTTGATTTGTGTAAAATAACTTTCTCTAATAAACAATTTGCTCAGAGGCAATAGAAGAAATGAATGGTTATCAAACCAAACTTAATTAGTCTATCCTAGATTGATATTACTTGGGGAGTCTTCGTTTTAATTGTGGAGGTCTGGATACAAAGAGTTTGGTTCATTATTTTTTCCTGTATAAACACTATTGTGTAACTACCTATGGAATAATAACATGTGAATTCATT
This sequence comes from Globicephala melas, assembly GCF_963455315.2. NCBI lineage: Eukaryota > Metazoa > Chordata > Mammalia > Artiodactyla > Delphinidae > Globicephala > Globicephala melas. Next base: position 145,818,694 of record NC_083316.1, read on the forward strand.
TTAATAAATGCTTGTAAAGTGAATTAGCTAATTATGCCAGGCTAAAAATGATTCCTTTAATTATTTTGGATATTTAACTGGTACTTCAATTTTATTATTGTTAGTCTGTAAATGTGATTTGTATTAGCTCTGCCAAACTAATTATAATATTTAACTTAACAATTTGAACAGTTTTGTAATGCTTATAATGTTCTCTTGTGCGAGAGAAAACATTATTTCTAGTTTGCATGAAGATAAAGGTTTGACACAAATTTAGACCAAAAGAATGGCTGTTTGTGTTTAAATAGAGAATTTTTTAAAACCCTCAGTATCCAATATAGTGACTGACATCATTATATATATGAGAAGAATGAACATATTTCATTCAGGAGAAGGTAAAACCAGTGAAACCAGTGACTCGGTTTATCTTAAGATGGTATAAGTTTGGCACTTGAAGATATGATATAGCATAAGAGATTTGATTATTATTTTACAACATAGAAGCATTTTCTTCATGACTTTACCATAGACAGAAAGAAGAGCTCTATCCACATTCTCAGAAAGATTTATACTCACAACTCATTGTGAATGTTAAAAACAATATACTTCTTTTTTTAATTTAATTTTTATTTTATATTGGAGTACAGTTGATTTACAATGTGGTGTTAGTTGCAGGTGTACAGCAAAGTGATTCAGTTATACATATTACATATATCCATTCTTTTTCAGATTCTTTTCCCATATAGGTTATTACAGAATATTGAGTAGAGTTCCCTGTGCTATACATTAGGTCCTTGTCGATTATCTATTTTATATATAGTAGTGTGTATATGTTAGTCCCAAACTCCTAATTTATCCCTGTCCCCACCTTTCCCCTTTGGTAACCATAAGTTTGTTTTCGAAAAAGCAATATACTTCGTAATCACTTCCATTTAGCAAGCTAATTCTAATTGTCTTTGAATCAGAAGTGAATCAGAAGTTTTAAAAAGGCCTTAGTAGTGAAAAATATAGCATTTTTATTTAGTTTTTCTGGGAAAAAGGCAACTACCATAATCAGGACACAGAATAATTCCATCACCTGAGAAAAACCTTCCTCATGCTGCCCTACCCTCTCCCATCCCTAACCCCTGGCAACCACTGATGTGTTCTCACTCACTATAGTTTTACCTTTTTCCAGAATGTCATATAAATGGAATCATATAGTGTTTGACCTTTTGAAACTGGCTTCTTTCTCTCAGCATAATGCCTTTGAGATTCATGCATGTTTTTGTAGTATCAGTAATTTGTTTCCTTTCTGCCTCTCCCTAAATTAGCAACACTAATATCAAGTTGTCAGGTTAATATAAATGATCTACCCATATGGAAACTTAGTTTCTCCTTCAGCATATCCCCATCATAACTAGAACTTGATTTTTGCCCTTATTCATGCATATAGTTCTGTCTTTTTAATGTCTGTATTGTAATTTTTTATGGATGCATTATAAATGCATTATAAATTTTATGGATGCATTATATTTGTTTAACCTGTCTCCAACATAGATGCATAGATGTTTTAAGATATTATATTCAAGGCTACAGTAGGCATTCTTGTGCATGTCTTTTCTGCATGTATATCTTCCAGTAATTCCTAGAAATAAAATTTCTGGGTAAAAGAATGAACACAAAAATTTGTATGGATTACAGTTTGCCTTCCCAACAATGTTGAACCCCTATTTGTACACGCTCTTATTTTGCTCTGTCATTATCCTTCTTTGTAATCTTTGCAAGTCTAGTAATTGAAAATATCTCACTTTTATTTTAAACTGTATTTCATTAAATATTAGTGCATTTGAACTCAATATTGTTTAAATGTCAGTTGTCTCCAATTTGATGTATATATTCAGTCCAATCCTAATTAAAAAAAAAAAAATCCCAGCAAGGTTTTTTTTGTTTGGTAGTTTTTTTGTTTTGGATGGTTTTGTGGGGTGTTTTTAGGGTTTGTTGTTGTTGTTTGCCATTTTAATAGGATTATAGTGTATCTCATTTTAGTTTTAATTTGTGTTTTCTTAATGGGTAATGATGCTGAACATTATTTCTTGTACTTAGTTGTCTTCCATTTGTCCTCTTTGGAAAAATGTCTGTTCAAATCTTTTGCCCATTTTAAAATCAGGTCATTTGTTTTCATACTGTTAAATTTTGAGGGTACTTTATAGATTTTGGATACAAGTTCTTTGCTGGATATGTGATTAACAAATGTTTTATTTCAGTGTATAGCTTGTCTTTTCATTTTTTAAGTGTCCATTAAAGAGCAACTGATTTTAATTTTGGTGAAATCTAATTTACCTTTTTTGTTTTTTGCTTTAGAGAGTGTTTTGGTTTTATTTTCATTTGATTTTAAGCCATATACACATAACTTGTAAGCTTTAAAACTGTAATATGTTGCAAATTGGTTGTATCATATGGACTTTTGCATTTACTGGTATTTAGTGATCATATGATCTATATTCCAGAAAGCATGTTTTTAAAAATGTGAAAATCTGGTTTTGTGTATGTGTGTGTGTGTATGTGTGTGTGTGTGTGTGCTTTTATATGACATTAGCTTATTTCCTGTTCATGATTCTTTGATTCAAGAAGGCACTTTTTGTGCATATATTGTATATACAGTAACATAAAAGATATGATGAGACTCTCCTGGCAATGAATTAGGAAAGTGAATCATTTAAATAAATTTAAGATATTGGAAAACTTCTAAGAATGCAATGAAAGATAAAAATATATACTATGAGAATTACATTAGGTAATGTGCATGAAAGCAGGGTATAATCTAAAAAGTTCTATCTAAATATAATTTTTTTTGTTTCTGCTTTATAACAAAGTGAATCAGTTATACATATACATATGTTCCCATATCTCTTTCCTCTTGCGACTCCCTCCCTCCCACCCTCCCTATCCCACCCCTCTAGGTGGTCACAAAGCACCGAGCTGACCTCCCTGTGCTATGCGGCTGCTTCCCACTAGCTATCTATTTTACGTTTGGTAGTGTATATATGTCCATGCCTCTCTCTCGCTTTGTCACAGCCTACCCTTCCCCCTCCCCATATCCTCAAGTCCATTCTCTAGTAGGTCTGTGTCTTTATTCCTGTCTTACCCCTAGGTTCAGCTCATGCAGCTCAATAACAAGAAAACAAACAACCCAATCCAAAAATGGGCAGAAGACCTAAATAGACATTTCTCCAAAGAAGATATACAGACTTCCAACAAACACATGAAAGAATGCTCAACATCATTAATCATTAGAGAAATGCAAATCAAAACTACAATGAGATATCATCTCACACCAGTCAGAATGGCCCTCATCAAAAAGTCTAGAAACAATAAATGCTGGAGAGGGTGTGGAGAAAAGGGAACACTCTTGCACTGCTGGTGGGAATGTGTATTGGTACAGCCACTATGGAGAACAGTATGGAGGTTCCTTAAAAAACTACAAATAGAACTACCATATGACCCAGCAATCCCACTACTGGGCATATACCCTGAGAAAACCATAATTCAAAAAGTCATGTACCAAAATGTTCATTGCAGCTCTATTTACAATAGCCCGGAGATGGAAACAACCTAAGTGTCCATCATCGGATGAATGGATAAAGAAGATGTGGCACATATATACAATGGAATATTACTCAGCCATAAAAAGAAACGAAATTGAGCTAATTTACCTTTTTTTTTTAATAGATTATGTTTTTAGTGTCATGCACAGTTAAATGAGCAATGTGAAAGAATTCTTTTTGCCTAATCCCAGGACACGAAAATAGTCTCCTAAAAGTTGTATAGTTTTGGGATATGAAACTTTTGGGATATCTTTTTTCCATCTTTTGCTTTAACCTATATTTAAATGTAAATGCATTTTACCTTAATATGGGTTTCTGGTAGACAGCATATCATTGAGTCCTGATTTTTTTGTCCATTTTCAGAAGCTCTGTCTTTTAATAGGTATATTTAAACCATTTACACTTACTATTGATATTTGGATTTAGGTCTACCCTTTTCTTGTTTTATGTTTGTTTCCTCTACTTTTAATTGTTTCTTCTTTCCTGCCTCCTTTCAGATTATTTAAATATTTATAGTATTCCATTTTATTTTATCTATTGAGGTTTTTTTTTTTTTTTTTTTTTTTTTGGTACATGGGCCTCTCACTGCTGTGGCCTCTCCCGCTGCAGAGCACAGGCTCCGGATGCGCAGGCTCAGCGGCCATGGCTCACGGGCCCAGCGGCTCTGTGGCATGCGGGACCCTCCCGGACCGGGGCACGAACCCGTGTCCCCTGCATCGGCAGGCGGACTCTCAACCACTGCACCACCAGGGAAGCCCTATCTATTGAGTTTTTTACTGTAGTTTTTCAAATTTTTTTTCATGATTACTCTAAGGATTATAATATGCATATTTAACTTTTCGCAATCTATTTAGAATTAATATTTTACCACTTAAAGTGGAACATAGGTCCTTTTATCCTCCACTGTTTGCGTTGGAGTTGCATTATGTATTACATCTACATACATTGAAAACCCCAAGATAATGTTATAATTTTTGCTTTGAACCATTAAACATATTTTATAGAATATAAGAGGAAAATTCTGTTTATCTCGATATTAACTCTCTTTTCTTTCATTCATGATGTTCCAGGTTTCTCTCATATCATTTCCCTTCTATCTGAAAAACTTTAACTTTTCTTACAGAGCAGTTCTACTGACAATGAATTCTCTTAGTTTCCTATCATCTGAGAATGTCATTTTCGCCTTTTTTCATGAAGAAATTTTTTTTCTGGACATAGAATTCTAGGTTGACAGTTTTAGCGCTTTAAAAATGTTTCACTTTCATCAGACTGCATGGTTTCTGATGAAAATTCCACAGTCATTTAAATTGCTATTCCCCATCATTTTATGTGCTATTTTTCTCTGGCTGCTTTCAGGATTTTTTTCTTGGCCTTCAGTTTTTGAAGTTTGGTTATAATTGTATAGGCGTGAATTTCTTTATGTTTATTCTTCATGAATGTGTAGGTCTGTGTTTTTTGCCAAATTTGGGAAGTTGTCAACCATTACTTTCATTTTTTTCTTTTTTCATTGAGGTAAAATTCACATGACGTACAATTGAGCTTTTTAAAGTGTACAATTCAGTGGCATTTAGTGCATTCAAAATGTGCAAATACTACCTCTCTGTAGTTTCAAATATTTTTCATTGCCTCAGAAGAATATTCTGTACCCATTAACCCACTCTCCATTCTTCCCTCTCCCATCCTGTGGCAATAACTCTAATCTGGTTTCTGTCTCTGGATTTGACTATTCTGGTTATTTCATATGAAAAGAACCATGCAATATGTGACCTTTTATGACCAGCTTCTTTCCCTTAGCATAATGTTTTCAAGGATCATCCAAGTTGTAGGATGTGTGAGTACTTTGTTTCTTTTTATGACTGAATAATATTCTGTTTTATGGATATGTATATATACCACATTTTATTTATCTCTTTATCAGTTGACAGACATTTGTGTTGTTTCCTTCTTTTGGCTGTTATGAATAGTGCTGCTATAAACATTTATGTACAAGTTTGTGGATATCTCAGAGAGAAATAAAACGTATATATAAAATATAAAATAAAATTAAATATATATATGTATATATGTATATGGAGTTGCTAAGTCATATGGTAATTTTATGTTTAACTTTTTGAGTTACCACCAACTTGTTTTGCACAATGGCTGCACCATTTTACATTTCCACCAGCAATGTACGAGGGTTTCTTTCTCTCCATATCCTCATTAACACTTTTAATTTTCTGGTTTTTTTATGTATACATGTATATTTGGATTATATATTATGTATATAAGTAATTATAACCATCTAGTGTGTGTGAAGTGATCTCATTGTGGTTTTGATTTTCATTTTCTTAGTGACAAATCATGTTGGACATAGTTTCTTGTGCTTGTATATCTTCCTTGGAAAAGTACATTCAAGTCTTTGCCCATTTTTTAATTGGGTTGTCTTTTTCTTGTTGAGTTGCAAGAATTCTTTAAATAATCTTGATACTAAACCCTTATCAGGTACATGATTTGCAAATATTTTTTCCTTTTCTGTAAGTTGTCTTTTCATTTTCTTGATAATGTCCTTTGAAGCACAAGTTCTTAATTTTGTTGATGTTCAGTTTATCTCTTTCTTCTTTTGTTGCTCTTGCTTTTGTGTGAAATCTAACAATTCATTGCCAAATTCTGAGGTCATTAATATTCTGTGTTTTCTTCTAATTTATAGTTTTAGCTCTTATATTTAGCTTGTTGCTCCATTTTGACTTAATGGTGTAAGGTAGGGGATCCAACTTCATTCTTTTGCATGTGGTTAACCATTTATCCCAGCACTATTTGTTGCAGATATTATTTTTTCACCTTTGAATGACCTTAGCACCCTTGTCAAAAATCATCTATCCATAGATTTTTGGGTTTATTTCTAACTCTAAATTCTATTCCCTTGGTCTATGCTATGGTCTGAATGTTTGTGTCCCCTCAAAATTCATATGTTGAAATCCTCATCTCCAAAGGTGATAGTATTGGCAGGTGGGACTTTTAGAAAGTAGTTAAGTTCTGAAGACAGAGCCATCATGCATGGGATTAGTGCATTCTAAAACAGCGTCCACAGAGATCCATAGCCACTTCTGCCATATGAGGATCTGGAAGAGAGCCCTCATCAACCCATGCTTGCACACTGATCTTGGACTCCTCCCTGGAAGCCTCCAGAACGGTGAGAAATAAATTTCTGTTGATCATAAGCTACCCAGCCTGTGATAAAAGCCCAGACAGACTAAGACAGTCTATACGTCTCTCCTTGTGCCAGTACTGTACTGTTTTGATTATCGTAGCTTTGGGGTAAGTTTTGAGATTGGGAAGTGTGAGTCCTCCAACTTTGTTTTTCAGTATTGTTTTCGCTATTCAGAGGCCTTTGCAATCTTATATGAATTTAAAGATCATCTTTTCCATTTCTGCAAATGAAGGCAATTGGAAATTGTATTGAATCTGTAGATCATTTGGGGGGAGTATTGCCTTCTTAACAATATTAAGTCTTTTAATACATTAGCATGGAATGGCTTTCCATTTAATTAGGTATGTAATCTCTTTCAGCATTGTCTTGTAATTTTCAGTGTACACATCTTTCACCTCCTTGGTTAAATCTATTCCACGATATTTTATTCTTTTGGATGCTATTGTAAGTGGAATTATTATCTTTATTTCCTCTTTGCATTGTTCATTGCTGGTGTATAGAAACCTAACTGATTTTTGTGTATTGATTGTGAACCCTGCAACTTTGCCGAATTTGTTTAATAGCTAGTATATGTTTTCTGAACGTTTTGGTATGTTCTCTTTATAGAATCATATCATCTAAAAATAGAGATAGTTTTATTTTTTTCCTTTGCAATTTGGATGTCTTATATTTCTTTCTCTTACCTAATTTCTCTAGGTAAAACTTTCAGTACAATGTTGAATAGTAGTGGTAAAAGTGGGATCCTTGTCTCATTCCTGATCTTAGGGGGAAAGCTTTTAGCCTTTCACCATTGAGTATGATGTTAACTATTTTCCCCTTTGATTCTGTCAGTGTTTGCTTCATATATTTTGAAGGTGTTGTATGGTGCATATGTGTTTATAGTTTTTATATCTTCTTGTTGATTTGACCCTTTAATCAATATATAATGTCTGTCTTTGTCTCTTATAGAAATATTTTGATTTAAAATCTATTTTATCTGATACTAGTATAGCCACTCCAACTATCTTTTCATTATTGTTTGTATGGAATATCTTTTTCCATCCTTTCACTTTCAATCTGTTTGTGTCTTTGGGTCTAAAGTGAATTGCCTGTAGGCAGCATGTAGTTGGATCATTTTATTTAAATTCATTCTGGCAATCTCTGTCTTTTAATAGGTGAGTTTAATCTATTTACATTTAAAGTTGTTACTAATAATGAAAGACTTAGTTCTGCTACTTTGCTGTTTGTTTTCTATATATCTTATATCTTTTTTGTTCCTCGATTCCTTCCATACTGCCTTCTTGTGCATTTTATTGATTTTTTCTAGTGTCAGTTTTGACTCCCTCTTCAATTCTTTTTCTGTAAATTTTTTATTTTCTTAGTGATTGTCATGAGGATTACAGTTAACATCCTGAATTTATAACAATCTAGTTTGAATTGATACCAAGTTAACTTCAATACCATACATGAACTCTTCTCTTATTCATCAGCTCCTGCCTTTTATGTTGCTGTTGTCACAAAATACACAAAATCCGTATAGAATATGCCCATTCACATAGATTTATAATTATTTTTTAGGCTTGTTTCTTTTAAATCATATAGACAATAAAAAAGCAGAGTTACAAACTGAAAATAAAATAATATTAGCTTTTATGTATATACCTATATGATTAACTTTACCGGGGATCTCTATTTCTTTATATAGCTTTGAGTTGTGGTCTAGTATCCTTTCAGTTAAGCCTGGAGGAATTTCTTTAGTATTTCTTGTAGGGCAGGTCTGCTAGTGATGGCTTTTTATTTTTTTTAAATCTGGGAATGTCTTAATTCCCCCTGAATTTTTGGAGGACAGTTTTGCTAGATATAGAATTCTTGGTTGACAGCTTTTTTTTTTTTTCTTTTTTGGCTGCATTGGGTCTTCATTGCTGTGCTTGGGCTTTCTCTAGTTGCAGCGAGCGGGGGCTACTCTTCATTGCAGAGCATGGGCTTCTCATTGCGGTGGCTTCTTTTGTTGTGGAGCACAGGCTCTAGGCATGCTGGCTTCAGTAGTTGCAGCACTCAGGCTCAGTCGTTGCGGCACATGGGCCCTAGAGCGTTCAGGCTTCAGTAGTTGCAGCATGCGGGCTCAGTAGTTGCAGCTCACAGGCTCTAGAGCGCAGGCTCAGTAGTTGTGGTACACAGGCTTAGTTGGTCCGTGGCATGCAAGATCTTCCTGGACCAGGGATTGAACCCGAGTCCCCTGCATTGGCAGGCAGATTCTTAATCACTGTGCCACCAGGGAAGTCCCTGTTTGACAGCTTTTTTCTTTCAACATTTTAAATACATAATCCCAGTGTCTTCTGGCCTCCATGGTTTCTGATGAGAGATCAGATGTTAATCTTACTGAGGATGTCTCATACTTGACAAGTTATTTTCTCTTATTGCTTTCAATATTTTTTTCTTTGTCATTGTCTTTTGACAGTTTGACATAATAATGTGTCTCATGGTGAATCTCTGTTAGTTTATCCTGCTTCAAGTTCATTGAGCTTCTTGGATATATAGATTTGTGTGTTTCATCAGATGTTGGAAGTTTGGGGCCATTATTTTTTCCAGTATTTTTTCTGCCCTTTTCTCTTTCTCTCTTCCTTCGGAGACTTCTATAATGTGTATGTTGATATGCTTAATGGTTTCTCATAGGTCCCTTAGGTGTTGTTCATCTTTCTTTTTTCTTTTTCTTTCTGCTCCTTAGACTGAGTACTTTCCAATTGCCCTATTCTCAAGTTTACTGAGTCTTTCTTCTGCCTGCTCAGATCTGCTATTGAACCTCTACTGAATTTTTTCATTTCAGTATTGTACTTCTCAGCTCCAGAATTTCTATTTGGTTCAATTTTACAATCTCCCTTTTTAAAATTAACAGTCCCCACCTAAGTGTTTATATAGTGTTCTCCTGATTTCTTTTAGTTTTTTATCCATGCTTTCTTTTAGCGCTTTGAGCATATTTAAGACAGTTAATTTAAGTCTTCATCAAATAAGACCAATGAATGGGCTTTCCTCATGGATTGTTTCTGTCAGTTTATCTTTTTCCAGTGAATGGGTCATACTTTCCTGTTTCTTTGTGTGTTTTGTGGTTTTGGTTTGCTAGTACTTTGAATTCTGGTCTCCTTCTCTAATCTGCCCACTATCCTTTACTTTGCAAAGTCTTCAGATAGCTTCTCCATGCTTTCTGTGCAGGATTTATATTTGTACTCAGTGGGAGAGACAGGTTATAGTTTGCTTATTTCATCTTGCCAGGATCCAGAACCTCTTTAAACCATTCTTTTTTTATAGATAAAGATGAATATTTAATAGTGATGAAAGGTATGATCCACAAAGAAGACAAAATCATCATAAACATTTACATTTCAAAAATATCAGAGAAATTTAGAAAGTAAAATCTATTATATAAACACAAAGAAGCACTGAGAGAGCCTCAATAATAGTGAGAGATTTCCCCTTGCCTTTCAAAAAATCAATAGATGAAATAGATAACAAATAGATAGGGATATGGCAGATATGAAAAACCATTGCAAGTCCAATTTAATAAATGTGCTTTGAACTTTTAAAACATATTGCATATTTTGAATTACATATTTGAAATTCTTTTTAAACCATTCTTATTGTAAGCTATATGCCCCCCTGCTCTAGAAAAAGCATACTCGATTTTTACAGACTGTTTGGAATATAGTATGTGCCCAATTAAATATTCACTGATTGATTATACCACCCAGTTGTTAAGGGCACATGATGTTAATAAAGAGATTTATCTGCAGTTTTAGGTAAATGTGCATTAACAAAAGCAGATAGCTTTCTGAGTTTCCATTTGAAATGAACCTCATACTTGCATGTGTGTGTATCTTTGTATATCTCCCTGTCTTTGTAACGATATGTACCATCTTGTACCATCTAGATTTATAAGTATCTTATTATTATTTGTATACATTTTCTTCTAAAAACTAAAAAGCCATCATAAGTTTTTTTATGAATGATGACTAATGGAAATATCATTTGATGTTTAGTAAAAATGAATCATCTTGAAATTTATATGCTCACAGTAAACATGACCGTTTAAATAAGCTTCATTTCATTTGAATAAGCACTTTAAAAGTTTGAGTGCTTATTCTATTAAATAAATCATGTATACATATTTATATCCCAGGGACAGAGAATAATGAAAATATTTTATGACCATTTCTATAGAATTACGTGATTTTTTTTTTTTTTGGTAGAGCATAGAAAAGTTTATCTTATCCACTAGAACATAAGTACAAGTTGTAAATTGATGTTAAAATTAAAAGCTCATTAGATTACAGATTTAGGTATTCATGGCCCCACTAATGGAACTTTGGGATCAAGAAAAAAATATATGTTCTAGTCCCATTGCATAAAAAGTGGGACACATTTTATACAGTCTGATATTCTTTTTTTTTTTTTTTTGGCTGTGTTGGGTCTTTGTTGCTATGTGTGGCCTTTCTCTAGTTGCGGCAAGTGGGGGCTACTCTTCGTTGTGGTATGCGGGCTTCTCATTGTGGTGGCTTCTCTTGTTGCAGAGCACAGGCTCTAGGCATGTGGGCTTCAGTAGTTGCAGCACACGGTCTCAATAATTGTGGCCCACAGGCTCTAGAGCACAGGCTCAGTAGTTGTGGCGCACAGGCTTAGTTGCTCCGTGGCTTGTGGGATCTTCCCGGGCCAGGGATCAAACCCATGTCCCCTGCATTGGAAGGCGAATTCTTAACCACTTCGCCGCCAGGGAAGTCCCTATACAGTCTGATATTCTAAAAGGCTTTACAAATTTCAATACTATCTCTAATCTTAAAATTAGTTTGATTATGTTGGATGTATAGTCATGCAGAAATGGTTCAGATGGTCATAGAAACTTAAGGTGGAATCTTCCTTAAAAAACCCCTAGGATATGATACCAAGCCAGGGGTCTTCCCTTAGTCTGCAATTCCATTAATGTTTGAATTTATCATTTTGATGTTCTAAGTGATGGTATTTCTTCAACTTCCCCAGGTGATTTCTCATAACTTAATATATTTTCCTGGCATCTAGCTTTCCCTAGTAAATTAACTCTTGACTATTTAGAAAACATTTATTTAGCCTTTTTTGTTTCTCCTCTGGCTCTAGAATTACTGTTGAGCTGTTGCAGTTTCTTAGCACACCATTAAACATGCAGTTCAAACCACTGTATTCCAATATTCAGTTTGGTTTAATTCATTCTTTATTGGGCACTAATATTGTGTCAAGCCCTATGTTCTAGATACCAGTGAAATAGGAAATACGATTTCATACCAGATCCTGAGAAATTCTGGTTAATAAGTGAGACATACACACAAATAATTATAAACATTCCATGCAACACATACAGTGGCATCAAGATTGGATGTTGTACAGAGGAGATGGTTTATTCTGTCTGGGTCAGGAATGGGGGATGGATTCGTGATCTAAATTCTGAGAAGCCACAGAAGAAAATGGAAATAAAGCCAAATATAAAGTAATTTTGAAAAAGCGTCATGGTGATAGAGTGATTAGATAGAAAAGGAGATAAGAATAGGCAGATTTACCATGATGCTGTTGAAGCTTAAGCTTTGCAGAAGGGCCTACCAAACTGCTCTGCCCCTCCTTATAAGAGATAAGTAACAATATTTTTGTCAGGGATATAAAATAAAAGAGAGAAAAAATCTTGCAACTTCAGTAGATAGACAAAATTTCTAAAAGACGACTTGAAAAGCTGAAGCATATTGGTATTTCTCCTTTCTGTCTTTACCAAAAAAAAAAAAAATAGCCCTTCTGTATGCCAAAGCAAGCAAATTCTATTTATTAGAAAACCAAATTTCAATAAGATAGATTATCTTAGAATGTTCATATTTGTAGGGGACTTTAAATGAAATTTGGTTAATTCAGTCCTATCATTTTACGGTTGAAGAAACCAAGATCCAACAAGATTAATTAAAGAAAACAAATCTGTTTGCCATTTTTGTTCTTTTTTCAGTATACTCAGCATCCCTCTCTCTTAGGTATTTCAAAAGGGACTGTTAGGGCAAATACATTCTCTTTTTTGGAATTACCTCTACTGTTTGCTTGTATCTGTAATCTGAATAAATATAATGTTAAAGCTGGAAAAAGTCATGGAGATCAGCTGTTCTTAAACTTTTGAGGAGCAAAGATCATTTTGAAGATTGGATAAAATTCATTCCCTGTGCCCCATTCATTCCCCCGGACTTAGGTGAGTAAATAATTCCTGACATAGATGGAGAAACCCAAGATTCAGAAACAGAGAGAATGATTTTTTTTCAAAATCCCAAAGTGGCCAGTAGCAGACAAAATTAGAATGGTCTACTTATAGATTACCCCTAACAGTTAACTTCTTCAAATTGTAATAAATTGATAAAATAGTAGTTTCTTTCCTGTTTGTCTCACCTCTCCCCTCCCCCACAAACTGAATGTAGAAATACTAGTATACCTATCTGGAGAGTTAGTTTCTTCTTCAGAATATCGCCAACATAATTAGAACTTGATTTTCACTCTTATTCACACATGTATTTTTGCCTTTTTAATGGCTACATTTTATTCCAGTTTACGGATGCATCATACAGTTTAACGTGTCTCTAATATAGATTCTTAGATTTTTAAAAATATTATATTCAGTGCTGCAATAAACATTCTTGTGCTTATCTGTTCTATATCTCCAACAATTTCTAAAAATTAAATTGCTGGATGAAAGAATAAACATGAAAAAATTTTTATGGACTGCAATTTGCCTTCCAAAAAGATATAACCAATTTGTACCTCACCAAAAAAATAAACAGTTTGTAATCTTTGCCAATCTAGTAATTGAAAAGATTTTACTTTTGTTTAACTTATATTTTATTATTAATGCACTTGAACTCAATATATGTCAAACAGCTCAGTGTGACATTTAGACTCAATGCAGTCATGGTCCAAATCTTAGCAAGGTTTTCTTGTCATTATTGACAAGCTGATTCTAAAATTTTGTGGAAAGGCAAATGAACCCTTTCAGTTTCAGAAAAAATTGAAAAAGAAAAAGTTGAAAACTGATACTACCCAATTTTAAGACTTAATGTAAAGCTACAGATGGCAAGCCAGTGTATACTGGCTAAAGGATAGACATGTAGTTCAGTGGGATAAAGAGCCCAGAAATTGATCCACTGATATGTCAACTGATTTTTGGTAGAGGTTAAAGAGAAATTTAATAGCAAAAGGATAATCTTTTCAGTAAATGGTGCTGGAACAGTTGGACATCCATATGCAAAAAGAACCTTGACACGTACCTCACACCTTATACAAAAATCAGTTCAGAATGGATCATAGACCTAAATGTAAAATGTAAAACTATAAAACTTCTAGAAGAAAACATAGGAGAAAATTTGTGTAACTTTGAATTAGGTGATGAATGCTTAAAACTGACACCAAAAACACAATCCATAAAATAAGAGAATTGATAAATTGTACTTTAAAATGTTTGCTCTGTGAAAGACACTGTTCTAACAATAAAGAGAGAGCCACAGAATGGGAGAAAATATTTGGAAATTGAATGTCAGACAAAGAACTTGTATTCAGAATATACATAGAACTCTAAAAATTCAACAGTTAAGTGTAGTAGGCAGAATAATGGCCACCCCAACCATGATCTACGTTCCTAATTCCTGAAACTTGTGAATATGTTGCTTTATATGGCAAGGAATTATGGTTGCAGATGGAAATAAGTTTGATCATCTGACTGTAAGATAGGGAGAAGACCCTGGGTTATCTGACTGGGCCCAATATAATCACAAGGGTTCTTAGGCTCTTAAAAATGGAATGATGATGCAGAAGAAGCAGTCAGAGTGATGTGATGTGGAAAGGACTCAATCCACTGTTGCTAGTTTTGAAAATAAGGGGTGAGGGCTCTGAGCCAAGGCCCACTTGCAGTCCTCGAAATCTACAGAAGGCAAGGAAATAAATTTTTCCCTAGAATCTCCAGAAAGAAATGTAGGCCTGCTGATTCCTTGACTTTGACCCTGTGAGACCTGTGTTGGACTTCTAACCTACAGAAATGTAAGATAGTAAGTTTGTGTTGTTTTAAGCCATGACTTTTGTGATATTTTGATACAGCAGTAAAAATCTAACACGGTAAAAAAATAATAACAAAAAAATGGGCAGTAGATCTGAATAGATAATTCACCAGAAAAGATATATGGATGGCAGATAATGATATGAAAATATACTCAACATCATTTATCATTAGAGAATGTAAATTAAAACTAATGAGGTACCACTACAAACTTGTTAGAATTGTTAAAAACAAACAAAAAAATTGACAGTACTAAATACAAGAATCTGGAGCAACAGAGACTCATTCATTGCCAGTGGGATTGCAAAATGATATGCCACTTTGGAAGATAGTTTGACAGTTTCTTATATATCACTCCTAGGTATTTATCCAAATGAATTGAAAACTTGTGTTCACATAGAAACCAGTATGCTAGTATTTATAGCAGCTTTATTCGTAATCACCATAATCCAGGAACGAACAAGATGTCCTTCAGTACGTGAATGGATAAGCAACAGGTGAGTCGTACATCATACAATGGAATAGTACTCAACAATAAAATGGAGGGAACTGCTTATTCTTACAACAACATGGATGAATATTGGATGCATTTTGCTGAAAACAAAGCCAGAACTTCAAGGCTATGTATTGTATAAGTCCATTCATATGACTTCTGGAAAATGCAAAGCTAATAAGATGGAAAACAGATCAGTGGGTTACCCAGGGGGCAGGGAAAAGGAGGAATGGTTGACTACAAAAGGGGCACACAGAGGAATTTTTAAAGCGATGGAACTGTTGTATATGGTACTAAGATGTTGGATGTGTGACTCTATGCATTTGTTAAAAGCCACTGAACTTCAACTGATATAGATTAAAAAATCAGCCAAGATGTCAGGGGATCCCAGGATAGAATTGAGACTTTCTAGTGAACTTTACAGTGAAGACACTGGGTCAAACTCTACCTTACTCAAATAATCAAGGTTAAAATCAACAGTGATAAGTCAAGTGGTAGTACATCTATAGTATTCTTCCCATAACCCATAACCCCTATCTGATCATAAGAAAACATCAGATAAACCCAAAATGAAGGAAATTCTGCAAAATACCTGACTAGTGCTCTTCAAAAGTATCAAGGACATGAAAAGCAAAGGAAGTCTGAGAAACTGTCACATACCGAAGAGACCAAGGAAATATGGTGACTCAGTACAAGTGGAGGCGACTGATTCCTTTCTACAGCAGATAGAATTCATTAGTGGGAAAACTCGTGAAATACAAATCAAGTCTTTAGTTTAGTTGATAGTGTTACTGTAACAATGTTAATTTTCTAATTTTGACAAATGTACCTTGATTATATCAGATGCTACCATTTGAAGCTGGATGAAGGATATCTGAGAACTCTGTATTGTATTTGCAACTTTCCTATAATCTTAAAATTATTCCGAGATAAAGATGTTTGTTTACAGAGTATACATTCTTTCAAAATATATATTTATGCAGGTGAACATCTCTTTGTTTGTTGATCATTTTTTTGTGAGTTGCCTATTATAATCTTTGCCAATGTTTTGTTTAGGTACACTTTTTATATGTGATTGCAACTGCTACATCGACTTGTTTTAGGCTCTGTATAAATTTTATCAGTAACTAAAAAAGCTTGTGTTTTTATTCATTTTCACACTATTTTTGAGACTGTGTTCTAATAGGAAGGCTGATTGTAAATGTTTCCTTTTGTTGTCTTCTCTGCCTTAGATGCTGGAAACTTTTTCATACACTGTCACTTAATCCTTGTTAAATAATA
The DNA here is from genome assembly GCF_963455315.2 of Globicephala melas. NCBI lineage: Eukaryota > Metazoa > Chordata > Mammalia > Artiodactyla > Delphinidae > Globicephala > Globicephala melas. The sequence goes on from NC_083316.1 coordinate 145,835,289, forward strand.
ACTTTGTTAAAAAAGAATACCTACTTTTCAGGTAAGAAAACCAAGGCTTGGAGGTTAATAACTGGTCAAAAATCAAAAGCGAGGTGAAGATTTAAATTTAGATCTTGCTCTAGTTCCCTTTCTTTCCCATATGATAAATTGCCTTTTCTGCAGTATAGTAGGAAAACTTCAGGAAAAAATGTTTTGACTTTTTAAAATCAAATAACATATATTACAAAATGTAAAACCAAAACCCATATCTTCTATTCTACTTGTAAATATGCCAGTTTTGTTAAAGAAGGTATATTAGAGAAAATTACAAACTAGATTGGCCAAATGAACAAATTGTTCATGTATCAGAAAATCCACTGTAGTGTTTACTTTTCATTAGGAAGCAAAATATCAGTAAAATAATATACCCCTGGGTTTTGAGGAGTTTGAACAGCATGATCATTCATTGCTTGTGGAATTTCAGGAAGACCGTAATAATGCTTCTAAGTTTGAACATAGACTTTTAAGACTGTGATTATACTTATTTTATCAGTTCAAGTAAAGCCACCCTTGAGTTTAAGATACTTTCTTTGCTAAAAGGCAGTTTGAGTAGGCTTCAGAACCAGCCATTTGGTTTGAGTATCAGCTCTGCTTTTTATTTAATTGTGTGTTTTATGGGGTTTTTTTTTTGCGGTACACGGGCCTCTCACTTTTGTGACCTCTCCCATTGTGAGCACAGGCTCCGGACGCACAGGCTCAGCGGCCATGGCTCACGGGCCTAGCCACTCCGCGGCACGTGGGATCTTCCCGGACCGGGGCACGAACCCGTGTCCCCTGCATCGGCAGGCGGACTCTCAACCACTGCGCCACCAGGGAAGCCCTAATTGTGTTATTTTAATCTCCATGTATATAGCATATTATGTATCTCATCCTTATAAGTTATGTTAGTATATCTGCATAAACTACCATGTTGAAAATCTGATAACATAAATGCCTTTATATACTTTAATCCTTTGTCTGGGACTCCAAAGGAAAAAAAAAAGACTTTCAATCTCAACAGGTTGTAATATAATGAAATAATCTCTAAGAATCTCTCCTTGATACCTAGATTCTGTTCCCACTGATAAAAGACAGTCTTTACTGTTGAAAACCCATAGTCTAAGAGAGGAGCTTCATATGCTCATACGATAATGTCAACTAAATATAGATCACATTTTTAAAAGTTAAAGAAGTAAACATCAGAGTATCTAGCATAGAGATTACTGGTTCAATAGTATTTTCTTATTTTGGCACCTGCAAAAATTCACTTAACTGTCTTGGATCCTAAATATCTTCCTATGGAGAAAGTATAGCACTGCCTTCCCTGGGATACACTAAATAACTTTTTCCTTCTATTAATTATTAAGGACTGACTTAAGTGTCAGCTTCAAATAATCAGGATAACCTGGTGTCCTAGATGCCAAAGGAAATTGCAAGAAGAGTGTTAAAGATGGGGTGTCAGGTAGCCTTGAATATCAAAATAAGATGAAACCTGAGATTAAGGTTGTTAAATCTGCCTGTGAGGGGTTCTTTGAAGTGATGGTGCAGACAACAAATGACATATTACATTGTTATTGTTGGTACACATCTATCTACCCTTACAGACTGAGTTCTATTATAGAATGGCCTGTTTCTTTTAAATCTGTATTGGCAGCACCTAATATTGGGCCTAAGCTTAAGTGTAACATTAATTTTTGAGAAGGCAAAGTGTCTTGGAAAAGCTCCATTTTTTTCTTTACTCTTACATTACACTTCACTTCATCCTTAAAGTTCAATTCAGTGCTGACACTATCTGCTTGGAGGTAGCATCAGATTCCCCAAGTTAAGGGCTCAGTCCCACAAGACCGCGCCTTCCCTTCAGATGCCAATGGCAAGTCCCATGTAGTCACCTGTACTTCTGACTGAAATGGAGGTTCCCATGACCCCCTTCTTTGGGTTTGATAATTTGCCAGAATGGCTTACAGAATTCAGAGAAGCACTTAGGTTTACCAGTTTATTATAAAGGATATAAGAAAGAATACAGATGAAGAGACACCATACGGCAGGGTATCGGAAAGCAGGGTGGAGCTACCATGCCCTCTTTGGCTATGCCACCCTCCCAGAACCTCCATGTGTTTGGCATCCTAGAAGCTCTCCAAACCCCATGCTTTTGGTACTTTTATGGAGGCTTCATCACTTAGACATGACTAATCATTAACTCAGTAACTCAGTATCCACCCTCTCATTCCTGGAGGATGGGGAGTAGGGCTGAAAGTTCGAAGCTTCTAATCACATCTTGATCTTTCTGGTGACTGGCAGCCATTCTGAAGCTATCCTGGAAACGTAGCAAGATTTACCCAATTAAAACAAAAGACATCCCTATCACCCAGGAAATTCCAAGGGATTTAGGAGCTCTATGTCAGGAACCAGGGTCAAAGGCCAAATATTAGAACAAAAGATGCCCCTAGTGCTCTTATCATCTAGGAAAATTCAAGGGTTTTAGGAGCTCAGTTCCAGGAACTTGGGGCAGAGACCAATATGTATATATTTTCTGTTATTTCACAAGAGAGGAAGGAAAGAAAACGGATAGTTGCTTGTGGGGAACTAAGGTCATCACAAAGATTTTTGTCTCTTTATTTGTTTTTATAGTAGGTGACAGGATATTGAGAGGGGGAAGGGAGAGATGGAGAAAAGTCATAGGGCCTTGATTATCTCAGCCAAGTGGGAGGCAGTCAGTCCTCCACTGAAAATAAAGGACACCAGACTGGAGTGAGGACATTGAAGAAAGTGGAGAAAGGTTAGAACAGAAAGTAAATTATGGTTTAAAAAATAAATAAATTGCAGGTAGCTGTAAGGACCCAGCTGAGGTGAGAGCACTGATGAAACACTCAAGCTCGTTTTAGAGCTGAGTGTCTAAATAATAATGTGAGAATAATATTAGAATAACTATTATTGCTGTACCTCAGGAGATTCTGTGTCTTTTACTCTCCAACATAATATTTCATATTTTATAAATTATATTAATTTTATTTAAAATTATATTTTTTATTATTTTTATAAGTTGCTCTCTTCTTTCCTTGAAAGTAATCCTACTGGTAGTTATGCTATCTCTGTGAAGGTATGACTGATGAGATCATATCTAAGCAACATTACCCATGTGGTCCATAAAGCCCACCTATGGATTATTTTCTGCTTCATGACTATGGAGCCTTTAGTGTGATTTAGGGTTCATTCACTCAGCATGTAAGACCTAGACACTATGTGTCTGGCACTGCCTTAGTCACACAATGCTAAACCTCCAGAAATGACAGTCTAGTGAGGAAGAGAAAATATATAAACAGTTACAATGTTATCTAAGGAGTGCCTTCAGGTAGTATTTTATTTTAAAAGCATGTGATGGGTAACCCAAGGCACTGAATTTCTAATGCTGGAATACCAAGGAGTTCAGGAAGTGCTACTGGACAACTTGGAGTAGGTGGGGAAAGCTGTAACAAATGATACTTAATTTGCATCTTCAAAGCCTAGTTTACCAGGGGAACCTGGGAGAGAAGGGATTACATACTAGTATTTCTCAACCTTTTTAAATCCATGACCCTCCTCCTTTGATACAAAAAAAAAAAAGTTCATGTCTGTCTTCCACATTATTTTGAAATTTCAACTCAAATGAAATATAGCTAAAAATAAATCAAAACAAGGACTGAACAATTGAACAAAAATGTTCAAACTATAAATTCACTTCCCCTCTCCCTATTCTTCCTGTGTCACCCATCATGCTTTAGATGAGAGGGAGCTTATTGATGCATCTATAATTACTTGATAAGCAGGTATGGCACCTCTATGGTATATATACCACTACTACATGATCATAAGGTTTCTCTCAGAAGGCAGAGGTTTAAACACCATTTATTATGAAGGCCAATTGTGTATATGAGTTCCTTATGCAATATGCCTCTAATACAGGATCACAGAGCATTGCTTTCCATTCTGCTTTTGACCTAAGTAGGTTTTCTGTAGACTGACATTTTACATTAAGCCTTCCTTGACGACTCCTTCCTGTGCCCAGAGCGGTTCAGCTTCCTTTAATGTGCCTTCTTAGAAACCTGTGTTACGGATTTGGGCAGTTACCATTTTTACTAATAATTGCCCTTTTCATCTGTGTCCCTAAAAGCTTGTAAACTAATAGCAGAAATTGTGTTTTTCCTACCACCGTTTATTTCCCAGAATACTGTCATTGCCAAGTAGGCAATGAATATATATTTGTTAAATGAGTAAATATAATTAAAAGTCATATTAGCATTAACAAAATGATACAATGAGACAAGTTTATCTATAGTTTTTCTTGCCCACCTCTATCACTCTAGCATCTCTAAGTTTTTCCTCCCGCTTTTTTTTTCCTTCAGGGAACCTATGTCTACATACTGCCTTGAGCCCCCGGGTATCAAGGCGATGGTGGAAGGGTGAGGATCTGATTAACATTCTAGTACAAAATAAAAGTTTGCTTCTATATTTTAAATATGTCATTGTAGTGTTTTCAGGTGTCTTTTTAAAAATATTTGTTTATAGAAAAAGTAATATAGTCATTTGGTACAAAAATGCAAAATACAGAGAGGAATGTACTGTGACAAGTAACTTCCCTTTTCCCTCCGTCCTTCAGCCATCAAATTCTGGCTCCTAGAAACCATACTTATCAGTTTCTTGTGTATTTTTATGGAGCTATTCTATACATATTCATATTGTATGTCTTCTAACTTAATTTGTAATGTCTTCTTTTAAAGGTGTTTCAAATATATATGTAATCAACAAGCCAGGTGGTTTGTCCTGTAAAATTTCTCAAAGTCTAGATATTGCTGATTATACTTTGGTATATTCTTCTGTCCCTGTATTTCTTGTATAAGTAGTAAGATATAGAGACCTCGGGCTTGATTTTTGTTTGGTTTTGTTTTGGGTCAAGACTGCTTCATAAGTTAGGTTGTATACTTACTATACTTACTTTGCCTATTCTGGATATTTCATATAAATGGAGTCTACACAATATGTAATCCTTTGTAACTGACCTGTTTCATTTAGTATATTTTCAAGGTTCATCTGTGTTATAGCATGTGTCAATACTTCGTCTCTCTTTATTGTTGAATAATACTCCTTTGTATGAATATACCACATTTTATTTTTTCGTTCATTCATGGAGGGACTTTAGGATTGTTCCTAATTTTGGCTATTAGGAATAATGCTGTGAACATTCATGTGCAAGTTTTTGTGTGGATGTATATTTTAATTTCTCTTGGGTACATACCTAGGAGTAGAATTGCTCAATCAGATTGTAACTCTATGTTTAACATTTTAAGGACCTGCCAAACTATTTTCCAAAGTAGCTGCACCATTTTACGTTCCCACCAGAGGTGTATGAGGGCTCCTGTTTGTCCAAAACCTTGCCAACATGTGTTGTTACCTGCCTTTTTTATTCTATTCATCCTAGTGGATTTGGAGAGGTATCTCATTGTGGTTTTGAGTTACATTTTCCTGATGGCTGATGGTATTGAGCATCTTTTCATATGCTCATTGTCTGCTTTTATATCGTCAGAGAAATATGTTTTCAGGTCCTTTGCCCATTTTAAAATTGGGTTATTTGCTTTTTTATTATTGGGTGTTAAGTGTTCTTTATATAACCAGGTACAGGTCTCTTTTCAGATATATAACTGTGTAGATATTTTCTTTCATTCTTTGAGTTGTCGTTTCACTTTCTTGGTGGTGTCCTTTGAAGCATGATAGTTTTTAATTTTGATGATGACCAGTTTTAATTTTTCTTTTGTTGCCTGATCTTTTGATGCTGTAACTAAGAAGTCACTGCCTAATCCAAGGTATTGAAGATTTACTCCTGTGTTTTCTTCAAAGATTTTTGTAGTTTTAACTCTTACGTTTAGGTCTTTGATTCATTTTGACTTAATTTTTGTGTATAGTATGAGGTGTAAGGGTCCACTTTCATTCATTCACTTGACCTAATACCACTTGTTGAAAAGAGTATTTTTTGCCCACTGGATGGTCTTGGCACTCTTGTGACAATCAATTGATTGTAAATCTGAGGACTTATTTCTAGAATCTAAATTCTGTTCCACTGACCTATATGTCTGTCCTTATACCAGTACCACACTGTCTTGACTACTGTAGCTTTGTCATAAGCTTTGAAATCAGGAAGGAATTGTTATCCTTTTTCAAGATTATTTTGACTATTATAGATCCCTTGGATTTTCATGTGATTTTTAGGACAACTTGTCAAATTTCTGCAAAAAAGTCAGCTGGGATTTTGACAGCGACTGCACTGAATCTGTAGATTAATTAGGGGATTATTGCCATCTTAACAATATTGTCTTCTAGTCTGTGAACATGGGATGTCTTTTCATTTATTTAGGTCATTTATTAGTTCTAATAGCTTAGCTTTCAGTGGATTCCTTTTCTATATACAAGATCTTGTCATCAGCATGAAGCAATTTAATCTTTGTGTTGACAGTGTCTGTCAGTAATAGTCAAGGACAGTTTCATTCCCTTAAGTCCCTTCTCCTTCATGTTTTCTTTTCTAGTTCTTTTTTCTCCTTACAATACTGTCTGCCTTCTTTCTTTGTAGCTCATTCTTAGTCCATTTCCTTTCTGCATTTGGGCTTTTCTCTAATAATCCGAATTCACCTCTTCTTTCCTCCTTTGTGTTCTCTCTGCTGGAATCTTTATCCTTATGGCTTTTCCTCTCCTCCTCTACTTAACCTCTTTTTCTTGCACTTTCTTTCTCTCTAGTGTCTATCTTTATTGCCTGCCTGATGGACATTGACACTGTTCTCTCAGGTGATTGAAGTTATTTATGAGGTCAAGACTATGTTTACCAGAGTTATTTTCTTATAGAAGTAGTTGTAGCAGCTATTTTTAGCTTTATTGAGATACATGTTACTTACAATAAAATAAATAGATTTTAAGCGTTCAATTTGGTGAGTTTTAACAAATGTATACATCAGTGTTTACATGGTTTTAACACCAAGGAAATATCCTCATTTCTCTTTCTAGTTAATGTCCCTCTTCCCTCAGCCCATGAGAGGAACACTTTCTAATTTTTATCACCATAGATGAATGTTACCTGTTTTCAGATTTTTATATATGAATAGAAACGTACAGTATGTGCTCTTTCAAATCTGATGTTTTTTCACTCAATAAGGATTCATCCATGTTGACATGCATGTAGTAGTTCGTTCCTTCCTTTTAATTACTGAGTAGTATTCTGTTATATGAATATAACACAATTTGTTCATTCATTATCCTGCTGATGGACACTTGAGTTGTTTTCACTGGTTTTGTTTTTAAAAATAATAGTAATGTTTTAAAATTTGTTTTTAAAAAGACAAAGGAAAAATATCGAAAAGTAAAAGCTCAGCTCCCTCCCCGCAGAGGTAACCTCAACATACAGTTTCATATTTTCTTTCAGACAGTCATATGTATATCCAAGTATTTTTATATGTCTTTGTACTTATTTTCATACAAATGGAATCATCTGTGTATATAGTCCTGAACCTCAATTTTTTTCCCATGTGATATTTCTTAAACATCATTCTGTATTAACACGTGTATTACTTCATTCATATTCTTAATTGTCAAAGAGCATATACGTAATATACTTCTTTCTCATTGTACAGATATACAATAAATTCTTTAACCAGTCATATTTAACTAATGGATAATCAAGTTGTTTCTTTTTTTGCTCTTACAAATATTCCTACGTTGAACATCCTTATATTTATATATTTGTGCTATTTGCTCAGTACATAAATGCTGTAAGATAACTATTACATAAGAGGAATTGCTATGTCAAACAATATGTACATTTAAAATTTTGATAGAAATTGCCAAATTGCTCTCCAAAAGTGTTGTATTAAATCTCAGCAACATTGCCCTTTCTATACAACACTTAAGGACTATTTTTCATATGTGATTATGGAGACTTTCATCTGTTTACAGTTTATTTATTTAACAATTATTGAAGACCACCAACAGTGTCTGACAGTTTTTGTTCCCACACAACTTGTAAATATCAGGTCATGTTTATCTTGCCAGTCTTACCAATGAAAAATATTATCTTACACATACTTGAATTGCATTTCTATACTTACGAATATTCTTTCATATCTTTATTCTTCATGTAGTTTTCTTTTATCTGTAAACTACCTAGTTTGTATTGTTTGCCCGTTTTTCTATCTCATTTTTGTCCTTTTTCATGCTGATTTATAAGAGCTCTTTGTCACGTGTTATAGTTTTTCCTAGTTTCTTGTTTGCGTCTTGAATTTCTTTATGGTGTTTTTTTCTTAAATAAATATCGTATATATATTTAATAAATTTATATATTTATTTTTGGCTGTGTTGGGTCTTCGTTTCTGTGCGAGGGCTTTCTCTAGTTGCGGCGAGCGGGGGCCACTCTTCATCGCGGTGCGCAGACCTCTCACTGTCGCAGCCTCTCGTTGCGGAGCACAGGCTCCAGACACGCAGGCTCAGTAGTTGTGGCTCAAGAGCCCAGCTGCTCCGCGGCATGTGGGGTCCTCCCAGACTAGGGCTTGAACCCGTGTCCCCTGCATTGGCAGGCAGATTCTCAACCACTGCACCACCTATGGTGGTTTTTTTAAAAAAGAAAATATCCTCTGTTCCTTGATGGTGTTTATATTTTTAAAGTACAGTGTTGTTTAACCCAAAAGAATAATTCTAAAGAATTAGTGGGATCCTAGCAGTTGAGTGAGAAAATTATTTGGGTTGGCAGAAGGGCTACCAAGAAATCTGGGAATTTCATCTCTCTAAATGAACTCTTCCTTCAAAGACCTGTCTCTACAATAGTGGAATATTTGATATACCATCAATTTTTATGCTGTGAGGATAAAGTTTGTCTTCACTTTAGTTCTAAATATATAACAATATGTTATATATAAATGTCAGTATATATACATTTTTTTCTGTAATGATGCAATTGGTTATTTTGTCATTTGTGATACTGCAGATCCATCACTCACCTCTACTGAGTTTATTCTTCATTTGGGTAATGACTTCAGAGAATTTTAATATCCTAGAACTGTAGCATTGGAAGGATTCTCATCATAAATTTCAGGACAACTAAGAAGTTGTCTGCATTCACCCATCAAGGCACATAAATAGAGACTTTTGCTTAATTCATAAGTAGAATAAACACAAGTATTGTCAATGCTTTATTTTCTTCTCTTGAATATTTATTGAGACTCTGGCTAAGATCTTATCTGAAGGAATGTGAAAATAAAAAACCTGAAAGACCTGCTTAATGGATACTCATCGTGTAACAGACATGACACTGAGTTGCTAAAATTACCACATCTTCTAGTTGGTCCAGTTCTACATAGAAGGTGAATACTTTCTATGAGTTAGACACAAAACTAAGTGCTTTACCTATGCATTTAAATCTCTGAAAGTAGGTCCTATCATCCCTATTTTAAAGTTGAAGAATCTGAGGCTCCAGGAAGTAAAATATCTTGCCAAAGTAACTGCTAAATGATAACTAAAACCTCCTGTTGGTCCCATCAGAAATTTTAGAGTTATGCACTGGCTTCTTTTATCAAGTAAATTCCATGCTGTGTCTACTACTCTTAGTCCATGGGGAACTGACCCCATTTCCTGGCCTCAGGAATGCAGACTTGACATAGCCCTGGCCAGTCAGATCACTGTATTCCCCTGGCCACGATTATTGGTTTAATATGAGCATATGAAACAAGCCAAGTCCAAGGTCAGTGAGGTTTAATATCTGAGACCTTTTGAAACTATTTGGAAAGAGAAGCTCTCTTTCCACTGAATTTGTAGCTAGGAAAATTTAAGTCTTAAGATGTTAAGGGCAACTATGTTCAAAAAGCCAGTTTGAGAGTGAATGAAAGGAGTGAAAAGAAACACTGAGTTATGGAGAGAGACCAGATTCTGACACTATTTCTTTAGCTCCTGGATCCAAGGATTCAAATATGCTTACAAGAAGATCTAGCAATGTTTGTTTCAGACACTGAGCAAATCCTCCCTCCATGCTCCCTGCTTTAAAACCAAAGACCATGCTGAAGTTGTAGAACCAATTGGCTCCTAAAGATTGAAGTGATATTGGTAATATTCTGTCTCTGTCACTGTCTCTCTCTCCCCTATTCCTCCTCCCTTTTTCTCTCTCTCCCCCTCTCCCCCTCTTTCCCTCCCTCCTTTTCCCCCTTCTCTTTTCTCCTCTCTTCCATTTCCCCTCCTTTTTCCCCTCCTTCCCTTCCTCCCTCCTTCCTGCCTTCTCTCTGTCTCTCTGTCTCTCTCTGTCTCTCTCTCTCTCTCTCTCTCTCACACACACACACACACACACACACACACACAGACTTATGTCCAGCTTGACCACTAATTCTAAAATAGGAAATGACAATGAATATGCCAGGAGGAAGGGGGAGTGTTCTGACCTGTTGCCAAAGCTTTTTTTTCCCACCTCTGCACTGCACCTATATTCTGTAATGGTCACTGCAACCCTTTTTTAAAAACTGTTTACATGTCTGACTTCTTGTTTGGATTTTACTTGGTGATTTGATATGAATTTTTAATGTAAAAGCACTTAGCATTAGGAGTTTGACATTTTGTCTGACCTTAATCACCAGGAGGATCATGAGAGGTTTATTCAGTGGGAAGAGAACTGTTACAGCCCTGACAGAAATGATGGGAAATAAGTAAACAGACTTTTAAATCTTCACCAGAAATCAATAGGGTTTAAAGATGATGGACGTTGGTGTTTTTTGCTGCTTAAGGACTTCAACCTTTTACGGGAAGATATCTTCTCAACGTGTCAGCAGTTTTTTCCCTGTACACAATGAATCACTGCTGCAAATAGAGCATTCTGCATAGCACACTCTTCATCATTATTATATGGAAGAAACTGTATATGCCTGCCCATGGTAACATAGAGCCTCTTGGGGTATTTTTGTATGAAAAAAGAGGGCCGTTTCTCACTGTTTTGTTTTTTGTCTTATGTGTAATTCATGCTCCAAACTTCTTCCCTCAACACAATAATAGCAGTTTTTATATATTGAGTACCTTTTAGCTATGTGATGTTAAGGTAGATGATATGATTCCATTTTATAGATGATGAAATTGAGGCCCAGAGGCTCTGCCTAAGGTCATCCAACTAGTGATATAACTGGCATTTAAAATCTTGGTCCATAGTATTTGAAGCGTATGCTTTTACCACTCTTTCAGCTGCATCTCTGAAGACACTCAGTAGGTAGTCTCACCTTTGACTCTATTTCTTTAGCAGTGGTATCTCTTATTTCTTTCTTTCATCTTTTCCCTCAGTCAGTAAAACTGACTTAAGTGACAGATCTCCACATCATTTAATAAGAGGATAAGAGCTATACCATGGTCATTGAATAAAGAGATATGGGTTGAGAACTGCTTCCCAGTATACTCTGCAGATCTGTTTTTCATGATTTACAAGATATTAGATTGATATAACATTTAGCAGTATATTCACAATAAACAGAATCCGATGAAAGTGTTCAAATTTTAACAAAACATGTCATGCAGTGTCCTTTTTTTCAAGGTATAGAATTATATATTTCATTTTTTAAACATTTTTATTCTAAATACTTTAAAACATGGAAAACTTGCCATTATAGAACAGCTGACTTTCCAGGTATTCGAGAAACTAAGATATTTATTTTGTAATTTGGAAATATTCTTTCTAATTCAAACTAAGAATACCAACTCAGTTTTTTAATAATAAGTAATCATGAAATATATATTGGTAGATAAAAATTTTCACATAACATTTCCTGATTTGATGTGAATTTAGCTTTAAAGACACATTACTTTAGTTAATTGGAATTTTAAGAAGAAAAGATGAGATAGCTCTTTACCAGTTCATTGTAATACATGTTAGATATGTTGAATGCAAATACTGTCTTATGAAAGGTGCAACAGTCTGTTAACTTTTGGAATCCTCCATTTCCTTATTTAGAAGCTGAAATAAACTAAAATTTTTGAGGATCCTTCTAACTCTAAGGATCTATAACTCCTTAGGTTTAGAATGTTGGTTTGAAGTCATTTTTTTTCTATCACATACTTTTACGTAATGTTTGATTTTTCACAATGTTCAAAGTAATTTTTGCTGTAGCATTTAAAAATGTTCCACCCTCACCCCTTAAAAGCTGATCTTTTTCTAATATCTAATGATCTTCTCTGAATTGGTATACTGTGTTGCTCCCCTGACTTGTTCTTACCTCAAGAAGAGTGACTTGAAACCTTTGTTTCTCATATGAAAAAAAGATAAAATATTGTTACTCCAGGCCTTCTAAAAATACTGATCAAGGAATAAAACTGATCAACCATTTTCTTATGTTCTCTTTACACTGACTTGGGACCTCAAAAAAGAGTGTTAGTAGAAATCAAGAATGCTTCGTTCTAGTCTGACCCTTATCCCTAATTTTTTGGTCATACAACCTCTTGAGGCCCTTTTTTTCTTGTCTACAAAATGGGGATAATAGGACCTACTATACCGGATTATTGTGAAAATTATTTGAATTAACATATATGGAAGCATTTGAACTCCTAAATAAGCTGCTTTGTCAGACAACAATGTAGGTGTTTTGCTAGTACAAGTTCTTGTTACCTGGGTTTGATATATAACCTCAAATTCTTGTACTGCAGTTTTTTGGGTATGACCAGATGTAACTTCTAAAAAAAAAAAGTACTGCTGAGTTTATTTATTCACTTAAATAAACTTTCATGGTTTTTATCCTTGCCCCTGTTATTAAGTAAACATGTCCATTTTTTAAAAGGCTATAGCTTCCTCAACATGACAGGGATTACAGATTAAACAAATGAAGAGAGGGCTTTTCAGTATAGGGTGTTCTGTTTATCAAGTTCCTTTTCTTGTTTGTCTTTGAACTTTTAATCCTCTCATTAAATATAAAGTCATTTCCTAGTTACTTTGCATTTAAATTTTGCATTGGTTACTATAGGTTTTTATGTTTAAATATTTGATTTTGATGAAGTCATCTTTAATCATTCATTTTATTAACATCTGTTTTGGGGACCAGAAATTTTACCAAAGAACGTGCTTTAAATTTATTGAAGGAAAATATGATTTGATACCTAAAAAAGTAAAGCAAAACCAATTTTTTTTGCTCCAAAATCTTACTGAATGTTAAGTAATGGTCAACCATGATTATGGCAGTGTTGGTCCTACCTACATACATTTGTTCCTTTTAAAGAACACGTTTCCTCTTTTCGAATACTTCATTCTTAAGTTATGTAAAATAATTTTCATCCCTTATTAAATGACTTAATAACAGTCATCAATTCCTATCAAAACAGAAGTTATTTTCCCCAGAATTATTATCACATTTTTTCTCTTTTCATAACTCTTTGTACCTTCTTTTATTGCAACAGTTATATTGCACATTTATATGTCCGACCTACACACCATCAGGAGTTTCTTACATTGTGAAATCGTATTTACCTTTGATGTCTAGTCCTTATAAGCTCTGTGTTGGGCATTTAGTGAACTCTCAATAATACATTGAATGATACTTAAAATTTTGTTGAAGATCCAAAAATGCTTAGCCAAATTGATCTATGACTATATAGACAAGTGCTGTTACCATGATTCTTAAAACAAAAATGTTCCCAATTTGTGACTGATGGTCTATAATGTCATATTTACTTCCATAATAAATAGTCACCTTTCATAATAGTGTCACCATAATAAACTAAGATTAAAAGGATTTTCTGAGCCTTCTCTCCCAGACATTAGGATAAACCAGGTATAAGGTTCTACCTCCAGTTAGCTACGTGACCTTATCCTGTTAAGGTTTTATTTATAAAGTGACGGCTTATACTGGATTATTGCTAAGGTCTGTCTAGCTAAAGCAATTCTCAACCAGAAAAGCTTAACAGTATCTGTCACCTACATTTATTTTTGCTAAGAGGCTTTTTTCCATCATATTGACACAGTTATTCTGAAACTCATCTAGCTTCTGAAAAAACCTAGGAAGCCCAGCTTGTGCTTAGCTCCACAGTAGGAGTGCTTGAGGAACCTGAACTGCATAGTACCAGGTGCTTTTTACATCCTGAGAAAAATTGTTATTCACTTTTGATCTCTACTCCTTAAACTCAGTGCTTGGCATTTAGGGAATGCCTACTAATGCTTAGTTTGGTTTGGTTCCATGTAATGGAAAGTACTCATCTGTATGTAATGTATAGATTTCTGTCTTTGAATTTGTGGGAAGGCACGTGTATTGTAAAGTCAGCTTCCTGCCTTCCCTACTCTCAACCAACATCTAAGTCCCTGCCACTGTGGTTTAGTCCCCAAAATTTGTTATAGAAGGTATAAACACTTGTTTAATATATCATAGACAGCCAATATGTGTTTATATATGGCCTTGTCCCTGAAGGACTATAAGCTACTTGAGGTCAGAAACTCTGCTTAATTAATTTTTTTATCTCCTTCTAGTGTTTATTACTATTTAGTACCTATTGGTCAATTTTGTTTACTAATTTGATGATTATACAGAATTGCAGAATTATACAGAATTTTCAGAATTATTACTGAAAAAAGATCACTGCCTTTGTAATGATCCCTCTCTACAAGAAGGAACATCCACAACTCAGTTTTGTGTGATAGCTTTTGTAAGAGGGGAACTTCTGGAGAAGCACCTGATGATTGTCATTGTCTGTTATGTTATTTCAGGGCTAAAGGACAAATGTAGTCGTAATTGCTGCTATAATTTTCATGAACCCTAAACAGTTCTATATTTTTTAAATGACTGTAGAAATGTATTGGTTATTTTCAGTTTAGTTTTTATGCAGTCTAGCAATGTAATCAGATTAAGTGTGTATGTGTCCTGCATTTTTTCACTTGTAGCAATAATCCGCTATCTGCATCAGTCTAATTCAGTGCTTTGGGCAATGAAGTAATGCAGACTAAATCAAAGCTGCGCTTGAGCCAAGATGATGAGTTGGAAAGATTCCTGGTTTTGTAATTATACAGACCTGAATCTCCACTGATTGAGGTATACCATACATAAAACACTAAACATGGTATTGATTCTGGTAAGTTGCTCTGTAAAAGGTAGCTAGTGTTATTTTAGTTTAAAAAGTATATTGCTAAAAATAGTCATTAGGTGTGAAAAGTATTTGAAAGACATGAAGTTCACTGCCTTCAAAGTACAGATTACCAGCATATAATATATCTTGGCATATGTTAGCTCCATAATAGGTTCTGAAACAGACCAAGGAATGAAAGAACCAACTAACTTTGTTGCAAGGCTGTGTGCTTTTTTATTTAATGGGAAATGATAGTCATCAGATGCCAATCTAGATGGTGGCAGCCAGCATGTGTGTGATTTCTAATTGTGTGTGTTAGGTGATTAGAGATTTCTGCCTTAGGCAAGTCACTGAGTACTAGATGAATTCAACTTCTGTTAAATTTTCTCTAGTGAAAATAAGGCCAAATAATGACTATGTTGCAAAGTTATTATGAGGATTAGTGATTATATCTAAAAAATAACTACAAGTGCCTAGCATTTTGTAAATTTTTCTATAAATTGAAGGTTTTATTTTTATTCTCATTATTGCTGACATTGCTGTTGCCATCATCATCATCTTTATGTAATGATCTATGTGTTTAAGGTGGGTTTCTGCCTTTGTGGATCCTCCCAATATTTCTCTGTTCCTTAGAAACAGATCCTTTAAATAATCACAGAAACTCTCTAGGCATCTGAGAGCAAAACTACTTCATCAGATTCTGTAGGCTCTTAACTTTATACCATTCTACCCAAGCCTGCCTTCTAACACTGATTCTTCTGATCTTTCAGAACTATGCTCTCTTGACGTAGAGGAATTACGGAAGTTTACTATCTGGCTGATCTTGGTATATGGTACTATCAGCAATTTACCCAAGAGAAATACATTCACTTTGGGCAGTCTTTATCTGATTGTCAATCCTACTTTACTCATATTGGCGATTTTTTTTGTATTCTATCCCTACTTTTCTTTTCCTCATGATAATTTCACATTCTTTTATTATTTTTTCAAAATTCATTAACCCCTAATAAGGTCAGTTATGTGAATTACGGATTCTCACTAAGTTGTTCATAATGCTGTGGAGGTGTGTTATTTACTCCATCTTGTTTTCTTTACTCTCTATCCTCTTGATGTACTTGTTGTGATGACCTTAATCATGTTTAGAATGGTTCATGGAAAAGAGAAGGTTGTGACTGGAACTGACATGAGCCGTAGAGTTTATTTATATGCTTGTGTAAGTCTTTTCTATTTTATCATCTTGAAGCTGAACTTATTTAAAACATTGCTAGCTATAAATAAAGAGCACAGTTCTTTTCATCTGGTAGGTGTATAGTCCACCAAAGGAAATCCATTGTGGATACTGGTAAGGAAATACATAGAAATTGAGAAGGGTTTTGGTAGTCCAGTTACCTTTGACAAGTCATAAGCTTTCTGGGCCTTAGTTTTCTCCAGTCCAAAATGGACATGTTAACTGCCTTTTCTATTTCAGTGGATTGTGTAAAGATCAGATGAAATGTGAAATGCATGTAAAAGGACTTTGTCATTCATGAAAAGTGTTAAACTCTTTATGATTATACAGTGTTGTTGCCTTGAATACTTTGAGGAAAGAGAATAAGTATTGGTATATTTATTAATTTGTTTTTGCCTCTCTTCTTCCAAAAAAGATTTGAAGCAGAGGTCACTAATGAAGTCACTGAACTGAAGATATTATTGGCAAGAGGAATGAAGTGAAAGGAAATCTGAGGAGGAAAATATTTTGTAAAGGTGTTGAATTAGTTTGCTGCATAGGCAATAAATATTTAGGAGGCACATCCTCAGAGATAGAATTAAAGTACAAATTGGATTGTTATTGTTGGCAGATAGGAGTGGTTTTTAAAAGAGTAGTAATATATTGTAGATCTGGAGAGATATTTTCTATAAAATGGTAAGATCTTAAAAAGAAGAGGTAAGGATTAGATATAATGAGAAATTGTTAGTTAATTTCTATTTGAGTACTTGGAGGAAATGCTTCAACTTACAGGGAAAGAGTAATTTTAGGAAAATAATAATGTGACCAGGATAGGGCCTGAATTTTGAATGTGTAAGGAAGAGGCTAAGTTCTTATTAACTTTTTTAAAGGTCAGTGTCTACCTTAAAACGCTAGTTTACCAACAAAAAAAAGTTACGGGTGGAGGAGAGAGAAGAGGGATATTTATGAATTATTTCTGAATCTAGTGAAAATTCTAAGTATGTGGTAGAACTTTCTGAGATTCATACCGTAGCACAAAAGGAATTATGATGGTCTTAGATAATGTTTTGAAACATTAATTGTGACCATGTAATTAAAGTTTATGATTCTTGACCTCATATCTTATTTTGTAAACTGATGTTTTATAAAAGACTATATTACTTTCTGCTTCAAGTTGCTACTGAATCATGTTAACTCCTTTTTTATCAATAGTTTCTCTCTCGTTAGTTCTTTCCTCCCAAACTACGTTAAACAGAGTACCTACACCACTACTTTCTAGCTCTTTTTTTTTAGGCAAGTTCCTGAGCTCTCTGAGCTTTAGTTTTGTCGTAAAATGTGGATAATAATACCTACTTTTTATAGAGTTGAAGCGAGGATTGGGATAATACTCTTAGCATGATAACTGACACATAGAAAGTACTCATTAAGAATTAGATGCTTCTACTGTTGTTGGTGGTGTTATTGCTATAATTATTACAACTGTTCTTATCATCGTTGAATACAGTTATTTTTTCCCTAGTGGTCTACTAAATCAAAGAAAAATCATTGGGAAATAATCACAGGGGATGTGTTTATATAAGTGGTGGCCACGTATTATATTTTACAGGTTAGTAAACTTTGCTTCTTAGCATGTTATGAATATCTTTGAACTAAAACGTTTGGAGAGGAAAGAAAGATTTTCTTTATTTGAAAACATCCTTCTGTTTTACATCTTAGAATAGCAAAAACCTGTATGTACTTTTTAGAATCAGTCTCTAAATGATAGCCCGATACAGAAACCAGGGTTCTTTACAGCAGGCCATTCTGAGGTTGGAGGTATCGTTGGAAAAAAACGTAATTAGGATTCACCATAAATTCTTACATTTCTCAGTATTTTATCTATTAAGAAGTCACCCCTGCTTGTTGCCCTTTAGGCAGTCAGTTGGGGTGCATTAGTAAGCTGGGTGAGCAAACTGCTGAGCATATCTAATTGGGCTCCTAGAGAAAATGGCTGACCAACGGTTTTGAATGCTCAAGAATTCACATATTGAATGCCTGTCGAGGACCAAATCTGTTGTGAAATCATCATTACCCTTAGAATCTTGTATTTAATGATGAGACTGGTAAGAAATGGTACAGGGAGATAAACGTGTGACCGAGGTAAAGACAGGCCTGTAGCAGCCTTGGGCTTGAGGAGAGCAGGACTCGGGAGAGAGGAACCAGAGGACTTAATGATGGTAATATCTGGGCTTTGAGGCCAAATGGGCAGTGGCTGGGTAGAGAGGTGGTAAGGGACCAGGAGGGGATAAATTTTCCATTTGGGGAACTATTAGATGGCGGAGTAAAGATGAAAATATAGGCCATGAAGGGAGAAATGAGATTTTTCTGCTGTGGCCTTGGAGGGTCTCTTTTGTGCAAGAACTAGTCAGTTCAAAGGAGGAAATGATTAAAATGGAATTCACTAAACTATTTTATTCTGTTGACTTGATCAGTCAGTTTCAGTAAAAATGCTTGCGCCTCATAATCCATTTGGGCATGGATTTGTTTTTGTTACTCTTTTATAATGTGGAAGATACTTTCAAAATTCTCATGTGGTTCTCGATAGTGGTTGTACAATATAATCACATGGGGATTGTTTTTTTAAATGCCAGTGTCGATTTGTTGTAATGATTCCAACAGAAATTTTTAAATGTTGGGGGATGGGGAAATAGATTATACAAGACTAGCAAAATATTGATAATCATTGAAGCTTGGTAATGGATAGCTGAGGTTCATTAAAGTATTCATTATATTTGTGTATGTTTGAATATTTCCATACTAAAAATTTTTTGAAGTAAATTTAGAAGAAGTTTTTCTCAACAACCACCACCAAAAAAATACTCGTGCCTGGGATGCTCCCTAAACCCATTAAATAAGAATTTCTTGAGATAGGACTAAGGAATCTTTTTTCTTTTTTATTGAAGTATAGTTGATTTACAATATTGTGTTAGTTTCAGGTGTACAGCAAAGTGCTTCGGTTATACTATATATATATATATATATTCTTTTTTTCAATTCTTTTCCATTGTAGGTTATTACAGAATACTGAATATAGTTCCCTGTGCTATACAGTAACTTCTTGTTATTTATCTATTTTACATAAAGTAGTGTGTATCTGTTAATCCCATACTCCTAATTTATCCCTTCCCCCCCTTCCCCTTTGGTAACCATAAGTTTGTTTTCTATGTCTGTGAGTCTGTGAGTCTGTTTCTGTTTTGTAAATAAGTTCATTTATACTATTTCTTTTAGATTCCACATATGAGTGATATCATATGTTTGTCTTTCTCTGTCTGACTTACTTCACTTAATATGATAATCTCTCGGTCCATCCATGTTGCTGCAAATGGCATTATTTCATTCTTTTGTTTTTTTAAGTTCAACATGATCCTCGTGTGTAGCTGTGGTTGAAAAACCTCTACTTTATGAGATAAACTAAGCAGGAATTATTGTTCTTATTTTACAGGTAGAAAAACTGAGACCCAGAAAGGCTAAATGTTTTGTTACAAGGCCACATAGATAGTAAAGAACACAGCAATTGCATTGTCAGCCTCATATATTCTAGTGCTCATTTTATTATACCACTCTGCTTCTACATTGCCCATCGAAGGAATGATTTCATTGCCAGTAGTTGTCATATGGTCTGTTCAAAACCTATGCTGTATTGAAGATACCTTAGTCCTAACGACTCTGTTTTAGAACACACTAGTTCCTCTTCCTCACACTGGCAGTAAGTATTGGGTGCAAGCAGTGACGGTTGCTAAATTGGTTTTATTTGTGAGTAGGTGCTCATAATTCAGCCTGCCATTTTCTTTTCTTTTCCTGCGAATATGGGGACAGTGTAAGTACCTCTTGGAAAGAAAAGATGCTGATATTTTTCTAACGCCCTGTGCACTGGGGCAGTAAATCTACATGCAAATTAAAGATTTTGGTGACAAATGATAACTCTCATCATCACTCTAATCTCTTCTTAACTTTCCTGGGTATTGTTAATTCATAACGTAGTTTGAATTGACTTACTACTATTGATTTCTGTATTCATTAGAATGAAAAGAGAAATCTTGCCGTTGCAAGGGAAATACAGTTATCAGACACTTTTTTCTCAGAGAATAAAAGGACCTGGCGGGATATAAACTGTGAGAATGACAGTTAAATTGACATGAAGGTTAATGCTTGCTTGCTACATTGATGTTGGAGGATCAGTCGCTTGTCAGTATGCTGCTATAATACATGCAGTACATCTTCATTAGGAAGGCATATAGCAATCAGTTTCAGGTTTCCGGATGAGCCTGTGGCCAGGCCATAATTAACCTTTTGAACCTGGAATTGTAACAGAATGTACTATTGGCTTGGGTTATCAATTATGGTCAGAGTCAGTTGATACTTACTCAAAGAAGGCTTATTGGTGATGGATATTATAATCTACTCATTTTCCATTGTTTAAAAAATAAAATTGACATGACAGAATATTCCATTTTTTACTTTTGGAGAGACCAATTTTTGTAAGCCAGATACTTTGCCAAACAAACAGTTATATTAGTAACAGTTTGGATTTTCTTGGTTTCGATTTGATTTTCGGTCTCAATTTTCAGTATTGTTTTCAGTTTCTTAAATATGAAGCAGTGTAACTGCTAAGGAGGACTTTTTAAATACCTGATCTGTCAAATTATAATAGAAAAGACTCAGATAGCATTTCATCATACTTTAAACATAAGTTTTAAAAGATTAAAGTTCAGGTGCAATCATGTTATTAAGTTTTTTGCGTCTTGTACTTCTTTTTCAATATTTCACTCAAATCAAATAGTATTATCAGAAAAATGGCTGACCGAGTTTCACTTATTTTGGAAACACTTAACAGAATATTTGTTAATCAAATAAAACTGAAAATAATATTTGCCAATCCAAATCAAGGGAATGTTGCTATTTTAATGTATTTCAAATTGCCTATTACAGTTTAAATATAACTACTCAAATTTAAAAGCCATGTGCTTTTTAGCGATATTTCCATTTATTATGTTATTTTTATGGTATAAGTTTTCAAAATAATTTTCTATTAAAGTTATGCAGTGCTAATATGTTTGAGAAGTTATTTCTAGAAAAAAGTTACACTTAGGTTTTACTTATAGTTGCTGCTGTCTGTGCATATTGCTTTGAAATTGTCATCTATGAATCTGTCTTGAGACAATTTATTTTTATTTATTTATTTATTTATTAACATCTTTATTGGACTATAATTGCTTTACAATCATGTGTTAGTTTCTGCTTTATAACAAAGTGAATCAGCTATACATATACATATATCCCCATGTCTCCTCCCTCTTGCGTCTCCCTCCCACCCTCCCTATCCCACCCCTCTAGGTGGTCACAAAGCACCTAGCTGATCTCCCTGTGCTACATGTCTGCTTCCCACTAGCTATCTGTTGCACACAATGCTCTTTCTGCCCATAATTAATTTTAAAATAAATTGTCTCGTAGAGAATGGAATTGAGGACACGGGGAGGGGGAAGGGTAAACTGGGACGAAGTGAGAGAGTGGCATGGACTTATATATACTACATATATACTACTTATATATACTATATATACACTACATATATACTACTTGTACATACTACATATATACCACTTATATATACTACATATATATTTATATATACTACATATATACTACTTATATATACTACATATATAAGCCTATGCCACTCTCTCACTTCGTCCCAGTTTACCCTTCCCCCTCCCCGTGTCCTCAATTCCATTCTCTACGAGACAATTTATTTTAAAATTAATTATGGGCAGAAAGAGCATTGTGTGCAAAGGTGTTTTTTGCAATATTTTTATAATAGTGAGAAATTGAGAAAAACATAAATGTCCAATACTAAGACATTGGTTGAGTACATTGTGTACATCTGTTTGAAGAATTAACATAATCATAGGGTAGAAATTTTAATATTCTGAGGAAATAGTTATCTTAAATTTTTAAAAGTAGGCTAAAAAAATTGTATACCTAAGGGTAATAGGAGGGTTTTTTTATACTGGAAAGAAATATACTAAAATGTGAAGAGTAGTTGCCTTGAAGTGGTAGTATTACACGCCTTTTTTCTTATTTATATATTTTATTATATAAAATATTTATTATAGTATATATATAAATTATATTTTAAAGTAAATTATATTTTTATAAGTAGAACTGTTTCTGAGTATTATTACTCTTATCTATCAGGAAAACAATAGTTTAAAAATTAATTACAGGTCTCTAAAATTAATGTTTTTGTAATCTGTTCATCAGTAGCACAAGATAGTATGTAAGGCCTGACTGCCTGGTTCAAATTCCAACTCTTACTTTCAAGCTGCGTGACTTTGGATAAATTTTTAGTACCTATTTATGCTTCCGTGTCCTCCTCTATAATATGAGGATAATAAAGTACCTCTCTTGTAGGGTTTCTATAAGATTAAATTAGTTACTGTACGTGAAGTTAAAATAAGTAAACACAGTCTTCTGGGCACTGACCCTCTAGTGCTATACACACAGCCTGCTGCTTTACTAATAGCTGATCACTAGCTCTTTAGCTTTCATATCTATCTTCCTTCTGTAAATCTCTACTTATTTATGTCCCATGGGCTCTTTCAAACTCACCATTCACCTTCTCCCCAAACATCTCTCACTCCTCCTAGTGAATCATTGTCACCTCAGTCACAGTATGAGAGATGTGAAAGTCATTTGGATTCTTCTTCTCTCTTCCTAAATTTTCTTGAATATTTCTGCTTTTTTTCTTTCCCTTCTGCCACATTCAGACCATCTTTACTTCTCATCTGCTAATCCAGTCTTGACTTTCCTATCCCCAAACATCCTAGACAACACTGCTAGGGCATTCTTTCTGAAGTGTCAGTCTTCCGTAATTCCCCAAGCTTTCAAGGTGAAATCTAGAGCCCCAGGGACCTAACCTCTCCTCAGGACTATACTCATTTCACCTCACACTGGCTTTCCTGAATTATTTGCAATTCTTTGAACATGCTTTGCTCCTTCAGTACTTCTGTGTCCTCATGCATGCACTTCCCTTTCTATGGAATGCTCTCCAACCTTCTATAATAACTCTGGATTAGATATTTCTCCAAATGGACTTAGCACATGGCACAAAGCAGTAAAAGCATTTATCATACTTTATGTTAATTGTCTGTGTCCTTTTCTCTGATACCCTTTACATTGTGAGCCTCTTACAGTTAGGGACCAAGCCTTATTCTATATGTCTTCTTTTTAATATGCGTGGACCTAGAGATGATCATACTAAGTGAAGTAAGTCAGACAGAGAAAGACAAATACCATATTGATATCATTTGTATGTGGAATCTAAAATATGATACAAATGAACTTACTTATAAAAGGGAAACAGACTCACAGACATAGAAAACAAACTTAACGGTTTCCAAATGGGAAAGTGGGTAGGAGAGGTATAAATTAGGAGTTTGGAAATAGCAGATACTATCTATAAAATAGATGAACAACAGGGTCCTACTTGTACAATACAAGGAACCATATTCAGTATCCTGTAATAAGCCATAATGGAAAAGAATATGAAGAAGAATGTGTATATGCCTAAAACTGAATTGGATTTCTCTGCAGTAGTTTTTAAAAGTGTAAAAGAGTCTAGAGATCGAAAAGTTTGAGAACTATTATCCTACACTGTTATCCTCATATTTCAGAAGAACCTTCCTTTTAGTATACATTTGGGGCCTTTTAAATTGACCTCCCAATTTCAGAGAATCCTACAATTCTGTATAAGAACAATACTTTCTTATAAGTTGTCAAAATTGTTAGCAGTAATACTTGAGACCTTTGTTTATTCTTTGACCCTGTTTGCCTTCTCAAACAGCTTACAGAACAAAATACCAGGATATCATGATTCTGGTGTACTTGAATCAGATTTCCAAAGTTAACTTTTATGAAATATGGAGAATAATTACATTATAATTAAAGCAGATTGTGTTTTAATGTTAACCATTACATTTTAGTATATGACTGGTATTGCAACTAGAATGTTACCACTTCCAGAAGTTTATGCAACCACAAAAAGCAAATATCCTCTTTTTTATCTTATATAATGAAATTGCTGAATGTTTTAAATAGGATTTATCTATTGTGTATTTTCCAGTATTTTAGAAGCGTGATAGAGTACAGACACACTAAATGGTTTCTAAAAGAACTGTTTATTTTTTCATTTAACAGTTATTAAGCATGTATCAACTCTGTGTTTAAATACTAGGGGAAAGACTAGTTGTAGTCTTGGTTCTTAAGTTAGATGGGGAGGTAGAAAAGAGAACAAATGAAAGATATTTTTGCCAAACTAGTGTAAAACTTCTCAAAAATAACATCTTTTTTTATTCTTGATGAATGATGATTGTCATTGATTTTATGTAAATTAAAGGTTGTAGCCTATTTTATGAGTATAACTTAATCAGTAATAAAATCTTACTTCCACTATGAAATAGAATTTGAAATCTAATACAATATTAAAGTTTTTAAAACAATGATTAAATGTTCTTTAATCTCCCTCAAGTTACAAAGAGGTAATATTGCTTACTTTATTTATATAGTGGAGCCGGAAAATGTTTGCCAGAAGACAAAATTGATTGCCAAGTTGAGCTGTACATATGATCATCAAAAGAGAACAATACCCTAAATATCCCAGAAAGTTGAAAAACAGTTATAGATTTTACATATCCATGTATTACAGTGAGTACCCCATTTATGCTGGGAGAAGTGGTTTCAGTTTTCATTTTTGCAGCTAGGAATGTTTTATAGGTCTACCTTACTTACATACTTACTGTTCAACCTAACGGTATTCCAACAAGCATTACTAGTGTTTCATGGTCAGAGGGACGTGGGACTCCTGTATGGCAAATACCATTCGCCTAAACATAGGTGACAGTTTGCCTAGGAACAAAATGCAAAATCTTTTAAAACCTGCTAGTTTTTACTATTACAAATTTTATTCTAATGGAATGAGAGCTAAGACTAGCTAACATCTTTTGAGATACACAGAGTCAAGCTAACCTAGGACAGCCTCTGAACCCTGGCATTATCATCCAGGATATATAGAGTTTCTAGAGCCCAGTAAAAATGAACAGAGGTACCTTTTAATGAAATCATGGCTTTAATGTGAATTTTTTAATGCCATGTGGATTTATAGTTTAACTTCTTACAGAGAGTATTAAAGGCAAGTAAACTTAAAATTTCTTGCCTTGGTTTCACTGTTTGTTACAGGAGGAGGAGATACAGTTAGAAAAGTATTCCATATCATATTGCTATTTGGGTAGAAATTTTTTTTAAGAAAAGAACATTTGTTTTCTATAATGCCATCTACTACTGAAAGAAAGCTCAATAAAATCTTGACTCATAAAAATAGTGTTATCCCCCCACCCCAACCCTGACCTTGGAAGAATGGCAAGTTCTCCCCCACCCCCTTCTACTAAACAGAGAGGTCTGGAGTGACTTGAGAACTTACGTTTATCAAAATGGTAATGGAAGGTGGAAGGAGGGGGAGAAGTGTGACAAGCATGAGAATGATAAGGTAACACTAGTGTAATGGCCAGAATGGATTCCAGTCCTGAGCACTGTCACTAACTGGCCGGTGAATTTTAAGAAAAACTTTGAAAGTGAATCGCAATGATGAGAACTCTGTCTTCTAAACTCATAAATGTAACAGTGAATATCATATTTGCCGATTTGTTGTTTCAACAGATATTTTTTGATTCTTTAATTAGCCCTGGCCCTGCCTTCAGTGAGTTTATAATCTAGTTTGAAGAGATTAGATTTTTACACTAGTGGATAAAGTCTCAAAAACAGATGTCTCTGCCTCTCTATCCCTCTTCTCTAGCACAGAGACTATCCTGTGTCATAGAGGTGTTTCTTTTGTTGTTTAAATCACTCACCATATGGTGATGGAAAGGGGGAAGAGGGAGGAATCAGTAGAGAAACATAAAGCGAAAAAGCCTAGCAGTCCTTGTTTCTGAAAAGTAAAGCGAAAATTCAATTTATCAACCTCACCTCTGAAATTACAATGTAAGTCAGTAGAAATCAATGCATAATTCTCTTGCCACACATTTCTTGCAGAAATGAGATATAGCTCTGCTTGTGCCTGGCTTACATAGCTGGGTCATAATTAAGGAAACCTGTGTGGGCTTAAAACCTAGAGGAGAGTTTCCCTTCCTTCTACTTCAACCTCCTCTTGCCCCAAACCTATCTCCACCAGTTACTTCAGTCTGGCACTGCTGTTGAACCCATAGCACCATCTAGGGGTCAGGGGAGGTGATGGAGAGTAGTATTTCTGTGCCTAGGCATTCCCAAGAGCTTACAGCTTTAGTACTTTCAGAACTCTTCTCCCAGTTTCCAATTCTGTAAAATTATGTCAGAAATAGATGAACATGAGGTTTATAGAGTTTTATCCTCATGGCAATCTAAGAAAGAAAGTTTACACACATGTCAGAAGACAGTATTACACAATGAATAATACCATACAAGCTTTATTCCAAATCGACTTGGGTTCAGATCCACCATCTGGGCTTGTAAGGGTTTTTCTATTATAATGTGTAAAGTGGTTTGGACATAGTAGGCCCCTAGAAGTGAGTCATATTATTATGTTTCAGAATCATATGAATGGAGTTAGGTGGAGCCAAAAAAAAGAAAGGTCAAATTCTACAAAAATAATGAAACTATTTTATTCAACATAAGGAAAGAAAATGAACATTAAGCAAATGTATTTGGTGTCAGGGCTCTACTTTTTAAAAGAAGAATCATATGTATAACTGAATCACTTTGCTGTACACCTAAAACTATCACAACATTGTTAATCAACTGCACTCCAATATAAAATAAAAAGTTAAAAGATCAAAAACAAAAGAAGAATCATAGGCTGTGGTCTATATCTAAATCACGAAAGGTGTTAAAATCACATTAATAAGTATTCTGGTTACAACAGAGAACTATGTCATCGTCAAAGTAAAGCTGACTGAGGCGTCAACGTGTAATTAAATTGCACTTTGCACAAGAGCATTAAAACAATTCTTGTAACACTCTCCTCCTCCGTCACTTTTCTCCTATCAAAACACAAGAAGCCAGTAAGAAACATCATTCCCTTCTTGGAAAAAGCAACAAGATAACCTGCAAACAGATGATAAGAAAATGTCATTCATCATTTTCATTTTCTTTGGAAATTGTGCTTCTCTTCTAAATATACCATAATTTTTTTCTTTTCCTTTTTATGCTCAACCAAAATACTTTAAAATACTGTTTTGTTTGTGGAAAAACACCCTTCTGTCTCTTAAACATATCTTGTGCTTTTTAGTAAGAACCAGTTGGACGCAGATGCATCATCGTAAGCAACTGTACCTTGGCACAACTGTATTACAAATTATGTTGTGAAGTTGAAAAGCTAGTTTCCCTACTATCCGTTTCTTTTGGTGAATGTAAATTAGCAGTGTGATACCATTTTATTGATACTGGAGATACAGTATGCATGTTTTTACTCATACAACTTTTTTGAGAAGTCTATAATGTTGCATATGTTCTTGGACTTCTATCTCCAAAATCCTCTTGCTAACTCTGCTAGTTATAAGGGCATGCAGTTTTCAGCTATACAGTCTTGGGTTCTACCATTTAGTGGCCTTTAGGCAGATGTCTCAAACTCTCAGACCCTCCCTCAGCTTTCTTGTTTCTAAAGTTAGAATAATAATAGTTAATTCATAAGACTGTTGTAAGGATTAAAGGAGATTACATATGATAAGTTCTCAAAAAATATTAGGTCTCTTTCCCTATAAAATAAAACATTCCCCTAAAAACTATTATGTCCCTTTTTTTTCTTGACTACCTTCACCGATTTTGCCTTCCCCCATCCTATCCCCCACCTCTGGCAACCACCAATTTGTTCTCTATATCTTTGAGGTTTTTTTGTTTTAGATTCTACATATATGTGAAATTGATCATACAGTACTTGTCTTTTTCTGTCTGACTTACTTCACTTAGTGTAGTGCCCTCAAGGCCCACTCATGTTGCTGCAAATGGCAACATTTCATTCTTTTTTATGGCTGAATAATATTCCACTGTGTGTATATACCACATTTTATTTTTCCATTCATCCATTTATGAACACTTGGCTTGTTTCCATGTCTTAGGTATTGTAAATAATGCTGCAGTGAACATTGGGGTGCATATTTTTTTTCTTTCAAGTTAGGGGTTTTTTTTCCTTCAGGTAGATATCTGGAAGTAGAATTGCTGGGTCATGTGGTAGTTCTATTTTTGATTTTTTGAGGAACCTCCATACTGTTTTCCATAGTGGCCGCACCAATTTATATTCCCAGCAACAGTGCACAACAAACACAACAGTGCACCTTTTTTCCACATCCTCACCGATACTTGTTATTTCTTGTCTTTTTGATAATAGTAATTCTTACAGGTGTGAAGTGATACCTTGGTGTAGTTTTGATTTGCATTTGCCTGTTGGTTAGTGATATTGAGCACCTTTTCATGTACCTGTTGGACATATGTGTGTTTTCTTTGGAAAAATGTCTATTTGGATCCTCTGCCGTTTTTTAATTGCATTGTTTGGTTTTATTTTCTACTGATTTGTGTATGAGTTCTTTATATATATTGGATATCAGATATACGATTTGGAAATATTTTCTCCCATTCTGTAGGTTGCATTTTCATTTTGTAGATGGCTTCCTTAAGTGTTGCTAGGCATTTGAAGTGATTCTAATTTGTATCTAGTACTACTGTTTTCTAGATCCAGGAATGGCTTCCAATTAATATTCCTTTACGTGGAATAACGTTAATTTGTCTAGCTCACTGCTGCTATATTGTACATGTGCAGCTTGGGAAAATGTGCTGTTTTTGCACATTTTCTGTTCATTCAAATGGTTTATGAATCAAAAAACAGAGGCCTATCATGTTCTAAGATCCTGTAATTATTGCAAAATAAAGTATCCATTTATTAGGCAAGAATTGTCTACAGTGTCTGCAAGAGTAAACAGAACCACTCACAAGAATAAGTGTTGCCTTCAAATTCATACTGAAGTATGCTGAAAAACATGTATACTATAGCTGTGATAATGAGCAGTACAGTAGAGAGAGGTGATTTATGATACCTGTTTCTGACAACTATAGTGCTGAGATTCCCAGGGTATCTGATTGTGGCATTAGCATGCTGACAGCTCAGCATTTAGAACATTATGGTAATTTATCCTGCCTATGCTGTCACCTGCACTGTCAGAGTTTCTTTTTAATGATGGTATAACTATTTTGTTTGTTTGTACTGCATTCTTTTCATTTGGCTAATGCTTTCTCATTAGATTGAACCTAGTAAATGAGAGTAATTAAGTGCTTCCTATAGCTCAGATGCAATGATTAAGTTGCAGAGCTGCTACTGATTATGTTTTGTCATTTATCTCTATTAATCTGAGAATAATCCAGATGATAAACACATGTAATTTTTTGCTAATGTTCAATAGATGAAATTTATAGTTTCTCAATGGAGCCAAGCAGTATGTGTATATTCATATATAAATGATAAGTTGTTACATGTGAACTTGCTTTTAATCAGCATACAAGTTACAACTAGAATTAATAAAAAGGGAAAGATACTTTTTGTCACACTGAATTTACTTTTTCCTGAAATGTCTTTCTTTATTCCAAAAAAACAAAAAAGAGAGAGAGAGAAAGAAAGCAGGCTTAAATCTTTGTTACAGAGCAAGTTGTCTCTAACTTTTCCTTTCTTTGAGTTATATGCAGGGGCAAAACTAAAATTTGTTTTAATGTAGTGTATTTGAACTCATGGGATTAATAAGTTTTTGCCTTTCAATAAATTAAGCTAAAATGTGGAGTTACATATATATTTTTTGAAAGATAATACACAGTTACATATTATTTATTTGTATCTGACAGTATTTGCTGTAAGGAGCTATACAGTTTTCATAACTCTGAAATATTATGAATATTATAGTTAATTAATCCTACTAACTTTTTAAAGTTTTTGTAAACAATGCCAAACCAACTGATATTTTGTTTGTAATTGAGACAGTATATGCCAAATTCATGCATTTTAATGTAATTATTTGCAAAAATGTATTCCTAACTCTTTACAATTTATTTACAAAATGACAGTTCCAACAAAGTTTCAGATGTACTAAGAGAAAACAGTATTGTTTTTAGGAAATTAGATTTTTGTGACACTGTTTTCATAAATGCTTTAAAAGATCATAGACTCACTTAATCTGTGAATATTTGTGTGCATAGGCTACCCTTAATCTTCAGTTCATATATGGACGGTAGGAAAATTGACAGGAACCTAGTTGTGGTATTTAACAGTTTGTGCTTAAGTGTATGACCGGAATCTGGTTAGACTGTGATTTATCATACATTGGAATAAGAACATTAACAGTTCTCTTTTTAAAAAACGAGCATTGTTGTCCTTGAGCTTTCAGCATGTTCCCAGGCACTGTAGTGCTTTAACAACACTCTTATAATTCACTTAAGAAAGAGGTCTTTTCGGCATCCATACACATAATGCCTACACACTTAGATCATTTGCGGAATTTCGTGTGAACAAATGGTATCACCTAAAATTAAATCTCTGAAACATTGGTGTTAGGCCTACTTCAGTGCTTTAGTTTTAATAGAATATTATTTTTTGAAAATAAAGACATTGCATAATTCTTAAATGGAATTTGATATTTTTAATGATTATTCATGTATTCTTTGGATTCCTTTCTAAAAGAAGAAATGATTTTTAAAAGGTGGGTTTAGGCTAAACAGAGAAACTTTCCTCCCCTTTAGGTATAGAAATGGCTTCCATGCAGACTAATTGGAAATTGAGACTATCATAAATATTGGGCATTAAGTTCTCTAGCAGTCTATTCAAATTGGTTTTCCCTCATTTTTAGAAGATTTAATATTTAGCCTCATAGAGATGGTCACCTTTTAGGGATTACATTTTTAATTCTATACTTAAGGCTAAATAATTTGTTAATGTTAGTATAATAGAAGAATCTGTGTTTTTGAAATTGTGGAAAATGTCTCTGATAGGCATTGTCAGTTAAGTAAAGGACCAAAAGCAGAAAGTCCAAAGTTCTTTCTAACTCAGACAATGTTCCCTAGTAGTTATTTCATCGGATAAATCTCTCTTTCTTCTGCACACTGAGATATTAGGATGAATAATGGTAAATATTAGGCCAATGAAATGCTCTTTGAATGTTAAGTTATAAAATAATAAGCCCCAAAAGAATAGGCTTTAAATGTCATAATAGGTTTCCTATCACTGTATACTGATTCTTTTTAAAAAAGCACAATTTGAATAATATTTAGGAAGGATTGTTAATTACTTTAGAAGGTATTTCTTTTTCAGTAAAGGATGGGAATGATAGTTTTGATGTAAGAATCTTTTCATTGACTTGTATATATTCAGTTCACTAATATAAATTAAATATCTGTTTGCTCTTTCTGTATTCCTGACAGTGGATTCCTAAATGCCCTTTCTTTAATATTCTGGTTTTTAAAATTATAATTCTTAATCAGTCCCCACCCCCACCCCTTGTCCCCACAACAAACAAAGAAAAAGTCTATTTGAGTTGTTAATGTTGAAATCACAAGTTGTAACTGTCCCTTTCTCCTTGGTTAAAAAATAATTATAAAAATAGGGTAAAGAGAAAATTCCCTTTTTCCCCTTGTTGGTCAGTTCTGTAGAAGTAATTTAAAATATGGTGTATTGAATTCTTTGATCATTTCTCCTGGGTGGATAGGGAAAGAAGTCAAAGCTGAGGCAATTGCTTCTGGGCTCTCTTTCTGTGTGCCTGGTAAATGAAACACAAGGAACCTCACCAAACTACATGACTAATGGCAACCTCCAGTGCCGCCTGCAATCAAAGATTAATTTGCTTTATCAAGTTTAAAGAATACTGGGTGATAAATCATGTCAAAAAGAAATAATCAGTCAAAGGCTGATGTTCTTTTCTACATGTGAGGACAGGTGCTATGAGGCAGGCATTTGCCGTGTACAGTTAATTTTGTTCTTGTGCATTTATGTTCATTTTAGTTTCTATTTAGTTGACTCTTGAATCAAATAATTTCTCTCATTAAGATCAACTAGCATTCCAACTGGAAGGCTATCGGATTATGGATCCAAAATAACATTCTTTCCCTTTAATTTGTATAAATATTTTCTTATGTGAGGATTATTAATAAATGTTTACTTTTTTCAAACATGAGTTAGCTGACGCCAAATGAGTAGTGAAATTGTTTTCCCCTTGTCAAGATGGCCAAGAATATTAACTGAGTGTTCATATTTGTAATAGATATCTGTATATAACATACCTACATATTTATATAAAATTTTCATTTTACCCAAATCCCCACACCCTTTTCTTTTCTTTTTCTTTTTTTTAGAGAGACAGAGAGAGAGCTGGAGTCTCTCTTTAATTCTGTCCCCTGGGTCCATAATGTAGGATCCATTTTAGGTAAGATTGTATTATAAAGAGGTGATCTTCCCAGGACTTGTAGCACATGCATTTTGAACAGTATCCAAAACCAATCTTGTGTTTGTTCAGAGGCTGTCAGGACTCTTCTTAAAGTGAGACTCAGAGCATCATTTTAGAAGAGTTTTTTATTTCTAGTTATAGTCACATTCAACTAGAGTCTCTTTAAATGTTTTGGTGTATGTAGATATGTATTACTTCCTACCCTAGGTCGTTTCTACTCCCTCTACCTTCAGTGACTAATTAGAAATTGAGAAATTATTAATTTTGCATTTGATGTATATAAAATAGAAATGTATCGTAGGCTTGAAACTTGGGGCTGTGAAGTTATATAGTTTGAGCAGTTGTAGGAAATCTTATTCCTGACGTGACTCTTCATTTTCTTTTTCCTCATGGTTTCTCCCAGTCTTTCTAGATTTTGACCCTTTTTCACTCCAATAAATTCTTGGCAGTGCAGGTGGACTTATGGCTTTTGTTTTTCTTTTCTTTGGTTTCTGATTCCTAGGAATTATTTTAAAATATTTATAAAGTTCCCTTTTTAGCATCAATAGTATCCTAAAGAGAAAATATCTTGTCAGCTTAGCTGGGTTGGTTTTTTTTTTTTGTTTTGTTTTGTTTTTTCTTCGGTACGCGGGCCTCTCACTGTTGTGGCCTCTCCCGTTGCGGAGCACAGGCTCCGGACCCGCAGGCTCAGCGGCCATAGCTCACGGGCCCAGCCGCTCCGCAGCACGTGGGATCTTCCCGGACCGGGGCACGAACCCGTGTCCCCTGCATGGGCAGGCGGGCCCTCAACCACTGTGCCACCAGGGAAGCCCTTAGCTGGGTTTTTTAAACCTTCTTTTTAAACTGAGTAGGCATTTAACTTGCCTATACTTATATTTTTCATAAGAAAGTATTTATCATGATCTAATTTATATCTAAAATGAGAATGGGACAAGGTAATGAGGACCCTTCTAATTTGAAAGAATTTTGTAACCTAGGACTTACCTATTTTGGTGTTAACTGAGTCATCAGTGATCATTAATAGTTTGTATAACAGCACTCTATGCTAGCAAATTG
Organism: Globicephala melas; assembly: GCF_963455315.2. Lineage (NCBI taxonomy): Eukaryota > Metazoa > Chordata > Mammalia > Artiodactyla > Delphinidae > Globicephala > Globicephala melas. Next base: position 145,869,165 of record NC_083316.1, read on the forward strand.
CTATAGAATGAACTGCATAGCAGAGTAAAAATAGGGTTAGATTTGAAGACTGAACACTTCTAGCTAAGGTGTAACTTCAGCATTTGTATAAAACCTGATAATTGTAGTTGCTTTAGGGGTGCTGTTGAGACTAACAATCATATTTCTCAGTGGTCCCTATATGAAACCACATGAGAGAAGTTTCTTTTAAAATTTAGCACTAAGATATGACTCTGTGCTTAGGAAATGCATATATATTCCTATAATGGATAACAAAGACTATAAAATAATATTTACTTTTTCACTTTGGACATCTGGAAATTTGGCCCCAACTTATGGCTCAATTATACCATTGTGTGAAACCTTATAATCTGCTTTTATGAATTTTGATAATTCTCCTCCCTCACCCCCCCCATCTACACTCTAATACAACTTTATATTATACCAAGTCCTCATGTTTCATTCTAATTCCTCTTTTACTTTTTTAATGTCTGGTTTTCCTATATATCACTCCAAACACTATATATAATGAGTTAGTGTGTAAATAAGTAAAGCTGCCCTGACCCTGTCACTAAATATCTGAAGAAGTCATTTCTTTTCTTTTAGAGTTTCAGTATTCTGATTTGTAAAATAAATTAATGAATCAGATTGCCTGTGAGGCCATTTTGACTCAAATTCTAGGAGTAAAAGCAATAGGCTTTTAGTTTCTGTTTGGGACTATAGAAAGCAGAAAGATGCATCACTCCCACCCTGACAACAACAAAAAAGATGGACAAACTGCAAGTTTATGACTTTTCTTGAACCTGTCAGAGAGCTGAGGTTGCAGAGCAACCAAGCAACGTAAAATCTAAGAAGAGATAGGTGCCTACTAGGAGAGAAAGAACACAAGTACTCTTACCTGAGGCACATACAACGGACACCATTAAGGATGATTGGGATAGAATAGTTCAAAGAATTGATGGAGGTACACACTATTATACATAAAATAGTTAACTGATAAGGACCTACTGTATAGCACAGGAAACTCTGCTCAGTACTCTGTAAGGACCTATATGGGAAAAGAATCTTAAAAAGAGTGGATATATGTATAACTGATTCACTTTGCTGTACAGCAGAAAGCAACACAATGTTGTAAATCAACTATACTCCAATAAAAATTAATTTTAAAAAATTAAATTAGGGCTTCCCTGGTGGCACAGTGGTTGAGAGTCCGCCTGCCGATGCAGGGGACACGGGTTCGTGCCCCGGTCCGGGAAGATCCCACATGCTCTTCCCACATGCCGCAGAGCAGCTAGGCCCGTGACCCGTGGCCGCTGAGCCTGCACATCCAGAGCCTGTGCTCCACAACGGGAGAGGCCACAACAGTGAGAGGCCCGCGTACCACAAAAAAAAAAAAAATTAAATTAAAAAAAAATAGGTGAAGGCCCAGTATGGACTGGCAAGAGAAAGTAGAGCCCCCAACAGCCTTAGATATATGTAGACTTTGTACCCTTTTGCAGGTTCTCTCTTCACACACCCCAGCAGACAATCCCTCCTACCCCAAAAAGATATTGGCAAGAGTCCGGAGAAAGCATCCTTCAAAGTGCAGCCCTAGATGAGGGGAATAACAGTAGGAGGGGCACAAAACTTAACCTGAACCCTTCTCCCCCATCTCCCCTACCAAAAAAAAGGTATTAATTTACAAAGTAAGAAAGGCAACCAGTGAAAACTTTTGGTGGGGGGGGGACAACTCTGCCCAGTCAGGGAGCAGGGACAGGAATATGTGCTGGGCCCAGAACCACAGCTGCAGGAGAGGCAGGAGCACTGTGAAGGTCATATCCCCATGACCCAGAGACACAGTGCCTGCCCAAGACTAACACCTAATCAAAACAACACAGAACACTCTCACCCATTCCCTATCAGCAGACTAACAAGTGTCAGTTAACAGGTAGTAATGGAATATTGCTAGGAGAGTTACAAGAACATTAAGACAGATAATACCTGAGGCACAGCACAAAGGAGAAACCTAATACTAGGAGTGGAGCAGACACTGAGAAAATCCCTCTTCGAGAGCCGGCTCCCACTCTAAATAAAAGGTATCACTAGAGTAATTTGAAGCCTGTGATATACTGTGGGTAATTATACAACAAAAAACTCAGACTTAACCCAGATTCTAACTATTAAAGCTCCACACAAAAGGCCTAGCAGAAAGACACACGCATTTCCAGAAGCAAAAAAAACCCACAAAAAGTCTGACTTTCAACAAAAAGTTACAAGAAAGGAGAAAAAAGAAGCAGCCTACAGCCAAGAGACAAAGCAAAGAACAAAGCGAGACTCAGCTATGATGCAGACATTAAAACTCTATAACAAGGAGTCTAAGGTAACTATGATTAATATGTTAAAGATTCTACTGATAAAGGTGGACAACATGCAAGATCAGATGGGTAATTTCAGCAGAATTGAAAATTTTAAGGAAGAATTAAGTATAAATGCTAAAAATGGAAAACTCTTTAACAGAGATGAAAAGTGCCTTCAAAGGCCTATCAGCACACTTGACACAATTGAGGAAAGAATCAGTGAACTTGAAGATTGGTCATGAGAGATTACCCAACAACAACGAATTAAAAGAACAAGCCAGGGCTTCCCTGCTGGCACAGTGGTTGAGAGTCCGCCTGCCAATGCAGGGGACACGGGTTCGTGCCCCGGTCCGGGAAGATCCCACATGTCGTGGAGTGGCTAGGCCCATGAGCCATGGCCGCTGAGCCTGCATGTCTGGAGCCTGTGCTCTGCAACGGGAGAGGCCACAGCAGTGAGAGGCCCATGTACTGCAAAAAAAAAAAAAAAAAAAAGAACAAGCCATAGCTTTTGAATAGTTGTTCTTTTAATTTTTTTCATGAATAATACTGTCAGCCAAGTTGACCTAATTGACTTTGATAGAACACTTCATCTAACAACAGAAGAATATACATTCTCTCACATGCACATGATATATTCACCAAGATAGATTGTATTTTGGGCCGTAAAGCAAATGTTAACACATTGAAAGGAATAGGAATCCTGTAAAGTATGTTTTCAGACCAGAAAAAAAATTAAACTTGAAGTTAATAACAGAAGGCTATCTGGAAAATTACCAAATGTTTAGAAATAAAACAACTATTTCTAAGTAGTCCATGGATCAAAGAGGAACTCTCAATGTAAAAAATATTTTGGATGGAATGAAAATGAAAATATATTCTAAAATACTGTAATTTGTGGGATACTGCTAAAGAAGTACTTAGAGTGAAATTTATAGCATGAAATGATCATATTAGAAAAAGAAGAAAGGATTCAAATCAGTAATCTAGAACAGGGGTTAGCACTTTTTCTGTCAAAAACCAGATAGTAGGACTTCCCTGGTGGCACAGTGGTTGAGAGTCCGCCTGCCGATGCAGGGGACACGGGTTCATGCCCCGGTCCAGGAGGATCCCACATGCCATGGAGCGGCTGGGCCCGTGAGCCATGGCTGCTGAGCCTGCGCGTCCGGAGCGTGTGCTCCACAGCGGGAGAGGTCACAACAGTGAGAGGCCCGCATACTGCAAAAATAAATAAATAAATAAAACAAAAATCCAGATGGTAAATATTTTAGGCTTTGAAGGCCATATATGGTCTCTGACACATATTTTTCTTTTTTTTCGTTCTTGTTTTGTTTTTACAACTTTTTAAAAATGAGAAAACCATTCTTAGTTTGAAGGCTATTAAAAAAAAAAGGTCACAGGCCAGGTTTGGTACTTAGACCATAGGTTGCATACCTCTGATTTAGAAAATGAGTAAATTAAATTCAAAGCAAGGAGAAGGGAGAAAATAATAAAGGTAAGAGCATGAATCAATTAAATTGAAAACAAAAACAATGGAGAAAATCATTGACACCAAAATCTAGTTGAAAAGACAAAACTAATAAATATCATTCTAAACTGTCCAAGGGGGAAAATAAGACAAACTAGTATCAAGAATGAAAGCACGAAGGAACTCCCTGGTGGTCCAGTGATTAGGACTTGGTGCTTTCACTGCTGTGGCCCGGGTTCAATCCCTAGTCGGGGAACTAAGATCCCACAAGCCACGCAGCATGGCCAAAAGAAAAAAGAAAAAGAAAATGAACGAAAGAAAGTATGGGTATCAATACAGATTCCAAAGACATTTAAAGGGTAATAAAGTAAAACAGTTTGACAACTTATTTTAAATAAGCCATTTCTGTGAAAGACATAAGCTACCAAAATTTATTCAAGAAGAAATAGATAACCAGAATAGTTTTATATCTATTAAAGAAACTAAATTTATAGTTTAAAACCTTTCAATAAAGAAAACTCCAGACCCAGATTATTTTACTGGAGAATTCTACCCAACATGTAAGGAAAACAATAATCCTAATTTTACACAATCTCTTCCAGAAAATAGAAGAGAAAGGAATACTTCCCAACTTATTTTATAAGGCCCAATTCCAAAACCAGACAAAGATACTACAAAAAAAGAAAACCAACGATCAATATCCGTCATGATCACAGACTCAAAAATTCTCAACAAAACATTTATAAACCAATACAACAGTGTATTAAAAGGTTAATAACAACACAACTAAATGGAATCATCCCAGGAGTTCATGGTCAGTTCAACATTTAAAAATCAGTCAAAGTAATTCACCTTCTTAAGCCAAAGAAGAAAGACCATATGATCATCTCAGCAGATGCAGAAAAAGTTTTTAACACCCATTCTTAGTGAAAATGCAGTCATCCAGGAATAGAAGGGACCTTCCTTATTCTGATCAAGGCAGCCAGTGAAAACCAACATCATACTTAATACTGAAAGACTGAATGCTTTCCCTCTAAGATCAGTAACAAGCAAGGATATCCTTCTCACCACTCCTAATCAACATCATACCAGAAGTCCTGTCCAATTCAGTGAAACAGAGAAATTTTAAATGCTCATGTTGGAAAGGAAGAAATATAACTGCCCCTATTCCCAGATGACATGGTTATAGAGAAAATGGCCAGAAAGCTATGAAAAAAAAATCCTGAAACTAAAAAATGAGTTTAACAAGGTTGCAGGATGCAAGGTTAGTATATATACTAGCAATGAACAATTTAAATTAGATTTTTTTTAAGTGCTATATAAAATAATGCCTCCCAAAATGAAATACTTTGTGTAAAACTAGCAAAATATATGCAGGTTCTGTATGCTAAAACTATAAAGCACTGATAAAAGAAATCAAAGACCTAAATAAAGAGAGATATGCACAGGATTCATGATCAGAAGATTCAGTATTGTTAAGATGTTAATTCTCTCCCAGGTTAATCTATAGATTATTACATTTCCAATCAGAATCCTAGCAGGATTTGTTCTAGATATCAACAAAGTGATTCTAAAATTTATCTGGGAATGCGCAGGAAAAGGAATAGTCAAAACAATTTGGGAGAAGAACAATTGGAGGATGCACACACCCAATTTCAAGACTTACCAAAAGCTACAATAATCAGGAGAGTGTGGTACTGGCAAAAATGTAGACCTGTAGATCAATGGAACATAATGGAAAATCAGAAATAGACCCACACAAATATACATCATATATATCACTGATTCTTACAAAGATGCAAAGGAAAATTACTGGAGAAAGAATTTTTGTCTTTTTCAACAAATGGTTCTGGGTCAAATGTCAGTTTCTCTCTCTCCGTATCTCACACCTTAAACAAAAGTCAACTCAAAATGAAATAAAAGGCCAGTAACAGATTGGGGAAAAATATTTGCAAATTACATTTCTGACTAATGATTTATATCTAAAATATATAAAGAAGTCTTGAAACTCAGATATATAAAACACTGCAGTATTGGGGCTCTAAAGCATGAAAGTTAAAATTTTTATTAAAAGAATTTTGTGTTGTTACTAACTCCAGAAAGTCTCCAGTCATCTCTTGACTCCCACTGTTGACTCCCCCACTGTTGACTTGGGCATCCTTTCTCTCTCTGCTTACCCTTGTCGTGGTTTTTATCCCATTGTATGAGACTCATCTATATACTTATCTCGAATTGGGAGCCTCAGTGCCTGGTCCATAGTAGACATCCAATAATATTTATTGACATAAACCTGATTTCTTCCACTGTTACTCCTTTTGGTGAATGGCACCATTCTGTCATAAGTCAGAAACTTAGGAATTATTTTTATTTCATTTCTTTCTCGCTCATTCTCACCAAATTCTGATACTGTTTTACGTCGTAAATCTCTCACCAGTCTGTCCATTTCTATCTCCTCTACAGCCCTAGTCCAAGTTACTATCTATCTGTTTACTTGGGCACTTACATTACCCTCCTAACTTGAATCCTCACTCTATTCTTGTTCTCCCACCCCATGCTTTCAGCCTATTTTATACATTGTACCCAGAGTAGTCTTTTCCAAAAAATTAATCTGATTCTATCTTTCCACCTATTTAAATAGCTTTACATTGTTTGGGGGATAAAAACCAACTTCACAATGCTACATGCCCTTATTAATCTAGCCCCAACCTACCTTTTTAACTTCATGTAATCCCTACTTTCCTAGCCAGCCCAATGGCCTTCTTTAAGACCCTCAGAAGTACCATACTCATATAACTCCAGGCCTTTGCACATGTCACTTCTCTTGTCTGAAATACCCTTTTCTGTTTCTCCCAACCTCATTTTCACCCAGTTAATGCCTACTCACCCCTCAGCTCTCAGCTTAACTATCTCTTCATCATCGAAGTCCTCCCTCATCTCCCAGACCAGGTGGTTACCTTTTTGTATACTGTCAGAACATTTGACATTTCCATTATAGCAGCTCTCACCGTTTGTAATAATGTTTATATGTGTGATTATCTGATTACTATCTGACTCTTTCACTAGAACTATAACCTCAGTGAGGATGGGGATGTGTTTGATTTTGTTCATGCCAGCATCTAGCACAGTGCCTGACACATGCTGGAATATTCATCAAGCTCACATGTATAAAATTCAGTTGAACATTTATTAAATGAATAAAAGAATAAGCTATATATACTGTGCTAAGTGGTGGAACTGGAACTGTAGCTGAATACATGTGCCCAACATTAGATTAGTCATTTCTTCTGTGAGCAGAGTTTGGGCTATAAACAACAGATGTCATATTATGTCCTAGTTTAAGAAACCCTAATCCAAATACCTTTCGATGGTCAGTCTTCTGTTTGTCTGTTTGATACAAGTCCTGTTGGACTCAAGGACCCCTAAGTAGAGGTACTAGAGTTTGGTTGACTACAGTGAGGCCCAGAGGAATTTTTTGGAGTGATGGAAGTGATTGATATAGATATACTGATATATATATATATATCTTGATTGTGGTGGCAGTTACACAACTATTGCATTTGTCAAAACTCATAAAACTGTATGTTTTTGAAAAGGGTATATTTTATAGTATGTAAATTATACCCAATTAAAAAAAATTCCTGAATATTTTGAGGCAGGCATTTGCTCTGTACCCAAGAACCTCTTCATTATGCCCTTACCTTACTGTGGAAGTTGCATTCATGTATCATGAAGATATGAAAACCAATTCCAAGTCCAGAATATTCCTCACAACCTGTGTCTTCCCCCTGCCTTCTCTCCCAGTCTCGTTTCATAAAATTGAATGAATGAATGAAAAGCAGAAATTATTGTTGGCTACTTGATTGTATTAGGACAGCTCTCATGCCATTCTCTTCCCATGACAGGCTGTCCTTGCTCATCTCCACCTGATTCTTCCTCCTATCATTCATTTAAGAAATATTGGCAAAGTTCCCCAAAAGTGTTTCTTTGCTTTCCCTCCTGTTTCCTCTACTGGAGCACCCACTTACTGAAAATGAATGTATCAGAGAGGCCCTTTTATTGATGGTTCCCTAAATGAAGCCCAAGACAAGATCCCTTCCCAGTGAAAAGAAATATTCAGACATAGGAGTTCCACTAAGGAAGGCTGTGTTTAAAGGTGGTTTATCAAGGATGAAGCCAAAAAGTGCAAAGATATATACTTTGATCTAACAAAAAGCCTAAACTGGAGAATTGGTTAAATTAATTTAGAGAAGACTAAAATCAAAATAATTATTTTGTAGGACTAATTTGCAGGAATATCTATTTTAACTTTTGCTACTGCCAACCCTGAATCCAGTCACCCAATTTTTTAAAGGTTGTGCGCTTAATTCAAGAATTCATTTTAAAAATTATGAATGAAGACCTAATGCTGAATAATACCTGCGTCATAAATAGTTGGCATATTCATCCTGCATTTTATATACTTCCATTTATTGCTAACTCTTTAGTTTCTTTTCTATTTAGTATATATTGTGTAAAAATGTATAATATTTTTGAATATTTTGGAATAAAATCAAGACTAAAAAATTCAAATTTATTGGTGAAATATCAAAAGGTTGTAAATTGTTTCAAATATACAAGGTCATCATTAGTGCAGATTCTTCCTTATATATTGATATTGGAAATAGAGGTGTTAAATTCCTCCATGATATGGCCATTAGTTTGCTTCTGATTTTTAATGATAATAGAGCTGCTCGTTTTGGTTTCTGTGCTCTGTATCTCCATTAGAATGTTTGTAGAGACTCTCCTTTAAGGTAATAGGTGATTCTTGAAAGCGAGACTGATCTCTTTTTTCATATAATTTTCTGTTAAAAAGTAGTTTCAATTGTTCAGACTGTAATTGAGGAAAAAATATTGTTAGAGGCCAGCTATACAGCACTATGTCACTAAGTGAATGTCTAGTAAATGTATACTTTTGTTGTGTGGTGAGCTTGGAATCCAGACCATGATCGCTGTTGGTGGAGTCTGAACCAAATGTTTTACCTGCCCTTTATAGAAAGGATAATGTTTTATGCCCATCATGAATGTGGAATTACTTTGAATTTGCTTTTTCAGTTATAATGCAAATTTTGGGTAGATTCAGTCATAGTCTTTCCATATTAATAAATTGCCAGTGGTAAGATGGGTGGTACCGAGTGTTACCTGTGACCAAATGAGTGACTTTGTTTCTTAGAACTCTAGAAAAGCTTACCTTCTTTAGTTTATTAGTATTCATTAGGGAATGGAATGTAGACTGTTTTTAGAGGCCTGCCATGTGCCAGTCAGTATGCTAGATACTTTATTTACTTTGGTCCTTCTAACAACTATGTGAAGCAAGTATTATACCAGTTTTAGAGATGAGGAAATTAAGGCTCAATAAATGACCGTCACTGATAGCTAATGAATCATACAACAGTGTTTCAGACCTAGAGCTCTTAACTACAAAGGCACATGACAAATTTTTATAGATGTTTACCTTTTCTTTCCAGGCGTGAGTAATAAAGCCCTGGTTTCTTAAAAGACTATTAAACAGTTTATTTTTTAAATTTATTTGATCAATTGCAACATTTTGTGTTTAAACTGAATGATCGTCGCAAACAACCTGATTTTATCTAGTAAGCTAGTAGGGTAAATGGCTCCATAATCACTGAGTTTTGTAGCACAGTCAGTGAGTCCAGATAATTCACTATGGGAAAATACGGTTCCAAATTGAGTTTTTTGTTCCTAAAGGACAGTAGAACAATGGAATTTTTCTACTTAATAATCTTTGTATGTGCTGCTTTGAAAAACTGAATAACATCATAGAATCATAGAATATTAAAACTGGAAGAAAACATAAGATGTGTAGTCCACAAGTTTTCCATCTTGCTTTGTGCAGTTTCCAGCAATGGAAAGAGGAGCTTGGCAAGTCACATTCCCCTTCCATGAAATAGCACTCTGCTTTAATCTGTCTCTCATGTTAGTCTTCCAGGTAAGCTCTTATTTGAGGAAATGGTTTCATATCTTTAAAACATTTTTATGCCATTTCCTAATTTTACAAACAGCAGTTTAAGGCCCGGAGAAGCAAATTACCTTTCCAAGGTAATGTCCCTTGCTGGACTAGTTTATTCATTCCTTCAGTAAACATTTATTGAATATCTGCTATGTTCCAGTCACTATGCTTAGAGCTCACAGACTAGTGGAAGAAAGAGATGGACAAACAAATAATTGACAACACAGTGTAACAAAGGAAGTTTATGAAGTGCCATGTGAAAGAAGTCAAGAGAAGCATCCCATGAGAAATTACATTTGAACTGGCTCTTAAAGATGGAGATGATTTTGCCAGGTTGAAAAGGGAAGGATGACTGTTCCCGACCGAGGCAACAGTGTATACAAAGCCATGGAGGTATGAAAGCACGACATGATCAGCCCGTGTCATGGGGCTTGGTGGGGTAAAATTCCACACTAAATAATCGAAGTTAGGGGAAAGGTTATTACCATAGTTGCGAAGGGCCATGTTTGGAAGAGTGCTCCACAGCAAGTTAAGGAAAGAAGGTTTTATCCTGTAGGGAAGTGTGCCTTTGAAGACTTTTAATTAGGTAAGAGGAGTGATTGATCATGTATTGCAAAAAAGTTATTCTGGGGGCTGTTTCTTAATCCTAGAGGGAAAAAGATACAACTGTGTGTTGCCTTTTAGCCATCTCAGCCTCTTTCACTTACTGGTACCTGCAGATGGTGCCCTCAGCCTCTCCCCCAACGGCCATAAGAGTTCATTATATGTTTTGTTAACGGCGTTTTGTCCTTTAGAGTATCTGCCTGCCACAACACAGCATAGATCAGATTTGGAGGACCTTTTCTGAGTGTTTGACTCTCTGTGAAATCCCTTTCTGTGTTTTGCTTCACTTTGAAATGACGTTATCACTTACTGTGAGGATAATTTGTAGTTTCCTTTGTCATCATCTTTTTTGGATGTCACAGACCATGGAGTGCTCTGCGTTGGTTCATAGAAACTGAGAATGGGAAGGACACATGATTTTTATATTATTACTTCTCTTGAGTATTCTCACTGTGATGGATTTTGGCTCCAGGCTTAGATGGAGAAGTGGCCCGTTGGGAGAACATTTCACGTTTCACTTGACTTTTTCTGTGATTAAATACACTATTAAATGATTTGCGTGATGCTTGCATGATATTGAATCAGAAGGGCTGTTGTTTTATCAAGAGGTGCTTTAGCATATACTGTGAAGACTGGACATTAAATGCCAGGGCTTCTATAGCATGTGAAGAAAAGTCAAGCCAGAATTCTTAGTAACCTTAGCAATGGCTGTTAAGAAACCTGAGGCTTTCTTTCTCATCAGAAGCCTCAAACAGGTTTCCTTTGGGGGTCATTTTTCCTGGCATTATATTCTGGATTCAGCCAGCATCTTGGGCTGGGTAAGCTAGCATCTTACCATCCTCTGTCTCCAAGCCTATAATCCTCTCTTAGGCCATCTGTGCTTTAAAATAAAATCTGTATTTCTTTTTACTTTGTCCTAAGCCAGAGTCCTTTGTCTCTCTCTAATGAAAAGCAGAAGAGGAGCTGAAACTTTTCTTTGGTATAAATTCCTAGGGACAAACTCATATCCTGAAAGCCTCAGGAGTTGACTTGCCCTTATTTCTGTCCAGGATTCCTCTGTTCCCTGGCCCTCCAAACTTTTTCAGCAGCCCTTTTGGGGATTTCTATATGTTTTGATACTACCAAAAATAAAGAAATGGCCTTTTTTATCAGAGTGATGGAGAAAGATTGGATAAAATAACATAAAAGAACCAATTATACAACTTTAGGACGTCTCACACCAGAAGTTGCCCATGACAGTAATGCAATTGTAAATGGGATGGGCTCCGAGTACATGTCATATTTATTCTTCTGAAAGCCGCATGGTGGGCTCTATACTTCATTCCCTAGAAATAGTGTTTCTAGGCTACATAATGCCTTACCTTTCCTTAAAAAACTAACACAAAAAAAGTAGGGGAAAGCATTACTTTAATTACTAAGGTGGATTTCAGGACATTCAAAGGACATTTCAGAGAAGCCCCCATATTGTGGGCTTGTTCAAAGGACATTTCAGAGAAGCCCCCATATTGTGTCTAATAGCCCCATGAGGAAGAATAAACATTTATCAGTCACCTATAATATGCAATGCCAAACATTTCACAAAGATTTCCCTTATTCCTTGCAACAATCTCATGAGATTCCACCTCTAACATTGGAAAGGAAATGCATCCAAGGAGATTTCCTTCTCTTTCTTCCCTTTTACCTTGGGCATTAGGGTGAGGTGAAAAAGTAGTAATAACAAATAAGGCTGAAGACCAGATTTGTATGACGCGCATAAAATAATCGAAGGAAGACATAGATGATGAGCACTATGCCCCCAAAAGTCTAGAGCATATTGAAAAGTAGATGAGGCTTTCTTTGACAGAGAGAGCAGAACAAGAAAATAGAATCATCAAGAGGAGGAATGCCATTTATTGTGTAGCTCCTAGGTGCCAGTATGCTGCTAGGCGCTTCACGCATGTAATCGATTTAAGCCTCACAACAATCATGTAGGGTGAGTGAGCTTTTCCTCATTTTACAGGGGAAATCTGGGGAGCAGCATGGTTAAATACTTCAACCAGGTCGTACAGCTAGTGAGTTTGGGGACAGGGATTAAACTCAGGTTCTACGTGTAAAATCCTCTAACACTAAAAAGAAAAAGTATGTAAAATTTTATACATGTACATTTTCCTGGGAGATGGTCGGTATCTTTAATAGATTCATAAAGGAGTTCATCCCCTGCCCCAAAGTTAAGAACTTCTTCTAAATTATGCCACTTTAAGAAGAGCCAGCTGAGGAAACTGGAGCTGTGCGAGCCTTGTTTTATGTTCCCCATTTAGACGTTTTCCCAGGTAATAGTAGTAAGTTAAACCAGGAAAAAAAATTCTTACAATTCTTTAGGCCTGAGAAAGCTAATTTATTTTGCTAGAGAAGTAGCATAGTGTACTGGGGTAGGGGAGCAGGTTCTAGAGTCACATTGCTTAAATTTAAACCCTAACTCTACCACTTATTTGTTCTTTTGCCTCAAATACACCGAATCCCTCCATCTCAGTTTCCTCATTATAAAACTAGAATAGTTGTAGAAGTACCTACCTCATGGTAGATGGAAGCGGTAAATTAGTAAATGTATGTAAAGTGCTTATTAGCACAGTGGTTCTTTCCAGGGGTGAGTTTATCTTCCAGAGGACATTTGACAATGTTAAAGACATTTTTGGTTGTCACGATTTGGGGGAGGGGTGCTACTGGCATCTAGGGAATAGAGGCCAGAGGTGCGGCTCAACATTTTACAATGCACAGGACAGCCCCACACAACAAAAACATCAGTAGTGCTGAGGTCGAGAACCCTGTTTTAACACAATGACTGACATATATATTTCAGTAAATATTTGCTATTATTTTGTGTTAATGATTAAGAAAAATAGGGAAGAGCAAGCGAAATTACGATTCATTCATCTTTTCTGAGCAGCTAAAGAAAAGTAAAAAAAGTTAGTATCAGGTAATAAACTACTCTACCCAATAGTCATAAATTCAATATTATATGGAAAAACCCACTTAAAGAATGTGATTTTATGATAACATAAATGAATATGAAGCCATGTTTGAGGCTCTCATGTGTGCTTTGTAACGAGTTCTGTAGTTTAATACTATTTGGTATTGATGTAACTATATATTTTTAGAGCATTTCATGATCATATATAAAAAATAATTGGTTAAGAGTGTGGTCTTTGGCATTATTCTTACTTGGGTTCAGATCCCACCTCTGTCACATACAAACTGTCTGACTCCATAGACACATCACTTCTTTGAGCCTCAGTTTCTTTAGTGGTAAAATTATGATATTAATGCCTACCAGCTTCATTGAGTTATCATATTGATTAAATGAGATAAAGCATATAAAGTACTTGGCAGAGTCCCTAGCAAATATTAAGCACTCAGTAAGTGATAGTTGCTCATATTATCTTCATCATCATTGTCATCATCTCTGTCCCTGGAACTTTAGTACCCACCAGTGGTGGGATAAAAACTAGAGTGACCAACTAGGAGGCTGTTAGCAAAGTAAACCTGACCATGGGTTCTGTAACTAGCATGTGCAAGCCATCTGACTTGACATGCTGCCTTTACCAATTCCATAAAATCACCCTCAACTTCCCTCGCCACTCTACAAGGGCTCTTTCCTAGTTTGATACCTACCGACATCCATTTCCAGCATCCCTGACCCCTTTCGGAGATACCCTGGATATTTTACTCCTCTTTATTGATGTCTAAGTTGTGATATTTTTCACAGGTGTCCATTGAAGTGCCAAGTAATTACATAGTTTTGGTTTTTGTTTTGTTTTGGTTTTTTCAAAACCCCACATCACACCGTTAAGGAAATCTGAACTCTATTTCCTGTCTGGCTCCTCTCACCATATGACAGTTCATTTTATTTTTTTTAACTTACTGTATTTTTAGCCTTCTTCTAAGTTATATTATCCTTTGAAGTTCCTAGCTTAGTTTGTTCAAGGCAAAACAAAAGTGATATTTTGTGAAAAATAATGTGTATTTTGGTTCTGCATGTGATAAAGAGACACTGTGATTGCTTAGAAGCTAATTTATTATTAATTAACTTGTTTAGAAGCTAATTTAAGTTTCTTCTTTTACTGTACTTGGGCAGTAGAGAGTATAGTCTGCAAACATGGTTTAAGATTTGGGTTAGATTGCATACATCTGTATTAATGTGTTCCATAAGCCAAGTTTTAATATCCTTTTATTGTGCTGTTGTTAAAAGAATTTTCTTAAATCTAAGGAATGTGTCTTTATCTTGAAGAAAGATAATTTTTCCACCTCTCTGAGTTTAAAATAGAGGAACCTGCAAAGAAAAGGAAATTGCATTTTTAAACAACAGATCTCAGTAGTCTCTGGATTTGCAGGTTGTTGCTCTTCATCCTCTGAGCCAATTGAATGTATCACATGGGCACCAGTGAGCAGATGTGGGGAGGACGCAAGCAGGATGTGGAAGCAGGAGCCAGCAGCGCTGGCAGACTGGCAAATGCTTCTGTTTTGCTAAGCACCTGCTTTTTTGTATTCAGACTATCCAAACCATCTGCTTTTATATTCTCTTTACTTACTGTCAGCCATTTTGGAGTTTTTAAAAAGCTTCAAAAGTGACTGGGAATTTTTCACAGTAAGCTAGGAATCCATACCACTCTTTTAAAAACTTGTGCTTTTAGGATATTCCTGTTTAATTCTCAAGACATAGTTGCTTTTCAATTTAGGTACAGTGTGTTATGTGTTGTATAATTAAAATGTTTTTCTCCCTTCCCAATTACTTACTCTCAGACATCAATATTTGAATTGCCTAAACAGATAGTTGACTGTCATATGATACATTAACAACAAGATACGTAATGATTGAATGTAAATGATTGTTTACTTACCCCTTCTCATTAAAAAAAAAGAAAAACATTGTACCTTTTAATGAAAATTCCTAATTCTTTATAAGCTTAACTGTTTTCTAATATGCAACTGATGTCCTCACTAGAAATAGTATTTATAGAGTACCTATTGTGCACCAGATACCGTGCTAGGCATTTTGTCCAAATTATTGCTAATCCTCTCTCTCTACAGCCTTACAAGGTAAGTATTATTACCTTCATTTTGTGAATGAAGAAATTGATTCTTAAAGAAGTTGAGAAAGTTGTTTAGGGTCACACTTGAGACTGGGGATTTGAGCTCTAGTTTCTGTAGCTCTTCTACACTGTTCTTCAAAAATGTTGTCATGTGGGCTTCCCTGGTGGCGCAGTGGTTGAGAGTCCGCCTGCCGATGCAGGGGACACGGGTTCGTGCCCCGGTCTGGGAGAATCCCACGTGCCGCGGAGCGGCTGGGCCCGTGAGCCATGGCCGCTGAGCTTGCGCGTCCGGAGCCTGTGCTCCGCAACGGGAGAGGCCACAAGAGTGAGAGGCCCACGTACCGCAAAAAAAAAAAAAAAATGTCATGTCAAAGAGAATATGTGATAGAGGGCCTCAGCATAAGGAATCAGGGATGGTACAATTTATTTAGCTGCAGGTGAGTACTCTTCATCTCTAGTCATTGAGAAGTACTGTTGGCACTTGGTCCTCTGCTTCTGCTTTTTTTAAGTTTTTTAAAAAATGCTTTTACTTAAAAAGAAAGAAAAGGAACACTTGTAGCCTGTTTCTAAAAACTTACAACAGCTAATTTGTTTTTTCCTTGAGCTTTCCGCCTGTCAACATTAAGCCCTCTAGTAGCCTTTTAAGATGGTAATCAGAATTGAATGGCGATGTTGTTACATGTTTTTTGACCTTTATCACTACCCAAAAATGTGGTCTGTACAAAACAGACCCCAGAGATGCAATAATTCAAATGATTTAAAAGCACAATCAGTAGACATAAACTCTATTTATATTTCACTTTTTGTAGAGCGCAGCTCACATATACACTGTAGAAATCAACAGTATGAAAGTATTAGGCCTCTTCAGCCTAGAAAGTTAAACACTTAAGAGAAAAGATCAGGTTTTTGGCTTTTTTAATCAATATTGGTAGAACTTGAAAATTTTGTAAATATTTAAATTCAAGAGTACCCTTAGCCTTACATTAAGTTCAGGGTAAATAAGAAGAAGTTCTGCTTTCTTTGGTGGATAATGAAATTTTATGGGGCTTATTTTTCCAGGGAGTGCCACAAAATGAAAATACAAATAGGTCGATAAGTCCATGAATGAAAGATTCTCAACTACTTAAGGAAAGATAGAAATTTCTGGGCTCCATCTCTAACCTTCTGAGGTTAATGGTCATCGCTGGAGGCTAAGTCACTGGAGTCATAATCAGAGACAGTAAAGAACCAAATGAGCCTTCAGCTGATATGCTGTGTTCTTATATAATTAACAGAGGCAGTAATCTCCTTTCTGACCTACCTCAGACTTTCCTCTTGTTCAAGGAAATAGGGCCAAAATTGTCACAATTTTGCCACCTTGGCCTTTCTTTTCAATTCCCAACCCTAACTACTTTTCTTTAGTAATACAGATGAGGTAGAGAGGAATTTCTTTTCCACATTCAGTACTTACTTTTGGAACTATGGATTTAGAGTTTTGGGGGGTACATATTTAATTGATACCTTGTGAGCAGATGAACCTCCCCCAAGGAACTGGGTATATAAGGATGAAGGGCACTCTCAGCTCAAAGATGTGGAAAATAAACATTTCTAATGGAAAATAAAGAATTGAAAAGTGAGAAGCCCAAGAATACTGTGTCCATGAAGGTAAAAATATCAAGAAGAGGAAACACATGATGTCAGAGACAACAAAGGGTTCAAGAAAAATAAAAACTTGACCTCTCTGGCTGTGGTCCATCACACACACTGTAGTCAGACAAATCTGAAACACCACTTTTATCATAGGGCCCTTCCCACTTCAGAGACCTCTCTCTTGCCTTCATCTAGCCAACAGTCCTCAGCTTCTAAGGTCCTCCAGAATCTAGCTCCACCTACTAGCCAATTTTAGTTTTCACAGACCCCCTCTATCAAGCTGACTCTCACCATCTTTATCTTGGATTACATTGTTCTCTTTTTTCTTCTTCCCATTCCCCCCGCTTACCCCACAGCAATCTCCATCCTTCAGTGTTCTATCCCAGTAGGCACTCTTACAGTTCTTAATACCTGGATCATATTCATTAAAACTTAGTTAAATAATAATGATAATGGCAATGCTAGCACTCGTTTATTGTTTATTATATGCCATGATGCACTATAATAATAAGCGTTTACATACACTGTATCTTGTAGGCCTCAAAATAATCTTGTGATAAAGGTGTTCTTAACCCCAGTTCTGCCATAACGTAACTTGACAAAGAACACAGTGGTAGGAAGGGGCATGCGCAAGATTTGGCCTTTAAATCTAACTCTAAATTCACTAAATGACTAACTGATTCCCAGTCTTGCTCCTTAAGTGTTCTGCTCTATGTCCTTGTTTTCTTAACAGAGTTTGAGTTTCTTGAGGACAGAGGCAATATCCTAGGTATAAGATACGTATCGTATATCTGTCGCTGTTGATTGAATATGGGTTAGGTAGGGTGAGATGGTCAGATTTCATGGTGACAAAAACAGAAATTTTATTCTGATTCTAGTCATTTTTTTGAAGTAGGTGTTGTTAATTAGAGCAGTGTTTTATTAGGAGACAGTGGACTGGAACCAGCTAATGTTCCATTTTTAAGGATTGTAAATTAGAAAAGGATCTGCACCCCTTCCGACATACCTTGCTCTAAGCATCTCTTCCATCTGGATGTTCCTGAGTTACATCCTTTCATAATATACCAGTAATGTAGTAAATAAAGTGTTTCTTTGAGTTCTATGAGCCACTCTAGCAAATTAATCAAACCCAAGGAAGAAGTCCCTGGATCTTCGATCTGTAGCTAGTTGGTCAGAAGCACAGGTGACAACCTGCACTTTCTTACTTCCTTTTTTATTGGACTTTCAATTGGTGTTTGAAAATTAGGAGCAGTCTTGTGTGACAGAGCCCTTAATTGGATGTGAGACATCCAAGTAGTGTCCCCTGAGAACTGCTTGGTGGTGTTGGAAAAAACATGTAGACATTACAAATACATGTAATTGCCTACTATGTACTAAACAATGGGCCATAATATTGACTATTATTATAAAGAGAGATAGTCCTGCCATCATAGACAGGTGGAGAACACAGAGCTGACAGGCATCATTGTTTGATATGGTAAGGCCCATATTTGATATGCAGAACAACAGTGGGAACATATAGGAGAACACCTAATGTAATCTTGGGAAAGTCCAGGAAGGATTCCCGGACCAGAAGAGTCCAGCTCTGTGTTTTCCACTTTCCTATTCAAGATTGCAAAACGAGACCAAGAAATCTAAGTATCCGTACACTTCAGACTGTTCAACAAATTGGTGACAGTGTAAATGTTCCATCCCTAATGGGATGGTAATTAGTAAAGCAAATGAATTCCTCTACCCCTCTCAGTTGGCACCAAGAACCACCCACCACTCCTGCTCTGTCAAATAGGTGCCAGATATAAGGCAAGGTTGTTTTCTGTGCATTGAAGAACATAGCGCCCAGTAGAAAGTTTAATTTGGATTTTCTATGGTAAATATCCATGAAAACATATTTTTTCCTAGTAGCTAGGAAGCAGTGTTGTCAGTTAGTGGAAACTGTTGAGTAGGAAGTTGGAGAACAAGCCATTTCACTGTGTAGCCTTCTTGAGCCGTCTTCTAAACCCCATCTAAAAAAAAATGGAGTTCATGCTACCTGCCCTTCCTGCTTTGAATGCACAGTCTTAGTGATCTAAGGGAGACAGTACATTGAATGAGCTCTTTCCCAGCCAAAAGGGATAATTCAAGTAACTAAAGATTTAAACTAAAATTTTGTCAGTGAGATATAGGAGGGAGAGAAGAGGGCCATAGAGAAAGTTCATGTTCTGTCAGCTATTTTTCTTGGTTGCTAATTAAGAATTTATATTTTAAATCAGCTACAGTGTGGGGAAAGGTCATGATTTCAATAAACATGAGTGATACTATTAAAAAGAAACAGAAGATAAGGAAATATACCTGGGTTCTCTGCATGTAAAGATGTGTGGTTTATAGAACATTAGTTATTTATGGTGGTAATGATTCCCCTCTAAAAAGTCTGTGAAAATGAAATAAAATTATTTCATTGAACTTTTCAAAAAACGTATCTTCCATGAATTCCTAATTGTTAATCATCATAATCAAGCTGATTTCAAAAGAAAGGGAGAAAAAGTAGATCTGAATGGAGAAATGGAATGCTAGAGAATATAGAATTTTTATTCATTTGTATGGTGGACCGTCATCTTGAAGTAAATATGAAATGGATCAAAGTTGTTTGTGCTTTGAAAATTGAAGCAGTGTTCATCATACATAATTGAACAAAGTTGAAATTTTGTAGGTATAAAACAAACAAAAAAAAGCCACAGCTATAATAGCTATTACAGGAAATGGAGGAAATTAATAATAAAAGACAATACACTACCTCATAAATACATGCTCATTATGTGATTAGAGGGTGAGAGCATTAAGCAAATACCCTGATTAATTTAACAGTTTAACCCTGAAATTAGAGTACAGACGGTTCAAAATTCATCTGTACATAAACCAACCAGAAAAACAAACAGCTTACTTTCATAAAGTAAGGTTTCTCGGCAGTTCTTTTGGATACGTGAAGATAATATTCTCTTAAAAGAAAGATTATTACTTAGCAAGACATGTTTGTTTGATGTATTTCTTAAAAAAATAACCAAGTTTCTGTATCTTTTTTTAAGAAAATATATTAAGGAACAGATTGAGGGCATTTTTGCCTTACATCCAGTGATCTTGCCTTTTATAACTTGTCCTCAAGTAACTCCTAGGAGCTATGATTTTTAAGACTGATTGATACTAGGAACATAAATTAGGCAGGAAAAGGGTATTTTCGTAGGTCTCTGTATTCACTGAGTAAAGTTTAAATTAACCTTGACTAGAGCATCTTTGAATACCTTTTTGATGCATAAAATAGTTTATCAAAACATATTTTAAAATAAATTTTGGAGGATTTTTAGAAGTGCAAACAGCAAAAGAGTAGTTTACTAGAAAGGCTTTTATTTTATATCACGTCGACATTTGTGAATCACTATGTTTTTTCTATCACTTATTTGGTAAAAGTCCACAATTTGCCAAAATGGTTAATAGAACACAAATACAGACATTTCATGTGATGTACCATGTAAATGTAAGCCTTTGTAGTTACATGTTTTTGTAGCAAGAGAATTGTTTTAAAAGGCACGTAATTTATTAGCTATCGGTAGCTTCTTTATTGCCTTGCCGCGCTGCAGTAATAAATAAAAAAAAGTGAACTGATTTTACAAATGGCACACAAGGTGCACATTTTGTGGGGGAAAAAAGCCTTTTTTTAAAGAATTGGCATTAAATCCTTTTTTTGTGATGACAAAGAGGCTAAGAGTGCAAACTGTATTTTCTGTTTATCGAAAACAGTCTTTTTTCTCGGGGGCATTTTTTCCTATGATCATCAAGGGATTTCAAAAGCAATAAAGTGTGGAATCATTGTTCGACTTGAACAGTATTAAAACTTAGGTTTTAATTTCAGTGAAGTAATAAGATTTGAACCTGTCTCACATTACAGCACTGTAAGGCATTTAGCAATTGTATTTTAAAAGAGGTTTTTAAGATGCAGCTCACTTGTAAGCTCACTGTCTGTCAGTAATTAATAGTTTTTCTTCAGCGTAAGCTGTTGTGATCAAACCAAGAAATATCTGGGTTTTCAGTAACACATTGTGATAATTGTGAGTGTTTATTCCTAATTAGTCTAAATGTCTAATAATTGTCAGCTTGCTTCCCTGGCTGCTTAAAAAGAAAAAAAAGAGAGTGACATTTAAAGCTACAGTGTGTCTTCGGGCTTTTAAAAATATGAACGTAGATGTACATGTATATTTCAATAAGCTTTACACCCAGCAAGATTATATGTCAGTTGACTCATTCATTAACCAAGTATTTTATCCTTCAATATCATTTCCTAGTTTTTAGACATTACATCATCTGTGTACGTTAAAAAAAAAAATGTTTCCAGATACAGTATTATATGTACAGCTAAACCCAAACTGACAATCTGGATTCTTCAGTACTCATCACTGAAACTTACCTTTACTTCTCAAGAAAGCTTTTAAAATATGAGCATTTCTATTAGATCAATGTGGCAACATACTTGCTGATGAAAGATTGTAGTTACCATTTTGAATTGCTATTGAAAATAATTGCCTCTACAAAAGGAAACATCTGTATGATAGCACATGGTTAAAGCTGCCATCAATTTTTAACATTTGAGGGTTGAGCTATGACCTTTTATGATGACTGTGAACAGTAACTGCCTCCATTAGCCATAAGTTTTGTTTCTTTATTTTAGTAGATGGCCTAGGCTGTAAATATTAGAGAATCTAAAATAAATCAACATATTATCCTAAGGATACAAAATGTAAGAGCTATTTGTGGTTGGGAGCCCTTGACAGATAGTTTGGATGAAGCAGATGATTGCCTGCCTAGCGTATCTGGTCTGCATTGCTATGCCTGCAGGCAGTTTAGTGCTGTGGTTGTATATTGATGTCAGGGTTAGTACTGAGTGGCTAGCAGTGACAGATGTCTATAATTACAGGCAATGCTTCCAGTATTTCTGAAAAGCCAGCCTATGTTGAACAATTATCTTATTTCTGCCTTGCCAAAGAGCGTGTTCCAATTGCTAGTATTAGCAGTGGTGAATATAGCGCTTCATCTGCTGCCTTGGGACAAATGTGGGAAAAGCACTTGGTTATAAAACATAAATGCAAAATATTTTTTTAACACTTTGAATTAGTTCAGTTCAGTGTTTTCCTAATTTTTATCTTCCCATAATGTTTCTGTTGAAGGAATCTTGAAATAATAGAAGCACATTTGGCTACTTATTGGGATTTTGTTTTCCCTTAAGCCTGTGTGTCTCCCCAGCGCCAGTATCCCTTGCTCTACTGAATAGATGTGTTTAAGCAAAGTTGGCTTTGAAATGACTTTCTCCAACGTGGATTACATTCTCTGATTGACTCCCATTACAAAATTGGAAATGCATTTCCATGGACAACCTCCCACACCTTTTGACGAGGAAAATTGTAAAAGGATAGACAGTGCTGAAATGTGTGAAATACCTTAGTGCACTGGTGCCTTTACATTTACTGAGAAATTGCAGTTTTCAACTTTTGTTTTAACCCTTTATTTTAAGCCTTCAGCCACTTATTGTCCTTTCCTATCTCCAAGTGTACATGACCACTTCCTTCCATATTGCCTCTTAGCCCGCTTTAGTGACTCATTAGAAATGCTTTCATGCTTGTTGGTCCCAGTTCTCAACTGTCCTTTTTTTCTGGTTATTTGCATTTCTTAGACATGGGCTGTAATACCACTCTCCCGAGCAGATGCATCTGCCTTACTTACACAATACTCTCCAACCTTAACATTCCTGAAGTTCCTAAAGTTCAGGGCACTGAGTATTAAAACATTATCCATGCTGTAAGTGACAAATTCTGTATTTCCAGGTAATGTAGACTGAGAAATGCCTAGGAAATAGCACTTGAGGTCATGTTTCTTTCCAACCTTAATCTAACCTGTATTGGGTTTCTACTTTGTGCTTCACTCCACTTTGTGGCATTATTTATACATTTTCTCATTTAGTCTTCTCAGCAATATTCTCTTTAGTAGGTAGGAGTATCTTCATTTTGCAGAACATGAAAAAAGATTTCAGGAAGCTTAAAAACTTGTTTAGTGTCCTGGGTTTTCGACCAAATCATCATACCCTAAACCCAAGTGTGCTTTCCAGTGTATCACATTACCTATGTAGGTATTTAGACATGAGTCCAGACATGATCAGTTTTAAGTGTAATGATTGATAAGACCATCATCACAGCTTCATCCCCGTATTTGCTATTTTACTCCCCGAGGAAAAATCTCATCACTACAACCACAGATTGGACCTCTAGTTCTGGCTATCCAGCAGTCACAAGAGAATCGAGCTACATCCTAGATTATCTGCTAAAATCCACCCTACTGTAGGAGAAGCAACTCAACCCATGGTCTAGTGTCAGAGATAAATATTATATTCATATATGAAAGGCAGCCCCTTTCTGTTCTTACTGGGCCTATCACACAAAAACTTTTTTGATAACTTAAAACTCTAATGATGATGTTCTGGAACCCCTTGTCTGTGTGCATTTAATTTAGCAAAGAAAACTCAGAGAATCGGATGGACTTGTTTACCTGAATTGGGAAGACTTTGATAATTTATTGGACACAGGGATGTAAATCATCTACTTAACCCAGAGGTGAGAACTTATCCTGCAGACAGGAAACAGGAACTTGTGATGACTGTAAAAAGGAAGATGAGGGCTTTGAAATCAGGAACTTAGGTTGTACAGAGCCCTTGGGCTAAAACATCACCTGCTACCACATAGCGTTCTGTTTTCCTCCTGTCTCCTTTCCCATCACATTTACTGTTCCGCCTCTGTAAAATAGAAGTTATAGGTAGAAGACGGAAGATTAGGAGTTAGTCTTTCACTGGGGCTCTCTTCCCTCTAATCACTCTTCTTTAACCACTATTAAAGTTACTCACATGCCAGCTTAGAAGAAATATTTACTTTCCACCATCTAGTCCAGATAAAGCACAAATAAAAGGGACCGTCATCTTGGTGCATGCCTCATAATCTTAATGCCAGACTAATGTTTGACTATCTTACTTAATAATAATAGTGGCCATTTAGTGACCACGTATTCTAATGGCTAATAGCTAATGTTTATTTGGTGCATACTGTGTGCTAAAAACTTTCCAAGTGTTCCTGACACTGTGCTGGCAGTGCTGTATATAATACAGCATTTGATGACAATAATATTGGGTTGGCCAAAAGGTTCCTTTGGTTTTTAAGTAAAAATAAAAGACACATTTTTCATTTTCACCAAGAACTTTATTGAACAACCTATTCATTGTTTTGTTCCACTACCTTCTGCCGTTTTTCAGGCAACTTCATAATTCCATCTTCCCAAAACCTTTGGTCTTTTTGAGCAAAGAACTGTTCCAGGTGCCTTTTACAGTCTTCCAGGCAATGGAAATGTTTTACATTAAGAGAATTTTGTAAAGACCTAAATAAATGGAAATCTGAAGGTGCAGTGTCTGGTGAATGTGGCGGATGAATCGGAACTTTGCTGACAAGCTGTAACAGTTTTTGCCTGGTCATCAAAGAAACATGCGGTCTTATGTTATCCTGATGGAAGATTATGCGTTTTCTGTTCACTAATTCTGGACGCTTTTCGATGAGTGCTGCTTTCAAGTGGTCTAACTGGGAGCAGTACTTGTTGGAATTAACCGTTTGGTTTTCCAGAAGGAGCTCATTAGTAGAGGACTCCTTTCCAATCCCACCACCATATACACATCACCTTCTTTGGATGAAGACCAGCCTTTGGTGTGGTTGGTGGTGGTTCATTTTACTTGCCCCACGATCTCTTCCGTTCCACATTATTGTACAGTATCCACTTTTCATTGCCATCACAATTTGTTTTAAAAATGGAACATTTTCATTACGTTTATGTAGAGAATCACATGAGGAAATACGGTCAGGAAGGTTTTTTTCGCTTAACTTACGTAGAACCCAAACATCAAAGCGATGAACATAACCAGGCTGGTGCAAATGATTTTCAATGCTTGATTTGGATACTTTGAGTATGTCACCTATCTCCCATGTGCTGATTGTTCTCAGTTAATGTCTTGATTTGATCGCTGTCAACTTCAACTGGTCTACCCGACCGTGGAGCATCATCCAGCAAGAAATCTCCAGCACGAAACTTCGCAAGCCACTTTTGACACGTTCAATCAGTCACAGCACCTTCTGCATACACTGCACAAATCTTTTTTTTGCATTCCAGTTGTGTTTTTACCTTTCTTGAAATAATAAAGCATAATATGCTGAAAATGTTGCTTTTTTTCTTCCATCTTCAATATTAAAGTGGCTACACAAAAATTCACCAATTTTGATGTTTTTGTTTAAATGCACGCTCATATGACAGCTGCCACATACAATCTAACAAACTTGTTTCGAATGAAGTTAAAGACAACTAAGTGCTACTAGAGCCATCTTAACAGAAAAAAACTGAACAAACTTTTTTGCCAACCCATAATAGCCAGTACTTTATGGAAATTTTACCATGTACCAGGACTGTTGTAAGTGCTTTACATATGTTAACTGCTTTAATCCTCTCAATGATTCTGTAAATTAGGGCCAACTATCATCCTCATTTTATATTTGAGAAAACTAAGGTGTAGAGGGTAAGCAGTTTGCTCAAAATCACTTAGTAAGTGGTGGAATCCAACTAGTCTTGGACTTCAGAATCTATCTTTAACCACTTCACTAGACTGCCTTCTATTTTGTGATATTATTCTTTCCATTTTACAGATGAAGAAACTGAGACTCTTAGAGGCTAACTAATTTTACTAGAATTATAGAGTTAATTTATTAAATAAAATATTTATTAAATGTCTGTTATCTGCCAAGCACTGTGCTAGGCTAGCAAGTAGTGGTCTCACTCAGTATCCCATGTGCATTGCACTAGACATGCATTCTGTGTTTCCTCCTAGTTGAAGTTATCTAAAATATATACTCAGCTTGCTCATTTCTGTCTCTTATTGAAAGAAGACTATGCTTCCTGGGCAACTGCATGTTGTCTTTGTTCACCAGTTAGACTTTTGCATACGTTGTAGCTAATTTTCAACATAAAAGTATTCAGTAGGAAGACTAGGATGGAAGCGGTACCTAGCCTATTGCTGCGTATATTGCCTCCTCAGAGAAGGTTTGAAGTGTTTATTAGTGTTTGAAAGACGTCAGTAGGCCATCAGAAGGTGAACTCTGATCCTTTGCATTTAGGGCAAGTTAAAGTTTTCACTAACTAGGCTAGTGTGAGAGACAGAAAGTAAAAGCTACGAAGGACTATAGGATTAACGTTTTTGAGTAAAGTTTGAGAATATAATGAAAATAGCAGATTTGACAGAATAGTAAAAATATGCACAATGTCATTGGCAGCCCTTCTTTCATTCCATGGGCCATTATTCCTTTACTCTTTTTGTCAGGTTGTCCTTCCTAAAGGGATAGAGAGTTGAGTCGCTCATAGGAGGAAGGTACAGCAGTTGTTTTGGATGTAGGAAATGGGAAGTGTTTCAGAGAGGCAGGGTGGAGGCAGAGTGTGTGTGCAAGAGTTAGTAAGTGGTGGAAGACTCAATGTGATTTGCTTAACTTTCTGAGTGACTACAGAAATGCGTTTCATTTATTGAACATATACTTTTACCCTTCAGAAGTTGACTTGGCCTACTTATATCATTAGCCCCAGTTGCCACATTTGCATAATTAGAGTGCCTCATGGGAAACAGCAGTATTAAGAGATTCTTAAAAATAGTTCTGTTAGGTGTTATTTATAATTTGTTCTTTTTCAGGGCTACCTTTAGTAATTGGTTTCTTGAATTATTTCATGGAAGCAAACCCATTGTAATCCATATAACCACATCCAGGCTTTGAACAGCACTTCACTCTGCCTCTGATCCTAGCCTCCAGAATAAGATCAAAGTCCCATGAATATTTTAAGTGACAACCACAAAGATCCTGAGCCACCTTCTCCCTGTATCGGAAGTTGGGAAGGACTTCTGCTCTTCCCTTATCCCCGACACCAGGTGGCAGGTCCCTAAACTCTGTGCTTCGTAGGTTGTACGCCTGAGGAGTGATGTGTCCAGAGTTCCAAAGAAGGCTTGGAAAATAGTTCAGGTGAGTTGAGCTGCTGGTTATTGTGGTGGATCACCAGTCTTTATGCTTGTCTCACCACAGCCCGAGATTCTTATTATTAAAATAGGCGCGTGCACAGTGATAAGTGTAGGGGTGCATTTTTCTTGATTCCCTTTTTTATGCACTGTGAAATCCTACAGTGTGCATGTTTTATAACGAAATGTTCTATAGTCAGCTAATGTTCGATAGTATTAACGGCAAAGCCTCTGTTCAGTGTGATTGCATAGTATGAAAGCAGCCTAGGTTTCTTGATTATAACGTTTCTGAAGTGGCCAATTCTAACCAGTTATTCATACCTGAAAGCAGAAAGTTGTATTTGGCTACAATGAATAGCATCTGTTATTGAACAGTATCTAGAGCACATGTATCTCTTGTGCCAGAATACGTTTCTGGCAGACACCTTTGAGAGGTGTAAAGGATTAAACAAAATCTTTTACTTCCCAGTTCCCCACCTCTACCATCACTCTCTCACAAACTTCATCCAGCATCAATTCTTTGCTCCAAAATGTAATGTCATCTTATAAATTTGCTATTGCAAAGAATTATGAATCAAATGCCTGAAATGCCCCTTCAAACCATGATCTCAAAACCTACCAAAATTAATCACACCTTCTTCCAGTGGTCCTGTGCCATAGCCATGGTTCGCTTCTTATTGTATGAGCTTGGAAAGATAATATATTTACCCAAGACTTTACCATGGCTTTAGCCCCAGAAGACTAGTTTAACAGAAGCTTGGCCCCAGATATGGAGTGAATTGGCAGCCAGCGGGAACAAAGCTGTGTCAGGACAAATGTACACTCCCCGTCTTCTCTAGTTGGCTTTCAGCTGGTTGCACCACAGGAGTCTTTCTATGGACTGTGTATCCTGTGACCAATAACTGGTGCTCTCGACCCAGGTCCCTCTTGGCTAGTGAAGGCCTGTCGGGAGACATTAGGTTCATGCTGGTGGAGATCCTTAGTCAGTGGCTCCCTGAAGGAAAATGGGGCAAACAGCCAGCTTCTGTTGAACAGGTGGTAGTTAGACCTTAGATCTGGTCGGGGCAGGAGGGAAAGAATCTCTCCAAAATTACCAGTATTGCTGGTTTTCACACTGTACCTGTACTCCTCTTTCTAATAAATGATTGTTTAGAAACTAATCCAAAAATATCTCTGGCGGCATCTGGAGCCCTTCCTTAGCAGTCTGGATTTGGGCCCAAGTGAGGAATGGAAACCCCACTGGGGTGCAAGCAAAAGAGGAAGCATGTTCTTAGCCATGCATCAGTGGAGGCCCCTACTGGGAGAGGGGATTATCACAAGGCAGCAGGCAGCCCTGTACCCCAGCCTGCTGAGTTCATGCTTTGTGCCACAGGATGTGGAGCGAAGGAAATGTGAGGCCAAAGTGGTCGCTCCAAGTTTTCTTATACAATAGCTCATTCAAGCAGATTGGGAACGCCTCTTAAGAGATTTGTTAGGTACATGTCCCCTTAGCAAGATGGCCACCACAGATGGTAGGTTCAGATATTCTAATTGAAATAAATACTTAACATTCATATTTATTTTATATCTCCATAGCCAGCTTTTCTTTATCAGATGTCATTCTGTATTCCACTGAATGAGGCAGGCAGATTCCTAACCTTTTACTGCTTGGTTTCCAAAGTAAATTATGGTCTTAAAATTAAATTTTAGCAAAAGATTTTTTTACCTAATTTTGATCCTGTATTTTGTGATGTTATTTTAAATGATATGGAAAAAGTAGTCAGCCAAGATTAATGTGGATCTATTCATTATCACAAAGTTTATGTATTTAATATGCAGCAATGATGTCTGTACTATTAATTCTCTTGATGTGGTCACAAGTTAATTGTGACGATCATTTTATTTTTTTTTTATTCTGCTTCAGACGTTAATGAGAGAGCTCAATATCTTTAGCTCCAAACTGTTTAGATCCCAGTCATTAAATGCTCTGTTAGTTTCCTCTTACACCTTTCCTCTTCCTCCCTCCCCTCCCTTTCTCTTTAATGGATCTCATGTAGAGAGCACTGCATTGGCTTCAAGGGCACTTGAAGCCTAAGACAAAAATATGGAAATTGATTTCTTACTCATAATAAGTGAGTTCACACTCCGTTCCAAAATTCTTTTCCTAAGGAACATTAATGCTTTTATTATATTGAATGCTTTCCAGTGACAGGTCTTGTTTTACTAAATTACATTCAGTTAAAAATCCTGACACCAAGGGGGGAAAGTGGTGGGGGGCGGGTCATGGTGGTGATGGGATGAATTGGGAGATTGGGATTGACATGTATACACTAATATGTATAAAATGGATCACTAATGAGAACCTGCTGTATAAAAAAATAAATTAAATAAAATTCAAAAAATTAAAATTAAAATCTTGATTTTTAAGTCCTTTCAATAGATTAAAATAATACTTAAAAATTCATAATTGTTGAGTTTTTAAAATTTTTATGGTATCAATTTTGTATTATTGGATGTGAATTTTTTTACACTAAATTGGTTCAGGAAAGTGTATCGTCTGATGGCAAAATACTTTGTTGTTGATTTCCACAGCACTGCTAATTTTCTGCGCTGAGCCTGCTTATAAAAGCTCTTTGAGAAGTTATAACATCCTAAACATCTATAGAAGGCCTAAGGGTATTAACTTACTGTAATTTTCTGAAGATTCATTATCCAAAATCTTAATTCATTATAACAACTCTTATGAAAACCTATAGAACCAGTGTTTTCTCTTATTTTCTTATTTGCACACAATGAGAGATTCATTGTTCTTTTTAATTTGTTTCATGCGGTGCTTTTGAGTACATTTCATAGAGGGCTGTTATTGAATTTCTGTGACTGTCATTATATATCCATACAACCTTTAGGAACTAATATTCTGGGTTTCCCAGTTCTGTAATCTACTTCAAATTTAAGGATTGACATAATTAGTTTCTTCAAAGTTATAACCAGAATGTTAGAGACAACACTGCGGATACCCAAGACCAAGGATTAGGATTGGAAAAAGAAAGCAATTTAAAAAATTATCACAGCACATGCTTTTATTCTTTATTAAATTAAATTTACAGCTCAAAACCTTATTGCTGTTTGTATGTGTATTCCCTTGTCTGGTTTTCTTATCTTGTCTGGCTTCTTTTTTAAAAAACCAGATATAAGATCATTTCAACTACCTGCATATGCTCAGACATTATTTGTCACTTGATTAGTTTAGAAGTTAAAGAACATAAGTGGGTCACTGAAGTGTTATATACATATCCAAATACTCTTTTCTGAAGTTTAAAAGAAGCTGCGCAGTAGAACGACTAGAGATAAGAAAACATATTAAGACAGTTTTTTAGGAGCATGCCTTCTTATGTCTGTACTGATGATAATTTCTTACATTTCTAATGACTTCCTGTATTTCAAGAGCCAGAGAGATGGATGACTGGCTAAAATGGGTACTTTTTCTGCCTTCTAAGACAGTAACTATTGAGAAGTAGAAAGAATTTGGTTTTGTATCATGAAATTTTGAAGCTTTATGCCTTTAACAAATGCCATTTCTGACCATGATTAGCAAGATTTCAAAGTTAATACAAATTTAGGGTTTTGTTTGTTTTAACCTTTTTTCTGTGTGAAAGTCTTCAAGGCAAGCCCTTTCTTACCCTTCTGTTATTTTTTATGTAATGAGCTTTCTCTTGGAAAGGTAGTAGCTGACATTACTAGCACCTACTATTAGAAAGGGTCCATGAAAGGGGGTAGGAAGGGAAGCAGCATTTGTTGAGTAGCTGCTAAATGTCAGGTTCTGTGTTAGGTATCATCATTTAATGTTCCCAAAGGCCCATAAGGTAGGCTTTATTATTATTCCTGTTTTTCAGAGAGGAAACCAAGATTCAGAGACTTTAAGTAACACCTAGTTAGTGGCAGAATTCAAATCCAGTTATCTTTGAGACCAAAACCTGTGCTTTTTGTATGTTGCTAAGTTTATCGAGATAGCTTCTGAGTACTTCTGGAGATGTAAAGAGAAATAGACATTTCCCTGCCCTCAGGCAGCACGTGCTTGAAGTAATGGAGGAAACACGTATAAACATAGAAAATTAGTACTACAACAAGATAATATTCTGTTACATGAGAAGTGCCACTAATAGGCCAGCAACAGTGGATGCTCTGAGTATCCAAAGGAGGAGAGAGAGCTCCTCTTACTGAATCTACAGGGAGAGCTTCTTCCAGAAATATTTAAGCATTGAAACTACATAGTTTTATATATAAAATAGATAAACAACAAGGACCTACTGTACAGCACAGGGAACTATATTCAATATCTTGTAATAACCTATAATGGAAAAGAATCTGAAAAAGAATAGATATATATATATACATAGATAGATAGATATGTATAACTGAATCACTTTGCTGTATACCTGAAACTAACACAACATTGTAAATCAACTGTACTTCAATTAAAAAATAATAATAATTTTAAAGAACTGTATCTTTTTAAATAACAAAACTTTACCAGTGGTCACCGGAGTGAGTAGAATTTGGAATATATTATCTTTACAGGAAAAAAAATTCTTCGTAAAAAAAACACACGTCTTACTGGTCGTTTTCCGTTTGTTACAAAATTATGAATGAAATGGAATCAGCGAAAATACACATTTTAACATTACATTCTTGTTATTCATTTAACAAACATTTATTGAGTATTAGGCATGGGAGATAAAAGACAGAGCATCATCTCCACCCTCAGGGAGTTTGTAGTCTAACAGAGAAGGGCAGGCATATTTAAAAAAAAAGAAAAGAAGAAGAAGAAAGGGAGGAAGGCACAGGCTGACACGCAAAAACTAGGTTATGTGAAACACATAACCAAAAGCATAACGATTTATTCAACTTCATTGTATCCTTCAGAGAAGGATAACACAAATGCGCTTATTAGTCTCTTATTTCTTAGATTTTTGCTTATTTTTCACTATGATCAAATTATCTTGATTATGAAATAAAAGATTAGAAATCTATGAACTGAAAGTGAGCTTTTTTCCTTTTCTTGCATTCCTACGCCAACTCCTATGTCTTTCCCTAAAATGAGTATGTATTGTGATGTAGTTTCTTGCTGTCATAAAAATTATTTTTGGTGAAGTGATAGAATTTTTAGAAAATGTTGAAAACCCGTAAATATTGTGTACGAATTTTTTCTGTAGAAAACTTTCATTGACTTGTGCTTTATGATAAATAATCTTATAGATGTTTCCTCACTGGACGGATTAGTCCTCACCCCCAAATTATGTGTATCTATGGTATAACTACATTTCAAATGTTCGAAGACATTTTCATATTATCTGCATGCTCTCTGAATGATAAGGTGCCTTGGAAAACGTGAGATGGTCTTTTAAAAGAAATGCAGTAATCATACCTTGATTTTAAATGACCCTGTCACACGTGAAAACAAATCAGATTGTTGCTCTTAATGAGCTTTTCAATTTACTATTCAGTAGATCAGATAAGTGGATTTAAGAGGTAATGATCCTGTTTAGTACTCAAGCTTGGCTGTCAGATCCTAGTAGTGGAGAGAAATCCCTAGGGACAAAAGCGTTGACACAGTTCTAGATGGGATAATGGGAATCAAAGCTAATGGATGATAAAAGGAATGGTGCAAGTTACAAGGATAATTGTGGATTAAAGCACTGCCATGTGTCAATGTTGACTGTTTTTTCCAGTATCGTATTGGGTCAAATGTGATGCTTTGAGAAGCTGTTTTGACAGCAGAGCACAACAGATCTGCCTGCCTAGATTCCCTCTTTCTTGAATGCCAGAGACACAACAGAAAACTTCCTTGCAGGGACTATCAATTTAAAAAATATTTTTAATATGTTTAAATGTCTTAATGTTTAAAATCACATTTTTGTTACATTTCTATTCAGTGTGGCATGGGCAAAATCAAAATTAGACTAATTTGATCTTTGCCATAAAAAATAGCATTTGAAAAGTCTTGAAAGTGTAAAATTTTATTTTACAAAAATACAGTGTAGGAGGGGAGATGGACACCCAAACAATTACAATGTGAAAAGCACCATGCTAGAGGAATGGACCAGACGCTATAGGAACGTAAAGGAGAGCGCAACTTACCCTACCTGGTAATGGAAGGAAGGCTTCAGAGATGACTTTTGAACGAGAATCAGGGGAAGAGGAGGAAGAAGGCTGATTCAGGAAAAATGAACAGCACATGAACTCATAGAGATCTGTAATTGCATGAGAAGCCTCAGTATTTCATGAGTATTTCATTGTGGCTTCAGGTTGAGGGAAATGATAGATGAGGAGGTAGGTTGGGGCCAAGTTGTGGAGGGCCTTGTGTGCCATAGTCATATCAATATCAGATTTTCAAAGGGGCCCGACTTACTCCCATTCATGAGAGAGCTTTTGGATCATGTTGAGATAAGGGAAACTTCCCTTTTTACAACCGTTCTTCTTTTGAGCCTTCTATGGGCTTAAAGGTTTCTGATGATTGAGGATTTGGTGTTAACTAACTTCCCTAGGTTCTTTCTCCCTAGCTCCCTCTTCTCAGCAGACATCTTCCAAAAACAGTGATAGCTTTGATCTTACAAGAGATGAAGGCCTACTCTCATGAGCCAAGTCACAGATACTGGAATTGAAATGCTTTTCTATTAGGGCTCAGAAGTTAGCAGGAGAAGCAATGGGAATTTGAATCTCAATCTTCCTTTCTTTCTCTCTCCCCCAGCTTCTCCCCTCTACCCTTCTGCCCCTTCTTTCGCCTGCCCCTTCCTTTCCCTCTCTTTCTCCCTCTCTCTGATTCACTCTACTGGCCTGAGGAGCTCCTGGTCGTAGGACTTAAGTCAAAAGCCTGGAACACAAGATTCTGGTTGAATAGTGTTTAAAATCCAAACATGAGATCTCTGCAATGAACAGCTTTCCTCCCCTGTATCACCATGTAACTCTGGATGATTTGTGGTGTCCTGTGATTTTTATCTCACCTTCACAACCTATGACATTATATCAAGGTAGTGTTTACGTATGAAGAACAAAAGGCAGAGGGAGTGAAAGCTAAGTTGCCGTACCATAGGAAATAGTCAGATCAGGAGAGAGTAAGAGAACACAATCACAAGGAATCAAATCAGAGAAGAGAAATCCCATACAGCTGGTGTCTGGCAGAGATAACCTGGAATCATACCAGAGCATCAGGGAGTATGAAGGTGTCAACCCACCTCTCAGCTTTGCCAGGCTATTAGAGGGAATATTCAATTGGCTGCCAGTGGCATTTTCCCACTTGTAGTGGGATATGTGTTTATAAGCTCAATGCGGCTTAGGTTGGAACTGAAATGTTACACCCCAAACTCTGCAACCATCACTCCCTAATGGGAAGCTTAGTGGATTCCCAGACCCTGATGTATTCAGCAGAGAATCCCTGAGCCTGGGATTTCAGTTTCAGCATGGAAAGTAAGACCTATCTGTATATTTGGGGGAGCTTATTGAGATACTTGAGGAGAATTTCTATAAATTCTTTAACTTCCTCTTATTTTTGAAATCCTTATTTTTATAGCTGCCTAACATAATCCTGAATTATTTGATGGCTTGCTAAAATCTGGAAGAGATGGAAATTTTTTAAATGTTGGAATCTTTTATTGAGGCACTCCACTTTCCAGCCCTTTACGTACATATACCTGCCTTTGAGAAAGGGGTGCCTTATTACCACTTTGAGAAAATAAAAAAGTTATGGGGTATGCTGGGAATAAAATGAGTATGTGAATGTGGGTTTATGTGGGTATGTATGTATTTCAAAATAAGGGAGGTGCTTCCTGGAAGAGAAAGAGGAGGGTAAATTTTTAAATTATAAAAATTTTTTAAAATTCTTAATTTGTTCTCCCCACTCGTTCCCTACATCACTGTGGATGCAACAATGCATTAAATCTTTACATTTGTTCAATTTGAATAGTCTTTTGAAAATATATGTTAATGATAAAGTTTTTGACAATTAAATGTTTTCATGCAGGTATATGCCCGTATGTCAGAAGTCTTAGGAATAACAGATGACAACCATGTTCTAGAAACATTCATGACGAAAATGTGAGTTCCTGCTTTGGTTCTTTGATTTTTCTGTTGTTGTATTGCTTTGCCCTTTTTACTGTGCTTAAATCTCTCCAGAAATATTAATTTTTAATAAGAGACTTTTTAAATTATGCTTTAATTCTTAGAACGGTAGCATTGTTCTTATCTGAAACTTAATTTCACGTATTTAAAATTCACCATCCAAAATATGTTCTTTGTCAAGGTATCCGTACTACTGCAGTATGCAGTATCAAAACATGGTTTTGAAAAGTTTACAGACTGTGACTCTTCAGTTCAATTGGACTGCCTTTTTTAATTAAAAAGAAAATACTCAATTTTAAAGACCAACTCAAGAGATTATTGCAAATTGGAATCATTGAGAGAGATTTGGTTGCCTTCAGACAGGGCATTCATTGATTCCAGTAGAAACCTATGGCTATCAGAGACATATTCATGGAAACTGTCCTTAAATTATCCTTACAATATTAGCAAAATTAACTAGTTTCTGGTCATAGACATAACTTTGTACACTTAGCCTAAACTTCTATGCCTCCACTTGACATCTTTCTTCATCTGTGTAACAGATAGGTAGCACTGCCTTACTTGCAGAGAACAAAGCTAGATAAACAATCATGATCATAGGAAGTGAGTTTTGGAACCAC
The DNA here is from genome assembly GCF_963455315.2 of Globicephala melas. Lineage (NCBI taxonomy): Eukaryota > Metazoa > Chordata > Mammalia > Artiodactyla > Delphinidae > Globicephala > Globicephala melas. The sequence goes on from NC_083316.1 coordinate 145,905,057, forward strand.
AAGTTTGATGGTTCACTTCTTCGCAGTAACTGTGAGTCTCTATTTGACTTCCTTTGTAACTCCTGTTGTCACTCCCTACTATGTTTATTTTGGATACAAACTTAATGTTTCTTCTCTGAAACATTTAGGCAACTTTTTAATTTACAAAACTAAATTTATAGAATAATACACCATTTGGAGAGCAGTGTTCATTGCTTGTATATAATTTTGAATATACTATGAAAAGAACAGAAAATGTTCCATTGATATTTAAACCCACTTTATGAGATATTTGTGATTTAGGTCATTTAACTGACATGAGTGTATGTGTATTTCCATGTTCTCCCTACACAAACAAATACCTTCATTATAATTAAAAACTTTTTTTTCATATTTAGTGTTACAAACCTTAAATACTGGGGAAGATGTGAGCCTGTCATTTCAAGGACTCTTCAGTTCCTAAATGACCTTTCTGTTGGATATCCTTTTTACTATATCTGATAATGTACATAAACAACCTAACAAGTGCATTCTGTTGGCCAGGTATTTTCCTTATTTATAATTTTTCAAGTGTTTTTTAAATTTTTTTAATAAAAAGCCTTTCATTTAGCCTTATCTGTAAATGCATAATTTTGAAAGATTTATATTAGCTATATAATGTGAAAATTTTATTCAGAGTCACAATTGAATTTATATGGATATATAGATTTCTAACTAGTTAAAGTTAATGTTTATACCCATCCAGGCTTATAAATGGATATATAAGAAAGTATGCAAACCACATATGTTTTAATCCGTAATTTTTCATAATTGTCAGGACGTTCTTGTTTTAAAAAAACATGTAACTAATTTTAAGAAAGTCAAAATGTTCCAAAAGTATTATTTTATAAAAACTGAATTCCTAAGAATCAGTATTTCTTCAGTTGAAACAAATATTATTTTCACTAGTTAAGAGGCACAAAGGAGTAATAGAAAGGGAATTACAAGATTTTTGACCTCTTCTTTGATTATTTCCTCTACCAAATCAACATATTTGCTCTAAAATAAGATTTCCCATTACACATTAAATGTTTAGATTTCTCTTTAGCAGATTTTTAAAATCTAAAACCAGAATCATCCTTTCTTATTATAGTTGATACTATTATAATGTTTCTACCAATGCGAGAGAAGTATGTCGATTGTCTTTTATATGTTAGCTATCAAATATGTAGGAGTTGTGAAAAATAAGTGTTGGTTTAGTTAACCACTAAGATTAGCTGATATTTTAGCATGAGGACAGCATTCTGAAAATGGGTGGCATTGGATGGAAATCTTTAATGTAGGTTCACTCCAGGAATATGTTTATATTAGTTAAGTTTAAAATTGTGTTCCTTGGCAAACCATAAAAGATTTCCAAAGTATTAGACACCCACTTTTGTGCTGGAATTTAATATGCAACTTTTTATTGGAAAATAATCGTCCTTGTCTGGCAAAATCCACCATGCAATATTTCTGTTAGTAGGTATAATGCAATAAAGACAGGGAGGGCTATTTATCACTACAAATTTTGAGGATTTCAGGATTCTTTTTATTATTTTAATATATTTCTTTGATATTAAATCAGAAAAATGATAAATTACACCTGTCCAGGCTGTTTTTCCTTTTTACTGGAAAGTGATGTACAACCCAATTCCAGTGGTCATTTTGGCTTTTTAAGATATGTATTTTTTCTTATTAAAAAAAAAACTCAACCTGTATTTTTTTTTAATAATAATGCTGAAATACTCTTTATTTCTAACATATGAAGTGGTTTATAAGTACTTCTTAGAATTGCAAACTCTGGCCTTTTCACGGTGTATTACTTTGAGAACATATTATCTGGAAAGAAGCCTATATTATTTTATAGCACATATCTATGTTTAGATTTCCCCTATTTTTTAGGTTGAAATTGAAATCTAATATAAAATTAATTTGATTTGTATTGTTTTTTGTATGATTTACATAATGCCTAATTTATTTGTATCTGCTATTAAAGATCCTTTCCTATCACTTATACCTTTTATATATTCTTTAATCCTGAGATTATAACCATTATCTTACAAGTCACTTACTGCTTTTGAGCACTCCTTTTTTGAAGTTAATAAAAGAATCGTATTTTCAGAAAGCTTATTAGATAAAAGTTTAATAGCTTGCGTTTTAAACCAAGGGATAGGCATAATTTCAACTTGGGTACATTGATTTATATTTTTAAACAATTATTTCAGGTTTGCATATTTAGAAATATATATTAACTCAATTTGATTTCACTGCTCAGTTATTTGAATTATAAATCATTATGTCCCTTCTAGCTGATCAGTCATGAAATATCTTTGAATTCATTTACATAATGGAATATGTGAGTGGTGTATCTATTTCAGTGCAGTTGCTGGTTACTTAATGCATGTTTTGTTGTTTCTAATCGATTTCTTTATTGTAATGTGTTTTTAAATCCTGATTTTAAAGCAATACATTATTTCTGTGTTAAAAATAAGGTGACACTCTTCAGCAATAGAAACAGTTATGCAAGATAAAAATCATCACCTTTTGGCCTCTATAAATGGAAGTCTGTTTATATAGTAATATTCAAAATATTTATATTTAAAATACTAGTAACAAATAAATGAAAAGCATGTTATCTTACTATAAAATTTTTAAATGTTCCTTATTACTTTTATAATGCATGTCTTCAAATACTTATTTTTTTGTTTGTTCTATTTTTATCTTCTTCAGAGTGAATCTTACTCATTATTTATGGTCCTCACAGCCCTTCTCTGAACTCTGGTGGTCTTGTATCTGACTGGTTGTTTGGAAATTGAAATCACAAAAGATCCTCATTTATGAGAAGTGCTAAAAAGCCTTGTGTTTACTTGCCTAAGGCAGAGTAACCTGGAATGGTAACCTGGCCCTGATGGTTACTGTCTCAAACCTTAGTGATAATCAGAATCACTGGAGTTCTTGTTAAGATACAAATTCCTGGACCCCCCCCCCACCCCCAGAGTTTCTGTTTTAGGAGGGGTCAGACTGAGGCCTGAGAATTTGCATTTTCATCAACTCCAGGTGATGCTGGTGGCTCAAGGACCATACTTTGAGGACTTCTGCCTTAAGTTAATCAGAAAATAGAACTGAATGTCCTAAACAGAAAAGTCGGGTATTTCTCCTACAAGCTCTTCTCTAAGGGAATTTGTCTTCACTTGGAAAAGGCAGACTTGATGTTTTTAGAAATAGTCTAGTTTTCCAAAGAATAATGTGTGTGAGGAGGATACCATTATGTTAAGTCCTCAGATTTTAACTGGAAAGCCCTTGTTGCATTCACCCCAAGGTTTCTGTTGGTAAATTTGAAGCTTTCTAAACTGGCAAGATTATTGTAATTTTAAAATCTAGTGGCCTTTTTGAGAGAAAGTTTGTTTTCCCGACAGATTCATTACATGTGGCATATATGATACACTTAGCAAGCATATCTAGTAACTTTTTAATGTACTTTTTAAATTTCCAAGACTAAATTTCAAGAATTCCAGATTCTAAATAGCTTTCTCTAACAGGCACAGAGTTGAAATGACTCTGTCCTGGGGCAGCCCTCCACAGTTAGGTTTAATACCTGGGGATCTTTTTCCTGCTTTGAAATGATTTCCAGTCATAAATTCTAGTTTCTGTCTAATTGGGAAAGGAGTAAGATTGTTTAAGTGATTAGGACAAGGAAGCTGCCAGGAAAACTGGAGCAAGAATAAGGGTCATACGGAGCTATCAAATAAACTTACTTATTTTACATGCTGAGAAAGAGGGAGGGAAGTGTCACATTTCATCCAAAATTCTGTTTGTTTATTAATCATTATTTTAAATTTTTCTTCCTTTGAAAAATAATTGATCAACATTTCTACTGCAATTCATTGTTTACTAAAATTTATAGCATTTACATGTCTCTGGGTTTCAGATAGATAATAATGAGAAAGGAAATTTCATTTTCTGTTAGGCCCTCTGTTGGTAGCTGCCCTTATTACATCATCCTCAAAGGTCTGAGAAAACCCACAATATCTTTAGCTTTTAAAAAACAGACCCCATTAAAGGGTTCTACATAAATTCATGAATTTATCCAAACTCACTTTACCCTATTGATAATGTTAACTTAAACAATTCTTAGAATTAATAACTTCATCATGTTATTGCAAGACCACATACATAATTCACGGGTCCCAGTACGAAGTGAAAATGTGGGGTGCCTTGTTCATAAATGATTAAGAATTTCAAGTCCTCATCAGCAGAGCATTGAACCAAGCAGAGGCCTTTATAAGCAGAGGCCCCTGTACAAGTGCATAGTCTGGACGCCCATGAAGCTGGCTCAGGTTATCTGTTAAAGAAAGAATTGCTTCCATTTGGCTTCAGACTAACTCTCTGAGACTGGGACTATCTCCCATAGTTCCTGTACACCAGGATTTGGTGAATCCTGAATGAGGTGGAGGGTCAGGAAAGACTAAAGGATGAAAGATGAAACAAGGGTCTAGAATGAAATAAGGGTGAAGGATGGAAGTAAAATTGGGTATGTCTGTTACAGGAAATATTTAGTAATAAACCATAGTAATTCTGCTTTTGTGAAACAGTATTAAAATGTATTGCTTTATTTCAGCGAATATCACCATCTCCAGATGGTTTTCAGAATGTTAAATAAAACTAGTTTCAGCAACATCCCTCAGGCATACTTCTATTAACATTTCTCATCAAAAGAAATGTTGATTTATTTCTTTGTTTGCTGTCTCTATCATCTTTGGAAAAGTCATCTCGTAATTTATCTGCTCTATTTGTTTGTTTTTGTGCTGGCATCAAGGGTGAGAATCTGCTACTCCTCTTCTGTAGCCCACTTATGCAGGCCTTCTCTCAGTTCTTTATATATTCTTGCTTCACAGGATTACCTTCCTCGAGTATTGTTTTGATCTGATCATTTTTCTTCCCAAAAGCCCAGAGTCACTTCCACTTGCTTCTTGGGTCAAAGTAAAATTATCGATTTAAGCTTGAGTTCTTTAATGGTACTTGACTTATTGAGTTCCCATAACTAATTTCCTGATCTACCACTCAACCACAATTTGTACTTTATACTTGGGCCAAGGAAATTTATTTTTGCCTTCCCCTTGACACCCTTCATTATCTTTCACTGAATTACCACGTGTGCTGTTCTCTTCATTTGATCCATTGTAACTCACTTAGGTCTCTTTTAATTTTCAGGTTTAGCTAAAAACTTGGTAGAGCCATCCTGAAGTAGTTATAATCCTTAGTCACTATGTTAACTGAAAGAACATGAATGAGTCATTTAATTTCTCTGAGACTCAGTTTCTTCATCTGTAGAAAGGGAATATTACCTATCTCGTAGGATTTTGTAAGGATTAGATAAGATAGTAAATACATAACAATATATCTATGTCATCTTACAATAATAAAGCACCTGGTTCTACTGATCCAGTCACATAGTAGGTGCTACTAAATACTTCATTTTCATTCCTTTTCTTTTTCTTAATGTTCTTGGACACCTAGTTCTTATCTATATTTCTGGTGATGAATATAATATAGCCTAGTATTGGCTAGTCCTCTCTCCTATTAAGTTGTAAATTATTAGGGATTAGGACTCTTGTTTCCTTTCTCTATAGTTTCAAAACTTCATCACGTAGCAGGCCTTTTGAACATACTGTTACCTCTCCTACTGAGATACTAAACCTTAACTCTTAGTCCTTATAAGTAGTTATTAGTATCCCTTAAGATGTTTCATTTTGGTTATACCTGTTTGGATTTTTTTAGTCTAGTAGGGTTCATGAGCATAATTCTACTTTTGAAATAACTAAACTAATATTTCAGTAATTATACTATATACCTACAGTATATTTATACTATATTACCTACAGTAATTTCCAACAGGTAATTTTCTTATCTGTGAACTTTCTTCTATCATCAGGATCTAATTCTATCTGTAATATTTGTAAATATGTATGGCTTTTACATAATTGCCTAGGTCAATACCATTATCCACCCTCTTGTGCTTAGTGAATATCATGCATCTAATATACTACTTCTTTGATTCTAAAACAAATTTTGTCACATTTTAACACTTCTGTAAATAAAATGTTTTATAGTTGATGATACTTTAAAATACCTTTTCTTTCATAGTAGCTCATATAATACGAATGTTTTTTTATAATCAGTGGTGTTTTAGGATTGATGAAGTATGGTGTTGCTCAGTAAAGACTTGATAGCATGAATTGAAGTCATACTTGGTGCTCCTGTGCCCCTTAGCTGCTGAAGTGTGTGGTACCTGTAACTTAAGAAACCAAGGCATTCTCAATTTGGTTATCCTTCTTTACAAAGGATGCAGATTTTCAAAATTTTGACCATCTCTAAGATACATCATTCTTTCAACTTTTTCTTGCCTTTCTCCATTTTGTCATGCTAACTATCAGTAAGGCCATCTTCACCTTTGTCAGTGGTTTCATAACAACATGGTTATAGACAGAAATTTTATGAGCATTTTGTTTGTAAGTTAGTATCAGCCAGGTTATGGAGTTTGCTCAGTCCTGGATGTGATGAAGGCTCACTAATGAGTTGATGCCTCCTAAAAGAACAGTTTCCCTGTCGCTTCTAGGACCTAGTTCCAGTTTCAGTTGTATCTCAAGAAGCTAGTGATCTCTGTAGAATCATGTGGCATCTTTAAAATTAAATGGATATGAGATAGCCTAGTGAAAAGAGCTTATACTTTCAAGTCACACAGACCTTTGAACTTTGGATTTGAATCTTGGCTCTACCATTTATAAGTTCCATGTGAGACCTTTATTAAGTTCTCTAACTCTACTGGACTTCTACTACTGTTGTTACTGTTAACCACCATTACCACGTGTACTGTTATAAACTGTTGTCAGCAGGCCTCTGAAATCTAACCTAGTACTGCCACCCGACTAAAATGGTGCAACTTACAAGAACCCTAGTCTCTTAGAGAAGAATGAAGATTATAATGATGATGTATCTATTTACCTTTTTAAAAAAAATTATAGATCCTCTTAAGGACCATAACTAGCTTTGAATTGAATTCCTATAGGGGAATATAAATATTCAGATGAACGCTCATTTTTTTCTTTATTGAAAAAGTTTAAAAATTCACTCTTAACCTTTTTTTTTTTTCTTTAGAAGGTAATTAAAAGGCCGTGAGGCTGGCCTTGGTACAAAGTGCACAGATGCAGTTCTGCAGAAAGTGTGTCTTTGGCATATGAGATTCTTCCTGTGAATGTTCTGTTTATTGCTACCATAAATATTCTGTTGTCAAAACATGACTTGCTGTTTATTAGCAGCACTGACAGGAAGATTCCTATTAATGGCAGCATTCTTATTACCCATAGACCCTGTCACTTTCAACTTCGCAATTGTAAGAGAATTGTATTTGGTAATTACTTAAGATATTTCTTAGCTTATTGATCCCCACCCCTGTTTAACCGAGTGAAGTTTGAGTGGCAGTTCTTCTACTCAGTGATTTACACTGGAAAAAATCATCAAATCTGCATCTTTGTAAGCAGGGAAAGACTTGCCACCTATCAGCCCTGATCTTGTTTCAACCTTCCAGAAACACATAGTGCATCGAGCACCCGCTGAGAGCGATGTGCTGAGGAAAATGCATACATGCGGCCACTGCCCTTAGAAAGTTTACAGTATAATATACAGATAAGCAAACTATACAGTTGCTTAATATGCAACTGGAATGGGTTGCCTTAGAGTCAGAGGGGCTTGAGTGTAAATCATCCTAATTGCCTGTCTTTTGGTAAGTTTTATTTCATTGTTTGAGTTTGTTTCCTCATTTGAAAAATAGAATCTATCTCATGGGATTGTGAGAATTAACCTTGCAAGTAGTAAGCATTCTGTAAAGGTTCATTCTCTGCTTCTTTGTATTTTCTCTCTAATTTACATTTAGCAAAGACATTTGCATCATCTGATCCTTACAACAGCCCTCACAACCCAAGATAGCTTGGGTATATCCTCATTTGTTGAAGAGGAAAACTAAGGCTAAGAATCGCTGAGTATAGTACTCAGACTGTCATCCTGCTGATTGAATGGTGTAGTCAAGCTGAAAGCCCAGGTTTCCTAACTTTCGTTCCAGTGCATTTTCTACTCTTTTACACCCACACCTGAGTGCCTAAAATTTTAAATTAGGCTAATCAGCCCCACTGTACAGAGTTAATATACATCTGCATTTGGGAATGATGTGAAGGAAAAGAGCCAGTGTTTTCATTGGGACATAAATGGAACCATGTAAGATTATTACGGCTTGAAGAAAGGTGTGAGTAAGTATGTAGGGAATGCCCAAGAGGTGCCCTAGCTAGAGTAGGAGACACATGACTAGAAAACACTTAGGGTAAACCCTAAGTAAGAGGAGAGGGTGTCTGTGTCCTGAATAGATGTTCTTAGAACCCACTTCAGCCCTTCTTTGATGATGACATTAAACAGAAATTATTTAGGCTTTGTGATCATGTTTGTGACTTTTCAACTCTCTTCTCATTCTGAGTTGAACTGTTCAGGTGATAATGTGGTACAGTAGAAAGAACACAGCCTTTGTAATCAAACCTCAGGTCAAATGTCAGCACTCTCAGTCCACAGATGTATAATCTTGGGCAAGTAACTTAATTTCTCTGAGCTTCTGTTTTCTTATCCACAGATTAGACATAATAAGTAATATTTAACAATGTAATTATGAAGATTTGGTGGGTTAACAAATATAAAATGCCTTACACCTAGTAGGCACTTGAGAAATATGAGGTCCTTTAAACCTGGCCTTCAATACTTGAGGACATACAATCTGCTACATCCTCCTAATTGTATTCTGATTTTCTTCATCTAAAGCAGAACTTCCTTAGATTTCTACTAACTGAGCTCATGTTTCTTAGAATTGAATAATTTTCTCTTTCTTGATAGCCTATTATGGGTCTTTCATAATTATTTTTTATGAAATAATATTAAGTGAAAAGAAGTTCCATGTTACACCCAAAATGTAAAAAGGGTCAGTTTTAATTTTCCACTCTCAAGGCTTTAATAGTAAAAAACTTTTTGTCTTAATTATAAAAGTCATTCTCCCTTGCCATAACTAGAAAATGTATAAGATAGGAAAAGTAATTGCACTGGTTAATAATGGATTATCATTCTTAACAGAATGGAAGGCATTTCTATAGGAATAATACTCTTTAGAAAAAAATATTTATTCTTCATAAATAGAAACTGATGCCATTATAGTTCAGTGTTATTTTGTGATCTATTACTTATTGATGAGACAATTGTATTTCCCCAGATTCCTTAACTTCTATTACCTATATCCTTTTAAAAAAACTTGTGAAGATAGATGCCGTGAAATTCATGTTAAAAAATCACACGGTGAGTCTTATTTCCTTTAATTAATGACTAGAGTTTTCCGGGTAGTTTAGGTAAAGCTTAGTAACTTTGGATGCTCTCTTGCTTTCATCAGAGTGAACACTTCCCCTTTCTTGGCATCAGTGACAGTTACAGTCTCAGTGACTTCAGGTGCCGAACAACCTTCTACACAGCCCTCACTCGTCTTCTGATGGTAGATCTAGGTAAGGTTAAGAATTTAAGCTTAATTAATAAGGGGTCAACAGTATACTTGTGTGAATAAAGAAGTGTCGTATTTGTGAGTACCACATTTAACTTATTGGAATTTGCCATCTTTGACAGTTTTCTACAACTTTCCGAGATTTGAGCATTCACTTGTTAGCATCAGAGCCAAAAGGCAAATTTTTGTATATAAGGTGGTATTTTTCACTTCAAATAGTACTTGTATTAACTCTTTACTTCAAAACTGATTTTCTGGGTATCCTTTGATCCATTAATTTTACTGCTACAAAATCAAAGAATAATCGTAAATACAGAAAACCTTTATAAACAAGGATTTTCTTTGTAATGGCATTTAATCTAGAAAAAAAAATGGCAATGATGTAAATGTCCAACAACAGGGAATTATAAAATTATGGCATATCTACTTACTTGATGGAATAGTCTGTAGTCATTAAAAATTATGGCTTGAAGACAAAGTAATACATGAAGTTTTATGATATAATATTAAGCAAAAACGTAAGGTATTGAACTGTGCAAATGATTATGAGCATGCCCATTGGGAGGGAAAAAACAGTGCGTCAAAAAAAAAGCTCAAATGAAATTCTTCAAAAATGTTAAATGTTGTCTTTGAGTAGTGCACTATAGGTGACTTTTCCTCATTTCTGGTTATTTGAAATTTTCCTGACTGTATTACTTTTCTAATGGGAAAAATTAACTTGTTTTTGTTTCATTGAAAAGCTGAAGTTAGCCAGAAGTGTCCACAGGTAGATAGCGAGCTACCTTAAGATGGGCACTTAGGCCTCTCTGTGTTGAGCACGTTATTCTGAATTCCCATTTTCCCCCATGTTTGGATACTGCAGGTTAAATTAATCGGTTTATAGACATATGAGAGAATTCAATCAATGACGATATGATATCATCCTTAGAAAATGTAAGACTGATGATACTTTTTCTTCCTTTCTCTTGCAATGTATTAACTGATCTATCAACTTAAACATGAATTTTTTTTAAACATGATCATACATAAGGAAAAGGGATAAATAATTTCATTTTGTATGTAAAAGGCATTGACCCTTGTAATGGAAAGGTGACTAAACCCTTCTCTGCTCCATATGTATGTTATTTTCATGCATTTCAACAGAATAAATTACCAGAAAGACAAACAGCCAAAAGTTGTGAAAAATACAACAAGAATGACTAAGGAGCTTAGTGGGATTGATTTCTAAAGAAAGATTAAAAGAACCATGTATGTAAAACTTGGCCAAGTGACAAGTAGGGCTTGAGGCAAAGAAAACTGTCTATAAATATTTGAAGAGTGTAAACCAGGCATGCAACACCCAATCATCTGCTACCTTAGGCAAATGGAGGATCTGAGTGACAGCTTTGCATGCTGCACACTGGCCTGTATTACCTCTCAGCTGCTGCCTTGGAGAGCAGAAGAGCAGCCCAGACTCTTTGTCATCGTCCTCCATAATCATTTAGAGAGCACCCTGTGCTGATGTCTGAGGGCAAGACAAAGACCAGTCAGGCATACTGGCCCCTGCCCTCAAGGAGCTAGCCTTCTTGCTTTCCCTGTTGTCCAAGCATTAAAGGAGATAGTAACACCCTTGTCTAGACTTAATTTGTTTCCTAAGCCTTAAAAATGCTCTTTTAATGACCTGTCAAACAGAATGAAAGAAGCAGGGAGACCAAAGTTAAACAGAACTAGCTAAAGGAAATTTCCTAGAAGGAGGTTCATGTCACGCACATCTTCAGGACCTGGAAATGGAATGAGTCAAGATCCTTTTTTGTACGGCCGTTATGGACAAAAGAACCCCTCATAAATCTGTGGTAGCTTAAACAACAGGATAGCACTGTCAGTATTCACAGCACTACTGCGCTTATCTTTGCATTGATAATTGATAGTCATGATGATGCCCAGAAAGACCCTGCATTGCACGCTGCCTTTTTGAAGACTACATTTATTTAGTATTGCTTAATGCAAACTGTGAGGTATGAGAAAACTGAAGTACAAATATATACTTGAATAATAGGGTCTTATTAAGTTTCACACGATTGGATTCCTTTGAAATATTTAACCCAAGGACATATAAAGTATAAATTGAAATTTTTTGGTTCAGAGGGTTTTTTTAAAGGTAAACATCTGTTTACACTGAAAGCAGTTTTTAGATACCTTGGGGAAAAGGAAAGACAGGCTGTGTGGGAGTACCTGGTACATGGTAGATGCTCAATGTAAGTAAATCGAATCTGGGAATAGATAAAATGAAAAACAATAGCAGCTACACTCATGGAACTTGTACATAGTTTGAAAAGAAACTTTTTTATTTATTAGTGTTTTTCACTTTTAAAAATAATTAAACGTGTATGACAAGCATCAAGTGATGATTTGTGGTATATATTATCAGAGAGCTTCCTTCCCCTGTTACAAACCAGAGTTGCTCTTCTTCCCAAAATATGTTGAGCTCCTTTAGGGTATAGACTTTGCCTTCTTCATATTTTCTAGTACCAATCTCAGTATCTCTACATTGTACGTGCTCAGTTAGTATTTGGCGAATGAATGACACACAAGTATACTGTAACCAGAGTGCCATAATCATGGCTCCTGAAATCAGCTCAGCCTGCTGTGTTGTCTCTGGGAGTAGTTTGATCATTGGGCTCTCCAAGACAAAACAAACCAAGTGGCTGATTACTTTCGCAAGTGATTAGCTACACTTGGACACTCTTGTGCTCGATTAGTCACTTGTTGCTCTCTGTTCAAGTTATTACTTTACAGACAATCATTTGTTGAGTGCTGCTGAACACAGTTTTATTATTTGAAGCCTTGTCTCACAAACTAGATTGACTGGATGTTGCTGTCAGAATTCCTATATAGATGGCTCTGTACTTTTCTATTGGGTGTTGACTGTCATGGAAACAAGGAAAGAAGAGGTAGTGATGTTGTCAAAAGAAGCACAGATCCATGTATTAAGTGAGAGAAATACTAGATCATGAGAATTCTTCTCAAATTAAACAGAAAAATTTGAAGAGGAACTTTTTATATCAGTGATTTTTGGGGGGGGGTAAGAATCACATAGAAAAAACGCCTAACCAACCTGCTTGCAAAGCATTGGATGTGATTCTTAGATTGAAATATAAAGCATATTCTAATTGAATCCTACAAAAGAAATTGAATATGCTTTGTGTATAAGCCCTGCAATTGGAGTGATTAAAAAAGGTGAAGAAATTGGGTGTCACATTAATTGATATTTACTTTGAAATGCATTTTGGTTTCTATTCAATAATTTGTACTTTGTATGAATTTAATTAGGGGCTATGTGCCCCAGGTTGTATTTCAGATTAAAATGGGGGGGAGGGTGTTGACAATAAACAGTTGTACCACTTTATCAAATTGCTCCTTGGCTAAACTAGACGAAATGTTCACTTGTATAAAGAACAGAATTGAAAGCATTTCATCGTCAGAATGATGATGTTTCATGTTGGCCATGTATTTTAAGAAATTATAAAAATTAATGCAGGGCTTCCCTGGTGGCGCAGTAGTTAAGAATCCACCTGCCAATGCAGGGGCCACGGGTTCGAGCCCTGGTCCGGGGAGATCCCACATGCCGCGGAGCAGCTAAGGCCGTGCGCGACAACTACTGAGCCTGCGCTGTAGAGCCCGCGAGCCACAACTACTGAAGCCCACGTGCCTACAGCCCATGCTCTGCAGCAAGAGAAGCCACCGCAATGAGAAGCCCGCGCACCGCAACGAAGAGCAGCCCCCGCTCACCGCAACTAGAGAAGAGCCTGCACGCAGAAACAAAGACCCAACGCAGCCAAAAATAAAAATAAATAAATAATTTTTTAAAAAAAGAGAGAGAGTGAAAGAAAAAAAATTAATGCAAAAAACTCCCTTCATGAGATAGCATACATACAGGAGAAAATAGTAACTGACCAAGAATCACTTAAAGTTCCCAAGGTTATTTTTAAGTTAACTTTGTCAATCTAATAAACTAAAGGAAAGATAATATTACCCAAGTCAGTAAATGGCGAACCTCCAGTGAGCTGCTCAGTGTAAAATACTTGAATAAATAAAAACCTTCTATTTTGTTTAATTTGAATGGAGGTGAATTCAGTTGACAAATATTGCAGAGGGGAAGTGTGGGAAAGAGATACAACAAAGGATTTTGTTTTGTAGAGAACTAAATATTGTTAGTTGCAAATTAAGTTTTTAGCAACCACAGATTTAGAATTGCTCGGTGTCATAGTTTATTTTCCTTGGACATTTTATGATTGCACCTTATCTTGAACTACTCAGATGAGAAGCATGTTGATGGGATCTGAGTAGTACCTTCCTCAGATATTCAAACTCTAACAAGCAGTCATACTTTTAATGATCACGGGGATACTAATATTAAAATGGTGTTTATAGACATTAAGAGAGAGTTCTCTCTTTAGGGATGAAGGTAGCATAGTATCCATCTACCTTTGTGGCTTATAATTGGTAATTGGCACCTGAAGATATCTAGCTTAAATTTGAAAAATCTTAAATAGCAAGTAAATGACTTGAATAAAAAGGGAAGAGTATTCTAGAAATAGCTACTAAAGATAGAAGTAAAAATGTACTGAGGAAAGAAACTTTTCCTTTTCTTTATTAATAATAACGTTTGTTTACAAAGTTATAGTTTGCAGACCACTTTGACATACATTTTCCTATTTGATCTTCAGGACAGCCCACATGAAATAGGTATTATTGCATTGTTTATCTGTTAGAAAAGTGAGGTACAGAGAGATTAGATGACTTGCCCAAGGTCAGTCATATAACTTGTAGCCCTCTGACCACATATTCTCATTCACTTTTGCTAAACTGTTACTTTGCCTTTCACATTCTCAGTCAATTAGGCAGTGTAACTTTTTCTTCTTCATTTTTATTTGAACTATTTGGACTGAATGATTGATTTGAGGTTCGGGGGCAGTGAGAAGAAGGGAGAAGGGATTACTTTCCAAACTTCTATCAAACAGATAAGATTCATGTTTATTATTTGTATATTACATTTCTGTGGTCAGTGAAAGTCAAATGTAGTTTTTGAAATTTGTTCTTATGTCTAATAATTGGCTAAAGCATATTTCTTCTCATGGAAAAAATAACACAGAGGTAGATATCCCAGGAGGATTTAGAAAGTGAGAAGCTTGCTCAGAAATAGCTGATGTTCTGATAAATAGGAAGAATACATCAATGTATCACCTGTGTCCATGACTTGGCACAGACTATCTGGAAAATAGACATTTGGTGGGAGGAGGGGAAGTGGGCAATAGGGGTTAAAAAGCAGCTGGAAATACTTAGAATCTATAATGAGATAATTAAGACTAATTAGCTGGCCCTGTAGGCAGAAAGCAGCCCATTAAGTCCAGATCCAGTGTTAATAACTCACCTGGTTTTGAGGGTAGAGAGTCCAGAGCACCCCCAGGAATGAGATGCTTCAGGGATGAAACTTTGAGGATAGGTTTGCTAGAAAAAGAGTGAGTAGTCTGCAGTAGGCAGTGTATTTTTCTTTTGGGAACTAAAATAAACATTCTGGTTCCCTAGGGAGAGGAATTAAAGGGTGCCTCAGTTTTCTCATCTGTTAAATGGAGATATCTACTTTGAAGAGCTGTCATGTGGCTTAAATACGATAAACATATGTGAAAGGGCCTGGAACAATTCCTTTCACAAAACAAGTACTCAGTATGTGTTAATCATGACATATTTTATTAAATGCACTGTTAGGGGCACTGACTGACACTGGGTCCTCAAAATGAGGCAAATCCAATACCCTTTATGCAGCTACTCTACCTTTAGAACTTGGGCTATTATTTTCCTATAGAAGCAAGAGCTGATGACACTTCCTGACTGATACTAAAACATCTTGCCCTGCCCAAAACCATAAGTTATTTCAAAGCCAGCTAAAACTCCTAGGCAGTTTAGAGGGAAACTGAAATGAAAACCAAATTTGGGCCCAAGTTAAATCTAGCTATGCACACTTATCAAGCCTTTTTCTAATAGAACTTTATTTATTTTTATTTTTGGCTGCGTTGGGTCTTTGTTGCTGAGCTTGGGCTTTCTCTACTTGCGGCGAGCGGGGGCTACTCTTTGTTGCGGTGCGCAGGCTTCTCATTGTGGTGGCTTCTCTTGTTGCGGAGCACGGGCTCCGGATGCGCAGGCTCAGCGGCCATGGCTCACGGGCCCAGCCACACCACGGCATGGGGGATCTTCCCGGACCAGGGCTCGAACCCGTGTCCCCTGCATTAGCAGGTGGATTCTTAACCACTGCACCACCAGGGAAGCCCCTCTAATAGAACTTTAGAAGTGCTATCCTAATAAAGTGCTGGGGAACAGCAGATGATATGGGCCTAGACCTGCAGAAGTCACTGGCTCTTACGAGATTACCCACTGGTACTTGGTTTTAAACGGGTTACAGTTGTCCCTCAGTATACACAGGGGCTTAGTTCCAGGACACCCCACCCCCCCATACCAAAAGTTGCATTTGCTCAAGTCCTTATGTAAAATGTCATAGTTTTGCAAATAACCTACACACATCCCTCCCGTATACTTTCAGTCATCTCTAGATTAATTACAATACCTAATACCATGTAAATGCTAGGTAAATAGTTGCCAGCCATGGCAGATTCAAGTTTTGCTTTTTGGAACTTCCTAGAATTTTTTTTCCTAAATATTTCTGGTCTCTGGTAGGTTGAATCTGAGGATGTGGAACTTATGGATATGGAGGGTCAGCTGTATTTTCTTCACTCACTGTCTGTGTATCTCCTTGTTTGCCTCTCCTCTTAATTCTCATTAAGAGCTTCATGGCAGTAGACCTGATCTTTATTGATGTATTAGTTTCCTATTACTATTTTAACAAATTACCACAAACTTAATGGCTTAAGTATTACAAATTTATTATTTTGTAATTCTGGAGGTCAGAAGTCCCAAATGGGTCTCATTGGGCTAAAATCAAGGTATTAGCAGGGCAGTGTTCCTTTCTGGAGGCTCTGAGGAAGAATCTGTTCGCTTGCCTTTTGCAACTTAGAGCTTACCTGCTTTCCTTGGCTCATGGCCCCCTTTTCCAAGATTGGTCAAATTCTTCTCATGCTGCCATCTCTGAGTTTCCCCTTCTGCTTCTCTCTAACACTTTCACAGACCTTGAGATTACATTGGACCCACCTTGATAACCCAGAATAATCTTCTATTTTTAAGTCAGTTGATTGCAACCTTAATTCTCCTTTGTCATATAACCTAGCATACTCACAGATTCCAAGGATTAGGATGTAGACATCTTTGGGGGGCCATTATTCGGCCTACTACGTTATTCAGCCTACTACATTATTCAGCCTACTACTACCTATCACTAATACCAAACTATTTCACACAATATATATCATACAATAATTCCTCAGTAACTGTTGGCTACCATCATTTATTACTACTTGCTTCTCCTTGGCCACTCCCCAAACCCCCCAGTAACCCAGCTGCAATTTGCATTTGAATTTGAAGAAATGAGAAATTACACTGTTTACATTTAAGGGGGGGAGGTGGGAAGCAAACCCAGATTTTTGGTGGTGGTGGTTTTGTGGGGGTGGTGACTCTCTCATACCATAAAATTCATCCTGTGAAAGTGTATAATTCAGTGATATTTAGAATATTCACAGGGTGTGCAACCGTCACCATTATCTGATTCCATAATATGTTCATCACCCCGGAAAGAAAGCCTGTACCTTAAAGTAGTCGCTCCTCATTACCCCTACCCCCAGCTCCTGGCAGCCACTAATCTACTATCTTCTCTATGGATTTGCCCATTCTAGACATTTAGTGTGAGTGGAATCATACAATATGTGACCTTTGTATCTGGCTTCTTTCATGTACCATAATGTTTTTGAGGCTTATCCATATTTTAGCATGCATCAGTACTTCATTCCGTTTTTTGGCTGACTAATATTCCATTGTACGGATATACCACATTTTGTTTATCCATTTATCAGTTGATGAACAGTTGGGTTGTTTCCACCTTTTGGCTATTATGATAATGGTGCTCTGAGCGTTCGTATGCTAAGTTTTTGTATGGACATATGCTTTCAGTTCTCTTGGGCATATACCTAGGAATAAAATTGCTGGGTCATGTGACAACTCTGTGTTTAACTTTTTGACTAACTACCAAACTGTTTTCCACAGTGGCTGCATCATATTATATTGGCTTCACCATTATACATTCCCACCAATCTAGATTTTAAGTTATACAAAATAACAAATGAAGTGGCCTACAAATAAAATATCTGAGAGCCAACATACTAAAATAGTTACTATTTGTATTTTAATGTGACTTCTCTGAAGGAAAAAAAATTGAAATTCATAAAATGAGTAACTTTTCTGTTGAATCAGATCCTCAGAAATCCAGTAGAGGGGATTTAGCTTTGGGTTTTCCCTAAAAGCTGATGTCACTTACAGATTGGCACTTGCCCTTGCCACTTGCCATCTACCTCTACAAGGATCAAATCATGAGCTGCTGCAGCTGCTGACTTTCAGCAGTCCCTGAAAGGAGTTCAGGGTGGAGAGCAGAGATGAGGCGCTCTGGGAAAAACTGGCAGAACAGGTCTTCAGATAGTTAGATATTTTCAGGAGCCGACTTTATGAGCCCAATTCTTGTATCTCCTCATATCTAGAAAAGCACTAAGATCCTTCGTGGTGACGTCTGCTCCTTGTGACTAGCAGTAACCTTCACAAGACTAGCAGAAACCTTCTGCAAAAAATATGCACTTGGGACTTCCCTGGTGGTCCAGCGGTTAAGACTCTGTGTTCCCAATGCAGGGGGCCCGGGTTTGATCCCTGGTCAGGAAACTAGATCCCACATGCCGCAACTAAGAGCCTGCATGGCCCAACTAAAGACCCCGCGTGCCGCAACGGAGACTCGGTGCAGCCAAATAAACAAACATTTAAAAAAATGCGCTTGATTGGATGTACTCCCCCTTCACCCAAATCACATGTATACTGACCTTCTCCCCCACCTCTTCAGGGCAGTTTCTCAGAGCTATCTGAAATGCTGTCTCCCAGACTGTAGGCCTCATTTTGCCCCAAATAAAACATAACTCGCAATTCTCATGTTGTACATGTTTTTAAGTCGACACTGAGGAATATTATTTTTATCTATGCATGACTGAGAACTTAGGATGTTACGTTAGTATTTACTTTCTGATGCCAATGAAAATAGTAGCCTATAAATTGGCACTTCACCCTCAAATTATACTGGTGTCTGGGCCCTTGTCTTGTTAGAAAAAAAAACTGGCAGCGTCCATTATTATTCATAAAAAGATCACATGTAGATTTGGCATACTAAACATAATATATGACTGCATACTTGAATGTAAAGTCGTAAGAGCACATGTTTTCTCTTTTCGTATCAGAAACAGTAAGTGATACCTCCATGGGTAATACAAATGAGGAAAAAATCCTTAATAGATGTTGTATAAAGTTGCATGAGGTAAAAAAAAATGACCAGTTTTCTAGCCTAGATGATACAACATATCACATTGCAATAATAGGAACAGTGCTAACTGAAACATAAACGTTTCTATAGGAATAATGCACCAGTGTCTCTTCGTTTGCCTACCTTAAACTCAAGTGATTGCTGAGGAATTCCTTTCTCCTCACCAGAACCAAGCTAATTGTTCTTCACCCTCTTCTGACTTCATGCAACTGCAAAGTCGAGATTTTGTGACCCTGACTTCCGTCCCTACCTCTGACACCTTCCACCTCATCAGAGACATGGGGGGAGGAACATGAAGTTGGGGGGTAAAGCAGAACTAATTGGAGACCCTGGTTCACTGACATTTACCAGGCAGAGGATGTTGGACAAACTACTTAACTCCTTCAACCTCTCAGTAAAATGAAGGAAATCATCATACTAGTTTACAGGATTGTTGTGACTGGTAATGACTTACAACAGTGCTTTGAAGGTAGTAAGAGCTACATAGGTGTTTGTTAAGTAAATTAAGTACCACATTCATTGACCGCACATAACAAGTACTCAAGAAATAACTACTGTTATTCAGTCACTACACAAATATTACTTGACCACCAGACCCTCCTCTAGGCACTGGGGATACAGTCATGATCAAGACAGACGAAGTTCCTTCTCCAAGGAGCTTACATTCTAGTAGGAAAGACAATGCATAAATATGTAAATTAATAGCCAGTCATAGTAAGTCCCATAAGAACAGTGAAGTGTTTATGGGGTGGGAAAGTAGGTGAGGGGGGAGGGCACACACTGTGGTACTGTTTTAGAGTGGTCAGTGAAGTCCTTTCTGAGGAAGTGACATTTAAGTAGCATTGCCGCTCACCTTGCTTTCTTTAGTATTTGCTCCTTGACTTCTCCCTTCACATTTCACATTTTGGTGGCTTTCTCTTGTGCTCCTGATGTCCCTATTTGCCTCAAAATTTGATTGAGGAAAGAGATGGAATCAGGAAGTTTTTTTGATCTGTAGCTCAGTATACTAAGGAAGGGTTTAAATGTTCAGGTTCTGAGTTTGTCTTTGTTCTGAGTAAATATCCTTACCTTGCTCCCAGAGGAAGGGTATTGGGCTGGCAACCTCGTGGTCACATTTTATTTGACCACCATAATCACCTCTGTTAAGTTCATGTTAAACTCAAAACAACAAAAATGCTCCTGGCTATCATTTATTAAGTGCCAGACACTGAGCAAGGGGGCTTACAAGTGTTTTGTCATTTAATCCTCACAGCTGACTTTATGAAGTAAATATTATGTCTCTTAATTACAGATGAGTGAAGAGACTTTATCCAAAAGCAGACAGCTAATAGTAGCAGAACCAGGATTCAAGCATAGAACTTTCAAAGCATCCACTCTCTCTAGCACCCTTACCTGCCTGCAGTGATCATTATCACTGTTCTCATTAATTCCATACTAGAAGAGTAAGATTACATGGTTTAAAATATAATGTATTATATATTTGAGGATTTGATGTTTGCTTCAGTTAGTAATTTTTCTATATTAGGTATTAAGAAAATAAGGTAATTTTAAAATTTACCTTTAATTGAACACCTACTTTTCATTCAAATACAGTATTTCCCTAATATGTACCAGGCACTGTTCTAGGTGCATCATCTATTTTTCCTGTATATACATTTAATATACACAATAATCCTCAAAAGATAAGTATTTATCCTTATTTTATAGATGAGAAAACTGAGACACAAAGTGATCAGCTGAGTATCCAAAGTTAAACAGTACATGATGGAGCCAGACACTGGGTCTGTTTATTGCAGGGGCTTAACCTACATCATTCTCCTTCACAGAGAAATGAAAAGATGCAGTCTTGGTTCTCCAGAAGCAAAGCCAAAGATAGTATCAGTGTAGGCTGATAAATCTAATAATTTACATATACATGTTACAAATTTTATCTCATTTAATCTCCACAGTAACCTTCATCAAATGGTGGTAGTAGTAGAATGATATAGGTGGTATTATTAAGTGTTAGTATTAGCTATCTGCTAAAATATCTGCCATTCACAGCAGACTGATACATGCTGTCTAAAGGATCAGACAAAGGGGAAGAATCAGACAAAATGCTGTGAGAACCCAAAGGGGGAAGGGGAATACTTGCAGTAGGATCTTAGTACTTGAAGGGGAGCTTAGCTCAGACATTAAGAAAGCTATCATTTGACCTGGGCTTTGAAAAATAAAACTGGCTCCTATAAAGGTCTCATGTTATCCCCAGTTGACAGAGGGTGTATCTAAGAGGAGTAACTTGGTCGCATAGCTAGTTGACAGGGCAGGGCTTATAACTTGGAGTCAGACGTACTACCATTGCACCACGAGGTCACTATAATTTGGTTTACCTTCCCCTTCACCTAGCACCCTGATCCTTGTGTCGAACAGCATACTAGGAAAGACTCATTGGCCTTTTGACATCTCTTTCTGAAGAAAGCTGAGTCCCTGAATCTGTTGGACTCCAGAAACAAAGTATGTAAGGTTAAAGGGAAAAGAGAAGTCACAAAAGATCAGGGTCAGCCAGATCAGCCACTCCTTAAGAGTCAAAAGATCCTGAATCTGCCATTGATTTTCTGTGTATGTGGCCTTGGACCTCGCTCTCCTTATCTGTAGAATAATATATAGGCCAGTGTTTCTCAAACATTTGCATGCATCTGAGTTACCTGGAAGACTTCTTAAAACAAAAATTGCTGGATCTGGGATGAAACCTGGGTTTTTATATCTAACATGTTCCCAGGTAATGCTGATGCCGCTAGGTCAAGGACCAAACTTTGAGAACCACTGATCTCTGCTCTGAGATCTTATTTCCTCTCTAATTCTCTGCTTAAAAACTGCTAGCATAGAAATCAGGAGGTCTGGACAGTATAGTTACACCTCCAACTAAGTATGCTACCTTGAGCAGTCGCTTAACGTTTCTCTGCCTGTTTCTTCATCAGTAAAGTGGGACTCACAATTCCCTGTGGCATAGGATGAATGAGAAAACTTTCTCATTTGAAGGAAACCCCTTTTGAAAAGGATAAATTACCAATTGTGTAACATATCCATTTGTTAAATGAAGATTCTACCTTCAAAGTGAAAAAACAATAGAAAATGTCTCTTTTCCCTTTTTTATATAAAGAAAAAGAAGCTTATTGCAAAAGGAAGTGTACTCAATGGAGAATGTACTTAAAATCCAAATGACCCATGAGGGACCCCATCCCGTTTGGAGATAAAAGTTTCCCTGACATCCATTTAACAAATTAATAAAAAAGAACATAAATAAAAGAGAATAATAACTTAGGGCTATCTGGGCACCTGAGTCTGTGAGCCCTTTAGGGCCTTGGCACCTAAAGAGAAAGGGAAAAAAGATCCAGTTGTCTGAGGCTTTGAAAGTGCCTTTCCTTGAGGCATTAGGGAAGCTCTGGGGGCCCTAAGAGCTGAAGGGCTGAGAAGCCTGGGGCATGAGTCTATTTGATCCAATAAAGAGCCAGGAAAAAAAATGGCTGGTAAGTAATTTTGCTATTTCATTTGGTGCAAAAGAGAAGGCAAAACACCAGAATATTCAATGAGCCAAAGCACAAAATGTGGTACGGAGGTGAATGCAGGCTGACCCCTTCTCAAGAACATTTCTAAGCCTGAATGAAGCACTCACTGTGGAGGCTAATGGACAATAGCATGCATCTTAAAGCGCAATGACCCTTTTGTTTTTCTGATAGGCGAAGATGAGGACGAATTTGAGAATTTCATGCTGCCTCTTACAGTCTCTTTTGAAACAGTGTTACAGATATTCAATAACAACTTTAAACAAGAAGATGTAAAGGTGGGTTTGTTTCCGAACATGAGGAAAGATGATTTTGTTCATTCTAGGATGTATAGATTCAGAAAAAGGTCTGCATATTTGTGTGTGCTTTGTGCTTCATCAATCTTAATTTCCCAATTGCATGTGTCTTTGAGTTGTACTTTTCATACAAGTACTTTTCTAGTTCCTTATACAAATGGACTTTGAGGTTATCGAATGATTTCAGAGAGCTTATGATTAGATGATGCATTTGTCTCTCGTGGCAATATCTTTTAAAAGAACATTTCTCGTGGGTACACCACTTTAAACGTCCTATTCCCTCATCTACCCCACACTCTATGTTTCAACATATTTATATGGAGGAATGCACAAATGTACACATGCTAAAATACTACATCTCTAAATATTTTTAAACAAGAATTTGTATAAATCAAGACTTTATTAAATGGCTAGGCATATATGTATAAATAGGAGCTGGTCTTGAAGTATTGCATTCTTAAACTGAACAAAGTGATTAGGGTAACTGATAGCTAAATAAGGTTTTTATGTGCCTGTGGGAGCCATATTAGGATTGATTTGACAAGTCAGTTCAGCTGTGGCAACAGTCATAATATCTAAGACAACATTATGTTTTATTAGTAAAATCCTTAAGTGTAGCAAGCTGTTTGTGACAAAACAGCCCCATATTTTAATATGGGGGATGGGGAGCACAAGATCTGCTAAATAGGAATAACATCTTCTGAAATTCTGATGTATCAGGGCTGTGTTAAATAGATTGACACTGGTTATTATTCTTAAAAGACTAATAAATATATACCGAAAATGTAGGCACCTTTGTTGGTGATACTTGAGTCATGTTTTATTGTTATTTGAAATGTGTTGAAAATATTGACAGTCATTTTGCATGGCTCCTCTTCTCTCTACCAAAAAAAAAAAAAAAAAAAAATTAGCAGTAAGAAGCCAAATAGAAGAATGATGGCCTTTGGTGATTATTCAGTGTAATTCTTGTACTAAAAAATAATTAACCAAATACTGTACCTTCTATTTTGACATAGAGTTTTTGAAATGCATGTTTATCAACATGCAATAGTCATAGAATTTTTAAAACCAAAAAAGGATCTTAGAGATTTTCTTTGTGTTTATAGTGTTGCTGAAATTCTTCACCAGAGTTTCTACTCAGGTTAGCTATGTTTTTTAGATGTCTCCCAAATATTTTTAATGACCAGAAAAATCTTTGCAACTTTAAGGTGGTTATTGCTGCCCTTTATATCAGAAAGAAGCCATGAGGTTGAAAAACACTATCTTTATAAAAATTACATTTGTCTCATTTGAAGATTTCATTATACTCCAAACCCGTTTTGATGTAATCCCGTCTAGTTTGATAGAAACCATCTTCCTAGAGTCATTTTTAATGGAGTTCCTGTGATATATCCCTAAACCAGCAAGTTCTTAACGACCCTGGAAAGTGACTGCTTGATTACACTTTAACGGTATTTGCAAATAAAATCACAAGTAATTAAGGGGAAATCTCCAGGCTTTTGAGCAAGTTTGATGCATGATAACTGCCTGATTCAGCTTCATCTAGAGTAATGCTGTGTAGGCAACAGCTACTGAGATCAATAGCAACGTAATGATAGTGGCAGAATTAAGTGAGTAACCTGAGAACTGTGCCTCAGAATGCATGCAGCTGCCACGAACCAAGGCCACACAGTGCACTCCGTGCTTCCGTCCTAAATGTTCATCAAAAGACGCCCTGCAGGAAAATGGAGTTAGATGCTCTTTATTGCTGATCGTGTCTCTTGCCACATTTATCAGGGAAATTGGATTAGCAGTTGGCAGCTGCAGGTAGACAAGATTCTGCAGTGATTAAATATGCAGCTTGGCTGCATTTGTTGTGACAGACCTTTAGTAAATTCTACTGTAAGCACCATCTGTCTAATTTGTATAAAGAAAACTTGGTGCTTTAAGCTACCGATAAAGAACTAAATCTGTTGCTTTATCATAAACAAAACTTTTGCAGTAAATGCTTTTAAATGTAATTTATTAGGTTAAGCCTATTTTTCTATCATGATGAATAAATAATACATGCAGAAGTGCTTTCAGGTACTTCATTTTGCAAATACTAGAGATAAAAACAGTTCTGTTTTGTTCTTCAATAAAGTATTCAGTATTCCAATCCACAGGAGGTGATGCCATTAAAAGATCTCTATGAAAATGCTGCAGGACTGCCAAATTCATTTAATTTGCAACCCTTACCAGGATTTTCTAACTGCCTATTTATTGATAGATATTTTTCAAATGCGGATTTCAGGATAAACATAAGCATTAAGGACCTACACTGCCAAATTGAAATACGGTTGTGAGAGAAGGAAATGCTGTAAAACTCTTAAATTTATAGCTTTGTTTTCTTACTTAGTCCTAATAAAATTGAAGAGAACATTGAATTTTTGTCTTGGGTTTCTCTTTTCAAAGGAAAGGGAAAAGGAAAGAAATTGCTCTGACAAACGCTGGCTCTAAAGCGTTAGTTCACAGTACGTGTTTCCCCCCTATGATTGTACCCATAGTAAAATATAGTCCAGTACTCTGACTCCCCATGCATCATTTTTGCTTTGGCCATGACGTCATCAGTTTTAAGGGAAATGAATGAAAATTTCTAGGAGGAAGAGGAGCAGTTAAATAGGAACCTGCTATCTTTAGTCCCTTCGTAAAAACTCCACAATGTTAAATTATTTAAAATCCTAGATTTTCAGCATGCGCACATTAAAAGTTTTCGCACTAAGTGCCAAATGTTGCAAACAGCACTTTAACAGAATGATTTTGCTTTGATCCCTGTAGCAGTTCCTGAATAATTTATCACAGGTTATTGCCTTAATTCTGGAGAGGGATAGAGCAATAAAGGCAGATGAAAACACTCCAGTTGAAACACCTTGGGGCCTGCTCATTCCTCTGACACGGCTCTTTTGTTGGAACTATTTAGAGGTTATTAAGATGTGTCTTCAGAATTAAGAGTATGCTGTAAGGATGAAGACAGCCATCTTAATTCTAAAGACAAAGCACAATGACCCTTCACCTTCTTTTTCTTTGTTGTTATTATATAGTAGAATTATGAGGATAATATTATAGCTGCCCCCAGTAGTGCCACTACAGTAAAGGGTCTGTCAGACTTTCCATTAGAAACCCTGTTTTGGAGGTCAGGGTGGAAGGAGCCGCATTTCAACTGTTTCCCAGCCCATCCGTCTCACACTTGGCACACAGACGGCCGTTCACCATGCAGGAGACTGCAGCACCGAGCAGTTTCTCCTTGAACTATCCAAAAAAGGAATCCTTAGGATTAGATACGCCAGACCTGCACACTCCCCCAGACAGCCTCACTTTATAAGGACCTCTCATTTGTCAGGTCAGTCAAGTGTTGACTCACTGTAGGAGAAAGGCAACTTTTTAAATAAACCTCTTTGTACTGTTTTAAGTGAGACGGTAAATTGTGGCTCTTCCTCCCCTAAATTTCAGATCATCCCTTGATCTCTGAGATTGTTTGATAGCCTGGTTGAGCTCCTTGTTAACAGTTTTCCTGGTCTCGTTCCAGAACTGGGTATCTTTTGACTGTCAAGAAAGTACTTCCTTAGTGTTGTTTGAGTGTCTGTATAGATTATTACAGTACTCTTGCTGCTTTGAGATAAAAGATTGTTTGAGCATGAGAGATCTGTTTCTCACATTAACACTGCATTTTCCTGTTCAGTCGAATCTTTTGAAAACATATTTAGTTATTATATTGTCATATGCTTCCTCTGCTTTGGAGTAACATTTTCTAAAATGGATATAATTTCATAGATTTGAGTCAGTTAGAGCCCTTCTGTTAACTTGGTGTCTCTTAAGAAAAAAATTTGTGATGAAATAAATATTAACCTTTTTGCGTAATAAGGATAGTCTAAAATATTTTAAGAGCCTTTTGCACTAGACACAAAGTAAAACTTATTGCTCCTGTTGACCGATTTAGAGTTGAATGGTGATGAGTACCTTATGTATATGTGAAAACTGAAGATTATTTGAAGAGTAGCCTGTAATTTGTAAGTGTACATAACAAAAATAGCATCAAAAAAGGCCACTTCAATAGAAAGACTACAAAGAGAATTAGTCAGAATAGAATTGTTCAAAGACTTCTTAGAAGACATATTCTGTCCTGGAAGCTGCAAGAAACGTGGAAAGCTGAGAAAGAGGAGAATAGTTTCCAGGTGATGAAAACAGGTTACATAAAAGGCAAAATGGTTTAAAGAAAAATAGCAGTCACAGAAGAGAACTACACAGAGAGACTGGCCGATTATAGAAAAACAAGGACTGGTGAGATTATGAAAGGAAAAAGAATAAGTTATTTAAAGAAGCAGAAACAAAAGTTCAGGGTTCACAGATTCAGAAATTCAGATTACCATCATTCTATAAGCTGTTACACAGTATAGAAACTGAATATTCTTATAAACAGCTTCCAGTTATATTGAGTCACCTTTTAGGTATGGGGCATTGGGGAAGGGGGATCAAAAATTACAGATACTTGTGACATAAACTGTTTCCTACTTTGAAATTTTTGTAGTCATTAAGATGAGGGTCAGCATTCACTTCCAAGTCCTTAATGATAATTTAAACGCCTTCCTGAAGAGACTTTCATTTATTACCAAAGTGTGCGGAAAAGAAAATCTGATGAAATAGTTCAGAGACCATTTTCTGGCAGAATATTTCCACTGAAAACAGTATCTTCAGAAATCACAGTTGCATATCTCAATTATCCCACCCCCTTGTTCTGCAATTATGTTTATTTGTACTCTTTGTTCTGACATTCTAGCATCTGTTCACGGGTTTTCTTTTTCACTTCCCAAGCATCTTCCTAAGGACAGCTTAATTAAGGGTCCAGAGTACGAGTCAGATCTCTTCTATTTAAGAGTCAAGTTTTCATTTTGTTTTGTTTTGTTTTCTCTAAAACTAAGTATTTATGGAACACTTATGTATGTATCAGGCTCTTGTTAGGCACTTTTATATAAATTTATTAAATTTATTCCTGACAGTGCCTCTGTGAGAGAGGCATCATTAGCCCCTTTCAGAGATGAGAAAACTGAGACTGATAATTTGCCTTGCCTTAAGTCTTACAGTTAAGAAGTAAAGCTGGGTTTAAATTCAAGTCTTCTGATACTGAGTGTAGAAGAACTCTTTTCCTTATATCTTTTCCTTGCTTGGGGAATGTGAATGCCATTCTGGGTATGCCACAGTACCAATAGGTCATCTGGCCAGTTTCATTTTGTCCTAAGTTACTAAAGATATTCCTTAGGGATCTTTAAATGCCAGTGTGCTTTCAGGTTAGACTCCAAATTGTATAGTAGGACTGATCTCTTGCAAGCCAATGTGGTTAAGATTTGTTGTTATTAAATAATGTCTATACCCTGTACATTTCTGTTTCGTGGAATTATCAACACTCTTCTTTTTTTCTAATTTGGCGTTATTCAGAAACAAAGTATGTTAGGAATCTAAATGTTTCTAAGCTACTGGAATTATGACTCAGCTCAATTTATAAGAAGCAGAGTTGGTCAGCAGATTTGATGGTCTGTTTGCTTAAAAAGTCTATGACTTTCTATAGAAAGAGATCTGAGCGAGACATTTTAGCTAATGAATCAAAATCAGATATGTGGTCATTATTGCCTGATTATTACTCCATCTGCTCTGTGCTAACGTGAAAATCAATTACTGTGTCTCTTTCCCACTGACAGCGTCTGTTGATCGGGCTGGCAAGAGATCTTCGAGGGATTGCCTTTGCACTGAACACAAAGACCAGCTACACCATGCTGTTTGACTGGATGTATCCTTATTACACTGTGACAATACCAGCTCTGTGCACAGAGGGATGCCAGGCCCCTGGCTTTCGTTTAATAGTATGGCACAGTAGGGAAGAGGAAACAAAGCTAAATGAACTAATGTGTAATCAGCTAAAAATTACAGCACAGTGGCAGCAGTACAGATAACTGAGCACAGCATTTGGAGACCCAGCTCAGAGAGGTCACTTTTTTGGTGCCATTAAGTATCGACACCTTAAAAAATCACATCCCCAAATGATTGTTTATGTTGGGGTTGCAGGGGTAATTGGGCTGACGTCTCTAACTCCAGATCAATGGATCCTACCATTTGTCATTTTCGAGGAGATTTGGATTCCCACTCCATCTCAAACAGCAGAGCTGAGGTCACTTTATCTCTTTGAGGCTCAGTTTATCATGCTGTAGTTTTTCATCATCATGAAAATATTAATGGACATGAAAAGGGGGAAATAAATCGTTAGGATTTTCATTTGATATAAAATTTGAACTTACCTTTGCCAAGGCTTAGTACAGACAGCAAAATAAATAAGCAAGGAAACAAACATCCCCCCACAGAAATGCCTCATCATTAATAGTAAAAAGATTTGGTGTTAGGCAGACCTAGCTTGAATTCCTAACTCTCCATTTGCTGTGTAAACTTTGGCAAGTCTTTTCACCTCTCTGAGTTTCCTCATCTATAAAAGGAGACATCCAGTGTCATGGCCTATTGTAACCACTGAAATAGGTAACGCACTTTGTATAATGTCTAGAACATAATAGGTAGTCGTAAATGGTTACTATTCATATTGTTTTAGCAATATTGTACGAATCCTCTTTGATCCTAACAGAAAGTGATAGTTTATGCAAGTCATGTAAGTGTAACATATGTTTTCATGCCTTTATACATGAAACCATCAGAGCACGTAAGAAAATTCTGTAACCTTAAAGTTATTTTTTAAGTTACATTATTTGTCAGTTGCTCTTTTCAGACCCTTTTTATCATAAATAAGAACTTCCCTCATGAATTGAATTACAAAAGAAACTTCCCTCATAAATTAAATTACAAAAGAAACTTCTTAAAGGCAGTCTTCAAGTACTGATGACACAGTTATGGCCGAAAACATAACGAACAGGATCTGGGCATGTTTCAGGGAGAACGCTACACATTAAAGAAATCGTTTAGCATTAATTTTGAATACTTACTTACATTTTTACTTACTATTAAAACCTACCTCATCAGATTTATGTGCCCATAGAAGGGTTAGAGATAAGAATTTTCCATGCCGTTTAGAAATCATGTATGTCTTTATATCAGCATACAAAGTACATGTACAGAGATTGTAGATTTTAACCTGCAAAGTCATACAACTCTTTTAACTGTGCAGAATAAACTGGAATTACATATGACCCTTTCATTTCTCTAAACATAAATATAAGCTCGCAAAGCAAAAACTTTCATTTATTTGAAATATTGTAAAAACCTAATTTTAGCGCTTTAAAATTGATGGTGATCTTGAAGCCAACCTACAACTCTAGGAGGTCCAGCAATTAATGCTTCACGTTTTCCTCAGCAACAATCTTAACTAAGAGTTCAGATAAGAACTTTCCCCTTAGCATCAAAGAATAGAAATATCTGTCGTAATTGATACTGCCTAAAATTTATAGAACATATTGTAATTTAAGTTTTTAATTAAGTCTGTTTTCCATTTCCTCACTTTGCTCCTTCTTTTGGGCACCTATCTGAAATGAAACTTTTGTCCAGCAGATGGCAGAAAATAGCAAACGGAAAACCTTGGGACTTAACTTTTGTTTTGGACTAGAAACCGCTGTCTCCTCCATCTGACTGTAGACGTTGATGTTATTAGGGTCAGGGACGGAGGGCCAAGTGTCAGTTATGCAGGAAGTTATGTTAGATTGCCAAACGGGATGGCTTGGTACCGGCCTTGCTTATAATAATTGAGTTTTAGTAGCAAATCAGCTTCCTTGGGAAAAGGCCAAAGGCTTTTCATAATTGTATTGACAACAAAATGAATATGATAAATGGTGTTCATTCAGTTGAGGCAAGATTTATAGTTTTCCTTTGAGCAAGGGGTAAAAGAGCAAATATTTATAATAATAGTAAAATTTGTTTAAAAGTTATATTGTTTGATAATTCAAAGAGCTTTATTAAAATATTTCGAAATACTTTAAGCAGTTTCAGGTGACAGAGTACAGATTCTTTCCAAAGTATTCTAGTAATGTAAAAATGAGCAAGTATATGATTTAAAAAAAAACATGGATATGAAAGTCATTTATTCTTCCTAAAATATTGATATGTCAAACCGTCAGTGATGATTCTAATATTACTGCTGGAGAAAGTTTATTTGCCTTTTATCCACATAAATGTGTGTGCTTTAATTTGCTGTATAGTCCTTAGCATACAGAAGAAACATCCTATAAGAGCACATGTCATCTTAAAGTCAAAATGCATTTTATTTATCGTGATTATTTGATAAAATGCTATTTTAGTGGTTAGCTATTTAATTTAAAAACATTTCTATAAACACTGACTGCATTAACTGGTACACGGACTACATTACTTATCACTCTGTCCTTCCAAACCTAAATTGCCTGAAACTACACAGCAACCATGTTGATAAATTGTCCCACTACTGGAGAACAGAAGAAGAATCACTGCTATTTCTTTGCCCCTGTAGTGAGAATGCAACAATATAAAAGCACCTTACCTTGCACTGTATTTAGTCCCCTTGTTTAAGCTTTTTCCAGATCATACTTAAACTTAAGTATCAAAAACCCAGCGGGAAATTGAAAAAAATAAAAGAATGTGTAGGATGCTATTTCCTCACACTCATTCTTTTAATTGTCATAATCCTGATCTTTGAGTACACTGTTTTTCAGTCACGCAGTCAGTGCTGTTGTTTAATATGAATAAACACATTTTACAAAGACAAGGCAAGACAATGAGATTTGTAGGGAAAAAAAAAGAACTTTGAAATAGGACAGTCTTAGGTTCCAGTCCTGGGTTCACCACTTAACAACCTGTGGGGTTTTGGGTAAATTACTTAATGTCTCAGAATCACAGTTTTCTCCTCCATGAAACAGGGCTAATAATACTTGTATCACAGGTATGTTGTAAGAAGTGAGTGAACTGACATATATAAAGGGCCTAGTACAGTGTCTGGCACAAAGTAAATATACCCCTCCACTGTTGTTAGTTCCTTTCCCTAATATGGAATGAGACAAAGGAATCCGATTTGCTCACTTATTCAGCAGATTTGGCTAAGGACTGTCCGAGGATTCATGAGGGTTGTAGATTTCTTACCCTCAAATCCCACCCCAAAATGATGTTACAGTTTAATAGAGTCAGTTAGGTATCTACCTAAACAACTGTAATAAAATACAGAAGGTGATAAGTGCCATAACGAAGATAGAAATAAAGTGATTGCATTTAGCTGGCGCATCAGGAAAGGCTCTGTAAAGGTGAAGGTATTTCTTTGGGTCATATCACATAAGTAGGATTGAACTGTTGGAACTGTGAAGTAAGAGGTTTTCAGTTGGTCTAAGCACAGGTTTAGGAAGGAGAGTAGTAGAGAAGATATTTTGTTAAAGATACACTTATTTTATGGTTGGACACGCAGGTTGTCTGGGACCCTTGAATATCAGGCTAAGGAACTGAGACCCTTATTCCATAGATGGTATAAAGCAATTGATGATTTTGACTGACTAACAGAACGAGAATTGTATTTCAAGAAGAGAATAGTCAGCAGTATGTTAGACAAACTGAAATAGGGAAGAAAGTAAACCTGAAAAATTGCTGTTCAACAAGCATATGTTGAGTGCATTGTGCCAGGCATGAGAAATGAATAAAATGATTGCTTTTTATAAGAATGAATAAAATGGATCGTTCCTTAGAAGCTCATAATCTAGTGGCCATAACAAATAACTAATAAACCATCAATGTATTGTAACAAAGTTGCATGCAAAGGACCATATGAACATTTAAGAGGAAGAGATTGGTATTTGGGGCAAAAAGTAGGCTTCCCAGGGAAGTAAAAGTTGAGCTAGGTGTTGAAAGATGGATAGGCATTTGCCAGACCGAAAGAGAGACGGCTTCCCAGCAGCGTTTGCCTCCATGAACAAAGGTATAGATGTTTCACGTTCAAGGAATACCTTTCAATTAAGCTCTGAACTAGCAGGCTATTTCTGTTCTGGAACCACATGCTCACACTCTTACCTCCTAAAATTTTTAACAAAAACCTCTTTTTTTTTGCCTTCTAGTATATTAGAATGCTTTCTCTACTGTGAAATCTCAGAGGAAAAGAATTACTTTTTTACTCATTTATGCTTTCTTGGGGTCCAGCCCAAGTAACTATTGGGTGGATGGATGGATGGATGGATGTCATCAAGAAACAAACCTCATTCTTTTCAGTTTCTCATATTTAGCATCTTATAAGGCAATAGCATATCATTAATTTTTTTATTTTTTATTTATCTGGTGTTGACCTTAGGAATCCATTGGGGAGATCTAGGTGAAAGCAGTTAGATCTGTGCCACTTCTGCCTAAGGTCTCCCACTGTCTTCCTCCTATCCATGTATACATAGTTCTCACAAGGCCACTGGAAAATTAAACTCCTAGAGTAGGTTCTGATTCTCACCGTGTAATCTGAGTCTGGCGCTCTCACTCTGAAACCCTTTTAACCTCCCTGCTTGGTAGACCTTTACTCTGCTTTCCAGTAATCACTCATTTTCTCTGTGGCAGTCACCTCTGTCAGAAGCATATTAGAGTTGGCACCACTCTCATTCCACACAGAAAAGGGAGCATCCCCTCATATCCCGGGCCTTATCCCATAGTGAATACAGTGTGCTCTGAAAAGTATGATGGTCCTGATGTCTTTAGAATGCCTTGCAAAGGGGCATCTGTGTGCTTATGATATCCTTAGATTCTGAGATTTGGGTCTTTTCAGTCTCCTGATGAGTCTTCCAGATGCTTTCCCACTCGTGATCGCTGAGTTTGTACTCAGATCTCTGGGTGGAGTATTTTCTCAGAATTTTGGTACTCAGAGCATTACTATTATGTGTGCACCACCCAGGCTCAAGCATGAATTCACCAAGAACAAAAGCCATGTCTTACTTACCACTGGATCCCTGGCACAGTACATAGCACAGAGTATCTACCATCTATCAAAAATAACAGATTTTCTAGTCCATAGAAGAAAATAAAACAGTAAGTTATCTGACAAAATAGAGTTAATAATCAAGTTTATTGATTTTATATTTTTCATTTTCATCCAACTGAAACCTCATTCACACATATACACTCACTTCTCATCTCCTCTCTCTGCCTTATTTCCTTTGTAGCACTTTCTAAAGGATCATATATCTATTTTATTTTCTGTCTTATTAGAATATAAATTCCACGAGGGCAGGGATTTTTTTAATGTTTGATTCACTGATGGCTCCAGAGAGTCTGTAACAGTGAGAAGACATTTATAGAATAGGCCTTCAATAAATACTTAAGTAAATTGTTCGTATATATTCAAATACAGCCTTAACATGTATATCTAGGGGGACAAAAGTATTGCTTTTTGCACTTTTAGGGAGCCTGACACTCTTAAGGTATTTAAGGGCTTATTTTCACTAAATGTTATGTGAATTATTTCCTGAAGCTTCAAAGTGAAATGCACAGCTTAAAAGAATCAGATAGGTAGGTCTAATTAAGTATGCTACACCTCATTTTTAGGTTGGCAGGTTTACCACAACAAATGTTTATTGAAATCTATTTTGTGCCAGGTCCATGCATACAATAAGTACCTATGCTGTGCTCTCAAAAAGCATATAATAGGAGAGATAAGAGATTGCATACAATAAGTACCTATGCTGTGCTCTCAAAAAGCATATAATAGGAGAGATAAGGTGCTATGATAGCACTAACACAGGGTACCAGAGCCTTACATAGGAGACACACTTAGTCATGGGGGATTAGGGGAGGTGTCACGGAGGCTTCTTGGAATAATTGACATGTATATTGAAATATGAGGGACAAATAGGAATTAACAAGGTCATAGTAGGGAAGCACAGGTCTTTGCCCTTGAGAAACTCACTATCTAATGGGGCAGATGGGTAACACAAGCAACGAACCGTAATACAGTTTGTTATAAGAGAGACGTGGTCAAAGTGCTCATTGAACTTAGATGAGGAGGAGATTGATTCCTTTTGACAAAAAAGGGAAAATTTCACCGTTCCAGGGGAAGTAAAACTTGAGCTAGATGTTGAAATACAGTTTGGAATGTGTTAGGCAGACAAAGCAGCATATAGAGGAATAGAGACAAGAGAGAGTCGGCATCAGTGGGTTTGCAGAGAATTAGGAATGGCCAAACCATAGATAAGGGCAGGAGCACTAAGAGACGAGACTGGAGGTAGGCAGGAACCAGATATTAAGGACCTTGTTTGCCATGCTAAGGAACTTGAAATTTATTCTAAGAGCAGGGAAGAAAATTGTGATCTTTTCTCACCATGGAGGTCACTACCCATACCACACAGGAAAGGAACAACATGAGGTGATTCCGTTCAGCACTTCCATCTGAAACAAAAAGACAAGTACATTGAAAAACATCAGAAAGAGACAGATTTAGGGATTAGGAAAAGAAAAAGGAAATGAAGGTAGTGGTATAGGAAGGGGTTTTTCTGCTGCAGTTTTAGGCCTTAATTTTATATTTCTGTGTCCATTTGTTAGGAGGAGGCCAGTTATGGGTTAAAGGGTCAGTGGAGCTGAGTCAGAGTTTTCCAGGTTCTGGTGGTCTCAGCCATTGACTTAACAGAGACATGCACTCCTTAGTATTGATGAGGGTGTTTGAGAATTTCTCCTTGAGCGTACAAGGGACTACCTTTTAGCAAACTGACCTTGAGTTGAGATTAAAAATTACCCAAAGCTTTTCTTCAAGCTGTCATCCCTAGCGTTCCTTGGGGCTATAGTGGAACTAAGCAGAGTTAAGTCAACAACTTAAAATAAAAGAATGTAGATAATTTCTAAGCTGGGAGATAAATGCATAGGCTTTACTCTTTCCCTCTACTTTTATGTATTTTAAAAGTTACATAATAAACAACATTTTTTTCTTAAGTAGTTTGATGCCCAACAAACTCTGATAATAGCAGTTCACATTTTTTACCCCTCATTAACTAAACTTATTTTCCTTTCCTGCAATATTAAGCATAATTCTTTAACTATGTTACATGATACTTCATAAGTATGCTAAACATAGAACAAATGTGGATTCCTTTGTTTTCTTTTTAAGTGGCACCAATTTTCAGAAACAATATTTCTTTTGACCCTTAAATTCTTTAACAGGCTTTATAAAAGGTACCCAACCTATATTCCCATCCTTCAGAGGGCTGTTGAGCAGTGGTATGGAGAGCCAGCGTGTACAACTCCCATCTTAAAACTTATGGCAGAACTGATGCAAAACAGGTAAGAGGTAGCATAGGCAAGTGAAAAGGTCATTTACTATTTGGTAGCACTCTTCAGAGGTCAGACTTTCCTGCCTCGTGCCTGTATATTTAAGACTTAGCAAGAACCCGGGAACCAAAGCTTAAGATGATCAGTTGAAAGCAGTAGAATTAGAGATATAAGGTTGAGACTTTGGGCGAGAAACAATTTAGTATACTTAGGTGTATACGGGGACTATGGGAACTGGGAAAAAAATTGGAACACTACAGCCACCATTATTTAAAAGATTCAAAAGCACAAGATGGAGGAAGGTAGGTTTTTGTTTTGTTTTGTTTATAAATTTATTTATTTTTGGCTGTGTTGGGTCTTCGTTGCTGCGCGCAGGCTTTCTCTAGTTGCAGCGAGTGGGGGCTACCCTTCAGTGCGGTGCACGGGCTTCTCATTGCGGTAGCTTCTGTTGTTGCAGACCACGGGCTCTAGGTATGTGGGCTTCAGTAGTTGTGGCTTGCGGGCTCTAGATCGCAGGCTCAGTAGTTGTGGCACACGGGCTTAGTTGCTCCGCAGCATGTGGGATCTTCCTGGACCAGGGCTCGAACGCGTGTCCCCTGCATTGGCAGGCGGATTCTTAACCACTGTGCCACCAGGAAAGTCCCAGGGCAGTTTTAACTGTCTCATTGCTTAACTGCAGTTCTGTAGAGGAGGAAAGGAGTTTAGAGGTCTCTGAGTTGAGATGCTTTATTTTATGGATAAGGGAACTGAGTCCCAGAGCAATTCGTGGACACATAGTTTGTCTCAAGCCCTGGGGATTGTTCCTGCCTTGACTTCTAAGTTATCCTTCTTCCTCTGTGCCAAGATGCACATATGTGGATGATTTATGCACTCACAATTTTTATTTAAATAGCAACTACCACACTTCTCAGAAATTGCCTAGGTGACCTTATAATTTGCATAGACAAGCAGAGGTTCAGGTTCTTTGTATATAAATATTAACAGAGGTGTAGCTAAAAGAGAAAAACTGCAATAAGATAATTAGTTTTACCTCTTTAAGATATGTCATTATGAATATGGCTTAGCACCAAATTACCTGTCACTTAGCCATACTGTTTCATCAGTTCCTCTTTGTAAATTGCATGTTGGAAGGGAGATATCCAGACAGGGAAGGAGTATGGGTTGCAACTCTAATTTGATCTATGGTGCTGAGTTTTTCACAGCAATAATTTAAAATTTTTAAAACAAGAGGTGGGAAAAGACCTGGCAAATAAATAAATGTGAGTATTCTTTTGAAAGCTGTTAGTTTTTTTAAAACTGTTCTCTAGGTGCCTTAAATACTAAACGAAGGGTGGCTATATACTTTATATTAGAAATTTAGTTTTTATTAAATTACAGTTTTTTCAGCTAGGTAATTAATAGTTCATATTACTGATATAACATTTAATGCTAAAGGAAAAAATCATTACGTTGTATATTGTAAAGTATTTTATATCTGCCATAGGTGGATAATTCATATCTAGCACAGTTGTCCAAAGAACTACCTGGTAAAAATTTATAATCCCAGAAAATGTTATCTTGTCTATATTTCTCTGGAACCTAATGTGTATTATGTATATACATTTCTTTAATCGGAATTCTATGCCAACAATCAAATGTTTCCAGTAGTATTTCTAATAAGTTATAATTGCACTTAATTCCGAAGCATTTTGAAAAAGCATAGAGAAGCAGCAATTTATTCTATTCCGAGCAGTTTATTCTGTTCCTTGGCAAATATCTTTGCTTTTTGGTGTTTCTTTGCTATGACCTATTTCATATTTTTGCTGATCCTTTTAAAAATATACCATTATTTCTTAAAAGCAGAGCAAAAAGGTATATTGGAGCCAACTAAAGCCAAAGTGATGTTAAGAAAGCAAATATTATGTCAGGATGGCATGTCAGTCCTTTACACTTTTCAGACTGTTCCCCAACCTGTTAGGAACTAGGAAAGTAGAACTGTTCTTATTTAGAACTTCTGGGATTTGTTTCTCTTTACTTGAGCTATGTTCAATGGAAACTATAGTCTGTATGTAATTTAATGTATTTGAAATATGCTTGAAGTATCAAGTGATTCATTATGCATATGAGCAATATTAAAGGTACTTAGATTTCCTGTTATTTTATAATTTGTTTTAAAGATGTGTATTAGGCACTACAGGAGATCTCAAGTGTAAATCTCTATCCAAGTAACTATATAAACTTATACATACTTGGGGTTTCCTTTATTATTATCTGTCAACCACTTTGCATGAAAGGAGAGGGGTGTAAGAGGTCAGTGATATAGGATGTCAGGATATTGTTTTGACAGATAAAAAGTGAATTCTTTGAATCAGCAAATAAATGAAAATAATTTTATCGTTCTAGTATCTTTATAGTGAGAGAATTAGCACACACATTTTATCAATACTTGTTTAATGGAATGACACTTTAAAAAAGGGATAATTGTACTGTTGCTACTTCTAATAAATGAAAATTCTGGGTATTTTAAACCTATATTTGTTTTTTTTATCTGCACATATAGTCTAAATTTTTGCTTATTTCTTAGATCCCAGCGTTTGAACTTTGATGTATCATCTCCTAATGGAATTCTTCTCTTCAGAGAAGCTAGTAAAATGATTTGCACTTATGGTGAGTATCCTTTTCCATATTTGTCTCTGCAATATAACTTTTATCTCTTTGGAGGAAAGAATGATGTTAGTTATTTTGTTCTTTTGAACCTTCATATCTGTATGAATTTGTGAAGTGGGTAATAGGGGTGCAAAAAGCCAGGTAGCTATCATATTGACATCAAGAGAAATAAGCAACATGCCTTTGACTACAGATCATGCCTGACCAGCTTGATGAATTTCTTTTAGATGAAATTGCAGTGTCAGTAGGCAAAGGGAATACACTGTAGATAGAATATTGAAAAGTTATAGCATATTGAAAATTGCTAAAAGTTACATCAGGGAGTTTAGTGTGTTGCGTCAAAGGATGCTTAAATCAGTATGTCACCGGCACTGAATTTTGGAAAAATATCCTGGTAAAGAGCAGTAAATATTTTATTGTAGGAAATTTGGGGGCACTGCATCCTAAGAATCAGAGTTCTACAGTAATGATTGTTCTATTCAATTACAGTACAAAAAAATGTGGTTAGGGGCTTCCCTGGTGGCGCAGTGGTTGAGAGTCCGCCTGCCGATGCAGGGGACATGGGTTCGTGCCCCGGTCTGGGAAGATCCCACATGTCGCAGAGCGGCTGGGCTCGTGAGCCATGGCCGCTGAACCTGCGCGTGCAGAGCCTGTGCTTCGCAACGGGAGAGGCCACAACACTGAGAGGCCCGCGTACCGAAAAAAAAAAAAAAAAAAAATGTGGTTAGTAGTTAGAAATGAGCGTTAGAACTACCATAAACCCTAATATTTGCCACTTCTGACAGCTTCATCAATGAAATTCTCAACTCTCTGAGACCTTTATGTAGCCAGGGAATGAGGATACGATACAACAGATAAGAATCCTCTGTTAGTTCGCCACAAACTGACTGAATACTAACTACAGGCTGGACACTTTGCATGGTTCTTCTTGAGAGATGTCTCTCTGTGTCCTCCGTTCCTTTGTCCTCTTCTTTTTTGCCTGTCTGGTCTTACTTTCCCAAATCAACAGCCAACTCTGTGTTTGGCCTCAAAAATTGCCTGTGATTCTCATACTTCTTTTGGAGTACCTAGAAACAGATTTTACAGAATTTTGTAAAGCTTCTTTAAGTGAGTGTGTGTATGTAGGAACAGCCATTAAAAGTGTATTAGTTTATTTTGTGTATGGTGTTAGGGAGTGTTCTAATTTCATTCTTTTACATGTAGCTGTCCAGTTTTCCCAGCACCACTTACTGAAGAGGCTGTCTTTTCTCCATTGTATATTCTTGCCTCCTTTATCAAAGATAAGGTGACCGTAGGTGCATGGGTTTATCTCTGGGCTTTCTATCCTGTTCCATTGATCTGTATTTCTGTTTTTGTGCCAGTACCATACTGTCTTGATTACTGTAGCTTTGTAGTATAGTCTGAAGTCAGGGAGCCTGATTCCTCCAGCTCCATTTTTCCTTCTCAAGATTGCTTTGGCCATTCAGGGTCTTTTGTGTTTCCATACAAATTGTGAAATTTTTTTGTTCTAGTTCTGTGAAAAATGCCATTGGTAGTTTGATAGGGATTGCATTGAATCTGTAGATTGCTTTGGGTAGTATAGTCATTTTCACAGTGTTGATTCTTCCAATCCAAGAACATGGTATATCTCTCCATCTGTTTGTATCATCTTTAATTTCTTTCATCAGTGTCTTATAGTTTTCTGATAGTTTTCTGCATACAGGTCTTTTGTCTCCTTAGGTAGGTTTATTCCTAGGTATTTTCTACAGCAGAAACTAACACAACATTGTAAAGCAACTGTACTCCAATTTAAAAAAATTAAAACATATTACTTTTTAAAAAGTAAAACTTATTTTAAAAAGTAGAAAAAGTTCTTTTAAATTGTTTTTACTTGAACTCAAAATATTCTGGGACTCAGTTCTGTATGCACTGTAGGCCTCTGTTAAAAATGCTTAGTTTTAATTGTACATTTGATTTTTAGAGTTTGAGGTCATAAGTGTATAGAAACTACAGAAAGCACCTATTTAAGACAGTAAACTTAAACTCTCCTATTTTCATCTGTACCAGCAACTATATTGCCACAACTTTTGCATCTGTTGAAAATGGACACATTAGAATCATATAAAGTAGAAATGCTTTGCCTCCCAAAGGTAAAAATGGACCCCTTTTTGAATATTCTCAGTACAGTTTGTTGTGTTTCCAGGGTATATCTAATTCCTTTCAGTGTCTTATCATAAAAGACATATGACTGGAGCTTTTTCCAAAAGAATGATATCTTTAAAAAAACATAGATTTTGGCAATTAAAAGATCTGAGTACCAATTCTAGTACCAACCCATATCAACTCTGTGACATTCAGCTAAGACACTACACCTCTTTGGCCTAGTTTTCTCATATATAAAATTACAAATAATGAATACCTACTGACCTGCCTGTCTAGTTAGGATTAGAGGTGGTTAATTGAGCTACTCTGGGTAAAGGGCTTGGCACAGGTTGTAACATGGCTTAGGTACTCAGTGAATATGCCTTTCCTTGATCCAAAGCCATTCTCTTTCACTCACAGAACCAGCCTCCTTTCGATAGGGGTTCACTGACCTCATCACTTTTTTATTCAGGAATGCCTTCTGTTTGGACCATGCTGTCCTGCTTCCTTCTGCCTGTAACAAGTGCTAAGCGTCTATTTCCTCACTTTTTAAAAAGAAATACTTCCCCATTATGAAACAGTGCACGTATAAGAATTTCTTAGTAGTCAATAGACCTTTAACTGTACAAATGTTTGTTTCCTGTTACCAACCACAGTTGTATCTTTCCTTCCCCCTTTTCTGGATCCAGTTTCTTTTACTGAGGCTTACTCACTCTTACAGTAGGGCTGACAAGAGCAGCAACTTCTTCCTCGTCCAGGATCACTGAATCTCTAGTATAGGACAGAATGTTTGTCCAGCAATTGATACCAAAAGGAATCTCAGAACATCGCCAAGTCTATGGGCTTCAAAAGCTATTCAGTCCTCTGTCAGGTTGTTTGACATAGACAAAAGCATTGCAGCAAAAGTTGAGAAAGAAAACTGTGAGGATTATATTGGAGGAAGAAGAAGAGGAGGAGGCAGAAGGAGAGAGAGGAAGAAAAGAGAAAGAAAAGCAGAAAAAAGAAAAAGAAAAGAGAAAACCTTCAAAGCATTCTTGAGAAGAAAAGCCAATAAGGAGTTTTCTTACTCTGAAGAAAGACTAGGAGATTAGGGTAAGGTTCTTCTCCTTAGTTGGGGCTAATAATAATGGTTGCTTCCACTTTTTAATCAACTATTATGTGCCTGCTCCTATACTAGACCATTAATCATACATTAGCCCATTGAATCCTTAAGGTAAGTATTATTATCTGCCACTCACTAGTCACTTGGCCTTGGTTAAGTTGCTAAGCCTCTCTTGCTTCACTTTCTTGTTAAACAGAGAAAATAATACCTACTTCATAGGGTGGTTGTGAGGATTCAATTACATAGTGCATGGAAAGCCCTTAGATCACTTAGCTACTGTGATTACTGTTATGAAGAAATTGAAGCTCATAGAAGTTAAAGAGTTGCCCAATATTACATAGTTAGCAAATAGTCAAATTGGAATTTCATTCAAAGTCTGTATAACTTCAGACAGTAGTCTTTCCATGTTCCTTTCTGCCACTTGAGAGTTGCCACACAAAGTTGGGTATTTTTGATGAAGTACTGTTCTTTAAGTATGGTGATTTCTATCCTAAAACTTAAGGAAAATGAAGGCTCAATGGAAAAATGTCCTTCAACTTTGTCACCAGTGACTTTGACACATCGCTTTACATAGAATGATAGAAAACTCTTTCTCAGCCTTCACTGATTCCACATGCTGGCCTCAATCAGCCGAGCTGATTTTGTCTGTCTTTACCTGTGTAATGTTTTATTACCCATGCTTTTACCTCTGGAGATTCTAATATGCTCACTGAAGGGAGATCCTATGGTTGCCATCCAGGAGTCTAGAAGATGAGGAAAAGAATGACTAGGAGGGTACAGAAGAGCCAACATTATTTATTTCTGTGGTAAGCCAAGGTGAAGGAAGGGAGAGCCCATAGAAGAAAGGGGCCAGAACATTCTCTGATCCCTTCTGTTCCCATCCTCACTGGGTTCCTTCTCTGCTCACCTGTCATGGGCAGTATTTGTGTAATCGATGATTGGGGCAGTTCAGAGGGGGGAAGAACTCATTTCCACAAGCACCTGATTCGTTATATATTTTATGGAATACCTCCACCTCGCTACTCAATGAGACTGGCAGAAAAATAATACTTT
The DNA here is from genome assembly GCF_963455315.2 of Globicephala melas. Lineage (NCBI taxonomy): Eukaryota > Metazoa > Chordata > Mammalia > Artiodactyla > Delphinidae > Globicephala > Globicephala melas. The sequence goes on from NC_083316.1 coordinate 145,948,126, forward strand.
TGATATGCTGTTTTATTTATCTACATTCTGTCATGATATACTTTGATGTAAGTTTTTAATTTTGCCTCAGCTCTCAGCTGCTCTCGCTGTTACAGCTCAGGGTCAGCAATGAGGTTAGCCACAGTAGCACAAAACAATTTCCTGTTTGTGCAGCCCAGGTAACATTTGGATGAGGATTAGATTTTACCACATTTTCTACTAGCCCAAGCCTATTATTTCTAATGAGTTTTAAATTGCTTCAAGAACATGTATTTCAAAATTTAGTGCTATGATCCGTTCAGCCTGAGCAACTTAATAAAAGAAATTTCTTTCTTAAATTTTTGGTTAAAATGTTGCATGCAGTGTAATAAATGTTATTACTTTGGAAACCTACTTCTCAGTTTTAAGAACTGGGTGGTTTTTATGCTCAATTTCCATTTGTCTAATCTTTTCTTCCCTTTGCCTCTGGGTAATGGTATCTTTAGTGACATCTGTTGGTTAAAGAGTGCGCAGAAGGGAGAAATAGTGGTTGTTTTTATACGACTGGCAAAAATGGAGCTGCTTTTATTCCTTCCTTAGGTACCTGATTTAAAGAAAGCTCGGTGTGTGAAAAATCTAAACTTTAATAGTGGATAGAACAACTATAATTATTCACTGTACATAAGAATTTACATCAGGGTTCTTTTGAGCAATATATGCTCCAGGTGCATTTAAGGTATGATCTAATAATATGCTTAAATTGAATTTGTAAACTGATATACAAGCCGCTGTTATTTACTGTGACCTAGAAAACAAACCAGTGGTTTTCCAACTGGGTTTTTCAGAGCCCTAGAGATCTGTGAAAGTACCACAGAGCCTCTCCAGAGAGGGGGGAGGAGGGGACCCTACTGCCACTTTGACCAGAACCACCCAGCTATATATAGTTGCACTAGATTTATTTGTAATAGGGGTCACCTGCTTAAAGATTTTTTTTTTAATAAAAGAGCTTGAAAATTACTGGTATGTATTGATACTATTAGAAGCATTGTAAGAATGAAGGATTATGATTTCTATTTATGTTTAAATGATTACAGAAAGATAGCTGGACAGGACTTCTCTGGTGGCGCAGTGGTTGAGAGTCCGCCTGCTGATGCAGGGGACACGGGTTCGTGCCCCGGTCCGGGAAGATCCCACATGCCGCGGAACGGCTAGGCCCGTGAGCCATGGCCACTGAGCCTGTGCGTCCGCAGCCTGTGCTCCGCAAAGGGAGAGGCCACAGCAGTGAGAGACCCGCGTACCGCAAAAAAAAAAAAAAAGATAGCTGAACAATGTGTTGGACTTGAAATAATTAGAGACTTAAAATGTTATCAGGAAATAACACTTCTGGAAAACAGATCATCCAGGAACCATGGACATAACCTTAGATTGTATCAGAAACGTGGTCAGGGACAGAGAGTTGTATCAGAAACGTGGTCAGGGACATAGGACAACAAAGTAGTAGAGTAAGCTCACAAAAATATTCTTAAGGCGATGGAATGATCAACACCTTGAGGATCCCAGGCCTTGAGGAATACATTTCACAGTGAATCCACACGTGTTGGACTTGGCCACTTCTGCACACAAGCAAAAACTGCTAAACAAGCTGTTAAATAAGTAAGCGTGATCTCCAAACAAGTGGCTTAGAGTTCAGTAGATTCTTTCATCCATGCAGCTAACGTTTATTGAGCATTTACTATGTGTTTGAGAGTTACAAGGGATAGGAAGAGAAATAAGACACACAAAAATAATCTTACTGATTCTTCTCTTAGTGGAGTCCAGCAGTGTATTCAGACAAGTAAATAAAGAATTATAATGTGTTGTGCTCACTTTTATGCTTAAGAAGCATACAGAGTGCTATGGGAGCCCAGAAGTTTCTAACTCAAAACTGAGGAGCCAGAGAAGGAAATAAGAATAGGGCCTGGAAATTTGAGGAGGGCATTTCAAGCAGGCAATAGCTTTTACAAAATCATATAAATATAAAACATTAGCATGGTCTATCAGTAAACTGAAGGATTTCAGAATTGCTGGAGAAGGTAGAAAGTGGAAATTCCTGATTATCTCATCACTCAAAGATAACCATCATTAACAGTTTAGTGTGTGCTCATTCATACTTTTTTATGTGTGCATATACATATATTATTCCAAAAGTGGTATTATAATGTACTTGCTAATCTGCAGTTTGCTATTTTTTACTTACATCATGGCCATCACTTTATATTAATACATATCTAAATCTACCATATCTCTTTTTTTCCTTTGGTTTTTCATAATTTTTTCTACCATATCTTTTAAAATAGATGTAAAGCATTCCATTTTATCGTCATATTATAATTTATTTAATTATTCACCTTTTGATAAATGTAATTTTTATAAACATGTAATTTTCACTGTAATACACTGTTGCAGCAAGTACATGCACTGTACATTCAGCTTCGTGAGCTTCACTCAGTCAACAAATATATATATTGAGAGCAGCAGGTGCTGTTCTAGACTCTGGATATATCAGTGAGCAAAACTGAAAAAGAAATTATTTTGTATGTCAGAAGGTAATAAGTGCTATCGGGAAAAAAAAAAAGAAAGAAAGCAAAGCAAGATGGGAGCATTAGGGGCTTCCCTGGTGGTGCAGTGGTTGAGAGTCCGCCTGCCGATGCAGGGGACACGGGTTCGTGCCCCGGTCTGGGAAGATCCCACATACCGTGGAGCGACTAGGCCCGTGAGCCATGGCCGCTGAGCCTGCGCGTCCGGAGCCTGTGCTCTGCAACGGGAGAGGCCACAACAGTGAGAGGCCTGCATACCGCAAAAAAAAAAAAAAAAGATGGGAGCATTAGAAGTACCAGGGATTGGGAAACATGTTGCATTTTTAAGTAAAGTGATCGAGGTAGGCCTCATTGAGAAAATGACATTTGAGCAAAGACTTGCAGTAAATAAGGGAGTTAATTATGCAGGTATCTTGGGGAAAAGTATTCCAGGCTGAAGGAACACCAAGTTTTAGGGTCCTAAGGCAAGAGTGTATCTGGCATGTCTGAAGAACAGCAAGGACATTGGTTGCTGGAACAAAGTGAACAAAAGAGAGTAATAACAAAAGCAATGTCATGTAACGTCATATCCTGTAAAGATTATCAGGACTTTGACTTTAACTCCAAGTGAAGGAGAAGGACTTTAGAATGTTTTGAGCAGAGGGCTGACATGATTTGCCCTTGACTTTGACCAAGGTGATAGCAGTGGGAGTAGTGAGAAGTGGTTAGATTCTGGATATATCTTGAAGGTAAATCCAATTTCTTGATGGATTGGATATATGGTATGAGAGAGAAAATGTAATCAAGGGATTTTGGCATAAACAACTGCAAGGATGAAGTTACCATTTACTGAGATGGAAAAGGCTGAGAATGGGTGTGAGGGAGACTCAGAAGTTCCATTTTGGTTGTGTTGAGCTTGAGGTATTGATTAGACATTCAAGTGGAGGTGTTGAATACGGAGTTGGATATACAAGTCTGAGGATTGGAAGAGGTCTGGCCTAGAGAAACAAATACGGGAGTCATTAACTCTAAGATGGCATTTAAAGCTGCAAAACTAGATAAGATCACCGGGGTGGGGGTATGAATTTAAATATAAAAGATTTAGCTTTGAGTTCAGGGGTATTCTGTGTTAGGAGGAAAGGGAGAAGAGGAGGAACCAGCAAAGGAGAGAATGAGCAAACACTGAAGTAAGAGAAAATCAGGAGAGTGTGTGTCTTGGAAGGCAAGGAAGAAGAGGTAGTCAGCTGTGTCAAAAGCTGCCAATGAATCAAATAAGATGCGGACTAAGAGTCGACCATTACGTTTAGGGACGAGGAGGTCATTGGGAACCTTGAAAAGAGCACTTTCAGTGGAGTGGGTGTAAAAGAGAATCAGAGGAGAAGAAATGAAGACAGTGAAGGTCACAGTTCTTTTAAGGAGTTTTGTTACAAAGGGGAGTAATATCAGGCAGGGAAGTAGGGCCAAGAGAAAGTTTTTTTTAAAATAAAAAAGATTGCATAGGAGAGAAAGGGGGAAATTGCTGTGCTTTGTTCTCAAGCACATAAGAGGAGATGGGAGCTAGTTCAACATACTGAGGGGCTGGCTTTTTAGAAGACAGTGTGTAAGTGCAAATGCTAGGAGATAGGTAGATATGGTAGTGAACATTTGGAATTAGAATATATTCCCAAAAGTGGATTTACGCATTTTTAATATTTTTAATAAAATTTACCAAATTACCCTCTAGAATCGTTATACTAATTCACATTCCCAACAATTTCCTTAATTTCCCACATGCTTATCAATGCTGCATTGTTTTAATCTTTTTCAACCTGAAAGGGAAATGTTATATTCCTTTCCAGTCTCCACAGCTTCATTTCTGTCCCAGACCATTTACGTCCAGGGGCCTCAGCTGGTTTGCACAGAGACAGAGTGGGTTGAGTGACCTGAAGTAAAGGAATGTCAGGAAGCTTGCACTTCTCTTCCCATAATTGTTCTGATGACGAATGAAGACATTCACCCTGTAGAGCTGTCAGCTAAATATCAAATTCACTTTAAAATTTTAGAGATTAAAAGGGAAAAAGAAAAGGTAAATCAATGTAATGGATTGCTTTATAAACCGGGAAGTGACATTGTTCATACTGTTAGTTCTTCCTGGTATAAAGTACAACTATAGTATATCTCATCCCTTGTACCTTTTTTAAAAAGTATTCTTTTGAGGGCACAGAGAACTGGTAGATTGTGGGCCAAAGACCCCCTGCAGCCAGTTCTCTTTTGAAGGAATACAGGGAAAGTGGTCAAAGATCTAGTATTGACCTTACTTTGAATTATGTGTTAGAAGGAAGGGACATTATTCTACACCAAACACACCCAGCCTTACCTCCTCCTCTTTTTCAGGCCATAGCTCCCCATGTATGAATTTACAGGCTAGTAGACTGGAGAAAGAAATGAACATCTAGTACTGTGTATTGTTATAGTTTACATGAGCACTGTACCAGTTACTGTGGTAAGCACATTACGTATGCTGTCTCTTTTACTCCACATAAGAGCCTTGTGAGTTATAAGTACTGTTATTGTCCTCATTTTACAGATGAGGAAACTGACTTACAGAGATTAATAATCTGTTCAGACACCCAGGTAGTGAGCAAAGAAGTAGGATTCAAACCCCAGGTCGGTATGACTCAGAAGCCCACCTGGTTCATCACTACCTTACGCACTGTATGTTTGTTTTCTGTTAGACTACTATCTTGTTATACAGTTCTCCAGCTGAGGCCTTTGAAGGAAGGCCACTTCTTTTTGGGTGTAGGGAGCCTCTTCTGTAGAGGACATCATGGAGACAGTCATCAGGGAAGAGATAGGGTCTCAGAAGGGGAAAAAGTTGTTTAAAAAGTAGGTCTGAAAGTAGATATCAGATAAACAGAAAAGGAGATTTTGCATCTTCTTATATATCCTTCTCTAAATCTAGTTATTGAGAGTGGTCTAGAAAGGTACTTCTGAATGCTGGAAGCTAACCAAACACACACACACACACACACACAAAAGGGGGGCTTCTCCAAAAAAGATAGAATAGAGGTTAAGAAAGAGGAACCCAAGCAGTTAATGTAAGCTAATAATGAGGGAAATATATGTAATAAGCAAAATTATAGCAGGAGTCTTCTATGCTTATTTCCCAGGTTTTTTTCCCTTTATTATTTAGTGAGATTTCTTTTCATGTTATAGCATGTACAACAGTAAGAATGACAGTTCCATAACACTTGTGCTTCCCTTCCTCAGTCATTGCCCTTGGCCAGGTAAACCACTCAATTCACAGCATCCTTTTCCGGAGCCCCAGCATAGCCTCAACATCTGTCTTACCCAGGTCTGATGTTAAGGTTGTAACAGCATCTCATTCCCCTGCTCCCAGTTATGGCAGATATAATCAGTGGGAAACAATCAGAGATTTTCCTTTTGATTCTAAACTTTGGAAGTCTCTTATTTCATTAAAGAAAGTATCATTTCCTTTTGTACAAGTGGCAACTGCTACTGGCTTCAGTGGCTGCCAGCCTGGCAATGCCTTCATCTCCCAGCGGTCCATCAGTGTAATAAAGATCTCCCTCTTAGGAAGGAAATTCTGGGAAGGAAGGAGATGGGACTTTATGGGTGTGGGGTGGAATAAGGAAGGCAAGGAGGGTTGTCATACCTATAGAGGAACATCAAAACCAAACCTCAGCTCAGTCACTTTTGTTTACAGCAATGTGAGTCTAACTGCTAGATTTTAAGCTTTTGGAGGGCAGGGCCTCCAATTTTAGTAAGTGTTGTTGAATAACATAGATTGAATAAAGCTGATTGGAGTGAATAACGATGCGGCCACGTCTTCTCTTCCATAGTCTTACAGCCACCACGGAATGCGGAGCCACTTGAGCACAATTAAATATAGTTTCCTCTTTCAAAAGTACTACTTTTTCAAGGTCATAATGGTATACTAATTACTGTTTTAATTAACACAGATGTGTCTGAAGCAGTCCAAAAAAACAAGTATGCCAGATTGCAGCTTTAACACAGCGATAAAAGTTGTGATTCTAAATAATTAATCCTTCTTGATGATAGGTTATCCAGTCCTTTAGAATCAAAAATTTTTCCCCATCACAATTCTTCGTCTTCCTATTCAATCTTGTGCTGAAGAATATAGGATCTTTACTTCCCCCATAAGGACATCAGCGTAAGAAGTCCCTGAAAGATGACGTAGTTTTCTCCGTTTGCCCCTGGCCTCCTTAACAGACCCAAAATGTGTAAACCACCACCACTACCACCAAATTACCCTAGCTTTTTCCATCACATGTAAGCAGTGCTTTTCTTTCCTGGGAAAGGGAAGTGGGGGGAAATGTCTACCTTGATTTATATTGAATTGGAGGCAAAGGTAGAAAAGCAGTGGTTGAAAACTGCCCTCTCCTGCAGTACCCTGCTTTTTCAGACCTTCATGCCTGTGCACATAACCTTTCTGGAATACTCTTCTCTCCCTTCAAGTCCACCTGAGAAACTGTGATTGATCCTTGAGAAGTAGCCTGCTCTGTGAAGCCTTTCCCACACTGCTCTCCTTCCCAAGCAAAGTCAGTCTCTTCTATTCCCATAAAATCTTGACAGACCTGTCTGATAGTGTTTGTCACATTGTACGGAATTATTTATTTACAAATCTACTTCTCCCAGCAGACTGAACTCCTTCAGAGCAAAGATTTTGTTTCATTTGTTTATCCTAGCACCTCACACAGGGTAGCTATTAAGTGAACGCTATCGTACTGAGTTGAATCTTTATGAAACTTACAATATCTTTCTAAGGTAAGATAGAATGAGATCATGAGAGAGAGTACAGAATGTGGTACGGAGTAAATTCCAAGATATGCTTCAGCCGACACAATGGTGTTGTCATTCTAATGTACAAATTATAAGCAAAGCCACATGGGCTTCAAAGGATGCACAGAAGAAAATCTGTGTGTGGAAATGTTTCAGTAAGGCAGAGAAAGGGGAGGGAACCTTCACCCTGGGCGAGTCCTGTTTCATGCTCTGCTAGAATTATTGGTCCTTCTTAACCTCTTTAGTAAACATGTGGTTTTCATAATATACCTATCAGTCAGGATTCAAACAAGGAAAAACAAACGCTGTGACACTGATGGAACAGGGGATTTATTTTAGGAATTAGACCTTGTACAATCTTGGGTGAAGATAGGAAAATAGGTCCAAGGGGGAGAGTTGGAAGTTCAGGAGAAAAATCATTAATAGGCCCTCCTGAGATAATGGCATGGATGGACAAGTTGGAGCTTGCAGGGAAAGCTAAAAGCTAGAGACATCCAGCTGCTGGGGTGGGACCCTGAAAGGATGTGGGGTGAGAGGGGGGACTTGAGTAGTGGTAAAGAAGCAATGGAAGACTGTTGCCTCTGCACAGCTCCTGCTCTGTACGTGTGCTGCCAAGCACTTGGTGGTGGGCTTGGGGTCATTGGTCAACAGGGCTTGTAGTTCTAGACACAGAGCAGGAAAGAACAAGGGGAAACTAAAACCCAGCGGTATTTCTACATCTTTTTCTCACACCTCTAATCACAACAACCTTCAGAAAGTCATGGCTGCTACTTCACTTCCACCTTCTAAATCTCATATAGATTTCTGTTTTGCTCAATTCTAGCCCACAACAGTACAGGGAAATGAGTTCTGGGAAACTTAATTCTTATTTAGCCCAATAGACACAGTACAAAACCACAACAGTATGCCTCTAAATTTTGTAAATTGAATTTAGTTTCAATTTTAGAAGCAGTACTCACTTGAACAGGAAAAAGCAGAGCTCAGAAACATGTATGACTTTATAATTCTTTACAAAGCATTCTTAGATATTGCCTGGCAACAAACCTGACCAGCACACATTTCAGAAAGAGAAACTATTAGTTGTAAATGCTAACTATGAAAAACTGTAAGGTGATTATATAAACATTTCTTCATCTTTTGATGGTCAGACATAGAATATAAGTACGGTTTTTAAACAATCGTCTCTTTAGATCTTCTGAAAAAATGTCTAAGAAGAAAAAGGAAGTAACCTTTATTGTGCACTGTGCCAAGAATTTCTTGTGTCTTTATTTCATTTAACTCATGTATCAAACCTGTGAGGCTCCTAAGAGTGAAGTAACTCAATATCAAGTGCATGTGAAAAGGTTGAAAACTCATCCCACAATTCAGAGTAATTTATATGTCTAAGTTATCTTTTTCTCTTGACTTAGTTTGTTATTTACTCCTACTTTTTTTAACTTCTTATTGAAGAAGAGATAACATATATATTAAAGTACATAAAGTGAAATAATCTTAGGAGTACAACTCAATGAATTTTTGTGCATCCACATATATATTCATGTAATCACCATCCAGATAAAAATATCAAACTTTTCCAGTACCCCGTGATTGATTTTCCTCGGGCCATTTGCACTTCCCAGGTAAACTGCCTTATGTATTTATATTTTTCATTATATGGATGATGTAATTCTTGGAACAATGGTAGGGGGAAGTGAACAATAGCAGTAAAGTGAAAATGTTGAATAATGTGCCTCATAACTGCTTTGAATTACATCTACTTATGTCACTTTCTCATTCTGCTTTTACCCTAAAACAGGTAATCAGATCCTGTCCCTTGGGAGCCTCTCAAAAGATCAGATTTATCCAATGAAACTCAAGGGCATCTCCATCTGCTATTCAGCTCTCAAGTCTGCCTTGTGTGGAAATTATGTCAGCTTTGGCGTCTTCAAGTTGTATGGGGACAACCATTTTGACAATGTACTCCAGGCCTTTGTCAAAATGCTGCTGTCAGTGTCCCACAGTGACTTGCTAGTAAGCAATCATGCGTCATGGGAGTCTTTGTATGAAACGTGAAGTAACACCACCACAGGGTTGGAATTGTTATAATGAAGCCCAAGGAGTTAGAATAGCACCAGATCATTTTATGTTTTAGGACAACTTCTTGATTTAACTTACAGGATTTGAATAACTATAGTGGCTGTATTTATATAATTAAATGTGCAGTTTTGAGAACTGCAGCTACCATCTTCTGATAAATTGGTCATCTCAGGTATTCCAGGTTCTGTGTCTAGAGAAAATGTAATTAGCAATTTCAACTAATTGCTTACAACTGTACTCATAATTCAGAGAAGGTCTGTGTTTCCTGGAGCAGAAAACGCAGAATGACTATAGGATCTTCTCCTTCCTTCATTTCTACTCTGTGTACTCCCCTTGCTGTTTGGCCTTGCTTTCCATTAAAATTCAGGTGTGGTGGACAGAGTGCTAAACTGGAAGTTGAGCAGCCTGGTATGTAGTCTCAACTCTGCCACTTGCTGGTCATTTACCTTGAATAAATCACCTTCTCTATTTCTCCAGGCTTCAATTTCCTCACCTTTAAAATCGGTAAATTAAACAAAGTGATCTCTAGGTCCCTCTTCTACTCTACCATCTAGTCTCTGTGATTTATGTCAGTTGTTTTCAAACTTTGCCCCTCAGAATCACCTGGGGTGCTTGTTGGAATTCAGATTTCCAGGCTCCTCCACTGAGCTGAGTCTGAGTCGTTATCAGACTTTTTTTTAAATATCTCAGCCTGATTACACAAAAGCTAATATATGCCCAATGTGGTTGCAGTAATTACTTCAGTAACACAGCCAAATTCATGCTCAGGCTTAGTTTAGGCTCTCCCACCTGCTCCCAGCCCAAGGTTTACAAGTAAGATCTGGGGGCCTTCGTTAGTCAGCCTGTATGAGAAATGCTCCTTTGACATTCTAATGCACTAGAGGTACCCTCTTCCACCTTTCTAAGCTAGTCTTCATAAAACCACATCTCGGGAATTCTCTGGCAGTCCAGTGGTTAGACTCTGCAATTTCACTGCCAGGGACCCAGGTTCATTCCCTGGTCAGGGAACTGAGATCCCACAAGCTGCGCAGCATGGCCAAAAAAAACTAAAAACAAAAAAAACACATCTCAAGCCAGAGTTGTTAAGCCTCTTTGCAGTAGAATGGAATGTTCATTGAAGGCTGCCTGTACAACAGAAATTACAAAGTGGAAACTTGAGTCAGATCAGCCATGTGTTACAGCCTCTTCATTGAGGGAACTCTTCACTACAGTTGAGGCCCACCAAAAAAACCTGATATGGTTCCAGGAATTTCTCTATTCTTTTTTCTAGTAGACAAGCAAACCTCTAACTCAGTAATCTCAAAATTGAGGGTGCATAGGACTCCCTTAGTGTACATTTTTAAAATGCACATTTCAGGACCTCGTTCCAGAGGTTTTCATTTTGTAAGTTTGAACTGGGAATCAGAAAACTGCATCTTTAACAAGCACCCCATGTGATTCTTATGGAGCTAGTCAATTTTACTTTATAATAAATATCGATATGGTTTATTTCTCTTATAAGTGTTGTGCTTCTTTGATACTGGTTTGGGTTTCATTTGAGGCTTTCCAGGTATCTTTCTCATGCACTTATCCTTTGCCTGTTGTATATGGTAAATATTAAGCCATTTACCAAGTTATGATTTAATTAGATGGGTTGGCATTGTGTAAATATAGCAGACTATGATGCCAAATGCTATTATAACACAAATAAATAACACAAATTTCTTTGTGTTAAAAAAGAAGGTTGCCTAGCCACTATTAAGCACTGTTCAGTGTTACAATATTCCAGCCCAGAAAAATCATTCAGTCTTCTATACTGCAGCGATTTTAATTGCACTTAAGTGTTAACCACATAAGGCAAAATTGAAATTACTTACTAGGGTATGCTGTAGCTTCAAATTAGGATTTCTAGAGATCAAGAGATTTGTATTAGAACCCCTTTAAATACTGAATTGAGAATCATTATGTCATTTGTTCCATGTATTTATATTTATGTTTATTTTATGTATTTATGTGTAAGGTCACAATTTCTAATATTATAAATGGCAATTTTCACTGAACTGTGACACGTCTTTTGCTTCCCTGTGGCTTGACATTTAGTATTTCTGTTATAGCAATATCGGAAGCTGAGCCAGTCTTATTATCCACTCCTGGAATGTCTCACCCAGGACCACATGAGCTTCGTCACCAACTTAGAGCCTCCTGTACTCCTATATGTTCTCACATCTATCTCAGAGGGACTCAGTACTCTTGGTAAGTATCATGGAGAACATTGTTTTCAGAGGAAAGACTTGATTGTGGTCTCTTAATGTATGTGCTTTTGAGATGATCATCCTACAAAGGGGGAAAGATTATTTACCCAAACTGAAAGATTATTTTATAACTATTGCCTGCGAGAGAGAAAATGCCCTTTTTCATATTTTGATATAGTTTATTTTTTAATCAGCTTAACTAAAGTATAATTTACACACAGTAAAAATTACTGATTTTAAGTGAACATTTCAATGAGTCCTTACAAACATATACACAGTCATGAACCACCACAGCCAAGATACAGAACATCTTCATCACCGCAAAAAGCTCCCTCCTGACCCCTTCTAATCAATCCCTTTCCCCTAGTCCCAGCCCCAAGGAACCACTATCTACTTTCTCTCACTGTAGTTTGCCTTTTCCAGAATTTCATATAAGTGAAATCATATAACCTGTAGTCCTTTGTGTCTGACTTCTTTCGTTTAGCATAATGCCTTTGAGATTTATCCACGTTTTGCGAAACAGCTTTTATCTTTCTATTGCTGAGTATTATTCTATGGTATGGATTACCACGTTTGTTAATATGTTCACCAACCAATAACATTTGGGTTGTTTCCATTATTTGGTTGTTTTGAATAATGCTACTATGAACATTCATGTACAAGTCTTTCTGTGGACAGGTATTTCTCTTGAGTAAATACCAGAATGGAATTTCTGGGTTGTATGCTAAGTGTATATTTAACATTATTAAAAACTGCCAAACTCATGGATATATACACTACCAAATGTAAAATAGATAGCTAGTGGGAAGCAGCCACATAGCACAGGGAGATCAGCTCGGTGCTTTGTGACCACCTAGAGGGGTGGGATTGGGAGGGTGGGAGGGAGACGCAAGGGGGAGGAGATATGGGGATATATGTATACATATAGCTGATAACACTTTGTTATAACACTTTGTTATAAAGCAGAAACTAGCGCACCATTGTAAAGCAATTATACTCCAATAAAGATGTTAAAACAAAAAACTGCCAAACTGTTTCCCAAAGTGATTGTACCATTTTACTCCCCCAAGCAATGTATGAGGACTCCAGTTGTCCTGTATCTTCCCTAACACTTGCTGTTATCAGTCTTTTTAATCTTAGCCATCCTCGTGGGTGTGAAGTGGAATCTCCTTGAGTTTTTAATTTGCATTTCACTAATGACTGATGATTTCAGCATCTTTTCTTGCTTATTTGCCATTCATCTGTCTTCTTGGTAAAATATTTGTTCAAATCTTCAGCCCAATTTCTTTAATTGGGTTGTTTTGTCTTGGAAGAGTTGTTATATATTCTGGATACAAATCTTTTATCAGATCTATGTTTTGCACGTATTTTTTCAGCCTTGGCTTGTCTTTTTTATTTTCTTAACAGTATCTTCTGAAGAATAAAAGTTTTCAGTTTTGAGGAAGTCCAATTATTTTTTTCTCTTACAGTTCATGTCTTTTTGGTCCTATCCTAAGAAATCTTTGCTTATTAACCCAAGGCCATAAAGGCTTTTTCTGTGTTTTCTTCTAAAAGTTTTATAGTTTTAGCTCTTATGGTTAGGTCTATGATCCATTTCAATTTAATTTTTGTACGTAGTATTATGAGGTAAAAGCTGGGATTCCTTTTTTAACATGTAGATACTCAGTTGTTCTAGCATCTTTTGTTGAAGAATATCCTTTATTTGTTAGACTACTTTGTGCCATTTCTATACTGTCCTAATTTTATAGTAAGTCTTAAAATCAGATAGTATAGCCCTCTGATTTTGTTTTTCCCTTTTTAAATTGTCTTGGCTATTCTGGGTCCTTTGCCTTTTTTATAAATGTAGAGTCAACTTGTCAGTTTCTCATGTTAGAAAAAAAATGAGCAGGGGAATTATTATTGGGTTACATTGAATCTCTAGCCCAGTTTGGGGAAAACTGACATCTTAGCAATATTGAGTGTTCAATTCCTGGCAATGGCATATCTTTCCATTTATTTAGATCTTCTTTACCTTTTCTCAACAGCATTTTTGAAGTTTTGACTATATAAGTCTTGTCCATATGTTGTTGTATTTATAACTATTTTCTGTTTTTATGCTGTTGTAAATGATATTTAGTTCAATTTCTATTGTTTTTGCTACCATGTATAATTGCAATTGATTTCTTTGTATGCTGACCATGTATCCTGTAACTTTGCTAAACTGACTTATTAATTCTGGTAGCCTTTTGTAGATTTCTTAAGATATTCTGCATAGATGTGTCTGCAAATAAAGGTAGTTTTACCTCTTTCTTTCCAATCTGTATGGCTTTTTTTTGGCCGCACGGCATGCAGAACTTCCCAACCAGGGATCGAACCCATGCTTCCTGCATTCGAAGTGTGGAGTCTTAACCACTGGACCACGAGGGAAGTCCCTATATGGCTTTTTTTATTTTTCTCACCCTATCACACTGGCTAGAACCTACAGTACAACGTTGAATGGAAGTGATGGTAGCGAGCATTCTTTCCTTGTCTCCAGTGTAATGGAGCAAACATTCATTCTTTTTCACCATTCAGTATATTAGCTCTAGGTTTTCTGTAGAGGCTCTTTATCTTGTTAAGGAAATTCTCTTCTTTTGTAGTTTTCTGAGAGTATTATCATGAATGGGTGTTGAATTTTATCAAATTCTTTTTCTACATATACTGAGATAATCATATGGTTTTTCTTTTTTGGTCTGTTAATGCATTACATGATATTAATCACCACATTGGTGGATATTTGAATGTTAAAACAACTTTGCATTCCACACTTGGTTACGATGTATTGTCCTTCTTATATATTACTAGATTCAACTTTCTGTAATTTTGATACAGATTTTTACATCTATGTTCATGACAGCTATCGATGTATTCTTCTATGGTTCTTCTTTTATAGTTTTCTGTTCTTCTCATATCTTTGCCTTGTTTTAGTGTTGGTCTAGGGCCCTCATGAAATGAGTTGGGAAATGTTCCCTCCTCTCTTATTTTCTTAAAGAGTTTGTGTAGAATTGTTATCAGTTCTTCGTGAAATGTTTGATAGAATTCCCTAGTGAAACCACTAGGCCTAGATTTTTTCTTTGTTAGAAGGTTTTTAACTATAAATTAAATTTCTTTAGTGGATATAGGACTATTCCAGCCTCCTATTACATCTTTCTTTCTTTAATTAATTAATTTATTTATTTGGTTGCGCTGGGTCTTAGTCGCGGCAGGCGGGCTCCTTAGTTGTGGCTCGCCTGCTCCTTAGTTGCGGCTTATGTGCTCCTTAGTTGTGGCTCACGGGCTCCTTAGTTGTGGCTCGCCAGCTCCTTAGTTGTGGGCATGTGTACTCTTACTTGCGGCATGCATGTGAGATCTAGTTCCCTGACCAGGGATCGAACCCAGGCCCCCTGCATTGGGAGTGCGGAGTCTTAACCACTGCACCACCAGGGAAGTCCCTCCTATTACATCTTAAGTAGCATTTGATAGTTTGTGTCTTTAAAGGAAATTGTCCATTTCATCTGAAGTTCATCTGACATTACTGACATAAAATTGTTCATAATATCCTCTTGTTATACAACTTTGATTTCTGTAGGATCTCTAGTAGTGTTCCCTCTTTCATCCCTGACATTGGCAATTTGTGTTGTTTTTTTTTTCTTTATTATTCTGGGTCCAGGTTTATCCATTTTTTTTTTTTGGTTTATCAATTTTATGCAGAGAACCAGCTTTCAGTTTTCATTGATTTCTCTATTATTTTTCCATATTTTTATTTCATTGACTTAAGGTATGATCTTCATAACTTCCTTCCTTCAGTTTATTTGCTTTTCCTCTTCTAGTTTTTTCAGGCAGAAGCTTAGGTTGTGGATCTTAGACCTTTCTTCTTTTCTAATGTACACATTTAATGCTTTTATCTAAGCACTACTGTGGCTATAACTGATAAAATTTTTATATATTGGGGGCTTTTTTTTTAAAAGATTTAATTTTATTTATTTTTGGCTGCGTTGGGTCTTTGTTGCTGCGCGCGGGCTTTCTCTTTGAGGCGAGCAGGGGCTACTCTTAGTTGCGGTGCACAGGCTTCTCATTGCGGTGGCTTCTTTTGTTGTGGAGCATGGGCTCTAGGCATGCGGGCTTCAGTAGTTGTGGCTTGCGGGCTCTAGAGCACAGGCTCAGTAGTTCTGGCGCATGGGTTTAGTTGCTCCACGGCAAGTGGGATCTTCCACCAGGGATCAAACCTGTGTCCCCTGCATTGGCAGGCGGATTCTTATCCACTGTGCCACCAGGGAAGTCCTGGGGACTTTTTCTATTCAGTTTTAAAATATTTTCTTATTGCCTTAGTGATTTCTTCTTTTACCAGTGAGTTATTACTTAGAAGCACATTGTTTAATTTCTGATCTTTCTGTTATTGAGTCTAGTTTAATTCCATCGTAATCATATTAGTGGTTGTTATAACTTTTGTATTTGTTGAATCTTTTTTTGGTCCAAAATATGGTGAATGTTCCATGGGCACTTGAAATGAATGTATATTCCATGGTTGTTGGGAAGAATGTTCTCTTAAGTGTCAGGTCTAATTGCTTGATAATGTTCGCATTTTATATATTTTTACTGGTTTTTTGTCTGTTTGTTTTCTGCTTGCCCTATGAATTATCAAGAGAGAAGTGCTGAAGCCTCTAACTATAATTATAGATTTGTCCGTTTCTCCTTCTATCCGTCTGTGCATAAATTATTTTGAAGCTCTGTTATCAAGTAAATATATATTTAGGATTGTTATGTCCCCTTGATTAATTTACCCCTTTATCCTTGTGAAGTGATGCTCTTTATTTCTGGTAATATTCTTTCCTCTGAAATCTACTTTGTCTGATATTACTTGCCTCTCCAGCATTCTTTTGATTAGAATTAGCCTCTTTTTCCATCATTTCACTTTTATTCTTTCTGTGTCTTTATATTTAAAGTTGGTTTCTTGAAGACAGCAGGTATTTTCTATTGCTGTTTTAACAAATTCTTACAAACTTGGTGACTTAAAACAATGTAAATTTACTGTCATATAGTTCTTTAGGTCATAAATCTGACATGGGTCTCACCAGACTAAAATCAAGGTGTCAGCGGAACAATTTTTCTTTCTAGGAGCAAATCTATTTCCTTTCCTCCTCCAGCCTCTAGAGATCACCTACATCCCTTGGCTCATGGCTTCTGTCCTCCATCTTCAAAGCTAGCAACATTGAATATCTCTGACCATTCTTCCATAGATACATGTCCCATTGATTCTGATGTCTTCTGCCTCTCTCTTTCACTTTTAAGGACCCTTGGAATTACCTTGGACCTACCCAGATAATCAAGGATGATCTTCCTATTTTTGGTTCAACTGATTAGCAACCTTAATCCATCTGCAACCATAGTTATTCTTTTCTGTGTAACCTAACACATTAATAGGTTCTGGGGATTAGGATATGGACATATTTGCCTAACATACAGCATATAATTGAGTCATATTTTTATATCAAATCTGACTGTCTCTACCTTCTAAATAGTGTTTCAGCCATTTACATTTACTATAACTACCAGTATATTTGAGTTTAAATTTATAATATTGCTGTTTGTTTTTTCTTTATCCTATCTGGGCTTTGTTTCTTTTTCCTGCCTTCTTTTGGTTTGGATTAATTAAATGTTTTTCTAATGAGTTCATTTTATATCCCCTGTGGGTTTATTAGTCATACTTTTTAATTTTTAGTGGTACTCTAAGGTTTACCATCTACACCATCAAATAATATAATCCTAGTTTGCATTCAAATAATTACAGTCTGCCTCTCTCCATCTCCATTCCTTCTGGAACTCCAGTTATACATATGTTATGTATATCTGTTATATTGTTCAAAGACTGGAGAGAACTCCTCTGCAGATCTCCAGAGCTCTCTTCTTATATAGTTCCCACTCTCTGACACTCTGTCCCACAAGTTCTAGCTGCCTCAGCCTCCCCAAATTCAACTCAGTGAGACCACTTGGCTTTGTTTGGGTTCCCCTTTCCTGGCCAGTAGCCTGGAAACTGCTTTGTGCAGTAAGTTTGAGCAGTTGGGTAGGTATTACCTCATTTGTTTCCCTCCTCTCTGGTTTCATAGTCCTATACTGCTTCTTGTGCGATTGAAAACCGTTGTTTCATATATTTTGTCCTGTTTTCTAGTTGTTTATGGCAGAAGGAAAAATTCTCATAGCGGTTAATCCTTCATGGATAGAAACCGAAGTCTTTTATTATTACAGTTTGTCTTGACATTCTTTTATCTCATATTATAGTAATACTTGAAGATTTTAAATTAGTTACGGATGGCTGTGTTGTTCTCAACATGTGATCTTAGGCCCGAAATCAGCATTTTAACAAGTCTCCAAAGGAATCTTGACAAAGTGGCATAATGCAGGGAATACTGAACTTGAATTTAAGTCCCAGTGCTGCCACTTATGAATGTATGACCATGGACATGGACTCTGTGCCTGACGCTGCCATAGGTGTTTTCATATGTGTACTTCACTCATTTCATTCTCAGAACCACTCTGCATACCAAAACTGGGTTAAATATGCTAATAGCACTGTTTGTCCTTATTTCCTGCTTGATTGTAGGCTTCCTACTTGATAGGAACAGTGTGTCTTAATCACGAATTTTTTCCCAGTGCCTAGCATGTGGTAAGTGCTCAATAAGTATATGTTGAATGAATTAATTAGGTAATATTATTTTCACTATACAGATGAGTAAGCTGCTGCCCAGAGAGGTGAAACAACTTGCCTAAGGTCATACAACTAATGAGTGCCTCATCTAGGAGTCTTTCTAACTCTAAAACCCATTCCTCTTCACCTCACCACCCTGCTGGATCCTGCTGTGATCCAAAAGGTCACAATTTGGCAGGTGAATTGTGCCCTGTGTCTTCAAGAAAGAGGATTATTTAGACTGTTGAACGTAACCACTTGGGTTTCTCCTTTTCCAACAATGAAAAATTTGCAAAGAGGCATTAATTGGGTTACAGGCAGCCTTCAGTTCTACTATAGCCTCAGTGGGAAAAATGAGAGGGAGGTACAGAAAAGTTGAACCAATGATAGATAATATGCTTAACATGATATTAACTTTTTTTAGTTAATCATTTACTAGCATTTTTAGTTTCAGGCCAGCTATAATTTGTGAAAAGAAAAAGTGATTGTATTTATATATTATATTTTCCATGTTTTTAATCACCCACCACCACCACCACCGCCTACCCCCCATACTCTTACATACAGAGACCAAGCACGGGGCTTACAAAAAGCTGCTTCTAATAATGACTCTCAACTCATTCATTTAGTAAACATCAGCTGTGCACATGCTGTGTACCAGGTTCCATTCTAGACCTTGAGAGTGCTGTAGAGAACAGGATAGATAAGGTCTCTGCTCATGTGCAGTTTATATTCTAGTGAGGAGATATAACAGTAAACACACACACACACACACACAAGAAAATGTCAAGTCATGATAAGCGCTAAACAAAGACTTAAAATAGGATCATGAAGAAGGAATGATTGTATGGCTTTTTTAGAAGTGATCAGGGAAGGCCTCTGAAGATGAGCCCTGGCAGGAATGGGGGTGCCTTCCAGGAAAGCAAAGGATGGCACAGAAGACAAGGCAAGGGAAGGTGGGGGCAAGCTAAAAGTTGAACCAACTGGAAACCACCAGAAATTTCCCCATCAAGGTCATTATTAATAAAATTTTCATTATTAATAAAGGGTGTATGTTATTGTCATGAAACACATTCTTGAATTGGATGGAGTAAATATTATAAATGTAATATGGAAATAAGACATTCAGGAAATACGTAGAAACTTAGAGACCTTGTTCATTAGTTTCTCCCACCAGAAACATGCTAAAGAGAGAAGAAAGCTATGGATTGGCTAAATAGAATGACAGGCTTGGTGTTTCAGGAATTGAAATAGCCAGAAAAACAAATGGGAAGTGAAAAGGGGGAAACCTACAAGCGTTGGGCGCTATGTTACAATCTTTACACACTTTCTGTCTTTAATCTTTAATTTCTCAAAACAAAGTAGGTGGTATTAAACACATTTTACAGAGATGGGAGTTGAATCTTCCCATAGTCAAACATCTAGAAGATACAGATTCAACCCTAAACTGCTGCACCATCCAAATAGGCCTTTGTTTCTGAAATTGCCTTTCACACTATATTTTTCCAAGACCTTCATCCTCCCCTCTGCTATGGTGAGAAATTTTGAGTCAAAGCCAAATGTAATTTCAACCCCATTATCATTCTTCTGACTCTCAGTTAAGCAACTCTTTCCTGTACAGTTAACTTTACAGAACAGCTTTCTACGATGGGTCTTAGTGAACAAGAGGGCTATTAATGATGCATATGCTTCCCATAGAGACTAGTTGCAGAAGAAAAGGGGCATTTGGTTGTTGCAGTCCCAAACAATAAGTTGCTAGAGAGGACAAAGTGCCTGTTGGGCTTAAAAAATCTGTCCAAAATTGTCTAAATCATGGATGATAAACACCAAGAGCTAGGAAAATATGAAACTTCATGACTTCTGCTCATTCTTTTATTTCAAGAGAGTTTCATTGTTTGAATCTCACACAATAGCTTGAACTGCAAATAGAGAAAACTAAAAATAATACATAGTCCTCATCACTATTCATTCTGTTTTTGATCAAATGGCCCATGATCCTTATGATTCCACACTTTTCAGTCTACCCTGAAATAACATTTATCCTTTTCAAAGCCCCCAACAATAAATCAGCCATAATGAAAGCTCTTCTTGCTTTTACTGCAAGGATATATGCTCCAACCTTCATGTCTAAAGTGTTTACCTGGCTTTTTCATAGCTGACTCAGTAGATTGGAACCTTTTAATGCAACCTTCATGGCATGTGGTCACCAAATCTATGTGAAGTCTTTATAATTTTTGTATGATTGATAGCATATTGCTCTTCACTGGTGAGGGGAACCATATCTATTTCCCGCTTGCTTCCTTTGTACATGTTAAGTTACTTAATCCATTTACTTTCATGATTGGGACTTCAGAGGTAGAAATGTGAAGGAAAAGAGAAAAGCAAACAGGTTCAACAGTCTGTGCCTGATTCTTAGGCCTAAATGTTTTCTACTACATTATATACTACCTCCCAGGGTTATAAAACCAAAGCTTCCTTTTCTGCAAAGCAACCCAGTTAGTGGGGAGAGGTAATCAATCAATCAGTCAATCAATCAACTGCCATAGCTTTAGAAGGAAATAAAAGCTCCTTTCTCAAAAGCCTATAGCTCCACAGTTTCCCAAAACTATTGTCCATGCCCATCTTTTAGACCTTCATTCAACCCCTGTGTCAGCTACCATTATCATCTATTTTAAATGCATACTTCTATATTTCAAAACCTGTCCCCAAACCTACCTCTATTTACTATGTCATTCCTCTCGAAAACAACGTATGTGAGAGTTTTTAAATTGTAGTGTTATATCAATTCTAGTATTATTACTAAACAAAACTCAAGACTTTTTAAAAAAAACTTTCTCCGATTAGCTTTGCCTACGCATTCTTTAATTAAATCAACTAATATTTCACCTCTAATCTATGACAAGCACACATATGTCTCAGAACCTTAGAGATGAGTAAAATGAATAAGAAAGTAACTATTCCCCTAGGAAGTTTATAATCTGCTTCCCAGCCCTACTCTCCCAATCTACTTCTTTTCTGAATCTACTAAATTTGCCGGGTTTTGAGTGCCCATCACGTTTTTGTTTGTCTTGTTGTTTCTGTTATTAATCATAAACTCCCCAGAATTGTGTCCGTATGTTACCATTAGCCAAAAAATCTGGGCACTGTCATGCTCTGAATCAAAACCATGAACTTTGGATAAACTAATTATCTCTGAGCTTCATTTTTCTCATTTGAAAAATGCAAACAACAGTACCTACTGTATACAGAAGTGGTTATTAGAGGTATATGAAATGATATTTAGTGTACAAAGGAATCATGTCACTTACTTGCTAAGAAAAAAACCTTCAATAACACCTCTGTTGCCTCTCAAATTACATGTAAATGTCTCGACCTACTACTGGATGCCCTCAAGATCCCAACTATTTTGTCAGCCTTCTCTCTTATGATTCCCCTACACACTCTTTCACTCACACCAAAAGGTCCTTCTCCCCTTTTTTCACTATGAGGGAAAATTAGTAGTAACTACCATATTTTTTTCCTTCCAGTTTTATTGAGACACAATCGACACTATACAAATTTAAGGTGTACAGCATAATGATTTGGCTTACGTACATCCCGAAATGATTACCGTAGTAAAGTTTAGTGAACATCCATCACTGCATATAGGTACAAAATAAAAGAAAAAAAATATTTTCCTTGTGATGAGTATTCTTAGAATTTACTCTCTTAACTTTCATACATAATATACAGCAGTGTTAGTATAATAATCATGTTGTACATTACACTCCTAGTACTTATTTATCTTATAATGAGAGCTTTATACCTTTTGACCACCTTCATCCAGTTCCCCCTCCTGCTAACCCCTGCCTCTGATAACCACAAATATGATCTCTTCTTCTGTGAGTTTGTTCGTTTGTTTGTTTGTTTTTAAAGTATAATTGACCTACAACACTAAGTTAGTCCCTGGTGCCCAACATAGTCATTCAATATTTCTATACGTTAGATAATGATAAAATACTGTGGTAAGTCTAGTTACCATCTGTCACCATACTAAGATATTATTATTGGCTATATTCCCCACACTGTACAGTTTGTCCCCATGACTCATTTATTTTGTAACTGGAAGTTTGTACCTCTTCATCTCCCTCACCTATTTCTCTCATCTTCGCCCCCGCCCCCAACTCCTCTCCTCTGGCAACCACCTGTTTGTTCTCTGTATCTATGACTGTTTCTCTCTTGTTACGTTTGTTCATTTGTTTTTTGTTTTAGATTTCACGTATAAGTGAAATCATATGGTGTTTGGCTTTCTCTGTCTGACTTATTTCACTTAGCATAATACCCTCTAGGTCAGTTATTTTTACTGTGAGAATTTCTAGTTATTTTTCTCCTCATTCAACTCTGCAGCATATTTTATAAATGATGAGAAAGGTTAATTGGCTCCTTCGCAGTAACAACACAGCAAATAACTGGAAAAGATGGAATTTGAAACCAGAGCTGTCTGGCTTCAAAATCCATACCTTTTCACCCTACTATGTACATTGTGCAAAATGTGAAAAATGTTCTTCCTTATGTTTAACTGGAATTAGTTTTCCAAGCCCATCTCAGGTGCTACCTCCTTCACCAAACTGTCCTTAATCCTCATCCAAATACAATATCACCCTCAAATTCCTCACAGCAGTGTGTCACTCATTTTTGCGCAGCAGTGTGCTAGTGACTTACGTACCAAATCATGAGCTCTTTGACACCAGGGTGAGTGTTTCCCCTGAAACAAAGTACTTTGCAGCAAGTTTACACCCTGTTTCCCCTGAAGCAGAGCAGTTTGCACCAAGTAGATATTTAATAAAGTCACTTCAATTGAACAGAGGGTCATTAAGGTCACATATGGAAAATTCTGTCCAGTGCAATCCAGGAATCATTTACTTACTAACATGTCTCTATTCCAGGTCCTGTAGTAGACATTGGGTTTAAAGAGATAAAAGCAAAGCAAAAATCCCTGCCCTCAAGGAGTTTACAGTTTGATTAAAGTGCTTTGAAACCAGAAAGTTGGTTTTCTTTTTAATTTAGGCATTATAGTGAGATGAAACAAACACTTTAGTAATACAAATGAATTCTCATTTGTTGTTCACGCAGATACAGTTGTCTCCTCCAGCTGCTGTACCAGTTTAGACTACATCGTCACCTACCTCTTCAAGCACATAGCAAAAGAGGGCAGGAAGCCACTTCGATGCAGAGAGGCTGCCCAGGCTGGTCAGAGACTATTACATTTTATGCAGCAAAATCCAGAGGTCCTGCAGCAGGTAACTGGTGGTTGCTTATCTAGCTTAAGAGAGAAGAGTTTCCCAAAAGCCGATCTGGTCTCTGAATATCCCTTAGAGCAACTGGTCTTGCCAAGACTCTTTACTGGGTCTTCTCTAGGAGTATTTTCCCTGTAGGGAGGATAGTACACTGGCCTCAGGATTACCCACCCTCCAGAAATCTCTAAGTCATTCATCTTACCTCAGTGAAGCTAGAATTCAAAAAGAGGATAGCTCTTCCAGCGACAAGAGAAATAAAAGTCAAAGCTGGAACTAGAAACAGTCAACCTCTGATTTCTTTCCCAGAGCCTCTAATAACGTCGTCTTAGGTTTGCCTTGTGAATACTCTGGTATGTTGAGAAACTACCATTTTCTGGGCTCCTAGCCTGTGCCAGGCAGCTTGCTGGGAACTTTCCCTTCATCATATCATTTTCCCCATTTTAAGATGAGAAATCAAGGTTCAGATAGGTCATATTCCCACGAACATTTAAATAATAAGTAATAAAGCTACGATTTGTTTATTTTCAAATGTTTTCTGACTAGCTAATATGAATTAGGTCCAAGTTTAATATTTTTTAAAAACTTCTGCAAATCACAGTAACAGCATGCATAAAATTAAATAACATATGCCAGAAATGTTTCAAAGAGAATAATACCATTTTACTGTGGAGATAGCATCACTATGATATATTCCAGTTCTACTACATTTGGAAAGTGATATCTTTGTACTGCTTCCAGTTGTCTTCTTTTGCCAAATTATCTATCTCCATAATAGTCTGTGGTTTGCAAATATAAACACTTTAACCTGGTCATTAGCCAGCAAATAAGTCACCTGCAATCAGCAAAAAAGTGTCAGTCTGAGTAAATAAATGATGAAAATGAATAAGACAGCCATGGAAGAGGTTTTCTTCCTAGCTGTCATTTTTTTGCTGATATTTAAATGACATTATGTAAACTTTATTTGTGGTGATGTTTCAGTTAACCAGTTATTTTCCTGGCAGGGAGGTGTGTGATTAAGATTTTGTGTAAATAAGCAAAGGGTTCTGGGCCTGTAACTATTTGGTATGACCCTGGAATTGTTACAACATGTTGGTGATTAAACAGGAGGAAGGTAACTCACATTTATTGAGTATGTACAAGGTGCGAGAGCCACTAAGACCCATGAGACATAATTTCTCTCCTTAAATAAGTGTGTCCTGCCAGGTGGGAAGGAGAGACAAGTAACTAACTAATTATGTGATAATTGGATTAACATAGTGATGACAGGAGGAGAGGACTTGCAGAGACATCTCCTCATTTAGACCCCACAACAACCCTGCAATGTGGATATAACCATCCCCATTTTTCAAATGAATAAATTGAAGCACAGAGAGAAACTGGAAAGTGGAATGTGAACCAAGGTCTGTTTGGCTTAAAAGCCCAAGTCCTTACCACTTACTTACACCATTGATTCTCAGGAGACTAGTTGCTGGATAAGATCTCAGATTCACCTGGAATGCCTTTTCAGAATAACACATTCTATCAAGATTTGGATGCACTGCTCCTCAGCCATCCTTCTGCAGTAGCCACTGGTACTGCTGGGAGTGTGGCGTAGCCCTCAGGTGTTTTGCAACAAGAAGGCTGAGAACCACAGAATTAGAGCATGTAGGCAGTGGAGAAAATAAATAACCATGGATTGGCCAGCAATCAGACCCAGCGCTCACCCCACCGTGGCAAGTGACAGGTCTGCCACCTTCCATTGCTCAACCATGATCACAATATTGTCCCGTAAACTTCGGCAGGAACTTTTAAGTGGGTAGAAAATTTTAGCAAAAATCAATAGGCTATGGTCCTAGACAAATACCATCCGACTGTGCAGAACAAGTAATGTGGTTGTGCAGAAGACATTCAAGTTTGTCTTTACTCAGAATTACCATGTGTTTGTTGGTTTAAGTAATTTCTATGTGTTAATAGTACTTGGTAATCCTTTACTTTATAGCATATGACTAAGTAGTGATATATCTTTATTAACAGTGGAATACATTCTATTTATTTGGAATGTAGGCTTTCAGATAGCATTTTAAATATTAATGACCGGTCTCTGGTAGTCAGCATAAATATGATTTGCATTAGCACTAGGTTATATCATCTTGAGTGCCTCTGATGTCAATGATTGGGTATAGTAGTATCTGACATCATCTCCTTAGGTCACTGACAACTTTGACCTCTATTCTTATGCACAGTTTCTGTCGTCTCAAAAGCTCTTTTGAATTGATTTGAAATTTTGACTCTTCCCTTTATGAGGCAGTAAAATTGATAATTATTCAGATGGGAACTGAGCACTGAGTGAAAAATCAATTCCACCCGCTCTCTGCCGCGTATAAAATTACTTCTGAGTCGGCTGGACTGAACGGATGGCCAGAGTAAAAGCAGCAGGCAGGAGTAGTGGGAAGAATTAGCTGGACACAGCTAATAGCCTGAAGGGATAGACTTGGAAAAGAGGGAGTGGGCCAGTTGGGGGTTATTATGAGCAAGGATGGGTGCCATTGATCATCTGTTTGCATCAGCTTTCCAAGACCTTATAAATCAACCCTGAAGAGCAGCAGAATCCAAGATTTCAGCCTCTTTCCAGAGGGAATTTATATTAGATTATTCTCATTTTCACACTCAGATGAAAAGTGAGCCATTGATTATTCATTGGTTGCCCATCAAATGCTGTTTTTATAGATGATTTGCCTATCAGAGAAGATAATGAACAAGGTTGCTGCTTCATAACTCAAGGTTTCAGTTTTCAAGGCATCTGTGTCAGTTAAGTAATGCCTAACCCTATTAAAAGGAATGGGTTACAAATTGCTTAACAGTGCTGAAAAACTAGACCCTAATGACTAATTGTGCTTGGAGTTTAGAGAGGGTTTGTCAGCTCTTTAAACTAAACTGATGCAATGATACTGCAATTATTTACTAGTTTGAACTGTTCTCCCCCTGCACCACCAACCTGGAAGCATAGTTGCATGAAGAGTGTCAATTCTAAATTGCAAAAGTTATCTCCTCAAGCTTCCACAGCAAATGAAGCATGAACCCACATAAAGGGTCTTCTGACATTCTTATAGGCCTTTCCTATAAGACATTTTAAGTGCCTCTCACCTGAAAATGTGTTTATTATGACCTGCTATGTGGCTTTAGATCTTCAGTGTTTTTAAAAACATTCTCCAAATAAGCCATCTTCCATATTTTGCAAACAAACCTAAATTTGCAAAGCATTACATTTAATCCATTTGAAGATCTGTTATAATTAAGTAAATCTATTTTAAGTAAGAATTATTGTCTAACCAGCATTGCTTTAACTTAACTGAGAAAAACCCAGTTTACGTATATTAAGCAAAAAAAAAAAAGTTCCCATGTTTTTATGTCATTAGAGAGATAAACTAAAGTTTTAAGAACAGGCCAGTAGTAACAGTGATTAGGCATGGATCTGCTACAGTAATTTGGAAGATAAAATTTCTACGGGAAACGTTTTCAGTTTTATCCCTGGTCATGTTAAGTGTTTGTATCTATAACTCAAAGGTCAGCATACATTTAGTTATATCACAGAATGAAAGAAGGATCTACCTAAATTAGGTACATGAAAGAGTGTGTTTTATAAGAGTAGAAGGGCATTTCAAAGATGAGACTCATTCTCTTTCAGATTATAAGAATAGGACACTGAGGCTGAATGCTTCTCTAAATCATAACTTCTATTAAAACTACCTGCTCTCGAAAGAGTAGCAACTTCCATAGAAGTAGAACAAGAATTATGTGATGGTCAGTATTACTGATTAGATTATGCAATTAACTTATTAACAAGGTATTTTTAGCAATTATGTTCTCTAAAATTTAAATACACTGAATGGAGGAATTAGAACATTTAGGTTTTAATTTATCTTAACCTCTTCTATTTAACTATTTGGCTCAAGTGAGCTGTACTAAAAACCAGAAAAAGTTCTAATTATAATTCTTTCTCCCTCGCTCTCTCTCCCCCTCCCTCCCACTTTGTGCTAACCTGACATTTAACTACAAATTGTAAAGAGCTGTCAGGAGTTATAAGAATCATACTTCAGTAGGGACGTAAGCTGGAAAGAACATTCACCCTTTTCCTCAATCAGTCAGTCAATCAATGAAAATTGCTTTTGTACAGTGCTCTTCGTGACATGCATCCCAAAGTGAATTACAGCAAAAGGGAAATCATCTGCTCTTTTTTCATTTCTGTGTTTAGATTGAAAGGATATTGCTCAACATTTTGACATACTATACAAGACATCTTTCTTACTTAAGATACCATCCTATAGTACTACGTAGGAGAAAGTGCAGTCACATATTTAACTGATGTTGAGATTTTGGCCTATAGAACCTCAGCAAGACTCTCACAGTGGGAAACACTTTAGCAGATGAAATATATTCATGTCTTTTATGCTCTTAAAAAAATTAACCAGACTTTCTAATGTTATTATAGACATTTCTAGTGAACCCTAAATAGAAAGTATGCTCATGACCCACTAGCTCAATCTGGTTAATTTGCAGCTATTATCAAAAGTATGGCAGTCGATTGATGTCAAAAACACATGCTGAAGGAACATTCACAACTGGTTCAGAGGATAACATGGATTTAAAGGGAAGCCGGGGATAGGTCATTAGACATGGCAAGTAAAAACTAAGAATAATAGAATTGTTTTTTGCACATGCTGCTGCAGTCTTGGTCTTCTTCACAGCAACATATGTATGTACTTTGTATTTATTTCTAGGAAAAAAATAATACTGGCAAAATATTGCAGACAGTAGCTTAAGCTTTTTCATATGCATTTAATCTGATTTAATCACCACAGTATCTCTGTGAAGCTGTAGTATTATGAGCACCATTTTACAGATATAGAAACCAAGGCATAAAAAGATTAAGTAGGGGCTTCCCTGGTGGCGCAGTGGTTGAGAGTCCACCTGCCGATGCAGGGGACACGGGTTCGTGCCCCGGTCCGGGAAGATCCCACATGCCGCGGAGCGGCTGGGCCCGTGAGCCATGGCCGCTGAGCCTGCGCGTCCGGAGCCTGTGCTCCGCAACGGGAGAGGCCACAACAGTGAGGGGCCCGCGTACTGCAAAAAAAAAAAGATTAAGTAACTTTCCCAAGTTACTAGTGGTCAATAAGATCATGTAGTCCATAAGCGGAAAGACTAAAATTTTACCTTGATGTGTTTAGCTGCAGCGTTCACATGCTTAACCACAAAGCTATAATTTGTTGGCGGCTGCTAATTTGAACTAGTATGTATGTTTTGAGCACTTACAATGAGGCAAGTTGAGCTTCCAGTAAGTCCCACTGGGGCCATCCTTAAGGTAGAATGATTTAGAGCAGTCATCCTATACCCCAACTTTGTGCTGCAGCCGGAATGAAACAGATGGGCAGTGACCCAAAGAGGCAATGGGCAAGGGAGAGGGAGGTTGCTTTGCCAGCTGGTATAGAAAAGCCCTGTGGCTCCCACCATGACTGACAGAGCTAACAGAGCTTCCTCTCTCTTATTCTACACCCATACCCAATCATTAATTCTGTAGCCAGACATTGAAGGTATAAAATTTAGCAGGACATGTATCCTTGAGAAGGTCAGAGTCTAATAGTGTAACTGTCTCATGATGTTCCTTTGTGACTATCCTTCAGTTCCTCTGAGGTAGCTCTTGAGGTTTACTCTAACCTGACTTTTCTAGGATAGAGTCAATATAGAAGCTGTGAAATGAAGTTGGGGAAGCAACAAGTGCTTTGCATCCATCCCCCATACCCTGCACGTCTCTAGGCTTTGTCCTGACTCTCACCACTGATTCATCAGTGTTGAATGTCATTTTTCACCTCTTTCTGATTGTAAACAGCTTCTGTTTTTTAAGAGGCTTCTACTACTGAGTACCATTAGCTCTACTGAAGGTCCTTCTTAAGGGCCTCTCACATGGGCAAGTCTGAAACTGACTCCTTTGAGCATCCCTCTCCTTCTCGTTTTCATTCTGTAAGGTACCACAGACTAAGGTGCCTATAGAGCCAAGTAGGAAGCTTGACTGAGGTAGACAGGAACGACAAACTGTGTTCAGTATACATCCCTATCTAAAGGGGGCAGCCTCCAAAGGGCTCCAGCTAATTGTTGCCCTGTAAGGTGCTAAGACCCAGTGTTGCCAGATATATTGAGATTTCCCCACGGAGAGAAGCCAGAAATACAGTTTTGTAAATGTTGGCGACTGATTGAAAAATTAAAATAAAAATACTCTGCAGGTCAGCACTCTATGTCTGGTTATCAGTTTCCCACCTCTGTATTCTGTACTCTTAGAGAATTTCAGAACTCAGATCTCTTAATGCATGATCCCTTGCATTTCTCGTAGCCATCCCATGTGGCCTTGCAACAGTGATATTTTTATTTGTCTCTGATGTCTTGGTAATTCTTAAAGCACACTTTTTTAATTTGCTGTTTTAAGAAGATGCCAATATTTTGCTTTTACATATGACTCTATACTTAGGTCTTTAATGAAACTTAAAGAGGGCATTTTATCACATTTGGGTTGTGTCTTTGCATACAGAAGGGGTGCAGTAAACAGGCAATGAAACTCAGTTAACATCTCCCAAACATTTTTTTTTTTAATTTTCAAAATAATAAGGTTTGTTTGAGGCAGAAATAAAGCTCACTTTGGTCAAGTGTGTGTGTGTGTGTGTGTGTGTGTGTGAGAGAGATCTAATTACTAAGGATCATATCAGAGTATCTAAGAGGACCAGGGCTGCACAAAAGTATCTAGTTAATAGCCAGGTAACAAAAGTCCAAAAGGGAGTAAAACTCTTAAGAACGATCAGTGTGTGACCACCACCCCTAAAGATCAGCTTAGAAAGTTAAAATATATAATTTTAAAAATGGAAAAACACTAATTTTTAATTAAAATGGCTTTTATCTGTGATATAATAAAATCATTTATCCATCTTTAGAAGGATGATTCTTGTCCAAATCCTTTGTTATATTCCATATCTTTGCCATTTTGATTTCATTTTTGTTATAGAGATATTTGTTGAATGACTGTTTCAGCTGTAACAAAAAATGGTATTTTAAAACAAAACCCTTTTAAAAAGAAACCTATTCTTGATTTATAAATCATCAAATTAGTGTTATAACCCTATCACCTATCTTTACACAGTACCTTTTTTTCCCCAAAGATCACCTCCATCTTGATACTTGTCCCAGCACCTAGCAGAGCCTGAAACCTTGTGATGGTCAATGAATGTCTGCAAAACAAACCAAAAAAATTAATTTTTAAAAGTGCAATCTACAGGCAGTGACTTTAGGTATCAAATCTAACATGGTCATAGACTAATACATGATAAAATAAATGATAATGCCAAGATAAGTTTATATCGTCATATACTATATAATAACCCTGCTGAAATTCCATAAGAAAATTTTATTCTAAACATGGATGAAGAAAGAAATAAGTACTTCAAATACTGTTTCAAATGGTTAACAGAACAGAGAAGGTTTGTGGTGGGGTTTTTTTTTTTTTTTTTTGTCTGTTTGTTTGTTTGTTTTTTCCACTGGGACATGTGTTTTTCTACCTCTAAGCACAGTTTAAAGATGTAATCCATTGATAGCGTAACTTGCCTTATTAATTGAAAGGGATGGAATCCACCAGATGTAGCCCAAACCAGCAGAGAGTTAGGTGACTAAGCAACAGCAAAGACACCATATTGAGTGAGCCAGATTTCGGTCTCCAAGTCATTTATTTCAACCGGTGACAATACATTTAAACTCCTGTGCCTCAGCAGTGATTGATGGTTTAATATCATATATAATTTTTTTAATGAAGGAAAACCATTTAAATATGTTACCATTTGCACTGGTATTCTCCTATGTACATAACTGCATTTAATCATTATGGGGATTGTTTTTATACTTGTGTAATTTGTATCCAAGAAATAACTGTCAAAACCATCTCATGCTGTTGCTGGAAATGGTACAGTGTGCTTCATACTTGAATAGATTCATTCTTCCCTGCACATAATTAAGAGTGTTGGAGCTTTCACTGCTACCACATAGGAATTCCATGTTTACATTTCTGAGAATGAAAAATTAGCCACAGTTTGCTTTTTCAGGCTCCCATTTTCTGGGGCTGTGATATTTAAGTACCTTAGTTCTGTACCAGTATATGATTTGAAGAGTTTGATTTTAAGACTTTTAATATTAAAATACATAATAAAATTTTATTATCTAATTATAAGAGGGTTTAGCCTCTTATTAAAGTTGCTAAACCAGGCCTGGATTAACATCATAATGGCACAGTTTGACATGGAATACTCAAAAGTCAAGTTCGAGGGAAGGGATGGGTTTTGTTGTTGTTGTTGTTTTGGGGGTTTTCTCCTATACCCACCCCTCGCACAAAATAACAAGGACGAAACGCATGTGTGGAAACAAACAAGGAGCAATTTGGGACGCTGGAGAAGGAGTGGAGGTGTCAGCCTAGGATGGTACCCTTAGGCGAGGCAGCTGGTATATGTAGCCTTTTGTTTATCTGCTACTGGTTTATGTAGCCTTTAGGCCGGCAGCAGAAACAATCACTCCTACAGGGTCAGCTGCTGGTCAGAAGCAAAATAAGAAAAGATTTTGCGTTCAAATGCACAGCCATGATTTCTGTACAGCTGGCACCTGCTGCTGGTGCACAGCGTGAAGGTGAAAGGGCAAAGAGGCAGTTGTTCAAAACTCAAGAATGGCTTAAAGGGACTTGTAGATTAATCTGCTTTATTAACTTCTGTATATTAGATAACTATTGCTATGAATGACAGTACATCTTTTTGAATAAGTCGCATCTCTTTCTCTTTTAAATTAGCTTTTGAGTAATGAATATTAAATAGAAAGCATTTCAGGGGTAATTAAATGAAAACAGAATGATGTCATTTTACAATTATATTTGTGTGTTTATAGAATAGGGGAATTATAATGTTTTCCAAGGAGCTAAAAAAAAAAAGAGCCGGCTTCATAAAGAAGAATTTGAAATAAATAAGTTAGATGTCCATTAGCCTTTGTGTTTAGACTAAAAAGTATGATGTAGTTTGCGACTTAACGTAGAGTCATTGGGTGCCAGTGGCTTGATTTGGCATTCCCAGGGGCTCCAAGTGTTTTCTTTATGAATTAAAGTGACCGCAATCCGTCATTGTTCTTTTATCTACAGTTTAGGACAGTCAGTTTTGCTATCACTCTGCAGCAAATGTTCTCAGAATAGCAAAGGAGTAGTAAAAAACAACAGCCGTACCTTTTCCTTCGCACTCATGTAGGGCAGATAAAGAGCGCTTCATGAGGAAGAAAACGCACGGTTTTACCCAGGTTTAGCCCAATGATAATTAGGCGTGCTTTATAACAGTCTCTCACCCGGTATGGCAAGTGGCAAACAAGATGGTTTTTAGCCTCTTCATTAATAGTGATTGGCGCAGTTAGCTTAATTTATCATTATAAATTAAGGGTAAAAAGAGTTCACTTTCATGCGTTCTTTTTTAAAGCCTCTGCAAGGAAAATTTCTAATCCATAGACAAAATACTGACACCAACTCTGGGAACGTGTTTAACAATCTGCCTTCTAAAAGGACAACTCTTTTCTGCTGACTCTCAGTGATTTTTTGTTTTTGTTCTTTTAAGAATTCTCAGAAAAAGCATAGCAGATGACATCTGCCTTTTTCATGCTAACACAGCACAGGTAGTAGCATTTATCCATATTTCACAAAGGGAAGGCGTCTGGGATTTCATTTGCACTCCCAAGTTTTAACACAAGTTCAGTCTTTCTACTCTGAGCAGTGTTTCTGTGACATGTGAAGATGACACCTGAGATCACCTCCCTGTGTCACATCCAAGCCAGCCCAGGGCTCACCAGAAGGATCCTAAACTTGCATGGGTGTCACAAAGGAGCAGACTACTTTGACCAGAAAAGATTGGGTTAGGAGTATTTCCACATCCTTACACTCCGAAGTGGAAGAGCCTTTACACCTCCTTCTTAAAGATCTAGACTTTTCCTCCATCCTGTAACAGAAGCCTTATTTACTGTAGGGTTGCTAGGACCTAAGAAGTCACTATAAAAGGGCGATCTCAGGTTCAAACAGAATTTTTATGATGAATGATAATGATGAAAAAGAAGTAGAAATAATTATTATATGCTAGGCTTGTGTGCTAAGTGCTTTATATATATGTACACAGGCATATATTCCAGTGTGTGTGTGTGTGTGTGTGTGTGTGTGTACATATATATATATATTTCTGTTTAAGTCTCACTACTCTGTGGGGCAGATATTTTTATCTCCATTTTATGATCAAAATACTGTAATTGCAGCTCTAGTAAGATAGTAACTCACCCAATACCGTACAGCTAGTAAGTAGCAGAACCCATGCTCTTCACCAAAATACAGTGCAACTTTTAAATGGGCTAGATGGAGGCTAAGCAAGGGGAGACACATGCCATTCATTCATTCATAAATCCTCGACTGAGCCAGGGGCCCCTTTCTTTGAGAACTGATTGGACAAGAGGAAACGCTTGACCTAAGCTGGCTTTTCTTCCCTAGATTTAGAAACGAGCATTTAAAAGATACTGGTCAGCCTCATCTGAATTGAAGACTTGAAAAATCAAGAGCCATGGGGCAGCCATTCCTTGCCACATGCTCAGAGAAGTAGCCAGTCTGCAGCGAGAGAAAAGAGCAGCAGACGTGCTAAAAGGATCTCGAGAGACCAGGCAGGCCCACAGAGGGAGACTGAGAAGGATCCCACCAGCGTTCTTGCCGCTGGTTCTAAGCCCTTGAGAGGCCTGACCGTGCTGCCTAGTGTAGGGGTCCTGAAGCCACCCCTTTTAGGCCTAAGTTTTGCCCGCGATAGTTGCCGTCCTCCTAGCCAAAGGATTCTTGACTCAGGGAAGCTGTGAGGACACAGTGAGCCAATGAGTATAGACTCACCTAGCCCAGAGAAGGTATTCAATCAATGTGTAAAAGTAGCCTTCACTGTGAAAAACAATATGCAGCTACCACTTTTCGATGTCCCTGTCCTTGTCCATATCCCTGCTGTTCATAAGTATAAATGTGAGAAAAGTATCCCGTCCAGGAAATCCCAGGCCCAAGACTTCATTTCACAAGATGATCTGATTTTGCCGTGACTTCAGCCGGATTACTTACGTCTACCTGGTCCCATCCATGTGTTCTGCCTTTCTTAGAGTTCCTTCTGTGACAAGCATTCTTAATATCACACTCACTCACTGGACTGGATGGGGCATGGTGTGATTTTATTCTTGGGCCCAAACTGACTTTTTCTCACTTATTCTTCCTGCATACTCCAGGCATTACCTTGCAATGGCAAGAATGAAAATAAACGCCATAACTCTTTCCATTTGTATAATGTCTTCATACCTTCTGTCTCTTCTGACTCTCACAACAACCCTGATGGGTAGACAGGGCCAATGTGAATATTTTTTAACTTGAGAGTATGGGTACGTGAACACATTTAATCCCACAGTACCTGTATGGGTAAAGTGCACAGAGGTTCAGAGGGGTGAAATAACTTGCCCAGAGACACAGAGCCACTAAGTAGCAGTGCCTAGAATATAACGAAGGCTTCCTTGTCCCTAGATTTTACAGTTTTCTTGTCTCTAGATTTTAACATACCAAGGCTCCCCAGGGCCTTACCCTGCCCTTCCTTCCTGGCATTTCTTCTTCTCCGTCCATCCCTATTCAAGGGAGACAGCAAGATAAATGACAGGGTTCCCCTGCCTTCATTTCTCTTAGTGGCACTGTGGATGGTATAAGAAGCTCTTTGAGTTTCTTGGAAGAATGGCACAGGATAAAGTGAGGGTTGGTTTCATGATGGCATGATTTATTCATTTCGCAGTTATTACTGATTTTTCACATAGTACTTGAAGGGTAAATTATGTGAAATTTTCCCAAAGTATATTAAGGTCTGGAGATGTGACTTCCACCTTCATATTCATTTGTCTTGACCCTTGGAAATTTTAACTAGCAGTAGCCATTCGTGCAGCTGTGAGCTCATATAGTGTGTTAAGGAAGACTTCTTATTTGGTTGCAGTCTAACCACTACTTGAGGAACAAGGTAAAGGTTCCCTCATCCTCTGACCTTTCATGAGTTAATGCTGCTTTGTATGCTTTGCAACCCAGAAGAACTCTTGCGTGTTAATTCTGTATCCCTTGTCATGCTTAGGAAAATACAGACGTAAGTGCTTTCAGACTGATGAAATTCTATCCTCCTTTCATAGTTATTTAATTGCAAATTCTCTATTTGTGGAGGACTTTCTACTTACAACAATCAGAGCTGACAGATTTTACAGTCAACATACCTGGTTTTGACATACCAGTTATGCTACTTCCTGTGTCCTTGGAATACTTACCTCACCTCTTTGAGGTTAGCAGCCCTTCAACAGGGGGAGTTCTTTACATTACTTGAACTGGCCCCTGGGATCAGGTGGCTGGACTGCTCCCTCCTGTGGTCTCATGCCCAGACTCCCCAAGACTAACCAAGACCTAGATGTCTCCCATTCCATCACTCCCTCAGCCAGTTACCCCATAACTTGGAACATTGGTATCGTGGAAAAGAAAAACATTCAAGTGCATGTTTAGTTGAGGTCATGTGAACATAGAATGCTAAGAAGGAGCGATGGGAAGCTCAAGGCCTGAAGAGAAATCTCTTAGGCCCCAAAGAGACCCACCAGAAAGAAAACACTAAGCAAGAGCTCTGTGTTAATCCCCATACTTAATGTGGCGTCTCGTTTTAGATGAGACAAAGAAGTTCCACTCAGGGAACTAAAAGCGTCAATTAGAGTTAAGTGCATTTAGGGATGATTTCTCTGAGACCCTTAAGATTGGAAGGAAACAACTTGATGGGTGCGCAATAAGAGATTAGTAAATACTTAGGCTGCATGGGCTCTTTTAGGCCACAGGGACCACATTTTATTCAATTCTGTACCACAGTGCCTGACACATAGTAGGAGTTCAGTAATTCTTTGAGCAAAGAATAAGTCTAGGAAATGAAGAGGGAGGGAGAAAAGAAGGAAGGAGAAGTCCCTAGCACAGTACCTGACACATGGCAGGTACTCATCACGGATGTGTTGCGTGTGTGCACCTAGCACGTAAGAGTTGATAATAGAATATTATTGACTTGAAATGAGTGCGGGTGAAACAAGTAGATAACAAGAGGGCTTTAGAGCTTCTCTAGCGGCCTGGCCTGTTTTGGAATCTGTACTTTAAGGGAGAAGTTCCACCCTCAGTACACGATGGCCTCTTCTTATCCCACAGAAGGAGCAAGCCCTCCCTCCCCAACCCCATCTTTCTCCTGAGCCCCTTGCATTACTGAGAGGCTGGAAACAAACTGACAGAAACCTGGAGAAAAGTACCTCAAGTGATTTAGGAGAATGGAAGGGCTGGCTTATGGGGCCAGATTAAAGAAGCTAAATATGTATAGCCTGCCTAAGTGACAACTAAATGGGGCGTTTGATAAGTCTATAAATACTTGGAAGATGTAAATGCCAAGGAGGAAAGGGAATTACTTAGCATGGCACAACGGAGTATTGGCGTAATGGGATAATATTAAGAAAGGGAAAATGAAGGTTGAACATCAATAGAAAGCTTCCTGACAAAGAGAACCATTCCTGACAGAGGACACTATTAAGTTACGTGCTGTGGGCCAAGGGAAGTAATGGCAGTGCCATTTCTCAGGGTACTGGCAACAGAGCCAGCAGGACAGGACCCGAGATATGTCCTGACTGAGGCACAGGAGCCAAGCAAGTAACATGTGTCTGCGGCCTCCGAATCCTAGAAACAGGAAAAAAGCTGCATCTTCTTGGGAGAACTCAGACGGCTCAGCCTCCTAAAGGGTCAGACCCTGTGGAGAACGGTTATACCAATCGTTCGCCCTCCCACGCCACTGCCCAAAAGAAGTCATCCACCTAAAACGGTACCCCATTTCCTCCAAGATAAAGCCCACATTCTCTAGCACGCAGTAGTAGGCCCTTCGCAGGACGGGGCCTCTGCCTACCTAATCAGCCTCCTCCGCCACCACCACTCCCCGCGCACCCTCTCAGGTCCCACAGAGCTGCCCGTCATTCCCCAGACACTTCTCCAAACCTTGGCACCTGCTTGCTCCTTTTCCTACCTTACTCCCTGTCAGACTTTGCTTGTTCTCTACAACAGATCCAGGTGTCACCTGTGAAGCCTTCCCTGCCTGCCCCCCGCCCCTAGACAGCGTTAGTCAGCCTCTTGTGGTCTCTCAGAGCCTCCTGTGCACACTTCTGTTTGTGGCGCTTGCTAGAGTGTGTTGTCATGTAAACAGTGTACTGCCTCCCCTACTTGAGTTCTTGGAGGGCTGGGACTGTGCCTCACTCATTGGTATGTCCTCAGGGTCTAACTCAGAGCCTGGCACAAAGTAGGTGGCAGTAAAGTCTGAATAAGTCAAGAAACGAGGTTCTATTCCCAGCACTTTCAGTCACTATCATTCCTTAGGCTCCCTATGTAAATATTAGGGTGAAAGAGCTTCCAAATCTCAGTAACATCTTTGAATCATCTCCCCAACCGCTTGGCCAGCACTCTCTATGCCATTTAGACAGCTATAAATAAAAACGCTCAAATCTGAAAGGCAGCATGCCATCCTCTGTGGTTAAACTCGAGACTGCTCTTTAATGGAAAGTGCTTCTGAGGGCCGAGTGAATTTTCCAAAAAATATTTTTTTCTCCTCACACAAAATCATTCGAACATGATAAGTAAAATAATCTTCCTCTGTTGGTTATGAAGATTTTTAGGTCCATCTAACCAAATCCCTTCGGGAAGTCAGAGAGAATATAGTGACAGATGATAGGCAATGAAACTTTGAACCTCCTACTGTAAGGATAATATGTTTATTATGAAATACAATATTCACTGCACTCTGCTCTGAGGACCGCATGAGATGCCCCCATGCCATTATGCCTTATGTTGTTCTGTTGTGAAATATGATATTCATTGCAAAATGTTGTGATGACTGTTCAATAAAGTACCATGCTGTTTCCCGCTCCCTTCCTTGATTTTGAATGGCCTCAGTTAGAGTTTACTTTATCACTGAATATTTAATATAAACATGTGCTTGTAGTCGCCTCTGTCACGCATGTATATGTACACTGGGTGGGGTTCATTTCACTGCTCCTTATCCCCCGAGCTCACTGGGACTGTGGGCCTGCTAGACGGCAGCCGCCCTCCACCACGTGCAGCGCTGCTGGGGCCGCCTAGCATCCAGCCCCTTCTCTCATTGGCAGTCTTGAAGTTGAGGCCATGTTCTTAAAGCTCTGAATTTACCTGTAGCTTCAGTATCAGGTTGTTGTTCTTCGAAAGATTTCTTTAACTGGGAAGAAAATGGGATACGCAGTCAAGGATTCTGACCATTTCTCTCTGTCTCTGCTACCACAGACTTGCGGAGGCCCTCGCCATTTCTCCTCTGGACTCGTGCAGTAGTACCTAAACATGTTGCCTTGCCTCCAGTACCTACCCGTCATTGCCATTCCGCAGTTTCCCATAAGTTTTGTTCTAAATCACCGATCTCATCATTATTCAGAAGTCCTTTGAAGGCTACCCTTTGTGTACTGGCCCGAACTCATTTCTGCATTCAGCCTGACATGAAAGACCTTTTATAGCCTGGACTCAGCCCAGTCTTCTCCTCACCCTCAGCTCTACTCCTTTCCACTCAAAAGAAGGTCTCTCTTAAAAGCCTCCTATACAGAGGCTGATTATTCCTCATATATGCCAAGCCCTGTCCCCTGTGCCTTTTCTCATTTTATTGTCTCTTCCTAATGTATCCTTTCCCAGTGATGCTATATGTGTCTTTTAAGATTCACATTAAATATTAGCTGTCCTGTGTGGATAGGCTGATTTTTTTAGACAGAAAACGTAGCGCATATGCCTTTGTTAGTCTCTCTTGAGCTTACACACATTTTCTAATTTGGGGCCCCCAGAGGCTAGTGTAGGACATTTGAGGTTCCAGAACCTGATTGTATGGCAGTCATTTGGGCAGTATACCATGAACTAGAAATTACAGTGTCACTTGAAAAAAATGAGAGGAAAATGGCTTTGGCGTTGAAAGCCATTCCTTTACATACAAGTTTTCCCAACATTCCTACCTAGAGGAAACTTAGATAATGTTTTTGACAAGGGATGCTTAATTTTTACATCAAATCGAATACTGTTCCGTTTGATGTTGGCCAGAGAAGAGTGAGAAAGGGTTTCCCAAACAGTGCTGAGTGGCAAATCCTTCAGCCTCCCAGTACCCCAGGTTTTCTGGTTTCCTTTTAATGCAGCGAGCCGCTTTATGAGATCTGCAGCCACTTGAAATATGAGTTACTACTCGTAAAAAGTTTCAAGTGGATAATGAAGATTCAAGAATGAGACTCACAGTGTAGTGCAGTCAATTTTGTTGCTGCTGCTTTCCAGTACATCTCTGCCATTGAAATGAATTATTTATTGTAATTTATTTCAACCATGGAAAATAAAACTGTTTTCATTGTGATGTGCACTGTAACATTCAGAATAGACACATCACATGCAGTACTCTCAATTAATTAATTCTGAAGTTTCATTCCAACTTTATCTTCTTTATTATAAGCTATGAGACTGGCAGGTAATTCTTTCCCCAATAAACTATGATTAAAATGAATGTTTTGAGAACTAGGGGTAATGTTGGTAATGGAGAAAATTGAAACAGCAGCAACACTAGGTTGTGTATTTCCTTAGATTTTACAGTGGATTGGAAGGGTTTTTAAATATTCTAGGCAATTTATCACTTGGAGGAAAACTTTTTCTCCCTTAACTTTTTGTAAGGAGTGGGTGGAAGAGGAGGGTACTCTTAGTTTAGATGTGGAACCGTGCAATGCTAATATATGGCCAAAGCCAGCTGAGTTAACCAGTCCTGCAGTACCTTTATTGGTAAGAAGTTTTTTGCCTTTTTTTTTTTAAAAAAAGCAAACTTAGCATTGTACAAAGGCCAAGAGGCAGGACTCCCAAATGATTTTGCAGAGGAGAATGGGTCACCTGTAATTGATTGCAATCTTGTTTCTTCTAAAAAGAGGCTCACCTCATGCATTTCATTTGATTTTTTTTTTTGATTTAAAGTGCTAAATAGTTGCTTCTGTTATGAGACTGCAAAGACACTATGAGAACTTAGGAATGTGCTTAATATGTACAGATATTAAAAGATTTAATATAACTTAGGTGGTGGGGCTTAGTCCAGGCAGAAAAGTACTTGCTTATTTGTCCATTACTTTCATTTTTCATAACATTCCACTAATACCACATTGCTAGACAGCAGACAAAGAAACAGTTGATTCCTTTTCCCCAAAGATGACCAGTATCTAATTTGAGGAGGATCACATTTCAATATTTGCTATGCACGTGGCCTAAGAACAGCGCTTGGTAATGACAGCAACTCGCTAACCTCCACAAGCACTGAAAATCTGGAAGCTTTTCCTCCTTTGGCAGCATTCAGGTTCTTCCAGGTCATAGATCTTCAACCAGGGCATGGGGCTCTGGAGAAATTGCCGTGGAGATGGGTAGAAGGTCTCTCTGCTTTTTCAGGCTCTACTACACTATCGTTTTTGTTTTGTTGTTTTTATTGCTGTTGCTAGGGCCAGCCTTCCTCCTCCTCTCCTAACTGGCCTTCTGAAAAGCCAGTTACAGGTGCCAGAGGCTTCTTGAGACTCAGAAGCATCTCTCAAGTGTTTGGTGCATTTATCGGTTGTTCTCAAAACATCAGCAACTCACTGCATCAAAATCAAAGGCAATCTAGCTTGGTCAGCAGTACATATAATTGTGTATCCTACCCCCTCTTCTCATTGAGGGCCCAAGCAGATTAAGGCACCCCATTCCGCAGACACACCCTCTTGGGCACAGCCCTGATCATCCTTGCTTTGTCCTCCTCTCCCCACCTCTGTCTGGATCTAGGTACAGGGACGCTTTGTCTTTGGTCTCTCATCTCTTCTTTGGTCCATCCTTCTTTTATATAAACCAAAGCCTCCTTCTCAGCCCCTCCTTGCACCACCTTTTGGAGAAGACAGATTACTCTTGCCCCATTCCCATTTTCCATTTCCCTGGTCAACAGGGAGCAAAGTTGCAGTGTAACTAAAAGGTCATTCAGCCCTGAGCAAAGAGGCCAGGATAGAGAGAGAAGAGCTGAAGTTCCCTAAATATGTTAAGGATTTGATCCCCATAGATCAGAGTTCATATCATCACTTCAGATTCAGTTTTGTCTTTCTGAATCAGATGGGGAGCAGAAGGGAGGAGTTTGAATTTTTTTTCACCTAGTTCTTAGACTTTGTGGAATATTTTTTAGTTTTATTAATCAATATGTTCGAAGAACATGAACAATGAAAAGTGCTCACTTTATTGGGAGTATTGTAACTCGAAGAAAATTAGCTTAATTTACTAATGTTTTCTATGATGTTAATTTAAATTGCCGTATACTTTTGGTGGGAGGGAAACCAGTGGTTCAGTGGACCGTGTTCCAGAGACAATCTATTAATTATGTCTACTGCTGTTCACCTTGGGAGGCTGAAAATATGTTAACCAAATTTATAAAAGCTGTAGGTGGGAGGCAAGAAGGTCTGCTGCAAACTCACCAGGAACCTCTGCCCTGGATTCCAATCACAGGGATTTCAGGAGCTGCCCGGCTCTTGATCAGGTGGCAGAGTGGCCAAACAGAGGAGATACACATGGGCAGCATAGCTGGGAGGCTCACTGCAGGTGGAAGAGTGAGCCACGCCCAGAAACGAGCCTTTCCTTTCACACCATGAATCCGCTAGCAGTCTACAGTGAGGGCCAGACACACTGTGCCGCAACCACCACTGCGGCAGGCCTGGTCCTCACCCTCAGGCAACAGCCTCCGGACTCAGGCGGGCCTGTGCACATGTCCTGGTTCCACTTCACCTCGTGGTAGCTGGTGGCTGTGATGCCTTGAGCAAGTGACTGACTTGCTCAGCACTTCAGATCCTTAGTCTATGAAATGGGGATAATACCTACCTCAGGGTTAGCTGAGAGTTCCAGACAGTGTGTGCCTAACAGAGTGCTGAGCACCCAAGGGCTCTCCGTAAACGTGTCATTC
The DNA here is from genome assembly GCF_963455315.2 of Globicephala melas. Classification (NCBI taxonomy): domain Eukaryota; kingdom Metazoa; phylum Chordata; class Mammalia; order Artiodactyla; family Delphinidae; genus Globicephala; species Globicephala melas. The sequence continues at coordinate 145,990,807 of NC_083316.1, forward strand.
CCTGCTGGGCAGTGAGAAAACTCATCAGGCACAGCTTATGCTTAGGTGGAAGTGCTTGTCATTAGAAAAGATGGTGCCTCAGCCTTTGGCCTTGGTGACCTGAAAGGACCTAGAGAGCTCTTCCCGGCAGCTGCTGGCTAGAGAGGCAGCAGTGGCTTAGAAGAGTTCTCAGGCTCTGCACACAAAAGCAGGATCCTTGGAAATGAACAATGTATTAATTTACATATTTACCCATTTCAGGTTTTAGCCATAGACTGAGGCCAGAACTCCTCTGTTTTCTGTACAGTCCCCTTTCGGCTCTTCAGCTCGTTATGCTTTAGTTGATATTTCACTCATCCTTTCCCATTCATTCATTTATTCATTTATGTATTCATTCTGTCATCCAGTAGCTATTTCCTGAGCCTCTGATAGGTGCCAGATGCCATACTAAGCACTAGGGATACAGAGAAAAGTCCCCCATGGTCCCAGCCCCGCAGAAGTTTGCAGACCAGTCTCCCGACCCCACCCCATTGCAGTCACCACCCTGTACGCACTCAAGCCACACCTCTCCAGCCATCCTTCTCCACTCAGCTTCTAGACCCATCGAGCCTCCAGCCTCCTTAGAAAGAGTACATACTCACCGTGTAGCAGTAAAGCACCCAGCACCAACCACATCTTTGCTTATTCTGCACAGGTAGAAGATAGAACAGGAAGCACCTGAAGTGAGAGCATGTAGTTACCACCTTGCTGTAGGGGAAGAGTGACCCAGAACATTGGAGTGGGAAGGTCCACTGTGCTTTGTGCTTGTGCTTTACATGCCATTTTAGGGTAGAAACAGGAGCGGAGCTGAGGAGTGAGCAGAGATCCGTGTAGCACAGCATTGCTTTGTCTTATTTTTCCAGATCAGATATTTGTAGCATAGCTTCATGTTTTATTTAGAAGATTACAAGATTTCAGAACAACAGAAACACTGTCATTCAAAATCCATACTAATACATGTGCCAGACCACATAGGACTGATTTTTGGACTGTTTTCTATTTTAGGGTTTTTTTGCTTGTTTGTTTGTTTGCGTATTGCAACTCCCAGTGAGGGTAACTGATAGTGAGAATATAATCTCGTTTATCTGTCCATAAGCAAGACATGAAATGGGGTGCTTCCTGGAGCCATGAGATTCCACTGGGCCAGATCAGGCAGGGTAACCATAGTTGGAGTAAAGGAACGCTAGTAAGGATTTGAGTGCCTGGGGAAGAAGTCAGTCCTCACAGCAGCCCTTCAAAATAGTTGCCATAATCCTTCATTTTATATGTAAAGAAATAAAGGCTCAGAGAAGTGAAACAACTTGCCCAGCGTCCCAGGTTACGTAAGTGGCAGGGCCAGATTTGGCCTTAGTTCTGACTGGCTCCAAAGTCTGTTCTTGTCAAACCATGTTGGTTTTGCTTCACTGAGAGAAATTTTCTACAAACTCATGCCAAAGCCCTTTGGGAAGGAGGAAGGAGAACAAGGAAGCACCACCTGAGACAGTGTGGTGTCTGGTTTTCCTAAGCGGACTAAGCCTCATGACTCCCCTTCCCAAGTGGTCCATTCCCTGGTTGGGCAGAATAACTGCTTAGGATAATACAGTGGGTAATGTGTGTGTTTTTTTGGACATAGGCTCTGGAAACTGTAGCCTGGGTTGGGCAAATCTGAAATGGCCATTCCAGCCATGCCTGTAACAGTGCAGGAAGTGAGCAGAGGTTGGAGGAGTTCCTTATACTGAACGCTGATGGTGCTTTGTGACTCAGTGCAGGCTGGGGCGGGCCACTGCAGAGTTGCCAAGGGCGCTCTCCTTTCAGTCTTGACTTGTTCGCATCGATAACCCCCAGAGATTTCACGTTACCTGCAACAGGATTCTGTACTCAGGCCTTTCACCCAGTATTCTTCCATATGGGGGCGGACTTTCTCCAAAGGGACTTGCCATACTGATTGAACTGTTTCCCCATATCCTCTAGGAGTGTTAGAAACAAGAACTCTGGAAATGAGTTGACACGTCAATACCCTTTGAACGGATTTGCTCACTAATTTCCATTTTTCCGGAAGAGTAAAAGAGGAAAAAAAAAAAATCATCCATTTTAGCCAACTTTATTTTTAGAAAAGTATTTTATTCAAACATCCCCTTACTTATTACAGACATAAATACATGCATTCAGACAAATGAATCCACGAGAGAACCGTATAAAGTAATTGGCACATCACTTCAGCATGCTTTGTCAGTTAGTGGAGGACTTTGGTGCCTCTGACTTTAATCTTTTCCATTAAAATATCCATTCTGCCTTCAGATTGTGAAACCCATAATATTTTAGGCTGTCTCCGTGGATCTGTTAGTTTTGCTTGTCAGACTAATTTAATTTGTGGCTCTGTGACTTTGGGTGGCTTGTTAAATTGTACACGGAAACATGTGATCTGCAAATGATGTTCAGCATGCCAGGCTTAAGACCTAGTTTCTCCCCAGAGACACTGGACATGCAGTAAATGTGTGTTGGCAGATTTCATTTGCAACCAGCCTAACTGTTAGGATGATGATGATGTGTGAAACGGCAGATGTTTAAGCGCATTACTGTTGCTTTTATATACCTTAAATGTTTCTAACACTTTTTGGAGCACTTTTTATATCCACCGTCTCATTTGATTCTCTGAGCTTCCTTGTACTGGGTTATCATCTCCCTCTTTATAGCTAATGAAACTGAGACACAGAGAGAAAGGTTCAGTGACTTGCCTGAGAACAGGGTAAATTGGATTGCAAAGATGCTAGAGGACAAAGCCAAATGTCACCAGAGCCTAGTCAGGGTGGTGTGTGTAGTAGACTTTGCCACATAATTGCCATTTTCCCCTGCCCTCCTTTGAGGAAAGGAGCTCTGAAGTGGTGAAAACAGGAAGGGCTAGAGATGGGAGGTAAAGAGTGCAAGAAGCAGAAACTGTAGCATCAGCTCCATATGGATGGCCACAACTGGCTTCACTGCTCTTTGCCTGGACTGTTGCAGCAGCCTCATCTCCGGCCTCCCTCCTTGACTGTCACCTGCACAGTACACGTTCCAAATGTCCCCAGAGAGAGATTTCTTAAGTACACATCTGAGCATGTCTCTCCTTTGCTGCAAACCCATCATTGGCTCCCACTGCCAGATTCTTCATCGCGGTCTTCCAGCCTACACTGGGGTCTTGCTTCTGGCCTGCCTCTCTTCCGCCACACTGCATTCCTCACCACTGTGGAACCCACTGTGTTCTTTCCCAGACTCCTTTTTTTGCCACCGTCTCTGCTTAGAACACGTTTATGGTGAACTCCATAAACATGACCTTCTCTGCGGAGCCTTCCCTGATTCTCAGGGGCCCAGAAGCATCCCTCTTTCCACTGCATGCCCACAGCAACTTAGCCCAGCCTAGTGCCTGTTATCTCTGTGCCGAGTAGTCTGCCCCAGGGAGTTTTTAGCTCCTCAAGGATGGAGGTTGTGGTAGATGCCTGTGTTCTCTTACTGCCTCCCAGGTGTCTTGAAGAATTGGAACTTAAGAAAACGGATGAGTATGAAATGTAGGAGTGAAGTGAGTAAATGAGTGAATTAGTGTATGAGGAGTGAATGAGAAGACTTTAACAGCCTGAGCCAGCAGGAAACGTGACTTCCAGCATTACCGGGCATGTGCCCCATTTCTCCCTCTTGTCTGAGAGGAGTCATGGAGAGAGATTACCCCTCCACAGCTTGGCGTCTTTGGTGAAATGAGAGGCAGAAAGAAAGGTGAGCTGGGCTTTTGCCTGGTGACCTAGTATAGAGGAAAACACATCAGGGTTGAGAGGCAGGGACTGATCCTCTTGGCTCTGTGGCCCCTGACTTCTGCCCACCCAGAAGGTTCTCACCAAAGGTTTCGGTGGTGGGAACTCTTCCTCAGGGAGCTGAGAGTCTTTGCCAGGAGTTCCTACAGCAGCATCATAGGCTTCCAGAGTCAAAGCTGTTTGTTTGTCCAGGAAGCACCTTCATGTCTGGTGGCAAGATGTGGGGATAGAAGGTGAGCACATAGAAGGCCTGGGACTCGGGGGGGACTCTGAGCCAGCGCATCAGTGTCTTCATGTGACTCTGTCTTCTAGATGATGTCTGTCCTCATGAATACCATTGTCTTCGAAGACTGTCGGAACCAGTGGTCAGTATCCAGGCCTCTCCTGGGGCTCATCCTGCTCAACGAGAAGGTGAGTGCGGTTGCAGGAAGGTCCGCAGGAGGCGACCACTGGGAAGAGGGAGCACTGTACACCAGGCCAAGCTGTGACAAAGACAGGGAAACCAACCGAGCTTGAGCTGGGACCTTGAGCACGCGGGACAAGGCCATATTCCCCCAGAAGGCCCTTCCCCAGAGGCCTCAGATCTCCTTCAGTTAAGTAGAGGCCTCACACTAGCTTTTCTGGCATCCGGAGCCCTGCACTGGACAGGTGGTTTGCTCAGCATTGCTTCCAGCACACCCTCACTCCCCTCCCTGTTCCGGCAGATTGTGGGCAACCACGCCTCTTGCCCCTTCCTAGGCCTCCCTTCCTTTGTGGGATCCCCACTGCCCTCAGTGGTAGCAGTAGCCCCTCAGGGCCAAACACAGAGGCAGCACCCTTCATCCGGAGCACAAGTCTCCAGTCCTTAAGTGCACGCAGCACTCTGGGCTGCCTCCCCAGTTCTCCAGCTTCCCCTTGAACCCACCCCTGTCTCCCCAGCAGTCAGTAGGAACAGTACATTACTGCTCGGGAGAATGAATTGTCTATACAATAAGAGAGTACTGGGGAAAAAGACAGTGAGTTTAGAGGCAGCCGCATACATTAAAATTCAAACTGAAATCCCAGCCTTGGAAGGAAACTAATAGAAGAAGAAAATATATCAAAAAGAGAAGAGCTGTCTCATCATTCACCTGTGCTGAAGTATCCAATTTTAGCCACATTCAATAGCACTGTCATTCATCTTCCCTCAGTGTTATTGTGATTTAAATCCAAGCTCTATAAAAGAGAGCAGTTCTTTTAAAATGATTGAGAGGGAATAAGGGCAAATTCAGTGTTTAGAAAAAGCTTATGACATCACAATATTATACTTTACTGATGGAGGTAATATTTCATGGTTTGGGATGAAAAACTAATAATTTTCTATTTGGTGTGAGTCACTGCATCATTATAAAAGGGAAAAATAAGTAGTTTTGTGCATTCCCAGTCTTGTTCGGGAAGACATTGTGGTTTAAGTGTAATGCCTCTGATATATAGTATTTAAGTATTAGTCTGACTACATATTAATTATGTGTGTTTTTGATGTGAGCTGTTTTAATGTATGATGGAAATTAAATGTCATGCTGTTTGGGCTTGGAAGGATAAACACGACTGGCAAAATGTTGTCTTTGTGCTGAAATTAGGCTGTTTCCAATGATTAGGAGCTGCTTTTAGCATGAGAGTTTGTGTGTATAAAAGCCGACAGACATCAGCAGAGAAGAAAGGGCTGTGCAGTTCTTTGTGACCAGGTGTGACAGGTGTTCTTCTTAGTGCCAGGAAGCTCTCCCAGGACTAAGCAAGTCCCTGTAACACCCCACCTCAGCAGAACAGACCCATCCTAACTCAGGAGGACAAGGACTTGGAACAAAGCCTGGGGTCGTTTGAGGGGTAGTTCACTGAAGCCACCGAAGACGAAGAGGCCTGAGGAGGGACCCTGGACGTGGTCGCCCAAAGTGCTCCTTGGGCATTTTTAGTTCATTTCTTCCCCTCAGCCTAAGAGGTCCTTCCTCTTTCAGCCTTTCTGTGATTATTGTTGATGAGACTCAGGAAGACCTTTATGTGCTTGGTCCCCCACAGAGGAGGCGAGAACTCCATCAGCCTAAATTGTTCCATGACAATAAAGCAGCTATAGGAAGAGATTTTTATGAGAAGGGATAATACAGTTTATACTCAGGAATGTCCCTGTTGCTTTGGTTTTCTCTAAAGGCTTAAAGTTCAGAGGGGACCTGGACCAAAGCGCCTTTGAGAGTTAGGAGCCCTGAGCACTTTGGAGGTGGTCTAGCCCTCCCCTACAGCTCTTCTCAGGCCCCAGTGTGAAGCCAGAATTCTGACACTTGTTCTGTCTCCCAACAGTATTTCAGTGAACTGAGGGCAAGTCTGATAAACAGCCAGCCTCTCCCCAAGCAGGAGGTCCTTGCCCAGTGCTTCAGGAACCTAATGGAAGGAGTGGAGCAGAACCTGTCTGTCAAGAACAGAGACAGGTAAGCAGCGCCCCATAGTTTAGCATCTCTGGGGTAGGTGGACGTTCCGGGATTGCGCTCAACACAGCTCACGACATACTGATGTGGCTTTTTTATCACACCTTGTAATCCTAGACTCAATTTAGTTCCATGCAGTAAATATGACTGGGTAGTTGCTTTCTTCCAAGCATCACACTAGGCACTGTAGAGCAGCGGTCCCCAACCTTTTTGGCACCAGGGACCAGTTTCGTGGAAGACAATTTTTCCGGTGGGGCGGGGCGGGGGGCGTGGTTCAGGCGGTAATGCGAGCAATGGGGATAATGGGGATGAGCGATGGGAATCGGCGGATGAAGCTTCAGTTGCCCGCGGCCCAGGGGTTGGGGACCCCTGCTATAGAGGATGCAGAGATGAATAAAATGCAGCCTTTGCCCTTAAGCAGTTTATAATCCAACAGGAGAGAGAGAGAAAAAGTAACTAATTGAAAAGGTTAAAAGAAGGAAAGTTTAGATCTGCTATGAAGGACAAAGAAAGGCCTCCTGGCATTTGAACAAGCATAGGCTTTGAGGTCAGACAGACTCCAATTTAAATTTTATCCCTGCCCTTTATAGGCTGTGTGGCAGTGAGTAAGGCAGTCAAGTTCTCTGATCCTCAGTTTTCTCACCAGTAAAACAGAGATGATGATAATTGATTGTGACCTTTAAATGACAGAATATAGTAAACATGGCACCCAGGACATATGATGCACAGTAAGTAGTTCTTTCCTCTTTCTGACCTTTAAAAGTGGTTGGTTTTGCAAGAACAGAGACAGGTAAGTTGCCAGTGAGATCCTGATGAGGAAGCCAAACTTACCACCTATGCCTGAATTCACTCATTCATTCATTCATTTAGTTCATAAAATTTTATCAAGAATCTGCTATGTGCCAGGCACTGGGGATACCACTGAGGAACTAATTGTTCCAGGTTTTTGCCCTCACGGAGCTTCTAGTGGAAGAGACAGGCATAATGAATGATGGAGAGAGAAAATGTTTTCAGAAAAAAAAAAAATAGTAACACTTGCCTCATCCTTTTATCAAAGCGGTAGCATTCAAACACTGCGCCATTTGAAATGTATATTATTAATCATCCCGATAGCCACAAGCCAAAACCTGGGTTCTGGTAATACAAGGCCAAGTCGGATGGGCTCTGTGGACGTGTTCCCTTGACTGCTTGTTCTGAGCCAAGATCCTCTATCAGGCAAAAAGGGGCAGCCTCCAGGGCTAGCAGGAGAAGAGACTGCGTGAAGGAAGAGGGGACCCTTCCCTACATGCCTCGGGGGGAAATTGCTTCACCTGAGGCTTGGGAATTTGAGTATTGCCTCCTGAGCGGCTCTGTGAAATGGTGTCAGACAAGCTCCTCGTTTAGTGAGTACTAGCTAGCACGGACTGCGTGTTTTCCACGTGCCGGGCAGGATGTCGCGCACTTACAGGCATCGTCTCACTTGACTCAGTAAACTCTCCCTTCCCGCAATCCCGTAAGCTAGCCACTCATGTGGGGCATCAAGACAAAGAGATCACCCAGCTTAGAAGTGATGGGGCCAGGATGTGAGCCCAGGTAGTCGTACCCAGTGCCCCCTCCTTGTGAAGCACTTAGTTTGGTTTCCTTATCTGCAAATGCGGATACTGACGCCTACTTTGGAGAAGACTTGTGATGATGAAACGAATTTATATGTAAACTCAACCAGTGCCAGGCACATAAGCTTTTGTTCTTTTCTTTATATTCCTTACCATCTATAATGTAATTTGACTTTTAAAAATAATTTTTAAATAGTATAACCACAGAATGCACCCCTCGAAATGGTCAGAGTGTATTTGCTGGTAACCCTTGTCTTCCGGGAGGGGAAGGAGGAGGGCATGCTGCTGGCAGAGCAGTAGTAGTCGGTGAAATGGGAGGAAGGAGCTCAGCCAGCACCTAGGCCGTCTCCAGGGTCCTGAACTCCGCCACCAGAGCTTCACACAGCCTCAGCCTTGCCACTGCCCTCAGCCCTTTCTTACTCTTTCCACAGGTTCACCCAGAACCTCTCGGTCTTCAGAAGAGATGTGGCAGAGGCCCTGCGCAGTGATGGCAGCACCGAACCGTGCAGTCTGGACATGATGAGCTGACCCGACTTCTGACCGTGTGCCGAGCAGCTTTTATCAAGAGACTTGTGGGTCTGGATCCCAGGACAGTGATGTTGGCTAGCCCAGGGGAATCTATTTTTCAAAACAAACAAACAACAACAACAAGAGTCCTACCTTTTTATAAGCCTGGCCTAATTGTAAGAATTTATAATAGCGCACAAACAATGTAAGTTCAGTCTTTGCACTGAAAAAGCAAAAGATGTGTTTTCAGTCTTTCTATAAAATATCATCTATCTTTGTTCTTATAATGCTCTGAAAGGGTGTAGAGACAACATTTAACCAAAGAATATAATAAACCAGGTTTACGCCTAAGTGTGTACTAGTTAATGGTTCTGCAGTCAAGGTTGTGAATTTGTGAGAGATGCAACCTTCAACATAGATCCCGGATTGAGACAAATATACCATTTGAACCTGTTAAATTAGTAGTTTGTTATGAGTCTGGAAAAAGCAGCACTGGGGACTCTGAGCTGTGGGCACTTAGAACGAGCCTGGGAGCCCTCCAGAGCGCCCCACGGGACTGCACACAGCCCTCTCCGCCTCAGCAGCGACTGATAAAGTTGAGAGACGGTAACGCAATTAAATGACTTACAAACAACGTTTGCTCTTCACTGGCATAAATCTGAAGTGGTTTAGTCTAGAAGAATTAAGCTGTGCAATTACTGCCTGCAGAGATATTTCTTCAGAAGGAGTAGGTGGCCCCAGCAAGAAGCTCTGGGTGCTACCAGCACCCAGGCCTGCCTCCATTTAATTTTTAGGAGAAGCTGAGGGTGTCCAGTCAAAATACAGATTCAAAGCTGCTCTGCCTTCTTGGGCCACCCAGAACAGTTCTAGGTGCTAAAGTACAGATTTTCAGAGGATGAGGATCAGTTGGTTTCCATCCTTCCACAAAAACTCTTCCTACCGTGGGGATTGCAGCTCGGCCCAAACCCAGGACAAGGAGGAAGCCTTTCCAGTTCGTGAGGGACTGGAGCTAGGCTATTAATTTGAGATTGCCACTGTCAGATGGCTTTGGTGCCTCACTGCTCCGTCTTCATGGCTCAGGCTTGTAGTAAATATTGTTCCCTTTATTTCTGATAAGACACGAAAGGTTGGCCTTACTGTTGAAGAAGAAGTAAATCTACAAGCTCCTGTTAGAATCTCGTTTCTCAGACTAGTATTTCTTGAAAACTTTCTTGATAGCTGAGTTTTACAACAGGCTTGTCACAGAAAAGCAAAGTCACCCAAGTTTATCTCAAAATGTTTGTCTTCCGTGTGTGAACCCAGGAAATCAGGGAAAAGTGTGTTCTAGGTAGGGTTACTTCTGGTATCTAATGGAGAAGGAAGCCTCAGCCTTACACTTTGTTTCATTAGCAGTGGGATAAATTTCCACAAGAAGGCAAATTCTGAACTTCATAAAACCTCAACTGTTTAGAGAAGTCTGACTTGAGAATTTTCTCTTTCTCATGGGCTTATTACTGTACACTACTCATCCCCAAAAATATCCTTCATAGAAGACCTATCCCCTTCTGACACTGTTTTTTGGTTTGTTTGTTTTTTGTTTTTGTTTTTGAAAAAGGTCCAAGACCTGGGAGTTCCCTAGTGACCTAGTGGTTAGGATTCCGGGCTTTCACTGCCATGGCCCGGCTTCAACCCCTGGTCGGGGAACTAAGATCCTGCAAGCCGCGTGGCGTGGACAAAATAAATAAATAAATAAAAAGGTCCAAGACCTAAAAGCACCGTATTATTTGCATTAAAATGCTCACAAGAAAATCACCATGTGTACTTGCTTTTCTTGACCACATCGCCAAAGGTCGCCTGGTGGTTTCTCCCCAGCCAGGAAAGGCTCTGTCTTGGCCTCGGAGAGCTGCTGGGGAGGAGGACTTGTCAGGCCTGCCCCAGCCCCACTTGAGCAGGGCCTGCTCATGGCGCCGGGGTGTGCAGAGCACACGGAGAGGCAGCGCGCGCAGCAGGGAACAGACTCAGCGAAGCGATGGAACGTCTGCCGTGCCCTCCTCATCTGACCTCTCACTTAGTCCTCACAATAGCCCTGTGAAGGTGGACAGCATACTCCCACTTTTCAGATGAGGAAGCTGAGGCGCAAAGGTGGTACACAGCTTACACTGGTCACACGGGCAGGATTTGACCCCAGGTCTGTGTCACCTCAAAGGGATTCCTGGCCTCTCCAAGACCTGTATTTGAGAATGGTGAGTTGAAACCAGTTACTGTTTACATCCATTTCCATGTGTTTTTCAGAACTCTGGTGCTGTGTAACAAACGACCCCAACATGTAGTGGCTTAGAGCAACACTGCTCATCTCACAGTTCCTGTGAGTGTTGTGCCGCAGGGTCTCCCAGGCTGCAGCCAGCATGGTGGGCCAGGGCCCTGATCACCACTAGGCTTGCCCGGAAAGGACCTGCTTCCAGCCCCCTCGTGGCTATTGGCAGGAGTCGGCTCCTCGCGGGTTGGTGGGCCGAGCCCCAGCTCCTCGCCAAGTAGCCTTTGCACAGGGCGGCTCACAACTTGGCATCTCGCTTTACCAGAGCAAGAGAGAGAGAAGCACAGCAGTCTGGACGTCTCAGCCTCTCATAACCTAATCGCAGAGGGGCCACGCATCATTTTTCCTGTGTTCTCTTCATTGGAAGTAAATCACTGGACCAGCCCACACCCAAGGGGTGGGGTTACACAAAGGCGGGAGGCAGGGGTCTTCGGGAGCCATGTTCAAAGCCACCTGCCACGACTCTTACCTGGCCTTTGCTGGAGAGGTGGAGTTTGGCTACAGGTTTCTCCCCTGAGACCTGGAAAGGAATCCTGATTCTCCTTGGAGAGCTAAGTTCCAGTTCTGTGCCCTTTCTGAGGGAGGAGGAGGGAGTGGGGAAGCTGGGGTGTTTGCAGAGCACATCAGACTGCACACTCACCCCCTGACCCAGTGGGTCCTGGTTTGGAACTGCGCCCCACCCGCTCAGGCCATCCTGGCCAGAGTCGGCCTTGGTGAGGGATTGCGGGGGCTCCAGGGGAAAGCTGGAGTCCCCCGTGGGAGTTCTCTGCAGGGTCATCCTATCCCAAGGGTAAAACAGGCACTCCAGGGCACACCCAATCTTGCGGAGCCTGCACAAAAGACAGCTAGTTGGATCTGTTACAGAGTTGTCCCCAACCTTTTTGGCACCAGGGACTGGTTTCATGGAAGACAGTTTTTCCACCGTTGGCGGTTGCGGGGGTGGGGGGGTGTGGGGGGCGCGGGAGGATGTTTCAGGAGGTAACAGGAGTGATGGGGGGCGGCAGAGGAAGCTTCGCTCGCTCCCCCGCCGCTCACCTCCTGCTGTGCGGCCCGGTTCCTAACAGGCTGTGGCCCGGACCGGTATTGGTCCGTGGCTCGGGGGATGGGGACCCCTGTGTTACATGCTCCAATCAGATCGCCGGTGAATGTGACTTACACTCAGCAACAGGAAAAAATAAATGATCCTGGCAGCTCCTCGGGGTCTACCACCTACCCACAGCATCTGGCCCAGAGTGAGGAGGAGAGGAACGCGCGGGCCGCTGCCGGCGCACCTCGCCCTTCTGATGAGCTTCTAGCAGGCGAACAGGTCTCGTCCACGCTGTGCGGGGCTCGAGGTCAAGCCAACAGCTTCAGCTGATAGTCAAGCAAGAAACAGTTTGAAGGTATTATGACCGCACGACTTTTGCCTTCTCCACTGACTTAAGAACCTGACGCCTGAGAGCTGTATCCTGCTTGTGGTCTAGATGTTTCTGTGTTTTCTGTGCTTTCCAATCAGGCTGCTCTAGAACAGGGGATGGGGGTGCTGCACCGTGTGATGATCGGAGCAGCCAGAAAAGCCCTGTTGGCCCCTGGCCTCCCTTCCACTAGCCCTGCCAACCTAGAAGTGCCTTTGGGTTATGGTACTGGAAGCCCCTGTCGACATGCGCAACTGACCTGGCACGGGCTGTGAGCTGAGCTCAGTGACTGAGTTAACTACCAACAGAGCTGAGCGTGAGAACAAAGAACAGGGTAGGTTTGGTGAGAGAAACTGGGGAAAGTGGAAGAGCTGGCATACGGGAGCCTTGTCCAAATGGAGGCCAGTCCAGCAGTGTAGGCGAGGCAGCATTTGAGAGAACCCAGCACCTTATGGCGAGGAGGCAAAGAGCGCCTGGAGAGCAGGGCGGGGCAGAGTACAGAGGGAGACAGTGAAAGTCCCAAGATGAGCATTAAACAACTGGAACCACCATCATTTAATGAGCACCCACGAGGCACTGCAAATCATGATCTCATTTAAATGTAATGCTTACCAATAAGAAAGTCAAGTAAGTATTGATATTATCCTCATTTTAGAGATGAAGAAACTGAGACTAAAAGACTGACCCGAGCCACACAGCTAAAAAGTAGACGAGCCAGGATTCAAAGTCAGGTCAGCCTGACTCCAAAACTCCTGTTTCTTTTCCACTAACATCCCTTAAGCTAGGTACTTCACCACTGGGCTGGAGACAGTTGGGTGGGGAGGTGCAAATGGACCCACCGGGACCCCCAGATGGGGCTGATCACTCCCCAAGAAAGGCCAGTCCCACAGGGCCCCTTGTGTGCTGTGTCTGTGGCTTCTGCCACTGATTCATCCTCCTCCCTGAACTTTATAAAATCATTCTTGAGACTTTTTAATGTTTTATTGAGGTGTAAGTTTACAATGACAGCAAACCTTTCAAACTACAGCAAGAGTAACCTGCCTCCTTGGCGTATTAAAAAATAATGTTAGTGTGGGTTTTTACATCCCATAGGTTGGATTGCTGAGAAGAGTGCTTCCTTGACAAGATTCTTTTTGAGGTTTACAGAAAGCGTAATAAAATATGTAAGTTACATTCCCACAAACAAAAGCTATAACATAAGTTATTTATAAGCGTGAGATACAAACAGTATCACGATAAATAAACCATAAGGGTACCTGCAACATCCATCTTAATGTAATTTGCCCAACAAAAGTGTCGAAACGAAGTCGAATTTAGTAGAGAAATCTGTCAGGAAGAAAGGAAAGTTGTAAAACACAAAATGGGGACAATGGCTGATGGGGTGGGAACAAACAAGGGCATGAGATCGGGTGTGAAGCCACCTCAGAAGGCCACGGCTGTGCCTGCCCTCGCCCCCTGAGCCCGCGTGCTCCCAGCAAGCCCTGCTACCCACAGGCACGTGTGTCACCAGCCCGCACAAGGGAAGGAATCTCCCCTCCCCTCCCCCTTCCTGTCTTATACCCTCTCTCCTAACCCCCAGCCCTTTGGCAGCTCCCTCAGGCTGCTGCCAGCCTCCCTGCCAGGCTGGGCCATCCTCGAGGCCAGGGCCCGGGTCTGACTCAGCACAAGGATCCTGGAGATCATTCGTTCGCTCGTTCATTCACCTACCACAGATAAAGCAGTGAACGAGGCAGAGTCTCTGCCTTCAGAGAGCTGGTGAGCAGCGGAAATAAGATGGGTTCCAAAGGCAACGAGGCAATGATGAAAATAAACAGGGATAGACAGTGGCTGGGGGAGAGGAGGGCTGCTTTAGAGGATGGGCAGAGAGGCAAGAGGTGGCCCGGGCCCTAAAAGGTGGAAAGGCAGGGCTTCCCTGGTGGCGCAGTGGTTGAGGGTCCGCCTGCCGATGCAGGGGACACGGGTTCGTGCCCCGGTCTGGGAAGATCCCATGTGCCGCGAAGCGGCTGGGCCCGTGAGCCATGGCCGCTGAGCCTCCGCTTCCGGAGCCTGTGCTCCACAACGGGAGAGGCCACAACAGTGAGAGGCCCGCATACCACAAAAACAAACAAACAAAAAATGTGGAAAGGCACCAGCCGTGGGCGGAGCTGGGGGAGGCGAGTGCTGAACTGAGTACAGGCGAATTACTGGACACACTTCTGACCATTCTGCCCTGGAGGTACTCCTGGAACAGTGGGGGACACAGAAGTGAGCCCACTGTGGCCGCCCTCACGCCGCTCCTGGGATCCTTCCCCTAGACCACCCACTGATTTCCTATGACTTCGAATCATTACTACCTGCTCCCACAGCAAAAATGGGGGTATGAGGTAAAGGGAAAAGCACGGGCTTTGGAGTCAAGACAGTCCTGGGTTCCAATCCCAGCTCCAGCCCTTCCCCACCACACGCCCTCTAGTCCTCCCCATTGGGGGAGGCAGCGATGAAGAGCTCAGACTCTATTACTCCCACTATCAGATGGGGAAATGGAGACCCAAAGTTGGGACATGGTCCAGAAAATTGGAGTATGTGCTCAGTAAATACTTGAATAAATGAATGGATGAGTGAATAAGTTTGGGCAGGGTGTCTTTAGAGCCTTCCATCATGAGAAATAGAAGGGCCCCTAGAGACTCCAAACTAGGGGGTGTGAACTAAGGAGGGAGGGTGGGCAGGTAAGCAACCTGGGACATGGCGTGTGTGCCAAATTGATGTGTTTGTGTCTTTGTCTATGGAAGTGGTCCATAATATTTTCATTTATCTTGCAAATTCAGTTGCTGACCCAAATATGTTTAAGAGCCCTGATTCAAACCCTACCCCATTTTACAGACAGGGAAATTGATTCCCAGTTTACACAGGAAGTCGGCGGTAGAGTGAGCCCGAACTGGGTCCTCCTGCATGTGGACAACTGGAAATGCCGACATCCTGACTCTCATCCCTAAATCCCCCCTCTGTCTCCTATATGACACCCAGCAAGACCTCCAGCAGTGCTATCCCTTCTCCCATCTTCTCCGTCGGGAGGAGGAGAGGATGCACTGCATCCTGGAAGTCTTTCTGGCCTCATGAGTCTGGGCCACCAGCTCCCAGTTCTTAGAGATTTTCTCATCTGTGTGTGTGTGTGTGTGTGTGTGTGTGTGTGTCTCCACCTCTGTCATTGTTCAGTTGATAGCAGGTAAGAATGGACAGCAAAAAATTACAATTTCAGGAACACTAAATACATATCAAACAATATTTGGCCAAAACAGTGCTCAGAGGAGAATGTCTGGCCTTAAATGTATTTAATAAAAAACAAGGAAGAATGACCAAAAGGAACTAAAATTTCACCTCAACAAACAAAGAAGAAATTAACAAATAAAAATAAAACAAACCATTCCTGAAGGAGATGATATTTTAAAAGAGGATAATGAAATAAAAGTCTTTTCTTTAAGACCAGTAAAATAGACAAACCTTTGGCAAATATGATCAAAAGGCACAACTGAGTAACAGTGAGAACGAAATGCAGAGGATGTCAACACAGATTCAACATGGGAGTTTCAAAATAGGAGAGAATCTTCCCACAGTGTTACAACAATGAATTTGAAAACTTGGATGAAATGGGCAATATTCTGGGCACTGGCTTCTGAATTTGAGCAGGCGTCTCAATCACCTGGGGGGCTTGTTAAACACAGAGTGCTGAACCCAACCCCAGGGTTTCTGATTCAGTAGGTCTGGGCTAGGGTCCAAGAATGCGCATTCCTAACGAATTCCCAGGTGAGGCTGATGCCGCTCGTCGGAACACACATGGAAAACGCTGTCCCAGAAACTGCTACCCGCGCCATTTACTCCTTTTCCTGAGCTGCCTAACAGCTCTGTTCTGTCTGGGTTGGGAAAGAAGGGGGGTTTGTGCCCAGTGGTCCAAAGCGCCTACTGCTGGATGCCTGAGAAGCCCGGGGTCCCAGGCAGCGGGGCACAGTGAGGTGGAGCCCTTCCCTACCCCAGGCTCTGTGCCGAATGCTTACTTGAATGAGCTCATTCAATCCCATGATGTTGGTACTGGTGCTTTACCAGATGGGGAAACTGAGGCACAAAGAGAATTCCCTAGCCCACAGCTAGCTGATAAACAGAGGTAGGAATCCAACTCTTAAGCACTGGGCCACTCACCATGCCCTGGGAACAATGTTGGCCACACCACCCACATCGTCTCCCTATCTCTGTGCCTGCCCACCTACATGTGCAGCGTGGGCCTTGCTATTCCGTGTAACAGAGCCAGGAAGCAGCAAAGACAGGCCTGGGATCCAGGTATCTGGAAGCCAGGAAGGAAGTGGAGCTGCTGGTGGAGAGCCTTCACTGGCCTCTGAGTCAGCATGAGTCTCAGAACTCAGCCTCAGTCCGCTCATCAGGTACAAGATGGGGTTGAGAGCAGCCCTTTCCACACAGGGTTGTCGTGAGGAATAAATAAGTGCCCCCAGCCCTTGCCTGGCACGTGCTAAGTTCTCAACTCACAGTTGCTCTACTGTTGCCATTAAAGTTATTATTACATAACCGCCAGAGTGTCTCCCAGGCAATTCCACAGACCTTCTCTCATTTACTTCTCACAGCCACCCTGGGGGTAGCTATTACCCTTTCTGTTTTACAAATAAGGAAAATGAGGCTCCAGGAGATGCAAGAGGGACCCCACAACCCCCAGGCCCCCCAGTGGCAGAGCCTGAGTTAGAAGCAGGAGGCCCCCAGCCCAGAGCAACAGCGAGACTCCATCTGAAGGTCCTGGTCTGCAGAGGGCAGTGGAGGAGGGCTTGCCCAGGGCCCAGGAGCCCTGCTCTCCTCACCCTTCTCTGCCCAGACGCCTCATTGTCCCCACCCAACACTGAGGTTCTGCCAGGGCCAGAGACTTGCCCAAGGTCACAGAGGGGGTGTTGACTCAGGCTTCCAGGCCTTAAGATTGTAAGTCCTGAGGCTTCTCCTTGTTGGGGGCAGATTACTAGGAAGAATCTAGTAATTCTGCTGCCCCCTGCCCTTCCTGGCCCCCTGAGACTGACCCCACCGTAGACAAATACACCTCTCTCTCCAAGATACTGAGCCTCCGCAAATAAAATAAAACCCCAAACAAATAAACAGGAATCTTAAGAATAACACATCATCTGTCACGCTGGGCGGGTGGGGAGGGCAGCCGCAGCTTCCTGTTTCCTGCTACCTGCCAGGCCCTAACCCCGTGCGCTCTCCACATCTCACTCGCTGCTCGAGACCATCTCGCAATTCACGCATTCCGTTTTACAAACGAGGAAACCAAAGCCTAAAGCTATGAGTCCCTTGCTCAAGGTCACTCGGCTAGGATGCGACCTGGCCCAAATACAAACCCCCTTCTGGCCAATGGAGCATCCCAGCTCTCACCACGTCGCCAAGATGGGGAGTGCAAGGGAGGCCCGGCCAAGCGGTCAGCAGTCAGTTTGCACCTAACGATTTTAGAATTAGCAGGTAGAAAACGATTCTGTAAACCTCCCCTGGGGAGACAGATGAGACTGGGGGGGGGGGGCAAGGGGGGTTGACCGCCCTGCACGCCGTCCTGTCACCGGTGGCCCTTGGCCCGCCGGCACAGCCTCCGAGGGCGCGGGCAAAGCAAGGAGTGGTCTCAGCGCCCAGGGTTACCCAAAGAAACCCCGCTATTTGCTCTAAATATGACCCTCCCCCGCCCTTGCCCCTCGGTAACCCCAGGTCTCGACACCTGCCGCGCCTCGGGCAGGTCTCCCCGCGGGTCCACAGTCCCGTCCATCCTGCAACGAATTTCGAGGGACCGGATCTCGCTCCCCACCGGGCGACCCCGGGTCCCGTTCAGCCGGGCCTGGCACGCGTGGGCACCTGAGAGTCTCGCCTCGGTCTGCTTGCCGGGTGGGTGCCAGGGAGCGTCTCTAAAGTGGCCGCGACGCCGCGGCCGAAGCCCGGGCGGGGGTGAATTCTCCCCACGCGGGTCGGTGTCCTCGGGAGCGCGGGGCATGCTCCGGTGCTGTCCTCACCCCGTGCGCAGGCAGCGCACAGCTTGCGCCCCACGGTGCGCCCCTTTCGTTGCTCCCGAGGCGGTGGGGTGTCCAGGACGCTGCCGCGGATTCCGCAGGGTCGTTCCGGAGTTGCAACTCCATTGTAATTGAAAGGATTCATATTGTTTGGGTTTTGCTCAGATGAAAAAAAAAAAATTTGGAAGAAAACGAAACCCCCCTCAGCAAATGACAATTTCACCAGCAGAGCGCCCTGCCCGCCCCGCTCGGCGGCGGGGAAGCTGCCCCAGCCGGGAGGAGCGGGGAACGTCTCCTAATTGCAGCTTCGTTAGATTTCGGGTTTGGGAGGCTGTGGTTCGGGCGCTAATATCCGCCGCCCATTATCCCGGCTAATAAATTTGACCTATTGTTCGTTTGTTAAAATGATGTCACCTTGGAACAGTCCCTAAGCTCCTATTTCCATGAATTAGGCCTTTATTGAAAGCCAGGAGCCAATGGGAGGAGAGAGGCTTGTTGATCGCAGCCAATGGCTGCGGCGGGAGAGGAATTAGCAGCGGAAACTCCAGGTTCGGTTCAAGAAAGATGACACAGAGCCTGTCGGGCCCGCGCACTCTTGGCAAAGTTTCAGTGCGACGAGAGGCGCCGGGCGCTCCATGGCCGCGCCGTAACGGGGACCCAGCCGCCTCCCCGCCCAGCCCAGCCCAGCCCTTCCGCCCGCCCAGGATGGAGGCGCCAGCCAGCGCGCAGACCCCGCACCCGCACGAGCCCATCAGCTTCGGCATCGACCAGATCCTCAACAGCCCGGACCAGGACAGCGCACCAGCCCCGCGGGGCCCCGACGGCGCCAACTACCTGGGAGGGCCCCCCGGGGGCCGTCCGGGCGCCACATACCCGTCTCTGCCCACCTCCTTTGCCGGCCTCGGCGCGCCCTTCGAGGACGCGGGATCTTACAGTGTCAACCTGAGCCTGGCGCCCGCCGGCGTGATCCGAGTGCCAGCGCACAGGCCGCTGCCCGGGGCCGTGCCGCCGCCTCTGCCTAGCGCGCTGCCTGCCATGCCCTCCGTGCCCACGGTCTCCAGCCTGGGCGGCCTCAATTTCCCCTGGATGGAGAGCAGCCGCCGCTTCGTAAAAGACCGTTTCACAGGTGAGCAGGGTGTCCAAAAAGGCGCCGGGCCTCGGCCCTCCCGGGGCCAGAGGCGCCGCGCCCTACGTGCTTCACTCGGGGAAACGGTTCCGGAGGCCCAAGTGCGGTGGAGGCCTCAGCGCTCAGGGCCCCGGGCAACCATAGAGGGGAGAAAAATCAGAGAGTTTGGGGGAAATAAGCCTGTGCCCGGGGAAAGAGGGGGACATCTCCCAACCGGCTTGGTGCCGCTGGGGACCCTCGGGACCAACGAAATAGCGTAGTACTCTGCGCCCCACCGGGCGGCACCGGGTCCGCATGGTGCCTGAACGGCAGTCGAGCTGGCCGGGCTTCAGGGGGCCTCGTGTGTCTCCGCAGCGGCGGCGGCGCTCACGCCCTTCACCGTGACCCGGCGCATCGGCCACCCTTACCAGAACAGGACGCCGCCCAAGCGTAAGAAGCCGCGCACGTCCTTTTCTCGGGTGCAGATCTGCGAGCTGGAAAAGCGCTTCCACCGCCAGAAGTATCTGGCTTCGGCCGAGAGGGCGGCGCTCGCTAAGTCCCTCAAAATGACGGACGCGCAGGTCAAGACCTGGTTCCAAAACCGGAGGACCAAGTGGCGGTGAGAGAGGCCTGGCCCGGCCCACCTTGCACCGGCCCTTCGCCCGCTCCGTGCCCGAGCCTCGCGTTCTCCCCACCCTGCGCTACCCCCTACTCGCCCTCCTAGGGCTGCACCTCCCCGCTCCTTCCCAGGTTTTATCTCCCAGCTCGCCCTCCCGCGCGCCTGTCCTCATCCGTGTCTGGAATTCTCCTCCATTCCCATCCCTGTGTCGCTTTCTTGAGCCTCTCCAGCTGTCTCGATGTTTTATTCGGTCTCCTGCGCTCGCTCGGTTTCCTCTCACCTGCCCCCCCCCCAACACCCCACCCCATCCCGGGCCTCTCGCGCTCCGCTAAACCCTCCCACTTGCCCCCTGCCCTTCCGATTCCCGACAATCCGCGCGGGGCTCCGGGTTCCCGCTCTAGCTCCCCATCCCGACTCCAGCCCTGTTTTTATCCAATCGCTCTTTCGATCCAACCCGTGAACGGCGAAGCGATCGCGTCCTGCAAGAGGGGTTTGAGACAGAGCCTGGGAGAACCGGATGAGGCTGACCGGACCCGGGGACACCGCGAGGTGCAGAGCCTGCCCGCCCACCCGCGGACCCCAGTGACCCGGCTGCCTGTAGGGCCTAGTCAGTTACACACACGCCCTGCCCTTGTTACCCCGCAAAGAAACAATCTTTGTTGTTGGCGAAGCCACAATACCCGGGTGTGCAAGTGGGCGGCGGGTGGAGTTTCCTCCCGGCGATCTCCCCGCGCACAACAAAAACAAACGATCCCAACCCACTCCGCGGACCCGCGGGTCCCCGGCGCACAAGGCCGGCGGGGAAGCAGACTGACTCTGCGCCTCGAGGCTCCCGGCTGGCCTTGGCTCCCGGGCGGGTGGGGGCCCCGCCGGCGGCCCCGCGGTGCCGGGTGCCTGACGGTGCTGTCCCTCTCCCTCCCCCGGTGCAGGCGGCAGACGGCGGAGGAGCGGGAGGCGGAGCGGCAGCAGGCGAGTCGGCTCATGCTGCAGCTGCAACACGACGCCTTCCAAAAGAGCCTCAACGACTCTATCCAGCCCGACCCGCTCTGTCTGCACAACTCTTCGCTGTTTGCTCTGCAGAATCTGCAGCCCTGGGAGGAGGATAGCTCCAAGGTCCCCGCCGTCACCTCTCTGGTGTGAGCCGCCAGCGCGCACCGTCACCAAGTATCGCCGCCCCGACCCGGCGGGGCGCCCCGGCCCCCCAGCCGGTCTGGGGGGGGGAATCGAGGCCGAGACGGGAAGGGCCAGCCAAGCTCAAGTAGGCCCCGGGGCGCGGCCGCATCCCCGCCGCCTGCGGAGGGGGGCTGGGCCCGGGCTCCGCGCGACTGCACAATCCGAGCCCCCGCCCCGCGCCCAGTCCCGCCCGAGGCCCGGGCCTGACAAAGAAAGCGCCTTACGTTTCTCCGCCCCTCGCCCGCAGCCCCCGGGCCGGGCGCCTGTATTATACTTTGTACTTTTGCCCAAACGTGTAAATAATAAAAGTTTTGGCTTTTTTCTTTAGAAACCGGCCACCTGCTTCCCCCGCGGGGGCCACTGGAGGAGGGGCGGCCGATCAGGCGACTGGGGGAAGCGCCAGGGGCTGGGGCACCCTGCGTTGAGGCTGGGTCCACCCTTCTCCTTTTCCGTTCCTTTTATTTAAGTCGTTTTATTTAATAAAAAAGTTAGCTATTTCACTTAACGCCGCTTTTATTTCGTTTTCGTTCCAATAATTCTCGGCGACCCCCGACCCTGCGCCCCACCCCCTGCGGCGGTAGAGGCCGAGCGGCGGTGTGCGGGCGAGCGTCCACTTCTCCGAGCCTCGTCGGTATTCGCCTCACCTCGAACCCCGGCTCGGGGCCCCGCGGAGGATCCGCGGTGCAGGTCAGTGCGTGCCGGCCGCCCGCAGTCCGGGTGCCCGCGGGATGGGGTGGACGTGGGAAGGGCACTCTAGGCTCAGAGGTCGCAGAGCAGCGCCAGGCAGAGTTGGGGAGTGAAAGGCCCCGCCTGGACGGGTACTTAGGCCGTCCCAAGTCAAACCCACCTAAGGGGTGGGAGGCACGGTGACCTCGAACTTCCTGGGACGCGAAGCCCACGCCCCCTCCCTCCCACAACCCACAAGCCACTGTCCTCTCTCTTTCTCTAGAGAGGCCCTGGGCGGGCCCCTCCGACAGGTTTGAGAGGATCTGGGCGCACTGCGCGCGCGCTGGGCGCGCAGAGTAGGCGCGCTGCCTGGCTCTCCAAACGCTCGGCGTCTGGGGAGCAAGTGTAGCGCACAACCCCGGGACACCCTCGCCCTTCTGGGTTGCGTGGGACCGCCGGTGGAGCGTGATGTCACGTGACTTCACTGCAGCCGTGGTGGCGTCACTAGACAGGAGGGGGCGGGGCGCCCGGAACGCCCAGGACCCCAAGCCCAGGTGTGAAAGCGGCATGGCCCAGTCCACCCGCTTTACCTCGGCTCAAAAGCTAGAAGTTTCGGGATCACGAGATCTGGAGCAGGTGGCCCCTTATAACAACGACAAACACACACTCGCAGCGTCCGGGAACATTTCATCTTGCTCGTTGATTTTTTTCTCCTTTTATCATTCTCCCTTTCGGTCTTTTAAAAACTTTTCTTATTTTCTGGCCTCTCCATTTCTTTCTCCACAATATTCTGTTTCCTCCTCTGTTACTCTTGGTCTCTGTTACTATATCTTTTTAACTTTTCTTTACAGTTTTATGTTCCTCTGTATAGTTCGTTCTCTATTGCTTTCAGTTTTTCATCTTTCTTTGTCCTATCCTTTCTCCCATTTCCGACTCTCGCGTTCTGTCTCCTTACTTCCCTCCTCTCTTTTTGTCCTTGTTTTCCCCTTCTTGTCTTCCAAAATCTCTTTGCCTCTACCTCTCTCAGTCCCGGTCTCTGTCTCTCTCCTTCCCTCCTCCAGCCCGGGCTCCCCGGGTCTTCTTAAGGCTAAACCCTTCTGGGTGCGGTCCCAGAGGCCCTGTAGCAGCCCCGCCATCCTCATCGCCCTGCCTCCCTCGGGGCCTCGCGGCACCCTGCAGGCTCGGGTATATTGGGCGCCTTCGTTGCAGGCGGGCAGCGGTATTGTCTGCACTGCAGGCCTCTAGGAAGGGGAGGGAGTCTAAGAAAGAGCTGGAGCTGCAGCGTTTCTGCCCTCATCCCCACCTCCAAGCCCTGGGGACTCCCAGACACCTCAGAGAAGAACTAGGGTGACTCAGAGCTTCAGGTCTCTTCCTTGGGTGTTTTCCTGAAATGCTTCTATTTTCTCCGCTTAAAAAAAAAAAATCGTAGTAAACGCCGTCATCAGGATGGGAAAGGTTGGCCCTTCGGCTGGGGACTTGAATATCTAAAAACCAGAGCGACCGTCTTTGCCTTTGCTGAACAAGCAGGCCCCCCCTCGGGCACTGGCATCGCTTTCTATTTCTCCTCGCTTTTATTCTATTCCTCCATAACAGGGCTTAGTGGTTTTTGTTTTTTTTCTAAATTATGTTTGTTGTTCTACCAGAGGGACCCTCGATTCTCGGGCCTTTTTGGGGAACGCACACACATCTTTTTCCCTCTCCGGTGCCTAACTTTGCGCAAAAGGTCTCTGAACGAGAGGCCAGCCGGGCTGGGCTTTCAGGCAGGCCCGGGGACAGGGACCCAGTGCCGCTGCGGCCCTAGGGGAGAGGGGGCAGTTTTTCCCCAACCAGTGACTTCGCGGGCGTTTGCTCTCCCTGAGCGCTTTGTCCCAGCGAAGCCTTGCCCAGCCAGAGAACGGCTAGGGGTCTCTTCAAGTTAGGGGGCCTCAGCCCACTTGTGTGGGGCCGGGTGGCGACCGTCACCCAACCACGCGCACCCAGGGCAGTGTGGGCGCCCCCAACAGGTGGGAGGAATTGCTGAGCCAAGCCAGGGCTTTTAGCGCCTAACGCCCTCCTCCCGCTGTGCAAAGCCTGGAGGTCGCCGCCATTTCCACTGCGGCTGCGCCGGATGAGAGCCCGAGGACGCCCAGCTAAGGGACACAGCTCCCAGTCCCCACACCGGGAGGACTGTGAGGCACAGTCGCGGCGCGGAAAACCCGGACCAGGCACGCGCCCCTGAAGCTGAGTTTAGGAGAACGGGAATCTGGAGTAGGCTGGGAGGCCCACATGGGCGCCTCCTTCTGGATCGTCTCCCAACATGAGGCCCCACCTCGGCCGGAGGAAGCGCCTGAGGCTCTGGAGGTAGGCGGGTGAGTGTGGACGTTCAGCCAGGCCAACGTCCCCGGAGGGGATTGAGGACAAGAAGCAGCCGGCCTCTGGGCAAGGGCTGGAGACTTCGCCTCGTCGCCCTTCCCCGCGGCCTTCCGTAGTCTCGTTTGGAGAGTCTCTGAAGTTGCACCCATTTTACAGATGCCGGACAAGGAGGCACGAGGCAGCTTCGCGACCCAGGCGGACTGGTCGCGGGAGCTCTCCCCGAGCGCCGGTTGCTGGGCTCCACCCGCGGGCAGGGTGGGGGCGGGGGTTGGGCCCCAGGCATCCGCAAAGACCGGCGAGGCTGCCCCGCCCAGGCACGCGGAGTTAGGCCCGAGCTCAGCTCCCTGGGATGCTCCGCAGCCGGTGGAGTCTGGGGTTGGGCGATGCAGTGGGGACCCGGGCGGGTCAGAGCCAGGGAGGGAGGGGGGTGGGAAGGGGAGGGAGGGAGGGAGAGAGAGAGAGAGAGAAGCTCTGGGGCTGACCGCTCGCTTCCCGAAAGAGGGAGTGATTCCCCTTCAGCAGCTCCCAGTACAACACCGGCCGCGGACCGCGAGCTTTGCACGCAGTGTGTGGTTGACGATGACCCGCACCCAGTCTCTCAGAGGTTTGGATGCCCCTCCCCATTTTGCAGTTGAAAAAACTAAGGCTCAAAGAAGTCAGAAATTAGTTCTGGGTCGCGCATCGCCGGCGGACTGGCGCTCCCTCCCAAACACAGCGCTCTAATACTTGGGAAGACTTTTGGGAGGACTTTGCTTAGCAAAGGGATAGGGAGGTGGCCTAGGGGACACCTGCAGCCACCCTGACACCAGGCCCAACGGTCACAGTGCGGCAGAAGGGCCTTCCTGCTCCGTCTTGGGTGGTGGACTCGCGCTCTGAGTTCCAAGGGCGCCAGCGCCTATCGCCTCCCAGGCTTGCGAGCTTCCCCGCGTTTGTCGTCGGTGCAGGAGCGGCGAGACGAGATGAGGTCGCCCCCGCTCATCGGTAAGACCGGAGTCCACACTGCGCCCTTTGGCCGGGCAACCTCCGACCGCCCGCCCGCCCGCCTGCCTCGGCAGTTCCTCGAGCAGTTGGAGCCTTGCGGCCCTCGTCTCAGACTTGAGGCCTAAGGACGCGCAGCCTGGCGCAGAAGGGTCCGGCCAACAACTGCGCCGTTTCAGCGGCCGGCCCTGGGCAGCAGCAGGCGGTGCGCATCTGTTCGCCGCGCAGCTAGGCGCTCCGGTTAGGGACCTCGGGATGTGGCCTCGGACTGCCCGCCGAGACCTCCAGGCCAAGGACCGGGCCTAGGTTGCGAGAGCGCTGAAGGGGACCTTCGCCAAAATCCCAGTCTCAGCCTCAGCGCAAACGCAAGCAGAACAAGGCCGGAGAAGGGCAGGCGTGGTGCAGGGGCCCGCATTCTGGAGAGCGAAGGTTTCTTAACACCGAAGGCGACTTTCCTTTTACGAAATCTTCCGACTCGCGGCGGCGAGGTCCCCCACGTTTCCAAGCATCTGCTCGGTTATGAGCGATTCCTCTCAGCGAAGCCCCGACTCAGTAGCGCACTTTCTTGGTTCAGACACTCGCAAAATCCTCCCGGAATTGCCACAGTGATCCGTGCCGTCCCTCGTGCCACCCAGCCGGTCGTGGCACGGATTTCTCTGCTCAGTTTTGTCGCTCCCTTGCTGTGTGGCCCTGCGAACGTGGCTTTGGTTTCTGCATCTGTAAAATTAGGGCTACATAGTCATTAAGGAGTCTTCCAGGGAAAATGAAAAAAACCCATGGCTTATGGTACAGCTGATCTTCCATTTATTATGAGAATAGAAGCATTTAAAATATACTTATGGATGAGGAATCTAATTAAACACCTAACTGCGTAGGGGTTTATTCATAGTTGTTGCTATTTTGGACGAAAGGGCAGGAATGGGGCAGGACCCCATTGAGGTCACTTCTCCTGCAGTCACTGAAGGTGGAGAGTTGGTGGAGAAGTCATCTGGGAAACTGGGCCTGGGTTGATCTGGTTAGAGGTTGCAGTATCCTGATGTTACCCTGAGATCCGTGGCCATATCTGCCTCTCACTTTAGTTGAAATGACTGGACAAAGTTGTTCTTGTAAGTGTCAGACTGGCTGCCATTAATGAGTTACTTATTAAACGCCTTAAATATGCTCCCAACTGGTGTGGAGAGGAAGAAGAAAAACCATTATTTGAACAGAGTATTTGTTCAGAGGTTTTCACAGCCTCCACCATCCCACTGAATCCCCAAAGAGTCTCGTGTTCCCATTCTAAATAAGGAAACTGGGGAGCAGAAAAGGCAGCTGACCTGCACAGGTTCAACCCGCGCCTTAACTGAGCTCCGACTCAAACTCCTAGTCTGCCGGCTGGGCTCCCTGTGTGTCCCCACCCAACCACAGATCGCAGACAGCAAAAGCTCCGCCAGCCGCGGGGTCCTTAGAGAAATTTGTGCTGACCCAGACTCCCCCGATTTTAAAGAAACCAAATCTTCAAATGGAGCAGAGTCTTACACTGGCTTTAAAAGCCTCCAGCCCCTGAGCAGCTCCCGCGGTGGCCCGCGCCCTGGAATGTACTGACTTTGCTATCAAGCCCTATTGATGGATGGATTTATCTGGGACGCACTGAAACTCTCGAAAACTTGCAACCTGGGTCGGCAGCACATCCTTTGCCGCTTCATCCCCCATCCAGGAAAAAGCCACTCCCTCCTGCCGGGCGTAGACCAGCCAGCAGAAACTCAGCCAGCAGGAGTGAGAAGGAGCAGTGCTCAAGGAAAAGACCAACCCTCTCAGGAAGGTCTGCCCTCAGGGGTAATAGTGGGCAAGGCCCGCTGAGGCCCTGGGGCTAGAGAAGGTGGTGCTGGGCTCAGAGGGGCGCCAGTGAATAGCCAGTATGCTAAACAGTGCGCACTCGCATCTGCTGTCTGGGCCGCCACAGCTGGGACACTTTTGTTCTTCGGAAGTAGTGGGACTAAGGAGGAGGGGGTTGCGGAGAGCAGAGAGGAAACTCAACCCCGAGAAATCAGAGTGAGAGGGCCCTGGGAGGGGGTCCTGCTTATTATCAGTCACCTGCAGTTTCAAGTTCGTTTGTTGGAGGAGCCCCTATGGGCAGGGATGGGTCTGTGCACCCAGTCCCCAGCTCCCAGTGGATCTGTAGCCCAGAGCCCAGGCTCTGGCAGCAAAGCAGTTACCATGTGTTGAGAGCATCTGCACAATCTTATGTAATCCTCACGAGGGCTATCTCGGAGGTAGGTACTATTGCAATCCCCATTTTACAGATGAGGAGACTGAGGCTCTGAGACGTGACACAATATCCCCAAGGCCATCTGACTTGAAAGGTCAGGACTTCAACCCAAGTGCACTGACTCTGCCTCATGGGTTTCTACCCATTGAGGCTCCTCAAACCTACTTATTAGTAAAGCCAGTGTCCTTCTGTGACTGCCAGAGGGAATTCTGAATGGTTTGGAGATTATCATCCCCAAACAACTTCAGACACAAACCAGAACATCTCGGGTTGTATCTACAACATTATTGTTGTTGCTGCTGCTACCATTACTGTCCCCTGTTATTTCTCTTCTGAGACCCCTGAAGGTGGTTGGAAGGTGCTTGGCCTTGCGCTCTATCTAAGGGATTCAGGGGTCTTCTCCTGCCCTCTCCCCCAGCCCAAGCCCAGCTTCTGCTGGGCCCCATGATGCTCTGCTCTTATTGCAGAGCACCCAAGCTAACAAACAGGCTCTAGTGAGCCCCTGTGGGTACTGATGAGCCATGGTGGAGCCCTCAACCTCCAGACCCTTAGGATTTTCAGCTCAGGGCAGGAAGATGGTACTTAAACGCTGCTTGCCTCGAGGCCAGAATGCCCGCAACATGTATGGAGTGTAAAGAGGCCTGGGTTAAAATCCAGCTTCACCACTCACCAGCTGTGTAGCCTTGGAAAAGTCACTTTGCCTCTCTGAGGCTTTGTGTCCTCATCTGTACTCTGTAAGGACAGATCTTCTCACAGGGTTGTCGGAGGATTAAATGACATAATCCTTTGTGCACTTCACCAGGATCCTGACACACGATAAGCACTGTGATACATTTACTGCTCTTATTAGTGGGAGATTAATTTTCACAAGATAAATTGTTCTGGTTCTCCTCATAGAGAGAAGGAAGCAAACCCAGAGAAGATGAGTAACTTGCTCACAGTCAGACAGTAAGTGGTAGAGCAGAAATTCAAACCCAGTTATGTCAGAGTTTAGAGTCCCGATTTACCTCCGTCTGCACTGTCTCCGCCGTAGAGAATCTTCTAGAAATGGCTGTTGACTAGGCGTGGAAAATCTAGATTATTCTAAGTCAGTGGAACCAGGTGCTCTGTTTCCTTCTGGGGCTTCCATTTACTTTGGTTGCTGATGTGTGGCACACTGCAACTGCTAAGAACCTGTTTATTAAATAAAAATAATACTAAGTAGCATTTCTAGAACATCTGCTGTGGGCTAGACAGTGACAGTGGACGAGATGTTTTACCCAAGTGATCGCATTTAACCCTTAAAACAATCCTAGGAAGTAGGTCTCATTTTGAAGATGAGAAATTTGAGGTTTGGGGACTTTAAATAACATAGCAACACAGGGTATGAATTGGAATCTAGATGTTCTGACTCCAGAGAGGGGAAAACCTAATATGAGCTGAGCACTGTACTTGGGACATTATGTATATTTTCTCACTCAGTCCTCTTAATCTTATAAAACAGTTTTTTTTTAATTTTTTAAAAATTTATTTATTTAATTTATTTATTTTGGGCTGCGCTGGGTCTTCGTTGCTGCGCGCGGGCTTTCTCTAGTTGCAGTGAGCGGGGGCTACTCTTCGTTGAGGTGCGTAGGCAGTGGCTTCTCTTATTGCAGAGCACGGGCTCTAGGCGCGCAGGCTTCAGTAGTTGTGGCACGCGGGTTCAGTAGTTATGGCTTGTGGGCTCTAGAGCGTAGGCTCTAGAACGCAGGCTCTGTACTTGTGGCACCCGGGCTTAAGTTGCTCCGCGGCATGTGGGATCTTCCCGGACCAGGGCTCGAACCCGTGTCCCCTGCATTGGCAGGCGGATTCTCAACCACTGCGCCACAGGGAAGCCCATAAAACAGTTTTGAAAGAAAACACTAAGCCTCGGCAACTTTAAAGTGTAATTTGCCCAAGTTTCCATAGATGTATGAAGACAACAGTTCTCCATCTACCAGCCCAGGGTGCTCCAATCTGCTTCCAAAGCTGAGCTCTTCAACCAAGGTTGGGGTAGCTCTGCAGAGACGGGGCAGACATGGTTATGGGAGGTGAGTTCGCACACAAAATGTGACTTCTCCCATGAGGAGGCCAGACCTACTTGATATCTCCTGGTCTCTCTGAGGGAGGGGAACATCAGTGATATTTAGTGAGAGGACAATGATGTGTCTGCAGGTAAGATGAACACAAAGAGATAAACCAGCGTTGAGATGGTCAGAAGGCGTGCAAGCCTGCTCTCTGCCTGCAAGCACGCAGGAAAGAGCCTGGCCTCCCTCCCTCAGAGAGAGCCCAGGAAATAACTCCTCTCCTTGCCTCCCTCCCGGCTGCACTACTGAAGTCCGTCCCCACCTACCTCCAGAAGGAGCTGCTTTTGCTGAAGACCGCATGCCTGTTATACATTCATGTTCCAAAGGAGGAGAGGGTGGACATCTGTGTTACTCAGTTGCATCTAAGACTTGAAGATGACGTAAGGTGGATTGTTTTGTTTGTCCTCAAATCCATCAGATGGAAAGCAGACCTTGAACCTGGAGTTACTGAATCCTGAAGGGCAGGGTGTGGGGTGACGTCTTGGATTTGTTCCCCCACAGAAGCCAGGTTTTGCCAGCCTGGCCATGCGCTGCAGCAGACAAGCTTCTGCTGGGCCCCATGATGCTTAGCGCGCTGAGCGCTTAGTAGGTGGTTCAGTGAGTCCTGGTGACTGTCCGACCGACAGCTTGGTCTGCTCGGCTTGAGCGCTGCAGCTGCCAGCCACGCTACCCTGTCGGGCTGTGCTTGGTAAGTAGAGGTCAGGGTCTGAGGCTTCTCTGCAGGCGGGTTGCGTGGGCACCCTGAAGAGAAGACTGAACCTGCACTCTGTATAGTTTAAAAATGATTTGTCAATGGCGACAATTTACAAAAATATATTTCTGTTGCGGCATCTTCCAATCGCTGGGATTTATGGCTTCATCTCTCGGATTTGAAAGCACACCCGCACGCTCTGGCAAATGAGAAAATGTATGAACAATTTGTTGGCTTTTTTTTTTTTTATCAAGTTTCCCCAAATATGTAAACTCTGAGAGCACCTTATTCTTTTTAAATGATCATTCATTTGTCTCCAGACTCTATCTTTTGGCACAATTTATTATTCTCTATTTCAAAAAACTTAAATGCATTTCGCATATTAGCACGTAACTCTTGTTCCTGTCTCCTCAGTTGTGGAAAGGGCTGGATTGCTTTTATAAAGAAAAAAATGGCTAATAAAATTGGCCTCAGCACCATTGCTCTGCAATTCTTATGAACAGTAAAGTGGTACTTACCGTCATTGATGTTAAAAGCTATTTCTAAATTATGTGCCATTTATTATCTCTAGTGTCCAAAGTAAGTTTAAATGATGCTTATAATTCATGTTTTACCAAATTTCCTTTTCCCCCCGAGGATACCTCTGATTAACTTATGCACATTAAAGCGCTTTTTAAATTCTTCTTTTATTGCCATTATGCTCTGAAAATCTCAGCGATTCTCAAAAATGGGTAATAAACTTGAGATAAAATGCTGCAGTTTTAGATCAATGCTGACATATCACTGTGGTGATTTCTACAGAGCTAAAGTGATAATGCTTCATATTTACGGAATATATACTAGGTTATTACTACAGTATTACCATTTTGTTCTAAGATGAAATGAGTAATTTACCAATTTATTAAACAGTTACATTTAAGTATTGCTTAGGACATTACCACCCCAATCTGTTTACTTAGCTTGAAGAGTTACCATTAAGATACCCTGTTTATTTAGGTAAAATTTGTAATCATCATGCCTTCCATTAACCAACTTATTTTTCTGCAAGGCTAATTGTCTGGAAATGAGTTTCTTCTTATTTACTGTGCTACATTCTGCTTAGCTGGCTGAAAACATCACCCCAGCAAGAAGTGCTAGGGAAATTAATAATACATACAGAGAACAGTTTTAATTAGTATAATACCAAATATTAATAAAAGATTTATGACACCGTTGAAAAATTCTAACAGAAGAGATCTTAACAGCTTGGGGCTCAATTTATCAGGAGAGGGCGACCGTGGTGCGACCTTTTGTGGGAGGCCAGTTTGGGTGATTCTCAAGAGCTTCTGGGGCTCCTGGGAGCACGGGCTGGAGGTGAGAGGCTCTGCCTCTAGAAGGGGTTTGCTGGGTGCTGAATAGAGAGTTCACACCAAGGAAGGAAAATTGGGGACATAGATGTAGACTGCCAATTCTAACTCAAAAGATACCAAGCTTTCTGCAAAGCAGGAGAGGAACACAGGCCAGTCTGAGGCCCCCCTGAGGCATTTCCAGAGGCACCACTGGTCTTCAGTCCCAGATGAGAACAGGACTTTGAGAGTCTGGACTGCTGTTAACTCAGGAGCCTTGGGGACAATGGATCGACATGGAACTGGGGAAAGAATGCATATTCACTGAGTATTTATTATGCGCCATTTGCTTACACACATCTATTTTAATCTGCACAGCGGAGAGCTAGCACTATCCTCATTCTGCAAGTCAGGAAGTGAAGCCCTTGGAAGGGTAAGGCCCTTGCCGGAGGTTACGCAGCTAGTGAGTGGAGCAGAATTTGAGCCCAAGTCTGTGGAAACCTCAGAGCATTGTCTCCTGCAAGGCAGTACCGATGTGAAGAGAAAACAAGCAACCCCATTATTGACCTGCACCCTTGTCCATGATGTCAGGCCAAGTAGGCACTCAGACAAGCATTTTGATGCTTCCATTCTCATCTGGATGGGTTGGTGCATTCCCATCCTTCCACTGTCCTGCTTGTCCCAAAGGCGTAACGTTCTTTCTTTATGCGTCCATCTTCCTTCTGTGACATGAACTCACAAGGGCAGGGTCATTTCTTACCTTCTTTAGATCCTTGGTGCCTGGCACAGAGTAGGCCCTTTTTAAAAGATTTAAAAGACCAAGGAACAAGGAAGTGAAAAGGAAAGACAAATACAGCTTCTGTTTGTAGTGTTCCGGAGAAAAACTGACCCTACATAGATACATTTTGTTTGTAGGAAGTCATCCCCCTCCCCGCCACCAAGCCCACACAACCCTGGCTGAAGTATAAGGTTATTATTATTGCCATCTTTTCTAGCCCCCAAGGGCCAGGTCTTAGGAGCAGCAGGAATCCTTTGTACCGTGAGCTGATTTTTTCCTGACATGTGTAATAAAAACTGACCAAGCCAGTTACTTTCTCAATTTCTCTCCAATCTGAGAAACTCCATATCGTGAGGCACTTGAGGGCTGATGACTCTTTTATCCTACTCTTGATTAAAAGGTAAAAGAAAAAAACAAAACTAACAAAAGTTCTTGGACTGAAGATCTCCAGGATATGCGGCAAAAAGGCCGGGCTGCTTCTTGAAGAACAAAAGTAGTGCCTGTGACCAGGGCCACCTTTGCTGCTCTCTGAACACCTTGCTCTTCCTGACTGTGCCCTCCGAGAAGGAATTTTAGTCCTTCAGGGGATGAATGGATAAACAGATTGTGGTCTGTACATACAATGGAATATTATTCAGCCGTGAAAAGTAAGGAAGTACCCATACCTACATACAACTGGGATGAACCTCAAAAACATGATGCTAAGTGAAAGAAGCCAGGCACAAAAGGCCACATATTGTATGATTCCATTTATATGAAATGTCCAGAAAAGGTAAACCCGTAGAGACAGAAGAGAGATGAAGAGTCCTAGGGGACAAGGTAAGGGAGGAATTTGGGGTGTTTTTCTGGGGTGATGAAAAGGTTTTGAAACTAAGATCTGGTGGTTGTAGAACATGGTGAATACACTAGATGCCACTGAATTGTACATATTAAAACAGCTAATTATATGTTATGTGAATTGCACCTCAATTTTTTAAAAAGGCATTTTAGGAATACTAGCATAAGTGTCCAAAGCTACATATACCTGGGTGTTCATCACAGCAGTGGCTATAAGAAGGAAAAATTGGAGATAACAGTCTGTCCAACATTTAGAGATTGGTCTCGTAAAATAAAACCATTCATACAATGGAATGAAAAGTAACCATCCAAAAGAATGGGAGTGGGACGTCAGGACTTGGGAGCTGCTCTGAGGTGCTAGGAACAATGGCTTTCGGTGTAACGGAGCTGTATGTGGAGAGACTAAGCTTCTTTTTTTATTTTTATTTTATTTTATTTATTTTTTATGTTTTTCGGTACGCGGGCCTCTCAGTGTTGTGGCCTCTCCCGTTGCAGAGCACAGGCTCTGGACGTGCAGGCTCAGCGGCCATGGCTCACGGGCCCAGCCGCTCCGCGGCATGTGGGATCTTCCCGGACCGGGGCACGAACCCGTGTCCCCTGCATCGGCAGGTGGACTCCCAACCACTGCACCACCAGGGAAGCCCCAAGCTTCTTTTAGATGCAAAGAAAAGTTCCAAAACATATGGGAAAATGTTTGCTGGAAAATGACTTGGTTAAAACCTGACAATCTTACCCAGCATCCTGCAGGCTGATGAATACTAATGAAGCTATGAATGTCACCGACTGATGAACAGCTTCATTTTAAATGAGGAGTCACTGTCTGCCTATTGAAAGAGGCCAGTTTGCTATGAAGTTCCTAAGATGTAAACATTCTGGCTGGTGCCATGAGATTTACTTGTCTGTTGTCTGAAAAACTGGTGATCAGGAAAAGCTCTTCATTTTATGGACACAGAAAGAAAACAAAACTCAAGACAGATCATGTTTTTTTAATTTTGCAATTGCATTTGTGAATAGATTTCTGAGCCAACGTCGAATCTAGATGAATGCATCCTTATGGTTCAAGCCATTTCTGTTTAATCACGTCACTGCCCTAGAGCCATAACCTGTTAGCCAGTATATTATTGATACTTTCTAGCTCTGAAACTGTTTTAAATGGAAAATTCCTTTTCAGTTATCCAGACTTGTAATTAAATAATTTTGAATGAAAAAAAAAAAAAAAAAAAGAATGGGGGTGGGAATTCCCTGGCAGTCCAGTGGCTAGGCCTCGGCGCTTTCACTGCTGGGGCCAGGGTTCAGTCCGTGGAACGATGTCCTCGATGCATTACTGAGTAAAACAATTTACTTGCAAAGATACACACACACATATAAATCTCATATCCCACACACAAACCCGTGTGCCTTGTTCTGTCATAGGACAAGACACAGAAAGCATAGACAGCAACCAAATGATTTGCTCAGGTTACTGCTGAGAAAAGAATGCTGGAGTGAGTGGAGGCCTTCACTTTTTACTGTGTCATTTGCAAAATTAAACATCTTTTTAAAATAAATGAATATGTTTTGAATTAAGGCAAAAGTTATAATAACGTTTAAGATGTGGTAGAGGAGTGAAGGGAAAAAGAAAGTGATTCATAGTCCTGCCACCAATGTAGTGTACACGACAAAAAAAAAATTTTTTTAACACGTAGGACACCAACATTAAAAAGAAACAACAGCGCTAAAAAAGTCTGTTAAGACATTGGAAGATGAAACTTTAGACTAAGCAAGTCCTTACTTAGACTGCTTTGTGTTTCTTCCGCTGCCCAGCACCATACCTTGGAAAGGATAGGAACTAAGTTCTCAACACCCACTTTCTTAAGGATTGTAAAACGTACTGCATTTTCCTACAGTTCTCAGTATCCAGCATGGAGACGTTGAACCTAATAGGTTTATAAGACAAAATGGCTGTTATGTGTGCAAAACGCAAGGGCATTTTTTAGCTAAGCAACTCTAGAGGACGAATGCCAAGGGAAACCTTTTGATCTCAATTATTGGGACGCTTCAGAGGTATTTTTACCCTGAATGATTTGGATAATTATCTCAATATTTCACTTTGTTTTGACTAGCTCTGCAGACTGATTTGAATTCAGGAAGGGTATCAGTTACTTCAACTAAATATTCTTTCAAATTCATGATGCCAACCCATGAGTTTTTTTGTTTTTCAATGGCTTTTCTCAAACACAGCCAACATTTTTTTAAAATTTAATTTATTTATTTTTGGTTCCGTCGGGTCTAAGTTGCGGTGCATGGGCTTCTCGTTGCGGAGCACGGGCTCTAGGCAAATGGGCTTCAGTAGTTGTGGCACGTGGGCTCAGTAGTTGTGGCTCGCAGGCTCTAGAGCACAGGCTCAGTAGTTGTGGTGCATGGGCTTAGTTGCTCTGCAGCATGTGGGATCTTCCCGGGCCAGGACTCGAACCCATGTCCCCTGCATTGGCAGGCAGATTCTTAACCACTGAGCCACCAGGGAAGTCCCATAACGAACATTTTAATTTCTGCTGTTTTATCCCTTTTCAAAAGGGAGCATTCTTAGAAGCTGGAAGAACGGAATCAAAGTGATGAGTGGACCTAAGTATTTGTGTGTTTCTGTGTGTGTGTGTGTGTGTGTGTGTGTGTGTGATTTTGTGTGAGTGTGTGTACATATTCTGTGACAGGGCCTGAGTCAAATTTTCAAGGCAGAAGACAGAACTAATTTTTCTCTCTTATTTTCAGTGGATTATTTTCTGTGGGTTCTAAATAATTGATAAGGAGGTCCCTTTCCGTAATTAAAATGGATGTCTGGACACGTCAACACCGATAGCTTTTCCAGTAATGAGTGAATTTAGATACACGCTAAGTACAGGCTATATTTACTCCCCTGATGGGTTGCAGTGCAGAGTGTGTGGGTGGGGAATGGGGGCTGGTGGGAGACACAAGCCGGTCTCAGTGGAGATGACAAGAGAGCAGGAAGGATGGGAGCCTGGGAGATTACCTGGGCAAAAGACCCTGCCTGGCCCCAAGGTGCACCTTGGACAAGCAGGTGAGCCAGGCACAGAAAGGCAACATAGGGCAGGAAGTCTGGAGACGTGCTTAGTCCCGTTTGGAATCTGCTGAGTTTTCTTTGTCTTTTCTGCCAACCCTAATGTCCTCTCCGTCTCTCACCTTCTTAGTGACATCTCCTGGCTGCCCCTTTCCTTGATGAAAACCTATCAAACCCTTCCCTGCCAAGGAGAGAGGGGTCGTTGGAAGCCTTCCAGGTGTGGTTACCTTCTTACAAACATCAAAGTCAGTTCACTCACCTTTGGGTCCAACAGACTCTCTCTCATCGCCTATCATGGGCCCTACTCCATGGCTGGTGCCGGGGACACTGCAGTAAAAGG
Organism: Globicephala melas; assembly: GCF_963455315.2. NCBI lineage: Eukaryota > Metazoa > Chordata > Mammalia > Artiodactyla > Delphinidae > Globicephala > Globicephala melas. The sequence goes on from NC_083316.1 coordinate 146,027,060, forward strand.
CTGCCTGTGCTGGAGGAACTCACACAGGGTACTGAGCAGATGGTTGTCTACCTACAGGGAGGCAGGTGCAGGAATCGGGCGCAGAGGGGCCAGGGGAGGAGGGACAGTCCATCTCAGGGGCCTGTGCTGACTGTGCAGGTGAGGCTGGGGTCAGGGGCGGGAGGAGGAAAGGCTTCCCAATGGAGAAGTCGCACCAAGAATGGGGAGAGGGACAGACGCTGGGGCGGGAGGACAGCATGTGAGAGGTTTAGATAGATGGCAGAGCAGCCTCATGGATGAGGGCCCACTCCTTGGGGGTTGAATTCCTTTTCGAGGAGCTCAGCTGTCATCCTGTGGTGATGCTGGGGCACTGAAAGGCTTTATGCAAGCCTGTGGTGGTGGGGGTTGATGCTGAATTTTAGGGAAGTCCCACACGGAGGAGGAGGGTCCCGAAGGGAGATGAGAAGCAGGACTAAAGATTCAGGGTGTAAGAGAGGGGTTCCCAGAAGGGTGAGGGGGGATGGTGCTGGGCTGTAGAAGAAGGGAGGGGTGGTGGCCTGGGTGACAAGGACCAGGGGACTGAAGAGGGCAATATGCCTCCCAGAATGCTTAAGTCACCCCTGACAGGGAGGCAGGGGTGAGAATGAGACCTGGCAAGTTCCAATCCCAGTGCCTCTGCCTGGTAGCTCTGTGACCTGGGGTAAGTTACTCAACCTCTCTGAAGCAGATTCCTTCCCTATTATTTGGGCATAATGGTATCTGCTTCACTTGTATCTACCCACCACATCCTAGCTGCTCGATAATAGCAGGGCCGATTATTAGCTAGGAGTGGAATGGGCCAACCACAAGTGTCCTTGCAAGAGGGAGCACACCCAGAGGCGCACTGACTCACAGCCCTGGGGGCAAGAAACTGAGTGTGGGCTGGGGCCCTGGGGAGTTCAGCACGGAGCCCTCCTGAATGAGGACACCTTTGAACAAGGGGAAGAGAGAGCCACAGACCGGTGTGGGTGCATTCATTTCCAAGAAGACTCTTGTCAAGGAAAAAAAAAAAAAAAGGCGGCAGAGTGTCGGTTCTGGCAGAAATACCCGAGGCCACAGATGCATTTGCCCGCCCGCCCCCGCTGTTCTCTCTGTCTGTCTCCCTCTGGCCTCTTTCATTCCGTCTTGGCTTTGATACTGCCAGCTGACTCCAGAGAGGCGACAGGCTACCGGGAAGAGATCGCCATCAGGGAAGGAGCCGGTGGATAACTTTGGAAAAGGGACCCATTCTTGAAAGGTAGCAAGTTTTCAGCTCCCAAGGACGAACAGGGCTAACGCTGATCCAACCTAAAGAAAAAAAATCTTTTTAAAAGCAGCCTTGCTGACACGTTAAAGACGCATATCTGTTTGATTCATTTAAAAACGCGCTCAGTGCTCAAAAATCCTTAGAAAGATTTTTGCCAATTAAAAAAAAATACATTTAAAACGAATTCTAGCATCCAAATACTTCCTTTGAGGAAAAAGCCAAAGAATTTCTTGCTTTCCACCAGAAGTGGGGAATAGTGGGGGCTTGCGGAGGGATGACACACTACCTCCGAATGAATGAGCCTGCAGGCACCGTGGAGAGGATGCAAGGGCCATTATTATGGGCGGATTACTCACCGAGAGGTCAGTTGACTAACACTCTGAGAAACAGGGGCTTTGTGTGAGCGGGAGACGACAGCATCTTGTTTTAACTTAACAGTTAGAAAGGGGTAAATCCTCGTGTCTGCACCGACCAAGCTCTGTGTAATACGTGGCCTACTTGCAAAATACCGCACAAGAATTCTGGCAGAGACTCCCGGATTCCCTGGTCCCCAGGCTGCTCCTTCCTTCCTTGGTCCTGTGTACAGGCTCCCCCGGCACGGCACCCCCTGCCTCGGCCAGCAGCAGCAGGCACATTCTGAGTCTCCCTTTCTTAAGGCAGCACCAACTGTGTTTACCATAAACTTAGCTTCGGGGGCAGTCAACCCAAAGGATGCTTACTCTGATGACTTACGACACTGTGCTTCTGTTCCTTGAGTCAGTGCTAATGTGGAAGCTGCCGCCTTTGTGAGCTTATGTGTACCCATGTTGGCTGGACCTTTCAAGTGACTATGGTTGTGGGCACAGGGAGGTGAGTACCCAGGAGACTGCACTTGGCGTGGGGACACCAACAGCTGCGCTGTAGCATCCTTCTCCTTGGGGTCCACACCTGTGCCTCTTCGCCTGTGGGCTTTTCCCCCGGCCATGGGAGTACATGCTCTGTTGCCTTCCAAGCAGAGAGGTATTGCTTATTGCCCTCAACCCGTGATGGGCAGGGAGCTGGCGAATTAGTCCTCCCGCTGCCTGGTCCTGGGTGGAGAGGTGTATTCTCACAGCTCCTAGACAATGAATTCCAGTTGCCCACAGTGGGAACCAGCTTGAAAACACACTTTTTATTGGCCGCCCTCTCTTCTGTCTCCCTTACCCACTCTCATGCCGTTGCCTCCTGGGATGACTGCCAAATAACTACTTCCACCCGAATCCCTGTCTCAGTGTCTGCTTTTGGGGGAACCTGAACAGAGCAAGGTGGGTTAGCTACATAGAACCCTATGAAATTGCCATCTCTAAACAGAGCGAGTTCGTGTGGTTTAACTAACAAACAATTCTTGGTGCCTCAGCTGTGTTTCCTGAGATGCCAAAACAACACATGTCTGGTCTCTGTAAACGCAGGCACATCCGTGTCTGTGAAGCTACAGGCTACGTGTAACAACAGTCTGATATTTTCTTGTTCATGTAAGCTTTCCTGTCCTGATGGATGTCTCAGGCTTGTCATTTTTTAATGATTACCTGATATTCCATTGTTCCGTTCTACCCATATGCAGGACCAGATTTGTGGGTGTGTCACTTGTATAGCCGCACAGGGCCTCACATTCTGAAAAGTCCTGCACTCGGTTTAATGCTCTGTTGTTGCCATCAAGGTAATTCATTGCAGTACCACTTAAAAAAGCAGTCCATTTAAAATAACCTAAATGAATATCAATAGGGGACTTCCAATAACACAGAGAAAAACTATGTCGTGGAATACTATGCAACCATTAAAAAAATAGACTGACATGTAACAGTCTCCAGATCGATTGCAAAGTGAAAAAGCAAGGCACAGAATGGTGTGCATAGTAACTTACATTTGTATAAAAAAACACATGAGGTGGGCTAAAGACTTAACTCACGCATAGATCAACTCTGGAAGGGAGGACGGAGGAACTGGCTTCAAGACTGCTGTAGGGAGGAGAGTTGGAGGTTGGGAGACAAGGATGGAGGGTGACAGATTTTTCACCACTGTGCTCTTTTGGTGTTTGAATTTTCTTGTTTTTCTTCCCCAGTATATTTTTTAAAAAATCAATTCCAAACCATCTTTTCCCTGGGGCTGCCTTTGCAACGTCCTGAGTGACAATTCTTTTAAAATCTGGAGCAAAAGAAATCCTCTTTATTTTCTTGATGAATTTGTATATTTTCTCTGTTTTGAAATAAAGTGACTGTGTCTCTTTTTTTTTTCACTTTGGCTGCCAGGAATCTCAGAGGCAAATTCTAAGCTCAATTATATGTTATCCATGTGAGCTGTAGGTTAAATTCTTTTCTTTCCTCTGGACTTGATTTTCTACTTGTATTACATTTTCTTTGTCCCTGATTCTTTATATTTTAATGATTTTATTGTATGTGAACTAAGATAATAATTTGAATTTTCAACTGAGGTTTTTTCCTCCCTGTATTTCCTTGTACCCTGTCTTCCTCCCTCCTTCATTCAGTCAACTAGACCAGGTGGCATCCTTGCCTCAGGGAAGGGATGTCACAATAGAAGGATGAGAAAAATCTTTTGAGTTGCAAAGCCCAAGCTCTGAGGGACTAGGGACCTGAGCAGTAATTTGGGAGAGGAGGTGAAGAGTCACATAGAACAAAGCTGGCTGAAACTTCACAGGCTGGGGAAGAATGGAGCAAAAGGAAATTAAGAATAGGGGAACAGCACAAAACCCAGAGTGCTGGGAGAAATCTGTCCCAGGGAAACCTGTGCCCTGCTTCCCATTTGAAGTATAGAGAAAGTACAAGCCCTGTGGCACAAACAGCTGTGTAGTAGACAGATGGGCCTGAGACCACCTCCCAGAGTGTCCTGCACCCCAGAGGGCACAGGAGCTATGTAAGATGACTCCCATATGCCACAGGAGTGGGATGTCTGGGAGAGCTCAGAGACATATCCAGAGGGGCCTCGTGGTTGAGAATGACACTGTGGCAACATCCTTCGTGGACCCAGGACCAAAGTCATCACCCCAGGTGCCAGAATGCATGGACAGGGGATGAGAACAAGTGCCCACCTTGCCTTGGTGCTCCGTAGCCTCCCCAAATTGAGAGCAACCCACAGAAACCATGATGTGACTGCGATGAACTTTCTGCCATATGGCAAAATGGTGCTCATAAAAGAAACGGTTATATATCTTATAAACCTGAGTTAGCAAAACGTCCATACCCTGAGCCCCTCAGTGGAATGCAAAGGAGAAACAAATGAAGTAAGCAGTAAAGAGCCCTATCCTAAAACTAATTCTTTCCAGACCCTTCTATAAGAGGATCCCCAGGACAGACTGCCCCCTATGAGTCCTGGGATGGCCCCTCTGATAAAGATAGTATTTCCGTGCTCGGGACACAACTAGATCCATCTCGCACATTTTGATGGACCGGGAAGGGACCTGACTCACTTCTTACATCTTCCTCTGTAACAAATGCTTTTGGAATAAACTGGAGCTGCCACTGAGCACAGTTAATGGCCTGGAAGCTTCCCAGGTGCTTCAGGAAAGAAGCGGCCTTTTAACCATGGTTTTTGGCCTTCACAACTAATGTCAGCTTTAAATGCTGTTCAGAATAACAAATGAATGCTTGTCTGACTCTGAGAGCCTTTGCTCACCGCACTCCCAGGCTTTATTATTTCACTGATGGAGACTGCTCTTGTCATCTGGAGCAAGTCATCTTGGCAGTCTGACCGTTAGTTTACCTGTCTTTCAAACGAGCATAAGAATAATTTCTTCGTGGGGGACTAATGCTGACCAGGTGTTCACAAATGCCCTTAGGATCACCGGCACAGGGCCCTCAGTGGGACTGAGGTTGTTGTTATGTAATAATCTTTCCTTCTAGTTTTGATTAAAAATGATATATGTCCATCTATGTACAACAAATGTGTCAATGCTGACGGGACATGCGCACCAGAATCCGCTCCACAGAGATCAGAATGCAAGGAGGGTGTCCCCCAGCCAGACTCCCTCACAGCACCAGTTTGCACAAACAAAATGACTGCGGGATAAAAATCTTTTCAAAATTAAAAAAAAAGAATCGAGATGTTCCTGACCTTTGGATGCCACCCATCTGTGGTGAGAGGGCGAGGGCAGTTAAGAGACGGCCTGACTCGGCCTTGCGGTAGACTCTGGTGCCCTCTTGCTGTCATTTGGGAAATAAACGTTTCTTCGGGGAGCCTTCAATGTCTACCGCAAGGAAGGAAACCGGCTACTCTCACCTGCTCAGAAGTTTCCACTTGAATTTGGCTCTGTTCTGAGCTATTTGGGCTGGAGGCTAGGTGTCCTCCACAGAGCCTTGGGTGTCCTGTTACATCAGCCTCAGTGTTCATCCCAAAGATGGAACTCAGATGTCTTGGGACAGAAAAGCAAACTGACCGAACCCGAACTCAAGGATTCCCAGGGACTAAAACAGAGCACCAAAGTGTTTTGAAGAGATCAGTATATGTGCCGGATCTGATGCAGCCCCAAGCTGCTGTGTTCTGAGGGTTGTTTGTTCATTTAAAATTTTCCTTTCATTTTATTTTGTGTCCACAAGCAAGGAAAGGGCTTGAATTTGGTCTGGAGTGTGGCATTCTTCACTGGATGTGCCCGCTCTGTCTGAGCCTCTCTGGAACACCTGGGTATGGCCCAAAGATCGAATGCTCATTTACTCTGTGAGCAAGAAGGATATTTGCCCATTAATTTCAACTCCAGTGCTCCAGGCTGCATGTAAGTCTCAGTTAATATCATCTCACTTTAGATGACACTCGAAGGAGCAGGAAGACAATTTGTGGGGGGAAAGGAATAAGAGGCAGCGCACATTTAAGCAGAATGTTAATATTTACCCATTGCCGCACTTGGTGTCTGGGAGGCTGCACAGTCACTAAGTGGGGATTACATCTTCAATTAAGTAGTGGTAGCGGGGGAGTTTGTGATATTTCACAGAGGGAAACTGCCGAAATCATACTTTAAGGAGGATAATTTTTTTTAAAGCTACAAAAAAAATTGAAATAAAAGCACGAGGGGAAAAAAATAGAGAGAACATTTCTGTTCAGGGAATCCTAATATTTTGGCCGAACACATTATGTAAAATTAAATACTATTTTAAACCAAGGAGATCTAATATCTAATTAAGTTTTTGTAGTTGATGGGCTTAGAGAGGATTGTGAATGTTGCATCCACTGAGCTGAAAGAAGTAGAAAAGTTAAATAACACTGTTCTATAGTGACTTTCCCCCAGATGTACAAGCAGTCTTACATATCTTGCTTTTACTCTGCCCCCTACCTAAGACTCACTGATGACATGAGAGAGAAAAGGAGAATGAGCACGATGACCTCGTTAAGCCTTGGAATGACCCCGAAGCGCAGGAATCAGGAGTTGTCAGCCTCATTTCCAAGCTGCGACCAGAGGCTCCGAGGGGCCAGGGGACTCTCAGAGGATCATCTCTTGAGTCCAGGGGTGGAGAAGGAACAGAACCACCATCTTCCAACTGCATCTGGAAGTGCTTCTGCCCCAGAACGCTCTCTGCTCTACAGTAAGAAGAATGTCACACTTTGGGATGTGAAGCCTTCTGTTATTGAGCAGAAGTTCCAGGAAGCACCAAGATTTTAAGGCTACTTGAAGTTTTTAGGGGAATTTCAATGTAAGGTGTGAAGAAGCCAGACGTGGAAGATTAGTTTTAAAAGGATGTTGACTTCTAAGACTAATTATTACACAGAGGCATTTTCAAGTTACTTGATAAAATAATTTTTAAAGACGGGAAATAAAAAGAATACCACATGATTTTTGGTCGGCAATTTTTAAAAACTTAGCTTGAATAGTAGGTTTTCTTAAACTGAGTAAAATCGAAACACCTACAGATACAGTCTAGACAAAGACAATACTCCCAGGGCAAGGACTGAATATTTCGATCATATTTCATTAGTTTTCCCTTTAAATTTACCATCACAGATGTACAATAAAAGAACTAACCCACCATTTTTAAAAGTTTAAACTTTGGCAATATTTTGTCTATAGTTCCTGACATAAATTAAGCAGGGTCACATTTAATATTTGGGAGGGGAAAAAGAACTCTCAGGACATCTTCATAACAAGTTGAAAGAAATTTTGTCAGAAGGCTATTTGAAAAAGTAGAATATTCAAATTATAATTTGGCAATAAGGAAGTAGTTTAAATAATTGAAAATGAGGAATTGAGCTGGGAGAAGTCACTCTTCAGTGGTCGTTTTTGTTTCAATTGCCACAAGCGAGAACTAGGTTTTAAAAATAGATCACCAGGACAGAGCAAGTGTCTCTGACAGGCACTTGAAGGCAGGATTCTAGAAATTCCAATCATTTAACAAATTGCACCATTAAAAGTCATAATAGGTCTAAAAGCCAATCTTGAAAGAACTTAGTAAGTAATTTGACCTACAAAATCATCTTGTTAAATTTATTTGATATCATGAGACAGTTAGTGAAATATGCATAGTCCATTATATTAAAGAGAAAAGCACCCTGCAATGGGTATCTGATGTGCTCTTTGCAATCGCAGCTATTAGTTGTCTATAAAACTCCTAGACATGATTTGATTTGATTACTGTTATATCATTTTACTTTGTAACATACAGGGGTGGAGATTACAGATCTGCTATTGCCTACTAGGAAATATTTAACGAAGGATGTTTTATTTATTAGCATAAAGAGACACAGTGGATTATTGGGTGATTAAAGTGATGATGTGGCTGCCATACTTGTCAGAAATATAGCTCTAATTCAATAACAAGGCGACAGTCAGTCTCTGAGTTGATCTATGCCTGAGCAAACTGACTCTGAAAGCAGGACATGGCCCACTTAAAAGGATCTTGGTAAATTTCTATAATTACACGTTATCAAAAACAAACAGCAACAACAACAAACCCGCAGGATGATTTCTCAATTGTAAATTTGCTTTCTCTCTGCCATGAGCTCCTGCATCTTATCTTCTGCATTCCTAACATCCCAAGTCAATAGCAGAGAATATTTAACGTTACTAATCTATGTGGGAAGCAATATTTTTATAAGGAGTAAATTGAGACGGGAATCAATAAAGGGAGCAAAGGAAGAAGGAACTAGCATTTATTGAGCGCCTGCTGTGTGCCAGGCTCTGTGTTATGTATTTCACAAATACTAGCAGGCTATCTCATTTAATCCTACGGAAAACTGCAAAGCGAATGAAGAAATAAGTTTATTTTTAGATTTTGAATTGCACACATATTTACTATTTTGTCCTTTGTTGTCCTTTGGTTTAATGTCATTTAAGTCCTACAAATAGCTTGTATCATCAGAACTACTTCACACCACATTGGGAGGGAAAGATTACTAATATCACTTGTCAATGAACATGTTTACCACAATTAGTGTCCATATTTGATTCTCAGCTCTTGCTTAGAGAATACTTGATCAGAATTTTACTCTGTGTATAGTTAGGCATAAAATAGATCCACCCTGAAATACCTGCTCTTTGCTAATCATGGCCAATTTTAAAGAAATCTTCTAAGATAAACTACATCATGTAAATCAATTTGTTCTTTAATATTTTTTAATTGTATTATTTGCATTTCAGGACAAAGCTCGTGCTATTTCAAGGTAAACTATTACAGATTCTGATTTCTTTTAGGTTGCAAGCCAAGAAATGGTAGAGACCCTTTCTCAATTATTTTAATATGTCGTAAGCTGAAATTGATCCGGTAGATCATAAACGTTTACTGGGCTTTAGGAGCAGTTTAGTTTCACAGCGCCCTCTGTTGTTGCTCTGTAAGTTTAGCACTCTTCTAACTCACTGAGAGAGCAGCACTCACTCCTCCGGGAAGGCTCATCGCAGGTTGGAGTCAAAGCGTCAGTCTTCGGGTTTCAGAACTTGCATACTGATGGTGAACCCAAATCCGAGCAAGCTCAGGCAACCAATGTGCCCTGACCGAGCCCCCCAGGAATTCTCTTTCCATCCCCGTCCTCTCCCCCAAGCTCCAAAGCTCCTACATCTGGCCGCCTCCCGACATCCAATGGGCCTTGCACATTTTGCATCTCCAAACAGAGCTCTTGTTTCAGCACTCCCAGTCCGAACATGACTCACCCCCAGGTCTCATCTCTGTCCGTGGACCACCACTCACTCAATGGCCCTCAAACCTAGGAGTTGTCTGTGGTTTCTCTCTCCCTCACACCCGGCACGTAGTAAGGCCTTCATAAATATCTGCTGAATTAATTGAACAAGGAAACAGAATATCAAGGTATTAATTTATAGAAAAGCATCTATGAAAACAGCAATAAGATCAACACGTTACTTCCAGATCTCCCTCCACGGAGAGAGGCTACCACCAGTTTATATTTCCCGGGCCATCCCTACCTAGGCAGGATATAGAATGCCTTTTGATTCCCACAGCTGCCATCAGGCAGGGCAGGGAATAAAGGATCTGACTTTAGGTTTCTAGGTTATAATCACATTCCTTCCTTACTCTCTGAAACTGTGCACTGGTTCTAGTTCCTTGGAGTGGAACTGGATCGCTGCTAAACCCTCCAGTCTGTTAACAAGCCATCTCATGTGTTTCTCTCCCTCAGATAAGCTGCACCATCATGTGTGGAGTCTTACTCTTGTCACCTGCTGAGAATAACTTTTTCCTTGTTCTGGGAGACCCTTACGTGTCCCCTTTGGGCATTGATCTTTATCAGTCAAACTTGATAAACAGAATTTGGCATTCTTGCAAATCAAAGTATTTTCTAAATTGGTTAGTTTGATTTAAACTGAGACCCTTTGCTTTAATAAATATAATACACAATTTGATAACACATATATAATTCAAAAAATTAACATCAGGCTAATCCCACAACCCAGAGGTAACTTCTATTAACATTTTGATGTATTTTTTTAAAAAAATAGAGTTTATTTTTTAGAGAAGTTTTAGGTTCACAGCAAAATTGAATAAGAAATACAGAGATTTCCCATATACACCCTGCCCTCCCACGTGCATCACACACAACGAGAGTGGGACATTTCTTATAATCAATGAACCTACACTGGCACACCATCACCCACAGTCCACGGTTTACATTATGATTTATTCTTGGTGTTGTACATTCTATAAGTTTGGACAAATGTATAAAGCCAAGTATCTATCATAACAGTATCACACACAGAATGGTTTCACTACCCTAAAAATCTTATGTGCTAGGCCTAGTCATCCCTTCCTCCCCCCTTAATGCCTAGCAACCACTGATCTTTTCATATAGATGTCTCTTTTCTATATGTATGTGTATATTAATATTATAAAACTGGGCACATACTATGCATATCATTTTATTTTCTGTTTTTTTTTTTCATTTTAAAGTTTAAACACTTCATGTTATGGAAATTCTCAAGTGTACCTAAGAAGTAGAGTGAAAACTAACATGAATCTCCGTGTGCCCAGCACCAGGCTTCAGTGATTATCAATATTTTTGCCTGTTGTGTTTCATCTGTCTCCCCCAACTGCTTTTATTTCTTTTTTTGCTGAAGTATCTTCAACAAATTCAAGGTATCATGTCATTTCATCCATAATACAGAAATATTACATAGACTGCCTTTTTCATTTAACATGACATCATGAATATTTCCCATATCATTCACTATGGTTTGAAACATTGTTTTCAACAACTGCCAAATATTGTCATTGTTTATACGTATTACAAACCTTTGAGTGCATCTCTGATTATTTCTTTAGGAAACATCTCTAGAAGTAAATTACAGGATCAAAGGGTAAGAATTTTAAAGATACAAAAAACATCATAAATGATTAATCAATTTATACTCCAATCAGTGGAATGTGAAAAGGTCTGTTTCTTTGAACCCCTACTGACTCTGGGTATTACCAATCGTATGGGTCAATGTTTCATTGCAGATAGCAGAATCCACTCTAGCTGGAAGCAGAAGAGTGATTACCAGTTATTATGAAATCATTAGAAGATTTGGAAGAGCTGATTGAGCTCCCAGGAATGAATTCTGAGCCACACTGCAGAGCTGGCTCACCAAGGGAGCAGCCTCTGGCACAGTGGGGAAGCTGGGAATAAGAAAGTTGTCATCACAATTGCAGGCTGTAAGCTCACAGTGCCTTTGTCATGACTTACACTGTCAAAGTGGATGCCTTGCAACCCCATGAAACTGGAACTGGACCCCACTCCAAATACCTCTTATGACCTTGCTTGCTAGCACAAACAGCAGAATTATGACTTGTGCTTCATAATATTTCCACCGTCCAAATTTCATATGGGCACATTGCTAGATAGATCATCTGAAAAATTCCAGCTGCAAGGGAGTCTGGGAAATGTAATGTTTTGCTTTCCAGCTTTTAGCAGGCAGCAAGACATAATACAAAGTGGTTGGAATGGAGCTGAATGAGCCAATCTGTAATACCTACTACAATCCACCCCTTTGGTAATGCAGCATCCATATAGAGTCTTCTGTCAAGAAGTCTTGCAAACAAAAATAATAGCCAAAACCAACATACTCTCCTAATGGACTCATACCTCATACAAAGAAAAATGAGCTTATCCTAAAAAGGAGACCCAGATCTCACTGCATTCATCTCTAAGTGATGTTCATTCTTCTTCTAGTGTAACCACATATTGATACCCTGCAATCTAGGTGCTAAATTATAAAGTTTACCACAACTCTGTATCAGACATCTTAACTTACTCTATATAGTCTAGTAGGTGAAAGAGAGAAGGAGAAAAAAAGAAATAGCATTATGTATAAAACTTGTGATCATCGATCTCATTTCTTCAGTTAGTCATAAGGTATCCAATACCAGCCAATAGTCAAAGATGCTGTTTTACAGCTGGTTTATTTGATTCAGAATCCAAACAAGGCCCACATATTGGGTTGTTTTTGTCTCGTAAGAGTCTCTTTGATTCAACACGTTCCCCACCTTTCGTTTTCATGCTTTGATTTGTTGGAGAAACCAAATTACTTTTTAAGTGTAGAATGGATTTGGTTGGTTGCTTTCTCTTGATATCATCTAACTTGTTCCACTATTCCCTATGTTTCCTGAAAACTGGTAGCTATTCTAAAGACCTGATTAGATTCAGGCTCTGTTCGTGTGTTGGCGATGGGAGCTCATGGGCATCTTTGTGTACTATTGCATCACATTGTGATGCATACAATGTCTGTTACCTACTTTCAGAGAATCTAAGATGAATCAGTGGGTTCAGGTGGTGTGGCCCTGGTCCCTCTGTTATAAAGATTCTCACTAACTTTTCACCTAATTATATGAGTGTCCTTTGAGATTATGACCTGGATCTATTACTTCATTAGGGATCAAAAATTGATAATTTTTCTAATTCTACCGAACAACTAGATATCCATGAATCATTGTAGGTCTGTACCCCAGGTCACCTCTTTTTCTAGGCAGGATGAATGACCAGGTACTTATATATATAATCCTATGTAATATAATATAGGAGACATCACTGCTTGTTATTCCTCAATTAAAACTGCCAGATTTAGCAAATAAAAATACAGACATCCAGTTAAATTTAAGTTTCAGAAACAATAAACTTTCAATATGTGTGTTTGAAATGTTTAAAGATAAGCTGAGTCATATTAAAAACTACCACAGTTCACCCCATGTCTATTAACCATATTTATCTTCCAAATAAAGACAACAGTAAAATCATAGATGGGGGGCCCTGAGGTAACATATGACGGAAGATAATTCAATCAGGGAGAATCTCTAGATTTTACTTTGACAGTTTGAAGAAAGATAGGTCTCCCACCCCTCCTACCCTTCAGGCTTGGAAATGAACAGAAAGAATGTAAATGTTGGTCCTTTGAGGGAATTCAAACTGGGAACAGAGCTGATGAGGGTAGAGGTGAGAGAATTTCAGAGTCACCGTGGCCCTGGTGACACCCTACAACCACTGTATAGCAAATCCCATCAGCCTTACCTTTTTCCTGCTAGTTTGAGTTTGAGTTGTGAATGTGGCATATTTAGCAGGCAGGACTTCGTAGGAGAAAAGCGGGAAACACTTTTTCACTACTGCTCTTTAAATTTACCTGGTCAATTCTCCCTTCTCTATCCATCGCAGTATATTGAGCAGACCACTTAGCTTTTCTGTCATTTTCAAGGTATTCGAATAGTCCTGTTTTCAGGTGCCAAAAGTCCAGGTTGATTTAAGTAAGAGCTTCCATTTCTGGCGTAGTTGAAAGCTTCTATTCCTTTACCTTGTTTTCACCTCCTCCTTTATGCATCCTGCTGCTTTTTGGTGCCCCAGGGTCAGGATGGAAAGGAGAAATGGGAGGAAAAATATAGGGTCTAACTTGATGGTGATGGTTTAATCCAGCATCAGTGCTCTCCTGTGGCTGATGTCCAAATGCTGGCCTTCAGTCTCATGGGATATTTCCATGACCTCTTCACAAACATGCCTCTGACAGGGCACAATTGCTAGGTTGGGCATTGTGCCCTATGGCTGACCTTTCAGAGATCATTACCTTCAGCATCTCTGAACTTCTCTATGAACTGACATGGAGTAATTTCCAGGATGAAAAATGCATAGTGTGAAAAGCGTGCCCATAGTATGCTACCTTTTGTATAATAAAGAAGAGGAAATAAGAAACTACACGTGTGGTATCTGCTCAACAGTGCTCTGTGAGCCATAGACACCCTTGGCTCTAATGGAAGCAAAGTCATGAATAATATTTTCAATATCTACTTCTTTGCTTATATTGTTTTCAGTTGAGACAATTACCATGTTTGTTCATTTCTTTTGACCAAGAGGCGATCTTAAATAATTTTTAATTAAGCTGAAGTAAAATTATAGTAGTCTGTTTTAGGATAAATAAAATATTTAAATTTAAAATAATGTCAAGAGTATTAACCTACCTACTTTTCAATTTTTTTCAACTGCCTTACAGTCCTAGGAGAAAATTTGCCATTAAAAACTACTTAAAAACACGTACATTGGGCTTCCCTGGTGGCGCAGTGACTGAGAGTCCGCCTGCCGATGCAGGGGACACGGGTTCGTGCCCCGGTCTGGGAGGATCCCACATGCCGCGGGGCGGCTGGGCCTGTGAGCCATGGCCGCTGAGCCTGCGCGTCCGGAGCCTGTGCTCCACAGCGGGAGAGGCCACAGCAGTGAGAGGCCCGCGTACCGCCAAAACAAAACAAAACAAAAAAAAAACAGGTACATAGGGTGCTCATTTTTACTGCCTCAGGTTCCAGTATGGCTCAGCCTTACAATCATGGTTATTTAAAAATTTGATATTTTGTCATTACAGATTTTTGTATTAATTTTTATTTTTAAAATATTATTTCACTACTGATTTTTTTGTGCACCTTCCTCCCTTTTTTGTGCCCAGGGTGAACTCCTCACACTCATGCTAATCTGGTCCTTGCAGCTTAACTGTGCAAAAAGAAACATAAAAATGACAAACCAGAACTAATACGATTGATTATCTACAGGCAGTGGATGAAATGAGGGTAGAAAGGATAAGGGGGACTGACACCTTTCTGAGCAATCCTTTTCATATATTTTTGACTTTTAGAGTCATGCAAATGTTTCACATACTAAAAAAATGAATAAAATATAATCAACAGGGATGGGATAGAGCCCCAAATTGAATATACACTAAAACAGATGAACCGGACTGTTTCACAGATGAACAACATAACCATACTGGAGTGGGAGCAGAAAAGAACCAGCCCAAGCAACTTTGGAAAATAGTACTTTGACTATATACTGAAAGGGCAAAGAAAAAAATGAGCACAAATATTGCACTTTACTTACTAGTTTGTTTTTCTCACAGATATGGATTAGCACTTCTGAAACTACTTTATGTGTATTGGAGCCAATAAGTAAATATACTGTGGATAATGAGACCCAGGGTTTTCACTGTCAGAGAAAGCAGTTAAAATAAAGGGAAAGGCTGAATGAAATCTATGCTGTTGGTTTGGAATTGGAGATACGAACTAATGGTATGGGTGACTCCAGAGTTGGGGCAGGAAAGTACAAGATGAATGTAAAATAGGAACTGCACACATAAAAAATGATGGGATAAACAAAAGGACACAGGAGTTCATTTGAAGAGGCTCCAATGTCCAAATGTGGTACAATCTAAGAAAATAAATATTAAGAGTAATGGATTATAACCCATAGCATAAAATAAGAATCATGAGTCCATACTGATATAAATAATTGAATAAATAAATACATAGATGAAAAGGAAAAGCTCTTTTTTTACAGAATTCCAACCAGTAAATGGAAATAGATAAACATTATTTGGCAAACACTTTGGTAGTAACTTTTTAGGTAAAATTCATGAATGGAAGCTAGAATGAGTAGGTGAAATTAGAAAAACGGTATGTTTACTTAGTCTCAAAGATCTCCCCACAAGATATTTATTAATTACAAAGGAAAAAAGAGTAACTTTAGTGGAAGGACCTGGCAAACATCACTCTCATCAAGTGATCAAAGTGAACATCATCAGAAATGGGAAAAACATCATGTGGCTTCTGATATGATGCACTGAGAAGGACACAGCATTGCTTCTGTGATATTCTTAACAAGAATGCATAACTTAAATTTAATCATGAGGAAATCTCAGCCCAACTCCAGACAAAGAATATTCTACAAGATAGCTGGTCTGAGGAACTGTTTCACATTGAAGGAGAATGAGGAGATATGACATCTAAATATGCAGTGTGATTCTGCATTGAACCCTGGACCAGAAAAGTGATATTAGCAGGACAATTGGTGAAATGTGTATAAGGCCTCTAGATTAGATAATAGTATTGTACCCCTGCTAATCTCCTGGCTTTGACAATTATAGTGCAGTTATGTAAGATGTTAACATTTGAGGAAGCTAGATGAAAGGTATGCAAAAATTCTTTGTACTAGTTTTGCCACGTATTTGAATCTGGAAAAAAAATCAGCCTTTGTAGTCTGGGGTTGCCTCACCACAGCAGGCAAAGTCCTCTTGGAAAAGTCCTTTAAAGACTTCTCTATGCCCATCGACAGATGAACGGATAAAGAAGATGTGGTACATATATACAATGGAATATTACTCAGCCATAAAAGGAATGAAACTGGGTCATTTGTAGAGATGTGGATGGATCTAGAGACTGTCATACAGAGTGAAGTAAGTCAGAAAGAGAAAAACAAATATCGTATATTAACGCATATATGTGGAACCCAGAAAAATGGTACAGATGAACCGGTTTGCAAGGCAGAAATAGAGACACAGATGTAGAGGACAAACGTATGGACACCAAGGGGGGAAAGCGGTGGGCAGGTGGGGGTGGGATGAACTGGGAGATTGGGATTGACATGTATACACTGATGTGTATAAAATGGATGACTAATAAGAAAATAGATAAAGAAAAAAAAAAGACTTCTCTAGCTTGGCTACTTCTGGATGTGCCAACTTCTAGAAGGGTAAGCCAGCCCACCACAAGTCTCTTTGCTTTGCCATCATAGGCAGCTCAAGCCAGGTTCTAGCCGTCATACTTTTCCAGGCAAGAGTCAGGCAGCAGTCTCTGGAGTCACCTAACGTCTGGGGGACATAGGTCAAGTTTTTCAGAACTCTCCACCACACTTTGCTCCAATCCATGGGGCTAGTGGAACTTCCTGACTTGGCTTGAGGTAAAGGCAGAGAATAACCCTCACTCTAGGCCAACAGCTCCTTTCAAAGAAATCCTCTCTCCCCTCTCCTCGAGGACTTTCTTGGTTGCTTTTCTCTAGTCTGGAGATGTCTGATGGGCTGTAGTCCATAGGACTGGTTTAGCTACCTCCTAGTAAGTTTGACATGGACAATAATACACTTTTTCATCTGACTGGAGGCTGAACCCAAAGCCTGAGAAAATGATTAAAATCCCATTTAACATCTTGTAACACTTGCAACTAAAAACATTCCCAAACATTTTCAAATGAAAAAGAAATGGTGACATTCCCTACCAAACCTTTCTTCCGTTTTGTTTGAAGAGACTCAATGGCAGCCTTGTAAGAGATTAGTGCAAATACCCCTGAAAGTAAATGGAGCTGCTGAGCTGCCTACCAGCTGCCTCTTGATTAGAAACACTAGACAGTGAATTTCAGCAAGGTAGACAAGAAACAGCATCTTACTTAAGAAAGCATATTTGCAATCAATTTACCTAAAAGAAGAGGTTCTATATAAGATATTAAATATCACTGTATCATTGTACTACTTAATATAGTTCTGTATCATTTAGGAACGTGTTAAGCTTACTGAAAGTGGCCAAGGAGCAGATGGGGTTTTCTTTTTTCTCATATAATAAGTTCAGAGGAGGCATTGCTTACATTGGTTCAGCGGCTCTACAACACCATGGAGAACCAGCTCTTTCTATTTTTAACTCTGTCATCTTTAGCATATTAGCTTTCATCCTTATCATTTGTGTCTTATGGACATAAAATATCTACTCCAACTCCAGAAATCTTATTCCAGGTAGGAAAAAAGAGATAGGGTGAGGGGATTTTGTACGTCTCTCTCCTCATCAGATTCCTAATTACTTGTCTTACCCAGAATATATCACAGAGCTACTGCTAACCATGAGGGAGGCTGGGATTTAGAGTATTAGCTTTCCATTCTGTAGAGGAGAAGGGCAAGGGGGTCAGGACTGGGTGCTGAGTAAGTAAAATTACAGTGTCTGACATGGGTGCTTTGCATATACTTGTCATTCAATAAAATTATGTACATAGAACAAATGTGTAAAGAATTATCCATATTATAATGGCCAATGAAAAGTGGCTTTTAAAATAATAACAATACAATAAACAGGTGTTTTTGCTCCACTGAAAAATTTTAGTGGAAACTGCAGCTTCAAACCTTAGGTTAAAAAGCAACAGACTGTATGAAATGGGAGAAAATATTTGCAAATCATACATCTTATAAGGGGTTAATACCCAAAATACATAAAGAACTCATACGACTCAACAGCAAAACAAAAACACAAACACAAACAATCCGATTAAAAAATGGGCAGAGGGTCTGAATAGATATTTTTCCAAAGAACACAGACAGATGGCTAACAGACACATGAAAAGATGCTCAACATCACGAATCATCAGGGGAATGGAAATCAAAACCACAATGAGATATCATTTCACACCTGTTAGAATGGCTAACATCAAAAAGACAAGAAATAACAAGTTTAGGAGAGGTTATGGAGAAAAGGGAGCACTTGTGCACTATTGGTGGGGATGTAAATTGCTATAGCTATTTATGGAGGTTCCTCAAAAAATTAAAAATAGAACTACCATATGATTCAGCACTTCTACTTCTGGGTATTTATCTGAAGAAAATGAAAACACTAAGTCGAAAAGATATCTGCACCCCCATGTTCATTCCAGGAATAGCCAAGACATGGAAGCAACGTAAGTATCTATCAACAGATAAATGCATAAAGAAAATGTGATACATAAATCACAGGTGGAGCAGTTGCAGGCCTGGACTTTGCCCCATGGCAAACTGGTGAGCCAGCAAATAAGCCACCGTGAGCGTGAGCCACAAGAGTACTGGCCCCAATCTTCTAGGCATAAAACCCAAAATGCCTGCTTCTTCTCTTCTGCCTACCAAATTTCATGTGAAAATATCTCTTGTCAACCAACCTAACCAAAATAAACGCAGAGGAAAGTTCAGCCTAGCCAAGTTGACCCCTTATAATACTACCCAAAGCTAGTAAAAACACAAAGTGATGCATGCACGAGGCTGTTCATTGCTGTACTGATTGTAATAGCACAAGACTGGAAACAACCCAGATGTCCATTAATAGGGAACTAGATAAATAAACTAGGGTACATCTACACTGTGCAGCTGTAAAATCGGATGTGAAAAAAAAGTTTTTATATGCTGCCATGGAGTGATGTCTAAGATATATTGCTAAGTGAGGGAAAAAGAAAAAGGAAGATGCAAAACAATGAGCATAGTATATTATCTTTCATCTAAGGGAGTATTTCCTAGCTCTGTCTATTAAAAAGTCCTAGAAAAACAACTAACTAAATAGCAATGAGCACCTTTCACAACCAGAATGCTGTATCTAACACTTCCCACTAAAGGATTCAGTGGGTCCTTAAAGAGATGGCTGAATCTATCTCCAGGACAGGAAATGTATAATGTTAGCCTGGAATATTCTATTGAGACAGGAGATAGATGGGCCCAGGTCAAACAGCTGAAGTTCATAGTTCATCCCCTGTGGCCAGAAACTCCATAATAGCAGACACTCCATAAAAGCAGGATGATGGAAGAGGCTGGTCTTTGCCCAGATAAGAGATGAAAGACCACATATTCCTCATTCTCGAAGTCAAGGAGACCTTCCCGATTACACATGCGCAGAAAGGCTCCTTGGAGGTCAAAATGGAGGGGGCGCCACCCCATAGTAAGTGATGTCAACTACCCATAGGCCTCTTTGCTAGAATCCATCTTAGCTAAGAGATGTGCACACACACAGGGGAGGACCTTGAGATATACTAAATACGGACTCAGAACCAGGCAAAGCAAGATGACTGGTCAAAGGAAACCTGGAAGAAATACCCCATAAAAGTAATTCAAACTACCATGAGGGTGCAACTCTCTCTCTGAGTCCACCCGTGTGTCTATCCACATGTACTGTACTCTTTTTCCTCCTAACAAACGCTTTACTTGCTTCACTACTTTCTGTCTCTATGTGGAAATTCATTTCTACACAGCTGACGGGCCAGGGCCTTGTCACTGGTCACTGGTCCCTGGTGGTCTGGTGTCTAGGATTCAGCGCTCTCACTGCCACTGCCTGAACTCAATCTCTGGCCAGAAATACAAATCCTGCTTCAAGCCACTGCAGGCCAAGGCCACCCAAGATCACTATCATACCAGAAAGTAGGAAAGCTATCAAAGACTATTGGAGTCATTTCACGAAGAATCAAAGCCAACTTGAAGGGACTCTCACTGCCCAAACTGGGCCATTATGAGCATCCCTTCCCCCCCAAAAAAGGGAAGGAAGATTGAAACACTGGTTATGTTTAAATTCATGTGCACATAAAGATACTAAAAAAAGAAAAAATACAGGGTACCACCTATTATTCTGAAAACAAGTAAATAAAAGGAGAGATGCAATCATTTATGAACTATTTTTCTAGTTTTGAGGGTAACCAAATAGTTGATAGGGGAAAAGTCTCCTTTACAGAAGAACTTCAGCCAATAATTGTAGAGGGAATGATAAATTAGAAGGAAGGAAGCAGCTTAGAAAAATGGAAGGAAGCAATGGTCAGTTAAAACTCTTAGGTGAATGGAAGACTTTATAAAGGAAGAATCCAGCTGATAATACCTGAACTTGACATCACAAAAAGAGAGACAACCAGACATTATGTGCACCCTGACACAACATGGGGTATTCTACGCACCTATGTATGAAGTATTCTTGTCAAGAAAGTGAACATGATCTTGGTGAAGCCTCTACATCAGAACTGTCCAACACAAATTTCTGCAATGATGGAAATGTTTTTGTGTGCTATCCAATACCATATCTAATACCATAGCCATTAGCCAATAGCCACTTAGCTATTAAGCACTTAACCTGTGAGACTGAGAAATTGACTTTTAAATTTTAGTTAATTTTAATTACAGTAAGTCCCCTACAAACAAGTTCCCTTCTGAGAGCATGTTTGTAAGTCCAATTTGTTTGTAAGTCCAACAATGTTAGCCTAGGTACCCAACTAACACAATCGGCTATATAGTACTGTACTGTAATAGGTTTATAATACTTTTCACACAAATGATACATTAAAAAAACACAAAACATAAAGAAAGCATTTTTAATCTTACAGTACCTTGAAAAGTACAGTAGTACAGTACAACAGCTGGCGCTTCTTAGCTGTACCAGCTACATCACCTCTGCTTTTACGCTTGTTTCTGGACATCCTGGGCTTGAAATAAAGATACTGTACTACTGTACTCTATAAAGTACACAAAAGCACAACCACTTGTAGAGGATGCAGACACATGACAATGTACGTGAAACACGTGAACTAACGTGACTGGACATGCGAACACAGTTCGCATCTTTGAAAGTTTGCAACTTGAAGGTTCATATGTAGGGGACTTACTGAAATTTAAATTTAAGTAGCCACATGTAGTTAGTGGCAACCACACTTGACAGAGCAGCTGTAGGTCTACTAATTTATAGAAAGGATAGGGGATAAAGGGACATGTTAAATGATAACACATCTCAGTGTATAACGTGTAGACCTTGTTTGGATCCTTATTCAAACAAACCAAACATAAGAGACAACTGGGGAAATCTGAACTGGATAATTCATAATATTAGGAATTATTTAAAATTTTTACTTGTATCAATGATATTATGTTTAAGCTTTAAAAAATTGTTCTCTCTCCAAGATTCATACTTTAGTATATAAGATGAAAATGTGTATGTCTGGGATTTTCTTTAAAGAATCCATCAGAGGGACTCCCCTGGTGGCACAGTGGTTAAGAATCCGTCTGCCAATGCAGGGGGCATGGGTTTGAGCCCTGGTCTGGGAAGATCCCACATGCCGCAGAGCAACTAAGGCCGTGTGCCACAACTACTGTGCCTGCGCTCTAGAGCCCACGAGCCACAACTACTGAAGCCCTAGAGCCCGTGCTCTGCAACAAGCGAAGCCACCGCAATGAGAAGCCTGCACACTGCAATGAAGAGTAGCCCCTGCTCGCTGCAACTAGGGAAAGCCCACGCGCAGTAACGAAGACCCAACGCAGCCAAAAATATAAATAAATAAATAAATAAATAAATTTATTTTAAAAAAATAAAGAATCCAGCGGAGGTGGAGGGGGAAGGGTGGTGGGAGGGTATACATGAAACAAGATTAGCTATATGTTGATAACTGTTGAAGCTTGGTGATGGGTATATGGTGTTCATCATCATATTCTTTCTATTTCTGTGCATGTTTGAAAATTTCCATCGCAGAATGTGTTAACAAATGAAGAGATAAATAAAAGCTAGAATTAAAAGAATAGTATATATTTTATCCTATGGAATATTATACAACTCCTAAAAAGAATTCAATGGGCCTCTATATATTATACCATGGAAAGAAGGCTAAACCACATGAGATGAAGGGAAGTTGCATAACAATTACTATGGTCTGAATGTTTGTAAGCCCTACCCAAAATTCATGTTGAAATCTTAAGCCCCAATAGTAATAATATTAGTAGGTGGGGCCTTTGGGAAGTGATTAGGTCATGAAGGTGGAGCCCTTGTGAATGGGATTAGTGCTTCTATGAGATTCTGCAGAGCTCCCCCTAGCCCTTTCCAACGATGTGAGGATACAGTAAGAGGTTTGCAACCTGGAAGAGAGTCTTCACTTGACCATTCTGGCAGTCTGATCTTGGACTACCAGCCTCCAGAACTGTGAGAAATAAATTTCTGTTGTGTATAAGCTACCCAGTCTTTTTTGATAGCAGTCTGAATGGACTAAGACAGCAATATAGAAAGTATGGTCCTATTTATATAAACAGTAAAAAGATGCATTTATATGTACATATATTTGTAAGTAAATACCTGCCCTTTAACGTAGAAGTCCATTTCTTAGAACATATTTACAAAATTATTTTTAGACATCCAAAAGGATATATGTACAGATACTTAACTGTAGTGGTCTGCTTGGGCTGCCATAACGAAATACCACAGACTGGGTGGCTTAAACAACCAAAATTTCTCACAGTTTTGGAGGCTGGGAAGTCCAAGATGAAAGTGCCAGTGGATTCGACTCCTGGTGAGGGCTTTCTTCTGGCTTGCAGATGGCCTCCTTCTCACTATGTCTTCACACAGTGGAGAGAGAGAAAGCTCTGGTGTCTCTTCCTCTTCTTATAAGGGCACTAGCTTATAGATTAAGCCCATCCTTGTGACCTCATTTAACCTTTATCACCTTTTCCATGTTCTATCTCCAAACAGTCACATTGAAGATTAGGTTTTCAACTATGATTTTGGGGGAACACAAATATTCAGTCCATAACATTTACGAAAGCATTATTTCTTATAGCAAAATTATGGAGACAATTTTTGTGTCCATCTATGGAGAAATGGATAGTTAAATTATAACATATCCATATTATGACTAGTTTGGACAAATGTCCAAAATATATTTTTGAGTATAAAAAGCAAGTTGAACAATATATGAATCACACACATTAAAAAAATACCCCCAAAACCCCCTAACTATATAATCCATCCCCCCCCCCCCCGTTATATATAGTCTGGAAGTATAGTCATTCAACTACTAAGTGATTAACCTTAGGGAATAGGAATGGGGATATGAAAAGAGGGGCATTTAACTTTTTCACTTGTATAAGCCTAAATACTTCTAATTTATTTAAAAGATAATGGGCATTCATTACATTTGTAAATCTGAAAAATGCAAAAAGTGGTTTTTTAAACCACTTGATTCCATCAGATACCTAAGTGCCTGAAATATTAAAACAGCACACGTATTTATATAACATGAGCTATGCCTCTCAAATGATTCCGGCTCTGTGCAGAGCTGCATCGAATAATCATGGTCCAGAATCCAGAAACATATTACAAAGTAGTCCCAACTTTTACTTGCATGGGCTTAAAGAACATTAGCCCCTTCTCCACTATCCTGTAACTCCTCTCTCGAGACTTTCTCATTCTAAACGTCTAAATCCTCCACAGCCACAGTCCTGTCCTCTTTTTTTTATCAGCCTTCCTCAGTTCCTTTAAATAGATATCCTTGCAAGACTCAATTTTTCTCTAGCAATCGGTCACACTCTGCGTTTTAAAAGATCCAAGAACCAGGCTGGTGAAGACTTTTCTTCAATTGGGGGAAGGGAAAAGGTGAGGAACAGCTTAGTCTATTCACATATTGCAAGCATTGATTTCTTACAAGTCATATGCCTTCTTTACAGGTCAGAACATTCTTAGAAATCCTGAGGATTCAGAACTGCACTGCCTCAGACACTGGACCCTCATATAATCCTCTGAGCTCTTTTAGTTGGATGTTAGTATTCGACTTCGAACTAGAGAACCCTGTCTATAATCACTTCATCTGTTTGGGCACCTTCCTAGCGGCCCGTTTCCTTGTCTGCAAAGCGGGGATAGTCGTGTGTGCCTCACAGGACGTTATGTGGGAACATGTTGTGGCTATATAGCCCTGTTAAAACCTTCTGTCTGGAGAAATCACCCAGGCTTGGTTCCTGCCCTGCTCACGTGGAAGAGGCCGACTTAGTCCCCTTTTGTCCCCAAATGACATAATGAGGAAGGATTTCAACTTCGAAGATGTTTGCTCAGAAACGACAGAACGATAAAAACAGAGTTGAATAAGTCTGGCCAGCAGCTACATCTTTTCTCTCCAACAGATAATACTGCGTACGGTCCACTGTCTCTGGCACCTCAAGCTTTAACTTTGGGGAAACAATGAATTCTGCGCCCAGGCCTTCAGGCGAGTCAAAAAACCCGAAGTGGTTATGCTTGTTTGGAGGCCTGCGAGGCACGAGGAGACGGAGAAAGGTGAATCGAGCTCCTCTCTGACTCACAACCGGCTCGCCCTCCGTACCTAACACAGCTAACTGTTACCGTCGCCATTTTGCAGGGTGGGCTGCGCAGTCTCCTCTAGCAAGGCCCGCGCGCCTGAGCCGGAGAGGACGTGGAAAGCTAGAAGGCGGGGAACGCGCGCTACCGGGGGTAAGCACGCGTGCGCACAGGCGGCGGCTGCGGCGGAGGGGTGGGGCCGGGGTACGAGTGCGCGTGCTCGGTGGGAGCCCGCGAAGTACCTGGAGGAGGTGGGGGACGAGGTAGAAAGGAGTGAGGTTGAAGAGCGCTTGCGCGAGAGGGCGACCGTGCGGGGAGGGGGGCTCCGGAGCACAGGCGCGGAGACGGGACTTAAGGAGCTCTCGCGAGATCTCCAGGTTGCTATATATGTGCGCAGGGAACCCGCGTCCTTTCCCTGGTCTGATTCCGTCCTGCGTGACTGTTCCTTCGAACGGTAGTCTTTTATCTCCGTCCACTTTCTCTCCCACCGAAGTGCGTGCCACCAACCCATGGAAGATTCGATGGACATGGACATGAGCCCCCTGAGGCCCCAGAACTATCTTTTCGGTAACTGCTGGGGGGTTGGAGCGAGGCCGAGCAGGGCCTGCAGGCTTTGGTGGGGGGGCGGGATCCCATTGAGGCCTGGGTTAGCGAGGAAAGCTAAGCAGGCTGGAGGCCTGAGGGAGTGGGAAGCGAGCAGACGGGGTCCTGCCGCCTACAGGATGGGGACCCAGGAGGGGCGAGCCGGAAGCACGGAGGGGGGTGGGAAGGAGGGGCGGCCTGAAGGCTGAGGCGTCAGCGGTCCGAGGCCCAGGGCTTGAGGTAACGTGGAACCGACCGGCTGAGGGTTCGGCCGTTACGCGGGGCCCATGATGGAGCTCCGGGCACAATTATTTTCTGGGGTTTTGTGAGTTGGTAGGCTTCTCATTCCGGGCGGGGGCCTGAGGCTGAGCTCCGCGTTGGTGGTGTAGGAGGTTTTGTGGGTTCGTGGTGTGAGGAGGCTTGGGCCTCCTTTCTGGACGAGAGGAACAATTGAGCATGGCGTTGTCCTCAGGCCTCAGGGTCAGGAGCTCTCGACCGAGCTTCGGCCCCGGTGCCTCGGCTGGTTGCTGGGGGCAAGGGAGATGCGACCCGGCCCGGCCCGGCGTGAGGAGGCCGCGACCGCTGGGGAGCACGTGGTTGCCACGTGGTTGGGGGAAGGAGGGGGGTGTGGGCGCTGCATCCGGGGCTCACTGGTGTCTTGTCACCCCCGAGCCTGGGGTCCTGGGGCTTCATTGAGGCTGGTGGGCCGGAAATGTTAGGTGAAGTGGTTGGTAGCTCCAGGACTCTTGGAAGTCTTTTGTTCGGTGCTTAACATCTATGCTGGTAGTTCTCATTTAGAGAATCCTCTTTCTGTTTCACCGCGTCCACCTCGCAGAGGAGGTACTGCCGCTCAGAGAACCGAAGTGGCTTAACGAAGGTTGCACTTGTAGGAAGAGACTACATCTAACCCCATGACCCTTGCCTCCAGATCTGATGCATTACAAATGATTTGGGGTGGGGGCTGGCTAGGGAGGGAGACTGGCGGAGGCCAGAATTACAATTAAACTTGTAATTCTATGCCAGGGTTTTGGAATTTCCCCCCTCGAGCACATCAAGTACCATACTAAGGGGCCTTCGTTGGTTTTTCAGTCTCACTAAACTGAATTGTTGAAGCCTTTGTGTCAGGCTTTAATTTAAAGTAAGTGCAAATCCTGCCCCAAATTAATTTTGTTTCCTTATATACTATGCTGAGATTTGTTAATTGAGCAATAACAGTTAAGCATCTATTCCAGTAACTATTAGGTGACAACTAAATGGGACTATTTAAATTAAATAAAGTTTAATTCTGATGGTATTTAAGACAATTTGCTTTTTCATGAATGGTAGTAGTAACATGCACTATGCATTAAGGCTTTTATTTCTAGCATTTTGAAAAGCTGGCGTTTCTGATCAGTTTACATCAAAATTTATATCAAAATTTTTGTGTTAACTCTTGCTATTGGAAGTATCCCTAGGATATTTCTATTGTCTTAAACATAATTTCTGAACAGAATTTAATGTACATCATTTCTGTTACTTCGAAGATGGAATGTTGACCCCTGTAATGAGTTTTAGTTCTTTTACATTTGTAGTTTTTCTGTTGTAAATGCAAGCTGTTGATGTAGGTGTTTGTGTAACCATTGTCATTTCTAAATTTGGCACCTGGGAGTTTTGGTAGGTAATTCAACTTTAAAATAATATATATATTATATATATATATATAATATATATGGGATTTTATCAACATTGTATGTTAGGGTTGGTTTCAGTTCTAGGTTTACTAAATTTTTGATTCTGTTTCTACATAAGAATAGTAGTGTAGTTGAGCATAAAATAATGTAGTGGGAAGTGGAATTTATAAATCTCTGTATGGATGTTATTTGATGTTTATATTTTGTGTTCAAGAAATCCAGGAAGAGGTACTTCTGCCTTGCCTTTTGGTAGCTAGAATAGTAAAAATTAGTTCACAAGTTAACTTTTTGGTTACACACACTGAATTTTTAGTGTTATTTTTCTCCTTGTTATAGTTGAATTTTTTCTTCATTTACAGGTTGTGAACTAAAGGCCGACAAAGATTATCACTTTAAGGTGGATAATGATGAAAATGAGCACCAGTTATCTTTAAGAACGGTACTTAAACTTTTCAAAATAAACTACTTAACATTTGATTTCAGTCTCTTAGTTCCTATTCGTGTGGATTAATACTTATTTTACAGCAGTATTTTTCTTTCCTTATTTATGTTCTTCGCTTCTACAGTTGTATTAAAATGCCCTTCAGGGTAGTGATAAATATAAATCTTATTTGTTCTCCACAGACACTAGCCTATAGCCTACTACTTAACTTCTAGGTGGCCAGTAAAAGGTGGTTTGTACTTAGGCATGGGTGATGACATAAACATCTTTGTCATCAAATGCATTTTTATGTAATTGTTAAGATTTACCAAATATGAGAAATTGTCAAAGTCACATAAAACTTGAAAACAACATTGTGCTCAAGTCAGTTTCCCATCAGTGGTAATAATGAAAGGTTTATAATTGTTCTGATTTTTTAAAACAACTGGTTGGGGGGCTTGTAAAATGGTGGAAACTTAAGTTGAAGTACTGTTCTTCTATTCACAGGTCAGTTTAGGGGCTGGTGCAAAGGATGAATTGCACATTGTCGAAGCAGAGGCAATGAATTATGAAGGCAGTCCAATTAAAGTAACACTGGCAACTTTGAAAATGTCTGTGCAGCCAACGGTAAGGGCACATTTACACTTTGGATTTTATGTCAAATTCTGATTCTGTTGCCTTAAGGTGAGTGTCATTTAGGTTACAAGGAGATTGGGGAATTTGGTTTGGTTTTTTCCTAGTAGTCACAGCTGCATATTCTGTCACTGGTGTTGACTGATCATCGTGGTGGTAGCTGCTTGTTTATCAGAGGTGGAAAAAACAGGTTCACTGATTTGTTCATTTGGCTTATGGGTTTGCTTGTTCAGAAACATTTTTAAGTTATGAACAGATTTTATACCTAACATGTAACCATTTTTTTCCCCCACAATATTTAGTGATTTATAATTTCTTCTTTTTAGGTTTCCCTTGGGGGCTTTGAAATAACACCACCTGTGGTCTTACGGTTGAAGTGTGGTTCAGGGCCTGTGCATATTAGCGGACAGCACTTAGTAGGTATGTTATTTTTATGTTATGATGCTTATTTTTAATGCAGTTACTTTGTTCCCAATTTGGACTTTATAAAGTATGCTTAGTTCTAGTACGGCTGTCTGTAATAGGTTCAAGTGGGAATCTAGGGGCTTCCCTGGTGGCGCAGTGGTTGAGAGTCCGCCTGCCGATGCAGGAGACACGGGTTCGTGCCCCGGTCAGGGAAGATCCCACATGCTGTGGAGCGGCTAGGCCCACGAGCCTGCGTGTCCGGAGCCTGTGCTCCGCAATGGGAGAGGCCACAACAGTGAGAGGCCCGCATACCACCAAAAAAAAAAAAAGAGAGAGAGAATCTAGTAATTTATAACTAGAAGAGCCTGGTGTTTTGCATGTAAAACCTAGTAATGAGTATTAGTCCACCAAATTCCTTTTAAAAAATTTTTTTTTTTTTTTTTTTACTGTTTTTCTAATAGAATCTGAGTTTTAAAATACTCATTACTGTGTCTTATCAGTGCCCTTTTTTCTGAGTTCTTGCTGTTGGTTGAATTTTCATAGTGGCTAATAAAGAATTTTATTTTAGCTGTGGAAGAAGATGCAGAGTCAGAAGATGAAGAGGAGGAGGATGTGAAGCTCCTAAGTATATCTGGAAAGCGTTCTGCCCCTGGAAGTGGTAGCAAGGTTCCACAGGTACAGATGCAATTTACTATACATAATTTATTCTGGCCTTTAGTTTGGTAGTTTGGATTAGTACTTACTTACGAGTGTGTGTCCAATTATTTTTTTAAGAAAAAAGTAAAACTTGCTGCTGATGAAGATGAAGATGATGATGATGACGACGACGATGATGATGAAGAGTAAGTAGTATGCCCTTAGAAACCTGACATTGTTGTATGGGGGGTTATAAAAACGATTTACCAAAATCATGATTAGTGGTTGTCAGTTTGTGTTAAATGAGCTGAGTTAAAGGATGGAATATGCAGCACTTCCCAGATGTATTTGACTAGGTGCCTTTTTTCTGAGGAAGGTTTAGTGGACACATTACTGTATGCTAAGTCTGTATTTTACGCTGAACAGTTTATAATAAATGGGTTGGGCATAAAGAGAATCTGAATAGTTCCAGCTATATTCATTTTGTAAGTTGTCACTTGAGGATTTTTTTTCCCCACAAAGGATTTTGGCATATGGTTGTCCTGGTCCTTATGAGAAAATTAGATTCTAAAAGAGAATAGGATTTTGCTGGAGAACTTAAAATTTGGTTGTAAACAAGATTTGATATGTTTGTTAAACTAGGTCAGATTATGGTAAAGTTACAAACACGCTATGAAATAAAATGCTCCTCATAATTAGTCTTTCCTATATGCAGCCATATCAGAAATTTATTAATATTGAATTTTTAATTGCTTGTCAGCTTTGTTCTTGAGTTCTCAGGTTGGTCCAATATATATTTACTGAAAACAATTGAAATGGAATCTAAGACTCTGAGAGAACATGCACTAATTTGATGATCAGATCTGCAAAGTAGGTTTTCAGTGACCTCAACTAGCCAAGCTGGTAGCCCTTTAAAAAGGCCTTTGAGCATGACAGTGGAAGCAGAAAATAGGAAAGAGTTGAATGCTTAAAAAATTCAGGGGGCTTCCCTGGTGGCACAGTGGTTGGGAGTCCACCTGCCAATGCAGGGGACACGGGTTCGTGCCCCTGTCTGGGAGGATCCCACATGCTGCGGAGTGGCTGGGCCCGTGAGCCATGGCCGCTGAGCCTGTGCGTCTGGAGCCTATGCTCCGCAAAGGGAGAGGCCACAACAGTGAGAGGCCCGCGTACCACACACACACAAACAAAATTCAAAATTACCTGCATGTTAAACTTATAAACAAACTCAATATAGTTGGTGTTTGTTACTACTTGACTATGCCTGAGCTTTGGAAGATTTCCTGTCTTTAAAATGGGGATAATTCCTGATGTAACTACAGTGTAAATAGTTTACGTTCTTGTCTTGCATGTCTTCTCTAAGCTGTCTTTTAAGTTAGGTGGTGAGGGAGGAATGAAAAGTGTAGATGGTGACAAGGTCCAAATCGGTAAGTTTTCATAAAAGGGAAAAAAGGGTAGTCAGATACATGTGTAAGTAGAGGCAGTTAATGGATCCCTTGAGGATAACAAGTCTTAGAAGATTCCATTGGTTAGGGGGCAATGAAAACATTAAGAGGAGCCCCAAGGTTTGTTAGTTAAAAGTAGTTATTATGTGGAAATTGTAAGCCATAATCCAAGAAGGCTTGGAACCCACAAAATAAAAGGCAGATCAGTTGGTTCTGTTCTGGGGATGGAAGGGGTATGGTATGGGGTTGGTTGACTGCTGTTGATGTAAGCAAGAAAAGCTGAAGACCATGTAGTACATTAAAAGTTAGTATGACCAACACAACATTGTTAATCAACTATACTCCAATATAAAATAAAAAGTTAAAAAAAAAGTTAATATGGCTTACAGATACATCCTGGGTGGATTATTCTGGGTGGCCAGGGAGCTATAAGGGGTGACTTAGGAGGACAGTTTTTAGGGGGCCCTGAAAATGTTAGGCGTTCAAGCATGGCTGGCATGGGGCCCCCGTGGGGCCAGAGTGGCCATTCCCCAAGTGGCTCATGGTTATGGCTGGGTCCTGGGGCAGCATGGGCTGTGCTTTCTTACAAGTTCAGTGTTGTTTCCACAGGGGCCAGATCAGGTGAGAGGGTGGTGGAGAGTGTTCCTTGTTTTTCATTGAGGTGGCAATGGGATTTGCCTAGGTGCCACCCAGGAAAATATCTGTTACTTAAAAAATAAAGGGTGGTTCTCCATAAACACCCTTTTCCCCTATTTTATTAGGGAATATCCTAATAAAACTGCTTACAGTAGTGGTTTTATAGAAACCATTGTCATCTTTTTTTTAGTGTGGGGTAGCCCATGCAGGTATTGGGTGCTAGGGCCAAAATTGACAAATCACTGTTAAAAATTACTTAAAAGACGTTATATGCCTTTAAATGTATACTACATGGTATTTTATCCAGTTAACATAGCAGATTTTTTACCCCTGTATTGGAAAGAAGTGTTTCTTTGGTTGCACATGGGTGAAGTTACTCCTGTTTTTTATTTAGACTATGTAGTGTGGAAGAGAAACCATTTTGGCCAGTATATAATGTTTGATTTGTGAAGTAATTACAATTTAAACCAATTCCACCATTTGCTGATTCGTACTTATTCGTGGACTTCTCCAGTGATTGGATTTTTTCCCCCCAGTCAGTGATTGGATTTTTTCCCCCCAGTTCCTCCATTTAGAGTGTACAGTTTGGTGCTTTATAGTGTATATGCACAGTTGTGCAGCCAATTTCAGAACATTTCATCACCTCAGAAAGAAACTATGCTATAACCCCTCATCTTCCCCAGCTCTAGTCAACCACTAATGTACTTTTTGTATTTTATAGATTTGCCTGTTTTGGATATTTCATATAAATGGAATCATACAATATGTGCTCTTTTGTGGCTGGTTTGTTTAACTTATCACAATGTTTTGTGGGGTTTTTTTTTTGCGGTACGAGGGCCTCTCACTGTTGTGGCCTCTCCCGTTGCAGAGCACAGGCTCCGGATGTGCAGGCTCAGTGGCCATGGCTCACGGGCCCAGCCACTCCGCGGCATGTGGGATCTTCCCGGACCGGGGCACGAACCCGTGTCCCCTGCATCGGCAGGCGGACTCTCAACCACTGTGCCACCAGGGAAGCCCTATCACAGTGTTTAAGATTCATCCTTGTAGCATGTAGCAGTACTTTTACTCGTTTTGTATTATTGAACTGTAAGAACTTTTTATATATTTTGGAAACAAATCCCTTATCAGGTAGAATTTACAAACATTTTCTCCCATTCCATGGGTTGTCTTTATACTCTGTTGGTGGTCCTTTACAGAAAAACTTAAATTTCATAAAGTTTGGTTTATTTCCTTTATTGTTTTCGGTGTCAGACCTAAGAAACCATTGCCAAATCTTCAAAAAGTTTTATAGTTTCAGCTCTTACCTTTTATCCGTTTTGAATTGATTTTTGTATCTATTGTGAGGTAGGAGGCAGTTTTATTTATTTTTTTGATTGTGGATATCCAGTAATCCCAGCACCATTTGTGAAAGACTTTTCCCCATTGAATGGTCTTTGCCCCCTTTTTGAAAATAGTTACTATAAATGTATATTTACTTTTGGACTCTTCAGTTCCATGTCTATCCTTCCGCCGGTGAAACATTATTCTGATTTCTGTTGCTTTGTACTTTTTATAGATTTTAGTTTGTAATTACTTAATGTGAATGCTTCACCTTTGTTCTTTTCCAAGATTGATTTTGGCTACTTTGGGTTCCTAGAGTTTCAGTGTGAGTTTTAGGATCAGTTTCTATGGAGATACCAGCTAGGATTCTTTTAGGGGTTGTGTTAAATCTGTAGATTAATTTGGAGAGTTGCCACCTTAATATTTACTGGTCCATGAATTTGGAATATTTCTATTTATTTTAATTTCTTTAAATAACTTCATTTTCAAAAATTTATTTTCAGTTGTAAAAAACATAACACCATATTTCCCATCTTAACTGTTTTTTAAGTGTGCAGTTCAGTAGCGCTAATCATAATCACATTGTTGTGTAACGTCTCAAGCTCATCTAGTTACACTGAAAACCATAACCGTTGAACAAAAAGTCCCCATTTCCACCTCTCCCCTGCCAGCCACCAGTCTACTTTTGGTTTCTATAAAGACTGATTCCTTTAGATACCTCATATAAGTGGAATCATACGGTATTTGTCTTTTGTGACTGTTCTTTCACTTAGCATAATGTCCTTAAGGTTCATCCATGTGCTACATTTGAGGATTTCCCTAAGACTGCATATTCCCTGATATATATACGTATATGACATTTTCCCTACAATTTGTTGATGAACATTTGGGTTGCTGCTTTTTTGGGAGTGGGGGGCGGGTTGGCTCACACCGTGCTGCATGCGGGATCTCTTAGTTCCCCAACCAGGGATTGAACCTGTGCCCCGCTGCAGTGGAAGTGCGGAGTCCTGACCACTGGACTGCCAGGGAATTCCCTGGGTTGCTTCTACCACTTGGTAATTGTGAATAATGTTGCAGTGAAAATGAATTCGTGTTCAAGATTGTGCTGTCAGTTCTTTTGTCAACCCACAAAAGTTTGAAAGCTCTTCATGCTTTGAATGACTAAACTTGTAGGTTCATCCACTTTCTGGATAAGCTTTCTAGATTTGTTGAGTGCATTGAATCAGTAATAAGGACTTATTTCATTTGTAGTGATGATGATGATGACTTTGATGATGAGGAAGCTGAAGAAAAAGCTCCAGTAAAGAAAGTAAGTAAGATACAGTAGTATAAGATTATCAGAAATAGCTAATAACAAAATGATGGGAATTTTTGCCATTGGCTTGTTTTGTGGTTATTGAAAATTGTCTTAGGAGAAGATGATCTCATACTTCAAATTTTTCTTGAGTAGGGCTATCCTGGAAACTTTTCTAATAGTGGGGAATTACCTATTTTCTTTATATAGCCTTCTGTCTGTTTGTTAACCCTTTTGTAATCTTTTGTCGAAATGATTGTTTCTCTTAGCCTGACTGCTGCTTTTGCCATGGTTTGGGGCAGTTTTATTTGTACTAATATGTCTGTTATGTAGGGAGGGGCATTGACTAAGATTAATTTGTAATTGCAGTCTGTACGAGATACTCCAGCCAAAAATGCACAAAAATCAAACCAGAATGGAAAAGACTCAAAACCATCAACACCAAGATCAAAAGTAAGTGGTAACATACAAATACAAGCTCCATTGAAGTAGTTAGGTTCTTCTGTGGAAGAATCTACTTTTAAAAATTTGGTAGGTCTTTGGAGAACGCCTGTAGCTGGTGTCGAAGAGCTAAGATGTGATTATTTTATTGGTAATCACTGTCATATAGTTAGACAGTTGACCCTTGAACAACATAGGCTTAAACTGCATGGGTCCATTTATCACGGTTTTTTTTTTTTTTTTGTAAATGCTACAGTACTGCATATCCACGTTTGGTTGAATCTGGATGCAGAGGAACCACAGATGTGGAGGGCCGACAAGTTATACACAGATTTTTGGCCACGTGGAGGGCTGGCGTCACCTGTTGACATTCAAGGGTCAACTGTATATTGCCGTGGCTTTCTAATGGGGGAGAAAGCCGACAGAAAGATTTTTATTGTGGTACAAACAGTTGTGTCATATAAGGGTTCTTGCTTGTTGAAAGGTATGTTTATCGCATAGTGCAGTTTCTGGTGCTGGCCGCATGTTGGGAGATTATCATTTAAATGCTATGGAATGGGCCCCAGGCATCAAGCTGCGTTAACTTTGTTGCTTCATTCTTGGGGACCTTCTGGTTTCTTTTTTTGATAATATACTTTAAGTGTAGAACTGACCTTGTGTTGAATATAAATGCAGGCTCAAACTATTTCCTATTCCTTTCTTAAGCAATAATTTAAAAATAATTGTTGAGACATGAATTCATTTAACTCAATTCTGGTGTATACTTGTTTTTACAAAGGACTGTAAGAATTTTGTTGAGAAAATCCAGGTAGAGTGGGTCTTAAGAGTTCTTATGATGTTAAAATTCGCCTTTTTTCCCAGGGTCAAGAATCCTTCAAAAAACAGGAAAAAACTCCTAAAACACCGAAAGGACCTAGCTCTGTAGAAGACATTAAAGCAAAAATGCAAGCAAGTATAGAAAAAGTGAGTAAAATTGTCTTCCTTAAAGGAACTAAATTGGTAATTTTACCTTTCTGGGGTTTAGAACAGGACTCTTCCTCATTTTTTATAGTTAATATACTTGCCCTTGTGTGAAATTATCTCAAAAATGAATTACTAGTTACTTACATTAATTTATAGTCTCTGTTGATTTTTTTGCATATTTGAAGTGACATATGCTTTATTTTCCATTATAAAAGGAATACAAGTAAGTTGATTGTAAGATATATTCTTACCTTAGATGTTAAAATGAGAGCATTTCCCTTCACCTGTTCTGGTCATGAGATGCCACAGTACCAGCAGAGGGCGTTTGAGTCTTCTAAAATTGCAAACAGCTGGAAAAGTAGTCTTTGGCCGCTTGGTGTTGTAGTTTTTAAAAAAATTACTCGTGTTTGACTGTAGTCAGAAACACTCTCCAGCAAATTGAGTCATTTCTATTTGCCATTTGCACCAAGATGTCACCAGGCAATACGTGTGATAATATCTTGAATTTGAGTGACTAACGTGTTTACATTTAGTCTCCTTTTGTCTTAGTGGAAATGTGTGAAAAGAGGATTAGCTTTTTCCCTACTTGCCTTGCTTGATTTGGGGTGGGGGGGATGCACTTAGTAAACTTTAGTGAACTCCGGAGTATGGAGTAATTGGTTTTAATGCCTTGAAACACATTTGAGAGAAACTTTAAAATTCTGTGAATATTCTCAGACCCCAATTATTGAGAATAAATGCGGGATGGTGAGGAAAAGTTACTGACTCCCTTTCCCTATGTTTTTTCTGTGCTCTCTAGGTTCTACATGGCTTCGTAGATTTCCTTTCATTGTGCAGTTATGAGTCAGTTGGAAAACTAACATTTTAGAACCAGAATGTATTTCTTGATTTTGCTTTAGTACTACTGTAAACCTTTTAGCCTTCCTGGTATCGCTGCTTTATTTTTATCCCTTGCGTACCGTTCTAAAATGACATTTTAGATACCCCTCCCCCTAATTTTAATATGGTCCTATCTCCTTGGTTTAATTGCAGGCGCATTGAACAATCCTGGGCACTACTGGTAAATTAAGCCCAAAGATGGGGAGAGAGGAAAAGGAGAGACAAATATAGTCCAAACTGAGTATCATCAACAATCCAGACTGAAGTCTTCTATTTTAACTCAATCCCCTTTCCTGATTTGCCACCCACCCATACCCCCCTTCCAGGCTGGAAGCAATCTCTTGATCTCCTAAAACACTTTCTTTTGACTGCTGTGATCCAGTGAACCTTATACTTTGCTTTCTATTATTTGTGCATTTGCCTCACCTCTTTGACCATATTTTAATCACCTTTGTATCTCCCTAGCTGCTCAATAAATATTTGAATCAAATAAGAATGTATGTGACAATAATTTAAAAGTGTAAATTATAGTGAGGTTTATTTTCTAGGTGATGAGGCAGTTAAGTATCTTACACCATACCTGAAGCCTTCTTGATCCTTTTAAAATGCACAGAAGATTCAGGTTACAAGGAAAATCAAAATTTAGTTATCAAAATAGGAAACAAAAGTGAAAAAATTAATGCGTTAAGGTAATTCCAGAGCAGAGATAAGTATAAACGTTTCAAGATTTTTGAAAATATTTGGTGACATATACTTTGAAAATAATTTGGTGTTACTACTATTGTGCTTTCTTCCCTGTGTCCATAATTGAAAGGAATGGCGAAGTTTAGAGTTTAGTGAAATGTATTTGGTCCTGGGTGGTAGAGGATGGTGATAAAGCCGACTTGTTAGATAAATACAGTAGGCAGTCAAGTTGATGGTTGAGTTCCTGAAGAATCACAAGCATAGCTTATACTTCGTGTTTTTAGAGTGGCTGGGTGGGGGCAGGGAATTTGAAACTTGGACAAACCTTATTCAGTATGAGAGTACTTGTGGAAGACCTAGGTCCTAATATGTTATACAAACATGTCTTTCTAGGCCTAAAAAAGGATTTATTCAGTATTAAAATGAAGGAGTTGAAGAGACAAGGAATGAATCACAATGATCCATATAATAAACAGCACTCAAATCTTTGAGGAATTTCTAACAATCTCCCTCAAAAACAATGTTTCTATACTTACCCTTAATAATGCTTTTGTCTCAATAGGGTGGTTCCCTTCCCAAAGTGGAAGCCAAATTCATCAATTATGTGAAGAATTGTTTCCGGATGACTGACCAGGAGGTAACTGATCTTTGTTGGAGACATGATCAAATCCAAAATTTTTATTGTGACTTATTATGGCTATTTGTTTGGTCTCTTTAGGTGTTGGCTTCTTTTAAAATGTTCCTAACCACAGACAATACTTCAGATTAAATACATGGAAACTCTTAAGAATTTAGTTGGCAGAGACTGAGGAGATAACTTTTTTCGTACATTTTTCCCAGCTTTTATATAGTTGGTAAATTATCTCTTGGTTACTGAACTCAGTTTTGCTTTTGGTACTATGTTGGCTAAGGAAATGAGCTGCGGTTTTCCTTGCTGCTCCATTTGGCTACTTGGGTCAGTCTGTTCTTTGCTTTCTTGTGAGTTGGCAGAGATGATTTTCTCCATAGATGTTATGAGAAGCACATTTTGCTGAAATCAACCGAAGTGTAAAATCAGTTGAGTTAGATCTTGTATTTCTTAATGTGAAGAAGGTATTTTGTCAATAGAAGAAAATTTTTATTTTCTAAATAAATATTCTATTTATTCTAAAAATAAATTTATTTTTACTGTCTTATTTATAGTTGCTGACTCGCAGATTGTAAAGGAAAATGTAAAAGCAGTTACACAGGGTTGCTAGGCATCATGTACATACAGGACATACTCTGTGTTTAATGGTTTTTGTCAGCGCTCCCTAAGTCTCCTGTATTCAGCTTTCTTCAATAAATCAAATTTGTTATTTAGAGATCTTTTTCTACCACAGTATTTAGTACTTAAATCACTTAAAATGGCAGCACTATTTTTCTCAGTTTGAAACCCTTTCAGTGGTTTAATACTCTTTACTTGTTTATTGTGAATTCAGCCTTCCTTGTTGTGGTCACGAGATGACCAGTTTCAATCTTTTCGATTCTTTTCGTTGCTATTCTGTTTTTGTGTATATTTGAATCCCAAAAAGCCAGTGTAAATTATGTGAATTTTCTGCGGACGTTTAGTAAACATAAAAGTCCTTTTAAAACTATGCAGTGTGTAATTGTCAATTCAGTATTGAAAATACTGAGATATATAAACCATCATCTATAACAGGTAAGCATAAGAGCTATATAATTTTTTCAGCTAATACCAAAGGAAGTGGTAAAATAAAATTTTTGATTAAGAAAAATTCAGGTGAAGATAAAGTAACTAAAGTTGCAAGGGCCTTCCAAACAGCGTAACGTCAGTCTTGCAGCTGAAAATGACTGAATTCACTGCTATCAGAAATATTTTCTGACTTAAAAACTGAAAGCTGTTTTCAAGTGCCAGGATTAAATTTCTGCAATAATAAAAAATATATCTCAGTTTACTATTATGAAATTATCAAAACACTGAATATGTCACATTTTTATGGCATAGCTGCAGATGTAAGTAATCACAATGTGTAAAATACCTTCCCATTACTTGTGCAGTTTATCTTCTGCAAAAGAGTTGTTTATGAGGATTTGGCTAATAAAATCCAGATGGAACCTGAGAAATAATAGCAAATTTTTGCAGAAACTCTTGAATTTAAAGAGTTAATGAAAAAAATTGTACTGCCTTTTGTGGAAAGACTACAGATAAAAACCTTGCTGAATGTTTATATAAAGGTGCAAGCAGTATTTACTCGAAGTTGAAGCAAAACATGATGTATTCGAAGGTGTTTTCTGTCCCATTCAATATTCTATATAATACGTAAGTCAAGTAGCATCTGGCTTTTTTTTTTTTTTACATTAGAGTGTCATGAAAATGTTCTTCAGTATTTGTATTCAACGTAATGATTAGCGAATGACTGATATTTGTTGACATGGTATTCAGTTCTCTTGCATTTGAAATCCAATGGCTGTGTTTAAAAACAGTATTTAAGAAAATCCTATTTATTTGAAGCACTGAAACACTTTGAAGAAAAGGCCCCCAAAGTTCTTTTAAATAATCCATTGAGTGAAACCTGCTTATTTAAATGTCTCTTCAGCAGTAGGACCACGTAAATTAAAAGAAGAGAAAAGTCATTGAAGTTCTCCATTGCTTTAAAAGAACTTGTTGAATCCTTTGAACAGTTGACAAAAACATCAAGACTTTTTTTTTAAGAGGCATTATTCATGAATAGGAAAAGAAACACCAACTTGAAGTAGATAATTAATACTGCACTTACATGATTGTCATTTGAAATGTTTTTTATCACTTGAAGATTTTGGCTCTTTTACATGGATGTTACTAAATACCAGCATGAGAACAAGTAGAATGAATTATATGTTGAAGAGGGATGTAGAAATTGATGAGGGATCTCTTCTTTTTGATCATTGGACAATATTTTTTTATTTTAATTTTTATTTTTTATTATTATTTTTTTTGCGGTACGCGGGCCTCTCGCTGCTGTGGTCTCTCCCGTTGCGGAGCACAGGCTCTGGACATGCAGGCTCAGCGGCCGTGGCTCACGGGCCCAGCCACTCCACAGCATGTGGGATCTTCCCGGACCGGGGCACGAGCCCGTGTCCCCTGCGTCCGCAGGCGACTCAACCACTGTGCCACCAGGGAAGACCTGGATAATATTTTAAATCATTAGACTTGAAGAATGGAAAAGCAAGTTAGTCATGGAAGATGGTGTTCTGTGTTTCAGCAAACCAGAAGAGCTTGTCTGAGTAGCTAATATGGCAGAACATGTTAAATATATATAGTGTCTCATAATGCTAATGCTAGTATGTGTTCTCATTAATGAAATAATTTGGATGTGACCACTGTATAAACTTAAAATGTAAACAAAATATAAGACTGTAATTAAGGAATTTTATTATGCAAAATAAGGAACTGTTGAGATCCCACATCATCAGGGAAATATAACTAGAGGTAAAAAAAGATGTAACTTTGGTATATTTATATAGTTTATTTCAGATAAGTGTACTTACTTTTATGTGTGCCGTGTACAGGTGCATGTTTTTCTCTAAATCTGGCAGCCTGAAAGCAGATAACATGGAGGCAACATTGGCCTAACTGGTCTTTGTTTCCTTAACTAAATATCTAAGTTGTTAAATGTATATTAGTATAAAAGTGATTTTGCGTACAAAAATCACATGATTTTATGCCTGAATCGAAGTATTTGAAATTAAATTATGCCTAAGTATAAATTTCCTTGAAATCAGTTCTTAATTATCTAGAGTGAACCTTTTTGGTGGTAGAATGAAAAATAGATATGTTGAATTGTACAGAGACGTGGTTTAATTTATTGGGGTGTATGAAGTGTTGTGGTTTTTTAACCACATTTCTTTTCTCTTTTTTTTTTTCCAGGCTATTCAAGATCTCTGGCAGTGGAGGAAGTCTCTTTAAGAAAATAGTTTAAACAGTTTGTTAAAATTTTCCGTCTTATTTCATTTCTGTAACAGTTGATATCTGGCTGTCCTTTTTATAATGCAGAGTGAGAACTTTCCCTACCGTGTCTGATAAATGTTGTCCAGGTTCCATTGCCAAGAATGTGTTGTCCAAAATGCCTGTTTAGTTTTTAAAGATGGAACTCCACCCTTTGCTTGGTTTTAAGTATGTATGGAATGTTATGATAGGACATAGTAGTAGTGGTGGTCAGACAAATGGAAATGGTGGGGAGACAAAAATATACATGTGAAATAAACTCAGTATTTTAATACAGTAGCACTGTTTCTCTTTCTGTTATCCTCTTTGTACTTTGTCAAAGAAATACGTGTACATAGTAAAAGTGTCAAATAGTATTCCAAAATCTCTAAAATAGTATCCTGCCCTACCCCTCCAAATAGTTCTGCTTCTCAGAGTTAACCAATCTATTTTTCATCAAGAGGGCTTAGTGCTTTTACCTTACCACCTCTTAATAATAGTTAATTATAATCAAATGTTCATCAGACCTTCTTATCCACCTATCCTAGCCTTTTCACTCCCAAAGAAAATCTGGCATGTTAAATAGCCTGCAGCAGCCTTTCTCAACCTGGGTTCTTTATCTGAACCAGAACACAAAATTATTTCTGTGACTGTTTTCTTAATTTATCCAAAATAGTACATATTTGAGATCCATAGGGGAAGTTAATTTATTGCATGTGGTTGTTATGTGAGGACATTCAGGAACTAAACCTTGGGACCCCTTCATCTGTTAGACCAAAATTCAATTGCATGATGGTCAGGGCTAGATTGCTGTTCTGCTTGTTTTGCTGTGGTATATCCTCCAGTAGTTTCCCAATAGATGGGAGAAGTATTCTGATTTTTTTTGCATACCTGAAAACATCTTGATTTTTGACATCAAATTACATGCTGCCTTGTAAGCCGAATCTTTTTCTCTGAATTTTGGGTGTGAGCTGCCTTATTTGGCCTCGTCTATTCCATTTTTGTGTATTCTTTGTATATGACCAGTTTTTCTGACAGCTAATTAAGATTGCTTTATTGCTGGTGTTCTGGAATTTTATGTGTCTTGTAGACTTGTTCTTGGGCCCTGGGTGGACTGTGGGTCTGTTCTCCAGAGATGCAGTTCTCTGGTCTGGGCCTTTTACTTGGGAGATTTTACCCTTCTACTTAACTCCCATCCATTCTTAGGCCTTCTGTTTGATTCTCTTGGATGTTTTTCTTCATTCCTTTTTGTTTAAACTTCAGAGAGAGACTTTATTTTCTGTCTTCAAATTTGTGTTGCTTTTATTTTTTTTAACTTCCAGATGCTCTTGCTTGGTTCTTGGGATGCACTATGTAGAGTCTGAAGAAACTTTTTCTCATTCCATGCATTGTTTACTTGTTTCCCTCCCGCACCAGCCTGTTTATTTTATCTTTTGTATTGATTAGGAGGGTGGTACTTGTTGACTGGGCTCTAGTTTCAGATATTTTGATGGGGGTCTGCAGATTTTAAGCGTTTCTATTTCTGGGGTGGTTTTCCAGAGTAAACTAGTTTTGGAGGGTGGGGGAAAATACTGGTGCAGTACTGTCTAGTCTAATCTCAAGTTTCCAGGTGTTGGGTTCTTCTACTCATTTACATTGTGGTTTTCTTCATTGATTATTCAGTTTCTTTTCTCCAGGCCATGTCTGTCCTTGTAGCTTATCTCTTAATGTCTTTATTTTAATGGAGGCACAGTAGGAGATGGTAAATATTCAGTGTTCTTTGTTTTTATGTACTTCAGATATAGAAGATCATCTACTTTAAATTGATAGAACAATCCCAAATCACTTAACCATCCTCTACATTAATTTGAAAAGTTATTGGTGTTCAAATAATGCAAGTACAATTAAAGTTGAGTCATTCATTCCCTAGATAGTGTTTTTTATTATACTATGTGATGTAGGAGTGTGGTAGTTATTAGTATTAGTCCCTTAACATGTTCAGAAGTAGAAATATACTTGCTGCATAATACTGTCTTAAACAAATAGTAAGTCTGAAATTTTTAATATTTGAGTTGCTTTGTATAGAAGTTAAACCTTAACTTTGGTTTACCTGATGGGCACTTTTATGTGGCAGGAAACCCAAAAGGACTTCTCACCATTCTGAGGGAAAGCAATCGGCCTTACTGGTTGTCCTGTTCCCAGCTCATTAAATAGAGCTCATCAGATCCAGATAGGGCTTCTGTTTTGGAAGCGCAGGAATTAAAGATTTCCCTGTGCCTCAGAAGTCACCAGTAGTGCTAGTTATTAGACATCAGCTAACTAAACATGGTAGTAATCTGAAAGTTGAACTACTACTCTAGGTTTGTGACTTAGGGAATTCCTCTTCTAAAGAAGCTGACTTCCTGAAAGTAAAAAGTGAGTGTCCTGAATTCAGTTTTTTTTACAGTATTTAAAAAAATTTTTTTTAATTGAAGTATAGTTGATTTACAGTGTTAATCTCTGCTGTACATAAGAGTGACTCAGTTATACACATATAGACATTCTTTTTTATTTTCCATTTGGTTTATCACAGGATATTGAATATAGTTTGCTGTGCTATACAGTAGGACCTTGTTGTTTATCCATCCTATATATAATAGTTGACCTCTGCTAATCCCAAACTCTCTGTCCTTCCCTCCCTCCTCCCCCTCAGCAGCCGCAAGTCTGTTCTCTATGTGAGCCTGTTTCTGTTTTGTAAATAAGTTCATTTGTGCCATATTTTAGGTTCCACATGTAAGTGATATCATATGGTATTTGTCTTTCTCTGACTTCACTTAGTATGATAATCTCTAGGTCCATCCATGTTGCTGCAAATGGCATTATTTCATTCCTTTTATGGCTGAGTACTATTTCATTGTATACATGAACCACATCTTTATCCATTCATCTGTTCATGAACGTTTAGGTTGCTTCCATGTGAATAGTGCTGCTGTGAACATAGGGGTGCATGTATCTTTTTGAATTATAGTTTTGTCAGGTAACTTCTTAGTTTTCTTCAGAACCTCCACTTTTCCATAGTGGCTGCACCAATTTACATTCCCATCAACAGTGTAGGAGGGTTCCCTTTTCTCTACCCTCTGCAGCATTTGTTATTTGTAGACTTTTTTTAATGATGGCCACTGAAGTCATATTTTTATATATTTGTATTTCAATCCACTGTGTTGTATCTTTTTGGCCAACGGAATCCTTTTCAAGCTTGTTCCTACCATCACTGACTCCAGTAAGTAGTCTTTGATACGACTTCTTTTTCGCTTTCTAGTGTGACAGAATGTTCCAGGCTTATCTTGAACAAGATAAACAGCTTTTCTTTCTAGACCTGGAATGATCCATTTTTCCAAGGAGCTCTGGTTCCTTATTTAAAAAGAATGGCGTTTAGAGACCGCAGCCTTGGTGGGAGTGATACTCATTAATACTGAACCCAGTATTGTTTCGAAGACTTAACCTGGATGATCAGATCAGACCCTTTGGGAAAGCAAGGGGAACATTTTGAGCACTAGGAGGGCAGAGACACACTTGTTGGCTGTCTGCAGGAAGCTTCTTTTCATTTGGTATCTTAGTATCTTTATCACATATGGTTAGGTTGTGGGTGAGAACTTAACAGAGTTACCTTCAACCTGAACCAGAGGACAAAATAGGTTAATAAAGTAAGGCCATTTGGGGAGAGCAGATCAGGCTGAAATTACGGGATCATGCGCATGATGTTAAAATGAGGTTTATAGTGGTGTGTCTTAAAGCTTGCCGGAAGCTATTAACTGGATGATGGGGGTGGGGTGGGGAGGTTATGTTTACATTGCCTGGGGGAGTGTTTTTCTTTGAAATTATCCGAGGAAAAAGGTTGAGGGTC
Organism: Globicephala melas; assembly: GCF_963455315.2. NCBI lineage: Eukaryota > Metazoa > Chordata > Mammalia > Artiodactyla > Delphinidae > Globicephala > Globicephala melas. The sequence goes on from NC_083316.1 coordinate 146,071,663, forward strand.
ACAGAAAATACCCTATTAAGGGTTAGTAGTCTGCACTGTGGAGATGCAGGGTTAAAGTTATTTCAGAAAGTGTAAGGCCACCTTCCAGCCGGATCTTAACGAAGAGCCAGTTGCTCCTTGACTCCTGAACTTGGCAGTAGACATCCCTTTTTAATCTGAAAGTTCCAAGAGCTGATTTTGTGCTACTTTGTGTCTACTTTTCTGATTAAGCTACTTCATCCGATTGAAGACTTGAGGCTGCATTTGTCCTATGTTCTTAGGCTGGAGGTTCTCTCATCCTTCTCCAAAATATTTGTATTCTATAGACTCCCTGAATTTTGTGATTCTTAAGATTGGAGAGAGGTGGAAAACGAGTGTCAGATTGCAGTGCTGTTAGTGTACTTTCACTTGAAAATGAGGTAGGAAGAATCTAAACATGTAAGTACTGTGTCCCAAAGTATGTATTTAAGGCCTAGGATTAATCAGCAAGCAAAACAGGTAACTGCCCTTCAGGGATTGCATTCCATTGGGGAAGCAGTCAACATACATTCTCAGCTACCCTTCAGACAACCAGGAATTTTACAGATGAGAATTTGCTCAGAAAATTGTGAATTTGCCAGCCGAGAGCTAGGAATCGAATGTAGTTGTGTCCGACTCCCAACACCAAACTGGCACATAGCCACCTGGCCCCAACTACCATACTTGAGCCTGGACTGGTAACAGCTTTTTTGCTGGCCTCCTTACTGCCACTGTCGCACCATTTCAATGTATTCTTACCAGCTGCAGTAAGCTTTAAAAATAAACTGGATTTTGACCCTTAGTTTCAAAGCCTTTGATAAATTGCCAAACAAATGGGTATATCCACACTGAGTACTACTTGACAATAAAAAGGAACAATGATAAAAGCAACAAGGGATGAGGCTGAATTTCAAACATGCTGAGCAAAAGAAGCCAGACACAAAAGAGCACATAGATGGTTCCATTTCTGTGAAACTAGAACCTAGTGCCAGCAGACTAATGGTAACTTGAGACTAGTGATGGGTGTGGTGGGAGGTTGCCTGAGAAAGGTGTTTACAGAAGTATAAACATTTGTCAAGCTCCAGGCATTTAAAAGTTGTACGTAGGGGGCTTCCCTGGTGGCGCAGTGGTTGAGAGTCCGCCTGCCGATGCAGGGGACACGGGTTCATGCCCCGGTCCAGGAAGATCCCACATGCCGCGGAGCGTGTGAGCCATGGCCGCTGGGCCTGCGCGTCCGGAGCCTGTGCTCCGCAACGGGAGAGGCCGCAACAGTGAGAGGCCCGCGTACCACAAAAAAAAAAAAAATAAAGGATGATCCTGCTTCCCTACTTCATGAAATGGTGAAGAAAAATATAATGTGATAACCTGAAAACCATAATTAGGATTATTAATAATAGCTAAAATCTTTGGAGCCTTACTTGTGAGCCAGACTGATCTCATTTGCTGTCTCGCAGCATCTTAACACTTGCTGCAATTTATAAGTAAATGTTGGAGGCAATATTCAAATCCAGGACCTCTAAGTTGAGTTTATGCTCTTAATAAGGACTTCACTTGACGGGACTTCTGGGTGAATCTTACTTGGGTGATAGCTTTATTTGTGAAATCAACAAACACTATCTGAGCCTTGAAAACAATTGCAGGCATTTTAGAATATAATTATGGACCCATTTCATTCAAAAGTAATAGGAAAAACAGTACAGAAAATTGTAAGTCTGATTATTGGCCAGGAGATACTTCAAACACCCCACTTTAGCAGGTAGTAGGCCAAACCCACCTCTTGACTGGGCTGTCAGAGGTCTTTATAAAGCAAGATCAAGCATGGTGATGTCACAGGACCCAAGGGAAGCATATGTTTTGTGGTTGGGCATTGCATACTGTCTTGGGATTTGCTGGTTCTGGCAATGAGAATGGCTAAGTAAATTCAGCCTAGCTCTTCACACAAGAACTTTCTCCATTGCTCAGCACCTAGCTTTGTAAAGGTTTTCTGCACTTGTGTCCAGTGCTGAAACAGAGGCTGTTTAAGATGGCCTCAGCTTTGAAAGGGAACTTAAATAAAATAGCTTGCAGGGAAGCTTGATAATCGGAACAATTGCTGATAGTTCATATTCCATGACTAGGAAGTAGCACTGTTTGACAGTGTCTACCTCAGTTTCACTATACGTGAAATGGGGATATCAGCCATAGCCAGTGACACAGGAAGTTTTTAACCAAATAGTCCGGATTCCTGAGTTTTGCTTTTTGAGCTTGTTCAGTTTCTTTCCCTCTATGACAAACCCTTAGCATCAGGCCAAAGCAGAGCCTAGCTGTCTGGAGGTCTAGACAGTGTGAGACAGTTAATGTGTGACAAGAACACCTACATTTTGAGGTTGGTGGCAAGGACAGGAGTGATTCCTCTGAAGGGGCGGAGGGGGTTAGAAGAGATGCCCTTAGAAGGGACCTGGTTAAAAGAGTCAAACTGCTTAGTGTGCAAAGAGTGGCAAATCTCAGCCTGGAGGCCGGCAAAGGGCCTAGAGTGGTCGCTGACCATAGTCCTGCTGGCTCCTCCCGGGCCTGTATAGCCTGACCGGGCTGGGCTGCAGTGAAGCCTTGGGGACGCTAGGTGGCAGCCGTGCGTTTCCAAAGCTGGCTCACCTACCGGAGAGCCCAGCTGGGATCTCGGGAACCGACCCGGGAGCCCTGGAAGGGGGGCGGTGGGGGTGGGTGGGGGGCTTAAGAGACGCCCTCGAGATCCCCTCCCCTCAACGGCAGGGACGGAGATTGAAAGGGGGCTCACATAGGGTGGCCAGCCGTCCGAGAGGGCGCCTGGGACATGCCACGATCCTGCGTGAACTCACAGAGCGGGTAAAAGCGACCCCCTTAAGTGGAGCCGCCCCGAGGGCTGGGCCTGACCCGCCCCTTCCCTGCTCCCCACTCAAGCGCTGGTGGGTGTGAGTGCGAGTAGCGAATGTGGGCGAGCAAGGACGTTCCGCACCTAACTGCGTTCTTGGGGACCGCAGCCTGTCCAGTTCTGGCAGCGTTTGCGCCGTGGCGCGGGGTCATTGCGCCCAGGCGCAGAATTCCGACGGCTTCGAGCGCTCACCAGCTCCAGCCTAGCTGGCTCTGTCCCTTCGGAGCTGCCGGTCCCGTCGCCGAGAGTCTGAGCGCCTCCCTCCAGCCCGGAGCCGCCAGGAGAAGGAGGAGGAGGCAGTGGAGAGGCTGCGGCAGGCAGGCAAGCAGGCAGGGCCGCCTTTGATGTGGGCGCGGCGCACCCAGGCTAGCTGAGCGCCCGTCCGGCCGCGCCCCGAGGGGGGAGCCCCCGGGCCCCGCATCCTCATTGTGCCGGCTCGGGCCCGGGCCCGCCCCCGGCCCCCCGCCCCCTCGCCGCCCGCGCGTAGAAAACGCCCCGGCCGCCGCCAGTGGTGGGAGGTGGCGATGCGCACGGCCGGAGAGACGCGGAGGAGGAGACATGAGCCGGCGGGCGCTCAGACGGAGCGGCCGTGACGCGTTCGTGCTGCAGCCGCGCGCCTCGGCCCCGGAGCGCTGACCCCTGGCCCCGCGCAGCCCCGCGCCTCGCCTGGAGAGCGCGCCCCAGCTTCCAGCCCCGCCACGCATGCTGACCCCGGAGTAAGCAGGGCAGCCAGCCTCCCGCAGACGCCCGGACGGCCGGACGGCCGGCCGGCAGTGAGCAAGCTTTCTCGCACCGGCCGGTGCCTCCTGCACAGCGGCGGCCGCCCCGCAGCCCCCGCTCCAGCCCGGAGGGCGCAGCGCTCGGGAGGAGCCGCGCGGGGCGCTGATGCCGCAGGGCGCGCCGCGGAGCGCCCCGGAGCAGCAGAGTCTGCAGCAGCAGCAGCCGGCGAGGAGGGAGCAGCAGCAGCGGCGGCGGCGGCGGCGGCGGCGGCGGAGGCGCCCGGTCCCGGCCGCGCGAAGGGGACATGTGCAGGCTGGGCTAGGAGCCGCCGCCTCCCCCCCCGCCCAGCGATGTATTCAGCGCCCTCCGCCTGCACTTGCCTGTAAGCGCCCGCGTGCGGGGCTGCCCACCCTGCCTGGACGTCTGTCCGTGTGCCTGTGGCTCTGTCTACCCGCCCGGCCGTTCTTCTGACTTTCCGACTGCGTATCTGTCTGTCTATACGCGGGTTCCCTCCCTCCAGTCCAACTGACTGCCTCTCCATCTCTCTCTCCCGCAGGTGTTTACACTTCCTGCTGCTGTGCTTCCAGGTACAGGTACGTGGGCTTCTGACTCTGACCTCCCCCCCCACCAGCCCCTGTCTCCCGGTACGTGTCTACCCCCCCTCCCCCGGGCCGCGCCCCCTCCCTGTGCCCCACCCCTCCTGGGCGCCGAGCCCAGTGCACCTGTTCCCAGGGCGCGGAAGGGTGGCTCCAAATGCGCCCAGCGCGGGCGGGGGACCGGCCAAGGGCAAGGGGCTCTGTTGCGGGACTCAGGCTGGCGCGGGCTGCCACGGCCCCTGTCGGCTTCGGCTGGGAGAAGATGCTCTGAGCCGGCGGCCTCAGCCGCTACAATGTGCCCGGCTCCAAGCCCCCCCCTTCCCCCCCACCCCGCTTCCCCGCCCGGCCCGTAGCCGGTGAGGAGTCAGGACGTAGGGATTTTCTCTGCCAACCGTCCCTTAACATCTCCGTTCGCTCTTCCAAACAAAAAGGCTCCTTTCAACCGAGTGGATTTGGAGTCCAGGGAGAAAGCTTCAGTTGTAAATTACTCTGTGGTTTCAAAGGCGTTTGCAGCATTGAGAGAAAGACAGAGAGGGAGAGAGAGAGATGTTGTGCTAGGAGGGGAGACTGGGGTGAGAGCGAGCAGAGCGGGGCGCCTGGGCCGAGGGACCACTGCCTGCGAGGCGGCTCCGGAACGGGCCGCGCTCCGCAACGCACACCCTTGCCCAAGGTAGTGCAGCCCTCAGCTGGTTCCCCGCCTAGCTCCCCGCTCGCTCGCTCTCCTGAATCAGAAGAGGGCTTGGCGCTCAGCCTGGAAAGCACTTGCTAAAATCTGATCTGTTACTTCAGCAGCTTTCAGACTCGGGAAGGTCTTGGCACGCAGACAGTTGGAACACTGGGGCTTCCAAAGCCGTGGAAATGAAGGAAAAGGGTTGGGGGGCGGGGGGAGGGAAAGAGAAGAGGGACTGAGGGAGCTGACTTCAGCCCCGATTAGAACCAGACCAGGCTGCCTCAGCTTGGAGGGGGGGCGCAAAGGGAAAGGGAATAGGAAGTACCAGCTGCCCTAGCCCTCCGCCACCTAGTGCTCTGACGGAGGCGCCCTAGGAGGAGCTGGGCTGGGGCCCAAAGAGATTATGGGCCAAAAGAGCCCCTTCCCCCTCTGGGTTGAAGGCAGGTGTCCTCACAGTGTTCCAGAGGATGCTTGGGCCTTAGCTTTCTGGATTCCCGAGGTGCCCAGGGAGAGCACCGAGCAGGCAAAGTGGGGGTTCTCCCAGGTGTGTGTGCTGAGCGCTGTTGAGACTCACGGGTCTCTTGCGGAGGGCGGCTGCGGTGGTGGTGGGACTGCTTATCTCCCCTCCCACTCCTAAGAGAGAGCTGTTACCATCGGGATGGACATTGAGGTGAGGGCAACTAGTTGGGACTGGGGGCTGGAAGGATGGATGGACAGACTGATGGGTTCTTTCCTTCTGTTGGCCAGGCTGGGGTCCCTGGTGACTCCTTGAATCAATACAACTGGAGTCAGTAACTTAAGGCTGGCCGTTTGCCAAAGCAGATGTGACCCTGTGTGGTTGCAGGGGGCAGGGTGGGGAATGGCTGGTGTCAGAGAGAGAGGCCAGTGCCAGGCGTAGCCTGCTTGGTTTGCACCTGAGTCCCCAAGCAGAGGGCAGGCCCCAGGGTCACCCCGGGGGACTGCCTGTCTGACCTGGGGGACAGCTCTTTTCCTGAGCGCTGAGCCTGGGGCCGGGGACGATGAAATGGGCATAAAGTAGAGAGACGGTTTCAGACTTTGTGGCCCAGGCCTCTTATTGCCTGCTGCCTCTTGGTCCTTGAAGTGGGGCCCAGGAGGGGCTGCTGTGTGGTCTTTGTGTTCTGGGTGGGGGGGAATGTGAGGGAGGGAACCTGGACTCTGCATCCCACCTCCAAGTCCTGGCCAGAGCTAGAGCCAGCCTGTGGCAGGGAGGGGCGGGGAGGGGAAAGCTGGGTGGGCCGTCTGGGTTAGGTCCATTGGGGTTACGCCTTCAAGCAGGTGAGGGAGCCTCCTCTCCCCCCTGCCCCACCTCCCCCTTCCTTTGCAGCCTTTCCCGTTGCAAACTGCCTTAGGACTGACTGATGTTTTTAACCCATGATCCATGTACCCTTAGGATATCTAAGGATGGGATTATGGGGGAGGGGTGGTCCCTGAAACACTGTGCAAAACGGTGCCCATATACGCAGCGTATGGGAGACGGTTCTCAGCTCCCCACAGATTTTTGAAAGTACCCATGATTGCTGAAAGATAAAGCAACACTACCCTAGGGAGTTATAGACAAAGTTGGCAGGCTCACATCCTCCTTTATGCTCGAGGGACAAGGTGGAGTGTTAGTTAGAGGTAAAGATGAGAGGTGGGACCCTTGTGCTAGTTGCGGGAGTCTGGAGTCTGCTCCCCACTGAGGTGATGGGCCGACACCGGGAGAGCAGCTGCTTCCTGGACAGGGTGCATTTGGAGGGTGGTAATGAGAGCACCCTTGGTGAGCAGGGCCCAGGGGAGGCTCCCTGCACCGTGGGAAGGGCTCAGGGCTTTGCCATCCTGTGGACTGCACCTGAACCCCAGCTCCATCTTTCCCTATATGTAGACCTCTGCGAGACTTAGCTTCATCATTTGTGACATGGGTGGCCCCGAGGATGAATGGTATATGATAGGCGTGGAAGAGGTTTTGCGAATTCTCATCCCCCAGGAGCACGTTGCTCTGCTGGGAACTCTATACACCTATGCCCTTCCTTCCCCCGCCTCCATGTTTTGGGGAACTGGTCCAGTCCTAGCAACAGAGTTTCTGGGCTCCTCCTCTCTTTCCATCCATCATCAGCCACCAAACCCCAAATGGGCCCCTTGCCCCCAGCCACATCTCTGTGAACACAGGCAATGCCAGACACTGCCCGCACTGCCCCCCCCTCACCCCCCGACAATGTGGTGAGCCCCGCCCTCCCCTGCCAGCAACCCTGGGAGCGGGAAGCTGGGAATTTAATAAAATCCCTTCTCCACACGACTTGGGACACCGTGGATAGCTCAAATCGGAAGAATTTTAAAAATTTCCAAGGGGAGCAAGCGGCGTGACCAGTAAATTGCTTTTCTGCACTTGGCTGAGCGCTGACAATGACACCGGGCTGGGCCTTTCACGCAGCTCGGCCGGCACCTGCCTGACATTGTTCCTGCCGCCAGGCTCGGCTAGGTCCTGGCCTTCCCCAGACAGGCCGGGCGTGAGGCGGGCCAGGGCAGGGGGGCCTTCCACTGGCCCCTCGGTCCCTCCCTCCCACAGCGCTGCTTCCTCTCTCCCCGCACTTGCTCAAGTTTGGAAGTTTCCTTCCATGCCTTCTCTAAGGCTAACCACCCCCATGCCTGGCCTCTTCAGTGGGGTGTAGAACCTCTCTTCGAGCTTGCTAGGATGGGGAAGCCAGAGACAGAGTCCTCTGGGACTCGAAGAGGGTGGGGCGCTGTCCTATTGGATTGTACGTTTAATCTGCTCATCAAATACTCGCTGGGAGCCTGCTTCTTGCTGTCCCTGGAACATGACTAATCCGTTCCTGGCCTCAAGGAGCTCCCAGTCTAGAGAGGGAGAGTGCCAGATAAACAGGAGTTCCTTCAACCCCACCCCTCCTGTCCCACGCTGTGAAGTGTTGAGAGGTAGAGAGCATCCTCCAGCCTGATGGGGGTGGGGGCAGGGGAGGGGGTGGGGCGGGAGGGGGGAAACCAAGGCTGGGGAGAAGTGACCTGCGTTTGGTGAGAAGGTGCTACTTGTATGAATTTCCAAGTGGCTCTTGCATCAGGAAGTTCCTTTCATCCTTTCTACCATTCTACAAGGGACACTGGAGTAGGAGGAATATTATCATATTCCTACCTCACAGATGGAGAAACTGAGGCACAGGGCGGGGAGAGGATTTTTCAAGGCCATGGCTAAGACCCAAGACTGTGAAATCGAGACCTTGTATCCCTTCCAGCACACCAGGCAGACTTTTTCAGAAACACTGCAGTTGTTCAGAAGGGATACTGATAGGGAAATGGAGTCTCAAGAGGCATGCTAGGGGCCCTTAGTGAGAGATCCGGTTGGATCCCCCTGATAGGATCCCTTATCAGGGGATGATCAGAGGCCAGGTGGGCGTCTCTGTGGTGGAGGGCATCTGACTTGGTGTCTGCAAGCCCTGATCTTCCTGGAATGTTCTGATCTAAAAGGGTTTCAGAGCCAGAGGTGGGTTTGGTTTTTGGGGGGGTAGCAGGGCCTGGGGGATTCAGCAGTCTCCTTCCAGCTTCTTTCCCAGCATGGAGGGAGATGGGGGCACCCTGCCAGCCTTCCTGCAGCCCAGGAGTGTCACCTGCTCTGAGGCAAGGAGGTGGATTTGGAACATTTCTTGTGGTTGGTGCAGCCAGTGTCCAGCAGGCTCTGGGCAGCGTGTCAGGGCCACAGCGTTGCCTCCTCGTAGCCCTGGGTGGCTGGGAGGGCACATTGGACCCCCAAAGGGAGATGGCTGGGGACAGGAAGAAGATTTTCTGTCCTCGGTAGGATCTTTTGGTTCTGACCTCGTCCTGGAGCAGGGAAGTTGTTGGTGTGGGAAATCAGGGTGTAGGCCCACCAGGGTAACAACTATACTGGTAGATGCCGCCGGGTATTGTGGGCTCGTTCCGTGGCTGACGCTTTCTCACAGCATCTAGGCTGTGCCTCACAACCAGCCTGGAATTAGGGAATTCTACAGATGAAGAAAGTGAGGCTCAGAGACATAAAGTAATCTGCCTTTGTTTGCACAGCAGGCGAGAGAGGCAGAGTGGGATTCAACTCTAGCTTGCCCACTCTAGGACCCAGGCTTATTAAACAGCGCTTTAAAGGCTCTGGAATCTGCCAGGCTGGTTCAAAGAGTCGCTCTGCCTTGTCTTTGCTGTGTGACCCTGGACAAGTTACTTAACCTCCCTGGGTCTCAGCTTATGCACGCATAAAATGGGAAGAAAACAACCAACAAAACAGCTCCTACTTACTAAGGGTGTGGAGCAGGGGAGAGTGCAGGACCCAGGGCTCTGAAATCTTGTCTGCCTTTCAAGACCTAGTCCCTGCGTCTCTTGTTCTGGGAGGACTCCCTTGTTTCCACCCCTCTGTCAGTGGATTAAGCTCCCCTCGTCCATGGCACTGCCACCTCCTGGTGACTGGGGAGAGGGAAGGTGTTGTTTCCCTTCTGAGGGCCGGGATCGTCTGATGAACATCTGTGTGCCCCATATTTTGTGCTGGGTTGGGTCTCCCCCCTACTCACAAGGACCCATGTCTGAGCACTTAGGGAAGGGCAACGCCAAGGGCCCTGTCAGTGTGGCCCAGGCTGGAGGAGAGCCACTGGGCCTCCGGAAGGGCTGAGGCCCGCTGTTGGCACCTTGGGTCTGACAGTAGGGATTTGTTCTGGAACATCAGTGCGTAAGCGGGCCCCTCGGGCTTTAGTCAGTCTTGCTGGTAGGGCCTGGAAGATGACTAGGTTTTGTTTGTTCCGACATCTAAACCGCATAAGGCCTCAGGCCCATTTAAAATGCTGCTGTGCCCAGGATGGGGCCAAAGACAAGCCCCCCATAGGCCACAGGGCGGAAGGACTCTCAGGATGCCTGGGATGGAGTCCTGGCTCTGTCGCTGGCTCATTGTGTGCCTTAGTTTCTCCACCTGGGTATCAGTGAAGTGATCTAGGCGGCTTCTGTGTTGCTTGAATGTGTGGGCTTTGGCATGGGAAAGACCTTGGTTTGAATCCTATCTGTGCTGCTGAGCAACTGTTCAGCAAATTTCTTAACCTTCCACCCTCTGCACCTTGGTTTTCCCCATCCGTATAATGGGGTAACGAAAGGTACCTACTTCTCAAGGGTTATGGTGAGGACTGAATAGGATAATGCACACAGAGTAGCTAGCGCTGCGGCTGACCCTCAGTAAGTAATTGAGTAATAGTAATTGCTCGATCAATTGTATGCCCTGTGTGTGTGTTAACATGCTGCAGCATGCTGAAGAACGCTAGGAAGGCTGTGCTGCTTGCATCGGTGACATCAGGCCCCCTCTAGTCTGACCATAGGTCTTGGATTTAGGTCTGAATTTTATCCTCATTGCACCACTCACAGGCTGTGTGCCCGTGGGAAAGATCCTTAACCTCTCTGAGTCTCTACCTCCTCGTCAGTTGAGAAATAGGAATACTAATACCATTCCTAGGGCCTGTGGGGAGGATTAATTGAAACCATGTCTCGGACCTGGTATGCAGTAGGCATTCAATTATGGCGCTGCTCCTCATTAACAACCAGCAAACATGGCTGGCCCCGGACTGGGGTTTGAGCGGGATGAAGAAGACATCTAAGGCTTCAGCTTTTTTCCTCCGTGATCCCTGTGAAGAGATGGCAGGTGCTTTGGCAGCTCCCCATCCCACCTCTGCCTTGGAACCTCTTAGCCCTTTGTCATTGCTCTGTGACCCAGTGCGTTCTCTGCTGGGGCTCACAGGGATGTAGAGGGGCTCAGGCTCTGGACACAACCCACCTGGGTCATACCCCACCTCGGCCACTTGGTAGCTGCATGACTGAGTGAATTCTCGGCTTCTCTGTGGTTCATCTTTAATATAGGCATCAGGATGGACCCTCCCTCCTGGGGTTGCTACAGCGGGTGAACTGTGGTCACTTGGGGGAAGCACTTGGCCCAGCACATGGCTCATTATAAGTGCTGAGTCAATGTGAGCTGCAGTTATACATTTGACTTTGGGGTGCCTAGAGGCCTGCTTGTCTGCCAGCTCCTGGTTCCTGGAAGTCAAAGGAGGCCTGGCCCATCCCACGGGCCCTGTGGCACCTGGCACGGACCTGGCATGCAGCATGAATGTCAGCAAGTGGAGGGGTGGGGAGAACAGCTTCTCTGAGGGCCGGGCATCTGTATGGAGCCCCCCAACCCTGTACCAGGTGTGGGGCACGGGGTGCTCAGGACCTGTCCCAGCCCGCAGGGATTTGAGAGAGATCTGAGGGATCTGTGCAGGGGGCAGGGGCCCAAGGGTGCAGAGGGTGTTCTGACGAAGGGCCCTGAAACCAGACTCAGGGCAGGAGGATCTCGCCTGGGAAGGTGCGCCATTTGAATCTTGAAATAGGAATGAGCTGGGTGAAGAAGACTCTTTGAGTGTCTCTCTCTGTGTGCGTGCGTGCGTGCGTGTGTGCGTGCGTGCGTGTGTGTGTGTGTGTGCGAAAAAGCCTTTGCAGGCACATGGACCATTTCTACACGGAGCAGGGAATACCTTGCTCAGGGGACTCCAAGCTGTTTGGAATGGCTGTCGCATCAAGTTCAGGAATGGGGGTGATATAAAAGGCCGTGGTGGGCATCGAATGCCAGAATAAAGGGCTTGTTTATTACCTCTTTGACATGCACGACCCCTCTCCCCACCCAGGGGCTTCAAGGGAGAGAGATTGGAAGGAAGGAGAAAAGGAGGAAAGAAGGGAGCATGGGTCTTTAGGAGTCCCTCCCGCCGCGCCGCCTCAGGCTGGCTGCAGGGTTGACGGGCCGCGGCACCCATATTGACAATCTGTACAGAGCAGGCTGATGTATGGGGAAGAGGAGCTCCCGGTCAGCGCCTTGGGTGGCAGCACCCCCCTCCCGTGCTGGCGGCTCAGCCCTGCCAATCAATACATTGACAGCCCCAGGAGCTTAATGGACAGGTTGGGGGTAGGGAAGGGCCCTTTGGATCATCACTGTGTCCTGGCTGGGATGGATGTGGGGAGTGTGACAGGAGAGAGGGGAGAAACCTGGGGCTAAAGGGTGGCTGGAGACATCAGTCTGAGTGAACCAAGCTCCAGTTCAGGGGTGGGCCCAGCCTCCCTCCTCCGCTTTCTGTCCAGGGGTGTCAGCGAGGGGAAATTGATGGACTCCAGAGCCAGAGGTGGGTTCAGTTCCTGGCTGCATCCGTTTCTCTACAACTGAGGCAAATCCCTTAGCCTCTCTGTGTCTCCCTTTATCATGGGGATGGTAACCGTTCTGACCTGCCCAGATCCTGCGAGGAGCAAGGAGACAGTGCCTGGAAAGTGCTTAGCTTGGACCCTGGCACTGAGCGAACGCCCACGAAGTGGGAGCCGGCGTTAGTTTCATGCTCAACGACGATAATAACCCCCGGAGCGCTATGACTGGCATCAACTCCTGGGCCTGAGTCCAGGCTTCCTCTTGAGGAAGAGTTTGGGAGCTGCATCTCAGGGTGGAGGGGGTGCTGACTCTACAAGGGGCCACTCCTGGAACGGGGTGCAGGTCTCAGGTTTGAATCCAGAATTTGGAGAAGCTCCGAAAGCCCTTGGCATGGCTGGCCCCAGTGCTGCTTCTGGAGGGGGAGGCAGGCAGCGGTGGAATGTGGCCGCAAGTCTGTGGGCTGCCTCTCCTGGGACCAGGGAGACCCTCCCTTTCTGGGCAGGCTGCCTGGAGACAGGGGCGCGGATTCTCTGAGGCCTCGAGGATGGGTACCTGGGCGGGAGGGGCAGTCTGACCCCTTCCTTCTCTCTCGGGTAGGGGGTGAGCTCAAGGCCTCAGTCCTTTCATGTTTAATCCTCCACCTCAGTCCCTGCCCCACATATGGCTTGTGGCTGGAGCCACTTGCTTTCCTGAATGGGAGAAAGGAGGTGGGTGACAGAGAGAAAGGAGAATAGAGCAGGAGAGGGTGAAGAGACGGGGAGCGGAGGTTCTAGGCTGGACTGGATTCAAACCTTGATTCTTTTTTGCACCAATTTTGTGCCTTTGGACAAGCAATGTAACCTCTCTGAGCCTCAGTTTCCTCATCTGTAAAATGGGGATGATAACCGTACCAACTCATAGGGCTGCTCTGGGGATGACGTAAGATAAGTTAAAGTACTTCTTAGTATGGAGAACATGCTCCATAAGTAGTGACTGTTTAGAAAATAAGAAAAAAGAAAAAAAAAGGTGACTCTCCTTACTTATGTTTTTCTGAGGTAAATAATTGTAAGCAATCTCATTCTGCTGATGAGAAAACTGAGGGTTAAAGAGATCAAGTAAGTTGGTGATTTTGGGGTGGAGCCAGGTCACACCCGAGGTCAGTGAGTGCTATTGTTGAACGTGTGTGGTGTGGGTGTGCTGATGTAACGTGTGTATTAGGTGATGTGTGATGTGGCAGATGTTGGTGTGAGGCGAGCCCAGGAAGAAATAGGAAGCCGCTTCAGACATGACTTCAGAGCCAGGAGTGGATGGGTGAGGTTGAAACCTTCGGTCAGAGGGAGCAACTGTGGTTATCGGATTCCCTGGCGGGAGGGGGAACCTGGGTTGACGTCTGTAAGCTGGCCCTGGGGTTGGAGTGGGGCTCACCCCAACCTCTTTTCACCCCATGGTAGTTTCCCCCCGAGGTGCCTAAGAGAGGAGGCTTGGAAGCTAGGCGGGGGCTGGATGGTAAAGGACTACATGTGGGCGCTGTGCAATGGGTAGTGGGGAGCCAGGCAGATTTGGGAGCAGGAAAACCCCTCACCTCGTGCACTAGAGCCTGAGACTGCAGGCGGAAGGTGGCGGGCTCTGTCCCACTAAGCACCGCGTCCGTGCTGGGATCTCGGGTTGCAGCCCCTGTGCAATTCCCGGATCGGGGAGTGAATATTTCCACCAGAGCACAAGCCCCTCAGAGAAGGGGTGGGTCGCCCTGGGGGGTAACAGGGGTCTCAGCCAGGCTGCAGGGGGACCCCACTGTAGGCTACCCTGCTGCGGGAAAAGCTATCTCGACCTCAAAGATAATCCGTGAGTATGGGGTGCGGGAAGGAGAGCCTTTGGTAAGGCACCTTGCTCTGCCCCAGGAGACACCCTGTCTGTGCTAGCCCTGCTCGCCTTGCGAGAGCCGCAGCATTTTGATTTTTGTCACACTGCAGCTTTTCAGTGCCCCTGATGATTATGCACCTGAATGGGTTTAGAGAGCAGCTCTGACTGTTCTAGGAAGTCCTGGAAGACAGGCCCCCTCTTGGGCGGCGAGGCCGAGTAGCAGGAAAGGAGGAGCGAGAGGATGTTCCTGAGTGGCCCCGCTCTGCATGCGCTCTGCAGGCAGGCCCTGGAGCTCTGTGGCCCCGGAGAGGTGCCTCAGAGGTCCAGTCTGTGAGATGGACTCTAACTGGTGCCTACCTCCACGGGTGCTTAAGGAATTTGACGAGGTACCATGTCTTGAGGGCTTCTTAGCAGAGTGCCTGGAACAGAGGAAAGCTTAGCAATTGATGGCTTTAAAAACCCTCTCTGGGACACTTGCTCATCTGGGTAGTAAGTGATGGGGCTGATTTTGGCTGCCAGGTTTTCCTCATCCTAGCCACAGTGATTTAGCAGACATTTGCCAGGTGCCTTCTGGGGGCAGAGCTGGAGGTTCAGGGATGAGCCAGGGAAACTGGACTCTGGGGACAGTAAGCCATTACAGTAGTGTCCAGAGGCTGTAAGCCAGCCTGAGGCCGGAGGGCAGGAAATACTTCCAGAGGAGGTACCTGAGGGCAGGTGTCATCCGGGCAGAGGGGCTGTGCAAAGACCTGGAGCCCCCCAGAGGTCTTGCCCAGGAAGCCCAGGGGTCTTCCTGCCTTTTCAAAAGGACGGACTCTGTTTCCATGTCCGATGCCGCCCCGTTACCGCCCTCGGGATTGATGTGGCCACAGAGTACGGCTTAAATTGTGGAAGCTGGGCAAGATGGATTGTTCCCCCGCATCCTGGGGAAGGGCCGCTGGAGAGCCCCTGCTGACCCTGGGTCACCCATGCTGCCTCTGTCCAGTGGGCCAGGGAGAAAATCATTAATGGGAGGCTGGCTTCTGGGGCAGGGCAGTTCCCCTAGGGGACCTGGGGTGAGGAGATTGGTTTGACCTCTGGTCAATAAGGTCTCCTGTGAGCAGGAGGAGATCTGGAGGACAGGGAGGGAGGCCGGAGGCCTGGCCTTGGGGGAGGGGACAGGGCCAGGCCACCTCGGAAAGTCCTTCCAGGAAGGTTGAGGGCCACGGGCGGGGGTTCTTCAGGACACGTGCCCACCAGGTGTGGGCCTCAGGGGGCACTGGAGCTCTATCCTCCCTAAGCATTAGGATGTGAAATGAGGCAAGTCCCAGGTGTGAGATTGGGCTGTGAACGCGCTGGCCGTTTAGGGTAGTGGAAGTGAAGAGTGTGCACTCTGGGTGCACCAGCGGCCAGGCCCTGCACCACCGGGCTGTGCAGCTCAAAGCAACTGACTTAACTTTCCTGAGCCTTAGTTTCTACATCTGTTAAATGGGGGTGATAAGCATTCCCACGTCCTAGGGTTGTCGGGATGATCAAAAGCAATAACATCTTCCCAAACCGTAATCTGAGCGGCAGAAGTTCCTCGTCTCAAAGGACATGAGCGTGTGATCCACTTGTGTCCTGGGGAGGCTTCTGTTAGCAGGGCTTCACCAAGAGCCTCTTAAAGGGCTCCCTTGTATCCTCTCAGCAGTTATTTGTGTCTGCTGAGCGCTTAAATCTGTACCAGGCAACTGTTCTAAGACTATATGTTTAATATTCACAGCAACCCACAAGGTGGATGCCATTGTCACCACTCTCAGTAAGTTGCCTGGGGACCCTTAGCTAGGGAGTGGCTAACCCTGGGGTTTTTTGTGTTTTTTAAGAGTATAGTTGATTTACAATGTTGCATTAATTTCTGCTGTACATCAAAGTGTATCACTTATACATACACATATATCCACCCTTTTTTAGATTCTTTTCCCATATAGGTCATTACAGAGTATTGAGTTCCCTGTGCTATACAGTAGGTCCTTATTAGTTATCTATTTTATATATAGTGGTGTGTATATGTCAATCCTGGTCTCCCAATTTATCCCCCCACCCCTTTCCCCCCTGGTAACCATAAGTTTGTTTTCTATATCTGTGACTCTATTTATCTTTTGTAAACAAGTTCCTCTGTACCGTTTTTTTAGATTCCACATATAAGTGATATCACATGATATTTGTCTTTCTCTGTCTGACTTATTTCACTCGGTATGACAGTCTCCAGGTCCATCCATGTTGCTGCAAATGGTATTATTTCATTCTTTTTTATGGCTGAGTGATAGTCCATTGTGTATATATGAACCACATCTTCTTTATTCATTCCTCTGTCGATGGACATTTAGGTTGCTTCCATGTCCTGGCTGTTGTAGATAGTGCTGCAGTGAATGCTGGGGTGCAAGTGTCACTTCGAATTATGGCCTTCTCTGGATGTATGCTCAGGACTGGATTTTGAACCCGGATCCTGCTCACCACTGTACCGGTGAGACAGGCGGGGCCCACTGAGGTGGAGCTGAAAGCAACACTTTGGGGCCACATGGCCTGGGGCTAACTCTGCCATTGCCTGCTCTGTGACCTTGTTGGTTCAGCTTCGGAGCCTCCGTTTCCTCATCTGTAATGTGGCCTAATGTTTCCACCCTGAGGATGATAGTGAAAGTTCAATAATGTGGTCCAGGTGAAGTGTCTGTGGAGCCCAGGCTGGGATTGGAGGACATGTGCAGGTCAGTGGGGGAACAGAGACCCTGGCCTGGGCATGGGGGTGTAGCAATGAGGAAAACATGGTCCCCACCCTGGAGAGCTCACAGCTGAGGGCTGAGACAGATGCTTGGGCAGCCCCAATTCCAAGAGCCCCATCATGGGCTGAGTGGGGTCATGCTCTTGTGGGAACGGGGTCCTGCAAGCCTAGTGTGCCTAGAACAAACGCAGAATGCTGTCTGGACTTCAAGAATTGTTCAGCTTTCTGGTTAAGATGGGCTGGGACAGGCATACAATTATCAGGGAGTAGGAAAACCTAATTCAATGCTGAATGGGATGACAGACTCCACATCTTTTCAATGTTCACTTGTTCATTCATACGTTTGACAAATGTTTGAGTTCCTACTATGCTGTGTGCTGGAGATATAGCAGAAAACAAGTGGGGGAGACAGACAAAAACTAGATAAATAGATGTTATGTGAGGTTGATCAATGCTAGAAAGAAAATCAAAGCATGGTAGAGAGATGAGGAGTGACAGAAGTGGGGGCTGCCTCAGAGAAGCAGTCAAGGAAGTCCTGTCTCAGGACGTGACATGTGAGCAGAATGAATTAGAGGAGCCAGAGTGCAAAAATCTGGGAAAGAGCACTGAAGCAGAGGGAAGAGCAAGTGCAAAGGCCCTGAGGCATGTGTGTATTTTGTGTTTGGAATGCTCAGAGCCCTAATAAGACAGCCAGTGTAACTGGTGGGGAGGGAGTGGTAAAAGATGAAGGTGGAAAGCAGTTGGGGGCTCATCTTTTTTTTTTTTTTTTTTTTGTGGTACGCGGGCCTCTCACTGTTGTGGCCTCTCCCATTGCGGAGCACAGGCTCTAGACGCGCAGGCTCAGCGGCCATGGCTCACGGGCCCAGCGGCTCCGTGGCATGTGGGATCTTCCCGGACCGGGGCACGAACCCGTGTCCCCTGCATCGGCAGGCGGACTCTCAACCACTGCACCACCAGGGAAGTCCGGGGGCTCATCTTGCAGGGCCCTGAGGCCCTGGTGGGGACATTTATCTAAATGCGATGGGAAGCCCTGGAGAGTTTGGAGGGGAGGGTTGCACAAGGTGATTGGGTTTGGTGGAAGATGGACTACCGGGGGAAAGAGTAGAAGCAGGAGGCTGGTGAGGAGGTGGGTGCAAATTGTCTACGTGAGAGGCCGTGTTCAGGGAAAGGAGACGGGAGAGATACGTGCTGGCGTAGCCAGAGGTGGCTTCCTGGAGAGTGTGGTCGGACGTGAGCTAAACCTCCAGGGATACAGGGAATTTTGATGAGAGATGCTAAGCAAAGGCTTCTCCACGAGGGGCTAGGGATGTGGTCAAATGCTTGGTGGTGAAGGCGAGCATGAGGACACTTGGGATGTGGAGAGGAGACCGCCCCCAGCATCAGCTCCAGGGGGAGAAATGACATTGGGCTCTGGTTCATTCGTTCCCAGGAAGAAATTTGCCAGGTCTCCTTCCTTCCCTGCTGAGGACCTAAACAGGAATTATATGCCCCCATCCATTTCCCATCTCCATATTGATTTTGGTACTTTTCTTCCCATTTGCTCACTGTATCCTAACAACCACCCTGGGGTGTAGTCAGGCTGGAGGCTCTGCTCCACTGTTTTACTGGGGAAGAACCTGAGGCGGAACAAACCATGGGCCCAAGGTCACATGGGAAACTCCGCTCCATACTTCTTGCTTTAATTTGGGGGTGTGGTGGAAAGATAGCAAACTTTGCTGTCAAATAGACCTAAACCTGATTCTTAGCTTTGCTGCTTCCTGGCAGGGCCACCTTGGGCAACTTAGCTCATCTCTCTGAGCCTCAGTTGCCTCATCTGTGAAATGGGGGTGGTAACAGGGCAATGATGAGCGTGTGCTGATGCCTGATCCAGAGCTGGCATAGAGGAGACCCTGGCTCTTTGTTGTGAATGTGGTTCCTGCACACAGGGACTCTGGACTTCCAGAGTAGCTCACCATCTCCCCTTTCCCTGCTCAGGTGCTGGTGGCCGAGGAGAACGTGGACTTCCGCATCCACGTGGAGAACCAGACGCGGGCTCGGGACGATGTGAGCCGTAAGCAGCTGCGGCTGTACCAGCTCTACAGCCGGACCAGCGGGAAGCACATTCAGGTCCTGGGCCGTAGGATCAGCGCCCGCGGCGAGGACGGGGACAAGTATGGTAAGTGTCAACCCCCTCCCCCCCCCCCGACCGTGTACACATTCTTCCCGGCCTCTGAGACCTCAGGTTCAAATCCCAGCTCTGCCGTGTCCTGGCTGTGTAATCTTGCACCTGGCGCTGAGCCTTTCTGGGCCTCAGTTTCCTCATCTATAAAATGGGGCTGCAGTAGTGCATCCCTGAGAGCCTTATTGGGAGTAGTAACTGAAGACATGAATAAAGCATGCTCTTGCTGGTAAATGCCCCATAAATGCCAGTCGTCTTGGGTATCCGTGGCAACCTGCTCCCCACGGCATTGCTTCCCCAGGTTCAGATGCTCGGAGGGGTGGGAGCCTCTGGGGCACGCTTTTTGGATGCTGGTGGTGGTGGTGGAAATTGGCCTGGCGTGAGTGTGTGTGCGCATGCGTGCATATGTGTGTGAGAGTGTGTGCATGTGCACAGGCCTGTGTGTGTGTGCTCTGCGGGCTTGAGCTTGTGCACCGATGAGGCGTGGGCACTCACAGCACCTTGGGCCGTGGTCCCCATGACCTGCCCTTGACCCTGGAACTGCCCAGCTCTCTTCTGGGGTGTTTAGGAAGCATCACCTGCCCCAAGCTGCCTCTGCAGAGGGGCTGGGAGGAGTGAAATAACCCTGACTCCCTTCCCTCCCTAAGCCCCCAACCCACAAAGACCCTCAGCAGTGAGTGAAGCAGGCAGGACTCCTCCCTCCCAGAGCCTGGAGGGGATTTAGGGACCAGACACTGAGCAAATACTGACCACACCTCCATCGCTTCCTACCTTCTCAGGCCCAGGTTCTGGGAGGTGTCCCAGGCCCCAGCCTTGGGTGGGGGGGAGCTGGGGCTGTAGGTGGCCACAGTACGTGCATGCCTGCGGCCGAGCCTGCCGGCCTGGGTTTCTCCGAGATGATGCTCCGTCTGCCCGCCAGCCCCTGCCCATTGCAGTCAAGACATGACAACAAGACAAATAATTTCTTGGATCTTTTATCTTGGACACCATTTATTTTCCCTCAGCCCCGGGGCAGGACTGACCTCATGGTAGGGCCCAAGTGTGGCAGCTGCACCGTCACTGGGGGCTGGGCCAGGCCGGGCTGGGCAGGGCTGGGCCACGCTGGGCTCCTGCTTCTCCAGGCCAGCTGCCTCCCCTCCCTTCTCCTGCCCCATCACTCTTTACTGCCTCCATCCCTCCCTCCCTCATCCCCCTTCTTCCTTTCTCAGTCTGGCTGCTTCTCCTTTTATCTGGGCATCTCTCTCTCTGAGTCCTTCTCCCTTCCTTCTGGCTGTTTCTGTCCATTTCTCTGGCTCCCCCCTCCTCACCATCTCTGTCTTTCTCCCTGCTTCCCTCTCTCCGACCACAGCTTTCCATCCCTCCTCCCCACCTCTCCCAGGCCCTCTGCTGGCCGCCTCTCTGGGGCCTCATCTCTCTGTGCCCCCCCTCCGTGGACGCCTGGCTGTGCTGGGCAGACCCAGGTGCTGGTTTTCCCTGGGATCTGCTGTCCAGTTGCTGCCAGGGAAGGGGCAGCTGGCTGGCTGGGGCGGGAGGGAGGTGCCCTCCTGGGGAGTCCCCGGAGCTCTGGCTGGCCCCTCCAGGCTGGGAGAGTACAGGGGGGTCAGACTCTGGTCTGAACCATCTGTCCAGGCTCTGAGATAGGAGTCAAGAGCTTGGGAGGGAGAGGAGGCCGGAAATGGCCGGCCCCTCCCTCCAGAAGCCACTTGTCCTCTCATTTCCTCTGCCTGGACTGGAGACTCGGGGAATCTCACCTGCTGTGTAACCTTGCCTTCTCTGAGCCTCAGTTTCCCTCTGTACATTACAAGGGCTGTACCAGAGCAGTGCTTCTTAAACACTAACGTGCATCGGAATCACTGAGGGTTCTTATTACAATGCTGATGTTGATTCAGAGAGTCTGGGTTGGGGCCTTGAGCTCTGCATGTCTAACAAGCGCCCTGGTGGTGCTGGGGGACCACCCCTGGAGTATCCAGGGACTCGCCCGCCTTGGCTTCTCCTCCAGCTCCACAAACTCTAGATTTAATGATCCTCTGTCAGGGAATATGTTTATCATTCCTCCAATCCCCCAACACCCAGGGCAGCCAGGGGCCTTGCTGGCCGCTGAGGCTGCTCTATTTAAATGTCGCATTAGAAACGCAGATGAGGCGAAGGGATCCCATCTGCGAGCCCTGGGAGAGGAAGTGAGACAATGGAGCCAATTGAGGCTTCCAATCTAGATAATCAATACAAATATTATTGGGAGGGTGATTTATGTGGCCAAGCCGGGCAGGAGGATGGGGCTGTGTTAGAGGCTTGCCCTGCCTGTGGGGGAGGGGCAGCCAGTAGTCCTCAGTCAGGCCGGGGGCCCAGGATGGTCTGAGAACCTGCTCCCTCCTTCTCAGGGCTCCATCCAGCTGAAAGAATGGTGTCTTCTGAGACTTGCCTTCATACACAGTTAGAATGCAGTCTGGGAATTTCAGCAAACACCAAGTATAAACAATCCCTATAAATGCCTGGAATCTGGAATCCCCAGAAACGCCCGGAGTCTCAGATCTGAGTCTGTACAACACTCAGAATCTCAGATTTGACAGCGTCCCGAGGCACTAGACCCCATAGGCAGGTAGGTGCAAGATGCAGGCCCACCCTTGTCTGGGTGCCCTGCCCAGGAGCTCTTGGCCGACTTTGCAGCAGTGGGCAGTCTTCGGTGAGATCTGCATAGGTGTCAGCCAGGCTTCTACACCAGGCTCTTCTGCAAGAGTTTCTCCCCATGGCTCCCTGAAGCTTTCCCGGAGCACTCTGAGGGCCCTGAGGTTGGCTGTTCCAGGAATGCAGGACTTTCTTAGCTTTAGGTTCGGCTCTGGAGGGAGAGGTATGCTGGCCAGGGGGCTAAAGGCTTAGGTAGTGTGACACCTGGCAGGCCAGGAACTGGGGGAGGGCCACCCTGCCCACCCGGGATTATTACATCAGCCCCTCCCCTTCCTGCCCTTGGTCCTGGTCACCTTTGGCCTGCAGGTAGTTGCCACCTTGAAGAAACAGCACTGGGCCAGGAGGCAGGACCCCTGGGTTCCAGTGGCAGCTCGGTCGCTGAGCAGCCCCCAGTGCGGGGGACAAGCATGTCTGGCTCTGGGCCTGGTTTCTTCACCTGCCAAGCAAGGATGAGAAGGCCCCATTCTACCTGCCTCCAAGGTTGATGCCCTTCAGCTGGGATGTGGAGGTGTCAGCACCCCCTGGCTACAGGAAGCAGGGCTGCTGGGTGGTGGGACTTGAGTCTCAGCGAGGAGCACCTGGGGTCAGCTGAGCCAGCCCTCAGGGAGGGGGAGGGGCCCCAGCACCAGGGATGGTGGTGTGGGAGCAACTCTGCTTTTATAAGCCACGTGGTTGGATATTCCTGCCTATTTTCATTTGCAGAAAAGGGCTCCTCTACCTGATTAAGAAAAAAAGGCCAGAACACCCAAGGTTTTGCAGTAGGCCAGCCTCCCAGGACTGACAGTGCCCAGAACGTCCCCGAAGCAGGCCTCCGGAGGGGCTGTGTTAGCCAGGGAGGTGGTCTTTTGAGAGGGTGGGCATGTGGACTCTGGAGTCGAATGGAATTGGAATCTCAGTTCCACCACTTACGAGCTGGAGACCTTAGGTGTGTGTTAGCCTTTCTGGTCCTGTTTACTCTTTTGTAAAATGGGGTAATTGAAATGAGAGAATATCTTATTCTCAAAGAGTATATGATTATTAAAGCAAGAATATTCATAATAACCACCTTAACTCCGTGCTGTTGTATGGCGGCAGGGGGGTACCGTCATAGGCTCAGGTGAAGGTTTCCCCTCTCGAGAACGGATTCGTGCGGCTTCCAGAAGGGATACTGCTTCCCTCCCCTTAGTGGGGCCCTGGCATGTCAGCTGCGGTTTAGAAGAGGCTTCTTCAGCATGATTCCAAGCAGCAGGGCGGACTGGCCACGCTCTGGCTGCCGTCTCAGGCTGGATGCGGAAGGGTATCTCGACCCTTCTGTTGCGTGCGGTCCGGTCTCTCAGTTCACACCTGGATCCCTCCCTCACTGGGTGGTACAGCGGTGAGTGAGACCACCCAGGCCCAACCCTCAAGGAGCTCCCAGGCGAGAGCCCCTTCTCCTTTCTAGGGGCTGACTCTGAGTAGGAAGAGCCTGGGTCCCTCACTCTCTGTGTCCCCTTGGGCACTTTCCATCCCGTCCCTGCATCAGTGAGTTTCCTCACAATTGTGGGAAGGCATGGGCAGGGCACCGAGTGTGTACTGTGTGGGCTTGTTCCAGTTAGGCATGGATTAGTCTGTGATTCCAGCTGTGTCACCACTGCTCAGGGTCACAGGGAGTCAGCCTGCCCCAGCATGGGCTCTGCCCCTCGAGGCAGCTCCCCCGTTCACCCTTGCCCCTCTGAGAACGTGAGCTCCTTGAAAGCAGTGACCTTTCTGCCTGTCTGCATGTCCAGTACATGTCCTGAGAGCAGGCCCCCCTTAAAGGTTACTGGATAAATGAATAAAATAATTACGGGGCCACGCAAAGCACGATCAGGGGCTGACTTGCGTGACTCACCTAGGAAAGTATGTGGGGTCTTCCAGGGCTTTTGCTGGAAGTGGGAGGGTGCCCTCTGGTCCCCATGTCTCTCATCCTGGTACCTGCTGCAGGGCTGTGCTGGAGCAAGGAGCCAGGTCCTTTGGGCTGGCTGGTGTGGCTGAGACAGCCGAGACTCTCTTCTCTGAGTCTGACGGCCCGTAGTCCCTTCTCCGTACCACAGTCCAAAACGTGAGACTGTGTCACTCTGTTAGTCAAAGGCTCTCAGCTCATTTAGAATGCAGTCCAAGTCCCTGGCTCGGCAGGAAGGCCTGGTGTAGCCTGGCTCTTGACTAGCACACTAACCTTGGGCTCTACTGCCCCGTCCTTGCCCGCTCTGCTCCAGCCCCAGCGAGCTTCCTGCTGCCCTTGGAACACGCCAAGCATGTCCCCAGCTAAGGGCCTTTGCTGTGTCCTCAGCCTGGGGACGCCCTTCTCCCAGATGTCCCCATGGCTTTTGCTCCCTCGCCGTTCAGTTGTCCCCTTATCAGGGAATTCCTGTCTCTGTCCTCTCGTGGGTATGTTTCTCTTCCTAGCACTTATTGCTACCTGAGGTTCTGGTAAGTATTTAGTTATTCGCTCTCTGTGTCTCCTGTTATAGTGTAAACTCTAAGGCTAGGCCGCTTCAGTCTATTGTGGTCACTGCCGTATCCCCTGCACAGAGCCAGCCACAAACAACGGTTCAGTACATGCTTGGGCCAGTGAATACATGGCTGACCCATGTGTGCGTCCGGGAGTGTAGATGGGACCACTTCCCCGGGGCGGGGCCAGTGCCTGGCACAGAGCCCAGCACACAGTAGGTACCTGGGCAATCCGTGCTCCCTTCCTCTTCTCCTGTCCTCCTCCCCCATCCTTCCTTCCAGCCCGCCTTGCATCTTGCAACAAGGATACAGTGAGCGACAGGACCAGCTTCCCCGAGGGGCGCTCCCAGCTGGGAAGGGGCATTAATATCTCTGTCTGAACCCCCTGCCCTCTGAGCTCATGTTCCACGACTTCTGTCCCCAGTGAGGAGTGGCCACCCACACGTCGCTGACTCTGCAGCTCAAGTGGCCACATGAGAGATACAGCTAGGATTAAATATAGCTCCCGATCGATCCTATTGATTCTTTCTCTCTTCCTTGCCAGCTCGCCCACGTGGCCTGCGAACCTCCTTGGGGGACTTTAGGAGAAGGGGAACCATGGGCATCTTTGGGGAAAGGCCACAGCGGGTGTGTGTGGGTGTGTGAGGATAGCGATGCTGAAACATCTCCAGAAAGGGCTCCTTCCCCCCACCCCCACTTCTTTCCCTTCCCCTCCCCTCGACCTGGTCCACCTTCAGAGGGGAGGAAGGGAGTATGGTTTGGTGTGACCTCCCAGTGCCTTTTGTGGCAAGGACGTTTCCTCGCCGCAGGATGATGCCTGGAGAGTGGCCAGCAGCCTTGTCAGCACTGGGATTGTAGCGGCCGGCTGGCCGGCTTCTGGCCACCCCGTGCAGGGTCTGGGTACGGCCAGCTCTGCCCAGCCTCTCACTGGCTCCCAGCTCCCCCACTGCTCTCTCAGGTCTTGGGGATTTAACCCCGAGGCTTGGGGGGGAAAGAAACCAATTCTCCTGCTTAGCTTTTTCCAGTTCCCTTTCTCTGGGTCTTCTGTGTCCCTCTTTGTATGTGTCTGTCTGGCTCTCTGTCTGCCTCTTGGTCTTTCCCTGTCGTTTCCTACCCTTCAAACCAAAAGCCTTTAAAGTGACGCTATGGATTGCCCACAGGGAAGCCCAGCTAGGGAATCACACTGGAATCAGTCAATCAATCCATCCATCAAAGTCATTTCTTTTTTCTCTGCCATGGCTGACCTGCCTGTTGTCTGTCCTGCTCTGCTCACCTCTGTCTGAATCTGTCTGTCTCAGGCTAGCTCCGGAGTTACTCTGCCTGTGTTCAAATCCTGGTCCTACTGCGTGACTCTGGCAAGTAACTTGACTGCTCAGGGCCTCAGTTTCTTCATCTGTAAAATGGGTGTAATCGTGCCTACCTCATGGGGTTGTTGTGAGCATCTAATGAGACATTCCACATTCAGACTCCAAGCACAGTGCCTGACAGATGGTAAATGCTCAAATAAGTATTAACAGTTTTTGTTTTGTTTTGTTTTTTTAATTGTCATTGTTACTCCATGCATTTAAGAGAAACGGGGAAAAAAAGACAGCATGAGTTCTTATTGAAAGGGCTTTCTTTCCGGCTCCTTTTTCTTCCACTTTCTCTTTTTCCTTTTCTGCTTTCCTCTCTCAGTGCTGGAGAAGGGATTGGGTCCTTCGAGCTCCTGGCCCCCAGCCATGGGCAGGCGCTGGGCTTCCGCTCTGTGCTGGGCCCTGGTAAGACTGGCTCTGTGGACTTTGCCTTCAGGGGAGCTGGGTTGTGGAACCCCCCCCATCCTGCACTCACTCACCCTCTGGTGCGTGCAGCCTTTCCTTCTAGTCAAAACCAGATCTGAAGTCATTTCATGCCTCTCTGGCTGCGGTTTGAACCCAGACTTGGGTGCTCCTGTGGGCTCCCCCACCTCCCAGAATCAGCTCGAAGGTATTTTCCTCAGGGTGACCGTTGGCACCCCTTCCTCCCTCAAGGTCATTTGGAAGCGGAGCTGAGGAGGGATGGGCCCCAACCTTTGGCTCTTTGGGCACCCCAACCCACAGACCTCTGCCTCAAGAAGGTGAGGTCAAGTGAAGACCTTCTCTGCCTGCCTTTGGTGTTCGTTCACTCACTAACTCCCCCAGGAAAGGGACTGGCGTGGAGGAGTAGTGACCGGTGGGGGAGACAGGCTAAGACCCAGACTTCCGTGTTAGCCTGCCTGGGTTTGAATCCTGTCTGCGTTTTAACTTCATCCCTGTCTGACCTTGGGACTCAATTTTCTCACCTGTAAAATGGGGATAATAAAAAAATAGTTCTAATCTCCTGGAATTGTTGTAAGGATGGGTGGGTAGGAGCTCAGAGTTCTAGTGAGTGGCAGGAGTGACACGGTGGGGTGGGTGGGTAGAGGGAAGAGTTGCTAAGGGCATTGACCTGGAATCAGAGACTTGGTTTGAACTTCTACCCTGCTTTTACTACCTGTGTACCATTAGGCAAGTCCCTTTACCTCCCTGAATCTCATTTGCTTTAACTTTTAAGTAGCTTTATTCATACCTACCTCACCAAGCCCTTTATGCACTTACTAAAATTTACTTATTGGTCATTTGCTGTGAGCCAGGTATGGGCTAGGTGCTAGAAACCACAGTGGTGAATGAGACAGTTAAGGGCCTGCCTTCATGGAGCTTACCTTCCAGTGGATAGAGACAGACAATAGAAAAGGTAGCAAATAAAACAACTTGGGGAAGAGCTCTGAGGAAAATGGAGCGGGGCTGGGGGCTTCCCTGGTGGTGCAGTTCGCCTGCCGATGCAAGGGACGCGGGTTCGTGACCCGGTCTGGGAGGATCCCACATGCTGCGGAGCGGCTGGGCCCGTGAGCTGTGGCCGCTGGGCCTGCGCGTCCAGAGCCTGTGCTCCTCAGCGGGAGAGGCCACAACAGTGAGAGGCCCGCGTGCCGCAAAAAAAAAAAAAAAAAGAAAGAAAATGGAGCAGGGGGTGGCTAGAGCTGAACTGGGAGGATAGTACAACATGGGACAGCATGGCCGGGGAAGGCCTCTCTGAGGAGGTGGCATCTGAGCTGAGATGTCAACCTAGGAAGTGAGAAGCCACTATGGGAAGCTCTGGGCAAAGCAATCTCCAGGCAGAGGAAAAGTGCAAAGGCCCTGAGGTGGGATTGTGCTTAGTGTCTTAGAGCAGGAACAGTAAGGAGGCTTGTGTGGCTGGAGGGCGGTGAGGGAGGGAGGGAGGTGGGAGCAGGCAGCAGGGGCCAGACCACGTGCCCCTTCCGGTCCCCGTAAAGAGTCTGGATTTTTAGTGGGTTGGAGATCCACAGGAGGCTTTAGCAGGGACGAGGCACAATGAATTTTATATTTTAAAAGGATCCCTCTGGCTGCTGTGTAGAGAAGAGACTGCTGGGGACAAGAGTGGCAGAGAGAGGATGGGGGCATGCCAGGGTGGTGAGGGGCGAGATACCATCCTCAACCCCTTCCGCCTGGCCTGGGACAGACACGAGCACGGAACTGAGCGGAGATGAGGTTGCTAGCTCCTGAGAGCTGCATCCTGGGGGCTTGGGGCTTGAGTCAAGAGAAGGGGGAGCGTGATGCTGAGGACCAGGCAGGCTCTGGGGCAAACCTGGTCTGAGCGGGCGGAGCCTCTCTTTGTGTCTTTCTGAGAAATGCTGCTGCTATTACTCCCCAAAGACTTTACATAATCCTGGCCCGGCTTGCTCCTCATTATGTCATGTGCTGAGTGGAGTCTAGGTCACTCCATGGCTTGTTGCAGTCGGGGAAGAACAGACTTCTGGCTCCCTGGGCACAGAGGCTGGTGCAGACCCTGCCCTCGCTGGGGTGAGGGAGACTGGCTCGCAGGGGTGGAGGTGCGGTCCAGCCCCTGCCCCAGGCCCTTTGGATGGCTTAGGCAGGAGCCAGGGCTTCCTGAGATGGGCTGTGGTTAATGAGAGATGGGGGTTGTGCTTTGAGCCAAGTCTCCCCAGAGCTGGGGGCCCTCCTCTGGGACCCAGGCCCCAGCAGGGAAGAGCCAGGCAGACCTGACGTCAGCCCTTCCTGCGGGGTTGCTTCTCTGAACCTCAGTTTCCTACACTGTAAAAAGGGGACAAAGGTACCCAAGCTCGTGGGGATATGTGACGTTAGCAGGCTCACGTGGGAGCCAGATCCAGGGTGTAGTAGGAGCTCTTCTGAGGACAGAGGCCCAGCCATGTGCTGGGGGAGGGCAGACAGAGCAGTTTTCCCCTTGGACTCACTTGGAGTTGCCTGGGCCCCAGCCCTGTGGCCTCACCCTCTTCTTAGGGTTTCCCATGCCTGCCCCTCTCCAATGCCAGAGACATTCAGGATAGGGTCAAGCCCCATTCCCACTGCGTGGGTAAGGAAACTGGAGCTCAGAAGGGTGTGTGGCTTACTCAGGGTCACACCCCCAGGATGGCAATTCCAGAAATGGAATCAGACCCCATGAATCCCAGTCTAAGGCATTTTCTGATGCACTCACAGTGTGGGGTGCCTGCGACCCTGGAGGATGCTGAGGAAGTTCAGGACAGAGGGCACACTTTGGGGAGGCAAGTTCTGCTCCACCTCTGCCCTTTTACACACGTCTGATTTTTTTTCCACTACTTTTTTTTTTTTTTTTTGGTCTGGGAAAACAGTTTTGTTTTGCAGTTATTAGGAAACTTAAACAATAATTACTGAGCTGCCCCTACCCAGCCTCTGAGAACAGGGTGCTAGGCCCTTTACAGCATCATTTTATATAATCGTCACCATAACTGTTGAAGATTGGAGATGACTATTCCCATTTTACAGATGAAGAAACTGAGGCCCAAGGTCATACAGTGACCAGTGGGGCCAGGGATTCCTATCCATATCTGTGCATTTCAAAGCTCTCACCTATCCCCTTATACATGCTACCTTCGTCAGAAGCTCCTAGAGTTGGGGACCCTCCTGACCCCCCAACAACCCCCATCCCGTGTGGGGCCTGAGCTTTGTGAGGAGATACAGAAAGCATGTCCCAGAGCTGCTGTGATGTTTGGCCCTTGGTTCCCAGGGACCAAGCTAAGAGGAGAGTTAATGGGGAATTTGAGTTAAGGGGAACAGGGAACATGAAGGGCTTGTAACCCCCTATCTCAGTGTTGGTTAATATTCTCAACTCAGTGGTTTACTAGGGATGGGGGAAGGTGGAGAGAAGAATGTGCCCCCCACCCTTGTTCCTAGAATTACTAAATTCTTGTTAGATCTTTAAATTTTACGTAAATTCTTCTTTTTTTCCTTGGAAAGGTGGGTATCATATTTTAATTAGTAGTGGTGTCAAAGGAAGGCTAGATTAATTATTGGAAATCCTGAGTTCCAGATGGTTTTAATTTTCACAGCAGGGCACCAGGGTATATATTTAACCTTTTTTTTTTTTATTAAAATCATACCTAGTGTATTTTAGGGGCACTGAGGTACACTCTTTGTGGTTCCAAGGATACTGTGTTTAGGGCTATGATTTTTGTTATTGAGAAGCAAGTCCTTTGTCACTGAAATAAAAATTTTGTGGGTGAGGGAGGGGCAGGTGCTGGGAAGCAAAGAGTCAGGGGAGGGAGGGTGAGAATGGGGGGTACGTCATAGGCAAAGAAGGGGGTGGTGGTGGTGGGAAATCCAGGCTCAGGGATTCAGGTTCAGAGAGGGCACATGACCTGCCAAAGTCACACAGCACCTTACTGGGGAGAAAATGTGGACTGGCAGAGGGACAGGGAGGGGTCTCACAGTATGCCTAATCAAGAGACAGTCACCCTTTGGCCACTTGAGGTCCTTGTTTAGTCAGGCCTTTGGGGATCAGCTCTGGACACCCCCATCCTGAGGGAGGCTCTGTGGAGCATAGATGGTTTAGCATGGGGCCTCCCACTCCTCACCAGGGGGTACTGGGTCCTGGTTGGGACTTCCGGGCTCCTGGGAGGTAGTTATTCTTCAGCCTTGGTGGCCTTGATTGAGGAAGGTGAAATATTATGCAGATAGCCTCCCTTCCCCAGGGACTGGAAACACCCCTCCCTGACCCTTCCCCACTTCAAGTGGCCAGGGCACTCCCTCACCCATATCCCCAGAGGGGAGGGGACTCTCCAGCTGTTGTTTTCCCTGGAGGAAGGGGCCTGTGACCTAAATTTTGGAGGAAGCAGCTTGGCATTCCACAAGGCAAGGTGTGTGTGTGTGTGTGTTTTGTGTGCGTGTGTGTGTGTGTGTGTGTGTGTGTGTGTGTGTGTGTGGTGTGCATGCCTGTGTGAGCTCACGTGCCTCTGAATGTCTGACCCCTTAGTCCAGAGACTGCTGCTTTTCTGGGGTTATTTGTGTGGCTGTCTGTCCTGCCTTGGGGAAGGGTATTGGCGGAGGAGGGGAAGTGGATGATGAGGAGAGGAGAAGGCACACTGGTCTTCAGCCACAAGGGGCGATCTGGGTCCCAAGTGGAGTCAAGAGAGGCTGGGAGTCGGGGAACAGGTGTCAGACAGCTTCTCTCCCTGCCTAAGGGGCAGGGTGCTCCCGAGAGACCTGTCAGAGGCATCCCCCATGCCTGATTTTGGGGCAGTGGGAGGTCCAGGGACAGGGTCAGGGATCATGTCGCTGAGTCTTTAGGCCAGCCATTGCCCCTGGTAAAAAAATGTGTCTTGTTCTCCTTCTGCCTTTCGAAGCCCAGCTCCTAGTGGAGACAGATACCTTCGGTAGTCAAGTCCGGATCAAGGGCAAGGAGACGGAATTCTACCTGTGTATGAACCGGAAAGGCAAGCTTGTGGGGAAGGTAAGTGATGGTCTAGATTGGGTGGGTCCCCCGGCAGCTCTGGGTAGCTGGAACAGTGCGTCCAGGGCCCTATCATTCCCAAATGGAAAACAGGCCCCATGAATGTGTGTGTGTGTGTGCGCGCACGTGTGTGTGTGAAAGAAGTCCCAGGGACTTCTCTGTCCCCGCACCTGCAGCCTGCCAGGCCGAGGTATCTGTGGCTGTGACTTTGGTGAGCACGCAGGGCCCTGATCTCTCCTGGTGGATGTGGAGCTCTGGCTTGCTTGGTAGTGGGAGAATCCTCGAGGGGTTCTGAGGCTCCCTGCCTGAATGTACCTGATGTCTGGGAACAGGGAACCATTAGGCCAAGGGCAGGGGCTGCAGCACTGTTTTAACAATCACCAGGGGTTTTACGACTCCTCAAAGCAGCGCCTCTGGAACCCAGCAGCCTCGTCAGCTCTGGGCCTCATGATTCTAGCATTTCAGGAAGATTTTATTACTTTGGAATAGGCAAGAGAGCTGCATGTAACAAATTAGGGCAGGGGTGGGGTGTGGACCCACGTGCCAGGAGTTCTGAGCCTCCACTGATGCTGCGTTTTGATGCTGCCCCCCTTTTTCCTAGTGTCTGTTTGTGAAGTTCATACACTTGCTTCCTTTGGATGTTCCAGTGGAAAGCATTACTGGTGGTAGCTCTATAGTGGCATGCTCCATGTTCCCTTCTCTCTGCAGGGACCCGACTCACCCCCTATCCAGTTTGTATATTGGAGGGGGCTGTGGCTTCTGCTGGACAGGTGGAGTGGGGGGTGGAAGGTAGACCCAGATCCCAAGGAGGATGGCTTCTTCTACTTGGCGGCAAAGACCTTAGGGGATGATTTGCATTTATTACACCTTGTTGGGGGGAAGGAAGCATGACCTCAACTCCTGTTTAAGCCATGGTTTTGACTTCCTGAATCCCTCAATTCTTATCCTTCTCCCCTCCGCCATTCCCAAGTGCCTGTAGAGAAGGTAACAGGCCGGGGACCTGTTACCTGGCTGGACAGAGCCAGGGTATTGTTGCTTATTATTTGTTAATAATGCCTCTGTTAATTGAGCACCTGCTTTCTGCCGGGCACTGAGCAAAAATGCTCCAAAATAATCCCAAGGGGTTGGTACCGCCACCATCCCCATTTCCCAGATGAGAAAGCTGAGGCTTGGCCACATCCGGGCACTTGTCCCAGGTCCCACGCTAGAGGTAGGCGGGCTTCAAAGCCCGGTTTGGAAGGCCAAGGAGTCCAGCAGCACTGCCCACACCGACTGGAGCTTCTCAAAGAGCAAAATAATAGTAATCCATGTAGCGCCGCCCCGGGATGCCAAGGAGTGGTTTTAATTAGTGATTCACTTTCCGCGTCCCGAGGCCGGCCCGCCGGCCAGCGAGGGGGTCCGGGGCAGGGGCGGCGGGCAGGCCGGGCGCCGGGTGCCCTGGCCTGGCCGTGCGTTTCCTGTGGCGGCGCGGCAAGCACCGCGTCAGGCGCTTTGTTCTCCTGCCCGCCTGGGCCGCCTCCCAGGCCCAACCTGCTTGCAGTTGTGGGCCCGGCTTTCTCCCCCCAACCTTTTTTTTTTTTTCTTTTTAAAGGAGGGGCCGCGCTGCAGCCCGCCGTGCCCAGTGCCTGCGCGCCCCTCCCTCCCCGTCTACGCGGTTCCCGGCATCTTGACCCCAGGAGGGCCGTCTTGGGGTCAAAAGAACAGCCCCGTCCCTTCGGGCTGCTCCCCGCCGCCGGCCGCCCTCCGCCCGCCCGCCGGCTGGCCGCTGAGTCACCGCTTCCACAGGAGCCGGCTCTGATTTCCTGCCCCCTCGCCCTCTCTCCCGTCATTAATATTGGGGATGGTTCATCTGGCGGCGAGGCTCCGCGTAGCCCAGGGAGGCTCGCCCCCGCCCGCCCCCTCCTCTCCCCTCCCCTCGCTCCGCCCCGCTTGCTGCAGCTCCCCCCATCATCCCTTTCCGGTCTTCTGGGCTGACCTGGGAGGCTCCAAGGGCGCCCCACCAACCCACCGCACCCTAGTCCTGACTTTGCCCTGGGCAGGTCCCCCTGTTGGCCTCTGCCTAGCCCAGCGCCCCTCACTCTCTGGCTCCTGCAGCTGGAACCCCGGGCCCTTGGGTTGCTGTTTCATCACAGACGCCCCAGCCAGTCAGACCCCGGTCCTGGAATTACTCTTGATAGCTGGTGTGTCTGCTGCTTCCCTAACTCCTGCCTCTGTTCTGGCCTCATACCTTCTGGGGAATAATGTCCCTCAGCGGCCTCAGGCTCCACCTCCAGGCCTTTCCCCGGTGCCCACCCTCAGCTTTCTAAAGCACAAAAGGGATCAGGTCTTCCCCACCCTCTGCCCCCAGCTCAGCTCAGAACCAGCCCCTGGGTCCTCACCACCTACCCGAGAAAGGCTACACTCCTCGGGGAGAGCTTCCCCGCCCTCATGGTCCTCATGTCGCGGACACATGGCACTGCCAGCCTCTGCTCCCTGAGGGGCCTTCAGGCTTTGTGCGTGCCGAACCCTCTGCCAGGACTGCCCTTCCCTTGACTGTCCGCCCGAGTTCTGGCTCATCCTGCCGTAGCCTCTGGCTTCACTGACTGCTCAGTCCGCGCACCCGCCCTGAAGCCCATAGCCCGTCACACAGCTGTCTCTCTCCGTTCTGCTAACCTGGGTTGTCACTGTCTGTCTTCGTGCCTGCATCCCCCTGCTGCATCCAGTTGTGGGTCCATCCATCATGTTCTTGTACCTGCCCAAAGGGCTGCAGGGGCACCAAAGAAATAGAAATGCGGGTGCTTGCTTTCTGAGGATGGGCTCTTAACCTACGGCCAGAATTAGCCACATGAGGCCCAGGAATCCAAGTGCCCTGACCTCACTGAGCCTCAGTGTCCTCACCTGTAAAATGGGAAGATACCACTGGCACTTAGTAGGCACTTACTTGTTAAACATGAGTTACCTTCCTCTTTGAAGCCGGGTCCTTCACCTGTGGGACTCCTTGACCTCAGCTTAGGCTCTGGCTCCTTTGGCTCGAGAGGATAGCTTCCTTGGATGGTCTTGACCCTGGGTGTCAATCTTCTACATCTCTGGCCACAGCTGGATGCATCTCCTGAGCCCCCAGCAGAGCCTTTGCCAATGTTCCAGACCCTTGGCTGTGCTACTCCCTCTGCTGCATTGTACCCATCATATACCAGAGCTCTTCTCCCCCTCTTCTCCTTGCCACCTCTCTGGACCCCACGTCCACCTGACCTAGGAGATAGTACTTCCTTTCATTCCATAAAGAGTTGTTGAGTGTCAAACACTATGTACTAGGCAGTTTTTCCCCATTTGTGGAGATTCAACCCAGACGGATTTTTCTCATCTGCCTCCTCCTGTGTGATTACCGGTGTGTCCTCTTTGGGGCAACATAGGGCCCCAGACCCTTTCAGGGCAGAGGGTACCCTGCCTACCACTGTATCTTTGTGAAGACTGCTTTGGTTGGAAGTGACTGAAACCCAATTCAAAATGCCTTTAAACATAAAAGGACTTTTTTGCCTATGTAACTAAAAACGTCCAGGGGGTAGTTCTAGTTTCAAGGAAGACTAGATCTAGGGGCCAAATGATGTGATCAGGATTCAGTCTTCAGGTCAAATAGAAGGAATAGGACTCCAGTTTGGAAAGAAGGAGGTTGGAGGTGGCAGAGGGGGAGAGATGATCAAATTCTACTAAATCACCAAGGTTCTGGGATGGGCTCTTCACTTACTCTCTAAATATTGATGATCTGCCTTGCCTGAACTGATTGAGTCAGCATTTTCAGAGGCGAGGCCCGTGCATATGTGTTTTTTAAAATCTCTGCAGGCCGTAAGCAGGGTTATAGAGGTACTCAGCAGAGGTGAGGGTCAAGCCCTGGGACAGCCTACTGTTAGTTTCTTATCCACTGGGTCTGAGTTCATGGTGGGGAACTTGTGACCATCATAGGCCCCATGGCTCCTCCCAAGGGGCTCCTGACCTCTGGAGTGTCGGGAATCTCGGCCTGAAGCCCAGATCCTCAACCCAGACGTGAATGAGCACGTGTGCCAGGCAGTGTGCTGGCCCTTGAACCTCCGAGTTCTTGCTTCATGCCCACGGTGGCTCTGTGGGCCTGGGGGAGGGGAGGCGTTTTGACGGGCAGCGCCCACTCTTCCATACCCTTTCTCCTCGTGGGCCTGTCTGGCGCTAGACAGCAGAGACGCGAGCTACAGGTGGCAAACGCAGGTTCAAATCCTGGCTCTGCCACTTAACAAGCTCCGTGACCTTGGGAAAGCCATTTTTGCCTCTTTGAACTGTTTTCTTCTACCAGGTAGAGTCTACCTTAGCGAGTGATGAGGATTAAATGAGACAATGCATGTGGAAATGTCTGGCCTGTAGTTGGCGATCAATAAATTCTGAATGATTGAGTGAATGGATGAGGAGGGAGACCAAGGCTGGCAGGCAGAGAGCTCCAGCCCTCTGCTCACTCTTCTCGGCACATCCCCCAGAGGAGGGGCCTCTCATAGCTCATGACTGTCTCTGGAACATTCGTAAGAGATCCAGGAGGCGGAGTCCGTTTTCTTTTGGAGGAAAACCCATTCATGTGTCAACCCCACCATTTCTATCCCAGCAGAACTCTCATCCATTTAACCACAAATGCTCTGGGCACCCCTGTCTTGGGCTAAGATTTGTGCTGAGCCAGGAGAGCAACTGAGAAGCAGTCCTGACCTCCTGAAGCTCTTGGGTTGATGAAGAGGCAGGCAGATACAGAATTGCTCTGTTGGGGAGCGGCGGGAGAAGGAATGGGTGTCGAGGGGTTTCGGAAGATGGAGTATGTGAGTTCAATAAAGCCTGGTGCTTAAATGGAGTCTTGAAGGAAGAGGAGGAAATGCCCAGGGAGCTAGATGGCAGTCAGGGAAGGCTTCCCAGGGGAGGTGGTTACTGAACTGAGCCTTGAAGGTTGAAAGCAGTTTTCCAGGCAGATGTTCTAGGGTGGGAAAACAGCCACGGTGTAGCCTTTATTCAGTTTGCTCTGACTGTTCCATGGAAACCAGCCAAGGGACCTGGACTCAGGTTGGATAGGCAGCTTCCAGAATTATTCATGGGGGGCCCAGAGCCCAGAGCCCACTCCTTCCTATCAGCCTTGCACATATGCCCGGCTTCCCTCACAATAGTCCCTCACTCCTCACCCAGTCCCTAATGTCCTCTGGGTCCTGTGTGTGTCTCCCAGGCCCTACCCCCCTGCCCACTCTGCAGCCTCCTCAAAAGATCTCTCCTCCAGAGAATGTTTTCTTACCCTGCCTGTCCCATTCTGCGAAGTTCAGCACTTTGTCTGCAGGGCCCAAGCTTGCCCTCTGCTCAAAGGTGAACGTTCCTGGAAGCTCCGGCCCGTTTTCCACTTCAAACAAAAGGCTGGAACTCGCACCTCAGTCTCCACGCACAGCCAGACCGCTGGGCTTCCAACTTGGCCTGGCATCCGTCTGTAACGAGGAGTGGGCCCGGCCTAAATTTGGAGATGTTAGCTGGAAACTCAAGTGCTGCTAATTCAGGCCTTCCAACTTTGTGTGTTTCCCACTCTTCCACACAGAGCAGCTCGACTTTCTCAAGGAGGAGATTCAAAGCCTGCTTCGCACCACTCTTTGTCCAGATCCAAGGAGGGAGGCCAGACTGTCCGAACCACCTGCTCTTCAGGAATAATTTAACATGTTCCTACTGTGTGCCAGGCTCGTTTATAAGCGTCATTCCTCATAACATCTCTGTGGCGCAGGAGTCGTTTTCCCTCTTTGATCCAGGCGAGGAATCCAAAGTTTAGAGTGGAATTAACTAGCCTGAGGTCACATAAGGAAGTGCTAGAGTGGATTCAACTTCTGACTCTGAATCTAGTGCTCCTTGCCTAGCATAGTCTCCCAGGGAGCTCACCTGGGACCCTGAAATCTCAGAACCACGGCTACAGGCTTTGAAGTTTGGCCATGCCCAAACTCTTATTTTTAGAGGCTCCCACCACTCTTCACACCAAACATTAAGAGGTACCGCATCACACATGTAATGGAATTTATATTTAACTATATAACAGTGGAGTTGATTGGCAGTTGAGTAGTTGGCTTCATCTCAGGTTTAGCGCACATCACTTGGGACTCCTTTCTGTTGCATGTGGTAGGACACTCTCAACTGTTTTTAAAGGACATGAGATATTGTTAGCCCACATAACAGTGAGGTAACTTGAACCTCAGATGCAGCTCGGTCCAGAAGCTAAAAGACGTGAGGAGGACGCGGTTTCTGTCATTCTCTTCCTCTCGGCTTTCCTTGCTCCAAGCTGGCTTTGTCGTCAGACAGAATTTCCCCTCATGGTGGTACAATGGCTGCCTTAGCTTCAGCATTACGTGTTTCCCAAGTGTAAATCGGCCTGTGATTTTTGGGGATTACGTACACAAGGGTCTCGAGGAACGCTGATTGGATGGCTCAGGCCACGTGCTGTGCTCTGCACTGGTCATGGGAAATAACGTTTTGAGTGGTCGGGTCTAGGTCTCTTGTTCTAGTAGAGCTGAGGTGGAAGCCCCTGGTTACAGTGCGGAGAGTGGAAGAGATGGATCCCTGAGTGGTAATGGGAGGATGTTACCTAACTGGTGAGCAGGGAAGGATGCAGGGGCTAGTATGACAAATCCACTCCATAGATCCAGGGAGTGAAATTGCTGAGGCCAAAGCTTGGGTCAGGCCCTCTCTACTCCACGACCCCAAGCCTTGGCCACCTGCTCATGCCCTCTCTACGTAGCCCTGTCCCTTGTGCCCGCCCTCCCCCTTCTCACCTCCTCCTCTCTCTTCCCGCAGCCCGATGGCACCAGCAAAGAGTGTGTGTTCATCGAGAAGGTCCTGGAGAACAATTACACAGCCCTGATGTCGGCCAAGTACTCTGGCTGGTACGTGGGCTTCACCAAGAAGGGGCGGCCACGGAAGGGCCCCAAGACCCGGGAGAACCAGCAGGACGTCCACTTCATGAAGCGCTACCCCAAGGGACAGGCAGAGCTGCAGAAGCCCTTCAAGTACACCACAGTGACCAAGCGGTCCCGGCGGATCCGCCCCACACACCCCGGCTAGGCTGGCCCCACTGTGGCCCCGCCAGGCTTCCCCAGCCCACACTCACACTCACAGAGAACTGCAATCAGAGGAATATTTTTACATGAAAAATAAGGAAGAATTTCTATTTTTGTATATTGTGTTTAAAAGAAGACAAAAAACTGAACCAAAATTCTTGGGGGAGGGGAGCGATAAGGATTTTATTGTTGACTTGAAACTCCCTATGACAAAAGACTCACACCAAGGGACTGTTGTCAACACACAGGTGCTTGTGTCTCTCTAGGAACAGACAACTCTAAACTTGTCCCCAGAGGAGGACTTGAATGAGGAAAACGACACTCTGAGAAACCAAAGTCCTTTTTCCCAAAGGTTCTGAAAGCAAAAAAAAAAAAAAAAAAAAAAAAGAAAGAAAGACAAAAAAAGCAAAAAAAAAAAAAAAAAAACAAAAAAGAGAGAGAAAAACAAAGAGAAAGTAGTAACCCCTCACCCCCAACATACTCCCCCCTCTTTCCCAATCCCCTGTCCCTGCCCCAGACTCCCAACAAAAATCGCTCTCTGGTTTGCAGTCATTTATTTATTGTCTGCTGCAAGCTGCCCTGAGACACCGCGCAGGGAAGGTGTGCCCCTCGGAATTCTCGGCGCCTCGACTTCCGACGACAGACGGCCTCGTCCAATCATGGTGACCCTGCATTGCTCACAGTTCTGGAGGATGCTGCTATCAACCTTCCATGACTCACGTGACCTAGTACACCAATGAATAAGGGAATATTTTAAAACCAGCTATATTATATATATTATATATATATAAGCTATTTATTTCACCTCTCTGTATATTGCAGTTTCATGAACCAAGTATTACTGCCTCAACAATTAAAAACAATCGACAAATTATTTAAAAAACCATGAGGCGAGTGGTGGCCGGGGGCAGGGCTCAGGTGCCCTTTGTGTTTCATTCTTCTCAGTCTGAGGTCATTGGGCTGAGAGCTGGGGCCTTGCTTATTCATTCATTCATTCATTCATTCATTCGACATGGGCTATGCTCCAGGCACTGTTGTAGGCACTGAGAATGCAGCCTTAAACAAAGCAGATGGAAACCCTTGCCTCCAGAAAGATTAAATTCCAGCGAGTCATGATTCAGTGGTTTACTCAGTCATATGTTCACATGCATATGCTCTCACATACATTTACTCTGCACCTCCTATGTTCCAAGGCCTTTCAAGGCCCTGGGGATTTATCAAAGAACACAAGAAAAAAAAATCCCAGCCCGCAGGGAACTTCACTTATAGTAATTCTCTTGATAGCAATGATTCTCTGCTTCATCCACTGACTTATTAGTGGAATCACTTATTCAACATATATTTATTTAGCCCTTACTAAATGCCAGGCACCCTTTTAGGTATTGAAAATTCATCAAAGAACAAAACAGACAAAAAAAAAGAATCATGCTTCATGGAATTTGCAGTCTAGGGATTATTGATTGAGTCATTTGTGGAGTCAACACCTGGGTTTTGCCAGGCACAGGCTGAACAAGGCAGTGGTGGTCCCCACTCTCCTTCTTCGGGTGGTGGAGGGGGTCAGAGGGCCCAGGTCAGGAGGGGACCTGGTGTTTCTCTCCTCAGACTCTCGCGGGCTGGAGCACGAGAAGTGTGTTTGGCATCGTGAACTTCCAGGGGCCTTTTCTCCTACGTCTTCTTTCCTAGGGCCTGCCCCAGGATGTGGAGGTGGAAAGCAGATCGGGCTTGAGGTTGATTGAGGCAAAGGTGCCTCTTATAAGGGTCCTGCTGCTGTCACCTGCCTCCCTTGAAAACGCCGCTTGCCAAGAATGGCCAGAAGAGGTCCCCCGTGAGGCCCTACGGAGAACGAAGGGGCAGGCCTGGGGGGTGGCGTGGGGGACAGTAGCACCTTCTCTGCGGAGAGCTCCGGGACAGGGATGGAGCTTGGCTTCTTCCAAGCTCCCTCTATGACCTGCCTCTGAGCTCCGGCCAAGCACTGGTTCTATCTTTCTTTATCCCTGGGCCCCATCCTGCGTCCTGTGTGTCTGTGGCTCGCCCTCCTGCCTGTCACATCACATCTCCTGAGGGCTTCGTGAAGCCCTTTCAGGGGCACAATCTCATTGTGACCTCCTGATAACTTGCGAAGAAGGTACTATCATTATCCCCATTTTATAGATGAGGAAAAGTTTGTCTGCTTCCCTGAGGTCATGGAAAAAGTGGTGGGGCCGGTATCCAAATCCTAGACCCTCTAGGACTGCAGTACCTGCCACTTGGTGAGTGCTTAGTGGGTGTCAGACCCCCTGCTAGGTGCTTCGTGTCCACCGCCCAGGCATCCAGCAAACATCCCTTGTGTGGGACAGAGTTTGACAGGTGAACAGACTGGGGCTCGGAGAGATCACTGACATGCCCAAGACCTCAGGGAGCGGGTGACTGAGTTTGAGATCCTTGGTGATAATAATTGTGGTTGTTATTTATTGGGCACCTATTATGTGCCAGTCCCTTTCACCCTCTATTATCTTATTGAAACAATAACCCTATGAGATGGATATGTACTATCTTTTGCATTGGAGGTTTCAGAGAAGTGAAATGACCTGCCCAAAGCAATCCAAGCTAGAAAATCGTGGCACCGGAGTTCAATCAACCAGTCATTCATTCATCTGATAAATATGTACTGTTTACTCTGTGCCAGATGCTGGAGATACCGCAGTGAGCTGAGCAGAGCCCTTGCCCTCATGGAGCTTACATTCCATTGGGGAAGATACAGTAAGCCAAATAAATATAAAATATGTCAGGTAGTGGTAAATCATAAGGAAAAAGAAAATAGGGTGAGGGGTTAGAGGCGATGGGGCTACTATTTTAGATAGAACGGTCAGGGAAGGCCTCTGGAGGGGGTACCCATGCAAACACTGAGGGGAAGAGTATTCCGGGCAGAGGGAAGAGAGAGTGCTAAGGCCTGGAGGCCTGTCAAAGGAATAAGGAGGGCCCGGTGGGGCTACTGCAGAATGGACGAGGGAGGCTGAGTTTTGGAGGGGGCCAGACTTGAACTTTTTTATTTGGAGCGAGATGGGGAGCCACATGTGATGTGCCTTACACTTGAAAGGGACTCCTCTGGCTACTGCATGGAGAAGGGTGGGCAGACTCCAGCCTGGGGCTGCCTGAGGCCATAAGGATCCTGCCCTACCTCCCGCTGCTGGCTATGCTTGCCTCTTCCCCCCAGCACATCCTCAGGCCTCCATCCTCATCCCACAGGCTGCTGGTACCTCCCACACCCAACGCCTCGCCTTTGCTCCCTCTCAGGGGCCATGGGGCCCCTGATGATTTCCTTTCCTTGGCCCTCTAGAGCAGTGGTCCCCACCCTTTCTGGCACCAGGGACCGGTTTCATGGAAGACGATTGTTTTCATGGACCAGTGATGGGGGAGGGGGTATGGTTTTGGGATGATTCAAGTGCATTACATTTATTGTGCACTATATTTCTATTATTATTACATTATAATATATATTGAAATAATTATACAACTCACCATAATGCAGAATCAGTGGGAGCCCTGAGCTTGTACAACTAGATGGGCCCTTCTGGGGGTGATGGGAGACAGTGACACCCGAAGTGTGTTGCTTACGTCCAGTCTACTCCGTAAGATGCAGCTTAACTGTCACTTGCCACTCACTGATAGGGTTTTGATATGCCTGCAAGCAATTGATTGATTATGGCCTCTGTGCAGTCAAACCTCTCTGCTGATGATTATGTGTATTTGCAGCCGCTCCCCAGCACTTGCGTCACCACCTTGGTTCCATCTCAGATCATCAGGCATTAGATTCTCATAGGGAGCTCGCAAACTAAATCCCTTGCGTGTGCAGTTCAGAGTAGGGTTGGCGCTCCTATGAGAATCTAATGCCACCGCTGATCTGACGGGAGGCAGAGCTCAGGCGGTAATGTGAGCGATGGGGAACAGCTGTAAATACAGATGAAGCTTCGCTCACTCGCCTGCCGCTCACCTCGTGCTCTGAGGCCCAGTTCCTAACACGCCATGGATCGCTACTGGTCCATGGCCTGGGGTTTGGAGACCCCTGATGTAGAGACTTGCTGCGTGCCCTGGAGCGAGTCACCTCCCCTCTCGGGGTCTGACTTTGGAAGATGTGGACAGAGCTTTCTGGATATTTCCTGAGCTATGAGAAATATGTTAATGATAAGTACAGCGGACTGGCAAGAAGATTTCTCAGCCAAGGATGATGTCTTAGGATGCTTGCTTAAGGGAAGAACTGAATGAGTGTTTCCACAGTCCAACTGAGTAGAGCCCCAGTAATAACAGCCATCGCTTTTGAAACACCTACTATGTACCAAGCATGATCTTACTGAATCCACCCAACCAGCCTTTGGGGTGGGCATTTTTTAAAATTATTGTTTATTTATTTTTGCCACGCTGCGTGGCTTGCAGGGTGTGGGATCTTAGTTCCCCAACCGGGGATGGAACCCCAGCCCTTGGCAATGAAATTGTGGAGTCCTAACCAATGAACAGCTAGGGAATTCCCTGGGGTGGGCATTTTTAGCTTCACTTTATAGAGCAGGCTCAGAGAGGTGAAGTCACTTGCCTGAGGTCACATAGATAGTCAGTAGAGGAGCTGGGATTTGAACCCAAGTCCGTCTGTTCCTAGAGCTATGGCTTGACGCCAGCCTGGATGCTTGGAGCACTCAGCATCTGTCCAGAGTTTCAGTCTTTCCCCCTAGCCCCCTGATCCTGCCTCTATGTCCATCATCTCCCACGCCCCCGGAGGTAGGAGGCAGATATAAACCACATTTTCAGGTGCCTAATGTTGGCCCATCCCTGACCCTCTGGATCCTCCCCAAGATATCAGTGTCCCAGAGGTCACAGGTATCTGGGACCTAAGGTACCTGAGTTTGTTTTCCTCTTGGCCACTTGGCCAGCTGTATGACACTGGTCACATCATGTCTTTTCTGTGTGGCAATATCCTTCATTAATCCAACTGTTTTTACCTTGCAGGGCACATGTAATGTTCAAGAGATAGGAGAGCAAATTATTGGGGATTATTCCTGCCTAGTAAGAACTGGAAGGCACCCATGCAAGTGTTTTATCCTCAGTCTTTTCTCTCCACCTCCCTTCAACTTTTTTTTTTTTTTTTTTGTCCGTGGCCCCAGCAGCATGCGGGACCTTAGTTCCCTGACCAGGGATCAAACCCATGGCCCCTGCAGTGGAAGCGCAGAGTCTTAACCACTGGACCACCAGGGAAGTCTCAACCTCATCACTTTAGAGAGGAAGGAACCACGACTCAGACAGGGGAAGTGACTCGCTCCAGGGCACCCAGCAAGTTACTGACAGAGCCCATTAGATGACCAATGAATAGAGATGATGCTGATAATAAAACAGCAGGGTATATAGCAAAGGGAGGTGAGTCGGTGCTCTTCCAGGAAGGTCAAGGGTCAGAGGGCCCCTTCAGTGGCCAGCCAGGTCCCTCTTAGCATCCTTCCAAAATTTGCTTCTCT
Source organism: Globicephala melas (assembly GCF_963455315.2). Lineage (NCBI taxonomy): Eukaryota > Metazoa > Chordata > Mammalia > Artiodactyla > Delphinidae > Globicephala > Globicephala melas. The sequence continues at coordinate 146,114,868 of NC_083316.1, forward strand.
GACCCAAAAAAGTAGAGGGCGGAAGGAGAAGGTTGAGGTCTCTTGATCCCAGACCCTCACCCTCTTGCCCCTCACCCCTACTCTGTGCTCTGTGCCAGAAGTGAATAGAGATGGACCCTTGCCTAGCATTTCAAGGGGCCAGTAAGCAAGAAGAGTAGGATCTGTCCCCACATCGGGAGAGGAGTGGGTTTGGGGACGAGAGCGAGCTTTCTACCTACCCACCCCACCCTTGGGCATTGTTTGGATTTAGTCTCCTCCCTCTATGGCCACCCCTCCCCTGGCCACTGGCGTAGGAGAGGGAAGTGACATCTATCAGGCACCTATTCTAGACCGACCCTTATGATGACAGTGATGGACACACACCTTGTTCAGGATGGTTCCTGGTGCAGAGTAAGCTCTTGGTGGTACCTTAGCTATTACTATCATAACATTTGATTGGCACAAGGACATTGCAAGATAGGTGTTGGAAGGCCCATTTTGTAGATAGGGAAACTGAGACCCACAGAAGGATGCAACTGGCCGTAGGTTTCATGATAGAAAGTGACAGAGCCGGATTTGAATCCAGGCTTCCCTGTTTCTCCTTTCCACTTCCCCACCATTCCTCCTCGTCCCTGCCTTTGTTGGGGTTGGAGAGGGGAATAAAGCACCAAAGTCTGGGGCAAGAGAAGTAGAGTGTCCCTACTGGGTGGGTGGGGAGGACATGACAACAAGGAGAGGCTGGGTCTGGGGGTTTTCCTACCAACCAGGTAAACTGAGGGGCGGGGCAGGGGGTATAGCCCCAGGCTGAGTGTGGGAATGAAATGCTCTCCTGGCTGCCTGCCCAGCTGGAGCCTAACAAGACTGGGCTGGGATGCTCGGGGCTTGAAAGCCTCATAAATGGGCAGAGGCCTCCCTCCACAGCCCCAGGATTGGGGCTTCCAAAGAAACAGTAGTGAATGAAGTGCTAAAGATGTGAAGGCTGCCCCCCAACCATGCAATTAGGTAGCGGGTCTGTTACAAACATTAGGTGGGGAGTTGGGGACCAGATGGTGGCGAGGCTCACCCTTGCTATCCTGTCTGGAACTGCCTGGCCCCCTGGCTGAGGTTTCCAGCTCTGGCAAGGAGAGAAGACGGCGGGAAGCCCCGGTGCGTGGACCCCTGCAGAGCAGGCCGTTAATGAACCAGGCATTCCTCCCGTCCCTTGGGCAGCTCCACGGACCTATTTAGCACTTGCTAGAATTTCTGCCCAGCTCCTCCACTTGTGGAAGGAGAAAGTCTTTGAATGTTCCGGTCTGCCAGACTGACCACTGCAGCTGCAGGACCTGTTGTGGCCCCTAGGGTGGGTCAGAGGTGCTGACTCATTTTAAAAGACTGTCAGACTGAAATTTCATTTGCCTAAGCCAGGCAGGGCTAACTGTCACCTACTGAGCACCAGCTCTGTGTGGGCATTTTATCCAGTTCTCTTTTTTAAGTCTCACCATAATCCTCGGAGGTAGTTATTTTTATCTGCTTCCTACCAACTGAGGAAACTGAGGCTCCGAAAAGGTCAAGGTCAAGTAGGTCAAGGCTTGGTTAAAGTCATCCATCAGACTCCTGGAATCTTGCACATGACTCTTATTACCACAAAGCAGCCCCCCAGGGAGTTGGTCTTAACCTGTTCTATCCAAGGACGGAGGATCAAAGAGGCAAAGTGATATGCTCAAAATCACTCAGTTATTAAGCAGTGAAGCCAGGATTTGAAACTACGTCCATCGGGTTTGAGAATCTTACCTCTCTACTCCTGCCAAATCTCCACTTCTGTCTCTGTTTCTGGGTGCTTTGGCTACAATGGACAGAAACACATGAAATCTGACTTAAGCTTATAAGGAAATGTATTGGCTTGTAGAACAGAAAAGTACATAGGCACTGGCTTCAGGCAAAGCTGGATCCAGGTGCCCAGGCTCCTCTCCCAGTTTCTGCTACATTGGCTTCATTCTCAGGAAGATTTTCCCTGTAGTTCCTTACATCTTACTGACTTAAGAACTTCAGAGAAAACGGAACATACCTTTTTCAGAGGCTTCAGTAAAAGTCCCAGGGCTGATTCTGATTGGATCAGTTCTCTCTATTCTTGAGCCAATCACTGTGATCAGGGAGACAGAATCTTTCAGTGACAAGACCTACGTCATGGGCAAGTCCTCCTTGGAGCTGGAGTTGGGGGGGCGACCATTGGCCAGTTCCACCAACTGTAAGGTCTGAAAGGGGTGGTTTCCCAAAGGAATATGGAAGTGTTATTACCAGAATAAAGGGGCAAAAGCAATAGAAGTCTGCTCCGGTGTTCTCCACTTGGGTGTGCATCAGAAGCTCCAGAAGGGCTTGTTAACACACAGACTGCCAGGCTTCAGCCCTACACGTTCTGCTTCGATAGGTCTGGGGTGGGCCCAAGAATGTGCAAGTTCCCAGTGGATACTGCTGCTGCTGCTCTGGGGGCCACACTTAGAGAACCACTGACCTGTACCTTTCTCTTACCCTCATTCTTTTCTCCCTCATCTTGTCCTACCGTGTAAGGGCATCTGTACCCATCCAGGACCTTCAGACTGGGGATGTATATACCTTGTGCTATGTGAGGTCTTTCCGAGAGGCCCATGGGTACAATAATCTTATAGGAATCAGGAATCGATGGACAGATCCTCAGCTTTCCTGAGTACTCTTTCCTAATCTGATCTGCTAGAGAACTTCCCTATGGTCCCTGGCTCCTTTCCTGCCGCACATTCCACACAGTCCCTCCTCCAATTTACAGCAGAGAGGTACGCCTCTTGCCCTCCCTGCATCTCACTGCAGGCATTGCCTTGGATGTAGAAAACTCTAGCTCATGGAATGAAGGGATGATATCGGTGTGGGGAGCTCCCTTTAATCATGGCGCCATGAATCTACCATAAGGCCTCAGGCTTTCCCTTGTCTTGATATTGATCTGTTCTGTAAGGGCAAAATGTGGATCCTGTTTTGGTCCAGGTGGGGTTATTCTGAATTCAGGTGCTGTGGGAGTATTGGCAATTTTTCTTTAATTACCTCGTCTCTTTTATTCATTCCCCCAATGTTACCTGGAATGCATTCACTACTAAGGGATGGTCTTATGAAAACAAAAGAAGTATCAATGGTGGGAGTAATTTATTTTATTTAGGGGACACAAACATGGCTAAATTCCATGCTTTACCTATCCATCTGTCTACCTACCTACCTACCTACCTATCAAACCATCTTGGAATGACGATATTCAAGATTTTGAAAATGCATTCTTTGAAATACCAGTCTGGGTCCTGCTGCACTGTCACCATCCTCTGAGATGAGAAAGAGCCTGGTGTGTTTCTCATCCATCCATTCCTTGGTCCATGTCTCTGTGGAATATTTTGCCCAGTTTCAAGAAGGAGGAGATGAAACCTTCCAAAATTACTTCCTACAGGTCATATTTGAGTAAAAGATCTTGTAGCAGAGGAAAGTTAGTGTTTTATCTTTTCTTGAACATTTATTAAGACTTGCAGGGGAAATACTTTCATTTAACTTTTGCAAAAAGATGACTGGCTACCCTAAATTCACATTCATTTTTCACTTGGGTGGAAATCTCTTATATGCTGTCACTTATCACTGCTCATTTATTCATTCTTATTGTGTATTTATTAGAATTAGATGAACTTAATTGTGAATGGCATGGTTTCTACTGAAAAGATATTCTCTTCAAAATTATTTAAGGGGGTTCATGAGAAAAAAGTGTGAAGACCCCAGTCTGGTTCAATTCGGGCATCCGTACACTCTACAGTCAGGCACAGATATACAATCAGAAAACATTCCCCAGGGCACTGGCTGCTTGCCTGCCTTGCGCAGCTGGGACCACAGAGGTACCTCAACTTGGTCTCATGGGGAGACCCCAAGAGGCAGCCCTTGGGGAGCTCGCACAAAGTTGAACGTTGTGAACAGATGGACTATAAGACAGTAAGAGAAGAGCATGTAGATAGAAGCCCCAAAACTCCGGATGCACAGAGGACTAACTGGGAAAGAGGTGAGGGGTCAGGAGACTTAGGAAGGCTGAATGAAATTTAACTGCAAGGAGAAATCGGGGAAGGGCAGTCCAGGCAGAAGGAACAGCAAGGAGAAGGTGGAAAGAGGCAAAAATATATGAAGATTTACAGAATATGGCAGGGCAGGAGCTAGGAAGCGCAAGGTGGAGCGATGGGAGATGCAGCTGGGATGGGAGAGAGAGAGAGACAGTCAAGGCTGTGGCTTTCATAGCCCCTATTTTTGCACGCCACTCCTGTATGGTGCACATATGTCCAAGTTCACACGCACCCTGCTCCGCACACACAGGAACAGTCAGTCACACTCTGACGCTCAGTCAAGTGTACACACCAGCACTAAGATAGCGCAGGGTCATGCCTCCCTCCTGCCCTCTTTTCTCCTTCCTTTCTGCCTGTAACATTTTCTGAGTGCCCACTCTATGCTGGATTCCTTGGAGATAAAGCAGTAGATCTCTGCAATCTCTGCCTCCCAGAGGCTTATTGAGGTGACAGACAGTTAAAAATGACCACACACTGTGATTAGTGACACAGTGGGCCAGGATAGTACAAAGGGGGAGTCAGTGAGGACTTCCTGGAGGAAGGGTCCTGGAAGCTGAGAGCTGAAAGAATGAGGAAGCATTGGCAAGAATAGAAGTGGGTGGGAGGGGTGAAACATTCTAGGTAGAAGCAGCAGCATTTGCAAAGACCTGGCTAAGAGAGCACAGCCTCCAGGAAAACACAGAAAGGAGGCCAGGGGAGGATTTATGATTTCAACACAAGAGTGGCAACTTGGTTGGCAAAAATGGGGGAGGGGATGTTACTAGAGGACTCTCCTCGGGTTTCTGTTTTGTTGGGGAGGCTGGGGCTTGGGCTGATGGACAAGAATGATGTTCGTGGGTACCACACCTTCCTCAGGCACCTCTGGGGACTGCTTTCGAGTCAGATGTGGCTCCGTTCCTCAGAGGGTCATGGCCTGCATCAGTGGTTCCCAACCGGGGTGACTTCAGGACACTCGGCGGTGTGTGGGGATGTTTTGGTTGTCACAACTGGGGGGCAGCTACTGGCGTCTAGTAGGTAGAGTCTGGGGATGCTGCTAAACATCATACCATGTACAGAACAGGCCCTATCACAAAGAATTATTTGGTCCAAAGTGTCAATTGTGCTGAGGCTGGAAAACCTTGGCCCAGATCCATTTTTCAGGAGAGCGGCAAAATGGTGATTCTCTACTTCTATCATTTCTTCTGCAGTGATTGACTGGGATTCTTCTGTAAACAAGAACTCTTCCCCATCAACTATTCAGTTACCCCAAGAGGTAATTCACACAGGAAAGACAAGTACTTGATTCTTTATTTACCAGTTTTCAGAATAATTCATCAACTAGCATTCTCCAAAGATGACCAATGCACTTTTTTAGTATCTCCATGAGAATTTTAAGGAACTTAATGTCTTGCAATCCATAGACGTGATTAATCTTTGTGAAGGTCAGATTCCTCCATCTTTGGCCAGTGAGGACTCCTTAGGTTGGCCCTTGCGTCCTTTTGTCACTGCCCTAGTGTTCTGATAGCTTCTTTGCTTTCTGGTGTGACAAGTTGTCCCTGGTTCATCTTGTATGTTTTAAAGCTCTTGGCACAGTGCCTGGGACATAATGAGTGCTCATCTAATGCTGTGATTATTGTGAGGCCAGAAGTCAGCTCCTCCAAGTTGCTTTCCCTCAACCCCCAGGGCATTCTGACACTTGCCTTCTGTACCTCCAGACGGTCTGGGGCAGGTCCTGAGAGTAATGAAGGTTCAGGTTAGCCAGAGAGGGCTGCAAACAGTGGCTCTGTCGGACAGAGGGACCTGCCAGCCAAGAGTGCACGTCTATTAGAAGCCAGGGTAAGCCAGCAGAAGAGAGGGGCAAATTAGCTAATTCAGGAGTCAAGGCCTTGCTTTTGTCTTCACTGTCAGTTTTAATCCTGCAATAACCTTTGACCTAAGCCTTGGGGCAATTAGTACCTGCAAGTGAAGTAGTGGTGGGTTTGAACTTCTGCCTTCCTCCCGGGCTAAGTCAATACCTTTGTATTCTATTACATGTAATTGAGGCAAAAGGGTTTATTTAAGCTAACAAATGATTATTTCCCACAATAGAACCTCCATCCCAGTTAGCGAATTGGCTCTTCCAGGCATCCTATGTTTTGTCTGCAACCAAAGCCTGTATTTCACTGACTGCTTTGTCCTCTTTTCTCCTTTTTCCTTGCTTCTCTCTCCTACCCCTCCCCTTTGCCCTCACAATTCAATGTAACTAGCATTCACACTGAGCCTCCCCTGTTAGGTTTAGGCATTAGGCAGGCCAGGCCCTTAGATCCCAGTACAATTCTGGGCCACCCCAGAAGGATCTCACAGCCTAGTGACAAAGACAGACACATAAACAGATAAATTATAAATTATACTGTGGTGTGATAAGTGCAAAGTAATTCAACAAGTCTAGACAAAGAATTTGATAGATGGTGTGGAGGAGTCTTTGTGCAGAATCTAGAAGGGAGACAAGACTGGAGACATTTGAACCATTAGACGTGAGGCTTCCATGGACCAAAGAGGGATTTTATCCAAGTGACTTGAGGGTAGTTATTTAAAAGAATGTGGCAGTACAGAACACAGATTTTGTTCGGGATCCCTGCTTCTCTATGGTGTCATGTACTTTAGAGAAGGCTTGTGCCAATCTCATCCTCGGGGTGAGTCTTGATTCATCAAAGCCCGTCATGCTAACTGCACTTCTCTTGCCAGTGATTGGCTTAAGACAGGTGCATATGACTCTATTCTGGCCAATGAGCTATGAGGGGAAGTCTGGGGTGGTGGTGGTGGGGGCATGTTTCTATGGAAGTTTCTTAACCCTTAAAAACAGACACAAGGAAATTATGATCACTTCTCTGAGTCTGGATTTTGGTGAGGATGTGATGGCTGGAGCTGTTGTAGCCTTCTTGCAACCATGAGGAGAACCAGCTGTTATACTGAGGGTGGTAGAGGAAAGAGAAGGCAGGAACCTGGGTCCTTGATGCCATTGTTCAGCTACTGAATAAAGCAACATGGGTCCTTCCTGCCTTGAGACTTCTCACTGTCTGAGATAACAAAATGTTCTTGTATGTAAGTCTGTTTCAGTCGGGTTTTCTGTTACGTGTTGCTGAAAGCTTCCCAACTAATAATACAGAAAAGGAGATAGAATTTGAAGAATGAGTCATGAGAAGGAAAAGAGCATTTCGGGAAGGGGATACAGCCCAGACAAAGGTGCTGAGACAATAGGAAATGTACATTTTAAGTGCACGGAGCCTTAGTTCTGAGAGGTGAGGTCAGATAGGCTTCAGCCAGGTTAGGCAGCGTCCCATTCCCCCTCTCTCTGCCTCCCTCTTTTCCTCCATTCCTCCTGAGTGGTTCCTCCTCTTCAGCCAGTCTCCTCTCCAAAGATACACGGGAGGGAGATGCAGGTAGCAGCAATCTTAGCCTAGATATAAAGTGTTTACTGAGTATTCACTCTGTGCTAGGCCTTGTGCTGGGCTGAAATGGTCCCTCTGAACAGATTGCCTAGTCCAGGGACAGAGACAAAAACGTAAACCTATGTTTCTAAACATGTGATCAGTTTTAGATTGGTTCATGGGCTAATATTTTTTTTTATTTGAACAGTTATGAATTTATTTTAATGATCAATTTCTATACATGGCAGAAATATACATTTTCCTTTCAGATATGTTAAAACAAAGGAAAAAAAGGGTCAATTTAAGGAAAACTAGTTGGTAATGTTACAGGCAGTATGGGAATGTGGTAAAACTTGTGCAATGAGAATTGAATAACATGTACATGCACACGTGTGCATGTGCGTGTGTGTTAGTCTGCTCAGTTTTGTTTTTTCTAGTCATTCGAGAATAGACTTCTGTTCTTTCAGGAACTTCTGTGTTTTATGTGGTTTCACTGGGAGATGCCATGTACATATATGACTATTCCTACTCCCACCATATTCAATTGGCCCAGGATTTTCTCTCAGGATTTGTCAAACCATGAAAATTCTCTTTCTAGTGGCAGAAGCTACGAGACATGAGACTTAGGAACTGTTGGCCTGTTCCTTGCCCTACCAAGGACCCTGACCTGGAGTGAGGGAGGAAGGAAGGAAAAGAGAAGGAGAAACAGAAGATACAATTCATTCTTGTTATTCATGGTAGTTATGTTCTATAAAGTGACCACAGACTGAACCAGTGAATATCCAACCATTGCTCTTAGCGGAAATACAGGGCAGGTTCCTGTGAGCCCCTGGTCACAACATTTTCATCAACTGATCAGTGTATAGCTTTGTTTTACTTGTGTTCCTGTTTAAAGACACCTTATTTAACATACGTTGTTGATTCATTACCATTAAACTCACAGCCAGCAGCGCTGTAACTCACTCCAGAACGAACCTTATCTAACACACATGTTTTCTCCATAAGTCACATCACAGCCTTCTTGCACTTAGGAGCACGAGACAGCACCTCAGCGCTATGCTTGGGGGGTCGTTTTCAACAGTGAAATCACCAACAAAAAGCACTAAAATGAGAAAAAATATGGCATCAAATAGACTTACAAAAAGGACACTTTTTCATAACATGGGAGCTGAGACCAGAAAACAGAGTGTCTCCTAGTTTGACCTTAGCTGGGAACATGTGTGTCGGATGACTCAAGTTTTTCTCCACTCTGTGAATGTCCACAAATGACTGTGAAAATGCCACAAATATTGATCTAGGGTTTGCAAATAAATTTTAGCAAGTAGACAAATTTACAAATACAGAATCCATGAAAAATGAGAATTGATTATGAGAGAGAGAGGGAGAGAGTGCTTGCTCAGCTCTGCTGGAATTTGAGTCACTGGCTCTAGCTACTTCCCTGCCCTTTTTTTTTTTTTTGAATTTTTTTTTAAATTTATTTTTTGGCTGTGTTGGGTCTTCATTGCTGTGCACAGGCTTTCTCTAGTTGCAGTGAGCAGGGGCTACTCTTCGTTGCGGTGCACAGGCTTCTCATTGCAGTGGCTTCTCTTGTTGCGGAGCACGGGCTCTAGGCATGAGGTGGGCTTCAGTAGTTGCAGCGCTCGGGCTCGGTAGTTGCAGCCTGTGGGTTCAGTAGTTGTGGCTCATGGGCTCCAGAGCGCAGGCTCAGTAGCTGCGGTGCACAGGCTTTGTTGCTCCGTGGCACATGGGATCTTCCCAGACCAGGAATCAAACCTGTGTCCCCTGCATTGGTAGGTAGATTCTTAACCACTGAGCCACCAGGGAAGTCCCATTCCCTGCCCTTCCTATGGCTTGAATGTTCAATTTTGTTTGATTGTATGAGATATTTCAAGGTCCTTTCTACACCCCACCCCTTTTTGTTTTACCCTAAGCTGATGCAGTTGGAGTTCTGTTGCTTGCAACCAAGAGTTCAGACTTAGTATATAAAGCCCTTGGCACATAGTAGGCCCTCAGTGAATGTGGGTCCCTTCCCTCATAGAATACAGGGTTGGCTAAAGGTAACCAATGAACGTGTGTCCTAGGGAGAGACAGTGGTTAAGAAAAAAGGGCTTTATAATAAAAAAAATAGGTAGCAGCATATTTCCAACTCTTCCTTTTACCCTTAGCAGCAGCAGTCACTTCTTGCCATGTTCCAGTACAGATGGAAAAGTCACTGAATTACAAACCCAGTTGCAAGCTATTTTTGGTGGAACTGTGGTGTGTGTGTGTGTGTGTGTGTGTGTGTGTATGTGTGTGTGTGTGTGCGTGTGTGTGCGTGCGTGCGCACGCGCAATGTATGCATTGAGATTCTTGGCCACGGCCTCTGTTTGTATCAGCTGTCAGCAAATCAGAGGCACCATACACGTTTGTCATAATTCATTACATTAATTAACCATGTTTGAGAACTGGGCACAGGCCAGAGGGGATGCGGGGGAGGGAAGCCTCCACATTGTTTTGTCTGAACCTCCCGGGTCAGAATTTCCACGGTTTGATGGGCTGCCATCGCCTGCACATGTGTCCCCTGACACGCGGACCTTGATGAAATCATCATGTTTACATCTTTGAATATTCTCTGCAGATGATGCCTGTGGCGGGAAGCCAGAGGCAGAGAGCATCCCAGAACTTGGCTCTGGGGGCCCATCTCTGTACCCAAAAAGTGCTTGGAATTACCCTGACGTCCGGTACCAAACTGGGCACCCTCCACTAGCCCATCTCTCTTTGGCCAGTTCTCTGGGCAGGCTGCCTGGGCTAGGCCTTCTGCAGGACAAATGGCGCCGGCCGTACCATCCCCACTCAAGGCGCGGTGGGGCGAAGGCATTCTCTCTCCACATCCCCCATTTCAGTGAACGCTAGCTGCCCTGCTCGGAACTTGCAGATAATTCTTGACTCTTTTACCATATCCAGTCTCCCCCCACATCCTATTCATTCCCCTTTATTACCGCTTCTCAGGTCCTTGGACTTCAGCGCTACTTCACCACGATTCCATCCGGGCCTCCATCGCCTCTCACCTGGGCCACAGCAACAGCCTCATCTCTGGCCTCCTTTATTCCCGTCTCCTCCTTCCATCTTTCCTGCAGCCACAGGGAGTTTTCTACAATGTAAACAGAAGCATATCACTCTCCCATTTCCTCCATGCTTCCCATTGACCTTGGGATTCTTTTTTTTTTTTCTTTTTTTTTTGCGGTACGCGGGCCTCTCACTGTTGTGGCCTCTCCCGTTGCGGAGCACAGGCTCCGGATGCGCAGGCTCAGCGGCCATGGCTCACGGGCCCAGCCGCTCCGCGGCATGTGGGATCCTCCCGGACCGGGGCACGAACCCACGTCCCCTGCATCGGCAGGCGGACTCTCAACCACTGCGCCACCAGGGAAGCCCTGGGATTCTTCATGACGGCTTACAAGGCCCTTCCTGACCTGGCCCTGCCAATCATTGATTTCTGTCCATTTTCAAGCCTTATTCTCCAGCCTCCCTGCTGTTCTTCTAGTAAGTTTCTTTTGCCTATATTAGTTTCTTTTGTATGTACCCACAGACCCTGACTCCTGAATCATCAAAGTTTATATTTGTTCTCTATGTCAGATTAAGGGCAAGTAAAAATTTTTTTTTCAATAAAAATGTCCTATGTTCTTACCATGGGCTCAGTAACTGGGCCTCTGATTGGTGTTTATCACTGAGTCTTTGGTGTTTAGAAACTAGGTCCTTAATGACGTCATTTAAACTATTGGATTGAACCTTGCCTGAAGCCAGTACCACACACTTCCCAGTTTCGGGGGTTTTTTTGGTTGCACGGTGTGGCTTGCGGAATCTTAGTTCCCCAACCAGGTATTGAACCTGGGCTACGGCAGTCAAAGCTACGGGTCCTAACCACTGGACCACAAAGGAACTCCTTTCCCAGTTTTTTTAGTCAACAGATTCTCCTTATGTTTGATTATTTATTTAGTTAGTTAGTTTTGCCTGCGTTGGGTCTTCGTTTCTGTGCGCGGGCTTTCTCTAGTTGCAGCAAGCGGGGGCTACTCTGTTGTGGAGCGCGGGCCTCTCATTGCGGTGGCTTCTCTTGTTGCGGAGCATGGGCTCTAGGCACGCGGGCTTCAGTAGTTGTGGCACCCGGGTTTAGTTGCTCCGCGGCATGTGGGATCTTCCTGGACCAGGAATCGAATCCGTGTCCCCTGCACTGGCAGGCGGATTCTTAACCGCTGCGCTACCAGGGAAGTCCCTCTCCTTATGTTTGAATTAAATTTTCTGTGACTTTCAACTTGACACAGACATTGAGTTACAAATTGTTTTTGGACAAGGACGATACCTGCTTCATCTTGACTGTAATTATCTGCTAGGGTGGATTTTTTATTTGTATTATCTAGGCTTATTATTAACCTTTTCCCTTCCTTGGTGTAATTACCCTCTGCGCACCACTTGCAGTTTATAAAGCACTCTCACATCCATTATCTCATTTAAACCTGCCAACAATCCTGGGAGGTATGTGTAACTGCATCCATTTTATAGATGAGAGAACTGAGGTTCAGAGAAGTAACAGGCTTGCCCAAGCTCACATGGTTAGTAAAAAGCAGGGCTAGCTTTTAAATCCTGCCCTCTAATTCAGAACTTGTATATTTTCTTACATTTGTGTGTTCATTAATTCATTCGAGAACAACAAAAATGACTGAATGTCAACTATGTTAGAGATCTTGCCAGGCTTTGGAAATACACCAGTGAACAAGGCAGAGTCCCTGTCCTTGAGGAACTTACTGACCAGCCGGAGACACAGACCATGGCAGTGATCTGTGATGGGGACGCTGATTCATTCTGAGCCTGGATAGCTGATCAGCAAGTCACCACTGGAGGGGACAAGCCTCCACCATTTCCAGTCTCTGTCTCCCAGCGTAAGATTCAAATTCCAGGCTTGGGTGGGATGAGAGGCTGGTTAAAATAGATACAATAGACTGTGTGCAGTGGGGAACAGGTAATTCTGCAAGAGGAAGTTGAGACACGATTAGGGAGGAGAAATAGGAACAACAAATGTTCACTATAATTCGGGACACTTGAGTCACTTACTGGATTTCAAGGTTATTGTGCCTGGGTGATGGTCAAGAGTTACAGTTGCTACACCCTGGCTTTTAATACGTGATTTCCCAATTTGGGATAGGTTTTTTCCCTTAAGTCCTTTTGATTTATTTTGGAACCACCTTCTATGAATAAGAATGTTGCTAAGCCCTTTAGGGAGACGGTAGATGTTGGTGAGCTGGGCCAATGCATTTTTTCATCTTCTTCTGTAGTAATGTAAATACCTCCTCTGAACTTTCGCAACCCAAGGCAGACATGACTAATCGAGCCTGGAATTCTTTCCCACTGAGCCCAGATAAAGCCTCAGAAATCTTATTACAGCCACAACCAATTGACCAGAGTTGGCACATGGAGTGACATCTATTTTTCAGTCCTGTTTTGGAGACTGTGGGACCTTGGGAAAATCTCCTTCCTTTCTCTGGGTCTCAGTTTCCCCATCTGTTAAATAGTGGCAGGTGCCTTCCAATTCTGACCGTGTTGGAATGGAAGATCTTTGAGGTGGGAAGACACCTCTGTAGGGCAGGCTTTTAGCCTCTAGATGAGGTTTGCTCCCTCTCTTTCCCCATCCTCCTAGGACCTTCAGGACTGGGAAGTAGGTGGGGATCATATTATGTGCTGGGACACAGACCAAATATTTCCCTCACAATCTCTAGCGGTGTAGGTAACACCGCTAGAGAACACCTGAGACTCAGGGGTGTGTAGTCTAGGAGCGAAGTGGCAAGGATGGTCACCATTTATTGAGTGCCTACTGTGTATGCCCGGCCCCACCTCTAATCTCCAGCACAACCCTCCAAGGTAACGTTCTCATTCTTTTTTTTACTAAAGTGTAGTTGATTTACAATATTGTGTTATTTTCAGGTGTACAGCAAAGCAACTCAGTTATTTTTTTTCAGATTATTTTCCATTATAGGTTATTACAAGATACTGAATATTGTCCCCTGTGCTATACAGTAAATCCTTGTGCTTATCTATCTTATATGTAGTAGTTTGTATCTGTTAATCCCATATTCCTAATTTAACCCTCCTGTATTCTTTTTCCCCTTTGGTAACCGTAACTTTGTTTTCTATGCCTGTGATTCCTTTGTTTTATAAATAGATTCATTTGTGTTGTTTTAGGTTCCACATATAAGTGATATCATATAATATTTGTCTTTCTCTGTCTGTACTTACTTCACTAAGTGTAATATTCTTTAGGTCCGTCCATGTTGCTGCAAATGGCAATAGTTCATTATTTTTTACGGCTGATTAATATTTCATACCACGTCTCCTTAAGCCAATCTTCTGTTGAGGGACTCTGGGGTTGTTTCCGTGTCTTGGCCATCGTAAATTGTGCTGCTATGAATATTGGGGTGCCTGTGTCTTTTCAAATTAGAGTTTTTGTCTTTTCTGGATATATACCTAGGAGTGGGATTGCTGGGTCATATGGTAGTTCTATTTTTAGTTTCTTAAGGAACCTCCATACTGTTTTCCACAGTGGCTGTACCAATTTACATTCCCACCAACAGTGTAGGAGGGTTCTCTTTTCTCCACACCCTCTGTTTATTTGTAGACTTTTTGACGATGGCCATTCTGACTAGTGTGATGTGATACTGTATTGTGGTTCTGATTTGCATTTCTTTAATAATTAACCATGCTGAGAATTTTTTCACAGGCCGATTGGCCGTATGTACGTCTTCTATGGAGAAATGTCTTCTGCTCATTTTTTGATTGGGTTGTTTGTTTTTTTGATATGTTCTCATTCTTATCTTACAGACAAGGGTAATGACCTCTGAGGGCTACCCACACACTCACCCAGTGGCAGAGTCAGGATTAAAGCTCAGGTTCTGTGTCCATTGCTCTTTCAATAATTCCACCTAGTTCGAGCTAGAAAGGCCCTAAGGGTATGATCTTTGGTACTTTTGGGGACTTGCCAGGCCCAGTGCCACCCCTGGTCCCCCTCCCCCTGGGGCACCAGTCTGTCTCAGCACCCAACACTGGTGCTCTGCTCAGCTCCCCTCATCTTTCCTGGCTTCTGTGTTCTCTGTGCCTATCGCCCTGTGCCTGCACTCTCTTTGCAGGCTTGCCCAGGACTGGAGATGCTTCCCACAGATGCCAAGAGAGGGTCATGCCCAAGGACTTACCTTCTCCTTCCACTCTGCCGTTTGGCCAGTGACTGGATGATACTGGAGTAGGAAAGCCCAGTGCCCGTGTCTGGAATCTGCACAAACTCTGAGGGGTAACGTCCGCCCCAGAGCCTCCCTGTGGGATCAAGCTGAGGCTACGCCTTTGCCCCAGCCGGCACCTTGCTTGGCTTCCTTCCCTTCCCTGTTGTCCTTCCCCCACTCTCTGACTGAAAGCCGTTCCTTAGTAAATCACTTGCCCTCAAATACTCAGCTAAAGGCTGCTCTGGGCAACCTGACCTCAGATACCTTCCTTCCCTCTATTTCTTAGGAAATTAATCATAAGAACTGAGATTTTAGAATTCATTGCAAAGCATTTAAAAAAAGTTTTATTTATTTTATTTTTGGCTGCATTGGCTCTTCGTTGCTGAGCGCGGGCTTTCTCTAGTTGTGGCGAGCAGGGGCTACTCTTTGTTGCGGAGCACGGGCTTCTCACTGCAGTGGCTTCTCTTGTTGTGGAGCACGGGCTCTCAGCACGCGGGCTTCAGTTGTTGTGGCACGCGGGCTTCAGTAGTTGTGGCACATGGGCTCAGTAGTTGTGGCTCGCCGGCTCTAGAGCGCAGGCTCAGTAGTTGTGGCGCGTGAGCTTCGTTGTTCTGCGGCATGTGGGATCTTCCTGGACCAGGGCTCGAACCCGTGTCTCCTGCATTGGCAAGCGGATTCTTAACCACTGTACCATCAGGGAAGACCCGTTGCAAAGCATTTTTGAGAGATGATCTTACATAGTTCTCTCTGCCTGGCATGCCCTCCCACTGCCCACTTCATTGCTGGACCCAGCTCGATCCTCACTTCCTCTGGGAAGCTTCTCTGCTCAGCCGGGTAGGGTGATGTTCTCCTTTGACTCCCCTATTGTGGCAGAGACCGGCTAGATACACATCAGGCCTGGCTCCTCATTTCCCAGCCTCCTGTGCGTTAAGTGGAGGCAGTGAAACTAGTTCTAGCCAATGGAACATCGGCAAGTCAGGTACATAACTTCTGGGCCAGGCCATAAAATATTCCATGCACTCCCCCATGATGCCACTCTCCTGCTTGTTGGCTGACATCTAGTAGAGGATTCCAGTGGGAGACTCCAAGGACGCCTGGCTCTCCTGATGATTACACAGAGCAGAAGCCCCTGCCAATGCATTGCACCATGTGATATATTTTTAAGCCACTGAGATGCTGGGATTATTTGTTATAGCAGCTTGCATTGAATGCCCTGACCGCGACACCCAGCCTCTTGTAATATATCTATTTTAACAACAATCACACTACATTATAATTGGCTACTTATCTGTCTCACTGAATGAGCTGGAAGCTCCTTGAGAGCAGATACAAGATTTACCTCTCCATCCCCAGTGCCCAGTACAAGAAGATGGTCCATATTTGTTTGTCCAATGAACGCATGAAAACATTGTGAGATGTAGCGTCATAGTCTAGTCCGTAGAATCTAGAGTTGCTGTGGCTCGGCCGGAATCCTTGCTCTCCCTTTTGTTGCTTGGGTCACCTGGACAAGTGACTTACTCTCTCTGAGCTTAGTTTCCTAATCTGTAAAGTGGTGATAATTGAAGTACCTACTTCATAGAATTGTCATGAGGATTAAATGAGGTCATGCATTTAGCCAGAGCCTGGTAAGGCGTAAGCACTCCATAAATATAACTCTTATTATTCTCATAGCTCTTATCATCCCCAATGACACTGAAATTCAGAAAGGTGGCTTGACTGACCCAAGATCATTCAGTAAGGGACAGAAGTGATCCTTGCATTCAGAGCTTCCTCTTTCTGCTATGAGGAGTAAGTGGAGAGCTTGTCTGTCATCTTGGGCTTTTCCCCTGCAGTTCTGGGTGACAGCCAGTATCCCCAGCAGGAGTGGTGACCTGGGACTTTTTAACACCTTCGGGTGCTAAGTTGAGGCAAAGGGCCTGAGTGACTTCCCTGGGGAGAACCATGCACTTGGGTGGAAGAGCCTCCCAGGTGGAAACCTCCACCTTGGAGGAACTAGGTTGCAGCCTGGGGGCGCCCCTTGTTGCATGAGACAGGCACCAGCTTACACAGGAGCCACGGGAACCTGTGGCCAGCTTCCTCCATTGTCCAGGCCCTCTTTCTTCCCCTTTTAACTTCTATCTCTCCTCCTCTTCCTTCAGAAAAATACTCAACAGTTTTCCAGCTGCTTTGGCAGTCTCTGAGTTTGAATTCCAAGACCCACGGCCTCTGAGGACAGGAGCCCAGAGGAAGGTTTTTAGCTCTGTGAGACCCAGACAGCAGGAAGTGCTGGGGTTTCCTGAGGGGTGGGGGGTGGGGAGAGGGGCACTCCAGGGTTTCCCCAGGCTGCGTGGGAGGAGCCCCAGCTGGAGGCTGACTTCAGTCCCCTGGGAAGCAAGGGCCTGGACCCAGCTGGAGAGAGAAGGCCCAAATGGAACGCTGAGGAATTCCAGGGGATCCTGGCCCCCTCAGTGGTGAGGGCCCCCAGATGTCGGGGGAATGTGTGAAGTGCCCTGCTGGGGCCAAAGATGGCCTGTGCTGTGTGCGATGAGCACGGCCCCTTTCCTGGTCTCCTCTCCCCTTTCTGAAACACCATGTTCTTGGCCACCTCTCTGCCATTTTCTTGGCCTGCCCTCTCCTTCTCCTTTACCACCTGGTGCTCTCCACTCACCTTTCCAGATAACCCCTTGTCTGTGAAGTCCTCGCAGCTGACCCACTGACCTCTCACAGCCTCAGGTGGGCTCCCCCTCAGAGACCGTGGAGAGCGTGTCCTCTCCTAACCCCAGAATGCCTTGTGGCAGGCTCCGTGACTGTTCCCCTTCGAGCAAGTACATCAGTGAATGAATGAACGAATGAACAAATGAACAGAAAAGCGCCTCTCTGTGCTACTGATTGAATGAGTCAATGAGAGCACGAGGGGGTGAATGAACTTGCCTCAATAGGAGTGAGTGGGGAGCTGGGGGGGGTTCTGGGGTGACCCCTGGAGGCAGAGGCAGAAACTGCAGGAAAGGAGGCCCTGACGGCTTTGGAAAGGGGCTGCCACTGTTCACTATCCCTGGAGGACCCAGCAGGCCGAGGGGTCCCTTCCCCATGCACAGCCCTCTGCTGTCTCTCCGGGCTCTGGTGTCCCCTCAGGCTCCCACCCTTGGCCATGCTCAGAGGAGAACCCTCCTGGCCCCCATTGGGTTTTCCTGGCAGGGTCCTCCTTGGAGCATGTTTCTTTTGGACGAAGCCTCTCTCTGACCCTTCTTCCCCTCCCCCAAGTCCCCATTAAGTGTTCAAAGTATTTTCTTTTACTCAATAAAGCAAACAAAGGCGAGGGCAGCCTTGAGCCCTGAATCTGCAGCCCTTGGCTTCACTCGGCTGGGGTTCGCAAACCACCTTCACGCTGGAGCCTCTGGGGACCCTCCCACCTACTCCACTTCCCAGATGGGAAAGCGAGGCTTGGAAGGTGAAGGTCATTCTGCTAAGAAAGGCATGTGGAGACTTGACCTGGGCCCTCCTGACTCAGCTCTGGGAGAGCCATCCCCCTCTCGGTGGCCCATCTGCACCTCACTTTGATTCCAGTGGGTGACAGCTGGCTGGGTGCTAGGTGGCCTCCGTGGTGAGGGTCTGCAGTTCTTTCTGCAATACGCTTCCATATGGCTCTGCACATCCCTGCCGAACGGCTGCTGTACGCAGGCGGGACTGCTGACTGCTGTGAGTGTTGGGAATCCCGCCCGGGGCTCCACGGAGATGGGTGAGACCTGGTGGGTGCGTGGGGCAGGCAGACCCACGGAGAGGAGTGTGAATTGACTGAGCACACTCTACATGCCAAGCCTTTATTACAACAGCCCTCTACGCTGGGTATTATTATCACCATTTTACATGTGAGGAAACCAAGGCTGGAGAGGTGACATGAGTTGTCCCAGATCATTCAGGGGGAAGTGGTGAAGCTGGGATTTGAACCCAGCATTTGTCAGACCCCAAAGCCCAGGCTCTAACATCTTCTTCTAGTTGGGTGAGAGCTTAAGGTAGGAAGGGGGACAAGTACAGGTGTGGACCATAACGTACAAGGCCCAGAACAGGTGCTCACCCAGCTCCTGGTTTCATGCTCTCCTGTGATCGATCGAAGGGCGAGTTTGCCCAGGCAGATGGGTTCTTTCTGTTTTTGCACAAATCTGGACTATCCTTGCTCATTCAGTTCTTCTAGAAACCTACCCGCTTGCTTTGGTCTTCCGTGGAGATAGATGCTCTCCACCCCGCAAGTGTGGGCTGGTCTCCCTTCTGCCTGCCCTAACCCCACAGCCCTGTGGTGGGTGGAGCCAGCTCCTCAGGAAAGGGGCTTCTCTCTAGACAGCCCTGCCCTCCATCCCCCTTTCCATCCCTGGCCCTGGCCGTCCCCCTGGGCCCCGGCTTGAGAACAGACACCCCTTTGCCAAGCACGGAATGGGAAGGGCCGAGCTGCGGCAGCCGCAGCCAGGAGTCCCAGCCAGGGAACGGGATCAAGAGTGGATGGGATGACTGGGGCTGCAGAGGGGCCGGGACCAAGGCACAGGGACCTGGGGCTACAGCCGGCTGGGGGTGGCCTGGAGGTCAAGGGAGGAGCAGGAGGGCTCCCCATCCCCAGCTCTGCCTGGGTGTGAAAGTCAGAAGTCTTGCAGCTGCAGCTGGAGGGGGGCACACAGTGGGAAATGGCCTTGCCCCAGCTGTCTTCTTAAAGGGGCCAGATCTCTTAAAGGGGTATGCTGGGCTGGGCAGGGGCCATGGGAAGTCTCAGCCTCTCAGCTCCAGGGTCAGAGCATAGTGCCCTCCCACAGGCAGTGGGGCCGCCCCCTCTAAGGGATGCCTTGGTTTCCTGCTTCCTCACCATAATGGTGTCCAGCTGGGCCTGTTCCCACTTGAGGGGCCACGGGGCTGGGGCCCTTATTTACCTTGCCCTTTGGAGCCAGGCCTGGGCCAGGCCCAGAGAAGCACCTTGGTAATGACTGAGGAGCAGATGACTTGGTGAAAGGACGAGGCTGGAGCTGTGAGTTGGGACCCCAAACGCCCACCAGAGCCCTTCCCTGACTCAGTTTCCTCTTGGTCTCCCAGACCCACCTTATCCAGGTGGTGCAAACAGATCCCAGCAGGGATGGGCGCTCCCTACTTGGGCTGTTCTCTGAGTTCCCCCCCCAGCTCCTTCCCTTCTGGTGATATCACCTCCACTCAACCCCAAAGTTCCCAGCCCATCTAACTTCCATGATGTGCTTTTCATGCATCATAAGTGGACATCGTAACTTAGTATTTAAGGGGCCAGAAAGACAAACCTCCACTCTGCCCATTCCCAGCTGTCTCAGTTTCCTCATCTGTAAATGGAGCCCTCAGTAATACTGTGTCAGAGGACTGTTGAAAGGATTCACTCAGTTAATGCAGCTGAAGTGATGAGAGCAGGTACGACAGATGGCAGTCAGGATTTGAACTCGGGCTCAGCACGTGGCAGAGCCTGCTTTCTTTCTGTCACCATGCACCCTGGGATTGCATGCTCACTGGGAGCTGGTGGCAGGTGAGAGCTGGAGTGGGGACTAGAATCTACTCCTCCCTTCCACTAGCCTAATTTCATGGATTCCAAGAATGGTGGACAGTTGTGCAGGGTGGAAATGGCCCTGGAGCCCCTCAGTCCCTTTCCCTCCCTGGGCCTCAGTTTTCCCGTCTGTAGGTTGGGAAGATGGACAAAGACAGTGTGAGTCTCAGCTGAGCTATAATGTGTGAGAAAGGCTTTAGGACACAGGGGGCGAGGCCTCCCAGGTTGAAGGACAAGAAGGGGGCCTTCGGAGCGGGGGAAGTGAGCTGGCTGTGTCCACAGCCTCGGACCTTGGCCTCCGCCGGCAGCTGGGCCTGGACTCCTGCTCATGGCCGCCCCCTTTCATGGGCCTTTGGCGATTTCCCTGCTCCAGGCTGACGCCTTCTCTGCTGAGGAGGCTTCTGCTGCCCACCCAGGAGCTCCGTGCCTGAGTGCTTCTGTGTGTGAAAGTGGGCGGGGTTCTTGCAGGTGCTGAGACAGACAGGATCCTGAGCTCACACTGTGGGCCACGCACGGAGCCCCCGCGGAGTCAGCCTGGGCTGTCGGCTCAGCCATCCTTCCCGGAGCCTCTGCAGTTCTTCTGGCTGCTGCCGCAGGCAGATTCCCGGCGAATGGTGCTCCTGAGACTGCCACGGCCCCAGGCTGCGTCATTCCCACCCTCCCTGAGCCCTGGGACCAGCTGGGCAGGGCTCCAGCCCTGGGAACTTCGCCTGCTGCTTCTTTTTTTTCTTCTCCTTCGAAACTTCACTCTCTGATTCAATGAAAATGTCCTCTGCTCTCCATTGCCTGGCTTGGCCAAGCTGACCTTGTAGGGTAGAGAACACTGGACCTGGAGTCCAGGCTCTGGTCTGTGTTCTGCCTTGGATGCCCTGTGTGACCTCGGGAGAGTCCCTTCCCCTCTGTGGGCCACAGTTTCTCCATCTGTAAAATGGAGCTGGAGGATGGTGGTGAGGGTGCATCTAGCAACAGAAGAAGGAAAACTGCCTTCGTACCCTCCCATGCCTGTCTCCTAGCTCCACGGTGGGCACCGTTCTTTCTTTGCAGAGAAGTTTACCCAGGGGTCCAAGCTGGACCTCTCTACTCTGCCCTCCCCACCAAAGCAGCTTACAGATCACTGGTCCCAGGCCCAGCTGTGGCGGCCTTGGGTTGAGACTCATCCCCAGTCCCAAGGAGGTTCACATCTAAGATTTGGCCCCAACTGTCCTCCCTTCCCTGCCCCCTACCCCCTACCCCCTGGCTAGAGGCTCAGGCACCCCTCCATGTGGGGCTCCACCACTAGAGGGCGCCCACCACTCCCCAAACTGTGATTAAAAACCAAACCAAAATGCTTACCCCAACGGAACTTAATGATAACAGCCACTGTTTACTGAGGATTTATACGTGTCAGGTGCCGTACCAGTCCCCACAGCACCCCTAGGAGGTGGATAGTGCCATCATTTCCACTTAACAGATGATAAACTGAGGTGTGGAGAAGTAAAATGACTGACCCAAGATCACCCAGCTGGTGAGTAACAAAGCTGGGACCTGCATCCATGTCCAACCAGGGTCCATCTCAGGCCCAGACCTGAAGGCTCAGTGGCCCTCAGAGTCAGTCGTCAGGGTGGGGGATGATGGCTAGGATGGGAACTAGAGATGGGAGCTAGGATGAGGTGATCAGAGACCACTAAAGCGAATGGTTGCAAACTTGAAAAAAACCATTCAGCAGATCTTTTAACAGCTACACTAGCAGGTAACATCCATGAAGCACCCACCATGTGCCAGGCACATGTGCCAGGTGTTCTACATACATGAACTCGCCCAGTACTTGAAACCACCCCGTGGGCTATGTTCTAGTGTGATTTCCATTTTACAGATGGGGAAACTGAGGCTTGACAAAACCAACTGTCTTGCCCAAGCTTACTCATTTGAAGCCAGGTCTCTTTGTCTCCAGAGTTTGAGACTCTTAACTTCTACCCTGTGCTACCTGTCTTGTTTCAGACGACTCTTATCCGGAATCCCAATATTTAAGAGAGATAAGTGGGTAGAAGCAGAGAAGGCAGGGATCCAGAAGCCTGAGGCTCCCCAGGCCACAGCTGGAAGATCCCTGAGCGGATGCCTCCCTCTCTGGCTCCCACAGAGGAGCAGAGACTTGGCCGAGGGCACAGAGCTGGTTAAGGGCAGAGCAGGAGAAGAGCCCAGGCCTCCTGGCTCCCAGTCCACTGCTTGCTCACTCTACGTGCTGCCCTGACTTTGAGACAAGTACAAGAATCTGTCTAGGTCCAGGCATGGGATGACTGGGGTAGAAGCGTCAGACCTTGGCTTCAACGACTGGGTAGTGAATGTCTTTCCCCTGGTGAGCAGACCTCAGCCCTGGCTGGAGACCTCTGGGACGCATGGGCTGTCATAGGCAGTGGCACCCGAGAGGTGGCTTGGGGGGTAGGTATCTGGGCCCCCATAATCTCTATCAGTCCTTCCCCTAAGCCATCCGAAACAAGCAGCCCCTATCCCACCTCTGACCCGAGTGCAGCCCAGAAGTTGTCCTGGGTAAGATGCTGTAGCAGCCTGGGGTCATGTGAGTAGACTCAGTGGTCTCATGGCAGTTTGTCCAGCACAGGAGCATGAGAGTGGGATATGGTCCCTGCCGTGTGTGAGGCTCTCTTTTGGTGTCATGGGATAACTTCCTGATCCCGGGCCCTGCCTTGGGTCCACCTTATTACTTTCAAGAGTTGAATCTTTGGAATTTTCTGACCTCTGCAGTGATGCTGGAGTAACCAAGTTCAACTGCAGTATGGACAGCACCTCCCTGCAGCTGGGGAGACTTGTTTGGTGGGTCTGGCTGGGGCTGAGGGCGTCAGAACTCATCATGTGTGCACTACTGGGGATCAGGCTGGTGCTAAACACGATTGCAGTGAATCCTTACAACAATGCTGTGAGGTAGGAACACTTGCGCTTTCACCCCCTTTATGCACAGGAGTAAGCAGAGCTCACAGTCTAGTTAGAGAGACAAAGGCAGAGCAGGGACACACAATGCAAACAGCACAGGGCTTATAAGCCCACGTAACACGGGCCAGATGGGCAAGGTAAATAAGGGAGGGGGCCATGTGTGAGGCAATAGGGAATGGCGGGGATTGTGGTGAACTTCAGAGACACACCTGAGGGAGGGGTGGTGGTGGCTGCTATCAGCTCTAGCCTCTTGGTGTCATGTGGGCCCGATGTGGTCAGAGCCTCTAATTTTTAAAGGCAAAGCAGGCATTTTGACACGTGTCAACTCTTCCATTTTCCAAAACTTGGAGAACTAATTTAAAACTAATTTTTACACATCTGGGGGGAAAAAAGCATGAATAAGAAAAATTAAATGTTTTTTGTTTTTTTTAAAATCTGGACAGCCCAAACAAACCTGGAGACCAGATCTAACCTGATAATATGTTGTGGGATCCTTGAGGCAGGACCCCTAACTCAGCCTAGGAAGGTTCCCCCAGAGAAAGAAAACTTAACCTGAGGGTGAGGAGAGATTAGGGAGGGGAAGGAGTAGAAGAGGAAGGGTGAATCGGGCATTGGGACAGCCTGAGCAAACGATGGAGGAGGGAGCTTCAGGGAGTATGGTTTTGTCAACGTGCAACTGTATCATGGCGCCTGTACCACCCTACATCCATTCCTAGGGAAGCTGCCATTTTAGGTGGCCCCAAAGCAGGGGTTTTGGTTCTGGGGGATAAAAGGAGAGGGAAGAAGGGACTCCCCAGAAACATGCAAGAGATTCCCTTTGTTGGGGCAAAGGGTCCACAAACTCTAGGGACAGAATATTTTCTGTCCTTAGTTTGAGACCAAGTTTGGTTCTTTGCAGGAACATCCTTCAGTCATGGGCCCTGTGTTTGGGGTGCTTTGGGGAATGAAGGAGAGAGGACTGCATCAATGCTTGGGGAAAGTAAGGTGGAGAGGGGACAGCAGCTGGCGGCCGAGGTGACCAGGGAGACAAAGTGACCACAGGACAGCGGGCAGTGGGCTTTTGGAGGAGGAGACAGAAAACATCAAGGGGCAGGTAAACATCTACTTTGGATCTCTGCGGAAGCAATCAGGAGGGCACCGTGTTTCCTGCAGCCACGTGTGGGGTGGGGCTGGAGTGACTGCGTCTGGAGATGGTGGAGAAGAGTGGCCTCCCTGACCTAGGGTTGCACATGGTGAAATGGTATTTGGTTGAGCTGTTGGAAGGGCTCCAGACAGTGCGGTATAACAGAGCCCCACTCTACACCCGAGTCCAACATCTGCAAGGAAGGTGGTTTGATGCAGATTAAAATGGCAAATATTTTTATCTCATGAGTCAGTCCTCACTGACTGGCTGTGGCTTTGCATTAATAAGAATTTCAGGCTATAATGGTTCAGCCAGGAAGAGTGTGGAGATAGATTAATGATGCCTGCCCAGGGTGTGAGATAGATTAATGATGCCTGCCCAGGGTGCAGAAACTGGGACAGTTTATATTCCTGGCTTGTTATTCATGCACCTCCAAAGGAAAAGAAGTTCTTGTCTTTGCTCTCAAGTTCTCTTGACCCAGGTTCCCCTCCCTGCGTGACTTGAGACATTTCCCCTCAGAGGGCCTGAATCTCACGTGACTTGCTCCCCTCTGGCACCTGGATTCCCCATCTGTAAAAAGAAGGCAATGCATATAGTGGTAATAATATCCACCCTACCTATCTTGCGAGATGCTGTAGAGGTGAAATGACCTCTTTGTTACATGATTTCATTCTTATAAATGCTTGTCTACAAGATTAGACTCAATTCTCCAGTTTCAAGTATTGTGACTTCATAATGCATTGTAATATCTGGTCGAATAAGATCTCCCCCATCCCAATCATTCTTTTTTCCCAAATATTTCGTGGCTTTTTTTTTTTTTTCTCTCACAATTATCCTTCCAGACGAAATCTAGGATCATTTCATAAAGTTGTGACAAGAAGTAAGATTTTCTTTGGTTACTCTATAACCAAGCATGGAGTCTCATGCTTAAGAGTGTGGGCTGTGAAATCAAACAGCTGGGGTACAAATCCCAGCGCCCCCCTCATTGGTGGTTTTGGGCAAAGACTTAACCTTTCCAGCCTCCATCTCATCATCTGTAAATGGGGCTCATAGTGGTACCAACTTTCTAAAGTTCTTAACGAAGAGTAAATAATCCACGGGCAGTATTTAGAAACTTGCCACGCATGTGGCAAGCATGCAGTAAATGAGAGCTAGCATTAGCATCATTTGATGCGTCCTCTCTCCCCTCTGCAGTCTGCTCAAGCCTGTGGTGCGCATGTGGTGATGATGGCAGTGGGTGGGGCTTGCGGGGGTGTGGGGTACCTGGAGGAGTCAGGGGTTGCTGAGTGACTCCAAACCACACGGCCCATGTCTGTGGCACGGGCTGCCATCCAGGACATCAGAATAGATGCCGTATGGTCCCCGACTTCTGGGGCCACAGGGTAAGGTGGAGGCAAACACAACACCCCAATCACTGTACAGGGTGGTAGAAGGTTCCGTCTGTCCAGAGAGAGGGATGATACCCTGCCAGGTGTCTGGGGTGTCAGAAAGACTTCCAGGCAGAGGGAGGCGATGAGAAAGCTGAGAGCCTTCCAGAAGTTGGATGCGGCCAGAGCAGCTCCATCAGGAGACAAGTTTGGGGAACCCCAGGCCACCCCATGAGCACTTTGAGTGTCAGGCTAGGTGGTTTAGGCTTTATCCCATGGGCAATGGGGAGTCAGTAAAAGTCTTAAAATGCAGGGAGGGAGGTTGAGACCTGGTGAGAGCCATGTTTGGGAAGTGAGAACTTTGGGGAGGAACTTGCAGGAAGTCCCTTAGGATGTCCTTTGGCACGCACTGACCGTGGCCCCGGTGGGTTCCCCAGCACAAGCAGCACCGGGACCCTCTCTTCCGCACCAGGTCTGGGAGCTGTGTTACAGCCGCCCATCTGCTCCAACTGATGGCGAAGTATCTTCCGACCTCCTTCTCTCCCTCGGCCTCTCCCTCCCTCATCCGTGCTTTCTCTTGCTCTCTGCCTCCTATTTACATCACCCACCCCGCTTCCTTTGGTCCTGTTGCCTGGTCCTGACTAAGCTCCACCAACATTTTCCAGCTTCATTTTCCCTTAGAAACAGCACCTCATGTATCAGGACACAGAGGACAACTTGGATGGAAGCAAAAACAAGACGTCTGAGCAGCTAAAATAGAAATCATCAAGTTCATTGTCCCTGCATGTTGGCGAGTCTGCCCACCTGGGATTCTCACTTAGAGCTTAACTGTTACTTCACACGTGATTTGAGCATTATTTCTTACCAAGTTTCCTGATATCACATTTTGAAACAACACATTATAAGCGCCTCCTAGAATTTTAATATAACATTATTTATCATTTACTGCATTTTTTTGCTTTTCATTTAGTTTTTTTAGTATTGTTATTTTTCTGATTATAAACACAACAAACTGTAAACATTCTGAGAAAATGCAGGCTTGTAAAAGATGGTGTGATGGTTAATTTTATTGTCAACTTGGCTGGGCCACAGTGCCTGGATATGTGGTCAGACATTATTCTGGATGTTTCTGTGAGGGGATTTTTTTTTTTTTTAGCATCTTTATTGGAGTATAATTGCTTTACAATCGTGTGTTAGTTTCTGTTTTATAACAAAGTGAATCAGTTATACGTATACATGTGTTCCCATATCTCTTCCCTCTTGCATCTCCCTCCCTCCCACCCTCCCTATCTCACCCCTCTAGGTGGTCACAAAGCACCGAGCTGATCTCCCTGTGCTATGCGGCTGCTTCCCACTAGCTATCTATTTTACGTTTGGTAGTGTATATATGTCCGTGCCACTCTCTCGCTTACCCTTCCCCCTCCCCATATCCTCAAGTCCATTCTCTAGTAGGTCTGTGTCTTTATTCCTGTCTTACCCCTAGGTTCTTCATGACATTTTTTTTTTTAGATTCCATATATATGTGTTAGCATACGGTATTTGTCTTTCTCTTTCTGACTTACTTCACTCTGTATGACAGACTCTAGGTCCATCCACCTCATTACAAATAGCTCAATTTCGTTTCTTTTTATGGCTGAGTAATATTCCATTGTATATATGTGCCACATCTTCTTTATCCATTTATCCAATGATGAACTCTGTGAGGGGATTTTGGGGAGAGGTTAACATTTAAATTATATCCAGTTGACCAATGGTGCTGTTGAGTTCGACTGTGTCCTGTCTGATTTTCTGCCTGCTGGATCTGTCTAATGCTGATAGAGGACTGCTAAAGCCTCCAGCTACAATAGTGGATTCATCTAGTTCTCCTTGCCATCCTATCAGTTTTTGTCTCACATATTTTGATGTTCTGTTATCAGGCACATACACATGAAGGATTGTTTTGTCTTCTTGGAGTATGGACGCCTTTTTCATTGTGTAATGTTCCTTTTTATCCTTTTAAATTGGTGGACTTTGAGTAAAGCAGATTGCCCTCCATAATGTGGGTGGGCTTCACCCAATCAGTTGAAGCCTGAATAGGCCTGAAAAAACTGACCTCCCCAGAGCAAAATGGAATTCTGCAGCAGACGGCCTTTGGACTTGAATTGCAACATTAGCTCTTATCTGGGTCTCCAACCGGCTGTCCCATCCTGCAGATTTGGGAGGATACCTAGATGACCTTGGATATGGTGATGGCTTTTTAGGTATAACACCAAAGTTATGACACATGAAAGAAATAATTGATAAGATGGACTTCATTAAAATTAAGAACTTCTGCTCTGGGAAAGACAATGTCAAGAGAATGAGAAGACAAGCCACAGACTGGGAGAAAATCTTTGTAAAAGACACATCTGATAAATGACTGTTATCCAAAATACATGAAGAATTCTTAAAACTCAACAATAAGGAAATGAACAACCCATTTAAAAAATGAGAAAAAGACCTGCTGAACAGACATCTCACCAAAGAGGATATACACATGGCAAGTAAACATAAAAAGCAGATAAAAAGATGTTCAACATCATATATTGTTAGGGCATTGCAAATCAAGATGACAATGAAATAACACTACACACCTATGAGAATGGCAAAATCTAAAATACTGACAACACCAAATGCTGGTGAGAATGTAAAGCAACAGGAACCCTAATTCACTGCTGGTAAGAATGCGAAATGGTACAGCCACTGTGGAACACAGTTTGGTAGTTTCTTATAAAACCAAACATACTGTTACCATATGATCCAGCAGTCGTGCTCCTTGATATGTACCCAAATGAACTGAAAACACATGCTCACAGGTAAACCTGCATACGGATGTTTATAGAAACTTTATTCACAATTGCCAAAACTTGGAGGTATCCAAGATGTCCTTCAGTAGGTGAATGGATTAATAAACTGTGGTACATCCAGACAATGGAATGTTATTCAGCACTAAAAAGAAATGGGCTATCAAGCCATGAAAAGATGTGGAGGAACCTTAAATGTATATTACTAGGTGAAAGCAATTAACCTGAAAAGGCTACACACTGTTATCATCCCAACTATATGGCATACTGGAAAAGGCAAAACTATGAAGACAATAAAGGGCTTCCCTGGTGGCGCAGTAGTTGAGAGTCCGCCTGCCGATGCAGGGGACACGGGTTCGTGCCCTGCCCGGTCTGGGAAGATCCCACATGCCGCGGAGCGGCTGCGCCCGTGAGCCATGGCCGCTGAGCCTGCGCGTCCGGAGTCTGTGCTCCGCAACGGGAGAGGCTACAACAGTGAGTGGCCCGTGTACCGCAAAAAACCCCACAAAACTTAGTGATTTCCAGGGGTTAGGGAGATGAGAGGGATGAATAGGTGGAGCACAGAGAACTTTTAGGGCAGTGAAACTATTTTGTGTGATACTACAGCGGTGGATACCTGTCATTATACATCTGTCCAAACCCATAGAATGTATAACACCAAAAGTGAACCTAATGTAAATTATGGACTTTGGGTGGTAATGACGTGTCAATGTAGTTCATTATTTTAATAAATGCACCACTCTGGAGCAGGATGTTTAGAGTGGGGAAGCTTGTGCCTGTGTGAGGACAGGGGCATGAGAACTCTGTATTTTCTACTCAGTTTTGCTGTGAACCTAAAATTGCTAAAAATAAAGTTTAAAATAAAATAAAAAATAAAGTTTATTGATTTAAGAAAATCATCCCGGGCTTCCCTGGTGGTGCAGTGGTTGAGAGTCCGCCTGCCGATGCAGGGGACACGGGTTCGTGCCCCGGTCCGGGAGGGTCCCACATGCCGCGGAGCGGCTGGGCCCGTGAGCCATGGCCGCTGAGCCTGCGCGTCCGGAGCCTGTGCTCCGCAACGGGAGAGGCCACAGCGGTGAGAGGCCTGCGTACCGCAAAAAAACAAAACAAAAAAGAAAATCATCCCATGAAAAGAACAACTATCAAGAGCAGCATATGGTTTTGGGATATTGTATAAAATATCTATTTATATTATATATACATTTATTATTTCTACAACTTTGCTTTATACCTTATTTTGGTTTGGATATCTTTCATTGCTATTCACACCCCCCTTTATCTTATTGTACCATAATTTATTTAGTTAATCCTCTTTGATAGTCATTTGTATTGTTTTAAATTTCTTACTATAGATGCCATAACAAAATTTCTCTCTTTAGGTGTTCGCCCAAGTTTTACTTCAAGGTAAATTCTAGATGTGAACTTGCTCAATCGTCTTCCAAAAATGTTGGTTCAATTTACATTCCCACTAACACTATATGACAGGGCCCGTTTTTTCACACTCTCAGTACTAATATTAACCTTTTTAATCTTTATCAAAACAAGAGGCAAAAAATTTTCATCTTCTCGTTAAAAGATAGAGTTTTATGACTACTGGTGAGGTGAAGAATTTTTTTCATATATTCAATTTGTAGTTCTCTGTATTGCCTTTAACTGCCGTTTCACATTGTATATTCTCTCAGTATCATTCCTTGACGATATATCTCTTCTAAATATCTGTGGAGAGCTCAGCACCGCAATTAAGGCCTAGTAAGTGAGTGAGTGAATAAATGAATGAATGAATGAATAAAAAAGCAAGACCACTTCAGATCTCAGAAATGGTAAGTGGTATGGAGAAATTCCCCATTTGGTTTCGTGATTCAAAAATGAATCTCTTTCTGCATCTGGCCAGAGGAGGGGCTGGCAGAGGGAAGTGCCCTATTGCGAGCAGAGCCGGAGGCTCCTCATGTGAGCGAGGGCCTGACATTAGGACCAAGAACACCCTCCCGCCTAACGTGAGAATGTGGAACTCAGCCTCCTCGCAAGCAAGCACAGTCCCACTTCAGTCATACAAGTGCCTGTTGGGGTAAATAACACAACATTTATACACTTTGTAAGGGAGATGTGTTTTGGAGGAATTTATCTGCAAAAACCGTAGAGCTGGGCACTGGTGAGATTTACTGAGAAAAGATAAAGAACAATAACCCAGGTATAGTTCCCTGTGCTATACAGTAGGTCCTTGTTGGTTATCTATTTTATATATATTAGTGTGTATATATATATTTTATTTTTTTTTTCTTTTTGCGGTACGCGGGCCTCTCACTGCTGTGGTCTTTCCCGTTGCGGAGCACAGGCTCCGGACGCGCAGGCTCAGCGGCCATGGCTCACGGGCCCAGCCGCTCCGCGGCATGTGGGATCTTCCCGGACCGGGGCACAAACCCGTGTCCCCTGCATCGGCAGGCGGACTCTCAACCACTGTGCCACCAGGGAAGCCCTAGTGTGTATATTTTAATCCCAAACTCCTAACATAGGGAATTATACTCAATATCTTATAACAGCCTATAATGGAAGAGAATGTAAAAAAAGAATATATACACCACACATACATACATATATATGTATATGTAACTGCATCACTTTGCTGTACACCTGAAACTAACATAACATTGTAAATCAACTATATTTCAATAAAAATTGAAAATCCACCATTTGACATCCAGGTAAATCCACCATTTGACATCTCTCTCCAACAATTACTGCTGAGTGTGCGCTGGAGAATGGTCCACACCCACTAGTGTTCTAGCCAATCAGAACGTTCAGAGTCCAGGCTAATTCAGCCAACCAGAGCTCAGCATTCTCTGATGCAGAGTCTGGGGGGCCCAGCTAGTAATAGATTTCTGCCAGTAACAGAACTTTAGGGGCTCAGCTGGAGAAGTGGTTGATGGGTGGGAGGGGGGAACTTTTCAAGAATTACAAGTCAGTTGAAAAAGTAAAGTCCACACAATTACTAACATAATAATTGACATTTACTGAGCACTGACACCTCAATCACATTCAAAATGCCCTCAGAGAGGTTAAGTAGCCTGCCTGAGGTCACAAAGTGGTACGGAGTCCATGTCCCTTACTGCTCCACCACTTTGTGAAATAATAATTGTCATCACTAATATTTAATGATTACTTCCGGTATGCCAGGTACTGTGCTTTTAGACGTGAACGGCAGACAAGAACTCTGTGAGGTGGGTGCTCTTCCACTTCATATGACTGATCAAATAATAATAAAAAATCTGAAACCTATCCTAAATATGTCTCTTATTGGGAGAGACTTTGACAAAGGTGGAAAATGTGAATCTTGATTCTTCATGCAAAACCCAAACCAAACCGAAAAACAAAGACTCAAACCCAAAGTCTAGTCCATGTAATTATTTAACAAAGTTTCATTGACTGAATAAATGAGACCCAGTCACAGGAGACCCAATGGGGAGCCACCAAGAGTGACAGATGACTGTGCACAGTAGGACCCAGAAATGTTGGCTGAGTGCCTGAAGGAAAGGACCAGGAAAGGACTGTGCCTAATTATAATGCAAGGCAGAAGATGTGAGACATGGATTGTGGGACAGTGGGACTTGGGTGCTCCACATCCTTTGTTCTGTCCCAACCTCCCACATGGTCTTCAGAGCATTCAGGGTCAGTCCTGACCCTGTTTTGGGTGGACCCAAAACACAGGAGGGCTCACATTTACATGCAAGGGCGCCAGCACTATCAGGCGGACACACAGACCTAGAGTCACAAGCAGGTGGCATCCCACACAGAGCTGGCTGTGCTTATTATCATGGATACACACATATGTGGACAGCTGCATGTACACACACACACACACACATACACACACACACACACACATACACACACGTTTCTTTGAGGATCTTGTGGAATTCCTAAACAGGGAATCTGTTCCCTACCTGCCTCTTGTTGTTTTTGATGGTCTGATGGCCCAAACCCACACACATTTATTGGGTACCTACAATGTGCCCAGCATTGTGTTGAGCCAGGGGACCTATCCTTGGGGGCCAGGAGGGAGAGGCCCCAACTTAGGAATCGGGAGGACTCAGGTTAAGGGGGAAAAAAGTGTCGAGAAACCCATGGTGGTGCTGGTGGGCCTGCTTGGGAGAGCTTGTCAGAAAAGCTACGGGGAGCTGGCTTCAATTCAGACATCTTCAGGAACACAGAAAACAACCACATTTTACTAATTATAGCAAAGGAAAACACGCTGGGATTACAGCTAAATTACATTAAGACATAACTGGCTGGCTCGGCCAGTGCTCTATCTCTCTGGCTCAGGTTTCAGCCAGGCTGGGCGGCGACATGGGTAGGCAGACGGGCAGGCCAGCGAGGCCTTGGCCGGGGAGGGCCCCGCAGCCACGTCCTCTGTGGGGTTGTGACCCTGACATGACTTTTTGGGAGTCCCAGGGCCAGTCCCTATTTGTATGACCAACATCTTCTCCTCCCCAAAGGGGGCTTCCCTGGGCTGGAACAAAGTGCTTAGAGGGTCACTGAGTCATCCAGCCCCTGGTCTCCTTCCCTCTCAGAGCGGAGGGTCAGAGAACTTCAGAGCTCCAAGGAAGCTTGGGGCCAAAGCTTTAGTCATTTAGAAGGTAACTCGAGTGGGTTGTTTTTCTAAACCTTCTCTCCTGTTGCAGCCACCGACTCTGTCTTTTCTTTGCAGGCCCCGTGGTCTGCACCTGCCAGGCACCTGTCTGGGGACTGGGGGTTTGGACCCTCTACCCCTATTCTCCATGTAATTATTCCTAGAGGGCCAATGTCTCACTCACGTCTCACTGGTAGGAAGGAGGGTAAGAAGGAAGGACAGAAGGAAGGAGGGAGGGAGGAAGAAAGGGAGGGAAGAGGCAGACAGTAACCAGCGTAGGACAGACGACCTACTGGGCATTTGCCAGGCACCAGGCATTGTGCATGAAGTATCTCCCTGCACCTTTACAAGGGTCTCGAGGACAGGAACCCAGTCTGATGCTTCCATGGGTTCTAGAGCTGCACACACTGCAGGTACTCAATAAGCATTTCAATAATTTCTTGAATGACCAAGTGAGGCCAGCCAGCTAGGTCATATCGTTATTTGTAGGTGGAGATACTGGAGCTCAGCTGGGACAGTGACAACTATGATAACACAGGGGTGGGGTTCAAATCCAGCTGTTTGGCTCCAAAACCCACTCCCTCACTCCCACACCCAGGCTGCTCACCTTTGGGTGCTAATGAACGTGGTCACTCCAGTGATCACGCGGCCCCCAGTTATGATGGCAACTTGGTCCCCAGCCTCAATCTTGTCGAGCTTGGGGCTGAACCGAGGGTATGCTTTTATTCTGCCAGACGCTGTGCTTTATTTATTTATTTATTTGGCCATACCATGCAGCATGTGGGATCTTAGCTCCCTGACAAGGGATCAAACCCACACCCCTGCAGTGGAGCACGGAGTCTTAACCACAGGACTGCCAGGGAAGTCCCCAGACACTGTGCTTTAAAATGCATCATCTCATTTAATCCTCACGCCACCATTTGAGGATGGGGTGGCCCTTAAAATTCTCATTTTTTAGATGAGGACCTTGGGGCTCAGAGAAGTAAAGTGACTTGTCCGAGCTCACACAGCTGCTGCCTGGGGGTGAGGGGGTTCCCATCCTGGTCCATACTGTCAGGGTAGAGTCCCCACGGGGCCTGCTCTCCGGCTACCTCCTCAGGATCTGTCTGATGGCCAAGCACAGGGGGTAGAGTGGGAGGCCCTCTCCCCTCTGAGGACAGACCCTGTAGCTGTTCCCCAGGCCTTCTGACTATGAGGACAGTGTTTGGCCAGGGCCCCTGGGCTCAGCTCAGGGAAAACACATCGGCCTGTGCCCGGTGGCTGTGGAGCTGGGCCCATCCCAGATCCTGGGGCAGCAGGAGGTGTGGTCTTGGGCATGGGGAGCAGCTGGGCTGTGGTCTGGTGGCCACTGTGTTCTGGCCAGTTATGCTGGTGTTTACAATCCACATTTTTAATAATCTGATGTTATGCTTGGCCCTAGATTCCTTCTGCAGGGCCTAAGGCTTGCCTCCAAGATGGTCTTCTAGTTCCTTCTAACTCCTGCCCTGAAATGAGCTGGGAAGAGAGAGAGACATAGGGAGATGGAGACTGAGAGACAGATACAGGAGCAGAGAGAGGGAACTCCACCTGACATTTAAGGAGCTCCTACTCTGTGCCAAGTGGATTTATTTCCATTAGTTTTATTTGATTCCCACAGAAACCCAGTACGGTGTGTTTTCTGTACTCATTCTATGGATAAAACTGAGGCCTAAAGTCTGAAGCTGCTTGCCCAAGGTCACACAGCCAGGGCGGGTAAGCCTGGGTTTGATGTCGGGTGGGTGCTGCTCCAGAGCTTGGGTCTTTTCCACGATGCTTGTTGAGCTAGAGATGCACCTGGGAACGTTGCTTCTTTAGGGGGACTCATCCACCTGAGCCCTACACCTTATCCAGGGGCCAAGCAAGCTTTCATTCTAGGTTTGGGGGAGAACAGAGATGAATGGCTATTCTGGGGGCAGGGAAGTCCAGACCTTGGACTCTCCCTTTCCTCTCTTCTCCCATTCAGTCCTTAGCACGGTCTGCCACCACCCCAGCCTGTGGTGGTGGCTGAACTCAGCCTTGAAGTTCAAGGCAGAACTTTCAGCCTTTCTGCCTGCCAGCCCCTCAGGCTCTACTGAGTTAGGAACGGCAAAGCCAGGGCTTTCTGTTTAGGAAAAGGTCCAGTGTGGAGCCAGGCCTGGCTGAAGCTATGAAAGGACTGTGATCTCCAGGCCCCCATCTCTGCCCCTTTCTTGTCTTGCTTCTCTCTGATGTAGTGGGATGGACAGTGAAATCAGATTTCAACACCACGCTTACCAGCTGCGTGAGTCATAACTAATAATTACGTGATATTGTGTTAATAACTCATAAAAAGTCATAACTCTAATAATTGCATGGTATTAATTATGTTCCAGAGACTAGGCTGAGTACGTTCTACCATTCTCTGTTTGAGAATCCTCAAAATGGCCTTTGAAGTCGCAAGATTATTGTTCCCATCATACAGGTTTAGAATTTGCCTGTAGTTACACAGCCAGCAAGTGGCAGAGGCACCATTTTTTTTTAAAAAAATATGTTCATTTTCAATTACTTTTTCCTAACTTTATTTATTTATTAACATCTTTATTGGAGTATAATTGCTTTACAATGGTGTGTTAGTTTCTGCTTTAAACAAAGTGAATCAGCTATACATATACATATATCCCCATATCTCCTCCCTCTTGCATCTCCCTCCCACCCTCCCTATCCCACCCCTCTGCTGTGTGGCACGTAGATCTTAGTTCCCTGACCGGGGACCAAATCCATGCCCCCTACAGTGGAAGCATGGAGTCTTAACCACTGGACCACCAGGGAAGTCCTCAGAGGCTCCACTCCTAACTGCCCTGTCATAGTGCTTTCTTTGACTATGGCTCTGTACCTCAGTTTCTTCATCTGTAAAATGGTTCTGCCGGTTCCAACCTCAAAGAACTGGTATGATGATGCAATGAGAAAATGAAGGTAAAGTGCTTAGGACATAGGAGGTGCCTAAAAGATAATTGCCTCAGTTTGTCAGTCATTCAACGAGTGTTTAGTGGTTTCCTACCTGGGCCAGGCACTAGGCTAGGTGTTGGGGAGAGAGCAGGAACATGCAGACGAAGTCTTGCCCTCATAGAGCTCACAGGTCAGCGGTGAAGATAAGCAGTAAGCAAATCCCGACCCCTAATTGATGAGATGATTTCAAGTGTGCCCTGTGCTGCCAGAGAGAAGTACAGGGTCAGGTAAAGACTGGAAATGGTAAGGATGGCACCCAGGGGAAAGTAAGGTCAGGAAGTCTCTATGCCCTAGGACACTGTGAGGGGTCCTCAGGGCTGAGGAAAGAGGACATCTGAGGGGCAGAGGGGCTCTCCCCCATCTTCTCTTCAGCAGCAGGGCAAGCGGACTCAGGTAAAAATGTGCTGGTTCTACAGGTAAGTGTCACCTGCTGGGCAGCTGGGGGGACTTGCATCTGAGGTCTGTGGAGGCCAAGGCACAGCGTGGCCTGCCTCTTATGGCCTGGCTGTGTGGAGCTGGCCTAGCCCTGCCTGTTGTTGAGCTGACTGGAGCTGGCCCACTGGTTGAGATCCATCTCTGCTGCTTATTTCCTCTGAGTGACCTCGCTTCTTGGAGCCTCAGTTTATCTGATCTGTGAAATGGGGATCTTAATGGCCACCTCTCTGCTTTGAGGATTTAATGCAAGAATGAATGAGTTATCATTATGCTTTACTAAAAATCTCTGAGAGCATATCAGAGCCAGCTTGCACCATGCTAAGCATTTGACAAGCATTGGTTCATTTAATTCATATCACAGACCCCTGAAAGAGGTGCCTTCGTTATCCCTGTGTTACAGATGGAGAAACTAAGGCTCAGGAAAAGTTAAGGAACTTGGTCAAGATCACAGAACTGGGACAGAGTTTACAAAGGGAGAGGAAAACACATCAGGACACGTGCAAATGAATGGAAGCCCCAATTACAATTTACGGGGTCCCCACTAGGTGCCAGACGATTTGTGCATGGACCTAGATCTGCTTGCTTCAAAGGTGGCTTCTCTACTTCGACTCCAGGGTCTTTGTGGGGAGGTGGTGGGAATCTGGGGACTCTAGTTCCACTCGCAATCATGCAGGCCTTAGGTATAGAAAGAGGTTCAAAGGTCTTTTCAAATATGATTACGCATACTGTTAGGATTGCCAGATTTAGGAAATAAAAATGTTTTTAGAAACACAACAAATTTGTTTTAGGGTAAATATGTTCCAAATATTCTAGTTCCTTCTAACTCTTAAGCGTGATATACCTACATAAAGACATTGTTTGCTCTTTATCTGAAATTCGAAGTTTACTGGGCATCCTGTGTTCTATCTGGCCACCCTACATACTGCCCCCAAATCACCCTGACAGGATTAAGAGAAAACAAGTTTCACCACACAACGTATTACACTGCCTTGCCTGTAGTGTTATACCGACTGATATATGTATATATATATTTTTGCGGTACGCGGGCCTCTCACTGTTGTGGCCTCTCCCGTTGCGGAGCACAGACTCCGGACGCGCAGGCTCAGCGGCCATGGCTCACGGGCCCAGCCGCTCTGCGGTAAGTGGGATCTTCCCGGACCGGGGCACGAACCCGTGTCCCCTGCATCGGCAGGCGGACTCTCAACCACTGCGCCACCAGGGAAGCCCTCCGACTGATATTTTTTAAAAGTCCTAAAATTATCTTGGGACTATCTTGCATTTTGTGGGTTTAAATATCTTTTGTGGGTTTGTTCAATGCTAATATTTAAAACAGGCTACAGATAAACAGTACGGTCCTACTGTATAGCATAGGGAACTATATTCAATATCCTGTGATAAACCATAACAGAAAAGAATATGAAAAAGAATATTATATATATATATGTATAACTGAATCACTTTGCTGTACAGAAACTAACCTGACATTGTAAATCAACTATACTTCAATAAAATAAATTTTAAAAATAAAATAAAATAAAACAGGCTACAATGTTTTGTAACCTTAAGTTGATATTTGGGTGGGCAAACTATGGCCCGTGGGCCCAATCCAGTCCAAAATAAAATAAATTTTATTTATACAAATAAAGTTTTATTGGCACACAGCCCCACGCATTTGTTTACAGACTGTCTATTGTCACACCACAACGGCAGAGTGGAATTGTTGCACAAGAGCCCATATGGCCCACAAACCCAAGATATTTACTGTCTGCCCTTTACAGAAAGTTTCCTGATCCCTTTGCTGTTATTATTCCTATTGATCAGGGCTTGCATTCTAAGCAGTGGCAACATACAGGTTGGCTTTGCATGTGAAGGTGGTGGAAGGGTGACTGGAGTTTGGAGATGTCATTTCTAAGCCTCTCACCATCTTACCTGACCCTCGGTGGGTGTCCAGCAGGGGTGAGCCCTCCCCCACCTTTTTTTCTCAAATTTCTTTCACCTTCGTCTCTTGGAAAGGGAGCTCCCCAGTCACCTCCCCTCTACTCTCATGGAGGTCTGCTTTGTAAATTCAAAGCAGGTTTCTGCTGCATTTTGAGCCCTGTCTGCTTTTCACAAATTTCACCTGGCTAAAAATAGTCATGTGCATAATCTCTTGATTCATGTCTTCAGCCAAGGGGGGAGGTCTGTGCCCTGATCCTGGGCAGCCCTCCTTCTCTGGGCTTGACAACCCCATCTGCCTGTCAGTTGGGGGGCAGAATTTGTCGAGTTCCCATCTCCGGGACTCAGTGTTCAGCTGAGTTTAATCGCAGTCCTCTTTGGAGAGGGCCAGTGTGCAGATTAGAAACAGGAGAACGGCTGGGTCAGGCAGCAGTGTGTGAGAATTCACCCATCGTCTGCTGCTTCATACCTGCCTCCCTTCCCCAGACCTGCAGAAACAATGTCATCTCTCCTATTGGAACACCTAAGAGGAGTCCTTCCTTTTTTTCTCTACCTGTCCATCCACATAGCCATCCATCTGTCCATCCATCCATGTAAACCTCCAATCTCAGAGCCAGTTTCCCAGGGAAACTGACCTAAGACAAACTCTCTCTTAATATGCAAATAAACTCTGGCCAAGAACTGTAAAGGGTCTCAGACGTTACCTACTTGTAAGCTGACCTGCACGGCTTCACAGATGCTGGCAGAAGACATAAGACTCCTGGGTCAGAGAAAAAAGACATTATTACCTATAGCACAGCAGACAGCATGAACGTCACTGACGTCGGGGGATGTGGAGGGCCAGGGGGATGCCGCACATGCAGTGGGTTTGTGTCACAGCTGAGAGCCCCAAGTTGAGGGAATTGGATCCTTACAATGGGCAGAAACCTTGCCTGACTTTTGCCCTGGAGGAAGACGTTTTCTTTGTCATACTGGATAGTAGACAGACTTACTTGCTCACTGCTCTGGAGGGAGACATCATCTATCTTCCAGGGTTGAAAAGGTAATCAGAGAGAGCCTCGGCTCCCAAGATATGAAGAAAAGTGAGAGACCCATAGAGAGTTGTCTCCCATTAGCTGTCAGTTTGTTAACCTTAACTAACTCTCTGAGCTTTCTTACTGATTGTTTTTGTACATAAAATGAACAGCATTCACAACTGTCATGAGTTATTGCAGGCTTTTATGCTTGTAATGACACATCACCCTTTAACTGACCGGTAAGACATAAAACCTCCAAGGCAATTTTCACTCGGAGTTACATTTGGAATCATTGCCTATGTTCAGAAACAAATGTTTAGATATTAACATCGGTGTGTCTTCTGTGTATTACTGATGTTGTTACGATGATTGGACATGATGGGAAACCTACACTATTACACGACCATTTATCACACACAGTTTAGGGATGCCAAAAACGACAGCAAAGTTGGCATTTGGCTATTGGCTTTCCAAAGCAGAGACCAAGGCTGAAGCCAAATAGCATATTTGGGCTGAATTCTGAGGCCGAAGTTGAATGTTGAGGCATCTCAAATTTATAACACAGAATGCTATTATAATACCACTCCATTCATTCAGAATAAACTGGCATGGGGAATCAGGGATGGGACAGAGGGCTGTAGGAGTCGATGAGTGGGGGGTCGCAACACAAAATCTCCAGTGCCCATGGGTATGCTTCCTGGCAGAGATAAAATCTAAGGTTGGGCTCTGCAGGGTGAGTGGGAGCTAGCTAGGTGGGGCTGGGGAAAGAGCATTTCAGCAAAGGACCAGCATGGGCTGAGGCTCAGAGTGAGAGAGAAAGTGAGTGCCTGGAATGTTCTGGACACCAAAAGAAGCTCAGAGTGGCTGGAGCATAAAGAGCAAGTGGTGTGCGGGAGTGTGTGTGTGTGTACTTGGGAGTAAAAAGGGGGTCAGGGCTCAAGATCAGACTTGCAAGATCTGAGGCTCCACCCTGAGCAAGATGAGGGTCTTGGCAGGGCTTCAGGTAGGGCTGGTAGTCGAGGTTGTGCTTTAGAAGTATCCCCCTGGACACGAAGTGTGGAGAACGGATCAGAGGGGACTGGCTGGAAGCAGGACGACCAGGGAGAGGGCTGATGGCTTCCAGAGGAAGGAGCAGAGCAAGCCTCCCGCCCCGTGCCTGGGAGGAGCTGAATGGAGGTAAAGAGAGAGCTCCCCCGAGCCTCCCGAACCCTCTTCTCTCAACTGAGGAATGCGCAACACAGGTCTTTTCTCACTCTCACCTCCTCTGATAGGAGAGGTAATGATTCCAGATCCCCATTTCCCTGCCTGCCCGTCAGCCCTGCCTCAGGTTCTTTCTAGATCTTTCCATCACTGGTATTTCTGGGTTAGGCTACCTGAACTTGTGGGCCAGAGTTGGAATAAGAGTGACGCTAAATGAAAAGATCCCCGGGTGATTCTATGCTGAGCTAGGATGAAGATGCATTGAGCTAGTCAATATCCTGGAAGACTTTTGCTAATTTCCTGATTGTGATATCCAACCTAGTGTACTTGTCATATTGTGACTAAGTTAATATCCAAATAGGTTTTAACTCAGAAAGACTCAGAAAATAAACTTTGGTTTTGCGGAAAAAAAGAAGAGTGATGTCAAATGATGTGAGTCCTTGCTATGCACCAGGCACTGGGCTCAACACGCATGGTCTCTTGATTCCGTTGAGCCGTGGTCACAGCGCCTGGCTAAGCAAGTCAAGGTCAAGGTTAAGTGACTTGAACAAGGTCACCCAGCTTGCAAAGGGCAGAACCTGGGTTCAGCCCAGAGGGTCTAATTCCAATATCCAGATGCTGAACCACTATGGTGAACCGCCACCCCAAACGGGAAGCTTTCTAAGCAGGGTGGTGTTCAATACAGTGAAAGACAGGACAGACTCTGGCCCAGCAAAGTAGCTGTTGGCTGCAAACAGCCCTCTCTACTGGGAGTCCCAGCTGAATGTTAGCTCAGCGCAGAGGCAGGCACCAGTGAGGACTTCCGGGCCCTTAGCTGTGCACCAAGCATAGGGGTGGCCCGGAGGAGGTGTCATCCTGGCTTTCCTGCTCAAAGCCTGGGGCAGAGATTGGCTAATTGTGCCCCCAATCTGTTTTCTCTTATTCCCTGGGCTCACAGCTGCATTATATTTCCTCACTCCCTTGCAGCTAAGTGAGGCCGTGAAGAGATTCAATTCATGGAGTGTGGGTGGGAGTGATGGTGCCACTGCCCTAAAGCCCCCTGCAGGATCCTTTGTGTCTCTCTTCTTCTACCATTTCCTGGCCATTTGCAGATGATTCAGAAGACTCTGAGGCCCTAGGAGATGCTGGAGCCACAAGATGGAAAATCCTGTGTCCCTGAGTGACCCTGTGAAGCAGAGCCACTAACCTCTCCCCATCACGGGACTTGATATGAGTGAGAAATAAGTTTGTCTTTGGTTTAACCACAGAACATGTGGGGCTTTTTAAAAACTTATTACCATTATTCTAAAATTTATTTTATTATTTTTTATTGAAGTACAGTTGCTGTACAATATTATATAAATTACGGTTGTACAATATAGCGATTCACCATGTTTTAACGGTTATACTCCATTTATAGTTATTGTAAAATATTGGCTATATTCCCTGTGTTGTAGCAATACAATATATCCTTGTAGCTTATTTTATACCAAATAGTTTGTACCTCTTATCCCCCTACCCCTTTATTGCCCCTCCCCCTACTTCTTCTTCTTCTTCTTACTATTATTACTGTGGTATCTAGTGTCACTTACTTTGACTACTGCAGCCCACCTGGTCCAGCCTGGACTTCAATACTCTAGTCCTCAGCCCACAAGCAATGCTTGCTGAAGCCATGGAAGCTGCCTCCCTCACTCCTCTCTTTCTCCACTCTGAGCTGCGCCATGACTGCCGAAGCATCCCTGC
This sequence comes from Globicephala melas, assembly GCF_963455315.2. Taxonomy (NCBI): domain Eukaryota; kingdom Metazoa; phylum Chordata; class Mammalia; order Artiodactyla; family Delphinidae; genus Globicephala; species Globicephala melas. The sequence goes on from NC_083316.1 coordinate 146,157,219, forward strand.
TGTAGTCCTGGGATGGGTAGCTGTCGTTTTCCTTGGTTTTAATGCCATTTGGTCCCATCTCTCGGGTGGTGCAATGGAAAGAACCTTTGGCTCAAACCTGGGTTTGCATCTCTGCTCTGTCATTTATAGTCAGGCATTTACCATGTGCCAGGTACTGTTCTACGTGCTTTAGATGTACTAAGACCCTGCAGCCTGGAGGTAGGTACCAATGCCATTCCCACCAAGGTCACAGAGCCATAAATGATGGAACATGGGTACCCTGTCAGCCTGGCTCCTGAGCTCAGCATGGTAACCACTACTTTCCCTCCTTGCTCACTTCCCACGCACAGCCCAGCTTCCGTGTCACTTGGTAAATGGATCAGAACAGTATTTCCAAGTGTGAAATGTGCTGCCTCTGGAACCCAGAGTCTTACCAGGCACTGTGCTCCCTTCTTCATGGTGGGAGCTGTGAGATACAATAAGTTGCTCTTTAGTTTCGAGGGCGTTGACTCAGCATGCCCCAGAATCCTGGATCCCTAAAAAGGTCTCTCATGTCGTGGGTCCCTGACTCTTCACACAGTTTCTCTCCTGCTCTCTGTAAAGCAGGTTTGTTTGTTTGTTTGTTCGTTTGCCGTGCCGCACGGCTTGTGGGATCTTAATTCCCCGACCAGGGATTGAACCCGCGCCCCCGGCAGTGAAAGCACGGCATCCTGACCACTGGACCACTAGGGAATTTCCCTGTAAAGCAGGTTTCTTACCAAGGTCTCCAATATACCCGCCACTTCTTGTTTGCCTGATCTGATTAACACGCCAATAGCTTTCCAATATCATGGTCTGACACTTGGCAACGGTCTCTGCTTCCAGCGTTGTTGTAATGACCGCTTTCCCCGACTTCTTAAAAAAAGAGTGAAAGTTTTTAGAGTTGCACCCCTGCCGCATCGTCAGGGAGTCCTCTGAGGGGGTGAGGAGAGCAGGTCTGGGCAGAGGGAGAAAAGGAGCGGAAACCAAGGCCTTCCCAGTCCCACGGCGATCTCTGGGGCTGGGATGGTACTTCCAGGTGGTTGGAATGGAGGAGAGGGGACCGGTCTTTGGATGGGGGCTGCCCGTCGGGAAGGGTGTAACCTTGGGTGAAGCAGCTCACTTTGGCTGAGGGCAGTTCCTAGAGAGGGACTCAGCTTTGTGCCGTCATCAGATGGCACTGTGGGCAGCTGGGGAATGAGTGCCTTGGGCCTGAAAGGGCAATCTCCACGGTGCATCACAGATTCCTCTACACCTCCTCAACCTTCCGTGCTTCTCAGGGTCCCTGCTGTCCGCATCAGTGACTTCAATTTCTTAGTATATTGGCTTCCTCCCTCACATTTCTACATATATATGTATGTACATATATGAAGTTTTCTAGAAGAATACACAAAAAAACTGTTAATACTGGTTGGAAATTAGGTCACTGGGAAATTTGGGTGTGAAGGTAGCTGACTTCTCTTGTATACATTCTGAGTTTTGTACCACAGGCATTCATTTTTCTGTAGTACACACATTTGTGAGATAAATTCATAAAAATCCTGGGAAAATGAAGTGCAACAAAACATATCATGTCATTTCCCAGGCAGTTCACAAAATCATCACGAATCACATTTTCCCTAGTCATCAAAGTGTTAAATGACCATTTTAGTATCCTTTCAACATTTTACAGAGGGAATCGCGTATGCTTTTCTTTCAGAAGTCTTTTCTGTAAAGTACTGGATTCTGTACTTTGCCGGCAGTACCTCGCTTAGTATCTCACTTTGTCCACACAGCCCCTTGAGGTAGGTCTTATCATTACCCCAATCTTATAGGTGGAGAAACTGAGGCCCAGAGAGGTTAAACGATGGTGGAGCTTGCTAACGAAATGCCCCTTTCTTTGACACCCACAGTCCCCTCCAGAGAAAAGACAGGGATTCTCAAAGAAAGTTTGCTAATAGGAAACTGAGGTACGGACAGGGAGAATGACCTAAGGGGAAATCAGGGCACTGCTGGGTCTTGAACCAGAGCTTCTGACTCCCAGACCGGGCCTGTGTGTCCCTCAGTGTTGGGGGCTCTGAGCAGGCTCAGGAGGCCTTGAAAGGAGAGACATGGTGGGCTGGGAGGCCAGTGGCCCCGGAGTCAGGAGGTCATCACCCTGCCCTGCCCTGCCCTCAGTTGCTCACCCCAACCCAGGGGTCAGGGGGAAGGGACTTTATGGCCGAGGGGATTTATGGCAGAGACAACAGTTTGTTCTCTGAGCTGCACCAGCCTGAGCCACCCAGGGAGTAGTTTTACACACATCCCTGCAGCCCCCAAATGGGGTTTCCAGCTGGAGCTCTGGGGCCCACCCCTTGGCCGCAGCCTGAGATGGCCCCATTTCCCATCTGTGCAGGAGCCCTATGGGGTCTGTCTGCTCCTGTGAACCCTCCATGAACCCCAGAGAAAGAGGGAACGGCTTGGAGGCCCCCCTGGTAGGGGCCAAACTCCTCCCAGGAGCTCAGAGCAGGGGGAGGTCAGGACCCCAGCCAGGGCAGAAACAAGTCTTCTGGGATCCCCTTGCTGTTCCCCTATAGAAGTCTGTTTATGGTCCTGAGGCCCCTCAGTTCAAATAGGATTGTCACCTACTCATTCCTTCCAACTCAAGCCTCTACCCTCAGTTCTCTGTTGCTTAATCTCCAGCTGATCACATCTCCCCATCTTCTCAGTGTCCCCCCTCAGAGGTTCCCCAGGAACTGTCAACCCATTGTGGCCAAACTTGAACTGTCCGCTGCCTTCCCTTCCTCTCCCATCTCCTTGTTTTCACCTGTGGTACTCCACTTATCTCAGCTCTAAGCCAGAAATGTAGGGTTCTCCTTGACGCGACCATCTCTCAGTCACCAAGTCTTGCCAAGACTGCTTTAAATACCTCCCGCATCTACAAACCTCAGAATTCCATCTTCCTCGGGGGATCTCAATGTTTTTTCCTCTTAAGGCCTTCAAATGATTGGATGTGACCCACCCACATTATGGAAGGTAATCTGCTTTACTCAAAGTCTACCGATTTAAATGTTAATCTCATTAAAAAATATCTTCACAGCAACATCTTGACTACAGTTTGAACAAATATCTGGGTACCATGGCCTAGCTAACCTGGCACATGAAATTAACCATCACAGCATGTATGTGTTTTTGCATATGTGGAAAGTGGCTGGCTGGATGGTTGAGTTGATCAAGGAATGAAGAGTGGATGATTGGACATGTGGGTGGATAGTACGTGGTTGATTATCTGTTTGGATGGGAGGATGAATGAATGAATGGATGGATGGGTGGATGAATCATGGAATGATTGGTTGAACGAATAGGTAGAGGGACAGATAGATAGGTGGATGTGTGTATGAATGGGCAATTAATTGATGCGTGGGTGGGTCAATAAGTCATTGAATGGTTGGTTGGGTAGTTGGACGTTGTCTAGTGAATCTGTGGTTGGATGCATATATACATGCATTGATGGATGGCTGTGTGAATGCATGTATGAGTGGATGCTTGAATTAGTGGATAATCGAATGGTTAAGTGTATAGATTAGATACAAGTATACATGGATGGAAGGGTGGATAAATGAGTGGATGGTATGGGAAAAGATATATTGGGTAGTGGATTTCTTTGGGAAAATGCTAAATTGGGAAAATCTAAAGATAACAAGACCTTTATTAGGGAAGAAAGAGTTGGGAGAAGGAAAGCAACGTCTCACGTACCACTTGTGTGATTTATACAAGTTCCTTCATTTCTCCGAGACTTTGTTTCTTTATCTAAAAAAGAGGGAAATAAAATTCTATCTACCTGGCAGGGCGCTGTGAAGCTCAAGTGAGATATGTATGCAAGTGTCTGGCACAGTGCCCTGAATATTGTTAAGCTTTCAAAGATGTCAGTTTAATGCATTCCTCTGCCTCTCCCCCTTTTTCTCTCTTACTCTTGGGTGGTAGGTTATGATTTATAGGAAAGAGTCATACTGAGGTCTCTTCTGGATCCTTCCACCCCAGCTTCAATATACACACATCACTGACATTGCTGATACGACCCCCTGAACCCCACACTGAGGCACAGAATAACCCTCCACCTCTCGTCCCAAAAGAGACACCACAGGCTGAGCTTCTTGCTCCAGCTGGAATGATTTTTTTGTCCTCCATGGACGAAAGACAACATCTGGGCCTAGCTACTGCTTCTCCTTGAATCTTCTCATGATACTTCAAAATGATGAGAAACACATTTCATTCCCTTGCAGAGGCAATGCTTTCTTCAAGAGAGATGAGAGACATGTACAAGGGCACACGCACACAGACACGCCCACACCCTGCCACGCACCAAGTTTCTATCAGGGGCCTCGGTGGGAAGAAGTTTATGATATAGCTTAGGAGTCTGAGAAACCTGGGTTTGAATCCTGGCTCTGCCATTTTCGGGGCTGTATGATTTTGGATATGTCACTTTCCTTTACTGAGACTCAGTACCATTATCTGTAAAATGGGAATACTATTGCCCAAGGCCTTTGTGGGAAAGCAGCGAAATCATTATGGCCGAATGGTCTGGCGCACAGTAGGCACTAAATAAATACCATTCTCATCCTCATTGGGAAAAGTCTGGCTGGGAGAGAAAGACCTAAGATATGCCAATTTGGGTTACATGTGGTTACATCTATGTGTTTGGAGCCCAGTGGAGTCATTGGTAGGGGGAGGATGGTGACGGTATGGATTGATTCATTCATTCACTAACATTTCTTATATTTAGAATCAATTTAACTGGGGAATAATTTAGGTACCGTAAACTGCATCTATTTAAAGTGAACAATTTGGTGAGTTTCGACAGGTATATGCACCAGTGAAACCACCACCACAATCAAGATGCAGAACACTTTCATCACTCCTTTTTCAGTCCATTCCTCCTTCCAACCTCATCGCCAGGCAACCACTGACCTGCTTTCTGCCTTTATGGATTAGTTTGCATTTTCTAGAATTTTATGTAAATGGAATCACACGGTGTGTCCTCTTTTGCATCTGACTCCTTTCACTCTGATTAATGATTTGGGGATTCATCCATGTTGTTGCATGTATCAGTAATCAGTTCCTTTAAATTGCTGACTTGTATTCCATAATATACCACCTTTTATTTGTCATTCACATAATTCTTTAGTAATTTATTCACTCATTATTCAAATGCTTCTTTATTTGTTTATTATTTACTACTTTGCCCATTCATTCATTCATCCATTCCGCAAACATGTACCGTGTGCCTGCTCCATGCCAGGTACTGCCCTGGCATAGCACCAGCGCATATAGCATGTGTATATGTTAAAGGTATAGATTATATATATCTATAATTATATTAAATATAATACATATTTATTAGATGACCTGGAGCTAAAGCAGTAGATAAAGTAGAGAGGGCCTGCCCTGAAGGAAGGAGATTATATTCTATGATATATAAGCAAATAAATATATAAAATAATAGCCTGTGATAAATAATATGAAGAGAAATATAGCAAGTTTTGTGGGTAGGTGTCTATGGAGGTGTATGCTACTTCATGTGAAGTGGTTGCAGAAGGTGCTTCGGAGGCAGCTCTGTAGATATTTGGGGGCTAAGTAGACAGAGTCAGAAGTGCAGAGATCTTGATGTAGGTGTATATCTGGGATATTAAAGAGAAGCAAGTCTGAAGGAGGTCTGGACTGAAGACAGGCATGGCCTGAGGGCAAGAGGGGAACCAGGGAGAGTGGGTCCAGAAGCTAAGTGTAAAGCAGGTGTCAAGAAGGAGGGAGGGGGGCTTCCCTGGTGGCTCAGTGGTTAGGAATCCTCCAGCCAATGCAGGGGACACGGGTTTGAGACCCAGCGCAGCCAAAATAAATAAATAAATAAATAAATATTTTTAAAAAAGAAGGAGGGAGAGGGTCACCCGAGCCTAACGTTGTTGAGGTATTGCAGTAGAGGGGGAGGGGGAGGGGAGGGGGAGGGCTTCACATTGGCTACTGGAGAACTTTGGTGTTATAGAAATGCAGTAGTCATGGAAGGTGGGGATGATGGAAGTAGGATCAGGAGAAAGGGAGGCAAGGAGGTGCAGAGTGAACACAGACTCCTTTGAGGCATTCTACCGTAAGGGGAGAAGAGAAGTAGGGTGATCACTGATGGCGGGTGTGGGAGCCAAGGAGTTTATTTTATTTTATTTTTTTTGGCTGCGTTGGGTCTTTGTTGATGTGCGCAGGCTTTCTCTAGTTGCGGCGAGTGGGGGCTACTCGTCGTTGCGGAGCACAGGCACGCGGGCTTCAGCAGTTGTGGCTCGCGGGCTCTAGAGCGCAGGCTCAGTAGTTGTGGCGCATGAGGTCAGCTGCACCGCGGCATGTGGGATCTTCCCGGACCAGGGATCGAACCTGTGTCCCCTGCATTGGCAGGCAGATTCTTAACCACTGAACCACCAGGGAAGCCCGGAGTTTATTATTTTTAAGCTAGGGACCATCTGACATATTTTTATGCTAATTGATGGAGTCAGCATTTGCTGAAGGCTCTTTTTTCCAGGCCTGGTGCTATTTACCCCGTTCTTTTTTCTCATTTTTTTTTCTAGAATTTTGTCCCTCCCGTCAGTTTTAAGTAACGGCTTTCTATAGAGGAGGAGGGTGTCTGAGTGGATCCCGAGGGCCAGAGAGCGGGCCAAGGAGGAGGAGGAGATGGGCAGAGGGGAGAAATCCTAGCCTGACCGGATGGCGTTCCTCTCCTTCACCTCAGAAGGGCCAGCTGGCACCGGGGAGAAGGCAGGCCCGAGGCTCCCCAGTTCCTGCCTGAACTGGGAAAAGCATCACCTCGGCCCTGCTGAGGGAGGCCTGGGGACAGGGAGTGGGCTGAGGTAGGAAGTGTGCCCCTCGGCAGTGACTCAGCCTGGCTCTGGGGATGAGGTGAGCCCAGCACCTGCTCTGAAGTCACCTCCCTGGCCTGCAGGCCCCAGGCCAGCCCCTCCTCATGTCCATTTCCGACAGCCTGCGAGCCTTGGGGACTGGGAGGGTCCAGACAAGCAGGCAGGAGGGGCTTCCCTGCCTTTGGACAGGATCCCACTTGGACACTTCTTTCTTTCCTTTGGAGGCTGCTTGGGAGGGTGGGTGTGGAGTCTACAGACATGGGCGTGAATCTGGTTCCAGGATATTCCGAGGGAAGACCAAGGTGACCAACCTGTCCCGGTTTAGCCAGGTCTTTCCCACATTTAGCACTGAGTGTCGCTCATCGCGAAAACCTTCAGTCCCAGGCAAACCACCCTAGAAATAAGCAGTGGATGTGGCTGAAATTCAAGGGCGAGAACTGACTCATCCAGCCCACGAGAGCCAGTATGATACAGTGGGTAAGAGCCCAGGCAGCAATCCTGGCTTCGCCACTTACTAGCTGTGAGACCTGGGTAAGTAGCTTAACTTCTCTGTACCTCAGCGTATCCATCTGTAGAATGGGGATAATCACAACTCTTATCTCTTAGTGTTGTTGTGAAAATTATACATAAAACATTTAAAACTGCCTGGCTAATAATAAATACTCAGTAGATGTTAGTGTTTAGGAATTATTTGTAACCTTAGTGTCCAAAGTAGGTACTCAGCAAGTGTTTGTTGATTGGTCTACCTATCTATTGATCAATTGATCTACCTTCCATCTATTTACTGAATTTGTGAATGAATGGGGTTCCTTTGGTAAGAGTGTATACAAGGCGCTCGGAGGAAAGGGAGACTGATTCTATTTAGCGGGAATCAGAGGCAGATTCACAGAGAGGGTAGTACTCAGGCTGGGTGTTACAGGTTTGGTAGGAGTTTTCTAGTTAGACAAGGGTGAGGGAAAGGTACCTCAGCAGAGAAGCCTGTGCAAAGGCATAGAGGTGTGAGAGCAAAGGAGCAAGTTTCTTCACCCCAGGCACTAGCTGGTTTTAGACACAGCTCAGCAACTCTGTTGTCAAAGCAACCAAACCTTGCAGGGGCTGGTTTACCTCAGAGATTTTCCTACACCCATGATCACAAATGCTCCTACCCCTGCCCAGTCTATGTTCATCAATCTGTACCCCATCATTCAGCTCAGCGTCTAGTACATAGTACGTGCTCAGTAAATATTTGTTGCTCATCGGCTGTGTACCTGCTGCTGTGTTAAGGGCCTTACGTGTATTCTTTTCATTTCATCTTTACTTCGTCTATCTCCCATTTTAAAGATGAGAAAATTGAGGTATGAAATAAATGCCTTACTTGAGCAAGGTCCAAGAGCTGGTAAGTGAAATGCTGGCATTCAAAACCGAGGAATCGGGCTTCCCTGGTGGCGCAGTGGTTGAGAGTCCGCCTGCCGATGCAGGGGACGTGGGTTCGTGCCCCGGTCCGGGAGGATCCCACATGCCGCGGAGCAGCTGGGCCCGTGAGCCATGGCCGCTGAGCCTGCACGCCCGGAGCCTGTTGCTCTGCGGTGGGAGAGGCCACAGCAGTGAGAAGCCCGTGTACTGCAACAAACAAACAAACAAACAAACAAAAAACCGAAGAATGTCTGCCTCTAGATTAAACTTTAACCACTCACTTACATATTTCTTTAGAAATGGCAAATGGTATCTCTGGCTGCAGTTCTAAGAACAGGAGGAGGTTGGCTGAACTCTAGGATCTCTGCATTTACTCTGGTGGCGAGGTACCTTTGTTCAACTCAACTCAATGGACAAGGGTAACTCCCTGCTATACGAGGGAGGGGCTTCAGACTGAGATCAGGCAGGTGAACTGTATAGCCGGGTTGCTTGGGTTCCCATCCTGGCTCCACGCTTTGTGGCAGTGTGATCCTGGGCACGTCACTGCTCCTCTGTGGCCTCAGTTTCCGTTCCTCTAAAATGGGGAATTGAATGCGTTAGCTCACATAAGGCACTTGGAGCAGCGCCGGGCACATGGCGAAAGCTGAATGTGTGCTAGCAACCTTTATCATTACAGAGTCCCAGGTCCTGTGCGGCCATCAGACAGTGGGGACACAGAATGGAGTAATGTGTGACCCTGCCCTGGAGGAGCTCAGGGGGCAGCGGGAGAGGACAGCAGCAATAGCTCAGAGGAGTGGGCTGGGTGGCAGGCCCACGTTTAAGAGTCACCGGCAGGTGGATTTTATTTAATTTACAGGAGTGGGAGGCAACGCTCGGAGCAGGAGGGCAGAGTGGGGAGAAAAGTTGTGAAGACTAAGCTTGGGGCACTCAGTACAGGCAGAGAAGTCAGCACCCCAAATAGGATGACCAACCACCCCTTGGTCCCGGGCAAACCGAGACATCTGGTCACCCTAGCCTCAAGGGAGACCGAAGGAGCAGCCAGAGGGAGGAGAAAACCGGGACAGCGAGGAAGAGATGGGTAACCACCATTGCTGCCAGGAGGCCAAGACATGAAGCCCCTGGATTTGGCGATGCAACCATCACTGGGGGACTGGACGAGAGCAGCCTCTGGGAATGTGGGGTTGAAGGTTTGTTTGAAGTGGGTTGAGAGTGAAAGCGTGGTGGGGAGGTGAGAGTGTAGACAACTCTTCTGAAAAATTTGGTTGAGAAAGGGAATGGAGTGCAAGGCATTTTCCTCCTTTTTTTCTTAAGATGGAAGAGATAGGAACATTTGAAAATGATAACAAGGTGACCCAGCAGAGAAGGAGAAAATGGAGATTCAGGACGGAGTACATTGATGGGAGTCAGACCGACAGGGGAGATGGGATGGGGCAGCCCAGTTGGGGGACTGGCCTTGGGTGGCCATTTGGCCACCATCTCCATGGTGAGAGGAGAGAAGGAGTGCAGGGGACAGCAGGGGTTTGGCTGGGGGAGACGCAGGGACTCATATCTGAAGGCCTCCGTCTTCCTTATGAAGGTTGACACGCTCATCTCTTGAGGGAAAGGGGACGGAGCTTGGGCAAGGGTGAGGGTGAAGGAGGAACGGCAATCAGAGGACTGAGGAGTGGGAAGGAGCGATGAAATAGCCATTGTGGAGGGAGGGAAGGCAAGCTGGCTGGAGTGGAGGGGTGAGCCTACTGGCAGAGCGGTCACCCGTTGCAGAGGAGGGATGGTGACTCCAGAGACCATCTGCCTGGCTGGGTGAGTTTCTTCAGCTGAGCTCAAGGCAGGAGCAGAGGAAGTGGGGTGGGGTGTGGCATCCTGGCTCACGCTTCAGCCAGGTCAGGGTGACGGAGGCAGAGAGGGCCGGAAGGGGAGAGAATGTAGTGATGGCACTGGCAGGCCATGGGATCTGGCTGGAGGAGAGGTATAGGGCCTCAGGTGGGTGAGGAGTAGAGAGATGCTAGAATCAGTGGGTGCGTGTGAGGACTGTTCCGGGTGGTGGAGGCGGAGTGGGCTCTGGGGCAAGTGAACCACAAAGACAGAGGGTTGCAGCTGGAGAACGCCATGTTTGAATGCTTGCATTTCTGGTGATGACAATTTATGACAACTGATTTGGAGCGGAGGGGCATTGGTGATGAGGAAATCCAAGGTCGAGGAGGCCGAGGAGTTGGCTGGGACGTCCAAGTGACCCAGGGCAGTGGCCAGAGGCAGGTTGAGAAGGGAGCCCTCAGTGAGGCTGGTGGGCGATAGTAATGGGGGTGAGATGCAGCCCGTCAGCCTGAGCCCCAAAGAAGCAGCGTACTTTGAGAAGAGGGTGGAGAAGCCAAGGTCAGGAAGTAGCCATGGGGAGCAAGGTGGTGCCACCTCTACCTTCTTCGTCTGAGGTGTGACAGGAAACTCAACCTCCCCTCGGGAGGGCGGGGTGGGGGGCACGTCCTCAAGGAAGGGACAGCTCTGATGGAGCGAGGGAACAGAGGATCTGACACGAGGAGCAGGCTGTGTGTGTGTGTGACGGAGTGTGCTGTTTATGGAGCTGGAGTTCTGGAGTGCATCCTGAGAAGGTTCTGGAAGGAGGAGAGGTGGGAGTCTGGGCCAGGGGAGAGCCTGCGCAGGGTGTATGGGGATGAGGATTTGAGGGGATGGGCCATCCTTCAGGCATGTGAGGCTTTGCTCTCAGTCCCTCAGGTGCCTGGGAGAAGGGTGGACACCTGGGCCCAGTGGGATTCAGCTGAGGCCAGGAGGTGTGACCAGAAGCTTCAAGATGGTGGTGGTGGATGGTCAAGTGATGCTCCAGGGGGGGTTGGATGGGCTGTTATGCCTCCTCCTGGAGAGCAGGCCTGAGTCCCAGGGCTGGTCCCAGCTGGCTCTGGGAGTGTGCCCCCCACCCCCATCATATGACCCCTGGGTCAGGGGCCTGTCTCCTCAGGAGCTGGGAGTTTGTGGCTAGCCTGAGCCAGCTGCCTGGAGGGGAGGAGGCCCCTGCAATGACCAGCTCTTTTACACCCCAAGGAAAAACAAGGCCCATCTGCAAAAACCCGGAGGTGTGAGGTGAGGGCTTGGCAAACGGAGGCTGTGAGGGAGGAGCCTCCTGGTCAGTCTTTCCGCTGAGACGGTGTGGGAAGGCCAGCCAGCCTCCAGCCTGCGATCTAGCCCCCCTCCCTCCGTGGGGCCTCCCAGGGCCTCCGGAGAGCAGCGTGGAGCTGGGAAAGCCTCGGACGCACCTGGAGGAACGGGAAGCTCAGGGACACGGTGTAGCTCCGAGGGCTGCCTGAGAATGAACACCGTACGGGGAGTCAGGAGACCCCGGCCACGCACGCCCCCGGACTCCTGAGTACCCTGGGGCAAGCAGTCCCCGCTGGAGGCCTCAGTTTCCCCGGCCATTGGGTGTCCACGGCCTGGGGCGCTCCCTCTGGCTGGTGAGGGTGTTTAGACCCTCCCAATACAGAGCGGAAGGGCCCAGGCAGAGGGCCTGAGTGCCTGCCCGCTCTGGGCACCAGGAGCGGCTCGAGTTCCATTCCTGAATATCAATGAGCAGGCCCAGGAATGTCTGCCACACAGCTGGCTGCTGAGGGCGGGCCGGGTGGGAAGGGAGGAAATGGCCCGCCCGGCCCTCCCAGACCCACCTGCCCCGGCAACTGCAGGCAGGGCAACCTGGGGCGGGACGGAGCCTTTCGAGGCCCCAGTCACACCTTTACGTCTCAAACAAATTCCAGAATTATGCTTTCCCACTCTGGGAAGAGGCAGAACTAGGATTCCACCCCAGGCCTCTTCAGCTGCAAACCCGTGATATTTGCACTCTGTTGCCATAGGGCATGGGGAGCTGCAAATTTGGACAGCCCACAGGCTGCTGAGCTGAGAGCTGCATGTGTTCATTTCTTCATTCTGCAAGGATGTATGTGCCAGGCTGGTGTTGAGTGCCGAGGAGACAGCTGTGAGCAGGCCTGGGAGGTCTTAGGGACCGGAGAGAAAATAATAATCTGATGTGAAACAATACCGCTTAATCATCCCCGGCCCCTAGTGCATCATCTGAAAAAATCTGGTTAAGGCTGCATTTCTCTGCAGTTCAGAGGACTCCTCCAAATTAGCAAGAGCATTGTATGAATCACATCTCAAGATTGACCCCCTGCAACTTCAGGAGAAATAAAGCCTTCGGAGAATCAGGACATCAGGGACTGGGCTCCCAAATGTGCCAGGTCCTGGGACTGGTGCAGGGAGGAGGGGTAGCAAGATTGTTGCACAAGGTTTCTGCAGCAGTGAGCTCACAGCCGGGGAAGCAACCCCACAGCCAGGCTGTCGTGGAGCAGAGAGCTGGGATAGAGAGATGGGAGGGGCCCGGTAGGAGAAAAGGCTCAGAGGTAGGGACACTGGAGCCCGGCATTGTAGGAGGAGCAAGAATTCCTCAAGGGATGAAAGGGAAGGGCATTTTGGGTGGAAGGGATGGCATTTCTGAAGGCCTTGCAGGGTGCTATAGCATTGCTGGAATGCTGGTAGGGTACCTGAGGCTGGAACATGGGCTTAAACTCAAAGACGAGGTGAGGGTGGGCAAACAAGGTGACACTCTGCTTGACTTGAGGAATATTCCAGCCTTGTCGCCTGCCTAGAAAACCATTCTAGTTGTGTCTCCTCGTGTTTGGTGAGCTGACTGGGGCTGCCCGTGAAAAAAGACGACGTCTTGAGGCTGAACGGCCTCCCCCCTCCATAGACACTAGGGCTGTGTCTAGGTCCCAAACACTGCCATTTGCAAAGAGGGAGCTGTAACAATCTGCCCGTGGCAGGGGGTCCGGGTAGCTGCTGGGCCGCACCAGCTTGGGCACAAAACAGCATTTGAAGTCCTTTCTATCCAGACAAGCTTAGCCTTAGGACCCAAGACTGAGTGACCTTGACACGTGCCTTCCCCTCTCTGTGCCTCAGGTTCTCTGCAGACTCAGGGGTGCTCTTTCAACATCGTCATTCCGATGTCTCAAGGACAGGTGGATTTGGGTGGCCACACAGAAGGTGGCTGGAGAACTAGATTTACTTAGCCGTGGGTGTCATTTCTGATCTCTGGCCCCTCTGGGGGGGGGGTGTGAAGGTGGGGGAGACTGAGAGCCTCTTGGGCTGGCTGCAATATGGTTTCACTGTGGGGCGAGCCCCCAGGGGAGGCCACACAGCTTGAAGCGGGCATCCGGACATCCATGGGGTTTAGACCCTCTCTAGGCCTGGGGCAGGGAGTAGAGGCAGGATGGGGACCTTGGCTCCTGTTATCCAGGGAGACCAAGATGCATATCTTGCTCTGGGATCCATCCATCCATCCATCCATTTGAGGACTTAGCACAGACCCATTCTAGCTGTGTGATCAACCATGGACATTGAAGGTGCTTAGAAGGATCTCAGTCTGGGAGTGGGGCCATTGCATTGAGTACCTGGGGAACTCCCTGCTTCCCGTGTGCACCCAGGGAAGCCCCTTCATCCCCAAGAGCCTGTTTCCTCCTCTACATGGTGGGATCTCATGATCACCACCTGCAGTGCTATCGTGAGTTTCACAAGATGATGGACGGAGAACACCTGGCATGGCACAGGGGACTCTGTGTGGATGCTGTCATCGATATTTATCGTGGCATCGTGCCTGAGCCTCCAGCTAACATGGTGGCAGGATCGGCCATGGGGGATAGAAGGGGGCCATGGGGTTAGGCTGAGCTGACCACATCCTAGCTGTGTGACAGCAGGTCAGCACCTCAGCTTCTCAGAAGCCTCATTTGTAAATCAGTGAGTATCATTCCTACCTTGCAGGGTTGGGAGGAAGAGGAAAGTGATATCAGGGGCAGTCTTGATGTGTTATGTCAGGCCACATAATGAATGTTAGCCTCCTTCGAATTGCCCCTCTCTGAGGGGCTGAGCTGGGGCCATTATGACTCCTGACGGCTGTTGAAGGGAGAATCAGGAGGCATCTCCAGTGGGCCTGGGAGTCCCTGAATTCATCCACATGCCACTGGGAAATCCCTGTGTGACGTTCTCTGGACACAGTGATGGACAAAACAGACCAATTTCCTGCTGTCATGGAGCCCCTAAGCAGGGGGCAGGAGAGGGGTGAAGAATACCAAATACCGAATACTAAATACCCAGAGCAGGTTGTGATAAGTGCTCTGAAGGAAAGCTCCAGGGAGATGTGATAGCAGCTCAAGCGGCTGCTTGAGGTGGAGAAATCAGGGAAAGCCTCTCGGAGGAGGTGGCCTTTGAGTGGCGACTAGAAGGGCAAGAAGGAACCAGCTGTTTGAAAGTTGGGTGAAGAGGGTTCAGCAAGTGCAAAAGCTCTAGGGTTGCAAAGATTCTGGAGGCCTGAGAAAGCAAAGGAGTTCACGCTTGCGGGGGGAGGGGGGAGGGTTCATATATGATGGGAAGAGTGTAAGATACTCAGTTGAAAAGTCCGGTCTTGGCCAGATCAGACAGGCAGAATAATTTGTGGAGATGGTGATGACTTATATTTCCCAACTGAGGAAACTGAGGACTCAGAAATGTTAACCCACCTGCCCAAAGTCAAGTTGGCAAGAGCTGGAGCCCAGGTGGCTCTCCAGCGTCAAACTCTGTTGAGAGGCAAGGGGCAAAGCTCTCACCCGCTCTGAGGTCCCCCCGCCCTCTCGAGGGGTGAGGGCAGGAGGGGCCCAGCCTAGGAGAGAGAACATCGTGTCTGTGGGAGAGAGTCAGAAGAGGCAGCAGCCTAAACACACGACAGACCCCGGCCAGCCCCGGCTGCCAACACAACTGCTTGTGTGCCGGCCAAGGAGCCAGATGCCGCTTCTGGAAAAAATATCTTCCTGGCTTGGCCTGCCATGCAAGGGGAGGAGGGGGCTGCTGAGTGTGGGCCGGCGGCCGCTTAGCACCCCAGAACGGCACTGCTGTGCCTTTGAAGCCAGGGCAGGAACAGGGAAGGGAGGGGGCAGGGAGGATGCAAGCGAAATATTTTTGCTAAAAATATTCTGGTCCAGGAGAAGATCTTTTTTCTTTTTTTCCCCTACTCTTGCTGGAAAACCAAAGTCTTATTAAAACAACACCAGAATATTTCATGTTGATATCAATTAGGCGAAGGAGAAGGAATCTTGAATTTTCCTCCCTGCCAGTCTCACATAAAAGGAATATTCTCCCACAGCCCAAATGATGAAGGTTTTCAGTTTTTTTTTCCTTTGCTGCAAAAAATTCCTGTAATGTGGATGGAAAGTTCCTCATGTCTGAGAGCTTCCTGAGAAGTTGGGGCTCTGGACGCCAAGACCAAATTCTCCCCTTAAGTCAGGTGGGACAGGACAGGTGGCTGGCCCGTAAGAGGGCCCTCTGAACCTGTCAGGGAGGGATGCAGCCAGGCCTGTTCTGCACGGAGGCAGACCAGTGTACTCTACAAGGCCCCGGCCAGCTGGACCACAGAGCGAATGGAGATGGGAAGATACAGAGCACGTGGCCTCTGCCTCTGGCATCTCTCATCTAAGCTTCACAGGCAGCAGCAAGACAAGGAGTCCGCTCTGAGGTGCCAGACCTGGCCTGGCCCCTCTCCTTGGTTTAGGCCTTTCATAACCATGATGGCAGCACCATTTCTACACACCCATTAGGTACCAGGCACTTTAAAATACACATCGATATACTATCTCCTTTAGTCCTCACAGTGAACCCGAGAGAGCAGGGATTATATTATCCCCAATGTCCCCGAGAAAACTGGGGCTTGGCGTCACATAGCTCTTGAGCTGCAGTGACAAAATTTGAACGCAGGTCCTTCTAACCCTAAAGTCTGTGCTCTGTCCTCTGTCGCAACCTTTCTCTTGTTGATCCATTGGCTCCCATCCCATTGACATCCCAAAATTTGGTCTCCCATTGAGTGTTTGGTAGGTAAGTGAGGCTTTCCTGTGTTTGGTATTATCTCCGTCCTCCAACTCCAAATCAGAAGTCCAGGAAGCAGCCCTTCAGCAATATTTTCTCCTATTCTCAGCTCTCTGAGTCGCCTTTATGCATTAATTAATTCATTAATTTATTCCTTTATTCAACCATCCATTTATCTATCTATCTATCTATCTATTCATCCATCCACCTTCCATCTATCCATCCATCCTTCCACCCACCTACCATCCTTCCGTCCATCCAACCATCAATCCATCTTCCACCTATCTATCCATCTATCCACAACCCACTCTTCCATCCAGCCACCCACCTTCTATCCACCCATCTGTCCATCTATCCATCCATCCATCCATCCTTCTGCCCACGTATTCATCTACCCATCCATCCTGTGTTTGCTAAGTGCCAGGCGCCCGAGATAGGAAACGATTAGAACAGAGCTCCTGCTCAAGTCCCTTTCAGATTTATCAAATATCGGAGGTGGAGTGTAGCTTTAGAAAGTATCTAATCCTATCTCCTCTGTAATGCAGGTGGGAGGGACTATCTTTATTTTATAGATGAGGAAACTGCAGTCCAGGGGAAGCAATGAGACTTGCTAGCAAGTTGTGCTTTGCAGTAGAAGGATTGACAGCCTTGAAGTCAAAACAGATCTGAGTTCTAGTCCTTGTTCTTTGACCTGCTAGTTGACTGCTTTTGTGCAAGTCACTGAAACTCTGAGTGCCGGAGAGAGCAGTAAACAAGGTCAGGGAGGGCTCCAGGCCATGGACGGCTTTGTAGGCCATTGTTAAGAACTCTGGCATCTACTCTGAGTAAGAAGGCATCATTGCAGGGTTTTGACCAGAGGGTCAAAACAATTGAGAGACACAATTGATTTCAGTTTTAAAAGGATCGCTGTGGCTCTTGTGTAGAGAACAGCCTGTCAAGATGTAAGTGTACGAGCAGGGTGATGATCAGCTAGGAAGCTATTGCAATAATCCAGGCAAGAAATGAGGGATGGCACTGTGGCTTTATGACTGAACAGCTGGAAGGATGGAGTTGCCATCACCTGCGAGGAGAAAGGCTGTGGGTGGTGCCTTTTGGGGGGAAGATTAGGAGTTCAGGCTTGGACTTGTTGAGCCTGAGATGTGCACTAGATATCCAAGTGGTGATGTTGAGTAGGCAGTTAGGTATGCAGTCTGGGGTCAGGAGCAGGGTAGAGGTACAGATCTGAGAATCACTGGTGTATGAACGGAGTTTAAAGCCTTGAGACTGGAAAGATCACAAAGTGAGTGAGTGTAGACAGAGAAGGGAAAAAGACCAAGGACTTAGCCTCGGGCCCTCCATTACTAAGAGATTTTATTAATATACAGTGAGCCTGCAGGGTACAGATGGGAAGAAAACGTGGTCAAAGGCCTCACGGAGCGTGCATTCTGAAGAGGGCAAGAGACACAGAAGGAAGCCGCAAGTCCGCTAGGCTTGCTTTAAGAGAGGGTCAGCCCAGGGGCTGTGGGAGCCTAGAGGTGGCACCGCATCCAGCCCAGGGGACACCCACAAACCTGGCCTGTTCCAGTTACACTCTGAACGGTGTTGCCTGTTCTGGGCCTGAGTGACTACTAGCATCCCCTGAACCTATTCTGTTCCACAGAAGGGGGAAAGAGGAGGTGTATGCGGCCTAAACCCAAAGTTTGGAAGCACATATAATTCTTTCCATAGCCCTAGCAGATAAGTACTAACATTCCCATTTTATTTTATTTTTAAATTGTTTTCTGGGCTTCCCTGGTGGCGCAGTGGTTGAGAGTCCGCCTGCCGATGCAGGGGACGCGGGTTCGTGCCCCGGTCCGGGAAGATCCCACGTGCCGCGGAGCGGCTGGGCCCGTGAGCCATGGCCGCTGAGCCTGCGCGTCCGGAGCCTGTGCTCCGCAACGGGAGAGGCCACAACAGTGAGGGGCCCGTGTACCGCAAAAAAAAAAAAAAAAGAAAAAAAGAAAAAAAAGAAATTGTTTTCTATTTTAGTATTTATTAGTTTTATACACCCCTTCACAAATTTTGGATAGCGTTGTTCTCCACCTCTTTAAATGTTACCCTTTCCTATCGTTCCTCATGTGTCAAGAAAACAGAACAAGAAAAGCAGACTTTTGCATTCAGTTCAGTGACCATTTAGGTAACTGATCTCATGTGCAAGGGGATGTGATAAATTAGAAGCCCTGGCTTTTATGTGAAAAAATAACTTTATTTAATCCTGGCTAAGCTTAATATACAGGCAAAGTGCCAGTGGGTAAGTTTTGGGTCAGAATGTGACAAGAGCTAGATTGGTCTAACATCCCCATTTTAAAGATGAGAAAACGGAGGCTCAGAAAGGGGAAGCCATGGGCCCCAGGCCTGACTTTAAAGATCATGCCCTTCACACAGAAAGAGAAATAAAGGGGTACACGTGGGTGCTGAGGAAGGGGGCTCAGAATGTCCACATTATGATCTGGGTCCCTCTCCTGAGAGGGTGCTCCCAGGCCTGCTGGAGTCAAAACTCAGGTGCTTTCAGGGGCCAGGCAGGGGACATCGATGAGGAATGTGGGCTGAGGTGGGGGCGTGGTGAACACAAGCCTGGGCTGAGGGGCAGCCACTCCTCAACCCAGTTACTTGTGCTCCTGCGGAAAGGTGGGTCCAGGGTTGCCAGATCTGGTTTCTAACCAGAAACCGGAAACATGGACTTTTATGTGAAATTTCCCACTTTTTAAAGCAGTCTTGGGTCCAAGCAAAACATGTCTGTATGCTGAGTTGACCTCATGGGCCACCAGCTCCAAGCTTTGACCTTTTGGACCCGTGGTTAAAAGAAGGGGTTTAGGACCACACAGGCCTGGGTTCAAAGCTCCAAACCCTCCCTTATTGGCTGTGTGTGATCTTGGGCAAGTGAGTTTACCTCTCTGGGTCTCAGTTTCCTCATCTGTCAATCATCTCTGAGTCTCAGGGCTGCAGAGGATCATGAGAGACACTGTGTGCAGAGTGCCTAGCCCAATGGCGGCCCCTCACAGATGCTCCATAAATGGTGGTGTGAAGGTGGTCTGTGTGTGTGTGTTGGAGGTGGGGGTGGGTGAGATTGTTACTGCCTGTCCTGGCCTTACTCGGTAGCCCTGAGCACTGGAGAGCCCGTGTGCCGGATCCTCTGCACACCTGCCCTCTAGGTCTGCTCTTCCCCCCCTGACCCCTCTTTCAGGCACTCCCCATGGACCACTTACAGCCCTCCCGGGCAGCGGTGGCCTCCAGCTCCGAGCCTTCCTCACCGGCCCAGCTTCCCCCTCCCGCCACCTCTCCGCTGCACAGGAGAGCCGTGGGGACGTCTGGATTCCTGAGGGGATGTTTTCCACATTTCTGGAAACCCACTGCGGTTTGGTTTTCTGTGGTAAAGGCCTTGGCAGGAGCTCAGCCCAGTGGAACGGCTGGTGGCTGGGAGGGGCCCGAATGGAGGAGACATTCATTGAGCGCCCACTGTGTACCAGGCCCCGGGGATTCACAGATGCTTAAAACAGTCCCTGCCCTCCAAGAACCTCATTATCTTGTTATGGATACAGACTCGAAACACGAGAAGTTAAAAACAGATCTTCAGGTCCTTGTCACTCAAGCCAGGAGCCTGCCGCCCCTGGCTCACTCCTCCTTCTCGCCCCCTCTGCCTCCAGGTTCTGCCCATCCGCCCTCCCCCGTCTTCTGAATCTCTTGGACCTGCCCCCTTCTCTCCATCTCATTGCCAGTTTGGGTCGCCATCCTCCCTCCATTGGATGATGGCAACCTCCTCCTCCCGGACTCCCTGCCTCCAGCCAACCCTCCTTCAGTTCTTCTGCACCAGGCCGGCTGAAAGGGCTTCTAAAACACAAATCTGCTCCTGTAACTTGCCTACCGAAAGCCCTCGTGACCTCACGATGGAGTCCAAACTCTCCACGTTGGCCGATAGGCCTTTTGGGTTCTGCCCTTTCCGCCCTCAACAATTTCACCTCTTACCATGCACCTGTGTGCATCCTCCACGCCAGAAATCTTTAAGTTAACTGTATGCCTTCTGCTTTCTCTCAGCTCTGAGTCTTTGCACACGTGGTTCTCTCTTCCAAGAATACGTCTCCACCATTGCACTCACCAAGGGAACTCCTAGTCATTCTTCCGGGCTCAGCTTAAATGTCACTTCCTCCAGGAAGTCTTCCCCACCCACTCCCATCTCCAGGCTGATCAGGTGTATTATCACAGGTGTTCTGTATCTCCAGTGCTTAGTTTACGGTAATCCTAAAGTTAATCCTGATCTTAATACCAAAGCTAATACTAACACTAATACAGACTAATACTAATAGCAATCACTTCTAAAGCCTTCATATGTGCCAGGCATTGTCCTAAGTGGTCTATACATCTTAGTTCATTTTAGCCTCTCAGATACCCTCTAAAAAGTGGGAACTGTTATTGTCCACTCTTTACAAGTGAGACACTGAGGTATGGAGAAGTGGATTAACTTGGCCAAGGTCATGTGGGTAGTAAATGGTGAAGCTGGGATTTATTATGGTTCACAAGTCAGCCTGTGTTGCAAAGACCTGTTTTCTGGTCTGTCTCCCTCACCAGACTGTAAATTCCAGGACCAAGAGGCCCACTGCTGTCTTGTCTATAGTTATGTCGCCAGCATTGTGCCTGGCACACAGTAGGTGCTCAATAAATTCCTGCTGATTGAAGGAAGGCATATTAGACCTGTTGGAGAACTTCAGACCTGCCTGAGGGCAGGAAGTTGGACCAAATGACCTGTTTTGGACTCCTGCTACCTGTGGTCTAGCATTCACCGTGTAGGCTGTTTCTTTAAAACCGAAAAAGAGGGGATATAGGTATAGCTGATTCACTTTGCTGTACAGTAGAAACTAATACAACATTGTAAAGCAACTATACTGAATAAAAAAAACCCCAAAAAACAAAAATCAAACCAATTCACCAAGGGGAAGTAAAGTAGAATTCAGTAAAACCCATACACCTTTACATTCGCTATCTTATTATTGATTAATTAAGATAAGGCAGGACTTCCCTGGTGGCGCAGTGGTTGAGAATCTGCCTGCCAATGCAGGGGACACGGGTTCGATCCCTGGTCCGGGAAGATCCCACATGCCATCTAGCAACTAAGCCCGTGCTCCACAACTACTGAGCCTGTGCTCTAGAGCCCGTGAGCCACAACTACTGAGCCCGCGTTCCACAACTACTGAAGCCGTGCGCCTAGAGCCCGTGCTCCACAATGAGAGAAGCCATCGCAGTGAGAAACCCGCGCACCACAACGAAGAGTAGTCCCTGCTCGCTGCAACTAGAGAAAGCCCGCACACAGCAACGAAGACCCAACAGAGTCAAAAAAAAAAAAAAAAAAATAGATAAGGCAGGTGAAGCACCTTGCCCAGTGCTGGCAGAGAGGGAGTGCTTAATAGATAGGCAGTAATGAGCAGTGGCTGCTGGCAACAACCCGGGGAGGCAGCATGCTTTTCCCATTTTACAGATGTGGAGACTGAGCCTCCAGGAAGAGATGAAGTGACTTGCAGAGATACATCCAGCCAGCAAGTGAAGGAATGGACATTTAAATTCCAAAAGTTGGTTCACTTTCCTCTGGAGACAGCAGGCTCCTATCACCAAATTCACAGAGAAATTGTATGTATCATGTTCACATTTCTTTTGAGGTAAGAATATTTCAACCTCCTCTGAGATTTTTTAAAATATCTGCTTTTAAGGTGTCCTCTTCTAGCTTGCCCACTTTTCAACATTTCTAGATTTTATTTCTTTTAAGACCAGGCCAAGAAAGTATGCTTCTATCTTTTTCTTTTTGCATTTTTTTTAATTAAAAAAATTTGGGGGGATTTTTGGCTGCACTGCGTGGCTTGTATGATCTTAGTTCCCTGACCGGGGATTGCACACATGTCCCCCTACAGTGGAAGCGTGGAGTCCTAACCACTGGACCGCCAGGGAATTCCTGAGATGCTTCTATCTTACAGTTGTATTT
Organism: Globicephala melas; assembly: GCF_963455315.2. NCBI lineage: Eukaryota > Metazoa > Chordata > Mammalia > Artiodactyla > Delphinidae > Globicephala > Globicephala melas. The sequence goes on from NC_083316.1 coordinate 146,179,323, forward strand.
CTATAAATATCAAGTTGATGGTGCTTTATATATGTTTCACTAGAAACATATTGATCTTCTTAGTGTATTCTTGCCTTCTTTTTCTTCTGTTTGGGTTTGCTGACATTTATGCACTACAGGAGTTTGTTAAACATATTGGCTGAAACCCCACTTCCATCCTAATGAAGTGCGGTGGCAAGACTACTGTCTGGGGAAGAAAGACAAAGTGCATTGGGTGTGTCAGGAGTGTGCTGGACATCATTGCACTTCATTATTTATGATATAGAAATTGCAGAGTATTTGACACGCACCTTTTTTATTTTTTGCCTGTCAAAAAATATAGCTTACTTTGTTTTTCATCATTAAGTATTAAAGAAATCTTGAATGATGGGAATGAAGAAAACTCATAAATCGCTGGTGGTTCCAATCACCTCCAACCAATTTTCACATGTTGTGTTATTTCTTTGTTGTCTTTTTTACTCCGTTTAATTTTTATTTTACAAAGTTTGGAATCTGAATATACATGCAGTCTCATTCCTGATTTTTCTTCACTTGATATTATGTGATAAGCATTTATATACTTTTGATAGTCTTTATTAATAAGGTCTTTATAAATATCATTCTAAATATTTGTAATACTATTTTAAGTGATGTCATCTGCTTAATCATCCCAATAGTATTGAAGGTTTAAGTTGTTTCAAAAAGATTGTTTTTAAGGATTCTTTTTCTAAGATAGATGCTCAGAAATAGAATTACTGGGTCAAAGGTCTTGAATACTCAAAAATTTCTGCTATATATTGTTAATTTCATATATATGTGTGTGTGTGTATATATATAAATTCACATTTCCACATCTATGTATTGAGGATGCCCATATTACCCACCCTCATCAGCATGGGATCTTATATACTTTTAACCTTTAAAACTGTTGTTAATTTGACAACAGAGAATTGACATCTTCTTGTTTTAATTTGCCTATGTCTGATTTCCACTGAAGTGGAATTCCCACTCTTCTTTTTTTTTTTTTTTTAAATAAATTAAATACAAATTTTTTACCTATTTGTCATTTTTGGTTGAATTGTTTTCTAAATTCTGGGACTTGCCATTTTCCTTTCTTTTCTATTCTTTTCCTTTTTTGCATGTAGGTATATTACATTTGCCTTTTCTGCTGTTATTTCCTCGAATGCATTGAAGCACACACTGCCCTTGCCTTCCAGAGGCTGGGTAAAGCTCCCTTCCTCCCCGAGGGTGAATGTCTACACTAATCATTCAAAGTGTATTATTGGTTTGTGGTTTGACCTCAGTGACCAAGGCTGGTTATGACCCTTCCCAGAAGCTTCCACAGCTCTCGCCTCTCCCTTACCCTTGGCTTCCCGTCTCTGAGCTAGCTGTTTATCTGTGACAAAACCTACTGATAAATGCCACAGCCCATCAGAGTCATTACTTCACAAAAGGTTCTTTTGAACCTCTAAATTAGGGATTTTCCTTCAATGTTGACCTTTCCGTCTTTTCAAACGATTGTCATAGATATGGGCGTCACTTCCCCTTTCAGAAACCATGCTTAGCACATCAGGGAACACTCCTGCCATTGACCCTTGTACTTGGGAAATATAAATATCATCTCTTCCTTCCTTTTTTCCTTTCCTCCCTCCTCCTCTCCTTCCTTTGGTGAATCTTTACAGCTTCCCTGGGCACAGAGCTGACTTCTGCTCAAGTGATAACTGGTCACAACCATTCCCAAATCAGGCACTCTATGTACGGAGCCCAGGCAAGGGACCCTGAAATCCACAGATACAACAGAAATCACCTCCCAGTTCTTATCTAATCAATACTCTCAGGTGTCACCTGTTGATCAGCAGTGACCAGGGACTTTAGTGTCCTAATATGGGACACAGGCGGCTCACAGTCTTTTGGATTTAAAAGACCTGCCCCATTTCTCTTTCCTTTAACCTGGTCCCACTGGTGGGATTGTTCCCTACATGGCAGTTCCACCCGGCATGGAATATTGGGGCTCTAAGTCTTTTTTTAAAAAAATTGAAGTACAGTTGATTTATAATATATCAGTTTCAGATATACAGCATAGTGATTCAGTATTTTTACAGATTATACTCCATTAGAAGTTACTACAAGATAAAGGCTGTAATTCCCCATGCTATACAATATATCCTTATTGCTTATCTATTTTGTACATAGTAGTTTGTATCTCTTAATCCCATTGGGACCTCTTAGTCTTTACAACCTCTCCAATGCCTTCTAAACTTCAACTCTGCCTAAATGCTAGGTGATCTTATAGTTTATTTATTTCATCCAATCATATGAAATGGAAGACAATTGACTGTTTTGCATATATCAAAATAACAATTTCATATGGTTCATTTTAATATTTTCAGAAATTATCCAAGGGATACAGAAGCATCATTAGAAAATTAGAAAATAGGGGAAAACATAAAGAGAGGAAATATACAAATATTATCACTGGTAATATTTTGTTGTATAATCTTCCAATTATTTCCATGTGGTACATGCCCATATAGATATACATACACACAGATTTTGTAGAAATGGAATCTAACTACCTACACAAAATGTTGTAGTCTAATTAGCAATATATTGTGAGCAATTTCCCATGCCAATACATGCGCTTCTTTTTTTTTTTTTGTGGTACACGGACCTCTCACTGTCGTGGCCTCTCCCGTTGCAGAGCACAGGCTCCGGACGCGCAGGCTCAGCGGCCATGACTCACGGACCCAGCCGCTCTGCGGCATGTGGGATCTTCTTGGACCGGGGCACGAACCCGCGTCCCCTGCATCGGCAGGCAGACCCTCAACCACTGCGCCACCAGGGAAGCCCCATTCACTTCTTTACCATTATTTTTAGCGGCTGCATCATTTTCTGTTGTGTGGTTGTACCACAATTAAACATAACCAATAATCCCAAGGATGAAAGGCAGGGCTCTGGAAATAGGAGAAGGATGGGGAGCATGGTCAGAGGAGCAGGGGACCACGGTGGTGTGAAGTTACTGGCACCACAGCTGGAAAGACTTTTGAGGTGCTTTACACTGTGAGAGGCCCTGGAGGGGTTTGGATGGATGAGAAACAGCCTCTGGCTCTGGAGAAGGGACCATTGGAAGCCTTATAAGAGGCTGGAATTCATAGTGATTTGTTCATTCACTCAATAAATATTTATTGAACTTCTACATTGTGCCAGATGTTCTCATGGGGATACCACAGTGAACAAGATAGACACAGCTCTGCTTTCAAGGAGTTTGTATTGTAGGCTGGGGGAGGGGTGGAGATCATAAATAAATAAAATAACTGCACATTGGGAAAAGTGCTAGGAAGGAAAATGAGCAAGGGGATGTGATGAAACATACAGAGGTGCTGGAAGTGGGCTTATAATCTCAGATAGGTTGATCAGGTATGACATCCCTGAGAAGGGGATATTTGAGCTGCGGATCCGTCGATTCAGGGGAAGAAAGTTCTAGGCAGAAGAACCAGAAAGTGCAAAAGGCCAAGTGGAGTCACTAAACACAACCCATGGTTTGAAACACTTTATTCATTCATGTGTTCATCCAACCTGGGTTGTGTTCCTCCTCTGTTATAGATAAGAATGGGGAATTCAGATACTATTCGTCCCTCGAGGGAGAGAGCCATCCATTCACTTCATTTATTTACTCATTCATTCATTGATTCAAACACTTTCTGAGTACTTGTTATGGGCCAGATCTTATTCAGTAAAAAAAGAAACAAGATGAGTAAGAATTAGTTCTTTTTCTCCAGGTCTTTCTGGGCAAGAGCAAGGAGGGGGGAAAGGGAGCAGTCAGAGAGAAGAGGTGGCCAGATCAGGGTCCCACAGCTGGCAAGCATCAGAGACGGGACTAGAAGGATGTGTCCTGATTCCTAACCAGCGTTTTGTCTGCCATGTTTTCCTGTGACCCCTACCCTTCTATATCAGTCTGCCTTCCATGGATAATGGATTGGCCTACCTTCCAAGAATAGACAAATCCAATTTGTCTATTCGAAGTTTATGCATACAACTTCCCCAGATCCACACCCGGAAAAAGCATTAAGCATTTATATCATTACAGGCCCTAAGATTAAGTGTCTAAATGGTTCTGTTTACAGTCCTCTCATGTTCACTGGATGTCATAAAAGTGGCTCAGCACAAACAGGGAGCCATCGCCTTTAACAACTGGGTGTTAATGACTACACTTGCCAGCAGAGCTGTGTCTGGGTACCCCTCAAATATCAAACTGGAAGTCCTTGTTGGGTTGGTTGCAAGTGTGATGGGGCCAGGTGGTCAGTGAGTATGGGGTCCCGTCCACACTTGGGGTGACCAGGGAGAGCCAGCAGGAAATGTAATTGGCCAATGGAAGATTCAGAAATGTGAATAAAAAGAACTTCAGGACATATATCCTCACACGTTATCATTTGACTACGGAAAGACCCTTGATCTGGAATACCTTGACCTGAATTTGAATCCTACTTCTGCCTCTTGCAGCCTGGGTGACCTTGGGCATTTCACTTAACCTCTTGGAGTCTCTGTTTCATCGTTGTAGAATAGGCCTGTGGCACACACTGCTAGTAGCCCACTGAATAGCTATTACCCCCATCTGCCTTGCTATCAGAGCCCTGGGGCCCATCCACGTGGCAGTGTGCTTACTATGGGGATACATCACATTTGGTCTAAGCTAGTGATTGGTTGAGGAGCTGGCATGTGACCAAGTTCTGACCAATAGGAAGTCTGGTTGAAGGTTTATGCAAAACATTTTCCTTCCTTTTCTTTCTTGCCTTGAGTGCCTTTGTGCAAAGAAAGATGTGCTAGTGGTAGCTGAAGCAATCATCTTACAGCCATGAGATGATGAGCCTATAAATAAAAGCCCATGCACTGGGGATAAACAGGGGGAGGACAGAAAGCTCCTGATGATAACCCTTAACTGTTGCATTTGGTACGCCTTTTTGCAGGAGGTGATGAAGTCATTTTTAGTCTTTGGGTGCTCTGTTACTGGCACCTGAAGCATTTCTAACGTAAGAGATAATGACAGCTATTTTCTAGAGCTCCTGGGGGAATTAAATGATATATTGTATGTACTGTTCTTGGCATATTGTCGTCACTCTCTTCCCAGATCCTCTCTCTATATAGTGTGATCTCTTACTCAAGCCTTGAGGAAGCCACCTTGGAAGAGAGTGACATGTTGGTAGTGACATTTGCAAGATAGTTGATGGCCTCTTGAAATACTCAGAGGACAATAATATAGTAAGATACAATTCAGAATAATTGTCAGCGTGTGCCACCATTTGACCTGTCAGAACCCACCTCTTTGATGGAACATTTATCAAACAGATATGTAACGCAGAGGGAGTCTTTTAACAGAGGTTTTCACAAGTGTGTTGTCATCATGCGTTCTAATATCCAGTGTATCCAAGGGAGCTAAGTCAGTAAATACGATTTCACCCACCTTGGTTCAGGAGTGGCCATGTGGAACAATTCTGGCCAATTAGATGGGAGAGAAATCTGCTGTAAGGTCTGCAGAAGAGTTTCCTCTCTTCTAAGAGAAAAAGCCACAGAAAGTGAGGGTCTCCCTCTTTTCCCTGATGCTGTGGTATCTGGTTGAGACATTTGGAATCACTGTGGCCCTGTTATTACCCTGCTGAGGATAAAACCAACACAGAGACGCAGAGGATGTCTGGAAGGAGTCCACTCTTTGATGGCAACACTGAGTTGCTAAGCTAGCCAGTCCTGGAAACTGCCCTGCACCTGGACTTTCATGAGCTAAACATGAACTAAATATTTACTTATGGTTTATGAGTTGAGGTTTTGGGGTTTTGTTGCTGAAAGCATCCTGCCTGATACTCTGCGTTTACTTAAGAAATTTCGGTTTATGCAAAGAAAACCCAGATGTACACCCAATTTTATGGAGCCAAGCTCTTGCAGGAAGTGAGGTGGGGCTTTGGTGAGGAAGGTCGTGCTACACTGATGGTTATGGATTGGCCTCTGCGCCCCTGCTGGCAAGAGAGTTCAGCTCTGTTGAAGCCGCAAATTGGTAAAGGAATCGAGGTATTAGTCAGGGTTCTCCAGCAAAACAGGAGAGAGAGAGAGATTTACTTTAAGGAACTGGCTCACACAATTGTAGAGTTGGCAAGTCCAAAATCTGCAGAGTGGGCTGGCAAACGGCAGAACAAGGGAAAAGCTGACATTATAGTTCAAATCCGAAGGCCATCAGTTAGGCTTAAGTCCCAGAAGAGAGCCAGTGTTGCAGTTCAAATATGAAGGCCAGGGCTTCCCTGGTGGTGCAGTGGTTGAGAGTCCGCCTGTCAATGCAGGGGACATGGGTTCATGCCCCGGTCTGGGAAGATCCCACATGCCGCGGAGCGGCTGGGCCCGTGAGCCATGGCCGCTGAGCCTGCGCGTCCGGAGCCTGTGCTCCGCAACGGGAGAGGCCACAACAGTGAGAGGCCCGTGTACCGCAAAACACCCCCCCCCAAAAAATATATATATATGTATATATATGAAGGCCGTTTGCTGCAGAATTTCCTCTTGCTCAGGGGAAGTCAGTCTTTTTGTTCTATTTAGGTCTTCAACTGATTGGATGAGGCCCACCCACACTGTGGAGGTCAATTTGCTTTGCTGAGGGTTCACTGACTTAAAATGTTAACCTCATTCAAAAACATCCTTGTAGGTACATCCAGAATAATGTTTGACCACATATCTCGGCACTGTGACCAAGCCAAGCTGACATGTAAAATTAACCATCACATCTGCTATAATAACAATAGTGGACTCGACAGGCACTCAGCAGACAGATGCTCAAAGATGCTCTTGGTTAAGGCTGTGTAGCTCTCCCTGGCCAACAGGCGGTAACAGGTGCCCCACCTGCAGTCCCTCCCTGCTCCTAGCACTCTTTGCTCTGACTGTGCCCCCGTTTGAAACTTTCCGTGCCTTCCATTCCATCTACAAACAGAATGGAGAGCAGGCCTCTGAACCTGAAATGTGTGGCCCTCTGTGAATAAGGATCCTGCTTCTTTCCATATGCAGGTCCCACTGCCCTTCTCCCAAAACGCCTCCTCATTTTCCTCCCTCATTCTGTCCCCTTGGCTCGTATTGTCTCCTTCATCAGCAGCAGTGGATCTCAATGCTGATTACACATCGAATTCCCAGGGAGCTATAAAAAATACAGATGCCTCGATCCCCACCCCAGTCAATTGAATCAGACTGTCTGGGAGTAAGGCGTGGAGTCTGTATTTTAAAAGTGCCCTGGGGTGACCCCAAGGAACTCTGCTCTGTATTGTCTCCTTCCCTTCCTGGGGAAATACTATCATTATTAATGGACCCTTCACCAGCCCCTCCTCCAGGCTGTCTTCCATGGCCAGCCCCCTCAAAGCCACCTCTAAGCCCCATGGCTCCCTGAACTGCCCTTAGAGCCCTCAGTTCACTCGACATTGTATTGGGCTCTCCTGAGTCTTGTACCCCTAGAGGCCATAAGTCCCAGGAGGGCAGGGTCCACCTCGGATTCTCCAGTGTGACCTACTGCGTACCATACTTTGTCATACTCTGTGCCACTGTGCACTCTGCTCCCTCTCCTGGGGTGTTTACTCCCCTCCTGTCCACCTGATGAACTCCTCTTCAACCTTCAGAGCCTTGCTCAGACATCATCTCCCTGAGGACGCCTTTCCTGACCCTGCCGGCAGAGCAAAGCACAGCCTCCTCTGTCCTCACTTGCTTCTGCTCCTCTCCTCCCCTCCCCCATGGTGAGTGCACCTAAAATAGTCCTTAGGATACACTGCAGGTGCTCAGTGAATCCACTGACGTTGGTTAAATGGATTTGCATTTGCAGTGAGTGCCCACCAATACCACTCCACCTGCATCTAACTACTCCTCTCTACCTCCACCCACAGTTAACAGCAAACCAGGTCTGCTGGATTCAACTTGAAAGAAACATTTAAGGAAGGAAGGAAGGCAGGAAAGGGAAGGGGGAAAGAAGGAAGAAAATTATAAAAACAAAAATCTCTATTTAGAGAGAGATGGTTTTGGGGTAAGCTGTTGTGAAAAGAGTGGCAAAGAGAGAGAGATTCAGCCAATGTGTTCCTTTTCCCACTAAGTACTCAACCCAAATCCCCCAAAGAAAATAAGTGCTCAGAGATAAACACATCTCCAAGGGAAGTTTCTTTTCCCCTCCCCAGGAACATTGTGGGAAGGATTCTAGAGAAGGGAAAATGGGTCCCAAATGGCTGAGTCATTTGACATACGACAAGCAAATGGTCAGGGCCCGCTGGGGAAGGAGCCTACCTCGCCCCAGCTCATCTCTGCGAGGACCAGGGTCACCGCTGAGATCCTTGCACACTTCCCCCGCCTCAACCCTGCTCAGTTTGCAGGGCTGCCTTGGAGGCGCCATGGACCTTCGCTCCAAAGTCACAGAGCCAGGCTACAGATGAACCGGATCCTGAGCCGGGCCAGGGCCACGCCCCAGACTGGGAACCGAGCTGCGTTCCAGCCTCTGTCCTGCTTGGCTGACGTGATTCCGCCTTCGCCCCAAGTCTGGCCAGGCCCCGGGTGGAGCTGGAGCTGGGAAAGTCCTGAGGAGAGAGTCACCGGTGCAGGCCAGTCTGAAAAGTCGGGATTGCCATCCCCATTTCATAGATAAGAAAACCGAGGTTTATGGAGCACAAGAGACTCACCAAAGATCACACAGGCAGGAAGAGACCGGGCTGAATGGGAGCCCCGGGCTGTTGGCTTCTAAAGGCTGCCTTTTCCTTCTCTGCCACTGTAATATCTATGGTGGTGGCAGGTAATACTCTTCTTTTGTTCCTGAGTGACACTGTTGAATTATTTTTAAGAAAAAAAGCAAAAAACCGAACTCTGCTCTACTCAAACTGAGCTCAAATGCAGCCACCAAGAGGGCAGGAGTCTTCCCTTTAAGAGTCGTTGGGTATTGACTGAGCCTAGATCCCCACCAGGCCCTGTGCAGGGCACTTGGGAGAGCACAGAGCATAAGACAGACATGAAAGCTGTCTTCATCTATCCCACGGTCTAGGTCTGGCTTCCATCTGACCCCCGTCAAGCTGACACTTGGCTCTGGTAGCGTGACATCCACGGCTCTCGAGCCCCGTGCCCTTGACCTAATGTCTTGAGTTGTTGGTCCTAAGCAGGGCCACACCAGGAAGGGCAGTGCAGAAAAAAAGGAAGAACAGATAGTTAACCAGACAGAACATGCAGGGACGTGGTGACTAGGGGCTTTCATACAAGAAGGGGGCTGAGGGGAGGAGGGAAGGTATATTTAGAAACAAAGAGTCTGACCAACTTAGTGGAGAGAAAGGAGAAAAAAACCCCAAATCCCTGCAGTAACCTGTTTGCAGGAGCTGCCTAATTTAGCAGAAAATCACACACACTGGTCCTGGCACAGGCTGAAGGAAGGTATTTCCTCCCCAGCTTGGGTCAAATTTCATTCATAGGTACCGTCTAAAATTAGACCCTCTGCTTTCATTCTGGTCCAAACTGCCTGCCTAGCGTAATATTTGGGAGAAACAGGCACTCCATTAAAAGTGTGCCTTCCTCCCAGTGGCCCCTGGCCTGGGAAGGGCTGGGCCCTGTCCTCAGCTGGCGGCCGCTGCGGCTCATAAACCCGGGTCTAAATTCAAAGCATCCGCTCTGACTGGTGACCTCTGGTTCCCAGGCAAACCCATGCCTCCTCCTCCAGCTCACACCCAAGACCTGCTCAGATCACTGGGAGGGACCCATTTTAGGTCTGAGACCTTCTGTCTGAGCGTGACTCTCCAGAGAGGGAAGATGGCCTGGGAAGAGGTGCTTGTCACCCTTGGCCATGTGCTGGGGCTTCTTGCTGGGCACATCCTACTGTTCCCCTCTTTTCTGGACTCAAGGAACCTGCCATCCAGGTCTTTCAGTCTTGGACAAAAATAGTTTTATTGTTACTGTTATTCTCCACATTAATATAACATTGAGGAAGGACTTGGTGGAATCAGCACCATGTTTGGACCAATTCATTCATTCAGTGAATGTTTACTGAGCACTTTGTATTTGGAGTCTTTTGGTTGTGAGTAACAGAAAAGAGAAGGACACCTTGGGCGCACCTGGCCTCCAAGAGCTGGACATGTGCCAGGGATGGGCTGGACTCACAGCCTGGGCCCAGTGGTGGGGAAACCCAGCACCTCTACTTCTCTTCCAGCAACAGTGTCAACTCTTCTATCACTGCCTGCTGACCTTTCTGCTGCTCAGACCATGTGGCAGAACGTGGCTCCTGTTGCATATGGTCTCAGTTCCAGCCATCTGCACAGAGACTCCTCTTTCTGGGTTTCAATTCCAAAGTCCCAGGGAAGGTTTCTGATTGGCTTAGCTTGTACCAGGTGCCCACCCCTCAACCAATCAACAGCAGCCAGGGAAGGGTCATTTACTAGCATGGTGGATTCTGCTGCAACCATGTGAATGGCACGAGGAAGAGACATTCCCAGAAGTAAAGAGACAGTTTTAACCCTTTGCAGCTGCTGCTCTGCAAGTGGCCTGTGAAAACACAGAAAAGGACCTTGGCCCAGGCACAGCAAGTTAAGGAAGGCTTTCTGAAAGCCTCTATGCTGGGTGAGTGAGATTTAGCCAGGATGTGAGAAGGAAGAGTGGAGAAGGTTGTTCAGAGAATGGCACAGGCAAAGACCTCAAGGCAAAACCCAGGTCCCCCGGGGTAGAAGTCCTGGCACCACCAGTCTCCAGCTGTGCTGAACTCAGGCAAGTTATGTTGCTTTCTGAGCCTCCGTTTCCTCATCTGTAAATGGGAATCCTAACACCTTCCTCCAGGAGTTATGCGGATTGAATGAGACTATGTCCACAGTAGCACCTGGCATGTGGGTAGCTCAGCGTGTGTCAGTTGACTCTGTTCACCCTGGGTGCAGGGGTCCCCTCTGGGCAGGTGATGTCCCACAGGCGGTCCCTTCTCACCTTCAGTCTCAGCTCAGCCATCACAGGGCATCATCACAGAAACCCTCCCTGACCTGCCTTCAAAGTGGGCTTGCCTTTAACTCCTAATATATCATCTTATTTCCCTCCTAGAACTTTTCTCAATTTGCAGTTATTTGGTTTGTCTTTTTTTAAAAAATTGAACTATATTTGACATATAACATTGTGTAACTTTAAGGTGTACAATATGTTGATTTGATACATTTCTTTATTGCAATATGATCACCACCGTAGCGTTAGTTAAGACCTCGACCACACAGCATAATCATCATTTCTTTTTAGTGGTTGGAATAATGAAGATCTAGTCTCTTAGCAAGTTTGATGCTTCCAACACAATAGTGTTGTCTATGTTCACGCTACCGTGCATGAGATCTCTAGGACTTATTTACTACTCGTCGCAAGTTTGTAAACCACATCTTTCCTATTGTCTTCTCATTTATAACCTGGTTTTGCTTGAGGCTGAAAGGGCCATGAAGGCAAGGACGGTGTCTGTTTTGTTCTCTGATGTACCCTCATGATACGTAGGGTGACTGGCACCCAGTAGGTGCTCTCAGTGTCTGCTGTATCAATGAATGAGAGGATGCAGACATGTAGAAAAGAGATCTTGTCGGTCTCACAGGGGAGGGTTGGATTTCTCAGACAATCTCTGGCTGAGAGCTCCCTCAACAAAGTCACTTGACGGCTACATGAGTCCTGAGGCCCCTGAAGAGAACCCCTCCCACACCCTAGTTCAAAGGCTTTGGTGCTCCAGGCCATCACGCAGACCTACAGTACCTGGAAAACTCAGGTGGACTCCCAACCATCCTATTCTCTGAGACTCCTCCAACCAGGCTTTTTTTTTTTTTTTTGCGGTACGCGGGCCTCTCACTGTTGTGGCCTCTCCCGTTGCAGAGCACAGGCTCCGGATGTGCAGGCTCAGTGGCCATGGCTCACGGGCCCAGCCGCTCCGCGGCATGTGGAATCTTCCCAGACCGGGGCACGAACCCGTGTCCCCTGCATCGGCAGGCAGACTCTCAACCACTGCGCCACCAGGGAAGCCCCAACCAGGCCTTTTAAGTTGGGAGGTGGAATGGGCTTGGGCCTGGGGCTCTAGCTCTGGCCCCGGACTCCCTGGGACTTGCCCTGGGAGAGATTTCTCCTCAGGGCCTGAGCAGAGGCTTCTCACCCTCCCCATCTTACTCGTTCTAGGGGTGATGAGCTCCATCCGACACAGGGGCTGAGAAGGATAAGAGCAGGGCCTGGTCCAGGTGGCCCCCCAGCAGCAGCACTGGGGCGTGTCTTGGGATCAGCCCCTGCGCAAAGGCTGACCCCACTTCCCATCATTTTCTCCCCCATCCTTGGCCATTCTCCCCCCTCACTGACCTCCTGCAACTTCCTAGAAACTCTCTCCTGTCTCCCTTCTTGTCTTAGCTTGGCTTCCCCACTACAAACTTTGAAATGCGGATGTGAGTCCAAGTAGTCATTTGGAAAGTGATGCTCGAAAGTGCTGACGAGGGGAACGGGGCCATGAGACAGGCAGGGGTAGGGGACCCATACTGGGTGCATTAACAGCGAGGGTTCTATCCTGCTCCTGCCCTGCGAGACGGTGTCGAACACTTGCCCAGCCCACCAGAGGGGCGGGAGCCATTTGTTGAGGGGTCCTGTGATGAGTGTTAACTCCCCAGCGCTGCGGCCTGGGCTGTCTGTAGGGAGCCTCAGTCGACTTGTAGGAACTTCTGGTCCGTCCTCTATGGGTCAACGTGCAGGGGAATGGTGAGTGCCGAGGGCTTATGGGCAGGGGCATCTGCTACCCCACCCATCACCCCAGCCCTCTGGGTGGCCTCTCCCACCACCCCCAGGGCTCCCAGTGATTGTGCACTGCCCCCTCACCCCAAGGACCTCTCATGCATCCCTGATGGTTGACTTTGCACTGGTCCATCAACCCTGGAAGAATTAATTGCCCACCCTACCCCCACCCCAACCAGGACCCTTTCTTTATGTCCCCATTTAACCTCCCAATGACCCCTGTTCCCTTTGCTCAACACTTTCCCCTGCCTCCTGTCCAGGAACTTGGAGATGTGACCAGGACTGGGCGAGATGTTACCTCCCTGAAAGCGGCAGGAGGGTGGGGGAGGGTGGGTCCGCTTCCTGAACGTCTCCTCCTGGGATCTTCTGTGTCCGATGGAGTGAGTCACGTCCTCCGCCTCTCCCCAACCTGGCCTCTCTCCTCGTCTCTCAGAGAGGCGCTGGCCCTTCCTTCTTCCTCCTGTTTCCCCATTGAGAGAAAAAGATCTGCTGAGACTCCGGGTGGCCCAGGGTACAATGAGGTTCAGCCTGGATGATCCAATCGGCCCTACGGCTGGGCTCAACGGTCTAGCCCCTCCTTAGGCAGGAACACAGCCTCTGGGTCTCTAGGGGGCTTGCCAAGTCCTTGAAGCGTCAGGTGGGGCCCTGGACGAGGGAGGAGAACATGCAGCTACAGCCCTGCTCTGAGGAAAAAGTCTATTTTACAGGTGAGAAAACAGAGGCTCAGAGAAGGTAAACTGCTCACCCAAGACCCCAGAGCTGGCCAGTGTCCGATGCCAAAGCCCAGTGTTCTAATTTGCAGAATCACTGTGTGTCCAGGCCTGTGCCATTCCTTATGAGAGGTGCAAAGAGGAGTACCCCATGGACACCCCAGGGAGCCCGGGGCAGAGCTGGGAAATGAGGCTGGCCCCTGCCCGCCATCTTCGCGGCCTGGCCCTCTGCTCTCCACTCCTGCCCTCTGTGATCCGCTTGCCACAGAGCAGCCAGGGGGAGCTTAAAAGAAATGTTCTGATCATGTCACTCCCGTTTACAACCTTCCAATGGCTTCCAACAGCTCTGAGAATGAAATCAGAACTTTCCCCAAGGGCCCGTGCGGCCTCCTTCTCCAATCTCACCTGGACCCTCCACCTTACTCACTGCTCCCCGACTCGAGTCCCCTGGCTGTCCCCAGATACCCCAAGTTCCTCTGCAGTAGTAGGCATCTCTGCTAAAAGCCCATCACCCCTGTCATCTGGAACAGCCTGTCCTGACCCTGCAGTTGGAAATATCTTCTAGTCTTACTGCTAGGTCATCTGATTGTATTTTCTCACCCCCTGATGTATTTCCTCATTTACTCGATGATTTACTTGTATATTGTCTCTCCCCTGCTAGAACGTGGGCTCCATTAGGGCAGGTACTTGTCTGACCACCTCACTGCTTTATTCCTAGTGTCCCAAGGGTGTTTGGCACATAAGTGGGGCCTCTAGTCAACAGGCATTTGTTGAACGACAGACACTCCATTTCCAGATCTTGAGCACAGCGCTTGGAATTTGGTCTGCTCTACTGGGCAGCACTGAATGCGGGTACACACACAGGGAGACACACACACACACACACACACGCACACACACACACACACACACGGCTCCAGGAGTGCACGCAGACCCTGGCCATGGCTCCAGCTTCCCCTACTTTCAGATCCAGGGACGACTTGGAATTTGGGATGTGTCATCATCGTTGTTAACACGCCAGGTCTGGCGTCTCAGGACCACTCACGTAGCGTCCCGCCAGCCGGCCTTCTTTGCCCTCTCAGTCTGTCTTCCTACATGGGAACGAGGCATGTCCTTGGCCTCGCAGGCAGATCTGGCTGAGCTTCCCTGGTTAGTGGCCTCAATGGTCATGAAACCCACTCACCTTTATGAATATCTTTGACAGCCTTTTTGGAAGTGTCCTTCTGGATATCGTCGTGAGTCTCTGCTTCTGTCTCTTTCAGTGCCTCTACCTGTCTGTATATTTCAGTCTCTCTCTTTCCCATTATTTTATTATAAAAGTGACCCTCAATCCAAGAGTCTGTTCCCCCTAAAGAGAAGCAGCTGGACATGACCCAAGTGTCCACGTTTCCCTCCCCATCTAATTCTAATCGCTCATTCGTAGGCCAGCTGCTGAATCTCTCGCTCTCCCTTCGTCTGTCTGTCTCTTTCTCTCCCGCTCTTCCCTCTCTCCTCCAACCCCCGCTCGCCCCCACCCCCCAACACAAACACACATTATATACCCGTACCAAACATTCATTCTCAGGGACAATTCTGTGTTCTCCAAGGAGATCAAATTTAAAATGCATGCAGTGGTCAGAAAATGACCTCAGTGAGTTCAGTGCGCCAGTTACAGGATGATAACTCCACAGCTTCTGTGTTGGGAGATGCAGGCGACTGTGGACAGGGCAGGCTGGCTAGCATGTGACCTACCCTGGGGGGAGCCCTCCACGCAGCTCTGGCCAAGCATTGCTGTATGGATGGGGGCTCACTGTGGTCACGTCTTCTCACGCTTCAAAAGAGGCCAGAAAATCATTTTAACTTTTAAAAAATCTGAACCCTTTCATTCAAAAATGTGGATAAATCCAAATATACACACTCTATGAGCACAACATAACATGTCTGCCTGCACTGAGCCCTGGACTGCGAGTCTGAGACTTCTGCGTGAAATCTGTAAGATGTAAGAGGAAGTGTGTGTGTGTGTGTGTGTGTGTGTGTGTGTGTGTGTTTGGTAGGATGATGAAGCTCTCTCTTTCAGGTACAAATGGAGCATAGTTTCTGATCCAATTGTAATAACCTATATTATCCCCTTACATTTACATTATCCCCAACTATTTCCCTATTTTTCGACATTGAAATTATTTCAAGGTTTTTATTACCACTGTGCTGAGATGAACTTCCTTAAAGTTGGTTCTTTACATTCATCCATCTTTGTACACACATCTGTCACAGACCTGGACTGTAAAGTTCTGTTTCTAAGATCGTCTTCTTTAAGAACTTCTAAAACAAAAAACATCTTATTTTTCTTTGTATGCCTATTGTCTGACTCTCTTCCTGGATCATAGAAGGCATTCAGTAAATGTTTGGTGAATGAAGAAACAGGGTCAGAAAAGAAGGAAAGTCAGCTTTACTATGCGTCAAGGGAAAGGTCAGTGATTTTATAAAGTTGAGTCCTGGTAATGAAAGCACATTTAACCAGCAAGACATAGACCCATTTTTCCGCTAATGTCACACTATATCATTAAATCACTTCCCTCTACCCTTTATTCTACCCAACTCCCCATCCACACACGTGAAGTTTGTATCATGAAATACAGAAGACAATTCACATTTCCCTGGAGTAATGGCCAGGGAACCTGGCCATTACCTGGGGTTTGGCCTTTATTATTATATTTTTTAATTTAGTTATTTATTTTATTTTTGACTGTGTTGGGTCTTCGTTGCTGCGCACAGGCTTCTCTGTAGTTGTGGCGAGTTGGGGCTACTCTTCGTTGTGGTGCGCGGGCTTCTCATTGCAGTGGCTTC
The DNA here is from genome assembly GCF_963455315.2 of Globicephala melas. Lineage (NCBI taxonomy): Eukaryota > Metazoa > Chordata > Mammalia > Artiodactyla > Delphinidae > Globicephala > Globicephala melas. The sequence goes on from NC_083316.1 coordinate 146,195,579, forward strand.
TCTTGTTGCAGAGCACGGGCTCTAGGCGTGCGGGCTCAGTAGTTGTGGCTCGTGGGCTCTAGAGCGCAGGCTTAGTAGTTGTGGCACAAGGGCTTAGTTGCTCCGCAGCATGAGGGATCTTCTCGGACCAGGGCTCGAACCCATGTCCCCTGCATTGGCAGGCAGATTCTTAACCACTGTGCCACCAGGGAAGCCCTGGCCTTTATTTTTTTAACTCAAATGAAAACCAATTTGAGCCCTCAAATGACAGATGGGCAGGAAGCCCAAGGTCTGCCTCTTGGGTACCTCCCTCTGCTTGAATTGCCCATGATCTCCAGGGGTTTATACAGTCAGGAATAAAAGTCAGCCAGCTGGTAATAAATCTTGCCCTCGCACAGCTCTGAGAGCGAGGACCTCCTTAACTTTTTACCCTGGCAGCTTGCTTGCCTCACCTTAGTCCCAACACTCAAAAGGCAAAAAGCCATTCCCAGGTACAACCCCAGTTTATCTAAGGAGGGAATTTCTCTCCCGGTGACTGCAATGTGTCATAGATGTTTCCTTGGTTCCCACAAAGCCTTGCCTCTTTGGGCCTCTTTTTCTTGTGTTTGAATGTCAAGGCCGATGGGAAAGGGAATAATCAGCAATCAGTTTCTGTGTCCATCTAATCCTCTCCAATATGAATAAGAGAAGGCTATTCTGTCCCGTTCCCGTATAGGGGAAAGGGAAAATCCCAAAGTTAGAAATGTGGAAGTGGCATGTTTTCCTTCAGGGCTGACTTGCTAATGGGTATGAGGTTTCTGTCTGGGGTGATGAAAATGTTCGGGAATTAGATAGTGGCGATGGTGGCACAACCTTATGAGTATATTCAAAACCACTGAACTGCACACTTCTGATAGGCTGAATTTTATGGTATGTGAATTACATTTTAATTAAAAAATTTTTTTAAAAACATGAATTAAATTATTTGCCTCTGCCCTCTGCCAGCTGTGCTCTGCTGGCCCTGGGACTTGGATCTCTCGCTGCTAAGTTGTTCCTCCCTGAATCTGGACCGGAGGTTCACTGGGTAGAGGTTCTGGCCAGGGCTGGCCCAGGGAGCCTCTGTGAGCCATAGGCCACTCTTGCTGAAGGGTAGATTTATGGCCTGGAAGTTCCCAGGGTAACAATGAGTGTGGGTGAGGCCAGTAGACAGAGGCTGCTACATGGGTAACAAGGGACTGGAAGTGAGAATGTTTTCTTTCCTAACTCCAGGAGAGAAAAGGGGTGGGGTAATCTCAAATGAAGAAGGAAACGATTCCCGTATTCTCAATTTAGTAGCTGAAAAAGATCATTGAAATGATTTTAAGTGACAGAATGGAAGTTACTCTTTTTATAATTGGGGTCCTTCTTGATCTATATTTGATTTTAAAAATATATTAGTTCAGAATAATTTTGGCTTTGTTATCACTTTAAACTGAAACCCTTGAATCTCCTGGATCAATTACCACACTGGCCCACTGTCACACATGGAAGCTCTTCTCCCTTACCCCTTCTCTAGGGACTGGGGGTAGAGTGAGTGGTCTTATTCTACAGGTGGGCAGGGTTCATTTTTGTGTTCTCTAGTTAGGAGAGGAGAAGATGGAAAGATCCCTTATGGAGGAATTAATCTAAGTCTTCAAATGATAAACACTATAAACTATCAAGGCATTCTGAGAATGCTTTATCCACAATAACATTTCCTCAAACATTCTCAACGGCAATCAGTGTAAAAGTTTGGGCCATCTCTATTTAAATGTCCGAAGCCCAACTTAAATTGCCTTAAAAAGAATTTATTGGGGGCTTCCCTGGTGGCACAGTGGTTGAGAGTCCGCCTGCCGATGCAGGGGATGCGGGTTCGTGCTCCGGTCCGGGAAGATCCCACATGCTACGGAGCGGCCGGGCCCATGAGCCATGGCCGCTGAGCCTGCGCGTCCGGAGCCTGTGCTCTGCAACGGGAGAGGCCACAACAGTGAGAGGCCCATGTACTGCAAAAAAAAAAAAAAAAAAGAATTTATTGGTTCATGTAAACTAAAGCAGAGTGGACTTCAGGCATGGCTTAATCCAGGGTATCAAGAAAGATCATCAGGCTCCAGTTTCTTTTTTCTCCATTTCTTAGCTCTGCCAAAGAAAAGTCTTATTGCAAAGGTCTCGTTGCAACACATTGATGCTGGCTGAGTCATATGCTCACTCCTGAATCAGTGACCACGTCCAGGGGAATGCAATGTTAAAATTGGCTAGGCCTGCATCTTGTGCCCATTTCTGGAGTAAGGATGAAATCCCATATTAACCATGTGGATGAGCAAGGGCACCAGGGTAGTTCCTTAGAGAAAAATTGTTGTATATTTGCTAGGAGAGGGGAGAACAGGTGTTGGGTGACAAGAACAACAAGATGTAGATTAAAAGCTTGGATTGCTGTCTAATTTTTTTTCTTTTCCAAATGAAAGACCCAGGAATGAGTATATAAGTAGAAAACTACAAAGAAAAACAGGATTATCAGGAGACTCAGAAGAGTAGTTTTGAGGGAGAGGAAGGGCATGTGATAGGAAAGGAACACTAAGTTTTCTTGATGTTTGACCTGGTAGGTGACCTCATGGAGGCGTGCTTTAAAACTCACATGTGTCGAGGCTGGCTAGCTCTTTCCTCTTCCTCTGGGAAACATGCACAGTCCACACTTCCCAGCCTCCCTTGCAGTGAACGTGGCCATGAAACTGAGTTCTGGCCCGTGGAACATGGGAGGAAGTGCTATGTGCCACTTTCAGCCCTGACCCGTGAAACCACTCTGTCTTCTTACATCTCTGCCTGGGTGTTGATCTCCAAGGTAACCTTGGAAGCCTGATGATGAAGATGGTGGAGATGCAATCATTCTGGATCCCTGAGCCACACCCTGGAGCAGAGGGCTTCCCACACACTGTCACTGTTCAGGATTACCCGTTTTGACTTTACAACGAAAAAAAGTTCTTTTGAGTGAAGTCATTGAAAGTTCTTTTGAGTGAAGTCATTGAAACGTTAGGGTTTGCAAACCTTGATTCATAGGGTACATAATGTTTTATATACTTTTCAGTATGTATGATGGAGCTGACAATAAAAAAATGTAAAGAACAAAGGAAAATGAAGGCTAGATGCAGATCATGGGAATAGCAGGAAAGCGGGAGGACCTCCCACATTCAAAGCATTTCCAATTCTTATTTCTGGAGCGGGTACAGCTTCAAGGGTGGAAGCTAGAAGACACTTTCCTATCTACATTTTTCTGATCTTTTTGTAGACTCTGTCATGTGGGTAGAAACTCTGAAATGTTCTTTCTGAACTACTTCCTCCAGGCTGTGTGAGGCTGAAAGGAGGGGAAAAAGAATAGTAATAATAATAACAATAGCAGGAACTATTTATTGAGTGTTTGTTCTAGCCAGTTACCCTGCTCAGCCCCAAACCACAGGTCTCTGGGAAGTCTCTTTGCTTCTATTTGAGAAATGAAGTAACCCAAGAATGTAATTATGCAGCTGAGGATTCTAGCACTGCGCCCCTTACCCCTCCACAGGGCTGATAAGTAAGGGGGACTTAGTGCAAAGGTGGTGTCTGATGACCTGTGAAATCTGCCCAGAAGTGGACATGGGGAGCAGTGGGTTGAGGCCACAACACAGCCCTGAGGTCGTTCCCTGGGCTCTCTCTCCCACCTGCTTCTCTTCCCAACAACGGAAAGAGTCCAAGCCGGGAGGGCTGCTTCCATGGGGGTTGAACTGATCCCCTCCACTCATCTTCTCACTTCTCATTCTTTTAGCTCAGTATCTGGATGAATCTCATATTTCCTTCTCCTTGTCACCTTCACCCAGGCAGTTCCTATCTGCCTCAGCTCTCAGAAGAGTGTTTTACTACCTTCTTCATCATTTTTGTTAAAGAAATTGAAGATTTGTGGTTAACCACAACACTCACCTGCTAATCCCTACCCACGCCCCACAAAAAGAGGACCCAGAACTGTCTGGGGTCCCACCCAAGGTCTTTAAGCAAACCAGGCACCCCTGTAGGAGATTTTCACACTCCAGGGCCCAAAACAAGGGGATGCAGAAAACAGAGGAGGCATTCAAAGACATCCTTGCATGCAGAGACGCACTTGCCCTTGACCACACAGCCCACAGAGAGGAGATGGGCAAGTTCTTTATACTGAGGAACGTATATACTTCTAATATGGCCCAGTGCCCTTCGTGCTTCGCCCAGGAGAAATCACACATAAGGATGGAGAATTCTAATCCCAGGCTCTGCTCTGAAGGATCTGCAGGAATGGGTGGGGAGGTATTGGTGATGAAGGCTTGGCTTCACAATGACAGGACGTTGCTTCCCTCTGAGTCCCACCCATCCCAGGCCACCCTGGGAAGAATATGCTGTACTTTAGCACTCGTGAGAGAAAAGAAAGCCAAAGGCACACTATAGGACAGAGACTTTTTTTTTCCCCAGGAAATATATTTCTGACAAGAGAAGCCAGCACTAAAATGTCACTGTCTCCCATCCTCACTCAGCACAAATGGTGACAATCATGAACTTTCCCACCACCAGCCCCTTGGGAGGAGCCTGTGGGAAGCACTCCATCCCAGGATTTAAGAGCATGAACTCTGGATATACTCATATCCATGTTTAAATCCGGAATCCACTGCTTCCTAGCTGTGACCTCAGGCTAGTCATTTGATCCCGTGAAGTTGCTGTGAGGATTAACCATGTTAGGGTATGGAGATGGCTTAGTGGAGGGTCTGACACTTAGCAAGCATGCCGTAAATGGTGGGTACTGTCATGATTTTGCTGGTCTGTATAGAGAAGATTGGTCTCTGTGATTGTTCTAGAAAGAGAGTCTGCAGGGCTGTGGGATGAGAGACTGAGAGCTGTGAGGATCAGGGAGATGATGAGGGCTGGAGAGAAGGAAGCCGGGAGCAGGCCACACCTCCAGGGCCTTTTTGCCAGAGTGCCCCAGAAGGAGGTCAGTGAAGATGTGTGTTAGCCCTGTGCAAGGTGTGGAGGAGTGTCCTGGGGTCTGCGGGTAGAAACTGAAGGCCCACCTATGACCACTCGCCCCCTACCCACCTCCACTGCGGGACACTTGTCTCACTGCCACTGTCCAGGGCTGTCTCCCTGCCAGGATTCTTTGCAGAATCCTGATTTTGCCTCCACATTGAGGACATACAGATCTGTGCCTCAGGATGGACTTCTGTTGACAGAGCCCCTGAGGCTGATGCATAAGGGAAAGGATGGTGAGAACCAACACTGTTGCTCAGGTAGGATGAGCAGAGTGACCTGACCAGCACCTCCCCCCACCACAGGTAGAATGTCAGGATGTCATGTCATAATCAGAAGGTGGCTTGGACTAGAGTAAGGACTCAAAACCTCACGTGAGAGAAACTGCCCCCCTCCTCCAGCCCCTTCTCTTCCCCTCTTCCCCCTCCTCTTTTTTCCAGCCCCCCAACTCCTCCTCTTCACTCCCCCTCTTCTCCTTTATGCATACATCTAATACACGTGGTTACAAGTTCAAACAGCACAAAAGGGTATATATCCTTCGAAGGAATCTCACTCTCATCTCTGATCCCCAGTCCTCAGTTTACCTGCCCAGAGCCACCATTTATAAGCATATGTATGGAAGCATGTAAGTTGGTGGATACACATTTTACACAAATACTAACATGCCATATAGATATTTTGGTACTATGCCTTTCTCACCTAACAGTTTATCTTGAAGCTGGTTTTTACGTACATCTACCTTAACAGCTGAATAATGTTCCATTGTATGGACGCACTATAATTAATCAGCCCACAGTTGATGAACATTTAGGGGGTTTCTACTCTTGCTACCAATAATGCAGCAAATAGTATTATCATGATGTTAATAATAATGATAGTAGTTAACATTTGTTGGCCTCTTAACAAGTGCTGGACACTGTTTCATATATGTTTCATATAATATGTTTTCCTGTATTAAGTTATTTAAACTTCAGAATAAATCTAGGTGGCAGGTGCTATTATTGTCATTTTGTGGATGAAGAAATCAAGGCACAGAGAGATTAAATACCTTGCCTGCTTCTTTGCACACACGAATGATTATATTTGTAAAGTAAATTCCTAAGAGTATATTTTAAATTTTGATAGCATTTACCAAATTGTCTTTCTAAGACATTGTACCAGTTTATATTCTTATCGACCTTGTATAAAAGTGCCTATTTCCTTCATATATTTCATATCTGTATCCATATCCATGTCTATATCTATAGAGGGAAAGAGAGAGAATAAGATAGGAGAAAACTTGGTGTGACTTAATTTGCATTTCTTTTATTATGAGCAAAGTTGAGCACCTCTTTATATGTTCAAAGTCACTCTATTTACTTTTTCATGAGTCCTTTGCTCATCTTTTCTATGGCTGATCTTTTTTATTACTTTATAAGAACTCTTTATATATTAATAATATTCTTTTTAAAAAATTATTTTATTTAAAAATGTACTATTAAATGTATTATACAAAGAGACATTAAGGATGATATATACCTTCATGCAAAGAATAATAACTCAGCTTAAGAAATAGAACATTTCCAGTAGCTTCAAAGCTCCCTGGATTCTTCTCCCATTGTACTCACCTACCAATCCTCACAGCCTACACTCCAGGAAACTACTACCCTGGATTTTGTGCTAATCACTTATTTTCTTTTCTTTGTTGTTTTACCACATATGCATATATTCCTAAACAATATATTGTTTAGTTTTGTCTGATTTTAAATTTCATATAAACACACTGTGTGTATTTTTCTGTGACCTCCTTCTTTCATTCTCATAATTTTGAGAGGCATCCACATTCACGTGTAGAAACTGTGGTTCATTAATTATTAACGCTATTGAGTGTTTTATGACTATGCCATTTTTAAAAAATTCAACAAAGTTAACATTTATTTAGTATTATTTATATAATTAACATTATTCAATTTTGTCAGTTACCCAATGATGTCTGTTAAAGCCCTGGCTCCCTCCATCACCCACCTCAGGTCAGGAGTATACATTGCATTTAGTTTTCACGTCTCTTCATTCACCTTTAAAGTGGAGTGTTTCTTTTGCATTTCTTTATTTTCATGATATTGACATTTAAAAAAAATTTTTGTTGGAGTATAGTTGATTTACAATGTTGTGTTAGTTTCAGGTGTGCAGCAAAATGAATCAGTTATACATATACATATATCCACCTTTTTTTTTTTTTTTTTTGGCTGCGTTGGGTCTTAGTTGTGGCTCACGGGATCTTCATTGAGGCATGCGGGATCTTTTGTTGCAGCGTGTGGACTCTTCATTGTGTCGCGTGGACTCTTCTCTAGTTGTGGTGCCTGGGCTTCTCTCTAGTTGTGGCATGCAGGTTTTCTCTTCTCTAGTTGTGGCACGCAGGTTCCACTGTGTGTGGGCTCTGTAGTTTGCAGCATGCAGGCTCTCTTGTTGAGGCGCACGAGCTCAGTAGCTGTGGCACGTGGGCTTAGTTGTCCCGCAGCATGTGGGATCTTAGTTCCCCCACCAGGGATTGAACCTGCGTCCCCTGCATTGGAAGGCAGATTCTTTACCACTGGACCACCAGGGAAGTCCCTATCCACTCTTTTTTAGATTCTTTTCCCATATCGGCCACTACAGAGCAGTGAGTAGAGTTCCCTGTGCTATACAGTAGGTCCTTATTAATCTATTTTATATATAATAGTGTGTATATGTCAGTCCCAATCTTCCAATTGATTATACCATTTATATGTGAAAAGTACAACCACTAGCAGTTTATGGGAATTTTCATGACTCTACATTCTCACCAACATTTTGGTATTCTTAGGCTCTGATGGGTGAATAATGGTATCTCATTATGATTATAATTGGCATTTCCACAATTAGTGAGGTTGGGCATATTTTTGTATTTTATAAGCCACTGATGTTTCCTCTTCTCTGAAGAGGATTTGCATTTTCTCTTGTATGGTGTGTCTTGTCATTGATTCATTAGTGTTCTTTATATATTCTGGATATTAACCCTTTGTGAGTTAGGTATGTTGCAAATATATTCAATACGTGCTTTGTCCTTTCACTCTATGGGTTATCATATGTTAATATTATGAACATTCTTAATTTTAACACAGTCATATATGTTAATCTTTAATGCTTTTTGCATCTTCTTTGAGGAATCTTTCCTATGTCTGAAGTCACAATAGTTTTCTTCTACATTGGCTTTTGCATTTAAGAATTTAATCCATCTGAAATGGATTTTTGTTATGCTATGACATAGGAATAATTGCATATTTTTGCCATATGGAGAGACAGTAGTCTTAGGACTAATGTCCATTTTTATCACTTATCTTCAATGCCACTCTGGCATAAACCAAGTCTCTTTATCTGCATGGGTCTGTTTCTGGGCTCTCTGTTCTTTTATATTGGTCTATTTTTGGTCTACTCCTGTACTTATAATACTTTCTTCCTTGTCATAGCTTTATAATAAAACTTGATATCTGATGAGACAGGTTCCCCCAGCTTCTCCTCCTTTTTTAAGAGTCGTTTGGCTATCCATGGCTCCTTATTCTTCCATATAAATATTAGAATCAACCTTCAAGCTCTGTGAAATACTCTCTTGAGATTTTGTTTAGAACTGCATTGAGTTTGTAGATCAGTTTTGAGAGAAATGATATATTTATGATATTGAAACTTCTTCTCCAGGAAAATGACACTTCTCTACATTTACTGAGGCTTCTTTTTTTTTTTGGCTGCACCATGCGGCACGTGGGATCTTAGTTCCCCAACTAAGGATTGAACCCATGACCCCTGCAGTGGAAGTGCGGAGTCTTAACGACTGGACCGCCAGGGAAGTCCCTTAGGTGTTTTTATATGTCTTTCATTATGGATTTATAATTTTTCCTTAAAGGATTGCATATCTTGTTAAATTTCTTTTAAAAGGTTTATCTTTGGGGTTCATTGCAAGTGGTGTTTAAAAAAATAAATTACATTTTGTAAAATGCGATTATTTACTGAATACTGACTTTGCATCCAGTAGTCCTTCCAAACTCTTCTATTATTTTATAATTTATCTATATATTATTTGGGTTTTCTACCTAGACAACCCTTTCACCTATGAACAATGGTACTTTTATGTGTTTCTTTCAAAGCCTGAAATCTTTTCTTTATCTTATTTTAATTCACTGGTTGGAACATCCAGTATAATGTTGATTAGTAGTGGTCATAATGGGCATGCTTGCCTTACTCTAATAAAGGGCATGCTTTCACCATTGAATATGATTTGTTGTAAAAATTTTTTGAAGGTATTCCTTATCAGGTTAAGAAAAGCTCTATCTAGTCCTAGTTTGTTCAGAGTTTTTATTATGAATAAATGTTGAATTGATCATATGGTGTTTCTTTTAAAATTGTGTTTATATGATAAACAACATACCAATATTGAGCTAAACTCGCATTCTTAGCATAGAACAAATTTGGCGGAGCTAGATTTTTTTTATATGCATTGCTGGAATCTGTTTGATAAAATTTTGTTTAGGGTTTTTGCATTTATCTCCAGGAATGAGATGGGTTCCTTCCTTGTGCTGTCATTTCCTGACTTTCTGATCAAGAAAAGGTTAAGCTAAATAAAATATACCCCCGCCCAGTCTATGAAAGAAAGTTTAAGATTAAATTATCTGATGATAACATACTTATGAAGATATCTTGTCTTGTAAAGTTCTTTGGTCCTGAGTTTTCTTTGTAGGAAGATTTTAAACTACTGATTTAATTTTTTTGTGGTCATTAGATTACTTAAATTTTCTATTTTTTCTTGAGTCACTTTTAATGAGCTATATGTCTGAGGAATTTGTCCCTTTACCTAAGTTTTCAGATAAACTGGCAAAGGTTTTCACAATTTATCTGTTTAATATCAGCTGTATCTGTGTTTATATCTCTTTTTCATTCTTAATATTGTTTATTGTGCCATTTCTTTCTTTCCTTCTTCTTTTTTTTTTTTTTTTTTGATTAATGTAACTAGAGATTTGCCTATTAGTTTTTTCAATGAGAAAACTCTTGGCTTTGCTGATCATTTTATTATATGTTTTATTTTTCAATAATTTCTTTTCTTGTTATTCTATCCCTTCTTTTCTTTCTTTTTTTTTTTTTGCGGGGGGAGGTTGTGCCACTGAATGCTTAGGTTACCAATGCTGAGCTTTTATTCTTTTTAAAAGTAAACATTTGAGGCTATATATTTCTCAAAAAAGTTCAGTGGTAGCTGTATTGTGCAATTAAATGTTTTAATATATCATTGCTTCTTAAATCAATGCACTATTTAGAAATTTATTTTTACTTTTCCAATTGGTTGCTCCAGAAATTTTAACATGTTATATTGAACTAAATAAGAGAGAAAGTTAATTAATAGCTTTGCTTTCCTACTGAACACTAAAACAATCTTCAAATACTGTAGTTCCAATCATCTCCTCCTAAAATGTTCTTTTGATCATTATCTTTGTTCTATTTTATCCCCCCCCCAAGCTAGATATATATTGTTTATTTCATAAAAATCTATGTTTAGATTTAGCCCACATTTACCTTTTCCCTTGTTTTCCATACCTACTCACATCTCAAAATTTTCTTCTGAGATAATTATAATTTTGTCAGAAACACATCCTTTGGAACTCTCTGGGTGGTAAGCTCTCCCAGTTCTTATGTCTGAAATAGATTCATTTTGCCCTGGCTGTGTGTTCATATTTAGATTGAGTTGCTTGATTACTGTACATAGTTTAATATCACTTAAAATCTAATCAATAATCTCTGCCTATGAAAACGATCTTATTGAGGCATAATTACCATATAATAAAGTGCGCAACTTGCCTCATGTACAATGCTAAATAGAAGTGGTGAAAAGCAACATCCTTGTGTTCCTGATCTTAGGGAGAAAGCATTCAGCTTTTTCCAATTAAGTACAGTGTTAGCTGTAGGTTTTTGGGTAAACAATTTTTACGAGATTGAAGAACTCCCTTCTAGTCCTAGTTGGTTAAGAGTATTTTTGTTAAATCAGGCAGTAAATATTGGATTTTTTTGTCAAATAGCTTTTTCTGCATCTATCAAGAGGATCATAGGGCTTTTTATTTTAGTTTTTACTATGGTGAATGACATTGGTTGATTTTTGAATATTAGACCAACCCATGCTCCTAGGATTAAACCACATTTCGTCATGATGCATTATCCTTTCTATATATTGTTGGATTTTTAAATTAATTTTGTATTGGCGTATAGCTGATTTACAATGTTGTGTTAGTTTCTGCTGTACAGCAAAGTGAGTCAGTTATACATATACATATAGCCACTCTTTTTTAGGTTCTATTCCCATATAAGTCATCACAGAGTATGGAATAGAGTTCCCTGTGTGTTCCCTGTGCAGTAGGTTCTTATATATTGTTGGATATGATATGCTAAAATCTTATTTAGAATTTTTGCCTCTATGTTCATGACAGATACTGGTCTATAGTTTTTTTATACTGTTATTTCTTAGTCTGGTTTTGATATTAGTGGTATTAGGGGTACTGCTGGCCTCATAGAATAAATTGGAAAGTATTCTCTTCAGCTTTCTGGAAGTGTCTGTATAGAACTAATAATATTTTTTCCTTAAATGTTTGGTACTATTTACCAATGAAACCATGTGGAGCCTGTAGTTTTGCTTTTGGGATGATCTTTACCTGAAATTCATTTTCTTTAATAGTTTTAGGGATATCATCTGTAGTGATGTCACTTCTCTTTTCTTCTGATATCGGTAATTGTATAATCTCTTCCTGTTTCCTGATCAGTTGATCTAGAAATTTTAAACTTTTATTGATATTTTCAAGTAGCCAGTGTTTGGTTTCATTGATTTTTCTATTGTTTTTGTTTTTATTTCATTGACTTATAGTAATTTTAATTTTTTCCTTTCCTTTGCTTTCTTCGGGTTTAATTTTCTCTGTTTTTCTAGTTTATCAAGGTAGAAGCTGATATCATTAATTTGAGAATTTCTCTCTTCTCCAATAGAGACAATTAGTGCTATAAATTTCCTTATAAGTACTGACTTAGTGGCAGCTCACAAATTTTGATATGTTGTCTTTTCACTTTCATTCAGTATGAAATATTTTCCAATTCCCCTTTTGATTTTTTCTTTGACCCCCTCAGTTATTTAGAAGTGTGTTATTTAGTTTCAAATATTTGTGGATTTTCCAGAGATCTTTCTGTTATTAATTTATAATTTGATTTCATTGCGGTTAGAGAACATACTTTGTACAACTAGAATCCTTTAAAGTTTATTTAGACTTGTTTTATGGCCCAAAATATGGTCTTTCTCGGTAAATGTTCCTTGTGCACTTGAAAAGAATGTGTATTTTGATGTTGTTGGGTGGAGTGCTGTATAAATGCCAATTAGGTCAAGTTGGTTAATACTGTTATTCAAGTCTTTTATATCCTTACTGATTTTCTGTCTACTCTTGAGAGAAGGGTATTGAAATATTTTATTATAGTGATGGATTTGTCTGTTCCTCCTTGTAGTTCAAGTCTATCAGTTTTGCTTCATGTGTTTTGAAGCTCTGTTATTAGGTGCATAAACACTCAGAGTTGTTATGTCTTGATGAAACGACCTGTTTTTCATGATAAAATGAGCTTCTTTGTCCCTTGTAATATTCTTTGCCCTGAAATCTTCTTTTTCTGATGATATTCATATAGCCACTCCAACTTTCTTTTGATTAAGCATAACTCTTTTTTCATCCTTTTACTTTCAGTTTATTTTTGTTTTTATATGTAAAATGCAGTTCCTGTAAGCAAGATATAGTTGAGGCTTGTTTCTTTCATTTTCTTTTTTAATCCAATCTGAAAATCTCTTCCCTTTAATCAGGCGTGTTTAGAACTTTCACATTTAATGTGACTATATGTTTAGGTTTAAGTCTATCGATAATCTTGATATTTATTTTCTATTTTTCTCTATCTCTTCTTTGTTTTCTTTTCCCTCATTTTTTTTTTTTTGCTTTCTTTTGGATTGAGTATTTTTATGATTCTATTTAATCTTCTTTGTTAGATTATTAGCCATGCTCTTTTGTAACTTTAGTGGTTGTTTTAGAGTTTATGGCACACATCTTTAACTTATCACAATCTACCCTTAAGTGATATCATGTCACTTTGCACATAAGAACTTTACAATAGAATGCTTCGATTTCTCCCATTACAGTCTTTATGCTATTGTTACACATTTTACTTATACTAAGTTATAAACCACACTCTACATTATTATGTTTGTTTAAAGCCTAAATTATCACGTAAACAAGTCTTTTATATTTACCAATTTAGTTGTCTTCTCTAGTGTTTCTCATTCCTTTCTATAGATCCAGACTTAATTCCGGTATCATTTTCCTTCTCTCTTTTTTTTTTTTTTTTGTTGTTGTTTTGCGGTACGCAGGCCTCTCACTGCTGTGGCCTCTCCCGTTGCGGAGCGTAGGCTCCAGACGCTTCTTTTATTACTTGAGGTTAACTGACATACAACATTATATGTTTCAGGTGTTGTAATTTTTTTTTTTGTATTCCAGACGTTGTGTATAAAGAGCAGTGAAGACTGAAGTTTTTTGAAATAAACAAAGAGAAGTGCTCTTCAGTCTTCTCTGCTCTTTATATGTAACGTCTGGAGTACAATAAAAAAGAAACAATCAAGTTGAGATGAGTGTGTGTGTGTGTGTGTGTGTGTGTGTGTGTGTGTGTGTGAACCAAAAGCCCTATGGGGGCAAGGCAGTGAAGAAATTTGGTTGGAAGGAAAGGTATGTAATTCAGTTGTGTGTCCCCAATTGCAAGTATCCATTAGGATCCTCTGGAGGCAAACCAATAAATCCTTGCGCCTCCGTCAAGGAGAAAATCCTGCTCTTGAATCCACCAGGAAGTTCCTGTGGTGTGTCCAGAAAACTACTAACAATTCCAAAGGTAACAATATCCCACACTCACACTGCACTTTATGTTAACATGGTCAGGCCCATGGATCTCCTTTGATTCTCAGTCTTAGCAAGAGGGAAGACTGGGAAGGTCCAGTGGTCCAGTTTTGGACTGGCTTTGAAATGTCATCCTAAAGACTGACCTTTATCTCATATTCTGCCATCTTCTCATCACTGTGGTGGCCTCACTGCATGTCTTCCTGCTTCCAGGAATAAGGAAGACTTGTAATGTCTTCTTTGATCCCTTCAGTCCATCCAACACACTGAGTAGGCAATCTAAAAGGTAAATTTCCTTTAGTCACTCTCCTGCTCTATACTCTTCAATGGCTCCCCAGTGCCTTTGGGACAAATCTATAAGGGCTTTGAGGTCTGGCTTCTTTCCACTCCTCCAGCGTCACCTTTCTTATCCTACTTCTCACTCCAGTCACATTAAGCATTCTTCGTTTCCTGGGTCTTGCTCCCTCAGGCATATGTATCCCTTTTGTCTGGGACACTTCATCCCACCCCTATAACACACACACACACACACACACACACACACACACTCTCTCTCACACTCTCATCCCTGCTCAGTCATCAGGTCTCAGCTGCAGACTCACCTCCTCTCCCTGACGCCTAAGTCTGGGTGAACCGTGCCTGCCCTGGGCCTGGGCTCACTTCCACCACGGCCCCTGCTCACCTGCTGGCAGCACTCCATTACTTGCCTGCCTCCTCACTGGAATGAAAATGCAAGGAGAGCTGGGACTGTGTCCATCTTGCTTATCACTGTGTCTCTATTCCCAGGCATAATGTCTGTACATAATAAACCTCAGCGAAGATTCATTGCATTGAATGGGACCCAGGAAGCTACAGACTGCTTGTTTTGCCATATTTTCTGCCACTTGTTTAAGGGGTCAGTTCATGAGTACTTATTGTCTCTCATAGCCTAGCTCTGGACCTGGCCTTGAGGGGCTGGATGAAGGGGACACTAAAATAGAATATTAACAATTCAGGACTTCCCTGGTGGTGCAGTGGTTAAGAATCCTCCTGCCGTTGCAGGGGACATGGGTTCAAGTCCTGGTCTGGGAAGATCTCACATGCTGCGGAGCAGCTAAGCCCACGAGCCACAACTACTGAGCCCACGTGCCACAACTACTGAAGCCCGCTCACCTAGAACCCGAGCTCCACAGCAAGAGAAGCCAGCGCAATGAGAAGCCCATGCACCGCAACGAAGAATAGCCCCCGCTAGCTGCAAACTAGAGAAAGCCCGCACGCAGCAACGAAGACCCAATGCAGCCAAAAGTAAATAATAAATAAATAAATTAAAAAAAAATCCAAACATAAAAAACCAATTCAAACATTTATTGAACACTTTACACGTGCTATGCCATGTTAATCCTCACAAAAACCCTATATATTTGGTGCTATAATTATCACCCCCAGTTTATAGATGAGAAAACCGAGGCATAGAGAAGGGAAGCAATTTGTCTGAAATCACAGAGTTCAAGAGCGTTGGCTCTGGGGTTCAGTCCAGGCATGCAATGCCAGAGACTCGCTCGCTCCTCTAACAATTACGCAACAGCAACACTGACCTCCTGAAGCTTCCAGGCTGGTTCTTGAGAAGGCTGGAGCTGCCAGCACAAGATACCAAGTGCAGGGGACATCCAGAGAAGGGAGGAGGTAAGTGTCACCCACTGCAGTCTCAGAAACTGGGAAAGTGATGAGTTCTGGGAGAGCAATGCAGGGGCCCTCAGGGTATCCTGGTGACCCTGGGTTCCCAAAGGGAGGCTGGGAGCCCCTTCCTCCAATTTCCCTGGGACCTCAGGGCAGGACCTCAGGGCACTGAAGCCAGGCTGGAGCTCAGGGCCAGAGACTGCCAGGAACTAAACGTCAGGGTTTAGGGCCCCAGCCAGACCCGGCTGCTCTGTGCTAGCAGTGAGCCCTGGGAGGAAAACCAGGGAGAGAGTCCATAGGAGCCCTCGGAAGAGCTTCTGAAAACGGCCTGCAAGCCAGGGAGCAGGGAGAAGCGGCGCTCTGGCGGCCAGGTCGGGGTGCGGCAGCCGGGCCACCCGGACACCTCTGACAGGCTATTTCCAATTTCCTATGGAATTAAGCTGTAAAAGCAGAGAGTCTGTCACTGTCTGCTGCCTCCCTGGGAGAGGAGAAAGTTACTGTGGCAGGCTCGAAAAAGCTGAATTGTCCTTTCCCAAACAAAACAGCAACCAAGGAAGCTGCTGTTTGGACGGTGGTCTCAGGGCCCTGAGCTACATGTCTGGATGTCTGTCTCAACCTGCTTGCATGACCTTGGGCAAGTCCCTTCCTCCCTCTGGGCCTCAGTTTCTTCATCCAGAAAAGGAGGCACCGGATGCAATGATGCCAGAGGCCCTTTCCAGCTCTGAGATGCTAGCATTCTGTAATAAAGTTGGGTGTGGGAAAATATGAGGTCTAGGGGGACTGGGGAAGGGGCTGGAACCATCCTTGGTTGGAACAGTTAAAGGAAGCTCTGTTCAGCCCCAGCCCCAAGGTTCCCAAATCCAGCAGCAGAACTGGGATCCACCCAACCAAAATCAGCGAGGGGAAGCCAAAAGCATGAGTAAGGAGAGGTTGGGTCATAAACATGTCATCTGCACAAACATCCAGCCCCCTCTGGGGTCCCATTGGCCCTGCTGGGGGAGGAGACTGCTGCTAGGGCCTCCTCAGCCACAAGCCCAAGCTCACTTGCTTGGCCCGGGAATTCAGGGTGGAGGCCCGACTGCTTAGAAGGGAACCTGGCTGTGGACGTGCCCCGAGGAGCTGTCAGGAAGGGCTGGGTGAGGCGAAGCCCTCACCAAGGCCAGGCAGCTGGGGGTGGCTCTCAGCTGAAGGGAGGCCTTCCATCCTGATGTAACGCAGGGCTTTCTGGGATGGTCTCCATTTTGGATGTGCTGAGGCTCCTGCTTCTCCAGCCCTGACCGTTCTCCCAAGTTCCAGAAAACCAGCAGCCTGGGGGACCTGGCTTCCCGGATCTCCACAGGCATTCAAACTCACCATTCCCCAAACACAACTCTTGGTTCTCTCCGAACTGTCTTCTTCTATGGACTCAGGGATGGCACTGTCACCCAGGCACTCAAGCCAGTGTTCCAGAAGTAATTCTTTTTTTTCTTTTTTTTTTTAATTTTTATTGGAGTATAGTTGCTTTACAATATTGTGTTAGTTTCTTTCTCTTTTTTTAAATTTATTTAATTTATTTATCTTTGGCTGCGTTGGGTCTTCACTGCTGTGCACAGGCTTTCTCTAGTTTCGGCGAGCGGGGGCCACTCTTCACTGTGATGCATGGGCTTCTCATTGCGGTGGCCTCTCCCGTCGTGGAGCATGAGCTCTAGGCACGCAGGCTTTAGCAGTTGTGGCACGCAGGCTCAGTAGTTGTGGCATACATGCTTCATTGCTCCGCGGCATGTGGGATCTTCCCGGACCAGGGCCTGAACCCCTGTCCCCTGCATTGGCAGGCAGATTCCTAACCACTGCGCCACCAGGGAAGCCCCAGAGGTAATTCTTGATCCTCTTTCTTTCTCCTCGCCCGTATCTAAGAGGCTCTCCAAAGCGATCTGACCCTTTGAGCGGCTGTCCTTGCCCATTCCTCTCTCATAACCTCACTTTCTCTCTTTACCTCACTTTCTCTTTCTTGACCTCAAGTACACACATCTAGACTAATCACAACCTAGTTTTCATATGATTCACTTTTTGAAAATTGTCATTTTTAATAATGAAGATAAAGGCTACGACCTTGACAATAACCTGCATTCCAAGACATTATTCCCCCATCCCATCACCTTGCCTTCTGTGGGGACCATCATCCTGCAACCTGTGTTTATCACTATACTGCTTCCTTTTTAGTACAATCTTTTTTCATCTATATGCACTCCTAAAGTCTAATTTCAAATTTTACAAAAAGATATCATTTTGTATGTAATCTTTTATTTATTCATTTTTATTATTTTTTTTTGGCGGGGGGTGGGCACTGCACCTCGTGGCATGTGGGATCTTAGTTCCCTGACCAGGGATTGAACCCGTGCCCCCTGCAGTGGAAGAGTGGAGTCTTAACCTCTGGACAGCCAGGGAAGTCCCTTGTATGTAATCTTTTAGAATTTACTTTTTTCACTCAATACTATCTTGCCAAGCAGGGTAGACTATTTGCAAATATGGCTGCAATTACTCCTCTTTGTGCCTCCACATTCCTTTTGCAATGTGACTTGATGCAATGGAAGCACCAAGAGGTGGAGTCTATTACCCCACCTCTTAAATCTAGGTCAGCCTTATGTATTATTTTGACTAATATAATGTGGCATAGTGCCATGTCTGAGTTCAGGCATTAAGAAGCCTTGTGCTCTCCCTCATTCTCATGGAAACATCCATAGCCTTGTGAACAAGTCTGAACTAGCTTGTTGGATGATGAGAGACATGTGGCCCATTTGCCACCATCCCCCTAGCTGACAGCCTATCAACCCTCGAAAGCCAAACCTCTTAGCTGACTCTCCACTTACTATGGGCTCATGAGGAAACCCAGCTAAGACCAGAAGAACTGCCCAGCTGAGCCCAGCCTAAAATGCCTACCCATTTATTTAGTTGTGAATTAAATAAATAATTGTTGTTTAAGCCATTAATTTTGGAGTGGTTTGTTCACACAGCAGCCACCAACTGCTATGTCAAGATTCAGCCGTATTGTTGCCTGCTTCTGTGGTTCGTTCATTTTCACTGCTGAATAATATTCCACTGTGTGTATATAGCACTGTTTATTCATCCACTCTCTTGCTGATAGGCATTTGTGTTTCTGCCATCGTGAAAATGCCTCCATTAACATTTTTTGGTGCATGTTCTTTATTGGATATGTGCAAGTGATGAATTCACCTGTCCAGACTCACAGCTACTGGGAAACTTGAGTGCATTCTCCTCATTGTCCCAGAAGAAGCTATCAAAAACGACAAAAAAGATCAGGACATTCCCTGCTCAAAATCTTTCTGGGGCTCCCCACTACCCTCAGGGTAGGGTCCAATGCCTTAATCTCTGTGACCTGGTCAGTTATCTCCTCTCTGTCAATAAACTTGGTAACTAAATAGCTATGAGACCTCGGGGACAAATTACTTTACTTCTCTGTGCCTCAGTTTTCTCTTCTGGAAAATGGGACTAACAACATACAAAAGCCAAATGGTAAAGCTGATGTTTCCTAAAGTACATCACGCTTCAGGGCCTTTTCCCATGTGGGTCCCTCTGCCTAGAAAGCCTGCTCTTTCTTTGTCTACCTAGTTAACTTGCCCGTCCAGACCTCGCCTGGGTGTCACTCAGTTTCCTGAGTTTACTCAGCAGTTTACTGCTTTTCCTCCCCCACCTCCCAGTAGAATTGACCTCACCCTCTTCTGGGCCCCACTCTCCCCTGCACACGTCTATCATTGTTCACGTCTGTTTACTGGGCCTCTTTGAGGGACTATGTCCCATTCATTTCTGTATCCCAGAGCCTGGCACAGAGTAGATTCAGGATAAATGTGTGGTGAATGAATAAATGAACCAATGAATTACCGACCTTGTTTCATTCATCATTCATCCAACAACCATCTACTGAGTCTGGCTCCCTGCTAGGCACTGCCAGGGCTCAGAGGAGAGCTCTGCCGTCAGAGTCTGATGGGGAGACGCAGACGCCTGTGTGGATAAGCGTGGCTGAGTGGTCTGGGCTGCAACACGCAGGTCTCCTGCCCAGAACAAGTGGAGCCAGAGGTCTGCCCTCAGGGAGCCCACTAACCATGGAAGGAAATGGGGCTGAGACCCGAGGCTGGGCTAAGGAAACCCATGCGTTCAGTGCATTTGGGATTCCAAGGATGCACAGGATGGGAGTTTAGAGTCTAGAGAGCCATGGAGGTGCATGACGGTGTCAGAAGCCTGGGTACGAGCTCCACAAGTGCAGGGACCATCCTCCTCACTCCTATAGCCCTAGGCCCAGCCAGGGCCTGACACCGAGGGGGTGGTCAACATAAATATTTGCTGAGTATGTGATAAATGAGGAGAGGGAATCCAAAGAAATGAGAACAGCATTCCAGTCCCACTCTGCCACATGGCGGTCAGTGACGACGGCCAGACACGTCTCCTTTCTGGCCTCAGATATTTTCCAACATCCTATCCAACTCTAAATCGGATGATGATACAGAGATGTAGGCTATGCCCTCAGGGTGCTCCTTGACTAGCTGGTGTGTGTGCGCGCGCGCGTGTGTGTGCACGCCTGTGCGTGGGCACACATGCATTGTATCTCAGAGCCAGGGTTGGAAATGGTAACAATAACAGCAACAAAATAGGATAACTATGATTTTGGGCACAGAATGCAAAGTTCTCAGTGTTTCACGCCCACTGTCTCATTTTACCCTTACACACACCGCATGAGATGGGTGAGGTTCTTGTCCCCATTTTACAGATAAGGAAACTGAGGCTCCTGAGGAGGAACAAATGGTGCCAGAGCTACTAACTGGCAGATGTGGGATTCGAAGCAAGATCTGTCTGACCCCAGGATCTTAGCCACTCCTCGCCACCACCTCCCACAAGAGGTCTGCTCTCTGGCTCCTGGGTCTTTCTGCCACTTGAGGGCAGCTTCTGATGATGGAATCTGGCTGAGAATTCAGACATGACGGAGGCCCAGGTTGGGGGGTGGTGGAAGCAGGGTGAGAGAGGAGAGGACGTTCAGCCTCACCACCTCTCCGGACCCCTGCTAACTGGAGGCAAATCCCCCGTGTGAAAGATCTGGCGTGGGTCCTCCAGGGTTTGCGTGGGAGCTTTTGGAGTTTTTGGCTTTGCTTAACCGAAGGGCTTACCGTGGTGCTCTGGACTGTTTCTTTTCTGGCTGGGCTAAGGGGGGGAAGAGGTCAGCAGAGGCTCTGCCTTTGGCTCACCCTCAGGGAGGTGGATTCTTGGCCAGTCCCAGAGATCCTGAAATGGCCTCTCACACTCAGGCAGGAGAACTGGGACATCGCGCCCCTCCTGGGCCCAGCTCCTTCCCTCACGTGCAACAGAGCAGCTTAGAGAGCAGCTCAGAGAGCAGCTCAGTGCTGGAAATCCAACCACACAGAAAGCTGCTACAAGCTGGCTTTTGAAAGGTGCGCTCTTTCTTCAAAAGCTTAAGGGAGGAAAAAAAAAAAAAAGCAAGCAAGAAAGAGAGACATAAGAGAAAAATTGGCCAGATGAGGGGTCTGGTCTATTGAGCAAAATTCCCTGACCCATTCATCCTATTTATGCCTGAAGCTTAGGCCATCATGGGGCTGTTCTTGCAAATGTGCTCAGTGGACAGATCGTGGCCTTTTCTGCAGCTGCAGGCTCCCCATTCCAAGGCCCCAACTCAACAGGTCTGATGGAAGGTCTTGGATGCCGATCCCAGATCGAGTCACCCTGGCGGAGACGGGGGCAGGAGCTGCCGGGGCTGTCTTGCTGGTCCCGGAGCCTCAGGAAGACCATCTCCTGGCTCCTCAGGGACTGTCCCTGGAAGTGACCTGAACCCCATGGAATCGGGCCAGAAGCAACCTCCACGATTTCTGCACACGCCTCTGCCCCTCTGGCAAGGTGGGCGGGTAGGTGGGGGAAAGGCTTGCTCATCCAGCCTTCGGAAATATCCCGACACACTTTCTTCCAGGCTGCCCGAAGTTACTTTCCAAGTATTTCACTTTCCATTTCTTCTCCAGATCTGGTAACAGGGTGTTCCTGCCCTCTTCCCCTTGCTGACCTTTTTGGCTGGGCCCTGCCTCTGCTGCGTTTCATCAAATCAACATGCTCTCAAGAAACCAGGCCAACTGTGCTCTCAGCCCCATGGAAGGCGCAGATGTGGGTTACGGGCCCTGCTTGGCCTACGGCAGCTTACCATCCAAACTGAGGGACACTGGACAGAGGGAAACAGGTGCCAGGGGGCCCACGGGCTGTGAGTCTGGCATCCTGACTGCCAAGGCCAGCCCTGGCATTCTCTAGACAGCTGTGTTGCCCTGGAGAAGTGTCTTGAGCTCTCTGAATCTCAACGTACTTATCTGTAAAATGGGCATTATATCCTATGTGTCTTGGAATGTTGTGGGGTTGAAACAAGATAACGAAGGTGTTCGAAGTGCAAGTGCATGTCTGGGTTGATACACAGTATCTGCTGCTGCTTTAAGTTTCTGAGGCAGAAGTCCACCCCTAGAATTTCCTCTCTCGGGGGTCAGCCTCTTCTGTGTGTTTCTAGGCAGGCGGGAAGAAGCTGAAACAGTAGACTCCCTCCCTCCACCTCTCAGAACTCCAGTCATAAATGAAATATAATATAATATGTGGATAAAAATGCCACCATCCTCAAGGGGTGGAGGGCAGGGTTAAGTGACACAATGCAAGCCTTTGGCACAGCTCCGCATGGCGGGAGGCAGGGTGACCATCGGGATGATTCTTCCCTGGGATCAGGGTGGTAACCTAGCCTGTAGTCTCTGAGATGGCCTCGGGGGTTCTTGGCTGGAAAGCCAGTCGTTTCTCTAAGAGGAAAAAGGGTGCTGTATATCTCGTGCTCACTCAACCCCATTCCCTCCCACTCACCAACACCGTTTTTCTTTTTCCAAGCCACAGGAGTTTTGGAGAGCAAATATAGAAAGGAGGGAGTAAAGAGAAAAAAAGAAAAAGAAAGAAAAAAAGCAGAGCCATCTGAAGCCAGAGTGGGCGTCATGCAAGAGGCTCTGGACTTGCAGACAGCTGTAGCCTACTTACGACATGCAATGAGAAAAGTCCCAGATCCCTAAGCAGAGCTCTGGCCTACTTTGAAGTGTTGACAACACATAAAATTAAAAGCAACACAATGCGAATTATCACTTTGTTTTTTCCACTTTGATAGCCTCTACAAAGCATTTTATACCAATGAATCAATACAAATGTCTCTTTATGAGGACATCAGGAACCAAAAAACAAAATTGTTTTTTTTTTTTCCTTAAGAGAAACCAGGGAAACTAACAAAAAAATTTGAGCTCTGGCTTGCCTAATAGCCGTAGGTAACATTGTAAGTTGGGTCTCTCCTTTTAACAGTGGCCATGGAGGTCATTGAGGTCCATTGGCTTGGGTCACATCATCCAGACCCTGGATGAACGTCCTGCCCGCTGATGAATTTGCACCACAGGATGAGACAGTTCAGTCACAGCTGGGTCGCTACTATCTCGCGACTGCACATGTGCGCTTGTGCACATGTATAAGAATATACGTAGCGTATGTCTCCATAGGTATATGCATGTATAGATGTATATATGTATGTATTTTGTGGCTTGGTAAAATAAAGCTCGCAAATTAGGAATAATTTATAACTCGTTATAACTCGATTATTGGCTGGGACTCCCTTTATGTTACAACAGATGGACTTTTGCGTGAAATATTTTCCCCGAGTTGCTATAGAGACATGCCAACATCTTTCTGCTGAAGTGATTCCCTGCAGGCCTGTTTGCTGTTGCGACCGGTGCAGAATCGCTTGCAGGCTGAATCACTTGCAGCCCTCACAGAGGCTGATTAAAGAGCCTGGGGGCCCTGGGAGTCTTGGGCCTCTCAGCTACTGCCACGAGGGATGGGCTGCAAAAGTCGTTAGGGCTGGATTGGGGGGTGGGGACTGGGCTGGCGGGTGGAGGAGGATGCCCAGGTGAGCCAGGCAGCTGCAGGGGAGAGGAAAATAACATGGGCTCATCCAAGACCTACTATGTGCTACTCATGGTTCTAGGAACTTGTCCATCTCTTACCTTGTCTAGTCCCTATAGCAACGCTGTACGGTGCGTCCTGTTATTCCCATTTTTTCAGGTGGGGAAGATGAGGCACAGAGGAGTTAGGTGATTTGTTTGAGTAAGTACCATAGCATTCAAACCCAAGTTTCTCTGACTCTATCATCTTATCTTTAGTGTCTTCCCCAAAAGGGGGTGGGGTGGGATAGATAGGGTGCATTTGGAACTTAGAATCTTGGTTGAACTGAAAAGCCACAGGCTGGGCAGGGTGGCCAGATTCAGCCCCCTGCCAGTTCCTCTGGCTGTCGGAGGATCCTCAGACAAAACCTCGAGCCTCTGTCACGCAACTCACAGTCCATTTGGGCAGACACACTCAGGCCTGTCTGACCAGCAACGTAAACACGGCCAAGCACTGAGACACTGTGGGTCCCGACTCCTGAGACAGAGACTCTGTATAGGCCCCTGCCGCCCCCTTCCCTTCTCAGACAAAGTTAGGAACAGAGTGACGTTCCCCTAGAGCAGAGTTTACGAAGAGCGTGGCCTGGAATGATGACAAGGGCATGAACTTTGAAATCAGACAGACCCAAGTTAGAATCTTGAATCCACTCTGGTCCAGGGGTATGACTTTGGGCGACTCCCTCCTCCTCTCTGAGCTCTGATTTTCCTTATCTGTAAAATGGGACTCATAGCACCTACCTGGCAGGGTGAGACTCCGCTCTTCCACTAGAATGGAGGCTCCCTAGTACCATGTCTGGCACACAGTAGACATTACTAAGTATATGATGAATAAAGGAATACATTTTTAATACATCTGCCATGTCACAGGTATTCAATAAGTGGTAGAAATGATTTTCATCTGGCATTTCTTAGACTTATCGGGGCCTTTTTCTCCCTTAGTATTATTAACTTCCCTTCCTGGGCAGAGTTTCAAGGAGGACCCTGAGTCTCTGAGTCTCCTCCCCAACCTCTTCCAACCCATAATAGACAGGATTCTTGGAGAATAAAAACAACCCAACACGTAAACAAGTATCTCAGTCCATGGAGATCTCTTCCTATGAGAGGACATTAGTCAGGACTCTTTAGATTGTTTAGAAACCTAATTAAAACTGCCTTAAGCTAATAAAGGTACATATTCCCAGGAGTAAGCAGCTTCAGGTATGGTTGGATCCAGATGTCCAGTCAACCTTCATCCATTTCTTTAATTCACTCTCTTCTAGCATGGCTTCACCTTCAGGCAGGCACTGCCCTTGTGATGGCAGGACAGCTGCCCAGCTCCAAAACTACTTCTCACCAGCTCAGCACCTTCGCAAAAAGAGAATTCTTCCCCTCAAGGTTCAAATACAAGTCCAATAACTGAACTTCATGAGATGCACTTGGGTCACATGCCAAGGCCAATCAGGTATCCATTCTAGAAGCCTGGAAGTGGAGTCAGCTCTGGCTAAGTCAATATGGCCTTAGAGTGGGGAAGGAGCAGTTCTCCAAAGGTCAAGTGGTTGTTCTTGCCAGAAGAAGAGGAGAGGAATGCTGAGCAGGCAAACGCAGCCAGTGTCCGCCACAGAGAGGGAAATAACCTAACGTAATCTTTATTCTCAGGACAGTCCTGAAGTGTAGTTATGACTTTTCTCATTTTACAGAAAAATGAAGCCCAGAGAGTCTGGGGACATTGCCCAAGGCCACGTCATGTGTCAGTGGTAGAGTCAGGGTGGGAGCCCCCAAGCCTGGATTCTTGCTGGTACTTTATAGGAGGAAGTGAGCCTTGCAGGGGGTCTAGAACTAGCATTTGGAAAATGGGTGGGAGATGCAGGTGGCCCCAGGATCCCAGCGTCAGCCAGAGGAAGCTTCCAGGTCAGGCTCTTTGTGGTTCTTGTTCTTGTTTGTGCCAAGTAGCACAAGTCTTGAGACAAGCAGGTGTTTGCTTTCTTCATCTTTCCAAAAATCCCAAAGCATAATACATTTGAGGATGTTGTAAGCAGTCTCTCATTTTACATTGGTTATCTCAAGTCAAAAATGATTTGACCTCGGCATTATCAAGGGTCCTATTTTTAAACATCTTTTGTGGGCTCTTTGGTTGCTCTCTTTACTTGGAGAAGGTCCCTACATCTCAGGCCATCATAAACCCACAGAGCTGGGATCTTCCAAGAAGGTTTTGGATGGAAACACCTCAATCCGGGCCTGAAGATCGAGGCTGGTGCTGTTGTTTCCTCCCCTCCCAATCCATTTCCAACCCTTGTTCAATCTTAAATTTCATCACCCCTTTGAAGACTACCCTGGTAGCTTCACACCCATGCTTGCTCTCGGCCCAAACGTGGCCCTGCTTATCTGTGCTGCACAGAGAAACGTTTTGCGACTCTGGACTAGGTCCCAGTCATCTGGACTCCTAATTTAGCCTGCCCTTGAATTCATCTGTAGAAACTTGTCTTTCAAGAATAGATTCAAAATGAAGTTTGTAAAGGGCTTTGCAAACTGTAAAGCAATATTACGACTCATGTTATTCTGTATCTCATCCTCACCCGTCTCTTGGTTCCTTTGTCATTGAAATTTGCTATAATTATACATATAATTATTACGTATATCAATTACATATAAATAAATATATTTATATACCAATATACTAAATATACATATATATACCTATACACAAATATATATATTTTATGTATATACCTATATATATACTACACACACACACACACACACACACACACACACACACACACACACACACACGCTTTATTGGATCTGTCTCCCTCACCAAACACTATGTTCCGAAAAGGTGTGCGTTGTGACTGTCTTGTTCATCATTGTTATCCCAGCACATTGTATCGTCCTGGTTGGGAGTTAGATGCTCAGTAAACGTTTGCTAAATGAATGAATGCATGGGTGAATGAGTGGGTGGAAGAAAAACATAGTCTGGCTTTCCCAACCAGGTGGTAAAGCAAAGGCCATGGAGTTAGGCACATCTGGTTTCAAATCACAGCTCTGTCGCTTCTTAGCAATGTGACCTTGGGTAAATGACCTTGCTGCGTTTCTGTTTTCTCATCTGTAAAATGGGTCTAATAACATATTTCACTGAGGATGCTAAAAGGTCACCTATGTGAATTCAGTGCCTTCAATAGTAAGCACTCAATAAATGTCAGGACCCTTCTCTCTTCCCCTCTTTAGCAATTCTACAATGCCCACAACAGTGGGCAAACGTTGGATGTTTAATAAATACTTTTTGTTTGATAGATGGATGAATTTATCAAAGTGATGGGCACAACTTGGGTGTGGGATTTCCATTCTTGGTTGAGAGAAAACTGTGAGACGGGTAACTGAACCAAGAATTCAGAGAGGCCCTGGGCAGTGAGGAGAAGTTAGAACAGGGAGGTAACTAGCTAGTGTTTGCACACGTGTGTGTGTGTGTGTGTGTGTTCATTTTTGCATGGATATGGATAGATGTATGCAAAGAGAGAGAATTAGTTATTTAAAGTTCTTTGATTCTTTGTTAAGAAGTTGAAGTTTATAATCAAACGGGTTCTTGGAATCCCCTGGAAGTTCTTGAGAAGGAGGAATGCGATGGAAATTCTTTTCGTATCTACATAAAGAAGAGACTTAAACAGGGAAAGGCTGTGAAGGCTGTTCTAGTAATCTAGGAAAAAGAGAGAATGGCTAGTGGGCATTCAATAAACCATGTTGACATCAAAAAGTAAAAAGAGGCAAGCCTTGAATATTCCTTGGATCCGTAAATCAAGAAATATTTATTGGGTATGGAGCAAGAGAGAGTAGGGACCAAACTTGTTTTTATTTTTCCTTCTAAAACTATAAATGTGATTTTTCCATTGCAAAATAATAAAGCCCCACTACAGGATATAATTCGAAAATGAAAGGAAAAAGAATCATCCATAATCTTACAACCAGAAGAGCCCCATGACTGCATTTTATGTCCCCACATCTATGACCATAGGAGAATGAAAGAGTCTGCTGTGTTCATGATGGGGATATAGAAGGAGGGTCAGGAGGATGTTACAGAGAGGTCATGGCTGAACTCACTCGCTCATTTGCTTATTTGATTCAATCTTCACGACAGAGACCTAAACAGCAAAACCATACCTTGACCTCGGGTTGGAATCTCCCAGTCTCTTTATGCAACTCTGGACATCAACCAAGTTGGGTTACCTCCAACCTGATCACCAGAGTCCTCTTCCTTCCTCATTGGATTGTGGACATTTTAGTTTTTTGTCTTTTTTTGCATCTGCTACCCCTTTCTTATTGTATCTGATCTTCCTTTGGGAAGAGTCCTCATTGTGTGGAGTCCTGGCAATAGAGTTCTTTCTGACTATTGTGTTGGTCAATGGTTGCTTAGCTGGTCCACCCACCAGATGTCCTTGGCCATTCCACATTCTTCTGTCAGTATATGAGTAGGTTGGTTCATCAGCCTGATGGTCATTTGGTCAGCTGGTTATCCAGCCTTCTGGGGAGGCAGGCAGGTTAACCTATAGTCCACTGGCTCACTGAGTGGAGTGTTGGTCTGTTCACTGGCCAGTAGTCCATTCGACTATCAATTGGGCAGTCAGGCTGTTCACTGGTGTATCAACCACTCCATTGGCTCCACTATCACTGGGTTATTTCACCCATCTGACAGCCTGGTGGTCAGTCTCTCCATTAGCTTGCTGGTGGCCAGCTCTTCAGTCAGTCAGTAAGTCAGTCAGTTGCCAGTGAGTCGGCCGGAACCCACCCCTGTGAGCCCCTCCAGCTGGTGACCTCAGTCCTCACCTGAGCGTGGAGGGTGCGGAGGGAGAAGCTCATTTCCTCCCCGCAGAGGTCTTTTGAAGTGCTCAGTCAATCCTTGGAAACGAAATCAAAAGTTATTTATTAGGTACGAGAGTGAAAACAGCCCCATCACTCGAAGTTACTGACAGCTAACCTGAACTTACTCATTTTCTTTCAAAACTCGTTAAAATTCAGAACCATGGTTTCTTTTCTTGCCCCCTCTCCTACCCCCTGGGCCCGCCTTCTCCTTCGGCTGTGGCATTGGTTTGCAGGGGCATGTGACTTTGTCAGCTGATCCCGACGCCAACCAGAGCTGTCAAGGTCCCTGCAGGGATGAGTCACCCTCCCGGAAAGGAGGCGTGTGGGGAGCCAGGCAGGTTCCCAGACCCCGGGCCTTGGCCTTGGGCTCCTCCTCAGGGGCTCGTGACCCCAAGAGGTAGGCAGTAGTCCAGCCTATGGGGCCATTTTCCACTTGGAGGCCTGATGTGTCTGGAAGGATGATTCACTGGGATGGGCTGCAGCAAAGGGGGTTAAAGAACGGTTTTCCTGTGGGCCCTCCTTTCTTTCAGGCAGGAGAGGAGGGGACATAGGCTGTTTAATATCCAGGGCAGATTTCCCAATGCCTAAGAGAACAGGCAGCATACTAGGCACCAGGACACCTGGGTTCCAGGCTGGCCCACAGCTAAGAGCAGAGGAAGAAGTTGTCTCTTGTCTAGCTCTTAGCTCCCCACTGAGCCACTGTCTTTCCAGGTTTCCACTTCCCTCCCTCACCTCCATCTCAGGCTCTCCATGCTCATCAACTAATCTCTAAGAACCAACCCTGTGCCTGGGTTTGAGCTGTCAAGTTCAAGTTCAACAACCGGCATTTATTGAGTGCTGTTGGGGTCAGGGTCTCCTGTTCTTCCCTTCCAAAGGGCATACCTCTTCATTTATTTATGAAACAGATATTTACATTTATTTGCATACTTGCTGCCTTCCAAGCACTGGACTAGGTATAGAGACAGTGTGAAGCAAAACACTGCCTTCATGGAGATTAGCGTCTAGACAGATTCACATGGATCAGATGATCACACAAAAGAGTGTTTAATCTACTGAGATAGGTGCTTTGATGGAAAACACCAGTGGTATATGAGAGAGACTCTAAGGACACCTAATCCAATTGTGGTTTTGGGGAGCCAGGGGGGCTTCCCCAAGTAAATGACTGACTATGAAGATTAAAAGTTACCAAGGTGAAGAGAGGAAGGATCATGTCAGGTAGAGGGGACACAGCCCTGCAGAGGGAGGGAAGCTGAAACATCAAGGCACTGAAACAAAGTTCCTTGTAGCTTTTGCCAGAGAGTGGTGAGATTAGTTCATAAAGAGGCATTCATTTTTCTTTCTTTCTATTTTTTTTTTTTTTTTGTGGTACACGGGCCTATCACTGTTGTGGCCTCTCCCGTGCGGAGCACAGGCTCTGGACACGCAGGCTCAGCGGCCATGGCTCACGGGCCCAGCCGCTCCGCGGCATGTGGGATCTTCCCGGACCGGGGCACGAACCCATGTCCCCTGCATCGGCAGGCGGACTCTCAACCACTGCGCCACCAGGGAAGCCCATTCATTTCTCCTCATTATTACATTCATTCATTCATTTGTACATTCATTCATACATACATTCATTTCCTCATGCATTCATGCACACATTCCACAAATACTTACGAATACCTACTCAACATCTGCCTTTCTTTCAGAGTTCACTTGTTGCAATTGACAGAAACCAGGGCTGGCTAAACAGTGTTCACTGGGTAGCCCTTAGAAGAATGCTGAAGAACCATAAAATTGGTGGGTCATTGGAGGAGCAGGTTTAGAAAGGAAGATTGCCATCCATCTCTGGGAACCATGGTAACCTTCTTGTAGCAGGCCTTGTAAACTCAGCCACTTCTATACCACTATCCTCCTTTCCTTGTAGTATCAAGATCCAAAGCCCTGATAGGGAGTTCAGTCTGGCTCTCGTATACTTGCCCCCTACCATACCAGGTCTATGAGAGAAAGGTATAGCCCCTTGGCTTTCTTACTGGTAGGTCAGCGCCTGGATTTACTTTTGCACCAAGAATCCATGCAAAGGGGGAGTGGTTATTTTCTGAGAAATTTTTTGTGTGTTAGTAGGGAGGGTAAATAGGTATTGAGTAACCCCAAGTTATCTACCAGTCATTACAACCTTCAGATCCTAAAGGTCAAGCTAGGATTCCCATAACCCTCTTGGCAATGGTGTGGGGAATCCTGGGCACATACTCCCATGTTCTTCTTTCCAAATCTGGCTCTTGATGGTGTCTTTAGGCACACAGCTTCCCAGCCAAGGCCTCACAGTTCTTCATTTATGAAATGGGCATACAAATCCTCCCTTTGGTACCTCCCAGCATTGCAATGAAAGTAAAGCAACTCAATGCCTGTTGAAAGTCTTTCAGAGTCAAAGCTCTTTATTATCATGGAACCCCTGAACTCTGAGGCTGAAAATACTTGACCAAGGTGGGGCTCCTCTAAAAGGTAACAAGACCTTTCACTCAGCAGACAGGAGTAATGAAGAGTTGCCTGGGAGAGAGAAGGACTTGGGCACAGAGGGCTGATCTGGGGAGTCTTGAGAAAGGCACAGGGATGCTCCCTGGATTTGTCTTCAGCCCAAGTCCCTGGACTCATCTCTGGGTTGAGTAACAAGCTAGCAGCAGCCTGTCAGTAGAAGGGAAAGGTCTGTAATACCTTGAGTCCAAGCAATCCTGCTATAGGACTCAAAGAGGGAGTGAGCCATCCTCCCACTGCTACCACCATCCCCCATGCAACTTTGGCATCTAGGATTTACGTGTAGCAGCTGCAGGAGACAGTGAACAGCCAGGGCCCTGCAGAAGGGATGTGTTCACGGGCACACAAGGGGTCCTCTGGATATTCCTGGAGTTCCTTGGGTTGGAGGAGTTATTTTACTAGTTGCTTCGGGGGAAACTTAGTTCATACGAGCAATATTTACTGACTATGTACCATGTACCAGGCATTTTCTCCCTCAGTGTCTCTGCCATGATGCTTTTTCTAATATTCCTGTTTCACTTTCACTGTCTCTGCTCTGAACTTGTATTTATCAATCCATCCATCCATCCATCCGTCCATCCATCCATCTTCTTAGCAAAAGACGAACATTTAGTGGTGATATAGCCTAGTTGATTAACTGCTACCCATTGGCAGAAGCCTAAGTCGTTTCTAGATTTACTGTTATAAACAATACTGTAATGAACATCTTTGTGCATGCCTTGGAAAATATTTATGGAGCACCAACATCATAACAGATTTATACTAAGTTCTTTGGTAATATTAGTTAACTTTTTAATGAGTATGTCTTGAGCTCCCAACCCTGGTAAAGAATGTTTTGACTTTGCCTTTGTAGCCTCCATAATTCATCCCCCTCAAGTAGCTGCTTCATAAACATTGAATGATGAATGGATCAATGGATCAAAATAATGAGCCACCTATGGAACCAAAGTGTGGGTCTCCAGAGAACTCCAGCTTGGCTCCTACAAATGAACTACTTCCCACCTCTGATCCAGCCCTAGCTGCGGTAGCCTGCTCTCAAGATTTGGGGCTTTTTTGGTTTTTCAAAACTTTGGGATTTGCTCTCCTTTCTGCACTTCCATCTGTGTCTCCAGCCTCATCAACGACCTGGGAGTTAGGAAGGGGAGCAGGAAGGGGGATACATGAAGTGTCAGCCATGGGCTATGGGCCAGAGCTGGGTTCTTCCTTTCTGCCTCTGAACACGTAGGAACAGAGCTCATGCATCTTCTTCTTCTTTTTTTTTTTTTTTGTATTTCATTTTATTTATTTATCTTTTTCATGCATCTTCAAATGGTGCTCCCACTGAGCTCAAACCTGCCACAGCCAACTGCTCCCCATTTGGCCACCTTCTCTGCACACACACACCTCCATGCCTCTCCTTGTGCTGTTCACTCTGCTTGGAAAGCCCTCCCCCTGCTCACACATCCATTCAAAAGCCACTGCCTAACATGTTCCCATGAACTTCCTGCCAGGCAGAACCAATCAATCCAGTGTTCTGCTCCCATGTACCTTGCAGATCTCTATTGCAGCTCTTCCCATATTACCCTGGCGAGTTCCACTAAGCAAGGACTATATCCCTTATCCTGGGATGGCAAACAGATTGCACTTCAACGTGCCAGCTCTGATCGATTAGTCGTGGCTGCCTGGAGTGTTCTGTCTAGAGCAGGGCAGACCAATACCATTGTCATGGGAGACACACTGATTTAAAATTTTCCAGTAGCTACATTCAAAAAAATAAATAGGTGAAATTCATTTCAGAAGTGTATTTCAAGGAATTCCCTGGAAGTCCAGTGGTTAGGACTCGGCACTTTCACTACCTTGGCCTGTGTTCAATCCCTGGTCGGGGAACTAAGATCTCACAAGCCGCGAGGTGCGGCCAAAAAAAAAAAAAAAGTGTATTTCATTTAACCCAATATATCCAAATAGTATCATTTCAACATACAATCAGTATAAAAATTATTCATGAGATATTTTGCATTCTCTTTTTCAGACTGAGTCTTCAAAATTCCATGTGGAAATTACACTTACATTTCAATTCAGATGCTGTTTTCATCAGAAATACTTGTTTATTTGGATTTCATAAAATTTGTAGTTGAAGTAGATTTGCATTTTTAAGTTGTTCCAAACATTCGTAAAGTTTTCCAATAACTGGGCGATCCCTTGTTAAGTGTAAATTAATTAGGAAATTAAAAATTCAGTTTTCTGGTGGCACTAGCTACATTTGAAATGCTCGATAGCCACATGTGACCAGTGACTGCAGTGTGAGAGAGCAGATCTGGAGGGATTCTGAAGCTGCAGAATGCTGCAATCAGCTGGCAAAGGCTGCCTTGGAGGTGTATTTGGGCAGCAGGCACCCCTGGACCTGATATTTGTCATTCCTGGTTTTATTTATCTCTGTGTCCCCAGTGGCTGGTGGGACTCACTCGATGTTATGGAGGAATGGCCTCATGGATATCTCAATGACTTGGGATGTGCTGAGAACTGGCACACTCTGAGCTTTCTTACCTAGAAAAGGAAATGGTGATAGGGAGTCCTTACATTTTTCTGAGTAGGGGACTGACAGCATCAGATTAACACGTGGCAGTTGGCTCTCGTATCGGTTGGAGAACAGACCAGAGGGCACAAGCCTGGAGTGGCAGTGGGGAGGGAGGAAGCATTGCAGTGACCAACTCAGAATGAGATGAGATGGTTAAAGGAAAGTCCCAAGAAACTGGTCATTGTTCCAGTCCTGAGACAGGGTTCCCCTCCCTCCAGGGAGGCACTGTATTTGTTGCTGACTTTTATTGCTATTATATGCATTGACCTCACTCTGAAGAGGGAGCTAGACTACACATGAAGTGGTGGAAAGAACAGGGCCCTGGGGTGAGAAGCTCTCCAAGCTCAGTTGAGTGGCCATGTGACCCTGGGCCAAGTGACCCCACCTCTAAGTTTTCTCACAGGAGGACTGTTAAGATGCCCATGCAGTATTGTGTGTATGTGTCTGGTGGGATGTGTGTGTGGGGGGGGGTGTTGCACGAGATGACCCGTGTACCTGTAAACTGAGTCTTTATGGACCTGTCATGTAGTCATTGTAAGGGTTCAGACTACAGCGGTTGTTGCTCTAGTATCATTCCCATATGAACTGCTACTATTTATTTTCAATGCAAGGACTGAGATAAGAAAATGTGAAACACAAACTAGAAACTCCCCACATCACCCCAGAATGGGAGGGAGCAGATATGGGTACCTTTTGCGACAGCACCCCGGGAGACTTCCCCCACCAAAGTGAAGAGATGGCAAGGTCTAGCAGAATTATTCTGACCATGGAGACTGAAGTCAGTTTGCCCGGTGGAATCCCAGATCCACCACTTCCTAGCTGTGCCTTGGTTTCTCTGTCTGTAAAATGGGGATCATAATAATTCCCTCCTCACCGAGAGTGCTGTTTGTGTTGGTGTTGTTCTTATCACTCTTTATGGGCAGCAGCATAGACTGGCTCTCACATGGCCCAGCCGGCGCAGTGGAAACAGTGAGAAGGACAAGAAGGCAAGGGTCCACTACATTTGGTCAAAGAGATCAATTGAGTCCTTCCCTGGCTCTGCCAGGCTCTTCAATACAGGAAGCAAGACTCTATTTAAGGAGCAATGAGGCGTTTGCAGGCTTCGCAGAGCCCACCATGCCCACTGTGCTCACAGGTGCACAGTGATGGGCAGGGAATGAGTGGGCAAGGTTAGCCATGAGCACGTAATCAGAGGCTCCATCCTCTTGGCAATGACAGCTTTACCAACGGGCATCACTGATGGTTTAGATCAATGCTTCCCCAGTGTTGGGGCAGCAGACTGGCTGCAATAGAATCACCTGGGGAAGTTTTTAAAAAGTACAGATTCCCAGGCCCCGTTCCAGACCCACTGAATCTGGATCTCTAAGTGTGGACTCAGGAATCTGTATATTTTAAAAATCTCCCCTGGGGATATTATGATGCACAACCTGACTTAGAAACCACTGGCTCTCAGCTCTGAGATGGGAGTTGGCAAAAGAATTAAGAGTGACAACAGAACAAACCTGAGTGTGTGATTGGAAAAAAAAAGAAAGACTCCCTCAAGTCCTCAGCTATACTAACAGAGGCATGCATCTGGCCCCAGGATTAATTAATGGTAAACAGTGTGGCAGGGCACAACACCGTGTGACTCAGTCTTGGTGGTTTTGATTCCTTGCTAGCAGGGCAACTTTTCTTTCTTCAAGCCCCAACTCAAATCCTGTTTAACTGCGTCCTTGGAGAGGAAAGTAGAGAGCAGATAACAGATATCAGATAAGCGTTAAGACCAGTCCAACTAAGAAGTTCTACTTCCAGAGAAATACTAGCTTGAGTACACCAGGAAATAGGACAAAGCTCTGTTTGTGATTTTTTTAAAAAGTGGGAACAGTTGTCCATCAATGGGTAAATGCATAAACGATCTGTTAGTTATCTAGTGAGTACTACACGGCAGTTAAAATTAGTGTGAGACATCTCTGTGTCTCAATTTGTCTCAGAAAAACAAGACGCAAAAGAATATCTATTACATGATATTATTTAAATTCTAAAAACACGAAACAATTTTATATATAATTTGTGGACACACCCATACATAGAAAAGGTATTAAACTTGCATGGAAATCGTTACACATGTCATCTTCAAGCTACTGATTACCTCTGGGAGGGAAGGGACAAAGTCCTGGAAAAAGATCAGAAACAAATAGGACAAATGTCAGCATCTATTAAATCTCCGTGGTAGATCAATGGGTATCTTGTTATTTTCTATCATTTTAAATACATCTGAAATACTGTATGAGAAAAATAAAGCAAGCTGGCATTTCAGAGAAATCCAAGATGTAGGGGTTCATGTACACTGGGAAGGATGGGAATGAGTCCTGGAAGATTCGGGGTTCAGTGGGGGTATGTTCTGAAAACTTGTAAGGAAAAAAAGAATGACCTTGTTTGTTGTTCTGAGGTTCAAGTCTTTGTCTTTTGATGGAGGCATTTAACTCATTTATATTTACTTCAGAGCTGATTAAAAATATTTCCCCCTTATTGGAAGCAGTGCAGATGAGCGATGGATAGATTTCACAAACATGTTTGTTTCACAACTCCATGGTCACGAGCTCCACCCAGGCACATGAAACGTCAACAGAAGATTTGGGGTCAGTGAGCGACCTTTGTTTGGGTGATAAGAGCTGGGCTAGTGCCAGGCTTTTCAACCAGATCCATCTGAAATCGCAGTGGAATTTAAAATGAGCAATCTTCATCTCGAAGTGGATGTTGTCTCACCAGCTGGGACCCCATCAAACATACTGGTAAAGGACATTTCACTCGGAGAGGCAGGGAGGCGTGATGCAAAGAACATAGATTCTGAGACAGACACAAAACAATTCCATACATAGTTTGCCGCAGCTGGACACTCACTCTTGCTGAGTGGGCGCTCATCTCCACCCCACCCAGATGGCAGATTGAGAGTCGGTCAGCCCTGGGCTTGAGTCACATCTCTTATACTTACTAGCACTGGATGAATTAGTTCATCACTCTGAACTTCAGGCCCTCCTCATAGAACTGGGACACTGGCAGCTAGCTAACAGAGCTGTTGGCAAATTGAACCAGATAGCTTATCTAAACCCCTGACACGTGGTGGGCCCTTGGTGGACTTTTATTTTATTTTCCCTCTCGCATCTCTGGGGTACTGACACAATCTCATTTCACCCTCCCAGGAAGGTAGGCAGGAAGTGAGCCCCACAGAAGGGTTGATGCTGGCCTTGAGGCAGGTTCCTAAGACTGGCCACCAGGCTGTTATTGTCTGTGGTCTCCTGATCAGTCCACCGACAGTTCCATCAGGGAAGGCAGGGGGATTCAGCCACAGGGGAGGGGGGGGAAGGAGGGGAGGGAGGAAGGACGCCCCCTCCCCACCACCAGCCCCCATCCGAGGAGTGTCCAGCCGGCCTTCCAGTGGCTGCCAGCTCTCCTTCTGAGCTTGCATCAGCAGAGAGGAGTAGCACGTTAAGGCCTGTCTGCGCTGGCTCCACGCTCCATGTGCCCTGGCCCCCATACACCATTTGTCGGGCAGCAGAACAGAATTTGCTCATAAATAAACAAGATCTTGGGTTTCACGTTGGGGAGGCGATGACAGAAGAGGGCCTGGGGCTCTCGCCGTTATCTGCACCCGGGCCTGCCAACTCCTCGCTGCCTGGAAGGGCCGAGAGCAGAGAGGAAGGAGAGCCCAGCCAAGAGCACATTTTTCGGTCATAGAGTCACTGCCTGGCGGCCAGCGCAGCTCCTCTCATTTCCCGCGACGTCCCTCACACTAGCCACCAGGGACTCTGGGCTCGGCAACCACCAAACCCCTGCCCAGCCAAATGTAAGCACCTGAACTTGGTTAGTAGGGAGGTGGATGGAGGGTCGTCCAGAGCCTGGTGTCAGGCCTGGAAGAGAGGGGTTTAGCAGTTTCTAGCCTAGACCACCTGAAGTGTCCCGAATGAATTCTCAGCACAACCCCACGTGGCCAAGGGGGGGCCAAGCCTGGTGCTGGCACAGGGTCTAGGCACTGAGCATTCTGTGTCCATGTCTGATGAAGATCAGATCCCAGGCAGAAAATGATCACCTTCAAGCCTTGGGAGAATGGAAGAAATGGAAAACTACACAACAAGAAAAAAGGATGAATTATTGCCACACAGATGAATCATACACACATAATGTTGACCGAAACCAGACACAAAAGAATATATACTGCATGATTCCATTTGCATAAAGTTCAAAAATAGGCAGAATTAATCTATGGTGATCAAAGTCAGAATCATGGTTACCTCTTGGAGGGGGGATTGACTTAGAAGGGGCATGGGTGCTGGTAAGGTCCTGTCTCTTGATGTAGGTGGGGATTACATGAGTGTCTCCATCAGGGAAAGACCCTGAGCTGTATTCGTGGGATGAATGTGCTTTTCTACTTTATCTTATGTAGGTTATCCCTCAAGGAAAAGTTTTTTTTTAAAGGATCTTAAAAAGAATGAAAGCAAATCAGATCACCTCCTTCCGTGATTAAAACCTTAACACCGACTGCCTACTGCATCTCCAAACTCCCAACTTAGTGTCACCTTCTCAGAGAGGCCGTCCCTGACCGCTTATTTTAAGTCGCTCACCCTTAATAACTCACTACACTGTCTTTTTAAATTGTCATCCTAACAAGTACCATCATCTGAGGTCTACACCTGAAGCCAGAACTATACCCGAACTTTCAGTTACATGACTCGTTAGATTCCCATTTTCTTAAGCTACTTTGTCTGGGTTTTCTTGCAACCAATGAGAGTCTATGCCAAGCCCTGTGCTGGCTGTAGAGGAAACTGAGGACAGTCTTAGCCAGTCTCTAGGGGGGCAGTAAGCACTGTGTCCACATCTGATGAAGATCAGATCACAGACAGAAAACAACACACCTTCCCAACAGTGGGAGAGTACTAAGCCGTTCAAAATATTCACTGAGTAAGTAAGTCAATGGATGGATGGATGGATGGATGGGGAAAAGGGGTGAACGAGTGGATGAGTGAATGGATGGGTATATTTCTCTTGAGGAAAGTTGCTCATCATCACAAGGCAATGGAAGTAGAAAAGAACTTTAGATTCCAGGTGGGAGAGACCACTGGGTCTGGAGGGCTTCACAGATAAGGTAGGGATTGAGTCAGATATGCAGGAAAAAACTGAGGACTAGTATTTCTTGATACCTTTACCATGAGGTTGGTATTATTATCTCCACTTTGAAGATGAAGAATCTGAGTCTCAGAAAGGTATAATAGTTAGCCAAGGTCACACGGCCAGAAAGTGGCAGCCGGGATGGAAACCCAGGTCTGGCTGATGCCAAAATTTCTCTGTGGGCTCTCTTCCCAGTCTGCTGCCTGGGACCCTGTGTCTGCAGAGTCAGAAAATGAACTGGGAGGACAGCGGTCTCAAAGTCCCATCCTGGCGATGCTCAGGGCCCCCTGGGAGGCCCAGGCCGGATCCTCTCCACCCCTCGGAAACTCATGTCAGCGGCCTGACAGCTGTATTCCACTGGCTGGCCACAGCTGCCACTGAGGTCCTTGTTCCTGATGCTGAATGTTCCACCACTTTTTCCTGGCACCCCAGGCCTGACGGCCGCTCAGGAAAGCTACTGTACTTGTGAGAAAAGTGAGGTCAGTGCATGTTTCCATCTACTCGGAGAAGGAAAACAAAAACAAATATTCTCGCTACTGAATGTGCTTTTTATTCAGCAGAATCCATCCCCAGAAGGCTTAATTTATGGTTCACCCATGTATCCCTGAGCACATTTACCAGGGGACATCGTGGGGAAGGCTGGAGGGGCCTGTGGCCCTGGCTACATCCTGGCAGGGGCTCCAGCTCCTACAGCAGCAAAGGCCAGAGAGTAACAGCAAAAAGATGATGGTCGATGGTCAGGATCATAGAGAGTGAGGTCAAGCCTTAGGGGCATATATAGAACAGTGAGAAGAAATGGCTACTTGCATTTCTGCTTTGCACATGCTGTTCTGGAATACCCTTCTATTGTCCAGTCTGGTGAACTCCTACTCATTCGTCAAAGCCCAGCTCCAGCCTTCCCCAAAGGCTCTGGGCAGAGATGGCCCTACCTTCTTGGAACTCGCTGAGCCCTGCATCCATTCATCTTGGGACAGGCCACCTGGTATGCTTCTGTTTAGCCAGGGACCTCTCAGAGGCAAGGACCATGGCAATACACCTCTGAAAGTCCGACCTGAGTCATAGTACATAGTGAGTGATGAGTGAGAGAGAGAGTGAGAGAGCAAGCTGGGGCAAGAAAGGGTGTGGGCTACAGAGCGAGGCTGGTAGAGTCTCCAGGGCCCTGCAGGATGGTGGACTGAACGGCAGTCTGTCAGAGTTGGGGATGGGGCTTGTGTGGCTTTGGAGACCAGGCTCAAGAGGTACATTTTAATGGTGGGGAGGAAGGCATGGCTGAGATGGGGTGGGTGACAGCTGACCGTCACCCCCCCAAAGCTACTGGATTTCAAATCCAGGCTGACCTCTCATTTCACAGATAAGGACGTGAGAGCCAGCAAGGGGCTGTCTTGTTAAGCTCATTCTTGCCTGGTGTCCCATTCACACCCCACTGTTCTTAGACGCACCCTAAACCCCTCTGGGCTCCTGCCTCTGCCCCTCCCCTCCTCTCTCCCCTAACCCAGGAGATCTATGTTCTGCTCACTGGCACTTTCTGGGCATGTGGTCAAACCCACAGCTCTGGATGCCATTCCCTCCTCCCCCGGAGCCTCCGTTTTCTCATCGCTGAAACCAAGGCCGCTATCGCGGCCTCAGCTGGGTCAGAAATGAGGTTTTACAGGTGAAGCGCTTGACACGGTGCCTGGAACAGAGTAAGCACTCAGTTCCTTCCTTCCTTCCCCAGACTCTGTTTGGCTTTTCCTCCTCTCTCTGTGAAGTCTATCCCCTCCCCCAGCCGATCCCCACCCCAGGCAAAAGTCTGTCCGACCCTGGAGTCTTGGTGGCCACTGATCAGGCCCGTCCCCAGCGTTTGTGTCCATAGCAGCCTTGTTACCCTCGTGATGTATGGCTTGGGTCGGGTGGGTGTCAGTTGGCTGCCTGCCCCATTCCCTTCCAGACGAGAAGGGCTGGGAAGCTTGATTTCATTTATTTTCATACGTAAGAGACAAAGGGGCGGGGAAGAGAGAGAGAGAAGAGGGAGGGCTGGGGGGGGGGGGCGCCGGGAGAGCAGAGAAGGGTGTTGGGAGCCTCAGGCCCCTCTTGTCTCCTGATCGCTCAGGTCTGGCCGACAGTCGCATGCCACCGCTGGAGGGGCTGACCAGGAGCTTCAGAAGCCACATGGCCACTCACAGTGGACGAAGGTCTCTTGTCCTCCTCTTCTGCCACGGTGAGCTTCTTCTCTGGAGGCTGGGGACATGTCTCCTATAAATTATTCTCCTTCACAGGCAGCACGTTTTTCTTTATGAATCATGCAGGATCTGCCTCCGGCCTCAGTGTGTGTAAAACAACAAATCAGGAGAAATTTGACTTGACCCAAGCAGGGAAGTTTCCATCCATCACAAGAGGAAAATGTTGGTGCAGCAGGGAGAGGCACAGAGCTGGTGACAGACCGAGGGGCGCGGGGACAGGACAGGGGGCCCCAGCCTAGGCTCTCGGAGGTTCCAGGGTGGGTGGGAGACACCCACGGGCTCCAACAGCATCAGCTTCTGGAGCAGCCAACATTCCCTGGTCTCTCACTGAGCACTGCCCTGACCTTCTCCTGGGGTCCTCTGGGCCCTGCCACACCTGGATAAAAGCCACCCTTCCCCCCATTCTCTCCCTTCCCCTCCACACAGAGCTCCTCATAGCTCCCCAAGCAGACCATGTTCCTCTGCACCTCTGTCTTTGTGCACGCTGTCCCCACGGACTGAAAGAACAGCCTTCCCTTCCAAAACCTGACCCATGGGCACACCCGTGGTGATGTTTCCTAGACCCTCAGGGAGAGCTGCTCATGCCTTCTTGGGGGGCCATCACTCTCTTGAGTCAGTGAAATAATTTTCTATGTTTCTGTCCCCCCGAGCCCACCCCAGGCTGACTGTTCCACGCAGGCCAGGCTAGGCCCTTACAGGCCCCGTATCCCTACATGGCCACTCTACGGGGGCAGGAGTCCTGCTTTATCACCAGCACTTGGCACAGAGTAGCTGCTCGATGAACACTGGAAAAATCCCCTGGTACCCTGAATGGGGGTTGGTATACGCTCAGTGGTCTCTGACCTGCTAGAGGCCCCACTCAGGGCCTGATGCGTGTTGAGGCTGATGAATGCAAGATGGAATTGACGACAGGGCAGACTGGTGTCGGGAGGTGAGGGCTGGTTCCTTCCGCGGGCAGAAACTTCTGGCTCAGACTGCCTGCTCCAACCCAGGAAACCAGCTGACCTGTAATGTTCAGCTTCAACTTACTCATAGCCCGGCCCACTGTCTGGATCCAGACTGCCCACCCCCCCGAGCGAATGCACCTCACCTGGGCCCTGGGTCAAGCGGGCTACCTCACTCTGCAGCTCGGTGGATAGGCTCTCCATGAATATGGCTTTCGGGTCCTCTCCTGGACGTCTAAAGTCAGACATCCAACAGTCACCACCCCTCCCATACACATGCATGATCCCAACGCCTCCTACCTCTCTTTCTCTCTCTATCTGCACAAAAGTCCCCTCTGGTTTTTTTTTTTTTTTTAAGTCCCCTCTTGATTTCAGGGCAGAAATATATCTAAAGAGGGGAGGGGGCAATATGGAAATCAGACCGGCACTGGGGAAGGGGGATGAGGGTGGCTCAGAGGACTTGCCCCAATGGCTTCTGAGGATGGAAGATGCCAGATGTAGGCCATGTTCTGGAAGGCTCTGAACACATCTTTAATCAGAGGCTTCAGTAAAAACAGCACTAGATTGCGTGTCCAGAGTCCTGGGTTCTGGTCCCAGCACTGTCATCAACTTACTGTGTGACCTAGAAGAGGTCTTCTTCCCTCTTTGGGTCTCTGTTTCTGTGTTTTTGAAAAATACTAACTCTAGTTACTAGTTATTGGCAGCTTTCTTCGTGCCAGCCACTGGGCTGAGCTCTTTTCGTCCTCTCAGCACTGCATTCATGATAGGAATCATGACTATCCTCTTTCTTCAGTTGTAGAACTCAGCTCAAGAGGTGACTTACTCAAGGTCATACACCAGCAAGAGATGGGGCAGAATTTGGTGCCTGCGGCAGGTTCTTCCTCAGCCACCACGCCATGCCATGAGGAGGGGGTTGGAGAACATGACCCCTATGACCCTACCTCTCTGCCTTGCTTGTCAAGTCCATTTCTACCCCTCCTCCAGGGAGCCCCTCGGGCCTCACTGACTGGCTTCAGGGCCCCTCCACCCTATTCTCACAAGGGCTCTCCACTGACCTCCATCCCATTTCCTGGTGGCCAGTCTCCCTGCTGGGCCCAGCAGGGGACATCACAGGTGCTAGGGGATGCAGAGCTTTTCCAACAGAATCCATCCTACTGCAGGGGCTGTTTCCAAGGATGAGGGTGGAGGGAGCTGAGAACTGCTTACTTTCGAGGTGAAGAGAGCAAGATGTAGTTGAGGATGAAGAGACGGAGCAGGGTAATGGGAGGTACCCCATGGGATTCACCAGGCATGCCTCACTCTGAGGCCCTTGATCTTGACCCATCCTCACTCTTCCACCTCCCCGCTGAGTCCTGGCCTCTGGTCCGCAGGCCCCCACCAGTGGCACTTGGTGAGAGTCACTTTAAAATACTCCCTTTCTCTGTATTTCAAGATTATCTTCAGTAATAATTATATAATAATCAGTAATAATTGCTATTTTCTTGTTTTAGTTCTCAGTTTTCATCATTAGCAACAATAAATTTTGCTTTTAAAAACAGTATGCAAATTCAGTAGACTAATTCATGTATGAATTAAAATTTGCACTTAACA
Source organism: Globicephala melas (assembly GCF_963455315.2). Lineage (NCBI taxonomy): Eukaryota > Metazoa > Chordata > Mammalia > Artiodactyla > Delphinidae > Globicephala > Globicephala melas. Next base: position 146,238,932 of record NC_083316.1, read on the forward strand.
AAAAAAAACTTACATCTCTCCATTTCCCCTCAGTTTCATGTTTTAATTTTGAATGCTAAGTGGTCACCTAGAATGACAGAATCAGAGCAGCTCACATTCCGTTTTTTCACCTTTTTAATTCCTCTGCTACCACTATTTAAATGTAGCAACATATAGTGCCACGAGGGATGGAGACATGGTCTGCGCCCGAAATGAATTCGAAAGATTCTGAAACTTTAGGGGTTTAGTTTCAAAATGAACCCACGTATCTTCATCAGGGGTGTTCTCTAAACCAACTTCCATGTAGAATAGAAAGTTTATTAAAGGACAAGTAATAAAAATGTGCTAATATGAAGTTTACTTCATATTTACTTATTGTTAAAACTCCACAATAACTGCAGCAATTGTTTGGAACTAAGACCAACATCATTTTCTTTTTTGGGGGGGAGCAGTGTTTTATCAGTGTCATTGTTTAGACTTGCCAGCACATGGGGATAATAAAAAGCAGATCGACTTGTAGTCAGTTTTCTTACTGCTTTTCAGTTCCCTACAGAAAACATAGCCCCTTATTTTCTGCATCCTGAGAGATGCCCCTGAGCCATCTTTGGTCTGCCGCTGCCCCAGCCAAAACTCTGAGATTTCGCCACAGTCCCTACACTAGGGTCTCTGTCTCCAGGGTCCAGGCACTAGCTCGCCTGCCTTGTACCATGACCTTTGCACTTCCCAAGAGAACGGATCAGACTTTTTTGGTCAAATGTCCCTCAATTTAAGTTTGTTTGATATTTTTTCATGATTGTACTTAGGTTTTGCATTTTGGCAAGAATACACAGGGATGATTTTGGAGCCTTCGTTCATAATGTTAATATATCTTATTACTGGTGATGTTGACCTTGATCTCTTGACTAAGGTAATTTCTGCCAGGTTTCTCCACTGTAAAGTAGTTACTTCTTTTTCTTTGTAGTTAATCTATAGCTTGGGGGAGATATTTTGAGACTAGGCAAATTCTGTTTTGCCCCAAGCTTTCACCACTAATTTTAGCATCCACCACTTTTGTCCACAACAATTATTACTGTGTTGTTTATCTAATGGTAATTCTCTATTTCCCTTTTTCCTTCTCCATTTGTTAATTGGAATTATCCAGTATGGAAGAACTGTGCCATCTCTTCTATTATTTCTTTAAACAATTACTTATATCAGTAAGACTCATGAATATTTATTTATTTATTTATTTATAAATATATTTTATTTTATTTATTTTTATTTTTGGCTGCGTTGTGTCTTCGTTGCTGTGAGCAGGCTTTCTCTAGTTGCGGCGAGCGGGGGCCGCCCTTCGTTGCGGTGCATGGGCTTTTCATTGTGGTGGCTTCTCTTGTTGCGGAGCACGGGCTCTAGGCGCGCGAGCTTCAGTAGTTGTGGCTTGCGGGCTCTAGAGCACAGGCTCAGTAGTTGTGGCGCACGGGCTTAGTTGCTCTGTGACATGTGGGATCTTCCCGGCAGGGCTCAAACCCGTGTCCCCTGCGTTGGCAGGTGGATTCTTAACCACTGCGCCACCAGGGAAGTCCCTGCATATTTTTTTTTCTATGGGTTATACCTCAATTATAACGCATAGAATTGAATATAAATATTTGATTATATTCAATTATAAGCCATAGAATAATTATATCATTATTTATTTAGTTTTTCAAATTGCTCCAGTGTTGGACATTAGAAGCTCTTCAGTTTGGGTCCTGTTTTTCTTTTAAGAAACCTACATATTTTTGATTTTGTGTCATCAAATGATGTTACAGGCTCAGCTCCTCATTTTATATTTTTCCTGTCTCAACCGCTTATCTAAGGAACCCTGGTGTTTTTTTTTTTTCTTTCCAACATGCTCTTTAGAAACCAAGATCTGGCTACTAGGTGTGCTCATTACTACTTGGGTGTCGCTGCTTCTAGGCCCTCTAGTGGGGACAGGTCTACTAACCCACACATATACTCACATTATCTGTCTGTCTATCATCTATCTATCTATCTATCTATCCATCCATCCACTCATCCATCCATCATTTAAAATATGACTTTAGAGACTGATAATTCAGACTGCAAGCTAACATCTTAGGGTTCATTTTAGCCTTTGCCTTTTATTTATGGCTTCTTTCTCCAATAATGAAAAACTTGATTCTTATTATCTAAAAAATATTTGTGTTTTCATACTCATTGGTATTTTCCAATTTATTTGCATAAAAATCTGCAGAGCATTTGTGTATGATTTTTTAAAATTTAACATTTCCATGGTTATTTTCCCCCTTGTCACTTCACATTTTGTATATTTGTGCTTTCTTCATTTTATGCTTAATTAAATTAGCTACTGTTGTGTCTATTCTGTTATTTTTCTAAACCAAGATTTTGATTAATTCATTAGGTCTTTGCTCTATTGTCTACTTCATGAATCTCTGCTTTTATCTTTATTATTTCCTTCCTGTTGCTTTCTTTTGGTTTGCTTTGTTGTTATTGTTATGGTTTTTTGAGCTAGGAATTTAATTTATTTTATTTTCATATTTACTGATAAAAGTGCTAAAATAATGAGTTTTTCTCTGATCACTGCTTTAAATGAATCCCAGATTCTGATATAGAGTGTTTTCATTGTCATTATTATCATTACTTTAACTCTGTAATTTCAGTTTTTATTTTCCCTTTACCTAGGAGTTTTTTAACAGGAGATTTTTAAACTTCAGGTAGAAGGACCTGTGTGGTTTTTGTTAGTATTGCAGTTTTATTTTGATCAGAGTGTTGTTTGTAATATTTCTACCTTATGGAAGTTACTGATGTGTATTTTGTTGTTGTTGTTGTTGTTGTTGTTTGTTTTTTTGCCATGCCACATGGTAAGCGGGATCCTAGTTCCCCGACCAGGGATTGAACCCATGCCTCCTGCAGTGGAAGTGTGGAGTCTCAACCACTGGGCTGCCAGGGAAATCTCCTGAAGTGTTCTTTATGATAACATTTTTTTTTTAAATTTTTTTGCGGTATGCAGGCCTCTCACTGTTGTGGTCTCTCCCGTTGCAGAGCACAGGCTCTGGACGCACCGGCTAAGTGGCTATGGCTCAGAGGCCTAGCTGCTCCACGGCATGTGGGATCTTCCCGGACCGGGGCACGAACCTGTGTCCCCTGCATCGGCAGGCGGACTCTCAACCACTGCACCACGAGGTAAGCCCTATGATAACTTTTTGTGAATGTGCCATGGACACAATAATTTTCTATTATCAGAATGTAGACTTCAACCTATGTCTATATGATCTGCCCTATTAATTATGTTGTTTTAGATCTTCTCTCTTTCTTTCCCCCATATCACCTATATTGTACTATGAGTGGTGTATTACAGTCTATCATTAGTATGTTTCTATATCTATCTCCTTGTATCTTTTCTAGTTTTTGCTCATGAAAATGAGTGCAGTGTTATTTGGTGCATAAATATTCATGTGTTATATCTTCATTTTAGATAGAAGTTTTAGTGTTAATAAATGTCCTTCATTGTCATTATTAATGCTTTATTAATGCTTGAATTCTACTTTGTCTGATATCAGTATCACTTCCTCTGATTTCTTGTTTGTTTATTTGTCTTCACTTGCCATGTATACCTTCATCCATCTCTATTTTTAGCCTTTCTGAATTCCTTTGTTTTGTGTGTGTATCTTTTACACAGCATATAATTGGGGGTTTTTTGTGAGCCACATTTAAAATCTTTTTCTTTTAGAAGGTGAGTTAAGCTCATTCACAGTTATTGTAATAACTGACAGGTTTGATCTCAATTCTATTGTACTATTTTATAATGATGTATATTTTGCTATACTTACTGTTTCTTAGAGGACATTCTTTATATGGTTAAATCCACTTAAAAGTTTGAGACTTGGGGCTTCCCTGGTGGTGCAGTGGTTAAGAATCCACCTGCCAATGCAGGAGACACGGGTTCAAGCCCTAGTCTGGGAGGATCCCACATGTCACGGAGCTAATAAGCCCATGCACCACAGCTACTGAGCCTGCACTCAAGAGCCTTTGAGCCACAGCTACTGAAGTCTGCTCACCTAGAGCCCATGCTCCACAACAGAAGCCACTACAGTGAGAAGCCTGCGCATGGCAACAAAGAGTAGCCCCCGCTCGCCACAACTAGAGAAAGCCCGTGTGCAGCAATGAAGACCCAATGCAGCCAAAAATAAATAAACAAATAAATAAATAAATAAATTTTTTTTTAAAGTTTGAGACGTATTTTATGACCCAGTGTATGGTTTATCTGGTTTTTGTAATTGATTTGTAAGAGCTCTTTATATATTAAGGATACAGATCCTTTGTCAAATACATTATAAATCCTCTCTGCTTTTAGTTGATGGAAAGAGTGGTTGTCTGAGGAGAACAGAGAGTCAAATAAAGAGCTGTATATTATAAAGGGTAAATATTTCTCTATTACTCATGTAAACAACTTGAGTATGTTCTCTCTCTCTATCTTCAATTGCCTTTATTTAGATCTTCATCATTTCTCTCCTGTATTATTAGACAACCCAATTAACTATTTGGCACTAAAATTCCTTGTCTGTAGATTATATACTGCCTCCAAGTTAACTTTTTTCTTAAATTTATTTAGTTTGATAGCTTGTCTACAAATTCCCTGGTTTTATACAGTTGAAAGGTATCAATCATTCAAATAACAAAAATGCAACTGGAACAAAATAGTTATTTGTAGTGAGGTGGATGGACCTGTCTGTCATACAGAGTGAAATAAGTCAGAAAGAGAAAAACAAATACCGTATGCTAACACATATATATGGAATCTAAAAAAAAAAAAAAAAAAAAAGCTTCTGAAGAACCTAGGGGCAGGACAGGAATAAAGACTCAGATGTAGAGAATGGAAAGAGGACACAGGGAGTGGGAAGGGTAAGCTGGGACAAAGTGAGAGAGTGGCATGGACATATATACACTACCAAATATAAAATAGATAGCTAGTGGGAAGCAGCCGCATAGCACAGGGAGATCAGCTCGGTGCTTTGTGACCACCTAGAGGGGTGGGATAGGGAGGGTGGGAGGGAGCCGCAAGAGGAAGGAGATATGGGGATATACGTATATGTATAGATGATTCACTTTGTTATAAAGCAGAAACTAACACACCATTGTAAAGCAATTATACTCCAATAAAGATGTTAAGAAAAAAATGCGACTAATGCTCAGCTCTTGTATGGGCAGATTTTAACAAATTGTCATGATCCAGCTGATGTGTTTGGTAATAAAGTGTCATGTGTGATATAATCACTTCACTACAAATTAATTCAATCCAGACAGGATGATCCTACACACTGTGAGTCTCCTAAAAGTCACCTGGGAAGTGGGAATAATTAACATGAAGCAATACCTTCAGTCAGCTCTCCTCCCCAACCCCAACCTGTCACATTCCAGTCACACTTAGCTGGAAGGTCTTGGATAACATCAGGCTCTCTCAAACTCCCTTGCCTCAAGCCTTTCTTAACTGCTGCCTTAACTAGACAATTGCAGCTCATTTCAGGAGCCTGCTCAGTTGTCATTTCTCTGTGATAGGGACAGAACTTGAGGTCATCTTCCAGGAAGTAAGGGCATTACCTGTCGAAGAGAGCATGTGCTCTTCACTCTCCTTCCCAGAATGTCTCCTTCTCATCTTCCAGGATTTTTCATCTTACATGTCTTGTCAATCAGGAAACCATCCCTAATCCCTGAGTCCCAGTCAGGAAACTCCTCTTGTGTTTCTTCTTTCCCCTCTCCTTACCCTGTAGAGTCATTGTCTGTTTTCTAGGCTATTTCCCCATTAGACTGGGGACTTTCTGGGAGCAGAGACCATGTCTTTCTTATTCACTTTGGGGTCTCTAGATCCTAGCACAGTGCCTTACACATGAGAGGGCTGAATACATCTTTTTTGAAAAGAAAAATTCATATCATTACTGCATACGATGATATGATACTTATCAAAGCAATTATTTAAGCCTCAGTTTCTCTATCCATAAAATGGTGAGAATTCCATAAAATGGTATTTGCAAAATGCTTACCAGTATGGCCAGCACTTTGTAAGTGCTCACTAAATAGCGTTGATTTTTATTATTACTCAGGCATTACCAACGGGCTTCATTCTGTGGCAAAGTTGTCTCTGAGATGTAGTTTGAGAAAGTAAATAATAAAAGATGATGAGCATAAAATTTAGGGTCTTTGAAAAAAATGACCACTAACAGATATCCAGGGTTACAGCCATAGTAACAGGTTCACAAGCTCTGGTCAGCAGTATTGACAATTTGCTACTCTGGAAAAATAAATATTCCAGTAATGCTCTAGATACCCTATTTTGAAGAAATCCTAAAAAGTTCATTCAGAAGAACGTTATTGAGAGTGGTCTTGGTTAGTGCCACAAAGCAAAAGTGGAAATTGTAGAACTCAAAAAGAACTATTAATATTATCATTCCGGGAAGACAGCTGGCTTCTCAAATATTAACTAACTACTTAGCGAAAGTAAAACTCATTTGTGTGAGTGATAAGTGAAAAGTTCATATCATACCCCATGCTTGAAACTGTCTAATGTCTCCTCTTGCATTAAGAAAAAGCCTAGCCCTTCACTATGGTCCTTCCGATCCTACTAATGATGCCCCTGCCCTCTCCTCTGATTTCATCTCCTACGCTCCTTCTGCACGTTCCTTCCAACACGTCTGTTAGATTCCTCCTGGCCTCAGGGCCTTTGAACTTGCTGCCTGGAGTGCTCTTCCTCCAGGTCTTTGCACAGTTACTCTTTATCATTCCAGCCTCACCTTCAGTGTCACCTCTTCAAGGGAAACTCCAGCCTGCTCTAAGTACATCCATTTCAGATTCTCTTTCTGTCCCATTACTTTTTGCATTTGTCACCATCTAAAATAATACTATTGTGTCAGTAGTTGTTTATTGTCTGTCTCTCTGTGAGGTAAGAGACATCGTAGGTTTTATTTAGCCATGTCTCTAGCACCTAGAACAATGCATGACGTATAGTTGGTGCTCAGCAAATACTTGTTGACAGGTGATGCTTTTGGATGCTTGGACAGCCTCAGGTGAATTTTTGCCTGAGGGACTTGGCCATCAGTCTGAGGCCTATTCTGATCAGAGTACACCTAGCTCACTGAAGGTATGGAAATTAAACAACAATAATAATAATGGCCAATGAATAGTTGTTTGTTTTTATTTCATCTTATTCTGGAAAGTAGCTGTGGTAGACTAGTACTCACAGGAGAAAAATCACAAGTTAACTTTCAGGATCAGAAAAATGACCATTGAAACAGGAGGCCAATGTGGGAGAAAGTGAAAGGTATTTGGGACATGCAGTTTGAAAAGCCATCTACTGCAATTTAACTGTAAATGTGTTCCTGAGCTTCCTGGCAGCTAGAGCAAAAATGGAAACACAAATATTTATTTAATTCTCCATTGCCAATAAAGTAAAAAAAAATCCCCTTTTTGTTAAGAGAATCAAAACTCTTTCCCTGGCACAGATTTCTTATGAAAATTTGTCCCCTGGGACAGGTGGCAAGCCCACTGAGGAATAAAAGTAAATGACGCCTTTAAGCCACATCCCTTCAGTCCGCTCAGTGACTGGTTCCATTAGATCATTTCTTGCAAAGCCTGGACACGTGGCGGGATATCCAAGTGCATTGCTGCAGTGAAACAATGGTGGTTGATTCCATTTCAGTGGAACAAGCTTTGTTATCTTGTGCTGATCATTTCCCCTTTCTGAGCCTTGGCTTTCTCAGCTGAAATATGGGATACGTGATGTTCATTCTGAATAGTACCAGCACTTAATGGGAGAACAAAAGAACAAAATTATTACCTTGATAATTCAGCCCTTAGACTGTGATAGGAGGATGAACAGCTGGAGACGTATTCTTCCTGAAGTTTGTCTAAGAGCTGGGCAAACTTTTGATAAATCCATGGGAGACTTGCTTTCTGCTGGCTAATTTACTGGAGAGCTGTTGGGGAATAGCCCCAGGAAGACAAGGCTTGATTTCGCAGGACGGGGCGGCGAGCGAGGTCTCCCTCGGATATGGAGAAGAAAGGGTAATTATGTTTCATCTTCTTTCAGAGTGGATTGCTGCTGTGGGCCTGCCCACCTGGCGTCTGAGAGCCCTGACAACTCCAAGACCAACTGTCATTTTCCCAGGTGTGAGGGTATCTTTAGCAAGCGCTTCTGGGAAACTGTCACACACACTCTGCCTGGCCCTGCACAGAATCCCAGAGGAAGAGATAGATTCTGGGCAGCGGCATCGCTGTGTCTGTCTGCCAATGCCCCGCTTCACCCAACCCAGGTCACCGGAGAGCCTGGGCAGCCACTTGAAGGTCTGTGTCTGTCTCAGTGTTCAGGGCAGGTTAGCATCCTACCAGGTGGGGGTCCTATCCCCGGCCCCAGATCAGGCAAACCCTTGGATTACAGGGCAGTAAGGGACATGCAGCGAAATACACATCTATCAAGTGGCCACCATGCACTACTTCCATTTCTTCTAACTCCCCACAGCGAGTCAGGGAGTTGGCATTGACTCCAGATGAGAACACTGTGATTCAGAGAAGCAAAGGGACTTGTTCACGGTCACACAGCCAGCAAGCGGTGCAGCCGGGATTTGAACCCAGCTTAGAGATGCTAAAAATCTGTGGTGGAGAAGGGAGAGGAATAGGAGGTAGAGAAAGAGGAGTAGGACAAGTGGATGGAAAAGGAAAAGGAGAATGAGATGGAGTTGGAAGGGAGAAGGCACTACATGAAGAGGGGACAGTGGAGGAGAAGACAGGAGAGAGAGGAGTGGAGACGGCAGAAAAGGAGAGCAGAGCAGGGGAAGGATGTATTCCTCTTGCTGCTGTAACAAGTCACCACAAACTCAATGGATTCAACCAAGACAAATTTATTATTTTATGGTGATGGAGTCAGAAGTCTGAAATGAGAATTATGGGGCTAAAATCAAGGTGGTGGCAGGGCTGGTCCCTTCTAGGGGCTTCCGGGGAGAATCTGCTTCCCTGACTTTCCCAGCTTCTAGTGGCACCAGCATTCTTTGGCCTGTGGCCCCTTCCTCAATTTTCAAAGCTCTGGTCTCTTTCCAGACACACATGGCCTTGGCTGCCTCTGACCCTCCAGCCTTCTGCCACCCTCTTGTAAGGAATCTTGTGATAATATCAGGCCCACCCAGATAACATGGGGTAACACATCTCTAGATGTTTAACTTAATCCTGTCTGCAAAGACTCTCTTGCCATATAAGATAATCTTCACAGATTCTGAGGATTACAGTGTGGCTTTTAGGGGCCATTATTTGGCCTACCATAGACGTGAAAGAAGAAGAAGGAAAGATAGATAGGAAAAGATATAGGAGGATGTGATGGTGGAAATGAAAGGAGAAATGAGGGGCTGGAGGAGGACCTCGAGCAGATTCTTTTCCCTCTCAGGGCCTCAGTTTCCTGCTCTGTACAATGGGGATATGAGAGCCTCTACTCCTAGGGGTTGCGAAGATATTACAGAATTGTGCCACCCAGGGGCCCAGCCCAGCTACCACCATGGCCACGTTCTCTCTTTACCTCTCTGTCAGCCCAACCCCTGCCTTCCAGGGTCTTACCCTAGAGTTCCCACTTTTTTGCTTCCCCCTGGAAGCATAACCCCACCCTCACCCCAGCCAGGACCCTGGCCTAATACATTGCAGCTTGAGCCTGCAGACTGCCTGCTGGCTCCTTCACCCTGCTCACTCCCCGCCCAGCCCCACCCGTCACTTCCAATCACTCCAATACAAAGCATTCCGCCAGATCCGTCTCAGCTGCCTTTTCCTGCCCTTGAACGCCAGCGCCTGGCCTTGAGCTCGGACCTGCAGGGGTGGAGGCACGTGAACTCCAAGGGCCATGGCTCACCATCCCCTCTCCCTCCATGGCCTCGGAGCTTTTGAAAAACACCAACCTGTGCGTTGTACCCTCTCCTGACCATCAGCATTCCCCATTCCCTCCCAGTCACAAGAGAAAGCCAACATGGACATCAGCTACCTAGGATCCTCAAGGCATCACTGTTTCTTTAGGGTGAGGAAACCGACATTTCTTGAGTATCTCTGTGAACCGGGTCCCTTGCAGACATTAGCTCAGATAATCCTCATAACACCCAGGGAAGTGGGATGACTGAGGCACGGAGCAGCCATGCCTCTCTCCAAGGGCACACAGCATTCTTCCTTGCCTGTCTCACTCTGTATCTCTCCCCTCACCCACGAGCCCCAGTTATGGAGCACCTTCCGTGGCCAGGCATTTTATGGATGGTGTATTGGGTTGCGTCCCCACAAAAGAGTCCTAAGCCCTGGTACCTGTGTGACCTTATTTGGAACTGGTCTGCAGATGGAATCAAGTTAAGATGAGGTCATACTAGATCAGAGTGGCCTCTGATCCCATGACTGGTGACCTTATAAGAAGAAGGAAGCTTGGACACAGACACACACTGAGGGAAGAAAGCCATGTGAAGGCAGAGGCAGAAATTGGAGTGATGTATTTACTGGCCAAGGAATGCCAAGGATTGCTGGCAACAATCAGAAGCTAGAGGAGGCAAGGAAAGATTCTTCCCTGAACACTTTGGAGGGAGTGTGGCCCTGCTGACACCTTGATTTTGGACTTCTGGCCTCTAGGACGTAACAATAAATTTCAATTGTTTTAAGCCGCCAGTTTGTGGAAATTTGTTACAGCAGCTCTAGGAAACTAATACAGATAGTATTTAATCCTTGCTACAACCTTATGAAATAGGAACTATTTTTATTTAACAGATGAGAAAATTGAAGCTTAGAAAAAAAAATGTGTTGCTATGAGTCCCACAGCCAGTCAGGGAAGATCTGTGACTTATGAAACCTGGCCCAGCAAACCCCCAAACCTGTACCCCCAAACCTGTACTTCCTGCTCCTCACCAGTAATGGATCTGCAAACCTGGATGCACCCCAGAGTTACCAGGGAAGCTGATTAAAATACTGATTCCGGGACCCCATCCTGAAGATTGCAATGCGGTCGGCCTGGGCTGGGGCCCCACATGCTGCATTTTCACAGCATCCCTGGAGCTTCTAAGGCAGTTGTGTTGGGGAAATGTCACTTCTCACCATGCTCCTCTCACCCAAAGAAGCACGTCCTCAGGGGTCTGTGAGTTGAGTCATTTGGTGATTTGTCACAAGGAGGAAGAGTTGTGGATGAGGTGGGAAGGTGGGTGGGAGGTGGCAGTGGGGGATGGCCGGGGTAAGGAGGACATTCCCTCCACCGCTGCTCAGGGAAGCTCGGTCCTCTTGTCACCCATCTGACAGGACCCCAACCATGTCAGCTCTACCCTAACCCCATCCAAGCCCCCCGTAAGAGGGGGAGGGTTCTTGTCCCAAAACACATCCCTGACAAAGCTCTGCTTTAAATGCGGGCTCCCTGACTCCTAGAACATACTGTGCTAAGCCAGAAAGCAGCCACGGGCAGGAGTCACACCAGCAAAGAGCAGGTGATGGGCCTCAGAAGAGGTGGGCAGACAAGGTGAGGGACTGGAGGGGAGCTCGCATACGCTGAGCACACCGTGTGCCAACACTACTGTGTATGTCCATTTTACAGAGGCAGAAACAAAGCCTCAGAGGATAAAGAGGGGTAAAGGCACCTGCTCAGACTCTACGAGCTCGAAAGTGACCGACCGGGGATGTGAACCCAATTCTGCCCGCCTCTCAAGCCCCATGCCTTCTCCATCCTGCCTGTCCACCTCTCCAGCCCTTCAGCCCTGTTCCCAGACCACACCCTCCCAAATATGAAACTAATTTGCAAACCGAGTGTTCAGTGCCATTGGCAAGAGACGCAGGCCTCGGAGCTGTTAGTACACAGCAAGCGCTCAGCGGAGCTCCAGAAGACGTATCCAGTGGGTGTTGGCAGCAGGGCCCAACCCCCCCCCCCCCAGCAATATTTCAAGAGAGAGATTGAAGCCACATGTTTGGAGGCCATAAGCTGATTGCTGGAAGGACATCCCATATAAACAGCAAGAGGCAGAACCTGTCACTTGGCCTCACCTTTGGTCTCTGACCCAGGCTCCAGCCCCCAGGGTCAGCTATTGCCAAGTACCCCCCTACCCAAATGTCAGCTCCAGACTGCTGAGGGGCACTGAGCTCTGGCTGGCCGAGAAAGGGTTAAGCAGAAGACAGCAGGTGCAAGGGCAGAGAAAAGACAGGTTCTCCTGGGCCTCAGGGTGGGTGGATGGGGAGAGAGAGAGCCAGACAGTTGGGGGAAAGCTGCTCTCCAATTGGCCTTGATCCCCTCCCGCTGCCTGTGGAGTCTGGGGTCAAGCTCCCACTTGGCCCTTTTTCCTCCAGCAAGCCGGGCTCCCTCCGTGGGCCTCAGCACCTCCTTCTGAGACAGAGCAGCTCTGGTGGGGTGGGGAGTGTCTCCCAGCCCCAAGCTCTTCGGGTCTTGGAGGCCCAGGCAGCTTCCCCTTGCGGGGGCTGAGCGTGTGAAGCAGGCCCCTCGGAGACCCAGGTGGGGCGGGGAGGAGAGGGAGGGGGGACCACTGGACCACACGGGCTGAGGGCTCAGGGTTACCAGAGCCAAGGCGACACACGTGCGTTCAGAATTTCCTTTCAAGTCTTCTCAGGGCCTGCTTGCTCCCATCCCTCCCCCCAGCCTTCTTGTTCTGGGCTGTAATCAGTTTGGATGGAGAACAGCAGACACACTTGGGAGGGAGGATGTGTGGGGAGCAGTTGGGGCTGGGAATCATTTGGGGGTTTTGTTACCTGCCAGCAGCTTGCAGGCCCATCTGAGGGGGAGGGGCATGCAGATGCTGATGCTGGCTGCATCCCGGTGGGCAGAAGTGCTGGGTGGGGACTTGGGGGAGGGGCGGAAGAGGCTGCCCTGGAGCTCCAGCCGCAACCAGGGCCTACAGGGCCCTTGCTGGCTGAGTGACCTTGGCTGTATTGTTTGACCTCTCTGAGCCTCACTGGCCTCATCTGTGAAATGGGGCCTTAATGCATATCCTGGCTGTGAGGGTTAAATAAGCTTACAGAGGGCGTAGCACAGATAGGCAGTCTGCTGGCAAGGACTCCCTTGCCCTTTGGGGGAGTGGGGAAGGGGGATGAAACAAGGCCCCTTGCCTGGAAACTGTGAGGCCACAAAGCCAGCGCTTGGACTGCTGAGGCCATCCTCTCAGCATAACTCAGGCCTGAATAGCAAGTCAGGCTTTCTGCAGTTCCTGACCGTCACCTGGGTCTGCAGGTATCACTGACATGGCAAGAGACATCTGTGTCATCCAGGCAGAGCCCCTCACCCCTACCCCAGCCCCCAAAGCTGCTTCCCTCCCCAGGCGGCCGAGCGCCCACCTAGGCCTATCTTGCCCTGACTGTTGACAGATGCCCTAAGTCAAGAGGATCCCTGCTCAAGGATTTGAACCCCATCCCGCCAGAGAGAGTTGATCCTTGGGTTTAAAAATCCCTGCTCTGAGCCCTGCCCCAGGGAGACGGAAGGGGCTTGGTGCTAGATGGTCAGACCCCAGTAAAGGGGGGTCAGGAATTCTGATGGGCAACCCCCAGGAAGGGCCAACACTCATTCATCCTGCCCAGCGGCTGCCTTCCAGTCCGAAGGCCTTCCCCTCCCCCGACCTCGGGGACATGTTTGCTTCCCCACGTCAGAGCCAGAGGACGTGTGGAGCTCTGCTGGTCCCATCTTACAAACAGGGAAACCGAGGCTCAGAGGGGCTCGCTGGGTCAGCCGAGGGCACCGGGCTTTCTCCCAGTTCACGCTCAGCTCTCGGTGTCTGAGGCCCAGAGCACACGTTGGGCCTGGAACAGGGGACCTGGCTGATGCAGAGTCAGCCAGGCCACGGGGGCAAGGAGGGGTAGCCCTCACCCTCTCCCCACCCCTCGGCTTTTGTTAGCAACTGATGGAAAGTGGCAACTCGGAAAGCAGAGGTTTCCGGCTTGCCAGATCATAGCTGGGGGAACAGATGGCCAATTCATCCCATCAAACTTGGCACCTCAAACAAAAGAAACAATATGTGTTTGGCTCCCTAATCTTTTCCTCAGGTTCCCAGGCAGGTGACTGGAAAGTCTGATGACAAGAAAGCTTCGACTCACTTCTGTTAGGACACAAACCACAAACCCGGCCTGGCTATGTTCTGCATGCTCCCTCCACCCCATCCTGCTCTCCCCCTCACTCTCCCTCCTCCAGGGACTATCCAGCCCGCTCAGCAGCAGCTCCGAGTCTCCCCCAGAACCAGTACCCTGTGAGGGTGGGGTGGGGACAGGGGGTGTCCACTCTCTGAGCATCACACCCTTTCTCTCTCCCAGCAGCCCTATTATGATCCCATTTTGCAGATGAGAAAACTGAGGCTCTACAGAGTTAATTGACAGGCCACATGGTCTAGAAGTGGCAGAGCCAAGCGTGATAACAGCAGCTGCTGTGTTTTGAGCTTCTCCTGGCACCAGGACACTACCTCACTTTCTAGATCTCAGAGAGATGGCATTGCCTGGGATCTGGTGAGCTGGGCATGGAAACACCCCCGTGGAGAAGTCTGAAGATGTGGCCCAGGTCTCCTGCAGAGCTGTGAAGTTGGGGAGCTAAGGGGCTCCATGGGAAGGCCTGGAGATGCACCCCTACAGCTGTGGGTGACTGAGCACCTACTGTGTGTCTGGCATTTTGTAGGTACTTCACGTGAGCTCCCCCTGATGGGCTCTGTTTCGTGTGAAAAATTGCCCCAGTTTTACAGATGAAAAATTGGAGGCTGGGAGAAATGATTTGCCAGAGCCGTGCAAGCAGTTAAGTTCCCCGGCGAGCTAGGACTCTTTCTGCGGCCTCAGCGGTTTCTCTTTGCCCTCCGGCCCAGCCCCAGGGAGGGTGTTAATGAGGCCGGCGCTGGGAGAGGCAGGGGGAAGGAGTTCTGTCCACAGGTGCTGGCAGGTCTTCCCGTGGCGGCCAGACCCGGGCCTGGCGCCACTCTGCCCCTGCCTGTCTGCTCTCCCCCGCCTGGGGTGGTGGTTGATACACCTCTGGGGTGGCCTGGGGGGCCCTGCTTGTGTCTGGGCCCTGCCAAGACCCCGCCCTGGAGACCCAGAGCCTGTCTCTCTAGGATGGCAGTCATTCCCACTCTGGAATCCCTGGGCGGGGCACGTGGGGCTTGGGGAGTCCAGGGAGGTAGGAGGTGGTGAAGTGTGAGCCCCAAGGCTTGGGGCACCTGGTCTCCTTTTGTCTTTTTCTCTCTCTGTACTGGCCGGTTGCATCTTTGATTCTTTCCTCTCTGCCTCTGGGTGACTCAGGGGTCAAAGAGTTTGTGGTGTGATGGAGAAGCCAGGATGGAAAGCCTGGAGACTGAGTTTTGGCCCCAACTCTGCTGGGGGACTCTGGGATGTGCTCTTCCCTCTCTGGGCCTCAAGCTGCTGGTCACACCTGCTGCACCCAGTTCAGGGCCCTGCTGGCCCCTTACGCTCCAATGCCCGGGTCATCCCAGAACAGTGAGGAGCTCGGGAGACAATGTTTGTCTGTTTGTCTCCACCCAGAGAACTCCTGAAGAGCAGCTCCGGGCTCTCAGTGGAAAGGGATTTAAAGAAGAAAATAAATAAAGTGTGAAAGTGCCTCTTACTGACAAGCTCAAGCCCTGTTAGCTTGGCCTCTGCTCCTGCCCTGCCTCTCCATCCTCTCTGTGACTTGGGAGCCGTTTCTCAACCCCCCCAGCCTCTTCTCACTCCGTCCTCCTCTTCCATCTTCTGCTCAGGAAATGTGAGGTCAAGGGAGGATCAAAACAAGAAGGTTTTCAACCACAGAAGTGACTGGAGACAAAATGTACCACCAGCGCCATCACCACCACTGTCACTGGCACCATCATCACCATTATACCACCATTGTACGGTTTCCTTTTGCTGTGGTAACAAATTACCACAAACTTGGTGTACTGAATCTCTGGTTCAAGCTACTATTACAAAATACCCACAGACCGCATGACTTATGAATAACAGAAATTTATTTCTCACAGTTCTGAAGGCTGGGATGTCCAAGATCACGGTGCTATCGGTCCAAGGCCTTTCTGGTTCACAGACAATCATGGTTTTTTCCTGTGTCCTCGCATAGCAGAAAGGGCTAGGGAGCTCTGTGGGGTCTCTTATAAGAGCACTAATCCCATTCGTGTGGGCTCCACCCTCATGATTTCATCACCCCCAAAGGCTCCATCTTCTAATACCATCACATTAGGCATTAGGATTTCAACATATGAATTTGTGGGGGACACAAACATTTAGACCACAGCACTAGGTGACTTAGAATGACATAAAATGTATTATCTTATGGTTCTGGAGGCAGAAATTTGGAATGTGTCTCACTGGGCTAAAATTAAAGTGTTGGCAGAGCCATGTTCCTTCTGGAGGCTCCCTGCATTCCTTGGCCCGTGGCCCCACTCTTCCATCTTCAAAGCCAGTAAGTCTTTCTTATGCTGCATCACTCTGACTCTCACTCCTACTTCCCTCTTTCACTATAAGAACGCTTGTGATTGTACTGAGCCCACCCAGGTCATCCAGGATAATCTCCCTATCTCAGGGTGGGCTGATTAGCAACTTAATTAACCCTTGCTATAAAACATAACATATCCACAACTTCTAGAGGTTAGGACATGGGCATCTTTGGGCACTCATTATTCTGCCTATCATAACCATCATCATCACCATCTCCAAAACTATCACCGCTACCTCACTTATATCGCCATCACCACCACTATCACCACTACCATTTTCAGCAGCACCACCATCACCACCATCATCACCACAAGCATCTTCAACACCATCATCACCACCACCCCACGTCCACCATCACCACTATCACCACCACCATCATCAGTATCACCACCATTCCCCCACCATCATTACCATTATTTTCACCACCACCACCATCCCTGCTAGCACCTCACTGCACCTCTACTATTTAAATCCCAGCTCAAATGTTGCTTCCTTTTAATGGTCTTCTCAGACCACTCTATCTAAAGTAAGGCTTCTGGGCTTCCCTGGTGGCGCAGTGGTTGAGAGTCCACCTGCCGATGCAGGGGACACAGGTTCGTGCCCCGGTCCGGGAGGATCCCACATGCCGCGGAGCGGCTGGACCCGTGAGCCATGGCCGCTGAGCCTGCACGCCCGGAGCCTGTGCTCCACAACGGGAGAGGCCACAACGGTGAGAGGCCCGCATACCACAAAAAAAAAAAAAAAATCCACTGAATGAATACACAAATGAATGAACAAATAAATGGATGTATGTGAGCCTATAATAAGGGATTTGACCTAGTCCCGAATGCCAAGGAAGGTGTCTCTAAAGGGTAACATATACACACTACTATATATGAAATAGATAACCAGCAAGGACCTACTAAATAGCACACGGAATTATACTCAATATTTTGTAATAACTTATAAAGGAAAAGAATCTGAAAAAAGATAGATATGTATATGTATATCTATATCTATACATAACTGAATCACTTTGCTATACACCCAAAACTAACACAACATTGTAAATCAACTAAACTTCAACAGAAAAATAAAAATAAAAATAAAATAAAATAAAAGGGTGACATCAGAGCTGAGATTTGGTAGAAGACTGGGGGTTAGCAAAGTGATTGAAGAGCTGCAGGAGCAAAGCTGGACTCTGGAAGGGAGAGCTGTGCATTCTGGAAACTAACAGCAAGCAGGTTGGGGAGCTTAAGACCAGGGTGCAGGGGAGCACAGGCGAGGTGTGACCAGAGCAGCAGGCAAGCCCTGTAAGTATGTCAAGAACATTGCTCTTCATCCTCAGAGCAAGGGGAGCTTTTGGAGAGTCGTTAGTCTTGGATCAGACATGCATTTCCGGACGATCACTATCGCTTCGCTGGGATGAGTAGTTAGTTAGCGGTTCGGGACAAGAAGAGTGTGGCAGCTACTTAAGACCTTCTTGCTATTGTCCAGGAGTGAAAGGTGGGGATGGCTCTAACTTGGACCAGAGTGGTGGGTGTGGAGATGGAGAGAGGTAGACAGAGTCAGGATCTGTAAGAGAGAAAATCAAAAGCGCTTGGGGACGGCTTAGATTTGGGAGTGAGGAGAAAAGGGTGGTGCCAGGGATGCTGCCTAGGTTTCTGCTTCCACAGCTGGATGGCGGGGACACTGACTGGTAGCTAGATGGCGGAGACAGTGCCTTATGAGGACAAGAGTACATCCATACTTATTATTGTTGTTGTTAATAGTACTATATAATAAAAGCGATAATATAGTCCAATAATGCTACTGGAATGCTTACCAGAGGCTACGTATCATACCAAGTTAAGTAATCTATCCAGGTCATCTAGGTAGTGTCTTAGCTTGGGCTCCCAGAAACCAAATCTTGGAACAAGTTTTCAAATGCAAGTAACTCATTTGGGAGGTGAAATAGCAAAATGGAGAAGTAAGACAGGGGAGGAAAGGCAGCCAGTGAAGGGTGTATTATCAAGCAAGTTACGTTTGTGGGGAAATGGAGCTTAATCCCGCGGGGAGAGGGGGGAGTCTAGGATCCATGAAGAATTCTCACTCAGAGTCACCTTATCCAGTGATGAGGAAGCTGGGCTATTTATACACCAACTCTGGCTAATCATTGATTGGAGGCTGCTCCCAAGGGGAGTTAATTCCCCATCACTTCCAGCCTTCCACGCATAAGGACAGATAAGGCTCAGTGTCAAGGAAAAGCCCTCAGGCACAAAGATTTAGGTTGTAGCAGTTGGAGGCCAGACTTGTGTGCATTGAGTTGGTAGGGACTGGGTGATGTGGGAAGAGAATTAAGAGCATCAGCTACTGGCAAGAAGTGGTGAAATAAGGATTCAAATCCAGGTCTTCAGGATTTCAAAATCTATGTATGGATGTGCGTACAGATGGATGGACAAATAGACACGGATGGACAGAGAGATGATCAGATGACTGGATGGTTAGGTGTTCAAAGAAATGAATGGTTAGATGGGTGAGCAATTTATGGATGGATGGATGGATGGATGTTTAAGTGGGTGGATGGGCAGATATGTAATGGATGGATAAATAGATGCGGAATCGGTAGATAGATGGATGGGTGGATGGATGGATGGATGGATGAAAAATTGAGTGTATGGGTAAATGGGTAGACTGTTTAAAAACTGTGTCTATGACTGAATGGAAGGATAGAGATATGAGTAGATGGGGGTTAGCGGGGTGGGATATATAAGTAGATGGATGAGCAGGTAGATAGGAGGAGGATGAATGACCAGGTTTGGGAGAAGAGAAGCGCTATGGCTTAGATAGCAGAGCCTCAAGAGTGGCCTCGTTTGACGTGAGCTTGGCTAATATCACCCCCGTGACCCCCCCACTGCTCCAGGCAGTCCCCAGTCTCTAAGTCTCAGAGGCATTCCAGCTGTGGTCTCATACTGACGACCAAGCACATCAGGAAAGAAGTGCAGGGAGCAGGGCAGACCCAGCGTGGCTGTAGCAGAGGTTGGGGGAAGCCCGTGGGTTGGAACCGGAAGAGCAGGGTGAAGCCCAAGGGGTCTTGCACCTAGAAGAGTGCTGCCTGCCCAGAGCTGGCTGGGTGCCTGCCCGGAAGGCAACGTCAGAGGGCTGGCTCTGACCACCCTGCCATGTGGGTAGGGGCTGGACATATTTGTCCTACCACCCAAACAAAGTAATAGTTACAGCATGGGAAGGCAGCTCTCCCAGTGAGACCAGCACTGGCTCGAAACAGCTGGGAAACGAGGCCAATCTCAGGACAGGGAGTCCCTTCATCTTGGCAGAGCTGAGCGGAGCCCGGGGACACCGGCTCCAGCCCAAGCACAGTGGATGGAACTGGCGGTGCCAAGTTTCACTGCCTGGAGCACATTTTTATGACTGAGGAATAATGAGAGGCAGGCATCCTAGCCCTGGCCTTTCCCTGGTACAGCATGTGTCTGTGTGTGTGTGTGTGTGTGTGTGTGTGCGCGCGTGCGTGTGTGTGCGCGCACACATACACATGATTTGTATGAGTGAACATGGATGTCATAAGTGGGTCTCTGCATGGGTTTGTTTGTGTGTATGTCAGGGTTGAGCATACACAGTAGGACATTTGGCACGTGTGAGTGTGTGAGCCTGCTTGTGTGTATGTGTGAGTGTGTTTGCATGTGGGTAGATGCGTTTATGAGTATGTGAGCACATTTGTGCACATGTTATTGTTTGTGTGTGTGCTCGCACATGGATGAGCATATTGGCGTTTGCATGAGCATGTGTGGGTGCAAAGATATTCACATCTGCGTATTTGTACTTGCTGTTTGCAAGTGTGGAAACGTGTGTGTGTGGGGGGGGAGTGTGTGCGTGCACATGCTCACCAGGGAGTGGACTTCATGGAATAAAGTTCCCCCCTTCTTTGACCACAGCCCTCTCTCTTACCATCCCCCTCCCCAAACTCATCCCTTCATACAAACTTCAGAAGCTAAACAGTAGTTTCAGAAACATTCTAGGCTATTTCAGGCCTCTCTGATTTTGCAGGTGCTGCCTGGAACGCCATCTCCTTCCTTTCTGCTTGGCAACACTCTTGTTCATCTTCCAGGTCCAGGTTTCACACCTTCTGTTCTATCTTCCTGGTCACCTCAGACTCCATCCTCTGGGCCCCCTGCTGCCTCTCAGACATTCTTTTCTTACCAAGAGGTGTTTTCTACTCCTCCTATAGACTGGGAGTTCCTTGAGGGTAGGGTCTCTGTCTAATTCCTTTCTGGATCCCCAGGGTCTGGAATAGGATCTAGCATGCAATGGGATGGGTGGATGAATGGGTGGGTGGACAGAAGGATGGATGGATCGATGGATGGACAGGTAGATGGCTGTATCAATGGACAAGCAGATGGATGGACAGATGTGTGGATGGATGGGTGAACAGGTGGGTGCATGGGTGAGTAATGACTAAACCCAGCACTTTTGCTCCCGAATCCTGGATTCTGAAAGGAGACTGCTGGCAGCTCTTGCTTAGCTTTCCTTTACCCTGGTACAGAAGCAGTGGTCTCTGCTTGCAGAGGAAGGCTGCAACCTCCGAGCTGGCCTGCTGTCTCCCCTCTCAGCTCTGGCTCTCAGGAGGGCTGGTTCCAGACTGGCCACCTACCTTACGAAGGAGCAGATTAGGCCTGAAGAGGCATTGCTGAGTGGCTTAAGTTAGCCCCTGTTTGTGCTCAGGGCTTTCAAAAGCTGGGGAGACTGCAGAGGAGGGGTCTGACGTCAGGGCCCACTGCTAAGTGGGCAGGGATTGTGTGAGCTTCAGGCCTTGACGGCAGGCGGCTTAAGGCAGGGCCCTGGGAGTTTTGAGACAGGAAAATGGTGTTTTGTCTTGTTAATGCATTCACATGGCTTTGAACTGGAGAGTAGTCAGGTGTCCCCAGACGGCTGCTTTTGAGCTGGTCTAGGGAGGGGGCAGGGCATAGCCAGGCCCCGGATTACAGAGGCCTTCCCCGGGGGAAGGGGGCCTTTGATGGGGCCGGGTCTGTTGTCCGGAGTCTGCTTTGCTGGTGGCTGGAGCCCCTAATGAGGGGAAGGGCTGTTCTGAAGCATTCCCCTGGTCCCCCTTGGGCAGCAGGCGGAGGCCTCCTTTGATGTTGGAGTCCTTAAGCCAAGTGGGGACTAATTGCCCCAAGGTACAGAATATTCTGGTTGCTTGGGGGGTCTGCAGCTCGCTCACAATGCCACAGCCACCCAGGGGTGGGGGGAAAGGCAGCCACTGTCCTGATGTGAGACAACTCAGGAGGGTTTGGGGTTGGTTTTTTTTTTTTCTCTTTCATGCACACAGGCCCAGCGCAGAATGGGAAACACACTATACATCACACACACACACGCGTGCACACACACGCGCACTCACACGCGCGCACACATACCTTACTCTGCTGCAACTTTGTAAACAGGATTATGTTTGAAAGCATGATTTTTTCACATCAAAAAGTCAGTGTGGTCAGAGGGATAATGGCAAAGAGACAAAGAAGGCAGACTCTGGTAGGCCGGTGGCAGACGGATTCAGATCCAAGTCCCACTTTAGCCACTTGTTAGCTGGGGCAGGTCTCTGAAGCTCACTGGACCTCAGCATTCTCCTCTGCCAAAGGCAAGACTATGCCTGACACCAGTAGGTGCTTATAGGAATTTGTTCTGTCTTTCAACAGCTAAGGTGACTGCATTCTTGAGACAGTTCACTAAAAATAGGTGTCTGTTTTCCTGGCCGGCATGGAGGCAGGTGGAGAGCCTAGTCGGCAGACATCAGTTAGATCGCTCTCATTTGATCAGAGAACAGGGAGAGGATGGTTTCCTTTGATTTTTAATATTTGTGCCTACATGGTTTCCATCTCAAAGGAAGATGACATGCTTCTCCCTGTACACCCAACTCTCACCTCGACCTCTCAGTAGAATCTGGAGTTATTGTGTTTTCACACTATACCAGGCATGGGACTAGGTGATCTGATTATATTATCTCTAATCTTCACGGTGACACTTTTAGAGATTAGTAATCCCATCGGACAGATCATCGGGAACCCTGGAGTCACAGAGACAAATGACCTGCCTGAGATCATCCTATGTGCAGATGGGAGAGCCAGCTTTCTGATCCGCCTGGCTCCAAAGCCCAGGTTCTCTCAAGCCTGCCCCAGCTGAATCTTCTGATCAAGCTTCTCTGAGCTTCATTTCCCCCTTCTGGTCAATAGGAACAATAACAGTACACACTGCCGGGATACAGAGCCATTTAAATGAGACCCAAAGACCCTAGCGAGTGCCTGATGTACGTGTGCATGGCAGGCACTCAGTACACCAGCTGTGACCCTCCACACCACCCTCATCACCTACTTCCCCCGAAAACACACACACACACACACACACACACACACACACACGTATGCACGCACACACACATAGTCCCTCCACTCTCTGGATCTGGAGAAGGGGCAGATCTGGGCAAACGGAACACAGTGTTCATCAAAGTTGTTCTTGCAGTTCGTGGCACCCCTTCTGTGTGGTTGTGGCCTGACCTTCTGACCGCTTGAGAGGGGCCCTCTGACTGCTTGAGAGCAGCTTCCTGGGTGGAGGACAGAGGAGGGCCTACCCCGCCGGCCAATTCCCCAGTAAGCAGCTGAAAAGCAGGAGAGAGGAGCTCGTGCCAGGTCAAGAGGAACAGGTGGAGAGCAGAACGAGATGCGGTGCCACCTTCGGTTCTTCCAAGGCTGGAGGCCGGCGCAAGAGATCATACACCACCTACATCCTTCTGTTCATCGAATCCTTCCCACATCCCACAATCTAGATACGGTGACCCTTGGTTACACACAAGAGGAGGGGCAACGTGATGCAGCTGATAAGAGGCTGAGCAGAGCCTGGTACCCAGCCCCAGCTGACTTAGGGCTCTAGACCAGGCCTCAGGCCTAGAAGCGGCTGAGAAGGGGCCTCTGGCATGGCCTGTGGTCATCGCCGACTGAGATGGGTCCTCAGGGCCCCAACTGAGAGGTCTCCCAAAGACCTGTCCTGAGACAGGTGCCACAGCTGGCAAAGGGCACACAGTGCCAGGCCTCTGTTCACCCACAGCTGCCCTCAGCCGCCCCAGTTGCTCCAGTCTGGGGTAGGGGGGAGTTGAGGTCTCCCTGGCCGAGCTCAGGACACGTGGGAGAGGGAAGTCCAAGAGAGTCTGGCACACTTCCTTTCTTCTTTTAAAAGATCAGTGTGGAAACGGCTTTATTGTTTTATAACAATACATAATAAATGTTTTTTTAGTGTCGAAAATACAGGTGGGAAAAAATGAAAATAAAGGTGCCCAAAGATAGCCACTGTCGTCCAGAGTCCATGGGGGTACACACACACGGCGGGGATGGGCGGAGGCTGCCTCTCCCCACTTAACATGCCTTGGGTGTCTTTCCACACATCCATCCCCATCGTGATTTTAAATGCTCACATAACATTCCCAAGGACTGTCTTAGCTTCTTTAACCAGTCCCCCGCTGTTGGGCATTTGGATTGTTTCCAACATTTTGTGGTGAGACATCTTTCCCCACTGGTGCAGCCCCTCCCGAGGCTCCGTTCTGAGAGGTGGCATTGCTGTGTTGAAGAACACGGGCATTTTGGATGCTTTCGATGGCCATGCTATCTGCTGGGAAGATCTGTAACGATACCATCAACCGAAGTGCCCGGAGAGCTGTTTCCCCTCCCTGGGGCCAACATTGGGTAGGAACAATCACATTTTCACCTTTGGTGATCTGACAGGTGAAAATAGTACCTTGTTTCCAAGTGAATGTCTCTGCTGCCTGAGCTTTTTTATTCATTCCTTCACTCAAAAAAAAAAAGTATTGAGTGCCTATCCTGTGCCTCTACTGCAGGGGGCGGGGGGGGGGGGCATGATTTTAAGCAGAAAATCAAACAGATGATCTCTCCTTTATAGTTGTGATCAGTGTTATGAAGAATGGTGGCCAGGGGGGATGGGCTAGTGGGGTGTCTGCCCCTCCATAATCTCTAGTGGATTTGCCTTTCCTTGGCATGGAAAATCAACCCTTCTCGATCTTACATAAAGGGCTCCATAAATGCAGCTTCATTTCACCCCAGCAACTAACCCTTCTCACCAGATTTCTCCTAAATTCCAACAAAGAT
The DNA here is from genome assembly GCF_963455315.2 of Globicephala melas. Classification (NCBI taxonomy): domain Eukaryota; kingdom Metazoa; phylum Chordata; class Mammalia; order Artiodactyla; family Delphinidae; genus Globicephala; species Globicephala melas. Next base: position 146,263,465 of record NC_083316.1, read on the forward strand.
ATTTAGCGTGACGCTTTTTTTTTTTTTTTTTTTGCAGTATGTGGGCCTCTCACCGTTGTGGCCTCTCCCGTTGCGGAGCACAGGCTCCGGACGCTCAGGCTCAGCAGCCATGGCTCACGGGCCCAGCCGCTCCGCGGCATGTGGGATCTTCCCGGACGGGGGCACGAACCCGTGTCCCCTGCATCGGCAGGCGGACTCTCAACCACTGTGCCACCAGGGAAGCCCCTAGCGTGACTCTTGTTAAGGAGAAAAGTGCAAGGGGTTATTATTTGTCTGGTGAGAAGGTCTAGACATCATCTGAGGCCCACTCTGGATTCCACTTTTTCCAAAAAGGCTTCTGGGCTCCTGAAGATAACTACCTCTCTTTTGATAAGTACAGTGATGTAATCAAGGATGAATTGGTTTTCCCCTCCACAGTAGCTGGTCAGGATCAGTCCTATGTACCCCCAGGAGCACCAGCTCTGGGATACGGCATGGGGCTGGTGGGTGCTCTTATGTATGTATTGTTTAAACATCCTTTAAATTGGGAGCAACTTTTCATGATAACTGAGGTTCACAGAGCACTTTCCGGTTGCTTGCTTGGATCCTTGCATTATGTCCACTTCCCAGAGAAGGACCAGGGGCCTTCCCAAGGTCCCCAAAGCAGGATGGACTCCAGGGCAGGACAGTTGCCTCATGACTAAAACTCCTGTGAGTCCCGGGCCTTTCAGATTCTGGAGCTTCTAAGAAAGGGTCTTGTCAGGGGTGCCCTGGTCTGGGGCTTGTTCGTACCCCCAATTGCAAATCAAGTCCAGAAGCCCAAAGGCCAGCTTTGCAGATAGGCATCTGGGCAGTGCCTACAGATGGTTCTAGTTGTGAGCGCCCATGGGCTAGGCATGCCTTCCCTGCTGGCTGATGTCATGAGCTCATTAGAGCAATGGGGTTTATTGTACAAGGCAACTGTCCAAACAATAAATTAAGCTGCACAATTTAGCACTTAATTATCCTCTCTCGTCTACTTCACTCTTGTTCCCTGGGTGTCTGTCTGGGCCCTGCAGCTAGATGGTAAGATCTCCCCTCTGCCTCACACCCCACAGTCAATCCATCATGAAGCCCTGTTGGTGTCATCTCGGGAACGTCTCTCAAATACTTTCTCTTCTCCATATCCCCATGGCCTTGACCTCAGCCAGCCCTCACTCTCTCCGCTGGATTATTGCCACCCTGATTTCTCCTGCTACAATTCCCCTCTTTGCTCTGCCCAAGTGATATGAACGTGGCTCCCCTCGGTCTGAAGTACACGATCCCAAATCCTCATCTTGGCTTTCAAAGCCCCCATGACCAGGGTGTCCTGCCTACCTCACCAGCCTCCTCTTCCCAACTCCCACACGGGCTACCCACCCCCTCACGTGCTGCAGAGCTTGCAGTTCTGCCCCAAGGAGGGGCAAAAGCAAACTCCAGGCTATTTCACTGCATGAACTCCCACACATGCACTTGCTCTCTGTGAATTCTCCCCACACGCAGCCCTTGCCATTCAACTTGTAAACTCATGCTTGGCCCAGTATTCAGCTCTGGAATCTTCTCCTTCCAGAAACCCAAGGGTATTTTCTTGGCAAAGCCCACAGCTGAGACTCATTTCCTTTCCCCTCTTGGGGCTTCTCTTAGGATGCACGTCCACAGGGATGCCTGGGATAATGATATCAACAAAACTGCCTGTGGAGAGTGCTCTCACGCCCATTCACTGTACAGTCCCCAGAGTCAAACCCTCACAATCATGCCATGAGGAGCCATGTTAAAGGTCCCTCTACAGGTGAGGAAACTGAGGTTTGGTTTCCAGAGCCAGGTCCCCATTTGGCCAACTTGGCCTAGAAGGCCAGGGGCAGTGTGCCGGGACTCAGGGCAGACAGGCTGGAGGACCACATAGGGCATCGTGGTGGGTGGGGAGGCCCAGGGAGGGCACGAGGGGATGGAGGAGGGTGACAATTTGGAGTAGGACCACTTTTTTACCCAAAGGAATTTGGCTGGTGAAATAATAGCGCCTCCACCAAGCATTCCCTTTTGCTCCCCCATTTCACAGTTGGGCAAATGGAGGTTCAGAGAGAAAGAAGGAGGCACAAAGAACAAAGTTATAGAGGAATAAGGACCAAGTTAGAACCAGGTGTCTTGAGTGTCAGTCCAGCTGAGCCAGTGGGCTGCGGGTCCAGTGAGACCCCACTAGTGCCCCTTCTCCTCTCCCTCCTCCCTGGACCCACTGCTTCCATCAAACAGTCCTCCGAGGGCCAGGTTCTCTGCTACTTGTTAAAGGTCCAGAGGGCCCGCATCTGGTTTGCTCATCATTGGGCTTGCCTGGCACAGAGTGGGCTCCCGCTAAACATTCACTTCCTGAATTAATAAATGAGTAAGCAGTGGAAAAGTAACCTGCCTCTCTTCATGCCCAGAAGGACCTGAAAGAATGGATAAGCACCCACCTAAGCCCTTTATGCCCACAGTCTCCTCACAGCCATCCTATGAGGTCAGCGTCATCACACCCATTTTACAGATGAGGACACAGAGGCTCACAGAGGGAACAAGACTTGCTCAAAGCTCTGCAGTTAGAAAGCGGTTCTCAGCCACCCTAGGAATGAAACATTCCCCATGCTATGTTTTTTTAAAGAGAGGATGTTTTCCTTCTGGTGTGTAAACAGGAGAAGGGCTCCCCGAGAAGGCTGTTGTAAATATCATCACTTCTCCTCGGGGCCCTGTCAGCTTATGTTACTTTATTTATCAACATTCCACAAGGGGTGGATCCAAGAATATGTCCTCAAGTGGGACACCAGAGAAGATGTGTGCTTTGGGGGGATCAGGAAGGAGGGCTTTCCAAGCACAAAGTGCGGGTCTGGACAGGAGTTGGAAGCTGGGTCCAGGCGCAGGGCAGGGTGGGGTGGGCCCTTCCCAGCATCCCCGCCTGGGCAGAGCAGCAGGTTGGAGTTCAGCAGCATGTCCCTCATTTCCATAAGGGGGAGCTTGTGCACAGGAGATTTCCTCTCGGCTAGAGGGGCCGCGGCATCCAGGGACCGGCTCTGGGAAGTGGCCATTTGGGTGGCACCTGCAGGCGTCTGCCCTGAGCACTGTGTCCTGCCCTGGTTGGGGGGTAGCCAGGAGGATATATGCAGGCTGCCCCCTCCTCATTTATCCACCCAGGGAGCCAAGGAAAATGAGGGGCATGGCCCCACGTGGAAAGAGCACAGCTTTGGAGCCAGACAGGACTGGGGCTCGCTCCAGTGCCATCACAGACTAGCCACATGACCTTGGGCTCGTCACTTCCCCTGGATCTTGGTTTCACCTCCCCTGGACCTTGGTTTCCTTATCTGTAAAATGGGAACAATACCAACTTTTAGAGTTACACAGAGCAGTGACTACACTGCTTGGAGCACAATACATGCTTAAAAACAAAAGGAATATTACTATGATGATCGTTGTCTGGACTATTCATGCAGGTCTTAATTGCCACCCTCGCCTTCACAGAAATTTCTGCTTGTTATTCCCAGCCAAACCTTGGTGGTGATTTGCACAGGGTTTGGCCTCCCTGGGTCCAGACCAAGACAAGCCCAGCAGAAAAGCATTTAGGGCTTGGATTTGCAAACGCAAAACCAGGTGCTTCTCTGAACAGAAATGATGACAAAGCAAAAATGTTAAAGAATATTTTAGAAAGAGGAGAGAGAGAGGGGAGTCCACATAACTTAATTCCTCACCCAGATTCAACAGCCAGTTTCTCTGCTTTCTGAGTGCAAACTCCCTGGTCCACACAGATGTTTTGGTGGGCTTGTAATCCTAGTGACTCTACCAGGTGCTGTTTTATTACCAACTTGCTGTGGTCTTTGGTCTGACTCACTCCATCTCCTTTCCTTTGGCTCCTGCCAGAAAGCAAAGCACATATTTCACGGTCCCCTCTCCCTGGGAGCAGGAATTTCTCCCCAGGCCTTCTTCTGCATGTGCTCATGGAGTTGCATTTGGGGCAGAAAGATGGGATGGCAACACAGTCTGCTGCCCCTTGGCTGCCTTCTTAAAATTCTTTTTTTTTTTTTTTTTCCAAAATGGAAATAGCATTTTCTCCCTGATTATCAAAGTAACACGCGTGCATTGTAAGAAATGGGGCATTTCTGAAAAGTTCAAAGAACAAAAGTCACCCAGAAAAAAAAGCACTGCTGACATTTGGGTGTGTCTTCTCAGATTTTAGTTCATCCACGCATGTACCAACCCAGTTACAAGGGAATCTTACAGGGTACGTTGTTTTGTATTCTGATTTTCTTGGTCTACGCATGTGGTTTCACTTGCTTGCTGTAAATGGCTCTGCATCATTTTATTGTATGGATAGAGCACAGTTCATTTAACCAACCCCCTATTGTTGGACATTTCAGGTATTTCTGTTTCTGTCTTTTTTAAAAAACTTTATTTTGAAATAATCCTAGGTTCACAGGAAGTTGCAAAGATGGTACAAACAGTGTCTGTGTATGCTTCATCCAGTTTCTCCAATGGTTATGTAATAATTGTACAGTATCAAAATCAGGATATTGACATTGGCACAATCCGTGTATAGCTCTGTGTCATTTCAACACGTGTGCAGATCTGTGTAACCACTACCACTGCCAAGATACAGAACTCCCCCATCATGCTATCCCTTATAGTCACCCCCAGCTCTCTCATCTCCCTCCTCCTTAACTCCTGGCAACCACTAATCTATTCTCTATCGCTGTACTTTTGCCATTTTGAGAATGTTATACACACACACACACACACACACACACACACACATATATATATACACACACACACATTTTTTTTTTCACTCAGCATAATGCCCTTGAGATCCATCCAATTATTGCTTATAGAAATTTTTCCTTCTTATAGTCTAGTAGTATTACATGGTATGGGTGGACCCCACCTATTCACCATTCATCAATTTTAGGGCATTTTTGTTGTATCTATTTTTTAGTTATTACAAATAAAAACTGCTCTGAATATTCTTGTAGAGGTTTTTGTATGGACATATTTTCATTTCCCTGGAATAGATGTCCAGAGTACGATCACTGAGTTATTTGGTAAGTGTATGTTGAGTTTTCTTAAGAGACTGCTAAAGTATTTTCCAGAGTGGCTGGACCATTTTACATTTCCACCAGCAATGTTATGAGAGATCTAGCTTCTCCAAAACCTCACCATCATTTGATATCATCCCCATTTAAAATTCTACCTGTTCTAATAGGTGCGTAGTGGTATCTTGTGGTCTTAATATTTGTTTCCCTGGTGGCTCATGATGGAGACATTTTTTCATGGACTTATTAGCCATCCATATGTCCTCTTTGGTGAAATGTCTCTTCATATCTTTTGACTGTTTCCTTATAAGATTATTTGTGATCTTACTGTTGAATTTGGGGTCTATACATACATATGTATAATATACATTAAATATATTAGAATATGCCTATATTCTAGATATGAATCCTTTGTCAGTTATGTGGTTTGCAAATATTTTCTCCTAGTCTGTAATTTATCATCTTCTTTAGCAGATCAAAAGTTTTTCATTTTGATGAGGTCCAATTTATTGACTTTTTTTCTTTTATAGATCAAGATTTTGGTGTCATGTCTAAGAACTCTTCACCAAGCCTCAGGTCCCAAAGATTATTTCTGCTCTTTCTCCTTTAAAAACATTCCTGTGTTAGACAGAATAATGTCCTTCCAAAGATATCCACACCCAAATCTCCAGAACCTGTGAATATGTGACCTTACATGGCAGAGGGATCTTGCAAATATGATGATGTTAAAGATCTTGGGAGGGTAGATAACCCTGGATTATCCAGGTGGGCCTAGTTTAATCACAGGGGTCTTTCTGTGGGAAAGAGTGGGCCAGGTCGGGACTTCCCTGGTGTCGCAGTGCTTAAGACTCCATGCTCCCAACGCAGGGGGCCCAGGTTCCATCCCTGGTCAGGGAACTAGATCCCACATGTATGCCACAACTAAGAGTTCACATGCCATAACTAAGGAGCCCGTGTGCTGCAACTAAGGAGCCCGCCTGCCACAACCAAGACCCGGCATGACCAGATAAATAAATATTAAAATAAATTAATTAATTAATTTAAAAAAATAAAGTGCTTATAACAGGGCCTAGGACATAGCAAGCACTTTAAAAGTATTTGCCCCTCAAGTAACTTGAAAAATATAAAAAGAGTGGGCCAGGCAAGTTGCAGGAGACGTGAATACGGAAGCAGTAGTTGGAGTGATGATACCACTGACTAGAAGGGTAGTCTCTCGAAGCTGAAAGAGGCAAGGCCACAGACTCTTAGAGGCTCCAGAAGGAATGCAGTCTGCTGACACCTTGATTTTAGCCCATTGAGATCCATTTTAGTTTCTGATTTCCAGAACTGTAAGATAATAAATTTGTGGTGTTTTAAGCCACTAAGTTTGTGATAATTTGTTACAGCAGCAAGAAGAAGCTAATGCAAACCCTCTGATAAATATCCTTATACATAAATCTTTGCATATTTTCCCAGCTATTTCCTTAGGATCAAATCCTATAATTCAAACTGGTGAGTCAAAAGGTATGTACCCAAATTGGTACCCATTTAAACTTCATCGTTAGCTTTTAAGCTAATTACCCATAATCATCATTACTCATATTATCATTAGATTTTAAGGATTCCTGTTTCCTTGCGTCAGTAAATACTGGCTCTTACTAGTGTAAAACACATATTTGGAGTTGCCTTGATTTTCTTGTGTGTGTGGATCCTGCATGTGTGTGTATAGGAGATGAGGGAGAGGAGAGTGAGAAGGGCAAATGTTTTCTCTTATTCATCCGAACTTGCCCAGTTCAATATGGTAGCCATTAGCTAAGGGTGCTTCTGAAGCACTCAAAACATGGCTACTCCAATTGAGATAGACTGTAAGTATAAAATACACACTGGATTTCATATCCCTAGTACCAAGAAGAGAAAGACTTTTTAAAGATCTAGATGTAATGGATTATGAAGAATCATTGCTTTTTCCTTCAGACACTAGCATTTGTTGAATTTGAAGACATTACAGAGTCTACATCATGAAGTCTTTTAATTACAAGTAAGCAAAAACTTATTATTGATATTTATGGTGCAAAAAGGAATTCTTTAACACCAAAGCAAAGAAGAACCGGAGAGAGTTCAGAAACACTGACTCAAAGAACCCTCGTGAACACCGGGGTTCCTCTCCGTAAAAGTCAAGTCATTCACCATCTACATTATTAACATATTTTATAAAGAGAAAGGATTTCTATATGATGACATGGAGTCTCCCTTATGCCCCATAAAGTCAATGCAGATTAAACATCACTAATTAATATTATACTAGAATTAATAAAAAATCTGAATTAAAGACTTTTTTTTTTTTTTTTTGCGGTATGCGGGCCTCTCACTGTTGTGGCCTCTCCCGTTGTGGAGCACAGGCTCCGGACGCGCAGGCTCAGCGGCCATGGCCCACGGGCCCAGCCGCTCCGCGGCATGTGGGATCCTCCCGGACCGGGGCACGAACCCGCGTCCCCTGCATCGGCAGGCGGACGCTCAACCACTGCGCCACCAGGGAAGCCCCCTAAAGACTAATTTTTAAAAAAGAGAGAGAAAGAAAGAAGGAAGGGAGGGAGGGAGGGAGGAAGGAAGGAAGGAAGGAAGGAAGGAAGGAAATAAGGAAGAAAGGAAGGGGGGAGAGAAGAGAGAAAGAACAAAAGAAAGAAAGAAAGAAAGAGAGAGAGAGAGAAAGAAAGGAAGGAAGGAAGAAAAAGAAAGGAAGAAAGAAAAAGAGAGAGAAAGAGAGAGGGAGGGCGGGAGGAAGGGAGCAAGGAAGGGAGAAAGAAAGAGAAAAATCTCGAATGATGTTTTATATTGATTACACACTGAAATTACAGTATCTGGATATATATTAGGTTAAGTAAAGTATATTAATAAAATTAATTTTACCTGTTTCTCACTACTTTTTTAAAATGCGGCTACTAGAAAATGTTTAATTATACATATGGCTTGCATTTGTGGCTCGTGCTGTGTTTCTACCGGTCAGCGTGGATCCAAACTCTCTCACCCACAGCCCTTTACGATCGGCAGAGGGCGGTGATAGTGGAGTGGTCAGGGTGGGGGGCTCAGTTCTCAGCTACCGCAAGGGAGTCAGCCAGGCCCTGTGGCCCTGGTCTCAGCAGCCAGTGCCCAACCACAGACCCCACAGTGTGGTGGGAAAAAACCTGGGATCAGAGAGACCTTGGTTTGAATCCCAGCTTCTTCCGTCAGAATTTTCTTGTACTAGAAACTTTCTCCACTTCAGTTTCCTTATCCGCAACACGGGGAAATAACTCCATAACATACGGAGACGTTCCTTTCTTCAACCAGCTTTGAGCAAACGTACCGTGTGCCGGGCACTGTTCTAGGCTCTGGCAATAAGGCAGCACACAACCCAGAAGGAGCCTAGCATAGTGTGCTGACACTCAGTGGGTCCTCTTTCCTGCCTCTCTATTGCTAAAGAGAATGTTTTGGTGGAACAGGACATCCTACTCACCACTTTTTATGAGCCTACTGGTTCCTGGATTTGGAATAGCAGCCCTAGGCATGGATGTGAATTATCTTAGCCATCACTTTGTGACTTGAAGAAATGCCCTGCTCGATGAATGGGTAAAGAAGGTGTGGTATATATACACAATGGAATAATAGGCGTAAAAAAGAATGAAATAATGCCATTTGCAGCAACATGGATGGACCTAGAGACTATCATACTAAGCAAAGTAAGTCAGAAAGAGAAAGACAAATACCATATGATATCACATATGTGGAATCTGAAATATGACACAAATGAACATATCTATGAAACAGAAACAGACTCAACAGACATAGAGAACAGACTTGTGGTTGCCAAGGGGGAGGGGGAGTGGGGGAGGGAAGGATTGGGAGTTTGGGATTAGCAGATGCAAACTATTTATATAGGATAGATAAACAACAAGGTCCTACTATATAGCACAGGGAAATATAGTCGATATCCTGTGATAAACCATAAGGGAAAAGAATATGAAAAAGAATATATATATATACACATATATCTGAATCACTTTGCTGTACAGCAGAAATTAACACAACATTGTAAATCAACTATACTTCAACAAAATAAAAAAAAATAAATTCCCTGCTCTGTTCTTCATTTCCCATCTGTAAAATGGGGCTAATAACATTACTCTCCTCACAGGGTTGCTGTGAGCATTAAATAAGATAATATATGTAGGGCATAATTCCTGGACCTTTGTAGATGCTAAAAGTAGTAGCTGCTAGTCGTGAGAGTAGTACTAATGTTATTATTTTCTTTGCCTTAGAATCCCACGGATTTCAGGGCACTCCTAAGAGAGATGACCCAGAAACAGAAAGAAAGGTCTGGAAAGACTGCATTTGATAAAGCCTTAGGCTTTATCCGAGTGATGAATATGTTGCTGGACATCTTGTGGCTCATGTCAAGAAGAGCTGCCTAGTCTTGATCACGCTAAGAAAGTCAACCCTTTTCTCTGGATGAAAAGAGCTCTCGCTGCTGGCTGCCAACCCAGGCTTCATCCCTCTGTTTCAGATGCTGTCAGTGCCTCTCCCATAGTCCCCTGGAGGCTCACCTCCACCTGCGATCCTCTGCCTGAGGGTTTTTCCAAACTACTGGAACTTGCTAGGTTTGTGCTCAGGGCCAGCGAGCGCGCTGGGTTCATGGCACTGTTAGTAGCCCTGAACCAATGGGGAAAGGGGTGCTGATGGAGAAACAGCTTCCTCAGCCCTCGGTCAGGGCACCCCTGAGGTGCGTTCTACATTATCACGCAGGTTTCTCAGTGGATTAAAGTCCAGTTACCCACAGTGGCTACTGGCCTGATAAAGCACCCTCATTGACTGTCTTCCCATCTCTGTCCCATTTCCTCATCCTCCTGCTGGTGTTTCCTTAGCAGTTCAAATTCTGCTTCTAGAAGAACCCAACGGAGATACCCTTCAGGAAAAACCTATTTTGGATCAGTTATCTCCCCTCCTGGAGAGTCCTGTACCTTGAGGAGGTTGATTCCCCCAATTCCGTGCTAGCCTCATGGGCCTTGACGATAATTGGTTCAGACTGGTCAGATAACGGAGCTCTGGACAGGTTGATGTGAGGGCAGACCTGCTGCTAGCCATAGTTTTCTCCCTCCTAAAAACTGAGCTGCAGGAGAGGCACTAGTCCTCCGATGGATGTTTCTATGTTTGGAGGTGATGCTAGGGACTCCTGGTGCCATCTTGTTTTCATCCTGGGAATGAAGAATGGAGCCATCAGTACAGACGGCAGAGCAGAGGGTCTGGAAGAACCTGTGCCTCTGATGACAACATTGAACCACTGACCCAACCCACCTGGAAATCAGTGCGCCTCTGAACTTCCGTTTACGTGAGACCATAAATTTTAAGGAAATTTAAAGCCACTCCACAATTTGAGTTGGGGATTTTGCTACTTGTACTGCTAATAGAAGTATCTAAGCTGCTCAGTTAATCTTAATACAACTCAGAAAGCTAGCCATTATTATTGACATCCCTACTTTGCAGATGAGCAAACCGAAGCTTGGGGATTGGATACAGATGAGAGCCCTCTCCAGGTGTGGGAGGTCTTCTCGTGTGTCCATGCAATGACTACATGCTTGAGAAATTGCAGGTGTTACCAATGGAGGTCAAGTTCATGGGTTCTGTGTCAATTCCCTTTATAAAGTGAAAAATCCTTTCACAAAGTGACAGTATATTTCCTAGCTTAAAATAAAATCATTATTGAAGGTACAGTCCAGCTATCATTCCCATTTCATAGTTGAGGGCACTGAGGCTCAGAGATGGCCAGTCACTTCCCCAAGGTCACACAGCTAGGTAGGTGGAACTTCAACCCTGGGTTTGACCCCAGGGCTTTTTCCACCAATGCAAGCTGCTCCCACAGAGTCTGCTTTAGGCTGAAATGAGGGAATGTTGTGAAAGTGCTTTGCAGACAGTAATGATGCCCACTTCTTAGTTTGCCTGGCTTTGTCCTCCCCTTGCTCTGCCGCCACCCCGGATTTAGCCGGTGCCAGGAAGTACACCTCCCCACTCTCGCTCCATTTTCTATCCTTTCAGAGCCAAAATTCCTGAAGGCCATCTCCCAGAATGCTAGGTTCCCCACGTGTTCCCCACCAATTAAAAAATCTATTATTTTAGAGATGATTTTTTTTTTTTGGTTGGTTGTCTGTAATGCACCGTTTTCTATTGCCTGTTTGGCTCCTTCCGTTAGTAGGAGCAGCAAGAAAGAGGAAAAGAAAACCCATTAATACCGTCTTTAAAAAACTTGGCTATTCTGATGTTTCCACAAAGACAGGCCCTAGCAGAGAGCTTTCTCCTCAGACTCATATCATACTCTGCAATTTTTAAAGATAAAACTTGTAAGCTGTTCAGTCGTTGTTCTTCGGGCTGCTGACATTTGATACCATTAGACGTGAGCAAGTGACTTGGCTTTCTCTGCTACGTAGCCTAATTTGGACAGGTCTGTGTCCCATGCAGCAACTCCCCCTCCACCCCTATTGATCTTACCAGAGCCCTAGTGTCACGGCTTTTCTCCCCGGGAGTCTGGGAGGATGTTTCTCTAGGGAAATGCACAGAAGACACCATCATTTCACACTCTCATTCCTTTAAGACAATCAGTGGTACAGAAGGGCAGCAACTAGTCATCTTGGCCAGTGGTTCCCCTCTCCTGGTGACTCCACCTTCCCGGAGGGCTACTTGCTATTGGGGTGCTACCAGTATGAGGAAGATTGGGGTTCCTGATTTTAAACACAAATTCAAATTTAAGAAGCAGATACGTGGAGAAGAGATATGTAATGGGTTGAATCCCCGGTCCCCACCCCGCAAACGATAGGCCCATGGTCTAACCCTGAGAATGTGTGAATGTGATCTTAATTGGGAAAAGGATGTTTGCAGATGTAATTAAATTAAAGATCTCAAGGTGAGTTCCACCTGGATTATCCAGAAGGGCCTTAAATCCAACGACAGGCGTCCTTATAAGAGAAACACAGAGGGAGATTTGAGACTCACGGAGAAGTGGGGAGACAAAAAGTGGGGACTGCTTTTTGAAGAACAAAGGCCAGCACATGTTTGCTACACTTCTCAAAGACTTTAGCTATTCTGAAGTCAGGACTTTGTTCTCCACAGTAGGCCTCAGCATTACATGGGCGGGCCTGCTGTGTGGTTTTAAACATGATGGTTGCCCTCTCTGAACCTGTTTCTTTCACAGTTACAGAAGGATGGCCATGGCGCCCACCAGCCAGGGCCATTATGAGGGTCAAGGAATCGTGGGGCATCAGAGGTTGGACAGCTCACAGACCACTTCAGGACAACAGACATATTTGGTTTGTCCCAAACGATTCTCTTAAAATTTCGAATTTGTTACCAAGCTTCAAGTACCAGGAGACTTCACACAAAAATCCCAGGTGCGCTTGAGAAGTCAAAAACCTGCCAACCGAATGTCACCATGAAATAATTGGCTGGCCCAGCATGGATGCCTCAGTTCCCCACATCCTCATCCCTCCTATAATACCTGCAGGTTCCCCGCTTCATTCATTCCTCTCACCTGACTGGCTCCTGTGGGCAGCTGAGTTTGTAACTTCAGTGTGGGGAGAGCTTTTTGTACACGGTTTGCTAAGTTCATTTCTGTTTCACAAAAGAGAGATCCCAAGCCAGCATTCTCTTTCAGGAGAGTGTCTCCAGTAGGGAGAGGGACTGATGAAAACCTCTGTCAGACAGAATTTTTTCCTTAATAGAATGTGTTATAACCAGATCAGCAACCTCCTTTAATCCCAGGCCTCTGACTTGTGGAAATCTCTTTGTTACCCAGAACTAGACACAAATGATGGTACTTGTTAAAACCAGGCGTGCTGGTGGAGAGAGACCTACGCTTAGGCTTGTTCTTGCCAAGATTTTGATGTTCCAGTCCTTCTCCGGTTTAACAGTTAAGTAAACGTTCATTTTGGATTCTGGTTCAAACTAGTTCAAAAGGCACTTTTAGGAAAAAACAGCACCTTTGGTTTTGCATTTTGTCACCAAAACTAGTTATGATTTTCTTGGACTTCAGGGTTTAGAAAGTGAGTCCAGTTTATGGAATCAGACTCAAAATCTGGCTCTGCCTCCTGCTAGCTGTGTGACTTTGGGCAGTCGCTTAACCTCTCTGAGCCTCCGTTTCCTCTTCTTTAAGAGGATCAGGGTAATAACCTTCATATCACAGGGTTGCTGTAGGGATGCGAGATGAGTTGTGTTCAGCTTTGGCATAGGAGCCAGGACACCAGAGACAATTATTATTATGACTGATTACTGTTCTATGAGGCTGCCTTTCTTGTAGCTCAGGAAGTAGAAATACGGATTGTGAAGAGTTTATTGTTCACACATACCAGTAGAATCCTGGCTTGATCTGCAAACCTTAGAAGTAATAATAATGAGCTTGATTATAATTCTGAAGGCCAGTATTTATTGGATATTTCCAGAACAGATAGAATTCTCCTCCCCTCTCCCCTTTTGGTCTCTCTCCCCTTCTCTATCAATATCTTTGGCACTGGTGCGTTAGTTGTACATCAACATGGGATGTCTTCAAAGTCTAGAATAAGAAAACATTCTCCAAGCCTATGATTTGCACATCAAATCATATACTTTCTAAATGTGGGTGCTGCCTGCCTGGGGTCAGATCAAGAGTTGGTAAATGGGGAGTACTGTTGGCACACTAAGGGGACAATTCTCCAATCCTCAGCTCTATTTCTCACATTGCAGGAGGTTTAGCACTCCTGGGCCCCTGGCACTAATGGCAATCACTGCAACAACTAAAAATGCCCTCCCATGCATCTGAATGTCTTCAGAGGAGTTTGAGAACAACCTGATGAGAATATGCAAGCTCTCCTAAGCCTGCAAATTTGGGCCAGACCCTCTATGTATCTCTCTGAACCTCAGTTTTCTGACCTGTTAAATGGTAAGTCATACCCATCCCACTGGGCTGTTGGGGAACTAAGAGGGAGGGTATATGGGAAGTGTCTGGTGTGAGCCTGGCATAGAGCAAGTGTCCAGAGCCTGGGGTTGGGGGGGGGGGCGGCGGCGAGGTGGCAGGCACATCACGGCGTAAGCTAGCATCCGCAGACCCTGGCTCCCCTCTTTCCACTGATTGTGTCTCCAAGTGACAGGGCCGGGGAGGGGGGAGCTTCAAAGCCCTCCAGACTTCACTCACTATAATTGGAAGTCATTGTGGAACGAAGTCCAGTATTTAATTTGGCCTGTGTTTGACAGATCCTGTGTGCACCGCTAACAGAGCTCACACAGGGCCCGTGATACAGGGGGGATTCTTGGCCTGGGCTCAGGGCAGATTGGTGGAGAAAATGTCGCATTCGATTAAGGCTGATTGGCCCTGACAGTTGTCTGGGTGAAGTTTATAAGGTACATCTAATCTGGATGCATCTGGTCATAAAAATGCAAAACAAGCCATTCCCACCCAAGTTCTAACTCCAGATGTGGGCTGATTCTCAGTGATTGACACCATATTTTTTGCAGCTGTCCCACATTTCAAATCTTTTTCTATTTAAAATATATTCATCATAATTATGGAATGCAGTAAACAAACTTCAGCCTGATGACAAGCATTAAATATAAGAATGTTTCGGCTTAAAATAAATGCCATGATTTCTCAGCCCAGGCTGGAGTGTTCTCCAAAGGAGCCTTGACCTTGTCACCATGAACCAGACAGAGTTATTTTCTCGCCAGTATTGACTGATATTTGGAGGGGGGCAGGGGGAGAAAAATCAAAAAGCTATTTATATCAGATAGAAAAATGTGCATAACCATCAGAAAGCCACCTTTGTAAGACAAAGAAGAAAAAACTGGATTCAACCTAATCATGTTTGAGGACTCCCCATTGTGCAAGTTCTTCGCAAGATACTGTAGGGCAGGGTAGATGTTACACGCCCTGGGGCCAGGTCCCTGGATGCGGCTTCCACACTCCACACACGTGTGTCCAGCTTCCACACTCCACACACACTCTGTTACCTTGAGCATCACTTTATCACCTCAACTCTCTGTGCCTCAGTTTCCTCATCTATGAAATGGAAGGTGATGATAGTACTTACATGGTAGTGCAATTATGAGAACTAAGTGAGTAAAGTGCTTAGAATAATGCCTGGCATGTAGCAAGTGCATGGTAATCAGTATCAGCAGACCTCTTCCCCAGGGCTTCTAAGAGACACTGAAAGTCACCTGACCTGCACGAGGTCACATATAGTGCACGGCAAAGCAGAGATGCAAACCCTGATCATCTGACTTCACTACAAAACATGCATACAAGGGGTCAGTTTTGCTCACGTTAGCATTTTTCTGTCTCTGAATGCTTCACCAAGTCTTATCTGATGGCTGTTCTCCCAACCAGTGGCTAGTCAGGCATCCCGTTATACCTAGACAAAAGAGCACATTCTATTTCTTCTTCTGTTCCTGGGGCTCATCTTTTATTTTTAATGCTATTTAAATAAGCCTGTAATTGAGATAGTTAAATAAACAAACACTTAGGATAATTATAGATGGGTCATCCTGTGACCAAGCTGCTGGATCTTTCTAGCCACTTATGGACTTCAGCCACGTCCGAATGGTTCTCCCGTAAACTGCGTGTACCATTTGGTTCTTTGAGAAAAACGGGAACTACCCGGAGTTCGTGTCAACAATCTGCTCCTCTTTTAAATGAGGCCATAAGTCACAAACCCTCTGAGTTCCCAAAAAAGTGTCTAGAGCTAAATTTGTATCCTGACTCTGATGATTGTTCTCTTATTAGGCTGATGAGAGACTTAGCAGAGCCAGGGCCTCCTGGGGCTGTGCTCACAGCTCGTGCCAAGATGGAAATGACTCTGTGAGTTTTATTTCTGAGATGTGTAAAAGGTTTGTCCATCACTGGGCCCGTGGGCACATGTTCAGTATCAAAATAGTGTATGCTACCTCTCTCGGGAGATGGACTCCAGTCCTGGCAGGCCCTCTGTTTCCAGCAGTAATGAGAACTCTCCACCGGAAAGGGGGTGGCTGTGTTTTACTTCTCCCAGAGCCCTCTGGGTGGCCCCGGTGAAGTCTCTGAGCCTTGCCTTTCCTGCTAGATTCCTGTTTGGGGAGGGTAGTGTGGAACATTGGCAAGAGTGTGCCCTTGAGACACAGACCCTGGTTCAAATAGAAACACCATTAATTGCAAACTGGGTGAACTGGGGTAAGCAGCCCAGCCATCTTGCAGACTAGCATGTGAAATGGAAATAATTATGTCTGACTTACTCGCAGGGTTGTCTTGAGGATTAGATGAGATAATGTGGGGCAAGGATTAGGCTCCATGTCGTCACTGAGGTTTGACCTGGGGGGTCAAGAAGGTACTTAATCTGGTGCCTGGAATTGGGAGGTTTGTTTTTCCCTCTGTAGCCAGGATGGCAAATAGGCTGTACCTCTCATTTTGATATCAATCAATTGGAGATGCCTGCTTAAAGTGCAGTGATTGATTTGTAATGTCTGCCACAGACTAGGAGGGAGTAGGAGCATTCCATGTTCTGCTATCTGCCTTCTAGAATCTAAGTTCTAAAGTCAGGAACTGGGTCTGAAAAATATTCTTTCAACTTTTACATGCTACAAAGCAATTTTTTGCATCTATAATCTCCTCAGACATGGTGTCCTGTGACTCCACATCCCTGGTGTTAAATCCTGTGACAATTATCATCTCCATTTGATGGATGTGGAAACTGAGGCCAGAGATCAAAGGAATGATGTAAGCAACTGATAAAACAAGATTAGATTTTTAAAATTATCTGTAGTGTCACTCCAGAAAACTGCTACTGCCTACCATCTCCCATGGGAATCTTGATACACACAAACACACACACATACGCACACACACACACACGCGCACACACACACACACACATACAGTAAGGCACAGGAGATATGGGTTCTAGCCTCTGCCCTCCTGCCAACCAACCGAGGACCTTGGAAATGTCACTTTACCTTTCTAAGGCTCAGTTTACCTGTCTGCAAAATGGACATAATAACTAACCCATCCTCCCAATATCAAAGGGCTGTGTAAAGATGAGGGAAACAGTGAGTGTGTGATAATTAAGGCTGGGTAAAATCACCCTTCCTGCCATTATTTGTAAGAGGCAGGAGATACTTGTCAAATGGAGTCTTTGAAAGCTTATTTCTGGGGCTAGCAAATTACCTGCAGATTTCCTCAGACTGCCGTGGGGGATGCTTCCATACTGGAGGTTTCAAGGCTAGACTGACTTTGTGACCTTGGCCAAGTCATTTCACCTCTCTGACCTGCAGGCTCTTTACCTGTATGACCAGATGACTATCTTCCTGACAGGGCTTCTATGAGGCCCAGAGTCAAGATCGAAAGTCATATGGAATGCAGAAGTCACTCAGCAAGGTCCAGATTCCCTCTTCCCGAGGACCTGGTAGGATAACCTTGCCAGAGAGTCAAGGTACAGAATTTCTTTTCTTCAAAGAAATGACAATAAGAAATGTGTGAGTGTGTGTGTGTATGGGGAGTGGTGTGCTTGTGTGCCAATGTGTGTGAGTTTGTGTGTGAGTGAGTGTGTGTGTAGGAGAGGGTTACGGAGAAATAAAGCCATAGTTGGGAATAAGCAACAGAACATCTTAGTGACTTGCAGATGAAAGCTTCTTTTCGCTGGATTCATTTGCCTTCTAACACCGGCTTAGCTGTGTTTGGAAAAATACTTAACTTGCCATGGGATGCCAAGTCGTGACTATGTCAGAGAGAGAGTCAATTTTAGAGATTTGCATATCCTTCTCCTAAGAGAAAAAGTTCTATTGGAACAAAGTGCTTGGGGCTTGTGGGTAACATCTCTTTATTTGTTCTTTGTGTGAGGACGTTGGAAGAAAGTCAGGAGTAAAAGGTTTATGCAGATTCTTCTGGGAGATGGAGAGAGAGGAGGCAAAGAGAAAAGAAGAAAGAGGAGAAAAGACAGACTGAAAAAGAGCAAAAGAGATGGAAGCAGGGAAGACAGAGAGAGAAGGGCCAGAAAGGCGTGAGGAGGGAGACAGAGCAGAGACGAGGAGCAGGGAAGGGGGACAGAGAGGAAGAGAAGGAGGCGAGAGGAGAGACTGGCAGATGCTCAGAGCCCCAGGACAGACAGACGAAGGGAGGGGGGATGGAGCGGGCCCCACCCATCCCCCTTCATCTTGACCCTGCCTTGACTTACGACAGGTTGACGTCCTCCGTTTTCAGACCTCGAAGCTTGTCTCGGGGCCTGCCTGCCCCACCGGCTGTAATGTTTAAATGCCCATTTCTCAAGTGGAGCCAGATGGTGGATGGGAGCCAGCCTGCGTTTGACAACCAGATGCTGAGCTCGCACAAAGGGGTTCTCCAGCCTGGCTGCTGGCTGGGAGCTTCGATTCGCTTCGCAGACCACTGTCCACTCTCCATGCCTGAGACCCAAGTACAGGCCCTGCCACAGCCTCGGCCACCAGGAGGGGCCCCGGAGGCTGGCGGGACCAGGGCCATGGAATCAGACAGAGCTGGGTTTGAATCAGGACCCACCCCTTACCAGTGGCTCTGGGCATGTGGTTTTTAGCCTCCATTTCCTCATCTGTGAAATGGGTCTAACCGAAAAAAAAAAAAGCAGGTCTCATGGCTGGTTAGAAGATTAAAGGTGAAACGAAGTGTAAAGAGTCTGGTACAGAGAAGAGCAGAGGTGGTAGACCCAGGCTGAGCGGGCTGACTTCAACCTGAAAAGGGCTTCAAAGTTTTTGAATTAATTGCCCACATTTAAAAAACCCAGGAGATTTCTTATAAAAATCTGTATTACTGTTTTCTTGTGAAAGCCTAGTACCAAAGGCTGGAAGTGAGAAGTAGGCCCCCCCTCAGACCCCTGCCTGCTCTGTCTACCACAACCCCCTTCCCTCATTTCCAGCCCCTGAATTCATCTGACCCTCCCTGAGAGTCTAGATTATCCTCCGGGCACCCAAGTTGTGTCCGTTGGCATTTCTGCAGTGGTTGACACTGCCTTTCACGGAGAAAGGAAAGCAAAAATCACTGAGAGGTGAGTCGTCATCTCATCTCAGCACAAAGATAGGTTTCTGGGGCGACTCCTGTCATCACCATCAACCCAAGGGGCTGGACCCACAGGGAGGACACCCCGATTTTCTGAGATTCCAATGAGCAGCTGCTTCTCTTTGGAAGAATATGTTTCGATTTAGTGTTTAAATGACATGGCTTTCAATCAAGCCATTGTCTGGGGCTCTCCAGGAATCTAGGCATAAAATAGGTAAAAATCTGTGCCTCCCACCCCGCCCTACCACCAAATGGATGCATCCTGTCGCTTCTCAAGAACTGGGGACTTGGGTATACACACTCGGAAGGATACAACAGGCCAAAGAGGAAGAAGCGGCCGGGCTGATGGAGGAAGTTGCCTGCCATGGGTTGAGACTCTATCATGTCCTACAGCCAGGGATGTGGTCACCACATATGACCTGCTCACTCAGAGTTTATAGCCTAGCATGGAGGGGACAAGAGGTAAACAGACAATGACGAATTTCCAAAGAGACCGGCACAAGGAGCTGAGGGAGCCCTGAAGAAATAACCAACTCAGCTCAGAGGAGAGCAATTTGGCTCCTGGAGGTGGTGAAGCCTAAGTTGAGCCCTGAATGACAAGTGGGAGTTGGGATGGGGCAGAATTGCAGACGGGCCCTCCAGGGAGGAGATGAGAATGATGGAGGTGTGTTTGCGGGTCTGGAAAGATTTGGGGGCGCTGGAGCATAATGAGGATTGATGAGCAGGGATGGGTGCACAGGGTCCCATGGGGAAGGGCTCGGAATGCCATGCTGAGGGGTTGGGAGTTAAGTTGGAGATAATCTTGTGGGCAGTGGGGAGCCACGGACAGGTGTTTAGAACCGGAGCAACGTGATCAGATTTACGTTGCAAAGATGATTTTGGAGGCTGTGTTGAGGTAGCTGGAAGACGGTGAGCCTAAAGGTAGGAAAACCACAGAGAAAACTTGTGGTGGTGGCAGCTGTGAGGACAGAGTGGAGGCAGTAGGTGGGGGAAATCAGTGTCGCTAGAAAAGCCACTAAGACTTGGTGACAGCTGTGGAGTCCCCGAAAGACTCTGATTTGCATAAACACAGGGTCTCTGCAACATTCCATCCCAGTCGATGGGTGGTTAATTGAATTCATTCATCCAACAGCAAACATGTATAGATGCTGACTTCGCTGAGAGCCCCAGGCTGGGTGCTGAGAGGAACAGGATTCTCTCTTTCTATAGACTGGTTCCCCCGGGGTGTGTGGCAGGGAGTCAATATATCTCCAGTCCCAACCACCTGGGATGTTGTTAAAAAGGCAAATTCCCAGGCCCCATCTCAGATTGTCAGTAGCAGACTCTGTGTGTGGGATCAAGGGATGTGCCCTCTGACAAAGTTCTGGGGGTGATTCTGATGCACCCCAATGCGTGAGAGCCCAGTCTATTGGCTTCTTGGGAAAATTCAATAAATCAGCCCACACAGCCACAGGCCGGCCTGGGGCACACCCATGATTTACGGAGCAGTCCCTAGGAGCTGCACTATTGACCTGAATCAGTTTATCGAATCATTGTGAGACAGTACTACTTTCATTCCCATCTTACAGATGAGACAACTGAGAATGCCAGAAAACCAGACACTTGTGTGAGTTGGGTGGGTAACCATTGGCCTGGACACAATAATAGCCGGTTCCCTTCCTCTTCCCTTTCATGGTTGGGGCAGGACATGAGAGGGACTGTGTGCAGCTATGGGCCAAAGCCAGAGGACCCCCCAGAAAAATTCAAGGGCTGAAGGGGAAAGGCCATGGACTCACAGGAAACTGCAGAGGAGGGGCCACCTAGGAGGACCTGGCAAACTCATCCAAGCCGGCACAGCCTCAGGAGAGCCGCGCAACCTCTGCTGAGCTGTGAAATCTCAGTGGGTCATGTTAAATCAGCCAGGGTGTGTAATTCACATGAAGGGATTGCAAGCTCCAAACAGAGCTTTTTTTTTTCTCCCTTCTTTCAAATCAGGCAATGGGATTTGTCCATGGCGAGGGATCCTAAACACCCTGATTGCTTCTGAGAGGGGGAATTCTGTCTTGGTGAAATCGAGGCTTCTTTCACTGGCATCTTTGTGTGGAGGTACCTAGAGATGTATTTTTTAAAGCTTATAAATCATAAACCTTGTTTGAATCCCAATCCAGAACAGATGTAATGCATATGGTCAGTAGACTTGGAATTGCAAATAAATATGTTTGGAGACCAAATATTTGAAAAGCAATTCTTCTTCTCAGTCTTCTCTTTTTTAAGTGCCACTGCCAAGATCGGTTCAGGGATTTGGTTTCCCTGGAAGCTGTTGCCACAGCACTATACTCTCTCAGCCAAAACAGAGATGCAATGCCCCAGACTAGGAGAGCACAGAAGTTTCAACTTGCTCAGCAGTTCAGGTTGATTGTTTGTGGCTGCCTAGAGTGCTGTGCTGAGACTGGACCTCAAGCTCAGCTAGAAAGAGTGCCGTGATCTATTAACAATGTCTGTCTCAGGACCAGCAGTAGGAAGTGGAGGTATAAGTGCCACGTAATTGCCCTCCCTGTCCTGCGTGTTTTGGGATCTGCTAACTCTGGACTACCTGCTTCTCTAATAAGACTGTGCTTTATTTTGATTGTAGTGCAGTGAAAATTTTAGGGTACAAAAGAATCAGGGACATTGAAGGGTTTCCACTATGTACCCTTTAAATGTAATGCCTAAGTAATATCAAAACCATCCTCTTGCTAATTCAGCCATCTGCCTGAAGGTAGGAATCTTTAATCATCTGAAGAGTCCCGGCATGCAGAGGTGGCACTTTTCACAAACAGCAGTTCTTTTGTTTATTTATCTGTGTACTTGATTACTGCCTGTTTCTCCCTAGGGTATGAGCTTCATGAGAACTGGGACTTCGTTTTGTTCATTGCTTTATTCCTCACATCTAGCTAGAAGTGTGTGTCACATAGTAGGGACTAGATAAATCTTTGCTGAATAAAGTTAATTTCTTTCCTTTCATTCCCTTGTACATATACTTATTTGTGCCATCACTACACTGGGCTTGGCAGGGCTCGGTATATAGATCCAGACACAATAAAACAAGTGAGAAACCTCCAGCCTGATGAGGGAGACAGATATATAAACTGATGATTCTAAAACGGCATGAAGGGCTTCCCTGGTGGCGCAGTGGTTGAGAGTCCGCCTGCTGATGCAGAGGACGCGGGTTCGTGCCCCGGTCCGGGAAGATCCCACATGCCGCGGAGCGGCTGGGCCCGTGAGCCATGGCTGCTGAGCCTGCCCGTCCGGAGCCTGTGCTCCGCGACGGGAGAGGCCACAACAGTGAGAGGCCCGCGTACCGCAAAAAAAAAAAAAATAATAATAATAAAACGGCATGAAAAAGCCAACAATAGACATACATGCTGGGGCAGAGGTGATTGACTTCATGGAGAGATGATGAAGTTGGCACACTAAAAGAGACTTCCTAGAGGCTTGCCATTGACCTTGGGTTTTGAAGAATGAATAGAAGTTTTCCAAACAAAGTGTTGGATGTGTTCTGCTTTTTTTTTTTAAGCCAGATTCCCATCTTGTGTGAGAAGGACAGTGTGATACATATTGCATTAGTGAAACGAGCAGTGGAATTGTCTTAAAGAGTCAGACACATGAGTAGTTGAATCTCAGTCTGCCATGGTTCAACCTTGGGCAAGTCACCTAGCCTCTCTGAGCCTCAGTTTCTACCCCACAGACTGACAATTCAGAGGACATAGAGGCAAAATGCCTGGCACTGGCCCCAACACCTCACAGGCTCTCAGGATGTGACAGCTCCTCCTGGTAGGGTGTGATTAGAACCCCACTCTTACCCCAGTCTTTGAAGCTTCTCTGGGGCAATTCAGAGGAAGGCAGGTCTCTCTGGACCTGGTCCAAAGGGACTTAGCTAAGGACATCCTGCAAGGACCTTGTTATCAGTGGAGCCTTGGCCCCAGGGGCTCTGCAGTGAGCTCCCATCCCCCTCCCCCACCCCTGCCCTGGGGATACTGTCCTGGCTGCCTCTCTGCCCCACCCAAGGGCACGTGCAGGCTGTTTTTACAGCTTTTCACTGAGCTGTGCTGTGAGAAAATGCCAGCTTGATCCATTTTTCCTTCCTGTTCTTCAGACACGTGCAGCCAAAAATGCTGGCTCAGCAGACTGCTTCAAGTTCAGAATCTCATCATTTAAAAGACCCGCTCTCTTCAAACATAATGATAATAAAAATAACAACAATTACAGTTACCATGGATGCCAAGCTCTCTCTGGGCTGTCATTTACATGCACTGTTTTGTATAAGTCTCACCAGGGCCTTGTGGCAGCTATTATCTTCTCATTTCTGATATGAACCGTTAAGTCCAAGTTTACACGGCTATGAGTGACAGGGCTGGAAAGGGAACCTATGTTTTCAGTCTTCTAAACTCACACCTCCCCTTTCCATTTATCTGTTTGTTTTTCATTTCTTTACTGATACTCTCGCCTTTCAAAAAGATTTGAAGCAACTAGTGGAAACACAAACAGCCAAAAAGAATAAAACCAACCAAGGAAATTAGAGCCAAGAGAATCTGAGACAGGAAAGTAAGGTGTTCCCTGCAATGGTTTGCTGCAGTGTTCTAGAGATGGCAGGCAGAGATCACGTTATTCAGATCTTCTCTGTCTTTAATGATTTTTGTCTGCTTCTTCAACCAGTTACTGAGAAGTCTGGGTTAAGACCTCCCACTGTGATTTCAGATTTGTCCCTTTCTCTTTTTGGTTTTCACAGTTTTTGCTTTGTTTTAAAAATGTTGTTACTAGGTGCCTGCACGTTTAAAATTATTGTGTCTCCAGTGGAATGATGCATTTTATCCTCATGATGAAGAATCTCTGGTAATGGTTCCTCCTTTAAAGTCTCCATTGCTGATAGCATAGTTTAGCCACATTTGGATGGCCTGTGTTTTTTTCCTTTTTACTTCTGGGTCCTTATATTTTAAGATGTATCTCTTGTAAACAGCACAGAGTTGTTGCTTTTTAAAATCCTAGCTTGACAATCATAGTCTTTTTTTTTTCTTTTAGTTTTATGGAGATATAACTGACATATAGCATTGCATAAGTTTAAGGTGTACAGCATAATGATTTGACTTACATACCACGTGAAATGATTACCACAATAAATTTAGTGAACATCCACCATCTCATTTAATACAAAGACATTTTAAAAAATATTTTTTCCTTGTGATGATAACTCTTAAGATTTACTGTCTTAACAACTTTCACATACACAGCGATGTTAATTATATTAATCATGTTGTACATTACACCCCTAGGACTTACTTATCTTGTAACTGGAAGTTTGTACCTTTTGACCACCTTCATCCAGTTCCCCCTCCCCCACCTCCCATCATCTTTTTAATGGAATGTTTAGTTCATTCAACTTTAATGTGATTAACCCATATACTTGAGTATGGATGTGTTATCATATTATTTATTCTCCACTTGTCCCATTTTGTCTATAGTCTTCTGTCTTGACCTTTTTGCCTCTGTTTTTTTTTTTTTTTTTTTGCGCCCCTGGTGACCGTTAGAGTGCCTTCTTTTTGATTAATCTTTTATTATTATTATTTAACTTGTACCCTCTGTTATCTTGTTAGTTTACATTCTTGCACTATTTTTTGAGGAGTGGTTCTTAGCATTTACAATAGGCATCCTTGACTTACTTAATTAAAGCCTAATATAAGTCAGTACTTTTACCATTTATGGACAATAAAATTAAAATCCTTTCATTTAAATTTATTTAAATCAAATTAAGTCAAAGTTTACCCTCTTTGAACTTATATGTTATTGCTGTCAAATATATGATTTTACATATAGTTTAAACTTCACAAGACATCATTATTATCATTATTTTATACAAACTTCATCTAGATTTACCTACGTATTTATCCCTTCCATTGCTTGTCAATCCTTCCTGCATTTCTGTGTATCTTTCTGGGATGATGTTTCTTTTCCTTGAAAAAGCTCCTTTTACTATTTCTTTTAGTGCAAGTTTTCTGAAAGTAAATTCTCTGCTGTTGTTTATCTGGCAATGTCTTTAGGCTTCATTTTTAATAGATATTTTCACTGAGTATGAATGCTATGCTGACAATAATTTTCTTCCAGCGTTCTCAGTATGTTATTCCATTGTCTTCTGGTTTACATCATTTCAGTTTAAGTCTTAGTTTGCTTCTTTGATGGGAAAGTGTCATTTTCACTCTGCCTGATTTTATAACTTCTCATCTTTAGCTTTCATCAGTTTTATTTATATTTTTCCTTGTATTTATCCTGCTTGGGATCATAGTGATTCTGTGGTTTGACATTTTCATCAGCTTTTTAAAATATTCAGTCATTATCTCCTTAAAGATTACTCTTTTTCTCTCTCCTACCCTTGTAGGACACCGATTACATGTAGGTAAGAACTTTTCACCATATTTATGTGTGTTTTATGTTCTTTTTCTGTATTTCCATTCTTTTAATCTTCACACCTCAACCTAATATTTTCTATAAACCCATCTTTCAGGTCACTAAAACTTTCTTCAGCTATGTCTAATCTGCTGTTAAAACCATCACCTATTTTCAATTTTAATTATTATATTTTTAATTTTTAGATTTTTTCACTTGATTCTCTTTCAAACTTCTAGTTCTCTGGTGAAAATTTTCACCTTGCCATATATTTTCTTGAATATATTAGTATCAGTTTTTTAAAGACCATGTCAGATAATTCCCATATCTGGATCACCTGTGGGTCTGTTTCTTTTACATATTTTTTCTCATAGTCCTGTTATTGGTTTGCCTGATAAATTTTTATTAAATACTGGAAAAATTGTATAAAAAATTACAGAGGCTGAAGTTGATGCTGTTTTCCTCCAGAGAGGATTTTCTTTAGTTTCTGGCAGATTGTTAAGTAGAAGTTCACTTTGATGTAATCAGAGATTGAGATAATTCAAGGATGACTTTTAATCTTTGTAAGGCCTGGCTTATTTCCAGTTCATTTTTACTCCTAGGGCATAGGTTGATATGAATCCCATCTGAAAGCCAACTCAAGTTAGCGCAGGAAAAAATGTAGGATTTATTTTATTTTATTTTTGTTGTTTGTTTGTTTGTTTCTGCGGGCCTCTCACTGTTGTGGCCTCTCCCGTTGCGGAGCACAGGCTCCAGACGCGCAGGCTCAGCGGCCACGGCTCACGGGCCCAGCCGCTCCGCGGCATGTGGGATCCTCCCAGACCGGGGCACGAACCCGCGTCCCCTGCATCGGCAGGCGGACTCTCAACCACTGCGCCACCAGGGAAGCCCTGTAGGATTTATTAGTTGAGCATTATTACTGTGGGAAAGTAGGAGTGCATCTGATCCTCAAGAACCAGGGGGTTGAACTCTTGCTTCTCCACCTGGCATGCCTCTTTCCCTCTGCTTTCTGTCTTTACTCTCTCAGACAGGATGTGGCTGGGAACATGGTCACTAGCAACTCCCAAGAGCACATTTCCAAGATTTTCTATCGTAGAAAGACTAAGACTTGCTCTCTCTAGTCTCCAGATCAAAAATCTCAAGAAAGAACAATAATTGGTTCAGTTTGTGTCAATCATGACAACTAGGTGGGAAGATTCCTGGGGAACACAGCCTGCTCTTCTAGAACTACAAGGCTGTGTGGAGAAAGAAACGTTTCTCAAAGTAATGAAGGGGGATGAGTGGTCACAAAATTATAGATGTCTAGTGCAGCTAGGCACTCTTTGATATTTTCCAGATAGATGTGCTTAAAGTGAAATGAAATGAATTCCCTGTCATTGATACACTGTGAGTACTGAAGCATTTTTCCAGGCTCCTAGGAAAAAGAAACTTCCCTGCAGTATCTCTTGTGATGACAATCATAATAATAACTGCTATCTATAAGCAGCCCAATCCTGGGTCAGGAGAGCCATTTACACAAATCTCATATGAACATCTCCCATCTGCTTTTAAAGAAGATGTAACCATACCAATTTTCCAAGAAGATCCAGATATAGAGGGACCTGAAGCTTACAAAATTAGAGATAAAAATGAGGTACAAGAGTATTTATTCAGTGGAAGAAAAGCAACAACACACATTTTAAAAAGCTGACAGAGATCACAAAAGTTAGAAAATTTTACTTAATATTTTTAATTAATTAGCTACCTATTACTTCTCTGTAATAACCTTATCCCCTCATTTTTTTTGGCTGCATATTTGATCATCTTTATATATGACAAGGTTGTAATATTATTTCCTATGGAGAGAACAGAAAGATAATTCAGTCTTTCCTCTAGCATGGTTGGGCAAAATTTTTTTTTTTTATTGAGAACTGAAACGCAAAAACATGCAAATTCAGGTAAGATCATATTAGCTGTTTGTAGTTCTGCTAGAGGTTTGTGCTGTACAAACAAATTCAATAAATGATATTTCTCACAGTTCCCACCAAAAGAAGAAAAAAAAATAGTGAGTTTATAATCGTATATGCCACATTACCGAGCACATTTCTGAGGAGAAAGAATTTCTGTTTTAATTAGATAGCTATGAAAACCAAATCTCCTGCTTACAATTTTACATGGCTAATGATTGGAAGGCTAGCTCTTGCTCCATAGGTTTCAAACTTTGTTTTTCTTCTGCTACTCACATACTTCGAGCGGGAAGCACTCTAGGAAACAAGGCCTCTGGCTCTGCATCTTCGTGCCAAGACTCCTGGTCTTGGGAGTTAAGAGTATTCAAGGGGAGGTAGAAGTATTTTTAGAAGCCACTCCTACCCTAAGAAGGCACCTGCACAAATATATTCTCCTAAACTCAAGGCAAATGTAGCCCAATTCATCTTTACCTTAGCCCGACCCCCAAAATGACCATGGTGACAGAGAGGAGATCAAGTGGAAAGAGACAGTAGTCCTTAACCAATTGTGATGGAAATATCTTACTTTTCAAATTTTACTAAAACATGTGAACACGTTGCCAGGGCTCCTTCCTGGGCTCGGAGGAGACCCCTGCAAGGGAAAGACCCTGAAACTTTAGCTTCATTAGCTCCATGGGAAAGACGTCATTTCCACTCTCAGATGAGGAAACTGGGGTTGAGAGAGAAGAAGTCGCTTGGTCAAGGTCTTGTGGCTAATAAATGATGACGCTGGGAAATGGCAAATGTGGTCTTTGGAAAACAGCGGAGGTCTAAGGTGTGTAGATTCCCCTCTCTCAGCCTCCTCCCCTTCAACTGGCCTGGGAGAAAGTGGGGACACGGAGATGGTAAAGAGTTTGTCAAGGTTAGACTAAGAGTGAGTGTTTTAGCAGCACCCAGAACCCAGGGTACCTGGTTCCACCACCACAAACAACCTCTGTCTAGACATCAGCATAAACTAGGGGTCTTTGACAGAATCCAGAGGACCCCTGGAGGCTCCACCGGGGCCAGTGTGGAAAGTCAAAGCTCTGGAATCCAGGCCAAAGCTTTGTTTCTCATCTCTCTTCCTCCTTGGGGAGATTCTGCTGCCTCTTGTGCCAGACCTTCATTTCATGACCCTGAAAAGGTGCACAGGTGCAGGAGGCAAGAACCTCTCCACGTCACCTCGCTGTCACGCGGCGTGGAGCGTGTTGCAATGAAGGATGCCTCTTGTCCACAGAAGACTTGGACCTTCGTCTCTTTAAAAGCAAAAATGCAGGGAAAGGTTGGAGTCAGTGGGATAACTTTCCTTCCTAAACTCTTCGTTGCATCTGTGTTTGAAAGTCGGTGCTCACACATCCCTCCCACCATGCCTGAGGGGTGAGCAAGATTCCAAGATAGAATCTCCAAGAGCGTCTTACCCCAGCATCATTGGAAACAGACAGGCGATGCACTGTGTAGTGTTAACACGCAGGAGGTTAAGTCAAGCTCTCAGGCTCTTTGATGTATTAAATACCAAGGACTTTAACGTAATAGAACTGTAAACCTCAAATCAGAGCTAATCACACTAATTTGCTGAACTCCAAAACCAAACCGAAATGTTCATTTCTTCTTAAACAAATCCAAGTTGTTTTGATCTACAAATCTATCTAACAAAAGATTTGAGGGGGCTTACAAGAAATACATGCAATAAAAAAGAAATCTAAGCAGATAAAAACCAGGATCGGGGTAAAAAAAATCAAAACCAGAGGGAATATTACGACATAGATATGTAAGACCTATATAGTAATTTGAGTTCCTGAGCCCCCTGGCAGCCAAAGCAATATGGAAGATACATTAGTTACATGACATGCATTATCCACAGAGAGAAATAATTTTTAAATAGCAGTTAATTGGTTTGAAACCAAACTAAATCTCAGATAGTAGGGGGAAAAATAACAAAATATTCTCTGAGTCACACTGAAAGTACTTCATTTTGTTCAAGATCTGGGTTAATACGCATAATGGTTTCAAAAACTCTAATTTCTTTGTTATTTAGCTTCTATTTTCTACTGGCTCTCGAAACCTGCTTAGAGACATTACAATTCCCATTAACCCAGTGTGTCCAGATTTTCCATTTTTGCATTCTTTCTTTAAATTCTTCCAAGTTCTTGCTGTATCTGTTTTGTACTGGACCTCATTGTTTTAGCAATTAAAGAATAAAACTTGCACGTGTGTCTCCGGGGGAAATGAGGATTCAAGAGGTTAAGTGCTGGCCCTGCACTGCAGAATGTGGTTCCTTAGCCCCAGAGGGCTCCCCTCAATTGTTTGGATAAACTGAGGAAACGTCAAGGGGAGTTCTGACACTGAGCATGACATTAATCTTCATAACCATTCCTCCAGATGTACACACGTGTTCTGAGGATGCCGAACGCCCACGTTCGCTGTGGCAGCCTCCTCCTCTCCGGGGATGGAGGTGGTTAGGTGAAGGGGGCGCGGGGCAGCTAGCTTGGTTCTCTTTCCTAAGTGTTCTTGAATCTTGAGATCTTGAGAAGGTCTATGTGCTTGTGCTTGCAGAGAGTGTCATCTTGGTTCCTTGAAATGATATTAAACACAATGAGAAAATGTTTAGCATCTATTGTTAAATGAAAAAACAAATTATAAAACCGTATTTGCAAGTGTACAGATAGCTATATCTATATCTACGTGGAGATATAGATATATTAAGTGTTTGTACACTTAAATGATAACAATATTTTATAAATATTTATTTAAAATAACACTAGTTTTCTCTGAGAGAGTTTTTTTTTTTTTTTTGAGTGAGAGAGTTTTATTTTTACTCTTTACATTTTTCTAAGTCTCTTACAACAAACATATACTGCTTTTACAATGACAAGAAAACCCAATAGCTGTTTCTTCTCTAAGCCTTACACTCAGTCATTTTAGGATAGCCGAAGTCTCATATCTATTTGTGGCAGAAAACTCTCTGTACAAACATGATGTATCAATCCTTTATTCCTAGTGGCCATAGTCAGGTTGTGGCCAATATACACTTGGGGACACATGCACTCCAGGCAAGGCATGCATAAAGATTTTTAAATAGCGCCACTTTTCAGAGAGATTGGAATTGGGTCTCAGATTATACACTTTCTCTTATTGCTTCTGGGGGGCTCATATCAGTTTGCAAATATTGTTGAATTTAGAAAGGAGTTTTAATACCCGCTGTGTAATTTGTCCTCACCCCATCTGTCGACTGCAGAAACAAATTAGCTTCTCTCCACATGGCCTGCCGCTACCCAGTTCCTTCCCCATCCCCCAGCTTCTCACGCTGCGAGCCCTTTCCAAGAATCCAGGACTTGGAAAGAAAAGCCAAGTGCAGAAAAGGCAAGAACTTTTCTTGCCAAGACAATAAGCAGAGTGGGCAGCATGTGTCTGCATCTGTGTGTGTGTTATGTGTTTATGTATGTGTGTTGATGTGGATGTGTGTGTAAGCATGTGTGGATGTGAAGTGTGTCTATGTGTCTGTGAATGCGTGTATGTGTACACGTATATATGTGTGTATGTCTGTGTATATATGCATGCATACACACATATGTGTATATATGTATGTACACGCGTGTGTAAGTATGTGTGCATATGTATTTCTCTGTGCGCACATGTGCATGTTTATAAATGTGTTTAAAAGCATCTGTGTAGGACTTCCCTGGTGGCGCAGTGATTGAGAATCCGCCTGCCAAAGCGGGGGACACAGGTTCGAGCCCTGGTCCGGGAAGATTCCACATGCCACGGAGCAACTAAGCCCGCAGGCCACAACTACTGAGCCCATGTGCCACACTACTAAAGCCTGTGTGCCTAGAGGCTGTGCTCCACAATAAGAGAAGCCACCGCAAACAGAAGCACATGCACCGCAACGAAGAGTAGCCCCCACTCACCACAACTAGAGGAAGCCCACGCGCAGCAACGAAGACCCAAAGCAGCCAAAAGTAAATAAATAAGATAAAAAAAAAAAAGTATCTGTGTGTATGGAAAGTCATGCAGGTAACCAGTGTGTCCATTTCTCCAGCTCAAGGCACAAAATGAGGTCACATTTCTCTTAATGGTCAAATTATAGCATCTTCTGCTCATTGAGAAAAAGCCATTCTTTGCCAGTGGCCCTTCTGTTATGAGCAAGTGGTCCAGGACCTACTTGGTCCAGGAGGTAAGACCTGAGTACTATCTTCTGGAAGAGGAAATAAGGAAATCTGACCATGGCCTCAGCTGCCGCTGTCACCACATGGTGTTTCTGCAGAAACAGACAGACTCTGATACGAAGTCCCTCTCACCCCATGTAGCATGGCAGGAGCTACAACCCACCACCCAGGAAACCAGGACTGTCCAGTTCTGTCGGCTGCATCGATCGCTTCGATAGCACAGGCCCCTCCAGTCAGTCTTTCTCAGTGTGGGATGGGGACAGGAAATCCCATCCTTCCGGTGGTATGTGCCACTATGGGTCTCTGTGCCCAAGGAGGTGATGCCAGTGGCTGGGCCAGAAGGGACTATGCCCAGAATTGGCACCCTGACCACCTTCCTCACCCACAGTATTGTGCCCTGATTCCCAGGCCAGAACTCCTTTCTGGATGAGGAGCTTCTCATCAAAGTGCTCAACTCCCATCAGAGGCCTTCTCATAGCTTTGAACCTCAGAGGTGTCTGGGTCTCAATCGCCTTTCTTTCAGAGGTCCTCTTGGCCTGTGTGCAGATTGACTCACCTTCTTCCAGTGACCCCTGAGCACAGTGGATAAGGTAGGTGGGGAAACTGAGTCCCCTAAAAAAAAAATGAAGCCCAGGCTACAAAGAAGACAAGTAGCGACCCCCTACCAAAGTCCCAAGTCAACCCCAAGAGTGAGTGTCTATTTGTCTGACGTCCACATAATCAGGAAGACAATTCGAGTGCTTTTGGCTTGAACACAAAAGACTGTTTCTGCTAGCAACAGAACTGGATGACAATTTTTAAATGACAGTTTTTGCTTTAAAAAATAATAAAATGGAATAATAAAAACAAACCTCACCCCCATAAAACTCCAGTACATGTGTAAGTGAGTATCTGTCTATAATAATCCTTATCATTTAATGAGCACCACATATGTGCCAGACATTGTGTCAAGCCCTTCAAGGGCAATGTATTCTTTTACTCTCCAAACAGCCCAGTGAGCTGAAAAGTCCTCCACTGCAAATGATGAAACAGAGGCTTAAAGGGGTTAAAACGATTTGTCCAAGGTCACATGGCCAAAAGTTGTATTATTAAATCCAGCATGCAAGCCCAAGCTATCAGACCCAAAGTCCTCATGGTGTGTGTGTGAGTTTTTAAATTAATAGATTTTAATTCATAACCTTAATTGTTTTAGAACAGTTTCAGACTTACAGAGAAACTGAGCAAATAGTACAGAGACTTCTACACCACCCCCTCCCACCTGCATGGTTTCCCCTATGACACATGAGTTACAATGAATGAACCAATACCGATACGTGATAATGAACTAAAGTCCATAGTCTACTCTGATTTTTAAAGTTTTTACCTGATGTCCTTTCTCTATTCCAGGATCCCATCCAAGACACCACATAACATTTAGTCACCATGTCTCCTTACGTCCCTCCTGGTTGTGGCAGTTTCTCAGACTTTCTTTGTTTTTGATGACTTGACAGTTTTTGTGATTCCTGGTCAGGTATTTTGCAGGAAGCCCCTCTATTGAAATTTGTCTGATATTTTTCTCTTGATTAGACTGGGGTTGTAGGTCTTGGGGAGAGAGATCATGGAGGTAAAGTACCATTTCCATCACACCCTATCAAGAGTGCATACTATCGACATGATTTATGACAGCTAATGTTGACCTCGACCGCATAGATGAAGTAGTATGTTGGTGTGATTTTGAGACCCAAGCAGAAGGAATTCTTGGAGGTGGAATTTGTTGGTCTCTGCTCAGGATTCTACAAAACCTTCCAGCCAGCTTCATGTCGGTCCTCGGGGCAGCATTCACGCCCCTGAGTCATGGACCACCAGACACCACTGACTCCACAGGCTCCAGGCAGCAGGACCAGGCCCCCTGTCTCCATCCCTGAGACTCAGGACGATGGTCCCTGCTTGCCCCAGGTGTCCCATTACTTCCTTAATTACCACAAACATTCCAGCCTAGACACTCCAGGGTCCAAGAAGGCAGTGATGAGGTCTTGATCTATCCTTTATTCCAGGAAGCCTAAGACTGGCCACTTAACCCCAGACCGGGTGCCTGGGCTGTGGCCCAGAACTGTTTCACCTCTTTAAGGCTGCTTTTGTTACTTTGTGCCCATCAGGGCATCTGATAGGTAGGTACAGGCATCTCTGACATGACTACAACCTACACATTCTGACCTAATATGTACACTGGTTGGGAAAGATGAAGTCTTGAAACCAAGTGGTGCCTGGGTTTGAAGAAGTAGGGTCAGTTTCTCAGGGGTCACATGCTGGCAGTCAGTGGACCCTCAGGCCACATCCAGCCCATAAGCAGGATGTTGTTAATTTTTAAAATTAATACACTTTACTTTTTAGAGCAGTTTTAGATTTCACAACAAAATTGAGCAAAAGGTACAGAGGGGTCCCATACAGCCTCCGCCCCCCCCCCCACGCATAACCTCCTCCACTATTGACATCACCCACCAGAGTGGGACATCTGTTACAATCAATGAATCTGCACAGACGCACCATTATCACCTGGAGTCCATAGTTTACATTAGGTTCACTCTTGGTGTTGTACATTCTATGGGTTCGGACAAATGTATAATGACATGTACCTACCATCATAGTATCATACAGAATAGTTTCACTGCCCTAAAACTCCTTTGTTCTCTACCTGTTCATCCTTCCCTCCTTCCAAACCCTGGCAACCACTGATTTTTTACGGTCTCCATAGTTTTGCCTTTTCCAGGTTGTCATATAGTTGTAATCATACAGTATGTAGGCTTTTCAGATGGATTTCTCTCAGTTAGAAAATGTATTTAAGTTTCCTCCATTTCCTTTCATGGCTTGGTAGCTCCTTTCTTTTCGGCCCTGAACAATATTCCACTGTCTGGATGTACCACCGTTTACCCATTCACCTGCCAAAAGACATCTTGGTTGTTTCCAAGTTTTGGCAATTATGAATAAAACTGCTATAAACATTCACGTGCAGTGTTTTTGTGGGGATGTACATCTTGACATCATTTGGGTAAGTACCAAGGAGCACGATTCCTGGATTGTATGGGAAGGGTATGTTTAGGTTTATAAGAAACTGTCCATCTCTCTTCCAAAGTGGCTGTACCGTATTGCATTCCCACCAGCAGTGTATGAGAGCTCCTGCTGTCGTATTAGTACGATGTGACCACACCTCGTGGCCCTGCTCTTTGGTGCAGGATAACCATGTGACCTACACAAGGTCCATTCCACTTGTTCCCCATGAATTTGAAATTTGGAACTGAACTGGTAGTTGTTGGAACTGCAGAGAATGGCAGCTACTGGAACAGAGTCACATAAAAGGTGACGCTAGGAGGAGAAGGTTCTGTGAACTCCAAACTTTGAAGGCCTCCCTTCCTGTAACTCATTACTTCATGCCTCTTTGAATTCCATGAGACCTCTTGAGTATCCATCCCAACTAAAAAAAAAATTCACTCACTCACCTTACTATCAAATCGTCTGTGAGCCAGACTCACAGGTGTAGGAATCAAGATGAAACATGCCAAGATAACTAGGAGACCAAAAGAACGACACAGAAATCATGTTCTTGTAGCCACTCTGTTACAGCTGAGCAGCCCCCTCTCTTCTTTTTTCAGCTTCTCTGGGAACTTTCTACTAGAGCTGCAAAGCGGTGAGGTTGGAAATCTGTGAGCCTTGATATCGATGGTGGCCACATTTTCTCAGTGGAAAAAAGTCACCTCTGAGAAGGAGAGAAGGAACCAACAGGCAAAGACAAGAGGGGTAGAGAAAGACTCCTAGCAGTACCCGAGGCTACCCCTGCGTTTGGTGATAGGTGACAATAAGGTCCCCCTTGACCTGAGCTAAGCTAAATTTGGTTACTTGGCCCCCAAACCTTCTGACCTAGGCAGACATTTCTAGCAAGGATGATCCTGAGGACAGGATGTCTCTTCCAATCATGGGCCTTGGCACAGAGTAGGCCCTCAATAAATGTTTGTTGAATGACTAGATACGTGAGCAGAATTCAACTGGAAGCTTCCTGCTCTTGGGGATTGGCACCATTGGACAGACTGGGCTTAGGAGGACAAGCAAAGAATGGACAGAGAAGATGATGGACTTTGGAAAACTTCCTCATCCCAGACTCCCCACAATTAGAGAAGACCCCAACTGGCAGCCCTGCCCATCATAGTCACAGTGGGCAGAAGCAGAGATGGCCATTGTGGGGTGCTATAGAGGCAATCCTTGGGGGCAGTCGTGGTTGAACTTGCCTTGGCATCACCGTGCTTGTCCAGCACCTGTCACGGTGCCCAGTACGTAGTGAGTACTCACTCTATAGTAATGAGGGCAAGAATAAGTGAGTGGGCATCCATGAATGTCGCCCCCTCTGCATGCTGAGCATGGCCTCCCCCACAAGGGATGGAAAAGACCCAATCCTCAGCTTCTAGTTGAGGACAGCAAACTAAGGCACGTTAACTGTAAAGTGAGAATTCAGGGTTAAGCTGCAGTGGCTAAAGACACAATGAGAGACTGACATCCCTTCAACAGATACTGAGAGAGGACCTGTTTTGCGGGTCTTCAGCTAGGCACTGGGAATTCAGATGTAAGATACTGCCCCTGTAATTATGGTCCAAGCAGGAGAGCTCCATAAAAACACTCATACAGTCATTTGTTCATTTATTCAAGAAATCTCACCAAACTCCTGCTACTTGGAAGGGAGGATGCCAGAGGCGTGGCGTGGTGCTAAGGCGGCTCCATCGTCTTAAAATCTCTGGGAAATCCCTCTTCCTCTCTGGGCCTTAGTTTTTCCACCTGTAAAAGTCAGCTAACAAGACCAAATCATCTAAGGGCCCTTCCATTTTTATTTTTTTTTATTTTTTATTTATTTATTTTTTTAACATCTTTATTGGGGTATAATTGCTTTACAATGGTGTGTTAGTTTCTGCTTTATAACAAAGTGAATCAGTTATACATATACATATGTTCCCATATGTCTTCCCTCTTGCGTCTCCCTCCCTCCCACCCTCCCTATCCCACCCCTCCAGGCTGTCACAAAGCACCGAGCCAATATCCCTGTGCCATGCGGCTGCTTCCCACTAGCTATCTACCTTACTACGTTTGTTAGTGTGTATATGTCCATGACTCTCTCTCGAAAGGGCCCTTCCATTTATGACAACTAAGACAGATCCTCATGGGTGGAGCTGAAACCTAGTCCTCAATTTCCTCACCTGTGAAATGGGTTTATAGCAAACAGCACCTACTTCACTGAGTTCTTATGAGAATTAAATGAAAGAATAGATGTAAATTTCTCAGGACCATCCCTGGCACCCAGTCAATGCTCTCTACCCAAGAGCCTCAATCAGTATTATTACTATTACTCTGGCACCTGCCTTGTGCCCTCCATGTGCCCAGCACTGAGCTCGGCATAGTGGAGGGAAGCATGAAAGACCCTCCAGGGCCCACCCTCTAGGAATCTTCAGTGGAGTGGGTGGGAGGAAGGAATTCAAATCCAGAGCAGGAAGTAAGTCTGGGAGCCTGCTGGGGGACAGAGCCGCACAGGAGAAAGGAGGAACAGAAGAGAGGGAAACCCTGGATGGGAGGGCAGAGAGTGGGGGGATCCAAGGATGCCTCCGGGGGGGGGGAGGGGCTGGGCCAGCATCCTTCTCTTCCAGGAGCCCGTGGTTGCTGGGTCTGGGCTGGGGGTGCCGAAAGGTGGCCTTGTGGGTAAGTCCTTCCAGCTGCGGACAGGTAATCCCTGGCCTTCAAGCGGGAGAGATGATACCCCCCGAGGGCCAGGCCTGGTCCCGCTCAGGATGCTTCCCCTGTGAAAATGCTCAGCAGCCCTTGCGTTTAGGAGTGCTTAGGTCCAGTATGAATCATTCCTTTCTGAACTTGTCTAAATGTGTTTATAAAATAAAGCTGCGGCCCAGGGCTGCTCCAGGCGGAGTGGGAAGGTAATATGTTTTTAATTGGAGAGATTGGGGGAAGGAGGCAGCGGGCCAGGGTGAGCTCACCCCGCATGCATGCGGCTGGGCGGAGAACAATGTACGTTCACATTCCTGGACTACAACGGACCCAGCTCGGTGGGCAGTCCTCGGCCGCATCTCAGCCATTGCGCACGCAGTGCGAGGTTAGCCAGGAGCCTGCGGCCGGCCTGGGGCGGGGGAGCCAGAAACCCTGGGTGTGATGTCAGCGTGGGTCAGAGCAGGGGTCGCAAACTCCAACGCACTGGGGAGCCAGGCTGGAGCCGGCGACCTGCGCACACTCCGTACAGACCTGGTGGATTGGAGGTGCCGTGGCCCTTGTGAAGGGGCGAGTCACCACTCAACTCGCCCTCCCCCATCACCAGATCTAAGGATTTCTCAAGAGAAACCAGAAATCATATGTGGATGTGAAATCTCATTTTCAATGTTAGCTTTATTTGATTTTATCCTATTTTCTTACTTTGGCTGTGTGGGCCAAATAAAACAGATGTGTAGACCATATTCGGCCCTGCAGCTGCTCCGTGAAGCCCCTCTTTGAGACGGTGGTGTGAACCTCACTTTGTCATTTACTGGCCATCATGACTTTAGGAAAGTTACTTAGCTTCTCTGAGCTTTGGTTTCCTCAACCAGAAAATCTGGTACTTTAATACTAGTTTTCCCAACTTTTCAAATGATTTCCAAGTCGAGAGTAAGAAGGAAGGGAGGGAGGGAGGAAGGAAGGAAGGAAGGAAGGGAAGTAATTATCCATCGGGTATCTGCTAGCATGGTGCTAAGTGATTTACATGTTTTTATTGTGGTTATTGTTTTCTTTTTTCAATCGTCACCATGATTCTCTAAGCTAGATCTTATTCCCATTCTCCAGATGAGGAAAAAGAAGCTTGAAGAGCTGAAACTGGAAGTCTAACCAGGATTTCTGACTTTAAGCACTTGAAATCATCCTCCAAATTTAACAAACACTTATCATGATAAGAATGGAGAAATTGAGTCAAGAGTTAACACTGCACAGCCGTGCCTAGTAAAGGCACCAACTATTTTGGATCCTAGCTCAGTAATAAAGATTCACCTATTCAATAGTAACAGTTTTTTTTTTTTTTAACAAAGTGAAATAGGCAGAACCGTCAAGGATATAATGAAGGGAGTACTTCCCTACAGTTGCTCCAGCTATGAACTTTCCAAAGGAAGGTATGGCAATACGTATGGGAAGATTCATACTCTCTAGAAGATTTACACTCTTTCACCCAGTAATTCATCTGGGAGGACTCAACCCTAAAGAAATAAAAGAGCCGTGGGCAAAGATTTTCAAAAAAGGATTCACAACAAATCAAATGTTCATCATCAATGGAATAGTTAAATAAGTTATATAATACCCATCCCAAGGAATACTATGTAGACTTGAAAGATAAATGTTTATGGAGAATGTGCAATAACATGAGAAAATGCTTATGATATGACGTTAAGAAAATAGAATGCAGAATTAGGTAAAAAAAAAATATATATATATATATATATAAAATACTCAAAGGAATGCAAAGAAAAAAGACAGGAAGGAAATTCACCCCAATGTCAATTCTCTGGGTGGTGGGATTTTAATTGAATTGTCTTCTCTCTTTTCTTGAAATTTTTATATTTTCTCTAATGAACATATTGCATTTTATATTTAGAAATGTATATAGTTGCAGGATGGAATGGCCCTCCTCTCATCCAGTCTGGGGAAGTGGATAGGTCTGGAGCCAGGTATCACATTTATTTAAAAAATAAAAGCCCAGATAGAAACCCTAGAGAGAGAAATAACACAACGTAAAGTGGTTATTACTGGCTGATAGGATTACGGGTGATTTTTTTTCCCTACTTCTTTATACCTCTATGTGTTTTTCAAACTTTCTTGCATCGAGATTTCTTTGAAATTGGCAATCAAAGAGACAAACCATAAAACACTCCCTTGCATTGATGACTGTTCCAAGCAGGGAGATATTCTTGGCAGGAGAGCTGTACCAGAATCCCGAATTGCTCTATCTCCATTCTGGGCTTTGTACCTGTATCCACAGCTGCTACTACCACCAATCCTGAAGGTTTTAAATCCGTTAAGTATCCATTTAGACCTAAAGAAACATGAAATTGGGGATTCTTTGGTAGCTTACTGAGGAATGGCTTGGCTTATTCTGTTCTTGAAACCTGTTTCCTACCACACTGCCAAGTTAAAATGGCCTAGTGTGGATTATAGTTAATTGAGGCGAACAGGCGTATAATCAGGACACTGCTGACCAATGGGGTACGTTTCTCTGACACCGCCCAGAGATCTGAACTGGGTCCTCGCTTCCTATATCCACCTTCAGGGAACTCATCCTTCTTCTGGCTTGGAAGGCCACGTAAAGTATCCTTGCTAAGAGTGAAGGCCCTCCCATTCTCTGGTCAGAGCTGCCTCGGGTCCCTTGTGGGATTTACCTACCACCCGTGTTCTCTGAGATTCCCCAGGCTTTATAGTCCGGAAGACCTGGAATTGAATCCTGTGTGGACTTGAACTGGTTGCTGCACTTCCCTCAGGCTTCTTTCTACATCTGCAGATAGGAATATAGCACCAATCTGACCCAGTTGTTCAGAGGCTCAAACTGAGACGCCTTGTTACATAATGCCTTGAACACGGAGCCTTTGACTAGCCTGCTTTCAAACAGGCATTTTGGCGAATTTCAACACGTCACCACATTCTCGTAATTGTGTTCTCCTCATAGGACTGCTATGGGAATGACCTGGGAGAAGGCAGAGATAGCTCTTCACTCGGGCCCAGGCATGTGGCACACCTGGATTCCATTTCACATGGTCCTCAGCACGGGTAGCTCTGGGAAACACGGGTTATAACCATCAGTCCCATTTTACAGGCTGCCGAAGCATAGGGAGGTGATGTGACAAAAGCCGGCAGGCCTCTTAGTGGGGATTTTGTGTTGGTTCGTGCTTCCCCACCTCCTTTCTGTTCAGCCCTCCTTTCCTTCCCTTCACTGAGGATTCTTCCAGGTTCACAAAAACTGAAATCTTTCTAAAACAGGAACACAAAATAAATCAGAATCCCTATTCTGGGCCAAATGACCTCATTTATTTAGACTCGAGTTAGTTCTTGATGAGTGTGCCTAGAGCCAGTCTTTCTAAAAGCCAAATAATGTAAATTTCATATTTACCAAGATAGCAATTGTTCTTCGTCAATGGAATGGTGCCAGCCTCTTTGGGGAGTTTCTAGATCCTCTGTAGCATCTTCTTCTACTTTTGGAAATCGTCAACGTTTCAAGATCTTTTTTGTTTTGTTTTGTTTTGCTTAAAATTTGTCACCTACGGTCATTCTACCTTAATTTCAAGAAAACAAGCACATTTTAAGTTGCTAACTAGAAGGCCAGGTCATGAATAACCAGAGGAAGTGAAGAAAAAAATGGCAATCACCCTAGTGTGTGACCTTGGGCAAGTTACTTAAGCCTCAGTTTTCCTCATCTGTAAAATAGGGATAATAATTTCTATCTTATGGGGATGTTGATGACTCACTTCAGTGCCATAAGTTGTGCAAAGCACAGAGAACTCTACTATACAGTAAATGTTCAATTATGCACAACAACGGTTATCTCTTTAACTAGGGAAAAATGACCACAGCCTTACCCGCCTTCCTGTAACTTATGGTATCTCATGCTTCTGTTTGGCCTGGAGAAGAGACAAGCAGCTCAGGATGGGAGAGATGGGAACTTGGAAGTGTAAATGAGGCCCCCTCCTCTTGCAAATTAGAAACCTTTCATATCATACCATACACTGAAATGCATTCCAGATGCACTGAAGAATTGAATATTAAAAAAAAAAAAAATCAAACCATAGAGGGGGAAAGGCTTGAATATTTATCAGACCTCTGTGGAGAAAAAGCTGGTTAAACTCAGAAGCATCAGAAAAGATCACAAAGAAAGAGATGGACAGAATTGACTGCAGAAAAATTTAGCACATCTGTACATAAAAAAAGGGTAGGAAAATGTATGCAGCCAAAATGCCTGGCAAAGGCATCATATCTCTATTATATAAAGAACTTGTACTATACATATGTATATATGTATGGAGAGAGATGAGGAAGTTATCCAGACCCTACTAGACAAATGAGCAAAGAATTCAAATAAATAATTCACAAATGAAGAAGTATATTTGGAGATAAAAGGGAGACACCAATCTCATTGGCAATCCAATAAATTCGTTAACATTTTTCTACCGTCAGAGAGCACTGTTTTTTAAAATCATAATAATACCTAGCGTTAAAGAGGGTGAAGTGAAATCAGTACACTTATACAAAAATAGGAATGTCAATCAGTCTAAACGTTTTGAAAAAAAATGTATAGCATCAGGTGCTGTAAAATAATTATCTGATGTTTGGGGAAAAATGGAGAAAAATAAAACTGGACCTCCACCTTAAACTATGTACAAAGGTGGATTCCAAGTGTATTAAGCACCTGCCGATGAAAGGTAAAAGTATAAAGCTAATTACAGATAATGTAGAAGAGAGTCTCACTCTGACACTTATTAGCTATATGACCTTGGGCAGGACATTTCACCCCTTTGAGTCTCAGTTTTCTCTTCTGTAAAATTGGAGATTTAATACTCACCTTACAAGGTAATGTATGTAAAGTACCTGGCACAGGTAGGCGTCTTTGACAAAAGTAGCTGATTATTCCTTTTCTCCTGGGTACACAGCTAGATCCTCTTGCCTGGCCTCTCTTGTGTTGTTATGTCCGTGTGAGTGAGTTCTGGGCACTAGAAGGTGAGTAAAAATGATGAGTGCACTTCTAGGCCTCCCATACATAATTCCATATTCTCTTCCCCATCCAGTGGGTGAATAGAGAAGATCTGGGGCTATAGGTTCTCTATGGAGGATGTACAACCAGATGGAAGGAGCCTGGGTCCCTGAATCACCACCTGGAAGGCTGCTTGGCCAAGAACTGCTGATGAGACTTCATGTGCATAAGGTATAAACTTCTATTGGGTTAAGTCACTGCAATTTGGAGACTCTCTACTATCGCAGCTAGCAATACCTATCCTAAACAACACAGGGCCCAATAATTATCATGCAGTTTGACCAACAGATTTCACTTCTGGGAATCTAATGGTCTGGGTTCATTAAATCTGGTTCCCGGTGTAGCTCCTGGTAGGCAGCAGTGAGGTTTCTTAATCCAGTCACTAATCAAAAGTGCACACTGGAGGATTTCCAGAGAAGTGGCTAATAGAAAAATCAATTCTGTTGGTTGACTTAAGGTTTTGTTCTAAATTGTTTCAGTTGGGTTTTTGTACTCTGAGGTTGGGATGGGCTAGAGTGTTTTGACTAGACTAGACTAGAGCTCAAAAACTATTCAAAGGGTAAGCCAAACTAAAAGTAGAAAAGGGAAAAATATGGAAGTAATCAGATTGTCTATATCAGCTGATAATAGTCTGTCCCCGGGCACACAGCCAAAAAACATTAACCCTGGGCAGCCTGCTCATACACTCTAGGTGATCTGCTAAGGTGACAGCTAGCCCGGGGGAGGGCACAGCTCCAGGGGCTGTGAGATGCAGATAATTCCTCTGACCACGTGCCTCCAGCCTCAATTCCCAAGATAAAACATGGCGCTTAAGGGAACACCGAGGTGTGTGTGTGTGTGTGCGTGTGCGTGTGTGTCCAACCATCTCACCAAGGAGACCATTTTAAATGTGGGAAAATCTTTATGCAAAAGAATATTTAGGACAGTATTATTTACATAGTGAAAAACTTCCAAAGCAACTGAAAGGCCTATGGCAGTCACCTTACCCAATAGCCATTCCGGCTTCTTCCTTAGAAAACAGTATCCCAATTGCGCTCTGCCTCCAAATATTGAGTCAGGATTGTTCTAAGCCAGTCTTGGTTCTTCCATTTCTTCTTGTCAGCGATTAATCTAGGATGGGACATATGATTCCGGCCAATGAGTTGTAAGGGAAAGTTTGCTAGGGGCTTTTCAGAAAGACAGATGACAGAGGCTCTCAGGAAAATGGCCTGTCCTCCCACACCAGCATTTGCACTGTGGACCCTGCTGATGAAGATGTGATTCCTGGAGATGCTGTGCCTTCCTCTGCCGTGGCTTTTATCACTCTGATTTCATGGTCTGCCTCTGCTAGTCTCCTTGTCTGTGAGCTCCTTGAGGTCAGGGACCTCTCCTGATTCATTTCTGAGCCCCCAGTGCCTGGTGTAGGGTCTGACACCACGTGGGTGAGTTGATGGGTCAGTTGGATGAATCAATCAATAAATGCATAAATGGAGAGCCAACCTGTGCGGTATCCAACGTCATGAAAAACGAGGAAAGACTGGGGAGCTTTTGTAGACTGTAGGAGACCAAGGCAATATGAAGACAAACGCAGTGTGGTCTCCTGGATGGGAGACTGGAACAGAAGGAGGACATTAGGGAAAAAACTAGCAAAATTCAAATAAAGTAGATGCACTGTGAGTAGCTTACTTTATCGGGCATATCAGTGTTCTTAGTTGAGACAAATGTTATGTAAGATGTTAACATTAGAGGGAGCTGGGTAGAGGGTTTTTACTATCTTTATAG
The DNA here is from genome assembly GCF_963455315.2 of Globicephala melas. NCBI lineage: Eukaryota > Metazoa > Chordata > Mammalia > Artiodactyla > Delphinidae > Globicephala > Globicephala melas. The sequence continues at coordinate 146,307,585 of NC_083316.1, forward strand.
CTCTTTTGTAAATCCAAAGTTATTTCAAACTAAAAACCTAAATGCATAAATGCTGAGGAAGGACAGAAGCTAGGATTATCCAGGGATTTACTAAGTTGGTGAATAAACTAGGACTTGAAAGAGAAGATAGAGAAACTTGGGATCAGGGACCCAAAGGGAACAAATGTCTTATCGGGACCCAGTGGAAGGAAAGAACCAGTTTTGCTCAATTTTGGCAAGCCCTCTTGTCTCATCATCTGCGAAATGGGTGAAAACCTGCATGTCAGATCCCCATCTAGCACTTGCTAGCACTTGCTAGCACTGCAGGTCTAGCTAGGATTGCCTAAAAGCCCCAGTTCCAATGGCCTGGAGCAGTTTAGAACTTTCTGAGATTTCTGCAAATTTTCAGAGATTTAAGGTCTCATCATCTGCCCCCTTGTTGGCTCCTGCACTACGTGTGTGGTCTGAGAGCATCATTCGCTGGATTTACCACACGCATACCCCACTGGCGAGTTTAGGGGAGTAACTGAATGTTTCGGAGTCACAGGGCAACACAGCAGAACCTTCCCTTCTCTTGCTGACTCAACTCCTCACCCATGTCCTCTCCTGTCCCCTTACCTCCTCCCCCCACCCCAGGGACTGTCTCTGTGGTGGGCAACCAAACTCTCCTCTAGGAGGTCCTGCGCCCCCAGGACCCTCAGTATCCTAACTCCTGCGATTCAGTCCATGTTAAAACACAATTCCTTTCTGAGGAGGAATTTTGACACCAGCTATTAAAGTACAATCTGCTTTAGCTCCTTGGTGAATCTAAAGCCAGGGCTGTCTCCTCTTGGACCCATTACAGCTGTGGCTTTGATCCACTGTGTCTAGACAACCTTGTGGGTCAGAATCAGTTGGGAGAAAACTGGCAAGGTAATGATTTGCTAACGACAAAGCACTGATATTTCAAATGATTTGGGTTAAAATCAGATGACTTAGAGTCTATCCAAGGTTAGTCCTATGACAATGTCATCCTTCCTCATTTGCATGCTAATGTGCTCTCTTAAGTGGGAGGGAAAGGGATAAAATGTGGAAGTGGTCCATGGGAACTGGGCACAGGAGAACACCACGTGTGTGTGACAACCTCGCCAGGTGTGCGTCAAGAGAAAAATAGGTTGAGAACTGCTGGGTCAGAGGATCTAGTGAGATCTTTACAAACTATAAAATAAGCAAAGTTAATGACTGAGGTTCACATTTGCCCCGGAAGAGGTGAGCTGGCCCAGTCCAAGCCACTGTCATTTTACAGCTGGGGAAATCGAGGCCTCCTTAGGAAGGAAGTGACATGCCATGAGCTAACGTCAACCCAGGGCTGGATCCCAGGGCTGCCCGCCAGCTCCGGACGCGCAGGCTCAGAGGCCATGGCTCACGGGTCCAGGCACTCTGCGGCATGTGGAATCTTCCCGGACCGGGGCACGAACCCGTGTCCCCTGCATCGGCAGGCGGACTCTCAACCACTGCGCCACCAGGGAAGCCCAGCAGCCTCTCTTTATACCTAGAGACATTCAGATGAAAATGGGACGGCCATGGGGAGAGATCAGTGGCTGGCCACGCGGCCCTCTGTTTTCCCCCCAAATTTCTAAGGATGCTGGGAGAGGAGCACTGTCCTTGGCCACCCAAGGACAGCATTGCTCTATCACACTTTTGATTTCTTTTCTCACTGGAGTGCATATTGTTTGACAATTTTAGGGATCATTAAGGCCAAACACGTGGAGTGAGCTGAGTTCCAAGCAGGAAAGGATGCCGCATATTGGGAAGGGTTGGGCTCTCTGCCCTGTGGCATCTACTGCCTGACCTTGGCCGAGTGAGTGGACCTGAGTAGGCCTGGCTTTCCTCCACTGTATACCTGGGACTTGATGTGAAAAGTCCCAGGTTTACAGAGGACTGATGTGAAAGTGAGTGTCCCTGGCTCACAGTAGGTTCTTCCTTAGACTTTCCACTGTCTGCCCCAGCCCAGAACACATGACTGTGCTGTTTATGAGACAGGAACGTTTCTGCACCTTATTTTTCCTTCCACAGGTGTATAGGCTGCTCTTCTTTCCCCCCAAAATCCTGTAAGAGGTGAAGGTACCACAGGCCTTCTGTGCCCGGCACAAGTGTCCAGAGTGGCGGGGAAGAGCACATGAATGAATTGGAATCTTTCTTTTGTGAGAGACAGAAGGCCACTTTGGACCACTGTATTCATCTCTTCAAGCACATCCCTTCTCCCGCAACCCAACATTTTAACACCGTGCCTTGCAATCCATTGGCAGTTCATTGGTATGTTAAGTAATGGTGTAGCTTATAATCAATGGCATTTTAGACTCTGTGAAACATGGTACCTGAAGCAACTCAGGGAACGCATCAGGTCCTGTAACTAAGCCATGGAAAGGAGCAATCATCAGGAGACACGAGGGACTTGAGGACCTGGGGGGTCCATTCTTTCTCTCCGTCTCCTTCTCTGTCTTCCTCCTCTCCCCCTCTCACTCCCCAGCCCATTCCCCATTCCTCTCTTCTCTGTGCCCTCTCTCCCTCTCACCTCCACTTCTCCGGGTTATCTAGGCTTTGTCCCCTTGGGTCAGCTCCCCCATAAAGCTGGAAGCATGGCCCAGGCATCTCCAGGCTTATAGAAAAGACAGCTCTTCCCCCATCATCTCTTGTAAGAAAAACCACAGCAAGGGACCCTGACTGGGTCACATGCCCATCCCTGGACCAATCACTTCTGAGCCTTGGCCATGTTCCCCCTCACACTATGGCTGGGAAAGTGGGATCCTATGAGTGCCAGCCTCCATCAGACCCACATGGCTGAAACTGGGATTGAGGGCTATTCTTCTGGGCAGACCGCACAAAAGAAGCCCACTATCTTGAGGCCTAAATTCATGTGTTCTACGGCAACGAGGAGCTTGGTTCCAAGAGCTCCTGGTACTTTCCCTTTTTGCTTCTCACCAGGTCAAGGTAATGTTGTCACTTATCATTAATGTTATGGATCACTATGGCCCCCATTTAGACTATACACTTATGTAGGACAAGCACATGTTCCCCCATTTATTTTGAGATGGAGTTCTCCTAATGCAATAGGCAGTCACTAAATCATTCCAGAAATTACTAATACTGCAGTTAATATTTACTGAGCACTTACAATGGGTCAGGCACAGTTCAAGTATATTGCTTGTATTTTGTCATTTAACCCTCAAACCCACCCAATGAGGTAGATGCTGTCGTTATTCCCATTTTACAGGTGAGGCAACTGAGGCACGGGGAAGTTGAGTAACTTGCACAGTTAGTGGGGGAGATTGAATTCAGAGGTAAACAGCTGGACTCCAGCATCCATGCTCCCCACCACCACAGTGGCCTAGTGGGGCAGGGCTGAGTCTGTCCATCGAGTCCCACTGAGCTGAAGCCGCTGCAGGCCCATCCTGAACTCAAGCTCCTACTGTCCTCCAAATGGCCAGCCTGGGTGCCAGGACAGCAGGCGTTCGAATCCTCACAGATTTTATTTTAATCCTTGATAATAGTAGTTTACCGTTTGTTAGCACTGGCTTAAGACCTTAAATTATGATCTCAATTTTCTTCTAAACAACTCATTTTGCAGATGAGGAAACAGAGGTTCAGAGAGGGTAAGTAATTTATCTAGAGACACACAGCTCGGAAAGTGGGGAGTCAAGGTTGTAACCCAGGACTACCTGACTCCAGCACCTGAGCTCTAACCACGCACTTCTCCCCAGAGTGAGGAACCCCCAGGCTGAGTCTGGAGTGAGGGTGTGGGCTCTGGTCAGAAGGAGAGCCTTTGGGAAGGTAGACTCTCCTCTGCCCACATTCCCGTGCCCATTCCCACCCTGAGAACTGCTGTGGCCTCAGGGGAAGGCTGAGAGGAGCTGCCCATTTCCTCCCATGCTCTTAAACTTATCCCAGCCCGAGTCTCCAAGTGTCCAGGAACAATGCCGCCACCATGTAGGATGCTTGTGTGGGAACTGTTCCCGCCTCTGGACTGCATCACTGTCAAGATTGTCTGTGATTTTCAGAGGACTGCCTTCACTGGGCCAATACATAATAGTAATCATAACTACCACTTAAGAAATGCTTCATACAGGCCAGTCACTGAGCCAAGGGCAGTGGAAATTCCCTCACTCATTCTTTCTAATGCCCTTTTATAATGAATGTTCAGGGAGTTGAGGCTCAAGGAGGTAGAGTGGTCGAGGCTGCATAGTTAGCAGGTGGCAGAGCCGGAACTTGAACCTGGGTCTGATTGACTTCAATGTCCATGACTTTAATGCCAAGTTTATGCTGCTTTTTAGCCTGTGCCAAGACAACAGAGATCAAGAAGGTACAGTCCTTGTTGCCAAGAAGCTCAGCGTCCAGGAGCAGGGAAACATGAACGCACCCAAGTTGCAGTCGGGTGAGGACAGGAATAATGGATGCATGTGCCGGTCCTGAGGTCGCACAGGGAGGGAAGGTGTCATCCTGGATGGTGTATTCTTCAAGACTCACGACAAGTGACAGGAGTTCAACTCAAACGGGCGGTGATGGGGCACAGAGTAATTGGCTCATATTGTAGAAAAGTTCATGGAGTGGCTTCAAGCATGGCTTGATCCAGGAACTAAAGAAGGCTAACAAGAGTCTCTCCCCAGCTTCAGGCTTCCCTGGTGGCACAGGGGTTGAGAGTCCGCCTGCCGATGCAGGGGACACAGGTTCGTGCCCTGGTCCGGGAAGATCCCACATGCCGCGGAGCGGCTGGGCCCGTGAGCCATGGCCGCTGAACCTGCGCGTCCAGAGCCTGTGCTCCGCAACGGGAGAGGCCACAACAGTGAGAGGCCCGCGTACCGAAAAAAAAAAAAAAAAAGAAGGTTCTGCTCCTTGAAAGGCAAGACATCCACCGAAGGCACCTGGTCAACACTCTGCGAAGTCAAGGTGGTTAGCAACCCTAAGGAAGGTCCCTGTTTACTTTTCATTTCAGCCAAATGCCCAGAATGGAGGGTCTTTGAGTTTCCTGGGGTGATAAGCCACTCTCTTCCGTGGTCAGAGGTGGAACCACTGCTCAGCTATTGGCCAGATCTGGGTCACCTGCTCACTCCTGAAATTAAAGGAGAGAGCCAGCCCCCAGCACACCGCAGTGCTGGCACTGGAGAAGGGGCAAAGGGGGCTGAGTGGCAGACAGGCAGTGCCCACCCAAGGTCGGTCAGGCCAGGGAGGTTTACGGAGGAGAACCCCTGCAGGGAGCTTGGTCCTGAGGGACAGACAGAAGCTCCCTGAACAGAGCTGGGACTGGGAGGAGAAGGGCGTCTCCCTCCAGGGAAGCAGCCTGTGGCCAGCCATGAACGTGTGAACTAATAATCTGAGTGTACATGGGAGAGAAGTGTGACATGAGACTTCAGGGGGACAGGCCAGGGCCTGCGGGCCTGGGGGCCATGCTCGGGAGTTGGAACTTGCTGCTGCAGACACCCCGGGGAGGTAAGGCCTGATGAGCAAGGGCAAGGGCTCTGGGCTGGACCTCCTGCCCGGCCCCTCCCTCTCTGTGCAACTGATTCTCAGCCTCCCTTTCTGTAAACTGGGGAGGAGACGACGCAGTCTTTGCAGAATTGAAGCGAGGGCAAAATGAGGCAAATCCGCGGTGAGCGCAGAAGAAGTACATAGGAAATGCTCAGAAACACAAACCATTACTGTGGACAGATTTTAAGCATCAGAGGAACACGCTCTGATCTACGCTCTAGAAAGCTCTCCCTGGGATGAGGTGGAGGATGGAGGCCAGGAGACCAGTGGGAAGAGGCAAATGTGACGCTTCAGGTCCTGGTGAGAGACAGAGAACGGCTGCAGGGAGACGGAGAACACAGGGCTGACGGGAGAGAACTGACGGAGAGAAAATTCCACTGCACTTGGCAAAGGATGCGATGTGGGGAGAGGGAAGAATGCAGGATAAAAATAAACAGGAAGACAAAAATCTATCCTTGACCTTGGATCCCTTAACTTTTCACTTTTGAACAAATAAATTGTCTCACATAAAATTCAACCATTTGCCCTAGGTGTTTTTTTTTCTTCTTTTTCTTTAAGTATCTCAGAACTATACCTCTGGATGATTTGATTCCCAGTTTTGAAATCTTAGAGCTTTGTGTTTAACCCGAATGTGCTTTGAATGTCCCACCTGCTCCCACTTGCTTCACCTGAGAAGTCTGCCCCGTTTTCTAGGCCATGAACTTGAGCTTGTTTGTGTGAATTTGCAAGCAATTTTATTCACCAGGATGAATCTAAATCCAAATAAGTTTCCGGGACTCAAGTTCTAATGAATCCTCACCAAAAATAAATGAAAAAGAGGAGGAGGTGAAGGAAGAGGAGGTGGGGGAGAAAAAGAAAGCAGCAGCCATTGAGAATTCGAAAGAAAACAGAAACAACCAGAAAAGCCCCTCAGCCACTTCACAAAATCTTTCCCAAGAGCCATCTGACGTCTAACCGTTAACAGTGATGACGCTGAGACTTTGTACTGAACTTTGTCGTTTCGAAGCCATTTTTTACAATCATTAATTAATCCGTAAATGAATCAGAAACATATGGATCATATTTCACTGGAATCACATGATTTTAAATCAGAGGAAGACTGATGTAGGGAAAACAAACAACAAAAGGGCTTTAAAAATTGTTTTTTCTTACTTTTCGGTGTTGTTAAGGCCGAGCGCTTGATGACTGAGTGAAACGTTACGTGGATGGCAGATAGAATCAGGTTGTTCATGGAGTTTAATGAGAACATAAAACCCGGATTTCCATTACAACACCCAAGCTTCCTTGGGTGGAAACGCTAGAGGGAAGGAAGGAATAAACAGGTATATTTACCTGTCCAGGAACCCAATCAATCTTCCCTGGGGAACCAGCTCCTGGGTACAACAAAGCAAAGGCCCCTTAGGCACTCCGATGTCAAACTGCGGTGCACGTTTCAGAAGGACTTTCGGTGCGTGGCTCTCTGCTGGCGGGAGGTAGGCAATTCCCCAGACACCTGAAGCCTGGTTATTAATAATAAAAACAATAGTAGCTGAAGCCTAGTGAACTGTTACTATGAGCCAGGCACTGTTCAAGTACTTGACATTCATTAATTCATTGAATCTCATGCCGACCCTATGTCCCATCTTGCCCTGTATACGTAGCAAAGAGGGGTGGAGGATGGTCAAGTACGTTATTCCCGATTACCAGCGGTTACATGGTGAAGTGTATCTTCAAACCCAGGCAGTGGGCTCTTAAGCATGAAGCTGGACTGCCCTTCTCGGCCTGGTGGGGGTCTGGGGAACCTCCCTCTCCTTTCTCCTCGTCACCCAGCACACACGAGGTGGCTTAAAGCATTCTTTTGTCATGTTCCCCAGGGTTGTCTCTCCCAAGGATGGGATCTCATGGAGACACCAACTCCAAGCCCAAGCCTGGAGACCCCTTGTTCCTTCCGGGCCCTGGAGAATGAGCTCCCCACTGGGCTTGGCCTCCAGCCCCCCTGCACAGAGTGGCTGACAGAGTGGATGGCCCCTTGTGGAGGCAGGGGATGCCAGTGGCCGGCAGCACACACTTTCCCTAGAAAGCATCATTTCTGTTCAAAGAAGAGGGTCTTCCAGGGTGAGAAAGACCCGCACTCCGAGGAGGACGGGAGAAGAGGCCTCTGCGTGCTTTTGCACGTTCCCCCACTCCTCCCTCACTCCCCTCCAGCCACGTGGGCCCCCCTTCTGTTCCTCACAAGCACCAAGCACCTCCCCACCCTGCCTCCCCAGCCTTTGCCAATGCTGGTCCCTTGGCCTGGAAAACCCTTTCCCGAGGCCTTCAGGCCTCAGCTTAGCTGAGAAAGCTCTCCCAGCCACCTCTGACCACATGGTCCAAGTAGGCCCCCTCTACTCTCTCGCGGCCCATGGCTTTCCCCCTTCCGTGCCTTATCCCAGTTTGTAATTGCATGTTTATTTGCTCACTGATGTGTTGATTCTCCCTCCTCTCCTCATCTGTGCCCCCCAGGAAGCTGTGTCTCTTTGCACCTTATGTAATGGTGTCCAACAAAACCGGACCTAGCCCAGAGCCGCATACTGAGCCTGGACCACACAGTATGTGCTCAAAAAATATTTAATTAAATGAAAAAGTATCAATCAGATTCTGATCTCGCAGTGCAATTCTGATGAGAGAATTTTCTCTTCTTCGTTTGCTACTTCTGGCGCTTAAACTCCATGGCAGCTGGACTGGAGTCCTGGGAGAATCACAGAAAAGTATTTTCATTTTATTTTAATTTGACAAACGCATGGAGCTGGGAACCTGGGACATAGAAACTGGAAGTACGAGGCCCTGCCCTGAGGGGCTCCAGTCCATTGCAAGAGAACAATTCAAACTTTTGCCAGCTTGAGGGAGGCATCCAAGAAGACTGCGGTGGAGTTGGGATGAATGAACATGACCTTGCCCAGCAAAGCAGGGGCAAGGGCATCCCAGGCAGAGGGCAGAAGAGGCAAAGGCCGAGAGGTGGGAGAGATCACGGCATATTTGGGGAACTTCCCATGGGTTAGCATGGCTGGCGTGGAAAAGGTGGCAGATTAGGCTGGAGAGAACCAAGCCACAGCCAAACCCTCAAATGCGTCAGGGTTATGCAGTGGGGACCCCTGAAGGCTTTGCACCCAGAAGTGTGGTCGGGTCCTTCTGTTCGCACAGTGACCAGCATGGAGGGGGCAAGACTGGGGGCAGGGAGACCAAGAGGGGGTGAGGGAACAGATCGAAGTGCTCTTCAGAGGTAGGCCTGACTGGACTGGGCTTAGATCCCACGTTCAAGGAGAGGAAGAAAGTGCGAGAGATTCGGGAGTCCCCGCAGGAGTGGTGTCTCCTGCATCCCATGTCCCGGGGGTGCCGGGCTCTTGCGGCAGACTCTCATCTGAATAAGCAGCATCCTTAAGGTCTGATCCCACGTTCACTGGCAAATCGCCCCCAGTACCCAGCTCCACCCTGCCCCCAATAGAATTTCTGGAAGACTCTCTGAATGTCAAGGCCTTTTAAATCCATCAACTGCAGGGTGAAGCCGCCCAGCTCTCACCCCCAGCAATAACTCCTGGGTTCAAGGGCCGCAGGGAGGAGGATCTACTCTTCGGCACAGCTGAAATTGTTGTTTCCCTCACAATATAAAACCCCCAGTTCACGAGGGTGGGCGGGCAGGGCTCCAAGAGCAGAATGCCGCTTTCTTGCTCTGGGTTCAGAGCCAAGATTTAATTTTTAATTTTCGAAAACATGAGTGGTCAGACCATGGCTGGAAAATTGAAACCATCCTCTGAGCACCTCAGCATCTCCCACATGGACCTTCCCGACTGCAGAGCAGGATGAACCTGGAAGGAGCCGCACCTCACAGCTTCCGAGCCTGATGAACTGTGGAGGTTTAGGTTTTCTTCTTGGGCTGCAACCAACGATACCTGCCCAGCTTCTCATTCTCGAGCTCTGTGTGACCTCGAGCTAGAGTGTGATTCCGAGCTTCTTCAAACCTTAGTTTTCTCATCTGGTAAAAGGGAGTATTAACATATAACCTCACAGAGCTGTTGTGAGGAACAAAAGAGATACACGTGCTAACTCTTAAGACCATGTCTGTCATATATTAGGTGTGTAATAGGAAATAGTCTAGATTTCGCTTGGTTATAAACTGACCCAAGGCTTTTAATTTAGAGGATTGAAAGTTACATCAACAATAACTTTGCCCACCCATGCCCCCATATCCTCCTCCTCTTTGGCCAAGTCTGTGGAAACTTTGAGAAGAGAGGGAAGCTGGGAGGCTGTGTGATCTTTAGCAAGTCTCTGAACCACTCTGGGCCTCAGTTTATTCATATGTAAAATGGGAGCAGTAATGCCCACCAATCTCAACATATGGATGCAAAAGGGAGTTATGCTTACCCAGCGCTCAGGGGTGAATCCCCTGATGGAGGGATGAGCTATGTGAGTGGTTCAGGATGCTGACCATGAGAGGGCAAGAGGGTTTCCCCTCCTTTCCCTTTCAAGAAGGAAAGAAGCACTTTGTGCCCTAGAGGACCAAGGTCCCCCCGGCCCATGAAAGAGATAAGGGGCTTTGGCATTTTCAAAATTTTAAGATCAGAGACACAAAGAACTCACTTGTCTGAAAGGGGCTGATTCCGAGGGGAGGAAGAGGGGTGGGATTTGCAAGGATGGGCACGTGGTGGAGGGTGGTAGGCACCAGATGCAGCAGACAGGGGCCTCCCACACCCATGAATGGCCCTAGGGGAGTAGAATCTCCAAGGAGGACAACACATGGCTGGACCTTTGGAGCAGGACCAGCTACGTGATATGCAGGGCCCAGGGCAAAATGAAAATGCGATCCTTCATTCAAAAGTTATTCAGAATTGCAAGACAGTGACAAGAACATTAAACCAAGCACTGGGCCCCTCTGTGCATGGGGCCTTGTGCCACAGCACAGGTCAGACACCCACGAAGCTGGTTTTGCCTTGCTCTGGCCTCAGAAGCCCCAGCAACGTTTCCACGGCTCAGGTGGGCATCAAGGGAGTGAACGCCGTGAGCAAAGAAGCCCTTGCCCTCCATCGGACCTGGGGACCTTGGACAAGTGAGGAAGACCTGATGCCCTGGTCTGAGTTTTGCTCTGCATAAAGTTCCCAGAATTCTTCACTAGTTTAGGGAAACAAAGCTCCTCCCCAACTCTGTACCCCTAAAGAGCTGAGGCTGAATATCCCGCCAGCCAGCTGGGTACGGAGCCAGATTTGACGTGACTTAGAAGAACGGAGAAACATGACCATCCTTGTGTCAGAGGGCTGTGTGGCAAAGGCTGCTCAGGCTGAATTTCATTGAATCCACAGAACAGTCCTATCTGCAAGCCTACGTTGACTCAGTAATAAAACTCACGATCTGAGCCAAGCTCTGTGCTAAGCTATTGCTTTAGCTCAGGTAACCCTCAGAACTGCTACCCTATGGGGCAGTCGCTATTATTAGTCTCGTTTTGCAGATGGGGACACAGAGACTCAGAGAGGTTAAATAATTTGCCCAAATTCTAAGAACTAGTGTGTGGCGGAGCCGAGATTTGAGCCTCTCTATCTGGCTTAAAGGGTCTCTGCTTAACCACTCCACTGCACCGTGGACTAAGCCGGAATGGCCGTCTTCTTTAGCCCTTGTGATATAACTTCTCCCCTCTCTCCCTAGTTCATTTTTGTCTTTCACTCTGCATTCCTCAGTCTTAGTCTCTCCTGTGCTCGTGTTCTTAACTGCCCGTGCCTCCAATCCTGGATGGAAGCGGATGGAGTGATCAGAATGATCTTCCCGGCTCCCCTGCAAGTCGCCTCGCCCCTTTGCACCCCACACGACTGCATGAGAGAGGGAAGGGGGGTGCCATGTCACGTATGAGGAAACTGAGGCTCCAAGAGGTGAAGTCACTTGGCCAAGGTCACTCAGCTGGGGTCGAAGCCAGGTCTGGGTGATCTCAGAGTCCCACTAACAAAAGCCAGGGTGCATTTTCTACAGCAATTCGGTGAAGCAGGGAAAAAAAAAAAATCCAGACTTTTTCACATCAGGGAATACATGTTCTCTGATGTCCTGCTCTGTAAGACAATTCCTTCTCCTTCTGGCCTCAGCTTCTCCATCTATAAAATGGGAAGCACTGAGCCACTTACAAGAGCACGTGTTCTACTGTCTAAACTCCCAGTTTAAATTCCAGCATTGCTGGCTGTGTGATCTTGGGCAAGTTACTTAACCTCTCTGTGCCTCAGTTACCTTATCTATAAAACAGGGATGGGGATAGTTATGTCTCTACCTCTTAAAGTTGCAAAGTTTGATGAGACTAAAGTGTGGAAAGCATTCAGCCCAGAGCCTGGCACATAGTAGGCACTGAGTAAATGTTAGATCTTCTTATGAACATGAAAGGTTGGTTGAGATCTTTTCCAGCTGGATCCTAAAGACCCCCATGCGTGGCCCCCAAGAAGTCTGGACCTGGTTCCCTGCAGCTTTGGGACAGATGCACAGCTGGGGTTGGCACTCCCCCATTCTCATTGCCCCAGTGGGGGCATTGGTGGGAGGGGCAGCTGACACCCTGAGCATGAGCCTGACCAGTGACCCAGGAGGTATCACCTGGGCATGAGGTACCGGTGGGGGGACCTGGGCTGGAGCTGAGCCGGAAAGACTTCCTCACCACTGAACGAGCAAGCGTCTGTTGCAGGGTGGCTCCACCCCCCTTCCCCACCCTGAGAAGGAGAAAGGCGAATGGAATCAAGTCAGGCTAAATGCGTGGAGTGAGCCGCGACTTCCTCATCTGTCACACTGGTGGGTACCTGACTCCGAGCCAGACACTTGAGGTTCAAGAGGTAAGAGGACCCGACTCTGCCCTACCAAGTGTTTGGGGCATGGAAGGGAGACAGACCTCAGAAAGTGCAGCGGTGCTATCTATGACGATTTAGAGGCGCACAGAGAAAGAAGCAACCAAGGGGAGGCGAATCGGAGAGGACTTCTCAGAGGAAGTGACCCTTGAGCTGGGTCTTACAGGGTGAGTAGTCTGCAAGGCAGTCAGTCACAGGGAGGGTGTTCCAGGCAGAGGGCACTGTATCAGCAAAGGCAGGAGGCATGAAATAGCACCAAGCTTTCCAGTATCTACAAGCACTAGCTGTAAAGGATACAAGTAGGTAAGAGGTGGGTGATAAGAAGGTTTTCAGGGGCCACAGAGATGTTACTTATTGGAAGCTTCTTGGGACATACAGGCATCATCTCATTTCCTGTGCCCATTTTACAGATGAGGAATCTGAGGCTCAGGGAAGTAGCGCACTTTCTGCGAGATCAACTAACAGTAAGTAGGGCATCTTAGACTGGAAGCCAAGTTCACCTGCTCTAAAGCTTAAGGTCTTGACTGCCCTGACCACCTCTTAAAACCCTGGGGACACTCAAAAGCCTTGGTAAGGAGTTTGGATTTTACCCTGAGGGCTGTGGGGGTCTGTAGAGCATTCAAGCAGGAGAACGAGGGGGTCACATTTGCAATGAGCAGGCTCACCGTGGGATAGAGCAGAGGATGAACACGAAGCATCCAGATGGCGTGAATTCAGAAAATCAAGCCAGCCCAGTGTACGCCAGCCCTGGTGTCACCTCCTGACTCGGCACCATAGCCCTACAACCTGGGCCCTGATCATCTTTCCAGCCCCTCCTCTCCATATACTCTCCAAGCATAGTGCCATTATTTCAGCTCTGCCCTGCTCCAGGCCTTCTCTTTTCCCATTTAGCAGCCCTTGGGAAACCGGGGGAACTGGGGTTCCAAGGTGGCAAGACCTCTTGAGAAAACCCTCCGTTCCATCACCCTCCTGAACCACAAACTCACCCCAAATGTCCATCCCCCCGCATACTCATTCACCACCTCCCTCCTGGTCTTAGAGACATTGTCTAACAAACCAGGCACCTAAGAACAGTTTTAAGGAAAGTTTCCAATCATTAGGTCTGAGCAATTGTGTTGTCTTAAGACTTGGAAAAAAGTGGGTCAGTTCAGGGGCCTTCTATTCTGAGAAGACTGATTTGTCTACTCCTCACTGTTCAGCCCCTGCCAGGCTGGGTTGGCGTCCCTCCTAGGCTCCTCCATCATCGGAGCCCTCATCCCTCTGGGTTTGCATGCCCACCTCTCCCACCAGGCCAGGTCTTACAGAGCTCCCTGTCTGAAGCCTGGCACGTGGCAGGTGCTCAGCGCCTGCGGAACTACTGATTGCCCTAATGAATAAGGAGCATCGTATGATCAGCTCAGATGGAAGGATGCCCAGGGTCGGACTGTGAACGTGGGGGCCGCCTGGGCTCAGCATGGAGGGACCCATTTATGAGCCATCTCCACCTCTGATCAGGGACCGGGATGGGCAGTGACTGCAGGTGATGGAGACATGCTGCGACAAGGTGGGTACCTCACTTCTTGGGTGTCTCCCGCTCCTGGGGGCTGGTTGCTTCCATCCTTGATTCTCATCTGAGGGAGTCATAGAGTATCAGCCGCCTGGTCAGCCTGTTGTAGGCACCTGCTAACCCAGGTCCCTATCACAAGGGACCCAGAGTCTTGCCCTCCTTCATCTTGGGAGGTGGGGGGAGCAGGGGATGCCCAGGGCTACCTATTCCTAGAAATGTTGGGATACCCAGTGCTTGGAGTGAAAAACACTGTGGTCCCTAAGGCACAGCAGTGAATTTTTCCATATTAGCAAGAAGATGGGGAATTAAAATGTTAGCTTCTCTGATGTGCCTAACACTTTACAGACTTTGTCTCTAATATTTACACCAGCCTTAGAGATGGCTACCCACCTCCCCACACTTAACAGATGAGGAAACTCAGGCTCAGAGAGGCAAAGTGGCAAGTCCAAGGCAACACGCTGAATGGGTGGTTGAGCGGGGCTCGAACTAGTTTCTATATGGCCGGAGAGTGTTCCCAGGAACACTTCAGCTGGCTGGCTGCTGCACCCTAGCGCTCTGTGCCCCTCTTCCATCGCCAGGACAGGGGTTCTCGGCCTCCTCCACCCACTCGAGGCTCATGCTGCCCAGTCCTTGTTGCAGCTGCCAAGGGCTGGGACCTGATTTGAATTTTGGTTTCTCTCCACTGCAGCCCAACAAAGGTTTTTATTGGAATGCCCCTCGGATTTCCAGACTTTGAAGATGTTTCAACAGCGCAGTAAAAGGCAGGTCTTTGCCACAACAAAAGGCAGAAATATCACCGAGGAGTAAACAGAATTCCTTGGCCTCTTCAGAGCATGTGTCAACATCTCTTTTTCTTCTCCTTTCCCCCATTTTTCTTTTCTATTCTGCAGATTCAGAGCTCGTTGGGGAGGGTGCCTTGCTGGCACTGATGGGGTGGGCCACGGGCTGCCCCAAGTTCAGCATCTCCGCCTCAGAACAGATGCTGGGGCTTTGGTAAACTGAGAAAGCGTAAACTGCTGTGAGATGCTTTCCTGACGACCACAATTACCCACATGGAAAAGCCATTCCGCAGTCCCAGCCCCCTCGCCCTGCCCCCTGGCACACACATGTGGCGCGCCGCGGCTCCAGAAACAGGCCTTCCCAGAACGAAAATGTATGTGACAAGTACAAAACGGCTTGATTTCAACTGATGGCTGGAAATTAAACGGTTTTGAAATGTACATGCTTAAAAACAATTTGGGCCGAAAACATACCCATTTAATATTGCGTCTCTAAATGAGGCCTCACTCCTCAGGCAGGCTCGTAACGTGATGAAAACCAGCAGTCAGACCCCACCTGGGACCCCCAATCACCAAGGACACGATACCCAGGGGCAGGGTGTATATGTAAGCGTGTGTGAATGTGTGAGCCCATGAGTACGCGTATGAGTGTATGGCGGCATGAGTCCGTGTGTGTGTGTGTGTGTGTGTGTGTGTGTGTGTGTGTGATCTTGTGTGTGTCTCTGTGTGTGTAGAGAGGGATAGAATGGGGAGCAAGATGCTGCCCTTCCATATTTTTTCAAGTCAGCAAATGTCATCTGGGCACACACCTTGTGCCTGAACAAGGGAGGGGGTGGGGAGAGTGTTGATCACAGGAAAGGAGAGGTCATGGCCTCTCAGAGCCTATAGGCTATTTGAGGCGCTACAACCAAGTCATGGAAACACAGCAAGCCAAGACCATTCTTGGGTTGAACTAGAAAGGGGAAAGGGAAATTCACTGATTAGGCATACACTGAGCATTGGGATGGAATCGTGAAGAGTAGCTGAGCTCTGAAACCAGTGAGCTGGATTCATCTCTACCGCTTCTTGACTGTGGGACCTGGAGCAAATCACTTCTCCCTGGGCCTCCGTCTCCTTGCCGATAAAACGGGGCTCATAGAAGGTATCATGTTCGTGCCAAGCACTCAGGAAATAATGTGCATGTTATAATCACTTTCCCTGGATGGCAACTATGGGGTAGGCACCATCTGCCCATTTTAGAGATGAGAAAACCGAGGCCTCCCAGCCTCAGCGGCACACAGCGGCAGAGTGAAGACCGGAAGCCAGAGCCATCTGGCTTCGGAGCCCACCCCGTCACCTCCCCTGCTGAGGCTCTGACCTCCAGAAATACTGGTTTTAGAGACAGGAAAGCCGATTCAATGGGGTAGGAAGGAGAGGTCCAGCAGAGGGAAAGCTTTCCTGCTGGGGAAGATCATGGACACAGACACCCAGACAGGACCTCTTTTCCAGAGTGAGAGAGATAAATAGTTCTTCTCTGTGGGATCTGGGAAAGACCCTGGGGCTTGAGTGGTGACCAAGACCCAGCCCTGGGCCCTATAAAATACCATTTCACCCTGACCATATCTTTCCCCCCCCCCGACCAATGATCATTCAATAGGCCCTGTTGGCCCCTTCCCAAGAAGAGAGGCTGAACATCACAGTTAGAAGCAATTACCTTTTCTAATGTTCACATCCATCAAAAATAGAATGGGCTCCCTGGAAGGGAAGGAGATCCCCATCAATGGCTAGTCTGGGATATTGTTGTAGAACTGAACAGATCCTAGAACATGCAGCCGTTCAGTGGCTGGTACAATTTAGTGTGACATTATATAACAAGAGGCTCCTTGCATCCAATCAGATACTCGGCAACATTTATTAGCCCTGACTGTATGCTAAGACCTGTGCTGTGCACAGGGGATTCCGAATTAATATAACGTAATCCTTGCCCTCAAGAAGCTCCTGTTCTAACTTAATTCTCTCTCTGCCCCTCAGCCTTTCTCTGATTCTCAGTTTGTTTTGGCTGTGGACTAAGTTTGATGGACTATGGTTTCCACTATCTAGGTAAGTATGTTGAATCTTGGGTATTTATGATTCTTTTAAAAAAGTCTTTAAAACAAGGCATTTTAGGTTGCTTTAGATTGTCTTTGCTAGTATGAGGCCTGTTTTCTTCTCCAGCAGGGCTCCTCAACGTCAGCACTATTGACTTTTGGAGTCATGTAATTCTTCCTTGCGGGGGTCTGTCTTGTGTGAACAGCCTCCCCTGGGCTCTACCCCCTGGATGCCAGTAACATCTCTCTGCCCAGTTGTGACAACCAAAATATCTCCAGATATTGCCAAATGCCCCCAGGGGACAAAATAGTCCTCAGTTGAGAACAACTGTTCTAAAGGATTCTCTCCACTAATACAAGGATCAAAATAAGATCAATAAAGGAAATTCAGGGTCCCTGCACCTCAAGAACTTATCATTCTCTAGGGCCTACACAAATTAGCCACACGGAGAATAAAACCTCACCAAGGACCTACTGTGCACGAGGCATCCGGCAAAGTGCTGCGGGGGAGGAGAGAGCCCCGGTTCTAGGTCAGACAGTCTGATAGTCGAATCCCATAGAAAAACCATGGGGTTCCAATACCAGTTTCCCCATCAGTAAGTGGTATTATTGTGAGCATTTGTGTGAAATCGAATTTGTAGAAAGCACAAAGCAGGTACAAAGTGGGTGTCCAGTCAAGGTGAATCCCCTTCCTTTCTCCAACCCTGTCCCCACGTTTCCAGATCCTGGGGTCAGCTGTAGCAAATGCATCTGGCTAGCCACTTCACCTCCCATCTCCACTGTCCCCGTCCAGACCAAGCAGCAAGGTAGCACGGTGTCCCCTTGGGGAGCCTGGTAAACAGATACCCCAGTATCTCCAACTTGGAACTTCCAGGGTCTGAAGTAAACCCATTGCCCTCCCAGGCTGCCCTTCTTTTATTCCACTCACACAGCATCCAAAAAAAAAAAAAAAAAAAAGAGAGAGAAAAGACGGTTCCACAAGGCCAGGCTCCGAAAGCATAAAATTAACGTCAGGAAAGTCCTGAACTTTAGCTAGCACAGTATTGGGCAAATTTGGAGTGCCATTTGCATTCGTTTCAAACAGCTCTTGGAGGGGTTCTGGGAAACCTGTTGGGCAGTGATTTAAGGTTTCATTAGTCACTGGATGCACAGGCATCGTAGAGCTCTGAGCATCATGGTTCGTGAGCAGCTGAAAACCTGAGATCAAGTGCAGGGAGGACGCTGGCTGCCAAATTTCAGGGCAGAGGGAAAAAAAAAAAAAAGAAATCTGGAATGTGTTTCTACTTACTGTCCATTCCAGTAAAATGAAACGGTCTCTCCTCCAAACATGTGTTACTGCTTAGGCCAGAAACTGTATATATTGGTCTAAATCCAGAATGGTCTATGTGACATATTACTCCATATGACAAAATTACTACAACCTGCATTCTCTGTAGAAAGCCTGTTGCAACAGTATAGGATGATAATTTGTTGTACAACAAAAGTACATAATAATTTCATGTCAGTGTGGGCCAGGCCTTGGGATTTTCAAAGGGAAATTTCGGGTACATATGGACCAGTGCTGAAAAGGCACCCCCCAAACCCCCCACCTCCACTCGCACACATGCTCATATGGTGTGTGATCAGGATGGGAGAAAGTGGGGCTTTATTTATAACACACCATATTCTACATGAAAGTGACAAGAACACACACACACACACACACACACACACACACACACACACACAATCGAAAACCTAAAAATAAAGCCAAATGGAAATCTGGTGTTCTCATGCGTGAGGCATCAGTGGCCAGAGCTGATTCACCTACCAAAGGGGGAGGAGAAGAAAGCCAGGCATGTTCATCTTTCAGCGCTGAGCTCTTTCGAACCCATCCAGAGCGAAGCCACGTGAATTCCTCAAGACCCCCCAAACCACAGCCTCCTCTTTGGCCCTTGTCTGGGCTAAGGTTTCATTACGAACCCCGGGCCTCGTTCCAATCCTCTCATCTGTCCCTCTAAGCGGCTCCGACAGATCACTCCACAGTACACGGATTCTCGTCGGGATAATGTCTTGGAGAGGAACAACCTGGAATCTGATCCAGTCAGAGTGCGTTAACGGGAAAGCATTTCTTTATGACACTTTTCACAAAGCAAGAT
The DNA here is from genome assembly GCF_963455315.2 of Globicephala melas. Taxonomy (NCBI): domain Eukaryota; kingdom Metazoa; phylum Chordata; class Mammalia; order Artiodactyla; family Delphinidae; genus Globicephala; species Globicephala melas. Next base: position 146,326,410 of record NC_083316.1, read on the forward strand.
TGCAAACCGGGGAGAAATATATGACTAGAAAAATTGAATGCAGAACATAAAACAGCTCAATTGTTAATACTTTGTAGTGTGACACCATTTTTCCTGCTGTGGAAACTTCGGTTATGGGATAACGTTAAAACGTTCTTTTCTCTTCCCTCCCTCCGTCATTCCCTAAATTCTTTCCCTTTCTTCCTTCTTTCTTTTCCTCCCTTGCTCTTTATCTCTCCTCCCTTTCTCTTTCCTTCCAACTTCTTTCCCAGTGGATATATTTTCAAAGTGGGAGAAAAAAGAGATTCTTCTGGGGAGCTTTTGCAAAGTCCTTCTTCCTACATGTTCCCCCAGAGAAATAGGACATCCAAACACCACTGATTCCTCCCACGTCGTGTCTGTATTTCAAACCTACTGTTCTCCCAGAAAATTAGCTGGGCTCTTCTCAAACACACTGAAAGTGTTCCTATAAGGAAAAGATCTTGTAAAAGCCCTTTATGCCTCAATTACATCAAAATCTTACTTAAAGTGTGTCTGCTATCAAGGGCCATGGCTTAAGCTACCGTGGCTTAAGGGAAACGAGTTTTTCTCTCCAGTCAGCCTGGGAAGCTCGACCTGTCTCCTGGGTTTGGTGACCGTCGAAAATCTATCTTCTTAGAGTTTTTTGGTTCAATAAAACCTGAAACATATTTTGCCTGGCATTTTTCCTCAGGATTTTAAAACCCGTATGCACTTTATGGCAAATGAGATCCATATGGCCCTGATTCATTGATACTTAAGCCATTAGGATGCTGTTTTGTAAGAACACTTTGATGTCCAAGGGCCATCGAGCTGTTTGGAGGGCTTTTTTCTCCTTCACAAACAGGAAGTTTTCCTTTCTTGAGGTGTACACAGAGTGAAAGGCCAGCTCCCCCAGAATGAGTGACAGCGAGTGGGAAGTGGTTCTGGCCCATCAGGATGTGTTTATCCTTGTGGCTACAGGACGGCCCCTGACCCTGCTCCTGGGCGTAGGGTGGGAAGGCGTCTTGTGTAAGGAGCCTTGGAGCAGGGAAGGAGCCTGGCCCTGGCGCCTGGGTCATGAATGCACTGCCCACACCCTTGGGACTCAGATCCGTCTCCCAGAGTGGACTCAACATGCCTTGGCATGTTTATGGCTTTTATGGGACATCAAAATAACATGTGACAAACAGCAAAAGAGCATGGCTGGGCAGCAGAGGTGGGGTGGCATCTGCCCTCTTTTCTCCTGGACTGTTGTGGGGAGGGTGACCTTGGCTTGGTTCAGGGGATGGGTAGGAGTCAAGAAAGGAGGTTTGGGGACAGTCGCAGGTGTGGCAGAGGCCATTCCTGGGGCCCCTGAAGGCTGTGGTATTTGATGTGGTGATCGGGGACCAGCCTGCAGCTTACAAGGTCCCGGTGGACTCCACTACCTCCAGGGCGGGGAGAGAGCAAGCCAGGGCTTTGAACTCCAGCAGGTCTGGGCTGGGAAGGCCACTCTGCCACCTGCCAACTTGGACGAGTGGCTTCACGCTTTGGAGCCTCCGTGTCCCCCTATGTGAGCAGTAACACGCAGCCCTAAGCGTTGTTACGAGAAATCATGAAAATCACCCCAGCTGTCACTTCCACATCCGATGGACATTTGCTACTTGTTGGGCATTTCAGAATCGGATTTGCGCTTTCCTGTCTGCCCACTGCTCTCTCTTGCGTGTTTCCTGGGTGGGAGTCTCCCTCTCCCAAGAGGCCAGATCCTATCCCTCCTCACAACAGTGCAGCCAGGGGACAGATGCATCACTTAGGCATGGCCAGTAGGATGCTTTCATCTGTGATTTTGAATTCTGAGCTTATGACTTCAGTACTCAAGGACAGCGGGAGGTCGGATTCGCCCCACCAGCCGTGGACCTGGGGACCATTTGTTTTCGTTGTTCGGTCCTGTCTCCTGATCCTGGGACGCTCTTGGTTCCCACTCCCAGTTTAACCCTAGCTCTCCAGCCACCTGTTGATTCTGAGAGAGCCCAGAGTCCTTCTAACGAGGACCCTTTTTGCTTAGGCTAGAGGGGATTTTTGTTGCTTGCAGCCAACATCCCTGAAAAAGCCATACCCTGAAGCTCAGTCCTCACTTTCATTCTGAGGTCTACCCTGATGAGAATTCTTATTCATGCTAGCTTCTCATCTAAACCAACTTCCCCACCACAGCCTCCCATCCTTTCTGCTCCCTCACTCCCTGGCTCTCACCACACTTGTTTCACACCATCTCCCTGTGGCCACTTTTCCTCTCCTGCCCATATGTAGAGGACCCCTGCCCCTGTCTGTGTCTCAAATGGGACTGATTCCAGAGATGAGCACATGACCCAGACCTGGCCAATCAGAGAAGTACATTCCCCTGGACAAGGTCACTGGTTCAGGAATGGGCCCATGACCTGGGCTGATCGACTGTGAGTATATACTGTATGACATTTGCTGGAACTCTTAGGAGAGTGCAGCTCTCTTCCAGCTAGAGTTGCTAAACTAGCTGGTTGCAGACCTGAAGCTTCCGCAGTCAAAGATGGACACGGCAAGGGAAGAGACTACCGAAAAGTGAAGCCAACACAAGAGAGCAGAATTGAGAGAAAAAGACAGTGTCTTGATGACATTGTTTACACCCCTGGATCTAGCCATGCCTGAAACTGTCACAGCCCTGAACTTGCTGGATACATGAACCAATCTACTCAAGCCAGTTGAAGTTGGGATTTGGTCAATTACAGTGGAAAGAAAGCTGATTAATACACCACCTTAAACCCCATGACTGTTCACTTGGACCAGTCTTACCAATCCCCTCAGCATCCTTGTCCTTCTATTGCTCCCATCTAGCAAAACACAAATCCTAGGTAAATCTATTGACCTTCCTTGTTCCAGCTCTCAGGCTACAGAGAGCTGCTGGGAAAGACCACATCAGACACACTGGAGTCACCTCAACTTCATGGTCTCCAAACCCAACCCAGATCTCGATGGTGACTTAAAATACTGCTGGGGGCCCTTGGTGAGCTCCCTCACTCCTGGACCAATGCAGCTGTCCCAGACATTCAACTCCTCTTTCAAATCCCCTGTCTCAACAGTTTCCTCCTGCTCTTAACAGCTGTTCTTGCCTATGTTGATTAGCTCATTCGTGGTGATCATTTCACAATGTAGACATACGTCAAAACGTTAAGTTGCATACCTTAAATATATAGAATTTTTATTTTTCAGGTATACATCTATAAAGCTAAAAAAAAGGCCACCCTCAACATTCTGCCCTTTCTGTCCACACACCCACACACTAGCCTCACAAAATTGGTTAGGATAGGCACACCTATGCAAGTGGGCTGTCTCTTGTCCAAATCTGACCTTCATCCCTTCTCTCTTGGCTTTGGGATCAGACACACCTGAGTTCAACGCCAGCTCTGCCACAAAACTAGCCACACATGGCCGTGGTCACTGGCTCACTGTCGTCAGGCCCTCCTGGGCTTTGTGGCACCGCAGAGAACAGTGCATGTCCTCAGAATGGTCATGCTTGCATAATTGCAATGTGACCGCTCACGGTGGTGTCACTTCACTATTATATGACTTGTAGGTCATGCAGCAATACGGTCCTGCTGGTATGGGAACCAATTACTCCTGTAATTCAATTTTTATAACTATACAAAGTATTTGTGTTGGAGTTCCTAGAGGATGGGGCTGGGAATAGGGTTGGGGACAAGAGGCCTGAAAGGCATCCACTCCAGGCTTCCCATCACCTGGCGTGATCCCACACTGGATAGACAGAAAACCATCCCTGCCATTATCCAAGGGCATCTCTTGAAAGGAAATTGGAGGAAACCTAAGAAGACGCATGGCCTGAACCCCCTAACCTTACATCCCCTGGTGTCTTTCACTATGATCAGACCTCTTTGGACTTATGCCATGGGCAATATCGTATAAGGGTGTGTGTGTGTGTGTGTGTGTGTGTGTGTGTGTGTGTGTGTGCGCGCGCGCCAGAGCACTCATTTCACCAACCCTCAAGTGCAATATTTCAAGGAAGATTCCACCATGTGTCTCGGGGAAGCCTTTCTGAGTTTGGTTGCCTCGTCTGCAGGATCAGGATGATGGGACCCAGAATGATGGGACCCTCTCCTCTGAGGGCTGCGGGGAAGATGGGAGGAGGGGATGGAGTGTTGCCCTTGGCACGGCGCCTGGTGTGAGGTCAGTACATGATGAATAGTGCCTCATTCCCCACCCACCCAACTGGAATGTGCAGCCTCTTTCATACCATTAATTCCTCTCCTTCCCCCCATAAGCCCATTCCAGTTTCTTGTCTTTTAAATTAAAATAAGGAAAAAAATCTTTCCTCAGCCCGCATCCAGCTATAGCGCCATCTCTCTCTCCACTCTATAAGCAAAAGTTGTGAGAGTTCCTGCCCTGACAATTTCTACTCCTGCATTTCCCTCGAGGCTCCCTCCCATTTGGTTTCTGACTTAACCTCTCCTGCAAAGGCTCTCCTCGGGTTTACTAAGGACCCGTGGCAAGGCCTCTTTTTGTATGTACCTCGATGGCATAAATACAGAAGAAGCTGCTGGAAGGCAGGGATGTGTTGGAGAAAACAGCCTCAGTAAGTTCAGGGCTAGGGTGTGGCGAGCAAGATGCCTAGGGCACAGAGCTCCAGGAGGCACTCACTCTCAGGGTTGTGCAACTTTGCACCCCAGGCATCTCCCCCACTTCACCCCAGGCCTGGCCCTGCTTCTCAAGATAATCCAAAGTTCAGTTTATTTTCGATTGAAAAGGATACAAAATTCCCACACCCAGTAGAAAACTGCACTCACTAAGAGGAATGAAAAGGATGCAGCTACTCCCTCCGGCCATCTGTTGCCATAGAAACACAGGCCCAGGGTTGCCAGACCCTCTAACGTTTCAAGAGAAGTTGGAAATGCAGATTTTTGTGTGGAAAGCTCATGACTTTAAAATGTTGGCATCCAAGTCAAATTAAAAACCAAACGTTGTGTGTGTCCCCAGAAACGTGTATTAGGCTACATTCAGCTCTCATGCTGTGGGCCACAGACCTCTGGCTTGAACCGGCTGAAGAGATGATGGTCAGGGTCAGAGAGGTGTAGATGTGTGTTGGGGGTGAAGAGAAACCAGAGAGGTAAGGGCACACAGAGTGAGGAAAGGGATATCTCCGGGTCCAGGAAGAGTGAGGGATCAATCCCCCCCACCTCCAGTGGCAGTGCCCTAGGGGATAGCAGGACCCATGTGTGTGGTGTGACCCTACACACTGGGGTTTCCATTCTCCTTGAAGACTCCATTACCATGTGGACTGGAGGAGAACATATTGGCCAAGGCAATGAGTGTCTCCTTGGCAATTAGCATGAGCTGGGGTGACCAAGGAACCAAAACTCCTTCCTAACATAACCCAGGGGTGGGGAGTCCCTTTAATGACAGAAGCTGAGTGTGCTGCTAAAACATCAGGACGGCACCTTTAGATCCCATTTAAAGCTGGTTGGAAAAAAATAGGAAATGCTTTTTTCTCGCCTATCTGATGTTCACCTCCTCTGTGCGTTTAAGTGCACTTTCACATTTTCGTCTACAGTTAGCCTTTTAGAGATTTTTTTTTTAAAGATTTTTTCTAACCTAAGAACTGCCATTCCTCATGTCTGCTCTTCTCACCACTATATTCCTGGTGTCTACACAACACCATCCAATAGAAATAGAACACAGCCATGTATAAAATTATAAATGTTCTAATATTAAGTAAAAGGAAACATAAAATTAATTTAATAGCATATTTATTAACCCAATATATCAAAACAAATCATTTCAATGGGTAATCAACATAAAAAACTAAAGAGATATTTTGTATTCTCTTATTTGTAAGTCTTCAAAATTCATTGTGTGGGGGCTTCCCTGGTGGTGCAGTGGTTGAGAGTCCACCTGCCGATGCAGGGGACACGGGTTCGTGCCCTGGTCCGGGAAGATCCCACATGCCGCGGAGCGGCTAGGCCCGTGAGCCATGGCCGCTGAGCCTGCGCGTCCGGAGCCTGGGGTCCGCAACAGGAGAGGCCACAACAGTGAGAGGCCCGCATACAGCAAAAAAGAAAATAAATAAATAAATAAAAAATTCATTGTGTGGTGTATGTGCAGTACGTGCGTCTTCACGTGGACTTGTGTGTTGTACTGTGCTTGAAACATTGTTTGATCAAGGAATAATGTGTATGTCTGTCTATAGCGCTTATTAATATTCCCTGGCACTGAAATTCTGCAGAAAACCCTTTAGGAAATGTTGATCTAGCTGTATAATCTTTAGTTAAAAAGAAAAGAAAAAAAAAAAAGAATGGCCTCCCCAGCCATTTGTGAGAGTACAATTTGTGAGAATTCTTCAGACACACTACCCCTCAAATATCCCTTCTTCCCATAGTCACCAAGGTGGAAATTCTGTAGATAATTGCCTTTTGAGGCTTGATGTCTTCTTCAGGCATTGCCTATGGAAATGAAACTACCCTTGGGAGAGGTTCAATAACATTCATTCATCCGACATGCTTGCCCTGTGCTTGATCTTCAGAGACACAGAGATGAAGACATCCTCTTCCCCTTCCAGAAGCTCATGGCTTAGTGAGAATGACAAGCATGTTGGCCAACGATTATGACACAGTAGGAAAACCTCTGTGAGGAGCACTGCAGCTGACTTGAGTCAGGAGGGCTCAGGCACGCCTCCCTGATGAGATGGCATCTGGGTAGGATGTTGACAGCTGAATGGGTGGTTCACAGGTAAAAGGGAGAGGGAAAGGGCAAGGCAAAGGGTGTTTTGGAGGAAAAGTCCATCGGAGGTAGGCTTGGCATAGCTGTTGCTTCCCTTGATAAGAGACAAGACCCAGGTGCACTATGAGACCCTAATTGCTCTCCCTGCATCCACTGTGGGGCTCTCCAGTCCTTTCTGTCACAGCAGCCCAGATCATCTTTCAGTGGGAATACCTGATAAGAATTCTTCAATGGATTCCCAGAGCTTTTAAGATAAGGACCAAAATCCCCAAGTAGACTCGTCCCCAGCCTGCCTCTCATCTCCTGCCTTCCTCTTACTACTGGGCCCTCCAGCCTCTGCAGCCTGATCTCTAGTCTCAAGGCTGCCATTCTCCCTCCCACCTCAAGTCCTTTGTCCATGCTGTTCCCTGGAACAGCCTTCCCAGGCCATATGCCCACACTCCTTACTTGAGTGTGTTCCTACTCTTCCTTCAGAACTTGGTTCCAAATGCCACTCATCAGGGAAGCTGTCCTACACTTCAGATGATATTATGTCCCCTCACAGTCCTCTAAACTTTTTTCAACCATAACATTTTATCACAGGGTATCACTGTATATTTGCTTGTCTGAGTATTTGACTAAAGCCTGCCTCTCCCACTTAGTTCCACGAGGTCAGGGACCACATCTGACTTGTTCTCTGCACAGTATCCGGTATAGAGTAAGTGCCCAATAAATATTTGTTGCAAATTTTAATGAAATATCAGTGGGAGGCCAAGACTTGTCCCAGGGAGGGAGCTTGCAGAGAAAAGAGTACACACATAGGGAAAATGACATTGTTCAACCAGCAAAGCAGAACCAATAGGAGATTGAGAGATTTATTAGAAGGAATTGGTTTACACAATTGTGGGACCTGGCTAGGCAATCTGAAATCCATAGGACAGGCTGTCAGGAGGGCAGACTGGAAACTCTCCAGCATAGAAGGGCGCTGCTGTCTACAGGTGGAATTTTTTCTTCATCAGAGAAGGCTTGCAACTGATTGAATCAGGCTCACCCAGATTCTCTAGGATAATCCCCTTTACTTAAAGCCAACTGATTACGGACTTTAATCACATCTATGAAATACTTTCACAGCAACACCTAGATCAGTGCTTGAATAACTGGAGACTGTAGCCTAGCCAAGCTGACACATCAAAAGACCATCGCATATATCAAATAAATTCTTCGATTCAAAACTGGGAGGCAACTTAGAGAAAAACTGAAAGGTACTGAGCTTCAGAATCCAGCTGATCAGTTCCCCTTCTGCAACTTCTAGCTAAGTGATGCCACTGTGGCAGAGACTATCAGGCTCTTTAGCAAAATGTTTCCTCTTCTTCCTGGGCACATAGCTAGACTACCTTTCCCAGGTTCCCTTGCAGTTAGATTTGGCCATGTGACTGAGTTCTAGCCAATGAAATGTGAGAAAAGGTATGTGCCGCTTCTTGAGCTGGTTCATAAACTCTCTCCTGCCCTTCTCCATGCTCTTTTCCCCTTCTCACTGGCTGGGATAGAGATGATCTCCAGGATAAATTTGGAATTTACATGTTGATGACAGAAGCACTTCTATTATCCTGGATTTCTGATGGATGAAGAGAAAAGCCTGCCCCACTGACTTTTTTTACACACCCACTACTGTTAAGTGATCAAGAAATAAACATCATAGAGTTTAAGATCATATATGTTTGGCATTGGGTCTATTTGTTACAGCAACAGTGTTACACTAACTAATACACTTTGGGCAAGTTATTAATTTTTTTGAGGCTTGTTTTTCTCATCTCAACAAAGGATAGAAGCATGTTCTCATAATGATGTATATTACTGTTGGGATCTCTTTTAAAGCAGAGCTCCTAGAAAATATTTGCAAATGATGCAACCGACAAGGGATTCATCTGCAAAATATAAAATCAGCTCATACAGCTCAATATCATAAAAACAAACAACCCAATCAAAAACTGGACAGAATATCTAAATAGATATTTCTCCAAATGTCCAAAAGGCACATGAGAAGATGCTCAATGTCGCTAATTATTAGAGAAATGTAAATCAAAACTGTGAGGTATCACCTCACACCAGTCAGAATGGCCATCATTAAAAAGTCTACAAATAATAAATGCCGGAGAGGGTGTGGAGAAAAGGGAACCCTCCTACACTGTTGGTGGGAATGTAAATTGGTACAGCCACTATGGAAAACAGTATGGAAGTTCCTTAAAACACTAAAAATATAGCTACCATATGATCCTGCAATCCCACTCCTGGGCATATATCCAGAGAAAACCTTAATTTGAAAAGATACATGCACACCAATGTTCACTGCAGCACTATTTACAATAGCCAAGACATGAAAGCAACCTAAATGTCCATCGATAGATGAATGGATAAAGAAGATGTGTTATACACACACACACACACACACACACACACACACACACACACACACACACACACAAGCATCCAGGTATAGGCAATTTGGGTCTGATTCAGGGGCTCCATGGTTACAGGACACTAGATTCCTTCTCTCTTTTTGCTCTGCTATCCTCAAGGTATTGCTCTGTCCATGGGGTCCCAGATGGCTCACTGTCATACTTGCATGCCAGCTGGCATGTAGAGGGAAAAGGATATTGCCTTTCCTTTTAAGGGCAGGATATTGACATTGCACATATCTCTTCTGCTCACATCCCACTGACCAGAATATGGTCCTAGCTAGCTAAAGGAGAAGAGTGGGACATGCTGCCTTTATTCTGGACAACAGTGTGCTCAGCTTAAAATCAGGGGTTCTGATCCTACAAGAGAGAAGGGAGAACGGATACTAGGAGTCACCTAGCAGATCTGCACAGATGTAAAGCCTTTAGCACAAAGTCTGACCAGCAGTAAAGGCTCAAAAGGTTTTCACTAAACAAGTCACAAGACACCAGGCTGGACAGACGCCTGCCCTGCCCTCTCCATGAGGGTGCTTGCCAGGGCCAGCCTGTGGCCCGAGCCCTCATCAAGCCAGGTCCCCATGGTCTGGGTGACAGAGACACAGCCTCACCACGCGCTTCTCTGAGCCCAGATGTCAGCCACATGAAGTCTAATGATCCGCAGCTGGTCCTTGGGCATCTTCGGACTCCCAGAGGCCCAAGCCAGGGAATGATAATAATTATGATAATAATTGCTACCATTTAGTGCTTGCCAGTGGCCTGGGTGCCAAATGGGGCCCTTTACATGAGTGCTCATTTGCACACAGACTGTCACTGGGGAGGTATGTTCTCCACTTGACAAATGAGACAAGTGAGGCTCAAATAAGCAGACCTGTCTGAGTCCACAGAGCAAGGAAGTGGCTGAGCCAGAATTTGGACCCAGAGCTTTCTTGCCACTCTCCGCTGTCCTCTAAAACGTCAAGAGCGAAGGGCTTGCGGTAAACCCTGGGCGGCTTGTCGCTTGCCTCCCCGGCATCCATTGCCATTGTCTCTCAGAAGAGCTCTGGGTTCGCTTGTGTGTATGTGAGGGGGGAGGACCACACTCCCTCCACCCATGTGGTCTGGGCAGGCTTCCCACCCCCACTGCCCCGGAGTGGAGGATTGGCCCAGGACTAAGCTCATTGGTGTCTGACACCCCAGGCCATGCTGATTGGTTCGGGAGTGGGCTTGTGACCCAAACGAGGGGGCCTCTGACCGGGAAGGTAACACTGAATCAGAGAGCACGGGAGGCTTGGCCCTGCGGCAGCCAGCTTGTAAGGCATGAAAAACGAAGGCACTGAGCAGATTCAGGGAGAGACGGGGAGGAGGCGTGTCTGGGAGTATCCTTGATTCCTCTCACCGAACCCTGCCTGAGTTGGAATTACCTGGGCCCAAAGCCACACAGGTAGCAAGTGAAGCAGGTCTGGGGCACTCGCTCACTAACCAGAAGAAACATGGTGGCCATGCCACAGCCCCATAGGGGTGGATTCCCCTCTCCCCTGTGTCCCTCTCTCCAAGGACCCTGCCCTTTCACCTTTTCTCAAGTTCACCTGGAACCCCCAGGGAAGTCCCAAGGCTTATTCATTTATGGCCAACATGGCATGGAGCAAATGACTAGAAATTCCTTTAAAACTTCAGAGTAGTCAAAATAAAAACAAAACGACATAGCAACTCCTACACTGTTTTGGAAGCTGTTGAATGCCCTCCCTAGATGGTACTTAAGTGTTTTACCCATAAGATGCTGGAGGCACCATTCTAAGCTGCTAGGCGTGCAGGGAGGGGTGCTGGTTGGTACCCACTGCAGGGTTTCCAACGTGTCAGGGTTTGCTCTGCATCCTGCACTCTCCCAGACGCTGGAGAGCTGAGGGTGAGTGAACGCAGAAACGACTCCTGCCCTTAAGGAGCTAACAGTCCAGAGCCTCGTGGAAACCACTGGGCCTCCTTCCGTGAATGAGTTCAGAAATTACCAATAGATACTACCTTCCGCAGCCAACCTGAGTCTAGCTTCCTGCATTAGGGCTTTGCAACGGAAGACTTCATCATTGGCCAGTTATGGACTGATTAAGTGCCTGTGCAGCGTGTGCCTGGGCGTCCAACATGAGGGAGAATAACAAGGGACGTTACCTTTTAATAAACTGTTGCATAATTGGGTATATCAGTCAGGGTCTCAGGAGGAAACAGATGGTGCATTCAAAAGGGTGTTAGAGGCTTCCCTGGTGGCGCAGTGGTTGAGAGTCCGCCTGCCGATGCAGGGGACACAGGTTCGTGCCCCGGTCCGGGAAGATCCCACATGCCGCGGAGCGGCTGGGCCCGTGAGCCATGGCAGCTGAGCCTGCGCGTCCGGAGCCTGTGCTCCGCAACGGGAGAGGCCACAACAGTGAGAGGCCCACGTAATGCAAAAAAAAAAAAAAAAAAAAAAAAAGGGTATTAGAAGAGAGTTTAAGGATGTGGGAGTCAACAAGGGAAGCTGCTTGTTCCCACGGGAAGCCACCCACAGGAAAAGGAGGCAGGGGAAGAAAGGCGGGGCAGCAGAACCCAGGAAGAACCTAGCTGTGGCTTTTTCCCAGCATGACTCCGGCCAGAGTGATGCATCTCCTGGTTCTGCATCTACAGCTCAGTCTTTTCTCCTGGGCTCCAGCCCACCGCAAAGCCTGATAGATGTCTCCACCTGCATCTCCTACAGGCAATGCAAATTCAAACTGTGAAAATCAGAACTCAAAATCTGCTCCACAGACACATGCAGCACGCATCCAGCAAAGCAGAGGGACCAAAAATGTGAGAAAAAATAGAAAGCGTTTCGATAGATTGCTATTTCCAGAAAAAAGTACCCAAGTGTGCAAGATGTTTACACTCATGCCAGAATGACTAGACGGCTATGCAGGAAAAAGCGAGCCTTGACCCTTACCTCGCACCATGCATAGAATACAACTCTCGTAAGAGCGTAAAATACTTTAATTTCTGGAAAAAAACACAGGAGGAAATCTTTACAAACATGGCGTGAGTAATGATTTCTTAGATGGGACAAAAACCATGAGCCATACACAAAAAAATTATAAATTGACTTTGTCAAAATTTAAATCTTCTCTCTTCAAAAGACATAGTCGAGAACAATCAAAGGCAAACTACAGATAGGGAGAAGGTATTTTCAGAATAATTATCTGACAAAGGACTTGTATCTAGACTATAAAAGAACTCATACAAATAGATAATAAGGAGACAAATAATCTAATATTTTTAAATGAGCAAAAGGTTTTGCTTCTCAGAAAGGGTATATGGGGCTTCCCTGGTGGCGCAGTGGTTGAGAGTCCGCCTGCCGATGCAGGGGACACGGGTTCGTGCCCCAGTCCGGGAAGGTCCCACATGCCACTGGAGCGGCTGGGCCCGTGAGCCATGGCCGCTGGGCCTGCGTGTCCGGAGCCTGTGCTCCGCAGTGGGAGAGGCCACAACAGTGAGAGGCCCGCGTACCACAAAAAAAAAAAAAAAAAAAAGGGTATATGAGTCTACAATAAGCATATTTAAAGATGTTGGTCGTCAGGGAAATACAAATTTAAACCACAATGAGGTAACACTTCATATTCACTGAAATGGCTTAAAAAAAAAATAAATGTGACCCTACCAGCTGTTGTTAAGGATGTAGAACAACTGAGACACTCATGCACCATTGATGGAAAAATAGAGTGGTACAACCACTTTGGAAAAGAGTTTGGCAGCTCCTTTAAAAAGTTAAATATATACTTACCATATGATCAAGCCGTTCCAAGCCAACAGAAATATATGTTCTCAAAAAGGCTTACACAAATGTTCATAAGAGTCTTTTCCTAATAGCCCCAAACTGAAGATAACCCAAATATCCATCAACACATGAATGGATAAACAAATTGTGGTATAGTCATACAACGGAATACTACCCGGAAATAAACACACTACAGACAGGCAACACGATGAGTCTGAGAGGTCTGATGCTGACCCAGAGACGCCGGACACAAAAGAGTATTTCTGAATGATTCCATTTATGTGACTTCTAAGAAAGGCCAACTCATTTATAGTAACAGATATCAGATCAGTGGTTGCCTGGGGTCGGGGGTGTAGGGACTGAGTGGGTAGTAGCACGAGGAAACTTTCTGCAATTATGGAAAGATTCTCTATCTTGACTGGGGTGTTAGTTACACAAGAAGTGTACACATTTGACAGAACTCATTGAATTGTGCACTTAAAATACGTTCATTTATTGTATGTAAGTTATAGCTCAATAAATTTGACTTTTGGAAAAAGAGTCTAAGCTGTTATAGGAAAAATCAGAATGCTGTTGGCCTTCCTCATAGGGGAGATTTTTTTGAGAAAGTGCTGTCATCTTTTCAGTGCTCAGGATCTCTTGGTCTCAGTCAGAACCTGCTAGAAGTCCTAATTTTTTTCCCAGCCCACAAGACTTCTTCCCCATGGACTGGCTCTGTGGATGTATACCCAATGACTCGCTCTGATTCTGATCACCAATTCGACATGTGTGGGTTTTTTTCAGACCACAAAGCAATTCTCCACACCAGCTGGGTGTCCTACAATTCAACTCAATTCTGACACCATCCACCTGGAGACAGCATCGGATTCCACAGGTTAAGGGCTCAGTCCCACAAGACTGCCCCCCACAGACATGCTTCAGTAGTCAATTGCAAGTCCAGGCTGTCACCTGGGTTTCTGACTCACTGGCTATAAATTGGAGGTTCCCACAACCCCCTCCTTGGGTTCAATGAATTTGTTAGAATAGCTCACAGAACTCAGAAAAACATTTACTTACTAGGTAGCCGCTTTATTATAAAAAGATGTAATTCAGTAATAAGCCACATGCAAGAGATGCATAGGGCAAGGTATGGGGAAAGGGCATGAGCACACCACTCTCCCCAAATCTCCATGTGTTCACCAACCCGGAAGCTCTCCAAACCCTGTCCTTTTGTGTTTTTATGGAGGCTTCATTTCATAGGCACGATTGATAAAATCACTGGCCATTGGTGACTGAACTCCAGCTCCAGCCCCTCTCCCCTCCCCAGAGGTCACGGGAGTGGGACTGAAATTTCCTTTTACTCTAATCACTTGGTGGGTTCTCCTGGTAACCCCATGGTTAGGTGTGGTCCAAAAGTCATCTCATTAAAATAACAAAGGCACTTCTATTGCTCTCATCACTTAGGATATACCAAGGACTTAGGAGCTCTGTGCCGGAAATGGGGGTGAAGGCCAAATATATATTTCTTATCATAAATCACGATATCACACTCCTCCCCCACCCTCATATCCCATCCATCACCAGCTTTATCGATTACATAATGTTGATTCCACCTCCTCCACACCTACTTCTCTCCATCCCTGCAGCCACTAAATGAATTCAGCCTCCTTTAAACCCTCCCTACCTCCTGTTTCTTTTGCTCTTCCCAATCTACAATCCACAGTGCTGGCAACATGACCTGGCCACATTCCTGCTTCTGATTCTCCTACCGCTCCTCTGATGGAGACTGTTCTCTCTCTACCCAATACCCATTCTCCTCTTCTCCCTTAGGAAAGGAACTCTGATTTTGGTAGGATTGACCCACCTGGGAAACTACATTTTCAAGCCCTTTTAGATACACGTCTAAGTTTTGGCCAACAGTATGAAGGTGGGAGTCACTGGGTAGGGCTTCCGGGAAAGCACATTCACTGAGGAATCGACTCAGCTGGGAAGCCCTTTTGACCTTCTCCTTCCCAGTTCCTCTTTCTCCCTGACTGGAATGCTAATATGATGGCTGGAGCAGCAGTGGCCATCTAATGACCATGAAGAGATGTTGAGGATGGAAACAGGCACTAAGAATGGTAGAGCTAAAAGATTAAAAAAGAGTCTGGGATGTTGACAATATTGTGAACATCAGTTAACTGTGAACTGCCAACGTCTGGATTCTTTCACAAGAGAGAAACATATCTAACTTGCTTAAACCATGGTTATTCTGTATCTCTATTACAGAGAAAGCTGCAAGTATTTCCTACTTGTTACAGTATCTTAACTGACCTCTGAATAAAGTCTTGGATTCCTCAACACGGCTTACAAGGCTCTTCATGCTCTAACCCTCTAAATTTCCATGCATGAACGTCAGTGGGCTCATCAAATTACGTGCAAAATGGTGGAGGGGGCTGTGCACGTGTGTGTTTGTGTATTTTTCCCTAGAAAGGGGATCAGCAGTTTTCAACAGATTCTCAAAGGGACCTGTGACACCTGACCCACCCCACCCCCAAATGTTTTCAACCTTATTTAACAGCCCCACTTAATATGTATAATTACCTTCTTTTCACCTTAGGAAACAGATTCTGAACATTCGGGCACCTTATAGAGTGCTACACTCTGGGCAAATAAAGGGAGAAGGAGTAATGGATGAGTTTGGAGAAAAAGATGCCAGGAAAGAAGCAGAATGTTTCTCATGGATTGGAAGCCAGAGCAGAGTGTCTGCATTTGCACTCTGGGCCCAGGATGTGCTGAGCCTTTCCTGAGGCCTGCTGGGTCTCTCCGCCAGTATGGTTTTCATTACTGAGGGCAATCCTTTTAATGAGTTGTCTGCCTTCAGTTACGCTCGACTATAATGTTCTCCAGCTGATTTCTCAGTAATTGAGAGGCTCTGGCTTTTGAAGTCGTCTTGTCAACCTGGTCTGTTGCTCTGTTCAACTTTGGGGTTACCCCTGAGAGGTGCACAGCCCCCATATCTCCAGGGTGCATTAGAACATGTGCTTGGAGCCTTGTTCAGTGGCCCCAGAGGGGCTTAACAAGCCCAGCTATTTCGCTAACCCCTGTCTTTGCTCACTTCCAGGGGAGAGTCGACACAACTTCTGAGCACCTGGTCTGCTAAACGGCTTTTCAGCCTCACAGACTCCCTTTGAAAGCATCGTGTCAGACTCTTGGGACAACATCATGAAGGACTTTGTGTTGTGGACGTTTTTCTTCCTATGTTTAGCTGTCCAGAATCTGAATCTCCTTCCTGTGTTTGGGGAACTCCTACCACATGAATCTTAGTCAAAGGCAAGGTTCACCTCCCTCACTTTCCCAGCCTCCCTTGCAGGGTAAAGGACAAGGGCGCTGCCAGCCAGACCTCCACATTGTCAGATGGGACCTGGTGACTCCACAAAGATGGACAATGGAGAAACCACCGCAGGTGAAGCAGCCAGAGTAACAGAAACTTCTCACTTCTGGCACCAGCCCCTGGTGGCCAGTGCAGGACGGTCAAGGCAATTTGCGACATCTCGAGCTTGGTGGCTATAGCAGAAACAGGACAGGTTCTGTGGCTGGATGGTGGCCAAGGTTCTGGTTGCCCTTTCTTCTAAGCCTAATCCTCCCCTTGGCGTTGTACATGGGGAAACTGAGGTGCCTGGAGGAGAAAGGCTTAGGGAGCACAGACAGCCCGTAGCCTGGGACCGTTGTCCAGGTCTCCCAAGCTCCAGTTCAAAGCACCTTCTTGGAGCTATATTCCCTCCTTAAACTTTTAAATCATCCAGGAAATATACTAAAGCCACTTGAAAGTGTAGGTCCTTCATTCCATGCCCTGAGACTACCTCACTCCATAAAACAGGCACTTACTGGGTATCTAGTAACTGTGCAGGCACCAGGACAGTGTATTAGCTATTCTGTCACAAGCCATCCTTAAACTTAGTGGCTTAAAACCACAAGCATTTATTATTGCTCACGAGTCTTCAGGTCAGCCAAGTGGTCCTACCGGTCTTAGCTGGCTTATTGACACGTCTGCAGTTGGCAACGTGTCATCCATGTAGCTCTGCTGAGGTTGGCTGGGACCTCTCCCATGCCTGGGGTTGGTTGGCTGTAGGATGGCTGTTCTTCACGTGGATCTCAGCCTCTGGCAGCCTAGCCTAGGATGATTCTCATGGTGATGGTCGGGTCCAAGACAGCAAGTGGTGGTCCTCAAGGCCTCCTGAGGCCAAGGCTTGGAAGGGGTGCACCCTCCCTTTCACTGCATCCTATTGGCCAAAGCAAGTCACACAGCAACCCAGCTTCAAGGGGTGGAGAAATAGGCTCCACCTCTTGTGGGAGGAGCTTCAAAGTCACATTGCAAAGGACAGTCTACTACAGACAAGAGACAAGAGACGGAGGTTATTTTATTTATGTGCTATCTATACCTCTACCTCATTATTCAAAGGATTTAAGGTAGCTTATGAAACAAACAAATAACAATTGCAAATATAAGTAAGGAAACCAAAATCTAGAAGAAGAAAATCGTTAAGTTCTAGGAGAAAATCAAGACTCTGAGAAAATAAATAACTCCAAGAACTGCAGCATCCTCTCCTACCATCTCATCCAGCCCTTCACTGGACCCTCCACCTTCCCCTCTGGGCTGTGAGCATCTCAAGTCAGAGGTATAGCTTGCTTGTCCTTTGCCTGGTATAGAGATTGGGTGCTTGGTTAAAGTCGTTGATCTGCTTGTGGCTTATTCCACTGAGTGTCCCAGCAGCCAAAGTAGGGAGAAGGGCACAGCTGCCTAATTTTTATTGTGAGAGAGAAAATAGCCTGCAAAGACTTCCCTTAACACCTACTTATGGAAAAAAAGAAATAATCCTCATGTGGGGCTTCATCCAGGTGACCCTAATCACATAGAAGGCCAAGTCTCTATAACAAGCTGTTTCCTGGGCTGCCTCTGGATGAAGGATAAGACAAAGATTGACAGACACAAGGCAGAAGGGAAACTAACACGATGTGGAAATCAGGTCAGTGGTGTGGCTCTGCAAAGGCACAGAGACCTCTGGTACAAGAAGCCAGGGACGCCCCCCTGCAAGGGGGAGCCACCGCTGCCTTACGGAGGCCTCAGTCTGCCAGGCACTGTACTAGGTACCACAGATCAGCATCTCCTTCTACTATCTACAACAACTGCCTGTGATGGGCATTTCCTCCTTTACGTGAGACAAAACTGGGACTCAAGTTACGTGACTTGCCCAAGGTGCCATGGCTAGTGAGCAGCCAAAACCCGTCTGATTCGCATTAATTTTTCTTCCCCTAGGCCACACAGAGAAGCAATCCACCTCCACAGGGGCTTCAACTATCCTATTAAAAACAGAAAGCTGTGTGGGTCAGGAGAATGAAAACTCATGGTTCCTGTAATTCACATCAGTCCCTGGATTTGGGAGTTTCTGCCTAGTTTTTCAGGCTTCAACTCAGAGGAGATGTTAGCATAGTTACAAACTCCTTCTCTCCTACAATCACTATTATATAATGGTAATAACGTGGATACATTTTATTTGTTTATAACATGCTTCTTCCATTAAGGAATTTGCAAAACAAAAACATATACAGTATATGAGATACAGAGAACATAAGAACCAAGGAAAAGAAAATTGTTCTGATCACAAGGTGGTATAGAATAATCTGAGATTGAGGTTTAAATCCAGTTCTGGGCTTCCTGGCAGCCAAAGCAAAAAGGAATACAAGATTAGTTATCCACGCATTTTCAGAAGGGGAGGAGGGCATACCCTTTCCTTGGGTTTCTCCTAACACTGAATTCTAAAAGAAATTTACTTATGAAGGCACCACCGAGTGATACATAGACAAGGTCTTCAGTGATTTTTTTTGAGAATAAATACATTAGTGAATTTCATATGGCTGTTTATGTATGACATTAAGGCTCAACTCAGAAAATAAAGTTCTAAGACAGGAATTCTGATGGGTACTGCTGATAGAAATGGGCTTTTATATACTGCTAAGAAGGTCACACTGAATTGTGTCTTTTGGCATTCAGGCATACTATTGTGGTTCTTATGACAGTTAATGCTCAAAATCATTATTTCACTTTATATCAGTTAGGACCTTTTCAGTTGCAGGTGATAGAAAACCCAGCTCCAAAGTACTTTATCCAAAAAAAAGAAGTTTTGATTCATGTTAGTGAAAAGTCCTGGCTTCAGGCACAGCTAGATCCAGGGGTTCAAATACGGTCAAATAAGGTTGGTTTCTTGACAACTCTCAACACCATGTTGGCTCAGGATTCTTGTGGTGGCAAAATAGCTCCTGCAACTCTGAACCCTTTATCTGATCTGCTTCATGCCCAGGGCGAGAGAGAGCTCCCCCAGCAGAGAACTGTGCCAGCAGCCTCAGCAAAAAAAGAAAACATTTTCTTTTCATCATCTCAGGTTTTGTCGTGGGTACAGCCTTGGGCCAACGATGGTGGCCAAGAGGAACGTGACACCAGCCTGGCTTAAGTCTCAGTCCCTTAACTTGGCTTAAGTCTCAGTCCCTTAACCTGACCACATACCTTGAGAACCATACAGAAGAAAAGGAAATGGATTATGAGGAGAGAAACTGCAGTGGTTCATAACACATGCTTTCTAAGTTCATGGACCTGCTTGCAAGAAAACAGGGCTCAATCTATGAAATCAGATTATTTTCGAAGGCCCAAGAGCTTACTAATTCCTTGCAGAATTTCATTCTTTTAAAAAAAATTCATTTATTTTTTTATTCATTTATTTAGTTTTGGTTGCCTTGGGTCTTCGTTGCTGCACACGGGCTTTCTCTAGTTGCGGTGAGCAGGGGCTACTCTTCGTTGCAGTGTGCGGGCTTCTCATTGCGGTGGCTTCTTTTGTTGCACAGCACAGGCTCTATGCGTGCGGGCTTCAGTAGCTGTGGAGCATGGGCTCAGCAGATGTGGCTCATGGGCTCTAGAGCGCAGGCTCAGTAGTTGTGGCACACAGGCTTAGTTGCTCCATGGCATGTGGGATCTTCCCGGACCAGGGATCGAACCCGTGTCCCCCGCACTGGCAGGTGGATTCTTAACCACTGCACCACCAGGGAAGTCCCTCATCCTTTCTTTAATGACCAATCAAATTTATGAGTATTAAGTTATTGATAGTTAGAGAACTCTCTAACCCATTTTCTAGATGGGAAAATTAAGGCTGAGAGAGGGTGACTTGACTAATGGTCACTCTTACCATGCAGTAATTACAATCTCTTATATCTCCCATTTTTTGGTTCTAAGATACACAGTTTTTTTTCACACGTTAGCATCTCTGTAACTGAACTGTGTGGGAGTTATTAAGCTGTGTCGAAATACACTGGTTCTCTTTGCTCTAGGAACAAGGTAGCATGCACTTCTCCTGTTGCAAAGCCCTTGAAGTGCAATATGCCCGTGTAACTTACTTTGGCCAACAGTGTGGTTTCCGAGTGGAAGCCTTGACAAGCCAGTGCAGCTTGCCATGTACCCTTGTCCCTGCCAAATATTGGCGGGAGCACAGGATGAGACGGAGCCTCCACTAGTCTGGGTTCTTGCCATGGTCTGAGTTGTGTCCCCTCAAAATTCCTATGTTGAAGTCCTAACCCCCAGTACCTGGGGATGGGACTGTATTTGGAAACAGGGCTTTTAAAGAGGCAATTAAGTTAAAATGAGGTCATTATGTGGGCCTTAATTCAGTATGACTGATGTGTTTATAAGAAGAGGCGATTAAGACACAGACGCACACAGAGGGAAGACCATGTGAAGACACAGGGAGAAGGCGGCTGTCTACAAACCGAGGAGAGAGGCCTCAGAAGAAATGAACCCTACCAGTGCCTTAATCTTGATCTTGAAAGCTCCAGAACCAGTGAAGGAATAAATTTCTGTTGTTGAAGCCACCTGGTCTGTGGTACTTTCTTACGACAGCCTGAGTAAACTAATACAGTCCCCAAGTGACCACAGTGAGCAAAGCCCTCCCACACCCTGCATTTGACATGTAACATAAGCTGGAAATAAACTTTGATCGTGTAAGCCACTAGAACTCTGTAGTTGTTTGTTATAGCAGCATAACCTGCTGTATCTGAACTGAAAAGGATGTATCTCACAGTGGATGTAACAAGAAGGCAGGCAACATTTTTCTTTCTTAGAGAAAATAAGATAATCATCTTGCAACCGATATCATTTTATGTTGATTGAAACATGGTACATGCAGCACTTAATGGTTGATCAAATATGTATATATCCATTACTCCTTTGCATTTCCACAATTACACAGTTATAGAAGAAATGATAATAGTGATAGCAACAATAATAATAGCTAACATATTCAAGTACTTACCTTGTGATAGCTACAATGCTGGGCACTTTCTATATTTTATATTTGTGATCCTCTCCAAAAACCTATGAGGTATTTTTATCATGCCCATTCGAAGATGAGGAAATTTAAAGAGGTAAAATGAATCCCTGTACTCCCCACTGCCCCCCAGTAAATTGTAGAACTCAAACCAAGTCCTCTAAACCGAAGGTCTCTGCTTCATTCCAGGAGGCAGTCTATTGATAAAACTTCCCTTTTTATTATGGAAACCTCACTTATATTTTATTTTAGAATATGTAATATACTTGATAGTAATAAAACTTTCATTTTTTAGTTTAGTAATTTAGGCTTTCCAGTGAAATCTAGGAAGCTTTCCTCCTTCGTCTGACTTAATACAACTTCAAATATCTAAATATATGGAGTTAACTGCCACATATAAATACAGGGGAATTTTTTACGCTTCCCATCCATAGCTCACGATATGCTATTTTTTTGTTCTGCCTGGAAAAACAGCCATTCTCTACAAACTGTGGGATGATTTATTCGATTGTTGTTATTCATGGCTAGGAAAAACTTAGAATGCTCAAAATAAGCAAAAACATTTCTGCAGCTGCTGCCGATGCTCTACTCCCCAATACAAAGTTGGCCTCCAATAGCGGTGATCATGCAGAAGTACCAGCCTCACATTGAAGCCATGAGCACTTTAAAAGGAGCGTGTGCTAATGGGGATGTCCTTGTGAAAATTCTGATTACTGGGAGAGCGCCCAAGCTAATCTTTGACCCTGAAGTAAGCCCTGATCTCCATCTCGGGGGTGTGGGGGGGGCGGTCCTTGAATGCTAGAGCACCCTTTCTCATGTAACTGGAGCTGCGTGGAGCAGGGAAGGATGAGGTGTTAAGAGAGTCCTAATGAGCCATGTTACAGATGTATAAAACAGCTGGGGGGATGATGTCACTAGGCTCACCCTGCTGCCTCTGCTACTTGCTGCTGTTATTAGAAACAGACACTGGAAGAGGGCACCTAGAATGTGTGCCTGTCCCTTCGCGACCACTCTCTGGTCCTAATTATGTAGGCTGGGCCCCAGCTGCTACACATAAACCTCACCAGGTGACTCCAAACTGCCTAGGTTTATAATCCAGATGAGCTCTGCTGCAGCTTGCACTAGAAGGAGGCCATCTTCAGTGAGGGATTTATTGTACTTGTTACATTGTAAGCCTGACCCCTGGGTGGGTGGGGAGAAAAATGAAATTCTCAGGGAAAGGATCTGAAAAGACTACAGTTAATCACAAACTCAGAAAATGTTCAATTAAGAGTGTGATTCTTAAACTGTCTGATATCGGGTGATGTCAGACTCTGTCATGGCTGTGAGTTTAAGACTTATTTTCCAAAACAAACAGGAGGAATCAACCTGTCCTGTTGCTAACTCCAAACATACTTTTTTTCCCCTCATTAAGTCAGAATAGGAACCATTTAAATGCTCACTATGTGCCAAGGGTTTACATAGAGTGGCTTCTTTAACAACTTTAGGAAAGATTGCTGCAGAAGATGTTGGGCTCAGAGAGGTGAAGTGACTTACCCAAAGTCACACAGCCAGGAAGTGGAGTGGAATTTTAATCCAGCCCAGTTATTCTGCAGACCACGTTTCTGGCTTCCCCGACCACATTCATCACTCCCACTTCCATCCTAGGAGTGTTTCCTTGTTATACATTATCATACCACTGGCTTTCCTTTCCTCTTCCAATAATGGTAGAGTACCTTGTATTGTAATAACCCTTCTGCAAATAACAGTACGCCCTGGACAAATCAACTATTTGAAGGCAATGGAGAGTTACCAAAAGCAGAAAGAAACAAAAGGGAAGTTGACTAGGTTTTTTCCTGAGAATATACCCCAATCTACTTAGCCCAGAGTGGTTAGAACTCAAGTAAAAAGCTTCACTTATACTGGATTGAAGAGTCAGAGGATGGAGTTTGAGGCTGCCAGAGGGTAGAAATCAAGGGAGAAATACTGGAAAGGAGGGAGCCACAAAATGTGAAACCTCAAAAATCTGCATCAAAACTACCTCAAATTCTTGTTGACTCCTGAACTGTGTGTGTGTAGGGAAGACTGCAAGATTCTCAGTAAAAAGCAGTATTTGGGAAGTTGAAGAAATTGAGCAGTTTCAGCTTCTATTCATAACAGAGGAGACTGAGTTTGGATTTTAAACTGAACCAAGTCATCTGCTTGCTAGAACAAGAATCAACATTCTTCAAAGGAAGATAACTGAATCCAGAGGCTGTATAAGATATTGTTTAGGGCTTCCCTGGTGGTGCAGTGGTTGAGAGTCCGCCTGCCGATGCAGGGGATGCAGGTTCGTGCCCCGGTCCGGGAACATCCCACATGCCGCGGAGTGGCTGGGCCCGTGAGCCATGGCCACTGAGCCTGCGCGTCTGAAGCCTGTGCTCCGCAACAGGAGAGGCCACAACAGTGAGGCCCGCATACCGCAAAAAAAAAAAAAAAAAAATATTGTTTAAAATCTTCAATATACAATAAAAAATTATTAGACATTCAAGGAAACAAAAAAAGTGTGACTCAATAGAAACTAACACTGAGACTATCTAAATGTCTGAATTAGCAGAAGAGCGCCTCTAAGGGGTTTTGTAAATATGTTCAAGGATTTAAAGGAAAACATTGTTATAATTATAGAACAGATGAGGAATTTCAGCTAAGAAGCTGAAACTAATGAAAAGAAGTAATAACACAATACCCACACAAAGGAATAAATGTACAAATGATGGCCAACTCCTCGTCAAAACAATAACATCCAGAAGGCAATGAAAATGTATCTTTAAAGTGTGAGTGAAAAAAATTATTAACCTAGGATTCTATGTTAAGTACAAATACCCTTCAAAAATGGAGGTAAAATAAAAATTGGGGGGGGGGGTGGTAAATAAAAATGTAGAGACTTTCTTATCAGTCAGCTTGAAATATAAAAATGCTAAATTAAGTTTTTTCAGGTTGAAAAGAAATGGCATCAGATGGAAACCCAGGTCTACTAGAAGGCTTGAAGAGCATCAGAAATAATAAATATGTGAGTAAGAACAAAAGGTTATATTTTTTCTTCTATTAATTAAAAAAGTCAGTTTAAGAAAAAAAGAATATATTGTGGGATTTATACATATATATAGGCAATGTATATGATAATAATGGCACGATAGGGTAATCACATCAGATTTTTTTTCAGGCTGCATTAATTTATTTATTGCCAAGAGATTACCTACAACCATAACAAGGCATAAAAATTTCACTGTAATTTTTTCACTTTTTATGTAGAAATAATTTCAAAATTAGAGAAAAGTTGCAAAACTGGAAACAATATATAGAACATTCATGTACCCTTTACCCATATTTACCCCCATTTGCTTTATCATATGTTCCCTCTCATTTCCCCCCGCACACACACACACAATTTTTTCCCCCTGAATCACTTGAGGGTAGGTTGCATACATGTATACCCAATGGCTCTTTACCCCTAAGTATTTCAGTGTGTATTTCCTAAGAATAAAGATATTTCCTGGGAGTTCCCTGGTGGCCTAGTGGTTAGGATTCTGGGCTTTCACTGTCATGGCCTTGGTTCAATCCCCGGTCAGGGAACTGAGATCCCACAAGTTGCACAGCGTGGATAAAGGGGAAAAAAAAAAAAAAAAGATATTTCCTTAGGTAACCATAGTTCAGTTATCAAGTTCAGTACATTGTAAGTTGATATAATACTTTAGTCCAATTTTTACCTAATTTAACATTGATACAAACTTTTATTCAATTCTAATTTTATCCATTTTGTCTAAATAATGTGCTATACAGAATTTTTTGTCTTTATTTTAGGATCCAGCCTGGGATCAGGTATTGAACTTAATTGTCATGTCTTTTCAGTCTCCTTTAATCTGGAATAAATCCACAGCCTTCTGTCTTTTATAACATTGATATTTTTAAAGAATTCAGTTCCTTCTTTTTTTAAAATAGATTTTCCCCCCATAATCTCCTTATAGTTAGATTCAGCTTTTGTATTCCAGGCTGTGATACTGTGTCCTTCTCAGCTCATTGCATCTGAGGGTAAATAATGTCCATCTACCCCTCAAAGTTGATGTTAATTTTGATCATGCAGAGTAGGTGTTCTGCAATTTCTCTACTGTATAGTTACTATTCTTCACTGCCAACTAATACATGATCTGTGGAGAGACACCTTAACATCATGCAAATATACTGCTCCTTATCAAAATCCCCTCCTAGATTTAGCAGCTATTGAGTAAGTATCCTTGCCTGGACCGTCTTTACCATGATGGTTGCAGAATGATTTTTTAACTCTAGCATCCTCCACGTTAATCAGTCAGTCAACAACATTCTGCTGTAAGCAAGAGCTCTCCTTACTCCCCATGTACTTTTCTATCTATTTATTATCAGTATTAACTCATGAATCATTATTTTTCAATGTCTTAAAATTAATTGTTGTCCTTAATTTTCTTGGTGCTCAGGTTGTCCCTCATTTGACCGGCGAGAGCCCCTTCAAATGGGCTCCAATGCCTTGTGACTTGTATAGGCAAGTCACATTTTATTTTCCAGCATAACAAAATACTTCAGGCTTATCTTGTACTCACCCTGCCTCAGCCCTGAAATCAGCCATTTCTCTGAGGATCCCTGGTTCCTTTAAGAGACAAGATCTGGACACTAGGTGTGCTCATTGCTCCATCAAAATATTTTACAGAATTCAACAAAGTGATTCTAAAATTTATGGGAGGGCTTCCCTGGTGGCGCAGTGGTTGAGAGTCCGCCTGCCGATGCAGGGGACACGGGTTCATGACCCGGTCCGAGAAGATCCCACATGCCGCGGAGTGGCTGGCCCCGTGAGCCATGGCCGCTGAGCCTGCGCGTCCGGAGCCTGTGCTCCGCAATGGGAGAGGCCACAACAGTGAGAGGCCCGCGTACCGCAAAAAAAAAAAACCCAAAAAACTGGGAGACAGCAACCCCATGTGCCTCCAGACACAAAGCCTTCAAAAAGACACACCATCACTTTGATGGTATTCCTGCCCCAAAAGGCATAATGTGAATATAATTGTGAGAAAACACCAGGTAAACTCAGATTTAGGGACACTCTGCAAAATAACTAGCCTTTCATTTTCAAAGAGGTTATGGTCACAAAACACAAAGTAAGGCTGAGGGCCTATTCTATATTAAAGAAGACTAAAAAAATGTAACAAGAAACACAATCCTGGTCCTGAATTGCCTCCTGGTCTGTATAAAAATGACTATTAAATACTAGATTAATTGGGTCAACTGATAAAATGTGAACATGGTCTGTGTGTTATATAACAGAATTGTATTAATGTTAATTTTCCTGGTTTTAATCCTTACCTTGTTGTTATGAAAGAGGATGTTTTTGTTCTTAGGCAAGACAGACTGAAATAATTAGAATTAAAGGAGCATCATATGTATATGTAGAGAGAGAAAGTAGTATGAATGAATGAACGATAAAGCAAATGGGGCAGCAGATAATAACTGGTGAATCATGGTCAAGGATGTTTAAGAATTCTTTATCTTGGTCTTGCAACTTTTCTGTAAGTTTGAAATTACATCAAAATAAAAAGTTTAAAACTATTCAACTACACATGCTTTTAAGTACAATGAAGAGATAAGGCACGGAAAGCCTTTAGCCCAGGGTAAGCCCCTAATCGATAGCACCTATTGTACTGATTCTTGTAGGTAGAAGAAAATGGGAAGGAAGGAGCTGAGTTTCACCACAGTTAGATAACTCCTCTCACTTTTTGCCCAGCTCTCTCCTTACAGATGAGGTGGATGAGGCCCAGAGATGGGGAGCTCCTGAGAAGTGGCAGGGTTCCGTTGGGTTTTGGTTTTTTACCCTATATCAGGAATATCCACAGTCTCCAGGGAAATGGGGGCTGCATGACATTTCCATTGATAATATGAGGAGATCTTTTTTGAAGTAGGCCTTAGCTGTTATGTAATGTAATCCAAATATCGAAATGCATCTGCCTTATTCCTGCAGTGATACACAGTAATAGGCCTAGAACAGGTGATGGCTCCGTCCTCCAATGTCGATGGGTCTACACTCATGTAGCTGACATGTCCGTCACTCTTCTGTTACAATATGTTGGTCAGGACACTGATCAAGACCTTTTAAGCACACAGTAACAGAAAACCCAAACTAGAATGGGCTAAAATAACAGGAAATATATGTAAATAAATAGTCCAGGATCAGACTGAGTTCAGGCACGGCTTGATTCAGCACCTTAGACACTGGAATCTAGTCTGCCTCAGCATTCCACTCTGCTCTCCTGGGTCTGCAGGCTCCACTAGCTGGCAAGCTCCAGGTCCAAACTCAGCAAGAGAGAGCCAACATACTTCTGTGGTGACAAGAAACAGCCTTAGTCCTGTCCTTGATTGGCCTAGTTTGGTGTGGTTTGAATCGCGTGCCCATTCCTGTACCAATGACTCTGGTTAGGAGCATAACACACACTGACTGGCTTAGGGCAAAGGTAAGCACTGTACTCCTGGAACAGCTGAAGGACTCACATACAGTCTAAGTGGAAACCATCGTCCAAACTAAAATTGGGAGTTGACTTAAGAGTAAATGGATGTTTGAACATTTCTGAGTTAACCTGACCCAACAATAGCTACTGGAAGGAGCACACCAATAGCTCCTGTGACCCTCCCACTCCACTTACACACACATCCAAACCATAGAGGACTGAGCGCCTGAACCAAAAGGAGCCAGTCCGAGCCAATCAGATTCCCTCTCTGTGATAGAGCGATTGTAAAAGTGGCCCCAATTCTTCATCCTTTCCAGTAGCCATACCCTTTGCAATGTAACTTCACAGCTTCACCCATCAAAAGGTAGAGCCTACAACAGGCACACGAAAAGATGTTCAACATAGCTAATTATTAGAGAGATGCAAATCAAAACTACAGTGAGGTACCACTGCACACCAGTCAGAATGGCCATCATTCAAAAGTCTACAGATAACAAATGCTGGAGAGGGTGTGGAGAAAAGGGAACCCTCCTACCTTGTTGATGGGAATGCAAATTGGTGCAGTCACTATGGAAAACAGTATGGAGGTTCCTCAAAAAACTAGAAATAGAGTTGCCATACGATCCTGAAATCCCACTCCTGGGCATATATCTGGACAAAACTGTAATTTGAAAACATATATGCACCCCTATGTCATAGCAGCATTATTCACAATAGCCAAGACATGGAAGCAACGTAAACGTCCATCCACAGATGAATGGATAAAGAAGATGTGGTACATATATACAATGGAATATTACTCAGCCATAAAAAGAAACGAAATTGAGTTATTTATAGTGAGGTGGATGGACCTAGAGATTATCATACTAATTGAAGTAAATCAGAAAGAGAAAGACAAATACCATACAATATCACTTATATGTGGAATCTAAAATATGACACAAATGAACTTATCTATGAAACAGAAACAGACTCACAGACATATAAAACAGATTTATGGTTGCCAAAGGGGAGGGGGGAAGGATGGATAGGGAGCATGGGATTAGCAGATGAAAACTATTATATAGAGAATGGATAAACAACAAGGTCCTACTGTACAGCACAGGGAACTATATTCAATATCCTGTGTCAAACCATAATGGAAAAGAATATAAAAAAGAATATATATATATATATATATATATATCTGAATCACTTTGCCATACAGCAGAAATTAATACAACATTGTAAATCAACTATACTTCAATAAAATAAATTTAAAAAAATAAAAATGAAGATTAAAGAAAAAGGTTGAGCCTATTTCCCCTTCCCTTGATCCTGGGCTAAGCTTGTGACTTGCTTTGGACAAGAGAATGCAGCAGAAACCAGGGTATACAAGCTCTCAGACTGGACTCAAGAGACCATGAGTGCTTCCAATCTCTCTTGCTTTCTTCCTTGCTTCTCTGTGAGGACAGGACTGAGCTAGCCTGTTGGAGCGTGAGGCACACAGAACAGAGCCCAGTCAGCCCATTTGTGCCTGGTGAGGTCTAGACCTATGAGAGAGCCTATCCAACATTCGCAAAGCCACCCAGCTCACCCAAAGCTGACCACAGATGCACACATGAGTCCTGCCAAGCTCAGCTCAGCTCAGCTCAGACCAGCCAAACCACCCTGCAGCCCACAGACTAGTATGCAACAATAAATGTTTATTGTTATTCACCACTGAGGTGTTAATGATTGTTACACAGCATTATTGTGGTAATAGATAACTGATACACTCTCCTGAAAAACATCGGAGATTCCCAGAGATGGCAGTCAGAAAGGATGGTGCTAAACTTGTAGAGTCATATGGAGATGGGATTGAAAGCAGTGCCAAAATCTTGGTGCAAGCCAAAGTTGTGGGGAGACAGAAACCACAGGGAGGCAAAAAGATTGGTCTGTTGCCTTTCAGAGAGAAACAGATGCCAGGCGGCTCCACAAAGGGAGAAATGGGAAGACAAGTTGCCAGACCACTTTCCAGTTCCCAAAGGCCAGGCTTTGCTCTGCACTTTCTTTCCATGAGAATCCCTTCTATTAATCACCCTTTCATCTGAGCTATTTTAAATGGGTTTCTTTCCCTTCCTTACAGCCTTCCTTTTCCACTGTGGAGTAGATAAGTCTCAGTTATGGCAATCCCATTGAAAACTAACATATTTTCACAGATACATGTGGGACCAAACTTTGTCCAGAGCTTGGGTAATGGCCAGGAATATCAGAATATAGCTGTAGGATTTATACCCACCTCCATGACTCAAAGTCACCGGGGCTTCTGGATGGGCACTATTTTCATTCTGCCCTAGGTCATCAACTTAAAACCAAGCCACACTCCATAGTTTGGGCATCTACTCCTCCAGATCCCTTCATCTCCAGGTGTGTACAGTTAAGGCAGCCCCTTAAGCCTTAACCAAGAGTCACGACTCCTGAGAAATCTGAGATTCTGTCCTAAAGTATGACCATGTCCACAAAATGGCATGGAACCTTCCAAATCTGTGATGGCGGAGTGGTCAGTCAGTTCAGCAATGAAATATGAATTCTGCTTCCAGTTGCTGAATGCACATATTCAGTCTGACTCTGGATTTCTGCACTTCCATTGGCAGAAGGGCACATGATGTGGTTTCTTTTCCCTTAATTCTCAACTACAGATTCACTCAGATGTCTCTTCTTTGCATCATTAAGAAAGAATAATCCTGAGTAGCCACTAGAGGGGTCAATAGGTCAGGTCTCTCCAATCGCAAACTTCTTGGGTCTGAGAAACTCCAAAATTTCCCCCTAGGAAGCTGCATGAAACTAAATGGATTCTTCAAACACAGATCAAACTTCTTTTAAATATCTGACAATAGAAACTGACAGACTGACAAATAGAAAAGGCACAAATATTTAGAAATTCACAGCCTCCATGGATTTCTCCCTCCCTTACATCCTACAATGAATCACACGTGCAGAGTTCTCACCTTAGACCTTTCTGACGGTTAAGAGATGAAAGGAGGGTGTGGGGCCTCCTTTTCTGACTCAAGGAAAGGGTTAAAATGCTTTTTTCCCTTTCTCTGCAGGTGCCCCCTCGGGGTTAAGTGAACTTAACTTTTCCATGTTTAGACCAAACGCCGAAATTCCTTCCTGGCAGGTGTTCATGATGTGAGCAAATTAGGTTTTGAAAGTACTTTTGCTACGAGTCTCAGGCCTGCAATATAGGTTACTTGTTGGAAGTTGGGGGCCAGCCAGTACCGCCTCTCGGAGACACTGGAAGTCGGGGCAGATGAAAAGGAGAGTTAATAAAGCATGGAATACAGAATCAGGAACACCTGGGTTTGAATTCAGGGGCTGGCCCTCACCAGCCGTGTGACTTTGGGCATGTCACTGCAGCATCCTCCCTCGGACAGCGGGTATACCCACGCTTTCCGCACGGGGGCGTTCAGGAATCCGACGAGACGTCACATGTAAACTGTCTGGCTCGTGCTTCGCGTTTACCAAACGGTTGTGTATTAGTCAGGGCTCTTGATTACAAGCTGTGTGGTAATCAAATGGAATTTATTGGAAGGCTATCAGGGGCTCAGAGAATTGGCAGAGAGTAGTGATGAAGTCTGGAACACGGCCAGAAACCAGGAGATTGCTGGAGGGTTAAGCAACAGGGCCTTGGTAAGGTCACGGGAACAGACGGCCGGCACGCCACCGCTGCCGCTGGAGAGCCTCCAGCCCTTCTTCCCATCACTCGCTCAAGGTGCCAGGTCCTGGAGGGAACATCTGGTTGCCCCCATCTGGATTCCATGCCCACCCCTGGCTGCAGGTGGAGCAGAGGGAGGGAGAACCGGCTGCTTATGCTTCCGTGGAGGAGGCAGGGGCACCTGCACCCGCCCCCTACCCCCGCCATGACTACACACAGGGGCAGGAGGGTGAGTTTCCATGGGGAAATCGAGGGGCTGTTAGAAGGCAGGCTGGCTGCTGTATAGCCCCAAACCCACAAATGCTTGCTGCAGATGTTACTATTTAAATCCAAGAGAAAAGGCAGAGTCTTCTCCACGAGACCTGGGCGGAAGTTACATGGCATGGAGAAAAAAGGGTGGGTTTGCGTTTCCCGCAAGCTCCGTCTGCAGGGGTTACAATGACCTGAGGAACCTAAGAGGCGTAGTGCCCAAGCCTCTACTGATCCTGCCCATGACCTTGGGCAAGCAACTTCACCTGCCTGAGCTTCTATTCTGAGCTGGAAATAGCCATGGAAGTCCAACAAGATGATCCGCCCAGAACAAGAGCAGGCACGTGGCAAACACAGTAAGGGTTAGCATGGTATTACAGTGCCTTCTGCACAGCTTCCCCGGCCGCCTGGGGGTGCCCAGAGCAGAGAAGCCGTGGGGCGAATACGCTACCCATACGATACAGGTATGCTGCCGACATGGGTTGGGGACAGGGCCACAGACTCTTGTGCAGCCTCCAGCAATAACACACTGTTATTAATGACTACGGGAGCCTGGGGTGTGCATTTCTCTCCTAACATAATGCCTTCGCACCTAAAATACTCCCCCGAGTAACACTCAGTTCTGTCCTTGGAGGTTTTCCGGGGACATTGAGCAACTTACCTATTTTGCAGCCCAGAGCTTCCCATCCCACCCACTCGTGACTCTGCTGAAATGTCAGAGAAACCCCAGCCCAGCTTCATGTAACCCGAGAGTTGCCAAGGGCAGCCACCCTACGGAAAGAGAATCTGGTTCAGTGAAAACATTTGAGATGGAGCAGACATACACATCTCTCTTTTTCTTTTTTCTGGAAGATGATTTTCCACAGTTAGCCACAAGATCCATTTTCTAAATGAGAAAATAATGGCTTGTATGTCGCCATTGGGAGCCAAAGCATTTATCATTGATGAACTCGGCAGCATTTATTAAGTACCTATTCTATACGGAGCACTCCATTACATGCCTTGAAGGGATAACGGGGGAAGGCAAAACAAACACAGGATGTGCTCTGCCACTCATTTTCTCCTGGTTTCCAGGTTTCCCAGCCTCGTTCTTTGCTTCCAGTATAATACAGTGCTGACTTTGTCACATCCTTGCTGGAAATCCGTTATGGACTTTCCATTACCTTCAGGAGCCTCTTTGCACAATTTCCAAAGTCTTTCAGGACCTGGCTCCTGCCTACTTTTCCAGCCTTTCTTCCTTCCCTGTCCCTCATGACTTCTACCTCCAGCCATTTGTTCGCTCATTTCCCATTCATTCATTCCCCAAATACTTACTGGGCAGCCACTCCAAATTTGATACTCTGTCAGCTGCTAGCCGGGATACAAGACAATGAGCTCCCTTCTCTTAGGAAGCTTACATTCTAACGTAAGTGACGAGAGAAAGAAAGAAAGAGGAGTGTTGCAGACCGTGAAAAGTGCCACACACAGAATTCCCTGGTGGTCCAGTGGTTAGGACTCGGTGCTTTCACTGCCAAGGGCCCAGGTTCAATCCCTGGCTGGGGAACTAAGATCCACAAGCCACACAGCGTGGCCAAAAACAAAAAAAAGTACCACACACACGAATAAACACAAGAGGGTGATGTGATAGAAAGTGATGGGGGAAGGGACCGGGGGCATTTAGATCCTGTGGTCAGCGAAGGCAGCCATGTGTGAGTTGAGAACCAGCCCATCCAAAAGACTTGCAGTTCTGTGATCGTCCAACACATGGTCTCTCCTCTGTGCGCATGCTCACACCACTGTCTCCGCCAAGATGCCCTCTTCGCCCCCCACCCCAATTCCTCTTCTGCCCATAAGGCTGGCTCAGTACCATCTCTGCAGGGTTAGCCAATCTGCCAAAGGCCGGCTTGAGCGCCCCTTGTCTGTGCTCCCCAGATGCCCTGAGCCTCTCTCCAGCTTAACTCCCCACTCCACTGTGACACACCTACTCCACCCCCATGATACCCAGCATCAGGAGAGCAGTCACCCCTGCCTCGTGGGGAGAACCAGGGAAGGAGGAAAAAGCTAGAGGGAGCGTGGGGGGACCCAGATGGGGTCTGAGCTTGGTGAACATCAACAATTTTTTCCAACATTTTTTGTTTGATTAAATCCCAAAGGACATTTTTCCCTCCAACTCCTTTTTCCTTTAATTTTTAAGCCATATGGTTCTGATTCATTTGTACTTAACTAATTACAACATTGGTTTTGTAAGAGCTATTTGATGTCCGTGAGTCTTCTGAGCCCTTTCATACAATTTTCTAACCCTTTTTACTGTGAAACCCAAAGTGGTCTTTCACCAGCAGTAAACAGCTTCCAGTGCCAGAAGGTTACGGTTGGGTCCTGGTTTGGTCACAGGGACCAGGCCTTGTGGTTACAAGGCCTCGGAATTTGGCAAAATGTGTTTTTCGACTCCCAGTGAAATTCTAAAAAGGTTTTCAGAGAAATAATGGGAAGAAAACACGTAAATAAGAAAAGCAGCTCTTAAAAAGCAAGGCCTTTAACTGCAGAGAAGCCCTCCTGTGGTCATGGCTTCCTCCAGGCTTGCCCCAGGGACAGCGGCCAGGAGCTGGATTGCTCAAGAAAGTCTGGAGGCATTTTCACTTTGCCATCCTGCCCTGCCTCTTAGGATCTTAGAAAGTGGCATTTGTGTAAACAGGTAGGATTTTATGGGGATACCAGTGTTCCAGCCAACTTGGCGGCCAACTGCCTCTATTTTTGGTATAGAAGATGAAAGGAACTAAAACCAGCTGAGGGCCCACTGGGTGCCAGGTGCCCCGCCATGCCAAGGGCAGACAAAGAGGAAAAAATGCAGTCCTTGCTTGCAAAGAGTTCAGTGTCCAAAGCTGCAATAATGTGCAAGGGCAACTACTATTGGTTGACCTCTTACAATACACCAGGCAGTATACTGAGTGCTTCCAGAACGTTATTTCAATTGATATTTGGGATAACTTGGGAGGATGAGGCTCTTCATATCTCCCACTAGCACATGAGGAAAGTGAGCGACGTGGTTGGTAAGCAGTAGAATTGGGATTGGAACCCAAATCATTCTAACCCCAAAGACCACAGTCTGTGGATCATGGAAAGATGCTTATAGGTAGGCCCACGGATTCTGAGACGGTGCATGCCAGGAATCAGGCCAACGGTCATCACCCATGAGGCATGGGTGGGCGAGGTGGCCTGGCAGACAGAGACATGAACTAATATTGCTGAAGGCCTATTATGTGCCCTGGCCCTACAACCCCAGGAGGTCAGCCCTATTCACACCCTCATTTTCTAGAGGAGGAAACTGAGGCTCGGATTGCTGAGATCACTTGCTCAAGTCCACGTGGCCAGAGAAGAGAAATGCTAAAATTTGGACCCCATTCCCTCTGGCTCCAAGGTGCTCTCTCCATTTCCAGCACATCCTTCCAGACGTGGTGACCTCCCTCTCCCGCCAGGTTGATGATAAAACCACCATCGCCTGCGTTCAGCTAAAATCTATGTAAAGTGGGACAGTTCAGATGAAATCTAAATAAGGCCTATGTAAGACAACTGAAATAAGTGTTAAATGGGGAGAGGAGCTCAGCCCTGAGAGAGGGATGAAATCATGGAAATTGGATTTGGAATGATTAACAATGGAAAAGATGTATGAAATGCAATCACCCCAAATGGTAAGTGTGCAAAATTCTCAACAACAGAATGAGGAGGGAGCAGACAATGGCCAAATTTGGATGGAAGCTAAGTGGATAGAAGAGTAAAACTGTGAGACCAAACGTGTCTAGGTTGGTCAAAAGAGAAGGGAGTTTCCGGGTGGATGACGACTTGCAGTTTCTTTTAAAAAGAAAAAGAAGAAAGGAAAACCTTCACAGAGGTCTGCCAAGGCCCAGCCATTTTCAAATAGATTTATCTCATTTTGCACACTTTCTCATTTAATCTTTACAGGCTCCTTCAAAAATTGGCCTGATTCTCAACTACATTTCACAGAGGAGAAAAATAAAGCCTCAGAGACATAATATGACTTTCCCAAGGTCATACACCTTGAAAGCATAAATTGGATCGTGTCACTGTTCTGCATAAAAGCCTCTGATGGCCTCCCACTGTTCCTAGAATAAAACATAAACATGGTACCAGGACCTATAAAAGTCTGGCTCCTGTTGACATCTCTGATGCATCGTAAAATGCTCTCCCCGTCACCCTGAATATTCTAGTCCTAAGTTCATCTTTAGTTCCTCAAACACACTGTTTTATTCTCAACTTCAGATATGTTGTTTCTCTGCCCGCAAAAATATTCTTCCTCTAGCTCCTGATCCATCTGGATCTTTGGATCGTTCAAGCTTTAGCTCAAATGACTCTTCCTCCGAGGAGCCTTGCTTGACTGCACAGTCCACAATGGGTCCTCCCACTGCTCTCTCCGACCACGCCCCATCTTTCACCACAGACTGTGTAACCAGTTTTATATTGGCGTGTTTGTCTTTTCTAGGAGTTTCACAAAAGTCCCAGGATCATTAGATGACTCGGGCACTTGGTCTTGAATTGTAGCCCAATGGAAGGAATACTCTGATTGGTCAAGAGCAGATCCTGTGATCATCCTTGGCATGCAGATGCTGGGGATGAGGGGAAAGGAGAAGAGTCAGTCTCCCCAAGCACATGGACTGAGAGTGGAGTTGAGGTAGCTCCCCCAAAGGAAAACTGGGGGTGTCACCAAAAGAAGAGGGAATGGATGCTGAGGATGCAAAAACTCCAGATGCCCCCCATGAGAGTCTAATCCATTCGAAGCAGGAGCTACTTGAGGAGAACTTCCCTGTTCTCCTGCTCCAGGAGTACGATCTGATTATAAGGGGAAACTTGTAGCAACTGAACCTGTACAAAAGCATTTCCTAGGCCTGGTCCTTGGGATCCCAGCTTCCTTACCCCAGAGTATATTTAAATGAGGAACAAGGACTCCTTCTTGAGAAGCATCTGAAACCATTGAAGGGATGGAGTGGTTTCTAAACAAGACAGATCCTGGGCTGGAGGTTCTGATCTTCACTCTACCACATATCTCCTGGGTGATCCTGGGCAAATCCTCTCACCTCTCTGAGTCTCAACCTCCTAATCTACAATATCCCAGTAAAAATACCCACTTTGCAGGTTTGCTCTGAGGATTCAATGAGTTTATACAGGTAGAGGACTCAGGACAATGACTAGTACAACATAACACTCAAGAGACAATGATGATGGTGATGATGGTGATGAGGATGATGAGGATGACGATGTTGGTGATGGTGATGATGTTGGTGGTGATGATGATGATGTTGGTGTTGATAATGATGATGTTGGTGATGGTGCTGATGACGATGGTGATAGAGAAGAAGAAGACAACGACAGAGGAGAAAGAAGAGGGGATAATGATGATGTTGGGGCTGGACTCCAGTCTTCCAGAGACTCAGAGTTGGAAAGGAACTGGAAGGTCATCTGAGCCATTCAACTCCTATAGTTCTCCTACACAAAGACCCTAAGAGATAGGAGTTGACTTTGCCCAAGTTGGGACAACTGGGGTTCAGAAGGAAGAAGAGCTTGCCCAAGAAGCTCTTGGGAAGAGACGGGCAAGAAACCCAAGTCAGTTAACTCTGGATTCTCTACCAAGAGCTTGCTACCACCCAGCAGACTGAGGAATTCTTTCAGTCTAGCAGAGTATACGCAGTACCTCCACACAAACACACCCATGAATTTGTAAATTTGCCTCCGTGTATCGGCAGAGGGGCCATTGAATTATAGGACCCTCATCTCTTTTTCTTTGGGCTTTTTTCTACCCTCCGTGAGCACCAGACAAAAGAAAAGATTCTATTTAAAAAGAAAACACACGCACACAAATTATAAAAGCCACCCCTATTTCAAAAGCAATTTCACATCTGCACTGAAATTCCTCAACTTACAAATATTCGCAGATAAGAACAAAGCCATGCACTAAAGAAAAAGTGGGCCAACTCTGCTGCTCCCCACAGATGGTGTGAAGCAGTCATGCACATCCATTATAGTCTTGGCCATCACGTTATTCATTAGTGTTGGCCCATGAGCTGTTTAAAGAAGTGTCTTCTTACCATGAAAAGAAGAAAGTCAAAGTAAAAACATCTTTGGATACATTTCTGAAGAGCTGAAAAGAACCAAGTAGAGCTACAATCAATGCCAGCACATCACTGGTTCTTTCTTAAAACTCAATTTTACACAGACACGGAAACTGCAGAGGCTTATATATAATGTCTCTTTGGGCTGAGAAAGAAATGGACCTAAACACCACCTTTTGGACACGTGCTTGTACATGGACACCTTCTGAATTTCTGTCAGCAGCAATAACACTGAGCATTGCCTTATTTTAACCAGACAGTTAATGGTGTTGTCCAGAGATGACCAAACTTGACATCCCACTATGGCAGACACTGTTGGTTGCCTATGTAGCAGCCATTCCCCGCCACTTTCTTCCTTCCTAGTGAAGTCTCTCTAATAATAGAAGTTGGAAATGGCAGGTATTTTCTTAGATTCCCTCACATATATAGTACTAACCAATGAAATGTAAGAAGAAATCTCCAAGGAACACCCTGATAAAAAGAAATGGATGCAGGAGGAGAGGGCTTGTGCTTCCTGCTTTGGTTGTTACCCCATGAAGCTGTGATGCCTGGAGCTGCCACAGCCATTTTGTAACCATGAAGTAACAAACCTAAAGACAGAAGCAAAAGGTTAAGGATGGCAGAGCTAAAGGACAGAAAGATGCTGGCTTCTTGATGACAAGGTTAAACTGTGAACCATAATCCCAGGATGTTTTTGCCCGAGCTGGAGTAGACCTCCCATCTCCAGACTTGTTGCTGTACCCTGCTGACTTCAAAAACCAGAACTAATATTTATTGAGCATTTACTAAGTACCAGGCCCTCTTTTAAATCACTTCACATGTGTTACATTTAAACCTCACAACAATCCTATAAGATAGGTCCTATCTTAACCCCATTCTCCAGAAAAGGAAACTGAGGCTCAGAGCTTTTAAGTATCTTGCCTAAAACCACATAGCCAGCATGTGACAGAGCCAGGACTTGAACTCCGGAGCTCAAGCCTGTAACCACTTTGCTTTACTATCTCACCCTCCTATTCCTTCTCCCTACCCTAACCCCTAGTAGACTGACATGTCATTCAAATGTTTTCAGTGGGTGTATCTAAACTGTCTTCTGTCTTGCTATGTCCCCCATAATGCCTTGTATACACTTGGAAGCCCAGATGCTTGAGCTACTAACTGCCTGAGAAATCCAAGAAGTCTTCCTGGAAGAGGTTTTTTGAGTAGCGTGTTTATAAAGATAAGTTGAATTTGCCAAAAAAAATGGAATGGAGAGGGAGGGTGTACTAGTCGGAGTTCTTAGTTACAAGTACAGATGCTGACTTTGACTCTATTAAATAGGAAAAGAATTCATAAAAAAGGATGCTGGGAGCTCACAGAACTACTGGGCTGAATGGAGAATGACACTCTAAGCAACACGGCCAAGAGAATTGCCCTAAATCATGTCACAGTACTAGTCTAATGAAGACCTCAGAACCACAACGCCCCGCCAGCACCACAGCTCCACCACCAGCCCAGAGGGGGCTCTGCAGCTTCCTTCTACTCTGGGGAATAATTCCTGATCTCAAGGCCAGGCCAAGTGCATCTGACTGGCAGAGCCTGGGTCACGTGCCAAGACCTAGCTGCAACGGACATTGGGAAAGGAGGTGCTGGCATTCTCAACTCCTACTCTGGAAAATGGGCTCTGTACCCACCAAGACTCATAGGAAGGGTATTCAGAAGCTGGATGGCCCAAGATAATGTCAAGTTGTCAGGTGTCCACAGCAGGGGGCATCTAAGGCAAAGGGAACAAATCTTGCAAAGGCACGGAAAGCATGTGCTTATCTTGGCTCAGAGCAATGAGATGGTCACTGCGCTCCTTAGGGTATATATTTAGTGCTGAATTATGCCTCCTGAGTTGCTGTTTGGACAGCTTGCATTTGCATTTCAATGCCTTCCGTCTGCAAGGGCAGACTCTGTTCTTGACAGATCTCAGAAGGCCTAGAGGGGTGCCAAGTGTTCCAGAAAGGTTCCACTGCTATGAGAAGAAGGATGAGGTAACAGTGGTAGAAGGACAGAGCCACAGTGTAGGACCCTTTTGTCCAAGGTCCAGCTCCCCAGAGAAGCAAGTTCACAAAGAATCCTGGTGCATAAAAACTGCCCTTTCAGGGCTTCCCTCGTGGCGCAGAGGTTGAGAGTCAGCCTGCCGATGCAGAGGACACGGGTTCGTGCCCCGGTCCGGGAAGATCCCACATGCCATGGAGTGGCTGGACCCGTGAGCCATGGCCGCTGAGCCTGCGCGTCCGGAGCCTGTGCTCCGCAACGGGAAAGGCCACAGCAGTGAGAGGCCCGCGTACCGCAAACAAACAAACAAAAACAAACAAACTAAAAAAACAACAA
Organism: Globicephala melas; assembly: GCF_963455315.2. NCBI lineage: Eukaryota > Metazoa > Chordata > Mammalia > Artiodactyla > Delphinidae > Globicephala > Globicephala melas. Next base: position 146,366,494 of record NC_083316.1, read on the forward strand.
CTGCCCTTTCAGAAGGCAGTGGAGCCCCGCAATTCTTAAAGGCCCAGCTGCTGCCTGCCGAGTCCTTTCACCCCAAAGCTTTCTCCACCTGCACAGAGCTCAGAGGGGTGAGGGTAACATCTTCTCTAGCTCCTTCTCTCTCTCCCAGCCAGTGGGACGGCCTTCACCCTCCAAATATGGGCTAGAAATCCTGCTCCAGGCTCTGGTCCCAAGAAAGCCACAATAAACTAATGTCAGACAGTAGCAAGAACGTAGCCAGAGCCCGAGTTCTCTGTTGGAAAGGTGTGAGCCTTCTCTGGCCAGGGCAGTGACCCATCCTGTCTGCGCTCACTCTCCTGCCTGGGAGAGCAGTAGCTATGGGGACCTGTCCTCAGAGATATTGAGGAGACATATTCCAGACAGGGCCGGGGAAGGCGGAAGTGACAGGAGGATCTTGACCTTCTCCCCTACTCCCACTCACCCAAAGTGAGCCCTCGTCCAGGTGTCCTTCTTCACTCCCGGAACGGAAGTCTGCACAGCAGCCCAAGGCAGACACCTGCAGTCATTCTCTGCCCCTCCCTCTCCCCTGGGCCCCAAATCCAAACAGCAGCTCCAGGACACCTCCCAGATCCAACTCGTCTCTCCAGAACAAACCCAAAGGCTCCCTTAATGGGACCCTGGTCTCTAGTCTTACCCTCTCTAAATTATTGCCCCAGAGTGATGGGCAATGTTTCTATGGTCCCAGTAAAACACTCTTGCACGAGAAAGATGCTCCTTTGTTCACCTTAAGGCTGTGGTTCTCCGTCTAAGTCAGTTGTAACCCCCAGGTGACATTTGGCAATGTCTGAAGACTTTTTTGGTTGTCACAACGGGGGGTAGGGAGATGATAATGGCATCTAGCAGGTAGAGACCAGAGATGCTGCTAAGCGTCCTGCAATGCACAGAACAGCCCCCGCAGTGGAGAATTATCCCACCCCAAACGCCAGTGGGGCCCAGGATGAGAAGCTTTGCATTAAGGTGGAGCTGCCCCATGCAGGTTCCGGGGGCCCCTTCTAGGCCTCCCAGGGACCACCACAAAGGCTTGCCCCACCAGAGCTTCATTCATCTTCGACCTCTGGCCCTGAGTGTCCTGCCTGTGCCCTTTGCCATGACTTTCAGGCCTGGGCAGGACCACAGATGCCCCAGCCCCCAGCCCCCAGCGCCACTGCCTCAGCTCTAGAGGGCCCCCTGGCAGGCCTTAGAGCGCCTTGGCAGCCCTCCCAGCAGAACCAGGGAGACACAAGACACAGTGACCCTCTGACTATTCAGAGACTGGTTTCTCTCCAAAGAGACTGGAGAGGCGCCTTCACTGGTGCCAAGAGGGAGAGACGGGCAGGGGTCATTCTGCTTTGGAGGAAAAACTATGCCAAACAGCAACAAGGCCCCAATCACTCCTTCTGTCCCCCGAGGCCCCGCGTCACACTTGCTGCCAGGAAGGTTAGCCAAGGTAGGGGCCCCAGATGCCTGGGGTTCAGTGGAGGGAGCTGGGACAAAGATGACCACCGCCAGGCTTCAACACCCTCCCGGCCGTGGCTTCCCTTCAGGCCGAGCACCCCAGCCAAGTGGCCAAAGGCAGGTCCTGCTTTCCTGCCTCCATGCCTTTGTTCGCACTGGGCCCTCCCCCTGGAAGGCGTTTCCCCCGCTCACTCTACACACTCGGGCCCTGCCTATTAGCGGCTGCCCAAGAAGCTTCCTTTATCCCGTGGTTAGAACGGATCATAGTGTTTTGAAAGCAAATTTGCTGTTGGTTTCTAGTCCTGACGTCCTCATACTTCATCCTCCCTAACGGACAGTGACTTTCCCAAGGGCAGGAGATCACCATTCCTCTCAAAACCCTCAGTGCCTGGCACAGGGCTGAGTCCCAGGAGATGGACAGCTAGTGCAATAAAGAAGCCACCTCAGCCATGAGCTCTCCTTCCTCTTTGCCTTCTCAGAAGCTGTTCCCTCAGCCTGGAACGCCCTTCCCACCACCCACCCCATAGCCATGTCCACACACGAGGCCATCACTCCAATCTGGCTTCACAGAGTCACCTCCTCCAGGAGACCCCTCCAATCCCCTGGCCCAGGTATGTGCCCTACCATATGAACCAATAACAGCTGTCATCTTTTTTCATAGCCTTTGCCATGTTTTTGTAGATGCTCTCCTAACCAGCCTCTACTTAACGAACTCCCTGGATTAAGAGATGCTCTCCACCTCTTCTCTCTGTAAGATACACAGCTGATGTGCAGAGCAGGCTGCCAGGCCACAGTGCCCTTCATTTTGGGCTAACACTCACTCCCTTTCCCTTCATCCTTTCTGGCAGAGCCCATGTGCCTTTATAGAGGTTAAAGATGCCAGTCACCTGCTTTCCTAGCCTCCTTTGCAGCTGGGACATAGGCAAGTGACCAATCCTGGCCAATGGGAGCAGAGCAGAAGTCTGCTGGGGCTTCTGGGAGAAGTTTCCTCTCCCTCTTCTTTGCTGGTTGCAGTTGTGTCTGCATGAAACTACTGTTGGATGTGGGAGCCATTCTGCACCATGAGGGCAGATGTTACTAATCCTCTGAGGATGGCAGAAAGAAATCTTTGGAAAATACCTGTGACAGCAGAAAGAAATCTCTGGAAAATACCTGTGACCTGAGGACACTGCTGGGCCACTGGGCAGCTCAGGGACTCCCCTGACTCTGGACCCTTTCCTATATGAGATAATAAATGTTTTTACTGTTTAAGCCAGTGGTTTTCACACTGTGGGTTGTACCCCTTAATAAGGCATGAGAGTATTTTAGTGGGGTTTTCTTTTAATGGGATAGAAAAGAATAGACTAGAAGACATTAGATAGCATCCCACAAAATCAAGGTAAGTAGTGTTTATGAAAATGTGCTTCTGTTCATATTTTTTGCATGTGTATGTGTGGGTACACTGAGTCACAATGCAAAATGTGTTTTTTACTATGTACTGAAGGATTATTGAAAGAAAAACTTAAAAGCTAGTTTTAGTGAGAGACTCTGTTACTTGCAGCCAAATGCATCTTATGTTGTTCAGCCCCTCTTTAGCGTGCCTGTCGACTTTGGCTCATAACTTGAGTTGTCCGTTGAACTGGATGGAGGTGAGAAGAAAACTCCAAACAATTGGAGACAATAACCATAAAGTTCTAGAAGGATTATATACCTGTATTAATTCATAATACCTTGCTTCTCATTAAAGAAAGTGGTTTATGAAGAAAAATATAGAACCCCACCCTGTAAACTCAAACCCCCAAGAAAAGACACTTTCCTACATCAAACTATTGGCAAATGAGCATATATGTATATATTTTTGGTTAAAACAAAATATTGATTGGTTAAAACAAAATGATATCGATATCATTTTTATAATTTCTTATGGTAATCAAGGTTTTTTTTTGTACATGCCCCAGCACAGTACCCAGTACATAGGAAATTCTTAATAGATATTGTTTCAATGGATAAATAACTAAACAAATGAACAAACAAACTCATTGCTTTGTTTTGTTAGCTCATTTGATCCCCACAGAAGCCTTGTGAGGAATTCCCTGGTGGTCCAGTGGTTAGGTCTCTGTGCTCCCACTGCAGGGGGCACGGGTTCAATCTCTGGTCAGGGAGCTAAGATCCCACAAGCCAAGCAGTGCAGCAGAAAATCAAAGCTTTGTGGGATAGGGAGGGCTTATATATTTTTATCCTAACATTGGTGATGAATTCATTGATGTTCGCAAAAGTCACACCACTAGTACCGAGAGACAAGCCAAGACAAGCCCCCAGAATTCCTAGCTCATGGGGTTACTCAGCTGCAAGAGGGTTACAATGTGAGGTCATCACATTACCAAAGAGCCTTCCTTATATTCCACTTCCAGTTCTTTGATTTTGTGATTTATTCAGAATGCTGAAGAGAATTCTTCTGTTTTGTGAGTCCCGTTAACATTTGGAGGGTTATTGGTGAGGTTTTATTAGGGAATTGTTTTTTTAAGTGGGAGCCTACAGCCAGAGGCCAACATTTGTTTCCCCCAAAGGGAGTGTTTCCAATTTTATAATAGCAGTTGACGGGAAAAGATTCTTTTTGACAGAAATTCACTTTACAGCTGACTTTGTTGGGTCACATCTATTCAGTCAAGTAAAAGATTCCTGATCCTGAATAGCCAACCAGTTGGTATTACAAGTTGTTATGTCTTTGGTTCAGCTTTGTCCTTCAACTTCCTTGAGCATCTACTTCTTTTTTTTTATTCTAGGACACGCATGGTAGCTTATAAAAGAAAACATATAATATAAATATAAAGTCTTCTTGCCTGTGTGTGTATGCTCAAAAAATGTGGGAAGGGGCGGGCATGAGGAAGCATTCTAGGGTGCGGGGCAAGTTCTGCATCTTGATCTGGGTAGTGGTTTCCCAGCGTACACATGAAAAGGCCATTAAGTCCTTTAAGACCTGTGTACTTTACTGTATATAAGATATACCTAAATAAAAAGTTTTTTTAAAATATGCCTGGCTTTAATTTTATAAAGGGCTAGAACGTGGGGAATGGAATTAGCACATTCTAGAGCAAACCAGTTCAAGTCTATAAACAGTTACCAAGTGCTTACTATGTACATGGCACAGGGCTAGACCCTGAATAAGACAGATTACAGTGATGGTACTAATTATAAATGGTCTTTGACACAAGATGGGTCCTCAAAAAACACTTGTGGAATAAATCACTGAGTTAATTAATTCATAGCTAGCACAGACAGAGGAGTTAATTTAAATAGGAACAGAGATATACTGTTCCCTGATGCTGGAAGAAGGAAGATAAAAAGTGTATGAGTATACTGGCTATCCTCTGGTCCCAGGAGATGGTAAATCCGCATGTAAATAGCTGGTCTTATTTCTGGAATATCACAGTCATTTCTGTGGAAAAGATTAAGTTGGCACCTGCTATGTTCCACACATCAAGCCTGACGATGGGGACAGCAGTAAGCAAGCTGTTCCCTGCAGGAGGTGAAGAGAGAGGAATCTGAGGTGGATCCTGTAGGGCATGAGGAAGTTATTGGATACTTCACCGTGGAAGGGTGAGAGAGCAGAAACAAGAACTTGGAGGGCTAAGCGGGAAGCGAAAAGGGCCAGACCACAGGTGTAGATTCCTCTTTTGAAAATTTTGTACGAGAAGCAGAAGGAGATTAGACAGTACCTGGAAAGGGACAATGAAACAAAGATTGTTTTATGATATAGCAGGCTTGATTATGTATGTAGACTAGGGAGAAAGAGAAAAGAAAAGAAAGGGGTTGAAGATATTGAGGAGAAGTGAAGCGATGGCTGCTGAATTAAAGTGTTGGATAAAATGGGAGAAGAAAGGAGGGAAGAGCCTTTTGGCAAGGCTTCCGTCACCTCTCAGCGATTGCAACAGACTCTTCATTGGTCTCCCTGTTTCTACCCTCACTCCTCCTGTTCCTGCTTCCGAAGAAGCTGTGGCAATCTTCCTGAAATATAAATCCAATCATGCAACACTCCTGTTTAAAATGTCCAAAACCTTCTTACTCCATGTTGTATAAAATCCAAACTCCTTGCCATGAGCCCTGTGTTGGATGGCCCCAGCCTCCTTGTCTCAGCTCTTCTCTCCATTTCCTTCTTCCCTCGCTGTGAGCCACCACACTGACCTACCCTCAGCTCCTGACATGGGCCCGTCGTCTTTCTGCCTCAAGACCTCGGCACATGCCAGTCACTCATTCTTTTTTTTGCGGTACGCGGGCCTCTCACTGCTGTGGCCTCTCCCGTTGCGGAGCACAGGCTCCAGACGTGCAGGCTCAGCGGCCATGGCTCACGGGCCCAGCCGCTCTGCGGCATGTGGGATCTTCCCGGACCGGGGCACGAACCCGCGTCCCCAGCATCGGCAGGCGGACTCTCAACCACTGCGCCACCAGGGAAGCCCCAGTCACTCATTCTTAAAAGCTCCCCTGCCCCACTCATCATATGGCTACCTCATTCTTATCTTTTGGGCCTTAGGATTCTGGTCACCAATTCTGATATGTGGGACGGTTTCCCACACCGTTAAACAATTCTCAGACACCAGCTAGATGTGGTACAATTCAACTTGATTCTGACAGTATCAACCTGGAGATAGCATCAGATCCCACAGGTTAAGGGCTCAGTCCTACAAAACTGCCCCTCTCCCCCCGCCCCCCACACACACTTCAGATGTCAGTTGCAAGACCAGGTTGTTACCTGTGCTTCTGACTCACGAGCTAAAGATTGGAGGTTCCCATGACCTGGAGTTTGGATTTTATACAAACTGGAGTTTGATTAATCCGCTAGAACAGCTCACTGAGAAGTATATTGCTTACTTACTGGATTACTGGCTTATCATAAATGGATAAAACTCAGGAACAGCCGAATGGAAGAGATGTGCAGGGCAAGGTGTGGGGAAGAAGCATGGAGATTCTATGCCTTCTCCTATGCCCACAACTCGCCCCACATCTCCACATGTTCACCAGCCTGGGAGATCTCCAAACCCTGTCCTTCTGGGTTTTTATGGAGGCTTCCTTATGCAGGCACGATTGATTAAATCACTTGCCCTTGGTAACGGAACTCGATCTCCATCCTGTCTCCCCTTTCCGGGAGGTGGGGTGAAGGGTTGCAACTCAACGTTCCAACCCCATGGTTGGTTCCTCTCGTGGTCAGTGCCCATTCTTAGGTGACCTAGGGGCATTCCAAAAGCCACCTCATTAACATAACAAAAGATACCTTTATTGTACTTTTGACTTAGGAAATTCTAAGAGTTTTAGGAGTTCTGTGCCAAGCATGTGGTCGAATGCCAAATACATATTTCTTATTGTAAATCACAATACCACAGGCCTCCACTAAAATGTTATCTTCTCCACAATGACTTCCATAACTATCCATTGTAAGGTAAGCTTCTTAAGCTCTTCTTGGTAGGACATAGTAAGTAGAGGCAGGATACATGGTCTACGGTGACAACAACCAACAAATGGATAACTTATAAAAATCATATCTTAAGGACATTGTAGAACTGTGGAAGCAAAGAGGACTAGATGAGCTAAGTTCTCAATCAGGAAGAGCCCTTTCTAGTGATTGAGGTGGCCAGCCATTTTCTTACCTGGGGATATTTACAGACATGGGCACTGGTTACGGATCAGGTTTTCCATAGGCAAAGAGAAAGGAAAAAAAACAGTGAAATGGTAGACTTGAATCCTACTAAAACAATCATTACACTAAAAGTAAATAGACTAGAAGAAGCACTTCTGGAATGGTGGAGTAAGGGCCTCCAAAAATCTGCTACACCGTGAAAACAATAAGAACGCTTGCAAATATTGTCAAAACGAACAGTTTCAGAACTCTGGAAATTAACCAAAGGCTTGCAACCGTCCAAGGAGATGATCTTTAAAGCAGAAAGAGAGAAATGACACATCCTGTACAAGGAACCCTCAATGAGGTTAACAGCTGAGTTATCAGAATCCATGGAACCAGAAGATATGGGATATGGGATAATATATGTAAAGTGCTTAAAGGGAAAAAAACTGACTGACAAACCAAGAATTCTATATCCAGCACAACTGTCCTTTAAAAATGAGGGACAAATTTAGGCATTCCCATATAAACAAAAGTGGAAGGAGTTTGTTACTACCAGGGCTTCCCTACAAGAAATTTCAAAGTGAGTCCTTCAGGTTGAAACGAAAGGGCACTAGACAGTAACTCTAAGCCATAAAAAAAGATCTACAGTAACAAATATAAAAGTCAGTATTATTATATTTTTTATTTGTAATTCCACTATTTATTTCCTACAGGATTTAAAAAATAAAGGAATAAAAAAAATTATAAATCTATGTTACTGGAAATACAATGTATAAAGATGTAATTTATGACAACAACATAAAGTGTGGGAATAGTGGAGAATGCTACTAGAGATAATAAAGGAATTCAGCAAAGTTGCAGGGTACAAGATCAACATGCAAAAATCAGTCACATTTCTATACACTTTCAGTATACAATGTGGAAAGGGAAGTAAGAAAACAATTCCATTTAAAACAGCATCTAAAAGAATAAAATATCTAAGAATAAATCTAATCTAAGGGGTGAAAGTGTTGTACACTGAAAACACAAAATATTGTTGAAAGAAATTACAGAAGACCTAATAAGTAGAAAAACAACCCACGTCCATAGGTGGGAAGACAGAGTATTGTTATGATGACAATACTACCCAAAGTGATCTACAGAGTGAACACAATCCCTAACAAAATTCTGATGCCCTTTTTTTTTCAGGAATGGAAAAGCCAATCTTCAAATTCATATGAAGTTGCAAGAACCCTGAATAGCCAAAATCATTTTTAAAAAGAACGAAGTCAGTTCTGATTTCAAACCTTATTACAAAGCTACAGTAATCAAAACAACGCAGTATTGGTATAAAGATAGAGTTATAGACCAAAGTACTAGAATAAATATCCCAGAAATAAACCCAGACATCTGTGGTCAATTGATTTTTTGACAAGGGTACCAAGTCCATCCAAAGGGAAAGAACTGTCTCTTCAACAAGTGGTACTGTGCCAACTGAATTTTCACATGCAAAAAAATAAAGCTGGACCCCTACCTCACACCATACAAAAATTAACTCAGAATAGATCAGAGACCTAAATGTAAGATCTAAAACCACAAAACTCTTAAAAGAAAGTATAGAAATAAATCTTCATGACTTTGGATCTGGCAATGGACTTTGATATGATACCAAAAGCATGAGAAACAAAAGAAAAACTAGATAAATTAGACTTCATCAAAATTAAAAATATTTGTGCCCCAAAGACATTATTATAAGAAAATGAAAAGACAACCTACAGAATAGGAGAAAATATTTGCAAATCATATATCTGATAAGGGTTTAATATTCAGAACATATAATGAACTCCTACAACTCAACAGAAAAAAGACAAACAACCCAATTAAAAATGAGCAAAGGACTTGAATAGACATTTCTCCAAAGAAGATATACAAACGGCCAATAAGCACATAACAAGACACTCAATGCTGTTATTCATTAGAGTAATGCAAACCAAAATCACAATGAGGGCTTCCCTGGTGGCGCAGTGGTTGAGAGTCCGCCTGCCAATGCAGGGGACGCGGGTTCGTGCCCCGGTCCGGGAAGATCCCACATGCCGCGGAGCGGCTGCGCCTGTGAGCCATGGCCGCTGAGCCTGCGCGTCCGGAGCCTGTGCTCCACGACGGGAAAGGCCACAGCAGTGAGAGGCCCGCGTACCGCAAAAAAAAAAAAAAAAAAAAAAAAAAATCACAATGAGATACCACTTCACACCTGTTAGGATGGCTATAAGCATTTTTTTTAAGTGTTGGCAAGGATGTGGAGAAATTCGAATCTGCATACATTTTTGATGGGAATGTAAAATGGTGTAGCCACTATGGAAAACAGTTTGATGGTTCTTCAAAAAGCTAAACATAGAATTACTATATGACTTGTTAATTCCACACCTAGGTGTATACGTAAAAAAATTAAAAACAGGGACTCAAACTTCTATGTCAATGTTCACAGCAGCATTATTCACCATAGCCAAAAGTTGGAAACAACCCAAGTATCTATCCACAGATGAAAGGATAAACAAAATGTGGTACAAATATACAATGAAATAGTATTCAGCTATAAAAAAGAATGAAATTCTGATCCATGCTACAACATGGATGAACCTTGCAAACATTATGCTAAGTTAAGTAAGCCAGACACAAAAGGACAAATATCATATGATTCCATTTACGTGAGGTATCTAGAATAAGCAAATTCATAGAGACAGAATGCGGAATAGAGTTTACCAGGGAGGAAGAGAGGGGAATATAGGGAGCTATGGCATAATGATTACAAAGTTTCTGTTTCGGGTGATGGAAAGGTTTTGGTAATAAGTATGAGTGATTTTTTTTTTTTTTTTTTTTTTTTTTTTTTGCGGTACGCGGGCCTCTCACTGTTGTGGCCTCTCCCGTTGCGGAGAACAGGCTCCGGTTGCGCAGGCTCAGTGGCCATGGCTCACGGGCCCAGCCGCTCCGCGGCATGTGGGATCTTCCCGGACCGGGGCACGAATCCGTGCCCCCTGCATCAGCAGGCGGACTCTCAACCACTGCGCCACCAGGGAAGCCCAGTATGAGTGATTTTTGCACAACATTGGTAATGTAATCAAAGCCACTGAACCATACACTTAAAAATGGCTAAAATGGCACTTTTATGTGATATATTTTTACCACAGTAAAAATATTTCAAAAACAAAAGTAAATGGACAAAATACTCCAATTAATAAACAAAGATTGTTAAGACTGGACTTTCTAAAAGAACCAACTATGTGCCGTTTTCAAGACACACTTTATTTTTTGTTTGTTTGTTTCTTTGTTTTGGCTGTGTTGGGTATTCGTTGCTGTACACGGGCTTTCTCTCTAGTTGTGGGGAGCAGGGGCTACTCTTCGTTGTGGTGTGCAGGCCTCTCACTGAGGTGGCTTCTCTTACTGTGGAGCACAAGCTCTAGGCACGTGGGCTTCAGTAGTTGCAGCACGTGGGCTCAATAGTAGTGGCACGTGGGCTCTAGGCACATGGGTTTCAGTAGTTGTGGCACACGGGCTCAGTAGTTGTGGCTCGCGGGCTCCAGAGTGCAGGCTCCGTAGTTGTGGTGCACGGGCTTAGTTGCTCCGCGGCATGTGGGATCTTCCCAGACCAGGGATTGAACCCATGTCCCCTGCACTGGCAGGCAGATTCTTTTTTTTCTTTTTTAACATCTTTATTGGAGCATAATTGCTTTGCAATGTTGTATTAGTTTCTGCTGTATAACAAAGTGAATCGGCTATGTGTATACATATATCCCTATACCCCCTCCCTCTTGCATCTCCCTCCCACCCTCCCTAACCCACCCCTCTAGGTGGTCACAAAGCACCGAGCTGATCTCCCTGTGCTATGCAGCTTATTCCCACTAGCTGTCTATTTTACATTTGGTAGTGTATATATGTCAATGCTACTCTCTCAGTTCGTCCCAGCTTACCCTTCCCGCTCCCCATGTCCTCAAGTCCAAAAGAGAAAAATATCGTATGCTAACGCATATATATGGAATCTAAAAAAAAGAAAAACAAATGGTTCTGATGAACCCAGGGGCAGGACAGGAATAAAGTCGTAAATGTAGAGAATGGACTTGAGGACATGGGCAGGCAGATTCTTAACCACTGTGCCACCAGGGAAGTCCCAAGACACACTTTAAATAATAAAAATAAATTGAAAGTAAATGGATGGGAAAAGATACATCATGAAAACACTAACAAAAAATGTTGTGTAACTATACAAATATGTAAATGTATAGCCAAAGTAACTGTAACTAGAAAGTAAAACTTAAAGATACAGAGGAACATTTCATGACAATAAAAGGGTCAGTTAAACAGAAAGACGAAGCAATCCTAAATTTGTGTGCACTTAATAATATAGCTTCAGAATATATGTAGAAAAATAGACTGAAAAAAGTAAAAAGGGGAAAAAAAGTAGAAAAAATAGACAAATCTACAAGTATAGCTGGCGATTTTGACACATTTCTCTGAATAACTGGTATAAGAAGTAGACAAAGTCAATTAGGATACAAGGGATTTAAATAACAGTATTAACCAATTTGACCTACACTGAACACTATACTCAATGACTGCAGAATACATATAAGTGCACATGGAATACAAAATAAGCACTAAAAAGAAGTCTCAACTAATATCAGAGGAGTAAAATTATACAGAATATGTCCTCTGACAACAGTGGAATTAAACCAGCAATCAAAACGGAAAGATAACTAAAGTATTCCCACTCTCCCTCCTCCACCACCTAGTCATTCTCCATCTAGCTCCAGTCATAACATTTATTACAGCATGATTTTAAAAATATGTTTCATTTTTTCCCTTCTCCCCACCTAGACAGTAAGCTCATGAGAGAAAGACCTCATCTACTTGTTTACTGTGGCATCCCCCAGTGCATAAAACACTGCCTGACTCAAGATAGGCTTTCAATAAGTATTTGTTGAGTGAATTTAAAGCACTGATGAAGGGGTTAATCTTAAAAAGAACCGGATGTATTGTCCCCTGATACTGGAATAAGGAAGATGAAGATGTGGGAGCATTTTGATCAGGACATTTTTGGTTAGTAGTAAAAGAAACCCAGCTTAAACTGATTTAAGCAGAAAAGGAAGCTTCTGGTTCCCTTAACTAAAAAGACCAGTTGTAGTGTTACCTTCAGGAGTAGCTGGATCTAGGGGCTCAATGATGACATTTGTTTCATCTCTCTTCCTTTCTCCATCTCTTAGAGCCATTTTGACTTCAATCTCATGTAGGACTTCTCCTCATGGTGAAAAGATACTCATGAGTATCTCCCAATCTTTATCCTCCTAGCTTAGTCATCCCAGCAGAATGTAAACTTCTCAGTCTGAATCATTCCAACAAAACTCTGAAGTGATTACTCATTGGACATTCTTTGGTCCTATCTATATCTATTCAAAACCCAATTACCAGGGCCTGGCAGATAGATGCTACTTATTGGATGCCTAAATTCAAGGGGAAGGGTCATTCCCATCCAAACTAGACACACTGAGCATGGCAAGCGTTCTCCCAAAGGAAATCTGAGATGCTGTCACCAGAAGAAAGGGGCACGTATGCTGTGCAGGCAAAACCTATAAAGGCCCTCTCTAGGGCAGATGTAACAAACTTATGGATAAAAAATGGAAAGTTGTGAAACATCTCCCCTAACAGCCTTAATGGGCCACTGCGAAGGAGATGGTAAAGGTATGGATGAATCTGTGAAGGGTGTGGGAGATTGAGCTGAACAAAAACAAGACAAAGATTTACAAGGTACAGTGGGCATGGCAATGATGGCATCAGTCTTCACAGTTGTACAGTTTTATTTTCAAGTCACCTGGGGATTAGAGTGGAGAAAGCTGAGAGAAGTACTGTCCCAGAGCTGGGTGTTTGCTTGGTGGGTTGCATGGAGGGGCAGAGGTACAAAGGATTGAAGATTCTGGAGGGGGAACAAATCAAATAACCAGTCATGAGATCGGACAGAGCAGTGACAGGAGAGGAGTAACAGATGAAGAGAGCATGAAGAGACCTGGGAGGCTCAGTGGGGCACAGAGCAGGCATGAAGTGTGAAGGACCACCTCCACTTTCTTCTGGAGAACCTCCTGCCCACCCCCGCCCCCATGTTTAGCCATGTGCATAATGAGTTGTGTGTCACATCCAGACTCCATGTTGGGCACATGACAAGGCCTGAAGATCATTGTATTTTATTCTCCAACCACAGTGATTGGATCAGGGTGAACACATGACCCAAACTAGGCCAATAAGAGCCATCCCTAGGAATTTTGCTATTAGTCTGTTAAGACATAAGCTTTCCCTTTCTGCCAGGATAGTTAATCAGCCATAAGTCTGCAGTTGCTAGAGGTCTACTCTGCAACATCAGGGGCAAACCTCTTTGAGAACAAAGTCTGTAAAGAGTGAAATGAGGGCTTCCCTGGTGGCGCAGTGGTTGAGAGTCTTCCTGCCGATTCAGGGGATGCGGGTTCGTGCCCCGGTCCGGGAAGATCCCACATGCCACAGAGCGGCTGGGCCCGTGAGCCATGGCCGCTGAGCCTGCGCGTCCGGAGCCTGTGCTCTACAACGGGGGAGGCCACAACAGTAAGAGGCCCGCGTACCGCAAAAAAAAAAGAGTGAAATGAGCTGAAAGAAAGAAAAAAAGAAATGCCAGATCATATCTTTGGTCATCTGGACTCAGCCATTTCTGGAGTTCCAGATCTATCCTTAGACTTTTCAGTTAAACCAGAGACTTCCTCTTCCAGGCATGATGAAGTAGACCCCAGCAGATCTACGCTCCCTCTGAGAACTGGAAAAGTTGGGGGGAAATATCTATTTTTAAAGACTACTTAAAGACACTGGAAATCCACTGAAACAAGCAGAACTAGAGGGAACAAGATTCAAAGAGGAAGAATTGTGAAGGGTGAGTTGGATTCTGCAGACACACTTTCCTTAGGGGCACTCTTTGACTCAGGGTGCAGGGAAAGGAGACGGGAAGGCAGGCTTTTCCTGAGCAGAGCTCCCTACTAGGGGACAGAGAAACTGACAGAGCTTTTGTAAGTCTCACAGGTCTGGAGAGACAAACCTGGAGACTAAAGAGGCCAGGATTACTATGAGAAGGAGGGGACAGAGATCTGAGCCTGGCACTAGTTTTCCCCTCAAGATATCTGTGAAACTCTCAAGCTAAACAGAAAGACTTTAGAAACCAGAGTGGTGTTTTCAGCAATCTTATGACGCTGGGGAGCCAAGGGCTGGAATTCAGGCCTAGCCAGAGGAAGGGGTCCCAGTGAGCACACCAGTCTCTCAACTGGAAATCCTGGAGGACTGTGCCCTGTGAGCAGGAGGAAACCAGAGTTATATGGAGGCTTCCCTAAACTGCAACCTAGCCTCAATTCAGCTCAGTTTGATTAGGTTAAGGTGATTAGTCCCCACACTATCTGCCTAACTGAGGAAAAGGGGAATGAACCTTCTCTGAAGAAAGAAAACATCATCTGGAGACTTACAACTTTTTTAAGTACAATGTCTGCTATTTAATAAAAAATTACTAGGTATGTCAACAGACAAGATCACATGACTAAAACAAAGTTTAAAAAAAATAGAAACTATTGTAGGAGCCAATAAATTTCCTTTTTTGTTTAAACCATTTTGAGGTGGGTTTCTATCATGCACTATAGAAAGATTCTTAACTAATACACTCAGAGGCCTTCACTGCCCACTCCAGCCCATTAACATCACAGCACCCATGGCAGAACTTATACCACAGTTTTCTCTCCTGCTTTATCCAGGTTTGAACTAGAGAGAACACTTCAGACCCAAAGGTCCTGATTTTTCACTAAGACATTATTGGGTTTCCATAACAAAAGTTGTCATATATTTACATTCCCTGTCTTTCAGCAGCAATAGCAATCGTGGCTATCCACTTGTGTGGAACTTTCTAGTTTATCAAACGGTTCACATACATTACCAATAGTCAAAGTCACATGGAGTATTTAAGGTAAATATTAGTTTCTCCATTGATAGATGAGTAATCCTGAGTATGTGGCTATACCTTGGGTGTAGATGAAGAAGCTAAATATTAGGGAGGTTAAATGACTTTCCCAAGGTCACACAGAAGTACATGGCAGAGTAGTGTATTGGACCCAGGCATTCTGACTCCACAGACAATGGGTCCAGTAGCCCTGCATTCTAGTCCTAGTTCTAGTGTTCATTGGCTCTGCAACCTCGAGACAGTCACTTCACCTCTCTGTGCCTCAGCATATTCAACTGCCCTCCAACGCTGTATGTATTGCCCTCGACCTTCCCTGACAGTCTTTAAAATGTATCTAGTCTATACTCCCAACTTTTAGAACGAAAAGATCTTACTATGAGGTCCCTGGATTCCCATTTAGGTGGATCCATTCACACCACGGAATTATAAATAAATTTTGTGTGATTGTGTGAATGTGCATTTTGTGAGGGCATATCAGAGTTCTCTGACTCCAAAAATTTAAGAATCCTGCCTTAGAGCCATGCTGGATGAGCCGCTACACATGACATGCCTTAACAGGTTTCCTCTTCTCCGGTTGGATTTGCAACTGAACATGAACTTTCAATGCCTAACCCAAGGCAACGATAAATGTCAGAATTACAGACACCAAGGCAAGGCCAATTCAAAGGACAGTTTAGGGTGTGAAATTTTTGTTTCCTTCAATAAAAATAACACTCATCATGATAGTGCTTCTAGCACTTACAGCTGATACCTCCATTTTGGTTTTGAGCTTCATTAAGAATTCTGTCTTTAAGAAAGGAACGGAAATAATGATACCCCACTGTATGGTTCTAAGAGGTTAAAAGAATTGTTCAGGTTCAACAGTCAGTGCCTGGTCCCTTCTTTTTCTCTCTTCAGAGGCATAACCAGGACTTGGAATCGGGAGTTCCTGAAATTGCGACTGCTGGCCGTGTAGGTTCTTTATTCCTCCCTGGGGTGGAATCAGTTCAGTGAGAAGGGGGCAGAGTCCTAAGCGCATTTCTTCCCCACACCCCGTTCCTGTCTTCTAAAGCCCAGACTCAATAGGCAGCCCACACAGCTGCCCTCCCAGGACGCCATTCCCAAGGCACAGAGAGACGGCAGAAGTCGCCAGGATCCACAGCATAGCGTTAACAAATCACATTTTCTTAATAGCATACTATCCCCTTAGTCACATGTGTGTTTGTGGGCATGCTGGAGATTACTAACCAAGTGCAGCTGGCCTCACGCTGACAGCCAGGACACACGTGTGTGAGCGCATGCGCGCGCGCGCGCACACACACACACACACACACACGTTTAGAGGATGCCTGAGGCCAATTTCTTGCCTGGCAAACCAGAAATATTTCAGTGGTTTATAAATATGATCCCCATCCATCTTGGGACACTTCTCAGGTTCAAGCCCATCTGGGTCAGGTGCTCACAGGGCTCTGAGTTCCTTTCCATCCACACCCACGCTCCACCCCAGCAAGCCTCCCACATCCCATGATGCACAGCGAACTCCTCAGCACTGAAGAAACACCTAAACTGGACAGTTTCACAGGCTGCATCAGTCATGTCTTGATGTGTTCTTTTTTTCTCTCATGTTACTGAAATGTTATTTTTTCCACTCCTATACCACCACCTCTCACCCCTCCCCAATCAGTCTGTTGGAAAAGATGTTTATTTTGCTTTTCCCTTGGCATAATTTAATATCAGACAAGTGCATCTCTGATGCAGACAGTATATTCCTGGGGCATACGTTGGAGATTCTGGTTGATTAGAATTACAAATGTGTCATGCAATCCTGGCCAGGTTGGAATTGGCACCCTGCCATCATGTTTATGTCCTTTCGGCCCTGCCAGTGGTTGCTAATATTGTCGGGAGGGGCGGGGCGCTTTTCTCAGCAATAAGTTAGGATTTCATAAATAGTTGTCAGGGCCTTAAAAGAAGCCTGCTCTTTAACCTGAGATAATGTATGTTTTCTTTCTACTTACTTGGAGTAGGTCGTGTTGGGAGCCACCCAAGCTCACTTTTAAATCATGTCTCTACACGCCAGACGCAGCTTTTGAAGTCGTCTGCCCCAGCCCACAGGGAAGCCAGAGCCCTGGCCTCTACCAGCGGCCCCACTGTGTGCCCCACCGCCCATAACAGGAAGTGTGTCAGAGCCGGGTGGGCACAGGGTGGGTGGAGCAGGCCCACAGGGCTCGGTTCCACCAAACGGAAAATCCTCTGACGTGTCCTCGGTGTACGCGTCTGGAGCTCCAGCAGGTCAGATGTCACCCTTGCCTCCAAGCCTCAACACCCTTTGTGTCTGCCCTGTTGGCCTTCAGATGTAGCACATGGCAGAACAGCATGCTTTTTCAAAGTGCAGGCCACAGGAAATCACATTTGAAGGGCCTGGCATGGAGGGTATTTTTATACTGTTCACTTTTTCCCTTTTCTTTTCATCTGTTTTCTGCATTTTTTTCAGTTTGCTTTCGCTCCTTGATTTATTGTTGTATTATTCTATTTTTAAACCAAGACATACTTTCCCATCAGACCCTTTAATGTAACTCATATGAAAATTAGTGATGGGTGGACCTCAGACGGTGCAGGGGCTGGTTCCAGTAGGAATTGACTTCCCAAAGTGCAGATGCTTATCTGAATCCACACCAGCTGCTGTGGGCTAGGGGAGCAAAGCAAGCAGGAGAAACAACCTCCTCTCTTCCTGCCTCACTAACCAACCTGGGGCTCAACTGTGTGGCCTCCTGCCCCTTCTGCTTGAACTTGTAACGAAGGGTGTCCTCGTCCCAGTTTGCCTCCCCTTCCACAGGGAAACATGGGCAATCCAGTAAGGATCATGGAATCCCCAACACGGGAAGGAAGAAAACCAGTCTGACCTAACCTAGCGTGCTCACCTTGGGGACTGGTCTATGGGAGCCGGATTTCAGAGCAGGATGGGATGATGGGTCCGGGTCCTACTCAACCCTCTTTGAAGCTCCTCCACGTCTCAAGGAAACCACATGAGCACCAAAGCCAGAGAGACCTGGCCTGAGATCCCTGCTAGCGTTGTGGCCAGGGGTGAACCTCTTTTAACGATCTGTGCCTCAGTTAGAATCTGAATGAAATGCTTTTCTTCTAGGGTTGTAAAAATTAAAGCAATGGTTTGTCAAAGAAATGGCAGGTGCTCGGTAACGTGGTAGCTGGTCCTATGATTCACAGATTTGTCCCTATCTCCCCATTCAGTCTGAATTCATCTCCTTTCCCCCCATCCTCCAGCTGAGAACTGGTCAGTCTCCCTTCTATTTATTTCTTATGTGTCTTATGGGTCTCTCCTCCCTCTGCCCAAATCAGAGAGTTTATGAAGGATAAGGACCATACACTGTGTGGCCTGGCAGTTAGAAACACAGACTTTAGACACCAGTAGTCTATCTTCACTGCTCATGAGTGAGCTCATTCATCCATTCAGCACAGATGACTGAGTTCTTTTAAGTGTTGAGGATTCTGCAGAGAGCAGTATAAACCTGGTTCCCACAGCAGAAACCCCTGGTCCTCCCCTTCTTATTTCAGCCCGGGCTGCGGCAGACATTTCAAGCTCAAAGTGGCCTCGTGCTGGCAGCATCCACCTAACAGGTACACTGCATCACGTTCTGCTTCCTGTCCCAAGAAATTTTCTGACATCTGAAGGGCCTATTTGGATCTTATGCAAATGCAGCCCAGGAGTGTGGGGTTAACACTCCTGGGAGCTACCCTCAACCAATGGGAAACAAAGCCAGTGGAGACATCCTGCAGCCTCCTGTCCTTCACGTAGACAATTCTGGGAGATTTCTGTACACTTGTCACAGGTCCTGGGGAACTGAGCCCCTACTGTCTACAGCGATGACCTTGGTAGCGCCCCCTCCTACTGACTTTTCCTTCTGCTCTCTCCCACTCTCCCTTCTCCCTCCTTCCTGCTTCCTCCCAAATCAACCACCTGCACCTGAATCCTTGAGTTAGGCTCTGCTTTCAGGAGAACTAAAGCTAAGATAATTTCTGCTCTTATAATGTTTATAATTCAATGAGTGTAGAGAGACAATAAGTAACAAAGATATCCGATAGTGGGACTTCCCTGGCCGCCCAGTGGCTAAGACTCCACGCTTCCAACGAAAGGGGCGTGGGTTCGATCCCAGGCTGGGGAACTAAGATTCCACACGCCGCACGGCACGGCCAAAAAATAAAAGAAAATAAATTAAAAAATCAAAGAAATCAGATAGTGCTGTGAAGAAAATTAAAATAGGCTGATGCAACAGAGAATGATGAAGGGTCGAACTTTATGCTGGGTGATCAGGAAGGTCTCTCTCAAGCCACAAGAAAGAGTCACCCTTGTGATGTCCAGGGAGAAGAGCATCCAGGGCAGCCAAATAGCTGGGAGAAGGCCCTGGGATGAGAATGATGTTGACACAGTCTAAACACCTGAAGAAGGTCAGGGTGGTTGAAGCATGTGGATGGAAAAGAGAATGGTCCAAGACAGGCTCAGAGAGGGAAACAGAGCCAGATCAAGTAAGTTTTGTCTAAGTCAGGATAAAGAGTTTAAATCTTATTTCTAGTACGTTAGGGACCATCAGAGGGTATTTTAAGCAAGCTAGTGTGACATGACCTGATTTACATTAATTAACCTCTTCCAATCTCAGTTTGTTCCTCTGTAATTATCCGTAACACTGGTGGTAATGAGGATTTAATGAGATCACATGTGTGAAGGGCTCAGTACAAAGCCTGAAATAGATCTACTCCACGTGTATGTTCACTATAATTATTATTCCTATTCTGTGTCCATAGCTTACTCTACAGGGCCCAAAACAAAACAGGCATTTACATATTTACTGGATGGTTTAGAATATGAACAATAGTCAAAGAAATTATCTCATGATAGAAGATTATAGTGTTCCATGGATTCGGATCCCAACTCTGTCACTTAGGAATAAGTCACCCACCTCTTTGAAGACTCACCTCCTCTGCAAAAGAGGGAAAGTGGTATCTATCCCGTGGGACTGTTGTGAGCTAATGCATTTAACATGTGAGGTAGATGTGGCTTCTGGTGGGCAGGATGGGGGTAGGGGTGTGCAGTGGTGATTGAAGCACAGTTTGGGGTTTCTTGAAACTCCATATAAAAACAGTCAGAGCAACTAGATAGCAAAATCCAAAACCCATGTACAGCATTTACACCCAAACTAAGTAAAAGCGAATGCCCACAAATCCTGAAGCACCAACAGCCATAAGACCAGCATGTCACTGACATCTGTGAGGGAGAAAGTAGGAGGAAGTAACAGGGTATCTGATGGCCCTGAGTACAGAAGAACCCCCGCAACAGCACAGAGGCGTTCAGGAGAAAGTGCAACAGGCCAATTTGAAAACAGCAGCTGAAACTAGTAGAGATTTTGCCAAATCTAATAGGGGATGAGTGCTATCATTAAGGGCTGAGGACTGGTGTAGTTCAGTCCCTACAAAGTCTCAAAATGGACCCACAGGGCTCCTTTCCAAGACAGGATCCTACAACAAGGAGAAACTGTTGGGTATGGAATCAAAATTAAACAGAGCAAGGAAAACATAGAGAAAGGAATGAAAAAGTACAGATAAAGTGGGGGAGGGGAACAGAGCCAGGAAAGCTCAAAAAAACAAGCTGCTGTATTTTTTAACTTAACGTGAAAATAACAGAAGAGGGAACTGTGAAGTTATAAAAGCTTCCTAAATCAACTTTCATTCTAGAAGTTCAGGAATATTAGATTAACAGAAAAAGTATCAAAAACAAATTCCTTACAAAGTTACTGTAAGAAAAAGATTAAAGAATAGAAAAATATTCCAACAAATAATAAGAGAACACCAGAAAAATCCTTTTAAAAAGAGATTAAAATTCTAACATATTTCAAAATAAATAAAGATATTAAGAATAACATACATCAAATTTTTAAAACCTCAGAAATCAGATAATAGAATTCAACACAGAGTTAGAAATAAAAGAAAAAAATAATTTTATAAATGAAGACTAAACTGGAGGAAACACAAGTGCAGACAATACAACAAATAATGCCTTAAGAGAAAGACAACGTGAAAAAGAGAATTAAAAAAAAAAGATTTAGAAAAAATAATAATAATTTGAGAGAAAGTTACAAATACTGAACATAGGCAAAGAAGATCCAATATACGGATAAAAGAATTCCCAAAAGAAAACCAAAGCAAGACAACAAAACTGATACTAAAATCTATGATTTGAGAAAATTTCCTAAACTAAAAAGATTTGAAACTGCCTATTGAATTAGGACACCATGCACCTGAGAATTTAGTGACCTAACTTGACCAATACCAAGTCATATTTTAGTGAAATTATTGAAATTTAAAGAAAAAGAAAAAAAAATCCTTTGGGCATCTAGAGAAAAAAAAAAAGATTGTGACTCATAATGGAAAGAAAATGTGATTTTCATCAGACTTTTTGACACCAGTGCTTTATGCCAGAAGACACAGGAAAGAAAAAGTGAGCCAAGGATTTTATATCCAGCAAAACTAATTGTTGAATATAAAGGGTACCAAGTGTTATCAACTCCAGGAATATTATTTCCATAAGCCTACTGTAGACTCTACAAGAGAACAAGCTTCAGACAATAAAAACACCTAGTGGGATAAATTATGTGTCGAACTAAGACTAAATGAGAGTTAAAAGGGAGAGATCACAGCAGAAAAATGGTTCTTTGTTCTAACATTGTGGATAGAGTACAGCCATTGTTTTAAATGAGGAAAAATGGAGCTAATATATGAGAATAACTGTTTCCAGTAATTTTAATCAGTGGTGGTAGCACTGATATTGTTATTTTGAGGTTGCTATATGTATAAAGTGGTACCAAGCAATGAGTAATCATGGTCTATTCTAATTTGACCATCTCCCGTGTCCTTAAGAACAAAGATTCTCAATGTGGAAGAAAGCAGATACAAATATAACATAGAAGAGATTAACTAAAATCTCTGAAGTCCTAAATTTGAATTAGAAACATCAGTATAAACTCACAAGATATTCGTGCATGTGTGTGCATGCACATGCATTCTACTGAAAGAGACCCAGGAACAGTGACCAGTCCAGTGGCAATGAACAACCTTAGCACTCAGATTGTGATCTTTAAGTACTACATCCTATTAGTAGAAACTAGGGCTCCTTGGAGAAATGGCTGATTTCATATCTGGAACTGGACATACACAACAAGCCTGGAACATCTTGACAGGCCAGATAGCTTCAAGCTATCAAAGGCTGCCAAAGTTGTATCAAAAGGAACCAGAAGCCAATGTGCAGAGACTCCCACTTGCCAAAGACAGGACAATTTGAGCTCCAGCAAGGCTAAGAGTGGCAATGTACTGAAATCCATCAAATATGTTAAATCCATGAGTTTGTCATTATATGTTTAAAAAACTAATTGGTTTAGAGATTATAATACTAAGTGAAGTAGGTCAGAAAGAGAAAGACAAATACCATATGATATCACTTATATGTGGAATCTAAAATATGACACAAATGAACTAATTTACAAAACAGAAATAGACTCACAAATATCGAAAACAAACTATGGTTACCAAAGGGGAAAGGGGGTGGGGGAGGGATAAATTAGAAGTCTGGGATTAGCAGATACAAACTACTATATATAAAAAAGATAAACAACAAGGTTCTACCGTATAGCACAGGGAACTGTATTCAGTGTCCTGTAATCAAACATGATGGAAAAGAATGTGAACTATATATATATAAAACTGAATCACTTTGCTGTACACCAGAAACTGACAAAACAAAACAAAGCCAAAACCCAAAAAACGAATTGGTTGCTTTTGGTGGATGATAGGGATCCAATTTATTGTCTTGAAAACTAGATAAATAAGGGAAACAATCAAGTGTTAACCTGTCTTTCCTATATACACGTACCAATCAGTAACCCAACAGTAGATTGGGGAAGCCATCTCCTTAAAAATTGTTGCAGGAAATATGTAAAAACAAAATGATAGTACTAGGTTATCACTATTTTTGCA
This sequence comes from Globicephala melas, assembly GCF_963455315.2. NCBI lineage: Eukaryota > Metazoa > Chordata > Mammalia > Artiodactyla > Delphinidae > Globicephala > Globicephala melas. The sequence continues at coordinate 146,389,554 of NC_083316.1, forward strand.
ACCCCCGGTGAATTAATGGATGTAGCACTGAGCAACAATGACTGCCAAAATCACAAAAAAGCAAAACCAGATATATAGTCCCTGATGAAAAGTATACACCACCACCTGCAGTCCTGCCAAAGGGATTAAACCTGAGTCTGATCAAGCCTCCACCAGCTGCCAATTTGCAGGAAATATAGGGAACAAAGGAATGTGTTAAACTGCACCGAGAGAACGCAGACAGCAAAATCCCTCGTGTTGGGGAGTACTCAGGTCAGCTGATCTGGGTTCTTGAACACGTACATTACAGGGGGGAAAAAAGAGTACGGGGGAACCTATAGATTAAAAAAGAAAGTATTAATATCTGGCGTAGAGTAGGCACTCAATGAATGTTTACTCCTGTTGGTTGAATGGATGACAGATTGATCAAAGACTGGATGAATAAGTGAATTTCTCGAGAGTGGAGACCTCATCTGTCTTTGAGCACTGCTGCATCCCCAGCACCAGCACAGTGCCTGGGAAATAGTAGGTGCTCAGTTAATATAAGCTGAAGGGATGGACAGCTATGTCTTCAGTGTGTTTCACCAGCACAGGTGAGCATCTCATTTATTCTCACAACATTCCCCATTCAGAATCCCCATGCTTTCTGTCCTCTGGATTTTAACAATGCTAATGACATAAACTCTCTTCCTTTTCTCTCTTCAAATCCACACACCTCAATTTCTCTAGAGGCTCTCCCTGATTAGCACAGTGCACCTGGAGCTCTCTCCCCTCTGAACCTTGAATTCCAGCTATATTTACTGCTTCTCTCTCATATGGTACAAAAGCCATCCTCATAGCCTTCTTGCATACAACTTGAGCTGCCTAACCCGACATCCAGGATCCATCATGAGCTGATCTCTGCTAGTTTCCACCACTGCCCTCCTGTAGCCAGTTACTCAGATGCACCATGCTCTTCCCGTTAGGCCTGCCTGATGTTGCACACGTGGTCCCCCTACCAGTACCACTCTCCCTGCTCCTTTCTCTGCTCGTGGGTTCCTTTAAGATTTAACTCCTCTGGAAGCCTTCTTTAGAGTCTCTCTCCATAGATCTCAGGCTGAGGTGCTCTTCCATATTCCTTATACTATAGTGTGATGGTCTGCCTACAGGCTGCCTTCCTCAGCAGACTTGGAGTTCCTTGAAGTCCAATTGGATCATTTGCCCCTGTGTCCCCAGGGCCCAACAGAGCACCTCAAATCCCCATCCTCCAAGTCCCCATAAGTATACTTTTCCAATGTCCCCTGTCTGAGACACTATGATTCACTGTCAGAGCCGTGCTCTCCCTTGCTTGGCTAGTTTAATAAACTCAGTTTCCCCGCTGGTTCTTGAATGGACTTCAACAGAACCGAGGGCAGCGCCTGGCACTAGTGGATACTTGGGAAGATGTCTGTAGGCAATGGAGGGATTATAAAAGCAGACTGAGTATTGTGGATCAGACATGAATGATGGATTAAAATTTTGTCATTTTGTTATTATTCATGATTTTTCAAAAGGGCACAGAGAAGGGTAGTTTGGGTTGACAAATATGTATTTACCTTACTTTACCTTGGAGACAGCCAACCTCTCCCAGCTTGATCTATTATTTCAGAGACAGAAAAAATAACTTGCTTATCCCGAAAAGAAGGGGAAATTTATCTGAAAAAGTATTATTCTTTTATTCATCCAAACATACACACACACACAAATCCCTTCTCCCTTTGGTAGTGTAGTCTCTGACTTTTTAAAAATGGTTGTTCCTTTCTGCTTGAAAGGCTGTATTAGCTATCCAGGGAATACTAGCCCTTTCCTTGGACTCAAAAAAGTATTTTATCCATTAAAATCTAACCAGGGTGTAGTAACCATAAAATGCAGCCACTCTGTTAGGAAGACGGATATCCTCAAAGATTTATGTCTGGCCGTCTCAAAGAAAATGTGTAAGATGGAGTTTTCTCAGAGACTTCCTGGCTGCACTCCACCCCACACATAATTTCTGTTTGTATAAACCTCAGATCAAAACTCAGGAAGGGTTAAGGGAAACCTTTCTGAACCACAGGTTATGTCTGCTTACCACCCTCGGTTGACCGTTTGGAATGAATTAACCAGTCCCTAACCAGCACACAACTGGTGTTTGGATGGAATTAAGCAGCCTCTTCAGTCCAAATGCTCAGATCGTCTGGGGTCTCAGATTCCATCCAGATTGGGGATGAGGGTCTACTCAAAGTCATTTGCATGTCCCTATAATTGTGGCAAGAGATAATGAAAACACACCACACGATTAGTCTCCAGGATATGGTGGAGACCATTGGAAACATCAGAATTCGGGAAGGGGTGGAGAAGGGGGTGTGACTATTTTGAATGAACCTGAAAGAAAATACTTCCCGAAGCTTCTTTCAGAAGGCGATTTCAGTTCCAATTTTTCATAAGGTTGGAAAAAGTTAAGCAAACGAGAACTATAGACACTTGTTTATAGAAGGTTTTTCTCTTTAATTGCTGTTTCTGTTTCATGAAAGAAAAGTCCCATAAAATAAAAGCTCGTTTCTGGTTCAGCGAAGCAGCGAGACTCCTGAAAATGCCACAAAAGAGGCTGACTTGACTCTGGCCAGCTGAGGAGCCCTGAGGACTTGAAGGTCTATATATTTCCGTAGCAAGGTATGTGCTTTCCCACCCTCCACCCTAAAGGTCTCTCCATACATTTGAGACGGTTTTTAAATCTGAACTGTGGGACCATCTGGTCTCTGGCAAGCATTCCAGACAAGTGGTTTTCTAAGAAGCCAAGTTCTGGTTTGACTCTTTGATTGGAAAAGTATCTATTTCACTAAGGGTGATAGGCCCCTGGATGTATGCTCACCAAAAAACCCATAAACCAATACTTGAAATGCCAGCAATGAGTTGTAGGGAATTCTTCTGGTCTGCCTTCAAGGACATAAAACATCACAAAGGTCTTCTCTTTGGCAGAGAAGGGCCTGGCATGAAGAGTTGGCCCAGGGTGTGTGTGGAAAGAGTCAGACGTGGGAGTCAACAGGTTCGAATCCGGACTCTTCCACCAGCAAGCCAGTCTGACCTCAGGTGGGCCTCTTCACTTCTCCTGAGTCTGACTTTCCTCCTGTGTAAAATGGGGGCATTACCCTCAGTCTCGGGAAAGGTGGAGGCTCAGGGAGATGACATTTGTGTGATTCCTTCCACCATGCAGCAGGGCCTTACTAAGCATTGGTTTGAAATCCACCTCCCCACCATTCCAGTAGAGTGATGGAGACGCGAAACCTCTCTGAGGTCACGGAATCCCTTCCAAGACCTCCATGTGGGGTCTTCAAAGAAAACAGAGTTTTTTACCTGCTTTCATGAATGCAGTTAACAGGCTCATAAACCCTGGGGCTGGTATAAGGCCCCAGACAGGAGGGATTCTAAAGATGGAGAGGAAGATATTTCCCCTTGGAGCTGGTGCCAAGAAGAGGTGGACCAAAAAAATGCGTGGGAAGTATTTGCTAGTAACTCAATTAGACAACTAAATAGAGAGTAAGAATCACCAGGCCACATGCTTCGGGGCCAGACAGGTAGCATAACCACGTCTGGTAACAGCAGGAGAACCCAGGCCCCATCTGAAGGCAGCTGCCAGTACCAGGGAAGTGTCACCATTCAGGAATGTGAGTCAGTGTGGCCTTCAAGAAAAGACAGAAATCTGGATGTACAAGCTTCTAACTTTTTAATATTGACAGTTTTTTTTTTTAATGTAAACATCTGTCTGCAGGCCAGACGGGTAGGGAGAGATGGCTGTGGTTTGAGGGCTTCACCAAGAAGGTGGGGCTCATGCCAGGTCTTGAATGGGGAGTGGAATTCAGATTTGCTTATTTGCGTGTGCCATGTGGACACCTCTTGGGAGGTGGTATGGCTAGGTGGTTATGGACTGGGTGTCTGATTCCTCATCTGCAAAATAAGAAAAATGAAGTCTGTTCGGAGAGCGATAGTGAGGATCAAGTGAGATCAAGCACGTTAGGTTCTGCACAATCAAGAGCTTGGTTGTATTAGCCATTGTTATTCCAATTATCTTGGCTGTGGTCATTGCTATTGTTATCGAGAGCAGAGACAGATGGCATATACAGCTCTGCCACTCTTCACCCTAGCTCACCCCATTTGGAGAGCCCACGCTTCCACTACTTTGACACAATGGTCCAGTGAAAGAGACGATACCCCCATTTTACAGATGAGGAAACTGAGGCAGCACAGAAAAGTGAAGAACCCACGAGGGTTACACAGAAAGTAAGCTTCTGGAGGAAAGATGGGAACCCAGGTCTCCTTGGCTCCACAGCTCACCTTCCATCTGCTCCACGGAGTGTGTCCTGGATTCCACGAGCCCCACGCCCATTAAGCTTCTTGTGGGTTCATCTCAAGGAGGCCCATGACAAACCGTCCTCACCTTGCCCGGCCCCACCACCCAACCCCATCATAGGCTCCTTTGAATTGGGTTGTAAGGCTCGTACACAAAGCCCAGGAAGCATCTTGGACGCAGAAAAGAGTTTCACGGTGTTCCTTATAAAAGCACAACCTGACATGCAGCTGTTGTGTCAACGATCCCTCTATTCCCAATTGCCAAAAACCCCAAACAGCTTAAAACAAAAAGAAACTGGCTCCCGGTCTGCAGGTCCGTGTCTACACGCTCACTCTGTTTTTATTAACTTGGCTTGTGGCTCCCAACCCGCAGGTCTGGGGCGGGTCTCCCAAGAGCAGGCACAGCTCTCCTCGGGACCCCACTGGGGAGGGGATGCCGGGGCAGTGGGGTCAGGGAGCGAGGGCAGTCCGTACTGGGGCAGCACTGTCAGCCCACAAATGTCCCAGACACGGATGTTTTGGTCTCATCTTGAAGCCATTTCCAGCCAAGGCGGGGTTCAGGGGGCCGGTTGCCAACCCCAGACACTCACCCTCGGCCACGCTCCTTTGGCAGACACTGCATGCCAGGAGTGCCATGTATTTGCAGCATCTGTACAGGGTCTTCGCATCCATGGGCCCCTGGCCATTGACCTTACTCAAATTCAAATGTGAACAGTCAGAGAAGGGAAGAAACCTCCGGAACGTATCCAAACAGTGCTGCCCTCCCAACTCAGCACCAGGGACTGCCCCTCTGAGGGTAACTCTACTGTTGAAAAGGACCTTTTAGTCCCATATGTTCCTGTAACAATTTCAACTTATGCTCAGATGAAGACACAGGGGTCTTTCCCATTGCCGCAAGGCAAGGAGACTGCACTGGACTTTTCAAGATCCTGTGATTCTTCTTACTGGACAACGTATGCTTTTTGCTATAAGTGCTTCTCTTTAAGACCCAAATCTTCCTGTAAGACAGTAGATGTTAAGAACTCGGGCTCTGGAGGTGAACAGGCCTTAATTCATATCCTATTTGTATGATCTTGGGTGAGGCCCTTGATCTCCCTCAACCTCAGTTTACCAATCTGTAAAACAGAGATAGTATGTTTCTACAGAGCTGCTGCGAGGATCCAAGAGAACAGATGCAAAGCACTTAATTCAACAGCTGACAGTAGATGTGCCACAAAAGGGAGCAGTTATTATCACCACGGATCAAGAGGACACTGAAGCCTACAAGGTAGAGTGTGCAGCCCAAGGTCTCCCAGTGAATGAATGACAAGGGTGACATCTGTTCTCAGGACCCCCTTGGCTCTATAGCCCGGGACCCTAACCACTATTCCATCACAGCTTCTTTAAGGGAATCCAAAGCTGAGCATGGACACCCCTTCATGTTCACATACGTCATCATTCTATGCAACTTCTTTTGGCCGGAGCAGAGCCAAACCCATCCCCCTCTTTCCTGCATCTGCAGAAGCCCCTCTGTCTGCCGAAAACCCAGGTTCCACTGGGAGGACTTCCAGAAAGAGCAAAGTCACAGATTTTACACTGACACACACCGGCGTCTCCCATGGCAAAGGAGATAGTCACCCTTCCAGCCCCAGCAAGACCACTTATGGGAGTTCGGGGGGATGCCTCTTGATCATCTCTACACCCGTCAGCAGGGCCCTTCTCACATCCAGCATCAGGTGAGTGGCTGGGCTATCACATCTCAGAATTCTATTCCTAGGTCAACTTTGCATGGACTCGGGAGCCCGTGGCCTTGGGAATTCCACAACCACCCTGGGATTTCTCCCTCACCCTTCCACCCAAGTCCCGACTTAACACACAACTAACTGAGGTGTGTCCTCCACACTACGATCTTTCCCAGCCCTGCTCCTGCAGGTGGCAGCTGAAGTCATGTGCATAAGGACCCAGGTGTCTGAGGAATTCTCAGAGCCCTGTCCTCGATCCATTTGTCTGCAGACATTATCTAGACTGCACGTCTCCGAGACAGGCCACGACAGAGCGCATTACGAGGTGAGCCCGCCTTAGTTTTCCCTCCAGCTTTCCCCCTTTTTTTACTTCTTGGCCTCAGCGCCCAAAGTCTTCTGGACATATTTTTCATTTTTCCAAATATCAATTGCTCTTTTATTCCCTCTTCGAAGCAGTGAGTAATAAGAGTTGTGTCTGGTCCTAAAATTCCGACTGAAATAAATTAGCCCAATGACCAACAGGAGGTGCCTAGAACAATAACAGCGGAATATTTGGCATATTACAAAAGAACCCCTGGATGTCAAAGTACAGTAAGTCTAGAAGCACATTACAGGGCTATGTTGCCAAAACGGGTATGCAATGAGCCATCCAGGCAGCAGAACGCCTCATAAATTAATCCCGCTTTTTTTTTTCATTTTTGGTCCACTATTCACAGTTCTTCTAGCCCTCTGGTTAATGGGGTATGCAGAAGGGTATTTTTGGTGTGGCCCGCGTCCCCAGCAGGCAAGCATATGCCAAAGCTGTGTGCAAATGTATACATTTGTCCCCTCATTCGTCTGGCATCCCAGGTACCTCTTGCTGCAGTAACAGGGGCAGGGAGAGACACAGACTTTGGAGGTAGCAAGCTGTTAACACATACTGAGCTCCTACTAAGTGCCAGGCATTGTGCTAAGTTCTGGGGATGCCGCAGAGGATGACAGGGAGATGGTCCATGTCCTCAGGGTGCTGGTAACTCAGACACGTCTCAGTTGATCTGAGCTGGGTCTCCATCTTGGAGCAGATGGGAGATGGGGACAGCAAGCAATGGTTTGCTCTGCATCCCAAATCCCTCTTTTCCTTGAAGGAATCCCCCAGATGTGAGGCTTGGGAGGAGTGGGGGCCAGACACAGCCCTATCTCCCACTCTGCAGAAGCAACAGAAGCCCAGATTCTCCTCCCTACCTCGGGGGTGGCCAGGGGCCAGGCCTGTGACAAGGCTCAGTCTAGCCATTGCCCCAGTCCAGAGCTTTGAATCTTCCGGGAATGTCCCAGACACTGTGGTGGGCTGGAACAAGTCCCCCAAAGATATCTATGTCCTAATTCCTGGAATCTGTGACTGTTACTTTATATTGCAGAAAAGGACTTTACAGGGGTCATTAAATTCAGGATTTTGAACCTCAGTTATCTGGGTGGGCCCCAATGCAATCCATGTATCCTTATGAGAGGAAGATTTCACACACACAGAAGAGGAAGCAATGTGACCATGGAGGCAGAGACTGCACTGATGGGGCCACAAGCCAAGGAATGCTGGCGGCCACCAGAAGTTGGAAGAGACAAGAAAGGGATTCTCCTCTAGAACCTCCAGAGGGCATGCAGTCCCTTGGTTTCAGCCCAGAGATACTGACTTTGGACTTCTGGTCTCCAGAACTGTGTGAAAGTTAACTTCTGTTGTTTTAAGTCACTTAGTTTGTAGCAATTTGTTATAGAAGACATAGGTAGCTAATGCAGACACCAAGAGAATTTGGAATTCTTTCATGTCTTTGGGATCCAACATTTGCCCTCATACAATTCTGGGTTCAGAATGTTCCTGTGACACGCCCTGGCCTGTGGTTCCTCTCTCTGGATCTCCAGGCTCTCCATCTATTTTTCCAGGAGTTCCCTTTGGACCTCCCTCCAAAACTTACTTTTTCTAAATTTAGTGAATGATAAGGACTTCTGTTGCCTCCCATCGTCGGTAAGAAGCCCCACACGGCCAGGCTGTTATGAAAATTAGGGACAAGCCATGTTGGAGCCCAGCACAGCGCCCATCCCACAGCAGACATACAATAAATCAGAGTTCATAAACCAGTGACCTGCATTTCACCCATACAGTGCGTTTTTTGTTTTTTTCCTAAAGTTGAATTTGTTACCAACATTTACGAGTCAGGAGATTTCACATAAAAGACTGAATTTCTAGCTTCTCTTGAAAAAAGTCAGAAGACCTTATGACACCAGATCTTACATTCTCACGGCGACAATTGGCTGGCCTTTCCAGACATGCATGTTATAATTTGCCACAGTCCCCACCAGGCCTTTTTGTTGTACACCCAGCCCACTCCTCTCATTTTATTAATTGTTCAGTACCTCTATGCATTTGAGTTTGTAATCCTTGTTACACATGCAAGTCAGACCCAGGTTAGGACTGGGTTCCAGTGTAAGACCCAGGTTGGGAGGTCTTTGCCCAGGAGGCTCAGTCTCCCCAGATTCCCTTTCTTCTCCCCTCCAGCTAGCCAAAACGGCCTCCTTTATGGAGCCATCCCAGTCTCCCTTCTCCATACCCCACTAGGCCCCACCCATTCTTATCCAGGCTTGCCTATTAGACCACGTGTATCAGTTTTCTGGATAGATTTTTCATAGAAAGTTTTTGCCTTCTTAAATTTACTGGGCGAGACTTTTGCATTGAGTTGGCACTGGAGCAGCCAGTCTATAAAGACTGGAGAAGCAAGGAAGAAAAAGGAGGGGGGAAAGGAGAGAGAGAGGGAGGGAGAGAGGGAAGGGGAGAGGGAGGGGGGCTAACTGGGTTCCTACTTTGAACCAGACCCTATCCAGTTAGATTATCCCAGTTGGCCCTCCCAGTATCCCCACAAGGCATACGTTATTACTGGTCTCACTTTTCAGATAACTGAGACTCAGAAACACCATGACACAAGGATTCGAACCCACATGTGTTTGGGAGACAGAACTCAAGCACAGAGCACTGCTTGGTCTCCGCCTGGTAGGTATGGGCAGACTGCTCCCTGCAAGCGGTATAATTTTTCCATTAGTGATTTGCCTGGAACTCTTTTTTCACTCACACATTTTCCATTCATCCCCCCACTCCCCCATTCACTCCCACGTTCACTCAGGAAGCCTAATTCCCTAGTCCGCGGTCCCTCCCTCCTTTCTCATCCCCTCCCTCTTCCTGTACTGGGTAGTGGAGTGCTGGCTGGCAGGGGAGGTTGGGAGGCACCCCACCCAGAGCCCTAGCTCCTAGCACCTACCCTGCCCCAGCCCGCAGCCCACACCGGCTTCTGGGCAGGCGCTCTGAGGGCCGGGCAGGGATGCTTGGCTTCCCTCAGTTTCCTGCCCCAGGAACTGGCCCTCAGAACTAATCACAGAAGCTCCCCAACTCATCAATGCTCTTCAGAGCAGTTTCCTGGAAGAATTCATTGGGTTTCTAGGAAAATGTTTCCGGTTGTCTTCTCTTTCCATGGCTGTAATTCATTACTTTCGATATGCCACAATTAGTTTAATGGGCAGTCCTGGAGTAACTGCATTTCACATTTGAAACGTTTCCTGGAGGTAAAACCCAAGAAGCCAGTAGCTGCCCATGTGCAAGACCATGGAGATGACGCAGATGGCCTTGTGAAGAGTCCCCGGGTGGGAGCAAGAGACTTGAGATCTGGTCTCTTTTTTCCGAATGGCTTGGGGAGATCCCTTTCTTTTTCTGGTCTTGAGTTTTCCCATGGAAGGGGCAGTATCTCATGGCAGTCAAGACCCTGGGTGCTGGAATCAGACCCACGGAGTTCAGATCTCGGCCCTGCTTCTCTGTAACTTTAGGAAAGTGACTTAACCCTTGTGAGCCTCAGTCTCCTCATCTGTAAAATGGAGATAATAATATAATTTGCCATCCAGAGTTGAAATAATAATACAGTGAGTCAACACATACAAAGCACTTTGCATAGAGCCCTGTGCTCAGTAATTTCTTGATGTATCTTAGCTGTGGATGATAATAATAATAAGGAGATGCAGGAGAAAGGGGAAGAAGAAGGGATGGAGATGGCTTGACATTGCTGGATGCCAAACTGGGGTCGTCATGAAGTTGAAGAGGAAAGAGGGAATATAGCTACTTTTGATATTTCAAAAAGCTTAATGAGGACACATCTACTCACCCACAATAAAGCCACAAAGGACAATGAGAATGGCAATTTTCTTGGCTTTTGGCTGAAATTACATTAACCCCTTGGGGTAAACTAAAAGGCTTTGGAGTTAAATAGACCTGCACTCAGACCCCTAGCAGAGTGTATGATCTTGAATAAGGAGAGTAACGTCCAGACAGACAGACAGCCCCAATCTTGCAGGGCAGTTATGAGGATTAGATGAGATAATGTATGGAACGCACTTAACAGGGGTCTGGAACAGAGTTGGTAACTACTGTGGCGAATATCCTTCCTCGGCTACCCTGGGCCTCAGCTTCTTCATTGGTAAAATTAAAATCATACCACCTGCTTTCCTCATTCAACAAATATTTTCTGATCCAAGTACTATAAATACAAAAATGTATTCACCAGACATAGTTCAGGGCCTCTCAGAACCCACATTTTGAAGTTGCTCATTATTCATCCATTCAACAAATATTTTTACTGAACATTTAGTATGTAACAGGCTGCAAAATGGGATTTAGAGATACAATGGCTAGTAAAACAGACTTAATCCCCAACTATCTACAGAATTATAGCCTGGAGAAGATGTAATAAATAAAGTAGTGAAATGCCTAGCATACAGTAGGTGCTCAATTAATAAAAGTTATCTGGGTGCTAATCAGGAACTTTGTATGTGTCACTTCGGGAAACTTAGATCACCAAAACATTGAAAATTAATGATTTCTTAACACATGAAATTTCTTTGGTAGATGGAGGCTTTTAAAATATGAGGGGAGTGCAAAGTAAATGAAATATTTAAATATACACTTAAAACATGTATAGGATCTGTATGCTGAAAACTACAAAATGCTGATCAGAGAAAAACTAAATCAATGGTAAGGCATACCACATTCATGGATTGGAAGACACAACATAATAAAGATGACAGTTCTCCCCCAAGAGATCTGTAGGTTTAATGCAATTCCTGTCAAAATTCCAGCTAGCAAGGTTTGGTTTTGTTTTGTTTTGTTTTTGTAGACACAGACATCTTATTCTAAAGTTTATATGCAAAGGCTTAGGCCCTAGAAGTGCTGAAAATAATCTTGACAAAGAACAAAGTGGGAGAAATCACTCTACTCAATATTAAGGCTTACTGTATAGTTATAATCAGGACAGTTGGTGTTGGTGTGGGGATCAATACATAGATCAATGAAACAGAGTAGAGAACCAGAAATAGCCCCACTCAAATATGTTCAGTTTATTTTTGACAAAGATGCAAAAGAAATTCAAAGGAGAAATGAAACCATTTTCTACAAATGGTGCTGGAGCAAATGGACATCCACAGGCAAAAAAAATGAACCTTGATCCGAACTTGACACCTTATACAAAAATTAACTCCAAACATATCATGGACTGGAAGGTGAAGCATAAAACTATAAAACTTTTTAAAAATAGGAGAAAATCTCCTGCTTCTAGGGCTAGTGAAGAGTTCTTAGATTTGACGCCAAAACCCATGACTCACAAAAGAAAAAAATTGATAAGTTGAACATCAGCAAAATTAAAACCTTTTTCTCTGCAAAAGTTCATGTGAAGCAGATGAAGAGACAAGCTACAGACTGGGAGAAAATATTTACAAACCATACATCCATCTAGTATCTGAAATATACAAAGAACTCTCAACACTTAACTGTAAAAAAACCATTCCAATTAGAAAATGAGCAGAAGATGTGAACAGACGTTTCACTGAGGAGGAGATACAGATGGCAAAAAAGCACATGAGAAGATGTTCAACATAATTAGATATCAAAAAAATGCAAATCCGGGCTTCCCTGCTGGCGCAGTGGTTGAGAATCTGCCTGCTAATTCAGGGGACACGGGTTCAAGCCCTGGTCTGGGAGGATCCCACATGCTGCGGAGCAACTAGGCCGGTGAGCCACAACTACTGAGCCTGTGCGTCCGGAGCCTATGCTCCGCAGCCAGAGGCCGCGATGGTGAGAGGCCCGCGCACCGCGATGAAGAGTGGCCCTGCTTGCCACAACTAGAGAAAGCCCTCGCACAGAAACCAAGACCCAACACAGCAAAAATAAATTAATTAATTAATAAACTCCTACCCTCAACATCTAAAAAAAAACAGGGAAACCCTAAAAAAATATGCAAATCCAAACCACAATGAGATATCACTATATACCTACTAAAATGTCTAAAATAAATAATGAAAACACCAATGCTAGGGCGTATGAGGAGAGACGGTATTGTTCCTATATTGCTGATGAGAATGTAAAATGGTACAGCCACTCTAGGAAATAGTTTGACAGTGTCTTATAAAATTATCATGCAATTACCACATAATCCAGCAATTGTCCTCTTACACATCCCAGAGAAATAAAAACTTAGGTTCACACAAAAACCTGTATTGGCATACCTCGGAGATATTGGTTCCAGACCACCACAATAAAGTGAATATCATAATAAAGCGAGTCACACAATTTTTTTGCTTTCTCAGCCCACATAAAAGTTATGTTTACACTATACTGTAGTCTATTAAATGTGCAACAGCATTATGTCTAAAATGATGTGCAGACTCTAATTCAAAATACTTTATTGCTAAAAATGCTAACCATCGAGCCTTCAGGGAGTTGTGGTAGTAACATCAAAGATCACTGATCACAGATCACCATAACAAACATAATAATAGTGAAAAAATCTGAAATATGGCAAGAATTACCAAAATGTGACACAAAGACATGAAATGAGCAAATGTTGTTGCTCTATGCAGGGTTACCACAAAACTTCAATTTGTAAAAAATGCAGTCTCTACGAAGTGCAATAAAACAAGGTATGCCTATACAAGAAAGCCCGTATTAGCTTTACGCATAAAAGCCAAAACCTGGAAACAGCCCAGATGTCTTTCAGTGGGTAAACTGTGGCACATCCCTGCCATGAAATACTACACACAAAAAGAGAGGGACAAACTACCGATGCAGGATAATCGGGGTGAATTTCCAGGGGATTATGCTAAGTACCAAAAAGCCAGTCTCCAAAGGTCACAGACTATTTGATTCCATTGATACGACATTTTTGAAAAGATAAAATTTTAGAAATAGACAACAGATCAGTGGTTGCTAGGAATTAGAGACAGTGGGGAGGGGGGCGCGGAAGGGAGGGGGCACGGATCAAATGGCAACACAGAACCCTGTGGTTTGGGAATTCTTCTGTATCATGACTGTAGTGGTGGATACCCAAATCTAGCCATGTGACAGAATTATTTAGAATTAAATACACGCACAAATGAATACAAGTGGAACTGGGGAGATTTTAATAAGATTGATAGATTGTATCCATGGCAAGAGCCTATGTTACCATCAGTGGAAACTGAGTAAAGGGTACCCAGGATCTCCTATACCATTTCTTACAATTGCATGTGAATCTAAAATTATCTCAATAAATTCAGTTAAAAATATTTTATTGTTTTTTTATTTAAAGACATGCATCTTATAAAAAAATTTGAAAAGAGAAGAAAAAGGATCAGAAAAATCACCATCCTGAAATAAAATCTTTCGGTGTATTTCTTTCTGGTCTTTGTTTTTTACATTTATATGAAAAACAAGTTGGGGCTAAACACCAGGGTGGTGCAGAGTGGGGGCCTGACTGTCCCCACCTTCTGTGACATCAGAATTCATGGCTTGAGAGATGCTTGGTGACCAGAGGCCGGGGAGGTGAGGGTACCCTGTTCCACCCAGGCAGCCTGACCTGAGATCATGGTGATCCAACAGGTGCACAGCAGGGGGCGAGTGGCAGCTGAGAGAAGGGGAGGTCACTCTGAGGACAAGAAACAGGTGAGGCCAGACCAGGTGTACATGGCTTTCCTCCCATCTGGACTCCATTTGACACTCCAGGAAGACTGTAAGGCCCTCAAAGTCAGGAACGGGCTTTCAGCCCGACTCTCCCTAGAGCCCAACCTGGTGGAACACAGCAGGGCTCAGGAGCTTCTTCTAGAAGTCATTACTGACACTCTTATTTAATTCTCCACACTGCCAGCAGAAGCTATGCTCCAGGAGGGCTGGGATTTTTATTTAGCTTCCTGCTGTATTCCTAGTGCCTAGAATAGTGGTTGGTACATAACAGGTGCTGAATGAATGAATGAACCGAAATAAACAGGATAATACACCTGAATTGGAGAGGTCGTGGAGCTTTTGTTCTTAGGGCTGAAATTCAAACCTCACATAGGATTTTGTCAAAATGGAAAATGTTAGCACTTATGTGCACAGCCTGGTGCTTCTACCCCTCTCTCTTTCATGACATTCCCGAGAAGCAATTATTAGCAAATGGGTAAGCTGAGGTCGGAAAGGCAAAAGGCCAGACAGCAGGGATATACTGGGATTTGAAACCAGGGCCATCTGATTCCAGAACCCTTAGCAAGGTGACCCTGCATTCCACCGCCTCCCAGGTGGAGAACTGAGGGAAGGATGTAAAAGGAGGCTGGGAAGGTCATCTGGGCCTTGCACACTGTGGAAAGGGGTGGGATTTTATTCTGAGATTAGTAAGAAGCCATTGAAGGGTTTTAAGCAGAGCGATACATGACTGACCTATATGTGTTTTCAAAAGATTTGTTCACTCATACATTTAACACACATTCCAACGCTTCCTTTATGCTGGACTTTGCGGGGCTCCCATTATGCTGCAGCTTTTGCTAAAAAAGTGTCCCACGAATCTCAAACCCCAGGAATGCTCCTTTTAGAAAAGTCATTTAGAAGCTTCTGTGGTTTGGGGAATGCTGATACCCTTGTTCCCTTCTTGGAGATTTACACAGCTCATTCACATAATGAAGGCTCTGACAAGTCCTGCAGCAAGGAAATCCACATAACTTTGTTTACCACAGCATTTCCCAAATCAATTTGATGACAGAGTCCCCACCTTGCCTTTTTGAAAGACCTTTCAGCATATATCAAAATCCACTTTACAGGTGAAGAAACTGAGGCTCAGAGAGAAGAAATGATCTGGCTCAGGCCCCACAATAGCACAAGAGAAGGACTAAAACTCAATTTTAGTCCCTGTTCCCTGCCTTTGTCTCCACCCTGCACACACACAAAAAAAATATAGCAGCAAGTATGCTGGTGAAGACACCATCCTGTAAAGCACATTGACAGAGGAGTGGTTAAAGAAACAGAAGAGCTTTCAGACCACAGAATGTTCATCAGCCGTTATAAAGAATGAGTCAGTTCTATGTGTCTTAGATAAAGAGAGTCTCAGGGAATATTGTTAAGGAATTTAAAAAGTGCCTTAATCTGAAGTGTACAATGATTTCACCTTGGGTGTCCACACCCAGGCAGTTGCTACCCAGATCAAGCTATAGAGCATGTCCAAGTTTCCTCCAAGGCCCCTCCCAGCTCACACTCCATAACCACGATTCTGAGTTCTATCATCACAGACGAGCTTTGTACGTCCCTGAATTTCATGGGAATGGAATCAAACAGTGTGTCCCTTCATGACTGGCTTTTTTCACTCCTAGTGTGTGTGACAGACTCAGTCACGTTGCTGCTACGTAATTAATTTTTACTTTTTTTTACAGTTAATAATAATATAGTTGCTAGTATATATTTTTGAAAAGCTATCCAGGGAAGAGACAAATTATGCAAATCTCTTATCTTCTTTGTTTATGGTAGCCAGTCTAAATCTTGCTTCACAAAGACAGGTACATAAGAAATGTATTATTTCAAGTCAGATTAAATCTGGCTCAGCCCACATCCAGTGAGCTGGGGGGGAAGTCAATGTCGGTCACTACTGTGTCCACCTTAATCCTCTCTCCACTTTTGTTTGCCCCTGACACCATCACTGTCCCAACTCACATTGTCTGTTGAAAGCAGTTGTCTCTGAATTCCCTGTGCTAAGACCTCCCAGCCACACCACAAGGGCCACCCAGGAGAGGGAACTGGGCCCCTCCCAGACTCAGATTCCCCCTCTATCTTCTCCCACCTCTCCAAAAGGCTCTCAGTTTTCTCCCCTTCTGATCCTGGCACACCCATCAGAATCTCCTATGGTCTTGGACTGACCCAAGTTCCAGGGAGCAATGTTGTCTTCAGGCAGCCGTTTCAGTCCTGCACCCAAACCCCAAGAGGTAGACTTCCAACTGCAGCCTTGACACAGTAACTGGGGCTAAACTAGCCCTCCCATTCATTGTAAGCAGCCATGAAACTGACAAAATAAATGAAGCAACTATTTTCCAGTGAGGGCAGCAGACAGCACAAAAGTGCAATCCCTGAGAAAAGAAAACTGGCGATTGCCTCAACTCTTCCCCAACGACGGCTGCACCAAGAGTTAGAGGGCGAACAGAGCCCAGCAGTCCTGCTGAGCTGCAGAGAGTCTGCGCAACTGAAGCAGCTGGACTCCGTAGGACAAGGCATTGGAGAGGAAGAAGAGCTGTGTGTCGAGAGGACCCCGAAAGCCCAGGCGGGGATCTCCGTGACTTCTTGGCTGTGGGCTGCGTGCAAAGGATTAGATTACCCACGGCTTACCAGACAGCAGCTGCTATGGGGTTTAGAGCAGAGATACTGGAAGTCCAGCAGTGCTGGAGGTGGATGGAATTCTGATCCAGCTAGAACCATGAAACCCCTTAAGATCCCAGGCGTCCATCTGAGAGCACACATATATGTACAGACACACACGCACACACACACATATATTCTATATTCATACAATATAATATTACTCATCAATAACCTCAAACATGAAAACATGGAGACATCTCAGAAGCATTATGTGGAGTAAAAATAGCTCAACAAAAGAGTATATAATATATGGTTTCATTGATGTGAAGTTACAGAACAGGCAAAACGGCTCCACAGTGACAGAGAGCAGATGAGCGGTTCCCTATGGCAGGGGCGGGGGGAAAGAGGGGGTTGGCCGCAAAAGCACATACAGGAACTTTCTAGGATGATGGAAATGGTCTACATCTAGATTGGAGTGGTAGTCCACAAGCACAGACATTTGTCAAAACTCATCGAACTGTCCATGTAAAATGTGCATTTTACTGTATGTGAATTATACCTCAATAAAGTCAACTCCTTTTAAAGATCATTTCAAAGAAAACATGCAAAAGCGAGGCAAGGAATGAGAATAGAGGTGGGCCTTCCTTCTCAGCAGGGAGAAAGGGAAAACACCAATGAAATGTCAGTAAGTTGCCATGTTACCTAATTCTGCAATATTTGCGGGTTTTGTAGTAAGTACACGTGACTTAGATAATTAGAAAAAAGTTAAGCTCTAACCATGATCTTATAGCAGCCCCACGCCTAGCCCTCTGTGAGGGAAGCAGGGATGCACGTATGCCCTCCAGAAATTTACCTCCTCCCTCCTCCTCTTCTTGCCCCCAGACACTGTTGGCGTTGCTGATCTTGGTGCTATATGTGGGCACAGGAATATCAGGTGAGCATTCTGGAATCTGAGGAGGAAGGAGCCATGTCCACACAGAGTCAGGAGCATATTCTGGAGATGGCCGCATGCCAAGGGGGCCTCCACAGCTTGCCTTCTCCCATCCTCTTCATCCCATTGGGATGATCAACCGAGTTTATTCCAACTCACTCTCCTTTCCCTTATTAAGAGGTGGTGTTTGTGCCTGTTTCAGGAAGAAGTTGGGAGGTGTCAGAAAGAATCAGAGAATGTAACTACGTCCAGAATCCTATGACTTCCCAGGTAACATATTCAAGAAGGTACTGAGGGACGTCAAGTTTGGCTGAGGAAATCTGAGAAGGCTTCCCGGAGGTGTCATTGATGGGTCTCGGCCGGGTGGAGAAGGTGGGGATGGGTACTTTGGGCAGAAGGAAAGCATTGCAAAGGCTCGGGGAACTTTTAGAAACCAGTGGCAAGGGAGGGTCTACATGAAAAGGCTCAAGATGCAATGTGAGTGTCTGCCTTTCAGGTGTTTGAATACCAGACCAATGACCCCTCAGAAGAGCCAATCAAGGTCATCAGGACCTGGTGGAAGGAGAACTTGCATGTTTTCGTGGAGAAGCTAGAGAAAGGGGTGCGAGACCTGGAACAGCTGGTGCAAGACCTGGAGGAGTGGCTCGATGCCCTCCTGGGAGACGGGTACCCAGAGGAGCCCAGCGCCACCCTCAAAAATCACTTGTGAGGGGCCAGGGCTGGGACCTGGGCAGGAGACCAAGTGGAAGGGGGCAAAGATTCCCAGGGGTTCCTCTAAGTAGGGCTGAGCTGTGACACTTGAAGTTTAAGGCAGCCAAGAAAATAAAGTAGTTGAGACACTGAGAAATCTAGTTGTCACCACTGCTGGTCCATGAAAGCTGAACCCAGGTCAGGAAGACACCAGGCTCTGCTGAGATACCATCACTTGTAGCAGGACTCTGGTGCACAGGAACCAACACCAGCCTCAGAGCCAGCCAGAGGGTCAGGACCCTTCTCTTCCACTTTACTTGAGTCACTGTGCAAAACTCCTCAACCTCTCTGCAACAAAATATCTCATTAATAAGAATCAGGGAAACAGACTTTGCCTCACAGGGTTACACTGAGGATCAAACGTGTATGTATCGTGTATGTCTGGCATATAGTAGTACCTGATAGACAGTTCTTCCTTTTTCACATTCCTTTTTCCTTCCTCCTTGGAAGTCAGCAGGAGGAGGCTGGGTCTAGAGTATACAGATAGTATGCGGCAACTCAACCTTCTGACACTGCTGGTAGAAGCGTAAGTTTCCAGAACCCTTCTGGAGGGCAATTTGGTGAGAGCTATCAAATTCACAAATGCATTTATCCCTTGACCCAGCAATCAACTTCAGCGATTTATCATATGTATCAATATATGCACATTGTGAAGTTACACACTTTGCTTCTAATAGCAAAAAAAAAAAAGGAACAATCCAAATGAAAATGACATCAGTAGGGCACTGGTAAGTACATCCAAACAATGAGATACCCTGTAGCTGTGAAAGAGAAAGAAGAGGAGGCTTTCCTACTGATATGGAAAAGCCTGAAAGATATGTTGTTAAATGAAAGAAATGAGTCCATATTTTACTGTTGATGACGAGAAGTTGTGATTGAATACGCATAAAAACTCTAGATGGATACAAAACAGGGGGAGCTTGAAGGGAGCTGAACTGGGGCAAATTTATGACAAGGACGGGAGGGAAACTTTCCATTGTTTACTTTTCACACTTTCCTATTTTCAAACTATGTGAATGTTTTGCCTATTCAAATATTTTTTAAAATAAAATTACCCATTATTTTGCTTGCAGACAAGGACTGGAATAGTGTATACAAGCAAAAATAACAATATCGCTGTGATGAAATTGTGAGTGACTTTGAATTGTTTTCTTTTTGGCCATGCTGCACGGCACAGCTTGTGGGATCTTAGTTCCCTAACCAGGGATCGGAGCTGTGCCCCCTGCAGTGGAAGCACAGAGTCCTAACAACTGAACCACCAGGGAATTCCCTAAGTTTTTAAAAATAGTGCCAAGAGAAAACCTCTCTCTTTTGATTATTTTTATTAAGCAATGAGAATGCTTGTCTAGGATTTTCCCTTTTTCCCTTGACTTCCAGGAAACTCAGAGTTCAGCTGTCCATTACAGGACTTATATTGGCCTCACTTCTTTAGGTTATTTATTTGCCCTTCTTATGACTTTTTTGTTTTTTATTTTAATGGAATTGTTCTATATCTGCCAATTATTAGGACCACCTCCAATCTTTGAAAAGTCATGAGGGTTCCAGTTAAAATAATCTCAGAGGATATCTGACTTACAGGGAACGTCACAGCAATCCATTTGCCAGAAGGAATGAATCAATTGTCATTTGGGTTGGAAAAACTCTTTGCAAGTTATGGTCACAGTTTGCCTGGGGGTGGGCACCAGAATCTGTTTTTTCTCATTTGCAGTTATTTCAGCAAGAGTTCTACAGGAAGAGGTTGATTGATATTTCCTGGTGTTCATGTTTACTATTACCATACAAGTTGTAGTTATAAATCCAAAATCGTGTATATCATGTATGTTCTATGGGTACTTTAAAGGGTTCTCAGGCATAAATATGACAATATACAATACACAATTAAGCCTAAGACACACTTTAGACTTTAAACCAAGTTGTAATTCTCCTGTATCTGTAATATATATGTATGTGCTTATATGATACTTATATATTATATGTACTTATATATTTTGTTATATGTAAAAGACAGTTTAGATGTTTATATATGTAATTTGGGGGATACATGAAAAAAAAGAAAGCAGAGCCTAGATCCTTGAGGACTAGGACCACCCCCGTGGACATTACCAGAGCCTTTGAGGAGTTAGTCCCCTGAAAGCTCTTGGATGCCACTCATCTTCCCCTCCCCCCCCCCACAAAAAGTGCCTAATAGGGACCCACTGACGGTGGTTTCTGTTGGTTTCCTGCCTTGTGAGCCCATAAAGAACAGCGAGCCCTTCAGGGTGGCTCAGGCCATGAGGCCCAACAAGGGAACCGGGATCTCACAGGAACTGAGAGCATATCATGACATGGGATGGTGGAGACTGGAACAGGAAGGTCTTTATGAACCGAAGGTATCCACCAAGGCACTCCGGGAGCCCTCGCTGCAAGAATCTGGGTTCTCTCCAGTGTTCCACCTTTACCTTGCCTTTCTCCGGGTCTCTGCTTCCCTTTGTGTGACGGCTCCATCTCGTCTGCTTCCAGTGGCTTCCTTGCCCTCCACTCTGTGTATCCCTTCTTGAGCTCCATGCTTCTGCTTCTGAATCCTCGTAACTCTGATTCAGTCCTAGTCTCACAGGCCTCTCTCTTCCTCACGACCTTCTAACTTCTATTGACTATGTGATTCTGCCCGTAGTTCCCAGGTCAAACTCTAGGGGGAGTGGGTGGGATAAAATTGGCCCATCTCATTCACTGGAGTTTCTGGTGCTGAGCCAGGCTCTGTGCCAAGCAGCCTTTGGATTGAGTGAGCTTGGGGAGGATCGGGTGCTCCAGGACAGAGCTGCTCATACAAGAAACAGCCTGGGCCCCTTCCTGACAAGAGGCTTTGGACCACATGTGATGACCTGATTTACATTTCCCAATGGGGTCAAAACGTGGCAGAGAGAGTGATGGCAACCCTCGTACCTGGAGCCCCAAGAGTCTATATCAGCAAAGCAGAATTATGTGAGACAAACATTCAAAGGCTGAACACAATTGCTGAGAATGAGGTGGGAGGGGCTTGACCACTGGAACCACATAGATGCATGGGGCAGCCCAAACAGAGAAGATTTAACTCTCTGCCTTCACTTCCTGGGTGTGAAAAATACAAATGACACACTTCAAAATAAGAGTAGGACTACCGTCTATAACTTTGAAGTCTTATAATTTCAATGATTTTAGCAAAATGTTGCCCAGTAAACCTATTAAGGGGCCCACTTTCATATCTACAGAGTAGATTTCCCTTGAGAAGAGAAAAAGGCTTTTGCTTAAGAAGGCAACTCTACATTTCTCCAAAGAAGACACACAGATGGCCAACAGTCACATGAGAAAATGCTCAGCATCACTAATTATTAGGGAAATGCAAATCAAAACTACAGTGAGGTACCACCTCACACTGGTCAGAATGGCCATCGTCAAAAAGTCTACAAATAATAAAGGCTGGAGAGGGTGTGGAGAAAAGGGAACCCTCTTGCACTGTTAGTGGGAATGTAAATTGGTGCAGCCACTATGGAGAACAGTATGAAGATTCCTTAAAAAACTAAAAATAGAGTTAGCATATGATCCAATAATCCCACCCCTAGGCACATATCCAGAGAAAAACATAATTCGAAAAGATACATATACCCCAATGCTCATAGCAACACTATTTACAATAGCCAAGATATGGAAGCAACCTAAATGTCCTTCAACAGATGAATGGATAAAGAAAATGTAGTGTGTGTGTGTGTGTGTGTGTGTGTGTGTGTGTGTGGAGAGAGAGAGAGAGAGAGAGAGAGAGAGAGAGAATGGAATAATACTCAGCCATAAAAAAGAATGAAATAATGCCATTTGCAGCAACATGGATGGACCTAGAGATTACCATACTAACTGAAGTAAGTTAAACAAAGACAAATATCATATGATATCACTTATATGCAGAATCTTAAAAAAATGATACAAACTTATTCACAAAACAGAAATATACCCACAAACATAGAAAACAAACTTATGGTTACCAAAGGTGAAAGTTTGGTTACAAACTTATGGTTACCAAAGGGAGGAGGGGTAAATTAGGAGTTTGGGATTAACATATACACACTACTATATATAAAATAGATAACCAACAAGGACCTACTGTATAGCACAGGGAACAATACTCAATATTTTGTAATAACCTACAAGGGAAAAGAATATGAAAAAGAATATATATCTGAATCACTGCACTGTACACCTGAAACTAACACAACACTGTAAATCAACTATACGCCAATTAAAAAAGAAAGAAAGAAGGAAACTCTTCCCAGCTTCTTCCATTCAATCAAGATTGTGAATAAGATATACACACTGTGAGGGACTTCCCTGGTGGTCCAATGCAGGGGGCACGGGTTCGACCCCTGGTCAGGGAACTAAGATTCTGCACGCTGCATGGCACGGCCAAAAACAAACCCATATACACAATACTATATATATAATAGATAACCAACAAGGACCTACTGTATAGCACAAGGAACTCTACTCAATATTTTGTAATAACCTATATGGGAAAAGAATCTAAAAAAGAATGGATATATGTACATGTATAACTGATTCACTTTGCTGGGCACCTGAAACTAACACAACATTGTAAATCAACCCTACTCCAATAAAAATTTTTTAAAAAAGAAAGAAGTATCGATTGGACCACGCATGTGCCAGCCACCGATGAATGAGACGTTTATAGGCTAATGGTGAAAACAAATGAAAGAAACAAGTAGAAAAGTCAGGACAAGGCAATTTCAGAGAATAATAAATAAAAGAGTGGAAACGAGACCACTCAGCAAATCACTGTAGTTCCAGGTAGAAATGGTGGCTTGGCGTGGGGGAAAAGTGCCCAGAATCAGGAGACATTCTGAAAATGTATTCAGTGGGACCTGCTGATGGATGAGAATGTGGGAGAAGAGTCTAGAAAGCTGTTGGCCAGGCCTCAGGACTTCCTCTCTTTTCAGCAAGGAGGAACCTGAGCCATGAGTCGGGTTTTGACCCAGGTAGCCCAAGGGGGCAAGATGGAAGAGACAGGTTTGGTCTGGTTAAAGGGAAAGTGGCCAGTTGGAAAAATGTCATGACCACTCAAGTATTCACATTCCTTTCCTTTGTCTCAGGCACCTGGAGCATGAGGTCAGCATTACAACAGTTAAAAACTTTTAATTAATTGTAATTGATGGTTCTCTCCCTTCTCTCTCTTTTACTTAATAGATTTGGCAGCCTTCCTCATGCTCCCTCTTTGGCTAACACTGATTCATTCTACTTTTTTAATTTGCTCGTCTTATTGCATTCGGTCAGCTGCTTTTCTGTTCTTTCGCCTTATATATATTATATAATGGGGGAAAACCCCACAATCATTCAGATAATTCATGTTTTAAAGATAAGAATCTGATAATCTAGACAAAACCTAGGTAAGGTAAAGTCCACTTGCATGTTAGCCGTTAAGTAGTTCATAAGCATGTTATGATTATCGGGAAGAAATAAGAAAACTGTGATAGCTGACATTTAGAAAATGCTTCCTGCATTTCTGTTTTAGGGGCTCGGTCAAGTGCTATTGTTATTTCCAGTTTTTGGGAGGGGAAACTGAGGCAGGGAGCGAGTCTATCATTGTGAAAATCATACCATAGTAAATGGGGAGCCAGGATGCAAACCCACACCGTCTGGCATCAAAGCCCTCGCACTAACCCAATGTGCTTTACAGCCTCCCCTCCGTTAAGTCCAGCCAGGATAATCTCTTTCTCTCTTTAAAATGTTATCCTTTTATTGTTAAGGAATCATATGCCAATTAAATTTAGAAGGCAGTCAATACTACATGTCAGGTACATATATAGAGAAGTAGAAGTCATATTTCCTGCCCACATAGAGCTGGTCTGTCTACCATGAAGCCAAGAAACAAAGATGGAAAAAAAGAAATCTCTAGCTTGTTTTAAAAGCCATTGGGTGAAGTACCAAAGGCACCTAACTAATTGACAAATGAGTAAAATATTTATTGACTTGACTAAGAGTTCAGAGAAGGGATAGGGCGCTTGAGCTGGCACTAACGTGAAAATCTGTTAGTCCAGTTATAGAAAAATGCTGAAATTTGAATTAGGCTATGGCCGAGAGGAAATCATGGGAGAAATGGAAGAAAAGATGAACGATGGGCAGGGGCAGAGAGGGGCCCTTCCTGCTAGAATCACAGCTCAGGTATGGGTACTGTAGCCCAAACTAAACCCAAGGGTCAGATCTGAGGTCTCAGGTAAGATTTGGAACCAGCTTCCCAAAGGTCTTTGTGAGAATAAGGTTTAAAAAAAAAAACCCTTAAGAAGGAGGGACTCAGGCTCCATTGAAATTATTCCAAGACCAGGAAGGTTCATTTCCAGTCTTCATGTCATATTTTTGATGATGTCAAATAAAAAAGTGGAGTTAATCTGTTCCCTTAATCCACAGATTTGTTCAACAAAATTGTGAAAAGCACTAAATCCAATTTGGTTCAAATCTGGCTGTCAGAAGGATAATTGAGGGATGAAACCAAAGAAGACGCCTTTTGGGGCATCCAAATCCTGACACTTCCAGGAGGAGGAGCATCCTTGCCTTAGGGCAGGGCCAGAGCTTTAGTCCAACGGTGCTGCTGGCCTTCTTAGTCCAGTGGCTGAGCCTTCAGCAGAAGGCCCCAAGTTACCTGAGTGCTTTGGCCAAATCACTTCCTCACTCAGAGCCTCAGTTTCCCTCCCTGTCATACAGTGCTACTACCCTTTTCTGAGCAGCTGTTGAGACACTAAGAGGACATGATGACAGTAAAGCACAGTGCTAGGAAAGCTAGTAGGTGCTTAGAAAAGGAAGCATAACAGAAAAGTCCAGGTAGATCCAAACACAGGCTCAGGTAAATCCAGGGACATTGGGCTCTCTCTCCCTCCCCCTCCCCCTCCCCCTCCCCTCCCCCTTCCCCTCCCCCCTCCCTCTTCCCCCCCTCTCCCCCCCCCCTCGCCCCCGTTTGCCTCTGGGCTGGCCCCATTCTCAGGCATGCTGTCCCCACAGTGGAGGCAGCATGGCTTCTGAAGTTCCAGGCTAGATCACATCCTCTCCTTCTCCCCGGAGGAAAAGAAATGCCTCTTCCCTGAGAGCTGTGCTCGAAGTCCTGCATTTGAACCTGGTGGCCCTCGGTTTGGATCACATACCATTCCTGAGCTACTCCTCGTGGCTGAAGTGATGCAATGCTCACATTGGCCAGACCTGCTCATACACCCATCTCTCTAGCCAGGGATAATAAGGGATAAGCACAGACTGAGGGGCGGGGAGCCGTGGTTCCCCAAGGGAGATCGGGGTACTGTTAGCAGAATGGGGGAAACCAGTGCTAGGAAAAATTTTTTAAATACTTTGTTAAAGTACCGATAACAGCAATTCATTTTCATCACACTCCAGCAGGGTGTAAAGTGCTTTCTCAGCTATCCTACCTCACGTGGATCTGAGCTCTAGACAAGACAAGGGATCTTTTTTAACACCCTGGCGCATGGCCAGCTACAGCAGAATTTACTTCTCTTGCCTGTGAGCCCAGGCAAAGTGCACATCAACGGAGGCGAAATGAAGAAGCTGAAAGGTCAGGGCTTTGGGGTAAAACAGATGTGGTCCAAACCCTGCCTCTCCACTCCCACCTCGGCACTGTGCCCTCAGACAGGTCACTCCATCCTTCCGAGCTGCCCATAAAGTGGGGTTTGTCTACATATCTCCAGGGCCTACTTAGAGGATTAAGTAATAACAGCCAGCTCTTAATTAGTGTTTACTAGGCTCCAGGCACAATTCTAGATGCTTTATGGGCAGCACCTACCTTATTTAATCATCACAACAAATCTATGCATCAGGTACTATCAGTGTCTTCGCTGCACACGTAAGGTAACTGGAACATGGGGTACATAACTCTTCCGGGGTCACACAGTAAGTGGTAGAGCCAGGACGCAAACTCAGACAAGCAAATTCCGGGGCCACGTGCTGAAACCCCACCCTAGGCTCCTTCCGGATTAGATGAGGTAATGCGCATGCAAGAGCTATGTAAACTGTAACACGTTGTATAAATGTCACTTGCTATTACTTCTTTCCTCCCACCCTGGTCATTAAGGCCACGAGGGACCTCATGAATCTACCGTTCAGATATTTTCTCACAGTGCTAGACTTGGTCCCTGAGCTGCACTTCCTCCCAGCCTGCCTTTGACTCTGAGGCTACCCCTCGAGAGCCATCTGATTCGTTTCATTCTCCAGTCTCAGCAAAGACGCTTTTTGCACACAGGCATGCATTTCCTCCACAACTCTTAATGACCACAACGATGAGCTGCGGCCATACTGGACAGAACGAGAACCAATATGGTCTCTGTCCACACGGAGCTCCCAGTATGGTGGAGCAGTCACAGAAAATGGGGCCAGGGGAGGAGATGCAGCTTCACGGATAAATGGGACATAACATTAGAACCTGGCTGTCAGGGTGGTGGCAAGATATACGTGAGAGGAATCAGGCAAGAAGGGTACCCAGCACAGTCAGAGCTGAACACACTTAGCTATTGTCACAAAATGAATTCTACTGCCTCACGCCCTCTGACACAGAGCTTAGGACTCACTCAGTACAACTTACTTGTTCCCCTCTCTAGACATCCTTTGTTATTCTTGGTTTCTGCTTTATTTCTCATATCAAAACACACACTCATTAGCAGAAATTCAGAAAAAGTAAAACAAATGTACATTTTTTAAAAATAACAGGCGTATAGAGACAGAAAGCAGATTGGTGGTTTCCAGGGGCCGGTGGGAGGAGGGAATTGGGAGGGAATGCTTAATAGGCACAGGGTTTCCACTTGGGGTGATGAAAAAGTTATGGAATTAGACAGTGGTGATGGTTGCACAACACTGTAAGTGTACTTAATGTCACTGTATTGTACACTTTAAAACGGTGAAAATGGTAAATTTTATGTTCCGTGTATTTGCCACAATAAAAAAAAAAAAAATGCTGGAGAGCATAACCTCACTACCCAGAGTCAGCCAAAGCAATGTTTTGTGGGTTTCCCTCCACCTTTTTTTCAATGCATATTTTTAAATAGTTAAAGTCATACTGCAAGTATAATTCTGTATCCTCCTTTTTCAATCCAGCCATATGTCATCAGCGTTATTCCCATGTCCTGCATAACATTGTTGGGCATTTAGGGAGTTCTTTTCTTCAAAGAACTATTCACTATTATTAACAAGTGCACTCAGAAAATGAAAGGAAAGCCATAGATGGGGAGAAATTATTCACAATACTATACCTGACAAAAGACTTATATCCAGAATATATAAAGAACTACAAATCAATACGAAAAATATAAACCACCCAGTTTTTTTTAATGTGCCATAGGTTTGAAAAGACACTTCAAAAAGAAGATTTATGAATGGACAATAAGCATGAGGAAGGTGCTCAACATCACTGCTCATCAGAGACATGTGTATTAAAATCATAGTGAGACACCAGGGGGATATCCCACATTGGAGAGGACGGGAGGGAGCTGCAAATCTCATACATTGCTGATATAATATTATGCAAACCACTTTGGAAATCAGTTTGGCAGTTTATTATAAATACACATATAATTCACTGTACCCTAATGATTCCATTCTAAGTATTTACCCAAGAGAATGAAATGAATGAGGCCACACACACACAAAACCACAAACTCAAACACAAAAACAAAAACAAAAACCTTGCACAAAAATGTGCGTAGCAGCTTTATTCATAAAAGATAGCAACTGGAAATAACTCAAATGCCCATAAATAAATTGTGATTCTATTCATACAGCAGAATACTATTCATAAATAAAAGAATGAACTACTGATACATAGAACAGCATGGGTGAGTCTCAGAAGCATTACCTTGCTTGAGATAAACAAGATATAAGACTACATATTGTCGGATTCCATGAATAACTAGACTATGGTGATAGAGATCAGGTCGGTATCTCAGGCAAGGTGTACAAGGAAACCTGCTGGAGTGTTGGGAATAATCTATATCTTAATATGAGGTGGTGGTTACATGGGTGTTTGCATTTGTTGCAATTCATCGAACTGTATACTTCAAATCTATTTTATTGTATATAACTTATGCCTCAATATCATTAAAAATAATAAAATTATATGCCAACTCTATGACTCAACAGTTTCATTCCTAGATGTTTACCCAAGAAAAGAGCATGTACTCACAAAAAGTCTTGTATAAAAATATTCATTGCAACTTTATCCATAAGAGCCAAAAACTGTAAATGGATTAAATATTCCAATTGAAACAGAAAGATGATTAATCTCAATTTGTTTAAATGCATGTTGCTTACAAGAGACACAAATATAAGGACCCAGAAAGGTGGAAAAAAAAAGGATGAGAAAACGTATCTATAAAAATACTAAAAAAATAAATAGGTATGTTAAAAAGCGGGTAGAGGTCTACTAATATCAGATCAAATAGACATTAAGACCAGAAGTATTATTAGACATAAAGAATAACAATTCATAATTATAGAGGGGTCAATTCAACAGGAACATGTAACAATCCTAAATTCAAATGAGTTTAGTAATGGAGCCTCAAACACAGTAAGAATTAAAAGGAGAAAAAACCACATCCATAATCATAGCACAGTGTTTAGAAACATGCCTCTCAGTAACTGATAATACAGATATAAAATTAATATAGATATATTAAGATTTAGTGACATGAATAACAAATTTGATCAGACCCAAACCTATTCAGTCACTTAGTTTATGGCAAACATACCACTACAGTGTAGCAGGGGCAAACGCTCTTGCTAATAAATGGTGCTAGATAAACTGCACAAACTTATGGAAAATATGGACGTTGACTCTGATCTCATACCACACCCAAGATTCTATTTCAGGTGAATCATGGACCTACATATGAAAAGTAAAACAATAAAGCTTCTAGAATAAAACATGGGTATATATTTATGGCTATGGATAGACAAAGATTTATTCAACAAAACATAAACACTAAACATAAAGGAAAAGATTAGTAAATTAGACTATTTTAAAATTAAGAAATACTGTTCATCAAAAGACATCATTAGAAGATTAAATGAACAAACAGAAGGGGAGAAGATATTTGCAATGCATGTCTCCTACAAAGAACCTGTATACTGAATATATAAAGAACTTCTACAAATCAATAAGAAAAAGACAGACACCACCCCCCTCCCCATGGGAAAAACGTTGAACAGGCACTTCACAAAAGGGCATACCCAAGGGGCCAATTAGTTATTCATGAAAACCTAATTAAAACCACAATGAGATACCATCACCTAAAATCAGAATGTTTACAATTTTTTTGAACTGATACCAAGTGTTGCCAAGAGCTCCTGGCGCTCTCACATACTTCTGCAGGAGTGTAAATTCGTACAACTGTTTTGGAAAACTGTTAGCAGGACCTAGTGAAGCTGAACATACACATGTTTTATGAACCCAAAATTCTACTCCAAACGTAGACTCAGAAGTATGTGTGTGTTTGTGTGTGTGCAGGTATGTGTGTATCGAAAGTCACGTCCCAAAATAACATAGCAACATTATTTTTAATACTTAGAAACTAGAAACCATTCAAGGGTTCATCACTGGTAGAATGGATAAATAGTTTTCCATTCGTACAATGCAATACTATCCAGCAGTGAAAAAGAACAAATCAATGCACGCAAGACCATGAATAAGTCTCACAGATATAATGTGACTGCAAGTCAGATACGGTTCTCTGTGACCCATTCACATGAACTTCAGAATCAGGCAAAACTAATCTATAGTGATACAAGTCAGAATATAGGTTTCTTTTAGAGAGTAATGATCATGAGACAGCACAAAAGAGACTCTTGGGATGTTGGTAAAATTCTATATCTTGATCTGGACGGTGGGTACCTACATATATTCACTTTGTAAAAATCCATCAGGCTCTTCACTTAAGGTTCATGCATGAAGCTATATCACATTATCCTTCAGTTTAAGTTTAGCAAAACATAGTATATGAAGAGTACTAAAGTTTACAATACCTATTGCCAAATTACTTTTGAGTAACTTTGTACCAATTCCCACCAGCCTTGTTGTGTCCCAACCAAAGCCTCCCAAATATTAAGCATTATAATCTTCAAAGAACATTCTTTAGCTTCATTTTAATTTGCCTTTATCCAACAAGTCAGCAAATAGTTACAACAGCTCAAGCTACAATGAATCCGGATCAAACTGTTTCACTTTCTATCTCTCTACTCCCTCCTCACCCCCACCAATGCAGTAGGAAAGGATGGGAAGGGATGAACTTGAGCAAGATATGATAGGGAGTAAATCATTCCTCCGTGTCTGCGGGGGATTGGTTCCAGGACACCCCTGCAGATACTAAAATCCAAGGATGCTCAAGTACCTTACAATATAAAATGACGTAGTATAGTTGGCCCACCATATCCGTGGATGCAGAACGTGTGGATACTGCAGGGCTGACTGTATCAACAGGACTTACCATGGAGTGTGCCTGTGTGGTGCTCAAATCCCTTCCCAAAAGCAGCCTTTAGAGAAATTGGTGATGGGGGCTCCTAAAGACAGGTGGCCTGGAGGAAAGAGTCTGGGACAGGAGTCAGGGGGTCTTGGTTCTTATCCCAGCTCTCCCACTAGTTCATGGTGAACTTGGGCAGTCCTTTCCCCCTCTGGGTATCTGTTTCCTCAATTGTAAATAAACAGATTAGCGGGTCTCTGAGCACTTTTCCAGTTAGAATTGGCTATGATCACATATGATTCTGTGAGTCTACATAACACTGTTTTAAGTGCTCTGTGAGGCACCCACGTGTACATTTATGTATGAGCTGAACATTGTATTCACCAGAATTCTCATTAGGAAGAGAAATTTATTTGTCAGGGGATGTGAGGATGTGCGCCTCCATGGGCACCCAAGTGTGCAAGGAAGGGGTTCTCCTGTAGGAGGAAAGGGGATAACTTTGCTTATATCTCCAGAGGGAAGAGGAAAGAGAAGCCCTGATAGACCCACAAGATGCTGGAAGGCTCTGTGTGTCTATAAAGCAACCGTTTCCCATAGCCTCGCCAATCGTCAGTAACATCGCTAAATGCATGACACGCTTGGAGGCAGATTTTCTTGTGAAAACTGGTGAAAGGCTTGAGCTCCCTGCACAGATCCACATGGGCCAGTCCCAAGGCAGCACACGCAAATGCAGGGGCCAGGAGGGAGAGGGAAGCGTGGAAACATTCTGCACAGGGACTGGCATATCAGGGAGCATGCACTCAGCTTACACACCCAGGGCAGGCAACGGGGGTTTCAGTTTCGTTGAACCCAGCCTCCGGGGTGCAGGAGAGCCTTACCTGACAAATACCTCACATCTTCTATGTGGTAGACTGCTATCCACTGCCCTCAACCTGCATGAAATAACCTTGGGGGACAGGAAGGGCTCTTCCCTCCTTTCTAACTGGAGTCCCTCTTCTGGGGCTGGGACTGTCTCGCAGCAGCTGCCTCACTGATACCCTCACCCCTAGCGCCCTCTTGTTCCAGGGCACCCTCACCTGGGTTGGGCGAGTACCCATGGTTGGCAGTGGGTGCTCTGCAAACACGGTCCTCGCTACACGTCGCACAGGCTTTGCACGCTGGAAACCATTTCCCCCCCTCCCTTGATTGAAAACAAGGCTGAATTCATAATTTCACAATTTTTCAAAACTGCCTAGCTCCGAGGGGGAAAAGGGAGCTTTCAGTAACCCCTAGCCGGTAGCCAAGAATTAGCAAGGAAAATACTGCTTCCCACTTTCTAATTGATGCGTCTGCCAAGGGCCCCAGGTATGCCGGCTCCTGAGCACGTGCCTTTGGGGAATTACTCTCAGGAAACATCCTCCGAGGCCATGTGCGCTTCCTGTCGCCCGCAGGGCTCCCGAGACCCGCTAGACGCTAATTTTCTTAGTACAAAACCATTCCTTTTTTTGAAATGAAAAATGACTTGTTAAACCCCTCTCGGGTCCCCTTTTTTTCTCTCCTCCCAGAGAAACACATTAAAGTAAACAAACTTGAGATGTAAAATGAAAACAGGGGCCCCCGTAGCACCTGCAGGGTTTACCAGCTCACATTACAAAGCCCTGTCTGAAGTGGCCCGAGAACTGTTTCCATTACAAATAGCCGGTTCTCTTGAAAGTAAGGCAAAAGCCAAATTAGTCAGATTACATCAGGATATATATTCCTGTAGCGTAAGTTCTTTGGAAACACCTGCCTGACATATTTCAGACGTGTGCCGAGGCGAGCCGGGCCCTCGGCGGTTTCCAGGGCTCGTCAGAGTCTCAACAAAAAAGGGTGTTTGGGTTTCACTAAGTAAAACTGGGTGAGATGCCTGTGTGGAATTTGAGTTGCTACAGACTGACTTTCTGGCACCTCTGAAGAGACAGGTTTTAACCAGCTCTGTCCCTGCAGCACTCGGCAGCGTCAAGAGGGTCCTGGCACATAGGCAACTTGCGTCCGAACCTCCGTTGGGTGCAGGGGGAGACGCATGGGGGTTACGTGGTCAGGGAGGCTTGAAGGGCCCGGTTGGAGTAGGAGTGTGTCCTCACTCTCTGGGAAATGCTAAAGTTAGAGAAGAGAGCAGAGCCCACAGCCAGGCGGGGAGTTGAATGGAGCAGACAGACGAAGGCAGGTGATGCTCTAGGTCACCCCAGCCCTCTTATCTTTCCCCAAAACCCTAATTGACATTCTGCCCTTGACAACCCTCTCCCGCTGTAGACTTTATTATATTTCAGTAACTAATATGAATAATTTACTTTTTCAAATGATCTGCGTTGCTTAGAAAGCGCCCGGTCAAGTGAGTTGAATAAAATTATGGTAAATCCACAATGTGGAATATTACATAACCATTCCAGTGAGTCAGGGTGAATGACGGGGATTCTTGTGGAAAGACCTCCAAGGTGTACTAAGTGAAAAAAATCAAGTTGTAAAACAACAGAGATAAGATGATCCCATTTATTTAAAAGGGGACTTGGGGGGTGGGGGCAAAGGCATACACATGAAATACACACATGCCAGAAAATGCATAGAAAGTGGACCAGGAGAAGAGACAGTAAACTATTAACAGTGACCACCACTGGGGAGGGAATGGGGATGGGGGAGGGAGAGAGGAGGGGGCTTTCATTCAGAATATGCTTGAAATGGTTACGATGAGAACGGAGTCATGTATTACTTGTATAAAGAGAATGTCCTTAATAAATAATACAAAAAGTACATATACACACTACTATATATAAAATAGATAACCCACAAGGACCTACTGTATAGCACAGGGAACTATACTCAATATTTTGTAATAACCAATAAGGGAAGAGAATGTGGAAAAAAGTAGATGTATATGTATGTATAACTGAATCACTTTGCTGTACACCTGAAACTAACACGACATTGTAAATCAACTCTACTTCAATAAAAAAAAATACAAAAAGTGTGTGTCGGGGGGCAGTGCCTCAGCATTCCCGTTGAGTTCCTAAATCCCGAAAGCTGAAGAATTCACATCTCCAAGTGTGTGATGGGCCCGGGGCATTGGTGGATTTTCTTACACCCTGGCTGGGTCAAACACTGGCCAGCGATGCACTTGGGAAGCACACAGGTCGTGGAAAGTGTTCATCAGCAGTGAGAGTGTATCTAACAGCACAGTGAGGATAGAAGTGCTAAGATCCACCGTCCTGGATTGACACCCTGACTCAGCCACTTACAAGCAATAGGACTTAGGACACCTTCCTTAACCCCTCTCTGTGCCTCATTTTCTTAGCCATAACATGGGGAGGAGAATAGAAGGTATCTGATAAAGTGGTCGTGGGGATTAGAATAGGTAAATCAAGTGACAGTACTTAGCACAGGGCCTGGAGCACAGTGAACACTCTAAAATGGGAGTTCTTATCGAGATTGGACACATCATAAAGTTTCTTCTTACATTTATATGTTCTAAATGAGTACCTGATGGGGTCCAATTCAACGGATAAACATTTCCCCTTAAGATAAGGATACGGGTATTGCCACTGGCAGAGTAGGACCACTCAAGCACCCCGTGTGTGAAGGGCGTAGGACTGGGTCCTTTCACACCCATCAGAGAGGTCTTTACTCTGTCGGGAGAGACCCAAGATATGTAGACACAGAACTCCAGCGTGCCTCAGGTGAGGTATTCCAACAGGTCACCCAGAGGGCCAAGAGCAGACAGCAGAGCCAGAGGAAGGCACCGAGCAGAACTCCAAAGGCCGGGAGAGCAAATCATCTGTCATCTGGGCGCCGGGACCTCGAGGTTTGCGGAGGAGCATAGGGAGGGGCGGGGGGGGGGGGGCCTCCACCCCAGCCGCAGCACCTTGCCAGGGCACACCAGCTGTGTGAAAAGACCAGGGCGGAACTAAACAGCCAGAGTTTAAACTTAAAGCCAGGAAATTACTGACCTGGAGAGCAACCGTAGACGGTCATCAGACGCAAGGCGTGTCGGCTCCAACCTGCCTCCTCTCCCAACCAGCAGGAATCTGAACTGTGCAAACTGAAATCAGCCCCCTGGACTCCTTTGTCTCCCACATCCCAGCCCAGATTGTCAGCACAATTCCCCCTGGTAGGGTTTTTATGACTGGTGATGATGTAAGGAGTCAGAGAAAACACAGCTGGTCTGGCGTGCAGTTTACAAAGAGGGCGCGGGGAGAAAGTGTGCCTGTCCCCAGACGCCAGGCTTACAGCTGCTCAGGCCCCCCCACAAGGCTGAGGGTCTCCACCACCTCTCATGCAAGGAAACACATGGCTCAGACCAATGAGACATTGCTTTCATTTTAAAAAAAAATCAGATGTAGGCATTTTAAAAACACTGCGATGTCTGGGGTTCTCCTTCCCTGCCCCCATCATCAGTGAGTTCTCATTCTCGCTAACTTGACCCATTAAATACCAGTCTCAAATTCATTGCTTTCTCGGCATCCTCAGTACCATTTCCTGGGTTGGGCCTCATCGTCTCTCCCTCGGAGTCTATAACCACCTTCTAACTACTCTTCCTGCCTTCAGTCTTGGTTCCTCCAATCCAGTCTCCACCCAGTAGCCAGAGGGACTTTCTCAAACACAAATCATATCAGTCTCTCTCCTGTTTAAAACCTTCAATGGCTCCCTATTGTTTCCAGAATAAAGCCTAAACTCCTTTGCTGGTGCAGTCCATTCTTGTCATTCACAGAAGTCCTATTCTATACTCACCACCAACAGTGGATTCGCAAACATGGAACCATTGCTCTTAGGGGAAATACAGAGTTAGGGTCCTGTGAGTCTTTTGTTGTTGTTAACCAATCAATAAATAACCTTGTTGTATGTGTCTTTCTGTTTAATTTTAATATATATTTAACATATATTGCTGATTCATTAACATTGAACTCATGGCCAACAGGACTGTAACTCATGCCTCAACGAAGCTTTTCCAAAGCAAGTATTTTCTGCGTAAGGCACAGGATGTGATCATCCTTCTTGAGGTTAGGAAAAGTAGACAGCACTACAGCACTATGCTTGGGGGCCATTTGAAACAGCGAAATCACCATCAAAACGCACAAAAATGGGACTTCCCTGGTGGTGCAGTGGTTAAGAATTCGCCTGCCAATGCAGGGGACACAGCTTCGAGCCCTGGTCTGGGAAGATCTCACATGCTGCGGAGCAACTAAGCCCGTGCGCCACAACTGCTGAGCCTGTGCTCTAGAGCCTGCGAGCCACAACTACTGAGCCCGCGAGCCACAACTACTGAAGCCTGCGTGCCTAGAGCCCGTGCTCTGCAACAAGAGAAGCCACCACAATGAGAAGCCCGTGCACCTCAACGAAGAGTAGCCCCTGCTCGCTGCAACTAGAGAAAAGCCTACGAGCAGCAACGAAGACCCAACACAGCCTAAATAAATAAATAAAATCACAAAAATGGGACAAACATAGCACTAAATAGACTGAGGAAAGAGCACTTGTTTATAATAGTATGAGAGCTGAAAGAGGAAGGCAGAGTGCCACCTTATTAGTTCTCAGCTGGGAACATGGCCATTGGATGACTCACATTTTTCATTGCTCTCCACATGTCCACGAATGACCACAAAAGCACTGTGAGTATTGATTTTGAAGTTGCAAATAAATTTTATTGAGTAAGTGAATTTGCAAATACGAAATCTGCAAATAACGGAGATGAACCGTATTTATTACCACTGCCTGCCCAGCACCTCTTTGTCCTGCTTCCATCTGGGAGCAGAGTGACCACTAAGGGTGGGCACATGACCACACAGAGCCGATCCCAATGGCCTATGCTCTTGGCTGTAGTGATTGGTCCATAGATTGGCACATGACCCAAGCACAGCCAATCAGAGCCCTTTCCCGGGATTTTTTCTACTAGTTTTCTTCTAAGAGGGAAGAGTCTTGAATTTGGGGGAAGGACTTGGAAGGATGTGACTCTGGGCTGCCAAGGACCATGTTCCTTGCTATGTTGGCCACCTGTGGTAGGAGAGGATCTAACTGAGGATGGGAGAGTGTGAGAGGAAGACAGACCAGGAACTCTTAAGTCTGGTTTTTCTTCACCTCTGCCCTCAAGTCTCCAGAATCCTTCAAAAAACACTCTTTCTTGCCTCTTACAATGAAGAGTCCAGACTAACATGGCACAGGAGGCTCTACCTGGGCTGGTCCCCATCTCCCTTACTTACCAGCATGCTCCTATTTCAGAAGTTACATCCCACGACACAGAAACACTCAGACTTTCCTGTATGTACTCTGTAGCTCCCCACCTCCACATGTGCTCAGGCTGTTCCCTCTGCCTGGAACCCACTTCCTTAACTCCTCATCTCCATTATCTAGTCTTTCTACGACCTCTCAGGCCAAGCTGTCTGCCTCTCTCTTGTTGCACCCAGACCAGAGTTCCATCTCCTTGGGTTTCCCCCAAAGCCCAGACCCAGCTCCTCTCTTATCTCAACACATGACCTTGAACTTACCTATTTATAGAACTCCAGCGCCTTGAGGGCAGAACTAGTTCATACCTCAGGTAGCTGGGGCCTGGTGCTCTAGGGACGCCCAGTGGGAGGGTGGCAAACTTGAATTTGGGGCCTAAAGTGCCAAGTCCAAGTCTCTGTTGCCATCTCTTTCCTGAGGCTAAGCGAGTGCTACTGAGTTAGGCCCTTCAAAAAACCCTTCATATCCGGACGACAACTTGCAGTTCAGAAAGCCCTGCTACATGCATGATTTCGTACGAGCCTCACAAGAGCCCCAGGAGACAGCTGTATTGTTCTCTTCCTTTGAAGAAGCAGAGACTCACAGAAGTAAAGTGTTACTCTCCAATACACATAACTAGCAAGTGATAGAGCAAGACATAGAATGCAGGCTTCCGGGCTTTAAAACCAGTGGGTTCTGGACCATGATAAAAAGCTGGACCCTTCTTAGGTTGACTGTCCCTGAAACTCAGTACGCCTGTCAACTTCATCTCACATGGATGGAGAATTGAGGGAGAATGTGCCATATGTGGGAGAGGAGAGGGGCCTGTCCTGTGCCAGGGAAACTCATGCTGCCTTGGAGGAAGGAGCACCTCTTTTTTAACAGCCCCAGTCAACAGGTACTTGGTCAAAAACTAGACAGTAAATAATATATTCAACCTTTATGAAATATTTTCCACATGCCTTAAATACTCTGCAGGCCCTGTCTCACTTAGTCCTCGCAACCTAGGTGACCAGCTCATCCTGGTTTTGCCAGGGATGTCCCAGGTTTCGAACTAAAAGTCCTGCATCTCAGGAACTCCCTCAGTCCTGGACAAACCAGGAGAGTTGGTGGGTCCCCACACCTCGTGACAATGACATGAGGCGGGTATTGCTCCCATTTTACAGATGAGGCAACTGAGGCTCAGAAAGGGAAATTGACTGACAAAGGTCACACAAGTAATTAGCAGAGGAGCCAAGATACAAACCAACATCCCCTCTGATTCTAGAGCACTCCCACCCCTCAGCAAGGCCTCTGCAATCGACCATGTAACCAAGCAGTCAGTCATCCGGAATGGATTAGCAAAATTGAGGCGTCATGCAGGAAGAGTGGGTGTCAGGCCACAAACATGACACAGCATGTGAAAAGGGAAAAAGTGCATCTAACCACCATTCCTTGTGCTTATATTTCTCATCTGATCTTCACTGCTGTTGTGTCTCCATCGGGCTTCCAGATCAGCGAGAGGAACAACAAGCTTGACAGATGTTTTCCCCACTGAATTGGCCCATGATTTGACTGTAACTGTGTCTGTACCTGATGCCAAGGCGACAGGCCAATTAATCCAATTCCATTGGCCAATACAGTGGAAAGAGAAAATAAACAAAGCCAGTCATCTGAGAGAGATGACCCAGTTGAGGACTGAATCTGGCTGGTTAATTCACCACACTGACCAGCAAATTTGGTTGTATCAGGTCACCTTAAGGCCCTTGGAAGACTCAGGCTGACCCATTTGAATTCATCAGTTCTGTTGGCAAGGTCTATACGTGGCCCACACCTCCTCAACTGTAAAAGACTAGATGATCTTTATTTTCAAAGTTCATTATGTAAGAGGCACCAGCTCATGCGTTATGAGCAGACCAGGGCAAAAATGACATTTAAGATATTTCACAAGTTTTAAAACTAGTGGCTCTACAAATACACAGTGATTTTTAAAAGAAAGGGGAAAAAAGAATTTATAAACCCAATAAAGTTGCAACAGGGGCCAACAAAGATGAAAAGATAAAGTTTCAAGCTGTGGTGAGCCACCTTCTGAGGGCTTCAGAACACTCAAATGCAGAATAATTCCTCACACAGAAGAAGGAAGGGGCGTATTCTTAGAAATGCCAATCAACAACTTACCCTCCTCCTGTGCTACCCCACCACCATCACTGAGTTTTATGGAGTCCAGAGCAGAATAAAAGAAAACCCCATTCAAAGTGGCTTGAGATAGTCATTTTATCTGTTCGTATAAGAGCAAGTGTTGCGGCGGGGGTGGAGGATGGGGGAGACTTCAAGTTCAATTGATCCAGTGACTCAACGTATCGTCAAGGGCTTGGGGTCTTTCTGACTCTCCATCCGCGGTGTCAACTTCATCCCCAGGCTGGTTCCCCTTGTGTCTGTGAGACGGGTGTCAGCAGCAGCCATGGCTGTTGTACCCTCACTAGGTTTGCTAGGAGAGGAAGAGAGCCTGGCTCCCTGTGGCCCCCTCAAAACAGTGAGAAACCTTTTCCCAGAACACACTCTCCCCACTCCGCCTGGAACTCATCCTGACCCCAACACAGGAGCCCCCGAGGAACGCTGCCTGGATTGGCCCCTTGAAGGGTTGCAGCTACGGGAGCTCTCAAGATGCTACGTCATCATCCAAACATCTTGATCTCACAGAGTTCACAGGTGATGGGCGTGCTGACATTGGTAATGCACTGCCCTCGAGTAGGGTTTTGGGCAGCAAACATTATAAGGGGACAAAAGAATCATCTAAAAGGACCATTTGTGGGTTCGCAGAAGACACCCCCAGGGATTCCCAGAAATAATCAGGGAGACATAGGGGAGCCCAATGTCCTACACTGTGTGAATGGCAATAAAAGTCTGTGAAAGTTGAATGCATTTGCACCATGAAACTGGAAAGCCCTGGGGAAAAATTAGGTTCCATTTGCTTGAATGACCCTTTTGGAGCCACTTGTACCCCTACCTGACCCTCAGCCCTCTCCCAGACATATTTGTCCCCTCTGGCTCTTTGCATCAGAGCAGGGGGTAAGAGATACCCTCAGCTGGCATGACGTGTTCCAGATGGCCAATTATCTCGGCTGCTCACTCAGAGGAGAGGCTCAGACACCAACCAACTCAATTTATTCATTAACTTGAACAGCCCAAGCAGTGTAAAAGGAAGTTGGCTTAAGTCAACAAGTTTCCAGTCTGGCTCCAATCATCCCAATAACCCTGTTCTTCTACCTTCAGCCTCATAGTCCTCTGCTTGGATCTACCCAGGGAGCATTTATTAGGGAAAAGTGAAGCCCAGAAAATGACACTCGTCCTCAAAACATGTCCGTCTCCCTGCATGTCTCTTGACAGACAACCAGTCAACAGGTAAGGAGAACCTTAACATCAGACATTGGTAGATCTGTTGCCATCTGCAAGACCAAGGAGCTCACTTCCACACTTGTTGATGGCTCACAGCTGAGATCCACCCCGGGAGTTGCCCTTGACAAAGACTCTCTCCCTGACCAAACTTTAGTCAGCTCCCCTGAGCCCCCTTCTAGACTAGACCTAAGCTTTGGGCATCCATGTCCATCCTCGTTAAGTCTAGTCTTAGCAAGAATCCTGCTAATTTAGTTAGTGAGAATCCCCTCCCACACACACTCAATATCCAGTCACCCTTGATATCTGATCAAGCTCCTCACCCTTCACCTTTTGATGTATATAAGTCCTTGGCCTGCCTTTAGCAAGAATCCTTTTAGGCCAGTTTAGCAAGAATCTCCTTACCCTTGATGTCTCCTTCTGGTAACTTTTCATCCACTAATCCCCCACCTTCTCCTTGGCTATAAACCCTCATTTGTCCTTATATTCAGAGTTAAGCCTGATCTCTCTCCTACTGCAATTAGTCTTGAATAAAGCCTTCCTTGCCTTTTTAAAAAGTGTCAGGATAAGGTTTTCCTTTACCACCTTCAGCTAAAGGAAACTGTCTCATCCACAGTTATACCCCCTCTGCACAGAAGCCCACATCAAATGGTTGGTTGGTGCACGGCTACAAAGGCCCAACCTCCTTGCCTCAATTCAGGGTATCTCCGAAGGGTCATCTCAGCTTCAGAGTTCCCAGAGGGATCAGCTGAACCCTCTGTTGCACATGCATCACAGTTCAGCTGTCCATCTGTGTGGTCCTGCTTCCCTCTCTATACAGGTGCCCGCTAAGGGTAGAAAGGAACAATACCCTGAAGGAGCCAACATGGACCAGAAGGGATCAGATGCTGGATAAAGGGGACAGGATATAATTGGAAAAGGGAGAGTTTATAAATATGGGCACATGTCCTTAGGATACAGGATTTAACACCTGGCAAGGACCCCAGGAGAATGCACTAAACATGTTGCTTGATGGCTTTAGAACGGCTGACACTTAGTAAAGTAGAAATGCCAGAGCTGTCATCACAGATGATGGAAAAAGGGATCAAAGGACTTGGAAACATGCGCTGGATATATTCTCCAACTGTCTTCTGCCGGTGGGCCTAGAGGATACTGCATCTACCGATGCAATAAGTAATGTGCTGGTGACAGGGACAGTGGTATCGCTGAACTTCAGGGTGGCTGTTCTCCCCAGGGCCAGGGCTGATGGTAGGAGATGGTGTCACAGGGCTCCGTGAGAGCAAGTGGGTCACAAAATAATCGAGGCCAGGTTATGGTGCTGAACCAACAAAAGCCAGGTCAGAGCAACATAATAATGAGTGGCAGGATGCGGGGGGCAGCCAAGGGGACTGGCCCACAAAGATCTATAGAAAGGGAGAAGAGAATACAGTGCCCCGGGGGCAAAAGAGATAGATCCCCCAAAGGATATTTCTCGAACTATATAATTAAAAGAAAGTAAGGATGATTGATCAGGAAACTGAGAAGCTGCATCAGTAAGAAGCCATGATCATGCCCAGTCTTCAGACCTGAAACCTGTCAACTAAAGGAGAGTCCAGGTCCTCATGAGGAAGGACCCCGGGACACCGCAATGAGTATAGACAGTAATGAATTGCCCCACCATTCCCCAAAGGGAACTGTAGCCATTTATTTGGTAAAGTATCCAGACATTTCAAAGACTGTGAGACACTAGATCTGAGTTGCAGCAGCATCATAGTCTCCTGCAAGAGTAGAAGCAGAAGGGAGCCAGGTCATCAGTGGAGGCCTGGCCCAGGTTGGGCTCACAGTGAACCCACCTAGTGGTCGTTCCCCTGGTCCTCAAATGTCAAGTGGAATGGATACTCACTGCAGTTGGGAGAACACCCACATTGGGTGGAGCCACAGTCCTTGACATGTGGCGCCATCCTAGTGGAGAAAGCCTCTAAAAATGCCCCCATACCTCAGCCAAGATATTAAATCACAAACACTATCACATCTCAAGCAGAATCTTTAAGGAGATACTCTTAATGACCTAAAAGGGCAGGTCATTAAATAGCCCCATTTAATCCACCCATCTGACCCCTAGAGAAACCAGATAGACTCTGGAGGATGAC
The DNA here is from genome assembly GCF_963455315.2 of Globicephala melas. NCBI lineage: Eukaryota > Metazoa > Chordata > Mammalia > Artiodactyla > Delphinidae > Globicephala > Globicephala melas. Next base: position 146,432,063 of record NC_083316.1, read on the forward strand.
AGTGGACCACCACAAACTCAATCAAGTAGTAACTGTCACAGGCACTGGTCCAGATGTGGTATCTTTGCTAGAGAAGACTGACACAGCTCTGATACATGGTATGCGACCTGGCTCTGGTAAATGTATTCTTTTCTCTCCCTGTCAAGAAAGAGTACCAAAAGCAGTCTGCATTGCCATGGGACAGTCCACAGTATAAATTTACAGGCTCACTCTAGGGCTATATTAACTCTCTCATCCTTTTTCATAATACAGTCCAAAGGGATCTGGGCCATCTGGACATTCTGCAGAGTATCCCATTTATCAATGACAGACATGGCAGATATCACTACATCAATGACATCATGTTAATCAAATTGGATGAGTAAGAAGTGGCAAGTATGCTGGAGGCCTTGATAGGAAAAGAGCTCCAGAGGCTGGGAAAGTAACCTTGCAAAAATCGAGCGACGTTCTACATCGTTGCAATTGTTACGTGCTGTGGCTTGAAGCATGCAAAAGTAGATACACTATATAAGGGGATGTCCCATCCAAAACGAAAGATGGCAGCTAAGCTCACCTGAGCCCCCGGCAGTGAGCAGAAAGCTGCAAGGAAATGCGTCCAGACATTCACTCATTCACTTATTTATTCATTCGTCCACCAAAAATTTGTTGACAGCTACTCTGGGCAGCCTGCCCTATGCCTGAGGTTGAGATGGAGTGGATTGGGAACTGTTGGATGGTGTCACCACAAGGGAACCAGGGATGCCTGGATCCTGTCTTTTATGACTGCCACCACCATCCCCCAGAAGGAACCCAAGGAGCAAGGGTAGAGGAGAACAGAGAAACCATTTGAGAAACAAAGTTCAAGGTCAAAGTAAGGCCACCTATCCTTCTCCAAATTCTTTTAGTTACCTACTCTCTTCCAAACTCCCTCCTGGAAACACAGTGAATGCTCAATAGAAATCCAGACTGTCTTGAAGGACAGAGGGTTTCCTCAGGGGGATTTGTATATTAATCACAAGAGCTTATGAAGTCAGGTTGGGGTTTTTGAAGCTGGCTTGTGGTGTGCACACGCCCTATCCTCTCAGAATGTCTGGCCCCCGAGCGCTCCGCACCCACTCCCTGCGTTCTGCTCGGTGGCCACTGAAACAACAAACATCCCTCAGCTTGTACACAGTGAGCTAGAGACAGGCCAACTCCGACAGAGCTCTGCTGCTTCCAAAATTATCCAGCAAGCTTACTGGCGTCGGTCCACGTTCTTCCAGGTTTTAGTGGGGACAGAGGCTGAAAATTGGTCTCTTGAAGCACCCTTGGCTGAACTGAGTGAGTTCATGAAAAGAAAAAAAAAAAAAAAAACACGGAACAACTGCTCCAAGAAAAATTCCCATTGGGTCGCAGTGTGTCACTCCATCTGACCTTTTCCAAAGTAGGGTAACCATCTTTACAGAGTAAAATGCCCCAAAGCAAGGGCACCCCATGTGGTATCATGGAAAGTACAGAGGCTTTGGTGTCAGAAGGAGCCAAATTCAAACCCTAGCTCTGCCTCTGTGTGGTCTTGAGCTACAGCCTCTTGGAGCCTTGGTTTCCGCATCTGTAAAGTGGGAATATTAACTGACTCCTCACACGGATCAGAGGAGAGTGCAGCTGTGAGGTGCCTGGCATGCAGTGGATGGTCTTGGAGTCGCTTTACCATAATTGGATCAGCTTTCACAGAATCAGAGCTTGTCAGAGTTGGAAAGGACCGGAGAGAGCGTCGTGTCCAAGCTTCAGTTGAATATTCAATTCTTACAGCCCCTGGGGCTTCTGTCTTATGGTTGACCTCACCCAAAACAGAGAGGTAGAGAGGTCTCAAGAAAAGAAACCAATACAACATTTTATTAGAAAGAAAAATATTAAAAGGTGTCTTCTCCCACCCCAGTTTCTGAGATCTTGCCATCATCCGTGCTTGCTGTGTGTCTGATATATGGACCATGGCAGGAGAGCGTGACAAAGGAGGGAGGGAGACGCTTGTCCTGGGCAGCCAAGCAGGGATCCATGACCTCCCCAACGTGTTGTCCCCTGAGCCTGGTGAAGGGGTATAACTCAACGGCTGCATCTGCAAGATGGCCTGGAAATGCTTCCAAGGAGAAGAATGCGGCGGAGGCGGTAGCTCTCTATTAGGAACAGCTCATTCTCAAGTAATACAAGACTAATGAATTAAGAGACTATGTTGACCCCTGCAACTGAGAAGTCCAGAGGCAGGATAGGTTTCAGCAAAGCTTAGTTAGCAGCTCAGTGGGGAATCCAAGAAGTTTGTTTCTTTCCATCTCTTCCCTCTGCCTTCTGCCCAAGGCTGCCTCCCCTCTTGGCCACAAGACGGCTGCCAGCAGCGGCAAGGACATCCTAGTCCAGTGAGAAAAGAGAGCTCCTTCAAAAGGGCTTCAGTGAAAGAACAAAGAAAGGTGGGGAAAGGCTTCCTTCTCAGAAGTCCCCAGCAAATGCTTCCCTGGGACACTTGCCAATCACGAAGGCCAGGGTATTGAGCTGTGAGCACTTGCCGAGGACAGCTAGGGTCCACTTCCGGGAGCTAGGACTTGGGCCTGCTTTCCCTTGAGGTACAAGAGCTACGTGGGAACAGCACCCAACTGAAAATTGGTGAAAACAAGATAAAGGGGGAGTGGACGCTGGGAAGCCAATGGCAGCAAATGTGCAGGACACCATCAAAAGCTTTTGAATCAGGCATCAGCTCTGATTCTTCCACTGCGTCCCCGGTCTCCATCCTCCTGAAGATGATGAGCAAATCTGACCAGATCGTCTCTCTCCAGTATAGACGTGGCTCCTTCACTGACTAATGTCTTGGTGGAAAAAGCCCATGGTTGCCCAACTCCCTGAAATCACTGGTTTCCAAGTTTTTACCAAGGAGCACTTTTGTCCATGGAGCTGTCTCAGGGGGCATTGTAATTGCAACAGAAACGGGGTGACTGTGGATGGAGAATGCTGAACAGGCCAGGCTCTGGGTCCCCCTCTTCTATTTTAAGCTCACACATATAACCCTGGCACTACCTTAAAATGGGTCTCTGATACCCAATATCATTGCAGCCTTGACCTTGGCCTTTGACCCTGTCCCACATCCTAATGTAAATACCAAAGCCTTCCAGCCCCTGCCTTCAAGAGCTCAGTTTCCTGATTGTGTGTGACCTCAGTCGTCAGACCATGTCCCTGAGAATTACTTCCCCCGTGGCTCTGAGCCAACCCCTAGAACCTTCTATGTCACATTGGCACCGCCTACACACAGTCAGCACTGTCACTTGACTAACCAGAACTAGCCTGCCTCTGCCACATCCCAGCTGTGTCACCTTGGGGAGATCACTTTACCTCTCCCAGCCTCAGTTTTCTTCTCTATTAAATTGCAAGAACAAGCCACAATCTGGACCAACAAAAATGCTGCCTGTTGGGTCACTGGGTTGACTGTTACATTTGCAAACTCTCTCTTCTTATTATCCATAGTGGCTGGAAATGCTTGACCTGCTCAACATTCATGTTAACTGTATCCAGGCTGTATCCATTTTTTTTCAAAGCTCTTTATAAAGGGAATTCGAGGCCCCTGAAGACAACACTTGCACTAAGTGGACCATGAGTGGCCCCAGGCTGGTTCCCCAGAGCTCCATAACTTTCTAGAGCCTCTCCAAACACGATGCTTAAAGCTAAGACCGTACTCCAAAGCTGGGTCCACTTACAAACACACCTGCCCCTCGGAACTGCCTTCTGCGGCCGCTGCTGAAAGCAACTCTAAAAGCTGACTAAGATGTGCAGGCCTGGGTCTTCTCTTTGCTGCTCCAAACTCCTGCCTTTGGAAGCCCGGCTGCTAGGCTCAACCAAGGCCCTGACAATGAGCACAAAGCTGTCTCAAGGAAATGCATCCAGCCATTCACTGACTCACTCATTCATTCACCCAAAACTGCTGACAGCCACTCTGGGCAGCCTGCCCCAGGCCTGAGGTTGAGGGAGTGGTGAACTGGGAACTATTTGACGGTATCACCGTGGGGGACCCAGGAATGCTTGGATCCTGCCTTTTACCACCACCATCACCACCCTCCCCCTGAGGGAATCCAAGGAGCAAGAACAGAAGAGAAACCAAGGAAGAATTTCAGAAACAGCACCTCAGGTGACCCTTATAAAAGGCAGAGCACCCTAGACAAAGTTCAAGGTCAAAGTAAGGCCACCGATCTCTACTCCAAACCTTAATCTTAAAATCGTCATACCAACACATGCTGAGAATAAGCGCAAGAAAGAGAGGGGAAGATGGGGGGAGGGAGAGAAAGGCAGCTACCATGAGAGACAACCAGGCACCAAGAGGGACCCCGAAGTCCCCTTACCACCCACGAGGATGGAGAGGAAAAGAAAGACAAATAAGAACATCCCCGACTCTGCGAGCCAAGGCTTGCTTATTCAGAAATGATGTGATGGGGTTGACCAGGTGGATGAGGCAGTGGAGAGCATTCTAGGCTCACAGAACAGCATGTGTACAGATACAGAGGGTGAAAAATCAAGGCAGGTGCGGGAGACTCAAGGGGTCTTGGGTGGCTGCAGCAGAGGTGCCAGAGAGAGGAAGAAAGAGATGAGACACGGGAGGTCTGCAGGGGCCAGATTACAGACGATCTACTTTAAACCCCACGTTTGCCATAGCCCTCAGAACGTGCATTCCCATCCCTTCACTTTGGGTTTAACCAGGTGACTTGCTTTGACCTGTGATGCCAGCAGACATGAAGAGAGCCAAGGTGAGGCATGTGCTTCCAAGATTAGGACTGTCCCCTTGTACTCTGGCCTGTCGCCATGACAAGAACATGCTCTAAACAATCACTGATCCAAGGAGGCTGAGACATATGGGGCAGACCCGGGACTCAACACACAGCCTGGAGTCAAGCCCAGTTGGGCCCAGCCAACATCAGCCACATCCCAGCCCACCCACAGATGCATGAGCAAGACCAATAAATGCTTACCGTGGTATGCCACTGAGTGTTTGTGCTTATTTGTTACACAGCAGTTGCTAACTGATTCAGCCTGTGTGCTTAGGGAGGACATTTGGAATCTACCTTAGATGCACAAGTCATTTAATAATCTTATGCTGATGGTCCTCTTACAACCTTCCCAGCGAAAATCTGGAGTATGAAATTCACTCCCTACTCAGTCTCTGGAGCAGTGCTGGACCTGTAGAACACACACACTAAATCCTTGCTGATAAGCTGACAGGATCATGAGCTTTGGTTTATGCAGGTTCCTCTGCCTGGGAAAACTTTGCCCATCTCAGCCACCTAACAGATACGTTTTTTCCTACCCCAAGAACCCTGCTCAGAACCTTCACAGAACCTTCCCCAAGCTGGATTAGAAGCTCCAGCAGACAAGTGCACGTGGAACATGCTCTAGGATTGACCACGTACTAGGGCACAAAACAAGCCTCAACAAATTTAAGAGTATAAAACTTATTTCAAGCATCTTTTCTGACCACAATGGCGTGAAACTAGAAATCAGCCACAGAAAAAGACACAAGAAAAGAAGAAGCTCCAGCAGATATTAGACTATCGATTTGGCCTCTCCTTTTCTAGACTGCGAGTCACTTAAGAGCGGGGACAAAGTCTCTTTTCTCTTGGGTCCCCAGCACCTAGGACAGGGCCTGGATGGAGTCAGGGACTGGTCAATGTTTATTGAATGAATGAACAAATGAACTTCCCAACAGCTCCCAGCACAAAGCTAGGCCAGTGGTCCTCATGCAACAGATAACTGGTTTCCTGGCTGCCAATGTTTATCTTCATTAATTCCCTTGCCTGTTATTTCTTTCTTCTCTCATTTAGAATCACAAACTGCGTCCTGTGTGCTACTCAGCTTCTGCTACAATCACCTCTTTATTCCATTTTAATAATACCTAGACTATGGACAGAGTGACATAAAGGAAACCGGTGAGTCACAACATCTATGGTAGGAAAAATACAGGTGACCTATAAAGTGCTTCACCAACTTTCCTGAAGACTTCATGTTGGGACCTTATAAATCACGGGCGCCTGTCCCGCACAGGCTAAGCCAGCCGCGCTGCAGTGAGCTGCCCATCTTTAAGAGGCCTGGTGACACAATGCCTTGTTGATGTAGGGTATTTATACAGAATTTCCCACATCAATCTTGGTGTAAAAAAAGATGATGTCATCAAGCAGTGAAACAACTATCATCTGTAGAAAATATTAGGCAGTCTCTGGGAAAGAGTTATGCTTGTTTATTGATTCAAGGCCGTATGGATTGTAAGATGAACACTGAGGCTGTGCTATAAAGACCAGGAGCTGCAGAAATGGTCCTCCCCTCTGACCCAGGAATCATTCCCCTTCTAGGAATCTGTCCTAATAAAATCATCAGGGAGGTGCAGAGAGAGATGCACAAAGATTTATGTTCATAGTTCGATTCCTGGGATGGTATCTAGAAAAAAATACAAATGGCCTCTACTTAATACTATGGGGAGGTGGTTAAGCAAACTAGATACTGTAGTGTTTTGCAGCCATTACAAATGGTCATTTGGTCCTCTCCCCTTTTCTTCCCTCCCTGATAAACTTTGTCTAGAAGCCATTAGGTGCAGCTGAACAAGGTAGGCATCTTCAGAAGGTGAGAGTGGGGAGTTCCAGAGCCTGAGCGAGGTAAGGGGTGTGTCTACACAGAGTGGTGGCAGTGTCAGGGGTGGCCCGGCCCAGCATGTTGAAGCCTGAGTGCCCATGTAGGAGGGTGGCCTGGCACAGGTGTCTCACCAGGCAGGTGAGGAGTGGTGGCAGCCTGGCGTGGGGTTCAGAGCCCGGGTGAGTGGAGGAGAGAGTCTTCATGAGCAGTGGCAGGTGCAGTGGGCCAGTACGGAGTGTTGGAGCATGACCAGAGTCGCAGGGGGAGGGAGATACACTCCAGCACATCAGGTTAGAGCCCAAGTGATCAGGAGGTCACACACATGATTGAGGGTGGGTAGCAGTGGCAGTGATGAGATTGCAGGAGCATTAAGCAAATAAGTAAATGTATTTTAGGTTTCTCATTACCAGAGAAGAGTGTTAGAAGTATGGAAAGGCAGAAAACTAGAATCGATCTGTCGTATTGGATTGGAAATATCAGTGTGAATTTATGGAGAAAGAAAGGTAGATAGAGAGACAGATAGATAGAGAGGCAGGATAGATAGATAATTAAACGTAAGAGTATGTCTGTGTGTCTGTGTGTGTCTGTGTGTGTGTGTGAATTCCCAACTGTCTTCTGAGAGCATCTATGAGCAAAAATAGCTCAAGGCCATGAGCACACCTAGCAAGGAGATCTTGGTTTCTAAACACCACTTTCCATTAAACGGAACCAGGGGTCTGTGGCGAAATGGCTGTTAGAAGAGGTAATTTGCTATAGGCCTAAGCATGCCTGGATATTCTTACTTGCTGTGCTAAGAATGGAAGGATCTGACCACTCCTTTCTGGACCTGTCTCAGAGCTGTGTTTGCAGTGAGCAATTTTCAGAATGAATAATGTCTCCCTCCAGGATGAAGAGAAGGTTTGCTTAGTACCTGCTATAAAAGCAGTGGATTTCCCAAGCTCAGTGTTCTTCAGCTGTAACGCAAATGCACTGCCACGCATCCATCTGGGCCATTTCACGTTGCTTCAACCGGACGTGGGGGCAGGAAAACTGATTTAAGTACGCTGATGCTCATGTTTCTTCCTGTGTCATAAGTAATAAAGTCCTTCGTCTCTGACTCAGGAGTCTCATGGATTCTGCCAGCATCCGTGAAAGAGTCAAAGGCTCTTATTAGCTTGAAAGTAAGGTAAAATCAAATCCCAGAACCAATGATTACTGATTCCAAGTCTGGGCCACGAAAAGTAGGAGACATGCCTGGAATATCCTTTACCAGAGAAAATGAGAAATTGCTGAGAAAGATGGCAACACATCAAAAGGATATAAAATGCAGCTTGGAGGAGCTCTCATTGGCCAAATCTGGGACAATCTGAACATCAAAATAAATAATGATAGTAACAGATTATAACCTATTGAACAAGACAGGAACCCATGACTTCCTACTGATTTAAGTACACAAACAGGCAAAAGAGGTATGCTCTACTCTACACAGAGGATGGAAGATAGGACCTCTTTTTGGTTTGTTTGTTTTTAAGAAACTATTCCCCATTTCCCAATATTTATTTGTGGTTCCCGCCTCCTTCCTCAGGCCGTGAGGTCTGGATGAGAATCTCTGCTTCAGATGTGGAACAACACACGAAGCATTCCTGGTCCATCAAAGCAGGCCATGCTTTTGGCCATTGAAACTAGTTCGGAGATGGGCACTTGACCTAGCCTTTCCAACCAAAGTGAACCTCAAAAGTTTTGTGAGAAAAAAAAAAAAAAAACCTTTACTCTTTCCCATTGGGCTTGAATTTGAAAGGGTGTGACTTTAGAGCTGCTTGGCCATCTTGTCACCATAAAGGAAGATCCCGGAACTCTTGGGGACACCGTGCTGAACCTGTGAATGAATGGTGTCATGTTGTCTGGAGGCCCAGTGACTTGTGAGCATCCTTGATATGCATGTGTGTTTTTTCCACACCACCAAGCAATTAACTCAATTCAATCCTGACACTATCTACCCGGTGAGAGCATTAGATCCCACAGGTGAAGGGCTCAGTCCTACAAAACTGCGCCACTTCAGATGGCATTCTCAAGTCCAGGTTGTCACCTGTGCTTCTAATTAACTGGCTATAGATCAGGGGTTCCCATGACCCCCTCCTCAAGTTCCATTGATTGTCTAGAGTGGTTCACAGAACTCAGAGAAATATTTACTTGCATCTACCAGTTTATTATACAAGGATGTAACTCGGGAACAGTCAGATGGAAGAGACGCATAGAACAAGGTTTGTATGTGGGAAGGGCACTGTCCTTCCATGCCCCCTCGGAGTGCACCACTCTCTCAGCATCTCCACAAATTCACCGACCCAGAAGCTCTCCGAACCCATCCTTTCGGGGTTTTATGGAGGCTTCATTACATAGGCATTCGATTAAATTACACAGGTTTGATTGACTTGTTGGCTATTGGTGATTGAACTAAATCTTCAGCCCCTCTCCATTCCTTGGAGGTCGGAGGGTAGGAAAGTTCCAACCATTTAATCTCATGGTAAGTTCCCCTGGGCAAGCGGTCCCCATGCTTAGTTGACCTAGGGCCTTTCCAAAAGTCACTCATTAACATAACAGAAGACACCTTTCTTGTTTATCACTTAGGAAATTCCAAGGGTTTTAGGAGCTCTGTGCCAGAAATGAGGAGGAAGACCAAAAACAAATTTCTTATTATAGATCACAATATGTTTATAGACTCTTCATCCTTATGAATTCTTCCTACAGGAGAATTCAGAAATTTTGCTTCTCTAGCCTCTTTGCACCTAGCCACAGGCCTGTATTCTGGGTGTCACCAGTAAAATGTATTTATGCAGATTTTGAATATAAAGTAGCCAAGGTGGGCAAGGAGTCATTGCTCAAAACACACGTTTCTGGTGAAGGTAGCAGCAGAGGCCTCTGGGTGCAAGGGTGGTTGAAAAGGCACATTACTGGCACTGGACGAGCATCAGTGTTGGCAGAAGTATTAGTTGCACTGAAGTTGATTTCCTGACAGCAATGCAAGCTATAGCGTTCACTGCTTGGTCATCACAGTGGCAACGGTTTTCTCATCATATTGATTCCCCAATATTTTAGGGGACATTATTTCTGGAAACTTAGCCTTGACCCTGATTCTTCAGCCCTTGCGACAATTCTAAATTACCCAATACCCTTTCATTAATCTCCTTTTCTGCTTAATAAGCTGGATTTGATTTCTGTTGCACACATCTGAAATTCCTCCCTGTTTTTTAAAAAAATATTGGTACCACGAGTCGGGTAACGACAGTAACAGAACTTAAAACTTAGAAGAAGGACCTGATCATTAATGGCTGAAGCAGATGACTTTTTATGCAGTGGCAAACGTTTGGTCAAATTGTCTGCTCTACCATAAGACTTCATGCCAATTGAGGTTATAGAGTCAGAAGAAATGATAGGAAAATTCCAGAATATTAGTCCATGCTGGCTACTTCTTGCCATTTTTAATAAAATTCTAAAAGAGAGAGATGATCTCAGACAAGAGCTAGCCAGCCTGCAAGCAGGTGAAAGGGATACAGCTTTCCTGAGAGAGGCACTCCTGTATCTGACTGCAGCCCACTTTCTCAATTGACTGAGAATCCCATAATTTGAAGCTACATAAATGGAAAAAGCCCAAGTAACAGCAATGAAGCTAAAGCATTAGCAGGAAATTAGATCAGTGCCTCAGTTTATGGTTTAGAAACTCCCCTTAAGAATTCTCTGTCAAGGGACTTCCCTGGTGGCGCAGTGGTTAAGAATCCACCTGCCAATGCAGGGGACACGGGTTCGAGCCCTGGTCCGGGAAGATCCCACATGCCGTGGAGCAGCTAAGCCTGTGCACCACAACTACTGAGCCCACGTGCCACAACTACTGAAGCTCATGCTACAGCCCGTGCTCCGCAACGAGAGAAGCCACCGCAATGAGAAGCCTGCACACCACAAGGATGAGTAGCCCCTGCTCGCCGCAACTAGAGAAAGCCCACGCACAGCAACGAAGACCACTGCAGCCAAAAATAAATAAATAAATTGTCAAATAAAGGAGGAGCATCAGTCAACATGCAAAGATCCAACGAAAGGAGGTGTTTCTCCACCCAAGGTTACTATTTTTAACTGCTCCAAAGAAACACCCAATAAACAAGGACGAGAGGGCTGGGCAGAGCACAGAGAAAGAGTAGGTAAGAGATGGGACTATTTAGGCTTCCATGCTACCTCTAGATGAAATCTTTGTTGTGGTTACTTACACATGGAAGTCCCCGAAATCAAAGACTGAATCTCTATTACATTTTTGAGGGATGTATTATTTTCAAAACAATCTGAGCCTGGCCTATGATAGCCTGTGACTGTTAAACCCTGAAAATAATCTCTGGGGGTCAAACTCTCACCAAGAAGAAATAAGCCACTAAAGCTGTGCAGCCCCCAGAAGAGACACCCATGCCAATAACTGTCTCAGATGTAACTGAGATACCAGATAGGTATCATCCTCTCACATCTGGACCAGATGAGTGGGCTGCACATCATCACCCAGATTCCTGGGCTTGGAGATGGATGCAGTAACTGACTTTGGGTAATACATTGAGTATATATCCAGAAAGAAAGGCATGTGTGGAGGTTGGGTAAATAAAAGGATGAACTACAGCAGACATTTTTAATTGGTTCCCAACAGCCACTGACAATTCTCTCCTTCCTCACGTCCCTCTACCAGCACAGCTGAAAACTATTCACCTTTCCAGACTCCTTTGCAGCTAAGGGTGGTCACGTGACCCAACACAATGAATAGTACAATGTAAGGGAAATCATTAGGGAGGCTTCCAGGAATGTTTTTTTAAAAGAGATAGGCTCAGCTGACATAAGTAAGGCAATTAAACTTTTTCTTTAAAAAAAAATCAAAAATATTACATACAAAGTTGAAGTGTCTTTGACCACCCCTCCATTTTTTCCTCTTACCCTCCCCTCCTCTCCTGTTATCAGGTTGGTATGTCCCCTGCCAGACCAATCCCACGCATTTGAATATGTTTGTATTTGTATACATCCAATATATGTGTGTGTGTGTGTGTGTGTGCATAAAACAGTGTGTATGTGATATATAATATTGTTGTGGTTACATATATGGTATCATATTGAGGGTATCACTGTGCAACATGACTTTCTCATTCAACAATGTATCTTAGAGGTATTTCCATGCCATACTTATAGGATCTACCTCATTCTCTTTACCTGCTTCATGATTTTCCATAGTACGGATGCTCCGCAATTTATTTAGCCATTTCTTTTTATTGATGGACATTGAGACCGTTTCCAATTTCACTATTTATTTCTTATTCTCAGAAATAACACTGGAATGAGAATTCTTGTCCAAGGCTCTTCGTACACATGTGCAAGTATTTCTCTAGGGTAGATACTCAGAAGTGTAATCGCTGGGTCATAGGCTATGCACATTTTTTATTTTTATGTCCTTTTAAAATTTTAATAGATCCTGCCAAATTTCCCTCCAAAGTGGCAGTACAAATTTATAGTCTCTCAGCGGTGCATGAGAATTCCCCACACTCTCAACAACTTGATTTTTTTTTTTTTTTCTAATCTGATGGGTAAGAAATGGCTTCTGATGTGTCCCCTTGCAATTTTCTAAAGAGTAGTGAGTTCAGCTTCATTTTCCCAATTCTTATCTCAGCAGGGGCTTGTTTTGGCCCCAGCAGCTCAGTGGGTTCAGGTCAAGCATCTACATTATGTAAAGGAAGGGTCTCTGGAGTGGGAACCACCAGAATCAGGTTCTCATGTCTTTGCTACAGGGACTCAGGGAAGTTACTGAACCTTCCTGGCTCACAGAGCAGCATGGCTATTAAATGAGACAATGCACAGAAGGGATTCAGCCCAGTGCTTGGCACAGCAAAAGCATCCAGTAAATAGCAGCTATCATTATTATTATTATTATGACCACCATCTCTACTTTCCTGAAATGTGATAGGAAGCTGCTGACACGGCAGCTCCCAGTAGACCCCACCTCCTGGTATTCACCCCCTTGTGCAATCTCCTCCTCTTGAGTGTGTGTTGAACCTAGTGACCCACTTAATGCAAAGATTACAGCAGAATTGATGGGATATCACTTCCATGATTAGGCTGTGAAAGACTGTGGCTTCCATCTTGCTGACATACTCCTATTGCCTTCTTGGTTTGTACATCTTGATGAAGGAAGCAGCCGTGCTGGAGGGGCCCACATAGCAAGGACTGAGGGCACCCTTCAGCTCTCAGACAGTGAGAAACTGAGGCCAACATCCCATGGGGAACTGAAAGCTGCCAGGAACAATGTCAGTGAGCTTGGAGGCCAACCCTTCCCTAGTCATCCCTTCTGATGACTACAGCCCTGGGTGACACCTTGATTGCAGCCTGTGAGGGACCCTGAGCCAGAGCACCCAGCTAAGCCACACCCAGACTCCTGACCTGCAGAAACTGTGGGGTGGTAGTAAATGCTGTGATTTCAAGACATTGAGTTTGGGAGTCATTTGTTACGTAGCAGCAGATAACTGATACACGATATTAGTTTCTCGAGGACTGCCTTTCTTGGTCAGTAGCACGAAACCCAGAATCTCTCCTAAAAACATGGCAAAAATGTCCATTTGACTGCAAATAAACCTGTTGAACAGTTCTCTAAGACAGGAAGATGTTGTGAGTTATTTCAAAGGCAAAAGCTTCCGGGTATTTTCATAGCTGTTAGCTTGATTTGCCACCCTGTGCTTATGAAGGTGGGAGGCGATGCACTGTGACAGAAGGAGCAAGGGTTTGACAGTCAGATGGACCTGGCTTTCAAGTTCAACTGGGCTGCTTCCTCGCTGGGCCACCTCAGGCATGCCATTCTCCTCTCTGAGCCTCCATTTCCTCAACCATCAAAAGAGGTTTAAAAAAGAAAGCACCCCACCCCACCTCTTTTATTGTACGGATGCAAAGATACACGACATACCCAAGAAGCCAACACACAGTGACACGGAAATTACTCTCTTCTTCCAAGACTTTTTGACCTTGAAATATTTGCCCCTTCACAACCAGAGAAAACACTGGAAAATATGCCACTGAAATGGTCAAGGAGAAATTCCAGCTCTGTTGAGCCTGTATGAAAAGAGAAGGGAGGTCCAGGCTTTTCTGCACAGGATTAAGAATAAAAGTGGATGAGGTGTGAGAACCTATTCAGGAATGGACAGTACTGTAAGAGAATGTTATCAAAATGGCTGAGGTACACTTGCCCTCTGTTCAGCCTTGGAAAGGAAGAAAGAGAGAGAGAAGGATTTGGAATGTTACCTAGAAGGCTGAGAGTTGATTTTTCTTTTAACTTTTCAGTTAATCTTTTTATTCACCTTCTAAGTAATTAGGGGCTGAAAAGTAAAGGTCTGCTGGCCTTGGATGGACCCTATCTGGGGCACTTTTCCTTCTTTTTTCCAAAAGAAATACTCTCTCTAAAACCACAAACGTGCACCTGTTTCCCCTGATTTAAAGGCCCCCAAAATGATGTTTTCAATTAGTAGATGCCTTTCTTTCTAAACTTGATCTCAGGCCAAAGCTTTATAGTTATTCATTTTCTCTCACAGCCCTCCCCCAAACAAACAGATAAGAAGAAGAAGCAAACATCCAATGTTCCTTACCTTTCATTAACTTTCTCACTGTGATACTTCAAGTTTTTCCCTCAGTGGAAGCACGAATCCTTTGAAACTAGAGCGAGCAACAGCCCCAGGCCAATTCTGGGGACGGCCCAGACAGCCCAGTCTGAGGATGGCTTGAGAAGGACCGGTGGTGATGGCTTGAGTTTCAGCTTTGGCCAAGGCCTGCTTCTGCCTGTTTCCTCCCCAGCCAGAGCCCTGTCTAGACAGTCAACCCCATAGATTATTTCCATTTCAGCTCAGTTCCTTCCTTCACCTGCTCTGGAGCCATGGGGACTCATTGGTAAGGACTTCGGGGCCCTTCCAGAAAGATCCTTGCGTTCTCTGCTTCCAGGATGACCTAGCGGGTGGAGGATGGAGAGGAGGCATCTTCTGGTGTTTTGAAAAGTGGGCACAGAAAAGGAATGACCATGGGAGTCATTCCTACCACCCAGGTCTTCTCTGGGTGAAGGCAGCTTTGAAAAACATTCAGGCAGGTGACTTTTTAAAAAAGAGAGGTTTTGAGAAGCTGCAGTTGATATTTGCTTTTTTGGCTATTCTACATTCAATAATGTGATCAGTCCAATGCCCCAAGATTGTCATTGTCACCACAGAAGTGGAAGGGGCAGATGTCCCCTCCCACCCACCTAAAGCAGAGCACAGCCCTCTGGGTGGGTTGACCAGAGTTAGCAAGTAAAAATACAGGATGCCCAGTTACATTTGAACCTCAGATAAAAGTCTGCTAAAAAAATTGTATTATCTAAAATTCATACGTAACTGGGCATCCCGTGATTTTTCCCCAACAATGCCTGGAAGGAATGACCCAAGGGCACAGAGTAAGAGATGGCTCACCATGGCTCCAGTGGGGTTAAGAGTCCAGGAGGGAATAGGAAGACCCAGAGCTGGCAGTGCCATTGGTGACGGCAAATGTGCCATTGCAATGGTGCCAGCAGCGTTAGGTGAAAGGAACCACCACTGGGCAAGGTCTTGTCCCTGCCTCAGTCTCCTCCTTCCTGCCTGAGGCTCATCCTTCCACCTTCCTCCTGATTCTCAGAGCTGTCTGATAATCGCCCAAGAAATTCCTTTTCTGATAATGCGTTTTTAACTGTAGTTTTCCTAAATGTATCTCCTGAGTTGAAAAAAAAAAAGTCTCGTCTCTCAGTCTGTCTCTGGGAAGTCCCACCCTAGGGACGGGGGCCAGGACCCCACCCTATCTGATCCCAGCCCCTCAGAAAGGGCTCGCCTTCTCCCTCAGGTGGGCGGATGCCCGGGAGGCCACTCTGCTGCCCTTGACTTGGAGAACCAGGCCAGGATGCAGAAAGGCTTCTGGCTGGCCCCGCCCACCTTCTTCTTTGCTGTTTGTGGGTTCACAAGGAAAGGGGCCATTTATGGAGTGGATTTTAGTGCAATGGGGTGCTGCCAACCCAATGACGGCTGCATCTTCTTCGCCTCTGAAGGCCGGTGCTGGCAGGGGTAGGACTGTTTCTGCACTCCATCCTCCGCCAGTAAAAAGCCCCTCAGGTCCTCCTTCAGCCGAGAGCTGGTCCATCAAGCCACTTGCTAAAGAATTCTGCAGGGCACAGTACCCACAAAAAGGGAGGGGACCCTGCCCTTACGGCTCACTGCTGGGCTTATTCCTGGCTGCCCCACCACAGCCGCCTGGGACCTGCCCTCCACCCACTGACTCTGTCCCTCCACTTCTCCTTCAGCCCTTTCTTCCCTGCATCCCCCTGTTTAAAAACAAAGGGTTTGGAGCGGTACAAATTCTGGTTTGAGCCCTGGCTGTACCACTCTCTGAATATGATCTATCACTGTTCCTCTCTGAGCCTCACCTTTCTCATCTGTAAAATGGGGGTAATAAATGAATCTAGCTTATGGGCTGCAGTAAGGATGCAGTGAAATGATGCAAGTGAGGTGCTTAAACAGTGCCAGACATCCCCTAGTCTCTGCTCAGGCCCACTCTTACAGAATCAGAACCTTAACCCATCCCAGGAGGCAGAGTCAGTTAAGCGTGCCAGCTGTGATGGACTTGTCTTCCCCACCTGGACCACAAGCCCACAGACAGTCCCTGTAGGATGCCACACAGAAAAGTCTCAACCAATGCTGGACAACCATGAATCGTGATAACGATAATCATCGCTCTCATTTATTTAGTGACCTTATATCCCAGGAACTGCAGTGGGGATCAAAATAAAATAAAATGACAAAAAACCCTGCCCTCATGAAGTTCACATGCTTTATCTCAGTCAATGTTCACATTCACCCCATGAGGTAAGTACTACTGTTATGCCCATTTTACAGATTAGGAAATTGAGGCTCAGAGAGGGTAAGTGACTTGCCCAAGATCACTCAGCTTAGTAAGTAATCAAACTAAGAGTCAAGCCCAGACTCCAGAGCCCCTCCCTTTATTACTACTTGGTTTCACTCAAGCTTCATGAGAAGGCTGTGCAGTAGAGATTACCTGGCACCATTTTACCAATGATGAGGATAAAAGAGGCTGAGTCAGGATAGTCACTCACCACAAGCCACCAGATTGGTCAGGCCCAGAGTTCCAAGTAAATGCTGGTGTTTATGAATCCACAGGCCACGGGGCCTTCATCTTGCTGCCAGAAAGGTCACCTCTGAGCATCCCTGGAGGAGGCCAAGGACTGGGACATGGCGGGCACCTCAAAAACCCTCTTTCATTGAAAGAGACCCCATGCTCGACTCAGCTGTAATGAGAATGGCAGAGACAGAGACCATGGAGAAGTCAGGGCATCCACTTCAAGGTCAAAAGGAACTAGATGCTGAACTGGTCCTCACCTCCTTTCTACTCCTTTCTGCTCATTTTTGGATGGCTGATGGGGACTGCCTTAGCCATGGCCCCTCCTTGGTCAGCCCCCCACATGAGGGCTCAGGAAACCAAACCCAGTGCCACGTGTGTTCGGCGACTCCCATCTGTAAACGGCTGCTCGTTCGAGTTCCTGTCTGAGCATCCTACTAAGGGACAGCTGAGCTCATTCTTCACAGCCCCATCCAAGGATTTTCAAAATGATCTTTCCCCTTTTTGAAAGCCTTTTTAAACCCAAACTACACTTTTGTTTTTAACTGCCAGCACCCCAGCCTACTCTAAAAACTAGGAACATTGGTGGTAAAGGAGCTCTCTCCACCTCTGTCCTGCATGGCTTCGGAGGCAAGGTGGGAATTCCTCCCTAAGTAAGAAGAGACTGGTGCCAACTCACCTCATTTTACTTCTGTATTTGCTACCTCTAGCTATTGGAATGGCACAGACCTGGGTGCAAATATAAGCACTCTCCTTGCAATTTGTAATTTATCTTATTAGTTACTAACTGATCCCCCTATGTACTGTTCAGGAATTTTAGCTGTTAAGTAACAGAAAACCAACTCAACAAGTTTAAGGGAAAAAAAGGAGGGGAATAGGGGTTAGGTATTTATTGGTTCATGAAACTCAAGAGTCCAGGATAGTATCAGTGCAGCTTCAGGCACAGCTGGATCCAGGAGCTCAAACAAAGTAGGACTCAGTCTCTCTCTCTGTATGTTTTTTTTTTTTTTTGTATTGGCTTCTGTTATGGGCTAAATTGTGCCCCCGCCCACCACCAAATTCATTTGTTGAAGTCCCAACTCCCCAGTACCTCAGAATGTGACTGTATTTTGTGAGAGGGTCTTTAAAGAGATAATTAAGGTAAAATGAGATCACATGGTGGGCCCTAACTCAATACAACTGGTGTCCTTATAAGAAGAGATTAGAATACAGATATGCACTAAGAAAAGACCATGTGAAGACACTGAAAGAAAATGCCCATCTGCAAGCCGAGGAGAGAAGCCTCAGAAAAAGCCAACCCTGATGATACCTTGATCTTGGACTTCCAGCTCCCAGAACTGTGAGGAAATCAATTTCTGTTATGTAAGCCACCCAGTCTGTGGTACTTCGTTATGGCAGCGCTAGCACACTAATACAGCTTCATTCTCAGTCAGAATCTTCTCACATAGTGACAGTAAGGCCTCTGCAGTTCCGGGTTTACCTGCCCGGCTCCTCAACCTGAAAGAGTCTCTTTTCCCTAGCAGATCTAAAAAAACAAAACAGGAGCTTCCCTGGCGCAGTGGTTGAGAGTCCGCCTGCCAATGCAGGGGACACGGGTTCGTGCCCCGGTCCGGGAGGATCCCACATGCCGCGGAGCGGCTGGGCCCGTGAGCCATGGCCGCTGAGCCTGCGCGTCCGGAGCCTGTGCTCCGCGGCGGGAGAGGCCACAGCAGTGAGAGGCCCGCGTACCGCAAACAAACAAACAAACTCACAAAACCAGAGTTGAATCTCATTGGCCTGACTTGGGTCACATCACATGTACACTCCTGAGCCAATCCCTGCGGCCAGGAAGATGGAAGAGGCTGATTGGCCAGACCTGAATCTTGTGCCCACCCCTCAAGTCTACGTAGAGTCAGCCAAACCATGTGGCCTGAGAGCAAGGGGGTCAGGGGGACTACTCCCCTGGGGAAGATCAGGGCAAAGGGGAGAAGAGTGCAATGGCAGGAGGCTGAAACAGCAGGTGCCTGCTCTCCCTGGCTCTAGTCTACCCCCACCCACAATTCACCCTCCACTGAGCTGCCCGAGAGCTTTCTTCACTTCAGATCAGATGGTCTCACCCCCCTCCTTCAATAAAGCGTCATTATCTGTCCCTGCCTGCCTTTTCCATTTCCCTCCTCGGAATGCACCACCTCTCAGGATGCAGCACAGCGCTTAGCACGCACCCTCAACTTTGGAGGCCTTGGGTCACCGCTTCCTCTACCTCAGAAACGTTCTCACTCCATCCTCAAGATACAGATTAAAAAATCACTCTCTGGGCTTCCCTGGTGGCGCAGTGGTTGAGAGTCCGCCTGCCGATGAAGGGGACATAGGTTCGTGCCCCTGTCCGGGAAGATCCCACATGCCGCGGAGCGGCTGGGCCCGTGAGCCATGGCCGCTGAGCCTGCGCATCCGGAGCCTGTGCTCCGCAATGGAAGAGGCCACAACAGTGAGACGCCAACGTACCGCAAAAAAAAAAAAAAAAAAAATCACTCCCTCACATATTTGCAAACGAAGCAACTGTAAAAGGATTAATCTCCAAAATATACATGCAGCTCAATATCAAAAAAAAACCCAATCCAAAAATGGGCAGAAGACCTAAATAGACATTTCTCCAAAGAAGATATACAGATTGCCAACAAACACCTGAAAGAACGCTCAATATCACTGATCATTAGAGAAATGCAAGTCAAAACGACAATGAGACATCATCTCACACCGGTCAGGATGGCCATGATCAAAAAATCTGCAAACAATAAATGCTGGAGAGGGTGTGGAGGAAAGGGAACCCTCTTGCACTGTTGGTGGGAATGTAAATTGATACAGCCACTATGGAGAACAGTATGGAGGTTCCTTAAAAATAAAAATAGAACTACCATACAACCCAGCAATCCCACTACTGGGCATATACCCAGAGAAAACCATAACTCAAAAAGACACATGCAACCCAATGTTCATTGCAGCACTATTTACAATAGCCAGGACATGGAAGCAACCTAAGTGTCCATCAACAGATGAATGGATAAAGAAGATGTGGCACATATATACAATGGAATATTACTCAGCCATAAAAAGAAATGAAATTGAGTTATCTGTAGTGAGGTGGATGGACCTAGAGTCTGTCATACAGAGTGAAGTCAGAAAGAGAAAAACAAATACCGTGTGCTAACACATATATATGGAATCTAAAATTTAAAAATGTTTTTGAAGAACCTAGGGGCAGGACAGGAATAAAGATGCAGGCGTAGAGAATGGACTTGAGGACACGGGGAGGGGGAAGGGTAAGCTGAGACGAAGTGAGAGAGTGGCATTGACATACATACACTACCAAATGTAAAACAGATAGCTACTGGGAAGCAGCTGCATAGCACAGGGAGATCAGTGACCACCTAGAGGGGTGGGATAGGGAGGGTGGGAGGGGGACGCAATAGGGAGGGGATATGGGGATATATGTATACATATAGCTGATGCACTTTGTTGTATAGCAGCAACTAACACAACAACATAAAGCAATTATACTCCAATAAAGATTTTTTTTTAAAAAAGCAAACTAGCTGGTTTAATCAAGGGAAAAGTGGGGAAACATCTGTAATGAGAGCGCACAAAAGACAGAAAATTTTTTTTAATTGTACTGAAATAAATTTGAAAATCTTAAAAAAAAAAAATCACTCTCTCTGGGAATCCTTCCCTTTTGAACAGACCCATCTCATTTCCAAAGCACAGCTGGATAGCATGACGGTAAAAGGCTGGACAGACCGTTTAGGTGCAAATCTGTTTGCTGTGTGACCTTGGGGTAAGTTACTTACATTTCTGTGCCTCCATTTTCCCAGGACCTAGCTCCTAGGATTGCCGACAGAAATGAATGAGTTAAGACATGAAAGCACTTGGAACAGTGTCTGGTACATGGAGAATGCCTAAGAAGCTTTCTCTCTTTTTACCTCCTGTTGTTTGAACACATCCCTATTGGGAATGACCTGTCCATTTCCCCTACGGAGTCTGGGTTCCGCTCTGAAGGAGGGAATGCCTGTTTATCACATTGGACCCCTGGGGTTCTGTAGGTGTGCTGTTTCCCCAGCACAGAAGAGGTGCTTGGAACTTCGAAACCCTGAATGCAGGAATGAGTGAGTAAGCAAAGCAAGTTCCTGCACACAGAGAAAGAGTCTCCAACAGCGAGTGGAACAGCATCCTCCCTCGGTCTGCGATCTGTGCAAACCCCACCTGGCCTGCAATGGCTCTCACCTCTGAGGCAACCCTACCCCTCTCCTCCAAGCCACTTTCCTCCCACCCCCTCCTCCTACTTCATTCAGCCCAAGTTCAAGGGCAAACCACCAGGAAAACCCAAAGAACGTTCATCGGATAAGTCACCCGATTACTAATCAGGTCCACCCACCCCACGGCTAACGACTATTTTCCCTGCGAAAAGTAAACACCGCCTCCTCCCCACCGCCTGACAGCAAAGCCATTAAACCCAGGAAGGGCGTGTCTCCACAGCAGCCCAGAAACAACTTGAAAGTGGAAAAATACGGTGGATTTGGTGATTCAGTGGTCGTTAAGATAGCCAGAATGTTTGGTTTCAGCTCACATGGAACCTATTCCTCTCCCCTACTGGTCTCTTCTAAGATGAGAGGGGGCAGAGCCTCAGAAGACACCTGAGCAGGTTGGATGTCTTTGTGACCCCGCCGGCGAGTTAACCCAGCCCTTGAGTTTCTTTCCGATTTGCCGCCTATGCGTGGGGCTGCCTGGAGGTGCCCAAAGGTTCTCACCCAGGCAGGCGAACTTGAACAGCGCCGCCTGGAGGAAGCCAAAGCAGTGCTCGAGAAACCAGGGAGCAAGGCCCCCAGCACTTGGGCGACACATTTGGCTCCAGCTTCTGGCAGCTCAGGCAGAAAGAGAAACACATCGGGTTGCATAGTTTTCATTTTCCAACAACAGAAAGCATGTTCAAACCTTGGCAGAGACAACATTTTTACTGGAACCAGGCTGCAGAAGGAATGTCTTGGGGCGCTGCAGGTTTAAAGGACCCTGGGTGACAGGCTGGGTGATCCCTGTAACTGCAGCTTCATTGTCCCCACGTTGGTTCTTTCACTCTCAGAACAAACACCTGCTGAGCTGGCATGCTGTGCCTGCCCTTGGCTGGGCCCAGGCCGCAGAGGGGGCATGGCACACTCCTTGCTGCCCAAGGCTTCCGGATCACTCCCTCCTTCAGCATTGAGGATGCCTGCTCCTTGGGTTATCACCTCCATCCACCCATCAGTAACAGCATGACAGCAGTGTTACTCTAACGGCTGCATGGGACTTCCTCCCTCACCTCCAGAACATAATCATTTGGAGAAAAGATGGGACCAGGGGTAGCCCCCACACCCAGGGGCACCCTGTGCCCCAGTAGCCAGCCTCCCACTTCGTCTTTGCTAACAGAACCCCTGTCTTGGTAGGGTGTGCCAGGCCCTAGGGGATACATGATTGACCTAAGAAAGCTAGGATGCCTCCATTCCCATATATTAGAGACTTATTTTCCCATCCCTTGTAGCTAAGTCTGAGCCTGTGACCCAGTGCTGGTCAAAGAGATGTCTGCTAAGGCCTCTGGGAAAGTTCTTTCCTCCTTAATAAATGGAAAGCCCCTATTTTCAGCCTTGAGCACCATGTGTGAAGACATGATGCTTTGAGCTGTGGCAGCCATCTTAGGACTATGAGGTAATAAGGCTGGACTCTTAGAGGAAATACATGGAAGATGGCAACATAAAGAGAGAGAGTCCTGGATGTTAACTTGGAATCATTGAACCCACCCGGGACCAACTGTCTCCCTGAAGACATCTAGTAGAAGATGTCTTTATTGCTTATACTACTGTTAGCTCATTATCCTCTCACTTGCAGCCAAATACATCCTAATTAATACAACAGGTATATACACAACATAGGAAAATTCAGTCCTGGGGAGACCACAGGCAGTCATGAAAAGAAAGCTTGCTTTGGAATCAAATGATTTTTGGCTTTCATCTTGGGCTCTAGCATTTATTTGCTATGCATTCTCGGAGAGTCATTTTTACCTCTCTAAGCCCCTGTTTCCTTGCTGGATTGATGTAAAGATGATGGGGGAGACTAGATGAGAAAGCACTGGACCCACTCTCTGCTTGGTCGCCTGGCTGCTGCCTGCCTATCTTGTTCACTACACTTCCCCAGGCTTCTAGAGGCAGGCCTAACATGTGGGAGGCATCCGATAAAGTTTTGTTGAACAAAGGAATAAATTCCTTTCCTTCCCTCTTATAAAATGAGGTTTCAGTGGTATATTGGTTTGCTAGGGCTGCCAAAACAAAATAGCACAGACTAGGCGACTTAAACAACAGAAACGTATTTTCTTGCAGTTCTGGAGGCTGGAAGCCCAAGATCAAGGTGCTGCAAGTTTGCTTTCTTCTGAGGCCTCTCTTCTTGGCTTGCAGATGGCCACCTTCTTCCTCTGTCTTCACATGGTCTACCCTCTGTGTCCTCACTTCCCTGGTGTCTTTCTGTGTGTCCAAATTTCCTTTTCTTATAAGGACATCA
Source organism: Globicephala melas (assembly GCF_963455315.2). Lineage (NCBI taxonomy): Eukaryota > Metazoa > Chordata > Mammalia > Artiodactyla > Delphinidae > Globicephala > Globicephala melas. Next base: position 146,455,376 of record NC_083316.1, read on the forward strand.
GTCCTATTAGATTAGGTCCTGCCCTAATGACCCCATTCTAACTTAATTGCCTCTTTAAAGGCCCTATCTCCAAATGCAGTCCAATTTTGAGGTACTGGGGGTTAGGGCTTCCACGTATGAGTTTGAGGGAGACACAGCTGGTTATCGCCAGATTTATCCCTCATTGCTTAATTTGGGTCTTCCCCTCATTCCCTGCATGTCCTCTGGTCATTTGGGCTTCAATCATGGAATGTTTAATGAAGATCATTTTGATAACTGTTATCATAACATTCATTTGACAAACACTGGACTTTTTTTCCAAAGCACTTTCCGTATCTATGGTCCCACTGTCTCGTGGGTGGTTCTCGTTTTGCACGGGAGAACACAAAAGCCTGGAGAGGTCAATTGACTTTCCCAAGGTTATTTGCTAATAGTTGGATCAAAGGACAAGGGGCCAGGTGTGTCTGACGCTGAGCGCTGGCTTCTCCGCACAGCCTGGTGTGTGTGTTGGGGGGGGGGGGCGTATCTTAAGGTGGTGTGGGTGATGGCAGGGACCCCAGGCCTTTTCTTCGAGGAAGCTCTGCTCTGTGACAGCCCCTGCCATCTCCCACCCCTGCCTGTCTTTCACTTCATGGCCCAATCACACAACGCTTCCCCACACACACACCCTCTCGCCTGGACAGGCTGTGCCTCCGCTGAGACCACCCTTCCCTACATCCTCCCTGCCTTCATGATCCCCCCAGAAAGGCCTACGCCCCCTCTCCCTGTAATCTCAATGCATAGCCCTGACCTCAAGGAGTTAAAATAGTCCTGCTGGTGATGGCCTCCGTCTTGGGCCAGGAGGATTTCCTGTTGCTTCTGTGCCCTCAGCACTGGGCAGCACAGGACTGGGCAGAGTGTCCCTGCCCAGTGAATATGGCTCTGCACTGAGGTGAAGCCCGTGGACAGACATGGCAGCCTGTTCCCCTGCGGAGCGAATGTTTTAGTTATTTTAGAGATCAGGGGAAGGGAGAGTTAACTGAGGGCCAAGGCCGTGGGGAGGGGCTGCAGGGGATGAAGATGGGCCTCAGTGGTCACAGGTGTCCAGGAGGGAGGGGGATTCAGCTTGTGCACAGACCTTCCCCATCCTAGAAAAACAAGAAGCCGGCTTCCCCTCCTGTCCTTTTCTTTTGTTTTTTTTTTTTTGGCTGCGTTGGGTCTTCGTTGCTGTGCACGGGCTTTCTCTAGTTGTGGTGAGCGGGGGCTACTCTTCATTGTGGTGCGCGGGCTTCCCATTGCGGTGGCTTCTCTTGTTGCGGAGCACGGGCTCTAGGTACGTGGGCTTCAGTAGTTGTGGCACGTGGGCTCAGGAGTTGTGGCGCACGGGCTTAGTTGCTCCGCGGCATGTGGGATCTTCCCGGACCAGGGCTTGAACCCATGTCCCCTGCATCGGCAGGTGGATTCTTAACCACTGCAGCACCAGGGAAGTCCTACGTCCTATCTTTGGGCCAAAAGGAGAGAGTCCACACCTGAGCATCCCACGTGCAAGTTTCTTGCCCAAGGAAGGGGGAAAATCCTATCTTCCTGCCAAGGAGAAGGCCTAGCTCACTTTTGGTAGAGAAATAATGACATCCAGTGGACATCCACGTCATCCTCAGACTCGGGCCATGGCTTCCCTGGCCAGGAGGCCTTCCGGGGCTGGGACAACAGGGAGCAGTGAATTGAGCACTGCAAAGCTGAGCTGGAATCTTGATTCTACCTCTTAAGCTGTGTGACCTTGGGTAAGTCACTTCCCCTCTCTGGACCTCTGTCTCCTCCATGAAAAAGGAGGGACTCCGAGAGCCCTTATTGTAAAGTGTTAAGCAAACAGGGTTCTCCTACTATCAGAACTCCGGTTTCTTGTTAACAATAAGTTCAAGGCTGTATACTACAAACTAGCAGGGCAAGCTTTGGAATCAGACAGCTCTGGGTTCAAATGCCGAATTCCCGACTGAATGACCCGAAGCAAGTAACCATCTCCTTGAGCACTTAGTTCTGCAAAACAGGTTCATGGTTGTTTCCAAACGCAAAGGTTGTTGCCAGTATGGGATCTTATTGTGGGTGCACAGGCAACAGCATTCCTGGAATATGGGAAGGCGGACAGGTCCCCACCTGGGGGCACAGAGGAGAGCTTCAAGTCCCCATATTTCCTAAGCAGGCTCCAGCAGCCCTCTAGGCATGTCCAGGGGGTATGGCTGAGATCCCACAGGGCTCCAGAGGCCTAGGCCATGGTTTGGTAGAACAGTCACCCAGGCCAAGGGAACCAGGCTGGAGAGAAGTGGATGGGAGGCAGGGGAGAGACAGACTCCCGGCCACCATCCCATCGAGAGGGAAAGAGGAAGTTGGGAAGCAGGGACAATCACATCTGAACGGGACTGAACTGGAAACCCAATCAACAGGGCTGGAGTCCCTGAACTGGAGTGAGGCAAGGCGGGAAATGACTAGTGAAGGGCTGCGAGGCACACAGGGGAGCTCAGAAACCAGAGTTGTCAGCCTGTGTTCTAGAAACAAAGTTGCATTTTTGCATGCGAGTCTGTGACTGAGACAGGAATACTATTGACTAAGGCAAAGCATGTGGAAATAGGAGGCTCTCAGGAGAGGTTGCCTGCCTCTCTGTTCCTTTACCTCTCCGTGAAATGAGTTCCTGCTTGTGGAGAGCCCCATCCGTGTCACAGGTCTACATGTGCTGGGGCACTCGTCCCATTCATCTGGATCTCCTGGGAATGTGTCTGTGATTGTAACCCCTCACACGTTAGCCCAGCCTGGGCAGGAGACAAATTCTCAGCACTTGTAATCGCACTCTCTAACCCCGCAACAAACCTGCAAGGGAAGTATCATGCCCCCTCCCCGCCCACTTTATAAACAAGGAGGATGCTGGAGCCCTGAGAGGGTGTGTGAGGTTCCCTGAATGGCACAGGTAGAAAACTGAAGGGCCAGAGACTGAACCTGGCCTCTGGCCACTGCCTCCCAAGAAGGACTCTGGATGGGATTCACTGAGGGCCCCGCTGTGTGCAAGGCCTCGTGCTGAGGCTTCATGATGAAACAGAAAAAGTTAACGTTTATTCAGCAAGTACTACATCCCATGCTCTGTAATGGAAGTAAAGAATGTAATACTTGACTGCATTGTCTCATTTATTCCTCACAAAATTCCTATGAACTGCTCTTCCCGTTCCTCCCATTTTGCAGATGAGGAAACTGAGGCTCGAGGAGGTTACATGAGTCACCTAAGGTCACTCAGCCAGTCAGTGGTAGGACTCAGTCTACGCAGATGCCGACATCCTCACGCTTAACCCTTCTGTGATTCCTGCGGAGGCGGGCATGCTGTAACAGAAGCCGGGTAACACCTGGACAGGTACGGCACCTGCACTCCAGAAGATCTTTCAGGTCTCCACTGTGCCTGTCAGTTGCTCTCATCATCACCTACCTGCCTGAAATTTGGCATACCCTAATGCTGCAGTATAAAATATCTCTTTTCTCTTTCCTTCTTAACTAGCTCTGTGACATTGGATAAGTGCCTCTACCTCTCTGAGCCTCAGTGTTCTCATGCATGAATTGGGGCCTGTAAGTCCCAGGTACAAAAGTACCTTGAGCTGTGGTTTTCGTCCCACATCCCTCTGCTCCCTGAGCATACCTGTGAGGTACTCTCTACCCACACAGCCTGGATTCCGGCCACCAGCTCTCCTGTCCTGGCTCTTAGTGTGGCCCCTGCAACAAGCCAGCACATCTGCCTGAGAACGCCATGGAACTCTGCCCCTGAGCCAGGGTCCTGCCAGCAAAGAGTTTAAGCAAATAGAACTGGGCTGAAACGAAATGGTCTATTGGTTGTAAAGAGTTGCGCCTCATGCTTGTGCTCTCAGGTTTCATGATAATCCAAGCGATGGTTCTCCAGAGAAGGATTAGGAAGAAAACGGTTGGGGGCTCTGAAGGGAGCGGAGAAAAAACAGGCATGGACCCAAGGCAAGCATTGCCAAGAAACGGCCCCAGAGGGTCAATAAAACAAAGATGGGGGGCAATGATTGAGGCACAGGAGGAAAGGAAAAGTGGGGCTCTTTCCAACTCTTCTAGTGCCTAAGTCAGACCTTCACCAGCGAGAGAGCTTACCACTAAATTCGTGGAGAAGGACTACCAGCCCCCCACCAAACCACTGTGATCAGAAGCTGAGATGGGCACCTTGGGAGCCGGGGCTGCGAGCTCAAATGCCCTCCAAGGCCGTGCAGGTAAAGCACGAAGAGCATAAAGAAAACAACAGACACACAGGATGAGGCATGACAGCTGATGCTCAGCCTCAGTCTCAGGAAGGCAATTGGGAGCGACGCGGACTGTGGTGCTGGGGACAGCTGGGACTGAGCTGTCAGCCCCAGCCAATCTCTATCAGGCAGGAATACAGCCCCGGGGTTGCCAATCTTCTGATTTTTTGCAAGAGAAGTAGGAAAGAATGAATTTTGTTTTTTAATGTGCAGGTTCTCAATTTTAAAACATTGGCAACTAATTCAAGTGTTTTTTTCTCTAAGTACTATGTGGGCCAAACAAAATATATCAGTAAGCCAAATTTGACTCACAGGCCAAGGGTTTGCAATTTCTGAAGTTTTGTGTCATGGTAAATGCAATGGAATCCGTCTGGGTTCAAACCCCAGTTCTCCCATCTGCTTTGGGGTGACCTTGGGCAAGCCATCTAGCCTTTCCAAGTCTCAGTTAACTCATCTGTAAAATGGGTATAATAGTAGCATCTACTAATATGACATTTGAGAAAATTATATGAAATTATGTCATGGAAATTCCTTGGCCCAATGCCCAGCACATGGTAAGCCCTCTAGAAATTTTAGCTATTATTAATAACGCACCCAGAAGGATAAAGATAGAGCAGCAGGAATGGGCCGAGAAGGAGGCCGAGAAAACAGATCAAGCAGGCGAAACAGGGCCAAGTCTGAAAAGGCCAATCAACAATTTCCTGTCTTGATGCGTCAGGAATGGCCCTTAAGAGATTATTGTCACAAACTGGCCTCAAATCGACAAGAGAATTTTGACCAGGTTGGGCAGTGACCTGAAAGGTGGTGGCCTTCCACTATTCCTCTACCTCCTTCCAGAACATCATCAAAGAGGCTCTTGTGAAACTTCTGGATTGTTGTAGAGCAAAAGGTGGTTAGGGAGGGTGCCCTGCAGGGGGCAAAGTGGTGCCCCAGGTCTGTGGCTCGGTCGTTGCCCAGCTGTGTGATTTTGGCTGTGTCATTTCTTCTCCCTCTGAGACTCCACTTACCCATCTGTAAAATGGGATGATAATACCAGCCTCTCAGGATACCGGTGGGGATTAGGAATAATTCAGTGTAGCGTCTGGTGCAGAGCTCATGTACCACAAATGGGGGCTGCCATTATTGGTTATTGTGGTTACAGTTTGTATTATTAATGGGGCAGTTGAGGTGCTTGCCTGACCAGCAACCATTGACCTCTTTTCAGGTAACTGTCTTAGTTTTCCCATGGGGAACCATCCCCTCCCCATTCCCAACTGAATAGTTCAATTGGTGTTGGCTCCACCCCTGGCTCGAGGGACAGGGGTGTGAATCAGGCGTAGCTAATGAGAGTAGCATAGTCTCCTGGGCCAATGGGAATGAGATCCAGGCTTTCATTCAAACTATGAGAGCAGAGAAGCTCTCCCTTTACCACCAGATCTGTTGTAGTGAGGAGTAGGCCGGAGCTGCTGGCAGCCGTCTCACCACCACATGGGAAGAGCCTAACTAAGAATGGAGCCAAAATCGAGGAAATCAGAGCAAAGAGCTGGAAAAATTCTTGATCCTTGATAACATTGCTTAAGCACCTGGATCCAGCTGTGCCTGAGGCTCACACTATGCTGGGCTATTCCATTACAGGAGCCAAAAATAATTTCCCTCTTTTGCTCTTAGAACATTTTGAATGGGGCCTTCTGTAACTTGCAGCCAAGAACCTCAACAGATACATGAGCCTTAAAGATGAGTTAAGAAAAATGCCCAAAAGGGAGTTTAATCAGTTGGCAGTTCTTATACACTCTCAGATCATGCTCTGAGTGTGACAGCACTATATTCCTTCTTCTGAGAGGATGGTAGTATACTCTGAAAGCCTTTGGTCAGGCTTTCCTTAAAGTAATTGTTCTCAACCGGGACGGTTTTGCCCCCCAGAGGACATTAGGCATGTCTGGAGAGATTTCTGGTTGTCACGGTGGGGCAAAGGGGAGGAAGTGCTGCTGGCATCTAGGGGGTAGAGGCCAGGGATGCTGCCAAACGTCCTACAATGCACGAGATAGCCCCTCCCCCAACCAAGTATGATCCCCTCCAAACGTCAACAGTGCTGAGGTTGAGAAATCCAGAAGAAGCAATACATCATCCAGCATTTTACTCCCACCAGCTCTCCTCTACACCCAGAGCTTCCCGGGGGTCTTAAAGTACAACATACTTGAAGACAAAAACCAGGCTCTTAGGGAACTTTATTACTTCGTGATGTCCTCTTGGACTCAAACCCAATTGACTCAAACCCAATTCAAAGAAGCTGCCCAGAGTTTACACACAGGTTATGCATCATCCCCTCCCATTACCATAACAACCACACCTCATAACTACTGGACCAACAGGATGAGCAGGCAACCTCTCTGAAGACAGTCTCATCCAGTGACACCTGCATGGCTTCCCACATCTGGCAGTAATGATCAAACCAATCAGCAAATTATATAAATCCCACATATCCAGTAAAGAGGAAAGATAGCATTCCCTTTCTATCCAGAGGAACATTTCTCAGTGTGTTGCTGCTCCAACACTAGTCCTGTGAGATAATCATAGGATTAAAATATATATATATATATATATATATATATATATATATATATATCAAAATCAAATAAGTGTGGGAAACATGAAAGCCTCCATTACCTTGTGGGCAGAAGGCTCTGGTAAGTCCTACAGTTTAAAAAACCTGTTTAACTTTCTTGAACTTGGTATTTCCCAAATTCCCATGATCACAGAATCCTTTTTCACTTATAATACTTATTTAATATTTCATAGGACTATTGCCCCACAGGACACCCACTGGGAAACATTTCAAGGGAACTACAGAGAAAATGAAATATTAATGAGATATAAAAGCAGATCTGGGGAAACCAAGTAACGGTGGAAACAGACCAAGTTCCTTTGGCCAGAGAACTGTGCCTTAAACTTCTCAGTATGGCTCATCCTAGTTTCATTTGAGCATCCCTACCTTTTTATGGCTACTCCAAAAGAGGCTCTTGAGGGCTGAACGACTGTCAGGCGCTGGGCTAGACAGTGGGATTGAGAGAAAAGTCAGACTCCACTAGATACTGCAGTGATGGGTAGGATTTGGAGAAACTGCCATGGAAGAGATGCTGCTGCTCTGTGGATGCCAGCCTTCCTGGAGAGCCTTCGCATGTGAGGGAGAATGGAGGGATTGACCCCTTGCATCTTAAAATCTTCAAGTAATCTCAGGAGCATGCAATTCCTACATATCAGTTATATTGACCTCTCCAAGTTTAACAAGGAGCTGGGCAGGCACAGGGGGTCGGAGGAACAGTGCCCTGACCCGTGAATGGTGGCGTCAGGCACAGCCAAGTGCCTTCCTAAAGGAGACCACCCCACCCAAGGCCGCTGTAGAGGGAAATAACTTTAGGCTGTGCTTGATCAAGGGGCGGCCACGGATTGGACAAAAGATGGGCACCTGACTCAAGGGCAGCCCATCCATTGGCTGGTTGGTGACCTATGAGGAGGCCAGAACAAAAAACCCTGCCCAGTAATTTCAAGTAATTGAGTTGATGGGTTCTGTGCTTCTAAGATTTAAATAGGAAAAATATGGAGTGAGTCAGCAAGTTGGTGGCAGAAGAAAAAAGATGCACAAGTAACAAGCTGACACTGCAGCGATGGAATGAAGATGCGTGAGCTCCTGCTCTGAAGGGATCAGAGAGCAAAGAGCCTGCCCCAAATCCTGACCTCAGAGACTCACACGCGGAGCCAGGAGCCAGGCTCCAGGCTGTTGACCCAGAGTCCTGGCTCCTAATCAGTGGGGCAGCACAGGGAGCCCAGGAGTCTGCTGTTCTCCGAGGAGCCAGTGTCAGCCTCAGGCTGACGTCACCCAAAGAAAGGCGCCGTTTTTAGAGCCTGCAGTTAGGAGAACAGGGACCTTGATAGTGACAGTCAGTCCAAATGCTGGCTGGGACCAGCCCTCAGCAGGAAGCCCCTTCGCCTCCCAAAGGTACCTTTGGAGTCTAGGACCATTGAGACTTCACAGATTCTGCAGTCATGACATATTACAGCTAATGTCACACCCAGGGGCTTGCCATGGCTGTCCCAGAAGTCACACGGAAGGCACTGCAAAAACACAATACAAAACCTCGCGCCTAGAATAACAATGCCACAGTGCTCTTGATTTGAAGCTTGGGTGGCTTTTTGCAGGGGAAGGAGATGGTCAAATGCATATACTTGTCTTGAAAATGAAGTAATGCCAACCAAGATGCAGGGAAAAGGGGCTGGGGTCGACTTCACTTGCCTGAATTCTGCTCCCAGCAACAGCATTCTGGAGGAAGCCGTGGCAGCAGAACTATATCACAAACCACTTGAATTTCATCCCAGGCTTTAGGACCTAAGCGTCAGTGACCACATGTCTTGGGGCAGGAGTGTGAGAGCCAGCGGGAGATACAGGCAGCCGGCCGGACCTCCACCGCACCAACCCAGGGGGTCGCGTGTATGTCAGACCACCGAGCAAGACTTGGTTCAATCCCATCACACTCACTGAACCCACACTTCGTGCTCCACATTGTCCTCAGTGCCCTCACACGTGTGACCCCATTTGTTCTCTCCATAACAAACAAGTCTCTCGACACGTATTAAAGTTATGGGATGTGGCTGCATATTAAGCCAGAATGGAGTGAACCTCGCAGGCGGTTTAAATTCAGAATTTACTATTTTCTCTTTGCCTTTTACCCTTTCACCTCCCGAAAGTTATTTTAAGAGCAGAATCATTTGAATGATGGAGTATCTGCATTTAGACTTTTCTCTTGCCTCCTTTGACCAGCTTGGTTGTTCTCAGACTCTAAACGGATGTCAGAGTTACTGCACTGGGTCGTAGAGCACACACACTGTGTCCTGCACTGAATTCACATTTTAAGGGTTTTTAAGAGTCTCTGACGCTATGGTTTTTCACGTGAAGTGCTCACTTTGGAATCCAAGGGCTGCAAAAGGGGAGACCCTATTGTACCCTGACAGTTCTGGAATCCACAGGTTTGTTCATTCAACGCACATTTATCAGTACCTGCAATCAGGGCTGGGATCATAGCGATGACCAAGGATGGATTCTGCTGTGAAGGGAATCGAAAGCCCTCTGAACCCAGACTGGGCTGGTTCATCTCACTGAATGCTCAGAGCATGCCCGAGAAGGAGGAGGGCTTAGAAAGAAGTATCTGGTCCTCGAACATCCGACCAACAAAGAGCAGACAGGAGATCTGAACCCAAACCCTCTAACTCCAAGGTGGACTCTTTTACCCTCTCTACCCCCCAGTCCTCAAACGTGCACATTAATAGCTACAACGCCCATGAGATAGTGACAAGGCCGGAGAGCAGTCCAGGCATGGAGGATTTAGCGCCCCACTCAGTGGATCAGGAAGGAGGTTACATCTGAGCTGAGCCCCGAAGAGTGTGCAAAATTAGTCATTTCCCATGGCAAAAAATCAGGCCAGGCGGCAGGAGCAGTGGACACTGGATTTTCTCTGCCCGGCCTCTGTTCCCCTTTCTTTTTGGACCTTAGCACCCTGATCTTCCTTTGGGCATCTGCCTCCCTTCCCATCTCAGTCCATGTGGTTTGTGTGGGGTGGACCCCAACGCCTCTCTCCAGGGTGGCTACGTGATCCAGTCCTGGCCGATCAGAGCATCTCATTTCTCTGACCACCGTGAGGGGTTTCAGGGTGGGCACATGACCGAATCTGAGCCAAGGAGGTGAATGCGAGGACTCTCTGGGCCCGCCAGGAAGAGGGATTTTGCTCCACCAGAGATACTAAGAGGCTAGGATGTGCTCCTGGGGTTGCTTGGAGCCACTTGGCCACCTTGTGAGGAGAGAGCCTGTCTTCCAATGAGAGAGAAGAGCTGGGCAGGTAGGGAGAGTCCCAAGAGGAGGTGACATCGTTTGAGGCCATGCCTGAAGCTACCCCATCCCTGGGCTTATGTGTATATGAGCCAGTAAATGCCCTTCTGTGAGGAAACCAGTTTGAATTGGGCTTCCATCCTTGGATCAATAGAGTGAGCAGAGTAGAAATAATAGTCTGAGAATAATAGCACTGAAACCATGTTGGACCTTGACATTACTATTCAGCTGGGGATGCAGAAATCAAAACTTCTTCGTAACCTTTTCTGGAACACAATTTACACGTTGCTTGATCAGAAGGCAGGGTAATAGACTCTCTAGAGCTTTAGCAGATGTACTGTGGCTCAAATTCTCATTTGGACAAGGAAACGGGGGCTCAGAGAGCTGAAGGACATGGCCCACAGTGGAACAGAGAGCAAGTAGCCCCACAGAGAGCAGGATGCTGAGGAAACTGTCTTGGATAGGTGGGCTTGGATGTGCGAAGGGTGGAGGACCTAGATGTGGGCTGGAAGAAGGAAGCAGTGGGCAAGGCACCTGGCAAGAGGCCTTGGGCTGGGCAGGCCTTGTGGAGAGCCAGTTCAGGATCAGACAGAACTGGAGTCACATCCTTGATCTGCTGTTTTATTAGCAGAGTGATCTTGAAAGCCACATCCTGTTCTGTGCCTGAATGCCGTGGTTTATAAAAGAGGGTTCGGTCCTTCATTGAACTATGAGTCCCTGAGTTCTCTGATGACCACACCCCAAAATGGCCTCTGAAGAAGACAAACCAGGTTCTGGGCGGGCCTCAGAAAGGTTACGTTTCTGGTCAGGGAAGTCAGGAAATACACAGTTTGTTCATCATCTGCCTTCCCATCTCATCCTGTAGGCTCCAGGGGACGGGGAGATTTGTTTTGTCACTGCCTAGCTCAGTACCTAGCACGTGGTAGGCCTTCAAAAAATAAGTCTTGAATAAATACGAGTGAACAAATAAAGTAATAAAATGGTAAGTACTGTACAGTAAATAGAATACAGGATGTGATAGAGAGTGACACGGGATAGTTTAGACGACCTGGTCAGAGAAGGCTTCTCAGAGAAGAGGGTATTTGAGCTGAGACCTGAATGGCGAGCAAACAGCCATATGAAGAAGCTGGAGAAATGCCTGCTAGGCAGAGTGAACAGCATGTGCAAAGGTCCTGGGGCAGAAATCAAGACTGGAAAGAAAGCCATGTAGTTCCAGTGGGAGTGACAGAGGGAAGCTGATGTTGGAGAGGCCGGCAGGGACTTGATCACTGCTGACCGTAACAAGGAGTTTGAACCTGAACTAAGCACAGTGGACAGCCATTGGAGAGTCCTGGACAGGGCAGGGACATGATCTGACTTACGTGTTCAAGAGCGCTCCCTGCCCACTGTGTGGTAGCTGAAATTCAGCAGGAAAGACAATAATGGATGTCACACACAGCACACGGCACACAATAGGTGCTCAGTGAACAAGAAGCATCCTTCACGACCCCTAATGCCACATCTACAAAGGCTCGCCAGTGTCCATTCCAGGCCAAGAATGTGCTCTTTATCCTCTGGGTTCAGGCTCTCTCTAGCTACCCTCTGTGTACTGTGATGGCCATAGTAAAGCCAACAGGCTAAGCTTTGGAGGAAAACCCCCTCCCCTTTTTGGTTACAGTAACAATCCAGGAGTCACGGTGGGGAGGTGTAGGGTGCGGGGCGGGTGGAGTGCGAGCCTTCTGTTCAATGTTGAGCTGCTCCCAACATACTTTTCAAACATTCGTTTGCTTTTGCCCAGTCTCCTCCGTAAGAGACACGCTTTCGGATGTGTTTTGAAAAATATTCCATATGCTAATGGAATGTCACCATCTGCCAAAGAAGGCAGAGCTGTTTTGAAAGGAAAAACTATTACAGAAATGAGGTATTCACAGAGGGGCACTAAAGAGCCCAAACGTCGCTGACCTGAGGCTGACCTGGGCTGCCTCGTGTTACCAACATGAAAAGGGAGTGAGAAAATCTGAGGCCAATTAACTTCTCTCTCTCCCTCCCTCTCTCTCCCTCTCCCTCTCTCTTTTTCTCCCCTCCCCTTCTTGGAGACATGATGAAATTTCCTGAAACAAAAACTCGCAGCCCGTTCTATAAAATGCTTTCGCCTTTGGTGGAAAAAGCCCCGATGGTCCCTTTTATCTCCTCATTCCTGAGGCGCAGACCTGGCCCTCGTCTGTTTGGGCAGATGGGCCACAGGGAACACTCCCAAGGCCCCGAGAGGCCGGGCCGGAGCGGGAGGCCCCGGCGCCCGCTGGCTCTGGCCGCCCAAGCCCTTGCCGTCGGGAGAGCGCAGCGCTGTCTTGGACGGAGCAGGAAACAGGATTAGGTGTCCCGTGGCGTGATTACTGGACAGGCATTGTTCCTTGGGAGGCCTGGGCAGCTCGGACGGACGCAGTGTTTGGAGAAGAAGGTTTTCCAAGCTCTGGGCACGTCCTCTGGGCCCTGCCAAGCCTGCTGGTTATCACGCCCCTACCTTTCTGGTGGCTTCTTCTCCGCCGTGGGCGCTGGCTTGTCCTCCTGTGCCCTCTCCTAACTGCCATGTGCTTCCGGACTCCGTGGCAGGCCTCTCTCTTCTCCACAGCCCAAGTCCGCACCACTTGAATATCTCCCAGGCACCTGCAATGTCCAAGTCCAAACGCCCTTCCACCCCCTCAGCCCGACTGCTCCTTCCCTTATCTGGGGGACCAAGCGCCCCGCCACTAGTTTGGTGCAGGGCATGCAGGGGTTTCCCACCTCAAGGCCTTTGCATCTCTGCCCCCACTAGCCTGGAATATTGCATGGTGGGCTCCTGCTTATCGTTGAGGTCGTGGCTCAAATGTCTCCCAGGCCACTGCCCCCCACTGCCCTTGTGTGATCTCTTCAGAGCACTTATCAGGGTCTGAATTTATCTTGTGAACTCATGTGTATATGGGCACCTTAGCTTTCACAGTGTGTTGTCAATTTCTTCTTGGGGGAATGTAAGTTTCCTGAGAGCAGGGACCATGTCTCCTTTCCATTAGAGTGGCACTTAGTGGCACACAGAGGGAACAGGGGTGCCACTGTCAGCGCCCACCCCCCCCAACCAAGGTCCGTACTTTCTGTCTCAATACCCCACAAAACCGCCCTCAGTGTTCTGCCCTATTCCAGACCTCAACCTTTCTCTCCTGAATCTCAACACTAGCCTTCTAACTGGACGCTACCAGTTTCAAACCCCGCCATGGCTGCCTACTGCCCCCAGTATACAGCCCCCTACTCGGCTGGGCACCTGGCACTTATCCCGTCCAGCTCCAAGCACTCCCCCACCCACCGTGCCTCGCTGAAGGCACACCACGCACATTTGTTACGACTGCAGAACAGCTGCACAGGTATGAGTGGGAGGGAAAAGAGATGTGCAGAGGGTCTGTTAATGCAGGGGGACTGCACAGCGTGAGGCCTGGCTCCGTGGGGAGACTGCTGGCATCATGGTGCCCACTGAGAGGGAGAGGCTAGGCAGCGTGGTGAGAGCTCAGCCGTGGCAGTCAAGACAGACTGGAATCGAGCTCAGGGCTCGCTAGGGAGACACACCTGAGCCTCGGTTTCTTTAATGTTAATAATATAACCACACAGGGTTATTGTGAGGATAAGAGTAAAGCCCTTACCAGCAGTCCTGGCACGCACTAATGGGGGTTATTTCTATTCTTGCTGTCGTTGCAGTGGTGTTAATCAGTCTCTCCCCTGCATCGCTCACCACCCCCAGCCCTGCCACCTACATGCACACTGAGGACCTGATATTGTCTCCTGTCCACTTGGAGACGCTACAACGAGCTGAGGATACTGGCATGTTGAGGTCTCATTCGTTTTCCAGAAACATCCCCTGCAGATAGGATATATAGGCTGACTGCTTTTAAAGCAGAGTTATATTTTTTTTTTGCGGTACGAGGGCCTCTCCCTGTTGCGGCCTCTCCCGCTGCGGAGCACAGGCTCCGGACGCGCAGGCTCAGCGGCCACGGCTCACGGGCCCAGCCGCTCCGCGGCATGTGGGATCCTCCCGGACCGGGGCACGAACCCGCGTCCCCTGCCTCGGCAGGCGGACTCTCAACCACTGCGCCACCGGGGAAGCCCTAAAGCGGAGTTATACTTAATTAACAAAAAAAATTAACAGAAATAACTTGGTGTAAACATGATTCACCCGGTCCATCTCCCCCTGTTCCACCCACTGAATAGCCCAGACTACTGGTTACAAACTCAAGTCCTCACCGGGACCAGTCCTCACGGGCGACTGTCAGCATGCTTCCTCATTTTTCCCCTTCAAGAGGCCCAGGTAGGCTTCAGTCTGCCTGCGCACGTTTAAATTTGTCTCATCTCACACCCTCCCAAACTCTAACCCTTATACTTTTCTCTGCTCTGGGAATTCTGTACCATCTGTTTAAATGCCACAGTTGAAGCTACCAAAAAGAGCTGGCACCAAAAACCTATTATGTACCAGGCACTGTGCTAGGCACTTTAGGTCATCTAATCCTTACAGTGATTTTAAAATACTGTCTCCACTTCCCAGATGAAGCAGCTCAGGTTCAAGGCAGGGAATGCCCTTGCCCAGAGGGCCTGCTGTCAGTTAGCTGGCAGAGCTCCAATACCGACCTAGGTCTGTTGGCCCCAAAGTTCATGCGCTTTCCTCTGCCATCCAGTAGACCAGTGACCCCCGTGGATAGTCTTCATCAAGATCCAAAGGCTGTGGTGTTCTAAGAGCATTTCTTCCCAATCCCCAGAGCTGCAGGATATTTGGGAGAAAAAACACAGCCCATGAGCACAGAATGGTTCCTTGGATCCAAAAATGGTGGTGAAGGGTGGAGGGAGCTTAAGTTGTAGTCATGATACCTCCCCAGAACATCGGCTTTGAGCTGCTGTTCCTAAGGCATGCCCCGCCACAGATTTAAAGTCTTTGGCGTGGTCACTTCCCTGTTTTCCCAGACCAACCCAACAATAACATGTCTACTCTGAGAAATACAATTAAGTGATTCCTGGAGACAGGATGAGTAGGTCGTCACAAAGTTGAAAGCAATGGGACAATACAAATCCATTTATAGGAGTATGCTTTCCAGGTTACCCTGCGTGCACAGAGGAAATAGTTACTGCTGATCTGCACTACAATTCTTCCACATGGCTTCATACAACCAATAAAAATTTTACAACACTTGAATGAGGATTTCAGTGCATTTGGGCAGGTAAACACCTGAATATGGCCCTGTTCTCAGTTATCCTACAGATGCTGATTGAGTGTCTATGAGGTGTTAGACCCAGCTCTGTGCAACAGACAAGCAGAAGTTTGGAGGTCTTGGAGCTCCCAGAGTCTTCCCCAGCTGGAAGTGCATGCAACGTGTAGCATGTACAAGCACGCTACCTTCAATGTTAAATGTGATTGAAGACAGTGGCTGTCAGCTCTTGATTCCTTCCTCCTCCTCTCCTTGTCTTTTCAAACACCTCCCTTTTTGGGTCATTTTTTATTAACCAACATGTATCGACTACTGTGTGCTGGTCACTTTGCCACAAAGCTCATCACTTAATTTGTCCCTTTTCTCTGGAATCCCTTTCATTCTTCAAGAATTCAGTTGCCAATCTTGGATGCAATGCTTCAACAGGTCACTGCTAGAAAAGCTTAAGACGGTTCAGAGACAGCAAGCTGATACTCTAGCAATTGACTTAAAAAAAAAAATCAGTTCTCAACTTTGATAAATTGGGTCTCTTCATAAACTGGATTTTCAGCTTTTCTTGAAAATTTACACCTGGCATCACTGGGTCTGCATTCCAGCAACAGACCATCCAGAGCTAGAGCAGGTACCCTCCAGGACTTGGACTAGTGAAACCTACTCTTTTTTTTTGAAACCTTCTCTTATACATGGGAAAGCTGAGATCCAGAAGGGGGGATTGCCACTCAGCTAATTAGTAACAGGATGATCAGCCAGTCTCCCTAATTTCCCTTCTCCTTATTATTATTATTTTTTTGTGTGGTACGCGGGCCTCTCACTGTTGTGGCCTCTCCCGTTGCGGAGCACAGGCTCCGGACACGCAGGCTCAGCGGCCATGGCTCACGGGCCCAGCCGCTCCGCGGCATGTGGGATCCTCCCGGACCGGGGCACGAACCCGTGTCCCCTGCATCGGCAGGCGGACTCTCATCCACTGCACCACCAGGGAAGCCCCCCTTCTCCTTATTAACTAGAAACCAAACAGGCTGAGGTTGCAAAGCACCACTTAGTCTGATTGTATATCCAAGGAGTTCTACCAAAATCTGAGAATCTCTGTGCCTTCGTAGCTGTGAATTTCTTGTAGTAACACCTCAACTACCAAGGAAAAGAGAAACTAGTACTGACTGCTTTGTATTGACTGAAGTTATGGACTGAACACCTATATGTGAGGGCAGGAGACGACTGGAGGTGTGAAGATCCAGGCCGACACCTGAGGCTTTTCCACCCTGCAGCACAGTTTGGGTTCAACATCTGCTCTTCATAACAATTAGCCCAAATCACCAAGAACAGTTTATTCTGTTTAGCACAGGCAGGGATAGAAAGACCTGTGAAAATGGAGAGTCATTACAGGAAAAGACAAGAAACCACTTCAACCTGGTGCTCAAGGAACTAAATAACTTATGGAATATCCTTATAACCAAATACTAGGCAGCCGTCAGCAAGAATTACATGTACTGACATAGGATATAATCTCAAGAAGACTAGATGAAAAGGTGCAGTACAGCACGCTACCATTAATGTTACAGGGCATGGGGACAGTACGTATGTTTGTATGTAGACAGGCAGGTAGGCATATACGCATAGACACGTACATACACACACCCTTCCGTACACAGACTATTATCCGTCAGAGGATATGCAAAAAACTGGTTAACAAGGATTGGAGGACGGAGGGTCAAGAGTGAAAGGGAGAACCACTTTGTACACTATCTTTTATGGCTTGTAAATTGGTTTTCTTAACCGTGTGCATACTAGCTATTTCTAAAACATTTTTTTTTACAAGAAAAATGAGTGGGGGCAAAACTGTATAGAATTACTCTAATTTCATCTCAAAAGTCTACATTACCAATTCGGCTAAGGGCTGGCGGAATCTAGTTATCAGGAAAACTCTGCTACTGTGCAGGCCTCCTGAGCAGAATCCTGCAGTTACTGTATTTCCTTCTGCTCTGGTCCTCAACCAGTGATGTGTCAATCTGCCAAAAGGAAAGACAACAATTTCATGTCCGATGTGTAAGGGGGAGAGGGCTGCAGCTGCACTTCTCACACTGCCCCCCACCCCTTCGAGAATCAGAGGATCTACTCCCACCCAGAGCCATCTGGCACGTTTAAGGGACCATTTTCGTAGTAACTTGCGAGGCAATTAAGCACTTGTGGAAAGCAGATTTGCTGGGGAGGAGTTCTGAACCAGCCCCAGGGCATGGACTGGCATTATCTCATACCAGTTCTCCCACACCAAAAAAAGTACTTTTGTCTTCAACCTCACTGTACAGAGCAGATGATTTTTTCAATCTACAAACTTTAACTGTATGTCACTGATATACTGACAGCACGTTAACAGTTTTTTTTTGAAAAATTTCTTAACAGAACATCAGAGTATTGCAACACTTTATTAAGAGTATTGGCTTTGAATTAGTAGCTGAAGTAACAATTGCATGAAGCCAGATCAGGTGTACTGCATAATACTCATACTTGATTTATTGACATTACTTAGCAATTTATTGGACAAAGGTCAAACTTTTTGTTTTTTATTAAGCACATTCCACAGTACAAAGCTGTCGTGAATAATATCTGTACAATTTAACAGTTTCAATAGCTGTTCAGACACAAATTTATTTCAAACAGTTATTGGCAAACATAATTAATTACAAGTTAGAATCAGACTATCCCAGTGCTTTAAAACATTAATATAGCAGTAATTTACAGTTTCTCAATTATGGTTAGCAAAATAAAGTCCAGAGTACAGCTGGGAATTACTACTATAATCCCAGAAAGTCAGAATTCCTCGGGTGCCAAAGTCCCCTGCTATAATTTAGTAGGCACAATTCAAAGGTTGTGTGCATATTCAAAGGCCATGATCTCCCAAGGAACCAGAATTTCTATATTAAACATGCAGAGACAACCACAGAAAGTCCATTCGTTCAGAAGAATTGCCTCCTCCCCTGCCCCTCCCTGCCCTGCCCCCTGGGCTCTCCTAACCAATCTGATATTAAAGCTGTAAGGTAAGAGTGGTCAAAGTTAAGTCACTTTCACAACCGCTGTCAGGGTTACAACATCCACCCGCTGAACGGAGATTTCTTTTTTTTAACACTTTGAGACTCAACTTTTCAAAACCAGAAATTAATTTACTAACATGTAGGAGGGAAGGATGTATTTTTTAAAAAGGACAAAGGAAAACAAAAAAGCAAACCAACCCAATAAACAACCACAGACACACACATTGATTCCCACACCATTCTCAATGTAAAGGACAAAACAGAGCCCAGGCACCTTCCCCTCAGTGGGAGAGTGTGCTTCCACGGGAAGAGGTTTAGTTACAGGAAGTTCTCATTGGTCCTTTAAAACGTTAGCAACATTCCTTGATCTTTGGAAACAATGGCAAGGGGCAAATCAAAACCTAATATTGAACAAGGGAAAAGGAGTGCCAACCAGATGCCAAAGTCCTTTCCACGCACGTCAGCATGATGGTGCCATTCACACATTCGGGCTGCGGAGCGCGCGGGAGCCAGGAGAGCTTGCCAGGGCCACGGCAGCAGGCGACACCAGAGATGACAGGGATGGGACCATGAGCCTGAGGCTTCACACCACCTGGGAGGACCCTTCCACTCAAGATGGGCCCTTGAACCCGCCTGACGCGGGTCCCGGGCTCCAACACACAAGTGGGCCCTGCTACCACCTGACAAGGGCAGGACGCACGAATGCCAGAGCCAGGAGAGCCAGTCAGCGGGGGCCTTCTCGCTCTTCCCTTCCCAGGGTTACTAACACACAGAGTGTGACCTGTGACGGTGGAGTCAAATGAATGCTATGGGAAGTGACCACGGGTACTTAAGGAGTACTGATGAGGAAAAGAACAACAAAAGTATTTAAGGTACCTCTCTACTGTATATACTGCACAACAAATAAAACATTTTGTGTTAAACTTTAGAAATTACATCTTAAAACAAGATTCCCATTAAAACACACACACACACACCACGCACAATGACAATGACAATGACAAAATAAGAACACCGTATGAATACTGCAGGAAGGGTTCTAGGTAATCCACATCAACCCTGGTAGCGGGTTCTTGAGTCCAGCCCACGGCTAAGGGCGAACACACTCTGCATTAGTGTCTCAGGCACGGGGGCCCTGACTCGAGCAACCTTGAGGTTAAACTGTTATGTACATTATATCTACATGCGGATACAGTATTTTAAATTAGGAGGCAAGCACACATGTAAAGGTGTTACTCTACCAAATATCAGGAGATGGTTGCGGGTACAGAGAACAGTTAATAAAAGAAAAGAGCTATATTACCTGTTGGGAGATAATATAACCTGGCTTACAGTTCTTTAAATTAAAAGAAATTGGTACAGAAAGGAAGTATAATCCAAAAAATATTACTAAAACAACCCAGAGAAATGTTTCCATTGTCCAACATGTTCCTAATACAAGTCACAATTCATAATGACTTGGACGGTCAAAAGGAGAACGCTAACTTCTGAAAAGGAAAGCCCTGGACATTCTGGGTAGGTGTTTGGCACCCAAAATTTCACCGAAGAATGCTGTTTCTTAGTATCAGACCAAAGTGCAAAGCAATATAAATTAGAGGCCAAGTCTTCTCTTGACGGTCGATTTACTTCTGTAAAACAGACTGTACGTTCCTTTTATATGAACAATTTACATTTGAAGCGATAGATTTCTTTTCACTGATGGGGGGAGGAAATGGGCTTCTGTACTACTGAAAGTCGGTGAAGCTAAGGTATCCTTCTCAAAGTAGAGGCCGGAATCGGAGGGGAGAAATGTCGGTACTTGAAGAGTTAGGCTGCTTTGCATCTACCCAGCGTCTAGAACCAATTCCAGCTTCATAACTCAGCTGTGAAGAACTCCCTTAGGCATTTGGTAGCCATGTAGCCAGTAGTTCAAGACTAGGAAACCCTGAAAAAACAAAAACAAAGGGAGTATGGATGGATATTCTGGTTAGACATGGAGATATACACCACAGCCCATCCACATCCACACAGACATGTATGTACTTGTGCACACATAACACTGATTTTTAAATAATCAGCATCAAAATAGAAGTTGCAAGTTGTTTTGCGTATACTACATACCAGGTATCAGGTTTATTTAAACCTCTCAAGAACTTTATAAGGTAGAAACTATTATACCTACTTTACAAATAAGAGAACTGAGGCTCAGAAACATTATTTGGTTTAAAGCATTAGCCATTATATCCTGGGATAAACCATAATGGAAAAGAGTATAAAAAAGAATGTATTTATGTGTGTATTACTGAGTCAGTTTGCTGTACAGCAGAAATTAACACAACATTGTAAATCAACTATGCTTCCAGAAAAAAAAAAAAAAAAGCAAGCATTAGCCGTTAAGTGACAGAGAGGGGATTCTAATAGATGACTGACCCTATAACCTATCATCTTTCATGCTGCTAAAAGTTATGCATGTAACAAAATATGCTTAATGTTAGATTTTATATTTAGCATAATCTTAAATTTACGCCATCCAGAGGCCACCAGGACCTGTCTCATGACCGACCCAGAGTCTTCATCTATCACTGTGAAACAAAAATATGTAAAAGCTAGTAAACAGAGTACTCCTTCTAAACAGAATGCCAACAGTCAGAAATTACTTCTTTTTGAAATAAATCATTTATAAAAGGACAACACAATGTAGAGGGGAAGACAACTGAATGTTCTATATTTTTTTGACCATGACCTTGAGTCAGGAACCCATTTTAATCCCAGTCTCTACATGCATCCGTGTATGTGAATACACACACATACCCCTACGCGGAACATTCTAACATTCCAACACTAATCGTTACTATGGACAATGCAGGCTGACATTTTATGTCCTAAATTTTACCCAAAGTCAAAATCCATTAAAATGATTTCACAACCACTAATAAGTTACAACCCTTTCCAAACACTGCACTAAACCATTGGCCTGGAAGATCTAAGTCACCTTTAGGTCTAAAATTCTATGGCCAAAAAGAGAGAGAGAAAAAGAAAGGGGGTGGGGGTGGGGGTAGTTGTTTGGTTTTGTTTTGCTTTTAAACCTTGTATATATTTTTTTAAAGGCAATTTTCCTAAAAGGTTAATTTCCACAAAATCCTAATTTCACAAGAATCCTAATAAGCTTCCAAATGAACGCAAGACAGATTCACAATTTCATCTGCCACTGTTTTCCCATGAAGGATATGTAAGAGTATTTGAATTATTTTAAAAATATTAACAACCAGAGATAAGAAGTCAGCACTCTCAAACGCTGCTGGTGGGAATGTCAACTGATGTAACTCTTCTGGAGGGTAACACAACTCTTAAGTATCAAACCTCTTTAAACATCATAGCTTTCACCTAGACACTGCAGACATTTCTAGAATTCTATCCAAAGGTAATAAAAGGTTGGGCAAAGATTAAGCTGAAAGAATCATGGCAATGTGTTTTATAATAATTAAAAGCTGGGGGGGATATAAATATATAACAGGTGCATATCCAAACAATCAAACATGATTTTGCCATTAGGAACAGTAATTTAGACAAATAGTGACATTACTGACAGGCAACAATTTCACAATAAAGAAAAAAAAAGCACAGTTATCAAACATAATTTTTAAAAGCCTGAAAGGCTACATACAAAGGAGTTAATAATGGTGAACCAAGAAGAGGAGTTATCTACTTTTTACTAATTTCCTAATATTGTCTCATAATAAAAAAGAGAGCTACTGTATACATAGCTCTTGGGAGTTAGTAATTTTTTTTAAAAAAAATGACTCAGCAAAAAAATCTATTGCTAAATTTCTCGACATAGAAATACTCCTACCTTATATTTTAGGGGTAAATATTTTACTGCAAGGTTAAATCATCATTAGGGTAGTGTTTCTTATTATGCATAAATTTTACAGCATCACATGGTAATAATTTTTTTCATGTTACAATAAATGAAAAGAATTTGGAAAAGAGCAATAAAATCTATAAAGTTGACTGCCAAGGTTGTCAGAAGTAATTCACTTTGAAGAGACAAACACATTTGAGGTTTCATTGCTTGTGCTGCTTAAAAAGCAGATAAGATTTTTCCACTGATTTATAATTGTGGATCATAACAAGGCAGTTGTTCTTAGTTTCCCAAAAAGGGGGCGAGAGGAGGGCCTGGAAGAAGTAACACTACAGTTTCCTTTCCACCACAGCCAATGAGAGAAACGGCATTGGTGATCATTTCATCTCTCAATCAAAGGAATCTAATTTCACGGCATTTTAAAGTAGTATATAAAAGTTGTCCAATTTGTGAAAGTTTACTATGTTCTATAATTCATCTATCAAATTCACCAGAGGGGGAGAAAACATACTACAGATGGCTTAGATTTTATCATGTGCTTCTTTAACAGTGGAAAGACACAAACACATATCCAAACTACAAAAGAGGTATACTTAAGTTGTTGTATGATATACCTACTCCCCTGACCCTAACCATTCCAGAAGCTCAGCCACAATTGTAGTTGTCTGTGTTCTATTTTATCTATTTATCTATGTGGGAAAATAAAAGCAGAAGCATTGGGATACAGTCAAAGCAATGCAGAGAGAATGTATAGCTCAGAAAATAAAAAATTAAGAACAGAATAAACTTAACAATAGGTGTGCAAGACTTCTACACTAAAAACTGCAAAACACTGCTGAAGAGAAACTGAAGAAGACCTGAATAGTAAAGAGATATACTGGGTTTATGGATTAGAAGACTCAGCATTTGTTAAAGATGGAAATTCTCCCCAAGGTGACCTTTAGAGTCAATGCAGTCCTGATCATAATCCCATAATCTTCATAGAATTTGATGATTTCATTCAAAAATGAGTATGAAAACCAAGAGGACCTAGAAGAGTCAAAACAATTTTTTTTAAACTGACTTATTACACAGCATGGTATTGGCAAAAGGATAGCCATAGATCACAGAACAGAATAGAGGCCAGAAAAAGTATAACAAACAAGTGGTCAATTGAGTTTTTGACAGAGTGCTATAACAATTCGATGGGAAGAGGACAGTCTTTTAACCCAAAAGAGCTGGAACAGCTAGAAGGCTGTATAAAAAACACCATTCACAAAATTAATTCTAAATGGATCAAAGACCTAAATGTAAAACCTAAGCATATAAAACTCTTACAACGATGCTGGTCCAAACACGGTAGTCACTAGCTACACGTAGTTATTTATTATTTTATATTTTATTTTAAAAAATTTTTGGCTGCGTTGGGTCTCCATTGCTGCACGCGGGCTCCCTCCAGCTGCAGTGAGCGGGGGCCCCTCACTACGGTGGCCTCTCCCTCTGCGGAGCACAGGCTCCAGGTGCACAGGGTTCAGTAGTTGTGGTACGCAGGCCCAGCAGCCGCAGCTCGCGGGCTCCAGAGCGCAAGCCCAGCAGCCGTGGCGCACGGGCCCAGCTGCTCCGTGGCATGTGGGATCTTCCCGGACCAGGGCTCGAAACCGCGTCCCCTGCTCTGGCAGGCGGACTCCCAACCACTGCACCACCAGGGAAGCCCGCTACATGTAGCTATTTAAATTTAAGTTTAAATGAAGTACAATTAAATACAATTAAAAATCCAATCCAATTCAATTCAATTCAAATATAATTAAAACTTCAGTTCCTAAACCAAACCGGACACATTTCATGAGCTTAATAGCCACATACGGCTCGTGACTATCAAAGTGGACAGTGCAGGGACTTCCCTGGTGGCGCAGTGGTTAAGAATATACCTGGCAATGCAGGGGACACGGGTTTGATCCCTGGTCCGGGAAGATCCCACATGCCGCAGAGCAACTAAGCCCATGTGCTACAACTACTGAAGTCCGTGTGCCTAGAGCCTGTTCTCCGCAACAAGAGAAGCCACCACAGTGAGAAGCCCGTGCACCGCAGTGAAGAGCAACCCTGGCTCACTGCAACTAGAGAAAGCTCACGCACAGCAACGAAGACCCAACACAGCCAAAAATAAATTAATTAAATAAATAAATTTTAAAAAAAACATCACAAAGTGGACGGTGCAGCTGCAGAAAATGTAAACTAATCTGGTGAAAGGAAGCAGGTCAGTGTTTGCTAAGGCTGTGAAGGGATCAGGCTCTGACTACAAAGAGGACACAAGGGAACTTCTGGGGAGTGATAAAAATATTCTTACCTGGAGTGTGGAGGAAATTGCAGGCGTGTATATATTCGTAAAAACGTGTCACAAAACAGT
The DNA here is from genome assembly GCF_963455315.2 of Globicephala melas. Classification (NCBI taxonomy): domain Eukaryota; kingdom Metazoa; phylum Chordata; class Mammalia; order Artiodactyla; family Delphinidae; genus Globicephala; species Globicephala melas. The sequence goes on from NC_083316.1 coordinate 146,479,916, forward strand.
ATAATTTAAGTGGGTACAATCTGTTTTACAAAAATCATACCTCAATAAAATTGATTCAAAACAGCAATGGGGCTTAGCGAAGGTGAAGGGGGCGGGGCAGAGGGAGATGTGTACATCTAGGTACCTGTCTATATGTAAGGAATATATTTAGTACTTGACTATGCCACTTTAGACAACTTAGTCTAATTTCTTACTGAGCTACTATCTTTATGTTTGTGGAAGGTGTATGAATACACTGCAGTTTCGCACGTATTTATTTATGGGCAAATTCTTGTTGGCCCAGGAGAAAGAGCACAGAGACGTCATGTTGGCCCCGGGTGTCACTTGACCAACAAATGTCAACAAGCACTCATAATACACTGTGTGCTCTATTAGATACTGGGGCTCCAAAATAAAAGGAGCTCCACACCTGGTAAGAGAGACAGGCATGCAAATTATTTCAATACCAAATAATAAATTAAGTCAGATGAAGGAAAGGAGTGGGGGTGTGGTGGTATCCACAAAACCCTAACAACACAAGCAAGGGGAGGGAGGTGGCAGAGGTCTGTATTACTGAAGTGTAATTAGGGAAATTAAACAGAATTCAGTCTGGTTGGAGCCCTGGATTTTTGGGAGGCAAGAATGCAAGGCTGGGGTGGGGGAGGGTAGAGAGGACAGAAGGTAAGAGCTAGATATTGAAATTTCTGTTAGCTAATCTTAGCTAAGCCTTGCTCCTGAAAACAAAAGGAAGCTAGTGAAGAGGAGAGGCAGGGCTAAGATGACCATAGTTGGTAACAGGATGAAGGGTGGGCTGAAGAGGGAGAAGAAGAGAACAGGAAGGAGGAAATCAGTTTTCATTTGGGTCCTTTCCTCCTTCCTTATGTATTTCTTTAGTTTGGGGCAAAGGGAGGTTGAGGCGGGGAAGAGCAATCACTCAAAAAATCCTTGCCGGGCTTCCCTGGTGGCGCGGTGGTTACGAATCCACCTGCCAATGCAGGGGACGTGGGTTTGAGCCCTGGTGCGGGAGGATCCCACAGGTTGCGGAGCAACTAAGCCCGTGCGCCACAACTGCTGAGCCTGTGCTCTAGAGCCCATAAGCCACAACTACTGAAGCCCACGCGCCTAGAGCCTGTGCTCCGCAACAAGAAAAGCCACCGCAATGAGAAGCCCGCGCACCGCAACGAAGATCAAATGCAGCGCCACCCCACCCCCCAAAAAGAGATCCTTGCCTTCTTCCTCTGTAATTTCCTATAATTCAATAAACGTAAAAATTCTGCCATGTGAATTTCTCAACTGACTTGTGAAGAATCTATCCAGAGAGAAAGCAGCAAGGGAGATGGCCACTGTCACAAGAGCCAGTATGAACACAGCTGAGACCAGGAACGGCAACTATGTATGTGGCTTACAGGTCACTACTGTGGCTCAGATCCTATAGCTAGGGAGGCACAGCCAAGCCATTGAGGCACTTAGGCCTTCTGGGTCCATGTGGGGTCCCATCATCCTTCCAAAGGCAGTACACTAGCCAGTCACTACGGATCAAACTGAGTTGGCATGAAGAAACAATGCATTTGCCATTCCTGATGCAGATCCTTGGTTTATCGCTAATAGATGGAACAGGGGCAAGACCAGAGGTCCGCATGCTTCTTCTTAATGGGCCAGATTGTACGTATTTTAGGCCACACAGTCTCTTTTGCAACTACTCAGCTCTGCCACTGAAGCACGAAACCAGCCACAGACAATACATAAACAGATGAGCTGTGGCTGTGCTCCAGAAAAACTACTTATGGGCACTGGAATTTGAATTTTATATAATTTTCACATGTTCTAAAATAATATTCTTCTTTTAATTGTTTCAGAGTATTTAAAAGTGTAAAAAACTATTCTTAGATTGCTATGGTAAGGATAAAAAAAAATAAGGCAGTGGGTCAAATTTGGCCTCCAGCTGTAGCCTGCCGACCCTGAATAAGATAAACTTCCTGGAGCAGAAATAAGGAGTATCTGAAAAGATGTCAACTTAGTGATCTAGAAAGCAGTGATTCCCTATCTTTTCACCCCCAAAATTTCACGATTCTGCACACGGACTTTCTTTACATTTTTAATATTCAATGAACAGGAAAATATACAATGACAAAAAGCTACTAAGCATTAAGTAATGTTTTTACATAAATATGAATTTTATTAACACAGTCTTTACATACATATATACATGACAGTACAAATATGCACAAACATTATTTATTCAATCTACAAAGTTTAATGTGCACAGAATTCACAGGCCCCCTCGCAAAATTCTCAAGAGTTGGGAATACTGCTCCAGATGAACATGGTCATCAGTCCCAAGGACACTGCCAAGTAAGGCTTCTCATCCTCTACCTGGACACCCTTGGTAATCAAAACATGCCATCGTCAATGTTATTATGGCCCTAAGTCTTCCTGTTACCGGAGCAAAGGACTTGGCTTCCAGGGTACCTGTTGTGTCTAATGGATGAAGAACGAGTTTTAGGGGCTCTCTCAACAAACACCCTTCTTTGATTCCTACCCTAGGGAATGGTGGTGGTGGGTGGATTGTAATGGGGGGGTGGGGAGGGGAGGTAGTTTTAAGTGTTTGCCTGATGGTGATTTTTAAAAAAATAAAAGATAGAACTGAAAGACAGGAAAGAAAGAGAAAAAGGAGATCCTTGCACCGCAAAACAATTTAGAGGACTTTACTGGTACTAAATTGGTATGACCTGGGAAAAGTTTTAAAAAACAGGAACCGTGGTGTCTACCAATATGAAAACCCACAATAAGCAGGATTTCGATTTATATCTTATTTTGATGTGACCATAAAGATCTAGCCTTATGCTAGAACTCTGCAAAGTTGATGCATCTAATGTTCCTATTACTGAGAAAGGAACCCAAACCATAAAATTTCCCCAAAGGGAAGGTGAATTCAATCAGCAAAATTAAAAGTGGGGGAAGTACTCACCTGAAACAGGTAAAGTGCAGACTGTTATCTGGAGATGTAAGTGTATGTTCTGGAGGGAGAACGGGTCTCATTCTGGGCACTGGGAGGCACATTTAAGAAATCCCAAATCAAAATTGTGTCATCATGGGAGCTGCTGATGATCTGAAATTCATCAAACTGTAGCCGAAACACACGTCCAGAATGTTCCTGTGAAACGTAACAGCTTTATGAATAAAACGAAATCTTTACAATCCCTCCTATCTCACTACCAGGGAGTTGGCACAGGCTGAAAATACAGCTCCTTATCCAGGCTTCCTACATAACTTTATTGAGCTTTGTCCTTCTCCCTAGGAATACAGATTCTGCCTTCCCTTCTAGGCTTTTTCTTTAATTTAACTTTGTGTCCTAGATCCTGGCCCATTAATATGTCAAAGAAGAAAAACTATGTGATCATCTTACAAAGGGTCTTAAGAAGGTAAGCAACAATATTTAATACCCATTCTTGATACACTGTAAAAACTAGGACCAGAAGAATAGTGTTTTTAACACCACCAAGCATATCTATCTCAAACCACAGCTAACATCAAAATTAATGGTGAAATACCAGAAGTCTTCCTATTAAAATCAAGAAGAAAACAAGAATGGCCCTGACTCAAGTTCTGCATGTTCTTCTAGTCAATGAAAGGAGAGAAAAAATAGAAGGTAAAACTACTGAAAATAAGAAAACTCTATCAATATTTTCAAACAACTGTCTCCTCAAAAATACAAAAGTAAACAGACTGCTAGAAATAATGAGCTTGGCAAAGTTGGTAAAACAAGATTAATATATAAAAATAAAGTATTCCTATATGCCAAGCAATAATCCGTAGAAAACAGATTGAGGGGAAAGTCCACCATAATAGTACAAAAATGTGCTGAGTTATAAAACACAACACAACCACAGACACCCATATTAGGAAATCTCCCAAACTTGCAGACAGGAAATACTTTATGCTCTAGGAGGAAACCAGTCCACCTACAAATGAGGAAGCCTGCTTTCATATTTTAAGTTGTGTTAATACTCTTTATAAAAGAGCTCACAGAAATATGAATGTCAAATATTCTCTGATTTTGACTAATAAACAAAATTAACAGAACAGCGCATTTCTCAGAAGGCATGCTGTGAGGTACAGAAGCTTTCCAGTGATAGGCTCAGGGAGGTCTATCTGCAGGTGGCCAACCGCCAGCACAGGGAAGCACTTCCCTTTCAACAGATCACATACCACCAATGTGCGCAGACACAACGTGCTTGCTGGGGCTCGGGGGTCGAGAGCAGCCTGCAAGTCCCAAACTTTGATTTTCCTAGAAAGGAAAATGAAATCACAATTAGTGGAAAAGTCAACATTTTATATATTGTCAAGCATTCCCTCGATAGAAAGGAGTGCATTCGAACTGCCTATTTTAAAAGCTAATGGGGAACCTGCTGATGTTTTGACAAGGTATTTAAACCAATTACACTTGATTTGGAAAAAATAAGGACCTACACATTCTCAGAATTGCTGAAATTGTGAAGAAATATTGTTTGAAGGGAGACAAGAAAACAACTTCACATTATCTAAATTCAATTCCTGACTTGATAATCTATGTCACCAAATTCATTAATCAGGAAGCTCTCTAGGGCTGAGTAGGTGCTGCTGACAGAAGCTAGGGCTCTCTGTGAAATTCCAAGGATACCTTTCTCCAAACTAAGCAAATGCTGAAAGTTAATAATAGGAGTATGAACAGACCAACTAACCCGTCTGTGAAGTATATATAAGGTCATCTTGAAAGGTTTACGGTTGCCATTTGCTCATTTTAAAAGTCATGAGGCTTTTTAAAGAGGATGTGTTCAATTCACCAAAAGGGGAAAAGAAATTTATCATTGAACTCACCAAAAAAAAAAAAAAAAAAAGCCTGGATTAATTTAGTGCTGGGACAAGGAACTAGCTACTCCCTGAGTTTACAATAATGGTTAAAAGCATAAGCTTATTAATTCATCCTTCTGGGTCTCAGTGTCCCCACTTGATCCTGCCATCCACCATTACATAAGAAATACCCAGCATGGGACCTAGCACATACACAGCTGCTTAATATGCAGTACTTATTTTTCCTCTTCATATAGTTATGGTCACGCATTTGAAAATTTGAAACACGTACCCATCATAGGCCCCACTGACAATCCTCTTGTTATCAAACCGGATGCATCGGACCAATTCTTCATGTCCCTCTAGGACTCTTAAACAGGCGCCACATTCAATATCCCACAGTCTTGAATGAAAAACAGATTTCTGTGAATCAACTTCCTACACATGATTCAAACTATCCATACGTGATCTTCCCTACCCTGGGAATCTTTATTTCTATCTCACTCCCAGTTCACATTATACACATGTGAAGATATGTGTGTACCTTTGTACCATTCATGTGTTTTTTAAGAACTAACTTGGGAGAAAGGCTTACTTTTCATTTTATTTCCTTTTACATAGTTTGAAACTTTTAAAAATCACATGCATGTTGTTATTATTTAAATAATACCAACAAAGAAATTTCAATTACATTTAGTTTGTAGGCATGCTCTTGATGTCTGAGTTGATGAAACCAAGTAGCCAAATGGTCTAAGAAGAATTCTGGGGGGGAGACAGGGATTGCAGGCCGTAAAGAAGAAAAAGGATGTTGGTGTGGGGAAGATAATAAATACAGCCCAGGGGGTTAGGCTTCCGCCACCAAGGTTAGAACTGGTGGACCAGCACAATGGTCTCCCTCTCCTGATGAGGCTTAGGGATTCCCCTTCCTAGATACAGTATTACAAGGTCAGAGTGGGAGCCTCTCATTAGGCATATGCAGTGTCTTAGAAATATAAACCCAGTGACTACCATCAGCCTTTTTCTCTGTATATGATTTATGTAACAATTCTGGAAAGAGATTTTTAAAAAATTATCACTGATTTAACTACATTATTTGTAAAAAGAAACCACAGCAAACTAACATGTACAAAACAAAGTTAGCAAATTAATTCTATAATGACATTTTCTTAGCCTCCCCACTAGTACCTATCATAAATCCAATGAATATTCTATCCTCAGCAAATGTTCTCATCAGTGTCAGTGATGATGGCTTCTCTAATCTACTGTGAAGAGAACACTGCCACTATAACTCCAAAGTGGTTCTCTTCCATAAACTACTCAGCAGTACACATTATTATTTTGTAGAAGCTCGGAGGTTCCAATGAGGAAGTTAAGAATTGTTTATTGCTGAAATATTAAGTAATACCAAGCATAAAGAATGCAACAGAACCAAGATTCAAGTTCTCAACTGACTTTTATGATACCTTAAAACTTAAAATGATAAAGAAAACTTTTGGCAGTTAAAGTTACATTGTGTTTGCTTTCTTTCTTTCTTTTTCTAAAAAAATAATCTTGAACCCAATCCTTATTTTGCCCAAACAGGCAATTTGATTATAAAAAAGCTACTAGAATATGTTGGGACAGTTGGAAAAATGACTTGGGGTAATTAAATAGATATTTAAGGGAAGTTCTTAATAAGATAAAAAGTGTTTAAAGACATTCATATTTATTAGAAAGCAAGGACAATGAGTGTTGGGAAGAAAAAAGGGAGATAAGATAAATGACCGAACAGGAATTGATGACAGTGTTGGGAGAGAGAAATAAAGTACACTGCCCTCTGTTAGGGAGAGAGGCAGGGGCTCACTGGTAAGGGAAAGGAGAGCATCAGGCTGGAGCATCCTCTGTTCTGAGGCACTATGGTATTAAGTGATCTTGGGTGGAGTTGAGGTTATAAAACCTTGTGCACTGGGGGAATCTTGGAAGAATACCCAGGGCATACACAATTTACCCACTTTAGTGTGCAGAACCAGAGAGATAAATAAAAGTTACCTAAAGTTTTCTTATCTGAAGCAGCCCCCAAAACTGAGTCTTTTGAGCATCAGGACTGGAGATAAGTCAACACTATGGCAAAAATGAGCCCACTCTGTCACCACACCAACTTCTACCCACCTTATGGTATTATCCGATGATCCACTAACAACCAGCCGATCCCTGTACTGGAGACAGGCAATGCCTCGCTTGTGCCCATTCAGAGTACGAACAAATTCACAGGTGCTCGTGCTCCAGACCTGTACAACAAATTAGCAATAGATTTAAGAATAAATGCAGAAAAGCCCTTGCACAATGTACCTTTAAAAAAAAAAAATCAGAACTTCTAAGAATGACCACAATACTTGATTATGAAATACACTGGGGAGGTTGGGGAACAGATTGGATAGCATAACATTTCCTTAGCTGCTGAGTGATAAAACTGGAATGAAATACAGAGGGAATTTGTGAAGTCTCCAAACCTTGAGATCTTCACAAAGAGAACATCTCCTGGATGGTTCAGACATTCATTTGCCTAGAGAGAAGGGTCTGGGCCAGATCTTATGTTTTTAGGCCGGGTGACACGTCAAACCCAATGTAACTGATGTGAAAGGGCTTCACCTTTTGCATCCTCTTCTTTTCCAGCATAGTTTCTCGAATAGCTCCATTTGTTTTGACACATCACTCCTAATATTATGTATGTGGAATAAATAACCCCTCTTTTGTGAAGCTGTCTGCAAGACTCAGATGTCCATAGACACACTTAATACCAGCCAAATAAGGAGACACAAAGTAACCAATGTTCCCTGAATTATTTTATTAGCTGCATTTGTAGTTGAATGGGACAACCAGATATCCAGAGGCAAAAGGATGAAGTTGGATCCCTGTGTCACACTGTATACAAAAATTTAATTCAACATGGATCAATGATCTAAATGTAGCAGCTGAAACTGTAACTCTCAGAAGAAAACATAAGAGTAAATCTTTGTGACCTTGTATTAGGCAACTGTTTCTTAGATATGATAATAAAAGCACAAGTAACAAAAAAAATTGATGAACTTGACTTCAACAAAGTTAAAACTATTTGTGTTTCAAAGGACACCATCAAGAAAGTGAAAAGACAACCCACAGGAAGAAAATATTTGCAAATCATTTATCTGATAAGGGACTTGTAACCAGAACATGTAAAGAACTTTTGCAACTAAATAATAAAGAGACAAATAATCTAAGGTTTGAAAAGAGCAAAAGATTTAAGTAGATGTCTCTTCAAAGAAGTTATAAAAATGGCCAATAAGCACATGATGCTCAACATCACTGGTCATTAGGGAAATTGAAAGAAAAACTGCAGAGACACCACTAAATACCTACCAGGATGGCTATAATAGACACACACACACACACACACACACACTAACAAGGGCTGGCAAGGATATGGAGAAATATCTGGGCTGATATTATGCAACATCTGTTTGTTTTTTTTTTTTGCTGTACGCGGGCCTCTCACTGTTGTGGCCCCTCCCGCTGCAGAGCACAGGCTCCGGACGCGCAGGCCCAGCGGCCATGGCCCATGGGCCCAGCCGCTCCGCGGCATGCAGGATCCTCCTGGACCGGGGCACGAACCCGTGTCCCTTGAATCGGCAGGCGGACCCTCAACCACTGCACCACCAGGGAAGCCCCAACATCTGTTTTGTACAAAGGCCCAAACCCTCTTGACTTCCAGGCACTGGTCTCGTACAAATTGGTGTGACTGACTGGTGAGGTGCCAAAAATCCTAGTTTTTCAGCTTCCAGACTCTATCCAATCTAAAAGTCTGATGCTATCTAGTCTGTGATCTGTGGGGCTAGATACTAGCATGCTGGCCAGTACGGGTCATAAAAGGAAGGTTTCTGAGCCCATACACTGCTGGTGAGATTGTTAAATGGTGAAGCCATTTTGGAAAACAGTTTGGCAGTTCCTGAAGATGTTCAACACAGAGTTACCATCCCAAGAGAATTAAAAGTGTATGTACACGCAAACATCTGTACACAAATATTTATGGCAGCATTATATATAACAGATAGAATGTGCAAACAATCAAAATGTCCGTGAACTGACGAACGGATAAACAAAATGTGGTGCATCCACACACAGAATTTTTCTAGTCATCAGAAGGAATGAAGTCTGATTCATGCTGCAAAGTACATGGATGACCCTTGAAAACACTACACTAAGTGAAAGAAGCCAGACACAAACGGCCACATGTATATGATAACATTTATCTGAAAAGTCTCAAATAGGCAAATCCAGAGAAGGAAGATTACTGACTGCCAGGGACTGGGGGTAGAGAACAGGGGTTGACTGCTAATGGGTATGAGGTTTTTTCAGAGGGTGATAAAGATGTTCTGAAACTAGTGATGACCATACAACACTGTGAATATACGAAACCACTGAATGGTATGCTTTCAAATGATGAATCTTATGGTATGTGAATTATATCTCAATAAGGCTGTTATAAAAATATAAGGAAAGCTAAAATTTTAATAAGTTAACATGTACATTGGAACCAGCACTGCATTTACCATACCCGATGGATCATCCTAGACTACAAGTGCTTGTCACACGTCTGCCTCACACCACACGTTGAGCTCCTTGGAGGCAGGGACATGTCCTGTTCCTCATCATCTCTCTAGCATCCAGCCCAGGGTCTATGGCATGGCAGGCTCTCAAGATTAGGTGAATAAATCAAAGCTGAATTCTGCCACTAACTAGCTAATGTGGCCTCCAGCACAGTCCTCTGTGCCACATCTGTAAAATGTGGCTCAGCAGAGTGCTGGGAGGGTGGAATGAGGCAGTAATGGGAAGCTTCTGGCACATGGTACATGTCCCATAGGTTAGTTCTCTTCCCTTTAAAAAGGTTATCAACAATGTCCTTTCATGAAATAGAGGACTGCTCTCGGTCCGGACCCCATGACCCTTTTCTACGACCTTGCCTACGGCTTGAGAAGCATAAAGAATGAGCATGCCTTGAGGTCTCATAAGCACAAGTAGAGGAGAATAAAGATCTTGCCAGATGCGAGGTTGGTATAAGCCACCTCTGCTTTCTCTGTGTTCTAAAAGGGATGGCAACAAGCAGAGTTATGACTGCAGACACACTTACTTTGATGGTCCTGTCCCCAGAGGCAGACACTATGTACTTATCGTCAAAGTCTACTACATTGACAGCAGCACGGTGGCCAACCAGGACACGGCGTAAAGTGATATCAGTGGCAGAAGCCATGTCCCACACTGCGATGGAGCGGTCCTTGGAACAGGTCACCATCAGTCCATTGCTGAAGCGTAAGTGCAGTACAGCCTCGTTGTGGTGGATCAACGTGTTCAGAACTTCACCCGTGTTCACATCCCAGACTCTAGGGAACAGAAAAGCACAATGCTTAATTATCGAGACAACCAGGAAAAGATTCCTGTGTCTGTGCTCTGGGCCCATTTTTAGTAGTAGGCTGGGGAGGAGTGGACTTCACGTGTATCTGGTGACTGGGACCTGACACCATGCTTAAAAGGAGCCCCCAGAAGCAATTTCTCTATTTGTGAAGAAATGGTAAGATGGTTTCAAAAAAGAAGGCCAGGGCTTCCCTGGTGGCGCAGTGGTTGAGTTCGCCTGCCAATGCAGGGGACACGGGTTCGTGCCCCGGTCCGGGAAGATCCCACATGCCACGGAGTGGCTGGACCCGTGAGCCATGGCCGCTGAGCCTGCGCGTCCGGAGCCTGTGCTCTGCAACGGGAGAGGCCACAACAGTGAGAGGCCCGCGTACCGCAAAAAAAAAAAAAAAAAAAAAAGGAGGCCAATTCTGACTCCTGCCCAGGTATTCAGGGATGGTGTTTGCAGCCTTGTGCTGATGGCAAAAAATGATGCAAGGAAGTGGGCTTTGCAGTGAGTTTGAGATGACAGAAAGAAGATGGCTTGGTGGCTGGGTTCCAAGCTTAAGGTTGTTTTTGACCTCTGACAAGCTTTTGAGTCTATTATTTATCCACTGCAAACTATCTATCCACACCCATCTATCTACCCAACCGCTTTATGGACAAAGCACATGTCTCCAATTGCTTCACCCTTGAGATACAGGCTTCTTAGGGGCAGCCCTTTCACATCATAGCTTTTCTGTAACCCCAATCTCCTAAGGGGACAAGTTCGTGCAGAGCAGACGAAGAGAGTCTCAGGCTTCTAAGGCCGAGACATGACCTATCGTGGAAGCAGCAGCCTGGAAGCACTGAGTCAGGGAAAGGATACTAGGCATGCTGGTGACTATTTCAATCTCTTAGGTGTGCCTGTAAAGCAATCCTCTTCAAATCTCTGACTCACTCTAGAAGAGGCATTTCCTTTCCTCCCCATGACATGCCTTCCTCAGGCTACCAGCAGTCCAGCTGAAGCTTTACTGTATTACCTCTAGGCTCTGGTGAACGCATCACTATAGCAAAATCCAAAGCCATCTGGTATGGAAAAACATCCTTGTCCCAGTGGTTTAGGAGTAGATCCCAATAATATTTCCTTTCTACTCTCAACTCCCAACCAGCAGTCACTGCTTCCCTTCTACTGTAGAACACTGCCACTTCCATCTTCATCACTCTGCCCCTGGGGTGGCATCTGAAAACTAGTGTCTCCATCACTGGAAAAGCTACATAATATCAAGATAGTCTTGAGTGCTATAAATTCAAGGCTCGAAATTAACTAACTATGTGACTGAGTAAATTATTCGCCTCTCTGGCCTCCATTTCCCAATACTACATCTATAAAAAAGAAGATACTACTTACTTTAGAAAGGTTGATGTGAGAATTCAATAGAATAACATTATACAAAATATCGGGCACATTATTTGTGTCCCTCAAAAAGTGCTGCAAATCTCTGCTTCTGATTCTTCTGGTACTTGTAGTTTACTGTCCACCACACTCCCAGAACACCTGCTTCCTTCCTCTCTCCTCTAGAGCGTGGTCTCCCAGGAGAAAGCGACCCTGATACTGTCAGGTACTGTGCTTTTACAGGAAGGCATGTTGCCATCCCTAGAATGTATGATAATGGGAATAGGACCTACTTAACAAAAGTTAGCTTTCCTGCCCACTTTGTTCAAATGTACCTACACCAAAAATGGTTTTGAAATATAGCATACAAAAACATATACAGAGCATGTGTGTACTTTATCGCAGAAGAGGAGGTGAATCTGTCTCCTTGTGGAAGGTACAGAAGTTCAGGCCAGTGAAATCCAATCACTCACCTCACTGTAGAGTCAGAAGAGCCAGTCACAATGACACGTTCATCATACTGGAGACAAAGGACAGAGCCGGTGTGTCCCGTTAACACTTTCAAACATTCCAAGCTGGTTTTATCCCAGATCTATTGAGACAAACACAAACAGTAATTTAGTATATCACATTCTGATCAATGTTTTTATCATACCTTATTTTCTGAATCGTAAAACAAAACAAGGCTGTGTTACAGTAAATAAGAGCAGTAAACATCAAGCAGGTGGTAAATGACAAGAGGGGAAGAAGAGGCAATACTGAATAACTTCCAGAATAGGTACACTACTTTGCTTACTTTGTCCCCATAACTACTGTGCCTATTATACTTAACAGCTTTATAAAGAGAATTTTTAAATAAACTCTGTGAAAAGAGTTGGCTCACCCTCTGGAAAACAACGTGACAGTATCTATTAAGAGCTTTTAAAAATGCATACCCCTTAACCCATTACATTTGTTTATGAAAGCTTAAAAATGAAAAATGTTCAGCATCTCAGAATAACTTCAAAGTAAATTATGAAGAGTTTTTAATGAGAAAACACACTGCTTTATTATAGTTACTTTTTTAAAAAAATCAGACTAAAAGTCATCTCTATAGTGACATAAACATTATGTATATTTAAAAAAAAAGATTAAAAGGAAGTAAAGTGTTGATAGTTGGCTTTGTACTCTGAATGCCGTTTTTCTCCTCTCTTTTGATCTTTCCAGTGTTTTCCAAGTTTTCAATAATGTCCCAAAATAATGGGGGGATGGAAAGTGATTTTTTTCAAAGACTGTTTTGTTAAAAATAGAATCTACGGAACTATTTCTTCCCTTGTAAAAGTACTATCATAATTTGCAGTGTCCCTAAAGTTTACCACAAATGGCCAAGATATTACAAGCACTACAGACAGTTAAGTGTCCTTCTATAATAGTAAGGCTTGCTTCTAATTTCTGACCTAGTAGAACCACAGCTATTTTGAAAGTGTGCGCTGATCAAGGACTGAAGCAGAATGAAGTACAGAAGGTTTCCAACCATTGGTCTAGATGAGCTCTCTAAAGCGTATTTTTGCCCCATTGTTCCGTGTCTTATAAATCAAGTGTAGGCCTAATTTAGGCATGGGTAGGCCTCTATTAAGAGAATTCTTTAGAAACATACAGCGTAAGTGAAATGCAAGCCCACGGCCAGCCCATGCTTTGACAAGGTCATTATAAACCATTCTTACCTACTCCTTAAAGGAGAACTGCCAAAATTAAATAATAACAGTTTCAAGAGCATATTTGTGGCCACAGGTGAGGATTATCAATAAGTATTACATAAAAATAGAGTTCTGTGGTCAAGTATGTTTTCAAAGTTGGAAAACTCTGGGTGCCTCTACTGTATGTCTTCTCAGAGCCTTTATATGCTACTGTAACCTGTAAATTTCTAAGAAAGGGGTATAGCATGCAGTGTTTTCTAAATTTCTTTGAAGGGAATTACTCTTCAAAGCAATATCCTTTGGATTCACATCCACAGAATACCTTTTGGGAAACACTATAATACATATAGGAAACCAACAAAACAGTTTCTTTATATTCTATAATTCAGTGATTTTCTGCCCCAGTTATTGGAATTATTGAAATTCCACTATTTTATAAAACAAAAAACACACAAGCAAAAATACCTTTTAACTCACCCAAAGTAAAAGAATATAGAAAACAAGGCCAAGGGGAGAAAGCCCACTACAACCTATCTTCCCAGTTGACTGTAACTAAAAACTCTAGACAAAATACAAAAACAACTAGCTGAGGACTCTGAAAACTGTGAGGGGAAGGGCAGCCAGGAGAAAGCAAGTATTGTATTGAATACATTGTAGCGAGGGGTAAGAGTTTGGAGACAGGATCCACGTGGGGTGAGTTTACCATTCTTTCTGTTTTCTCATTTCCTTCTTTTGTGGTCTTGACCCAAAGGCAGGTCCAGATCAAGGAACTGCACAGTGAAACAGCAGCACAGGCAGCTACAATCTGAGAAACCAGTCTTTCTGGACAGAAGGGCTGAAAAAGGAATCCTTGGGGACCAAAGAATGTGCGAAAGACCCTATTTTCTTTTTCTCTTTTCTCAAATGGCTTTGATCCAAAGGACAAGTCCAGTCATGGAGATGTACTGCAGAGCAGTGGAACAGGTAACTAAAATTCTAAGAGAAACCCCATTTTTCTGGCCAAAGGAAAATGAAGAAAGGATCCTTGTGGGCTGTAGAGACTTAGGGAAATCCAAAACAAAAAAGAGCTGGAAAAAAGAAAAAGGCTTCCCTAATTGTATATGAGAACCCACACAACACATGACTTGGGCTTGCCCTTAAGCAGTGCATGCACAGGACAGACTAAGCCAACACATCAAAGGCCGGAAAAAGCGCCCTGATATTTAAACTACCACTGAAGTCTCAGACTAAACTCTGAGTAGTGCAAGCCCAAGATAGACCCAAAGTAGCATGGCAAAAAGCAGAAAAGAGATTAGAACCAACCCCCCTAACTAGGCTGACCACCTGCTTAAAAAAATACTCACACATATTCTCCAGAGGATTATAACAGGATCCATAGACTTTACAATACAACATCCATAATGTACAAGATACAATCCAAAATTACTTGACATTCAAAAGCCAAGAAAAGTGACCAATTCTCAGGGGAACAGACAATCAACACATGACAAGCTAGAGATTACCCAAATGTTGTCATGGTCAAAGACTTCAAAGCAGTTGTTGTAACTATACTCCATGAAGTAAAGATAAACACATTTGATATGAATGAAAAGAGAGAAGTTCTCAGTAGAGAAACAGAAACTATAAAATATAATATCTGAAATCTTAAAATTCACTCAATGGGGGAAAATAGCAGAATACAGATGAAAAATTCAGTCAATTTGAAGACAGGCTAAGAGAGATTACCCAGAAAAGAGAGGGAAAAAAGATTGGGAAAAAGTAAGACAATATCAAAAGATCTAATACTTGTGTAATTAGAGTCTCAGAAGGAGAGGAGAAAGAAATTGGTGCAGAAACAAAATTGAATAAATAACGGCCCAAACTTCTGAAATTTGGCGAAAGACACAAATTTACAGATTCAAAAAGCTCAGTGAAAGAACTCTTAGATATGACATCAAAAGTATGAGGCATAAAAGAAAACACTGGCAAACTAGACTAGACAAATTAAAATCTTCTGCTCTACTTAAGATATCATTGAGAAAGTGAAAAGACAAGTCACAGAATGGAAGAAAATATTTGCAAAACATATCTAAAAAAGAACCTGTATCCATAATATATAAAGAGCTCTCAAAACCCAATAATATGAAAACAGAGAACCCATTTTAAAATTGTACAAAAGATCTGAATAGAAACTTCACCAATGAATATACAGATGGCAAATAAGCATGTGAAAAGATGCTCATTATCACTGATCACTGGAGAAATGTAACTTTACACCAAAATGAGATATGTCTACATACCTATTCAAATGGCTAATATCCAAAAAAAACAAAACAAAACAAAAAAAAAACCCTGAGACTACCAAGGGCTGACCAGGATGCAGAACAAAAGGAATTCTCATACATCGCTGATGGGAATGTAAAATGGCATAGCCACTTGAAAATACAGCTTGGCCGTTTCTTCACAGGTAAAACGTACACTTACCATATCAGTTAGCAATCCCACTCCTAGGTTTTTATCCAAGTGAACTGAAAACTTACGTTCTCGCAAAAACGTGCATGCATATGTTTACAGTGTCTTTATTCATAATTGTGAAAAACTGTAAACACAAATGTCCTTCAGTAGGTAAATGGATAAACACACTGTGGTGTAACCATAAAGCAGAATGTTACTCACCAATAAAAAGGAACTAACTATCGTTATGTGCAACAATGTAGAAGAATCTCTAATGCACAATGCTAAGCATAAAAAGTCAGACTCAAAAGGCTACATACTGTGTGAGTCCATTTACAGGACATTCTTGAAAAGGCAAAATTATAGGGACAGAAAAAAACATCAGTGGTTGTCAGGACCCCGGGGAAAAATGGGTAAACGCAAAGCAGCAGGACAAAGGAATCTGGTGGATGACGGAACTATTCTGGATCTTGATAATAATTGTTGTGGTTGCACAATTCTTTGTGCTTGTCAAAACTCACGGAACTTTACATCAAAAAGAGTGCATGTAAATTATAACTAAAAGTAAAATTATCCCACAACGTTTTCTTAAATATGAGAAAATAAGCTACAAACAATGTGAAACAAAATCTATTAGAGCCATTAAACACAGAGAAATGATCCCGTTTATCTACTACTGAAAAGTAAATAAAAACAATATAAATTGCTCTATCATTCTTTTGTGTTATCAATTGAGCCTTTCACAGAAACCATAAAAGGTAATGATTTTCATTTATATGCAAGTCAGCAACACTTTTACCAGCTAGCCAAGAAATCAAGAGCCCTGTGGATACTGAGATATTTTCTACTTGCACCTAAATACGGAATACAGAAAGTGAATGTGCTTAGAGAAGGGTAAGAAGCGAGAAAATCCAAGGGTCCAGTGTTAGCAGAGGGAAACGCTCTGGCTCTAGTTCTTTAGAACCACGCAGACAGCTGCCAAGATTGAGTGGAACAGATAAAAACCAATCAGGAGGAAATGGAGAGATTGTTACCTCTAATGTCTAACATGTAACCACAATTCTAAAAATAATACATACAAAATGCAGTCATTCACCTTAATAGAATTATCTCGAAGGCCACTGATAATTTTTTCATCATCATACTGTAAACAGTAGACACCTTTACTATTTTCAGAGCGGCACTGAATCCTCTGCAAGTTGTGTCGTCCACACCGCCAGTTAGATTCTATAGTCTAAGGGAAAAAGGAGGCAACAGATGAGTTTTTGTGAATCAACTATTCTATTAGGGTTCAGACTTTGGGGTTCCAGAAACAGCATACCACTGATACTCCATCTTGGTTTGCATAACTGTCTGTGGATAGGAATCACACTCTTTTCCAAGTAAGACATTAGCCCAACAATATTTTTCCTCAAATGTTCCCTGCCCATCTGGCAACTGTCACAGGATTTCCAATGAGTTTGGGTTGGGTTTGAAAAAAATGGCCTAGACAGAATTCAATACGTTTAAAGAATGCCATTTGCACCCAAAACATACAAATAAATAGTAACTCATTGGGTCACTCTCTAATGCCAGTTAAAATATCTGGCAGAAGACCACCACTAACATTAAGCATATACTAACAATCTGTGTATCCATCCACAGCACTGATTGTCCTGATCATTGAGAAAGGATATTGACAACTACTACATGCCAACTACTATAGCAAGAATTTTATTATCCATTTTTAATCTTCTACCAGACTGAAGCTCCTTTGGAATAAGAATGGCACATTTCAGCCCTGGATTCTCATTCTTTCATCATTCGTACAACACTTACTGAGATGTTAGTATATTCCAGGTACTGACTGTGCCAGGCATGGGGTGAAAAGACTGACAGGAAGCATAATGCTTTCAAAGGATGCAACTGCAATACACAGGCACGCAGTAACTGGAATTGGATATACTCTAATCATATGTTTATTTGGTTAAATGATCCACACATTAACCTTGGAAGGAAGTCCTCAGTTACTTTCCTTTTACAAACAAGGAAACAAGAGTTTAACTTGCCTGAGGCCACAAAACTAGTAACTGGATGAGTTGGAAATCACACCCAGTTCTTCCTGACTCTGAGCCCATGCTTTTTCTACTAAAATATGCAGTGTCTACAAAGAAAGTATAGCCCTAGCTATTGCAGCAGTGAACACATAAAAAGATCAGTAACAACTCCAGATAAAATATCAGTGCCAAATGAGTGATTAAAAACTGTAAGCGCTGCAGGACTAAAGGGATCTTAAACAGCGCGACAGCCTGAGACCAGTGGGCAAAGTTTAAAGAGGAAGTGGGTCATGCCCAGAGCACTAGAAGACCTAACCTTTGGTAATGGATGTCAAGGATTTTCAGGATCAAAAGATACACTAAGAATAACCAAAGCATAAATTCCTGATCCTTGAATTTAGGGGACAATAGGGACTACAATTGGCTATACCTGAGAGTTCAGGATCTAGTTCAAAAGACATGTCTGAGTAGCTAATTATCTGAGTAGCTAAAAGTTTAATTAGTTGCTTTAGTGAAGAAAGGAGCTAAATCTCATCTTTATTCACAATAAGCACTTAATTACTGGTTCTGCTGACATCTAACAAACCATGTTTCCTCTTATTTTGAAGGCAACATGCTTCTGTATGCTCTGAAATGTTAAAATTTACTGAATGTTATGCCAGGTACCACGCTTCCATAACACTATGCTATGTGTTTTATATAGTTTACAGTTAATTTAATCATCACAATTCTGAAGCCAAAATTATTGTCCTCATTTTACAGAAAAAGAAATGGAGGATTGGAGACACTGATACATGTATACTTAAACAGGAAACTGTTTCCTCATTTGTGGCCTCAGTACTTAGCACAGGAGCCTGGAAATATAAGCCCTGCCCTCAAAGAGTTCCCATAGATAGCCTTGAGAGAGGCCAGGATCACATATTTCCAACATCCAGGGGATGCAAAGAGGTACCATGGAGGTGCCATGAGCGAGAAACAGCTCATCTGTCCATCTGCTACCAAATCAGAGCTTCTTAGCCAGCATCGTCATCTCTACTGAGTTTGTAAAATGTCAGACATAAAACCACATTTCAAAAACAAAAAAGCAAACAACAAAACAAAAACAAAAATTTACCCCACTGTGGCTACCGCTACCAAGGTAGACAACAGATATGTCTGTGAGCAACTTTTTAAAAAGGGATTCAGAATATAAAGAATTTCTTAAATTGAACTCAATGCTTGGAATCATTTAGAGAAATAATGTATTTTTAGAGTGACTGAACCACGTCAGCATGCTAAGCATACCAGGAAAATGCTGACTTAGGAGGCAGACCTACTGGTAACAAGTCTTATTCATGGCCAGTGACTCCTGGCAATGGTTACCAACGTTCAGGCTACACCCTGGGGGCCCAGATGGTTGCTGCTAAATGTGACTCCACATAAACCCAAAGTATTACAAAGACGAATACATAACCTGTCTTATCAATATATATGCTGTTATTTTCAAAATTCATATCGTCGTTCTTAGTTTTAAAACATACACAATTGCTTTAAAATATTATTGAATCAGTAAGTAGCTTTGCTACTCTGTATAATATTTCAATGAATAGAAAAAGCACATTTATTTACTATCACATGGGAGCTTGAAAAAACTTTTTTTAACTTTCGTATGGGAATCCCCATACCAAAAAGAATTTCCTACATGCTCTCCCACTACTCTAAAATGTTTTTGAGAACCAAGAGACTTGGCTATAATCTATTACTGTACCTAAAGCCCTGAGGACACAGCAGAGAGAAACTGGGTAAGGCAACATGATCAGCCTGTGATACACCCACCCCCTAAGACGTCTGGACAGAGAACACTACCCAACATAAAAGGCCAAGCCATACCCTCTATCTCCAACCCTCAAACAAGAGCCAGAGGCCAGGACCTCTCAAAAGCTCTGCTAGATAACAGGCTTTCCTTCTAAGTCAAGTAGAAGTTAGGAAATGGCTTAGCTTCTCAACACTTAGAACGAGCCTATTTTCTAAAATACATTTCTGAATTTTAAAAGAAGAAGGCTTACCAAATCATTTTTCATGGGTCATTTTAGGAAGTTCCCACCTAGGGCTGTTTTAAAAATTATTAGGTTGCTGAATCCCAAAACAAGTACAGTTTGTTTCAAAATGCCAGGAAAGGGACACTAAATGAGACCAGGGAGCTGACTACTTTGTTACACACCAACCCGGTGTAATTCCTAAGACTTCACTCTTCTCAATTCTCAAGGCCACCCACAAAAGAAAGCAACACTTCCTGCTGACTGTGCCTGCCCAAAATACTACCTACCACCATATTTGACGACCTCAACTGGCTTATATAAGCCAGGACTTTTTCAGAAAAACTAGACCTTTAAAAATGGAAGGCAGCCCATTGTAGTAGAAAATACCTAGGTCAATTAGCAGCTTTAGCAAATGACTTGGACTGTTTGAATTGCAGTCTCCTCCTCTGTAAAAGATAATATATACGTTCTCAAATCTGTTGGAAGGATCAAATGAGATTACGTACATACAGTGCTTATCACAGTGCCTACAAACGGTAGCAGTGACGCTCTTTCTCATTTGTGGAGAACACTGACCAAAAGGAGTAGGCTGTGACCAAAAAAAATCTCACCAAATTGCCGGGAACTGTTGTCTCAGTCTAGGCTGATCTTCAATGCTGATAGCCCTGAGCCCTCCCCAACCATTCCCAGGAAGGGGCTCAGCCTGCAAATGCAATTCAACAATCATCTTAACTTCAGCAGTAGGAATACAGGGCATACACAGGTGCACCTCTTTAATGATGCAGATACCTGCCATTTCACTTAGACATCATGTGGTGTGGCTACTGTAGAGGAATATTTCATGTTTTTGAGAACTTGTAAAATCCCCTTACCCTGTGCAAATTTTCAAAATACTGGGAAAGTAGCCATGATACACAGAGTATACAGCAGCATTTAAATTGGCAATAGAGTGAAAACAGATGTCTGAGTATGAAGGAATAACATTATTTTTAGAAGCCTAAACACAACTGGGTGGGTGGGCAAATTTCAGCATTTTCTGGTTAGGACAATGTTAATATCAAGTTTGCAAACCACAAAAAAGCTCCCCACTTTCCCTGAATAAAATGTGGTTTATTATAAGGTGCGATACAACACACCATCGTTTTACTAGTGGTCTGTTCCAAGGAGAGTGCTTCAAAGGCTTTAATCCAGTGAATAAAAAAAGGAAAAAGGCATATTATATGAAAGAGTTTGCCACTAATCTGAGATGGCAAAAGAGAAAAATCCAAGTTCAGGACATCAGAACTCTGACTGCTTGAGTCTATTATAACAACTCCCACCTCTCTGTTGAGGGACATCTGACGGCATGGTAGGGCGAAAAGAGCATGGACTTTGGACTAAGAGTCTCAGTTTTGACAATTTGAGGACTAAATTAAATTACTGTGGCAAAGTACCTAACAGTAGTCTCATCATTAATAATAATGAGGATGAGGATGATAATAACAATTAAGACTCTAGATAGCAAAGGAAATATGGCTGCTTCTTTTAGGACTGTGCCTCAGGTTTTCCAGGAATTCCTTCTCAATTCAGAGGCACTCTAAACTCTCTCCCTCCCACCCTACCCCCTCTTCTCTCTCCCCCTGTGTGTGTATGCGTGTGTGTATGGCAAGAGCACCCATGAGAGATGAACCTTTGCAGAGAACTAAGAATTCTTATTCTCTTCAGACTTCATTCCTCACATTCTCATTTCCTGAATAATAGGGGTTGGCCATACTAAGCCAGGTTCCCTACTTCTTAAAAATTAGCCAATTTCTGTTGGGTCAATGTGGAAGGGCAAGGTCATCTGCTTGTCAGAGCCAAATATGGGAATGGATAGATGACAGGAGCCAGCACATGAACTGGAGCTGTCAGGGTAGAGCAAGAAGGATAGAAAGCAAAAGGTGCTGTGAACTGGCAACCCTGCAAAGCATATGAGAAAAAAACACAAGAGACTCCAAGGCTGTGTATGGGCAACCAGGGAGGGGGACAAAAACATCCACTTGATGTTCAGGGTGTAATTTATCTTTTGGCAATAGGCTTAAAACCCTCTAAAGCACTACCTTTGCCATAACTGGACTAAAACAAGGCCAACTAATCTTATCTTAACTCATATGCTTTTTTCAACTAAGAGTTTGCAAGCAATTGGACAAAGATGAGAAGATCACCTTGAAAAGTCTGTAGGCATTTAACAACATACCTCTTTCTCCTTCTCTTCTGGAATTTTCTACTTTGAAAATGACAAACAACAACACTAAGCCTAGAGCTGGCCAGACCTCAGTTAAAATCCCTTGTCTTCTACTTAACTATGTAGGAAGTTCTAAAATTTCTCTTAGTCTCAGTTTCCCCTCCTTACAGATGAGGATGACAGGTAGCTTGCTGCAAGAATTAAATGCAATTAATAATCTTATGTAAGTCACACGACATGGTTCATGAGTATACTGCGAGGGCTCAAAAGAGGGTACTTGTAATTATTATAGTCTGCTTGTGAGGGTTTTGTACCAGGCACATGGGTAACAGCCAAGCCTGTGAGTCTCTCATTTGTTTGACCCACGAATCTCTGCTTTGTGTGTCTACCCAGGACAGAATAAAACACACTCACAAAACAGAGGTAACGAACTCTATTTTGATGAAGTACCATTGATCTATAGCACACAAAAAGTTGCATTAAGTGCAGAAGAATGTAAGGATGATCACAGACTCAACTACTGACTGGTTGTATGATCACTGGCAAGCTATTTAACCTGCGTGAGCCTCAGGTTCCTCAATTTTAAATATGGACAGGGCCTAACTTTCAAGTATTGTCCAGAGTGTTAAATGAGAAAATGCATTATAAAATGCTGAAAGTATCTAGGACAAGTAAACACTCTATACGTGGTACATTATTTTTATTATTATTACTATGAGTGAAAGTACCAAAGTATAAAACATCATCCCTTAAACTAAGAGATCTAGCCCACAAAAATCTGGAGGAGACTCTTGTGGCCAACCAGTGGGTTTTCCTAAACCACACTTTAAGAACCACTGGGTAGACCACCATGATATAGAGGTTTTGTGTCAAAAAGGGTTTTCCTCCATAGCTCTATTTTCCCTCACATCTGCCTCCTTCTAACTTTAAAATATTATTTCAGCCTGAGTAAATGGTTATGTTAGGTGGTGTCACATACTGTCATGCCACAGAAAACCGAGTTCATACTGTCGATTATAACACTACTAATGGGAATTAAATAATATATGTCACCAAATCTTCAACCTGATCAAAGTTCTTCCAGAGTTCCTATTTATTAATGATTGACCTCAGACATCATCCTTCTTATAATAAAGGACTTGCTGAAATTATTCAAGGAAATGTGGAGATACTTTATAAAGAATAGTTGGGAGGAAAAAAGTAACAAGTAATATAGTTTCTAAAATCTGTGCATAAGCAGTGTCTTAGTAAAACTACATGGGGTAAAAGACAATCCCTCTAACCTGAAACACACATACACCAACCTAAGGTTCAAGTTAACACTATGTTTCAGCTACTAAAACTGTAGGAGCAATTTATTCTAAGTTTTGAACTGCCAAGGGATCAATTAATTCCTAAACTTTAGGATTTGTATGGCAGAAGTTTTAAATCATTTAACCTACCCTAAAAGGTTACTTATAGCTCATTTTAGGGAACAGAATATTCAAGACAATGGCTTGCATTTGAAATAATGATATTCCAGTCATATTCAGATTTACTGTTAACAAAGCGATTCCATTAGTTCACATCTGCCTTAAAAAGAAGGCAGCGGGGAGGGGACTCCAAGAAAAGCACATGTTTCTCCATTAATGAATTTTGGCACAATAACTTTTATGTCTATCACCTGGGGGTGAGGATTACTTCATGTTTGGGAAACTGAGTATAACTTTATGGGTGATACAGCATTGCCTAGCAAAGGTTGAACTTTTTTGCCAAGGAGGAAATCAGTGAAGTAACCAAGACCTGCCAAGAACACATGTGAAAGAGTTAATCAGAAATGCCTGTGCATGTCTTTCTTGGTTCAAGGAAAAGGGCTAAATAATAAAACTGAACTAATTAGAACACATGAACAATATCAAACATCTCCAATGTTTCTCATCAAGTTCACAGAGTTTTACTGGTCTGGGGAAGTTACACTCAACTCCAAAATGGTCCACGAGCATAATTTGCTCTACAAAAGCCACTTAACTATTGCTTAGAATCATATTTGAGTCCTTTTAATGAAAAAGTATGGGAAATTTACAGAGGAAACTGAGACTGTGCCTTCTCTAGTTCTCTAGAGATGGCTCAAAAAACGTAAAACTATGCTTACCTGAAAAATTGGGCCTTGGATTTCGGAAATTTCATCAAATTAAAACAAAAAGTTAATTTTGGATTAAGGTTTTAATTAACTGGTAGTCTTGCAGAAGCATTTCATGTTTTAGAAAAGTTAGATTAGTTTTTACAAAAAGGCACTATCTACTCTGAAGGATAGCTGCAGATTACACATTGTGACATATGTGCTCTAAGACTTCAACTTAAAAAAAAAACAGTTCTATGATTTTAGAACTAGACAACTAAGAACACTAAGACAACAAAAAAGTTGAGAACAAGACACAAACAGCCCATAAAACAGATAAATCATAAAATTACCTCTATATCCTGGATAATCTTTGGGTATAATGACCTATAAAATGAATTGGGAGGGCCATCTGTTGGTCTGTTTTTAAACAGGTACTGATCCCTGGCAAAAAAACACAAGTAGATGTTACATTTTTGCACATAAAAGGGTGAATTTTATTTAAACATGGTGCTTACAAAGATGTATCTTTCAAGTCTTTTGACTTGCATTGAGCTTTAACAGTTCCAAAGCAGGATTTCTGACAATTAAATGTACATGTTAGGCACAACTTTACTTCAGCTTACAGTTCTTTAGCATGGTCCTAACCTTTTATTTTCTGAATACCCAACACAATAATCTAGCCTTTCATTCTACAGTTCGATAAAAAGTGTTAATGTAGCTTTGTGAAAAAGCTAACTGAGTACATGAACAAACTTTTTCCCATAAAGAAAGCATAGCCCTAACCATCACTCACACAGCCACCTATCTGTCCTAGCTGTGGCACTCTCTTTCTCTGTGCTGTCAGGGTACTGACATGTACAGAGCTATACAGCTGTATTTCAGACAACAGGTTGTCTCTGAAAAATCCTGCCTGCTGTACCTTCCATCTTCAACCAGGATCAATATCTAATAGCAAAATGGCATTATTTGACTTTCTCATATTTTCCTTTTTCTTATCTATCTTTTGGTAATGGTGTCATCACCTAAGGAAAATGTGAAAGGAAAAGCATAAACACATAGCCTTGAAAAGCCAAATTGCTCAAACTGTATATCTCCCCCCCCAACTCTTGACTACTCATCTTTTCCCACTTGTTTAAAATAGGCCAACACATTTGGCAAGTATAATTGCATTTTTTAGTAATCAAACTGACCCTAGGTCAAACTTTTTTCAAGGGAACAACCAACCTAAATACTTACCACCCTCTTCTTTCTGAAAGTCCCTTCCATAGAGGGTCAGTGCGCACCATTCGTTCAATCAACTTCTTCCAAAGCATTCCTTCGGAGATGACTCGCTGCCATTCCTTACATACCAGCTCTGCTGCACACAGAGACCTGGCATCCAGGTAGGAAAGAATGTTTTCTGCTATGTGATCTAAACCTTGCTCTACAAAATAGAAAAGGCAATGAAGGAATAGGAAGGGAGATGGAAACGTACCAGTTACCATTTCCTTAAAGATAAGAGGAATAAAGAAATCCTGAACCAGGAAACATACCTGAGTAATATCAAAAGTTCTTCAGATATACAAGTGCATGAGTACATAGACATAGACACTTCTTTTTGGTTCTGATTTTTTAAGATAAAACAATTGATGGCACCAGTTCCTGTCTGTAAAAGCCAACCCTGGACAGTTCTGTACTTGTCAGACATTATAATAAATGATTTCTTTTACATAACTCTATGGGGTAACGACACCCCAAATTTTACAGATGAGGCAGAAAGAGGTAAAAGGATTCAAGGTTTTACAATTATAGGGTAGTGAAGCCAAGACTGGACTCTGATCTCTTGCTCCAAAGTCTGCATTCTTTCCCCTCTGATTTACTGTTTCTCGTAACAAATCATCCTATTGATACATGACCTATGTGAATCCCTTGGGGCTAAGGAGACAAAAAGGTGAGAAACACTGACTTATCTGAAAAGTTTATGGAAAGTTAAACGACAATCCAAGAATTAAGTCAGGTGCACTAAGATGTATTTTTGTCAATCATTTCTCCATCTCCTTATGGAGGTAAAATCCTCAAAACCATGAACCACATGCCTAAAAATTCTAGAACCTTAAGTCGTTTATCCTACACAATGCAAGTATCCTCTCCAAGACAACCAAGATTCAGCCTTCGCCTGACATTCACGAAGGTAAGAAGATCACTATGGTCAATGCTGTTGCCACCTGTACACTCCCATCCTGTGGTTTTGGGCATGTCCTCTGCAACTACAAGAAATAAAGCTCATCGCCAGGCCTCCTCTGTGTTGGGGTGGGAAAACTAAACACACAGTCGGAAAATTCCAATTTCAAGTCTGGGTTCCCCACCTAGAACTTCTATGACATGAAACAAATACTTAAACAATACTGAAACATCCCTGCCCCTTGGTTTTTTACCAAATAACATGGTAATGGCCAGTAACAACTGTCCTTTCTCACACTACTTGTATGAATCAAAAAAGTTCTACAGGAAGATTTTAAAGACAACAAAGTACCATTTGGGGTTAATACTTGTTCTCTTTTTCAAGATAAATAGAAGGAGTATAGTCATACTAACTTGGCAGGGTATAGGTAAATCGTTAAACTTTCAGAACCTCAATTTCCTCATCTGTATAAAACAGGGATAATAATCTCTGCCTTATTTTGAAAATATCACAATGAGATGCTGCATAAAAAACGCTTTACAAACTAAGGTTTTTTCCAACTCTAAGAATGACTATTTACACTGTTGATTATGGTTTACAGGCCCTTCATATACTAGTTCTACTCTATAGTAGGTCTAATACCCAAGTTATGATCTGATAATGAAGACTAACTACACTGGACCACTATCTTTTCTTGCACGTTATTATATTAAGAGTTAAGGCCATCAAAGATTATACTGCCTTCATCTAACAGTCATATCACAGTAGACTCCTAAGATGGTAGTAAGTTGAATTAAAATCTTAGGCCCTTCTCCCCAAAACATCTATTAAAACAATTCCCCTTAATTTCTCTATTTGTATGGGTAGTTTAGAAGGGGAGGGCAGCTCACACGGAAGTCTACAGTTATCCTCTCTATAATTCACCTTCAAATCTTTATCTGACCCTTCCATGTCAGTCTCTACAATTCTGATTCTGTCATACAGAAAAGTGGATATTCCACACCAGATCTTCATGGTGGGCAAATGCAGTAACTCTTTACCCCAAGTTGCTGGCAAACATGTTAAATGGGTCAGAACCAAGGACAGCACCCGTGATTCTATATTTCCCTTCAAGCTATCATACACCCATTCATTAAATACTCACAAGGTACCAACACTGAGCCACCAGTTCTAAATCATCTGGATTTTATACTACTATTATCCAGCCCATATCTCTCTATTCAGTCCTCAAGGATATTTGGAGAAACTCGGCCCCATGAAGACACTGCCATCTTTATTTATATCATGTTTCTGACTTGCTAGTCTCATAACTTTATCCAGAAAGGAAATCAAGTGACTTTGGTACGGTTACTCTCCACGTTCCCTTGCTGGTGCTTACTACATAAAGTTGGTATTGCAATTTTCTGTTTACAAGTTGGCACTACCTGCTTTGTGTCACTTTTAAACATATATAACCCATGTTCATTATAGAAAAACTATAAAATGCATATAAGCAAATACCTTTAAATCCCTAAACCCCACCTCTCAGAGATAATAGCTTTTAACATTCTGTATACTATACCTTTCTAGGATTACACAACCCTACACAGTCTTTTCAACAGCTAATTAACTTTTGATAATCCATTTGAGAATTAGGCTAGAATGGAACATCAAATTCAATAGCCAATAGCTCTCATATACACCTTCTCCAGTTCTCCCGTTCTTAAGACCAGGAAATCTGCTCATCAATCATCTCTGGGTTCTATCATGCAGGATTACCAAACACAGTTGTACAAGCTGTATGTTCACAACTGTACAAGCTATATGTGCACAACTGTACCCAGTAGCTCTACCTACTGGTTTCCAATTACTTCTCAATGTTCCACAATTCTGAAAGTCACAGACTTAGGTTCTGTCACTATCCCGGCACACAACATTTTTAGGTCTACTTGTTATAGGAGCTGTGTTAAAGACAGCTTCATATCTTTCTTGGACTACAATTTTTCTGTCCTTTCTGGTTTTAAAACCATTCTTCTTAGTGGGGAAAGAAAAAAGGATAAGTTAAATGAGGAGTGAAAATATGCTGTTTCTTTCTATTACCACTACACCATCTATTCCAAGTACACTGTCCCTTCATTCTTCGTGTTCTTGCTCCAAACAGTTGATTATTTTATTTGTTTTTAACTCTCCCAAATTCCTTAACCATTTTGGACAATTTCACAATATTTGGGGCTTGGCCTTCTTGATACCATTCTCAAAGGTTCAGGCTACCTTTTTGTGTATCTCCATGCCCCTTTCTTTCATCTTCTGTCCAAGTGTATTTAAAATCAGGGAAATTCATGGAAAATCACATGGGATTCTACTTGTGCCTATCCACTGACAGGATTAGCAAATTATTAATCAGAACTTTAAATTTCAGAATCTCTCTACCGTCTTTAATCATATTTTCTTTTACAGTCTCTGGCCATGGCCTAATAAACTTAGCTCTTCTCTGAATTCTTCTAATTCTGGGGTACTTTATCTGACTATCTTCTAGTTTCTACACTTAATATGAGAACACAGTCACTTTCCAAGGTTTATGTTAATTCTAATCACTAACCAAATCCTCCTAATTGGTTATAAACACACCCCTAACCAACTCCCCTCTCAAATCCTCTGCTGAGAGAGGAAATGAACAGACAAGAACACATTATATAGCTGTCTTTTCCGGCCTCAATGGCTGCCACATCCCCATGGTCTATATATGAACTGGGAAAGCTGCATCCAAACCCTCCACCTGGCTGGGTAGTCTATGCGCTGGTTCTCAGAAGCCTGTGTGGTTATATCACTTAGGGTTACTAATCTGAGAAGCAACAGCAGCAGAAACAGCTTCCTAAATATTCTCCTGATCCACTGAATCAGAACCTCTAGATGGTGGGGCCCAGAAATCTACATTCTTAAGAATTACTACCAGATAATTCTGACATGCTGGGAACTACTGCTTCATAGCAATAATATCCCTTTTAGTCCTCATTGATTTCCCGCCACCTCAATATCTCACACCACTGGGCTATCAATGAGATTCTGCAGAAAGAAGCTCATTATTAGACACATACTTCCTACTCTTTCAAATGCCACTGGTCCAATTTGGCAACATCTCATTGAAATCTATGAGATTTGATTTATTTCCTTTTGGTAATACGTTAAATTCACTTCATCCTTCTAGGGGGCAGCATGTTTTAGTTTCTTGGAAAATGCACTGGCTATAGAGCCATATAATCTGGGTTGAAGCAAATCAGTTTTCCTTTTTGGATCTCAGTCTGCCATAAAATAGGAATGATATTAAATGCCTAAGAAGGATCATCTCGTATAATCTGCATGATAAAACCCTCTGAGATAGGCTATAAATATCCTCATTTTATAGAGAAGGAACTTCTTAACCTTGTTGGAAAGGTTCATAAGAGGAGGTTATTCAGGAGCCAGATACAGAGCAGGTACTCGATAAATGTCAGTCTCTCTTCTTCCCTCTTCCAGAAATCGCTTTACCTGATATCACTGGTCAAGGAAGCTAAGCAGTATTCCCCTTCCTTGTTACTTTCTGCAGAGAAAATATGACACACCTCCCCTAGCAAATCGCTAATTCCTCACTAATAGCTTGGAGTAAGTCTCATACCCCTTAAATATTTAAAGAAGAATAGGAATCACACAACCTCTATTTTGGGCACCTTGGAGTAACTAGCCCCAGGAGCCATGTAGACCTTGTAACTTTCTGGTTTCAAGACTGTTCAGAACAAAGAGGTTACTGAATAAGGTGGTCCATTTGCCTGAGCTAGAAAGTGCTCTGAGGTGTTAAAGCTAAGCATTTTCTTAAGTATCAATGTCTGGCTCTCATTTACTCTATGGTGCTGAGACGCCCCCATCTCCTGCCACCCCCCCCTTCCCAAGGCAATAAGAGGACACATTATGGCCTCAGAAAATGAGTCCAGAATACTGCACACATAGTGCTGAAGAAGTGCTGCTGTTGCTAATTATAGGCACCAGATGAAGGTCTGGAAATTTTTCAATAATAAATTAAAACAATTAAAAGGCAGAATTTTCAAAGCTCAATATGTAAATAACATTGTACCAAAATGAAACTCAAATGTGTAATGTCAGTTCAATGCCCTTGACTATAGCCAGTTTTAAGACAGCTGCTTAGATCATACAATTACAGAAACTTTTATTATTTTAGAAACACATTTCAAAGAGCAGCTGCAAAGAAATTTCCTTCCCCACCCACCCCTGCTGTCCCTTCCCCCTCCCTAGTCACAGATCTAGTTGTAAAATCTGAAGTTAGAAACTTTCTTTCCTGAGAGCAAAAGTCTGTCAGTGGATGCCTTTAACTTGGAATATACTGACCTAAGGATTCAGACACAAATGCTCAGGTCACAAAGTCCAACATTTTGTTATGCCAACAAAGTGGCACACACACCTACCTAAATGATGTCAGGATGAATCAATTCGGAAATCAGTGGGTGAATAATTAAAACTTCCTGGCAATAAATCGTACTGCAGGTGCTTCCTGCCTCTCTGGGCTTTTTTTTTTTTTAACTGACATCCTCAGAATACCCACCAGATGCTAGGCATATTATATACAATGTCTTTAATCTTCACAATATCCTATAAGGTATTATTATCATTCCCACACAGATAAGGAAACTGAGGATCCAAAAAGTGAGCTCACGTAACCATTAGGGGCAGGGGCTGGGATTCAAATGGAGGGGCTGTCAAATCCAACACCCATCATCTTTCCACTCTGTCATGCTGGATCTCTGGCCCTGCATCCAGCCTAAAGCCTACACTCTGGTTCTTCCACATCTCCCAAGACCTCTGATCTAATCTCTGTCACATTCACAGTCCATAATGGTTTATCATCCTTACTTGAGGATGAGACAAAAGAATAAACCATGGCCAGGAAGGTAAGTGTTTTTAAAATTCTTAATTGCTTAGACACCTCACCAAACAGATCACCAATGCTTATCGTCCTTCTTGAAGTACAATCTGTCTCTACTTCAAATGGTATAAATTTTCCCTTTAACAACAGTTCTTACAAACCACAAACTTAGCCTGCAGAAATTGACATTGCAGACTAAACATTTACCATGATTTTTAGAAAAGCATATCATAATTATCACTTTTTCCACTGAACCAAAAGGAGCCAGAGACCACAAACATTTTCCGTTTTCCCTATACTGACAGGTACGATATTCACAGTAAGCATTAAAAAGTCAAAACTACAGACCGTTTTTATAGAATTAATGGTTTTCACAATCAAAAGAAGTCTTAAGTAGACTGTCAATTTCAACAAAGTAAAAATTCAAACTAAGGATCATCTACAGTAAAAGTTAAACACCAAACCAGGATAATGATTAGTAAGTTGTTCCACACATTATTAAATCTAAGTATGAACAAACACATGGACCTGTTTCTCCCCTAATGCTCTTAAGGCAAGATCTGTGCTAAGGAACCAATGCCAGATTTAATCCAAGTCTACTAGACACTAACTAACACAATCAACTTGGCCAGCTTGTCCCCAGCTATTAGATTCATATGTATGATATATACTGACATATGTATATATGTTCAGATCAAATCCTGTTAAAACAAATAGCATTTTAACAAAAATATTTCCATGTCCCAGCCAATGGTCCGTTCATTTCATGTAATACTCGATACCACAAAATTCCACTTTAACAGAGATATGGACAATGCCTTAAAATTCGCTGTAATGAAAACTGAATTGTATGCAATTATACTAACCATATTTATATACATAACACATGTTCATCTGTTCTGTCTCTTCTCCAATTCTGTACACTCCCCAAGAGAAGGGGCTGCCTCTGAACTATACTCTGCAAATCAAGAGAACTACAACAGTGCCACCTCGTGGATATTCTGTAAATACAAGTTGAATTCCCTGGTGCTCTAAAATGTTTGAGAGGCAAATTATAGGGAAAAAATAAAAATAAACCAAAACAACAGAAAGCAAACAGAATGGATTTGCCTCAAAAAATGGAAGCATAGCTTCATTTATTTAAAAGCACTTAAGAGGAACAAGTATAACTGTCAACTTTAAAAACTACCTTGTCTCTTCTTGGTGTGAAATGTAGCATGAGTCAGTAGAAAGTCTTAGATGAGGGGGGTTCTGAGTTCTGGGCTGCACATACAGAGGAGCTGCAGCACATGTGCACTCATCTTACTCAAATTCACCTATAATTCTCTCTCTCATGCAATTAGAAGCATAGCTCTTCTCTCCCACTCTCTCTCTTATAATTAAAAGTAAATGTTACTGAATTGGGGTGTAAACCATGTATACTTGAGGCCAGTTTAAGGCACTGTCCAGAGTAATCTTAACTGGAAGTGATTTCAGCTTTTGTACTAGCTTTTGCACCAACCCCCACCATCACCTGCAAAATCACAATAACCAAGATGTATGATCTTAGGCATTTCACCCAATTCTCTGATCCCTGGCTTCATAATCTACCCAATGAGGAACAGCACTAGCTGACGGCTAAGATCTCCTTCAGCAATTAAATACTATGATTCTAGAAAAAGAGGGTTCATGTTTTGCTTTTCTAGAAATACTAATTCAAGAAATGAGGAAAATAATGCTACATTTCAGCATGAAAAGAACAGTAGGGGCAAAATTTTCTAAGCTAACTCTCAAATATCCCTAAAACACTCCCTTTGTAGAAAGTAAACTTATAAGTTCTAGAAGAGGGATTAGGAATCAGAGGCTGGCATGTCACTTTGCAGCCCCAGGTTTCAGGCCTGAGGCATGAACCCAGGTCCTGTCTACTGTGGAAATACTTAAGACTATGGAGTTGTGATGCACTGTAAATCACAGACAGGCTAAGAGAGAAGCTGCTCTTTGAGGAGCCATCCAGAAGCTCTGAAAAAAGGGTAGGGCTGGTGGCAATGCTACTGGTTTATCCCTGGCTATTTCTAAGGCATACCCTGGCACAGCAGCTGTAACCTCCAGGTTACCCTGACCACGTTAGAGGAGAATGTTCTGGCCAACAGTCTCACATTCTCTTCAAGAGTGAAATCTCTCTATCTTACCTAGACAAACTTAAAATAAAAAATTTAAAAAAGAACACAGAGAGAAAAGAATTAACGAGTGACCAAAAATCAAAGAGGGGGACTTCCCTGGTGGCGCAGTGGTTAAGAATCCGCCTGCCAATGCAGGGTACACAGGTTCAATCCCTGGTCTGGGAAGATCCCACATGCCATGGAGAAACTAAGCCCGTGTGCCATAATTACTGAGCCTGCGCTCTAGAGCCCGCGAACCACAACTGCTGAGCTCATGTGTCACAACTACTGAAGCCCACGCACCTAGAGCCTGTGCTCCGCAACAAGAGAAGCCACCGCAATGAGAAGCCCGTGCACCGCAATGAAGAGTAGCTCCCGCTCACCGCAACTAGAGACAGCCCACGCGCAGCAACAAAGACCCAACGCAGCCAAAAATAAATAAATAAATAAATTTAAAAAAAAAAATCAAAGGGGGATGAACAGGCAGAGCACAGCGGGTTTTTAGAGCAGTGAAACTGTTCTGTGTGACACTATAATGGTAGATACATGTCACTATACATTTGTCAAAAGCCACAGAATGTACAACACCAAGAGTGAACCTTGAAGCATGTACTTTGAGTGATAGTGATGTGTCAGTGTAGGTTCATGTATTGTAACAAATGTACCACTGTAGTGTAGGATGTTGATAGCAGGGAGGCTGTGCTGGGAGCTGTTGCGGGTGGGGGGGAGGATATGGAATCTGTACTTTCTGCCCAATTTTGCTGTGAACCTAAAACTGTTGTAAAAGTAGTCTTTTTTTTCTTTTAAACCAAAGTAAACTTAACTAGGGGGTGAGGAGGGAGAGACAGAGAAAGAGAAAAGGGAGAGAAGAACACACTCATGCAGGGGTAGGATAGTGAGGGAGAGGATGCAGAAATAAGTTTTAAGAAATGTAGTAAGACATGCTATCAATTTCCCCAATACTTTTCTGCCATTCCCTAAGTGTCACTTCAGATATAAATGAACATCTTAAATTTGGGGACACTTCCCAAACACTGTAGGAAAAATTGTCCCATATTAAAAAAAAAATACTTATAAAGGCAAAATGCAGATTCTATAGACACCACATCAAAATAAAAAGTACAGCATTAATTCACTAATGTAGCAACAGTATTGACCAATGATCAACACTAGTAATCACAGAAACTGCCTACAGTTCCTAGATAGATGCTAAATTATAACTGCTCTTCAAGTACCACATATTAAAGTACAGTATGTGTCCCAAAGAAATGCTGTCTCACGCTGTACTCATTCATTCATTTCACAAACACCTACTCGGCTCCGTCTAGGCTCTTGGGCTGGGCATTCTTCCACTTCTCAGCTTTTTAAAAGACAAGCATGGTTACCTGGTAAAGCGGTAATAAAGTCCCGCTGCAACATGGGCTTCAGGTAAGAGTTAATATGTCCATGCTGGTAATGACACATTCGTGAAATAAGGTGTTCCACAAATTCCACTTGATCTGATTCAGACCACTGGTCAAAATATTTAATACACAAGTCTTTTTCTTTTTGATAGTTTCCTTCTGATGGCCTCTTTCTGGAGACGATCACTGATGATGTTCCATTACTTATCTATTTTAGAAGAACAAAAAAGTAATTAGTTTGACAAGGAAAATAAATCTTAAGAGCATATCATCAGAAACATTTTTTTGCCCTGTGTATTTATTCTTAAAATGCCAGTTTTACCCTAAAGCCAAACTCATTCCTTTATTAATTAATTCAGGAAATAATTAAAAAAGCATTCAGGGCCCATGTACTCGAATTAGTCACTAAAGTAATGATAAAGTTAGAGTTCTATCTAAAGCTAAATGGTGTCTTAAATCATCATTCTCCAATGCTTATTCCAAAATCGTGCTGTTATCAGTTAACTAACTAAGGTTGGAGAAGACCATCTTAGAAAAACTGTTCAACTTGGCAAAGTGGCAACTGATTGATTATTGATGGTTTGTTTTCCTTCCTCAAAGTTGGAAGGTAAAGCTACATTCATCTATGCAAATAGTTCTCACACTTGTGCATGCATCAGAATAACAAAAGAGCTTGTTAACACACAGACTGCTGGGCCCACCGCGGAGGTTCTGATCCTACAGGTCTGGAGTAGAGCCTGAGCACTTCCAACAAGTCCCCAAGTGATGCTGATGCTGCTGGTCTAGAGACTGCACTTCAGGGACCTCACTCTGAAAACTACTCGTCTATGTAACGGAGAAATCAGAGAGCAATTCAATCTAAAAAGCTTCATTTTACCTAACAGTTTCAATCTCCTCCGTATTATTTCCAGGGCTGCTAACTGCTGACAAAATAGTTTACAGACTTTCACTGTCTCTTTCAATCACCTACTCAGAAAGTGACCCAAGGTAAACCACATATACCTGAAAAGTTCCTCATCTTATTTAGTTGGTTTACGGATATCCCACAGACTCCTATACTAAATAGTTGCATCTCTCATCAAATCTACATGGTCCTTACATAAAATCAGTATACTTTTTAAAAACTGAAACTAGGACTTCCCTGGTGGCACAGTGGTGGAGAATCCGCCTGCCAATGCAGGGGACACGGGTTCGAGCCCTGGTCCGGGAAGATCTCACATGCCGCGGAGCAACTAAGCCCGTGCGCCACAACTACTGAGCTCACACGCCTAGAGCCTGTGCTCCGCAACAGGAGAAGCCACCGCAATGAGAAGCCTGCACACCGCAACAAAGAGTAGCCCCCGCTGACCACAACTAGAGAAAGCCCGCGCACAGCAACGAAGACCCAACACAGCCAAAAAAACAAAACAAACAAACAAAAACACTGAAACTACATGCACTGCATCTGGACAACAATATCCAAAAAAATCTAAATCCCTAGACTGAACCACAACTGCTACTGATATTATGAGGCTCAGTAATTTCCCTGTTTACAAACAAAAGAACCTCAATACTTTCGTCAAACATTTGCCAAGTCATCTGTCCATCACTATTCTGAATGCCCCTTCATGTGTAACACTAGAAAGAATAACATATAAGAGAATTTTGAAAACTGAAGAGTTGCATCACAAACATTCATTAATTCCATTAGGAGCTTATTTCAGAAGTCTTACATGGGAAGAATGAAGAGCTTTTTTTATCAGTATATCCCCTAACTTAAAGTGAACTGAACCCATCCCAGAAAGAAGACATCCTTTGTAAATATCCAAAGGAGTCTTTGGCCTTCCTTGGTAAAATTTTAAAAATCCTTCATATCTGAAGTGAGTTCTTATATCGACATTTAGAGGTATAAACCTGGAAGGCATTAATCTCCCACCTCACTTATCTTACCACTTCCTTGTCTGAGAACGTTTTTTCCCTTATAATTTGGGTGAGGGAGAGCTCACTGACACCGGGCACCACCAGGGGGCAGCATTAAACAGAGATTTTTGATGTTGCTTGTAGTAAAACATTCATATCAAACAGAACCAAAACATCAGCATTAAGAACAGTCAGACGAAGTAAACATTCTTTGCTGTGGTGAGTATCAGCTAGCATAAGGAGCACCTTTGCTACTTCTAAGCATAAGGATGTTCACCATAATGTTATAATAAAATTCAGAAAAAACTACCCAGTTACAGGCAACTGGTTAAAGTGAATTATATAATACATCTACACAAAGTACTATGATGCAGCCATTAGAATTAGGTTTATAAAGTAAGATTTTAATAACAAGAGAACATGTTTATGAAATAGTATTAGGGACAAAAGAATTTTATATAGCATATGATCACAATAATTTGTGTGAAGGGAAACACGCCAAGAAAAAGTAAAGAATATAAATGAAAATGTTAGAAGTGCCTAATCTTGAGAGAGAAAGCTACATATTTTTCCTTCCCCTTTTCTTTCTATATTTTTTTCATAATACTTGCCAAAATAATTGCTTTCCTAACAGGTTAAATATAATTATGGTAACAACTTGCATTTGTGTACTGCTTTATTGTTTATAAAATACTTTCACACCCATTATCTCACTTGATAAGCAAAAGGGTTATTATTTCATTTACAGAAGGGTTCCTTTCCTAACCATCTAGCCCCCTTAGAGCATCGGTATACCATTAACTGGTTGACTGAAAGGCAGATGAAAAAAAAAACAAAAAACTGAAAGCTAAAGTGTTAAGAACCACTGTGAATTGAAAAGCAATAGTAAATTAAAGAGAATCCTGTTGCAAAATACCAGACGTGGAGGGAACAGCAGTCAGTCTGCACACAGTTCCCCCTAAAATAACAGTATGTGCCCAATTCTACAGCACATTTTCCATTTCTATTTCTAACCACCCGCTTGGCCTAGAAAGATCTTCCTGGAATTGCACTGCTTTGTTTCTTTTCATCATAAATTTGTTGGGGACACTTTATTCTTGCTAACTCCTTTGATTCAAAACAAGTGAACCCAGAGAACTTTTTTTTATCATTATTCTCTTCAGATTTAGATTTGTTTTGCCTTTATTTGTATCTTCATGAAGGGAAAAATTATGTGTACCATAATGGTCGATGAAAACATGAAATCATGAAACTTTATATGCTCTCCATCCCGCGCCTTACAAAAAAACTGGGGGATTGGAAGGAAAACTGGAAAACTAAAATAGAGGTAGGAGAGAAGGAAACTGAATTTAAAAGGAAAAGGCAAACAAATAGGAAATGGGGGAGAAGGGTGACGGTTGGGAGAAAAGGTCGGTGCATACACTGGTATGCGGCATGGTGCCATTCTGGTGACAAAGGACACCACCACTGTCCATCTTTGGCTTAGACAGTGGCCCCAGAGACGGAATATTTTGGGCTGCAGCCAACTTCAGAATCTTGGTGAGAATTCCTAAATTCTTTACTATTCATAATGACACTTCCCTAAGGAACAGAAGATAAATTAGGGTGAATTCTTTTTTTTTTTTTCTTATGTGGACCATTTTAAAAGTCTTCATTGAATTAGTTACAATATTGCTTCTGTTTTATGTCTTGGTTTTTTGGCCCTGAGGCATGTGGGCTCTTAGTTCCCCAACCAGGGATCGAACCCCCACCCCCTGCATTGGAAGGTGAAGTCTTAACCACTGGACCGCCAGGGAAGTCCCAGGGTGGATCCTGAAACTAGCAGAATTGCACAAAAGAAAACAAAAGTACTTGGCTCTTAGTTTCACTGAGGACAGGAGCTGAGGGAGCATCTTATCTACAGTAAGTCAATTGCTATCTTATCTGTGCGCCGTCATTCCTACCTGCCAAAGAGTATTTTTCTTTGGGGACTCATCTTCATTTTGATCCTCCATAACTGAAGTGTTCTAAGGGGGGAAAAACAGGTTATTTGAATTATGCCGAGTTTTGCAAATCCTAAATAACTACACCAAAATATAGTTTTGAAAACCCAAACTGGAGTGTACCAACACCAACCCAAGAGCTGTTTGGCTTGTGGCTAACACATGCCATTTTGGGTCAACAGGGGTGTTTTCATCTTTGATCAATCATTAGTTAGTGGTTGGACAAAAGTAAGCATAAAGTCTTTATGAAGGTTGGGTGTACTTAGAAAACAGGCTAAATTATGGGAGTGGGGCTGAAGCTCTACCTCAATCATCCCCGTTATTCTTTTAACCTGAAGAAAGAAGGCCCAGAGACCCACTAAGTTCCTGATGATTACACAAAACATTTACTAGAATGTCTGCTACTCAGTAGCCCACCCCAGCCATCAGCAATTAGAAGTGACAAAGCCCTGGAAGCCCCCCTGCCTTTCTCTTTCCTCCCTTGATGGCCTTGTTTTTCTGGAATGGCTTTGCAATCTCCCCTAGCAAGCATGGTGGGTGCCCCAACCTTTTCCCTTAAGAGGAGGATGCTGTTAGCCAGCAACAATCTGGCTTGCCTTGGGAATGCATTAGCTTTTGATTTTTGTGTTTACTGCACAAAGAGGCACTGTGTATTCTTTCTGGTGACCTAGTCGCTCAATAGATGCCCATTAACTGGAGATTATACATGATTGGATTTTCCCTTTTGAAGCTCCTACCTAATAGCTAAATGGAAACTTAATGAGAAGGGGAAGTGGGAGAGTTGTGTTCTGAAAGGAATAACAACTCATTTATGGATAGCAGTCTCTCTAAGATTCCTTCCCAAGCCTAAAATTCCAAGATTGGGGTACAAAATTTAAACTATAACATTTGTCCTGTAGTATTAGTCGAAAAGATCCTATAGATCTATTTATCAGTGTTTACAAGAGCTTGTTTACTGCCTATAGGGAATAAGCCTACCTCTCAAATTTTCCCTGTTTTTCCTTTATGTTCGTCAAGTTGTAAAATGTTTGGGCACATACAGTATTTCCAAACACTCCATTTGAAAATACCCAGCGTAGGTGGTGGCAGAAGAATCACCACTGGACACTAGTGCTCTGCAGGTCTCACAGCAGGCTCTGATAAGAGATGTAGAATGAGGGCTTCCCTAGTGGCACAGTGGTTAAGAATCTGCCTGCCAATGCAGGGGACACGGGTTCGAGCCCTGGTCCAGGAAGGTCCCACATGCCGCGGAGCAACTAAGCCCGTGCGCCACAACTACTGAGCCTGCGCTCTAGAGCCTGCGAGCCACGACTACTGAAGCCCACGCACCTAGAGCCTGTGCTCCACAACTAGAGAAGCCACCGCAATGAGAAGCCTGCACACCGCAACAAAGAGTAGCCCCTGCTCTCAGCAACTAGAGAAAAAACCCGCGTACAGCAGCAAAGACCCAAGGCAGCCAAAAATTAAATAAATGAATAAAATTAAATTAAAAAAAAAAAGAGATGTAGAATGATGTAGTAGAAAAGCCAAAGGCTTTGAAACCAAAGACAGAAGTTGGAATCCAGATTTGGTCACTCACTCTGTGTGTGTGTGTGTGTGTGTGTGTGTGTGTGTGTGTGTGTGTGCGCGCGCGTGTGTGTGCGTGCGCGCGCGCGCGCGAGAGAGAGAGAGAGAGAGAGAGAGAGAGAGAGAGAGAGAGAGAGAGAGAGAGAGAGAGAGAGAGGGAGAGAGGGAGAGAGGGAGAGAGGGAGAGAGGGAGAGAGAGGGAGAGGGAGAGAGAGGGAGAGGGAGAGAGAGGGAGAGGGAGAGAGAGACAGAGAGATCCTGAGCAAGTTGTTCTACCCATGGACAAATACAAACCACACAAAGTTGTGGGGATTGAGACTACCAGCACAGTGCTTTGTGTATAGTGGGTATTCATAAACTCTGTTTATGCCCTGCTTTGAAGATACTACTTTCCCCCAAGTGTTATCTTCTCATGCTTTTCTAACTTCAGACTTTGACAGAAAGACTCCAGATGGTTGCCTAATAGGGAAAACCCACTGGCTTCCTTGATAAAACCTTATAAGCCGCATAACACCGAGGTCTGCAATGGGGATGGGGGGCAGGAGGGCAGGGCTCCATATGTTAAAGTCAACCATGAGCCAGAGAGGAAGGAAGTGTGTCCAAGTGTCCAAAGCAGGTCTAAAGTGGTGGCAGCAATAAATGATCCTGAATGGGAAAGGGGGGATGAAGAATAGGGAAACACAAGTAGTACTCCTCCCTCAAATTTTCCTTTTACTGCTATCTTGAAGGACTTAGGGATTAATAAAGCTGACAGGTTTCCTTAGGGGAATGAACAAAGTGGGAACAG
This sequence comes from Globicephala melas, assembly GCF_963455315.2. Taxonomy (NCBI): domain Eukaryota; kingdom Metazoa; phylum Chordata; class Mammalia; order Artiodactyla; family Delphinidae; genus Globicephala; species Globicephala melas. Next base: position 146,520,794 of record NC_083316.1, read on the forward strand.
TGACTCAGTATATCACCTGGATCTGACTGGTAGTTACAAAGGCATCCTTGCAATATCACAATGTCCTGGGTTCTGAGAGAGTGGCAAGAAGAAAGAATGGCTGGGAACATGGAGGTGAGCGTGCCAAATGGAAGAGAGATGGGAAGTAAGTTCCCGCTCCCTCGTCTCCAGGCAGCCCAGGAAATGTGTGAAGGAGGTATATGTGCAAAGGGGTTTGAACTCCAGAGTTTTAAAACACAGGAGTCTGAATCCACCAGAGCTATTCTGACGTAACCTACCTCAATACTTTCCTCACTCAGGCAGGAAACATAAAAACGTCAGAAGTTCCTGCGGACTACGCAAGAAACAACCGTCTTTCCAGTAAGAAAATTTAATTCTTCCTTTCATTCCAAAACAGAGAAATGGTTTTTATTTACATAGCTGAAAAGAAAACAACCCCTCTGATAAAAATAGCAACTATTCTCTTAAGGCTTGATGAAAGTGGATAAAGACATACAATTTAGTAAAACTGTATTTAATAGAGCCCTGTGGGGGCTGGAATACATTTTTTTTTTCAATTTCTCTTATAAAGCCTTCAGGAAAAGATGCCAAAGGGAAAAAGCTGCCCTCCAGCTACACTGATCAGAGGATCATTTCCAAAGAGTAATCCAGGTGACACAAGAGATGCTCAGAGGAAAAAGGGTCCTGGGGTCTAATTAAGTTTGACAAATGCTGCATGCTCACGTGTGTGCTCTCCCCCGCCGCCCTTCTTCCTTTCCTACACAAACACACCCCACAATGCACTTCGTAAAGATACTAAAGGCTCTGACATCTTATAATTTTAAAAATCAGGTTAGATTAGTTTAACAGCTATCCCTAATTTGTTGGGTATGGCCACCCCCCTTCTACACTCTCTCAATAAGAGCTCAGCACACTGGCAAACAGTGGACTAGGGCAGTAGCATGGCACGATTCCTTCCTCCTCCCACTTCACTACATGAATACTGCTGAGAGACAAAGGAAATGCCCACTTTTGGTAAACACAGTATATACCTCTCCTATTCCTCATTATCTTATGTGGGGATAAGAATGGGTGGCAAGCATCAAAAATTCTAAGAGCCACAGGTTTTTATTTTTAGTCACTTTGACTGGGCTTCCCTGGTGGTGCAGTGCTTGAGAACCCACCTGCCAATGCAGGGGACACGGGTTTGAGCCCTGGTCTGGGAAGATCCCACATGTCGTGGTACAACTAAGCCCATGCACCACAACTAGTGAGCCTGCGCTCTAGAGCCCGTGAGCCACAACTACTGAAGCCCACAGTCCACAACTACTAAGGCCCGTGCACCTAGAGCCCCGTGCTCCACAACAAAAGAAGCCACTGCAATGAGAAGCCCATGCATCACAATGAAGAGTAGCCCCCGCTCGCCCCAACTAGAGAAAAGCCTGCACACAGCAACGAAGACCCAGCGCAGCCAAAAATAAATAAATAAATAATCATTTTGACTTTTATTCCTTAAAGGTTTAATAGACAAAAGGTCACAAGTTCAAGGGAGAGGTAAGAAAAAACAATGAGTCTTCCTTCCAGGAGAAAAGGAAGGTGGTTTCCTACATCCAAGCTCTCAGATGAAACCATGAGGTAAGCCAATCTGAGAGGTGAGATCCTCTTTTAAGTCTCCAACACTTCTGGGAAAGGAAAGTTCTTTGAAATACCAACCTGGCTTAATCACTTCCTACCCTTCTCATCATCATCTCTTTCATCCTACACCTACATCACATGCAAACAAACAAAAAACGCAGACCTTCCTACTACCAATGGAAGATACAGTCTAGGAAGCAGCAGCTAGACTCTAGGGCAGATCAACCTTAGTACTAGTGACATTTGGGGCCAGATTAATTCCGTGGTGCGGGGGCGGGGGGAGCGTGGCTGTCCTGTACAACGTAGGATGTCAGGCAGCATCCCTGGCTTTTCCCTGCTAGTTGCCAGTAGCAACCCCCTCCCCTGCCCTAACTGTGATAACCAAAAATGTCTCCAGATTGCCAAATGTCAGGGGTGGGGATTGGGGGCTCGGGGCAACAAAACTGCCCCCTCCACTTGAGAGCCACTGCTCTAGGGGTGTGAGCTCCTAAACTCGCTTCCTTAGGAAAATATACTAAAAATCACCACCATCTCAGACCTGGCCTTTCTTTCTCTTCAGGCTTCTTTTCCTTTAACCCCTGTGACAGTATGTGATTTCTTCAAATATAGCCTGACCGTACCATGGTCAAGTAATTCATAGAGTACATAGTTATCTCAATTCTGGGGTAAATCCTGCTTGCCATTCAATGCCTATCCAGGAAAACTTGATATAAGGAGTTCTTTACTAGAGATCCATGGGCTTGGGGGTGTGAATGAGGGTGATAAATATCATGAAGTCATATACAAAAGTTCGTGTGTATACAGTCCTCCAGAAAGAAGATCCAGAGCTTTCATTAGATCTCAAAGGTGTCCCAAATGTAATAAAATAGCAAAGCATGTCTGACCAAATAGGTGGCCAGGGTGGATGGAGCCTAGGTATACGTGTTTTGCTTTGCTTTAATTTAAAGTTCTCCAGGTAATTTTTATGTATGTGTCTGCTTTAAAATCACTGCTATGGCAAAATGATGTGGTCCATGTAGTACCACCATCCTAAGGAAATTGCACTGATACCGTCATGACAGACTCCATCCCAATATGTGATATTTCAGAACTACCAAATACCATGAGAATCTAATGCCTGTTCCTTTTCTTATAAAGCCTTCAGGAGAAGATGCCGAAGGGAAAATGATGCTCTCAAGCTACCCTGATCAGAGGATAATTTCCAAAGAGTATTCCAGGTAACACAAGAGATGTTCAGAGAAAAAAGGGTTCTGAGGTCTGAGTTTGACAAATGTGGTGCACTGCATGAGTGTTCCCCCAACTCCACTCCCAGAGGTTATGATATACTTCACTAAGATACTAAAGGCTCTGTAACATCTCATAATTTAAAAATCAGGCTAGGTTAGTTTAACCTAGCTTTCCCAAGTTTGTTGGATATGGCCACCCCCCTTTCACATTCTCTTAATAAGAGCTCAGCACATACTGGCAAACACAGGACTAGGGCAATAGCATGGCATGATTCCTTCCTCCTCCCAATTCACTGGACAAATACTTTGCGGGGGGGCAGTGGGCAGGGAGGGCCAAGGAAATGCCCACTTTGGTAAACACAATACATTCCTCTCCTATTTCCCATCATCTTTCCCAGTCTGTTATATGGGGTTAGTTTGTATAAAAGCACAGCAGGCTCTAAGCAGTGATATATCTTTGCCAGTAGGTGCCACCAACTAACACAGAATATATTTCACTTGGAAAATTCCCTACTTTAAGAGTTATGTAAGAGGAATCAATTTCCTACTTTAAAAATCCTACAAATTCTGCATTTTGGCTTTCATGATGAGAAATGCTTATACAATGTAAGGTTTTCATATCAAAAACATCTTTACTCCTGAGAGGAAGCAAAAACAAAAACAAAAACCTTACAAAGGATCTAGAAAACATGCGGGCATTTTGCCCTTTTCTCTTGCATTTTTAAATGTTTGGATTTAAGAAATTAAGGATAGGGCTTCCCTAGTGGCGCAGTGGTTGAGAGTCCGCCTGCGGATACAGGGGACGCGGGAGAGGCCACAACAGTGAGAGGCCCACGTACCGCAAAAAGAAAAAAAAAAAAAAAAAAGAAATTAAGGATAACAGATACATTGTGCAAAATGTTATTAGATAACTTTAGTCTCTGTACTAGGCTTGTTTCACATATTGTCTTTTTCTTAACATTTTAAAATATTTATTTTATTGAAGTACAGTTGACTTACAATGTTGTGTTAATTTCTGCTGTACAGCAGTGATTCAGTTATATATATATGCATTCTTTTTCATATTCTTTTCCATTATGATTTATCACAGGATATTGAATAGAGTTCCCTGTGCTGTACAGTAGGCACACATTGTCTTTTAATCTTCAGAAAAAATATGTAAGTAGACATTCCAATTTTACAGAAGAAATTGAGGACCAGAGAAATAAGTACCTGGATCAGATCTAGGTCTGTTCTACTCAGAAATCAATGTACTTTCTATACAGAAAAATACAGCTCAGGTGTTTTCCAACTGCTGGTTGTAGCCTATGAAATCAATTTAATGGGCTGTAACCAGCACTTTTTAAATAAAAAGCAAAATTGAATCCGGGCATTCCCCTGCCCACAAGGGTAATAAGCATAACAAAAAACACATAGAAAGGCTAAAAGCAATAAGCAAAACATAACAGGAAAATTCAAATTAAAAGGAAAGCAAAAGTCATTATTGCAAGGAGAGCAATATTCAAGTCAAACCACTGAATAACATTAAGAGCTTTAAAACTCTCTAAAAAGCAAAAATCTATAAAGAGGATAATGTGTGCTTTTATATACTGAATAAAATTCCACAAAGTACAAAAAAGTTAGAAATATTAAAAAAAATTTTTAAGCACCTTTTCATCTTCGACAGATCAAGCAGACCAACCAACAAACAACACTTAAGATTTTCCACGGAACGTTAAAAACAACAACAACAAAAAAAAACTGATAGAGAATCCTAGGCCACAAAAGAAATCTCAAATACAGTTAGAAAGCAGGAAGAGATTATACATTTGAGAGTAGGCCAAGCAGAAAAGTCTAGATTTAGTTTGCCAATTATTACTTGCATAAATTCCAAAGGTAAATACACAGAACAATGACTGGCACAGGCAAACCAAACACCTTTGAGTTGTTATTGTAAATGCCAGCTTGGCCCCTAATCTAGCCTACAATTCTTCCCCCTTAAACCTAAATCTTACCAACACGTTGTTGGGAAATGAGATCAATGGAAAGCCAGAAGCATTCATTTGGAAAAAGAAGAGACAAGCTTGTCCAAAAAAGCAGCCCCTATCTCTCATACCACTCTTGAAACTCAGAAGGAAGAAAGCCATGAATAAATACATCTATACATACATGACTTTTTAATACAACGACTCCAGCCACCAGTAAGCACAACTTAATCAGAAACCTTCTACTCCTCCACACAAACACTAAAATGTAGAAACAAACTGTTTTCTTTCTACAATAAAACTAAAAAGTAATAAAAAATTTTAAATCCATTGGGAGTTTGACTGAAATCACTGCTACATGCTATTTCCAATGTAGTAAGTTTCCTTCCAACTTACCTAACCTGTAGTTCCACTCAAATTTTTAACAAGTATTTGGCTGCTATTAACATTACATGACAAGATTATACTAAGGTATCTGGAAGAATAAATATAGGAGAGTTTTTCTTCCTTTCCTCACCACCAATTATTTTTTTAAAAGAGGGGAATGCTTATGTTATTAGATATTAAAATTTTTCTTAAAAGCTATAATAATTAGTGTGGTACTAACAAAGCAAGACCAATGAAACAAAACAGGAAGTCGAGAAACAGATTCATTTACACTTACAATTTGTGTATGATGAAGTTAGAACTTCAAATAGGGGAGAAAGGGATCATTTAAGAAAGAGGATTAAAAATAAAAGTTAAATGCTACCTCATGTCACATACCAATATATACTATGGATAAAAAGAATCAAGTGTGAAAAACTCTAAAACCATAAAATGACTAAAAGCAGCTACCAAACAGAAATAAAATTTAGATTTGCCTAAAAAATTTTTTTAGCTCAGGAATGTTCATAATCAAATTTTAAAGACAAATACATTGGGGGAAATATTCTGACATATGGTAAATAACTTACCATATAAAGATCTCTTATAAATTACTTAGGAAACCAAAATTAATACTTTAATAGGCAAATAAGCAGAGTAACTACCAATATTGCAAAACAAGAAATTTAAATGGCTGTCAAAAATGAACATGTACATAACAAAGAAAGATGTAATTTTTCACCTATCAAATTAGTAACTTTAATTTTTATATACTTTATAGGAACTGGGCTCTTTGGTAGGATTATAAATTGTTACCTTTCAGAGAATATTTATCAACATTACTACATAACACTGGATATAATTTAACTTACAGCAATTTATCCTAAGGAACTGTAGACCTACACAAAATTGTAGCTACAACAATTTATAACACAGAAAAATAGAAAACAATGTAAATGTCTAACAAGAGGGTTCGGACATCATTTAAGTATATGATACAACAGGAGAAAATTTAAGTTCTTTTAAAAAACTTTTCTACTGAAGCATAATACATATACATTACATACATAAATACATATATACACACACATATGTTACACACACATAAACACATATACTCATGTATATAAGGTCTAGATGTAAATTTTATTTCTTACTGTAAAAACACTGAAAACCCCTGGTTAAGATATTAGAGTACAATGAATCCCATACTGCAAAACTTACCACCTTTTCAGTTTTCTTTCAGTTCTCCTAACTATATCAAACTATATTTTCATATGTCTCTAATACCTCCAACTGTCTGTTCTTAACAAAAAGAGCTGGTCTCCTGTTCAGTTTACTGTAACAAACAGTATCTGGCTAGAATTTCATTATAGGTTTTGTTTTTAACGGTATTTATTTTTACAGTAACCTATCTCAGTAAGTTGCCATTATTTCATGGCAACTTACAGTGATGCATAAGTTGCAGTGACGCATAGTTCCCTTTTCTGATTTTTCAAAGAAAGCGGATTTTAAAAATATGTGAAGTAGAACAAAAGAACAAACGCTATGCATATATCAAAAGCTGTGAAGGCTGCTGTCACCTGTCTAAAACTGGTGAAATACTATCTAAAAAGAACAGTGACATGAAAAATGGTCTAAACTATATTAAATGGAAAAAAAAGCAAGTCAAAATATGTCTGTACGACCCCATCTTTACAAATAAAAATTTATCTATCAATCTACTTATTTAGAAAAGCAACTAGAAAAAGTGTGTTAAAATGCTAACAATACTATCTCTAATTTTTATTCTTTTTCCTTATATAGCCTATCTAAATTTTCCTTGAAGACACATCTCTTTTTAATAACAATGAACAGTGGTTTTTTCAAAATGAAACTTAAAGGAGTAAAAGATCTACATCAAGACCCCAGATATATATGCTCTAGTTTAAAGAAAGAGAAACTAGACACTGAAACTTCCAGCAGAGTCAGATGCTGCTGCATGTCATCTGACCTCTCTATGCCTGTTTCCTGATCCATAAAACTGAAATGAAAACAGGGCCTCCCCGACAGAAAATTTTAAAAAGATAATCCTGGCACTTAATATGGGCTCCTTTAGTCAAATTTAACCTCCACAGGACAGAGGTGTTTGACTGTTTTATTCATTCTGTATTCTTTTTAATTTTATTTATTTATTTATTTTGGCTGTGTTGGGTCTTTGTTTCTGTGCGAGGGCTTTCTCTAGTTGTGGCAAGTGGGGGCCACTCTTCATCGCGGTGCACGGGCCTCTCACTATCACGGCCTCTCTTGTTGCGGAGCACAGGCTCCAGACGCGCAGGCTCAGTAGTTGTGGCTCACGGGCCCAGCTGCTCCACGGCATGTGGGATCTTCCCAGACCAGGGCTCGAACCCGTGTCCCCTCCATTGGCAGGCAGATTCTCAACCACTGCGCCACCAGGGAAGCCCACATTCTGCATTCTTAGCATTTAGAATAATTCCTGACACACTACTTAAGTAGAGAAGTATAATAAATATCTACTAATAATATTATCTATAGTTATTACAATCTTCCTGTTAACTGTAAAGGCCAAAACTGTAATTTTGTTTCTGCTTATTCCTTTTCCATATTTTCCAAACTGTCTACAATGAGCAAGGATTCAAAATGTAGGGGAAGAAAAACATGCAACACCATTTCTGGTCCTCACAGAAAGTAGCAAGAAATAAAATCTATTTTCAGAAAGGCAGTCACCCTTATCACCTCCAAAGTATTCATTTACCTAGGTAAAAGAAGAACATCTCATTAATTATTTGACTGTTTAAAAAGGTCCAAAAGAAGCACAGACACAAGTCTGCTGGGGTCTCCCTAAGAAAGCAGACAAGGAGTGGCAGCATGTGCACTTAAATGCTTCCTAGGGCTTAACACTTTGGAGAGAACTTTAAAGTAAAACTTGTAAAATGTTTCATATGCACTAAAGGAAGCCAGAAAAAGAAGGTGCTTTAGAAGTGGTAACAGAAGAATGGCCAAGAGATCCTGAGTTGTGAAGAATGGCGGAAGGCGTCAGTCTGCTGAAGTGTAAAGAGCAGGCCTTCAGAGCCAGGAGTCCCCAGTGCAAATCCCAGGCTCTGCCAATTACAAACTGTGACTTCCGGTTAAGTCACTTGACTTCTCTCTCAGATTCGGTTTCCTCTTTTATAGGACAGGGATAATATTGCCTATGTTGCAGGAATAGAAATAACATGTGCAAAGTACCTACAACATAACATTGCTCGGGGGGGGGGAAATAATACACCAGAAAAACATTTTTACTCTTTTGCTTCTACTATAAATCATTTTAAAAGAAACATGAAAGCATCTATCAGTGATGTCAGGCAAAGCTAGAGAAATACCATCCCACATCACAATCATTTCTCATATTACTGTGTTCAAGGGTAACTTAACAGACTCAGCAAAGATTTCAAACAAGAAATCTACCCAAGAAATTGTAAAGCAATGAATTATATTGAATATTTATAATAACAGTAGCTACCACTTATTGAGTACACTTTAGAGATTATATCATTTAATGAAAACTGGGGAAAGAAAACCAAAACCACCAAAAACTTAAAAGAGGAAGAGATGATGAATTTAACACGATACCAATCAAAACTCCAGCAGCCTTTACCACCACCCCACCCCAGCCCCCAGCAAAATGAGCTGATTTTAAAATTCATATGGAAATATACAGAGTGAAGGCAATCTGGAAGAACTAAGTAAGAGAATTTACACTACGAAATATCAAGATCTAAAATATAGCTATTGTAACAAAGAGAGTGTTAATATAGGAATAAAAGTAGACAAATTGATCAACAGAACAGCATCCAAACTCAGATTCACACATGTGAGTTCACTTGACTGAACACTAAGGCAACACTTCGGTGCAGTGGAGAAAAAATGCTCTTTTCAATAAAAGATCGTATCAATCGGACATCCTTATATTTTGAGCCCCACTCTCTCACCAAGGGGGAAAAAAAATCTATTCTAGGTAGACTGTAGATCTAAATGTAAAAGGTAAGCTTTTAGAAGAAACCACAGAACATCTTCATGACCTTGGAATAGCTAAAGCTTTCTTAAACAGGACAAAGCAACTGCTAACCAGAAAGAAAAATCTGATAAATTGGATTATAATGAGGAATTTCTCTTCACTGAAAGCACCATTAAGAGACTGAAAAGATTAAAATGTTCTAAAATTTATTTATGGTGATGGTACAACACTGAACTGCATACTTGAAATGGATGAATTTTATGATATGCAAAATTTATCTCAATTTTTTTAAGGAATTAAATTTAAAAGAGAAAAGGCAACCCACAAAGTGAGAGATTGATTATATATCCAGAACTTTAAAAAACAAACAAACAAACCCTCACTTCAAATCAATAAGGAAAGCAAACACACACACACCCTCCCTGAAAAAAGGTGAAACACTTATACGAGCACTTCACAAAAGAAAATATCCAAATTAAGTTAAAAAATGAAAATTCAACCAAAGTGCTGTCATCTGGAGACAACCATTTGCTTTGGAACACAGGTTGAAAACTATAGATATATAAAAGAAAACTGTCTGAAGCATGCTCTCCAGTAGAACTGCTTTTCACATATGTCATAGATATCTTTCCATGTCACTGTAGACCTTTATTTTCATTTTTAATGCCAACAGTTTACATCATCACATAATTTATTTACTCAATCAGGTTAAGTAATGAACATTTAAACTTTTTACTGTCACATGCAACACTGCAATTAACCTTCATGCCTACTTTGAGTAATTGCCTCTTTCGATCAAATTCCTAGGATTGCTGAATCCATGAGAATGTGTATTTAATAAATGGATGTCTGAACAGAATTTAATTTCCTTTGTTTAATCATTTCTTTTCATCAGAATAGACTTCATATGACAAGTTATTAAATCTAATGGTCAATTCTCATTGCTCATATTTCTGTACCTATCAACAAGATTGAGCATTCCCCCCTTCGTGATATACTTCAATCACATGGCTTCTGGGGCTCTGCATTCACCTAGTTCATTCACCTACCACAAGAAACGTTAAAGATTTTCAGACAGAAGAAAAATGAAACCAGAAGAAAACTTGATTCTAATGAAGGGATGCAGAGATAAATGAAGAGAAAAATGGTAAAAATGACAGTTTTTATAAAATAATTTTTTTCCTTTTTTAATTTCTTTAAAATCTGATTGACTACCTAAGAAGTTCAAAATGCTGCTGAATGATATTAAACAAACCACAAATAAATGGAAAGGCATCTTTTAGCCATGAATTTCAAGACTTAATATTGTTAAGATGACAATACTACCCAAAGCAATCTACAGATTCAATGCAATCCCTATCAAAATTCCAACAGTGTTTTGCAGATATAGGAAAGCCCATCCTAAAATTCATACAGAATCTCAAGGGACCCCAAATAGCCAAAGTAATCTTGAAAAACAACATTGGCAGCCTCACACTTTCTGATTCAAAACTTACTACAAAGCTGTAGTACTCGAAACAGCAATGGTACTGGCATAAAGACAGACATACAGACCAATTACAGTAGAGAGCCCAGAAATAAATCCTCACATACAAGGTCAAATGATTTTTTTTTTTTTTTTTTTTTGCGGTACGCTGGCCTCTCACTGTGGTGGCCTCTACCGTTGCGGACCACAGGCTCCGGATGCGCAGGCTCAGTGGTCATGGCTCACGGGCCCAGCCGCTCTGCGGCATGTGGGATCCTCCCGGACCGGGGCACGAACCCGTGTCCCCCGCATCGGCAGGCGGACTCTCAACCATTGCGCCACCAGGAAGCCCAGTCAAATGATTTTTGACAAAGGTACCAAGATCATTCTATGGGGAAAGAACAGTCTTCTCAACAAACACTATTGGAAAAACTGATATACACATGCCAAAGAATAAAGTTGGGCCCTTACCTGGTAACATATATAAAAATTAACTCAAAATGGGTCAAAGATCCAAATGTAAGAGCCAAAACTACAAAGCTCTTAGAAGAAAAGATAAAGGAAAGGCTTCATGACATTGGATTTGGCGATGATTTCTTGCACATGACTCCAAAAGCACAGGCAACAAACGTAAAAATACATAAGTCAGACTATATCAAAATTTAAAACTGCTGTGCATCAAAGAGTACAATCAACAGAGTGAAAAGGCAACCTACGAAATGGGAAAAAATATTTGCAAGTCATATATCTGATAAGGGATTAAGATCCAGAATATATAAAGAACTCCTACAACTAGACAGCAAAAACAAACAAACAAACTGATTCAAAATGGGCAAAAGACTTGAATAGACACTTCTCCAAGAAGATATACTAATGGCCAAAAAGCTTATGAAAAGATACTCAACATCACTACTGATTAAGGAAATGCCAATCAAAACCACTATGAGATATCACCTCACACCTATCAGAATGACTACTATCAAAAAATCAGAAAATAACAAGTGCTGACAAGGATGTGGAGAAACTGGAACCCTTGTACATTGCTGATAGGAATGTAAAATGGTATACCTGCTATGGATAACTGAATGGTGGTTCCTCAAAAAATTAAAAATAGAATTACCACATGATCCAGCAAGACCACTTCTGGGTCTATATCCAAAAGAATTAAAAGAAGGGTCTCAAAGAAATATTTATACACTTATATTCATATAGCAGCATTATTCACAATAGTCAAAATGTGGAAACAAACCAAATGTCCATTGAAGAATGAAATGCGAAACAAAATATGGTATAAATATGCAATAGAATAATATTCAGCCTTAAGAAGAAAGGAAATTCTTATACATGCTATAACATGGATGAATCTTAAGGACATTATGCTAAGTGAAATAAGTCAGTTATAAAAAGACAATACTGTACGATTCCACTTATGTGCAGTATTTAGAGCAGTCAGTCATAGAAACAGAAAGTAGAATGGCTGTTCCTGCTTTGCCAGGGGAAATGAGAAGTGGTTATTTAATGAATAGGAAAAAGTTCTCAAGATTGGTTGCAATGCATAACATTGTATAACGTTACTGAACTATATATACTTAAAGTTAAAAATGGTAAAATGTATACTGTGTGTATTTTACCACAATTTTTAAAAAACCTTTTTAATTGTTGACTGAAAATGACTTTACCAATATTTTCTTTCAGTTTTACTGAGATATAACTGACATATAGCAATGGGTAAGTTTAAGTGTACAGCATAATGAGTTGACTTATATACATCATGAAATGATTACCACAATAAGTTTAGTGAAAATCCATCATCTCACACAAAATAAAGGAAAAAGAAAAAATATTTTTTCCTTGTGACGAGAACTCTTAGGATTTACTCTCTTAACAACTTTCATATATAACATACAGCAGTGTTAATTATATTAATCATGTTATAATTACATTCCTAGTACTTATTTATCTTATAACTGGCAGTTTGTACCTTTTGACCACATTCTCCCTCTCCATACCCCTGCCTCTGGTAACCACAAATCTGATCATGTTTTCTGTAAGTTTGTTTGTTTTTAAGTATAACTGACCTACAACACTAAAAATAAATAAATAAACAGCTTCTGAAGTTATGCATTTACACACATACATATGACTCAGTAGTTAAAGCAAAAATAATAACAACATATCATGGAGTTTATAGCCTTTGTAGAAATAAAATGTAAGACAACAATAGCACCAAGGAGGGGAGGAAGGAAGGGGAAGTATTGAATGTATAGATGTAAGTTCTTTCTTCCACACGTGTGAAGCAGTATCTTATCATTTCAAGACAGGCTGTGACAAGTTAAAGGCACGAATTGTAAACCATACAACAACCATTAGAAAAAAAATTAAGCAAAAGAGGTTTAACTAATAAGCCAATGGTAAAGATGAAAGTGGAATCACTCAAAAACTAAATCCAAAAGAAGGCAGAAAAAAAGTGTAAAAAGGGAATAAAGAGCAGGTGGGACAAATAGAAAACAAATAACAGGGGTAGATTTAACACCAAACATCTTAATAGCTAGTTAAATGTAAGTGGTCAAAAAAACCCCAATTAAAAGACAGAGATTGTGGAATTGGAGATAACTATATGCTATCTACAAGAAACCCATTTTAAACACAAAGGAACACTGGCTAAACCTAAAAGGACAGAAAAAGATAAATAACATCCAATGACTGACTAATCAAAGGACATCTAAAGTGGCTATGTTATTATTGGACAAAATAGATTTTAGAACAAGGAATGTAACCAGGGATGAAGTGACATATTTTCATAATGTTAAAGGGATCAATTTATTAAAACAATATAATGATCCTAAATGTATATGCCCTTGGCTAACAGTTTTAAAATACATGTGGGGGAGAAAACAATAACATACTCAAAGGAGAAAAAGACAAATCCAAATTTTTATTTGGACACTTCAACACTCCTCTCTTAGTTATGCATACAAGTAGACAGAAAAGAGTAAAGATATGGAGGACGTGAATAACACCATCAGCTAACTTAACCTGACATTTATACAGCACTCTACCCAACAAGGGAACACATTCTTTCCAAGTACAGACCAAACGTTCAACAAGATAAATGCTATTCTAGGCCATAAAACAGGTTTCAATAAATTTAAAAGGACTGAAATCATGCAAAATATGTACTGAGATGACAAAGAATTAATCCAAAATTAATCTAATAGAAAATCCCTAAATGTTTGGAAATTAAACAATGCATTACTAAACAACACATGGGTCAAAAAAGAAATCACAAGGAAAATTAGAAAATACTGTGAACTAAATGAAAACGAAAACTCAACATATTAAACATTGTGGGATATAACTAAAGTGGTGCTTAGAGAGACTGACAGCATTAAATGCATGTATTAGAAAAGAAAAAAATGGTCTTCAAAGCAATAATCTAAGCTTCCACCATAAAAAAAATAGAAAATTAGTGAATTAAACCCAAAATAAGCAGCAGGAAGGAAATAATAAAGATGAGATCCAAAATTTGTACACTAGAAAATAGAAAAACAATAAGGAAAAAAATCAGTGAAACCAAAAGTTATGTCTTTGAAACAATCAACAAAATTGACAAACTTCTAGCTAGACTGATAAGGAGAAAATTGTATAAGAATCATTTCCGGGCTTCCCTGGTGGCGCAGTGGTTGAGAGTCTGCCTGCCGATGCAGGGGACACGGGTTGGGGACACGGGTTCGTGCCCCGGTCCGGGAAGATCCCACATGCCGCGGAGCGGCTGGGCCTGTGAGCCATGGCCGCTGAGCCTGCGCGTCCAGAGCCTGTGCTCCGCAACGGGAGAGGCCACAACAGTGAGAGGCCCGTGTACCGCAACCCCCCCCCAAAAAAGAATCATTTCCAATCTCAGAAATAAAAGTGGGAACATGAATACAGATCCTATAAACATTAAAGGAAAACAAGGGAATATTACAAATATGTACTATATATTCCACAACTCAGATGAAAGGGACAAAGTCCTTATAAGATACACAAATACTCACACAAGAAGAAATGGAAAACCTCAATAGCCCTATAGCTATCAAAGAAACTGGTTTCAGTCGTGAATTTTACTTAGTATTTAAGGAAGAAATAGTATCAATTCTATATAAACTCTTCCAAAAAGCAGATGAAAAGGGAACATCCCCAACTATATATATATTTTGTTTGTTTTTTGCGGTATGCGGGCCTCTCACAGTTGTGGCCTCTCCCGTTGCAGAGCACAGGTTCCGGACGTGCAGGCTCAGCGGCCATGGCTCACGGGCCTACCTGCTCCGCGGCATGTGGAATCTTCCCGGACCGGGGCACGATCCCGTGACCCCTGCATCGGCAGGCGGACTCTCAACCACTGCACCACCAGGGAAGCCCCCCAACTGTATTTTGAGGTCAGATTACCTTGATAACAAACATCTACCAATGACCAGTCCCTTCCATCAGGAAACTTGCACAAGCCTCTTAGATAGCCTCATCCACCAGAGGGCAGACAGCAGAAGCAAGAAGAACTACAATCTTCCAGCCTGTGGAGCAAAAACCACATTCACAAAAAGACAGACCAGATGAAAAGGCAGAGGGATATGTACCAGATGAAGGAACAAGATAAAACCCTAGAAGAACTAAATGAAGTGGAGATAGGCAACCTTCCAGAAAAAGAATTCAGAATAATGATAGTGAAGATGATCCAGGACCTCGGAAAAAGAATGGAGGCAAAGATCAAGAAGATGCAAGAAATGTTTAACAAAGATCTAGAAGAATTAAAGAACACACAAAGATGAACAATACAATAACTGAAATGAGAAACACACTAGAAGGAATCAATAGCAGAATAACTGAGGCAGAAGAACGGATAAGTGACCTGGAAGACAGAATGGTGGAATTCACTGCTGCAGAACAGAATAAAGAAAAAAGAATGAAAAGAAATGAAGATAGCCTAAGAGACCTCTGGGACAACATTAAACTCAACAACATTTGCATTATAGGGGTCCCAGAAGGAGAAGAGAGAGAGAAAGGACCTGAGAAAACATTTGAAGAGATTATAGTTGAAAACTTCCCTAATATGGGAATAACCCAAAAATAAACTCAAAATGGATTAGAGACCTAAATGTAAGACAAGATACTATAAAACTCTTAGAGGAAAACACAGGAAGAACACTCTTTGACATAAATCACAGCCAGATCTTTTTTGGCCCACTTCCTAGAGTAATGGAAATAAAAACAAAAATAAACAAATGGGACCTAATGAAATTTCAAAGTTTTTGCACAGCTAAGGAAACCATAAACAAGACAAAAAGACAATCCTCAGAATGGGAAAAAATATTTGCAAATGAATCAATGGACAAAGGATTAATCTCCAAAATATATAAACAGCTCATGCAGCTCAATATTAAAAAAACAAACAACCCAATCCAAAAATGGGCAGAAGACTTAAATAGACATTTCTCCAAAGAAGACATACAGATGGCCAAGAAGCACATGAAAAGCTGCTCAACACCACTAATTATTAGAGAAATGCAAATCAAAACTACAATGAGGTATCATGTTACACTAGTTAGAATGGGCATCATCAGAAAATCTACAAACAACAAATGCTGGAGAGGGTGTGGAGAAAAGGGAACCCTCTTGCATTGTTGGTGGGAATGTAAGTTGATACAGCCGCTATGGAGAACAGTATGGAGGTTCCTTAAAAAAACTAAACATAGGGCTTCCCTGGTGGCGCAGTGGTTGAGAGTTCGCCTGCCGATGCAGGGGACACGGGTTCGTGCCCTGGTCTGGGAAGATCCCACATGCCGCGGAGCGGCTAGGCCCATGAGCCATGGCCGCTGAGCTTGCGCGTCCGGAGCCTGTGCTCCGCAAAGGGAGACGCCACAACCGTGAGAGGCCTGCATACCGCAACAACAACAAAAAACTAAACACAGAATTACCATATGACTCAGCAATCACACTACTGGGCATATACCCAGGGAAAACCATAATTCAAAAAGACACATGCACCCCAATGTTCACTGCAGCACTATTTACAATAGCCACATCATGGAAGCAACCTAAATGCCCATCGACAGACGAATGGATAAAGAAGGCGTGGTACATATATACAATGGAATATTACTTAGCCATAAAAAGGAACAAAATGGGGTCATTTGTAAGAGGTGGATGGATCTAGAGACTGTCATACAGAGTGAAGTAAGTCAGAAAGAGAAAAACAAATATCATATATTAACGTATATATGTGGAATCTAGAAAAATGGTACAGATGAACCGTTTTGCAGCAGAAATTGAGACACAGATGTAGAGAACAAACGTATGGGCACCAAGGGGGGTAAAGCGGTGGGGGGCGGTTGGGGTATGATGAATTGGGAGATTGGGATTGACATGTATACACTGATGTGTATAAAATGGATGGCTAATAAGAACCTGTATAAGAAAATAAATAAAATTCGAAAAAAAAACTATCAATATCACAAGAAAAAGAAAAAAAAAGACCAGTACATGATTGTTGTAGATATTATACTACATTCATCTGAACTGGAAACTTAAAATTGGTGAATTTTATTATATATAAACTACACATGAAAAAAGTTAGCTTTTAAAAAAAATTAATTGCTATACAAAAACAAAAACTTTCCCACAAAGCAAACTCAAGCCCTAAATGTCTTTACTGATAAATACTATCAAACATTTAAGGAAGAAATAATAGTAATCTTTCCCAAACTCTTTTTAGATATAGAGAGGTTAATTCATTTTATTAGGCTAATCATAATGCTAAAACCTGAGAAAAGACATTATCAAAAAAGGAAGTATTGACCAATTACCTTCAGGTAAAAAGATTAAAATACCCTCAACCGAATATTAACAGATCAAATATAAAATTATATAAAAATGATAATACCTCATAATCAGCTGGGGCTTTCCCAGAATTAAAGATTAGCTGAACATTCAAAAAAATCAGTGTGATACACCATATTAAGAGAATAAGAAAAGTTGCTAAAACCTGAGAAAAGACATTATCAAAAAAGGAAGTATTGACCAATTACCTTCAGGTAAAAAGATTAAAATACCCTCAACCGAATATTAACAGATCAAATATAAAATTATATAAAAATGATAATACCTCATGATCAGCTGGGGCTTTCCCAGAATTAAAGATTAGCTGAACATTCAAAAAAATCAGTGTGATACACCATATTAAGAGAATAAGAAAAGTTATATGATGATTTCAATAGATGCATTTAGGGCATATAACAAAATTCAAAACGCACTCATGATTAAAAACTCTCACGTAACTTCCTCAATGTGATAAAGGACATATATTTTTAAAACCTATAGCTAATATCATACTTAATGGTCAAAAATGAAACACTTTCCACTGTACTCAAAACTAAAGTAGAATATCCATTGTCACACTTCTATTCAATACAAATTTCACTAGTTATAGCCAGTGCAAAAAGTCAAGAAAAGAAATAAAAAGCATAAATATCAGAAAGCATCCAGATGGCATGAGTACCTAGACAGAAAATCTGAAGAGTGTACAAAACAAAACAAGTAGAATATGCAATGTTGGCAAAGTCACAGGATAAAAAAAATAAAAAGAACGAACGAAGCTACACAAAACTCAAGCCCTCAGCATAAGCAGAAGGAATAGAAAATAAGCAGAAAAAGAAATACTTAGATCCTAGGATGCCCATATGTTCCTACCATAAGCCTTCATGAAGAGCAAGAGTAGTCCAGGATAACTGTGCAAAAGAAAAAAAAGAGGGAAACAAGCAGCAGACTGAAGACTGACATAAAATCCCAGTAAGTGTGAAAATACTGAGAAAGAGTTTTGATACGTCAGAGTTGATTACAAATTTGGGACTCAAAAGAGGATCCGAGATGCAAAGAAATAGTCTTCCAGGCACCACTCTTTAAGGAAAAAAAGTGTAAAAGGAAAGGCAAACAGAGGGAGCACTTCAACTTGATAAAGAACATCTACAAAAAACCCATAGCTGACATCATACCTAATGGTAAAAAACTTGAAGTTTTCATGCTAAGGAACAATGCAAGGATGTCCCCTCTCATCACTGTTTTTCAACATTGTAGTGGGAGTCCTAGCTAATGCAATATGACACAACAAGGAAATAAAAAGAATACATATCGGGAAGGAAGAAAACTATCTTTGTTCACAGATGCCATCATCATCTATGTAGAAAAAACAACAACAAAAATGACCCCCAAACTCCTGGAACTAGTAATCAATTGTAGCAAGGTTGCAGAATGCAAGGTTAATATAAAGTCAATCACATTTCATATATACCAGCAATGAACAAGTGGAATTTAAAATTAAGAATACATTACCATTTACATTAGGACCCCATCAAAATGAAGTATTTAGGTATAAAGTTAACAAAATATGCATAAGATCTATACGAGGAAAACTATAAAACTCTGACGAAAGATATTAAAGAACGAAATAAAGGAGATATTCCAAGTTCATAGATGGTAAGACTCATTATTGTCAAGATGTCAGTTCTTCCCACCTTGATCTAAATATTCAATGCAATCCCAATCAAAATTCCAGCAAGTTATTTTATGACTCTCAAACAAGCTAATTCTCAAGTTTACATGAAGAGGTAAAAGATCTAGAATGGAGAACACAATGTTAAAGGAACAGAAGAAAGTCAAAGAACTGACACTTCCTAACTTCAGGAATTACTATAAAGTAACACTAATCAAGATAGTGTGTGGTATTGCTGAAAGAACAGACAAACAGATCAAGAAAACAGGAGAGCCCAGAAACAGACCCATATAATCAGCTGATCTTTGACAGAGAAGCAAAGGTGATATAATGGAGCAAAGATAATCTTTTCAACAAACGGTACTGGAATAACATAGGAGAAAATCTAGGTGACCTTGGGTATAGCGATGACTTTTTAGATACAACACCAAAGGCACAGCCCATGAAAGAAATAATTGACAAGCTGGACTTCATTAAAATTAAAAACTTCTGCTCTGTGAAAGACAATATCAAAAGAGAATTTAAAAAAAAAGAGAGAGAGAGAGAAGCCACAGATCTGAAGAAAATATTTTCAAAAGACAAATCTGATAAAGGATGTTAGCCAAAATAATACAAAAAAAACCCCTTAAAACTTAATAATAAGATGAACAACGCAAATTTTTAAATGGGCAAGACATGAACGGACACCTCACCAAAGAATATATACAAACGGCAGTAAGCATATGAAAAGATGTTCACTTCATATGTCATCATATATCAAATTAAAACAATAGATACCACTACACACCTATCAGAATGGCCAAAATACAAAACATGGACAACACCAAATGCTGGTGAGGATATGGAGCAACAGGAATTCTCATTCACTACTTATGGGAATGCAAAATGGTACAGCTACTTTGGAAATTCAGCAGTTTCTTACAAAACTAAACATACTCTTATCCGATCCAGCAATCACGCTTTTCGGTATTTACCCAAATAAATTGAAAATTTATGTCCACACAAAAACCTGCTCAGTGATGTTTACAGTGGCTTTATTGATAATAGCCAAAATTTGGAAGCAACCAGGATGTCCTTCCGTAGGTGAATGGATAAACTGTGATATAGCCAGACAATAAAATATTATTTGGCACTAAACAGAAAGGCGCTTTCAAGCCATAAAAAGACATGAAGGAAACTCAGATAAGTATTACTAAGTGAAAAAAGCCAATGTGAAATGGCTACATACTATACGATTCCCGTTATACGACATTCTGGAAAAGGTAAAACTATGGAGACAGTAAAAATAATAGTGGTTGCCAGGGGTTAGGAGGAGAGAGGGAAGAATAGGCAGGGCACAGAGGATTTTTAGGGCAGTGCAACTATTCTGTATGACACTATAATGGTAGATTCATGTTATTATACATGTGTCAAAACCGATGATGATGTAGGTCCATGGATTGTAACAAATATACCACTCGGGTGCAGGATGTCAATAGTGGGGGAGGTTGCGCCTGTGTAAGGACAAGAGATATATGGGTACGCAACAGCCTGAGGTAGGGAAGATGCGTTAGTCGGGGGAAGGTTCTAGAAAAGTGGCGGCAGTGGCTCAAGCGGCAGTGGCAGCAGCACCGCGTCGCGAGTGGAGGTGCTCCTAGCGATGCTGTTTCCCGAGCTGCGGCAGTTCTCACTAGAGCGCCAGAATGCGTCCGGTTCATGTTCGTCCGCGGAGATCTCTCTCATCTCGCTCGGCTGCGGCCAATCGCGCTGAAGCAACTGAGTCCGCGATGGAGAGAGAAAAGGAACAATTCCGTAAACTCTTTATTGTGGCTTGAGCTTTGAAACTACAGAAGAAAGTATGAGGAACTACTACGAGCAATGGGGAAAACTTACAGACTGTGTGGTAATGAGGGATCCTGCAAGCAAAAGATCAAGAGGATTTGGTTTTGTAACTTTTTCATCCATGGCTGAGGTTGATGCCGCCATGGCTGCAAGACCTCATTCAATTGATGGGACAGTAGTTGAGCCAAAACGTGCTGTTGCAAGAGAGGACTCTGGAAAGCCAGGGGCTCATGTCACTGTGAAGAAGCTATCTGTAGATGGAATTAAAGAAGATACTGAGGAACATCATCTTAGAGATTACTTTGAGGAATATGGAAAAATTGAGACCATTGAGATAATTACGGATAGGCAGTCTGGAAAGAAAAGAGGCTTTGGGTTTGTTACTTTTGATGACTGTGATCCTGTGGATAAGACTGTGTCGCAGAAATACCATACTATCAATGGTCATAATGCAGAAGTAAGAAAGGCTTTCTTTGTCTAGACAAGAAATGCAAGAAGTCCAAAGTTCTAGAAGTGGAAGAGGAGGCCACTTTGGTTCTGGAGATTCTCGTGGTGATGGTGGCAGAAATTTTGGACCAGGACCAGGAAGTAACTTCAGAGGAGGATCTGATGGATATGGAAGTGGTCGTGGATTTGGGGATGGTTATAATGGGTATGGAGGAGGGCCCGGAGGTGGGAATTTTGAAGGTAGCCCTGGTTATGGAGGAGGAAGAGGAGGATATGGTGGTGGAGGACCTGGATATGGCAACCAGGGTGGGGGCTACGGAGGTGGTTATGACAACTATGGAGGAGGAAATTATGGAAGTGGAAATTATAACCAGCAACCTTCTAACTACGAAGAGTTGAGACTTTGGTGGTAGCAGGAACATGGGGGACCATATGGTGGAGGAAGTGGGGGTTATGGAGGGAGAAGCCAATATTGAGCTTCTTCCTATTTACCATGGGCTTCACTGTATAAATAGGAGAGGATGAGAGCCCAGAGGTAGCAGAACAGCTTCAGGTTACCGAACTAACAATGTTAAGGAAACTCTTTTCTCAGCCATGCATAAATATGCAGTGATATGGCAGAAGACACCAGAGCAGATGCAGAGAACCATTTTGTGAATGGATTGGATTATTTAATAACATTACCTCACTGTACAGGAAGGATTGTAAAAAAAAAAAAAAAACACCTTTGAGACAGTTTCTTAGCTTTTTAATTGTTGTTTCTTTCTAGTGGTCTTTTTAAGAGTATAGAAGCATTCCTTCTTTGATAACGTTAAATTTGTAAGTTTCAGGTAACATGTGAAACCTTTTTTAAGATTTTTCTCAACGTTTTGAAAAGCTACTAGCCAGGATCATGGTGTAATAAGACATAACGTTTATCCTTTAAAAAAAATTTAAGTCCGTGTGTAGAGTTAAGAAGCTGTTGTACCTTTACGATTTCATAAAATAATTCTAAAGGAAAAAAAAAAGAGAGAGAGATGGGAACTGGGAACCGTCTATATTTTCCACTCAGTTCCAGGATAAAACTGCTCTAAAAAATTAAGTTTATTAATTTTAGAAAAAAAAAAAAGGAAAGGAAAAGCCAGTTGTCTTTTGGAAACCATACAATTAAGGGAAGAAGAAATGGCAGGGGAGATATTTTAAGATCCTGCAAGATTAAAGAATTTTTTGAAACATTCAAAGGATGCAAACAAAGCCCTTCCTCCTCGATCTCCTGCTCCCCACCCCAAAACAAGACACCCAGTAAAGAAACTATGTTTTGGGGACTTCCCTGGCAGTCCAGTCGTTAAGACTCCGTGCTTCCATTGAAGGGGACACGGGTTCGATCCCTGGTCTGGGAAATAAGATCCCACATGCTGTGTGGCGCAGCCAAAAAAAAAAAAACAAAGAAAGAAACTATGTTTTGTTACACTGACAGAAGATGTTCTTAAACTAGGACTCATAAAATTAACCTCAAACTGCCAGTCCTGCCCCCCAATATGAAGTGACATAAGCAAATCTTCATCTACACACACACAAAAATTCAGCTAATGAAATCCCCACACATAAAAGAAGAAAGGACAGGGAGGGGCAGAAGAAAATGAAAACCTCAAATCAGTCTCTCCTAACTGAGGTTCTACAAGATAATTAAGCCCTACTGAGAGTGATTTTGGTAATTGTTCACTTGATTTTCCTAGGGATAGTACATAGATACTATCATTCTAGTTATACATAAGAAAAGTAAACTTATTATATACTACGTATGCCTTAGTGCATTATGGCATATTGCGCTTATGGAATGTGCCTGAAAAGAGTACTCCAAACTGAACTCAATATGCTGAAACAAATATATGATGTTATTTTTTAAATGCCTTGAATCAGAATGTCAAAACTCAAGAAGGAAAACATACCAAAAGCAGAAAGAAATGAAACAAGATTTAACTCAGTAAAGAAATAAAAACAAGATTATAATAGAAATGAAAGTAAATTACAATGCCCCCAAAATGATAAGCTCAAATGAAAAATGTAATAATAGGCATTAAAGAAAAGCAGGAAAATAATCTAAGAGAACGAAAGTGAGATAAAGAAAGAAACAAAACAGGAGAAGTAGCTGAAATCGAAGAAAAAGAGGAAGCCTTTCAGGGACAGACCCCTCCCCAATATCCTCTGCTTTAGCCTCTGTCTGAAGTACCTAGATACTAGCTAGTATCATTTCCTGAGCTGTCTTACAGATGTTAAAATGCCCACCAAATGCAAAGCGTTAACTAGTTGCTGACCATGAGCACACAGCCTCCACAGGCCTACCAGAGGCTAAGAACTGATAATGTTCACCCCTGTGACACGGCCCTGTTACCTCACCATCAACCAAAGAACTATGCATGAGCTGACCACATACCCGGGGACTCCTCTCCCTCATCTTGCCTTTAAAAGGGTTTTCCTGAAACCCACTGGGGAGTTCAGGTGTTTTGAGTACTAGCTGTCCTGGACTCCTTGTTTCGTGCCCTGCAATAAACGCTGCACTTTCTTTCACCATAACCTGGTGTCAACAGACTGGCTTTACTGCGTGCAGGTGGGTGGACCCAAGTTTGGTTCGGTAACACTATAATTCAAGAAAACTTTCCAGAAATAAAAGGAAATCTGAACTGCATGTTAACAGGGTCTTCAGATACTAGGGAAAATTGGCCCACAGCACTGAACTCCTAGAGATACCCTAGTAAAATTATTAGACTTTAAGATAAAGAAAAGATTTCTCAGTCTCCAGTCCAAAATTTTTTTTAAATTAAAAGAAAACTTACAAGAGAAAGAGTATGAATTAGACTGGCATCAAATATCTTAAAAACAATGTACCAAGCAACGTATCAGTGGGACAGCATTTTCCAAAAACGGTAGAAAAGGAAGTGTACGGTAAAGATTTTCTAACCAAAGACAATAGGAAAATAGTTTCAAACAGGTAACAGGTCAGGGAATTCTGTATCCTTGAGCAACCAAGAGATGACTCAGAACACTTTAGCAAAAAGATTAATGGTAAACATTTTAAAATAATTACAGTAAAAAAAATATATAAAATAAAATGAAATAATTACAGTATGGATATAAGAATAAAACAAAGATGAAGATGATGAGGGTTGAAGAATATATGATACATTCTGAAAAGTAGAAATAATGCAGCTTAAAAGGAGAAGGGACCAGAAGAGGAAAGAACAAGTCCTGACTGTTGTATAGTGAACAGGTGGCAGTTAAAGAATTTCATTAAAAGGATAAACTTGTTAATAAAATATTAAATAAAATCCCAAGAATTACAAGCATTTTAAAAGTTGTAAGTAAAGGGTAATCAACAGAACAAAAATATACACCTTTCTAAGTTTAAACAAAAATTTCAAAAATAAAAGAGCAAAGAAAACAACACATCATGAAAAGAAACTAAAAGATATGCAAAGAGACATGGATTAAAAATACACTAACACACACTACTCCCAATACAAAGCAGATCAAGAGGACCAAAATATAAAGTTCAGAAGAATAAACATAATCAAGAAGGTACAGCAAATATTAAAGACATCAAACTTTACACCCTGTAAATAGAGACTAATCTGTTTTTCAGGCACACATGAAAAATTTATGAAGACTCATCATGTATTTGATCACAAAGAAATAAGTTCTACAATAGAAAAAAAATCAGATAATAATAGCCTCTGATCAAAAGATATAAAACTAGAAATAACTCCCCCCAGAAGAACTGTTTTTTTTTCAAAATCAATGCTATGAAGCAATTTATGAAGCTTCTGGCCTACACATGCTTTGAAGATTTGGTAGAATTCCCCTGTGAAACCATGTTGGTCTGATGCATTTTTGTGGCTTGGTTCTTTGATAAGTTTCTCTATTCTCTTCTTCAAAATTACTTCTTGGATAAGACAACTCAACATTATAAAGATAACAGTTCAGCCTAATTTATAATTTTAAAACACCCCAGTATAGGGCTTCCCTGGTGGCGCAGTGGTTGAGAGTCCGCCTGCCGATGCAGGGGATGTGGGTTCGTGCCCCGGTCCGGGAAGATCCCACATGCCGCGGAGCGGCTGGGTCCGTGAGCCGTGGCCGCTGAGCCTGCGTGTCCGGAGCCTGTGCTCCGCAACGGGAGAGGCCACAGCAGTGAGAGGCCCACGTACCACCAAAAAAAAACCAAAAAACAAAAAACAAACCACCCCAGTATCACATAAAAAGCTTCCTGTGGAACCAGACAAGTTGGTACTCAAATTCATGTGGAAAAACTTATAAGAATACTCAGAAAACAACATGCAAAAAGAAGAGCTACAAGGTGCGATTAGCCCCACCAGACATTTAAACATACTATAAGTCTCTCTAGTTAAAAACAAGGTTCTTTTATGGCATACGCATAGATAATTACTCTGACGTAGGGGTCAGCAAGCTTCTGTAAAGGATGAGAGGTGAATATTTCAAGCTTTGCAAGCCTCACAGTTTCTGTCACAACTACTTGACTCTTCTGTTGTAGCACAAATGCAGCCATAGACGATAAGTAAATAAACGAGTGGGGCTGTGATCCAATATAACCTTACTTACAAAAATAGGGCTGGGTTTGGCCAGAGGGCCATAGTTTGCCACATCCTGGCCTAATGGAATAGAATGTTCAGAAATAGACCCAGGTACATATGGAAATTTAGTACGTGATAAAAGTGGCTTCTCAAATCACTAGGGAACTTCAATGTTGTGTTGGTTTCTGCTGTACAGCAAAGTGATTCAGTTATACATATGTAATACATTCTTTTTTATATTCTTTCCCATTATGGTTTAATCATAGGATATTGAATATAGTTCCCTGTGCTATACAGTAGGACCTTGTTGTTTATGCATTCTATATTAGTTTGCATTTGCTAAACTGCAGAACTTTTTAATAAGTGCTGGGACAACTGGTCAGCCATTTGGAAAAAGGTAAAATTAGAACACTGGAAAAAATATTTAAAACGTATGTCACAGGTAAAAGGACTTATATACCTAAATTTTTCTTTTAAATTGAGGGGGATAAAAATTACCAAAATCCCAATAGGAAAATGAGGAAAGGACATGGACAGACTTTTTAAAAGATATAAAAACAACCCTTAAATAAGAAAAGATGTTTAGACTTACTCATAATTAAAGAGAGGCAAATTAAAGCTATACATTTCTCACCTAACACTGGCAAATATTCACAAGTAAGACGAGACATTCTGTCAGTAAATGAGTAAGGAAACAGGCACTCTCATATACTTCTGGTGGGAAGGCAAATGTGTACAACTCTTCTGGAGGAGAATTTGGCAATATCTAACAAAACTACATAAGTAGCTTGACGTTTTGATCGGGCATTACCTTTGATCCTGTATCAACCTTTTTTTTTTTTTTTCTTCGTTTTTGGTTTTTTTGGGGGGGGTTTTTTGAATTTTATTTTATTTATTTTTTTTATACAGCAGGTTCTTATTAGTTATCTTTTATATATATATTAGTGTATATATGTCAATCCCAATTTCCCAATTCATCCCTTGATCCAATAATAAATTTCTAGGAACCTTCCCTGAAGATACACTATAATTAAATACTATGAAAACACATATGCACAAGGTAAACATATGCACTGGAGTCCTGTTTGTAATTTAAAAAAAAACAAAAACAAAACAACCTGCATGCTCATACTTAAGATTCTAAGCCGAATATACTATGGTGTATCAACACACAGTATGCAGCCTTATGCAAGAATAAGAAAGGCCTCTATGGGCTAATACAGAGTAATTTTCAGGGTACATTTTCAGGTGAAAAAAGCAAAGTGCAAAACAGTATCTACCTATATACTACCCTTTGTATAAGAAGTAAGCAGAAATAAGAAAATATACATGTGTGTATCTGTTCCTTAGTGCATAAAGAAACCCAGGAAGGATAAACCAGAAACTAAAAAAATTGGTTACCCAATGGAAACAGGATGGAAAGAACAGATGAATGGGAACAGGACAGAAAGGATGACCTTTCTGTATTGTTTTTACTCTTAGAACCGCAATACATGCTTTATATACTCAAAAAAATAAAATCAACAACGACTGGGAGAGGGAGATGGAATATCAACAGAAACAAACGAACCTACATACATTTCAATTGAATAACATAATCATACTTAATGGTGAGGAAAAAATTAATCCAAGTGACTCTGGAACTCAGCAGTTAGAATATATAGCCAAAAACAAAAGTTAATTGTAAAGCAATATTCAGTATGGTTAGTAAATTTATTTTTCAGTGATATAGGTAAGCAATTCTAAAACTATTGAATATGCATTCTAGAACTGAGCAAGTGAATAAATATACTGTGGAAAACAGGAGTCATTGTTTCTCACTGTTAGAGAAGGGAGTTACAAATATGAAAAGGGCTACCTTAGAAAACTAGAATGAAATCTGTGAGACTGGACTAGAACTATCACTGTGAACTCGCGGTTTTTTGGTGTTTTTTTGCGGTACGCGGGCCTCTTACTGTTGGGGCCTCTCCCGTTGCGGAGCACAGGCTCCTGACGCACAGGCTCCTGACGCGCAGGCTCAGTGGCCATGGCTCACGGGCCCAGCCTCTCCGCGGCATGTGGGATCTTCCCGGAGCGCGGCACGAACCCGTGTCCCCTGCATTGGCAGGCGAACTCTCAACCACTGCGCCACCAGGAAAGCCCGCGGTTTTTTTTTTTTTTTTAGATGTTGGGGGTAGGAGTTTATTAATTAATTTATTTTTGCTGTGATGGGTCTTCATTTCTGTGCGAGGGCTATCTCCAGCTGTGGCAAGCGGGGGCCACTCTTCATCACGGTGCGGGGGCCTCTCACTATCGCGGCCTCTCTTGTTGAGTAGCACAGGCTCCAGACGCGCAGGCTCAGAAGTTGTGGTTCACGGGCCTACTTGCTCCGCGGCATGTGGGATCCTCCCAGACCAGGGCTCGAACCCGTGTCCCCTGCATTAGCAGGCAGATTCTCAACCACTGCGCCACCAGGGAAGCCCCCGCGGTTTTTTAATACATAGAAAAGGAGGGAGTTTTTTCCACAGAGACAAAATTATACATATATTACCTAACACTGTTGGCTGAGAGAGCCTATAGAAGCAGTGACATCCCAATAGCACTAAGCACACTTAGCAACCAGATCTAAATACCATTCTTCACAAAAAGAAACCAAGGCTCCTTACAGAATTGACTAATTCCAGGGCTGACTATGGGCAAATACAAGATGAGCCTGGAAATTTTTTTTTTGCCCCAGAAAGCAAGAAGTGCTTAAAGAATTATGAGGACAGATCAAAAGGATACAGGACCCAGCTTGAAACGGCATGCAATGGCCAAGCTTTGAACAATCTGACCATCAAAATATATAATCATAATAACAGATTATAACCCACTGAAAAAAATAAGAAACCACAAGTCTATAAGTGAATAAATTGAAATTCTAATGAAAAGAGGACATTTATACAGTTTCAAAGTACCTCTCCACAAAATACTTAATTACAGAGAGAAAAAGGGTAACTTTATAGTGAAGAAAGCTCCTAGATACCACCTTCCTCAAATAATCAAGATGACCACCATTAGTAACAAGAGAAATCAAAATCATGTACTACGTAATAAGATGCAAAGATAAAGAACACAGCGTCACTTCTGTGATATTCCTTTCAAAGATGTATAAACTAAATTTAATCATAAGGAAACAGACAAACCTACACTGACAGACATACTACAAAATAACTGATCTGTAATCTTCAAAAGTGCCAAGGTTGGGCTTCCCTGGTGGCGCAGTGGTTGAGAGTCCGCCTGCCGATGCAGGGGACACAGGTTCGTGCCCCGGTCCGGGAAGATCCCACATGCCGCGGAGCGGCTGGGCCCGTGAGCCATGGCCGCTGAGCCTGCGCATCCGCAAAGGGAGAGGCCGCAACAGTGAGAGGCCCGCGTACCGCAAAAAAAAAAAAAAAAAGTGCCAAGGTCACAGAAGTCCAGGAATGCCGGAGAAACTGTTCCAGATTGAAAGAAACTAAAGAAGTATGACAACTAAAGGTGTCTTATCATTCTGAACTGGATAGCTTTGCTACAAAGGACATTATTGGACCTTTGGTGAAACTCAAGAGACTGAGGACTGGATGGCAGTAATGTATCCAATGTTAATTTACTGATTTGATTCTCATATTATGATTATGTAGAACATCCTCCTTTGTAAGAAATATACACCAAAACACTAGAACATGAGGGAGCATTCAGCCAGCTTTACTTCCACATAGTTTGAGAAACAAAAAGTTCTTAGTACTGTACTTAAAATTGAGCTCAGGACTGGCTCAAAATCAATAAAAATAAATCTTCTAATGGCTGGTTTGCAATAACTAATACCCAACACTTCAAACTGTGGGATCATAACCCTAGGAAAAAATTGTGCTGAAATGATTTGTGCTTTTTTCACCACCACTGTCAGATGATTTTAGTAAACATCTCAAACCAGTACTGACTGAGGACACTACAGGCTCAGTGTCTTCCCCAAGCCATTCACTACTAGTTGACAGTTAGGGATTCTTCCATCCTTCTCTTTCCTGCGAACTCTACCAGATCCCTCTGGGCAATGTTTCTTCTGGCAAAGTTTTTACTTTGAAATTAATTAGGTGTTGGTTTCTTCTGGTTACCATTACTCTAATCCTTAATTTTTCATTTCCTGTTGTCTTACAGATGAAGGATTTAACATTTGCCTTTTACTCCGAATTTAAAAAGATGGAAGCATGCTATAATATAAGAGCTTTTACAAGGACTTCAGTAAGCGACTCCTGGTTTTCTAAAGGGAGAATGGGGTAGAAAGAACCCTCCTTTACTGGGGTAAACAGTTTTCATATGCCATCTATCTACAAAGATGGGCAGCTGGCTCTTTGTACTACCGGATCATAGCACAGTGCATGGCACACAGCAGGCAGTCAGTAAAAATGTACAAAATGTATTATGGGTGATTCTATACTTTCTGTATTTTCTGAATAACCTCATCTAAACTGAATAATCTCAATTTTGAATTCTAGTCAGAGCACCCAGGCAATTCAATAAGAAGGCACATGTTGGAAA
Source organism: Globicephala melas (assembly GCF_963455315.2). Lineage (NCBI taxonomy): Eukaryota > Metazoa > Chordata > Mammalia > Artiodactyla > Delphinidae > Globicephala > Globicephala melas. The sequence continues at coordinate 146,551,316 of NC_083316.1, forward strand.
ATGTCTCTCAAGTCCTTTATTCTTGGCCACGCATATCCAGTATTATTAGATCTTATTTTAGTAGGCCATGCCTTAGCTGACTCAACATATACTCAAATTGCGCAGAGAGGAGAGCTGCCATTTGTGAAGAGGCTGTGAATTTAGAGTATTCTACTGAATCACACAAATCAGCCTTGTTAAATTTTTTTAGAATAATAATGTTCAATCCCAGTGAGGGTACAATGATATGCAAACCCTCTGGAAAACAATTTGACAGGATATATACAGTACATCTCCTAGGAATATATCCTAGGTAATTGAAAATGACAGCAAAGAATTATGCCAAAAGATGGAGATTCGTTTTTAATAATTAAAAGTGAAGAGTTTAAGCACCCAGAAAAAATGTTAAATTATGGGCTGTTCATGAAATATGGTAATTTCAAATTATGAGAAATTTTTAATGACAGGAAAACATTAACACAATAATTCTGAGTAAGTGTACAAAACATGTAAAGCATATAAAGATATATAGAATCATATATATATATATAATTCTCAACTATGTAAAGCATATGCAAAGATTAAAAACTCAAAGACAATATGCCAAAATACTAAGAATGGCGCTTCCCTAAACTGAGGATTATTTCTCATTTTTCTTTCCACTTTTATCCCAACATTCTACAATATGCATGTACTGCTTTTATAATCAGAAAAGATTTTTTAAGCAAAACAACAATACAATAAGCTATCCTTCAAAGAAAAATCAATTTTTACTCAAGGAAATCCCTTCAACTCACTTGAATACCTGGATTCAAAGAACTCAGAGAACTACGTCGAAAGTAGTTCTGGCTATGACAGCAAATACCACTACCCCGTATAATCCCAACAAAGCTTAGAGACAGCTATTCCTTCACACTCCAGTTTATACTGTCTGTCCAGGAACTATTTTAGAAACAGGTGAATTTGTCATTCAGTGAACAGTGAGACATGACCGACCCTTTTCTCATGGAACTTGGGATTCTGATGGGAGAAAAAGACAACAGACAGGAGGAAAAAAAACAAACATGGAATGTAATTTCAGGCAGTGCAAAGTGTTCTGAAGAAAAAATAAAGTAGGGTAAAGGAACAGAGTGAAAAGCAGGAAGCTATTTTAGATTGGGTGGCCAGAGAAGGCCTCTACAGAAGAGATATTTGATCATGTACGCTACTTGTGTAATAACATAAATAGCATTCCTATTGCGTAATTGTCCTAGAAAACCCTATTTACAACTTAAAATACAGATAATCGTCTCTATGAAAATAGTCTCTACTTTACGAGGCAATAAGGTGTATTGGAACCAGAGAGACTAGGTTTAAATCCTGGCTTTGCCACTTAGTAGGTGTGCGCCCTTAGGCAAGTCGCAAGCTTTCTTTCTCAGTTTCCTCATGTATAAAACAGACATAACAAAACCTATTTCGTAAAATTTGTTCAGAGGATTAAAAAAGACAATATATGGGAAAGGGCTTAGTAATGTGTCTAGCGTAAGTGCTAACTGTGAGTTCCCTACACACTTATGGTTCTTCCACAAAATGAGTACTATGTACTGAATGACTCTTTACGAAGAATCATTACTGAAGCATTTCATTATTGCAAGTAGATACATATTTTTATCTTCCCATACCATGGACTCCAAAGTCCAAATCACCTCTGACTAAAAGGTTATTAGATATTGGTGATATAAATGATATTGGCTTGATAAGACTGGTATCATTTTTACTAATGTCACACTCACCTTTTCTTTCTTCATTTGGTCATGGACTACCTCTGTTCCCATTTGTATCCCTAACTCCACATATTGGCCTCTTTTCAGTCACAGTTGTAATAGTTAATTTTATGTTTCAGCTTGGCCACAACAAACTTGGCCAGTTGTGTGGTCAAGCTTTAGTCTACATGTTGCTGTGAAGGTATTTTGTAGATGTGATTAACATTTATAATCAGTAGACTTTGAGTAAAGCAGATTACCCTCCAAAATGCAGGTGGGGCCTCATGTAGAAAGTTAAAGGCCTTAAGAGCAAAGATGCTGCCTCAAGACTGTAAAGACTGTAAAAGATAAATCTTGCCTGCATTTCTGCTCACACAAATTTCAAATTTGCCAGTCCCCACAATCATGTGAGCCAATTCTCTAAATTATCCATCTATCCATCTATCTATCTACTACTGGTTCTGTCTCTCTGGAGAACCCTAATACACTGGTCAACCTTAGAGTTGGTCCCCCTGCTTCCTCTCTTCATTCTATTATCTAATAGGTCCTATTAACACATTAGTCAGATAAATTACACCTTTCGTCAAAATTCTCTAATGACTTCCCATCTCATGCAGAATAAAAGCCCCAACCCTTGGGGTGCCCTACTCCCCGCCCCCACTTTCTCCACAGCACTTCTTACTACTTAAAATACCATGTGTTTTACTTATTTTCTTTCTTTTCCCACTAAAATTTAGGTTCTAAGACAGTGGCTTTTTGTCTATTTTGTGCACTCTTGTATTCCCAGCCCCTACAATAATCCCTGGTACACAGTAGGAGCATCATAAATATGTGTTGCTTGAAGAATAAGCAAATGAATAAACAAAGTGTGATTTTTTTAATGTATTCTTTGGGCTTTCCTATGTTTTCCAGTTTTCTACACTGGGCATTTATTTGTACTATCATATACTGAGATAGTATACTATCATATGCTAAGAATAATATAAATTAGAATAACCTCTTTGGTGGAGGATAGGTCAATTTTTTTGTTTTTTTTTTTTAAATTAATTATTTATTTTAATTTTTATTTTTGGCCGCATTGGGTCTTTGTTGCTGCGCACGGGCTTTCTCTGGTTGCGGCGAGGGGGCTACTCCTCGTTGCGTAGCACGGGCTTCTCGCTGCGGTGACTTCTCTTGTTGCAGAACGCGGGCTCTAGGCGCGCGGGCTTCAGTAGTTGTGGCACGCGGGCTCCGTAGTTGTGACACGCAAGCTCTAGAGCACAGGGTCAGTAGTTGTGGCACACGGGCTTAGTTGCTCCGCGGCATGTGGGATCTTCCCGGGCCAGGGCTCAAACCCTTGTCCCCAGCATTGGCAGGCAGATTCTTAACCACTGCGCCACCAGGAAAGCCCTTGGTCAATGTTTAAAAGCCTTAAGAAAGTTCATATCCTTTGACTCAGAATTTCTCCAATGAATAATACAACCTAAGAAATAAGTATAGACTAAAATTTAATAACCTTAATGTCCATCAGTAGGAGAATGATTAAATTATTGTACATCCAGACAATTAAACTCTACATAGTTATTTATTAAAAATGTAGACCTAAGTTTACTAATGTGAATCATATTGGTAAAAATGGGGTTATAATTCAGTATACATAGAGTATAAGCCTATTTATAAACTAAACAAAACATACACATATACACACATACATAAAACTAAAATGTCGGGCTTCCCTGGTGGCGCAGTGGTTGAGAGTCCGCCTGCCGATGCAGGGGACACGGGTTCGTGCCCCGGTCTGGGAGGATCCCACATGCCGCGGAGCGGCTGGGCCCGTGAGCCATGGCCGCTGAGCCTGCGCGTCCAGAGCCTGTGCTCTGCAACGGGAGAGGCCACAACAGTGCGAGGCCCGCGTACAGCAAAAAAAAATAAAAAATAAAAAAAATGTCAAGAAGAAAAAACAATGAATGGGCACTAAAATGAAGTGAGATTATGGCTGAATGATTAATTTCTTCTTTATACTTCTCTACTGTCCAAAATTTTTGCAGGGAAAAAGTGTTACTTTCATAAACAGAGCAATAAAAATAAATCAACAGAAATACATAAAACCAGAATTCTTACAAGCAATAAAAGTCTGTAGTATGAGGTATATTGTGTCATTTTTGTTGAAAAAGTAAAAAGGCATTTTTTAATGTGGTCTGAATCCCATTTACCCACCTCCCTATCCTCAAATTACGTATACTGTTAAACCTTACTCAACACGCATACTGCCTTATCCATCACGCACACTGTTTTGGAAACCATAAATTAAAAGTGTTAGTAAAACGAGGCATAGTTTTCATTTTCCCATAGCAGAGGCTCTCTTCCACGGAAAATATATGTGATTTCTTGAGTGCCTAAAAATATGTATATGATCAATGAAATTAATAAAGTGCTATTTCTTGAGGGCTAGTACTATATGCCAGTCATTGTGCTATCATTAAAACTTTCTCCAAAATATGAATTTACTTGTTGCTTCAAATTCTGAGATCACCAAGTCACCCTATATTCAGAAAATGACATGGAAATCACTAAAAAAAAAAAAAAAAAAAAAACCCAAGAATTTCAATTCACAGTAGAAACAGGAAACATCACTTCTTTAGAAAAATGCTAAAATGAATCTTTCTGTTTGGCACTTTGAACTTTTGAACTTTCAAAGCTTATCATCATTAACAGGACACTCTGAAACCAGCATTATGTGTATGAAAGACAGCATGATACACCGCGGACCATGACAAGCCTAAAGAGGTTAATAACTGATGATGATACTAGAGAAGTAAAGAAGAACAAAAGCTTGAAAGAGATTTCTGTGAGTGGGCATCATCAGATACAAGGAAATGGAACATGAGCATATGATCTCAAACCAATGGGGGAAAAGCTAGATCAGTAAATAGTATGCAGAAAACAGTGTGGCCATTTAGAAAGAATGTGGATCCCTGATTCACAGCATATACCAAAATAAATTACAGAGAAACAGAAAGATTTAAATATAAAACATAAAGCCATAAACCACTAGAAGAATGGTAAAGGAAAAGAATGACTACAGATGGCCAACAGGCACATGAAAAGATGCTCAACAATGCTAATTATTAGAGAAATGCAAATCAAAACTACAATGAGGTACCACCTCACATCAGTCAGAATGGCCACATTAAAAATCTACAGATAACAAATGCTGGAGCGGGTGTGGAGAAAAGGGAATCCTCCTACACTGCTGGTGGGAATGTAAGTTGGTGCAGTCACTATGGAAAACAGCATGGGAGGTCCCTCAGAAAACTAAAAATAGAGTTACCATATGATCCAGCAATCCCACTCCTGGGCATATACCTGGACAAAACTATAATTCAAACAGATACATGCGTCTCTATGTTCATAGCAGCACTATTCACAATAGCCAAGACATGGAAACAACCTAAATGTCCATCGACAGATGAATGGATAAAGAAGATATGGTAATATATACAATGGAATACTACTCAGCCATAAAGAAGAACGAAATAATGCCATTAGCAGCAACATGGATGGACATAGAGATGATCATACTAAGTGAAGTAAGTCAGAAAGAGAAAGACAAATACCATATGATATCACTTACATGTGGAATCTAAAATATGGCACAAATGAATCTATCTATGAAACAGTAACAGACTCATAGACATAGAGAACAGACTTGTGGTTACCAAGGGGGAGGGGGTTGGGGGAGGGATGGACTGAGAGTTTGGGATTGGTAGATACAAACTATTACATACAGAATGGATAAACAACAAGGTCCTACAGTATAGCACAGGGAACTATGTTCAATATCTTGGGATAAACCATAATGTAAAAGAATATAAAAAAGAAGGTATAAATGTGTATAACTGAGTCACTCTGCTGTACAGCAGAAATTAACAAATTATAAATCAACTGTACTTCAATAAAAAATACATTAAAAAAGAAAAAAGAATAAGTATGATTATATAAAAAGTAAAAATTTCTTTCAAAATCTTCTTCAAAGCACAAAGCATTATAAACAAAACTGAAAGGCAAATGTCAAACTAGGGAAAACACTTGCAATAAATGACAGAGTTACTGGATTTAATATATAAAGAATTCCTACAACTAAGATTTTTTTTAAAAAAGTCATTTTAGAAAAATGGAGAAAAGGTATGAAGAGGTAACTCATAAAACAAGAAGTAGAAATGGCCAATAAATAAATATGTATTTTAACATTTTCATTTATCAGAATGGCAAAAAACCACTAAATTAAATTATCCAATGCCAGCTAAGGCATATAAAAAGGGAATCTCTCATCCGCTGCTTTTAGGAGTATAATCTGAGCCAGCCTGTCAAAAGTACAATTTAGCAACCTAAAGTGTTTTAATGTGCACATTCGTTCACCTAAAGAAATAATCACAGAAGTATACAAACACTTAGCTACAATGATGTTCTACTCAACATGGATGTCTCAAAAATTGGAAGCAGTCTTGACAAGGAAGGGAGAGTTTCTTAAAATCAGTAATATATATATTAAATGGAATATTATGCAGTGATTTTTAAATGATGGTAGAAAGTCTTAATTCATCATGTTACTATTTGTCACTTTTTATTATTAGTTTAAATTGGAACAAGTATAGGTTGTTTTTAATAATATTTTTAAAGTAAACCTTAAACATTTTTAAATGATATCCAGAGCTTACAGAAATAAACTAGATTATAAACTGGTCCACCCTCCATGAAAACGATTTAGCCTCACCTATCAAAATAAATCACTGCCCATTTTGTGACAAATCACTGAGCTATATAGTTAAGATTTCTGTACTTTCTACACATATATTATAATTCAAAGAAGAAAAAAAAATGTATTCCTCGCCCTCACTGCCCCCAAATCTATGGATGATAAAAGTTGGTGAAATTTCCACTGGTGAAAGAGTTAGATTTTACAAAACCTGGGGACATGTCTGCAATATGACTGTAAGTAAAGAGGGAAAATCCCTGTAATTGTTGGGTTACATATCATCCTATGAACAAAAAACCAAAACATGCAATGGTAGACAACATTAACTGTTCACATTTGTTGCGGGGGCGATGGAAAGGAGAGATTATTACTTTTCTGTATACAGACAATTTAATAATAAAACACTGATACTCCTTGACCAAGCAACTGTACTTCTAGGAGTTTATTCTACAGACATAATCATGCAAGCCTAAAGGTATATGTTCACTGAAATTAGCAAAGTGCCATAACAGAAAAAAAAACCTGAAGCCTAAAGTTCCATTAATAGGGAACGGGATATATATATATTTTTAAATGATAAAGCCAATATGATGAAATATTATTGCATCCACAAAAAAGAATAGGGTTTATATGATTTTATATGCTGATATGGAAAGATGGGCAATGTATCTTACTAACTGAAAAAGTTATTAATTGAAAAATAATATGTATAATATGGTTCTATTTCTATTTTTTTAAGTTTCTGTCTAAACGATAATGGGAAACTCAGAAGTGATACTTTGGGAAGTGAGAACTGGGTTCAAAGGAAACTTTACATGTCTTTTATAACCTTTGGTACCAGTTGTACTATTTTTTTATTCTTTGAAACTTTTTTATATATTTTTTTTCGCTGACATAAAACAGTGATTTGTCAAACTCTTTTTTTTTTTAAAAGCTATCTTAGATTTGTTTTAAAATGCCCCAGAAAAAAACAAAGTTCAAGAAAGAGAAAGTTGGACTAAGAATAGCATAATTTTGAAAACTATTCAAGGCTGAGTTGAATGGATCGCTTTACTCTTTTGTGTGTTTAGAAATTTCCATAGAATTTTTCACATAAAATCTTACTAAAAGCTTTGCTATATAATACAGATAAATCCAGAGCTATTCCAGGTGAGTAAGTGAGAGAGGCATTATCCTTCTAGTGACTCCAAAGTCACACTCTGGGGTTCCATGGGACATTAAAACACTATTTTTATAATCATTTTCATCACCACAATAACAAAGAGAACCTGCACAATTTGATGAATTCCCCCCTGCCCAACAGGAAGGAGGAAGACAGACCTTAAAACAGCAACAAATGTTCTCTCTGGGTGGTGAGGTTACCAATGGATTTTTTTTTTTCTTAAGAAACTATATTTGTAAATTTTCTTATACAGGGAAAAAAATGTGTTTTTTAATGTTCATAAAATACTACACGCTACCACTGAAAGGTTACTCCACGACTTCACATTATTGGCCCTAGAGTGCAACAGAATAATGAACAAGAAATAATAAATCCCCAACGCTCATTAAAAAAAAAGACAGAGACATTGAGTTGGAACAGCCATGTGTGACCTTAGGAGACAGCCCTGAACAAAACAAGAACACCTGACAGCAGGGGCCATATCATATCATATGCCCAGTCTTTCATCTTATTCTTATCTTGCCCTGGACTCTAAGACTGGAGTTCCCTCTTCTTGAATAGGGAACCAGGTGCAAGCAATGAAAGAAATGGATTTTCATTCCTCAACAGCAAGCAATTGGTAAGGTGTAGCTGTTATCTCCCCTCTACCTCAGACAGATATAACTATCTCCATGTAAAGGATGAGGAAACCGTGGGTCTGGAAAATTAAGTAACTTGCCTAGCGTCACAAAGCTATTAAGCATCAGGCAGAAGACTAGAATTGACGTTTGTCTGCTCCAGAATAAGGATTCTTTCTACCAAGCTATCTCCCTTCTCTAAAAAATATTCTCTTACGTTGGTAGCTGTTAAGTTCCAACTGTAATGTTCTCAAACCAGTGTGGCTCACTATATATACTGAAAAGAAAAGAAACAAGAAAGGCAGATGTCAAGAAGTTCTATTAATAACTGCCCAGCACTATCCACAATGGAGCTAGGTGAGAGGCACTAAAACTTGATTCACATGACCCCTGCTGTCATTTCAAGCAATCAGTCCAACTCTTTAAAAAAGCTTATCACTAACACTCTCCCCAACTGAGAGCTTGCAAATGTCATTCCCCAGAAAACTTGTCAGATCACTACAATGGAACCTCTACATTCCAGGTGCATTAGCTTTCAACTTTTTAATGTTAAAAATAAAGAGAAGGAACTTCTCTGGTGGCGCAGGGGTTAAGAATCCGCCTGCCAATGCAGGGGACACGGCTTCGAGCCCTGGTCCAGGAAGATCCCACATGCCGCAGAGCAACTAAGCTCGTGCACCACAACTACTGGTTCTGTGCTCTAGACCCTGCAAGCCACAACTACTGAACCTGCGTGCCACAACTACTGAAGCCCACGTACTCTAGGGCCCATGCTCCACAACAAGAGAAGCCACCGCAATGAGAAGCCCGCGCACCGCAGTGAAGAGTAGCTCCCGCTCGTCCCAACTAGAGAAAGCCCGCACACAGCAACGAAGACCCAACGCAGCCACAGATAGATAGATACATAGATAGATAAAATGTATTTTAAAAGTAATTAAATAAATAAAGGATAATTGTTTCTACCCAAAAATGGCAGTTGCCAGGTTAAGGTCACTACAGCATGGTGACCAGAACACTGGCTTTGCAGTTATCCAGACCTAGGTTCATAACCTAGTTCTGCCACTTAAATAAATGTGTAACCTTAGGCAAGTCAATTCAATTCTATAACTTCATATACAAAAAAGGCAAGATAGATAACTTCTCCATAAAGGATTAAATGAGATAACCTAGTACCTAGGACCCAACACTTAAAAAGAAGGTGGAAGGGCTTCCCGGGTGGCACAGTGGTTGAGAGTCCGCCTGCTGATGCAGGGGACACGGGTTCGTGCCCCGGTCTGGGAAGATCCCACATGCCACGGAGCAGCTGGGCCCGTGAGCCATGGCCGCTGAGCCTGCGCGTCCGGAGCCTGTGCTCCGCAACGGGAGAGGCCACAACAGTGAGAGGCCCGCGTACCACAAAAAAAAAAAAAAAAAAAAAAGAAGGTGGAAAATTAATGATACATATATATAAATAAATACATATACAGTCATATATATATATGATACCTATATGATAATTATATTATCATATAAACGATACATATATACACGGTCTGAACTCTTGATTTTATGATGTAATAATCAACTGGTTGAATCTGGTTATCTGAACCAACTAAAATATTGATTCAGTTCAGCTTAGTTCAGAGACAACAAGATATTCTAGTTCAACTGTTCTAAAAAATGTTGAGGGTTAGTCCTAGTTCAAAGTGTTTCACTTTTTTTTTTTTTTTTTTGGCTGCATTGGGTCTTCATTGCTGTACACAGGTTTTCTCTAGTTGTGGCAAGCGGGGGCTACTCTTCATTGCGGTGGCTTCTCTTGTTGCGGAGCAGGGGCTCTAGGTGCGCAGGCTTCGGCAGTTGTGGCTCACGAGCTCCAGAGTGCAGGCTCAGTAGTTGTGGTGCATGGGCTTAGTTGCTCCGTGGCTTGTGGGATCTTCCCGGACTAGGGCTTAAACCCATGTCCCCTGCATTGGTAGGCGGATTCTTAACCACTGCGCCACCAGGGAAACCCAAAGTGTTTCACATTTTTTAAAAGTATGTATGTATATTTACATGTATGTGTGTGTGTGTGTGTGTGTGTGTGTATTTGGCTAACTTCAGAATTTCATCTCACACACACACACATACAGGGACTTCATTTGTGGTTCAGTCTATAGATTTTTGTTCACAGGTCTGCTTACTACAATGGGTTCCTTGAGAGCAGGGAACAAGTCTGTATTGCTCATCTTTTTATATACCCAGCACCAGTACAGGCCCTGGCACATACCAATCGTTCAGTAAATATTCATGGACTCGAATTTTCAGAAAAGCCACCAAGAAACTCGCTAGTTAGGATTCAGGAGGGCTCAGCTTGGCAAAGGGAATGCAATTTCCCCCGCTATAGATACTTGGCAGGTTTTCTTTTTTTATTTTCAGATAATGACTAAACAAGCCACACACTGGATATCGCAACAGTAAAGTTTTCACAAACAAAACTAAAATGGAAAACTCTAGAAATAGTAGCATTCCAGTGTAGAGGAAAGAAAACCAATTTTGGAATCATGCAAATTTTGGGTTTAAATGCTAGCTCCACCACTTCACAGATATGTAAAGATTAACTTGGGTCCAATCACACATATCACCTCTGAGACCCAGTTTCTACATCTGAAAAAATGGGAATAATAATACCTATCTCCTAGGGTTGTCACAAAGCTAATATATGTGAAGCCCCAAGTACAATTGGTGGTGATTTTTTTAAACAGTTTTATTGAGGTGAATGAGTGATTTTTATTTTTTAAGTCTTTACTATTCCTTTTCCCCTCTCACAGGTGGCAGAAACTATGCCTAAAGGGAACTACAGTACTATCTTTACTCCTGCTTTTCAGAAGGTACACTAATTCAGCCATATATCAATAGATAGGCTAACTGGCTAAAGATGCAACTGTTCATGGGTCCAATGTGGTAATTTTAAAGGAGGCCCTTTCATGCAACTCCAGAGCCCCAGCAAAGTCAACCAGGCTCTTTGGGTAGCCTGTTCCTTCTCTTCTTAACATGGGCTTGCTGAGAGGCATGCAATGTGAAGCAAAAGTCATCTTTGTGATAAACCTAAGATGTAGCATATAAACAACAGGCATTCTTTGAAAAAGCCCATACCCAAATTAAATTTTAATCACTAAGTTTTAGCACTTGTTTGGATACTGGAGGTAGGGAGGAGGAACACTAGTGTTAAAATAATATGTAAAACCAAGGGGTAGAGAGAAAGGAAGTCTTCTGGGTTCATATACATATGTTTACTTTCCATTCACAAATGGAACAAAATAGAGCAATGATTTGCTAATCCCAATCAGCTGAGCACATACTTCACTTTACTGTGCTGCATACTCTATCATAAACTAAAGAAAATGAAAACCTAAGTAAATGAAACTCCCAAATACACCTCTGAAGACAATATCTGTTCCATTCACATTTCAGTGAATATCATTCAATATTTCACCTTATTTCAAGGTCCAATCAAGGCAAAGTTTACATTTTTTCTCTTAAATGATTTTCACTTGGAGAGATGAGTCAAAGAAGAATTTTTAACACGTTTGGGTTTCCATTTTCAACAAGGTAGGAACCCATATTTCCTCCCACTCACCCCACCTCCAGAGAATTCACAATACTGTTACTAAAATATATTGAATAATGCCTTCCATCAGTCAATTGCTTTTAACTGAATGCAATAAAAATAATCTGCTCGTCCAGACCTCATTAACAACTACAATTCTTCGCCTGCTTAAATTTCTGGAAAAAAAAACTGGATCAGTCCACTAAAAAGCAAACTGTAACATTCAAGTAAGCATCTTCAGAGAAATAGAGACAAAGATGTACACTATTACTATAATGCAAATATCCATTATTTAGCACCAAGGAGAACACATGCAATAATGTCTGCTATTGCAAGAACATTTTTGTTAAAGATACATCACATGCAGGGAAGCCGCTTTTCCAAGGATAAACGTACATTACCCTGCAGCATCGCTGAAACACCCAATCCCTGGACCCTAAGAGTTGTAACCTAAGTTTTCATACTGACCCTAAGACAGCTGGATCTTACATTAAATTCACTCTCTAGTTAACTGTGTTAGTGAGGTTCCAGCACAGTTTTCTAAAGAAAGCAATCTGAATCAATAACCACACCAATGCTGCTCAGAATGTTTGCTCATAAGTAAATAAAAAGCATGATCCCAATATGAAGGAAACTCTTCTCCTTCCTGGCCCCCTCAGCTCCACTTAAAGACTGTAAACATGAATAGAAAGATAACCTTGAGAACAGTAAACTCACCCACACCATCAATAATATCCCTCTAATTCATTTCCTGATTCTACAGTGTTTTCCTAAAACAGGGCAGTCTCAACAGGATGCCAGGAATTCAATATTGCTTTTTAAAGATATATCAAACTGTCTGGAATATACAGTGATGAAAACTGAATACTGCTACTGAAACCATACTAAATTAAATTCATGCTTTCTCTAAACAGAGCTTCCCCAATAAAGTCACAATGTTTTCTGCCTTGGCTCTCTTACAATCCATCCCAACAAGTGAGGTCAGTCCAGCTGCACTCCTGCTAATAGCTTTTTTCTGGAGCAACCCCTCCCACACCCCAAAAGAGTTTTACTTTTATCTGTGGAATTCTCTGCCAGCCTCGGCCTGGAAAACTGGGTGGACCCTAAGGACAGGTGTGGGAGGTGGCCCAAACTGATAGTTATTGCCAGCATAAAGCTGTGATCTTTATAAGCTTCAATTTGAGGCTTTGTACCATTAGTGATTCTTTCTCCACTCCTTTATGGAAGGAGGGAGAGAAAGCAAGCCAAAAAGATGAGTTTCAAAATAGAAAAATCACCACTTGAATTATGAAATCCTCCCAACTCAACAAAGAACTGTTGAAAGTAGCCAAATGGAAAATGTCAAGGTTGTTTGGGTACATGCACAGCTATTAAACATGAGAATCACAGCTTCAAGGTGGGGGTTGGGGGGATAAAAAGCAGGAGCAGAAAAAGAGGAGCACAACAGGGCCCATCCAAAGACCCATTTGCTCAGAAGGGCCCCTCCTGGCATGAACTCCTCCATGTGGGGCACCCAGGCTGGAGGAAAGCAGAGGGTTACACAGAACATTTAGCAGACTTAACATTGGATTAAACACACTACTGCAAGTTTCAACAAATGTTCATGGTATACGTAAAAAACACATTTACAACAAGAAAGAAGAGAGGCACCTGGAGACATCTGACACTGGGCATGCTCTGCAGGCAACTCAGTGCGCACATGCTCTCTACCAGGTTGGCGCAGCCTAGCCACAAAGACCTTGGCACAGAACACTGCAGGATGACAAAAAGGAAGGAAGAGAAGAAGAAGCAGTTAGAGGCCGCAACAAATCACTCCTTCACACAGGCAACTTGAATGTTAGTTGGGCGGGGGGTGCACCCTTGGCAGCTTGGAGGTCAGGGGTGGTAGTCCAACAAAACTTACTGAAACCTTGGGAGAGGGCCCACTTTCTGTCCTACGGAAAGGAGGTTTCTGCTGCCAACCACTAACTCCTCAGGATACAGTGAACAGAATCAAGAGGGAGAGAAAGAATGTTTAAATGAAAACCACTAAAGGGAACTGTAAAGTTTGAGTGCAAAACAAGATTATGGTGAGATCGACACTCTAGCTTCATAAAAGTAGTGGTTTTTGGTCTATGTCATGTAATTATAAATGCTATCATTACATCACCTACCATGTGCCAGGCACTTTAAATGTGTTTTCTAATTCCCACACCACAGCGTCAGGAAACTGAGGCTCAGAGGTAAGTCATTTGCACAAGGACAAACAGCAAAGGAGGGGAGAGTCAGAATTTCAAACCTTGACGGCTGCTATTAAAACCCACATTCATTCCACAAGACTATGATGCCTCTATTATCATTGATCACCTGAAATTTTATCATCTGGGTACAGTTTTGCACATCCCTAAATAAAATTACAGGAGACCTAGAGACATAAGGCAAAAAGAACAAGAAAGATAAGCGACAGACTGATTGATAGATACAGGAAATAAAAGAGCTGATAAAAACGCATCTGATTTTGAGTGTCATCCATATCTCTGCCTTACCAAAGGAAAAAACTTTAGAATAATCATGATTTTCATTTTGGACTTTGCTTACAAAGTTCATTTGACACAAGTAAGAATTAAAAGCTTCTTTCATTTACCCATTCCCATTCCTCTTTCAAGAGCTTGCTGGTTTTAAGGGAATTAAGAAAAAAAGTAAAATATAAACATATGCATTATGGCTAGTATTTTTTAAACCATTAGATTATTTATGGTATTCAACAAGTACTTTTTCAGACCTAAGGTCAATTAATTTACTCTGGCAAAATCAATAATCATGCCAAAAAAAAAAAACAAACACAAAAAACAAACCTGAAGGTGGGTGTTTGGGTTCAACCAAAATACTGCAGAAGTCTCAGGCCCAACCTCATAAACTTGTTTATTCTAGCTATAATTAGGATGGTTAAATATACTCACTTTCCTGGGACAGTCCAGGTTTACACTTGTCCCAGCATAACTTTCACTCTCAAAGTGTTCTGGTTTGGTAGATAAATTCTATGGTTACCCCAGCTATAATATAAACAAAGTCCACTATGCTTGAAATCAGACCCGATTCCTTCCTATCCAGCATCTGTACTTTCTAGTTATATCTCACCTATAATGTAACTAGAGTATTGAGATTATTTAGAAAAGGTATTTAAAGAACACAAAACCAGGGCTTCCCTGGTGGCGCAGTGGTTGAGAGTCCGCCTGCCGATGCAGGGGATACGGGTTCGTGCCCCGGTCCGGGAAGATCCCACATGCCGCAGAGCGGCTGGGCCCGTGAGCCATGGCTGCTGAGCCTGCGCGTCCGGAGCCTGTGCTCCGCAACGGGAGAGGCCACAACAGTGAGAGGCCCGCGTACTGCAAAAAAAAAAAAAAGAATACAAAACCAGAGGACTCAAATGGAATAAAAAAACAGAGGAGGTTTTCAGTAACGATAACATGCCACACATTTCCAATAGTGTGCTTTCATTTCAAAGCTTCCCATAGCCAATACAGTAAAGTATATCACTGATACTCCAGTCACACATATTTTGCCACTCCAACACTTTCATAGAGTGCCATAAAAGATGCTGAATAAATGTTTGTATAATATAATGAAAATAGCTGCCATTTATCAAACTCTTGTTATATGCTAGACAGCTGACATAGTAAACCCTCACAAAAACCCTTGTAAGACAAGTATTATTCCATTGTACAGATGAGGAAACCAAAGATCAGGAAAGGAGAGCTTGATTTGTTGAAACAGCAACTTGTCCAAGGTACAAGAAAAAAAGGGCTAATTGATGGCAGAATTAGGACTACAAGTTAATCCTGTCTGACTCTAAGCAAACATGTTTTCTTTTTACTACAACAAACTCTCTCTATCCAGAGATACCTAGCAAAATGTTTAGGGCAGAGAAAAGGCCCAAACACATTACGTATGTATACACAGATTACACACATTATTTAATTTAAATAAACTTCCAACATCCTCATAGTTCAAGTTAGGTTTCTTTTTTGGAATCTTTGTAGTTATCCAAATCACAGAATCACTCAGATCTGAGAATAGAGTTTAAGGATTATACTTGTACTCAGCAACTAATACCAAATTAGTGCCAAAGCTCATCTGCAAATCAATTTTCATTTATTCACTAAAAACAGATTCCCTCTGCAAGGTTTAACATGTATTTGCCTCAAAGGGTAAAAACCATGAAGGCATAACGTACTGTACCCTGATTAGATTCTGCTAGTAACTTGAGATCCAGAACTTAAAAAAAGGACCAATTTTCACATTCAATAAATCAAAGAATCATAGACTGTGGAAACTGGAAGACCAATTAGTTCAAACTTCCACCCCTGATTTCAGAAGTGAAGAAACTAAAGCCTAAAGAAGAAAAGTAATGATCTTCCCAAGGTTTCCTAATCATCTAATGATCGAATTAATACTTACAAGAATATGGAAAACAACATAAAGAAAAACTTCTGAGAACTTAATTTCAAAATATTAAACGTTTATTACAAGTATTTTTTAAAACTTGATATTGAATGTGTATATCCAGAAAAAGACTTTTAAAGGACCCTTTGAGGGTCCAGTTTCCAAACTTATCTTTATAACGTCCATGGAAGATACTTTGGGGTAAAGAGAGTGATGCCAGTGTTCATAACAAGTATTAGAACTGCCCTACTTTCACACTCAATTACCCTGAAGCTAAACAACCAACCACAGTGCTGAAAAATAGTCTTTACTCAAAAGAAAATGCCACTCTAGGAAATACATCCATCTTTAAATAAAGTCTACACCTGCTCATCTAAATAAGGCTCCTCTTAGGTCTAATGGTCCAAGAGGACATTGATCTAATTTGAAAATAACGGCTAAACATAAAAGTTCCATATTTATCAACCTAAGAGCATTAAAATACAGCTCTGACCACAAGCAGTAATTGATTCTTAACGCTGCTAATTTTAAACTTAGGGACCTGGTTGAAAATCCATGTTGACTATTGTGGAACAACTATTATCCATCACTCTTTAACTGAATAATGTAAAGATTTCTTCATATAAGCTATAATCACAGTGCAGACTATTATCTTTTTCTTTTTTCTTTTTTTAAAGCTAACTGGTCTATCTTTAAACTTCTGAAACACTATCTCATTGTTAAAATATGTCTGAAGAACTTACCCTGATACCGTGGGTATTTACCAATTTTAACAAACACTTATTGACCTACGTATTAAGCTAACAACAATACAAACTAAGCCTCTTTCCTCTTGAGACTTCAGCCTGGAGCTCAAGAGAAACCCAGAGGGATCACAATGGAGATGCTTAAGAGAGGCCTTTCAGGGGTAGAAAACCCCTAAGAAATGTTTGTTTTAATTTCACATTTAGCTACTTGTAATGACCAATATTCTAATTTAGGGTTGTTCACAGAGAACAGGAAATGATTCACAGGGGATTCTAACATTAACAGCAAATACCCAATTAGACTGATTATATTTGTATGTTCTATAGCCAAAGAAAATAACATTAATCAAGGAAACTGATAGTGTTTATTAATTTTGTCATACCCACTGTATAATCAAAAACGAAAATCAGGGCCACCATGCTGAGAAACACTATAAGACAAAAAGAATAATAGCTTTTGGCATTTTTCAAAAGCAAAAAGTTATTAAAAGAGGTAGGAGGGAAATGTCCTAGGCTCTCTTCCTATTGCCATAGGAACCACAAATCAAAAGGGAAAAGTGGCTGCAGGCACCTTGCCTCTGATTGGCTAGCTTTAAGAATAACTCACAAAAGCTAACTTTGGTCTGTGTCTAGATGGAATTGTTTTGAATATCTTGCCCTGATTCCTTCTCAAAGAGGCAATTCTTTTAAAAGCTACTCAAAGAGGTATTTTATGTTAATCGTCTCTCTAATGTCACTCTGATTTAGAAATAATGCCCTATAAATCCTAATTTGTTTCTTTCCACAGAACCATTACCAGCTTCTTCTATCATCACGATTGAGATAACCAAGTTGAGGGGCTTAAATACTATTCCATTCAACAAAAAACTTACCTGACCTTATATCTGCAGACAGAAACGCAATGAAGACATTCTCTCTTTCCTCCAGCAGCTTACAGGAGGGAATTTTGAGAATGTGCCATGTAAATACACACACACACACACACACACACACACACAGTCTCTTAACACACCCAAAGGAGGAAAATGCCTAAACTAAGCCATAAAGGATGAGTAGGAGGCAGCCAAGGGAAAAAGAGAGAGAGACACATTTCCGGCAGAATAAACAGCATTAAGCAAAGCCAAATAGCTAAGAAATGGCAGTCCTATTCAAGTATCTGCAATTAATTTAGCATGACTAAAGTATCTAAGTGTGAGATGAGGAAAGCCTGATAGAAAGGGGCCAAATCACAGAGGACTCCCTTATACCATTCTATCGAACTTGAGACTTCATCCTGTAGGAAAACAGCTCTTCGGCTGCGTGCTATAGCTCACCAGTTAACAGCCAATCCTTCCCAGGTGTGTGGTCCAATATTTTATCAACGTGTATGAGATTTTGTTTTTCCCTGCAACTCAGTATACCTACTGCTTCAACAATATGTGTCAGAGGAACAGAAGCAGGTCATGCAACACACTGGCAAGGGTGGGGGCGAGGTTCTTAGACTAAGAGAAGTAGGAGATAAAGCATAATATCAAGCCAAAGCCAAGCCAATTCAAGCAAGCATCAAAGAAAAAAGATGCTGTTCTCTAGAACATGTGGGGAACATTTGCCACATGCAAGAATAGAGAAAAAAGAAGTTGGCTCAATAGTAACCCAATGATAAAGAAAGGAAGTAATAAACAGTATACAAAAACTGTATATGTTTTTATAAATATTGTGAAATAAGAGTGTTTAGGATGGTTTAATTCCTTCAAATGAGACATCAAAAACTTTAACATTCAAACCATTGCTAGAGACAATGATGAGACAACTATTAAACTTTTAAGCAGAGGAATGACCTTTGGCAGCTGGAGTGAAGCATGTTAAAGAGAAGTTAGAAAGATAAGTCTATTAGAGAGACTAAAGACAGCCCCTCATTTTTATTTTACAACTAATGCAAATTTCTTTCAGCTGGGCTACAAAGAGTAGAAACAAGGGCCAACACTTACCTTTGGAAGTACATGTCTAAAGTCAATTTTTTTCCAATAAAACTCCCACCATAATACAAAGAGTGCCATGATAATGAAATGGGAGCTACCAAATACAGAAGGAATGAGAGAAAAGATCTATTTCATAGTAATCACTTGGCGATAACACGCTCTCCACTGGGAATCTCTATCCAGGAGTGGGGACTTGGTCCTGAAGAATGATACAGTAGGTGGGCTCAAGGAGAGTATGAAACTCCAGCCCTCTAAACCTAGATGTGACAGCTATAGAGTATCCATTCAGTTTCTGCTGGAGGCTGTCCTCATCTCAAAGCAAATAAAGCAAGAATTAAAGTTAATCCAAATTAGGAACTATCCTACTGTGTCTGAATTCTCAGACTGTTGCTTTTCAAGAAGCTGCAGTAGTTGTAATGAAAACAGAGCCACAAAGCTTTTAAAAGTGTCTTTCTGGGGCTTCCCTGGTGGCACAGTGATTGAGAGTCCGCCTGCTAATGCAGGGGACACGGGTTCATGCCCCGGTCTGGGAGGATCCCACGTGCCGCGGAGCGGCTGGGCCCGTGAGAAATGGCCGCTGAGCCTGCGCGTCCAGAGCCTGTGCTCCCCAACGGGAGAGGCCACAGCAGTCAGAGGCCCGCGTACCGCCAAAAAAAAAAAAAAAAAAGTGTCTTCTAAGAGTCACAATGTAGGTTTCTGCTCTTATAATGTTTGATGGCAGCCTACAAGAAATAGCAAACTCTCACCAAATAACTGTATTGTTTTTAAAACTAAGAACCATAATAATCAGGTTGTAGCATTATGAATTCTACAACCTGATTAACTTTTGTTAATTCATAGTTTAAAGCTATTTTCCAAAGTGTTTTAAAGAACCGAACACTGGTCCATGCCTCAATGTGTGAAAGGTTTACATTTCCTTATAATGGTATTTTATTATAACAGAATTTGACAGTAACCATGTGACATGTAACCAAGAACGTGAATGCTTTAATTCTTAGCAACTGTACTGTAGAACTACATATTTATAGATAAGGCACCACAGGGTATTTTCAGGCTGGGATATATGTTAAAGGAAGAAAAGGGCATGGGGAGAAGGAGGCAGTGGAATGAGAAAAGAAAACAGGATAAGAATGAGGAAAATTGAAATTTACTTTCTGACAAGTTTTAGAGATGCAAACCCAACCAAATTGTAGTGGAATCAGGATTCAAAGCCAGAGCCCAAACTTTCCTTAAATCCTACTACTAAAACCAAAACAAAACCCCCCAAACTTTCAATGTCCAAATATCTCATCTTATATGATTATCTAAAAGAAGATACCAGAACCCAAAACTAAAATGGATCTTCACAGTTTTCTTTGGTAGAGGGACGAAGGGTAATTTTTCTTTTATAATTTCTATTCATCCATATTTTCTAATTTTTCTCCAATGAACATCTAGTACTTATAATAATATTTTAATACTACATTGTATAATTTTAAGTGATGCTTTATTTTTGTTTAATTATATAACTAGTTATATAAGTTGTTATAAGTTACAAATAGTAACTTGACAATTTAAATAAAAACAAATTCTTTTCCCAAGAATTAATTGAGTCTATCTCAAATACCTGTGGTTTAAAATGAGTTAAAATGCTGAGTGCTAGAAAAATATTTTACCTAGTGACCTTCAGAAACAGCAGTGAGCATCAAAACGGTAACAGCTTATTCCTGAGTAATTTCAAATGAAAAAAAAATCATCCTTGTCCACTTCACAACTACCACTCAAAACTGTCACTATGTTTTTTCAGCACTCTAACAGAAGCTGGAGAGAGGAAGGATTAGATGTATGAAGGGGGAAGCAGAATCTCTATTCGAAGCAGCATGACAGAGAACAGGATGTAACACAATAATCTATTTCCGGCATAGCCACATGGGTCCTCAGTTGTACCAGGACCTGTCTGAGGTTCAGCTGCCAATAAGGAACAGATTCCCCTAGCAAGCTCCAGGTCAGATCAGTTTGAACCCAATCCCAATGGGGTTTATCCAAGATCCACAAATCCTGAGACAGCAGAGAAGTAAACAACAGTTAAATTAAGTACATCTGAGCCTTTAGGCAGTTAGCATCTCTGTTCCAATTAGGAACATTTTTCAGGACTAGGGGAGACCAATAAACTATAAATTTAATATCATTTTCAATAAAAAATGTAAATGAAATTTACAAAAAAGGATAATTTGGGAAGGAGATGCAAATTTGTGTTTTCAGAGTGCCTACTATGTGCTAGACACTGTACAGCTATCGTGATCTCATTAACTGTCACACCACCTCTGGACAGACAGGTATCTTAGTTTTAAAGAGGAAGAAACTAAGGATCAGAGACATCAAACCACTTGCCAGAGGTCAAAAGTAGCAGACTTACAACTCTGACTCCAAAATCCCTACTTTCCTCCCTGAATTATACTCCCTGTCACTTCCTTTGTTAGACATTAAACTCCCTAAAGCAGCAATTTTCCTCTGATTTACTTTCAAATTTTATCTGCTTGTCACTCATCTATACTGCTGATGGGAGCGTAATTGGTACAACCTCTCGTGTGCAACTTATCAATACATACTCAAGACTTGGAAAAAATGCACATCATTGATTCAGCAATTTCATATGTAGGGAATTATAATACAGGAAAAAATAAAGATATGTCCAAAAATATAGCTAAGAAGATGTTCATCACATGACTGTCATAACAGCAAAGGAAAAAATGCCCAACAATAGACTGGTTAAATAAATTACAGATCATCCAGAAGATAGAATATTATGTTTCCACCAAATAAAAATCATTTTTATAAGAGTATATTTACTGACCTAGAAGTAAGTTACATAAGAAAAGGAAGTTACAATACAATGAAATAAGTTCAAGAAAACTTAAGTGAATAAAGCCTACAAAATCAGGACTTACATTATATTATGATCTCATTTTATTTAATAAAACACACATAGGGGCTTCCCTGGTGGTGCAGTGGTTGAGAGTCCGCCTGCCGATGCAGGGGACACGGGTTTGTGTCCCGGTCCGGGAAGATCCCACATGCCGCAGAGCGGCTGGGCCGTGAGCCATGGCTGCTGAGCCTGCGCGTCCAGAGCCTATGCTCCGCAACGGGAAAGGCCACAACAGTGAGAGGCCCGCGTACCGCAAAAAAAAAAAAAAAAAGCACATATAGGATACAGAATTAAATACAGGTGATTTTTTACTCTTTTTGTCTACCATAGTTTTTCAGATGCAGCCAATATAAAACTGGCAATATAGTATTCAAGTTTCTCACCCCTTTCTCCTCCAGGCCACCTCAAAACAAAGTGGCATTTCCACACTATTACTTGGGGTTCTGGTCCTAGCAACTTTTCCCTTGGTTCAGGCCCATGCTCCAATGAATGTGGAGAGCAGGTGGGGTTAGGCTAGCTACCAGAGTTTGGCTGCACTCTGAGGTGACAAAGACATTACCCTAATAGCTGAGAATACCCAGCCACAGAAAACTCTTCAACAACCGTGTTGTCTTAGGAGGCTACCACTTCTAAACATCTGACAATCCATACTCCACACTGCATGACACCTGAAAAGAATTCCAGGGTGCAAGAACTAAAAACTCACCTTGTTTTGTAGACATCATCTGAGCACCAAGAGACATCTGCTCTCATTATCTATACCTGGGCACCAGCCCCACCCTGAGTCAGTCCAACCTCCCCTTCTTTACCATTCCAGACACAGGTGCTGGCGGCACCCCTTCCTCATCCTTCTACCAACTCTCACAAGCCAAAAAGCTTTAATCAGAGAATTTCTGGAAGTGCCTACACAACAAGATCTGACTGCCCTATCATATCAGTACTGAACCAAAATTCTTACCCTACTTTCATGTAAGAGAGTGCAAAGTTTATCATGTTTTAAAAAGAACATTAGAGTTTATTTCCTGGCAGTCTTGTGGTTAGGACTCCATGCTTCCACTGCAGGGGGCACAGGTTCGATCGCTGGCCAGGGAACTAAGACCTCGCAAGCCGCTCAGCATAGCCAAAAAAAAAAAATTAGAACACAAAGAAAGAGGAAAATTTTTTTCCCCTAATATAATGAACACTCTCATTTTTTCTAGGAAGAAATATCACTTTCAGAAAGATGCCTTAAGGAATGTTACTGCATCTACTCTCAATAGGTCTGACAATTATAGTCAGACCACATCATAATCCTACTTTAACTCTTTCATTTAAACTGATTATTCATTCAAAAAGTTTACTGAACATGCCAGTATACTAAAAGCTTCAACAGACAACACAAGAATTCTGAAAACCAAATATTCTGGTATCAAAATTATTTCTGGAAATAAAGTTATATTATTTCCCAGTTCACTAAAGGGAGATAAATGGCTAAATTCCTGAAGTATAAAATACTTCAAAGAAATGCAGTTTCACTGCTTTCAAGAGTATTAAAACTCAACCTCCACTAACTAATGGTATTTTAAAAATCACTTCCAAAGACTTTCAAAGCTTCCACTATCTAACATACTTCCTGTCTCACTGTACCTATCGAACGAAAGTTGGTCCTGCTAAGAAATCTTTTGAAATCAAACCTTGCACCATTTAAACAAGCCCTCTAATATTTTCTAAACACTGCTCATTTCTCGAATATCCATTTATTTTCAGAGACCTAACCAGCCCCCATTCCAAAGAAACACATATTCCAAGTTAGTAGAGTCTCAATGTTTAAAATTTTATACACACACACACACACACACACAGCGATGGATCTAGAAAAAGATCGTAATCAAAAGTTCGCTTCTTTAAGCTAGGAATAGCATGAAAGTGAGTGGTCCAAGCTAATAGATATACAGGGATTTATCAACCCTTAATTAAATGTATAGTAAACTTTGCATTTGCTCTACTTTCTCATATAATCCCCATTGTTCTCATATCCTAAGCAGACCTTGGTTTCAAATAAGAATGAAGTTTTGTGCCTCACAATCCACTGGGCTCTAAGAACAAACGAATCTGTCTTTCAGCCGGGGGCTAGGACTGCCTTAGTAAGGATTCCTGCTGTTTGCTGCACAGCAAGGTTGTCTTTGATTCCCTTCACACTGTTTCCTGCAGGCAATTGGGTACGGGGAGTTCTTACCTCTTGAAGCCAGAGATTTCATTAAATTCTGGAGCTGAAAGGGACCTTATAGAGAGCATTTTGTCCATCTTCTTAAAATGTTTTTATAGCCCAGGTCGTCTAAATATCTCACGAGGTGCTTTTGGTATGTACCCCCTTGAAAGCACCTAGTCTCAACAGCAGATAATTGCTGCGAGACACATGCTACGATAAGGTCAACCTATACGTTACAGACCTTTGTGCAGGAGTACATATGAACACAGGTAGACTACAACACTCTGGAAGTTCTCACACAAAGGAAGTAATGAAGTCAAGATGTAAAGGCCCAATATCAATTTAAGAGATACTGGACTTCTTTGTCAAAAACACTATTAAGCTCCATTGTTTTAATAACTTTATGTATGACAGCTATAAGTGGTCAGTCAAGATGTTCTACAAAGCACGGAACAGAGATGTCACCATCATAATAAATTTTTTATTAACTCTGAGAAAATAGAGAATTGAGAGGAGGATCAGAAGACAAATCTCATGCGGGCATTTTTTTGCTGCATTTAAGACGAAAAAAAATATTCCATGATCCACATTTCTTTTAATCGACGAATTAAAAGTCTAAAGAGAAACAATAAAAACAGCTACCAAGGGGCTTCCCTGGTGGCGCAGTGGTTGAGAGTCCGCCTGCCGATGCAGGGGACACGTGTTCGTGCCCCGGTCCGGGAAGATCCCACATGCCGCGGAGCGGCTGGGCCTGTGAGCCATGGCCGCTGAGCCTGCGCTCCGCAACGGGAGAGGCCACAACAGTGAGAGGCCCGTGTACCGCAAAAAAAAACACAACAACCCCCCAAAACAAAAAAACAGCTACCAAGATTGGGATGTGAGCAAAAAAAGGTTGAAAGGGTGATTTTTACTTTTACTTTGAAAATAATCAAATTCAAAAACCAAAAATTGGTCTATAAACCACAGGAAAACACAAAGTACTAAACTTTCCTATAAAATTTGTACTTTATTTCCAAATAAACTAAGTGTTGTATTTCCAAAATAATTTATAAAAAATAAAGTAATACAAGCAATTAATAAGACAATTTACCAATTTACAATGTAATGCTTTCAGGTCCTCACAGCGCTTGTACAGAGTAGGAATTCAATAAATATTTGCTAATTTATCAAATAATTAACATGTAAAGTCCAGAAGGTTACATGCAAAGCAATAATTTGATTCAGAGGCTAGAGAAGAATGTAATGTTGTAATTTTAAAGGGCTGATGGTGGACGCTTGTTTTTTGACTACATCATCTAATCACAGTGTGATTAGGTGAATAAGCACATACTCGGGAATAAGCACATACTCCAAGTTGAATCCAGGATTTCTACAGGAGCCACAAGAAATCTCTTTCCCCACTGAGCATGAACATAAGAGGATGAAAGCTGGAACTGCCCTCATGCTACCACAAGGGACAGCTGGTTCTAGGAGGTACTACATTCACTCTGAGGAATAAAGCTGAATCCACATCTACCTCTGGATTTTTCAAATTATAAATTCCCTGTTTCAGCTTAAACCAGTTTTGAGTTGGGTTTTCTGCTACCTTATACTGGAAAAAAATCATAACAAACCTTAAATATTTAGTTCAAATAAAACAGGCAAAAGCCAAAAACGTATTTGACATGGCCATGGTCTTAAAGAATATTCTGCAGATGAAACATTATTAAATTTATTTTTATTTTCCTAGGAAGTCATTTTATTCTACTAAAAGTATTCAAAACTAAATGTTCGAAGAATATCCCATTCCTGCTATAACACAGATACTAGACAAAGAAAAAAATATGTAACAGGGTAAACTAAACACTAAGAAGAATGCAGAAAGAAAGTACAACAGAAAAAACGAGTCCTGATTTTCCAAGGAGCTCTGATACCCAATACTGAGAAAGCTGACCCACTGCTTTACAGGCATTTAATTCCAAATAAGCAATGAGGTTGGTAGTACCAAGTACAAGCACACCAAATAAATACATAACCTTAGAGCAAGGAATATATTTATCATCTAAGATTACAAAAGTCCTGCAAACTGCTACAGACACAGAATATTACTATTACAAGCAGCGCCTAACCTGTGCCCCTCCTGTAACAACTAACCTTATTCTATGCATTTTTGTGTAACTTTAACTCTTCCTTTACCTTATTTTACTACATTTATTTTTTCCTTTCATCTTCACTTATCCACTTATTTTGTTTTTATCTTCCTACACTGTATGGGTCATTGTAATCACTCAAATTCTTTTTTTTTTTTTTGAAATAAAGTAAGGTTTAAGTATATACCAACAATAGCAAAAGTCATTACATTTCTGAACTGAGAAAAAGAAAAAAGTTGAAAATTTTAAAAACTATAGGAATAAAACTCTAATACTGATAGTCAATACCATAAAATGTGTCATCACTGTCCTTGGCAAAATTGACAACGACATGTGGATATTCCTGCAGCCAGGTTACTGCTTCTCTATCAGCTGTCAATAAATTATGCAGTTTTTAACTCAGAAAAATGCAAATGCAAAGAAGTTCTGTATTTCTTCAAGAATCACTTACTTGGAAAGGAGACAGAATATCACAAAAGTAAGAAAGCACCATAGCACAGTGGACATAGCATGAGTTTTGATTTTTGTTTTATTTTGTTAATTGATAGAGAAACAAACTAAACTTAAATCTAACAAACCTCTGGATGTGATTACCAATTTATAAGAAATACAAATGAGATCAGAATATGTAGACCTAATAAGAACATAATTAGCAAAATCCAAATTTGGGGAAGTTACACAGAACAAATGACCAATCCAGTTTCTTCCATAAATACACAGCAAGAAAAAAAGATGGGAGAGGCAATTTTTATAGATTAAAAGAGATTTGAGAGACTATTAACTATATGCAATGTGTGAACCAACTCTGTCTCCTGAATTGGAAAAACCAACTACTAAGAGAATTTATGAGAAAAACAAGACAAATTCCAACAGAGGGCAATACAATATACCTGACCAGTGCTCCGAAAAACTGTCAAGGTCATCAAAAACAAAGTCTGAGAAAATGACACAGCCAAGAGGAGCCTAAGAACACATGGCAACTGAATGTAAGGTGGGATCCTGGATGAAATCCTGGAGCAGAATAAAGACATGAGGTAAAAACTAAAGACAGCTGAATACACTATGGACTATAGTTAATAATAATACGTCAATAGCAGCCCATGACCACGCTTATGTAAGATGTTAATAATGGAGAACACTATGCAGGGGAAGAGGGTGTATATGACAATTCTGTACTACCTGCTCAATTGTTTTGCAAATCTAAAACTGTTCTAAAAAGTAAGGGCGATTAATTTAAAAATTATTTGTGAGACAATTAAGCAAATATAAACACTATTTGATATGAAGGAATTATTGTTAATTTTTTAGGTATAATAATGGAACTATGTGCTCTATATGTGTGTGTGTTTATCAGTTTTTTAAGTGCACATCTTTTACAGATACATACTGAACTATTCATGGATGGATGAATGAATAAAGTTAAAAGGGTAGACTACAGCAATGTTTCCCAAGGTTTAGTATTCAAGGTGATTTCTGGTGACACGTAAGGGTGTTTTTTTTGTTTGTTTGTTTTTGCGATACGCGGGCCTCTCACTGTTGTGGCCTCTCCCGTTGCGGGACACAGGCTCCGGACGCGCTGACTCAGCGGCCATGGCTCACAGACCCAGCCGCTCCGCGGCATGTGGGATCCTCCCGGACCAGGGCACGAACCCGTGTCCCCTACATCGGCAGGCGGACTCTCAACCACTGCGCCACCAGGGAAGCCCAGTAAGGGTGTTTTTAATGTTTAATAGCTATACATTTAATTTAAATACATTATAAAAAATATACAGCGAGCACATCAAACCCATGATTTCACAGATTTTCATTGCTTAGGGTAGATTTCCCTTAGGAAAAAATTTGTTAAGACTAAAAAAAAACACTTAGGCAGAGGTAGGTTAAGATTCTAGATTCACACTATGTGACCTTAAGCAAGCCAGCTGTTTCAAGGAGTACAGCACCTGCTACATCCAAAGCAGGCACTCAATAAATATTAACTACTGCACTATTGATAAAAAGCCAATCTATCAACAGAACTCCAACAAAGGAGAAAAGACTGGAACTGGGGAGAATGAGTTAAGCACAGAATGAGGGAGCAAAGGAAGCATGAGGGCTTACAGAGGCAATTTGGGCAGGGGCAGGCAAGGTTTCCCCTGTTCTTCTCAATCTCCCCAAATACTGACAATCTGCTGCTGCCCACCTACAACCTGGAAACTCTGCTGCTCCAGAGTCTCTGGCACTTTTAAGAGTCCCAAGCTGCCACCTAACACTCCTCAAACTAAGGTGATACCTAGAGGTGCGGAATCTAAAATAATCAGAAGAGTTTTTCTTTTCTTACCCCAGGCAGGGATGGGAAAGAGCACAAGGTTTTGTAGAGATAAAAAGGAAGGAAGGGAGGAAGGAAAGGAGGGAAGGAGGGAGGGAGGACAAGAGAAAGAAAGAGAGGGAAAGAATCACTATGTGACCTTGAGCAAAAAAATAATTCTCTTCTCCAGTCTCCATTTCCTCACATGCTAAAATGTGGAAAATAAGCCTATCTTTCAAGGTTACGGTGAAGATTAAAAGGAATCGTAGATGTAAATCTGGCATTTAACGAGTGTTAGTTCCCTCCCTCCTTACTTTGGCAGAGTGATAAGAGAACCCTTGGTGAATAAAAGAAGTTGGGGTGAAATACACAAAAATAGTAAAGAGCCTTGGGTTGTATCAGTTTTGAACCAAAATAAAGGAGGAGAGGAATTCTGGGGTCAGAAAGTTTGGGAAATACTGGGAAACATATTATTAAAATGACAATTACCAAGTGAATTTCTAAGAGGAGGAGATTACGTGCAGCATTTACTAAATTTACTTGACCTAAGGAAGCAACTCCCAGTAATAGTGATCCTATTAATCTCACACACTCACACACACACACACACACACACACACACACACGAAATAAAAAGGGAGGGGGGAGGAAACGAAAGGTTAGCAGTTTACAGCAGCTGACAAATCCTTCAAAATGACAGCTGTAGTATTACTATCTGGACAGATCAGAAGTCAATGTCTGGTTTAGAGGCAGAGAGGGAGAGAAGGGATGCGTTTTGATCTTCTGAAAGGAGTTACTGATGCCAACAGCTTAATTTTCATGACCAAGTCATTTAAAACTAACAGATGATAGTGAAACAGAAAACACCAAGCAATGGAGTGAATGTATTCATTTTAAAAGTACATATAAACTTCTGATACAAGATGGTTAATTCTTATTTGCCCTCCTAAATTTATTCCTTCATTCAATCAACTGGGCAATTGTATGGCATGCACTGTGCTAGATGCTGGGAATATGCTATGAACTGAATAGGACATGACAGACGTGATCCTTGTCCCCATGGAGGTTACCTTCTTAATAAAGAAGCTGACTCTAGTGGGGGATTACGCAATACGTTTATCAATTACAATTATGTTAACAGCTGTGAAGAAAAAGAACTGAATGCTGTAATAATATGACAAAGGGAATCTAACCTGTAGGGGGGTACATGGGGGCCCAGACACAATCCCTGAGGAATTGATGCTTGAACTCAGCTCTAAAGGACAAGCAGAGGTTAAATGGGCAAGAAAGGAGTTAAGGGTGAAGCCTCCCTGATAACAGATAATAGATGTTAATGCTTGTTAGGTCAAGACAGAATCTGGTGCACTGGAGGAAGGGGTGGGGGAAAATCACTGTGACTGAAGTATGGAAAGCTGAGGTGAAAAAGAGCAAAAACAGACAAGACTCAGGAGGAAGACAGAGGTGCCAAGGCTGCGGTTTCTGACTGTGCAACTGAAATCATCAAAGGAATATCAAAGTAAAAGACAATGGCACTGGAAACCTGGCTAGGGTGCTCTCCAGAAATATAAGGAATTTCTATTAAATATAATAGAGAAAAAACTGGACTGGAAACAGGGGTTCACTGCACATAAACAAAGAAAAGTCTACCTGAAAAGTAGAAGAATTCCCAGCAGAACCTCACTTCCTAGGTCAAAGCAGCAAAGGCTAGTAGGAGGGAGTGTCCCTGAAGCTGTCAGTGAGGCCAGTCGGGAGACGGATCCTAACGTGCTTCATAAAGAGCACCAGCAGCCAGGGGGGCAAGCCAGAGCAGTGACCTGGCTTAAGCTTGCCGCAGACAGTCTGCTGAATAAAGCAGATACTCCTGCAGCTGGCTTCAAACAAAAATGGTCATTTCCATCACAAAAGGGCAGCACTGCCCCAGCCACAACAAACTCAGAAGTTCCTCACCCAGGTGACTTCCTTCTGCTACTCCCCAAATGCACCTGGATCTAGAATCAGCAGAGAAGACAGCTAATCTACATATTTCCCTTTCTTCATGAAAGAAACATAAATAGCCACAAACCTAAGACATATATGTCCAATATCACTAGTAATTTAAAAAAATAAAATTTTAAATTCTTTAACCAAATTGGGATTTTAAAAAATTATTAATACCTTAAAATGGCATAAACATGGAGAAAAGAGCACTTTCATAGACTATGGTCAGTTTGATATGTCATGTTCATATAAATAACAGAAAGTGGGTAAAACCTTTGGCTATATAAAATACACATGCACATTTTTTGTGTACACTCTTTGACTCAACAATTCCACCTCTTAGAACTTACCCCAAGGTAATACTCACAGATTTGTTCAAAGATTAAACTTCAAGAAAGAGCACCACCTTTAAGTTGCTATAAATTAGAAATAACTTAAATGTCTAATAAAGGAGTGGTTTAACTATTTACCATTTGCATATTCATGCATATCTGGCACCCCTTCAAAATGTTATAAGGAAATGTATGATGGTTCAGAAAGATGTCACAAATATTGCTGAGTTTTAAAGGCAGTTTGAAAAATAATTTTATGTGTGAAAAACAAATATGAAACATATATGAAAGAAAAAAATATGTATATGAAGGCAGAGAAGTATACCAAATATTAACAGCAGTTATCAGTGGAACTTTTTATTCTTTTTGTTTCTTATTTTACATAATTTTTATTTGCAATTTTCCTATAATAAATATAAATTACTTCTGTAAAAAGAAAATATAAGTTTCTTACTCAACATTTTTTCAACAGTTTTTTAACGTATGTGTAAATAACAGTACTGGGCTAATTGGGTAACCATGGGAAGTAAAAATGAATCTTGATCCCTATCTCAACCATAAAAAACAATTATTTTGAGATGGTAAAAACATACCGCTTCTAGAAGAAGGCACAGAGTATCTTTAAGACCTTAGAGTAGGCAAAAATTTCATAAACAGGACACAAAAACTAGTAACTATGTAAGAAAAAATTGATTAATTAGACTTCATTAGTATGAAGACCTTCTGCCCATCAAAAGACAATATTAAGACATTGGAAATGCCAGCCACAGAACAGGAGGTGTCTGCAATATGTATGTCTGACAAAGAACTCGTTTCCAGACTATAATAAAGAATTCCCACAAATCAGTAAGTAAAAAGACAACTCAATTTTTTTAAAGGGTCAAAAGATTTGAATAAGCATTTCTCTAAACAAGATAGCTAAATGGTCAATGGGCACAAGAAAAAAATGCTCAACATCATTAGTCGTTAGGGAAATGTAAAATAAAACCACAATGAGATACTATTTCACAACTATTAGAATGGCTAAAACTGAATGACAATGTCAAGTGCTGATGAGGATGTAGAGCAACTGGAATTCTCATACACGGTCAGAGGAACTCTAAGAATGTACAGCCTCTTTGTGAAAAGATCTGGCAGTTTCTTGAAAAACTAAACATACATCTACACTCTACCCCAG
This sequence comes from Globicephala melas, assembly GCF_963455315.2. Lineage (NCBI taxonomy): Eukaryota > Metazoa > Chordata > Mammalia > Artiodactyla > Delphinidae > Globicephala > Globicephala melas. Next base: position 146,583,234 of record NC_083316.1, read on the forward strand.
CAATTCCACTCCTAGGTATACACAAGAGAAAAGAAATGTCCAAACTAAAACTTGAACATAAATGTTCACGCAAGCTTTATTCGTAATAGCCAAACACTGGAAACAACCCAGATATTCATCAGCTGGCGAATGGATAAGCAAAACTGTGTATACTCGTATAATGTAACACTGCTAAGCAATGAAAAGGCACAAACAACTGATACAAGAATGAATCTCAAAAACACGTTAGGCAAGATAAGCCAAACAGACTAAGAGTACGTGCAGTATACGCATGCTGTACCCATCCCATCTATATGAAATTCTAGAACACGCACAACTGATCTACAGTAATAGAAAGCAAGTTACCTGAGGCCGAGGATGCTGTTGAGGGGACTCCAAAGGGTAATGAGGGAAGGTTTTTTTTGGTAGAAATGTTCTATATCTTGATTGTGGTAGTGGTTACATGAGTATATATAGTTTTCAAAACTCAAACAGTATACTTGAAATGAGTACATTTTATTGCATGTAAACTATACATCAATAAGCTGATTAAACAAAAAAACCCCAAAACTACAAAATAGATACCAGTACACACTCATCAGAATGGCTAAAATGAAAAGGATTGGCAAAGCCAAGAGATAACTGGAACTCTCCACATTATAGGTAGGTGTCTAAATTGTCATAAGTGCTTGGAAAACAGTTGAGCAGAATCTACTGAAACTAAACATATGTCTATCCTCTGACCCAGTAATTCCACTCTGGGGTTTTTATAACTGAGAGAACCAAGTGTTTATGTCCACCTTAGAAGTGTTATTCACAATAACAGCCAAAAATTGGAAACAAACCAACTAATTTATCAACAGTAAAATAAATGAATCATGGACTATATATACAATGGAATAATGCACGGAGGGAAAAATACACAACAAAATGGATGAATTTCACGGATACAGTAATGGGGGAGGGGGAACACAAGAGTACATATATATGCTATATAACTCCATTTATATAAAACCCAAAAACAGCCATAACTAACCTATAATAAAAGAGGCCAGAATAGACCTTTGGGAGGGTCTATTGACTGGGTGAGGCACAGACAAAAGAGCCCTCAAGTGGCTCTAGCATGTTTTCTATCTTGATTTGGGTAGTAGTTACACAGTGTAGTATACACACATGTAAAAAAAAATTAAGCTGTACACTTAATATTTGTGTTCTATACTGTATGTAAGTTAAAAGCAAAAAATATATATATATGCAAATGCCCTTTAATCTATCTTTGTTCATCCCTTGAAGCTGGATGCTTTTTACACAGTATCCAGGTGTGGCCTCTGTCAGTGTGAGTCACTCTCATTCCCAGTCTACTCAGTTACATGTTCTTCATGTCCACCTCTCTCAGATTATCTGAGCTGGTGGTGCTACTAAATATCTGGAGTAATGGCACTGGAAATGGGACTGGATAAAGTCATGCCCTAACCAGACAGGGAAGATGTCCAAAATACTTATTATTATTATTACCAGTATATATGGTTTTAATAAAGGTGTAATTTCAAGTCTACAGTACAGTCAGTCCCTTGTTGATTCACTATCCTTTTGATTAAGTTCTTGCAGAGATTGTGGGGAAAATTAAATACAAGCAGCCAACATTCTGAAAATAAGTACTAGCATTGCTAATATTTTTGCTTGAAAGTTTAGCTCCACAATTATAAGGAAAGTGACTTTTAAAATCATAATATAAATATTCACTTTATAAACAACTTTCAGAAATAAAGCCATGTCAGAGTTAGACTTTGTTGAAGCACGTTATTTGCATATTGCAAAACTAAACACAGTGGCAACGCATGAAACTATTACTGCTGTCTTCCAAAATTAACCAACAGATTAAAAAATATGTGGTTAAGTTCCAGAAACTAATTAATTCATTCACAATCAGTTAATTCATAACTGATTTATGAATGCAAAGCTTTTTAGAGACAGGACTTCATGTTTTAAGAGAGTCTGATTTACATTCTCTTCAATACATGCACATACATACTCATATCTATCAATACAATCTACCCATTCTACATTTAAAATGTCTCATCTCCTCCTCTTCCACACCATCTGTTACTATCTTGTGATTTCTTCCCTGGAACATTACAACAGTCTATTAATTGGTCTCCCTGCTCCACTGCATCCTCCAAACTGACTGCCAGAGTGATCTTTCTAAAGCACAGATTTTGCTCAAACTTTCAGGTCATCTCTCATCTCAAACCACACCCACTACCCTCACCCTTCCTCTCCTGCAGGGATGACAAGCTCAAAAGTAAAGAAGGCCTTACAGGAGCTATGGTGACCAGGAAAGTACAAGACTTGACTCAAAAAGGCAGCCACTACTCAGCTCCAGTTTTCAGGCAAAACCAGAGTGTTTTGATATGAAATGTCTAATTTTTAAAAATCTATGCAGACCAAATAAAATACATCTGTGGATCTCTATCTACAGGCTACTTGTCTGTAACTTATAACCTAAAGGATGACCCAAGATTTGGTTATAATCTCTTTACAAATTTATCTACCTCAATCCCTTCACACAAACTACACTCCAACAATCCACAGAACTACTTACTCCCAACAGACAATACACACCACTGCCTCCCAGCTACTGTTCATTTGGTTACCTTTGCCATGATATTCCTCCTCTGCCCCAACACATCCACATCCATGTCTAATTTTTGCTCAAGCCCCAAAGGGTAACTTTTTAAAAATTTCCTTTATGAGATTTCCTTTCTTTTCTAGCTCCCACACAACGTATGTCCACCTCTCATGATCCTTAGCAGTTCTCACATTAAACTATACTTTTTTAGGTAAAAGACTGTAAGATTCTGGAAGCAAGGTACACATCTGATTCTGTTCTGTATTCCCCACATTACCAAACAGTACCTGTTCGATTACATGCTCAATAATAAATGAATAAAGCTATTTATCTGCCTATTTGCATAACAATTAGTACCTCAAATAGACGGCCATTACACAGTATGATCCCTTAGATTTTGAAAATCAAAAGGCTAACAAGGTTCAGAAAAATATCCCTGTAATATTAAGTTTGAATCAGAACTAACATGAACACATGGTTCATTTTAAATATACGTCTTAGGTCTGTCCACTGAAAAGGTCTAGAAGCAACAACAACCCACCAGTATTGATTTTGTTTCTAAACACCATTCCCCACTAAAAGGAACCAGAGCTTCTTGGAGAAATGGTTGATTCCTGATATGCAGGGAAAAGTAGAAAACCAAGAAACACACCAAAACTGATGGGCTCATGTTAAAAAGGAAGCAGGAGCTATCTTGAAGGGGCTTTCATTAGCCAAATCTGAACATCAATAAAGATTGTAATTGTTAACACAGTGAATAAATAAAATCCATGAGAGTACGGTGACACACAAAAGGAAGGAGGAGAAATGAGATGGCCTCTGTGAATGCTAGCTAACAAATATAGACGAAACGACAGAAAACCACAATTCTGTAACTTACATTGTAATAACTGATTTCAGGCTCAGGATGCTAAAAACACTGGGTGAAAGGCTGTAATGGAACAGGATATTTACAAGGTGCCAAAATATTATCCCATAGTCCTTTGTAATAATAGGGGATAAAACTGTACCTTAATGGAGAGATCTGGCTGCTGCCACCTTAGTCAAGGGATCAAAATTAGCATAGCTCATAATGGGATAACCTATCATTAAGTGCCTCCCGACATGACTCAATGCAAAGTACACTTCACCTATGATGAAGCATTCTTGTCACTCTTATTAAATGGGCTGCAATCAAGCCTCTCACATAACTTCCAGTTTACAGCAAGTATAGGAGCTAGAGAAACGAGTTAAGTAACACCATGAAGAAATATTCAGACAAGTGAAGAATGCTGCACACGCTACAGGACAACTAACTGAGCTGGACTCTTAAAAAAAAAAAAGTCAATTCCAGGAGAGGGAAAAGGGCAGAGGGACAGTTAAAACAAAAAGAAATTTAAAAGACATCTACAACCAAATACAAAAGGTGTGTTTTATTTGGAACTTGGTTTTTTTTTTTTAAAGAGGGGGTGTTTTTTAAAATATTGAACTGAATATTTGTTATTATATTATGGAATTACTTTCATTTTCTTAGATATAAAAATAGTATTGTGGCTTTATATATGTATAAAATACATATGACTATATTTAATATTTGGTTATATATGGAGATGTATACTATATACATGGTGTGTGTGTGTATGCACGCTTGCTTTTAGAGAGAGACTATCTTAAGAGATACATGCTGAAATGTTTAGAGGATGGGGTATCATGTTTGCAACTTACTTTCAAATTGTTTAACAACAAAAAAGGGTACTTATTTGGGGAGAGAAGGACAGAAAGGGGAGGAGAGGGACAGAGGAAGAAGGGAGGGAACGGACGAAGGGACGACCAAGGAGGGGAGCAGACAAATGATCCAAATACAGCAAAATGTTAACTGTTGAGTCTAGGTGGGGAGAGTATACAGGTGTTTGCTGTACTGCTTTTTCCTCCAACTTTTATATATATGAAATTCTTCATAATAAAAAGTTATGGGGGAAAAGAGAGAACAACTTTAAATGCAACCAGCTTAAAACCAATGTAAAACCTTGAAAGTGTCAGGAAATAAGAGTACTCTCAAGCAAAGCCTGCGAGAGTGTAAATTGTTGCCATGTGACTGGAGGACAACGTGGCAATGTCTATCAGATTTTTTAAAGCACCTATCCAGTGACACTCCCAGGAATCTGTCCTGAAGATATACTCCTCCACATGTGAAATGACATACACGTCAAGTTATTTTTTACAGCATTATGTATAACAGCAAAAGACTGGAAATAGCCTCTATCTGTAACAGCCCAGACTAGTTTCACAAATTATGGCACATATAATAAATCAGCGTGCATCTTTTAAATTATCTCTTCAAAAAACATGAGAGTTCTTTGGAAACTGATATGAAAGATGACCATGTCATATTTTACATAAAAAAAAATCAAGGTGCAGAATAATGTGTATAGCACACACACACATATATGAAAGCTACACAAGAATGTGGTTGAGTAGCTGGAGCTAAAGAGAAGTGAGACTTTTTTTTCCTTACTGTGTACTCCTTTTTGCACCTTATGAATTTTGTACCATAGACATATATAATGTATTCAAAAAAGTTTTTTGTTAAGTATTGATTGACTTCAGCTGTAATGAAGTCTTCACATCTCCATGCTTTCATTACTAAAACCTAATTACAGTGGAGTTATGTAGCACACCTGGGAATAAGGGTCTGCAGTCAGTACATAAGGTGAAAACAGCATATAGTAAAAATCTGCCTTAAAAATCTCTTAAATATATGCCACACTGGACCAACACACCATCTCAATAATTCCTACACAGCTAATTTTCATACCAGCACTTGAACAGTTTGCTGTTTCTTCAACTGACTAGTAGATTAAACAGCTGGCTTGTACTTCAGCCTCATGTTGTGATGTTAAAAATGTTTCTTTAAAATACCATAATCACACTCATCACAGCTAGATGAGAAGCATTCAGGAATTGAGACAGGCTGAGAGAAGAGCAAATTTCCATTCCCCATTTCACGTTTGGTCCAGAATGTTCACTGTTTAGGTTAGTTTTCCCTTGCTTTTGTCACCAGATGTAAAGAAATGAATTTGATAAATGTATGAAAGATGTGTAGTGACAACATGGTGCTTTCTAAAATACATTTCAAAAACAGTACCTCTATTAATTAAACAAACCCCTACAGTGGAAAAAAATATCACAATCCAAATATAATGGACTAATTTGCTGATTGGGAACAGGCTGTAACAATCCCCAGATCAATGTGAGAAGGACAGAGGAGTAACACCTCTTGAGAGACATCACATATGATCTCATAATCTGAGCTGTAGCCCATTCCTTTATATTAGCATTTCCATACAGATATATAGATTCTTCAATCTTTACTCCGAGTTATCTTCTAACTCCAATAAGTAAAGTTAGCTATCACTGAAGCTAAATAAAAACTCCCAAATCTTTCTATCCCTGCTCTCTCTGGTGAGCGCCAGATCAGTATTCCTACTAGATACTTCTCCTTTTAGAGGATTCACCCATAGGCTACTCAAATTCACTACAAACTGAACTCATTCTTTCTCCTCCCTCCACTCCCCCCAGTCTGTTCTTCTAGTATTCCCTATCTTGGAAGAGAGAACAAACAACCATTCTGGCGCCCAAGGCAAAAATCTAAAATTATACTATATTCCATCCATCTCTTTCTCCTATAACCAATCCCCAAGTTTGGTAGGTCCTGCCACCTACATCTCTTTTAAGCCCACCCCATCTCCACCATGCCCACTGTCAATGCTTTGGTTTGCCTTCATCATTGCACACTTGAGCGAACTGGTCTCCCTGCCTTGAGTCTCTTCAATCCATCTTACAGACACCTGAAAAGTTAACTTCCTAAAATGCAAATTTGGTTACATCACTCTTTCTATTTTAAGAACAGAAGGATCAAGAACAAGTCCCAAAGTAATGATATAGTAAGCTAAACACAAGCTCATTTAATAACATGACATAATGCAAAGACAATGTACTACCAGGCATATTTTTTATGAGTATATTCCTATTCTACCCCACACTATATGACCAAATTAAATAAGCTATTAAGTGTGTTTCAGTAGAAAGAGGCCTTAGGGAAGCGAGGAAAATTCAACTGCCTTCTTAAAGAGAGTCAAAAATGAACACAAAATGGATCCTAACAGTGATAAAGGTGCCTTAAGGAAAACAAGGAGTTTCCCACACCTAAAAAACAAGAGTGCGTTCAAGCTGAATGTAAATATTAACATGCTTAAAATGAATGCCGTAATCAGAAAAGGATTGGGGAAGTAAAAACAAGCAGAGAAGCTGAAGGAAGACAGAAAAACCATCCATCCCTAAAGTAAAAGCTGAATGAGGTTGTCTCAGTCCCAGGCCAGCAAATGTCACTTCCCTGGTCAAGTCCATGCTAACGAAACCACGTGACTATGATCTGACCTGGTAGGTAAAGTCTACCCACTGGACAAGAATATTTCGGTCATTTGGCTTGAGTCTTCAGTTCCCTCTAAATATCTCTTCTCATTTGAAAAACTTAAACTGGCATGTTAAGTAGGATCTAGTAAGGAAGTCTACCTATCAGAAAAGTTTATATTAATCATGCCAACAAGCACATATCATTATAAATTAATAAACTGGAATTCTGGCTTTACACATCAGTCTTGCATAGCTGGTTAATGAATTTAAGTCTAACCGTGGGATAAGGTGCTGGCTTTCAGCATGCTGACAAGATCAGATTTCTAAGGGTGTTAAATCCAAGACCAGACCTAGGATGAAGGTAAATTCTATAACTGTATTTGTGGCTATTAAAATTAATTAAAATTTAAAATTCAGTTCTTCAGTTAACAGAGCCACATTTCAAAATAGCCACAAGTGGCTAGTGGCTACCATATTGAACAGCACAGATAATGAACATTTCCATTATCCAGAAAGTTCTAACTGGACGGCACTGTTCTGGAAGACAACCTTAAACTAACCCTACTGTGAGTCCTCTCGGGAAACAGGCTGAGATAGTCTTGGATGGCTAACACAGAATCTGAGATCTAGACTATTCTCTACAGAAGGTACGAAATAGATACTCAGCAACCATTGTTTCCTTTCCCTTTGCAATGATTTTTTGAAATCAGAATACAGTTTTAGTCTTCAGGATTTCTGCCCCTCTTTTTATCACTGGATGGTATTTTAAACTTGAGGCACAGACATTAGAAGCACATTCTCTGAAACGAAACTGCCTAGATTCATGTCTCATCTTTGTCTCTTACTAGATGTGTGACCTTGAACATGTTCCTTAACTACTCTATCCTTCAGTTTCCTCATAACTAAAGTGGAAATAAGGGTACCTACATCATTGGGTCACTATGAAAATGAGTTTATACATGTAGAGTGTTCAGAATTGTGCTCAATACAGAGTAACTGCCCATTAAGTGTAAACTACTACTACTTTTCCTACTACCACCACCCTGAGAGCTCTTCACGTGACAAGCGTGAAAAATGCTCAACTAGAAGAAATACTAACAAATATAAAAAGTAAAACATGGATCACAAAGCCAGAGTGTCAGCCTATGATAAAAAGGTTTTTTTTTTTTTTTTTAAGGGTAAAGGAAATGGGTAATCTGGAGTGATTAAATACCAGAAAAAGTCATGGGTTGCCTGACAATGTCTTACTTGTAAGGCTGATAAACCAGAGATCAAAAGAAGTCTACATAGGGACTTCCCTGGTGGTCCAGTGGTTAAGACTCCATCCTCCCAAGCAGGGGGCCCAAGTTCCATCCCTGGTCAGGGAACTAGATCCCACATGCTGCAACTAGAAGAGCCCACATGCCGCAACTAGAAGAGCCCACATGCCGCAACTAAAGAGCCTGCATACTGCAATGAAGATCACGTGTGCCGCAACTAAGACCCGGCGCAGCCAAATAAATAAATAAATAAATATTAAAAAAAAACATGCTAAGAATGTCACTGTTAAAAAAAAAAAGAAGTCTACATAATAAGCTACTGAGCTATTTAAATAACCAATAAAAAGTAAGGAGGAACTGAGAAGATACAGGTTTGAGTTCACTAGACCAAATGATACTTCCCTATATAAAACACATTTTGACATGCAAATGTATAGCCTCTCTTATACTTCCTAAGTTACCTTTAGGTTCACTTGGTGACTGACTAAAGATCTTCTAATCTTTTCATTAAGAAGGGAGAGCACCAGATACAATTAAGATACCATGCTAAACAACGATCCATCATGTGTTCTCCAAGTGAAAACCCACTGTAGAAAACCGCATCTTACTCTAACAGTATATAGACAATATGAAAATCCTGAAGTTGAAGTACAAACTTCAGCAAATGTAGTCAGATGGAAAGAGCCAGAGCTCTGGAGACACACAGGCTCAAGCTTAAGCTTGGCCTTGCCATGTACTAGCTGTATGACCCTGGGCAAATTGTACTTAATGCTCATGAGCTTCATTTTACAATCTGTAATATACACGTAAAGCAGGTGCCAACTAAGTAAGAAATATATGTAAAGAGCTAACAATAGTGCCTGGCACTTAGTAGATGCCCAGTAAACAGCAGCTACAGTAAGTAAATCGTCCTGAGAAGACCCTCCAGGAGTCCTAAGAATAAAAGACCACTACTTTACATGGTAAATACAAAAATTATTCTGACCAGGTAATAACTATAAATCATGAGATAATGCCACAAAATTGTCATTTGCTTTCCATAGTTTATAACCTATTCCTCAAACAAATGTCCCTTGTTTACTGTACTGTATTCCCTGTTAGGCTATGACTACAAAACTTTTGGGCCTATTTAATAAAAATAACTGCATTTCTTACACTGAAACAAAGTTTTTACTAGCAAATACCTTCACTAAACCACACCCAAACATGAACACTATGAATAAATGTCTAACATTTCTTCTTTCTCTATTATAATGGAAAAAAGTAAAGAAATTTTAAGTTTCTCTCAGTGAGCTGAGTTCTACATAACAAAACAATACAGGGTAATTGCTTACCTGGACAATATTTTGTACTTCAGATCCACCAATCCAGAATGAATGGGGGTATTCCCTTTCAGACTAGTCTGAGAAAAGACAGCAGTCAAGCAGCTTCCAAGATTCTTTCCGCTTACTGTATCCAGCTTTCTTCAACAAAATCCCAAACATGCACTTCGGTAACTGTTGAAAGACAGAAAGCAATCCATACACCCACCATGGCACCAGCGGCAAAGGACAGCCACCAAGAAATGGAAGGGTCAATGGAGTGGTGGATCTGAAGCACAGAAAGAGTTACAACCCTTGAGTCAGCTATTTGGTATAAAAGGTCTGTAGTAGCACTGCTCATCTCTGTGTTGAGAGAACGATAAGAAATTCTACATAACAAAGAAGGAAACATCCCTAATACTATTATTTGTTCATGATAAATATCATGCAATTTCCAAATGCATGATAAAAATTTCTTCTATTATGCACATAAATTGTCCCAGATCATTCAGCTGCAATGAATTTTATCCATTTTCTAAGACAGCTCCTCTACTACTACAGAAACTTTGTCAGCCAAAGTTAATATAGCAGGGCTCAAATGTCTCCCAATCAAAATATGTATTTAAGCACCTAACAAGAAATCTTTTGGTTTGCCACATATAAGAAATCAAATCCTCACATCTCTCAAATCTTCCACCCGCAGCTGAAATACAGGACATTTTAAGACATGTGACATAACTTCAAGAGTAAACTTCTGACTCAATAAAGGCCAATCCCCCACAATGGCCAGTCACTGGGTAAATTAGGGAAAATAATAAAGAACACTAGTAAACAATTTACTAGATAACACCTTTAAATACATAAGCCCACTCCACATTATATCAACATTCTTTTATTACCATACCAACTCTTCCATTAGACTGTAAACTCTCAACAAACTACGAGGGAGAGAGAAAAAGACATTCAACAGGATGACATAGATAAAAACTTAAAAATCCAAAGACTGTGAAGCTGCTTGCACATAAATTTGCTTCTTCCTCAACTGTCACACTACTGCCAAAATGTTCCGGCAGTAATTATAATACCTACCTTTATTGAAGGGTTACTAATGGGCCAGGCCTTTCACATTCATTACTCATATTTAATTCTCAAAAAATATGAGAAGAAATAACTTGCCCACAGTCCCACATCTACTAGGTGGTAGAGCCCATGCCCTTTTCACAGAATACTGTGGCCTCCCAAGTCCACAGTCCATGGATCAGAAAGACCACGATTCCTGGGGCAGAAGAAACCAAGCTTTAAGCTAACTGACGTCAGAAGGGAGAACCACAAAAATACAGAAGAGTTAAGTATTTCAGCCTAGCTGAACTAAAATACAACTGAACTTGTTGAGCCATCCTGAAAGGGCTGACTCCCCTGATGTAGCCACTTAAAAGCATTTCAGTAACAAAAAGCCATGCAATTCTAAGGCCCACAATATTAATTTTATAACAAAACACATTATAACGTTGCCCAAGCAGACTTTGTGTTTAGCAGCAAAGATGTGTCTGTGACAAAGAATCCCAAACCCAGTTGAAACCAAGGAATTTTTAAATTCCAAGATCAATAAATAGTCCACAGGCAAAGACTAAAGATGTTCTGATTTTTCATGTTACAGGCAAAGCAACTGAGGTGACTGACTGAAGTACAAGTCTAAGATTAACCTCTTCATAACAAACGGGTGGAAATATCTTAATACCCTCAACTTAAAGGCATTATTTGAGTAAAATCACAAGCAAAGAATAATTGCTCAAGCTCTTCTCATTACTCTAGAGCCTAAGAATAAACTAAAAACCCAATTTTGACAAAAGCTGCTAGTGGGCTAGTAGTTAACTGCTAGAGCAATATACTCTGCTTTTCAAAGTATAACTCACTGCTATAACCAAAATGCCGAACAATTATAGCAAAACACAGCCACAACAATTTGACTAACGGACTCACTCCTGAACCTCTTGCGTTGTCAGGGCTTTTTCTTGTATTAGTGAGTTAATTTTCCCCCCTTCCCTTCAAATAAACATTTACTGAATGCCTAATTGGTGGCAGGCCTTATGCTAGAGAAACAAAGATTAATAGATGCCAGACCAGGAATGTAAGGACTGACTTCTTCCTGTCCCCTGTCCCTTTCTCTCTGAGTCTCCTAAGCAATCACTTCACAGAACCAAAACATATTTTATTATTAGTTCCCAAAACTGGTTAAGTGATCTGAATTTAACTCTCAAAAAAAAAAAAAATACTCAGGTTCCTTTTTCTTAATAGCAGAGCTCTCATTTTTCTTTTTCTTCTGTGGATCAGAGGTTTGCTATTAGAGAATGGTTTCCTATATTCATTGTACTTAGGTATTTGCCCATCTCTCTACTCAGTCATCTTTTTCAATTTACATGTTAATGTCTCACTGTTTCTACTTCACTGCTTTCCATTCTGTGAAGGTCTTCATTGTTGACTAACCCTGAGAGGGAATTTCCTAAAAAATGCTTCCTGCTGACATCACTGAACTCTGCAATCTTTGAATTTTGTTAAAACAATAATAAGATCCAGGTTAGAGATACCCTACTGGACTGTCAGGTCTTCCTGGCTGGTCTCTCATTTGCCTACAAAGACAAGCTTCCTGTGAGGCAATTGCGATCAGCAGAAACTGAACTGAGGGTAACAAGCACTTTCTTGACCAACAGGTTTTTCCCCTTTTCTCAACTAATTCAATGAACAACAATACAACTCAGGAAGAAATCTTGTAGGATAGTCACCACTTATTCTGTTAAAGGTCAAAATCACCAGCTTTGCTAAAACAAGAATAAGAATTTGAAAATCCTAATTTCCTTGTCGAAACTAAATTGATCAAACATAAATCACAAAGCTCAATGTTAATATGAACAATTACCAGTCTCTTTCTACCAGGATACCTAAAACAGGGTTAAGTGGGTTCTCTCCACAGGTAGAGTACAAGTCTAATTATGGCTAATTGGTAGTTCTTAGTAATTGTAACAGTACTTCCCAGATTTCCAAGACAGTACTTATTCTGTATGATTTCATCATCTCCTCCAAAGATGCCTCGTTAAATGTATGGCTAAAAGCAACTGAATTTTAGGCCTCTGTAAAGCTTCACAATTAAATACACACACAAATCAGGGGGGAAAATTTAAAACCTTCCTCACATCATCTGTCTTGATTGTGCTTTACAAAATATGGTCCCTGTACTTGTGGGGAGAGTTAGCTTGGCAGGTAGTTGCTGAGAGACAAGTCTTTGCAAGGTCCTTTCACATGCATCTCTCATAATCCTCCCAGCAGCAATACCTACATTTTCTTATTTTTATACATAATGAAATCATACCAGAGTTTAAACGTTAACGTTCTTAAGGTCACACAGCCAGCAAGTGACAGCTAAGATACAAACTCAGGTGTTTCACTCTAGAGTCCATGCCCTTTATGCTAAATCACGCTTCTCTAAGGTCACAGCATCCTTAGAACTTATCGACTGTTTGGCAAGTTCACGTCAACAGATATAAAAGGAGTTTGGTTTCCTCAGTCCTTCTATCAACCACTCTCTAGGATGTATATAAATCAATCTGTATGTGTATAAAAGTCTGTAAATAATGGTTAAAATGTCTATGAATGTCTGTGTACCACATCCCACCTTCCTTTTCCCCTTAGCAGTCTTTCTCGTCTATCTATCTCCACCTTTGTCTTAAGATTATCAAAAGGAAATCTTTTTTTTTTTTTTGCGGTACGCGGGCCTCTCACTGTTGCGGCCTCTCCCGTCGCAGAGCACAGGCTCTGGACGCGCACGCTCAGCGGCCACGGCTCACGGTCCCAGCCGCTCTGCGGCATGTGGGATCCTCCCGGATCGGGGCACGAACCCGTGTCCCCTGCATCGGCAGGCGGACTCTCAACCACTGCGCCACCAGGGAAGCACCAAAAGGAAATCTTAAAAAGTTTTCACAGCATGGAAAAAAAACTAACGTTAATTTAAATCAATACCTACTGCACACCCAAGTGTGAAGTGTAGTGAAGGATTCAAAGGACAATCAGATACAGCCTCTGGAAGAGAAGCTTAGACATGATCAAACTTTTATGATACACAGGAAGGTCCGATAAGTCCCATAAGAGTTAGGAACAAATTATCGTAAGAACTAGTGATATAGGTGAGAATTTCCAGAAAAGAAGATGGCTAAGATACAGGCAGACAGCAATAATACACGCAATCAACAGGAAAGTTCAACTCAACATTTACTGAACACCTACTACAAGAGGCACTGTGAGGAGTTTATCATTTAACAGGGGACACAAACAGGAAACTATAATACAAACCCAGAAGATGTTCACTGCCACAAGATAAAGTGTCAGAACTCATTCATTGAACGACGATTATCATATAGGCAGTGCTATAGATAAAAAACCAAAATGGTATCTGCCACCATAATATAAACTGACATCAAAAAGAGAAGGCATCTAAGCTGTGTTCTGAGGGGATAGTACTTCATCAGCATAGGTGGAAGAGAGGATTGTTGAGATCTGACCTAAAGCAACTTGGCCAGAGCACCAACTATTAGGTCCTTCCCATAAACATCAGTAGCCTTAAATACATGGGTTTAGGTCAGTTCGTATCAGTGCTGACAAAGGAAACAGTGAGCAGAATCTGAAGAACCACAGATCCCCACGCTTTGGCTGGAATATAGAATAAGTGAGGAATGTGAGAAGAAAAAGCTGAAGAGAGGCTGGAATTTGAATTACTAGGACTTGAAATGCTTTCTTTCCCTTAAACTGTAAATATCACCAGATGGAAGCCAAGATCCCAGGTACCTCACAGCACAGAAAAGTTTGTTTCTAGAATTCATAGAACCAAACAGTACTACTCAGAGAAATACATGTGCTGTCCTGTAAAGCTATGTAATGGGTTAGCGATTCTTCTGTGCTATACAGAACTCGCAGTTTTCAGGGGACAGCAGTCAGGGGCCAAAGAGTGGCAAGACTTGTGAGCAGGATCATGTTTATCCTTGTCAAATCTGAAAGGACATCTAACCTACTCCAAAATCAGGAGTAAAAATTGATAATATTTGAGCCACAGCCTCTTGAGGCAGGTCAGTGAGGTCTATGCATATGCATGTGATTTGTTTCATTTGGACCCTACTTAAACTTCTGTCTACTTTATCTGCATTTGGTAAATCAACACATGGCTAGTGGCAGATGAGGGTAAGTGACAGTGACAAAGTAAGACCCAATTTCTTAAAGGAGTCACTAAACAATCCCACTTATTCCACTTAGAAAGCCAATGACAAGGCGGGATGGGGGGACACAAAAAGATAAAAAGATAAATATTTCCAATAACGTCACTTAGTTTCTTTCATCTCCTTGGACTTGTGGCCTGTCTGTACTTCAATAGCTCTGTTTTTAACAGATTTGATATTACAGTTTCTTAATAAGATCCAATATATTTTACCTATATCACTACATTCGACAAGTAATATAGCCATTTAGAGATAACACAGAGGGGAATGACTCACTTAAGGTCACTTAGCAAAGAAGGGAACCATTCAGAGGCTAACAACAGAGTATAAACTACCCATTACTTGTGTAAAGGGGGGAAGGGGTACGCTCACACCCACAGAGGAAGCAGGATTATCTTTCCCAAACTTTTAACATTAACTTCTGCTATCTTCTAATAGGAAAGACTAACCATCTTTTTCCAATTAGCAGCTATGTGAGTGCTTTCTAGTAATAAGTGCCTGAACATAAAACTCATACTACTTCTAACTCAAGTGTTAAATATCATGTGACACACAATGCACAGGTTTCATTCTTTCCGGTGAAGTCCACCACACTAGACAAAGTCTGGTGAACTTTTGTGTATTTCCAAATGGATTACTACTTTTCTACCTCATTAATAATAAAGCTAATTTTACCAAAGTCAGAAGTTTGAAAAACAGTCCCACAAACTAGGTACAGTACTGGGCCCACATCAAGCCGCCAAAGTCATTTGGTGGTTAAATTATTCACTATCAGCAATCGTAAATTCAGTTGGCTCGATCAAGAGTTTATAGTCTATATTAAAGACTGAATCCTACGAGGTAGGTCAGCTGCAGAAGCACTTTTTGTGGACCTGGCCACAGGCAGGGGTAGGAGTCACAATGGGGGTTATATTTTGAAGATTTAATTATTCTGCTATCACCAGTTTCACTTCCTAGTAAACTAAAAAACTGCAAGAAAAAAAGAAAGAATCAAAATCAAAGAAAGTAGAGGAATGAAGATTAAGAAATTGGTGAAACCCAAGAACTGTTTCCTTTCTTTGAAACAGCAAGCTCTGGAATATCAAATGAAAGTTATCCTGTTAACCATTAAGTACCGAACTGGTACAGGCAGCACAATCACAAATATTTGAGTACTGAAGCTGACTCATAAAATTCTAAAAATATTTCATGCTTTAGGCTTTCAAAATACCATCAGTTTAACCCCTCCCCCTCCTTTCATCATGTTATTTTGAAATGTAAATGTTTTTAACCTAGTTCTGGAAACTCTAATTAAAATGCAGTGAATACAGAAAGCCACATGCAATTAGATTTCAAGGCATTATCATTCCTACATCTGATCCTGGATTTAGTAAATCAGTTGTTAAGTACCTGTGCTATCAACTACACTAAAATAAATACATATATGTTTAGGAAAAGAGTTGCCTAAGAGTCTTAACTGCTTAACTGGTAGCCCTTTGAGGGAATATAAAAATCCGTTTATAAAAAGCCATTGTAAAAAAAAAAAAAAGCCATTGTAAAATTGATCTAGAGAACTACTTTGTTAAATTTTCTAAGAATCCCAGTTTATAACGTCCTTGAAAAGGCTGAAATATCTTTTCAGGTCATAGACAAGTACAATCATGTAAAATCAAAACTTATGAGCACTGGATGCTAGTATATTTAGGCCAGAAATTTTTTTCTACATCCATTCAAAGACATTAAATGGATTACACTGTACTTACTCTAATTCTTTTGCAAACAAATACTATTTATTTATTTAGGCCACACGGTGCAGTTTGTGGGATCTTAGTTCCCTGACCAGGGATCAAACCAGGGCCCTCGGCAGTGAAAGCACTGAGTCGTAACCACTGGACCACCAGGGAAGTCCCTAGTTATTTTTTAAATGAATGGAAATGGAAGGAGCACTGAACAGCCAATTTCAAAGAGGTACCAAGTTACAATTTTTTGCTATGCAGTACTCCTCCTGTTGTAAGTACATGTATTATACACACATAAGAATATGTACTATGTAACTCCAATTAAGATATTTTACCAAAATAACCCCATACAAAATTTGAAGAATATCAAAGGCTTGACCTCAAAAGTTTGATAAATTGTACTGAAAGGAAAAATTACTTAATAAATGAACATCAAAAACTCGTAAGTATCAGTATCCCTTAGAAAGCAGCCATACGTGCACATACCCACACACACACACACACACACACACACACATCAGAAACTACCAGAGCTTTTTTTCCCTCTAGTTTTCAAGACTGCTGGAGAAGTCTAGTGAATTATGCAAAGGACAGCAAATATTAAGCTGCCTCTGTATTTATGCTACTGTACTTCCATTTTTAAAACATGCATCTCAACTCCCCAGATACCATCATCCACAGAAACCATGCAGCTATCCAACAGACTTTCAGTGTCACCATTTATTATTTATAGCATTAAATGGGGGAAGTGGCTCTGATGTCACCGACCCTACCCAGTGGAATCACTGACTCAATAAACATTTTCACACTGGAGAAAATCTGGCTAGGAAAACATTTTGCTGTGTTAAGTAGAGTCTTTCACCTTTCCTCTCAACCCTGGGGTAAAAGTTGTTACTGTGTTAGGAGAGATACAAAGAAACTGTCAAGGTTTCCACAGGAGGAAAACCTGAGCATGTCCGTTTGCTGAGGCAAAGACTTCCCCCTCCCAACCCTCCGGAGCCCAGTTTGATTTCCCTAACGCTCAAATTGCCATATTTTACTTCTTCCACCAAATCATCCACCAAGTAGGAAATTCTTCATTTCTACTAGCCACTCTCTCGTGGTCCTGTCTCTAAAAACCCGTTCTGACTCAAAGTCCTAAGGCGGAAGGGGGCTGGGGTGTTCGCGGGGCCAGGAAGTTTGGCCTAGCTACCAAAGGTTTCTAACAGAAGAGTGATCGCCGCCCCAGGGCCCTAGGACACCCCCCCTCCCCCTTTTTCTAGAAGAAAGAACTGGCGGCAGTGACGAGGACAACCCCTCCCCCCTCCTCCCCCAATTTCCCAAAGCAGCTTTGGAAAACGTGAAGTTACAGTTTCTCTTTCCTGGGAGATGGAATCCAGAGTACCTGGGGCCTTGCTATGCAAACATCCCTCTCGGCCGAGTAAGAAACCCTTTGTCCGAGAAGCCGGACACCACAGGGGGCCGGGAAAGAGGCCCCTTATCGGCCACTTCTTCAAATCCGAGAGCTCTCCACCTCCACCCCTGTAGGGCCTGTGCCGGCATCCTCATAGCCCTAGGTTGAAGACAGGGCGCTGAGACCCCTTCTAGGACGCGGAGGCCGAGGCCCTAACCGATCTTCTCGGTACCCTCTCCCATCAGCATCTCACTCGGCCTGAGTGGGGCTTGCAAGAGCGATGCAGGCCTGGACCGGAGAAACAGAGAAAAAAAGAAAGAAAGAAAAAAATCCCTTCTAAAGGGGGAATAAGATGCTAGAGCTAGTGCGAGCTAAGGCCACAGCATAAGCGAGCGAGGGTCGTTCGAGACATGGGCCAAGAGACAGGAGGAAGGGAGGGAGGAAAAACGGGGGGGAGGGAGGAAAAACGAGGGGCATGGAGGGGGCCGGGCCAGGTCCGGCCTGAAATCTCGAGGGATCCGGAGGAACCGCGCCGGGCCGGAGGCCAGGGAAGGCGGGGGGCCCAGGTCCCGGCCGAGGCAGCGAAGAAGGGTCA
Organism: Globicephala melas; assembly: GCF_963455315.2. Lineage (NCBI taxonomy): Eukaryota > Metazoa > Chordata > Mammalia > Artiodactyla > Delphinidae > Globicephala > Globicephala melas. Next base: position 146,601,758 of record NC_083316.1, read on the forward strand.
GGGCCGACCTCGCGCGGGAGGTGGGCAGGCCCGCCCGGAGCCGGACGGACGGAAGAACGGACGGTCCAACGGCCCGCACTCACCATGAGCTCGATGGTCTTGTCCTCAATCACCGAGTCGGGCTCCATGGCGGCCCCGGCGGCCCCGCCTCGCTCTCCCCGCGCAGCAGCGAACAGCCCGGGCGGAGGAGGCGACGGCGGAGGCGGCAGAGGCGGAGGCGGCTATCGCACCCACTCTAGCTGCCAGCCCGCCCGGGCCGCCGGCAGCTCCGCCCTCCCCCTCGGCGAACGCAGTACGCAGAGCTAGGACTACAGCTCCCAGCAGGCGCCGCAGGCCCTGTAGAGCGTTGTGGGAACGAGAAGCCGACACCAGGCCAATCTCTCCTGACAGCTCGAAGCTGAATTCTGAGCCGAAAGTAGCACTGGACTGTGAATGCGAGACGTGCAGACGTAAAGAATTAAGGGGTGCCTCAAGGTGGGGCCTCGGGAGCGATACGACTACATGTCCCAGAAAGCCCTGCGCTCGGGTTCTCTTTCCGGCTAGTTTCTCCTGACTTCCTGGCAGCCCAAGGCTACCCAGACCCGGACGGAAACTCGGAGGCAACTCTTCGCTTGACAGATATCCTGCGTGCGCGACTGATTTCCGCACATGCGCGGTCGGTGTCTGCGGGGCACAGGACACCTAGGTAGCGGAGCGGCTGGTGCGCTGTCGTCTGTGGTAGAGTGAGGTGTTGGCGACAGGTGGGTTCTAGATACTTTGGGAGGGGATGGTTTTGGGGCTCAGGTGTGGGAGGGGGCCAGCGAAAGAGAGAAGTTCGGGCAAAGCTCTGAGAGTATGGGCGTCCCGGGAGGGAGGGGTTTGGAAATTTAGTTGGGGAAGAGGAGGTTTATGGTCTGTATGCACCACGTACTGGGAGGAGCTGAGAGGTGAAAGGGAGCCTGTGTATATTGAGCCCCTCTTATTCATTTGTTCAGAAAATGTTTTTTAAACTTCCAGCCTCTGCCGGGTACCAGTCTAGGCACTGGGAATCAGCTCTGAGCCTTACAGACAAGGGCTCTCTTCTTATGGAGCTTAATTCTAGTGGGGGGGGGGGGAAAGACAGGCATTAACCACAAGAGTGATAGGTGCTAAGAAGGAACACAGCTGGAGATCTGGAGACTCCTTCTGGTGAATTCTGCCTCCAGCGCTATGTGAACTTTGTCAGGTCTGTCAGTACCCTCTAACCAAAGACGACCAGGGGGCGCGCGGATAGTTGAACAAGTTGGGTTTCTGACTGGTTGCAGGAAGGGAGATCACACACCACGAAGAACTGTGGGGCATCTCAGTAGGAGTTGTCAGGTCATTTGGAAGCGAGGCTTTACTCTGGATAAGATGCTGTCAGGAAGTGGGGGTGATTCTATGATTGGATATCTCGATAAATCTTACCTAGAAGGAAGGAATGCTAGACTGAGGCTGAAGGTCTAATTGGTAGAGAAGCAGGAGTCCGTCATTAGCCAGGATGGGGGATGTTTGGTCCTTTTTTATGGTTTGGACAATGTCATATTTTATCTGTGTTCAAATGTAATTAAGGAGCGGTCTTGCTTTTATATTGATCTATCATGGTTACAGAATGGCTTCATCTAACGTTTATGTTCCGTGAAATTTATGTTCAACAGGGGAACACGAGGCCTAGCTAAGAGGGCCAGGCTATCATCTAGTAACATTACTGCCTGTCTGATTGTATCACGCCAGCTTCCGAATGTCTGCTTTTCTTTCTCAAGTGTTTTGCATTCTCTGCACCTGTAGAGTGAAGGGACAAGACCTAGAAATCTTTCCATTTCCAAGGACCAAGTTATTACAGTAATTTGTATGCATGCAGGACACAGTGTAAGTTCCGTGTACGTAGAGTTTTAAGTTTTATAGTCCTTATCTGATGCTTTCCACCAGAGGAATCGAAAGAAAAGCAATGGCAAGAAAGAGCACAGAACTGGAAAGTTATTGCCACTAATTTGCTGTCTGAATTTCACCATATCCTTTTGCTTGTCTGGGCCTTGAGACATTCATTAGTAAAATAAAGGGGCTGAAATAAATGACCTCTGTTTCAGTTACCTATTGCATCATAATAAACCACCTCCAAGGCTTAGTAGCTTAAAATACCAGTGCTTTATTATTCTTTACAATTGTGTGGGTTAACTGGACTCAGCTGGGCCCACATAGTATAAGCTGAAGTTACTTATGGGATTACGATCAGCTGGGAGCTCATCAAAACGGGTTATCCTCGAGGGCCTCTCTCTTTACCTCGTTTCTTACCATTCAGGCTTCTGCATGGTGACTAGCTTCCAAGAGGACAAGCCCCAGTGAATAAAGGCTTATCAAGCCTTTGGTTGCGCCCAACTTGCTAATGTCCCATTGGCTAAAACAAGCCACATGGCAAAGCCCAGAGTCAGTGTGGGAAGGGACTACACAAGGTTGTGAATACAGAGTCGTGGTTCATTGGGGGCCACTAACGTAACAGCCTATCAAGACCTCTAAAGTGTCAGCACTTGCCACGGACCTAGCACATAGGGCTAGGGTAGGAGTCACAAGCTGAGTATGAACCCCCAGTATGTCTGTTTATCCTGCACTGTCTTTTTTATTGTTTCAAAATTCAACAATCTCACAATTGAAAATCCAAATTTCTAATTTCTCTTGAAAAGTTAGACTATCTTGCTGTACTGGATCTGCATGGCAACAGTATGCAGGGGTTAAGTAGCAATTACCTTCTTTATATGAGGCATTTACTCTATAGATTGCCACTGTTACCACTGCTCCCTGTTGCCTTATATCTGCAAGCTTTACTCATTTAAGTTGTATGCTTAACCTATATAGATATTTGAGTTTGCAACCCTTGGCATTGGAACTGTAATGGAGATAACTCAAGGTTTCTCTCCTTTTATTAAAACCATATCCCACCTTAAGAGGTAAAAAAAATACTGATTTTATTGGGTCAAATTCCAGGAGCTCAGTAAGATGCAAAAGTTATGTATACGATAGAAGTCATTCCCAAGCTGTTTAAGAGGCAAACCGAGCCTAGGCTTATCACTTTGCTCTCTCCTCTTCTCTAACAAGAACTCAGACCCTCGGGTATTTTTATTGCTTTAGGCTTGATGCTGACTGGCGATTAGATTTGGTCATAGATAAAGGCAGAAGACCTTGAAGCATATTTTCCCCCCAGTTTTTCAGATAGATCTGCACTGGGGTTTATATGACATGCTAACAGCAAACTGGTACAGGTCCACAATCCCTTAACCAAAACCCCGAGGTCCGGATATGCTTCAGAATTCAGAATTGTTCAGATTGTACAAAGGTAGTATGATGTACATACTGTGTATATAATGTAACACTGCCACTGGGGTCTAAGACAGCATTTCATAATGAAATACATTTATTTTTCTGCAGCAGAGCATATGGGTGCCTGTTATCAATTTATAGCCTCTCAGTTCCAAATCCAGCCTTCTTTTCCATGCTTTGAAATACTGGAGTGGGACCCTGTAAATATTTCTCCCCTGGCAGCTGGCACAGTGCTTAACTTTGTCAATAGAGAGCCCTAGAGGAGACCAGCCAAAGGGTCTTCTCTTCCTTGTTCCAGAATACTTTCTTTTCCTTCTTGCCTTTGTGGCACACAGTAGCAGATGGTTTGCAGAACCGTATCCCTCTCTCTACATACACACACTCACACACACACACACACACACACACACACACGTGTGGCTAGAACATCTAGAGAGTGCTTCCCAGTGAGTTCAGTGGCACCTTAGCGGGCAGTTTCCAGCTTTCCAGCCCCAGCCTGTAGCCCCTCAGCAACATCATCCAATGGGCCATAACTATCCTCTCTCTAGTGAGATCTGAATCTCATCCTAGCAGTGGGGGTGGGAGGATTCTTCCAAGTTTGTTCCTTCCTTGAGTTCTCTGCCTCAGCCCTAAAGGTAGTAGCGTCTCCCTATAACTGCTATTTCTGTATTCTTTAGAGTTGTCTTTACCCCCTTAGTACTTAATACCCTGTTACTAGTTAATAATTTTTTGTATTAAATTTTCACAAAAGAGAGTGTGGCAGATGTGAGGGTGTGTGACTTCCAAGACTAGATCGTAAGAGTCGTGCGTTCCTCCTTGCTCTTTCTCTCTTGGGTTACACACTCTGGAGGAAGCAAGCTGCCGTGTCATGATGACACTTAAGCAGCCCTATGGGATGTCCATGTGGTAAGGAACTGAGGCCACCTGCCAACAACCAGCACTAACTTTCCAGACCTGTGAGTGAGCCATCTTGGAAGCCATCTCCTCCTGCCCCAGTTAATCCTTCGGATGACTAGCCCCATTCAAATCTTGACCTCATGAGAGACCCTAAGCCAGGACTACCCATCCAAGCCATTCTTGGACCCCTGCCCCACAGAGGCTGTGGGAGATAATAAATGTTCATTACTTTTAAGGTGCTAAATTTTGAGATAATTTATTACGCAGCAACAGATAACTAACAGAGGTACCCCCCAAAAAAGAGCTCGTTCAAAATACTGAACTCAGTTCTCTCTTTCTTTGGGGGGGGCGGGGATCCTAGTTCCCCCACCAGGGATCGAAATTGTGCCCCCTTGGAAGCACAGAGCCTTATCCAGTGGACCACTAGGGAAGTCATGAACTCAGTTCTCTTTTTTTTTTTTTAATTTTATTTATTTATTTTTGGCTGCGTTGGGTCTTCGTTGCTACACGTGGGCTTTCTCTAGTTTTAGTGAAAGGGGGCTACTCCTTGTTGTGGTGCACGGGCTCCTCATTGTGGTGACTTCTCGTTGCAGAGCACAGGCTCTAGGTGCACGGGCTTCAATAGTTGTGGCACACGGGCTCAGTAGTTTTGGCTTGCGAGCTCTAGAGCGCAGGCTCAGTAGTTACGGCATACAGGCTTAGTTGCTCCGCAGCGTGTGGGATCTTCCTGGACCAGGGCTCGAACCCGTGTCCTCTGCATTGGCAGGCGGATTCTTAACCACTGCACCACCAGGGAGGTCCCTCAGTTCTCTTTTAATCAAGGCACTTTTAATCAAGTCACCTAAACACTTGGTAGGGCTTTTTGTCTTTCCCTTTCTTACAAATACTTTTTCAGGTAAAGGGTGACATTTTTTTTTTTGGCTGTGTCGGTCTTAGTTGCAGCATGCAGGCTCTTCGTTGCAGCGTGTGGGTTTCTCTCTAGTTGTGGCGCGTAGGCTCCAGAGCGCATAGGCTCTGTAGTTTGCAGCACATGGGCGTGGCATGTGGGATCTTTGTTCCCCAACCAGGGATCAAACCCCTGTTCCCTGCACTGGAAGGCAGATTCTTTACCACTGGACCACCAGGGAAGTCCCAAGGGTGGCATTTGAAAAGGGTATATTTTGACCTGTGCTGGGTTTTCTGAATTCAAATACATTGTAGAGAAGGGTAGTGCAGTGAAATTTTGACTTAACTCATTCCCAACTAACGTAAAGAACAAAATTCTCTTGAAGGAGAATCATGTGAAACCAAAGGAAAGAGAATGTTGGGAAGAAGTATTGAAGGTAGCAGCTCCCTGTTTTATCCACATGGTAAGGTTCCATGCCTTATCCATCTATGTATAGAATCTAGAAAAGAAGATAGTTATCATGAAATACATATGAGCACGTTTATTTGAACTGAAAAACAAAAGCCAGACTTTTTCTGAGAGTCTAACTTGGCTGACTGGTTTGATAGGTGGCATAACAATAATAGATGTTAGATGAGGTGAATCTTTAGTTCTATAATTTTTAGGAAAATACATTTAAAGCACATGAGGAAAAACATTTCATCAATTAATGTATTGGCAAACATGTATTAAAATTAATATTTGTATCTTCCCAATGCTTTTTTGTTTCTTTAACTTATCAGGTCACTTAAGACCACCAAGTGAAAGAGTAAAAAAAGATTGTATTAGAATAGAATACACTGTGCCACCATGACAAATTAACTCTCTGTATATTCAGAATTCAGTCAGAGAAGCAGAACCACTAAGGGTGTTACTAAGGGGCTTTTTTTTTTTTTTTTACAAGAAGTTGACCTCATGTAATTGTCCAAGCAATCTCTGTAAGGTTGCAGTCTTTGCAGTCGATGCTGGATCTTCAAGTCCACAGGGAAGGCAGTCAGGACGAGAAGATGGATGTAAGGTCGGGAGAGCAGGCATAAGCCAAACTGGAGTCCATGAGGACAGATGAAACCTGTGTCAGTTCTTATTGCCCCTGACCTTGGTGGTATGGACGTCCTGAAGAGGCTGGAGCCCTTTGCCAGAGAACTGAACACACACAGGCCTGCCCAGGAATTAGAGAAGCTGAAAGAGGCTTTAGGGGAAGGTGGAGTGATTGCAGGCAGGGCCTTTCCTCATGCCAAGGAGGTGAGTGAGCAAGCAGATCAGTGACAATGTATATGGGCTGCAAAATGACTACAGTTTCACTTCCACCTTCCAAATCCCTACACCAGACTGTCTGGTGGCCCACCCTGATCAGAAACGTAGGTGAACAGAATTCTGGGAAATGTAGTTTAGCTTAGTCAAGTTGACATATTACTAAGTGTCCACACCCTGGAAACGTAGTGACTTTATATACATGTCTTGTTCATACAAGGTCTAATGGAGTCAGCTAGCCCTCCATCTTATAGTTTTCATGGTCTCCAGTATTGCTGGGGCAGAGGGGAAGCTCACCAGCATACTCAGAAGCACATTACTTCTGCTCACTATTCATTGGTCAGTGCCTAATCACGAGGCCCTAAGAAACTGCAAGGGAGGCTGAATTTGGTGAACACAAAGGAATTTTGGTAGATGATGTGTGCTATACCAGTAAAATTCATATTCATTTAATAAATCTTGGTAAAGACTTTTTGGTATATTTCCCAGAAATTGAGAAAGTGAATTTCTCCAGTGAATATACAAAAAAATCATTTTACTAGTCAGGTGGTTTCCAAAACTTTGCTTTCAAAAAAACTGAAGGAAGATTGAATTGAATTTTAATGATAATTTAAAATAATTTTGCTAACAGACCACTATGTAATATTTGCCATAATAACTTGGAAATAATCTTCAAAGTTGCATACCATTGCTATGAGAAATGTTCATTCTTATATGAACAAGTCTTCTTAGTACTGACCATGGGCACTGGTTCCTCATTCATGTCTGAAAAAGTAAGTGCGGGGGCCAAAGGCTGAGCGGGGACAGCCTGTGGCCACAGAGGGGACATACCTGTCTTGGGAAGGGCTCATACTTCCCAAGTTCTGAGGGGCAAAGATGCATGGTTTGTGGGGACCAGCTGTAGATACCACAAAAAGATTGTTTTGAAATAGTTGTTGAGCAAGAGGACCATCTGGAGGGTCAGGATGGTCTCAACAGGCATGCCTTGTTGAGAGTATACCACAGGAAGCCCTAGATTAAGAGGAGGGGGATTTCAGGTAGCTAGCCAGAGGAGGTGGTATCTCTCATCTGAGAATAGCAACCCCAAAAAATGCCCCAGGAGAGCACTTTGACATGAAATACCTAGGACATACATGTACCACATTATAACTGGGCAAGTCAAGACATCTCTTCCCCTGCCTCAGCTTGGGTTCCCCAGAAGCAGACCCTGAGTCGAGGATACTGTAAAGGGCTTTATTAAGAAGTGCTCCCAGGAGAAACCTGTTAGTGAGGAAAGCAAAAAAGGGAAGTTGTGCTCTCAGGCAGAGTTCCACAGAGAGGAGTTTGAGCTGCAGGCTGATCCTGTGTGGTGCTCCAGAATGTAAATTACTCCTCAGAGTTTGTCCTGACTTGAGGGGTGAGAGCTTGGCTTTCCTGGTCCTAGATCAGTCAGTCTGCCCCCAGGCACTTCTGACTGCAAAGCGTCACCAGCAGGAGGACCGTCCTCCAAAGAGTAGTTGGTGTGGGCCTTTAGAAAGGAAAGCACACGGAAGCCAGGAGAGGAGGTTAAAGGAATCTAGGTTTGAACAGGCACCGTCTGCTACAGATCATCCTGCAGACCGCTCAGATCTACTTGTAATATTTTACGTTAAGTTCACCTCGTCCCAACTGCTTCAAGATTGGGATTGGTTGCAATGTCTGGGAGAAAATTTAGAAGAAGAATGTTAGAGGGATGAGCAACAGCCCCCTCTGCTGCAGTTGTTGCCAAGGCTGTAAATTTGTCATCTTCCTTTCTCTGTGTTCTAGATTTCCTCCTTTACCCTTGACTGTAATGCTTCTGCTGTTGTAGGTGGCTTGCATTGAAGGGTGTCCCAGACCTTCGTCCCTGAGAGGTCTGAGGCCCTGGATACCCATGCCTTTATGAAGCTGGGATTGCTGGGATTGGCCATTCAGCATTACACCTGGCCTGGGAGTACAAGATATCACTGAGCTAGTACCTCTAAGGGACCATACACAGCCCACAGTTCCCACAGGAGAACTGGACAAAGTCCTGCTCTAGCTCTTCTTTGTAATGATGTATCGCATCTACCTGGTCTTCTCTCTCTGAGTCTTCTGTTACCATTTCTGTCTTATTTCACTTCTGCAGTCTCAGTGTAACCATATTAGTTTCCTGTGGCTATCACAACAAATGACCATAAACTTGTGGCTTAAAACAACAGAAATTTATCCTCTCACCTTTCTGGAGACCAGAAGTCTGAAATCAAGGCGTGGGCAGGACCATATTCCCTCAGAGTAAGAGTTCTTTATATATTTTAGATATTAATTTCTTATCAAATATATAATTTTAAAATATTTTCTCCAATATTTTCACTCTGTTGATAGTATCCTTTGATGCAAAAAAGTTATAAATTTTTATGTAAATATTTTTCTTTTGTTGCCTGTACTTTGGGTGTCATAGCCAAGGCATTACTGCCAAATCCAATCTCATGAAGCTTTTTCCCTGTTTCCTTCTAAGAGTTGTATAGTTTTAGCTCTTAAATTTAGGTCTTTGATCTGTTTTGAGTTCATTTTTGTGTATGGTGTAAGGTAAGGAAGGGTCCAACCTCATTCTTTTGCCTTTTTTACCTCTTCCAGTTTCTGGTTGTTCCTGGTTCCTTTTCTTGTGGCAGTGTAATTCCAGTTTCTGTCTCTGTCTTCACATGGCCTTCTTCTCTTTGTCTCTGTGGTTCTCCTCTGTGTCTGTGTCTTGTAAGAAACCCATCATTGGCCCACCCTAATCCAAGGTGATCTTAGCTTGAGATCTTTAATTGCATCTACAAAGACACAATTCCAAATAAGATCACATTCTGAGACTCTGGGTAGGAATATTTTGGGGAGGCCACTCTTCAACCCACTACAGTGTCCATTCTAATCTCCTTTGCTATAAGCAATTTTATTACCAATCCTTTTGTTCCTTTTCCTTAGAACAATCTTTAGCATCCTCTGCCACATCCCACTTAAAGTGCTCCACTCAACCCAGTGAGCACCAAGTCCTGATCTATTGGCTTTTTAGCTATATCTGTTCAGTATTTTCTTAGTGGTTGTTCCAGGGATTGCAATATACCTCCTTAACTTTTCATTTACTTAGAATTAATATTTTAACACTTCACCTAAAATACAGAAACCTGGCAACTGTACGGATCCATTTATCCCTTCCCATCTTTTATGCCATAGATGTCATAGGTATTATGTCTACATACATTAAAAACCTCACAAGGCAAAGCTATACATTTTGCTTTAAGCAGTATTATGTATTTCTTTTAAAAGTCAGAGGGAAGAAAATAGTCTTTTATGTGTTACCCAGTTATTTACCATTTGTGATTCTCTTTATTCTTTCCTGCATATCCAGTTTTCCATCTGGTATCATTTCCTTTCAGTCTGAAGACTTCGTTTACCATTTTTTGCAGTACCTCCCTGCTGACAATGAATTCTTTTGGTTTTTCTTTTATCTGAAAATGCCTTTATTCGTCATTTCTTGAAGGATATTTTAGCTAGATTTAGAATTCTAGGTTAGAAGTTCTTTCCACCCTTAAAGATGTTGGTCTTCTATTATATTAGGTTCCTGGGGCTCCTATAACAAATTACTACAAACTTCATGACAGAGCAACAGAAATTTATTCTTTCACAGTTTTGAAGGCCAGAAGTTCAAAATCAACGTGTGGGCAGCGCCACACTCCCTCCAAAGGCTCTAGAGAAGCATCCTTCTGTGCCTCTTCTAGCTGTTCCAGGCATTGTTTGGCTTGTAGTTTCATAACTCCAATCTCTGCCTCCCTCTTTACATGGCCTTCTGTGTTTCTGCTCTTCTTATGAGGATACTTGTCATTGGATTTAGGTCCCACCTGGTTAATCCACAGTGATCTCATCTCAAGATCCTTAATTGTATCTGTAAAGACCCTTTTCCAAATAAGTTCACATTCACAAGTACCCAGGGGTTAGGACTTAGACACATTGTTTTTTAACTGAGATATGATAACATATAAAATATATTAGTTTCAGGTTTACAACATAATAATTCAATGTTTGTATTTATTGCAGAATGATCACCACAGTAAGACTAGTTAAGCCACACATAATTACAATTTTTTTCTTGTGATGAGAACTTTTAAGATCTAATCTCTTAGCAACTTTCAGATACACAATACAATTATAGTCACCATGCTGTATGTTATAGCTCATGATTTATTTTATAGCTGGAAGTTTCTACCTCTTGCCCATCTTCACCCCATTTTGCCTGTCCTTCAACCCCTGCCTCTAGCAACTGCCAGTCTGTTCTCTGTATCTTGCATTGAGTTCTTTGTAATTTTTTAGATTCCACATGATTATATGATATTTGTCTTTCTTTGTCTGACTTATATCAGTTAGCATAATGCCTTCAGGGTCCATCCATGTTGTCACAAATGGAAACATTTTCTCATTTTTTATGGCTGAATAATATTTCAATGTGTGTGTGTATGTGTGTGTATGTGTGTATCAAAACTTCTTTATTCATTCATTAATTGAAATTTAGGTTTCTCCATGTCTTGGCTATTTTTAATAATGCTGCTATGAACATTGGGGTGCAGATGTCTTTTTGAGTTAGTGTTTTCGTTTCCTTTGGATATATTCCCAGAAGTGGAATTGCTGGATCATTGGTAGTTCAGTTTTTATTTGGGGAGGGGGGATCCTCCATACTGTTTTCCATAGTGGCTATACCAGTTTACAGTCTTGCCAGCAGTACACAAAGGTTCCCATTTCTTTACATCCTCACCAGCATTTATCTCTTATCTTTTTGATGATAACAGTTCTAACAGGTGATATCTCATTGTCGTTTTTTGCCCATTTTTAATTATTTTTTTGGACACGCCACGGGGCTTGCGGGATCTTAGTTCCCCTATCAGGTATTGAACCTGGGACCTCGGCAATGAAAGTGCAGGGTCCTAACCACTGGACCTCCAGGGAATTCCCTCACCCATTTTTTAATTGGATTGTTTTTTTGCTATCGAGTTATATGAGTTCTTTATTTTGGATATTTATCCCTTATCAGATAAATGGTTTACTAATTTTTTTCCCATTCTATACGTTATATTTTCATTTTGTTGATTGTTTCTTTTGCCACGCAGAAGCTTTTTTAGTTTGATGAAGTCCCACTTGTTTGGTTTTTATTTTGTTGATTGTGCTTTAGGTGTCGTATCCAAAAAAATCATTGCCAAGACCCATGTCAGGGAGCTTTTTCCCTGTGTTTTCTTCTAAGAGTTTTGTGGCTTCAGGTCATACGTTAAGTATTTAATCCATTTTAAGTTAATTGTTGTGAGTAGTATAACACAGGGACCTAGATTCATTCTTTTACATGTGAATTTTCCCAGCACCGTTAATTAAAAAGAATCTCTTTCCTCCATTGACTACTCCTGGCTCCTTTATCAAATATTAGTTGACTGTGTATGGTTGGGTTTATTTCTAATCTCTCAATTCTGTGCCATTGATCTATGTATCTGTTTTTATGGCAATATCATACTGTTTTGATTACTATAGCTTTATACTATAGTTTGAAATCAGACCGTGTGATGCCTTTCATTTTCTTCTTTCTCAGGACTGCTTGGCTAGTTGGGGTCTTTTGTGGTTCCTTACAATTTTTCTTTTCTACTTCTGTAAAAAATGCCATTGGAGGGCTTCCCTGGTGGAGCAGTGGTTGGGAGTCCACCTGCCGATGCAGGGGACGCGGGTTCGAGCCCCGGTCCGGGAGGATCCCACATGCTGCGGGGCAGCTGGGCCCGTGAGCCATGGCCACTGGGCCTGCGCGTCCAGAGCCTGTGCTCCCCAATGGGAGAGGCCACAACAGTGAGAGGCCCGCGTACCCCCCCCCCACACACAAAAAGGCATTGGAATCTTGATAGGGATTGCATTGAATCTATAGATGACTTTTGGTAGTATGAACATTTTAACAATATTAATCTTCCAATGAGTGAACACAGGATACTGTTCTATTTATTTGTGTTGTCTTCAATTTCTTACATCAGCGTCTTGTAGTTTTCAGATTAGAGCCCTTTCATCTCCTTGGTTAAGTTTATTCCTATTTTATTGTTATTGATGCCTCTGTAAATGGGATTGTTTTCTTTATTTTTCAGATAACTCCTACTTACTATGTAAAAACACCACTACTTTTGGCACATGAATTTTGTATCCTGCATCTTTACTGAATTCATTGATTGGATTTAACAGTGTTTTGGTGGAATCTTTAGGATTTTCCATATATAAAATGTCATCTGCAGAGAGATAATTTCACTTCCTTTCCGTTTCTGATCCTTTTATTTCTTTTTCTTTTTTTTTTTTACATCTTTATTGGAGTATAATTGCTTTACAATGGTGTGTTAGTTTCTGCTTTACAACAAAGTGAATCAGTTATACATATACATATGTTCCCATATCTCTTCCCTCTTGCGTCTCCCTCCCTTTCCCCCTCCCTATCCCACCCATCCAGGCAGTCACAAAGCACCAAGCTGATCTCTCTGTGCTATGCGGCTGTTTCCCACTAGCTATCTACCTTACGTTTGGTAGTGTATATATGTCCATGCCACTCTCTCGCTTTGTAATAGCTTACCCTACCCCTCCCCATATTCTCAAGTCCATTCTCTAGTAGGTCTGTGTCTTTATTCCTGTCTTACCACTAGGTTCTTCATGACATTTTTTTTTTAATTCCATATATATGTGTTAGCATACGGTATTTGTCTTTTTCTTTCTGACTTACTTCACTCTGTATGACAGACTCTAGGTCTATCCACCTCATTACAAATAGCTCAATTTCGTTTCTCTTTATGGCTGAATAATATTCCATTGTATATATGGGCCACATCTTCTTTATCCATTCATCCGATGATGGGCATTTAGGTTGTTTCCATCTCCAGGCTATTGTAAATAGAGCTGCAATGAACATTTTCGTACATGACTCTTTTTGAATTATGGTTTTCTCAGGGTATATGCCCAGTAGTGGGATTGCTGGGTCATATGGTAGTTCTATTTGTAGTTTTTTAAGGAACCTCCATACTGTTCTCCATAGTGTCTGTACCAATTCACATTCCCACCAGCAGTGCAAGAGTGTTCCCTTTTCTCCACACCCTCTCCAGCATTTATTGTTTCTAGATTTTTTGATGATGGCCATTCTGACTGGTGTGAGATGATTTCTCATTGTAGTTTTGATTTGCATTTCTCTAATGATTAATGATGTTGAGCATTCTTTCATGTGTTTGCTGGCAGTCTGTATATCTTCTTTGGAGAAATGTCTATTTAGGTCTTCTCCTCATTTTTGGATTGGGTTGTTTTTTTTTTTGTTATTGAGCTGCATGAGCTGCTTGTAAATTCTGGAGATTAATCCTTTGTCAGTTGCTTCATTTGAAACTATTTTCTCCCATTCTGAGGTTTGTCTGTTGGTCTTGTTTATGGTTTCCTTTGCTGTGCAAAAGCTTTGAAGTTTCATTAGGTCCCTTTTATTTATTTTTGTTTTTATTTCCATTTCTCTAGGAGGTGGGTTAAAAAGGATCTTGCTGTGATTTATGTCATAGAGTGTTCTGCCTGTCTTTTCCTCTAAGCGTTTGATGGTTTCTGGCCTTACATTTAGGTCTTTAATCCATTTTGAGCTTATTTTTGTGTATGGTGTTAGGGAGTGATCTAATCTCATGCTTTTACATGTACCTGTCCAGTTTTCCCAGCACCACTTATTGAAGAGACTGTCCTTTCTCCACTGTACATTCCTGCCACCTTTATACAAGATAAGGTGTCCATATGTGCGTGGGTTTATCTCTGGGCTTTCTATCCTGTTCCATTGATCTGTCTTTCTGTTTTTGTGCCAGTACCATACTGTCTTGATTACTGTAGCTTTGTAGTATAGTCTGAAGTCGGGGAGCCTGATTCCTCCAGCTCCGTTTTTCGTTCTCAACATTGCTTTGGCTATTCGGGGTCTTTTGTGTTTCCATACAAATTGTGAAATGTTTTGTTCTAGTTCTGTGAAAAATGCCAGTGGTAGTTTGATAGGGATTGCATTGAATCTGTAGATTGCTTTGGGTAGTAGAGTCATTTTCACAATGTTGATTCTTCCAATCCAAGAACATGGTATATCTCTCCATCTATTTGTATCATCTTTAATTTCTTTCATCAGTGTCTTATAATTTTCTGCATACAGGTCTTTTGTCTCCTTAGGTAGGTTTATTCCTAGATATTTTATTCTTTTTGTTGCAATGGTAAATGAGAGTGTTTTCTTGATTTCACTTTCAGATTTTTCATCATTAGTGTATAGGAATGCCAGAGATTTCTGTGCATTAATTTTGTATCCTGCAACTTTACCAAAATCATTGATTAGCTCTAGCAGTTTTCTGGTAGCAATTTAGGATTCTCTATGTATAGTATCATGTCATCTGCAAACAGTGACAGCTTTACTTCTTCTTTTCCGATTTGGATTCCTTTTATTTCCTTCTCTTCTCTGATTGCTGTGGCTAAAACTTCCAAAACTATGTTGAATAAGAGTGGTGAGAGTGGGCAACCTTGTCTTGTTCCTGATCTTAGTGGAAATGCTTTCAGTTTTTCACCATTGAGGACGATGTTGGCTGTGGGTTTGTCATATATGGCCTTTATTAGGTTGAGGAAAGTTTCCTCTATGCCTACTCTCTGCAGGGTTTTTATCATAAATGGGTGTTGAATTTTGTTGAAAGCTTTCTCTGCATCTATTGAGATGATCATATGGTTTTTCTCCTTCAATTTGTTAATATGGTGTATCACGTTGATTGGTTTGCGTTTATTGAAGAATTCTTGCCTTCCTGGAATAAACCCCACTTGATCATGGTGTATGATCCTTTTAATGTGCCGTTGGATTCTGTTTGCTAGTATTTTGTTGAGGATTTTTGCATCTATGTTCATCAGTGATATTGGCCTGTAGTTTTCTTTCTTTGTGACATCCTTGTCTGGTTTTGGTATCAGGGTGATGGTGGCCTCGTAGAATGAGTTTGGGAGTGTTCCTCCCTCTGCTATATTTTGGAAGAGTTTGAGAAGGATAGGTGTTAGCTCTTCTCTAAATGTTTGATAGAATTTGCCTGTGAAGCCATCTGGTCCTGGGCTTTTGTTTGTTGGAAGATTTTTAATCACAGTTTCAATTTCAGTGATTATGATTGGTCTGTTCATAGTTTCTGTTTCTTCCTGTTTCAGTCTTGACAGGTTGTGCATTTCTAAGAATTTGTCCATTTCTTCCAGGTTGTCCATTTTATTGTCATACAGAGTTGCTTGTAGTAATCTCTCATGATCTTTTGTATTTCTGTAATGTCAGTTGTTACTTCTCCTTTTTCATTTCTAATTCTATTGATTTGAGTCTTCTCCCTTTTTTTCTTGATGAGTCTGGCTAATGGTTTATCTATTTTCTTTATCTTCTCAAAGAACTAGCTTTTAGTTTTATTGATGTTTGCTATTGTTTCCTTCATTTCTTTTTATTTATTTCTGATCTGATTTTTATGATTTCTTTTCTTTTGCTAGCTTTGGGGTTTTTTTGGTTCTTCTTTCTCTAATTGCTTTAGGTGCAAGGTTAGGTTGTTTTTTCGAGATGTTTCCTGCTTTTTAAGGTGGGCTTGTATTGCTATAAACTTCCCCCTTAGAACTGCTTTTGCTGCATCCTATAGGTTTTGGGTCGTCGTGTCTCCATTGTCATTTGTTTCTAGGTATTTTTTAATTTCCTCTTTGATGTCTTCAGTGATCAGTTCGTTATTAAGTAGTGTATTGTTTAGCCTCCATGTGTTTGTATTTTTTACAGTTCTTTTCCTGTAAGTGATATCTAGTCTCATGGCGTTGTGGTCGGAAAAGATACTTGATACAATTTCCATTTTCTTAAATTTACCAAGACTTGATTTGTGACCCAAGGTATGGTCTATCCTGGAGAGTGTTCCATGAGCACTTGAGAAAAATGTGTATTCTGTTGTTTTTGATTGGAGTGTCCTGTAAATATCAATTAAGTCCATCTTGTTTAATGTATCATTTAAAGCTTGTGTTTCCTTATTTATTTTCCTTTTGGATGATCTGTCCATTGGTGAAAGTGGGGTGTTAAATTCCCCTACTATGAATGTGTTACTGTCGATTTCCCCTTTTATGGCTGTTAGTATTTGCCTTATATATTGAGGTGCTCCTTTGTTGGGTGCATAAATATTTACAATTGTTATATCTTCTTCTTGGATCGATCCGTTGATCATTATGTAGTGTCCTTCTTTGTCTCTTGTAATAGTCTTTATTTTAAAGTTTATTTTGTCTGATGAGAATTGCTACTCCAGCTTTCTCTTGGTTTCCATTTGCATGGAATATCTTTTTCCATCCCCTTACTTTCAGTCTGTATGTGTCTCTAGGTCTGAAGTGCGTCTCTTGTAGATAGCAAATATATGGGTCTTGTTTTTGTATCCATTTAGCCAATCTGTGTCTTTTGGTGGAAGCATTTAGTCCATTTACATTTAAGGTAATTATCGATATGTATGTTGCTATTCCCATTTTCTTAATTGTTTTGGGTTTGTTATTGTAGGTCTTTTCCTTCTCTTGTGTTTCTTGCCTAGAGAAGTTCCTTTAGCATTTGTTGTAAAGCTGGTTTGGTGGTGCTGAACTCTCTCAGCTTTTGCTTTTCTGTAAAGGTTTTAATTTCTCCATCAAATCTGAATGAGATCCTTGCTGGGTAGAGTAATCTTGGTTGCAGGTTTTCCTCCTTCATCACTTTCAATATGTCCTGCCACTCCCTTGTGGCTTGCAGAGTTTCTGATGAAAGATCAGCTGTTCACCTTATGGGGAATCCCTTGTGTGTTTTTTGTTGTTTTTCCCTTACTGCTTTTAATATGGTTTCTTTGTATTTAATTTTTGACAGTTTGATTAACATGTGTCTTGGCGTATTTCTCCTTGGATTTATCCTGTATGGGACTCTCTGTGCTTCCTGGACTAGATTAACTATTTCCTTCCCCATATTAGGGAATTTTTCAACTATAATCTCTTCAAATATTTTCTCAGTCCCTTTCTTTTTCTCTTCTTCTTCTGGAACCCCTATAATTCGAATGTTGGTGCGTTTAATGTTGTCCCGGAGGTCTCTGAGACTGTCCTGAGTTCTTTTCATTCTTTTTTCTTTATTCTGCACTGCAGTCGTTATTTCCACTATTTTATCTTCCAGGTCACTTATCCATTCTTCTGTCTCAGTTATTCTGCTATTGATCCCATCTAGAGTATTTTTCATTTCATTTATTGTATTGTTCATCATTGTTTGTTTCACCTTTAGTTCTTCTAGGTCCTTGTTAAATATTTCTTGCATTTTGTCTATTCTATTTCCAAGATTTTGGATCATCTTTACTATCATTATTCTGAGTTCTTTTTCATGTAGACTGCCTATTCCCTCTTCATTTGTTAGGTCTGGTGGGTTTTTATCTTGCTCCTTCATCTGCTGTGTGTTTTTGTGTCTTCTCATTTTGCTTATCTTACTGTGTTTGGGGTCTCCTTTTTGCAGGCTGCAGGTTCGTAGTTCCCGTTGTTTTTGGTGTCTGTCCCCAGTGGCTAAGGTTGGTTCAGTGGGTTGTGTAGGCTTCCTGGTGCAGGGGACTAGTGCTGTGTTCTGGTGGATGAGGCTGGATCTTGTCTCTGTGGTGGGCAGGTCCACGTCTGGTGGTGTGTTTTGAGGTGTCTGTGGACTTACTGTGGTTTTAGACAGCCTCTCTGATAATGGGTGGTGTTTTGTTCTTGTTTTGCTAGTTGTTTGGCATAGGGTGTCCAGCACTGTAGCTTGCTGGTTGTTGATTGAAGTTGGGTGCTGGCGTTGAGATGGAAATCTCTGGGAGATTTTCCTCGTTTGATATTATGTGGAGCTGGGAGGTCTCTTGTGGACCAGTGTCCTGAAGTTGGCTCTCCCACCTCAGAGGCACAGCACTGACTCCTGGCTGCAGCACTAGGAGCCTTTCATCCACAGGGCTTAGAATAAAAGGGAGAAAAAGTAGAGAGAAAAAATTAGTAGAAGTAGGAAGAGAGAAAGGAAGGAAGGAAGAAAGAGAGAAAGAAGAAAGAAGGAAAGAAAGGAAAGAGGGAGGGAGGGAGGGATGGTGGGAGGAAGGAGGGAAGGAAGGAGAAAAGATAAAATAAAATAGAGTAAAATATAATAAAGTTATTAAATTAAAAAACAATTATTAAGATAAAAAAATGGACGGATAGAACCTTAGGACAAATGGTGGAAGCAAAGCTATACAGACAAAATCTCATACAGAAGCATACACATACACACTCACAAAAAGAGGAAAAGGGGAAAAAAATCATAAATCTTCCTCTCAAAGTCCACCTCCTCAATTTGGGATGATTCGTTGTCTAAAGGAGGGAAGGAAGGAAAGAAAGAAAGAAAGAAAGAAAGAAGATAAAGTAAAATAGAATAGAGTTATTAAAATTAATTATTAAGAAAGAAAAAAAATTTAAAATAAAAAAACGGACAAATAGTACCCTAGTACAAATGGTGGAAGCAAAGCTATACAGACAAAATCTCACATAGAAGCATACACATAAACATTCACAAAAAGAGGAAAAGGGGAAAAAATCATAAATGTTGCTCTCAAAGTCCACCTCCTCAGTTTGGGATGATTCGTTGTCTATTCATGTATTCCACAGACATGAAGTTGATTGTGGAGCTTTAATCCGCTGCTCCTGAGGCTGCTGGGAGAGATTTCCCTTTCTCTTCTTTGTTCTCACAGCTCCCAGGGGCTCAGTTTTGGATTTGCCCCCGCCTCTGTGTGTAGGTTGTCGGAGGGCGTCTGTTTTTTGCTCCGACAGGACGGGGTTAAAGGAGCCGCTGACCCGGGGCATCTGGCTCACTCAGGCCGGGGGGAGGGAGGGGCACGGAGTGCGGGGCAGGCCTGCGGTGGCAGATGCCGGCAGGACGTTGCACCAGCCTGAGGCGCGCCGTGCACTCTCCCGGGGAAGTTGTCCCTGGATCCCGGGAACCCGGCAGTGCCGGGCTGCACAGGCTCCCGGGAGGGGCGGTGGGGATAGTGACCTGTGCTGGCACAGAGGCTTCTTGGTGGCGGCAGCAGCAGCCTTAGCGCCTCATGCCGGTCTCTGGGGGGTCCGCGCTTTTAGCCGCGGCTCGCGCCCGTCTCTGGAGCTCCTTTAAGCAGCGCTCTTAATCCCGTTTCCTCGCGCACCAGGAAACAAAGAGGGAAGAAAAAGTTTCTTGCCTCTTCGGCAGCTCCAGACCTTTTCCTGGACTCCCTCCCAGCTATCCGTGGTGCACTAACCCCTTCAGGCTGTGTTCATGCCGCCAACCCCAGTCCTCTCCCTGCGCTCCGACCGAAGCCCGAGCCTCAGCTCGCAGCCCCGCCCGCCCCGGCGGGTGAGCAGACAAGCCTCTCGGGCTGGTGAGTGCCAGTCGGCACCGATCCTCTGTGCGGGAATCTCCCCGCTTTGCCCTCTGCACCCCTGTTGCTGTGCTCTCCTCTGAGGCTCCGAAGCTTACCCCCTCCGCCACCCGCAGTCTCCCCCCCACGAAGGGGCTTCCTAGTGTGTGGAAACCTTTCATCCTTCACAGCTCCCTCCCACTGGTGCAGGTCCCGTCCCTATTCTTTTGTCTTTGTTTATTCTTTTTTCTTTTGCTCTACCCAGGTACGTGGGGGAGTTTCTTGTCTTCTGGGAGGTCTGAGGTCTTCTGCCAGCGTTCAGAAGGTGTTCTGAACGAGTTGTTCTGTAGGAGGTGTTCTGTAGGAGGTGTTCCACGTGTAGATGTATTTCTGGTGTATCTGTGGGGAGGAAGATGATCTCTGCGTCTTACTCTTCCGCCATCTTCCCCTCTTACCTCTGCTGGTATTTTATTGAGAATTTTTGCATCCGTATTCATCAGGGATATTGGTTTGTAGTTTCCTTCTCTGATAGTGTCCTTTTCTGGTTTTGGCCAAGGTGATGCTGGCCAAAGTTTGGGAGTGTTCCCTCTTTTTTGATTTTTTGTAAGAGTTTGAGAAGGATTGGCATTAATTCTTTGAATGTTTGGTAGAACTCAAGTGAAGTTATCTGGTTGTGGACTTGGTTCTTGGGAGGTTTTTAATTAGTGATTCCGTGTCTGTTGAGATTTTGTGTTTCTTCATGATTCATTCTTGTTAGGTTGCATGTTTCTAGGAATTTATCCATTTCTTCTAGGTTGTACAATTTTTTGCTGTATAATTGTTCATAGTAGTCTCTAATGATCCTTTGTATTTCTGTGGTGTCAGTTGTAATGTCTCCTCCTTTATTTCTGATTTTATTGATTTGAGTTCTCTCTTCTTGGTGAGTCTAACTAAAGGTTTGTCAATTTTGTTGATGTTTTCTAAAAAAAACAGCTCTTAGTTTCATTAACCTTTTCTATTGTCTTTTTAGTCTATTTCATTTATTTCTGCTCTAGTCTTTATTTCCTTTCTTCTGCTAAATTTGGGCTCAGTTTGTTCTTTTTCTAGTTCCTTAAGGCATAGAGTTAGGTTGTTTATTTGGGATCTTTCTTGCTTCTTAATGTAGGCATTTATTGCTTCTAAGAACTTCCCTCTTAGAACTGCTTCTGCTGCATCCCATAAGGTTTGGTATGTTGTGTTTCCATTTTTGTTTGTCTCAAGATACTTTTTAGTTTCCTCTTTAATTTCTTCTTTGATCCATTGCTTGTTCAGGAAAGTGTTAATTTCCATGTATTCATGAATTTTCCAGTTTTTCACTTGTTATTGTTTTCTACTTTCATGCCATTGTGGTCAGAGAAGATACTTGGTATGATTTCAGTCTTCTTGAATATGATAAGACTTGTTTTTTGGCCTAACATATGGTCTATCCTAGAAAATGTTCTGTGTATTCTGCTGTTGTATTTGTATTTGTATTCTACTGTTGTCAGAATGTTCTATGTATATCTGTCAGGTCCATTTGATAGTGTTCAAATCTACTGTTTCCGTATTGATTTTCTGTCTGGATGATCTATCCAGTGATGGAAGTAGAGTTTGTTTTATTATTAATTTTTATTGCAGTATAGTTGCTTTATAATACTGTGTTAGTTTCTGCTGTACAGCATAGTGAATCAGCTATATGTATACCTATATCCCCTCTTTTTTGGATTTCCTTCCCATTTAGGTCTCCACAGAGCACTGAGTAGAGTTCCCTGAGCTATACAGTAGGTTCTCATTAGTTATCTATTTTATACATAGTATCAATAGTGTATATATGTCAATCCCAATCTTGCAATTCATCACACCCCCTGCTTGGTATTCATACATTTGTTTTCTATATCTGTGTCTCTATTTCTGCTTTGTAAATAAGATTGTCTATACCAGTTTTTTCAGATTCCACATATATGCGTTAATATACGATATTTGTCTTTCTTTTTCTGACCTACTTCACTGTGTATGACAGTCTCTAGGTCCATCCATGTCTCTACAAGTTATGCAATTTTGTTCCATTTTATGGCTGAGTAATACTCCATTGTATGTATGTACTACATCTTCTTTATCCATTTCTCTGTTGATGGACATTTAGGTTGCTTCCATGACCTGGCTATTGTAAATAGTGCTGCAATGAACATTGGGGTACAAGTGTCTTTTTGAGTTATGGTTTTCTCTGGGTATATGCCCAGTAATGGGATTGCTGGGTCATATGGTAGTTCTATTTTTAGTTTTTTAAGGAGCCTCCATAGTGGCTGTATCAATTCACATTCCCACCAACAGTGTATGAGGGTTCCCTTTTCTCCACACCATCTCCAGCATCTGTTGTTTGTAGATTTTTTGATGATGGCCATTCTGACCAGTGTGACGTGATACTTCATTGTAGTTTTGATTTACATTTCTCTAATAATTAGTGATGTTGAGCATCTTTTCATGTGTTTGTTGGCCATCTGTATGTCTTCTTTGGAGAAATGTCTATGTAGGTCTTCCATCCATTTGTTGATTGGGTTGTTTGTTTCTTTGATATTGAGCTGCATAAGCTGCTTGTATATTTTGGAGATTAATCCTTTGTCAGTTGCTTCATTTGCAGATATTTTCTTCCATTCTGAGGGTTGTCTTTTTGTCTTGTTTATGGTTTCCTTTGCTGTGCAAAAGCTTTGAAGTTTAATTAGGTCCCATTTGTTTATTTTTGTTTTTATTCTCATTACTCTAGGAGGTGGGTCAAAAAAGTTCTTGCTGTGATTTATGTCAAAGAGTGTTCTGCCTATGTTTTCCTCTAAGAGTTTGATAGTGTCTGGCCTTACATTTAGGTCTTTAATCCATTTTGAGCTTATTTTTTGTGTATGGTGTTAGGGAGTGTTCTAATTTCATTCTTTTACATGTAGCTGTCCAGTTTTCCAGTACGACTTATTGGAAAGGCTGTTTTTGCTCCATTGTATACTCTGGCCTCCTCTGTCATAGATTAGGTGACCACAGATGTGTGAGTTTATCTCTGGCTTTCTATTCTGTTCCATTGATCTATATTTCTGTTTTTGTGCCAGTACCATACTGTCCTGATTACTGTAGCTTTGTAGTGTAGTCTGAAGTCGGGGAGCCTGATTCCTCCAGATCCTTTTTTTTTTTTTTTCTCAAGATTGCTTTTGCTATTCGAGGTCTTTTGTGTTTCCATACACAAAATTGTAAAAAAAATTTTTTAGTTCTGTGGAAAATGCCATTGGTAATTTGATAGGGATTGCAGTGAATCTGTAGATTGCTTTGGGTAGTACAGTCATTTTCACAATATTGATTCTTCCAATCCAGGAACATGGTATATCTCTCCATCTGTTTGTGTCATCTTTGATTTCTTTCATCAGTATCTTATAGTTTTCTGCATACAGGTCTTTTGCCTCCTTAAGTAGGTTTATTCCTAGGTATTTTATTCTTTTTGTTGCAATGGTAAATGGGATTGTTTGCTTAATTTCTCTTTCTGATCTTTCGTTGTTAGTGTATAAGAATGCAAGAAATTTCTGTGTATTAATTTTTGTATCCTGTGACTTTACTAAATTCATTGATTAGCTCTAGTAGTTTTCTGGTGGCATCTTTAGGATTTTCTGTGTATAGTATCATGTCATCTGCAGTGACAGTTTTACTTCTTCTTTGCCAATTTGGATTCCTTTTATTTCTTTTTCTTCTCTGATTGCCATGGCTAGGACTCCCAAAACTGTGTTGAATAATAGTGGTGAAGGTGGGCGCCCTTGTCTTGTTCCTGATTTTATTTTTTTTTTAAGATTTATTTTCTATTTATTTTATTTTTACTTTTGGCTGTGTCAGGTCTCAGTTGCAGCACGCGGAATTTTCATTGAGGCACGCGGGCTTCTCTCTAGTTGTGGCACGCAGGATTTCTCTTCTCTAGTGTGGTGTGTGGGCTCCAGTGCACATGGGCTCTGTAGTTGTGGCACGCGGGCTCCAGACGCATGGGTTCTGTTGTTTGTGGCACACAGGCTCTCTAGTTGAGGTGAGCGAGCTCAGTAGTTGTGAC
The DNA here is from genome assembly GCF_963455315.2 of Globicephala melas. Classification (NCBI taxonomy): domain Eukaryota; kingdom Metazoa; phylum Chordata; class Mammalia; order Artiodactyla; family Delphinidae; genus Globicephala; species Globicephala melas. The sequence continues at coordinate 146,625,558 of NC_083316.1, forward strand.
ACGCAGGCTTATTTGCCCCATGACATGTGGGATCTTAGTTCCCTGACTAGGGATTGAACCTGTGTCCCCTACATCATGAGGTGGATTCTTTACCACTGGACCACCAGGGAAGTCCCTTGTTCCTGGTTTTAGAGGAAATACTTTTAGTTTTTCACCATTGAGGATAATGTTTGTTGTGGGTTTGTCATATATGGCCTTTATTATGTTGAGGTAGTTTCCCTCTATGCCTACCTTCTGGAGAGTTTTTATCATAAATGGGTGTTGAATTTTGTCAAAAGCTTTTTCTGCATCTATTGAGATGATCGTATGGTTTTTATTATTCAGTTTGTTAATATGGTGTATGATATTGATGATCTATCCAGTGATGCAAGTGGAGTATTAAAGTCCCTTACTCTTATTGTATTGCTTTCCATTTCTCCTTTTAGGTCTGTTAATATTTGCTTTATATTTTTAGGTACTCCAATGTTGGGTGCATAAATATTTACAAATGTTATATCCTCTTTTTGGATTGACCCCTTTATCCTTCTTTGTCTTTTAATCTTTGTCTTAAAAGTCTATCTTGTCAGATATAAGTATAGCTACCCTCTGCTTTCTTTTGGTTTCCATTTACATGGAATATCTTTTTCCATCCCTTCACTTTCAGTTTGTGTGTGTCCTTACATCTGAAGTGAGTCTTTTGTAGGCTGCATATAGATGGGCCTTGCTTTTTTATCCATCCAGCCATTCTGTGACTTTTAGTTGGAAAATTTTGTCCCTTTCCATTTAAACTAATTTTTGACAGATATGTACTTATTGCCATTTTGTTAATTGCTTTCTGTCTTTTTTGTAATTCTTCTGTTTTTTTCTTCTTCTCTTGCTCTCTTCTTTTGTGATTTGATAGTTTTCTGTAGTGGTATGCTTAAATTCCTTTATCTTTTGTGTATCTACTTTAGGTTTTTGCTTTCTGGTTATCATGAATCTTACACAAAATAACTAACTATATTTACGACAGTCTGTTTCAAGTTGATAGCAACTTAAGTTTGAATGCATTCTAAAGCTCTGCAGTTTTACCCTCCCCCACCACTTTTCATGCTTTTGATGTCACAATTTACACCTTTTTATCTTGTGTATCCCTTAACAAATTATCGTAGTTATAGTTATTTTTACTACTTTTGTCTTTTAACCTTTATACTAGCTTTATAAGTGATTAACCCACCACCTTCACAAGATTAGATTATTCTGAATTTTACTCTATATTTACCTTTGCCAGTGAGTTTTATACTTTTATATATTTTCTTGTTACTAATTACACCCTTTCATTTCAACTTAAAGAAGTCCCTTTAATATTTCTTGTAAGGCCAGTTTAGTGGTGATGAACTCCTTTAGCTTTTGCATATTTGGAAAACTCTATCTCTTCTTCAATTCTAAATGAAATCTTTGCCAAGTACAGTATTCTTGGTTGGCTTTATTTTTCTTTTGGCCCTTTGAATATACCATGCCACTTCCTTCAGGCCTACAAGGTTTCTGCTGAAAAATCTACTCATAGGGTTATGGGGGTTCTCTTGTATGTAACAAGTTGTTTTTCTCTTACTTTTAAGATTCTTTCCTTGTCTTTAACTTTTGACACTAATTATGTGTCTTGGTGTGGGTCTCTTTGGGTTTGTCTTCTTAGGAACTTTCTGGTCTTCCTGGAACTGGATGTCTGTTTCCTTCCCCAGGTTAGAAAAGTTCTTGGCCATTATTTCTTCAAATAAGTTTTCTACTCCTTTCTCTCTCTCTTCTCCTTCTGACATCCTCATAATGCAAATGCTAGTCTGCTTGATGTTGTCCCTTAAGCAGTTCCCCATGCTATACAGTAGGTCCTTGTTGGTTATCCTTTTTTTTTTCCATTTTGCCTCTTTCATTTTTAAAAGTGCAAAGGGGATGCAAAATAGAGTATGGCTTCATTTACTTTTATTTTTTTAACATCTTTATTGGAGTATAATTGCTTTACAATGATGTGTTAGTTTCTGCTTTATAACAAAGTGAATCAGTTATACATATACATATATTCCCATATCTCTTCCCTCTTCCGTCTCCCTCCCTCTCACCCCTCCAGGCGGTCACAAAGCACCGAGCCGATATCCCTGTGCCATGCGGCTGCTTCCCACCAGCTATTTACCTTACGTTTGGTAGTGTATATGTGTCCATAATTCTCTCTTGCTTTGTCACAGCTTACCCTTCACCCTCCCCATATCCTCAAGTCCATTCTCTAGTAGGTCTGTGTCTTTATTCCTGTCTTACCCTTTGGTTCTTCATGACATTTTTTTTTCTTAAATTCCATATATATGTGTTAGCATACGGTATTTTTCTTTCTCTTTCTGACTTCACTCTGTATGACAGACTCTAGGTCTATCCACCTCATTACAAATAGCTCAATTTCATTTCTTTTTATGGCTGAATAATATTCCATTGTATATATGGGCCACATCTTCTTTATCCATTCATCCGATGATGGACACTTAGGTTGTTTCCATCTCTGGGCTATTGTAAATAGAGCTGCAATGAACATTTTCGTACATGACTCTTTTTGAATTATGGTTTTCTCAGGGTATATGCCCAGTAGTGGGATTGCTGGGTCATATGGTAGTTCTATTTGTAGTTTTTTAAGGATCTCCATACTGTTCTCCATAGTGGCTGTACCAATTCACATTCCCACCAGCAGTGCAAGAGTGTTCCCTTTTCTCCACACCCTCTCCAGCATTTATTGTTTCTAGATTTTTTGATGATGGCCATTCTGACTGGTGTGAGATGATTTCTCATTGTAGTTTTGATTTGCATTTCTCTAATGATTAATGATGTTGAGCATTCTTTCATGTGTTTGTTTGCAGTCTGTTTATCTTCTTTGGAGAAATGTCTATTTAGGTCTTCTCCTCATTTTTGGATTGGGTTGTTTGTTTTTTTGTTATTCAGCTGCATGAGCTGCTTATAAATTTTGGAGATTAATCCTTTGTCAGTTGCTTCATTTGCAAATATTTTCTCCCATTCTGAGGGTTGTCTTTTGGTCTTGTTTATGGTTTCCTTTGCTGTGCCAAAGCTTTGAAGTTTCCTTAGGTCCCTTTTATTTATTTTTGTTTTTATTTCCATTTCTCTAGGAGGTGGGTTAAAAAGAATCTTGCTGTGATTTATGTCATAGAGTGATCTGCCTATGTTTTCCTGTAAGAGTTTGATAGTTTCTGGCCTTACATTTAGGTCTTTAATCCATTTTGAGCTTATTTTTGTGTATGGTGTTAGGGAGTGATCTACTGTCATACTTTTACATGTACCTGTCCAGTTTTCCCAGCACCACTTATTGAAGAGGCTGTCCTTTTTCCACTGTACGTTCCTGGCTCCTTTATCAAAGATAAGGTGACCATATGTGCATGGGTTTATCTCTGAGCTTTCTATCCTGTTCCATTGATCTATCTTTCTGTTTTTGTGCCAGTACCAAACTGTCTTGATTACTGTAGCTTTGTAGTATAGTCTGAAGTCGGGGAGCCTGATTCCTCCAGCTCCGTTTTTCGTTCTCACATTGCTTTGGCTATTCGGGGTCTTTTGTGTTTCCATACAAATTGTGAAATGTTTTGTTCTAGTTCTGTGAAAAATGCCAGTGGTGGTTTGATAGGGATTGCATTGAATCTGTAGATTGCTTTGGGTAGTAGAGTCATTTTCACAATGTTGATTCTTCCAATCCAAGAACATGGTATATCTCTCCATCTATTTGTATCATCTTTAATTTCTTTCATCAGTGTCTTATAATTTTCTGCATACAGGTCTTTTGTCTCCTTAGGTAGGTTTATTCCTAGATATTTTATTCTTTTTGTTGCAATGGTAAATGAGAGTGTTTTCTTGATTTCACTTTCAGATTTTTCATCATTAGTGTATAGGAATGCCAGAGATTTCTGTGCATTAATTTTGTATCCTGCAACTTTACCAAAATCATTGATTAGCTCTAGCAGTTTTCTGGTAGCAATTTAGGATTCTCTATGTATAGTATCATGTCATCTGCAAACAGTGACAGCTTTACTTCTTCTTTTCCGATTTGGATTCCTTTTATTTCCTTCTCTTCTCTGATTGCTGTGGCTAAAACTTCCAAAACTATGTTGAATAAGAGTGGTGAGAGTGGGCAACCTTGTCTTGTTCCTGATCTTAGTGGAAATGCTTTCAGTTTTTCACCATTGAGGACGATGTTGGCTGTGGGTTTGTCATATATGGCCTTTATTAGGTTGAGGAAAGTTTCCTCTATGCCTACTTTCTGCAGGGTTTTTATCATAAATGGGTGTTGGATTTTGTCGAACGCTTTCTCTGCGTCTATTGAGATGATCATACGGTTTGTCCCCTTCAATTTGTTAATATGGTGTATCACGTTGATTGGTTTGCGTTTATTGAAGAATCCTTGCCTTCCTGGGATAAACCCCACTTGATCATGGTGTAGGATCCTTTTAATGTGCTGTTGGATTCTGTTTGCTAGTATTTTGTTGAGGATTTTTGCATTTATTTTCATCCGTGATATTGGCCTGTAGTTTTCTTTCTTTGTGACATCCTTGTCTGGTTTTGGTATCAGGGTGATGGTGGCCTCATAGAATGAGTTTGGGAGTGTTCCTCCCTCTGCTATATTTTGGAAGAGTTTGAGAAGGATAGGTGTTAGCTCTTCTCTAAATGTTTGATAGAATTTGCCTGTGAAGCCATCTGGTCCTGGGCTTTTGTTTGTTGGAAGATTTTTAATCACAGTTTCAATTTCAGTGCTTGTGATCGGTCTGTTCATATTTTCTGTTTCTTCCTGATTCAGTCTTGGCAGGTTGTGCATTTCTAAGAATTTGTCCAGTTCTTCCAGGTTGTCCATTTTATTGGCATAGAATTGCTTATAGTAATCTCTCATGATCTTTTGTATTTCTGCAGTGTTATTTGTTACTTCTCCTTTTTCATTTCTAATTCTATTGATTTGAGTCTTCTCCCTTTTTTTCTTGATGAGTCTGGCTAGTGGTTTATCAGTTTTGTTTATCATCTCAAAGAACCAGCTTTTAGTTTTATTGATCTTTGCTATCGTTTCCTTCCTTTCTTTTTCATTTGTTTCTGATCTGATCATTATGATTTCTTTCCTTCTGCTAACTTTGGGGTTTCTTTGTTCTTCTTTCTCTAATTGCTTTAGGTGCAGGGTTAGGTTGTTTATTCGAGATGTTTCCTGTTTCTTAAGATAGGATTCTATTGCTATAAACTTCCCTCTTAGAACTGCTTTTGCTGCATCCCATAGGTTTTGGGTTGTCGTGTCTCCATTGTCATTTGTTTCTAGGTTTTTGTTTTCTGTTTTTTTGTTTTAACGGTACATGGGCGTCTCGCTGCTGTGGCCTCTTCCATTGCGGAGAACAGGCTCGGGACGCGCAGGGTCAGCAGCCATGGCTCATGGGCCGAGCCGCTCCGCGGCATGCGGGATCCTCCCAGGCCAGGGCACGAACCCGTGTCCCCTGCATCAGCAGGCGGACCCTCAACAGCTGCGCCACCAGGGAAGACCTGTTTCTAGGTATTTTTTGATTTCCTCTTTGATTTCTTCAGTGATCACTTGTTTATTAAGTAGTGTATTGTTTAGCCTCCATGTGTTTGTATTTTTTACAGATCTTTTCCTGTAATTGATATCTAGTCTTATAGCGTTGTGGTTGGAAAAAAAGTCTTATAGCGTTGTGGTCTTATAGCGTTGTGGTCGGATACAATTTCCATTTTCTTAAGTTTACCAAGGCTTGATTTGTGACCCCAGATATGATCTGTCCTGGAGAATGTTCCGTAAGCACTTGAGAAAAATGTGTATTCTGTTGTTTTTGGATGGAATGTCCTATAAATATCAATTAAGTCCATCTTGTTTAATGTATCATTTAAAGCTTGTGTTTCCTTATTTATTTTCATTTTGGGTGATCGGTCCATTGGTGAAAGTGGGGTTTAAAGTCCTCTACTATGAATGTGTTACTGTCGATTTCCCCTTTTATGGCTGTTAGCATTTGCCTTATGTATTGAGGTGCACCTATGTTGGGTGCATAAATATTTAGAATTGTTAAATCTTCTTCTTGGATCGATTCCTTAATCATTATATAGTGTCCTTCTTTGTCTCTTATAATAGTCTTTATTTTAAAGTCTATTTTGCCTGATATGAGAATTGCTACTCCAGCTTTCTTTTGATTTCCATTTGCATGGAGTATCTTTTTCCATCCCCTCACTTTCAGTCTGTGTGTGTCCCTAGGTCTGAAGTGGGTCTCTTGTAGACAGCATATATATGGGTCTTGTTTTTGTATCCATTCAGCCAGTCTGTGTCTTTTGGTGGGAGCATTTAATCCATTTACATTTAAGGTAGGACTTCCCTGGTGGCGCAGTGGTTGAGAGTCTGCCTGCTGATGCAGGGGACACGGGTTCGTGCCCCGGTCCGGGAAGATCCCACATGCCGCTGAGTGGCTGGGCCTGTGAGCCATGGCCACTGGGCTTGTGCATCCGGAGCCTGTGCTGCGCAACGCGAGAGACCACGATATTGAGAGGCTCGTGTACTGCAAAAAAAAAAAATCTGAATGAGATCCTTGCTGGGTAGAGTAATCTTGGTTGTAGGGTTTTCTTCTTCATCACTTTAAATATGTCCTTGCACTCCCTTCTGGTTTGCAGAATTTCTGCTGAAAGATCAGCTGTTAACCTTATGTGGATTTTCCCTTGCTGCTTTTAATATGTTTTCTTTGTTTTTTTATTTTTGGTTTTTTTTTTGCGGTAAGCAAGCCTCTCACTGTTGTGGCCTCTGCCGTCGCAGAGCATAGACTCCGGACGTGCAGGCTCAGTGGCCATGGGTCACGGGCCTAGCCGATCCGCGGCATGTGGGAAGAGCATGTGGGATCTTCCTGGACCGCAGCATGAACCCGTGTACTCTGCATCGGCAGGCGGACTCTCAACCACTGCGCCACCAGGGAAACCTCTGTATTTAATTTTTGATAGTTTGATTAATATGTGTCTTGGCATTTTTCTCCTTGGATTTATCCTGTATGGGACTCTCTGTGCTTCCTGGACTTGATTAACTATTTCCTTTCCCATATTAGGGAAGTTTTCAACTATAATCTCTTCAAATATTTTCTCATACACTTTCTTTTTCTCTTCTTCTTCTGGGACCCCTGTAATTGGAATGTTGGTGCATTTAATGTTGTCCCAAACGTCTCTGAGACTGTCCTCAGTTCTTTTCATTCTTTTTTATTTATTCTGCTCTTTAGTCGTTATTTCCACTATTTTATCTTCCAGGTCACTTATCTGTTCTTCTGCCCCAGTTATTCTGCTATTGATCCCTTTTAGAGTATTTTTCATTTCATTTATTGTATTGTTCATCGTTGTTTGTTTCCTCTTTAGTTCTTCTAGGTCCTTGTTAAATGTTTCTTGCATTTTGTCTGTTCTATTTCCAAGATTCTGGATCATCTTTGCTATCATTATTCTGAATTCTTTTTCAGGTAGACTATTTCGTCTTCATTTGTTACGTCTGGTGTGTTTTTATCTTGCTCCTTCATCTGCTGTGTGTTTTTGTGTCTTCTCATTTTGCTTATCTTACTGTGTTTGGGGTCTTCTTTTTGCAGGCTGCAGGTTTGGAATTCCCATTGTTTTTGGTGTCTGTCCCCAGTGGGTAATGTTGGTTCAGTGGGTTGTGTAGGCTTCCTGGTGGAGGGGACTAGTGCCTGTGTTCTAGTTGATGAGGCTGGATCTTGTCTTTCTGCTGGGCAGGTCCACGTCTGGTGGTGTGTTTTGGGGTGTCTGTGGATTTATTATGATTTTAGGCAGCCTCTCTGCTAATGGGTGAGGTTGTGTTCCTGTCTTGCTAGTTGTTTGGCATAGGGTGTCCAGCAGTGTAGCTTGCTGGTCCTTGAGTGAAGCTCAGTGTTGGTGTTCAGATGGAGATCTCTGGGAGATTTTCGCCATTTGATATTATGTGGAGCTGGGAGGTCTCTTGTGTACCAGTGTCCTGAAGTTGGCTCTCCCATGTCAGAGACACAGCACTGACTCCTGGCTGCAGCACCAAGAGCCTTTCATCCACATGGCTCAGAGTAAAAGGGAGAAAAAGTAGAAAGAAAGAGAGAAAGAGTATAAAATAAAATAAAGTTATTAAAATAAAAAATAATTATTAGGAAAAATAATTTTTTAAACAAAACAAAAAAATGGACGGTCAGAACCCTAGGACAAATGGTGAAAGCAAAGCTATACAGACAAAATCTCACACAGAAGCATACACACACACACTCACATAATATATCTTGCTCCCAGAGCCCACGTCTTCAATTTGGGATGATTCGTTGTCTATTCAGGTATTCCACAGATGCAGGGTACATCAGGTTGATTGTGGAGATTTAATCTGCTGCTCCTGAGGCTGCTGGGAGAGATTTCCCTTTCTCTTCTTTGTTCGCCCAGCTCCCGGGGTTCAACTTTGGATTTGGACCCGCCTCTGCGTGTAGGTCTCCGGAGGGCGTCTGTTCTTCGCTCAGACAGGACAGGGTTAAAGGAGCCGCTGATTAGGGGGCTCTGGCTCACTCAGGTCGGGGGGGAGGGAGGGGCACGGAATGCGGGGCGATCCTGCGGTGGCAGAGGCCGGCGTGACGTTGCACCAGCCTGAGGCACGCCATGCATTCTCCCAGGGAAGTTGTCCCTGGATCACGGGATCCTGGCAGTGGCGGGCTCACAGGCTCCCGGGACGGGAGGTGGGGAGAGTGACCTGTGCTCGCCCTCAGGCTTCTTGGTGACGGCAGCAGCGGCCTTAGCGTCTCATGCCCGTCTCTGGGGGGTCTGCGCTTTTAGCCGCGGCTCGCGCCTGTCTCTGGAGCTCCTTTAAGCAGCGCTCTTAATCCCCTCACGTCGTGCACCAGGAAACAAAGAGGGAAGAAAAAGTCTTTTGCCTCTTTGGCAGGTCCAGACTCCCTCCCGGCTATCCGTGGTGCACTAACCCCTTCAGGCTGTGTTTATGCCGCCTGTCCTCTCCCTGCGATCCGACCGAAGCCCGAGCCTCAGCTCCCAGCCCCCGCCCGCCCCAGTGGGTGAGCAGACAAGCCTCTCAGGCTGGTGAGTGCCCGTCGGCGCCGATCCTCTGTGTGGGAATCTCCCCGCTTTGCCCTCCGCACCCCTGTTGCTGTGCTCTCTTCTGCGGCTCTGAAGCTTCCCCCCACAGCTACCCACAGTCTCCGCCCGCAGAGGGGCTTCCTAGTGTGTGGAAACCTTTCCTCCTTCACAGCTCCCTCCCACTGGTGCAGGTCCCGTCCTATTCTTTTGTCTCTGTTTATTCTTTTTTCTTTTGCCCTACCCAAGTACGTGGGGAGTTTCTTGCCTTTTGGGAGGTCCAAGGTCTTCTTCCAGCATTCAGTGGGTGTTCTGTAGGAGTTGTTCCACGTGTAGATGTATTTCTGATGTATCTATGGGGAGGAAGGTGATCTCCGCATCTTACTCTTCCGCCATCTTCCCCATCTCCCCTGGTTATCCATTGTAAATAAAGCAGTTGTGTACATGTCAATCCCAATCTCCGCAACTATCCCTCCCCCCGTTCTTTTTTTTTTCTTTCTCTCTGCTCTGATTATGTGAGTTCCACTGCCCTGTCTTCAAGTTCACTGATCGTTTCTTCTGCTTCATCTAGTCTGTTTTTGAACTCATCTATTATATTTTTCCATTCGGTTGTGGTATTCTTCAGTTCTGTGACTTCTATTTGGTACTTTCTTATATTTTCTGCCACTTTGTTGAAATTCTTACTTTGTTCATCCATTCCTCTCCTGAAATCAGTAAGAATCTTTATGACCATTACTTTGAACTCTTTGTCAGGGAAACAGCTTATCTCCACTTCCTTGAAGTTTTTTTTTTATATATAAATTTTTTAATTTATTGCCGTGTTGGGTCTTCATTGCTGCATGCGGGCTTTTTCTAGTTGCGGTGAGCGGGGGCTACTCTTCATTATGGTGCGCGGGCTTCTCATTGCAGTGGCTTCTCTTGTTGCAGAGCACGTGCTCTAGGCTCGCAGGCTTCAGTAGTTGTGGCTTGTGGGCTCTAGAGCGCAGGCTCACTAGTTGTGGTGCATGGGCTTAGTTGCTCTGCGGCATGTGGGATCTTCCCGGACCAGGGCTCGAACCCATGTCCCCTGCATTGGCAGGCAGATTCTTAACCACTGTGCCACCAGGGAAGTCCCCTTTTTCTGAGGTTTTTATCTTGTTCTTTTGTTTGGAACATATTTCTCTGTATCTTCATTTTTCTACACTCTCAGTGTTGGCTTCTGTGCATTAGATAAAACAGCTACCTCTACCAGTCTTGAAGGAGTGGCCTTATGTGGCGATGAAATTTATTGTTCAACTTTGCGCTAGCTCTTGGTTGTCTCCCCAAACCTTTGTGATTGTCCAAGCAACCTACATTATTTCTAGTGGCTCCCTGTAGTCGAGGGACCTGCTAAGACCTGTCAGTGTCCCAAAGGGAAGGATCTCAGTCAGCACCTAGGTTCAGGCTGATTGGAAGTCAGACCCTCAGGCAGCAGCTTTTAAAGTATGCAGGTATATGCTATCCTTTGGGACTGTGAGTGTAAACCCCACTGACCACCAGGACCAGGTGATCAAGAAGTGTCCCTGGGCAGAAGCTGTAAAAATTAGGGTGCCAGACAAGTGTATAAGCCCCTTTCTGGGAGATACTGACGACCTAAAGTGAGGCAGAGGGAGAACACAGAGATACTGTCCACCAGCGTTCATTGCAAGAGAGCACCTCAGTAGTCTCTTAGATGCATGCCAAACCAGAAGCCTGCCCCTCAGACCAAAGCTCCAGGAGAAGCAAAGAGGCCTCTCTCACAGAAAAACTGGAGGTCTGTTTCAGTCTGTTGTCCGCACTGTACGCTGGCAATGGTAGTTGCTCAAGAACTATCTCTGATTGTTATAGCCCCTTGGGACCCAGAAACACAAGTGCCACTCCACTGGCCTTGACAGCCAGGTGATCACAGGCCATACCCTGGGCAGCAGCCACAAAAACGGGGCACCCAATGTAAAGTCTGGGATACCAGATGCATGTACAAGCTCCCCTCTGGGGAATACTGGCCCTCTGGAGCACCGTAGAGGGAGAGCAGGAAGATACACCCACCCTCCAAGGTCTCTGAAGAAAATTACAGCCAGCCCTTAGATGTGTGTTTAAGAAGAAGCCTGTTCTTCAGGCTACAGCTGTGAAGATAAACTAATAGACCTATTTCACAGAAAGACTAGGCGCCTCAGTCTGTTGCCTCTCTGCTGTGCCCTGGGGTATAGCTGGTTAAGAACTCTTTATTTGTTGTTACAGTCCTGTGGGACCCATGAGCATAAATCCCCCTGGCCACCAGAGCCAGGCAACCTAGAGGTGTCCCCAGGGCGGCAGCAGCAAAAATCATGGTGCCAAATGAGGGTGTAAGCTTCTTTCTGGGAGTCACAGGCAAGCTGGAACAGGGCAGAGGGAGGGTGCAGAGATGGTAACCACCAGCCTCTATCTTTGGAAAATAAGCAAATAAGCCTCTTTCACAGAAAGTCTGTGTGCTTTTCAATCAGCTGCCTCCGTGCTGGGCCCTGGGGTGGGTGAGTCTGCCAGTCTGAACCCTTCAAGAATGATTTCTCAGTGTGCTGAAGACTTGTGGGTCTCATGAAGGCAAGCCCTGTTGGCTTTCAAAGCCAGATTTTTGAAGGGCTCATCTCTCAGGTGCAGGTCTTAAATATTGGGGTGCCAGATGTGGGGTTCAAAGCCTTTGCTCCTGAGGGAGAAGCTTGGGGTTTTGAGATACCTCCTAATTGTGGATTTGTAAGCCAAGGGTGGGGTTTATGGAAAAATCGTGTCTCAGCCTCTCCTACCTGCTTTTTGATGTGGGTTTTTTCTTGTTCACCTGATGTGTAGCCATTGCTCAGCTAGTATTGGTCTCTTACAGAGGAAATTTTTCCATGTGTAGCTGTAGAATTGGTGTCTGTGGGAAGAGGTGAGTACAGGATCCTCCTACATTGCTGTCTTGAACCAAATCCCAGACAGATCTTTTTTGGGACCACACTTCAACCCACTCCATTTGTCTTCTGGCCTCCATCTTTTCTGATGAGAAGTCAGTACTCATTCAGGTTGTTGTTCGCCTGTATGTAATTTGTCACATTTTTCTCTGGCCGTTTTCAAGACTTTTTTTTAATCTTCGGTTTCAGCAATTTGACTGTGATGTGCCTGGGCATGGTTTTCTTCATACTTATTCTGCTTAAGATCTGCTGACCTTGAATCTTTAAATTTATATCCTTCGCCAGACTTGGGGCAATATCAATCATTTCTGCAAATATTTTTCTGCCCTTTCTCTGTCTCCTCTTTCTGGAGATTGTCCTACAGGTCCCTGAGTCTCTGTTCACTTTTTTCCTCATCTTTCTTCTCTCTCTCTTCTGATTGGATAATTTCTTTTACTGAGTCTTTCCTCTGTCACCTCCATTGTGCTGTTAACTCCATCCAGTGAATTTTTTACTTCAGATACTGTGTTTTATTCAATTCTAGAATTTATTTTTTTTTTAAATATGCGTTCTCATAACTTTCATTCGTTGCAAATCTGTTTTCCTTCATGCCATCGAGTATTGTTATAATAAACACTTTAAGATCTTTGTCTGCAAATTTCAACATCTGGTCATCTTAAAATTGGTCTCTATGGACTGTCTTTTCTCCACAGAGTGGGTCACATTTCCCTGTTTGTATGTTAAGTAATTTGGGGCAGTACCCTGGATGTTCTGAAAGTCATATTGTGGAGACTGGATTCTGTTATATTCTTCTGAAGGGTGCTGGTGATGGTGGTTGTGATTTTAAGCAGGCAGTTGGCTTGGTTAAATTCAAACTGTAAACTCTGTCTCCTGGACATCAGCTCACATCTCAGTTCAGTTCTTTTATTCTTGGCTGGGCTGCTTGCAGTCAGCCCTGTGCATGCATAGGTTAGGGGTCAACTAGAGTTTGGACAAAGCTTATACACACAATCTGGGGCTTCTCTCTCATCCTCTCCTTTCTGGGATATCCCTCCTCACTTTGCTGCCACATAATTGTCCTGAAGTGTGTTCTCTGGTTTTTAAGGCCAAAAAGACTGAGAATTTTCTTTCAGGGTTTGAGCTGCCTTGCATAGCACCAACTGCACCCTACCCTCAGGCTAAAAGCCACAAAAATTGGAAACTCATCTCATACTATTCTCTTCTTTCAAGTTCCAACTCCCCTCCAGTATACACCTGCTTTTATTTACTCTCGTGTCTTTAGGTCATTTGTTGTTGTGTTTTTGTTTTTATTTTCCATATTGGTCCAGAGTTTGTAGTTGTTATCTGTGGGAAGGTCAGATTTACTCATCACTCAGAGTATACCTAGGTTTTTTCCTTCTCCATCAGCTGGTGGAGAGAACCTTCCTCTCCCAGTGAAGCCATAGGTATCAGCTGAAGGAGAGGCATTAATGGGGCTCAAAACTGGTAGCCTATTAAGTAACTCAATGGATGGGTTGGAGCAATATTCTCAAGGGCAGAATGTGCCATCTCTGAAACTGGAAGAGGCCTGGCAAGCATGGTGCTTCTCTCTTAGCATTAGGAGTTGCAAGGTGCAATAGTAATTCCTGTACTCTAAAGGGGATGTCCTGGCATAACATGCCCTGGATCATTGAGCACTTCAAAACTATACTTGCATAGTAAGATTTTTATCTCCCAACCTCTTGGAGCGCATGGTCTTACTGGGACATATAGAGTCATGGCCACTTCTTGCTCATCAGGTCCAATTAATATTACGTATCCATATAATGGACCACTGTGATGATACATGGAAGGTCCAGAAAATCAAGGTCCGTTTGGACTGTGTTTTGACAGAGAACAGGAGAGTTCACAGGAGAGCCCTGAGGTAAGATTGTCAATGTATACTGTTGTCCATCTGTAAATGCAAATTGTTCCTGATCTTCCTTTCTGATCAGTATTGGAATATTAGGTCAATAGCCACATACTCTGTGAGAGAGGCTATGTTGCTTCCTTCCAGTATAGATACCAATCTAGCATAGCAGTTGCCGTGTGGCTGGCCCTTAGCTAAGTTTGCAGTAGACCACTGTCATCTGCCATATCTGTCTGGTTTTTACAGGGACCAGACTGGTAAATTAAAATAAGATATAATGGGGACTACCATCCTTGCATCCTTTAAGTTTTTTAGGTTAGCGCAGCATTTGACCCAAGAGGCAGTATTGTTAGTGATTTACTATCTTAGCCAGATTCAGAGTGATGGGGAGGAAGATAGCAGTTCAGGGGCTTTCATTTGGCCTTTTCTACTGTAATAGTCCTTATTACATAGGTCAAGGAGCTAATGTGAGGGTTCTTCCAGATGCTAAGTATATACAACCTGATTATACATTTAGGTACCAAGGAAATGATTACCAGATACATCTGTGAAGACTTCGGACCCACTGTAACAAAGTCCAGAGCCAGGACTTACATCCAGAATCCCTGCTTTAATGATGAGTCTTTGATGTGCTTTAGTTTTGGAACTTCTACTCTCCTTCTCAGCACCGTCATGGTAGTTCCATCATAGTACCTCACTTAACGTGGGCATCAGCTTTCCAAGTATCTAAACACTATCTTACTTTTAGGATCAGTTCCAAGGCCTCTTGTCAGCATATTAAATATTGAGTCCTGGAAAAGTATCTCCATGTCAACAAACACTCCTTTAATCAGACTAATAGTCCACCACCCCTGACCCTGGTTCAGCATCCTCGGTACATTTGCAGGCAAGCACTCCTGGCTTTTGCTGCTACATATTAGCCTGGTTCTGTAGCTCCTTTGGTGAATAATTCTTTTCCACCCTTAACAGGCCAGCACTTCCCCAGGTGGGTCGTGCTGAGACTTAACCCTAGTTATTGGCCTAGGGTCCAGAAGGGGATGTGTAGGAAGATCTTGAGGAATGCAGATACTGTTTTGCAGGACATCTGCCTCAAGTAAGACCTCTGCATAGTTTCTGCAAGGAGGCATGCTTCTGTTGTCTTCTAGCGAGGGGAAGTAATTCGCTTTTGCATGCCCAGAATGTTCAAACGGATGTCAGGTTCAATATTCTCAAGTGCATCTTTCTGGATATCCCTATCCCAAGTCTCAGCGTCCCACTTCATCCCTATCAGGGGCCTAACTTTGTTGTAGGAGACTTATTGAGGCTGTAACGTTAGCCACTGCTGCAATTCTACTATTCTTACAGTATAGCCTTGTGCCTGGTCTTTAGCACAATTTACCTTCCAGCTACAGTAGATGACAGTCTTTTTTGAAAGCTGCTAGTGAGACCTTCTGATTTTCACATCTTGCCTTAAAGTGGTAATTGTCTGCCCTGAGCTTGTCGTTTTCTCTCTTCCATGCATCAGTAGCATCCAGCAATAATGAACTAATTCCATAGTCCTTTAAGTTATTGTTTCCTCTGTATTGCACAAGCCCATACAACTCTTTTCAGTTGTATCTGATTCCAGCTTACCACAGATACATGTTTTAGTAATGTCAGTGTTATAGCATAGCAGGTGAGAATAACACTGCACTTACCATCATTGATGGCATCTTTATTGCCATCTGACCAGCAAGTGATCAGATTCCAAAATCTCATCCTTAGAGTCTGTTTCCTGTGACCACTACGAGTTCCAAATGTCTTAGGTAGGGTTCTTCAGAAGCAGACTATGAAATGGGACTTCATGTGCAAGTAATCTATTTAGGAAATGCTCCCAGGAAAAACTGGAAAATGAATAGGAGAAGCAGGATACAGGAGGGGAAAAGCAAAGCAAAGCAAGTGTGTGATCTCAAACAAAGTCCCATGGAAGGTAACTTCAGCTTGATGCCACAGGGGAACTTCGGAATATAAATTGGGCCTCAGAGTTTTTGTCCTGACTTGTTGCCAGGAAGCTGGGCTTTCACACTCCCACACCAGTCAGTCACTGGCTAAGGCCCATCTCAGGGTGGGTGAATGTAAATTCCCCGAGCACTTCTGACTCTGCCTATGGGCACAGTGGCTCCGGCAGCCCTTGAGTAGGCCTTTGAAGAGTCTCAGGTGTGGACTGTTAGAAGCAAAAGACACAAGCTGGGGGAGGAGCAAAGAGAAACCTTTAAGGGGGATCTGGGTGGAGCCCCAGGAGTATCCACTATAAGTACTTACCTTTCCTTCCCTCCATAACTCCTCTTTTACTCCTCCAGTCCTGGGGGAGCCAGACACAACAGAGTGAGTGGGGGAAGAAGAGAAGAGCGAAGTGGCAGAAACGATGAAGAGGCAGATTAGTTGGGATAGGCTAGGTTATACTGTACTAACAAACAACCCTAAAATCTCAGCAGCTTATCACAATAACGTTTATGCTTTCTTATGCCTCATGTCCTGTGTGGATTGACAGCGGGCTGTGCTCCGCATGGTCACTGGGGGCTAAAGTTGTTAGAGGATCCACCGTCTTGTTCTGCAATATCTTGAACACACAGCTTCCTGGGTGATTTTTTTTTCTTTTAATTGAAGTATAGTTGATGTATAATATTATGTTACAGGTATATAATACAGGGGTTCACAATTTTTAAAGGTTATACTCCACTTATAGTTATTATAAAATACTTGCTGTATTCCCCATGTACAGTATATCCTTGTGGTTTATTTTATACCTAATAGCTTGTACCTCTTAATCCCCTAACCCTGTATTGCCTCTCCCTCCGTCCCTCTCCCCACTGGTAACTACTAGTTTGTTCTCTATGTCTGTGAGTCTGCTCCGTTTTTGTTATATTCACTAGTTTGTTGTATTTTTTAGATTCCATATATGTGATATCATACAGTATTTGTATTTCTCTGCCTTCTTTCATTTAGCATAATGCCCTCCAAGTCCTTCCATGTTGTTGCAAATGGCAGAATAATTCTTTTCCGTGTGTGTGTGTGTGTGTATACATATATATACACACACACATATACATACACACCACATCTTCTTTATCCATTCATCTGTTGACGGACACTTAGATTGCTTCCATATCTTGGCTGTTGTACATAATGCTGCTATGAAAATTGGGGTATATGTATCTTTTCAAATTAGTGTTTTTGTATTTTCTGGATACGTACCCAAGGAGTAGAATTGCTGGGTCATATGGTAGTTCTATTTTTAGTTTTTTGAGAAACTTCCATACTGTTTTCCACAGTGGCTGCACCAATTTCCATTCCCCCCAGCAGTGTACAAGGGTTCTCGTTCTCCACAGCTTCACCAACGTTTGTTATTTGTGTTCTTTAGCCATTCTGACTGGTGTGAGGTGATATCTCATTGTGCTTTTGATTTGCATTTCCCTGATGATTAGTGATGTTGAACATCTTTTCATGTGCCTGTTGGCCATCTGCATTTCCTCTTTGGAAAAATGTCTATTCAGTTCTTCTGCCCATTTTTTAATCAGGTTGTTTGTTTTTTTGATGTTGTATTAGCTGTTTATTTATGTTGAATAGTAACCCCTGATTGGTCATATCACTTGAAAATATTTGAAATATAGGGAATCAAATGGTGCAGTTGGTGAGTATCATCCCGACCATTCCTGTCTTTTTCACTGCAAGCTTCTAAGTCTAGTTTAAGCTTGAGCTGGATGAGAAAAAGTTTAAATCAAATGTGAAAGTAAAACTTGGTAACGAGACTTGCCGAAATAATTTTAGAAAAACAATGGTATTTGCCAGAGATTTTGTCACCAAGGCAGGGGAAAATGGTTTACCTAGCACAGAGGATGTGAAAGAATTAAGGTTCCTAACAAAAAACTGAAAATAGCCAAAATGCCTAACTCTATAATAGTGGTTAGGTAGATAATGTACATTGACAGGTGGGTAGGTTACTTAGCCATTTCAAACTATGTGTTTCCCGAGAACTTTTAGTGGTGTTGTTAAAATGCTTATGATGTAAGGGGAAAAAGTTAGGATATAAAACTGCATATGAGAATTCCCATCTCTTACCTGGATTACTGTAAAGGCCCTACTTACCACCCTTCTGCTGCTCCAGTATGTTCTTTATGTTGCAGCAGCCAATGACCTTCAGGATAAAATCTCTGTTTCTTTTCATAGTTTACATATATCTCTCTGGTCTGTCTCTCCTACTTCATTTTTCTCAACTACCCATTTCATACCCTATTCTCAAATTTATACCCCCAGCCCAGACATTTCCTCTGAGCCCCAGATGTGTGTAGACAAGCAACATCGTCTTTGGTTGTGTCACAGGCATCTCAAATTTAACATGTGCAAAATTAAACTTGGTTTTTTGGGAGGTCTCACTTTAAAATTGAACTTCTGATTCCCTCTCTTCAGTACACCAGTGTCCTGTGCCCATCTTTTCTAACTCTGTAAATGCTACCTCTATCTACCCGGTCACCAAAGCCAGAAATTCAGGAATCACCCTTGAGTCTCAGCTCCTTTCTAACTTCAGCGTGCACTTGGACCCTCATGGTCTCTCTGATCCCTCACTATGTCATGGTATTTCAGCCTCTCAACTTCCATTTCTAACTGGTTGTTCTCTGAGTATACCCCAGTTCAAATCACTAAGAGAGAGATTCCAGGTGATTCAGTTTTGTCCCTACTAGGTTTTTGATGTCCTGAAGGAAGAGTCAACCCATCTTACTGGTTCTACCATTTCATCAATTTTTTAGCATGTTTCCTCTGTCTCGGAATTGGTAAGAAAAAGGTTTTGCAAATTTTTCTAAGTCTCATCCAAAGTGAGAAGACATGGACAAGTAGAGGTAGGAAGGATGGAGCTCCAAACTAATTTCATGATTGTTGGAGGCTTATGACAACATCCGCTATTGTGCCTATACACTGAATATTTCATTTCAGTTACTCTTGTTTCATGTCTAGACTTTTTACTTGTTTCTTTTTTTCTTAATAAAACTTTTCTTGAGATATAATTCACATACCATAAAATTCACCCTTTAAAATTATACAGGCAAATCTCAGAGATATTGTGGGTTCAGTTCCAGACTGCAATAAAGTGAATATCACAATAAAGTGAGTCACATGAATTTTGTGGCTTCTCAGTGCATATAAAAGTTATGTTTACACTATACTGTCATCTGTTAAATGTGCAGCAGCATTATGTCTAAAAATGCTTAATTAAACCTTAATTAAAAATACTTTCTCGCTGAAAATGAGAAAACAATTACAATAGTAACATCCGAGATCACTTATCACAGCTCACCATAACAAATACAATAATAATGAAAAAATTTGAAGTAGTGTGAGAATTACCCACATGTGAAGCAGAGACACGAAATGAGCAAATGCTCTTGGAAAAGTGGTGCCTCTAGACTTGCTCAATCCAGGGTTGCCACAAACCTTCAAGTTGTAAAAAAACACAGTATCTGCAAAGTGCAATAAAGCGAAGCACAATAAAATAAGGTATGCCTATACAACCAGTGGATTTGGTTTTTTGTTTGTTTTTTAGTATATTCAGAGTTACACAACCATTACCGCTACCTGATTTTAGAACACTTGGTTCCTTTTTAAACTTTTGTTTTTAGCTCTCTGCTGAACATTTCGAATCACGTCCTGTCTCCTCAAAGATAGTAAGCACAGTGATTTTATCCTCAGATTACTCCAGTATCTGGCACCCCTGTTGGTCAACTTCTAATGTTTTTTCTGCCAACTTTAGCTTTAATATTTTCCTATGTGCCTAGTTGTTTTTGTTTTCGTTTTTTTTTGGCTGTGTTGGGTCTTTGTTTCTGTGCGAGGGCTTTCTCTAGTTGCGGCGAGCGGGGGCCACTCTTCATCGCGGTGCACGGGCCTCTCACTATCGCGGCCTCTCGTTGCGGAGCACAGGCTCCAGACGCACAGGCTCAGTAGTTGTGGCTCACAGGCCTAGTTGCTCCGCGGCATGTGGGATCTTCTCAGACCAGGGCTCGAACCCATGTCCCCTGCATTGGCAGGCAGATTCTCAACCACTGCGCCACCAGGGAAGCCCCCCGCCTCATTTATTTTTTAATTGTGTGCTAGACATTTTATTTGTAAAATTGTTTGCAGAAATCGTTGAGACCTAAGATGTTGTTCCCCTTCAGAGAGGATTCACCTTTGCTTCTGCCTGGAGCTTGTGAGCACTAGCAATACTGCATCACCCGAGGCCAATTTTAGGGGTTTTGATTATTTGAAGGAGAACTACAGTACCTATGAGGCCTCTTTTTTTTTTTTTTTTTTACGGTATGTGGGCCTCTCACTGTTGTGGCCTCTCCCGTTGCGGAGCACAGGCTCCGGACGCGCAGGCTCAGCGGCCATAGCTCACGGGCCCAGCCGCTCCGCGGCACATGGGATCTTCCCGGACCGGGGCACGAACCTGTGTCCCCTGCATCGGCAGGCGGACTCTCAACCACTGCACCACCAGGGAAGCCCTATGAGGCCTCTTAACATCGGGTTTACTGTTATTCATGGGTGTAGCCTTTGAGGGCCCTACAGAGGCAATGGTTTCACTTGGGTCCCCTCTGTCCTGCCCTTATCAGGCTTCTAATCCTTGTGCTCTTGGCCCTGGGAGGTTGTCAAAAGCTCACCTCCACATTTCTGTTATGCACTCTGGGATCAGCAAATGCTCCCAGGGTAAAATACCAGCATCGTCCCTCTGGCTCTCCATCCTTGCTTGAATCCTAGCCTGGTAATTCTTCACTATCTTGGAGTTCTCATATGCCTTCAAGTAGATGTGTTTGTTACCGACCAGGGTCCTTGGCCTTCCTTAATCAATAGAAATTGGTAAGAGACCAGACAAGAAATTTAGGCCAGGCTTTATTGGGGCCCCTGCTGCAGCAGGGGGAGAGCGAAAACAAATAACAAGTTCCCTTGCTCTCTCGCTGGCTCCTTATATGGGGTGAGGGTAGGGGTGTGTCCAAGGGTCGGGCCCAAACTGTGGTTTGCCCACCCCTTAGGTGGTATTGTGTGGAGGGGGTGTGCACAGTACCCTTCTTTTGCTCCTGTCTCCCTGCTTTTGCTCCCGGCTCTTCAGAAGTGGCAGTTGGGTTTTTTTGGTCTCTTTGTATCTTGTTGTCCATAATTTGCCCCAACTGCGTGGGCATGCATGCAGTTATTTTTAGTTCCTTATAGTTTCTTTGTATTTTGTTGCTTGAGGAGTCGTTTGTCCAGGTGCAAGCATTGCAGCACTGTAGCAAAGGGTCCCAGGTCCCTTGTCTCATCCCCTGTCTCTTCCCTGCTAAGGGATTCTACACCCCTTATTCTTAAGGGGTAAGGGGCCAAAGGTCTGTTCTTCTGAAACTTCTTGCTGGACAGGGGCTGTAGGCCCTAGCCTACCCTAGAGGTACAGTTGCTGACTGTTCCAAGGACCTGTAGGGAACTGGGCCATCCTCCGCTGGAATGGGCTGAATTCCTTGAGCCATTGTGAGTCTTACTTGAAACTATTGGAGCCTAGAAGACACAAACTTAACCAAAAAGTTAAATAAACAAGGGCCAAAAAGGGGAAGGACAAAAGTAGCCATTAAAGGGCCTAGAAAGGGAAGGAACTAGCTTAACTTCCGGAGGACTTCTTTAACTGCTGACCAGACAGTGGAGGAGATATCACCCCTACCAAAATTATGAAGCCACTCTGCCTGGTCGTGTATTCCCAGGTGTGGTAGGAAGTATTAGTTATCACACAAAGTATCTGTCGATGGTGCCTGTCTTTTGAATGAGTATCTCAGATTTTCCACTGGCTCACAGGTGTATTGTTCTTTTGCGACCTGCGGGGTTTCTGGATGTAAAAGCTTTGGTCTGGACAAATGTACCCAACTAGCTGTCCCTTGCAGGTTGACAGCAGTGGGGGTGGTTAAAGTTACTTTATAGGGGCCCTTCCATTTTGGCAATAGTTGGCCTTTGGGGGACCCCTCTTTCCAGGCTTTAAGAAGAACTTGGTCCCCGGGGTTTATTTGTGAAGGAATTGCTCCTTCCTCTATATTTTTAGCGGGAGCTGGCAGTGCCCTGTAGGCATAGTCCTGGATTGCCTTCTGAACTTGTCCTAGATTAATAATGACTCTCAGGGCCTGGTTCACTTCCTCATCCAGTAGAATGTCAGTAGTTAGAAAAGGCCTCCCATAGGTCACTTCAGATGGGCTAAGACTCAGACCACTCCTGGGGGCTATGCGGACCCCGAGGAGTACAATAGGAAGAAGTTGGTCCAGGGTTCATGAGTTTCTTGGTAGAGCTTTGCTAAGGTTTTCTTTAAAGGATGGTTCATTTTCTCTACCTCCCCTGAAGACTGTGGGTGCTAAGAGCTGTGTAGCTTGTAGTCTATCCCTGGGGCAGTTGTGAGCCCCTGTGTGATTTTGGCTATAAAAGAGGACCCATTTTCACGTTAGAGGGACTTTGGAAGTCCAAACCAAGGAATTCCTTTTAATTGGGACTTACACACTTCCATAGCCTTTTCAGATTGCGTGGGGAAGGCTTCAGCCCATCCTGTGAAAGTATCAACGAACAGCAAAAGATATTTATATCCTGATCGCGGGGGCATTTGGGTGAAATCTGCCAGTCTTCCCTCCGTGTTGAATTGGCCTGAGTAACGAAGGGGGAATTGGATGGGCCTGTGGGTTATTCCAGGCACATAAACCACAGGCAAGCGTTACTTGTTTTACTGTTCCTTTAAGCCCCGTCCCTGAAAAAGTCTTTTGCATCAAGTTCCACAGTGCATCCCTCCCATAGTAGGTGGCATCATGTAAACTCTTAGTGAGTTTCCATGGTTGGGCCTCAGGGATTAGAACCTTATCCTCCTTTTTATACCAGCCTGTGCTTCCTTTCTCATAGCCCCATTTCTCAGCATTTTCTTGTTCCTATGGGGAATACTGGGGGAGGCTAGGGAGTTCACGGGGGCCAATCACTAGGGCCATGACTTGTTCAGGTTCCTACAGTCGAGCTGCCTGTTTTGCAGTTTGATCAGCTTTGCTGTTCCCTTGGCTCACAAAGGATCCATCCCTCTGATGGCCCCTACAGTGGGTTACTGCTACCTGGGTCGGGAGCTGCACTGCTTCTAAAAGATCCAAGATCAAATCTTTATGTTTTATGGGGGAATTTCTAGCGATTAACATTCCTCTTGCTTTCCAAATGGCAGCATGAGCATGTAGCATGTGGAACCCATATTTAGAGTCAGTAAAAATATTTGATTTCTTATCCTTCCCTAATTGCAAAGCTCTCATTAATGCAGTTAGTTCAGCTTTCTGGGCTGATGTCTGGGTGGCAGTGCCTTGGCTTCTCTGACTTCATCTAGACTAACTATGGCATACCCCACCTTCCAGGTTCCCATTTCTAGAAAACTGCTCCTATCAGTAAACCGTTCGACCTCAGAGCTGTCAGGAGGTTCATCGAGAAGATCAGGCCTGCTGGAGTAAGTTTGTTCTCTGGTCTCTATACACTGATGCAGTAGGTCTCCACTCCCGACCTCTGAACGCACAGTTGCTGGGTTCAGGGTTTGGCAATGTCTGGGGTGTCCGTTAGGAGGGCCTGACATCTTGTTAACCTTCCTCCAGTAAACCAATGATGTCCTTTGACTTCCAGCACAGATGGTACCTGATGAGGGGTTAATACATCTAAGTGTTGTCCCAGGGTGAGCTTGGAAGCCTCATTAACCAACAAGGTTGTGGCTGCTACTGCCTGCAGGCAGCTTGGCCATCCCAGGGCCACTGAGTCCAGTTGTTCTGAAAAGTAAACCACTGGTCTCTCTCTGATATGGTCCCAGCTTTTGGGTCACGAGTCCTAGTGCTATCCCTGACCTCTCGTGAATGTATAGGGTAAAGGGCTTGTCCAAACTTGGAAGTCCCAGTACTGGTGCTCTGCTCAACTCAGTCTTTTTTTTTTTTTAATGTTGGCTGCACCAGCTCTTTGTTGCAGCTTGTGGGATCTAGTTCACCGACCAGGGCTCAAACTCGGGCCTCCTGCATTGGGAGAGCAGAGTCTTACCCACTGGACCACCAGGGAAGTCCCTCAACTCAGTCTTTAGAGTCTCAAAGCCCCACTGGTGGTCCCTATTTCATTGAAGGTTTTCCCTTTCTTCTCCCTTTAGAACCTCATATAGGGGTTTTGCTGTAAGGCCATAATTTGGAATCCAGATACCACAGAACCCAGCCATCCCGAGAAAGCCTTGGAGTTGCCTCTTTGTGGTTGGGGATGGTTATATACTAATTGCTGTTTTTCGATCTATGGCCAGGGGTCGTGCCCCTGGGGTCAAAACAAATCCTAAATATTGAACCCTTGTTGTGAGATCTGAGCCTTGGTTGGAGAGACTTTATATCCCCTTTTTGCCAGAAAATTTACGACCCTAACGGTATTTTGATCTCAATCTTATTTGGTCTCACTACTTATCAATAGATCATCAACATATTGTAGCAGAGTTCCCTTCTCAAGGCTCAGTTCCCTCAGTTCCGAAGCTAACACATTTCCAAAAAGATGGGGCCGTCCCGAAAACCCCGCGGAAGCACTGTCCAGGTGTATTGGGTAGCCTCCAGGGGGTCAGGGTCCCTCCAAAGGCAGAAAGGTATTGCGTTTGGATGTAGGGGAATACAGAAAAATGCATTTTTGAGGTCCGAAAAGAAATACTGAATGCTCCCTGACACTTGGGTGAGGAGGGTGTCAGAGTTTGTTTGCCACCAGTGGGTGAATAGGGATGACTGCCTCATTCACTGCTCGTTAAGTCTCGCACAGACCGATACTCCCCCGTTAGGCTTCTGCACGGGGAGGATCGGGGGTATTGCAAGGGGATTGGCAGGACCTAATGGGTCCGTGTTTTAGGAATTTGGTGAGCAGTGGTTGGATTCCCCTCAGGGCCTCAGGCTTTAAAGGATATTGTCTTTTCCAGGAGTATTTTTCCCCAGGCCTTAACCTTATTTTTATTGGGGGAACACATTTTGCTCTTCCTGGCACCGAGGTATCCCAGACTGCAGGATCTATTTGTTCTCTAATTTCTTGGGGGATGTCTTGGGGGGATATTTTGATGACCAGCAAGTGGGTCATCTGGGGCTACTAATAGATGCATTCTCTGTTTGAATTCTCTACCTCCTTGGACTTCACCCTCTCCTAAGCTGTCCTACTAGCTCCTAACTTATTTAGCAGATCTCTCCTGAGGAGGGGGACAGGGCATTCTGGCATATACAGAAAGGAGTGAGTAATAATAATGGACCCAACTCTGCAGACAAGGGGAGACGTAAATCGCCTTACCTTTGGCTGTCCATCAACTCTTGTCACCGTAGTCATGGTTGGAGAGGCCAGCCGGCCAAGTCAGAAAAGAGCGGGAAATTCAGTTCCCCTACCTGCCACATCGAGGGTGACCCAAGGCTTCACTGGAGTGACGAGGATGGACTGAGTGGGATCTGGAGCCGGGCAGGCGCTTGGACCCCGTCAGTCCATGTGTGGGAATCTCTCATCCGAGACATTCCTGGGGAACGGGGGCCGGTCGGGGTTGCCCCTCCAGTGTCCCACAGGAGGGCGCTCAGGACATTCCCCCTTCCAGTGCCCCTCCTTCCAACAAAAGGCACACTGGTTTGGGCTTCATTTTTTTTTTTTTAATTCTTTATTGGAGTATAATTGCTTTACAATGGTGTGTTAGTTTCTGCTTTATAACAAAGTGAATCAGTTATACGTATGTTCCCATATCTCCTCCCTCTTGCGTCTCCCTCCCTCCCACCCTCCCTATCCCACCCCTCTAGGTGGTCACAAAGCACAGAGCTGATCTCCCTGTGCTATGCTGCGGCTTCCCACTAGCTGTCGATTTTACATTTGGTAGTGTATATGTCCATGTATATGGAATTTAAGGGAAAAAAAAAATGGTTTGGGCTTCTTGGCAGTCTGTCTAGCCTTCTCGGCCCTCCGGGATCCCCTGGAGGTGGTGGGTGAATCAGAGCAGCCGAAAGCTGCGTTTTCTTTATTAGCCTCTTATCCTTCTTGGCTTCCTCTGTTAAGTCTCGGTTATCTTAGACCTTGAAGGCCTCCTCCACCAAGTTTGACAATGGGGTTTGGGGCCCAGCCTCAAGCTTTTGTAATTTTCTCCTGATATCAAGAGTAGCCTGGGTGATAAAATGCATGGCCAGCAGTGTCCTTCCTTTTGTGGGCTCAGGGTCTGTATCGGTGTACTTCCTGAATGCCTCTGTCACCCGGCTCAGGAAGACGGCTGGGTTTTCATCTTTCTCTTGTGTGACCTCTTAGACCTTATCAAAATTTACAGCCTTCACCTTCACATTTACAGCCTGCACCTTTTCATTCCTTCTGACTGACAAGTAATTTAATGTCTCATCCTAGCCTGGCCTACACAATCTTCATAGTGTGGGTCATGTTCTGGGACTGCATCCCCACCCACCTGATAAATGTTGTGGGGTAGATTGGTGGCCAGTAGGCCATCTGCATGTTCCCTGGCCTTTTTTAGTATACCCTTCTTTTCATCCAGGGTGCAGCAGTGGGCCAGAATAACCATGATGTGCTGACAAGTAAGAGAGGATGTTCCTATAAGTTTCCCTATGCTGGCATGTATTCCTTGAGATGGAGCATCTGTAAAGCCTACGATGTGGGCTACTTGAAGTGGCCAATATGTAATCCGTAACGGTGTCTGGGCTGCCAAGGCCTGGAGCGATGGGGGTCCTAGAGGTGCAAAAAGGAACTCCGGGAGGAATTGGAGTTGGGCACAATGGAAAATGCCACAGGAGTCAGGACCTGAGGGCCTAGAGGTGGGAGTATACCCCCAGGGGACTTTTTTTCCTTTTTTTTTTTTTTTTTTTGGACAGAGAGTAAGGTGAGAGTCTAGGCAGCAGGAGAACCCAAAACCCTTTCCTCTGTCTGTTTGGTGGCTACAGTAAAATTGGGGAGAGCCTGATGATTCCATCTGACACAGGCAACAGTGAGTTTGGACAGTGTTTCCCATGTAATTTAACATATCAAATGAACCCAATTAGTTTAGGATTTCTCTTTGGGATGCTCCAGGGGTCCCTTGAAGCACCCCAAAATTAGCTGGAGGTCAAAAGAATTTCAATTAGAATTTGATATTTGGGAAGCCTGTCAAAAATTTTAAAAAGTTTTAAAACACCTGGTCAGACAGGATCATAGGTTGCTGTGAAACAGTACTTATTTCTTGAGCTAAGGTGGAAAATGATTTCAAAAATAAATACAGATCACGTAAAGGCACAGAAACTCACACAATCTGTTATCAAAAGCAGCATTCCAGGAAAACTTTGTTCTCTTATGAGAGAGAGACACCAAATCCAGACTTGCATCAGCCTACGCTTAATAAAATCCATTTACCTAATTAAATTTAATCCCACCTTAGAAAGTCCTGACCACATACAAGATTCTTTTTCAATTGTTCCTTTTCCACAAATCTACTGCAAATTTCTGTAGCCATATTTTGTCCCTTATTCTTTTCCCATTCAGAAATAACCAGATCTAGGACAAAATCACCTTTTTCCTTTTAACAATATATTTTCGTTCCTCATACCTTCTTTTCTGAAAACACACATCCTACTCTCCTTAAACAACCATGAACTGTCTTTTACAGTAGCATTCCTTGATTGGAATATCCCATAACCTCTAGAAACTTGTATCTTCCCAAAGCACAATTGCTTTCCTTAATGTGGTGCAAGACGTGTGTCTAATAAACCCAAACATTTTTACTTTCCCTCTCACAAGAAGACAGCACTAGGTAAATTTAGACCTGTTTAGCAATTAATGTTCCAATATTTCATCTTATTTGAAATGGCCTGGATACTCAGTGGATTCCTATCATTCAACTTAGTTTAGTTTCAAGTTACCAAAATTTGGAGGGACTATTTAGATGGACATTTCCAAAACATAATTATTCCTATAGAGTTTACCAAAAAGCTCTTATCCCAGTTATATTTACTTAAAAGTTTAACTATATCAGGTTATTCTACTTGTTGACAGATTTTATAACAGAAACAATATGCACTTATTGACTTCCAGTAACCTTAGCTACAATAAAAGTATTGATATTATACTTAATGTTAATGGCTCTAAAGATAGGTCTGTATTAATTAAACCCACAGACTTAAGCTAGACAAGTTAATTTTTACATAAAGACAGAACCAGAGATCTCATAGTTTTCCCATTTGAATGTATTTTTTAAATTTTTTTTAACATCTTTATTGGGGTATAATTGCTTTACAATGGTGTGTTAGTTTCTGCTTTATAACAAAGTGAATCAGTTATACATATACATATGCTCCCATATCTCTTCCCTCTTGCGTCTCCCTCCCTCCCACCCTCCCTATCCCACCCCTCCAGGCGGTCACAAAGCACTGAGCTGATATCCCTGCGCTATGCGGCTGCTTCCCACTAGCTATCTACCTTATGTTTGGTAGTGTATATATGTCCATGCCTCTCTCTCACTTTGTCACAGCTCACCCTTCCCCCTCCCCATATCCTCAGGTCCGTTCTCCAGTAGGTCTGTGTCTTTATTCCTGTTTTACCCCTAGGTTCTTCATGACATTTTTTTTCTTAAATTCCATATACATGTGTTACATACGGCATTTGTCTTTCTCTTTCTGACTTACTTCACTCTGTATGACAGACTCTAGGTCTATCCACCTCATTGCAAACAGCTCAATTTCATTTCTCTTTATGGCTGAGTAATATTCCATTGTATATATGTGCCACATCTTCCTTATCCATTCATCCGATGATGGGCACTTAGGTTGTTTCCATCTCCGGGCTATTGTAAATAGCGCTGCAATGAACATTTTGGTACATGACTCTTTCTGAATTATGGTTTTCTCAGGGTATATGCACAGTAGTGGGATTGCTGGGTCATATGGTAGTTCTATTTGTAGTTTTTTAAAGAACCTCCATACTGTTCTCCATAGTGTCTGTACCAATTCACATTCCCACCAGCAGTGCAGGAGTGTTCCCTTTTCTCCACACCCTCTCCAGCATTTATTGTTTCTAGATTTTTTTGATGATGGCCATTCTGACAGGTGTGAGATGATATCTCATTGTAGTTTTGATTTGCATTTCTCTAATGATTAATGATGTTGAGCATTCTTTCATTTGTTTGCTGGCAGTCTGTATATCTTCTTTGAAGAAATGTCTATTTAGGTCTTTGGCCCATTTTTGGATTGGGTTGTTTTTTTGTTATTGAGCTGCATGAGCTGCTTGTAAATTTTGGAAATTAATCCTTTGTCAGTTGCTTCATTTGCAAATATTTTCTCCCATTCTGAGGGTTGTCTTTTGGTCTTGTTTATGGTTTCCTTTGCTGTGCAAAAGCTTTGAAGTTTCATTAGGTCCCATTTGTTTATTTTTGTTTTTATTTCCATTTCTCTAGAAGGTGGGTCAAAAAGGATCTTGCTGTGATTTATGTCATAGAGCGTTCTGCCTATGCTTTCCTCTAAGACTTTGATAGTTTCTGACCTTACATTTAGGTCTTTAATCCATTTTGAGCTTATTTTTGTGTGTGGTGTTAGGGAGTGATCTAATCTCATGCTTTTACGTGTACCTGTCCAGTTTTCCCAGCACCACTTATTGAAGAGGCTGTCCTTTCTCCACGGTACATTCCTGCCTCCTTTATCAAAGATAAGGTGTCCGTATGTGCGTGGGTTTATCTCTGGGCTTTCTATCCTGTTCCATTGATCTGTCTTTCTGTTTTTGTGCCAGTACCATACTGTCTTGATTACTGTAGCTTTGTAGTATAGTCTGAAGTCAGGGAGCCTGATTCCTCCAACTCCGTTTTTTGTTCTCAAGATTGCTTTGGCTATTTGGGGTCTTTTGTGTTTCCATACAAATTGTGAAATGTTTTGTTCTGTGAAAAATGCCAGTGGTAGTTTGATAGGGATTGCATTGAATCTGTAGATTGCTTTGGGTAGTAGAGTCTTTTTCACAACGTTGATTCTTCCAATCCAAGAACATGGTATATCTCTCCATCTATTTGTATCATCTTTAATTTCTTTCATCAGTGTCTTATAATTTTCTGCATACAGGTCTTTTGTCTCCTTAGGTAGGTTTATTCCTAGATATTTTATTCTTTTTGTTGCAGTGGTAAATGGGAGTGTTTTCTTGATTTCACTTTCAGATTTTTCATCATTAGTGTATAGGAAAGCCAGAGATTTCTGTGCATTAATTTTGTATCCTGCAACTTTACCAAATTCATTGATTAGCTCTAGTAGTTTTCTGGTAGCATCTTTAGGATTCTCTATGTATAGTATCATGTCATCTGCAAACAGTGACAGCTTGACTTCTTCTTTTCCGATTTGGATTCCTTTTATTTCCTTCTCTTCTCTGATTGCTGTGGCTAAAACTTCCAAAACTATGTTGAATAAGAGTGGTGAGAGTGGGCAACCTTGTCTTGTTCCTGATCTTAGTGGAAATGCTTTCAGTTTTTTACCATTGAGGATGATGTTGGCTGTGGGTTTGTCATATATGGCCTTTATTATGTTGAGGAAAGTTCCCTCTATGCCTACTTTCTGCAGGGTTTTTATCATAAATGGGTGTTGAATTTTGTCGAAAGCTTTCTCTGCATATATTGAGATAATCATATGGTTTGTCCCCTTCAGTTTGTTAATATGGTTTATCACATTGATTGATTTGGGTGTATTGAAGAATCCTTGCCTTCCTGGGATAAACCCCACTTGATCATGGTGTATGATCCTTTTAATGTGCTGTTGGATTCTGTTTGCTAGTATTTTGTTGAGGATTTTTGCATCTATGTTCATCAGTGATACTGGCCTGTAGTTTTCTTTCTTTGTGACATCCTTGTCTGGTTTTGGTATCAAGGTGATGGTGGCCTCGTAGAATGAGTTTGGGAGTGTTCCTCCCTCTGCTATATTTTGGAAGAGTTTGAGAAGGATAGGTGTTAGCTCTTCTCTAAATGTTTGATAGAATTCGCCTGTGAAGCCATCTGGTCCTGGGCTTTTGTTTGTTGGAAGATTTTTAATCACAGTTTCAATTTCAGTGCTTATGATCGGTCTGTTCATATTTTCTGTTTCTTCCTGATTCAGTCTTGGCAGGTTGTGCATTTCTAAGAATTTGTCCAGTTCTTCCAGGTTGTCCATTTTATTGGCATAGAATTGCTTATAGTAATCTCTCATGATCTTTTGTATTTCTGCAGTGTTATTTGTTACTTCTCCTTTTTCTCAAAGAACTAGCTTTTAGTTTTATTGATGTTTGCTCTTGTTTCCTTCGTTTCTTTTTATTTATTTCTGATCTGATTTTTATGATTTCTTTTGCTAGCTTTGGGGTTTTTTTGGTTCTTCTTTCTCTAATTGCTTTAGGTGCAAGGTTAGGTTGTTTTTTCGAGATGTTTCCTGCTTTTTAAGGTGGGCTTGTATTGCTATAAACTTCCCCCTTAGAACTGCTTTTGCTGCATCCTATAGGTTTTGGGTCGTCGTGTCTCCATTGTCATTTGTTTCTAGGTATTTTTTAATTTCCTCTTTGATGTCTTCAGTGATCAGTTCGTTATTAAGTAGTGTATTGTTTAGCCTCCATGTGTTTGTATTTTTTACAGTTCTTTTCCTGTAAGTGATATCTAGTCTCATGGCGTTGTGGTCGGAAAAGATACTTGATACAATTTCCATTTTCTTAAATTTACCAAGACTTGATTTGTGACCCAAGGTATGGTCTATCCTGGAGAGTGTTCCATGAGCACTTGAGAAAAATGTGTATTCTGTTGTTTTTGATTGGAGTGTCCTGTAAATATCAATTAAGTCCATCTTGTTTAATGTATCATTTAAAGCTTGTGTTTCCTTATTTATTTTCCTTTTGGATGATCTGTCCATTGGTGAAAGTGGGGTGTTAAATTCCCCTACTATGAATGTGTTACTGTCGATTTCCCCTTTTATGGCTGTTAGTATTTGCCTTATATATTGAGGTGCTCCTTTGTTGGGTGCATAAATATTTACAATTGTTATATCTTCTTCTTGGATCGATCCGTTGATCATTATGTAGTGTCCTTCTTTGTCTCTTGTAATAGTCTTTATTTTAAAGTCTATTTTGTCTGATGAGAATTGCTACTCCAGCTTTCTTTTGGTTTCCATTTGCATGGAATATCTTTTTCCATCCCCTTACTTTCAGTCTGTATGTGTCTCTAGGTCTGAAGTGGGTCTCTTGTAGACAGCATATATATGGGTCTTGTTTTTGTATCCATTCAGCCAATCTGTGTCTTTTGGTGGGAGCATTTAGTCCATTTACATTTAAGGTTATTATCGATATATATGTTCCTATTCCCATTTTCTAAATTGTTTTGGGTTCGTTATTGTAGGTCTTTTCCTTCTCTTGTGTTTCTTGCCTAGAGAAGTTCCTTTAGCAGTTGTTGTAAAGCTGGTTTGGTGGTGCTGAACACTCTCAGCTTTTGCTTGTCTGTAAAGGTTTTAATTTGTCCATCAAATCTGAATGAGATCCTTGCTGGGTAGAGTAATCTTGGTTGCAGGTTTTTCTCCTTCATCACTTTTAATATGTCCTGCCACACCCTTCTGGCTTGCAGAGTTTCTGATGAAAGATCAGCTGTTAACCTTATGGGGATTCCCTTGTGTGTTATTTTTCCCTTGCTGCTTTTAATATGCTTTCTTTGTATTTAATTTTTGACAGTTTGATTAACGTGTCTTGGCGTATTTCTCCTTGGATTTATCCTGTATGGGACTTTCTGTGCTTCCTGGACTTGATTAACTATTTCCTTTCCCATATTAGGGAATTTTTCAACTATAATCTCTTCAAATATTTTCTCAGTCCCTTTCTTTTTCTCTTCTTCTTCTGGAACCCCTATAATTCGAATGTTGGTGCATTTAATGTTGTCCCAGAGGTCTCTGAGACTGTCCTCAGTTCTTTTCATTCTTTTTGCTTTATTCTTCTCTGCAGTAGTTATTTCCACTATTTTATCTTCCAGGTCACTTATCCGTTTTTCTGCCTCAGTTATTCTGCTATTGATCCCATCTAGAGTATTTTTCATTTCATTTATTGTGTTGTTCATCGTTGTTTGTTTCATCTTTAGTTCTTCTAGGTCCTTGTTAAATGTTTCTTGCATTTTGTCTATTCTATTTCCAAGATTTTGGATCATCTTTACTATCATTATTCTGAATTTGTTTTCAGGTAGACTGCCTATTTCCTCTTCATTTGTTAGGTCTGGTGGGTTTTTATCTTGCTCCTTCATCCGCTGTGTGTTTTTCTGTCTTCTCATTTTGCTTATCTTACTGTGTTTGGGATCTCCTTTTTGCAGGCTGCAGGTTCGTAGTTCCCGTTGTTTTTGGTGTCTGTCCCCAGTGGCTAAGGTTGGTTCAGTGGGTTGTGTAGGCTTCCTGGTGGAGGGGACTAGCGCCTGTGTTCTTGTGGATGAGGCTGGATCTTGTCTCTCTGGTAGGCAGGTCCACGTCTGGTGGTGTGTTTTGGGGTGTCTGTGGACTTATTATGATTTTAAAGGCAGCCTCTCTGCTAATGGGTGGGGTTGTGTTCCTTTTTTGCTAGTTGTTTGGCATAGGGTGTCCAGCACTGTAGCTTGCTGGTCCTTTAGTGAACCTCAGTGTTGGTGTTCAGATGGAGATCTCTGGGAGTTTTTCGCCATTTGATATTCTGTGGAGCTGGGAGGTCTCTTGTGGACCAGTGTCCTGAAGTTGGCTCTCCCACCTCAGATGCACAGCACTGACTCCTGGCTGCAGCACTAAGAGCCTTTCATACACAGGGCTTAGAATAAAAGAGAGAAGTAGTAGAGAGAAAGAATTAGTAGAAGTAGGAAGGAAGGAAGGAAGGAAGAAAGGAAGGAAGGAAGGAAGAAAGAAAGAAAAAAAGAGGAAAGAAGGAAAGAAAGGAGGGAGGGAGGGACAGTGGGAGGAAGGAAGGAAGGAAAAAAGAAAGAAAGAAAGAAGATAAAGTAAAATATAATAAAGTTATTAAATTAAAAAATAATTATTAAGAATCAAAAATTTAAAAAAAAAACAAAAAAACGGACCGACAGAACCTTAGGACAAATGGTGGAAGCAAAGCTATACAGACAAAATCTCGCACAGAAGCATACACATACACACTCACAAAAAGAGAAAAAGGGGAAAAAATCATAAATCTTGCTCTCAAAGTCCACCTCCTCAATTTGGGATGATTCATTGTCTAAAGGAGGGAGGGAGGGAGGGAGAGAAGGAAGGAAGGAAGGAAGGAAGGAAGGAAGGAAGGGTAAAATAAAATAAAGTTATTAAAATTAATTATTAAGAAAAATACAAAAAATAAACGGATGGATAGAACCCTAGGACAAATGGTGGAAGCAAAGCTATACAGACAAAATCTCACACAGAAGCATACACATACACACTCACAAAAAGAGGAAAAGGGGAAAAAATCATAAATCTTGCTGCCAAAGTCCACCTCCTCAATTTGGGATGATTGGTTGTCTATTCATGTATTCCACAGATGCTGGGTACATCAAGTTGATTGTGGAGCTTTAATCCGCTGCTTCTGAGGCTGCTGGGAGAGATTTCCCTTTCTCTTCTTTGTTCTCACAGCTCCCAGGGTTCAGCTTTGGATTTGGCCCCGCCTCTGCGTGTAGGTCGCTGGAGGGCGTCTGTTTTTCGCTCGGACAGGACGGGGTTAAAGGAGCCGCTGATTCGGGGGCTCTGGCTCACTCAGGCCGGGGGGCCGGAGGGGCACAGAGTGCGGGGCGGACCTGCGGCGGCAAAGGCCAGCGTGACGTTGCACCAGCCTGAGGCGCGCCGTGCGCCCTCCCGGGGGAGTTGTCCCTGGATCCCAGGAACCTGGCAGTGGCGGGCTGCACAGGCTCCCCGGAAGGAAGGTGTGGATAATGACCTGTGCTGGCACACAGGCTTCTTGGTGGCGGCAGCAGCAGCCTTAGCGTCTCCCGCCCGTCTCTGGGGTCCGCGCTGTTAGCCGCGGCTCGCGCCTGTCTCTGGAGCTCCTTTAAGCAGCGCTCTTAATTCCCTCTCCTCGAGCACCAGGAAACAAAGAGGGACGGAAAAGTCTCTTGCCTCTTCGGCAGGTCCAGACTTTTCCCCGTGCTCCCTCCCGGCTATATCCGCGGTGCACTAACCCCTTCAGGCTGTGTTCAGGCCGCCAACCCCAGTCCTCTCCCTGCGCTCGACCAAAGCCCGAGCCTCAGCTCCCAGCCCCGCCCACCCCGGCAGGTGAGCAGACAAGCCTCTCGGCCTGGTGAGTAGCGGTCGGCACCGATCCTCTGTGCGGGAATCTCCCCGCTTTGCCCTCCGCACGCCTGTTGCTGCACTCTCCTCCGCGGCTCCGAAGCTCCCCCCCTCCGCCACCCGCAGTCTCTGCCCGCGAAGTGGCTTCCTAGTGTGTGGAAACCTTTCCTCCTTCACAGCTTCCTCCCACTGGTGCAGGTCCCGTCCCTATTCTTTTGTCTCTGTTTTTTCTTTTTCCCTACCCAGGTACGTGGGGAGTTTCTTGCCTTTTGGGAGGTCTGAGGTCTTCTGCCAGCGTTCAGTAGGTGTTCTGTAGGAGTTGTTCCACATGTAGATGTATTTCTGATGTATCTGTGGGGAGGAAGGTGATCTCCGTGTCTTACTCTTCCACCATCTTCCCCTCGTCCCATTTTTTAAATTTTTTAAAAATTTGTATTGGAGTATAGTTGATTCACAATGCTGTGTTAGTTTCAGGTGTACAACAAAGTGAATCAGTTATACATATGTTGGGAAAAGTATACATATATTACGGAAAACCCCAACATTTTGGCCAACCCAATATAAATATATCCATTCTTTTTCAGATTCTTTTCCCATATAGGTTATTACAGAATATTGAGTAGAGTTCCCTGTGCTATACAGTAGGTCCTGTTGTTTATCTATTTTATATATAGTATTGTGTATATGGTACTCCCAATCTCCTAATTTATCACTTCACTTCAGGTTTCCCCTTTGGTAACCATAAATTTGATTTCTAGATCTGTGAGTCTGTTTCTGTTTTGTAAGTAAGTTCATTTGTATCATTTTTTTTTTGTGGATTCCACATATAAATGGTATCATGTGATATTTGTCTTTCTCTGACTTACTTCACTCAGTATGATAATCTCTAGGTCCATCCATGTTGCTGCAAATGGCATTATTTCATTCTTTTTTATGGCTGAGTAATATTCTGTTGTGTATATATGTACCACATCTTCTTCATCCATTCCTCTGTCGATGGACATTTAGGTTGCTTCCATGTCTTGGCTGTTGTAAATAGTGGTGCATTGGGGTGCATGTATCTTTTTGAATTACGGTTTTCTCTGGATATATGCCCAGGAGTGGGCTTGCTGGATCATATGGTAGTTCTATATTTAGTTTTTTAAGGAACCTCCGTACTGTTCTCCATAATGGTTGTACCAATTTACATTCCCACCCCACTTGAATTTAAAAGACCTCTTTTTTTTTTCTCTTCTCAATTTGGGGGGCTACAGATAGATCAGGTAGTTCCTGAGAGCCCAGGCAGAATAGTTACATTGCAGAAGCAGAGGAGAGAAATGCAAACTCCTTGAGTTCAGATAGAATAGTTACATTGCAAAGGCAGAGGAGAAAGATGCAAGCTCCTCTCCCCGCCCCACCCCCACTGCCTGTTTTTCTTTAAAATCCCAGTAAGTAGCCCAAGGCTGGAGTCTTGGGTGATGTGGGCTGTGTTTGTATTTCAAGGCTTAAGTGCTCCACTGTGCCCACAATGTCGGCGGAGACTTGCAGGAGCTATTGGACAGACAAAACTACATAAAACAAAGATACCAATGACAAAAACTTAAAGACACGAACAAGAAGTTTTCAGGATAAAGGGGACCGGAGTGCAGGTATAAGGTTCAAGGGAGAGATAAAGGGAGGAGGGACATAAAAGACTGAAAAAGAGAGAGACAGCAGGAAAATAAAGGTGAGAATATCAGGACAATAGGACTTCCAGCCACTACACAGTATGACGTTTGAGCCTCTATCACTCTCATAAATCTCCCTGCAGAGAGAGCCCGCTGGACCAGGATTTGCACGGTGTGAGGCGAGCCTCTCCCGCCTCTGCTTGTCACCTGTCAAGGTGAGCCATTGCCGGCCAGAGGGAGCATGGTCTCACAGGCTGAGAGGAGTGATGCTGTAGCTGCCTGACGTCCACGCGGAAGGATAGGCCAGAAGTAGGAGAGGACAGAGAGAGGAGAGGTAGAGAGCTATCAGGAGAGGGAAAGGGACAAGGGAGAGGGGGAAGCATTGCCTGAATGAGGGTACTGAGGCCCCCAGGGGCCAGGAAGGCAGACTTACCAAACATGGTGATGCTGAAACAAGACGCTCAGGTGGCCACTTGTCACCCATGGGGAAGCTGCATTCGGTGGTCCCAGAGGTGCCCAGATCCCCTCCCGGGAAGGGGACAACTGCCCCACATTGGGTGCCATAAATCTGTTACCAACCAGGGTTCTTGGCCTCCTTAATCAATAGATATTGATAAGAGGCTAGACTGGAAATTCAGGTAAGGCTTTTCCCTTCCCAGGGAAGGGGGCGTGGGCATGAGCTGGTTCCTTATATGGGGTGAGGGTAGGGGTGTGTCCAAGGACCAGCCTGGAGGGGTGGCTTAGGGGGTATGCCCAGCCCTTTGGTGGTGCTGTGTGGAGGGGGCATGCATAGTACCCTGCTTTTGCTCCCAGCTCTTCAGAAATGAGAGTTGGGTTCTTCTGGCCTCTTTGTATCCCGTTGCGCATAACTTGCCCCATCTGTGCATGCATGCAGTTGTTTTTAGTCCCTTGTAGTTTCTTTGTGTTCTGTTGCTCGAAGAGACATTTGCCCAGGTGCAAGCACTGCAGCAAAGGGTCCCAGGTCCCAGCCTGTCTCATGTTCAGTATTTTTGTCCAGATTTTCTAATCGTCCTCCGTGTCAGGACTGATCAGGATGACCTAGTCTGCCATCACTGGAACTGAAAGTTCTCTGTTTCATTTTTAACTAAAGACATACTTGTTAATCAGACCTAGTGAACACCCATGGTAGCACAGTGAGTTAATATACATCCATTCTATAGCCCCCAGATCCCTACTGCTCCCTTTATGGCATGAGAAGCCCAGACTGCATATCTTGGTGTTGCAGCGTGCTGGATTCTGGGTGTTTAGGGGTCAGCTAAGGTCTTACTCCCTGCCCTCATGAAGCCTGCAGTCTGCCCTTTCCTTCCTAAAGTCTCCAACCTTTGTGAGCCAATATTCCCATTTGATTTTGTCTCTGTTCTTCTCGGCCCATCTCTTGGATTGCTACACTTATGACTTCAACTGTCCTTCCTCTGAGTAAACTCTTTCCCAGCCTTCGTACTGCTCTCGGGGCAGTAAAGGTCAGCCTGAGCCTGGAATGCTGTTCTGGCCCTGTCCTTTTCTCAGCCTCATGGCCCATAAACCATTCACTCTCAACTACAGCCCAGTCTCTGAATGCATGTGTTTTGGCACATACAAGTTTGTCCTCCTAGACTCGGCATCACCTCCACTGGGAAGCCTTCCCTGATTCTCCCAGGCTACATCAGCCTGAACTAACACTCTGCTTCACCAGGTCTGTTTCCCCAGGAGGACAAGCATTTTGAAGCCAGTGTCAACGTCTTAATCATTTCAGCGTCTCTAACACTTGGCGTTTAAGAGGTGTCAATTAATGTGGAAGGATCTCATGGGAAGTCTCATGGGAACTTGGGAAAAGTGCCACGCATCCCCTAATGCACTGTCTTTTCCACCAGTCGAATGAACCTTTTTCCCTGGGAACCTCAGTCAATTTCTACTCCTTAATGGGAGGCATGCCAGCTGCTTATCCGCCTGCATCCCCTCAGACACATCGAGTTCACAGACCTTTGGGACACTGTGACAGTGGACTGCCACCTGCTGGTGAGAAGGTTTCTTGGACAGTGACAGGAAAGTTTCTAGGCCAGTGACAACTCAGGGCTACAGACAGAGGAGGGGTTCTTAAGGCATTCCACAAACAATATAAACCCCTTCTCAGAATAGTATTTTCAAATGCACAGTATAAAGCACATAGATTACAAGTGAAACCAGTCATAATGAAA
Organism: Globicephala melas; assembly: GCF_963455315.2. Taxonomy (NCBI): domain Eukaryota; kingdom Metazoa; phylum Chordata; class Mammalia; order Artiodactyla; family Delphinidae; genus Globicephala; species Globicephala melas. Next base: position 146,664,411 of record NC_083316.1, read on the forward strand.
TAGAGGTGTCAAAATATCAGAAGATATATATACTATGTGTGATATATGTCATATGTATTATATTTGTATCTCATTAAATAACAAGATCTAGTAGTAGGTCCAATAACTACTATAATTAAATGATGAACGAAAATGATAACTGAAGATGTCTGCAACAGCTGTAACGTGAGATGCAGTCTCTGTGATTTCTACTGCTGACATAGTCACAAGTACTGCTAATAATATTAGAGTTTGTTGCCTATACCCATAAGGAAAGGAAATGCTGTGTTTCAGTTAGAGGTTAGTGAAACTAAAGACCAAACATTTCCCATCCAGGTGCAAAGACACCCTGAATTCTACCCATGGATCCCCTGTGTGTGTTTGAGGGGGGGTCCATGGACTCCAGGTTAAGAACCCCTGAATGAGGTTTTAGAGGCATGGCTGACACTTTTTTGGGGGCTGCATTGGGTCTTTGCTGTGCGCAGGCTTTCTCCAGTTGCGGTGAGCGGGGGCTGCTCTTCGTTGCGGTGCGCGGGATTCTCATTGCGGTGGCTACTCTTGTTGCCCTAGGCATGCGGGCTTCAGTTTTTGTGGCACATGGGCTCAGCAGTTGTGGCTCGTGGGCTCTAGAGCGCAGGCTCAGTAGTTGTGGCTCGTGGGCTCTAGAGTGCAGGCTCAGAAGTTGTGGCACACGGGCTTAGTTGCTCCGCGGCATGTGGGATCTTCCCGGACCAGGGCTCGAACCCGTGTCCCCTGCACTGGCAGGCGGATTCTTAACCACTGTGCCACCAGGGAAGCCCATGGCTGACACTTTTGAACATGGCAGAGATGCTGGTGGTTAAGTGTGTGTGCCTCTTGCTAAATGTAATGGGTGCAGTTGGCAGGAGAGGAGCTGTGGAGGAGACAGTGAAGTTCAAACTTTGAAGCCATAGGCACTTTATCAGCACTTACCAGTGCTCTGAGCTTTCGCCTGACTCTCCCCTTACCCAGCATGTTTCCTTGTCTATAAAACGAGAATGACAATGTCTTCCTCGTGGGTTGTTGAAAGGATTCAATAAGTTAACATGTAAAAACTCCTGGGGTCAAATGTTCACTGTTAAATGAGAATGATATAAATGTCTGTAGAGAAAACACACACAGAGCCAAGCGTAACTTCTTTCAGAACAGAAACCCCAATGTCTGACCTGCTGTATAACCTGGGAGGCACCAGTGTACTCAGAAGATAGGAAACCCTTTCTTGTTTAAGTCTGCCCTGCTCTTCCCACCCGAATCCAAGAGAACAAACCCAAATGCAAAGAGTTTCCAACCTTGTTATTTTATTAGAAGCATATTTACATTCTCGCAGTTAACTCTGAAGAGAACATTTTACAAAAGTTTTTTATATAAAGTTTGGAAACTACATAAAAATAACTTCTATTCTTCATAAAGAGGAAAATATAAGTTAGTTCTATTTACTCTGCTAAAAATTGACTGTAAATGTGAAACAGTTCCGTCTGTCCCTTCCAGAGAAAACATTAGCACAGAACACAAAGAATACTGCATGGGCCTTCTCAATGCTGGGCATTGCACGCTGGCTCAACTGTGAGACTGGGAGACCAAACCAGACCCCATCCGGGAAGGACAGGGGAGGTGTTAAGGCTAAGGCAGCACTGAGCAGGAAGCAGCAGCTCCTTGAATGAGATTCCAATGTGAACGACAAACCAAAGAAGGAAATGATCAAAGACTTTCACCTACACCATGAAACCGGCATTTCACCTAATACTCATTCTCACACCCCAGGCTACAAAAGGCAGTATTGTAACTAAAGCACAAGTCAGCCCTGCCACTGGCCATCACCTGACCATTCGCCAATGCTGGCCTCGCCTGGTGGAACTGGGTCTGTGTTCTGTAGTTACACTGTTAGTTCACGTTTTCCCAGCACCTGTGCACCAAAGAGAATCAAAGGGCATAATTGTTTCACTTGTCTCATTTGTGTGAGACCTGAAAATTGTCCCTTCTGGGTCAAATAGTGAAGCAGGCAAGCTGAGTTCTCACTAACCGAAGAGGACCAGTGCCTTCCCGCGGCCCCCAGTGCTTCTTTACGGCATATGTAAGTCTTTGGAACCCCAAGTCCCTTTTCCTATTGAATGGTTACCCTACTTTCCCAAGATCCATTTACAACCAGTCCCCAGAAAACTCCAGGGAACTGCTTCAGAAAGACAAAGCACTGAACCCTTACCTATAGGAGTGAAGAAAGAGGAAGTCCTCCCAGGGTGTGTCAACCACCCCATCACCACCAAAATAGTACCCAGACTCAGTACACCCATTTGATTCCTCAGAATCACCTTCAGTTTTCCGCTTTGTTTTTTTAAAGCAGGCATTTTCCTAAGGAAGCCATTTATTTATATTTTTTTCAAGTTAGACATAAAGGTGAAAAAAGGTTTTCTTTGTAAATAAACCGAACGCTGGGTTGAGCATTTGCTTTTATTGGGTTATCTACGCTCTGCAGCCTGTGGGGATCAGAATCTGTGGGAGGCCAGCTGAGTCATCCAAAGGCCCAGCATTCCATCTGAGATACAGAAGCTTTGCTTTTGCCAGGTTCCTGGGGGCGGGAAGCACTGCATTTCTCCCTGATGCTTTTTCTCCCTGAACAGAAGTTCCATTGACTGCCAGCCTCTGCCTGAAGTGTGAGGCCGGACTCTGAACTAGGAGGGACACAGAGCAGAGGGAAGCAGCCTTCCCGTATCACCTGCAGACGGGGTGGGCAAGTGTGAGACAGAATGACTGGGGTGGGAAAGTCTTGTGCGGCGAGGAATTTATCCCTGAACATAGGATCCCGTGCAGGCTGGCGGTTCAGCCTGTGCCTCTGGTGCCAACCCCCAGCACGCCCACACCAACGGCTCCCCTCACGTGTTCAGTGGCACAGGCCCAGGCAGCGAACATGTTCCAATCCACCTGGCACAAGAGGCCCAGGGGGCCAAGGGTGTGTGTGTGCGCGCACGTGCATGCGTGCCTGTATGTGCAGGAAGGGAAAGTACAAGATGGCACGAAACACTTGAGATCAGGGTGAAGCGTTCAGCCTCTCCCCATCCCACCACTGTAGATGCTGTCTCAAGAAGAAAGCAGACTGGGGGCACTGGAGGAAGGAGGGCACCCCCTGAGCAGCTGGCTGCAGACTAGGCTCCACTGGGAACCAGAATGGCTGTTAGAAGGCATGGTTCTTGGTCTGACACTGCAGGGAATGGCTGAAAAGCCACCGGCAATTACAACAGGACACGCCCACGGTGACTTCAGCAGTAGCACTTTGTGCCCACAGACAGCAAAGCTGGTGTTTTGGCAAACAGGAGGGGCCTCGAGGCCACAGAACACCTATTCCTCCTGGCCCCTGGCCCCCGCAACAGCCCAAGTCGTTGACAGCTCAAAGGAACCTGGGGCTCAAATGGAATGCACGTTAGTATCAGGCAGCACATCATAGAACCTCGCCCTCCATGACCAGCGAGAAGTCAGAAACGCCGGGTGGGTCTGTCAGGCACAGCTGGGGTGGCACAAGGCAAGGGGCTGGATTCGAGCCGGCATGGAAGCAAGAGGGAAGGGGCTCCTGAGTTACTTGTTCACAGAGAATGGGAGGGCCCCGAGGCCCACCGGCCTGCCAGCCACAGCCCTGGGCGGCTGTTACGAAGCATCCGCAGAGCTGTAGGGGAAGAACTTGGTGGCCTTGTTTGGGGTGGTGGGGCTCAGGCACTCTGCCTCCTCGTTCATTTTGAAGAACATCTCCTGCTCTCGTTTCTTCTGGTTCAGCTCTTCTTCCAGAGCCTAGGACAGAGGGCAGACGGAGCTCGTTTGGATCCCTTAGGACACAAGTCTTCCCCCACCACAGGACCCCCACCAAAGTGGCCTTCTCTGGAACTTCCCCTCCCAGGCCTCAGTGCTCGGGTAACTTGGTCTTCCCTCGCTCCTGTCCCAGCGCCCATCACCCAGAAGGTAGGTACCACCTCCTCCTTCCTCGTGCCACAGCCACGCAGGAGTTTCCTATGGACCAAGGGCTCTGCTTTGGGGAAATGCCAGTCTAGATGGGGTGTGAGGGAGAAGCAGATGCAAATCAGCTGGCAGGAAAACCACCCAAAGAATGGAGAAAAGCCTGAGGTAGCAAATGAAGCAAGAGGCTTAACAGCAGGGGAAACAGAGATGTCCGAGTTACATGGTGTTCCTAACCAGGGCACCGTCCTGCAAAATCAGGGGACTTCTTTTCAAAATATACGTGCAGTCATGCCACCCCCCTGAGATTCTAATTCTGAACATCTGTGGTAGGACAGGGGTTCTCTACGTTGTAAAAGCACATCAGATAACTGCAAGGGGAGCATCTAGACGACAAGCACCACAGGAGCTTCCCTTGGGCACACGCAAGTTTATCTAGCTAAATTGTGTCCTACCAGAAAAATTTCTTGAGGGTTCTCCAAAAATAAATTATTATTCGATTAAGCAAGGAAGCAGAGTGCAGAGGAAAGAGCAGGGGCTTTACAGTCAAATAGGATTCAGCTCCATTACCAGCTGGGTGGGCCTCTGCATGCTACCTTTCCTCTCCAAGCCTGTTTCCTCTCGTGTAAAATGGCAATATCACTACCTGCCTGGCCGGGCTACTGCAAAGATTAAATTAAAAACTAATGGGCTATAATTACTTAGTACTTCCTACATGTCAGACACTATGCTAAGTGCATTACATCTTATTTAATCTTCACCCTATGAGATAGATACCACTATCCCCATTAACGATGGAGAAACTGAGGCTCAGAGAGCTTAGGTCACTTGCCCAAGGTCATTCAGCTGGCTGGGAGCAGAGCCAAGATGGGTCTAACTTCAGAGTTCAAGCTCTGAAACACTGTGCCACCATCTGCAAAGCCAGGCACACATGAGTTACTCAGTAAATGTGGCTTCTTTATTACTTTCACTATAGAAGTGACCACTTTCACAGGATTTGACCAGCATTCTATTAGGTCTCTCTCTTTAAAACTATTATTATTATTATTATTTTCTTTTTTTTGTACGCGGGCCTCTCACTGTTGTGGCCTCTCCCGTTGCGGAGCACAGGCTCCGGACGCGCAGGCTCAGTGGCCATGGCTCACGGGCCCAGCCGCTCCGCGGCATGTGGGATCTTCCCGGACCGGGGCACGAACCCGTGTCCCCTGCATCGGCAGGCGGACTCTCAACCACTGCGCCACCAGGGAAGCGCCTAGCTACCACTTTTTTGAGCACAGAGAGGTTTAGTAACTTGCCCAGAGTTTCACAGCGAGTAATGGGGGAGCTAGGACTTTCTCCCACGTCTGTCTTCCTTAAAGCCTATGCTCTTAAGCACTACTCTCTTTTACCTCTATATAACCTATATATTCCTCTATATAACCTACGGCAGGAGTCAGCGGTCTTTTTTCTGTAAAGGGCCAGATGGTAAATTTTTTTGCCTTTGCAAACCTTAAGGTCTCTGTTGCAACTACTCAACTGCTGTTTGGTGTAAAATCTGCCAGAGACGATATGTAAATGAACGAGCATGGCTGTGTTCCATTAAAACTTTATTTACAAATACAGGTGGTGGGTCAGATTTGGCCCATGGGCAATAGTGTACTAACACCTGTTTTAAGGGAAGAAATGTTATCTTCATTTTATGGCCCCAAAAAGCAAGGTTCAGGAGGGAAGACTTGTCTGAGGCCACACTCTGTGTCAACTATGACCCAAGCAACACCTTATTGACCTTACAAGATATTCTAATTCAGAAAGAAATCTGAATTTTTCTAAAAATACTCCACAATGTACAGTCATCTCGCCTGCCCCCCCATACATGGGCAGCAGCTCAGAGCTGCTGACTGAAATGCAAGAGTGTAAAAGAACGTTTATTGCAGGATGCAGATCACCACCTCCGGGCCAGTGTTCCAGCAGCAACCCAGGTGACTAAGGATGGGATGATTCTACAAAGAATTCTGGAAAGAGGCAGCCCGCACCAGCAAAGTCCAACGGCTCTCCAGATACACACTGCGGCACCTCCCCTAAGCTCAGGCACCCCCAAGAAGCAATCTGGGCAGTTGCTAGAGGCAAGATGATGATTCATTTTCAGCCTCTCAGGATGTGCCAAGGGTATAGAAGCCCTAGGTAAGAGAACCAGGTGAGCATCTATTTCCTGATGCCAAATCCGCCTGTGTCAGCAGGAGTGTAATTGATTTGAGTGTCAAGTATCAAAAGTCCTAGCGGACCATGCGTGGTTACAGATAAGCGTGGGCCTATTAACAGGAAGGTCTGGGACCCTGGCCAGCTTCCAGCTAGAAAGCTCCATTAGCACAGGGAGGGAAGCTTCTATTCAAGGACTCCCAAGGCCGTTATATGGCTGAGGTGGGCAACTGCCTCCTGGGCAGATCACAGTTACAGCAAGTAGAGCTCAAGTACGACGGCAGAACAAACCTCAGGGCTCAGGACACATGATCAAGGGTAATTAGGGCAGCTCTCTCCTCAGAGAGTTTAGGAGAGTGGGAGGACATGAGTACGTCCTTGGCCTATACTGTGGGCTGGTGGCTTTCTGCATAACACTATACAATATTCATTATCTTCACTTTACAAATGACCACACTGAGGCCCTGTGATGGTCAATTTATTTGTCAACCTGGCAAAGCCATGGTAACCAGTTGTTTGGTCAAACACTAGTCTAGATGTCACTGTGAAGGAATTTTTTTATATGTGATTAACATTTAACTCAGTAGACTGAATAAAGCAGCTTACCCTCCAAAATGTGGTTGGGCCTCACTCAATCAGTTGCAGGCCTTAAGAGAAAAGACTGAGGTCCCGCTAAAGAAAGAGGGATTGGGCCTCCATACTGCCCTGCGGCTCAGCGCTGCAACATCAACTCTTCCCTGGCTCTCCAGCCTGCAGTCTGCCCTGCAGATTTCAGGCTTAACAGTCCCAACAACTGGGTGAGCCAGTTCCTTCAAATAAATCCATAAATCTGTACCTCATCCATATCTGTATCTATATCCATACCCCAGGCAGAACCGATGGCACAACACGAAGCAGGGCCCACCACTGAGCCCACCAGCCCAGCCAGGGTTACCTTTTTGCGTGGCCGAAGCTTGTCCCGCCATTCCTTTAGGTTCTGGTTATGGCTTTCGTCCAGGGCCTTCAGCTTCTGGGTTTCATGCTCTACCAGGAGGTGACACTTTTCATTCTGCAACGTATTCCAGGAAGTACAGGTAAGAAGCACAGAGGGCTGAGAGATACCATGAAGGTACCAGCATCATTCATTTATTACTTCTCCTTGATTATAAACTCCATGTATACAAAACGTTCTACCTGTAAAGACACATGCACCAAAAGGTGCCTGGAAGACTATTCCAGAATATTAACATTAATAATTCTCACTGAGTAGTGGAATCTGCAGCAATTTTGCAACTTTCTACTTCGGGCTTTCTGCATTGTTTGAATTTTTCAACATGAACGTATAAAACTAATAACAATAATCTCTGCCCTAATCCCACCACACAGAGGCAACCACCACAGAATCTTAGATATATTTCCCGTCAGGCTCTGTCCTGTGCATTCTTTAGCTCACCCTGTATACACAATTCTGAAACCTGCCTCCCTCTCCTCTTAACATTATAATGTAAACATTTCTACATGTATACAAAGAACTAACATCTTTTACAATCATCATTTTAATTCCTACAAAATATCCCACAGTATGGCTTATCTAATTTATTTAAACATTTCCCTATTTTTGGCCACTTAGGTTGCTCTTAATCTTCACTATTATAAATAGCATTGTATTAAACATCTGTGCTATGTACTGAATCGTGTCTCCCCAAAATTCATATGTTGAAGCCCTAATGCCCAATGTGATGGTATTTGGAGATACGGGGCCTTTAGGAGATAAATAGGTTTAGATGAGGTCAAGAGGGTAGGGCCCTCATGGCGGGATTAGTGCCCTTATAAGAAGAGACCAGAGAGCTCACATGCTAGACTGCTCCCTCCCTCTCTCCTTCCCTCCTTTTCTCCCTCTCCCCATCTCCCTCTCTCCCCCTCTCCTTTTCTCTCCTCTCTCTCTCTGCCATGTGAGGACACAGCAAGAAGGCATCCATCCGCAAGCCAGAGAGAGAGAGACTTCACCAGAACCCAGCCATGCTGGCAAAGCTGATCTTGGATTTCCAGGCTCCAAAACTGTAAGAAAATAAACTTCTGTTGTTTAAGCCACCCAGTCTGTGGTATTTTGTTATGGCAGTGTGAGCTAAGATAATCTGTGTGTATAAATAATTTGTATTTATATAAGTTATATAATTATCTGCATCACATACCATTTCTTCAGGAGAGACTTGTGACGGGGTAAGGGCCATGGACCTGGCTGAGGCCTGCCAGCCTCACTGTTCTCTCGCTGAGGTAAGTTACCTGCCTCACAAAACTTAGCCTGGAATCTCTCAAAGGCAAAAGTGACAGTTCCCTGTTGATTCCTCACAGGGAATCAATCTCGTGGTTTATAAGGAGTTTAGAAGCAGGGGGAAAGTGCCTTCATCCAGATACCTCAACCCTACTGGGAAAGTGCCTTTATCCAGATACGTCAACCCTACTGGACTGGGAGAGTACAACCCCTTGGGGAATTTTTATTTGGGGTTTCAAGCTCAAGGGTTCTGGGAATTTAAAAACTGCCTTGGTTGGGAATAATACTTATGGCAGCCCTGCCCAGAGCTGGGGTCCCAGCACTCTTTATGGGTTTTCTCAGTTCATCCTCACAGTAAACCCATGAGGCAGGGTTGGGAACATAGACACAGAAGGTGAGTGGCCTGGCTAAAATTCACACAGAAACAAGCAGCAGAGCCCCTACCTGACAGGCTTCAATACCTGCAATGTTTCCTCCACACCCCCCTGCCTTTCCAGAAATTGCCAGATGGATCCAATAGCCTAAAGAATTTCCTGAGGTCACAGAGGTTCCTGTCAGCCCATCTGTCAGGTATGGCAATGCCTCGCTCCACCACAAGGGGGCTCCAAGTACCAGCTCCCGGGCAGGGACCCTTAGGGTGAGGCAAACCTTTTGTGAGGCAAACAAGAGGTCAAGGATCTCCCCAGGGAAGGAGGTCACAAAGGGGCCTGTCAATATCAGGATACCTTTTCCTGACTTCAGTGGGAAAGCTCTGAGCTTCTCACCATTAAGGATGATGGTAAGTCGCTGTAGGTTTTTACAGATACCCTTTATCAAGTTGAGGAAGTTCCCCTCTATTCCTAGTTTACTGAGAAGGTTTATCATGAGCAGAGGTCAGCTTCTGTCAAATACTTTTTCTGTATCTGTTGATGATATGATCACGTGATGTTTCTTTAGCCTGCTGATGTCATGGATTATATTAACTCATTTTCATCTATTGCACCAGCCCTGGGATAAATCCCGCCTGGTCCTGGTGTATACTACTTTTTATACATTTTTAAATTCTATTTGCCAACGTTTCGTTGGGGATTTGTGCATCTGTGTTCATGAGAGATACAGGTCTGTAGTTTTCCTCCTTGTAACGTCTGGTTTTGGTATTAGGGTAATTGGGACACCTTTTCCCAAGACACAGTGGTGACCGAGAAATCCATCAGCATGCCCACTGCCAGGCCCCGGGCATGGCACGTTCAGCTCAGCTCTGTCATCTCATTTACAAAGCCTCACTCCAGTTCTGCAAAATAGGAATTATCATCCTTACCCCCTGCCTATTTTATGAATGTGGAAACTGTGGCCTGGGAGGGTGATGTGATTTGGCCAACATCACACAGAGCGGCAGGATGGAAACCATTCCACCCTGAGCTTCAGACTCCTTCCCCCGTTTGTAGGGTCTTTGGGCCCCCAGGGAGCTGACTGCCTGGGGTGGGGGGGGGCGGTGAGGCGAGCAGGGGCGGGGCAGAAGGGCAGTACCTGCAGCTGCTGCAGCTCGCCCATGTTGCTCTCGCACTGTGCCGCCATGTCCCGCGTCTGGCTCTCATGTTTTTGCTGCTGCTGCAGCCGCTCTGACTTCTGCCTCTTCTCCTCCTGCTGGGAGAACTGCAACAGAGAACAGGTGAGGCGCCTCAGCGGGCCACGGGCCTGGCTGGGGGCCCAGCTCAGCCCTGTCCCGGGGAGACCCCATCTGAGGGGCTGGTTTGTACAGAGCCACACTGCCCTGTACCACTCAGGCTGTGCCCCCTGTCTGAAGTTCTCCCCGCTGAGCTGAGACCCAGCCCCTGCCCTCAAGGAGCCCCCAGATTGGCGAGGACACTGAGACATGCTAGGACAGCGTATGTAGTAAGCAGGAATCACAGGAGCCCACAGCCACCGACTCTGTCCCGGAGCCACATGGGTGACTTGTGAGCGGGGTCTCAGTGGAGGAGAGGAAGGAGTTTACCAGCAGAAGCAGCTGCAGGATAGACACCCTGAGTGTGACAGGGAACACGCATGAGATGCAACGCCAAGCCTCCTCCCCTGTCCACCAGAGGAGGAGTCAACGTGAGGCTTTTAGGCTTTCGGGCTGTTACTTCTGGCTTCCATTCCATTCTTCCTTCCAAGACCCCGTGCTGCGTCTTATATTCTATACCCCCCCCAACCATGTAAGATTCAGGCCAAACCAAACCTGGATCTGGCCCCACTCCAGGACACCCCCGGCCCCCCACCTGCTTGATCTTCTCGCGCTGCTCAGCGGCACTGCCCGCCCCGTTGATGTGGAGGCTCTTCTTGTACATGGCCATGCGTGTCTTGCCCTCGCTCCTCTGAATCTTGGGCAGCCGCGCCTTTTCCTGCTGCTGCCGCACCTTCAGCTGCTCCATCATGCGCTGGTTGTAGCGCTGCATCTGCTCGCACTCCTGAGGGGGACACCCAGCAGAGGCCAAGGTCAGCTGCGTTCCACGCACGCAGGCGTGGTCAGATGCCAAGGCTGCCACACGCAACTCAGGAGCCCAGGACCTGCGTGGTCCAGAATGCTCGGCAGAGCAAGGCTTGTGTCATTTTACTATACTACCCTTAAATATCATCTTCTGTTCTCACTTTAAAGATTACCGTTAATAACCTTACCTTCTTACCTTCTGAATGCCTTCTTAATCTCCAAAATATACAAACAGCTCATACGACTTAACAAAAAAAAAAAAACCCAAGCAACCCAATCGAAAAATGGGCAGAAGGGGCTTCCCTGGTGGCGCAGTGGTTGAGAGTCCGCCTGCCGATGCAGGGGACACGGGTTCGTGCCCCGGTCTGGGAGGATCCCACATGCCGCAGAGCGGCTGGGCTCGTGAGCCATGGCCGCTGGGCCTGCGCGTCCGGAGCCTGTGCTCCGCAACAGGAGAGGCCACAACAGTGAGAGGCCCGCATACCACAAAAAAAAAAAAAGACATTTATCCAGAGAAGACATACAGATGGCCAGTAGGCACGTGAAAAGATGCTCAACATCACTAATTATTAGAGAAATGCAAATCAAAACTACAATGAGGTACCACCTCACATTGCTCAGAATGGCCACCATTAGAAAGTCCACGCATAACAAATGCTGGTGAGGGTTTGGAGAAAAGGGAGCCCTCCTACACTGTTGGTGGGAATGTAAGTTGGTGCAGCCACTACGGAAAACAGTATGGGAGGTTCCTCAGAAAACTAAAAATAGAGTTACCATATGATCCAGCAATCCCACTCCTGGGCATATACCTGGACAAAACTATAATTCAAACAGATACATGCACCCCTATGATCATAGCAGCACTATTCACAATAGCCAAGACATGGACACAACCTAAATGTCTCTAAATGGATGAATGGATAAAGATGATGTGGTACATATACACAATGGAATACTACTCAGCCATAAAAAAGAAAATAATGCCATTTGCAGCAACATGGATGCAACTACAGATGGTCATACGAAGTAAAGTAAGTCAGAAAGACAAATCCCAAATGATATCACTTATATGTGGAATCTAAAAGAACCTATCTACAAAACAGAAACAGGCTCACAGACATGGAGGATAGACTTGTGGTTGCCAAGGCCAGGTGGGGAGGGAGAGGGATGAACTGGGGGTTTGGGATTAGTAGATACAAACTATTACGTTTAGAATGGATAAACATCAAGGTCCTACTGTACAGCACAGGGAACTGTGTCCAATCTCCTGGAATAAACCATAATGGAAAAGAATATTTTAAAAAGAATGTATGCACATAACAGTCACTTTGCTGTACTGCAGAAATTAGCACAACATTGTAAAGCAACTATACTTTAATTAAAAAAGTATTCTGAGGGAATGCATGGGAAAGAGATATAAAATGAAAATGGAAAGAAAGGCAGGACAAAAAAAGGGAAAAAGTGAGAGAGACACGTACATCAGGTGTCAGGGTCAGCGAGGGAGCTGCTTGGGCCATCTGCTTCCCTGCCAGTTTCCCCAATTCCTAGCCCCTGGATCTGAGGCAGGACATCGCCCAAGAAGCTCTCAAGCCTCACTGTGGCCGACTTGGCTGCTCTCAGGAGCAAGTGATGCCCCACTGAGGGGCAGCCTCGCGGCTCTCCCAGGTCTCCCGGTGGCAGCCCCCGAACCCAAGCTGACTAGGAGCCTCACCTTCTCATGCTTGCGCACCAGCTCGTGCCGCTGGAGGAAGTACTGGTCTTTGAGCTGCTGCTTCACCAGCTGGTGCCTCTCCTGCAGGTGATGCTCCTCCATCTCCCACAGCGCCGCCTCCCGGTCTGTGGAGGACATGTCACCCGGTGAGGTGCAGATGGCCAGAGCCCCACCAGGCCCTCCCCTCCACTGCCCCGAGCCAGGTCTCCTCACACTGGCTGATAACTGTGCCACGTCCTTAGACTATGTGGGCTGAGCCAACTCCTAGAAACTTCCAGGGATGACAGCACCCAGCAGCATGGTAGAGCAGGAAGTGTTTGGAGTCAGGAGCCAGAGAAACCAGAGGCTAAAACCCAGCTGCATCACTGGGATTTGAGGTGAACACAAAATCCTCTCCGGGCCTCACCTTCCATCTCTGCCAAATGGGCACAACCACACTACGGAGGGAAAATGTCCTTGGAAAATACTTTTATGTTCAATCTACATTGCACCTCTGCTTTCCTAATGGGCAAATAGGAAGGGCTCACGTGGAAACCCCATGAAGAAGACAGCCTCTTGTCACTATTTCCTCCTTTGAAAAATAGGTGAGACCCTTCATGTCCCATATATGCATTATTGAAACAGTTATCTGGCATTTTATCACTGGAAGTCTCAGGACAGGGCAGGAAGCTGGTGTCAGATGGAGAACCTCACGCCCTGCAAGATACAGCTGGTCATGCTCAGCCTACTGCGAAGTTGTTTATTTCACTGCACTCCTGTTCCATGAAAGCCAGCATCTATCCACAGAACATCAAAACAGTGATCTGGCTTCTAAGCCAAAATCAGAACCCCAGTCCCACAGGTAGGATGGTTCTTACAGGCCATCACATGATAAGAAAAGGAAACAAGGGCTTTTCTGAAGCATCCGTGGCTCTATTCAGAATGTCGGAATACCAAGGACCCCATTTTTCTTGGCCCACATCAAGTACTGAGTGGTTTATACGGTTTTAACTGCCCTGGCCATCAGAGTCCTGGCTGTGGCCCCTGTTATAATAATGAGCCAGAGACAGCACTCGTATGTTAGTCCTATGTTTACATCTTTACAACGGACAGGGACCATTAGCTCCCAAGCCCACAGGCACCAAGCTCTAATTTTCACCCATCCAGTTGTTTTAAATGCAGTTCAAACAACAGACTTCCAGCCATTTGGAGCCTGCTTGCTTTGCATACCCCATAAAAGTGTACCCAACATCTGCTAGCCATAAATTAGATAGCCTGGGGGCTATATACAGACCCCAAGCCCTGCACCCTCCAGAGCTCTCTACCCCAGAGCTTCCTCAGCTGAGTGACATCATCAGATATATAAGCCCCCTTTCTGATCCCCTTCTTCCCCAGGATTTCCCCTGCTCTCCTCCCTCTGGGTGGTGGCTCACACTGTCGTCCCCCGACAGTCTAATGCTGGGAGGGACTCACCAGCATGCAAACCTGCCAAAGCACCACCACACAGGGGCAGTTAAGAGCTTGGCTTCAAGATAAGGTGTGCATCCAGGGCCCACTCTACCACTCATTAACTGTGCAACCCAGGCCACAGAAGAGTCACTCTCCAAACATCAACTTGCTCATCTATAAAAATGGGGAGGACAGTAGGGCCTGCCGTGCAGGGTTACGGGTAGGATGCAGGGTGACTAAGGTGTAAGATTAAGGCACGTGGCTAGGCAGAGGAGTCACTCACTGCGTGCTGGCTGCTGGGAGCGGCTCTCAGTACTGCCCCCCGACCCCGTTAACCCAGCTCACTCACGTGCAACTTCCACCCACTCTACATTGCTTCCTTTTTTTTTTTTTTCCTTTCCTCGACATCCACAATAGTGTCAGACAGTGTTGTTGCTAACTGGTATCTCTGCCTCAGTCCTGACTTCAGTGGGGATTTTCCTCATGTTTCACCATAAAGGCTGATGTTTGGTCTTAGGGTGGAGAGAAGACCTAGCAGTTCTTCCTTGCCCGGGGCTGGCATGTACGTTCATGGAGAGTCTGGGCCCACATGCGCGCCCCGCTCTCGGGCACCCACCTCGAAGGAGCTCCTGCTTCCTAGTGAGGCACTCGCGCTCCTTGCCGCAGATCTCCCGCCTGTTGTCGGCCGTGATCTTCTTCATCGCCAACTCCAGGTCCTCCTTCTGCTTGGCGAGGAAGTCCCGGTCCTATTAAGTATTTAAAATTTTAGACGTGTTCATGATATTGTGGTTATTTTTTTTTAGAGATACATATTGAGATATTAACAGGTGACATAATACGATGTCTGGGATTTGATTCAAAATGATACAGTAGAGTGGGGCAGTGAGTGGGCAGGAATTAATAATTACTGAGGTCAGGTGATGGGTATATGGGGATTCATTATACTGTTATACCCCTTTCTGCCTATGTTTTAAACTTTCCTTAATAAAGAGTAAAGAACTGAAATTTAAATTAAAAAATTTTAGCTACTATATGTGAAATAGATAACCAACAAGGACCTACTGTATAGCACAGGGAACTATACTCAATATTTTGTAATAACCTATAAGGGGGAATTCCCTGGTGGTCCAGCGGTTAGGACTTGGAGCTTTCACTGCTGAGGGCCCAGGTTCGATCCGTGGTCAGGGAACTAAGATCCCGCAAGCTGCGCATGGGGCACAGCCAAAAAAAAACCCCAAAACAAACAAACAAAAAACCTATAAGGGAAAAGAATCTGAAAAAGAATATCTATCTATCTATAGATAGATATCACTAAATCACTGCACTGTACACCTGAAACTAACACACTGTAAATCAACTATGCTTCAATAAAAAAATAACAAATTAAAAAAAAAATTTTAATAAAAATTTTAGGAAACATGTTAAGAAACTAAAAATTTGCACTAATCTTATCACTCAATGCTAGCAACTGGTTTTGGTGTATCTATATAAATGTATTTACATCTGTTGTTGTTTCACAAAGATTACTTTAAAAGACTTGAAGAAATATTTGTACACCCTTATGCATGGCAGCATTTTTCACAACAGCCAAGGGATTGGAAACAACTCAAGTGTCCATAAACAGATGAATGCATAAATACAATGTGGTATATACATACAATGAAATATTATTCAGCCTTTAAAAGGAAGGCAATTCTTATATATGCTACAACACGAATGAATCTTGAGGACAAGGTAAGTGAAATAAACCAGACACAAAAGGACAAATACTGTATGATTCCACTTATATGAGGTCAAATTTGTAGAGACAGAAAGTAGAATGGTGGTTGCCAGGGACTGGAGGCAGGGCGTCATGGGGAATTACTGCTTAATGGGTCCAGAGTTTCTGTTTTGCAAGATGAAGAGTTCTGGAGATGGATCATGGTGATGGTACTCACCATGATGTGAATGTACTTAATATCACTGAACTGCACACTTAAAAATGGGTAAGATACCAAATTTTATGTTTTGTCTATTTTACCACAACTTTTAAAAATTATTAAAAAGACCTTTCCAGGTCATGATGTAAGCTCCTATCAAAAATAAGTTGTAATGGCTGAAAATATTTCATGGTATAGCTAGCTATACCCAACTTATCTACCCAATATATAATAGGTTGTTTATAGGTTTTCTTTATTTTAGATACTGCTGCTCTTCACATTCTGGTAGCTAAATGTCCTTGAACCTCTGTGATGATTCATCTTCAAGATTAGTCCTAGAAGCAGAAAATCTAGGCCAAAGGATGTGTACGTTTTTGAAGCTCTTGATGCAACTTCCAGAGTGGCCTCCTAAAAGGGCCAGTCTTCTCTCCCTCTGTGGGGACTAGGGCCTGTCTCCCCACCCTCCCTAGCCCTGCATTCTTTTTCTAATCAACCTGTCAAGGGACAGGTTGGAGGAAAGTATGATGGTGTCCTGGAGTCAGACTCAGCTTGAGGCCTCGGACCCCACTGTTAACTGTGCAGTGTCACCTTTCTGAGCCTTAGCTTCTTCCTCTGTAAAGGGGAAAACAAACAGCACCTATCCTGGTAAGCCATGAATGCTAAACCAGAGAACACACAAAACAATTGTAATTGTAGACTCTAATTTTCTTTGCATTTGGGGGCAGAGGAAGTGGGACAAAATGAGAACATGAAGTGAAAAGGCTACCGAGGCTGGGGCAGAGGGGACTGAGTGTAGCTGGGAGAGGCTGAAAAGAACGAGACCTATAGGGCCTTGAAAGCATGTGAGAAGGCTGATCTGATCTTATGGACAAAGTGGGAGCCACTGAAGGTTTTAAAGGCCCAGGGCTGTTGGGGAAGGGTGCCATGATCAGATCTGGAATCCGTATTGATCACAACAACTGGTATGAGAGAAAGAACTGCAAGAACTGGAGGGAAACTAGCTGGGAGGCTACTGCAGTAGTCCAGGCAAAAGACAAGAATGGCTAGGGGGTCACAGAGATGTTGACAAGTTGATGGATCCAGAGGGAGTTTGGAGATTAAAAGAAAAACAAAACCCAGGCTTCAAGAGGTGATGAAGGATTGCAGGGAAAAGGGGTGTCAGGAATGACAAGGCTTCTGGCCTGACATCACAGTGGAGGACGGTGTCCCCTCAGAACACGAGAACAGGACCAGGTCTGGGAGATCTGGGTTTGGTGTCTTTGAGACTCCAAAAGATGCCAAGTGGGCAGAGGGATGTACTGGGTTGGTCAAGATGTGAGGTACAAACAGCTCTAAAACAAGGCAGGAAGCGGTAAAGGCTCTGGGAGAGGTGGATGTAAAGGTCTGTGGTATCTCCTAGAGATGGGAGAGCTCACTTCCAGCTGGAGCAAGGGCAATCAAGGAAGGCTGCATGGGGGAGATGATAACAGGGAGGATTAATCCAGATGGTCTGATTTATTCAGAATGAGGATAATCCGGATGGTCTGATTTATTCAGAATGAGAGATAGGTGAGTATTCAAAGGGCAGGGCATGGGCACACACAGAGAAGAGCTCTGGTCACCATTCAGGGACTCAAACCTGTGACTCCCCAACCCCTCTACTCCCCAACTGAGGGGCAAGGACTCACGAGAAGCTGCTTCTTCTGTGCATGCTCCTCCATCTTCTGCTTCATGCTCTCCTTCCGCTGCTGCCTGGGGAGCTTCTCCACCTCATTCTTCACCTGCACCAGAGACAGCAGAGAATGGCTAGGTCAGCGTACCTCCACACTTCATATTGAATAAGCCTTCAATCCCAGAACTCCTGGGCCAGGGAGACTGAAGAGGAGGCTCAGCTTTCTAGGCACTAGCCCCGAGTCTGCTCTCCACTCCGCTGACAGATGACACCTGCTGGCCACCCGTCTGCTGCTGGCTCCAGTTTCCAGGCTCCTTCAGAGCAGACAGATGCTGTTTTCGCTGTTTGGTATCCATCCCCCTTCTTCTGATGACAGCACCTCAGTTTCTTTTAGGACAGTGTTTCTCAACCTCTTTTTAAATTGTTGCCCCCTCAGAAGCCCTTTTAGACATTTTTTTCCCTAATGAACCAACACCATGAAATTTTAATCCCACAGATATACTGTCAATCTGTTAGACCATTATAATATCTAAGACGTTTTTAACTCCTTGGGGGTGAGAATGCATGCATTAGGTAGCCCCAGCTCAGTCTCTGAGGTTCAGGCATGGCTGATGCCCCCAGCCCCATCTGACTCTAGGCTGGGCATATGATCCAAGCTGTCAATCAGCATATTCCATGCCTTGGCATCTGGGATTGGTTCAGAGATGAGCGTGTGATCTTCGCTGGGCTAGTGAGAGCTTCAGGATGGGTGCTGGAATTATTGGGGGAAGCCGCTCTCTGTCCTTTGGGGTTGCTGAGCTGGGAGGATGTAGGCCATGGTGGACCACCCTGGAGGGGGTCTGCCTGAGACAGAATCAATGCATGGAAGCAATGTTAAGAGATGAAGGATGCCTGGTGACACTTCTGCCCTCCTGGTCAGAGACGGGAGTTCTTGGTTTGATGTCTTTGAGACTCCCAAAAGATGCCAGGTGGGCAGATGGTGAACTAATAGTATTCTCAGGCCAGCTGGAACTGGCTTTCTGTTTTTTATAACAGAAGAAGAAGAGATTCATGACACTTCACTATAAGGAAGCTACAGTTCCTCAGTTTTCTCTGAGTAACCCATACCTTCACAGTTACCTGACACCCCAAAACATGCACTCACTGACAGGGCTCTTAGGAGCAGGTAGTGAAGGATTTTTCCATACTGTCCGTGATCAAAAAGAAGCATTCCAGGAGAGTTCTACTTCTGGCATGGTGAGGTACACCAATGCAGCCTCTCATTCCTGCTGATTACAGTGAAAAACTCTGGATAAAATACAAAAAGCAACTAACTGAGGACTCTGAAAAGTAAACAAAATCAGGTGGCTATGAAAGGGAGTCAAAACTTATAGAAGGGGCTGGTACCAGGGCTGAGTTTCCTGGGAATTTTTTTTTTTCCTTTTGCTCTCCTGGCTTTGCCCCTGTCCTAGACAGTGATGCAGTGGCTAAAACTGTAAGAAACATTGTGTTTCTGGCTAAAGAATCAGGCAGAAGTCAATAAAATTAATAAACCTTTAGTCAGATTGACAGAGAAGATGGAGGCAGTGGAGAAGAAAAAGGAGGAGGGAGAGGAAGAGGATACTACAACACAAATTACCAGTATGAAGGGTGAAAGAGACATCACTACAGATCCTACAGTCATTAGAAAGGATACTAAAGGAATCCTATGAACAGCTTTATGTCAGTAAATTCAGCCACTTAGGTGAAATAGACAAATTCCTTGAAAGAAACTACCAAAGCTCATTCAAGAAGAAATAGATAACTAAAACCAGAGTGACATTAAAACCACTGACCAAATCCTTTTCATAAATAGACTCAAAAGTCCTCATCAAAATATTAGCAAATTCCTGCTGGTGGGAATGTGAATTGGTACAGCCACTATGAAGAACAGTATGGAGGTTCCTTAAAAAACTACAAATAAAACTACCATATGACGCAGCAATCCCACTACTGGGCATATACCCTGAGAAAACCATAATTCAAAAAGAGTCATGTACCACAATGTTCATTGCAGCACTATTTACAATAGCTCGGAGATGGAAACAACCTAAGTGTCCATCATCGGATGAATGGATAAAGAAGATGTGGCCCATATAGACAATGGAATATTACTCAGCCATAAAGAAACGAAATTGAGCTATTTGTAATGAGTTGGATAGACCTAGAGTCTGTCATACAGAGTGAAGTAAGTCAGAAAGAGAAAGACAAATACTGTATGCTAACACATATATATGGAATTTAAGGGAAAAAAATGTCATGAAGAACTTAGGGGTAAGACAGGAATAAAGACACAGACCTACTAGAGAATGGACTTGAGGACATGGGGAGGGAGAACGGTAAGCTGTGACAAAGCGAGAGAGAGGCATGGACATATATACACTACCAAACGTAAGGTAGATAGCTAGTGGGAAACAGCCGCATAGCACAGGGAGATCAGCTCGGTGCTTTGTGACCACCTGAAGGGGTGGAATAGGGAGGGTGGGAGGGAGAGAGACACAAGAGGGAAGAGGTATGGGAACATATGTATATATATAACTGATTCACTTTGTTATAAAGCAGAAACTAACATGCCATTGTAAAGCAATTATACTCAATAAAATATATATTAGCAAATTCAATCTAGTAATATATAAAAAGTAAACTACATAATGACCAAGTGGGCTTTATCCCAGGAATGTAAAGCTCATTCAATATTTGAAAACAAAGCCATGTAATTCACAATATCAATAGACTAAAGAAGAAAAACTATACGATCACATCAATTGATATAGGAAAAACATCTGACGAAATGCAACATCCATTCATGACAAAATCTATTAGCAAACTAGGAATAGAAGGGAACTTCCTTAATCTGAAAGGGCATCTACAAAAAACCCTAATGCTAACATCCTACTTAACTATGAAATACTAAATGTTTTCCCCTTAAGACTGGAAACAAGGCAAGGATGTCCACTCTACCATTCCTATTCAACATCCCACTAGAGGTCCTTGCCAGCATCATAAAGCAAGAAAAAGAAACAAAAAGCATATAGGAAGAAATAAAACTCTGTTTGCAGACATTATTGTCTATGTAGAAAATCCCAAGAAATCTATATTTTAAAAAGTACTAGAACTGGTAAGTGAGTTTAGTGAGGTCAGTATACAAGATCAATATACCACTATTTTCTATACTCTAGCACTGACATTAGAAATTGACATTAAGGGGGACCTTCAAGATGGCAGAGGAATAAGACATGGAGATCACCTTCCTCTCCACAAACACATCAAAAATATATCTACGTGTGGAACAACCCCTACAGAACACCTACTAAAGGCTGGCAGAAGACCTCAGACTTCCCAAAAGGCAAGAAAATCCCTACACACCTGGGTAGGGCAAAAGAAAAAAGAAAAAATAGAGACAAAAGAATAGGGACAGGACCTGCACCTCTGGGAGGGAGCTGTGAAGGAGGAAAAGTTTCCACACACTAGGAAGCCCCTTCACGGGCGGAGACAGGGTGGGGTGGGGGTGGGGGGTAAGCTTTGGAGCCACGGAGGAGAGCACAGCAACGGGTGCAGAGGGCGAAGTGGAGAGATTCCCGCACAGAGGATCAGTGCCGACCAGCACTCACCAGCCTGAGAGGCTTGTCTGCTCACCCGCTGGGGCAGGTGGGGGCTGGGAGCTGAGGCTCAGGCTTCGGTGGTCTGGTCCCAGGAAGAGGACTGGGGTTGGCTGCATGAACACAGCCTGAAGGGGGTATAGTGCACCACAGCTAGCCGGGACGGAGTCCAGGAAAAACTCTGGACCTGCCTAAGAGGCAAAAGACCATTGTTTCGGGGTACACGAGAGGGGATTCCTTCCCCGTCTGCCCACAGAAGGCAGAGCAATGCCTAAACGAGCTCCAGAGACGGGTGCGAGCCGCAACTATCAGCTTGGACACCAGAGACAGGTGTGAAATGCTAAGGCTGCTGCTGCAGCCACCAAGAATCCTGTGTGCAAGCACAGGTCACTAGCCACATGCCCAACCCCCACCCCCCGCAAGCTTGTGCAGCCCGCCACTGCCAGGGTCCTGTGATCCGGGGAACGGCACGCCTCAGGCTGTTGCAACACCACTCCAGCCTCTGCCGCCAAAGGCTCGCCCCGCATTCCAATTATAACTACTGTACCCCTTCCTCCTCCCCCACCCCACCGGCATGAGTGAGCCAGAGTACCCTAATCAGCCGTTGCTTTAACCCCATCCTGTCTGGGCGGGAACAGAAGCCTGAGGGCAACCCACACGCAGAGGTGGGGCCAAACCCAAAGCTGAACCCCAGGAGCTGTGCAAACAAAGAAGAGAAAGGGAAATCTCTCCCAGCAGCCTCAGGAGCAGCGGATTAAATCCCCACAATCAACTTGAGGTACTCTGCATCTCTGGAATACCTGAATAGACAACGAATCATCCCAAAATTGAGGCAGTGGACTTTGGGAGCAACTGTAGACTTGGGGTTTCCTGTCTGCAACTGACTTGTTTCGGATTTTTATGTTTATCTTAGTATACATTTTAGCGCTTGTTATCATTGCTGGATTTGTTTATTGGTTTGGTTGCTCTCTTTCTTTTCTTTTCTCTAGTACTTTTTAAAAAAATTTTATTTATTTATTTTTGGCTGTGTTGGGTCTTCGTTTTTGTGCGTGGGCTTTCTCTAGTTGCGGCGAGCGGGGGCCACTCTTCATTGCAGTGCGCAGGCCTCTCACTGTCGCGGCCTCTCTTGCTGCGGAGCACAGGCTCCAGATGCGCAGGCTCGGTAGTTGTGGCTCACGGGCCTAGTTGCTCCGCAGCATGTGGGATCTTCCCAGACCAGGGCTCGAACCCGTGTCCCCTGCATTGGCAGGCAGATTCTCAACCACTACACCACCAGGGAAGCCCTTCTAGTACTTTTAAATTTTTAAATTTTGATTATTTTATTTTTTAATTTTAATTATTTTATTTATTTTTACTTTTTTATTTAAAAAACTATTTTTTCTTTCTTTTTTTCTCCCCTTTCTTCTGAGCCGTGTGGCTGTCAGGGTCTTGGTGCACTGGCCTGGTGTCAGGCCTGAGCCTCTGAGGTGGGAGAGACGAGTTCAGGACATTGGAACATCAGAGACCTCCTGGCCCCATGTAATATCAATTGACAAGAGCTCTCCCAGAGATCTCCATCTCAATGCTAAGACCCAGCTCCACCCAACGGCCAGCAAGCTCCAGTGCTGGATGGCCCGTGCCAAACAACTAGCAAGACAGGAACACAAGCCCACCCATTAGCAGAGAGGCTGCCTAAAATCATACTAAGTTCACAGACACCCCAAAACACACCACCAAATGCAGCTCTGCCCACCAGAAAGACAAGATCCAGCCCCACCCACCAGAACACAGGCACCAGTCCCCTCCACCAGGAAGCCTACACAACCCACTGAAGCAACCTTACCCACTGGGGGCAGACACCAAAAACAATGGGAACTATGAAACTGCAGCCTGCGAAA
Organism: Globicephala melas; assembly: GCF_963455315.2. NCBI lineage: Eukaryota > Metazoa > Chordata > Mammalia > Artiodactyla > Delphinidae > Globicephala > Globicephala melas. The sequence goes on from NC_083316.1 coordinate 146,687,419, forward strand.
AGGAGACCCCAAACACAGTAAGTTAAGCAAAATGAGAAGACAGAAAAACATGCAGCAGATGAAGGAGCAAGGTAAAAACCCACCAGACCAAATGAAGAGGAAATAGGCAGTCTACCTGAAAACAAATTCAGAATAATGATAGTAAAGATGATCCAAAATCTTGGAAATAGAATAGACAAAATGCAAGAAACATTTGACAAGGACCTAGAAGAACTAAAGAGCAATCAAACAATGATGAACAACACAATAAATGAAATTTAAAATTCTCTAGAAGGAATCAATAGCAGAATAACTGAGGCAGAAGAAAGGATAAGTGACCTGGAAAATAAAATAGTGGAAATAACTACCGCAGAGCATAAGAAAGAAAAAAGAATGAAAAGAATTGAGGACAATCTCAGAGACCTCTGGGACAACATTAAATGCACCAACATTCGAATTAGTGGGGTCCCAGAAGAAGAAGAGGAAAAGAAAGTGTCCGAGAAAATATCTGAAGAGATTATAGTTGAAAACTTCCCTAACATGGGAAAGGAAATAGTCAATCAAGTCCAGGGAGCACAGAGAGTCCCATACAGGATAAATCCAACAAGAAACACACCAAGACACATATTAATCAAACTATCAAAAATTAAATACAAAGAAAGCATATTAAAAGCAGCAAGGGAAAAGCAACAAATAACATACAAGGGAATCCCCATAAGGTTAACAGCTGATCTTTCAGCAGAAACTCTGCAAGCCAAAAGGGAGTGGCAGGACATATTTAAAGTGATGAAAGGGGAAAACCTACAACCAAGATTACTCTACCTGGCAAGGATCTCATTCAGATTCGATGGAGAAATTAAAACCTTTACAGACAAGCAAAAGTTAAGAGAATTCAGCACCACCAAACCAGCTTTACAACAAATGCTAAAGGAACTTCTCTAGGCAGGAAACACAAGAGAAGGAAGAGACCTACAAAAACAAATCCAAAACAATTAAGAAAATGGTAGTAGGAACATACATATCGATAACTACCTTAAATGTAAATGGAATAAATGCTTCAACCAAAAGACAGAGACTGGCTGAATGGATACAAAAACAAGACCCATATATACACTGTCTACAAGAGACCCACTTCAGACCTTGGGACACATACAGACTGAAAGTGAGAGGATGGAAAAAGATATTCCATGCAAATGAATATCAAAAGAAAGTTGGAGGGGCTTCCCTGGTGGCGCAGTGGTTGAGAATCTGCCTGCCAATGCAGGGGACACAGGTTCGAGCCCTGGTCTGGGAAGATCCCACATGCCGCAGAGCAACTGGGCCCGTGAGCCACAACTACTGAGCCTGCGCGTCTGGAGCCTGTGCTCCACAAGAGAGGCCGCGATAGTGAGATGCCCGCTCACCACAACGAAGAGTGGCCCCCACTTGCCGCAACTAAAGCCCTCGCACAGAAACGAAGATCCAACACAGCCAAAAATAAATAAATTTTTAAAAAAAAGCTGGAGTAACAATTCTCGTAACAGACAAAATAGACTTTAAAATAAAGACTATTATAAGAGACAAAGAAGGACACTACATACTGTTCAAGGGATCAGTCCAAGAAGAAGATATAACAATTGTAAATATTTATGCACCCAACATAGGAGCACCTCAATACATAAGGCAAATGCTAACAGCCAAAAAGGGGAAATCGACAGTAACACATTCATAGTAGGGGACTTTAACACCCCACTTAAACCAATGGACAGATCATCCAAAATGAAAATAAATAAGGAAACACAAGCTTTAAATAACACATTAAACAAGATGGACTTAACTGATATTTATAGGACATTCTATCCAAAAACAACAGAATACACTTTCTTCTCAAGTGCTCATGGAACATTCACCAGGCCAGATCATATCTTGGGTCACAAATCAAGCCTTGGTAAATTTAAGAAAATTGAACTCATATCAAGTATCTTTTCTGACCACAACACTATGAGACTAGATATCAATTACAGGAAAAAACTGTAGGAAATACAAACACATGGAGGCTAAACAATACGCTACTAAATAACCAAGAGATCACTGAAGAAATCAAAGAGGAAATCAAAATATACCTAAAACAGGGCTTCCCTGGTGGCGCAGTGGTTGACAGTCCGCCTGCCGATGCAGGGGAGTCCAGGAGGATCCCACATGCCGCAGAGCGGCTGGGCCTGTGAGCTATGGCCGCTGAGCCTGCGCGTCCGGAGCCTGTGCTCCGCAACGGGAGAGGCCACAACAGTGAGAGGCCCGCGTACCGCAAAAAAAAAATCTACTAACAATAAATGCTGGAGAGGGTGTGGAGAAAAGGGAACCCTCTTGCACTGTTGGTGGGAATGTAAACTGATACAGCCACTATGGAGAACAGTATGGAGGTTCCTTAAAAAACTAAAACTAGAACTACCATACGACCCAGCAATCCCACTACTGGGCATATACCCTGAGAAAACCATAATTCAAAAAGAGTCATGTACCAAAATGTTCATTGCAGCTCTAGTTACAACAGCCAGGCTATGGAAGCAACCTAAGTGTCCATCGATAGATGAATGGATAAAGAAGATGCGGCACATATATACAATGGAATATTACTCAGCCATAAAAAGAAACGAAACTGAGTTATTTGTAGTGAGGTGGATGGACCTAGAGTCTGTCATACAGAGTGAGGTAAGTCAGAAAGAGAAAAACAAATACCATATGCTAACACATATATATGGAATCTAAAAAAAAAAAATGGTTCTGATGAACCTAGGGGCAGGACAGGAATAAAGATGCAGATGTAGAGAACAGACTTGAGGACACAGGGAGGGTGAAGGGTAAGCTGGGATGAAGTGAGAGAGTAGCACTGATGTATATACACAACCAAATGTAAAATAGATTAGTGGGAAGCAGCTGCCTCACACAGGGACATCAGCTTGGTGCTTTGTGACCACCTAGAGGGGTGGGATACAGACGGTGGGAGGCAGGCGCAAGAGGGAAGGGATATGGGGATATATGTATACATACAGCTGAATCACTTTGTTGTACAGCAGAAAGTAAAACAACATTGTAAAGCAATTATACTCTAATAAAGATGTTTTAAAAATTAATTAATTAATTAAAAATAAATGCTGGTATACTCACAAATGAAGAAAAAAAAGAAACTGACATTAAAAAATAGCACCTTGTACAACAGCACCAAAAACATATGAAATAAGAATAATTCTAACAAAATATATGCTGAATCTGTATGCTGAAAACTAAAAAAGAACACTAAGGAAAGATGTCAAAGAAGACCTAAATGAATGGAGAGATGTACTGTGTTCATGGAAAGGAAGGCTCAATATTGTTCAGATTCCCTTCTCCCTAACTTGATCCACGGATTCAACTCAATCTCAATCAAAAATCCCAGCAGACATTTTTATAGAAATCAACAAGCTGATTCTATGGTGTATATGGAGAGGCAAAGGAATTAGAATAGCCAAAACAATTTTGAAAAAAGGAACAAAGTTGGAGGACTCACACTACCTGATTTCAAAACTTACTGTAAAAATGTATTTATCAAGACATTGTAGAACTGGTAAAAGATAGATCAACAGAACAGCACAGAGAGTCCAGGTATAGATACATAAATGTATGGTCAATTGATTTTGCACAAAGATGCAAAGGCAAGTCAGTGGAGAAAGCAGTCTTTTCAACCAATGGTGCTAGAAAACTAGGTGCTAGGACATCCACAGGCAAAACAATCATGATAATAATAGTGAAACTCATCCATACACTATGCATTTAATATAAAACCTAAAATTATAAAACATCTAAAACATATGACCTTGTGTTATGCAAAGATTTCTTAGATAAGCCGCTAAGAGCACGATCCCTAAGAAAAAATGATAAGTTGGACTTCACCAACATTAACTGCTTCCGCTCTATGCAAGACACTGTTAGGAGAATCAAAAGACAAGCCACAAGCCACAGACGGGGAGCAAACATTTGCAAAATATATAACTGACAAAGTACTTGTATTCAGAATGTAAAAATAACTGTCACAATTCAGTAATAAAAAAACAAATCACCCAGTTAAATAAATGGGTAACAGGTTTAAACAGGTACCTCATCAAAAAAGATATATAGATAGCAAAAAAGCACAGGAAAAGATACTCAACTTTAGTCATTAATGAAATGCAAATAAAGCCACAATGAGCTACCACTTCCTATCAGAATGGCTAAAACAAAAAATAAAACTGACAATACCAAGTACTGGTGAGGATGGGAAGCAACTGGAACTCTCACACATTGTCTTGGAGATGTAAAATGATACAGACTCTTTTGGGAAAGTTTGGCGGCCTCCCCTAAAGTTAAACATACACTATCATCTGACCCCCAAATCCTACCAGCTATTCTTTATTGTCTCTTCTTCCAGTTCCTGGGTGTTTTCTTTCATGGTTTTAGGTTTGTAATCTGAATTCTGCCCCTTTGTTCTTTAGCTTTAATGGCCTTGGATTAGGGTTTCTCAACCTTGGCCCTACTGACTTCGGAAGCAGATAATTCTTTGTTGCGAGGGATGTCCTACGCACCGTGCAGGATGTTAATAGCATCGCTGCCCCTACCCACTAGATGCCGTAGCACCCTCTCCCCAGTTGTGACAACAAAAATGTGTCTAGACACTGCCAAATGTCCCCTGGTGAGCAAAAGAGTCCCTGGTTGAGAATCACTGTGTTAGAAGTCCTCATAAAATATCTCAAAAATCTCATTTGTGCCACATCACCTTCCATGTCCAAGGGCTCGCTTGGATAATAGGGTACATAACCATAATTCAGCACCAGTCAGGTGTTCATCAAAACGCCTCTGACAGCCCCATTCAAGGCATCATACAATTGAAAGGATGCACTAGCTTAGAAGTGTGCTCTTCAAGCTTGATGATGTGGTTTTCCAGGACAGAAGATGAGAAACAGCAGTTTAGAAAAGGGTTTGGAGGTTTCTGCTAAAGGCACTGAACAGTCTTATACCACTGACAACGGAGGGAGAAAGCAAAAGAACATTCAGAGTTGAGTCACGTGGAGCTACTTAGCAAAGGGACACCTGGACCTGCTCATAAGTAACCCCTGAGGACAGGGATGGACCAGCGCCACTCTGGCTGAGGTCTATAAAGAGAGGCTTTCTACTACATGTCAGAAATCCTGCTTTCTGGTCCAACTGCACATCTTTGGAACAGTCCCTGGACTTGTTTCCCATTTTCTCATCAGAAAAAAATGATCTGGCTTTTAACTAAAACTTCTAGGGTCCTTCCAGGAATATAACTCTCTGATGTTACAGAGATCCAAACTATTTAAGAAATAGTTAAGTTATGTTTAATGAGTTTTGCCTAGGAAGGCAGGAAAACAAAGAGTTCTGGAAAGATTTCCTTCAAGACTGATTGAATTTGTTTTAAAATTTAGATGATCTAAGAAGTAAGTTACAATTGTCCACTGAGTTTCTCGTGGATGTTAAGTGTACTGTGTGTATGGGGACTGAGGACCAGACCATCAATTCCATTCTCATAGAACACAATTATACATTTATTCTATTTCTATATGTAGACACACACAGTACTAGATTTAGTTAATTACTTGAAACAACAACGAAGAACAAACACGTCCCCATTCAACTAGCTTACAAATAATGATTTTTCCTGTATGCATACCTCCTAAATGCTGGAAGGTCATTAGCATGATATTTCATAACAATTGCCGTAACCATGAAAGAGGTCCCATGAGGCATCTCAAGTTTTACCCTCTGTTATTTTTGTATGTTTTCTATGCCTGAGATCACACCATGACTGGCTTTCTCACGTTCAGTGGATCACAGGGAGATGGACAGGGTGAACCCTTCCTTGCTCTGAACTAATTAAAGTCAAGTCCACGTGGGTCTGTGTATGGTCTTCTTCTCCAGCATCCACGTGTGGATTTCTCTGATGCAGCACTGGGCTGGCTAATGCATCTGTGGGTAGTTCAGAGCCCGCTCAACTGGGGGTCCTACTCATTCCCACTTTCGTCCTTCACCCCTGCTGGTGCATCCTAACCACCAATCCAAGGGCGTACCCAAGCCTCCCTGCTGGGCTTCGCCAGTAGCCCTCACACAGGTGACCCTTGTGATCGAAGGTCTTCGGACTGTGGAGTAGGCAATGGCAGGACGTGGAATCGTGGGACACCTAGGGGGGGTACCATGAAGCAAAGCCCTTCACCGGCCCCCACCAGCAAGAATCTCTAGACCTTACTTTGGACGCTGATAATAATGATAATGGTAAGAATAACCGAAAGGGCCAGCATGCAGTAAGTGCTTACCAGGTGCCAGGTGCCTGGCTCTGTCATTTAGTCTCTATCCAGAACAGCGTCATGAGTGACCCTGTCATTACCTGCTTTCACAGAGGAGACAGAGGCTCCGTGAGTTGCAGCAGCTTGCCCGCGTTCAGAGTCGGGATTCAAACTCGGGTTTCTCTGACTCCAGGCCCACACAACCACTTCCCTGTGATGCCATCCTAAAAGAACTTGCTTCTCTCTTTACAAGTGGAAAAGACCACCTTCCCCCTTTACTCCCTCTGATAAAAATGTAGTATGTTGTCAAACTTCTTATAACCATGTAACATGCAACTCTTTCCGTATTGACAGCCTCTTACAACAATGGCAAAGCTGAGGACAGGGGCTGTGTGTGATTTGCTCATCACTGCCTAGTACAGGGGTGACAAACAGTAGGAGCTCTAAAAATATATACTGATTAATTAAGTGACAAAACCCCTGCAGCTAGCTCTGGGGACCGGAAGCAAGCACAAGCCGCCTACGCTTCGCCTGGCTCCACCGTGAAGCAGGTTAAAGCCAGCGGCTCTGTTCAGTCAGCGAGCCGGAGTCCTGGCAGCAAGAATGCCTCATGGGAGGACAGTGACAGGGTCACAGTCTTAGCAAACGGCAGAAGCCAAAAGGGCAAAGAGGTCAAGCTTTTTCTTTCCATGAAAACGTTTCGAAGAAAAACACCCAGGGAAAAAGAAAAACCCAAAAACTGAATCTGAGAAGAAGCCCAAGTACCAGATCCTACGCACTGCCTCAGAATTCACTGACAGGCTTGAAAACCCTCCTAGAATGCTGCCAACAACAAGAACGTCCACCTTTGTTAAAGGTCGGTGCCGGCCAAGGGCGAGGAACTCCGTGGCGACCCCTCACACCTCCCCGTCCCAGGCACCTCCTCTTTTTCCCACTTTTAAAGTCCCCACAACTCCTTCCCCCACCCGCACGTACAAAGGGTGCGCGTACGTGATGGGGGTGAGGCGCCAAGAGGAAACTGGAATCCGCGGGGTACTTGTTCTGGGGCAGACACTGGGTGCTTCTCATTTAATGCTCAAAATATCTGAGAGGAATGCACGGTAAACAGCACCGAATCAAACAGCAAACTCCTGCCTCTGACTCACCTCCCTCCGTGATTTGGCCCCTCTCTACCTGTCTGATTTCATCTCGTCCAAATCTCCCAATCGCTTCCTAAGCTCCTACCACACTGATCATTTTTTCAGTTCTTTCCCAGCTCTTTCCCACACCTCAGGGCCTTTGCACATGCTGTTCCACCCTCCTAGAAACATCCTTCTGGTCTCAGCCTAAATGTCACATACTGATCTCTCCGTAAGTTCTCTAGTTAACCAACCTATTTGCTCTCACAGCATGTATGCAATGGGCAAGTGTTTTTTTATTTGATGTGCTTTTTTTTTTCTGGTTTCCCTGGCAATTAACAACTCCTTGAGTGTAGGGACCCTATCTATTTTGTTCATTACAGTATCCCTGGCACCTCCTACAGTGCCACACATGTAGATATTCAACAGAACAGTAGCTGAATAACTCTCACTGTGACAGAAGGCAGCCAGAACTCAGGCAAGAACTCAAAAAATATTGCTGGCTCGGTTCCCGACCACCACAATAAGGCAAACATCTCAATAAAGCAAGTCACGTGAATATCTTGGTTTCCCAGTGCATAGAAAAAATTATCTTTGCACTATACTGTAGTCTGTTAAGTTTGCATCAGCATTATGTCTAAAAAAACAACTGTATACAACTTAAAAAATATTTTATTGCTAAAAAAATGCTCATCATCATCTGAGCGAGTTGTAATCTTTTTGCAAAAGTAACATCAAAGACCACTGATTACAGATCACCATGACAAATATAATCATAATGATAAAGTTTGAAATATGCAAGCATTACCAAAATGTGACACAGAGACAGGAAGGGAGCAAATGCTGTTGGAAAAATGGTGCAGAAAGACTTGCTCAACGCAGGGTTGCCACAAACCTTCAATTTGTAAAAATAAGAAAACACAGTATCTGCGAAGTGCATTAAAACAAGGTCTGCCTGTAGCTTGTCCAAAGCCCAGCAGTTCGCTTTGAGCCACACAGCCAAGACCTGGAACCAAGTCTGTGCTCCCAGCATTGGAGCTGGGGATGTGCTTAGTATCAGCTTCTCCCTCCTCCCCTCCACACATCTCAGCCCACTGGCCCATCTCTCAGCAGGAGGTTCAGGACCAGGGTAAGCCAAGGCACTCACCTCAGGCACAAAAGGGAATGCCAAAAAACTCAGTGATCAAGATAAATACAATTTTAAAAACTCAAAATTCATGCAAAAAAAAATTATGAACAAAATTCAAATACAGACAGGGTCAAGTCCTATACTTGCAGGGCTCAGCCTCATCGCCTCACACTAACCCCAGCCCTGTCGGATCCTGCCTATTTTATTTTATTCTATTTCATTTATTTTTGGCCATGCCACGCGGCACGTGCGATCTTAGTTCCCCGACCAGGGATCAAACCCGCGTCCCCTGCAGTGGAAGCACGGAGTCTTAACCTCTGGACCGCCAGGGAAGTCCCCTGCCTCTGTTTTAAATAGCTGATATTCTGTTCATCATGAATATTTTACATGAATTTTTATTTTAAAACACTGCATCAGAATATTATTTATGTTGATTATGGAGTTTTTTGGCACCTCCTTAAATTCTGTGCCCTAGACAAGTTGTCTCATCCCAGCCCTGGCCCTGCTCAGCCAGCCCGTGGCCCCGGTTCCCACAGGCAGCCACCGGAGGGCCCTCGGATACACCAAATGTCATGTCCGTCACAGTCAAGTCTAGGAGCTGGGTTCTGAGGTCCCCGAGCACCATGGAAGCTGTTCACCTGCTGCTCCCATCTGGAGATTGGGAAGCAGCCTTGATCGGTATACCTGCCCCAGGGCTTCTACCCTCCCTGTCCCCCTCCTTCCTCCTGAGAGTTTAGGAAAGAAAGTCTGTCCCAGCTTCCCAGTGTCTGGCTCCACAGCGGGAGGTGTGAGCTGCTCTCTGGGACCCAGATGCCCTTCCCTGGGCAGGCTGAGAAATACGCCACCCTTCCCTTGTCTCAGGACCATCTACCTCTTTGCCACCTCCCACTTCCCCTTCCAGCTGGATGGGAAAAGAGGGAGAACAGGCACATAGGTCCAAACTAGGGGGCTGCTGTTCTGGGGGGAGGGAGAGTAGGGCATGGAGGACGTGTGTGCACCCATCCAGCACCCACTGCCCCTCTGGAGACAGCATCTCAAGTTTCCCTGAACTGCTATCCCTTCCTTCCTCCTGCTCTTTCAGCGAGGGCTGCTAAGCTGGGGGGATGTACAGGAAGCTGCCTGAGGCCACATGGCGAGGGCCTGCCTGAAACCAAATCCACACAGAGGAAAGCAGAGCCCAAATGACGGGGAAGGGGCTCCTACTGGCACAGCGGGAGGGTGTAGATCCAGACATAGCTGGATGTGAGCTTTTCATGCATACAAGCTCCCCCAAATTCCCTCTGTTTCTGAGGCCAGGTTGAGTTGGGTTTTGATTACTTGCAACCGGGAGGGTCCTAATCCTCCTAGACACCCCTGCTTCCACCCAACACGTATTCACCTCCTTCTTCATCAGCTTGAGCTGCTCCTGGAACTTGGCGTAGTCCCTCTCCTGCTCCAGGCGGATCCGCTTGGCCTCCTCCCGGCGGCGCACAGCATGGTCTTGCTCCATCTTCTCCACTTGTTGCTTTTGCTGACGCTCCAGGTTCTCCAGCTCTGTGTCAAAGAACTTCTTCTTGGCCTGGAAGGAGCAGAAAGGGAAATTCAGGAAAGTCACCTTATACCTGGGAGGGAGATGGGGAAAGCCCAGGGCCCGTGCTCAGACCTGGGTTTGAATCCCAGGTCTACCACCTCTTTGCTGTGTGACCTGGGACAAGTCACTGAACCTCTCTGAGTCTTTTTGCTCATGTGCAAAAGGAAGACCAGACCATCTACCTCGCAGGGTTGTTGCATGGGGCTCAGTAAAGGTTATGGCCCCTCTAGAGATCCTCCTGCGTGACTCAGAGGAGCATCGTGACCTTCATGCAATGCTGTGTTTATAAGTCAACGCCTAATGAGATCAGGAAACAGAGGAATTGGGCAATTGTCGTGAATTATTCTCCATGCCCAATCATCCTCACTCTGCAACTTCCGCTTAAAGAAAACATGGAAGCAAGAAGCCCTATAGGGACCCATCTTTTCTCACGCTCACATTGATTTCTTGTTCAAAACGTTTGTGCATCTGCTCCAGCTGCAGCTCATGCTTGCTGCTCAGCTGGGTCTGGTTCCGATGCTCTTCTTTCTGGAGCAGCCGAAGTTCTCGGAGTTCCTGGCGCCTGAAGGGTGGAAGGATGTGGACATTTCAGTCAGAAACTGCCCTCAGTGATCATGTAACTCATAGCTAGGGACACTGAAGGCTGGGGCGTGGAGAGGCGTCACACAAGACTGGGGTAGAGGCATGACACGAACTTAGAACTCAGACTTTATTGGACATTTATTGACAGGCAAAACATTAATAATTTTAATATATAAAGGGTGCTTCCAAATCCATAAGAAAAACAGGAATATTCTAATTTTAAAAAGCGGCACAGAACATGGACAGACATGAAACAAAAGACAAAATCTTTAAATTAGCTAGGTGGATATGAAATACAAATTAAAAAGAAATAACATCTTCATTAAATAAGCAAGAATATAGGGGGAGGACAATGCAATAAGTCTCTGCCTTTTGACATAGTAGCTTCCACTTCTGGAAACTGATTCTAAAGAGATATTCATAGATGCACAACAAAATTGAATAAGGATATCCATAACAACGCTATTTATAATAGTACAAAATTAGAAACAAATGTCCATCAATATAGTCTAATTAAATATGTCCATCTGATGTAATTTTATACAACCATTAAAAAAATCAAGTTCTCGGAGATATTGAATTACATGGAAAAAAAAATCTATGAAAAATGCAGCAATTCTTTATGAACAGATAGGGATGGATCCCTGAATGAAAAAAGCAAGGTGTTGAAGAGTGTGGGTCTCTTATGCTACCTACCATCTGGGCGAAAAACAAAAAGGACCCTATATGTGTGTGCACATGTGCATGTGTGTGTTTACTTTCCTATTTAAACACTGAGTGTTTCTGGAAGGATTACACTGTAAAGTATTAACACAAGGAGGGGAGCTGGATGGCTGGCAGAAAAGTGAGAGAGGGAAATTTTTCGCTGTTTACCCTCTTTTTCTTGTCGAGTTTTGAACCACGATATTACCTATTCAGAATGTAAATACAATAAAAATTTGACCCCAACCACACAGTGTACCTTCATTTGGTAACATACCTATTGTCACTGTGTATATGTGTGTACACAGAAAAAATACTGGTGGGATAAACCCCACCAATTGTGTTTCTTTCTGGGCAAGTCCATTAAAACTTGATATGTATCATTTATGGAATCAGAAAAGAAATTAAAATGATGCAGAAAGAACTTGGGCCTCCTGACTGTGAACGGGGGGCGGTTCCCTGGCAGCCCATGTCCTATTCCAGTCCAGCGTCTGCAGCCTGTACCATGGCCACCCCCGCTGTGGGGCTTTCCTCACAGCTCTGAGTGGAACAGCTGCAGGAGGAGAGGCCTGCACACTCTCAGGGGTCGGGGGGCCTTATTTGAATCTTAGCTCAGCTCACTTTCCCTTAGGCAGTCGCTCAGTCTTTGCAGGCTCTGTTCCTACATCTGTAAAATGGGGAGATAATCTTCACCTCTCAGGTTCTTTAAGGTTACATGAGATGATACCTGTAGTGTCTGTCTGGCACATGGCAATCACTCCCCAAGTGGTAACTTCTCGAATGATAACGAGAAGAAGAGGTAAAGGCTGCCCAGTCTCTGGGAAAAGCCAGAAATGCTTTCTAGAGGCACAGAAGAAAGCTTCCTTGGGAGCCTCTGCGTTTGGGAAGAGAGGAGACAGGAGGTGATTGCTGAGAGCTGACAAAGAGAGGGAGACCCTGACACAAGAGGGACTAAGGCTCAGAGAACAACTGACCAAAAAACGAACAGAGAAGGAGGTAAGCAGTCAGGTTCTGACATCTCCTCCTTGACCAACCTGAGTTCTCACAAGGGAAAGGCAGGCAGACACAGGCTTAAGAAGGAAAGAACCAGCAATTTTAGGCAAAACCAGAAGGAACTCTGACCTAGCAGCCTCAATCTGTGAGAGCAACCATTCGGTGACACCATTCAAAAGCCTACGTGTCACCCGATCCTCCGGAAACGCTAGGATCCAGGTACGACCAGGGACGTGGGCCAGAGCCCGCCAGAGCTCACAGCCTGGCGGCCTGGCCACATTGACAGGACGTGCGGACCTTCAGACCACAGCAGGCAAACAAGCAAAGCCTTGTTCTTTCACCGTGAGCACCTCTTCTCCACCGCAGCTAAATCTCACCTTTCAAACCTAAGTGGCACCCACTCCTCTGCTTGGGAGGAAGGTGGAGGCCCAGTGCCAGGGCCAGAGGCATCGCTTCTAGACGGGGTGTGCTGGGTCTGGAATTTCAACCCTAGGAACCTGAACTGCCCAGAGGGGAGGTGATGGAAAGGAAACGGAGCCCTTGGGGTCTGAAGAGTGAGGAGTACAGGTCACCTCCCAGGTGATCATTAAAACAGAAGGTGGTGTCATCGTCCAAGAGCAACCACACCCACCCCTCCCCCAGCCTCACGCCTCTCCAGCGCACACAGAGGAGGACACCAGTGCGTGCGTGCGTGCGTGCATGTGTGTGCGTGCATATGCGTGCACGCGGAAACTCCACCAATGAAAAGTCTGCCTCTCATCCCCCTGGCTCCTAGAGGGCAGAAATGCCCCCAGCCATCCAAAACTGCTTATGTTTGGCTTTGGGATGTCTGTGCTTTTTTTTTTTTCTCCTGTTTATTTTATTTTTTTAATTTATTTATTTATTTTTACATCTTTATTGGAGAATAATTGCTTCACAATGGTGTGTTAGTTTCTGCTGTATAACAAAGTGAATCAGCTATACGTATACATATATCCCCATATCCCCTCCCTCTTGCGTCTCCCTCCCACCCTCCCTATCCCACCCCTCTAGGAAAATCAGGCCTTGTTTCTTTTTTTTTTTCTTTTTTTTAAATATTTATTTATTTATTTTCGGCTGCACTGGGCCTTAGCTGCGGCACGCATGTGGGATCTAGTTCCCCGACCAGGGATTGAACCCGGGCCCCCTGCATTGGGAGCGTGGAGTCTTAAACACTGGACCACCAGGGAAGTCCCTGTGCTTTTTAAAGATATGAATGTGTTTGATATGTTAGAGATGTCCTACAAATCAATCATGAATTTAGCCTTCAAAGGCCTGGCCTCAAGGGAGATTCGTGGGTCCAAGGCCTCCCTCCCTAACTGTGAAGCCCCTCACCCCCACCCCTTGCAGCCCCCCAGCAAGCTTCCTGGTCCAGTGGAAGCCGGGTAGAATCCTCACACAGACAGAGCTTCTCACCTGGATGACCTGAGGCAGGTAAGTTCCCACCAAGAAACAGTTTCCTAGGGCTTCCCTGGTGGCGCGTAGTTGAGAATCTGCCTGCTAATGCAGGGGACACGGGTTCGAGCCCTGGTCTGGGAGGATCCCACATGCCGCAGAGCAGCTGGGCCCGTGAGCCACAACTACTGAGCCTGCGCGTCTGGAGCCTGTGCCCCGCAACAAGAGAGGCCGCGATAGTGAGCTGCCCATGCACCGCGATGAAGAATGGCCCCCGCTCGCCGCAACTAGAGAAAGCCCTCGCACAGAAACAAAGACACAACACAGCAAAGATAAATTAATTAATTAATAAACTCTACCTTAAAAAAAAAGGTTTAAAAAAAAAAGAAACAGTTTCCTAATTTACAGAACGGCCGAGATAGGGTCTCCCTGAGGAGGGCTGTCAGGGCGCCTGAGCGCCTTAAAAGTGCAAAGATGGTTCTTAGCAAACAGCTTTGCCTCACACCCTCCTCCCCACACCAATCCCTTCCGGTTTCATGGGTTTTGCCTCCAAAATGCACGCTGCATCCAACCACTTCTTCCCTCTGTCTGGCCACCATCCTGGCCGGGGTCTCCCTGGATCCCTGCCTCAGTCCTGCCCCCTCTACACCCAGACTCATACGGCAGTGGAGCTGGCTTTCAGAAGGGTTGTTACCGCTGGTCACTCTCCACCTGCTTCACTCCAGCTACACTGGGGATGAAATCCACACTCTTCCACCCCTGCCCACGGGCCAACATGACCTTGGCCCTGCAGGTTCCGGGACGGCTCCCCATCCTTTCCCTCCCACCTTACACTCCACACTCCAGCCCTGCCCTCTCAGGTCCCTAAAAAAGCCACGCAGTCAAACCTCAGGCCTTGGCCTTGCAGTTCCCTCCGTGATCCCCCGGCTCTGCTCGTGGCCAGCTCCTCTCAACCTCCTGGCTCTGCTCAGGGGATTTCCCACAGAGCGGCGTCCCCGACCCCGGCCCAGGGGCTCACTATCCTTTCACCCATATTATTCCCTTCACAGCACGTACCACAGTTGGGAATTATCTTGTGTGCTGTTTGTTGGCCCATGAGGTGTAAGTTTTACAAAGGCAACAGCCTCAACTACCTGGGTCACCACCACGTCCCCCAACCTGCTGGGGGGTATGGATACATGGGTGAATGGCTGGCTGGCTGGAGGGGAGGGTGGAGGGCTGGGTAGGTGGGTAGGTGATGGATGGGTGGGTGGATGGATTGGTGGATGGGGGGTTGGGTGGGTTAGAGAATGCAGGATCTCAGGCAAAGCCAGCTTCCTTCTGTGTCCCTGATCCCACACTTGATGCTGTAGACAGACAAACAGCTCTTGCACCAGGAGGACCCACACCCATCCCTCTCACCGCATCCCCACCCTATCACCACCATCAGCGGCCCTTCCCGGGCTTACCTGAGAAATCTCATCTCCTCGTCCTTCTTCTCATCGTCACTGATGATCTTGGAGGTGGTGATGCTCACCTCCACGCCGTCCACCACAAACTTGCGTGTCCTCTTGAGGGTCTTATTGTGCAGCCTCGAGTTCTGGCCGGGGCAGATCATCAGGCAAAGCTCAGCATCACAGCTAAGAATCCATGGGCGACACAGAGGGTGCAGCCCACAGCCCTCCTGGCCCCAGAGCCTCAGCCCCGTCCAGGTAGGAGGCGACTGTCCATTGTCCCCCTCTTGCCTCAAGTTTTTCAATGGGGGGGGGCGGGCCCTGAGTGTCTGACGCTGGGCCCTTTCCTCTCCCTGATCTCGCCCTTCAGACACGGCCCATCCCCTGCTCGCTGGCTGCCAGCACTCTCTCACACACAAGACGCGGCGTCAGAGCGAGCTGGGTTCCAATCTTCCCTCTACCACCTACTGGCTCTGTGACCCTGGGCAAGTCCCTTGGCCTCTCCGAGCCTCAGCTTCCCCGACCTGTCAGAGGAGGTTCCAAAGGTGCGATGGTGGTGGGGCATACAACACCACCCGGCTCGTGGCAAGGGTTCAACACTTGGTATTTATTTTTGATACTTATTGCAGACCACGATCTCTTATCCTCAATGCCAAAATCCAAAGAGCCCGGAAAACCAGAGTTCATAACTGCTTTGGCAGCCAGATCTGACCTGACCTGAATTCCACAGGAGGCCACGCCCATCTGGAGCCACCACGAGATTATTCATAATCTTTATCTTTACTTTTCCCTATGAATAATCATGCCTTTCACGTGTGGTTGCTTACACAGTGCTGCCAGAACTCCTCCAGGAGGAGTTAAGGGTATTTAAATACCCTCTGAAAGTCCTCCATCCTGATTCGGATGAGGCCCGTGGGCCTGCATGGAAGTCATCACGGCCTCTCCCCTCCGACCTCTCCACTGGTCTCCGAGGCCCTTCCTGGTGCAGTCCAGGCCGGCCTTTCCGAGGGCCTGCCAGCCTGAGAGTGAAGGGAGAGCCAGGGTGGCGCCCAGCAGGAGGCCTCTGCCCTCAAAGTCCGCGCTGACCCCCGTGCCCGCTCGGTCGAGCCCAGCAGACTGCCCTTGGCCCTGAGGTCTGGGTTCCCCTCCCCTGCAGGCTCCCACCTCTTCCCATAGCCCCTCACCCAGGAGCTCTGGATGCTACGGGCCCTGAAAGGTCACCCTGCAGCTCATCGCCCTACAGCATCCAGCTCACGTGTCCCAGGACTCAGTTCAAGATGAGTCAGGCCAGCAACCAGAAATGCAGGCTGGCTGGAGATGGCGGGGGAGGAAGGAGGCCTGGGTGCAGCCCTCACACTAGAGCTGCTCCTGGTCATAGGGCCTCCGCCTGGGGGTAACAGGCTCCCCATCAAGCCAAGGGTGCTGATGCAGCCGTGGACTCTTATCAGAACAGCCTCGTTCCCTGACTCACTGCCAGCCCACCAGCAAAGGATGTTCTCAATACCCTTGAGAAGAGGTGGGGACCCGGCTGTGGGTGGGTCAACCTTTATTTAAAAGAAAAAAAAAAAATTACTGTTTTCTTTTTAACCCTTAGTGTCTTTTTAAGAAGAGAAGGGACAGACCCCCTATCCTGAGGAAGATGATTATACATCAAAGCTGCTGCCATCTCCGCTTGTCCTGGCGACCTGTTAAAACTGTGCTTTCTTTCTGTTCCCAAAGCTAATCGTGCTGGCTGACTGCCTCTCCTTTGGCTCTCTTTCATTTGGCCAATATTTTTGAGTCTCTGCTGTGTCATTTTCACCAAGTAAGTGACAAAAGGAAGAAACAAAAAAGATGCAGAACCTTCTGTAAATTCAGCCTTGGTTGGGGATGAGGTCCTCAGTGTGGCCAACCAGGTGACCAACAGTGAGTTCATGAATATCTCACGATTTGTGAGATGGGCAGGGGATGCGGTCTGCCCTTCCTGAGGACAAGCAGGCCAAAGCTCCCACCGCGAGGGCAGAATGGCATGTGGGATTCAGAGCTCAGAGTCTGGAGTCTGACCAGCTCCCCACCTCCCACCTGAGCCTCTGTTTGCTGGGCTGTACTTTGGGATGATTGAAGGCGCCTCATCTGTGGTTGCTTTTAAGCATTTTGCAGTACGGGCCCCGTGCTGAGCTCTGAAGTGCAGTGGCTACTGTCATTCACAATGCTACCTCCTGCAGGACAGCCACGAGCCAGGAGGAAGCCTCGAGCCCACTCCCTTTAACTGAATCAGTCGGCAGCTGGACCACACGGCTGACCTCCAAGTCAGAGAACTTTCGCTTCTAGAATTGTCTCTCCCCCATTTTAGCAGGGCCTTTAACCAAACCCAATTTAAATGGAAACCCAAACTGAAATTAAAACCCAAACCAATTAATTGCCTGACAGGACTAAATCCCAGACCGAACTCAGATATTTGGGGGTTTAACTATGAATCAGACGGAGAGCTCTTTAAAGAAAGCGCAGTCTCATGAACTACTTATAATGGAAGGCAGCCACCATATGCCTTCAAACACCAAAACTGGGCAGCAACACATTCTGCAGTGCTTCCTGCTCCAAGCCTGAGGCACCAGGGGCAGCGTTACCTTGATAGACAGAGAGCCCGTCTCTCTGTTCAGGGACAGGTCGGCTGAGAGGGAGGCACCATAGTCCGTGCTCTCGGAGGTGGAGACGCTGGCACAGTCTGAGTCCCTCTTGGAAGGGCCTAGAGCCGCCTGGGCAGGGAGCTCCAGGCTGCCGTTGGCCAGCTTCTCGCCACCCAAGGTCTCCAGGGCGCTGCTGTTGGGACGGCTCTGGCTTGCTTTCTGGGACCTGCTGGCTGCTGGACTGAGGTCCCCACCCTGGTCAGTGGCTTGCTTCTCCTCGGATACCTGAATCCTGGCATCCATGGACACCGGTCGGGACTTCCGGAGGGGCACGGGCGCTGCTAGGTCATTCTCATTTCCAGGGGCCACATCTGGGGGGCTGGTGGCTTGGAGGGATGTGTCCCCAGAGGGTTGGTTGGGCCCATTCACAATGTCCTGAGGCTGGCTAGGTGGCAGTGGGGTGAAAGATGATTCTTTGAGAAGCTTGTCAGCATCGAGGCTCAGCTGACTCACCTCAGAGGATTCCCGAGTGTGGTTCCCCAGAGGCTGGGAGAAAAAAAAAAACATAGTCAAGGCCATGCTACTGTGTGTCCGAGGCAAGAGTCAGAGATGCAGTGAGGTCAGAAAGTCAGACACCCACAAGGTGAAGTGGGCCAGGGAGGTACGATAGGTATCCCCGTCTAGTAGGCCACAGTCCTCCCCACTCCTTATTGCCTAACTAACAATAAAATTATTGTACTACGTGCTTTGAGGAATAGGTATTCCTCCTAGGAGTGGAGGCAACCGTGGCCAGCTAGATAGCTCATGCCCTGTCGAAAGGGAGCAGTGGCTACTCTGCTCCAGCCAGTTGTGACAACATGGGAAAATGGGTCCCCTGTGCCCAGACCTTCCAATTTTTCAAGGCAAGCTCGAATCTGGACTTGTACATGACATCTCCCAATTTTTAGATGGTAACTAACTCAAATTTTTTAAAAAAATCACAGAAAGGCCAAGCCAAACCTATCCAGGGGCTAGATTCAGACTATTAGCCACTTTTTTTGTTTTGTTTTTGTTTTTTAGAGCTTTTCAGGGGTAGAAAGTACTGAAAATGTTGCTATTGTGAAATACTGTGAATAGTTGCTATTGTGAAACGCAGTGAGAGGCCCCCGTACAGAAAAAAAAAAAAAAAAAAAAAATCTGATTCCGGCTCTTCCCTGAAAACGTACAGGATTTGGTCAACACGCCCTGCTGCCTCATCCCAGCCCACGTGCGGTCTTACGTAACTGGTGGCGTGGGGGCCTGTGACCTCTGAGCTGGGGATAAACAGAAGAGAACCCTTCCTGCACCGCCAGGCCCCTCCCACACCAGTCAAGGCCTGCGGGGATCCCATCCCTCCTGCACGCCCCCCCACCCCCGCTTCCTCCAGGCCTTACAGAGGTGGCATCCACCGAGTCCTCCTCTTCCCCCTCATCCCGGCCGTCTTCAATCTCCTCCATCACTTCAGCCTTGGCCTCGGCCACCAGTTCCCGCAGAGCCTTGTTGCTGGTGATGCTGCTGACGAAGGGATGCTGCGGGGGGGGGGGGGGGGGGGGGCAAGACAGCTGGATTAGAACCACTGTGGGCTGAGGGGTGAGGAGGGGCAGCCAAGGCTGGGGGAGGCGATCCCCCAGGCGGAGAAGGCCAGCGGCATCCCTGAGCGAAACGTGAACGTGAACCTGGTCAGGCAGACCCAGAGGCAGCTCAGAAAGTCCTGTGTGTGGTGGAAAGCGAGCCAGCTCTGCCACTCACCAGCTGTGTGACACCGAGCAAGTCCCCTTCCCTCTCTGAGCTACAGGCTTCTCACCTTTGAAGTGGAGACAATAATGCCAGATCCACAGGGAAGGCATGAGGATGGAATGAGATCACGCGCAGGGAAGAGCTTAGCCCAAAGCGGGAGCAGAAGTAATGCTTCAGGAGGTTTGTTTGTTAATTTACTTTTTTAAAAGGTTTTCATATATGGTTTAAAAAATATAATATATACAGTATATACACGCGTATACACACATATACTTTATTGAAGAATTACTTACACACAGTAAAGTTCACAAATCATTAAGCTCGGGGCCTTTTGCCATACGTACACACCTGGTGTAACCACCACCCAGCTTGAGACACAGACCATTTCCATCACCTCGAGAAGGTCCCCATTCCCCATGCAGTCAGCCTCACACCCCACAGCCACCCAGCTCCAGAGACTAGGTTTGCCTTCTCTTTAACTTCATCGGAACAGAATCACAGAGTTCGTACTCTTTTGTGGTTGGCTTTCTTCACTCAACACAAGTTGGGCTGAGACGATGAGGTTCGCCTACCCTGTTGCATATGTCGGTAAACGCTTCCCTTTTGATTCCCGTGCGGTATTCTACCACGTGACTCTGTCACGGTTTGTTTCTTCTTCCTGCTGTTGCTGGCCATTCGTGTTGTTTCCCATTTGGGGCAACTATTAATAAAGGTGCTATGGACATGCTCGTACAGGTCTCAGGGTGGATGTGTGTGTTTGCAAAATTTCGAGGCCACGTAGTGTAGGTTCTATTCCTAGGTGTTTACAGAAATGCCACATCTGTAAAAAGTGAAGCCTCTTTCACGGACCTTGGAAAACACCAAAGCTTTTAAGACCTCCGCAGATGGTAAATCAGCCCAAAGACCTCCCTGGTACAAGTCTGTCTCTGAGCATCTTGTCCCCAGCACCAGGTTGTGGACAGGGACAAGGGATTCCTCAATTCCCCACACTCACTTAGAAAGGCATTGGCAGGGGCAGGGTGGGACAGTTGTTAGGTTGGAATTTGCTCATTTGAAATGCGCAGGAAGGCTCTGATGAAATTCACTGGTTTTACTGTCAGTTATCAGAGGAGGAACAGTGTCAACAAGATTGCAGGGAAGTATTTAAATGACTACAGAGAAGAAATTTTCTAACACCTTGAAAACACATTCACAACGGATAGGTCCACTACAAATCATTCCTATCTGCTTGTTCATTCTTATCTGTTTAGTACATTTGTGGAAGGCCAGAGGCAACACCCTATTCAACCTGGGTACGCCACTCTGCACACGGGAAAGCAACACACCTCACTCCTTTTACAGAGCCCTGCCATTCAGATCTTCCTAAGCCAGCCTGACTCTCTCTAGTTAGTCCAAACTAGTAAAGACGTGAAGAATTTTATTTCTTATCTTTCTCTCCCACACCCGCCCCTGTTCATTCGTTGATTCATGCCTCAGCCCCATGTGGAGGCCAGTGATGTACCAGGTGCTGAAATAAGGCCAAACAAGGAGACAGGCACGCTCCCGGGCCTTGGGGGCTCGCAGCTGAGCGGGAAAGACAATGGGCACGTAACCAAACGACAAGATCATTTTTCAGATCAGGTAATAGGATAGGCTGGAGGAACATGGGCCTGGATTGGTGCAGTGGATGGGTGGTCGGAGAGTCTGCCTAGGTCTTTGGGCAGAGGGCCCTCCTTGGGAGGTGACATTCAAGCTGAGCCCTGAGGGATGTGAAGGGGCTGGCCAGAGAAAGATCTGGGCACAGAGAATTCCACACAGGGGGAGCAGCAAGGACAAGGGCTGCAGTGATATAAAGAGTAACCCTTTGAAGGTATCACTCTGGCTGCTGTGTGGCTCCAAAAGGTCTTGAAATGGATATTAATAAGGAGGTACTAATTGTGAGAGGCAGGAGAGTACAGCAGTGAAGACTGCTGGCTGTAGACTCGAGAGCCAGGCTGCCTGGAATAAAATCCCACTTCCACCAACTCGGACAAGTCACTCAACCTCTCTGAGCCTCAGTTTGCTCATCTGTATACTGGGAATAATAGTATGGCTGTTCTAAGCATTGTAGTAAGAGCTCAAAATACAGCAGCCGTCATCAGTGTCATCATCACCACCATCATCAGTGTCAACATCACCACCACCATCAGTGTCATCATCACCATCATCACCACCACCGTCATTACTATAGCCACCATCATCACCACCATCACTACTGCCTCTGCCATCACCATGCCTACCATTACTACCACTGCCACTACGATCATCACCACCATCACCAGCAGCAGAACCACAATCAGAGAAGCCTTTAAGCACCAGTTTGCACTCCCAGCCATCCCCATGCCCTCCTGCGTCCCCAGAGGGCAGCTTTTTGGAACTGAAGGTAAGAATCAGATCCCAAAGCTTCCCGAGCTTCACACTGCACAACCTCACACACGTGACCTTGAGCAAGAAGCCACGGGACACTTCACTGCAGTTGCTGAAGCAGGTGCGGCAGAAACAAATAATGCAAACACGGGCTTCTGGAAATACCAGGTTTTCATCAGGCCATATCACATACTGACCAAATTAGTGACTCTTCAGCTTGGCCAGGAGCCTTGCTTTCTTGAGGCTGAACATCTGCATGGCCTCCCTTGAGTACCCCGGGGTCTTTAGGAAGCGGAGGGGGAGGCACGGGGAAGAAAGCCTCTGACAGAGGGGCATGTGAGCAGGGCCATTCCCCTGTATGCCAAGCTCCTGGAATCCCCGGGCAAGAGGGGCTGGCAGATGGGGCAGGCCCTCCTGTGTCTGATTAGGCCCGGAACACTGTTCTGTAAACTGCTCTGGGACACAAAGCACAGACCACCTCCTCCACTGCATCAGCTCTGTTACTTCCAGGGTTGTGTTTAGAAAAGACGTTTCAACCGCCACGCTGCCAAGGCCCATTAGAGACAAAGCCCAGCACAGAAGGGTACGGAACCTTCCCCGGCGCCAGCGCACTGTGTACCTGCACCGGGACAGGCTGGTCTGGGCACGTGGGTCCCTAGAAAGGTGCTCGGTCACCCCCGTGGAAGACCCAGATCAGAGGGAAACTCAGCCGTCTGCTCCTTCAGGAAGAGGAAAAGCTGTTCTGTACTATCTCTGCAGGGAGCCCCAAGGTGCCACAGAGCTCGCCAGCTGGCACCCACCCTCTGGCCAGGACCTCTCCTGCCATCTACCCAGTCATCCTTCCCGAGAACTTGAGCCTAGTTTTCCTCTGTGTGCTTAGAAACCATCAGCCGGGGTGTCCCACACTCCAAGACTGGCTTTAGAAAATGCCTAATAACACTTCCAAGTTTTCAGGTGTCAGCATCTTTCCTTCAGTCCTCCTTCCCTCCCTCCTAACTTTATTCCATCTCTCTTTCTTTCCTTCATTCATTCAGAGAGGCAACTTACTAGAGTGCTCAAAAGAACAGGCTTTGGAACCAGATGACCAGGATCAGAAATCAGCTCTGTCACTTACAGGCTGTGTGACTTTGTGCAGGCTACTTAACCTCTCTGTGCTTCAGTTTTATCATCTGTTTCACAGAGATCCAAACAGTACCTATTTCATAGGGTTGTCATGAGGATTAAATTAGCTAACATTTGCTAAGCATTTAGAATAGAACCTGGCATGGAGAAGAGGTTACATAACATTTAGTTAAGTAAAAATAAGTAAACGTATTTAACGAAGGGCCCTCTCCATACCAGGCACTATTCTGGATGACTGGGGCACATCAGTGAAAGCAAAAACGAAAACAAAAACAAAGACTGCCGTCCCCAGGGAGCTGACATGCTAGTCAGGGAGATCAACGATAAACTTAATCAACATGTAAGTTATATGCTATCCGTGCTATGTGCCACGGAAAAATCAAAAGTAGGGCAGGGGAGGGAGAATTAGGAACGTGAGGGTGCAGTAGGTTTTAAACAGCGTACTTGGGGGAGGCCTCACTGAGAAGCTGCCATCTGAGCAATGACTTGAAGAGAAAGAGTCAGCCGTGGAGGTGTCTAGGGGAAGAGCATCCCTGACATAGTGGACAGGCAGTGCAAAGGCCCTGAGGCTGGAGTGTCTGAAGAGTAGCAAGGAGGCTGGTTGACTGGGGAAGATTGAGGGGACAAGAGGAAGAGAAGTCTGAGGAGTCAAGGTGGGGTGGGCAGACCTTGTAGGACCTTGCAGGTCACTGAGACTGTGGATTTTACCCTGAGTAAGATGGGAGCCATTAAGGGGCTTTGGACTCAGGACGTATAGGAGCTGACTTATGTTTTTCCCTCTGGCTGCAATGGAGGTGGTGAGAAGTGGCTGGATCCTGGGCATGTTCTGAAGCCAGGAACAACAGGATTCCCCGGTAGAATGGATAAAGAGTGTGTGAGAAAGAGAGGGGTTAAGGATGCTTGCGAGGTTTGGGGCCTGACTGCTGGCAAGGTGGGGCTGCCATCGAATGAGACAGGAAAGCCATCGCTAGAGCATATTTGGGGAAAGATGGGGGCGCTCAGTTGCGGACGTGTTAAGTTTGAGATATCTACGGACACCTAAAGGGGTAGAGGGTAAACAGCCAGATACAAGGGCCTGTGGGCGAGGAGGGCAGTCTGGGCTGCAGGCAGAAATGCGGGAGTCATGGCGAACAGAAGAGCCCATCAAGGTGATGGAGACGGAGGAAAAGGCCCTGGAGCACTTCACGTGAATGAGCTGCAGAAACAGGAGCAGGCGAAGGAGACAGACGAGTGGCCAGTGAGAAGGAAGGAAACCAAGAGAGCGTGGAGACCTGACATCAGGCGTTGACAGCCAAGGGGAAGAGGGTCGCCTGTGGCTCTGCTGAGTCCAGCAAGACCAGCACCGAGGCCTGAGCTGACCACGAAGTCCAGAAGGTACTAACGACCTTGACAAGAACGCTGTGCTAGAACGGGGTGGGTTTAAGAGCAAATTCAACAAGTGCGTGCTGCGCACCGGATGTGTGACAGCCACGATGCTGAAGACAGCGGGCGGGCACAGAATCGCATCTGCTCACACACTCCCGTGATGCAATCACGGCCCTCCTACAGAGGAGGAAACTGAGGCTCAGAGTGAGGACCGCTCGGGTTTCAGGAGGGCGAGCCTGACTTCAGAGCCCGGGTTACCACCAAGTGATACGGTCCCAACAACATATCCATGCAAGCGAATGAATGGATCCTAAACCAGCGGGGGCATAAGTCAGTCAGCTGAAGGCGGGATGCAGGGCAAGAGGAGGGGCCGGGAGGAACGTGGGGGCCGCCGGCAGATGGGAGGCTCTGGAGGGTGTGCTGGCAAGTCGAGGTCTGGGCTTACCTGTGGCCACTCCAAGTCAGGTGACCTCTGCAGGCCACTTCCCTGCCCTGAGCCTCAGGGTCCTCACCTAAGGCGGTAACGATGCCCCACCCTCCCTAACTCAGAGACGAACAGGCACGTGGAAAAAACGGACGGCAGCCTAAGCTCTGAAAGGAGCTTTCTTTGTCTGGAGGGATCTCTACTTTCTTCTGCAACCTTTCTGTCTCAGCGAAGAGTCCTCTGACAGGACGTTTTTTTCCTCCACTATGGAACGGAAATTCCTGTCTCTGGCTGAGGCTCCTGGGCTGCCACAAGGGGATGAGGGACAGCCGGTCTCTTCCTGGCAGCATATCCTGGAGGCCGGATGTATCACGCCAGGAGGTGCCTGCTCACGGGAAACAACTGGCCCCGGGAGCTTGGAGCTTTTGTATCTGACAGTGGCAGCAGGCCCACGCACCCCCACCCCTGGTTGGCCTGGCCCAGCCCCTTGCCGACGCCACCCACCAAACGCCGCGACACCCAGAAAAGAAGGCCTCTGGTAACTCCAGCCGTGTGCTTTCAAATGCAGTGCAGAAACCTACAAGGAACAACGATGAGCCCCAGCAGACAGACCCCATTCTGCATCCCCGCTTCTTTCCATTGTTTTATAATTCAGTTCAACGCATCAGCTATTCACTGCGCACAGCACTTAACAACGAAGCTAAGCGCTTTACAGTGTCTTCTCACTCAACCCTGTAAGGGGGGCCTGGCTATCATCCTCACTTCAGAGTGAGAACAGGGTCACAGAGAGGTTAAGCCCCCTGAGCAGGGTCTCACAGCCAGTAAGTGGTAGAGCTGGGATTTGAACCCAGGACTTTCCAACCCCAGTCCACACACTGGATCACTGTGCTGCACACCCCAGAGAGATGCACTGTGGTCCAGAGTGCCAACCACAGCCCCAGCACCTGGCGCACAGTAGGTCGGTGCTTGGGAGAAGCGGCTGAATGTGAAGAAAGACTCGAGGGCACGGTGGAGCGTCGGCCCCCTTTGCTCCCACAACACGAAGGGGGAAGGACCAGAGTGGACAGGCCACATCGCCCAGGCCCACTTCCTCTCCCTCTCCCAACAGCATTGGTGGCCCGGGGAGTGGAATCAGCCGCGCTAGAGACACCGGGTGTTTCCAAACCTAGCTGCAAACACTCCAACCCTCACCCCGCCAGGACACGAGGCACCAGCCCTGGGCAAGGGCAGCTCGCAGCCACCTCCAATATTTCAAAGAGGCTCAACAAAGAAACAGTCATCCACTTCCCCACCTGGAGGCCGTTCAGCCAGCTAAGGGGATGCTCCCTGAGTCAGCTGTCATCCTGGCTGGTCCTGGAGATTCCACACCCAATAGCCAGAGGGAGCCTCCTAAGTGTAAGTGAGATGGTGTCTCCCTCCTCCAAACCCTCACGGGTGCGCCGTCACACACAGGGTGAAGCCTGCATCCTCCCGAGGTCCTGCATGACCTGCCATGAGCTGGTCCCCCTCCTCTTTGAAAGGCCTGCTTCCACCGTTGGTCTTTCGCCAGGAACTTGGATTTGGGGAGGGTTCCCCCCATTAACTGATAAGAGGGGCCAGCTCTGCCTGAACTGCAAGCGACGTGGCCCACGCTGAACGCCTGCCAGACGTCTGCAGTCTGGAACGCTGCCCGTGCCAGGCAGAGGCTGCCCACGTGGCCAGCCCCCAGTGAAACCCTGGGCCCCGAGCTCTCCAACACGCTTCCCAGGTAAACAACACCTCACACGTGTCACCACAACGCACAGCTGGGGGAACTAAGCACAGACCGTGTGACTCCACTGGAAGGGGACTCTGGAAGCTCCTGCCTGGCTTCCCTCAGGTGCCTTTTCCTCTGTATCTTTTTGCTGTAGTAAGTCAGAGTGGAGAGTACGACTAGATGCTGCGTCCCAAGTGTCCTCCTAGGGAAGCACTGAACCTGGGGGTGGGCACGCCCCCGTACCCCTCCGATCTCATCTCCAGCCCTGCCCCCCTCCTCACCCCGGCTCCTGCACCCTGGCCCCCCAGCTCTCCCGGCTGCACCAATCGTGCCCCCATCCTAGGCCTTCACCTCTGCTCCTGAGCACCATGTGCCTGCCCCCCTGGCCTCCTTTGGGTGTCTGTGCACAGAGCCCCTTGTGTCCTCCTTTTATAGGAGAGCAACCCCTCCCAGGCACCCCCCCGTGCTGTTCTCTTTTCCTCCACAGCCCTGCTCTCCACCTGCCACGTACACTATCTGCTCATCAGCTGCCTGTCTGCCCCACTGGAAGGTAAACTCATTAAGGACAGGAGTCTGGGGGCTCCCTTACCACAGCCAGCACCCCCCGCACGAGGGCCGGCATGTGGCAGGTGCTCAGGGAACGTCGGCCGACGAGTGAACAGTTGTGCACACCATCGCCTGGGCCAGGGGAGGACGAACCCAGCTTCCAGGTCATGGGTGATCTGTCCACAGGAAGGGCTGGGCAGAGGGACAGGCAGCCACCCGGGAGAGGGGACCACTCACCTCCAGGAGCTGTGCAGCGCTGGGCCGGGTCTCCGGGTTCTTATCCAGGGCCGTCTTCAGGAAGTCTCGGAACTCCGCAGACCTGGGAGGACAGACAGGTAAGCTGGGAGCGGGCGACAGCCGAGAAAACTCCCCACCATCACTGACTCCACTCTCCCGGGAGGCGTGTGCTTCCCAAACACGCCCTTCAAAGGACAAAGGGCGCCTTTATAAGCTACATGGCAGAGGCGACGGGGCCTTCAAGATGCCCTTCTCGTCGCAGACAGCACCAACAGAGAGGATGTGGAAATCAGAGGAGCAGGGACTTGCCCGAGGGCACACAGTGAAACACAGCAGTGCTGGGGTTCGAGCCCCAATTCCCAGCCCAGGGCTGTGCCACGGGGCTGCTGGGGCTCACGTGGGCTCTTACTCCTGCAGTGGGATCTGGCTTATCTGGGTTACCCATTCTCTCTGATGGAGAGCAGATGTCCACAGCACAGAGGGAGGAAAGAGCCAGGAGGGTCCAGGGAGCTCAGAGAGGCCTGCAGACCCCCAGGCCCAACCGCTCCCCAACTGCAGAGCCCAGCAGCAACGGCAGAGCCCTGGCATCCCCCCACCCCGCGTCCCAGGCCCGCTGGCCGTCCAGCAAACACCCTCAGGCAGGCCTCCTGGCCACTTACCACTTAGAAGGCGTGAGTAGCGTGGGAGGGTCTGACTTGGCAATCTTGAGCAGGACCCGCATGGGGTTGAGCTCGTGATGCGGGGGCTCGATCTGGGCCATCTCAATCAGAGTGATGCCCAGGGACCAGATGTCGGCTTTGTAGTCATATGGGGTGTCCTTCATGGTCTCACACATCACCACCTCGGGGGCCATCCTGAACCAACCAAGGGACAACAGAGGGCTCAGATCCTGGCCTCCACAGGCGCTTCTCAGAGACTCAGGGTCAAGGACCAGCACAAGCCAACATCAGGGGGTTGGCAGCACTCCCGAGTCATGATTTTCATTCCTTTCCATCCCACTGTCTTTCTTAGGACCGTTTTCTCACACAAGGACGCCTTCCAAGCGGCTCCGATGCCCAAGTCCTGCTGCAGTTCTGATTCCTACCACGAGATGGCAGCAACAATCCAGAACACAGGGTCCTGGGGAAGGGGTGGGTGGGAGCAGTGGGAAAGGTACCCAGGAAAAACTGGGGGTGGGAAGGGGGGGTGAAGAGAACACAACAGCACAGAGAGAAGGGATGGGAGAGAAAAGGAGAAAGAGGAATAAAAGGGCAGAGAGAGAAAGAAAGAGTGAGTAATAAGCAAGAAAGGAACCTCACTCCATGATGGGAAGTAAAACAGAAAGTAGTTAGGTGTGAAACAGAGAGGGTTTTTTGTTTGTTTGCTTGTTTTTAAAGTAATAGTTTTGGAAAAGAAGGAAACACAGTGGACTGGATAAGTCTGGGGAGATTTCATATAAGCACAGGAACTGAACTTGTATTGTTCATCTTCATGGCCCTAGCCCTACGCCTGGCACTCAATCAAGAACCGTTTTTCAGGGGTGTCAGTTCTTATTAACGGAGCATTTTCTATATGCACCATCCCATTCAATCCCCACAATAGCCCATGTAGGTGCTATTGTAGGTGCTATTATACCGCTGATTTTACAGGTGAGTAAACTGAGGCACACGAAGCTGAGCAACATGGCCAAGGTCTCAGCGCTAGTAAGTGAGGGGATCTGGGCTCGGACCCAGCAGGCTGACTCAGGAGCCCCTGCCTCTGTCCTCTCTCCTCTAGACCAGCCAGAGGAACCGTGGAGAGTTGGAGGTGTAGCGTTCAGTCCACCATCCCATTTCCAGAAGCTACACGACTTACCAGTAAGGCGTTCCTATGAAGGAATCTCGTTTCTGCAGAGTCTTCAGATTCTTGGCAGACACACCAAAGTCAGCTGCAAGGCAAGAATCTCAGATAGAGGACTGGATGGACATTCCTCCACCCACAGCCCTGGGGCATGGACTCAGAGACACATGTTCCAAATCAACTAACAGATGCCATTTTCTATCTAGCAAACTAGTGATCATTAAAAAACAATAATACCTACTGCTGTAAGATGTATTGAGACATGCACTTTCCTACTTGTTAATAAGAATAGAAGCTGAAGGGGACTTCCCTGGTGGTCCAGTGGTTAAGAATCCACCTTCCAACGCAGGGGGTGCGGGTTCGATCCCTGGCCGAGGAACTAAGGTCCTACATGCCGCGGGGCAACCAAGCCTGCACGACGCAACTAGAGAGAAGCCCACGCGCCGCAGTGATGGATCCCAGGTGCCGCAGCTAAGACCCAACACAGCCAATAAATAAATAAATAATTTTTTTTTTTTTTTAAAAAGAATATAAATTGGAGAGGCTTTTAGGAAAGCAGTTTGGCAATAAAGAGCAAGAACCTTTCAAATTATCCATACTCTTCTGGTGCAGTAATTCCAAATCTAGGAACCTACCTTAATGGAGTAATCGGGTTTTTAAAATTTTTATTATTTATTTATCTTTTATTATTTTTGGCTGCATTGGGTCTTCGTTGCTGCGCGTGGGCTTTCTCTAGCTGTGGCCAGTGGGGGCTACTCTTCATTGCAGTACACACAGCCTTCTTACTGCAGTGGCTTCTCTTGTTGCGAAGCACGGGCTCTAGGCGTGAGGGTTTCAGTAGTTGTGGCTCACAGGCTCAGTAGCTGTGGCTCGCGGGCTCCAGAGCGCAGGCTCAGTTGTTGTGGCGCACGGGCTTAGCTGCTCCGCGGCGTGTGGGATCTACCTGGCCCAGGGCTCGAACCCGTGTCCCCTGCATCGGCAGGCGGATTCTTAACCACTGCGCCACCAGAGAAGCCCGAAATAATCTTAAATATTAAAAAAAAATTATGCGTAACGATATTCACCGAAGTGCCACCATAATAGAGACGAGTTAAAAACAATCACAATCGCTTAGCTTTCAGGGAGTGATTTTAAAACTTCTTGTATGCAATATATAATATATTCTCTTTTCCAAAAAGAATTTAAGGGACTCTCCTGGTGGTCCAATGGTTAAGACTCCACGGTCCCAAGGCAGGGGGCCCAGGTTTGATCCCTGGTCGGGGAACTAGACCCGCATGCATGCCGCAACTAAGAGTTCGCATGGCACAACTAAAGGTCCCACACGCTGCAACTAAGACCTGGCACAGCCAAATAAATATCAGTAAATAAATATCAGTAAATATTTTATATCAGTAAATAAATATTTTTTTAAAAGAATTTAAGATGGTGTATCAAATACACACACACACACACACACACACACACAGAACAAGATGAACTAGGAAATTAGGAGAGGTAAGAAAGAAGGTAAAGGGTAAACAACTGAACAGATTAAGAAAAATGTGATACACAAACACAGTGGAATATTTTGTAGTCATTAAAGTTCTGAAGTACTTTATTCAATATTTTAATATTAAATTATACATATTAATATTAAATTTTAACGTATCTTTCATAATGATAATAGATGAGGAAGGTTAAGAGGTAGAAACTTCCCATTACAAAACAAATGAGTCACGGGGATGCCATGTACGGTGTGGGTACTATAGCCAATAATCGTGTAATATCTTTGTGTGGTGATAGATGGTAACTAGACTTAACATGGTGATCATTTTGTAAAGTGTAGAAATATCGACTCACTATGCTGTGCACCAGAAACCAGCATAGTGTTGTCAATTATACTTCAAAACAAACAAACTCATAGAAAAATAGATCAGATGTGTAGGGGTTCGGGATAGGGGGAATTGGATGAAGATGGTCAAAGGTACAAACTTGCAGTTATAAGGTAAATAAGTCCTAGGGAGGTAATGTACAACGTGACAAATAGAATTAACACTGCTGGGTGTTATATATGAAAGTTGGTAACACAGTAATTCCTAAGAGTTCTCATCACAAGGAAAAACATTTTTTCTTTCATTTTGTAACTATACAAATGGATGTTCGCTAAACTTACTGTGATAATCATTTCATGATATATGTAAGTCCTATCATTACGCTGTGACCTTAAACTGATACAGTGCTGAATGTCAATTATATCTGAATAAAACTGGGAATAAAAATAAAGTTTTTAAATAACATATATTTCAATATTTCAATATTTAATAGAATATTAAAATATTTTATTGGTATATTTATATAGGATAAATGGGAAAGGGAGAGGATGTATATTGTATGGTCAGAATTGTGCCCCACTCCCTCCCCCACAAAAGGGCAAAAATATATTTTGAATTATTGGAGGAAATGTACCAGCCTGCTTAAATGGTCGTCTGTGGGTGGTAAGACTAGACGAGGTTTCTTCAATTTTCTGAATTCCCGAAGTTTGCTGTGAGAAACGCGTATGACTTTCAGGACTAACAGAAAATAAATAAATATAATTTCTCTTTACACACACATCCACCACCACCAGTCTTGCTTCACACACCCGCTGCTAAGGGAAGAGCCCAGAGCCACGAAGAGGAATTTTCTCCAGTGCTCTGGCCTTCAGGGGCCAAGTTTCATCTTCATTAAAAACTAAACTCAGGAGGAAGCAACATCTTGAGAGAACTGTCGATGTTCAGTTTGAAGCCTGGCTTCGAGAAACTGCAAAGTTGCTATGTAACTGCTGGCCACCCCGGGAGCCTCCGCCTGGGTCTGGAAGCCACGATCGGGTGCTTTAATCAGACTCACAATTTCAAACCAGGAGGGAGCATAATGCTGAGAGACGGGCCTGAACACTAGAGAGGTGGGTTCCAGTCTTGCCCCTTCTACTGGCACCAGGTTCATTCATCTATTCATCCAGGTACCATCTGGAACCACACACAGGCCCAGGGCAGAGAATACAGTGGGGAAAAAGCAAATGAAGTCCTTGCCCTCAGGCAGCTCAAAGCTTACTTGTGGAAGCAGACAGCAATCAGATAAACACAACCACGGAAAGATAGGGCTGCGGGGCTGGGAGGGTCTACAGTGGGGGGATGTGACCTCAAGAGAGCAGGGAAGGGAGGACCTGGAGGAAGTACCACCAGGCTATTCATTCATTCAACAAGCGCTAACTAAACATCCCTCGTGGGCCAGGCACTGTTCTAGGCACAGAGATGAACCAAAACCCTCACCCTCATTGCCTTGTTATTCTGGTGGTGGAAACAGGTTCTCCACACCACGTGATTCCTGGTAATGAGGAGGGCCATGCAGGGATAAGGCAGGGCAAAGGGACAGAGAGTGCTGGATGGATGGGCGGCTATTTTAGACAGGAGGTCAAGGTCTAGGGGAAACTATTTCCAGGCAGAGGAAGCAAGCTGGCTGGAGGGCCCAGGAGGGGCAGGGCAGCATGGCTGGAAGGGCGTGGACTTGGATAAGTGGGGGAAATAGGCAGGGGCCAGGATAGTTACCAAATCTCTGACCCTCCGTTTCCCCGCCGGTGACATGGGGATGGTGAGACTGCAGAACCACTTTGTAGGGTTGCGGTGAGAATTAAATGACACATAAAGCAAACAGCTCCAAGCCCGGCTCTTGGTAAATGCTCTGTCACGATGGTGAATATTCCCTGGGTACCTGAGCTGGCACCCTTGAGATCCTTACGTCGAGAAAAGGACGAGGCTGTACTGAGACCCCTTCCTGGGGAGGGGCAGGAAAGCTGGCCTCCGAACCTCAGTCAGTGCTAACTGGACAACAGCTATTCCATCAGCTGATGACAGTGCTCACGGGACAGTCTGGCTACTGGGGTTGGGGAGCTGTCGCCTTCCAGGGTGGGAGCAGCTACTGCTGCAGGGTGAGATGCAAAAACCAGCAAACCCAGGTGAGAAGCCAGCTCTGCTGCTGACCACCCTGTGGCCTGGGCAAGTCATCACCCCATCACTGGGCTCCTGGGTAAGAATGGGGAGGCAGGCTCACCTCCTTCCTGCTGGGTCCGCCTGGGCCCCACGCGGGCCTGGCTATCCTGTAAACACCAACAATGGCTGGCACGCCATTCCACGACGTCTTTGCAGGAGAGCGACTGCCTCTCAGACCCAGGGTGAGGCTTCCAGGAGGGAGGCTAGAGCTGGCCACTCCCATACCACAGCGCCCACTGGTCCCTTCCGGAGAAGGGAGAGGAAAAGCAGAAACCACCAACTTTCAAAATGACACACAGTTGGTCCCCAGGGCCCTCCCTGAAGCAAGAGCCTGCCAGCTTTTTGGGTGGCTGCTACTTCCCCTTCTGGGGACCAGCCAGGAGGGTGGGGCGGCCCCTCCCTGCAGCCCAGAACCCTCACACTCTCCCTGGGCAGCGGTGGCCACAGCCGTTTGCTCCCTGAATGGAGTTTATAAGCCATGTCCTCCGACGGGTAGATGGCTGCCCTCGGACAATTCAAAGGCAGTCTGAGATTTTCACCGGGCAGTCTCTTCTGTTGAAAACATTCCTCCCTTCCCTTTTCCTATTTTGAAACAAGAATCAGAGACAAAGCAGCAGGCAGGTGGGGACTCCATAAATTATCATTTCCATATGGAAAGAGGCCATTTCTGCTTTGTCCCCAGCAGTATCCCAGCACCACATCTGCCACATGAAACACTCAACAGGGCTCTCAAATGAACAACAGAATAAATGAACGGACGGGAAAAAATGACAAAACTGGGTTTTAAGAAATATGTTGGACAACAATTCTATTTCTGGAAATAAATCCCCCCCCCAAACAGATTTCAAATATACATGGAAGCTTCTGAAAGCATTATGCAAAAGAGTGAAAAACTGGAAAAAACCTAAGCTGCTGCTGGAGCCTGGATGGCAGATAGTTCAGTAAATCGGGGCTCACCCGGACCATGAGATAACACGCAGCCCTTAAAAAGAACGGATTCGCCTTCGTCCACACTAACTTGGAAGTTGGTCCATAACACACTGTCCCCACCAGGGTGCTGACAGACCGATGCACTGTGTGGTATGAACAGTATGAATTCCAGTTGCATCTTAAAAGAATGCCCCACGCATACCGCGTGCACACAAAGACGTCCACAAGCATCGAAAAGAGTCTGAAAGGCTGCACATCAAACTCATTGTGACTACCTCCCCGGAAGTGGGGTTTTGCTGGGGGCAGTGTGCTGAGGGGGCCTTACATTTTTTACTGACTACACCTTTTATTCTTTAAAACGTTTATGATAGAGAGTACGCATCGCTTGTATGAAAAGCAGGTTTGAAAAGCTGAGATGCATGTGACAAAGTCTGGGGTGAGGGTTGTGGGGTTTTGTTTTTGTTTTTTCAAGTAAAACTCAGTGGGGGCCAGGATGTGGTGAAAGAACTTCACACTCCACTGGGGGGTGTGAACTGGCGCACCCAGCGTGAACGGCACGTTGGCCACAGGTATCAACACCACCCGACAGGCTGCACACACCCAACAATCCTAATTCCAAGACTCCCCCTCAAAGGTGTGATTACAGACAGAGACTTGCAGACCCATGAACAAGCATGCCCATCACTGCGCTTGTGAGAGGATAACGTGAGAAACCTCACGAGATGCCTAAATATCCAACTCTGGGGGTTTCATAGGTCAATTATCGTTTGTGCACATGACGGAATGAAAGAAAAACATTAAATAACCATGTTTCCGAGGAATATTTAAGGATATGGGGAATTACCGGATATTATTCTATTTTTTTAAAAAGCTGACTGGAAAAAAAATATATATATATATACTATGATCCAAATTTTTTTAAAAAATACATGTTAATCTAATAAAAACTAATATTTACTGAGAACTTATAAGGTGTGCAGCGCTACACAAAGAGGCTTATGCGTATCATTTACCTTCCTCTGTATGTCATTTTGCATCTCATCAGCATCTATATCCGTATGTATGTCATTTATATCTATGACCCTTTGGGGCAGGGAAAATTATTATCCCCATCTTACAGATGAGGACAAGGAAGTTCAGAGAGATTAAGTAACTTGCAGATGGTCACCCAGATCTAAGGACAAATGTGACGCTAAGTCTGTGCTCTACCACTCTCTGGTCTTTCTGAGCTCAGAAAAAAGACTGGAAGGAAGCAGTGCACCTTGGCAAGATTAGAAGAGACTTTAATTTCCTTCTTTGTGGGTCTTATTCCTAACTGTCTATACGACTCTATCTACCTATATACTCATTCATATATTTATTTTCTTATTACCAAGGTAATACTGCTTATCAAAAATTCAAACATTTACAAAATAAAAAGTCTCCATAATCCTGGCAGAGATAAACACTTATGAGTTTGCTGCATATAGCTCCAGATTTATTTATAAAAATAAAAATCATATATGTAAATAAAAATATATTAAAATTATATGTATAGATCATTTTCAGGTGTTTGCTACTTTTAACAATGAAATCACATTAAACATACTATTCTGCAACTTGTTTTTTCCCCCTTCACAGTATGTATATACATCTTTACAAGAGATTACACATTTTCTACAACTTAATTTTCAATAGCTGAAGAACATTCCATTGTATGATAGTACCATAACTTATTTAAGTAATATTCTACTGGAATAAATTGGATCATTTCTGATTTCTTGCTGTTACTTATACTGTTGCAATGAATACCATTGTACATATCTTTCTATACATGTATAAATAGCACATATTACTTTTATAATCAGAAAATTACATAACAGTGTAAAATGCATTACATATTATACACACACGCGCGCACACACACACGCGCGCGCGCGCATGCAGTGAACTTAGAATGTATGAAGATATCTAAGAGAATCTTTCATCTGTCCCCTTAACCGCAGGCGACCAAAAGAATCCAAGATAAGAGGAGTCTTTCCCCAGACAATGCCAATTAAAGGCAAACCACTGCCCAATTGTCCTCCTCTCCTGGACCCTCCACCACACACCAGCGGAGTCCACAATCTAGCTTGGTCAGGGCTTACACTCGAATTCTAGGTGTCTGAGAAGCTTCCAGGTGGGCCTCAATCAGGGGTCGTGCCATGTGCCCCAGGAAGTATTTGGAAATGAATGGGGGCAGTCAGGTTACCACAACAAAAGACAGTGCTGCTGCCATTTAGTGAGAAAGAGCCAGGGACACTGCATCTCCTTACACGGCAAAAGTGTCCCATCCAGCCAGCAGTGGCCCTGTGGGCAAGAACTAGCCACAGCCCTCATGGTGCAGACAGAAAAGTGAACCCTCTCTAGAGGGTTTGGGACCTGCTGAAACTGGGGTGGTGACAGGAGAATCAAAGGCTCCCATCCCCAGCCCTGGAATCCCAGGGGTTTCCTTCCTTAGAGCAGCCGGAGGCATGCCTGGGCTCAAAAGAGAGAGGCTTCCACCAGTCACCCAAGTGACCTCTCTTAATTATCAGGACTTCTGCCTTCCCAGGAGCATCATGGGAACAGTACCAGGCAGGGAAGTGAGAAGAGTCTACTGTGATCTGAGATAAACTACTTCCTGTTTCTGAGCCTCAGTTTCCTCATCTATTAAATGGGGGTCATATTACGCAACCAACTGTGAGACTGAAAGAACTGCTCTATTTTTGTTTCTATTTTTATTTTTTTTTGTTTTTTAGGCAACCAGGTACACATGACCACTAATGAGGGCTTTGCTTTCCCATTCATTCCCCTCCATCTTCAGCCTCCTACCTCACTGCCTTCATCAACTCTCTCTTCTCCCACATAACCCTGCATTTTTCTGGTATTTTCTGTCTCTCTCAACCTCAATTGCAAACTCAGTCCTTTGTTCTTGCTTTCCATCCACTTCTGCCTCACTCACTCCCTCTTCTGGGTCTCTATTACTCCAGCAGGCTGTGCCAGTCTATGGTGGACAGCAATTTGCTTTTCTGGCAAGTCCAAATCTTTCCTCCTTCTAAAAAACCATCTTGCCCACCCACAACCCCACTGTTTCAGGAGGGTGAAGGGGACTTCCATACTGCTACATGATCCCGTCTCCATTCTCAGAGACTGACTACAAGCTGGGCCAATAAGAGAAGCCCTCCTTACTGGGCCTCCTTGATTGGTCCAGGGATCTGCACCTGAGCCACGCTGGGCCAATCAGAGCTCTTCACTGGGATTATTGACTCTGAGACTTGAAATGATGAGGTTCAGTTCATCCTGCAGGAGGCAATGCTGGGGAAAGTAAAATTAAACCCAGCCAGAAGCTGTGTGTGTTGGACTGAGAGCCTAACCAACATACACAGAAAGGCAGAAACCAGAGACAGTCCTGGCAGCATTGTTTTCCAGGGTCCAACTAACTCCATGTCCAGCTGCATATCTTCCCCAGCACGGTTCCATACACCATATACACACATTCTCCTGTCTGCCTTAAGTCGCGTGACCAGTTTTTATCACCTGCCACCAAGAGTCTAAGGAGGGTAGTGGTTAAGCACATGGGCTCTGGTCTAAACCCCAGCTGGTCTAAACCCCAGCTGTTCCTCTTACTAGCTGTGTGACTTTGGGTAAGTTAATTAACCTCTCTAGGTGCCAAATCCTTCCTCTGTAAAATGTTATCAGTAGTCTGTGAGGATTCAGTGAGTTACATACCAAACACTGGCTCAGTGCCTGGTAGCCACAATGAAAGAACCAAGACCCCAGCCTGCTGGCAGCAGCACACAGGAATTCTGGGTTAGGGTCCAGGTGGGGGTGAGAGGCAGGTGACTGGTTCCTGCCAGGCCTCCTGAATATCAGGGGGCCTTTGGGAAGTAGAGATCCTGTAGTAACTTGAGCTGATAAAGTAATGGCAATGCTGGACACTACTATTTACTGAGCACCTACTATGTGCCAGGCTCTGTGTTAGGCACTTTGATTTTTAGGCCAGTTCAGACCTCTTCTCGGAACTTGAAAGACCCCAAAAGTTGTGAATTTCACCTCCCATCTTCAGAGAAGCACCTCTGGGGAGAGGAATACAGGTTCTTTGGAGAATGAAGAACATTCCTCCTCATGACAGCTACTGTGAGACATCCCTCAGCCCAGGAAAGAAACTCAACCTTTGCCAGGCCTCTCTCTGATAGGCTGGGCACCTATAGATGCTTTGCATATATTGCCTCATTAAATCATCATACCAATTCCATGAGGTAAGAACTACTACCCCACTCTGTTTGAGGAAAGTAAGGTTCAAAAGGGTTAGGTGACTCATCCAAGGCCAAAGGCAGGTCCAGGACAAGAGCACAGATCTTTGGACCTCAGAGTCCTCACCCCACTTTACATCTGACTGTCTCTGGTGGCAGACACTCTTCCTTTCCCTCTCTGCACAAATGGATTCCCACTGGCCATGAAGAACTGCTTCACAGCCACCCGGAGCTGGAATGTGTGCTCTGCTTGGCAACTATCAAATGAATCTCAGAGGAAGTCTGAAATCCTAGACAGAAGTAAACATTTAACACAAGGAAGAAGCAAAATGCCTAGTAGCAGAGAGGGACAGAACCCTGAGGCTCCCAGTGACAGTACTTTGTGTTTCAGCCCAATGGTCACAACCCTGTGAGGAGGTTCTGTTGTTACACCCACTGCACAGATGAAAAGACTGAGGCCTGAATGGTTAAATGTGTTTGTCCAGCTCGGAAGTGGCAGAGTCAGGATCTGAACCAGGCTTGTCTGTGTCTAGGGCCGACGCTTTGCTCAGCTCACCCTGCTGCTTCCCATTTATTCCCACTCCATCGAGAAACACAAACTGTCTCTGATAAGGTGACATCTCTGCTTGGGAGAAAGATCTGCTGAGCAATTCTCTTATGCAGCCCTGAGTTGCATAATGCCCCTCCAGGGGTCCCAGACGGTCCCAGGGACCTAGGAAGAGGCAGACAGACTGCTACCTCGTCTCTCAGGCCTCCTCCACTGCTTCACCAGGCTGCAGATTCCAAGCCCCAGGGGGAAGGAGGATTTTCTAAAACAGAATATCAGGACTCAGCAGGCGTCCACACCAGGTTCCCAGGGCTCAGCTGTAATTGTGTAAATACTCGCACATTCAACTCTCCCTGAACTTTTCTTCCTCCTTAATTGGTTTCCTAGTTTTCTCACCTGCATCTGTCAAGTCATTTGGAAAGCTGATGCCCCCATCTGCTCCTGCTGGGTTCCGAGTGCGGTTCTGGAGTCAGCTCGGCCCGTCAGCGCCCTCCCGACTGAAGGGGTGTGTGGAGGAAGTCAGCAAGGGAAAGGAGACCCTCACTGGGCACATCTTAGCCCCAGGCTGCTGGGGCCCTCCCTCCATCCCTGTCTCTACCCAGGGCTTCCCGGGCTTCCCTGTGCTGACAGCCCCTCAGGCTGCTCCTGACCCAGGCTGTCTGTGCCCTGTCTCCTCCATTTGATATGTTCTTTTTTTTTTTTTAGGTATTACCGTATGTATTTACTTTATTTTATTTATTTTACTTTTTTTAGTATCTTGCATATCTTTTTCAATTAAAAAAAATTTTTATTGGAGTATAAATGCTTTACAATGTTGTGTTAGTTTCTGCTGTACATTTAACACGTATCTGTGGAATCTAGAAAAATGGTACAGATGAACCCATTTGCAGGGCAGGAATAGAGACACAGACGTAGAGAACGGGCATGTGGACACGGCGGGGAAGAGGACGGTGGGACGAATTGGGAGATTAGGACTGACGTATATACACTACCAAGCGTAAAACAGATAGCTAGCGGGAACATGCCATAAGCATAGGAAGCTCAGCTCCGTGCTCTGTGACGACCTAGATGGGGGGCATGGGGCGGGGGGTGGGAGGGAGGTCCAAGAGGGAAGGGATATAGATATACATTTGATATGTTCTTGAAGGCTGAGCGAAGGTTTGCCTTGAATTCCCCAGAGCACATAAGACTCTTCTGTTCCCAGATTCTCCCTGACCTGCCTCTTCCCTGGCCACCTCCCTCCACCTGTGACAGAGCCAGTCCACTGGCAGCTAGAGTCAGGGAGACCCAAGTCCAAACCCTGCTGCTTCTCCCCCCTCATGGACTGATCCTGGGCATCTCATTCCATTGTGGGCCTCAGCGTCCTCACCTGTGATGGGTATA
Source organism: Globicephala melas (assembly GCF_963455315.2). Lineage (NCBI taxonomy): Eukaryota > Metazoa > Chordata > Mammalia > Artiodactyla > Delphinidae > Globicephala > Globicephala melas. The sequence continues at coordinate 146,727,738 of NC_083316.1, forward strand.
GTCACCTCCCCTCCCCCACGTGCCCTCAGGAGTGCTGACTAAATGAGATGACGTCTGGTAAGTGCCTTGTCTGAGGGCTGGCATCTAGAGGGTGCTTCCTAAACCGATACATATGCGTTATTTTTATTACCACTTTTTTTTATATTTTATTATTTTATTTTTAATCACTTTTAACTCTTCTCATATTTACTCCTGCATTTACGCAGGAGTAAATATGAGAAGAGTTAAAAGTGATTGTCTTGGGGTGGGGGGACAGGGAAGGGAGATGGTAGGAGTAGACGACACATGTATGTGTTATTTTGGTTAAAAAAACTTATTAAAAATATAAAGAAATTCTGACACATGCTACAACATGGACGAAACTTGAGGACATTGTGCTAAGTGAAATAGGCACGAAAACACAAATGATTGCATTTATATGAGATTCCTAGAGTAGTCAAATTCATAGAGACATTCAAGAGAATGGTGGTTGGGGACTTCCCTGGTGGTCCAGTGGTAAAGAATCCGCCTTCCAATGCAGGGGACGCAGGTTAGATCCCCTGGGGAGGGGACTTAGATCCCACATGCTGAGGGGCAACTAAGCCCGCGCGCTTACAACTGCTGAGCTCGTGCGCCTCAACTAGAGAGCCTGTATGCCACAAACTACAGAGCCCGTGTGCTCCGGAACCCGCATGCCACAACTAGAGAGGAGCCCGCGGCGTGCTGCAACAAAGAGCCCGCGCACCGCAACTGAGACCTGATGCAGCCAAAAATGAAATAAAAATAAATTTAAAAAAAGAGAGAGAGAGAGAATGGTGGTTGCCAGGAGCTGGGGGCAGAGGGGATGGGGAGATGCTGTTTAATGGGTACAGAGCTTCAGTTTGGGAAGATGAAGAAGTTCCGGAGACGGGTGGTGGTGATGGCTGCATAGCAATTTGAATGTGCTTGATGTCACCGAACTGTACACTTACAAACAGTTAAGATGATAAATTTTGTTATGTATATTTTACCACCGTTGAAAAGAAAAAAACAGAGAGGAGACATAAAAAAAAAAATTAATAAGGTTTCACTATCTGCCCCTGATGTTCTATTTTCTGTCTGGGAATGGATGAGGGCTGTCTTTCCGGCCATCACTCTCTCTCAGATTCTACCAATCAGAAGCAAGAGCAAAAGGGGTTGGGCCAGTGCCTCCTTGCAGCGCTGTTGGCCTGTAGGCAGGATCACTCTTGGTAGCAAGGGGCTGTCCTGTGCACTGTAGGGTGCTGGGTATCCCTCCCTCTACCCACCAGATGTCAGTGGTCTCCCCCAACCTTTAGTTGTGACAACCAAAGATGTCTCCAGACATTGCCACTAGTCCCCGGGGGACAAAATCACCCTCGGTTGAGAACCCTGGATTAGATGCAGCCACGATGGGAACTGTGGCCCTGAGGCCCGGGGAAGACCGGGGAGGACCTCGACATCCCATGGGAGTGCGGATCCACACTCGCTCCCTCCTGCCCGCAGAGGCCAGGCCAACACCCCCGGCAGGTGGCGCAGGGCTCTGCCTTCCCGCCTCGCCCACAGACACCCCTTACCCAGCCTGATGTCTCCCTCAAGCGTCATCAGCACGTTGCCAGCTTTCAGATCCCGGTGGATGACCTTCTTGCCGTGCAGGAAGGTGAGGGCTTCCAGCATCTGGCGGCAAACCACCTGAATCTGGGGCTCAGTGAGGCCTCTGTCCAGCTCTGGAAACAGAGAGAACTTGTCAACTCAGCAAGTGCTCAATGCAGGCAACTCCATGTCAGGCCCCTGCCAGGTACAAGAAATACATAAGCCGCCAATGTGGTTGCGCACTTACTGTATACCAGGTTCACTTCTAAGCACTTCACAGGGTACCTGCTTCGTCCTCACAGTAACACTATGGAGCAGGCACAATTGTTCCGCCATTTCACAGGTTAGGAAACTGAGGCTCAGAGAGGTCAAGTCACTTGCTCAAGGTCACACTGTAGGGAGTCACAGATCTGAGATTAAAAACAGCCAGCCTGGGGCTTCCCTGGTGGCGCGGTGGTTGAGAGTCCGCCTGCCGATGCAGGGGACACGGGTTCGTGCCCCGGTCCAGGAAGATCCCACATGCCGTGGAGCGGCTGGGCCCGTGAGCCATGGCCGCTGAGCCTGCGCGTCCGGAGCCTGTGCTCCGCAACGGGAGAGGTCACAACAGTGAGAGGCCTTCGTACGCAAAAAAAGAAAAAAACCAGCCAGCCTGTCTTCAGAGCTCAGGTTTGCAAACACAACCTTTCTGAGGGGCAGAGACCCATTCTGTGGGCCGGCACTGAGTGTCAGGCTCCGTGCTGGGTGTGGGGACACAGAGAAGGGCATGGAAATGACAAGCAACTTTTGGAACACAGGGGGGTTGGGGGGCATGGGAGGGCAGGACAGGCAGCAACCCCTTTTGCCTGGGGAATCTGGAAGCTCCCCAGAGGAAAGGGCATTCGAGCTGTGTCTTGAAGGAAGAACAGGTGTTTGAGAGGAGAAAAGTGGGGCAGGGCATTCCAGGTCAAAGAACCAGCCAAAGCGAAGGCCTGGAGGTGACATGAGCTGGTGTTGAAAAATATTAACTGGCCGGTGGTGGTGGTACCAGAGATGGGGAAGGTGAGGGGCCGTCACCAAAAGCCTCTTATGTGCTGGTTGGGGCCATGCGTGCGCGCACACACACAGACACACACACTATTCACAACCCAGCGTCCACTTAGAGACGGCAGGAACTTCTTTTCTGAGCAGGTGAGGAACGCAAAGAAGAGTTCCACAGCATGTGCAAAGGACCCCGCTTGGCTGGCGGGGAAAGTTAAGTGGAGGTCGGAGGTTGGCGGGAGCTATGGAGGCTGCATTTTCTTTGAAATGCAATGGGCAGTCTGGGAGAGGCTCTGAGTGGGACAGAGATACAACCTGAGTTTTGCGTTTAAAAAATTCCTCCTGGTGCAGCGAGTGAAGAGCTTGCAGGGAACAAGAGTGGGCAGGGGGCTTGGCTGGGGGCCACACCGTGGTCCAGGAGGGCTAGAAGGTGGCCAACGCTTTGAAGAGGAAGGATTCCTGACCTGGGTTGGGGAGGGGGGAATGACAGAGTGTGGGACCAGGTGGGTGCAGTGGCGAGACAGGGTGCGAGAAGAGTCAAGGACAACATGCCCCACTCTCTGCCCCACTGGTCACCGTGATTATTGAGTTTTTGCTGCCGCCCAAGCTCCCTGTGCTGAGGTGAGCCTCACAGCCTTCAGGCTGCAGGCTCCCAGGCTGGTGGGCCAGAGCACTGCACTGAGGCCTCCCTCTGGCTGGAGAAGCACTCTCCCTTCTGACTTCCCAGGGCCAGGGCCAGGGTGGAGGTGCCAACTGCACTGTCCTGGGAAGCCCGGCCCCAAAGCAGGGCTCCTGGACCAGAGGTCCCTCTCTCTGGGTCCACAACTGCTCCCCTTCCCAACTGCTCATCCTTAACCCCTGCGCTTCCGCCAGCAGGGGTCTAGGCTCAGAGCCTGAGGGGACCTCAGGGCCACACAGACTGTGCCTGAACCCAGCGCTGCCTCTTACTGGCTGTGTGGTTTCTGGCAAGTTGCTGTATCCCACTGCATCTTCATTTACTGGTCTGTAAAATGGGAGTATGATGATGGATGTAGGCAGGGCTCCAGCGATAAAGCATGTTAACTTCTCAGCATGGAGTACAGTCAATAAAAGGTGATTGCTGGTCCTGAGATTATGTCAGATTATCTGCAGCAATTTTTTTTTTTTTTTGCGGCGTGTGGGCCTCTCACTGCTGTGGCCTCTCCCGTTGCGGAGCACAGGCTCCGGACTCGCAGGCTCAGCGGCCATGGCTCACGGGCCCAGCCGCTCCGTGGCATGTGGGATCCTCCCGGACGGGGGCACGAACCCGCGTCCCCTGCATCGGCAGGCGGACTCTCAACCACTGCGCCACCAGGGAAGCCCTGCAGCAAATTTTTAAATGTCAAAAATGAGTCTGGCTCATGTCTGATTTACTTACATAAATGAAACAGGAAAAATCAAAGTGATGATGTGATGACCATGATCTCAACGCCACCAATTTTGGAGCCTTTACAATGCACTAGGCACAGGGATAAGGATTTGGGTACATTATTTCATTTAATCTTTACAATAATCCAGTGAGGTAAATAGATAAGACATATTTTTAAAGTCTAGTTTATTGAGATATAATTTACATACAGTAATATTCACCTTTTTTTGGGTATAGACTTCTATGAACTTTGGCAAATGTAGGTAGCCACAAAAACAGCACCACAATTTATTAATAGAATACATATTTCCATCACTCCCCCAAATTCCCCTGTGCCCCTTTCACCCCCATTCCAGCCCCAAATCAATCACTAATTTGATTCCTGTCCCTATAGTTTCATCTTTTTCTAGAAAGGCATATAATTGGAATCACACAGTATGATAAATTTTTAAGATGAATTCTTGATTACACAGCAATACATGAATACTTTCTCCTTAATAAAAGAAGCTGCAACATTGCAGATGAGTCTATTGCCGATGAGTCTAAGTCCCCTTCGAAACCACATCCAGACCCGCCCCTCACCCTACTGTTCTCAGGAGGGCTGAGAGCCAAAATGTTTAGCAGCTAGCAAGGCGTGGCCCACAGGATCAGAACAAACTAAGATGGCCACGTGGTGATGTGCCGCGTGCATGTTCTGCCCGTGCCGTAAAGGAGCCAGTCCAGGACCCCACAGCTACCAAGCCAAGGAACCTGGCATGGACCTCAGGACGCCTGGACCCCAAGCCCAGGCTCATCACTTTGCACAAGTCTGCAAGGCGACGGGAGGCAACCTAGGGCAGAAAGGCCCTCTGAGCAGGGCGGGCATCTGCGGGACAGTCTACCCCTGACCACAGAGCTGCAGCCTGGCTCTCCTTGTCCCAGCTTCTCTTCTCCCACCTGGATTTCTAACATGATGATAGCACTTTAACTGCTGCCACCAAAAAGGAGCGAACCACTTGGGGCCGGAGCCGTCGGTTCCACCGGGAGACGTGAGACACAGAGCCCAGGGTGAGTTTGCCTGCTGGCTGAGCAATAGCCCGGGGTGACGCCCCAGCTGTGAATGAGCTCAAGGACCTGGGACTCATCAGTGCCTCTTCCCCTCTGATATCCTCCCCCAGGTCTCATTCAGCTAAGCGGCAAACCGGGAGAGGCAGGCTGCTCATTGGTTCTCATTCTCCCCTTTTTAAAATATCCAAACATACAGCCAACCAGCCAGAAGACCACATTTCTCCGCCTCCCTTACAGCTATGTGTTACTATCTTCTAGCCAGTGAGATGAAAATGGAGGTGTCACGTGGGGCTTCTGTGGTGTCTTAAAAGAGTGGCAGTGGGATGTGTTTTTGTGGACCTGTCCTACCCTTCCTTCTTCTATCCTGCTATTTGGAATTCTGATGTGACGGCTGGAGCTCCCACAGCCATCTTGTCACCAAGAACAGAAAATCAGCATGAGAATGGGGCCAACACAGAGGAAAGTAGGGTCAAGAGTTGGAGAAGGAAACCAAGTTCTTACAACAATGTTTTTAAAACCCTTAGCTCAAGCTGTGCCTGAAGCCTGACACCCTTAAACTTTTCAGTTATTAGTGCAAATAAATTCCCCTTCCCACATCCCCTAACTTTTTTTTTTCCTAAACCAGTTTGAATAGCCCTTATAACCTAGAGCATCTGAACTCATACAAGACCATCATTTTTACGTTGTCAGATTCTACCCAGAACAATGAAAATCTTCAAAGCCAATCTCTGCTGGGAGAAGGTACACCCAAGGGCCATACCACAAGCGCCCGTATCCTGTCCCCTACTGTCATTTACCCACCTGGGAACTCTGGGAGTGGCAAGAGGCTCTGCAAGGAAAGCCAGCATTCTATAGCTCAGGATGGGAAAGGGCTGCCATAAATTTGAGACATTCCTGAGATAAACTGAGGGAGAAAACACCCTCTTCACAATAAAAACGTGGCTGAATGGTGCTATGTTATACTGAGGGCCTCTCCTCTCCTGAACTGCCCCAGAATCCCGGACATGTTATTCAACCTTCTGGGCCCAAGACTCTCAACCTCTCCTCACTCACTGCTCACCAGGCTGGCAAAAGCAAAGGATAATGCAGGGTGGGCAGCAATTAGGAACAGCGTCCCCCAGACCTGGGTTCACATCTCAGCTCTGCTGTGTGACTCTGGGCGAGCTCCTTAACCTCTCTAAGCATCAGTCTGGTCAATAAAACAGAGATGCTCTTTCTGATTTTATACATGAGGATAATATACATGAAAGCAGCTACCACAATCTCTGGCATACAGTGGCCGTTCAAAAAATAGAGGTGATTACTAATACATATTTTTTGTTACTGCTCAAGCTTGCCTGGAACAACCATTTCCCCACTGAGCTCTTATAGAATGGGTGGGGATCCCCACCTTACAAAGAACCTCCCTCAGGTGTCTCATTTTCACCTCCTAGGAGTACTGTGGGGTCCGGCAAGGGAGCACCACACCTGTCATGCCGAGGGCTTGAGGGAGAGAATGACCCGCTCAAGGTCATGTGGCTTTTTGAACGGGAAGTGTTGGTCTTCCAAGTGTCCTGCATCCTCTCCAGTAACCCAGCCCCTGCTCCCAAAATGGGACAGAGTGGGGAGGTACTCAAACAGGCCACGGGCATTACTGGGGCAGAGGAGTGATGGACACCAGTTCTAAGCAGCGCCAACACCAGCACCACTGCACTGCATGAAGGAAGACTCACCCAGGGGGCTTCCCTGGTGGGCCAGTGGTTAGGACTTCACGCTTCTACTGCAGGGGGCAGAGGTTTGATCCCTGGTTGGGGAGCTAAGATCCCGCATGCCGCGCCAAGAAAAAAAAACAAAAAGCAAAAAACTCACCCAGCATGATGGCATCCACAGCTCCCCCAGGACAGAACTCGATCATGATCTGCAGAAAATACAAGGCAAAGTAACAATGAGCAGGCGCCTGGGAGAGCCACCAGATCCAAGCCTTCCAGAGGCTCCCAGCCCAGCACGGCGGATGGAAAAGGGCAATTAGAGTAAAAAGTGCCGTGGGTATTGACACAGGCCCTCCCTCTCTGGTCCACTCCCATCTTCACACTTCCTGCCCCACTCTAGGCTCCTATCCTTCCTGCCCCACTCTAGGCTCATATAGGAGAAGGCTCCTGCCTTCTCCTATATGAGAAGATGCTTTCTCTGTTTTTTAAAGTGCTGATAGAGGCGGGTGGGGAAGGCAGAAACTGACACAAAATTTAAGGCACTCCCAGCATCTCCTCCAGCTCTGGGCTCCCGGCCCCTGCTTGTTGTAAAGTCCCTCCAACCAAGCTCAGCAGAGGCAGACACAGTGCCTGCAGCGTGGTCAAGAAGGCTCGTCGCCCTAAATAGAAAAGGAAAAACCTCAGCCATGACCCAGCTGGGCCAGAGCCAGCTCTCCAGCCAGAGGACGGAGAACTAGCCTTAAGGTTCCGATGAGGCCTCTGAGCTTGTGGCCGCCTTCCAGAGGCTTCCTGGCAATGTAAAAAGGAGGATGTGGTGATGCATGTCTGGACCCAGTCCCAAGCCCACGGCTCACTAGTTGTGACCTTGGGCAAGTCACTTCCATCGTGTGAGCCCGTTTTCTCAGCTGTAAGATGGGGCTGCTGATGCTATTACTCTTAGCTGGGCCCCAGCTCTAAGTATATTTAGGGGGAAGGACACCCCTGGGGGCAAGAAACAAAAGGAGGTCAAGCAGGGGGCTTTAAGCTGGGCCAGGGACACCAGAGATACTGGGACCAGGTGTAGCAAGACTGCACCGCCCTCCCGACCCAGGACAGCAGACAGGCCTGCCACACGCTGTGCTACTCACCATGGGAGGGAGCGATGCAAGGGGGCACCCACCCACTCACACAGCACCACCTGCCGAGGAGGAGAGACCTGGCCTCTGACGTTCCTACAGTCACTCTGGTCCTGCCTGGCCATCGGAGCATCAGGCCTGACCCCAGCTCCCCCAGACTACCTCTCTACCATTTTGGTGACTGTCGTCCTAAATAAAAGTCATCAGAGATGGATTAATGTCCTGCAACCCAGAACACGAGGAAGTGGTACTACCTTCTCCCACTTACTCACTCATTCATTTGTTCATTTAACCAACCACCAATGAACCAGGCTTGTTCCCAGGGGTCAGGGTGACCTGGACACAGGCATTGACCTCTCGAAGCTCAGTGTCTCATTCTGCCTTTTAATAATCCTCAGCTCCACAAAAGAGAACCCCAAATCCTGTTAATTGCTAGAAAAAACCCCAGCTACGAGAAGCAGTGGCGGAAAAGAAGCCAAATTTAGTCACCAAGCAAGGCCACTTACTAGTTAAGTGGCCTGTGAGATGGTGGGATACACGCCCGAACCCCACAGGAGTGACAAAGCCATCCGGGCCTTGCCGGGCGACGGGTGAGGCTCAGTCAGTATGAGCTGTTCCTATGATTCCTTCCTTGAGCTCAGAGGTTCAGGCTTTTTTGGTTTTCGTGTTGTCTTTTGAGACCCCACGAAAGCCACCCTCTCTCCTCTCACACAGAAAAATGCAAACAAATGTTTGTGTGCAATTCCACTGACTTCTTGCACGCCCTTAAGTCCCACCACCAAACCCAGGCTGGGAACCCCTGCTCTTCACCCGCTACTATCTTTGCGGCCTTGGCAATGACCTACCTCTCTGCAAAATGGGATAATACTGTGGATGCCCCCAGAACTACTGTAATGGTTGGATGAGGTGGTATTTATAAAGCAACAAGCCTGAGCCTCACACATAGCAGACACAGGACAGGCTCAGACATTCCCTTCTCTAACAGGGGGCAGCTGAAGAGGAAAAGGTGGTAGTGCCTCTTAATTAGCTATGTGACCCTGGGTAAGCCACTTAGTGTCCCTGAGCCTCGATTTCTTCGTCTGTAAAATGGTACTAAGCTTCTCTCCCTCCAACATCATCAAGACAGTCAACGACATGCCCAACACAAAAGCCACACCAACTAATAGGCACTTGTCGAATCTAGCAAAGGAAATCACTACAGAGTGTCACACTTAGACCATGTTATTTACGCCTCCTACAAAAATATGCCTTCCCAGAACTACAGTTCATCAACACACCCATTGCCGTATCAAAAGTCAGTAATGAGAAGTGGTCAAACCCAGGCAGTTCCTGCATCTTTCAGTTAAACTGTCCCTTACACAACATCCTTACTCAAGGTCCCCCATGACCCCTCCTCTCCCAGGTCAGCACTAGGAAAGCTTGAGCACTGTGCCGTTCTGGTTTGTTTCCTCTTCTGCAATTCAAGAGCTCCACGCCCCCTTGCCCTTCCCGTATTTTTTTACTTATTATTATTTTGCCTTGGCTGCTGGGAAGCTCTGAGCTTAGCTTTGGTTTTATTTCCATGAATAAATGTACTGACTTTTCATTCTATGCCAGGATTAAACCTATAATACGTCACAATTTGCATATGGACCCCGAGGAAGTATCTTTAGGAGATTACTGCCCTGTAACACAGGCATCCCCAACCCCTGGGATCTAATGCCTGATGATGTGAGGTAGAGCTGATATAATAATAGAAATAAAGGCACAAAAAATGTAATGCGCTTGAATTATCCCAAAACCTTCCCACCCACCCCCACCCACCCCCACCCCGGTCCATGGAAAAATCGTTTTCCACGAAACTGGTCCCTGGTGCCAAAAAGGTTGGGGACCACTGCTGTAACCCGCACTTCAAACTGTGAAGCTTTTTTTATGTGTGTGGTATGTGGGCTTCTCCCCGCTGCGGCCTCTCCCGTTGCGGAGCACAGCCTCCGGACGGGCAGGCCCAGCGGCCATGGCTCACGGGCCCAGCCGCTCCGCGGCAAGTAGGATCCTCCCAGACCGGGGCACGAACCCACGTCCCCTACATCGGCAGGCGGACTCTCAACCACTGCGCCACCAGGAAAGCCCGAAGCTTTTCTTTGAAACAGCAGTCCTTGTTCAGAGTTAATCAGAGTGATGTTCCATTAATTAGCTTTTTATAATTCTGCCCAACTGTACTCTCACTTGTGGCAAAATAAAGTTTGATTTTTCTTCTTTTTTTTTTAAAGTTGCTTTTTTTTTTTGTCCTTTTGGTTTAAAAAGCTTCATGTCTTGGTGCCTTTTATGTGATGCCAAAAAAAAAAAAAATGTCCCTTTCATGACATGGTTCTCTCACCAGGTTCCATTACATGTATCTTAACACTTTACCTTTCAGCTTGCCAGTGGTAGGGTCACAGGGGGCTTATATCATAAACTTCTCAGGGCTTTTACAGAAATGCATGGTTTAATTAATAAAATAATAATCTCAATAAAGGCAATAAAAACAATAAATAAAATAATCATCTTGATGTCTTAGAAAATTACTAAATATGCCTGCTTAGAAGAGAGAACAGAAACATACATCAGTACCCACAGAAGGATTACCGGTGTTCTGTACTTCCATGTATTTTCCATATTTTATTCAATTAATATGTAAAATAAAATTTTATATTAGGAGTACTCTTTTTTTTAATGGAAAGTACTGGCCTAAAATCACCCATGGCTACAGACGCATCTATTCATCTGAAGGGGGATGGGGCTGTGCCCATCCACGATGAAGGCCCCGGCAGGACCATGCCCAGAGCATCCTGTGGTGAAAGGAGGCTCCTCGGGATCCAGGGTTCCTGGGCACAAAGCTGACGGCCTCTAAGCCCTCGCCAAGACCCAAATCCAACAGCTCCCAGTACCGAGGACCGACTCCTAGAACCCATCAGAGGCTCATCTATCACTCTTCCTCGAGAGGGCAGCAAGCAGCTTGGGACCGAGGGTTTTCCCAGGATCTGCTGAAGGGAGGGCTTTGATCAGCTTAACTCATCAACAGCTGAGAGTCTACCCAAGGGCTCACATTGCTAGGCAAAGTGGGGGCCACGAAAGAAGTATTTGATCAACAAACACTACCTGAGCTCCTAGTCTATGACACGTCTGGGGACCCAGGACGATTCAGACAGGTCCCTGCCCTAAGGCCACAGGCAGAGGCAGACGCAGACAGAGGTGAGTGGTGCAGGCACATCGTGGCTATAATTACCCAGCGCCTGTGGCCACAGTGGGTAACCCAGCCTGGAGCTGGAGAGCTTGATAAAACACAGATAATCGGGCCCCACCCCAGAGTTTCTGGTTCAGTAGGTCTGGGGGAGGGTCCAAGAATCTGTACTTTGAACAAATGCCCCAGGGATGCTGCTGCTTCTCCCCACGACTATACTTTAAGAACCACTGCTCTATAGGAATTCACTAAAGAGCAAGAGGTCTGGACCCTAGAGTCACATCTCTCCTCCGCCTACCAAAAACATAATGTAAGATGGTGGTACAGAAATCTTGGGGACAAACTGGTAGAATTACTGTTTCTTTTATGTTCCTTAATTAACCTGAACTTCATCATCAGTGTTTCCTTTACTTCTTGCCTCTAACCAAGGAGCTAGGGGCTTGGGGAGGATGTAAGACCATCCTGGCGAGCCTTTACCAAATGATGGTTTGAGAAGCCCTGGGTATTGGCAAAGAGGCTTTAGGGATTTGCCTTATTAGAGATGGTCAGATTGAAACAGAAGAGTATTTCAATGAATATTTTTTTAAAATAAATATAAATATAATTATTTAAATACCTTCCCATCTTTTTTTTTTTCTTTTCTTTTCTTTTTGCGGTACGTGGGCCTCTCACTGTTGTGGCCTCTCCCGTTGCAGAGCACAGGCTCCAGACGCGCAGGCTCAGCAGCCATGGCTCACAGGCCCAGCCGCTCTGCGGCATGTGGGATCTTCCCGGACTGGGGCACGAACCCATGTCCCCTGCATCGGCAGGCGGACTCTCAACCACTGAGCCACCAGGGAAGCCCCCCCTCCCATCTTTTAAAAAAAAAGATTTGTGGGCCTTTGAGTGTGTGTGTATCAAAGGGCATGATGAAGATCAGGTGGGTAGAGGTGACACCAAAAGCACAAGCAATAAAAGAAAAAACAGATACACTGGACTTCATCAACATTAAAAGCTTTTGTGCATCAATGGACACTATCAAAAGAGTGAAAAGACAACCCACAGAACGGGAAAAATGTCTGCACGTCATATATTTGACAACAGGCTAGGATCCAGAATATATAAAGAATTCTTAAAATAAAACAATAAAAGGACAAATAACCCTATCTAAAAATAGGTAAAGGATTTGAAGAGATGTTTCTCCAAAAAAGATATAGAAATGGCCAATAAGCACATGAAAAGATGCTATCACTGGCCATTAGGGAAAGGTTAATCAAAGCCACAATGAGATACCACTTCATGCCTGCTAGGATGCCTAGAATCAAAAAGATGGACAATGATAAGTGTTGACAAGAATATGGACAAATAGGAACCCTCATACACCAACAGTAGGAAAGTAAAATGATGCAGGTACTTTGGAAAACAGTCTAAATGTTAACAGTTTAAAACGTTAAACATGGCATTACAATATGATCCATACAATTCCCCTCCTAGATATATATCCAAGACAATTAACAACATACCCATTCCACAAAAGATTCCAAATAGCCAAAACAATCTTGAAAAAGAACAAAGCTGAAGGCATTATACTTCCTGATTTTAAACTATATTACAAAAGCTACAGTAATCAAAACAGTTTGGTATCAGCATAAAAACAGACATACAAATCAGTGGAACAGAATAGAGAGCCCAGAAATAAACCCATGAATATTATGGCCAATTAATCTACAACAAAGGAGGCAAGAATATACAATGGGGAAAGGATGGTCTCTTCAATAAATGGTGTTGGGAGAACTAGATAGCTACATGCAAAAGAATGAAACTGAACCCACTATCTTACACCGTACACAAAAATCAACTCAAAATAGTTTAAAGACTTGAATGTTAGACCAGAAACCAGAAACCTCATAGGAGAAAACACAGGTGGATCGGTCTTGACACTGGTCTTAGCAATATATTTTTTTGATCTGACTCCAAAGGTAATGGCAACAAAAGCAAAAATAAACAAATGGGACGACAACAAACTAAAAAGCATCTGCACAGCAAAGGAAACCATCAACAAAATAAAAAGGCAATCTACTGAATGGGAGAAGATATTTGCAAACCATATATCCAATAAGGGGTTAATATTCAAAATATATAAAGAATTCATACAACTCAATGACAAAAAAAACCAAACAACCTGATTAAAAAACGGACAGAGGATCTGAATAAACATTTTTCCAAAGACATATGGATGGCCGACAAGCACATGAAAAGATGTGCAACATCACTAATCATCAGGGAAATGCAAATCAAAACCACAATGAGATATCACTTCCCACCTGTCAGAATGGCTATTATCAAAAGGACAAGAAATAACAAAGTTGGTGAGGATGTGAAGAAAAGGGAACCCTCATTCATGCACTGTTGGGAATGTAAACTGGTGCAGCCACTGTGGAAAACAGTATGGAGGTTCCTCAAAAAATTAAAAATAGAACTACCATGTGATCCAGCAATTCCACTTCTGGGTATTTATTCAAAGGAAATGAAACACTAGTTCGTAAAGATATATGCAGCCCTACATTCACTGTAGCATTATTTACAATTGCCAAGATATGGAAACAACCCAAGTGTCCATCAATGGACGAATGGATAAAAAAAGATGTGGCATATGGAATATCAAGGGACCCCAAATAACCAAAGCAATCTTAAAAAGAACAGTTGTTAAGAAACTGTTCAAAGAAAGTTGGAAGTCTCACATTTCTTGATTTCAAAACTTACTACAAAGCTACAATAATCAAAACAGTGAGGTACTAGCATAAAAACATATAGACAATGGAAAGAGATCCCAGAAATAAACCCTTGCATATGTGGTCAAATGATTTTCAACAAAGGTGTCAAGACCATTCAATGGGAAAAGGACAGTCTTTTCAACACATTTTGTTGAGAAAACTGAACTACCCATATGCAAGAGAATGAAGATGGTCCCTTACCCTACACCATATACAAAAATTTACTAAAAATGGATCAAAGACATAAATGTAAGAGGTAAAACTACAAAACTCTTAGAAGAAAAAAACAGGGAAAAGCTTCATGACATTGAATTTAGCCGTGATTTCCTGGTTATGACACCAAAAGCACAGGCAACAACAACAAAAAATAAATAAACTGGACTTCATCAAATTTGATAACTTTTGGACATCAAAGGACACTATCAACAGAGTGAAAAAGCAACCCACAGAATGGGAGAAACTACTTGCAAATCATATATCTGATAAGGGACTAATATCAAGAATATATAAAGAACTCTTACAACTCAATAACAAACAAAAAAATTGGGCAAAATACTTGAACAGACATTTACAGATATACAAATAGGCAATAAATGCATGAAAAGATGCTCAGCATTACTAATTAGGGAAATGCAAGTCAAAACCACAGTTAGATATCACTTTACACCCATTAGGCTGGCTATTTAAAAAAAAAATAGAAAATAACAAGTGTTGACAAGGATGTACAGAAATGGGAACCCTGTGTATGTAAAATGGTGTGGCCACTGTGGAAGCGAGTACGGCAGTTCCCCAAAAATTAAAACTAGAATTTAAAAAATTAAACATGGAATTGCCTTATGAACTGGCATTCCACTTCTGGGTATATAGCCAAAAGAACTAAAAGCAGAGTATCAAACAGATGTTTGTATACTAATGTTCAGAGCAGCATTACTCACAATAGCTAAAAGATGGAAACAACCCAAGTATACATCAAGAGATGAATGGAAAAATAAAATATGGCATATCCACACAATGGAATATTATTCAGTCATAAAAAAGGAATGAAGCACTGATACATATGAATGAACCTTGAAAACATTACGCTAAGTGAAAAAAGTCAGACACAAAAGGCCACATATCATGTGATTCCATTTGTATGAAATGCCCAGAATAAGCAAATCCATAGAGACAGAAAGGAGATTAGTGGTTGCCAGTACCTGGGGGAGGGCTCCCAGGGCAAGAGACCGTGGGCTCTGAAAATATGACCCAAGTGCTTTTCAGCTCAGAAAACTGCTGACACTATGTGCCAAGCCCTGTCCCAGGCCCTTCATTCACAGTCTCTCATTTAATCCTCACACAGTTCTATAAGATGAAGACAATAATCATCTCCCTTTTCTAGATCAAGGGTCACCAAAGTTTTTCTGTAAGGAACCAGATAGTAAATATTTTTGTCTTTGTACTCGTGAGCTCTTTGTTTCCCTGGAGACCTCAGCCCATAAACATGTTCAGAGGGTGCCCGACAGGGGACAGCCTGCAGCCCTGCTGGCTTTCCACTCTGGCTGGAGGCCAAAGGAAACTGGAAACCTGTGTTTACCTCGATCCCCTATCAGTTTAGATTAAGCAGCTGTCATGGTGTAGCATAAGGGTCACGGTCTTGCTACATGATCCTGGCAGCCCACATCACCCCTCCTATCATTCATCCATTCATTCATTCGTGCATTTATTAGGCACCTACCCTGTTCCTGCACTGTTTTAGCCATGGGAATTTAGCACTGCACGTGCACAGCTCAGATCAAGAAGTACTCTCTTCCCTCTCAGGCCAGTGTCCTCTCAGAGTTGCGCTGGGACTGGTTACAATAAAAAACTTCTTTGGGGCTTCCGTGGTGGCGCAGTGGTTGAGAGTCCACCTGCTGATGCAGGGGACACGGGTTCGTGCCCCGGTCCGGGAGGATCCCACATGCCGCAGAGCGGCTGGGCCCGTGAGCCATGGCCGCTGAGCCTGCGCGTCCAGAGCCTGTGTTCCACAACGGGAGAGGCCGCAACAGTGAGAGGCCCGCATATCGCAAAAAAAAAAAAACTTCTTTGGAGTTGTTGCAAATGAAGAATCAGCTCAGTTCTCCTTAGGACTGAGAGAGCCAGAATTTAAAATCTCTCCTCTACCTGATCGACCCTTCAGGACTAAACCCTGACCCCACAGTGCCATGCCAAGCTGATTTCCACCCTTCTGAATAACACACACGGAAAACACCACCTATGCACTGCTTCCCCCATATAGTCTCACTCTACACCCTCCACCTCCTCAGGACGTAAGCAGTTGCCCGGGTCAGTTAACCCAGGTCGGTCTCAGTTTCCCCACCCATGACATTTAACAGGAATCAAGAGTTTATTCTGTGCCAGGCCCCTTTGCATGGATTATCTTACACTCACCATTTGAAGTGGGTATCCTAAAAAATGCCTCTACCTCATGGGGTTTTTGGGAGGATTAAACAGGATAATGGATGCCTGGCACTTAGAACATTACCTGGAACACAGTAAGTAAATGCTTGATAAATGTTACCAATTATTATCAGCATTTGGTGATACTTTATTCCCATTTTACATACGAGGAAACTGAGGTTCAAAGAGATTAAGGTCACAGAAATAGTAAGTATCAGAGCCAGGACCTGAACTGGGACGTATTTGGGTGCCAAGTCAGCTCTGTTTGTCTCCCCGATGGAAGAGACCTAGTGACCCCATCCTCTCTTCCTTGTGCCTCAAGAAGGAAGCCACAAGCTCGAGACACAGCCCCCAGGTGGTGGAAGAAAAGGCCCCTCTGTCTCCCTGCTCCAGCCCTCACTGGGCCCCACTGGTCAGCTCACACACACCAAGTGAGCTCGCTCACCCAGAGATAAGGGAGCCAGGATGTCACAGCCCAGATAAGAGAGGGCCTGGACCACCCACAGGGTTTTAGACATTAACGTGTACAGCCCACAGGCAGCAGGGCCAAGTAGCAGGATGGGTCAGCACTGCCACAGCCCGACCGTCCGCAGGAGACAACTGAGGCATGCTCAAGCCATACCCTGGAGAGCACACGGTGCTCGGGGCCTGGGTCCCGTCCTTTCCCTGGCCCTTCCTGAGGCCGGCAGGAGTACTGGGTTCACAGAAGGGGCTCAATAAATAAATGTTGGCAACAGTCCTGGAAGTAAAATCAAATAAAATTAAACCTCTTCTATAGGTCTGGACATAGTCCCAGATCTGCCCCTGTCCTTCTGTGACAGTGCCATCAGAACCACTTTCCTGCTTTGAGCCTCAGTTTTCCTACCTGGAAAATGAAGCTTTTAACATCCGTAAGGTCATTTTCAACATTGACATTTGAGGGTACAAGGTGAAGGACATCCCTTTATCACTGAATAAGCAGTTAATATTTATAAAAGTCCATTCATGTCATCCATTATCAGAGCCTGGACCTGGTATGTGAATAGTAAGTGTTCACTGAATGAATTTATGAAGAATGAAGAAATATGAATGAAACATTTCAGTGGCTTTGAGATGCCCAGAAACCAGGGCAAAACAGTCAACACAGACTAACACAGCTGTTTCTGCAAAGAAAGCTGGACTAAAGCAAGCCAGTCCCCTCCCTCTTCTGCCACCCGAGAGAACAGAGATGACGGCTGCCATTACTGAGTGCCTAATGCATACCTCAGAGTGCTAAGCATTCTACAGGCATTCCTTTACATACACCTGTGAGCAGTTATACTTACGTCTACTTTACAGATGGGGAAACTGAGGTTTGATGGGGAAAGGGCTTCCCCAAAGCCACTCAGTTCCTAGGTGAGGGAACGAGGGTATGAACCCAGGTCTGTCTGACTCTAAGATGCAAAGATTGCTGAAACGTGCGGCCACAGGCAAGCTCCTTCCCCTGTGTGTAGGCTTGTTTCTTCCCGGGGTAGGACGGGTAGGTGCTGCAGTCACCCCTTCCTTCCCAGGTCTCCCTACCCTGAGAGGCAATGTCTCCTGGGCACGGGGACACCCCATCCGAGCAGAAGACAGAGGCTTCTGGTCACTCAACAGAGACCTGTAGAAAGAAGACCCCCCCCCCCAAAAAAAAACATAACAGTGAACACAAAAATGTCTCCAGCTTCTCAGCAGCCAGTCCCTGTAGGTGGAGTCCCGGAACCTCCAACCGTCTGAGTTCCAGGCCAAACAGTGCGGCCATTGAGCGGGGCAGCCCTCACCCACAAGGCCTCCCAGGAACGCCGGGCCTTCTCCTCCGCCTCCAGCTCCACCCACCACGTCACAAAGAGTCTGAGGAAGGAATCTGGGCCTCCCCTCGAGACTGTGGGAACTGAGTGCCCCTTGGCAGGAAGGAAGGGCACAAGGGATAACCTTGGGGTTCCTGAGGGGAGGGGAGGGGGTCCTGCCAAGGCAACAGGGAGCCTCTAAGCCTGTCTGGCACATTCTGTGGCACCTCTGCCACAGCCCCTGCGGGGAGGATTACTAGATGAGGAGACCGAGGTGGCGCCACATCCAAGTGTGCAGGCCCAAGTCCCGAGGCATCTCTGGGATGGAACTGAGGTAACTGCAATTCGGGGTGCCTAAACCCTTCTGATACTGTCTGGCCCAGAGATCAGGAGCACTGGGCTTCAGGGTCCAAGTCCTCTGAGCTTGAGTCCAAATGCTGTCACTGTGTGTCTTTAGGCAACATGCTTCACCTCTCTGAGCCTCTATTTGCTCATCTGTAAAATGGGGACAACACATTCTAACCGTGATGGGGTCCTGAGGGGAGTAAATGAGATAGCACATGTGAAAACAACAAGCACAGTGCCTGGCACCTCGCCGGAGGGTGACAGACGACAGTCACTGTCATCACTATGATGATTATCACCATCGCCACTCTCCTCATCACACCAGGAAATCAGGGCTGGAACCAGACTCCAGGCAGATGCAAACTGGATTTTCAGCCCCTAGGGGAGACACAAGCAGTTCTCTGTCTGCACAGACATTTTTCATCTATTTGACCATCTGTCTGTCCGGCCACCATTACCTAAAGCCAGGGGTGGCAAGGTTCGTGCTGCCATAGAGAGGAATGGTCCAGGGCCATGCCCCTCATTAGATGGACTCACAAATCCACAAGACTAGGAGTGATCAGGGTCACAGGAAATACAGACACACAGCTGGAAGGCCTGCCTGACTGGTAGGAAACGGCATTTTCAACTAAAATTGTTAAAGGTTTGGGGCATGTGAGATGGTCCTCAAGGGACAAGTAGGATTTGAAACCAAGGGGAGAGGGGTGGCGATGTGGAGAGGTGGGCATGGCAGGCAGAGCCAGCGCTGAGCTGCTCACAGAGCAGGGAAGACGGTGCAGGGTGGGTGTTCGTGTCCTATTACATCCCCAAGGGCAACCCCCAGTCTTCCTTGACTTATTACCCGAGAGACAACGTCTCCAAGGAACCAAAACACCTGAGTAAATAAGGTGAGCCCCGGGTTTTGACTCTGGAGTCAGATACACCTGGGTTCCAACTCCAGCCCTGACACTGACTAACCTTGGACAAGGGAAGACCTCGGAACAAGCGCAGAGATGTGAGCCTCGGTTTGCTCGTGTGTAAGGTGTGGGGAACTATAGGATCTGCCACCTGGGTAGTGAGCAGTGGGATGACTTGGGGAAAGCCCACGGCTCAGGACCCGGCATTCGGCAAGTGTGCTCCAACCGTTAGTAACACCAGAGGCTGTATCCACGTGGGAAACTGAAATGACCAGCCCACACTCAGAGACAAGCCCCCAGCGCCAGTGGCTGCCCATGAAAGGTTGAAGGAACAATCTGAGAGCAGCAGAGAGCAGGGCGAAAACACTGGGCGCCTTGGGCAAGTCTAAGCATCTATTTGCCCATACACCCTACAGTCTTATTATGTCCATCCTCTGCCTCCCCACCCCTGCTGCCCCACAGAATGTAAATTCCCAGAGGGCAGGGTTTTGTGTCTGTGCCTTCAGCAACTAAAACAGTGCCTGGCACACAGTTGGTGCTCTGGAAACATTTGTTGGTGAACGAATGAATGCATGAGTGAGTCAGTGAGTGAACGCATGAATGAATGAATAATGGCTGCCCCACGTGCTCCAGGGAGGGGTGTCCAGTCACATGAGATCGCGGATGTGGAACACCAGACACAGGGGAGGCGTGATCACGATGGGGATGCAGAGACTGCCACAGGGGCAAGTACTGAAGGTTCCATCAGTGATGACACAAGTCTGAGGGCTTCTGAGACAGAGACCGGTAGGGACACAGCCAGGAAGGAAGAAGGGCCCTCACTCTCCAAGGAAGACAGAAGACAGTCCCTCAGCCCCCGGCTCATCCCTCTGTTTCCCCACTTCCCCCGCCCAGGACTGGGATTATCTGTTCCTATCAGGGCCAGACAGGGTATAAATGCAGGGAAGCGGCCAGGGTGGGGGTGAGGGCAGATGGGAGAGCAGGTGGCCGTCCATGGGGTAGCAGCCCTCAGCCCAGCTCATAGATGCCGCAAGGGAATATGGGCCCCTGTGGCGAGAGCTGCTTCAGGCCAAGCCAAACACTTGGATTCCTATATGAAAAACACCAACTTACAAAGGGTCACACTATTGCAAAACACTAGAAAAAGTCTGCCGTAGGTACAGCCTGTGGACTGGGTTTACACGTTTATCTGCCAATCTAGACTTTGAACAACACACATGACCTTTTCAGCTGGGTGCCTGGTACGAGGCTCCTACTGTCTTGCCAGCTGGGACGAGCTGGGTTTCTAATCCTGGGCCAACAGCTGCGAGATCAGTGTCATCACCCTTCATGTCCAGATGGGGAAACTGAGGCTCAGAGATGTGTCTGGGGTCACATAGCAGCACAGAGGCAGCAAGATTCCAGCCCAGGTCTAGCTGACTCCAAAGCCGCTGCTTGATGGACCGAAGGAACGAGGGTGTGAGTGAAGCTGGTGCAGGGGGTGGGGGGCGGTGAGTGGGGATGGAAGGAGCACACAGGCTTGCCACAGAGGGGATGAGAGCTGGCTGATGGGCTCAGGTGGTGAACTAAATGCCTGGGAACATGGCAGGCAAATCCCCGGACCACAGAGTCACCCTCGCTCCTGTGAATGTGACACAGAGACCCCGGCCCGGCCATTCCAACAGCAGGATTCCAGGCAAAACCCCACATTACCCCGGCCTGTCCGTCCACAGCTACACCATTCTACTGCCATTCTACCTGCTAGTATCTGACAGTCCACCGCACCCAAGGTAGAAGCTGGATGGATCCTCGAGCCACAGGCCCCTCCCCACCAGACGCTGCCAAAACATGGTCTGCAGGACAACGGGCTCCTCAAGTGGAGGAGGGGGGCACAGACTGTGTGGGCTGGCACCTGGGGGGCGTGGGGTGCCCTGCAGAGGTGGGAGCCAGGCTGATCTGAGTTGGAACCTGGACGTGAGCCCGGAGACAGTCACTCTCTGTCTCTGACCCTCAGTCTTCACATCCATAAAATGGGGGTGACAACATCTCAATCCCATAGAATTGTGAGGATTCGGCAAGATAATCACGAAAGCGCCCGGCACAGAGAAAGTTCCCAGCAAAGGCCAGCTATGTGTGTTCTTTTGCTGACTCTTCCCTCTCACCCTCACCCCCTGCCTCCTGATTTACCCTCTGAGCCAAGAAGTCACAAGCTTCTGTGCCTGCTTCCCCTCCCTGAGCCTCAAGGCACTCTATCTGTACAACAGAAGTGGTAAGAAGTAACAATACGCTTACCCCAGAGGACTGAGAGGGCTGCATTTCAAGTGCTTCACAAAGTGCTATTGTGGATCTGCGTGTGTGTCCCCAGAGTGGACGCCCCTAATCCAGAAGGACGGCAGGAGTCAGTGAATGCCAGGGAAGCCCAGGGACACCAGGACCCCAGAGCCCATGGGGAGAGGTCCTGGCCCACAATACTGCGGAGAAGGGCCACCACAGACCACACAGCTGACCACGAACCCGGAGTTCAGGATTTCAGAGATACCTGAGCTAGGACAAACTGAGCCGACTTGGGCCAAAAGGCCTCCTTGAGATCATCCCTTCCAAGGCCCTGGCATTACGGGCCAGGAAGCAGAGGTGCAGGGAAGGGACAGTGCTTCCTAGGGTCACAGAGGGTTGGTCCCAGATCTGGGAAGATCTCAGGTCCCCTGACTCCATCCAGTCCAGCGCTCCTTCTGCCGCGCTAAGTGACTTTCTAAATGCACACAGCGCAGTTGGTGACTTTCTAATGTCACATTCTCTTTACAGTTCTAGTATTTTTTAAGGCCAGATATGCAACCTCTGTCAGTGACCAACAGCTAGCCTCTGAGCCCAAGGTGACAAGCCACAGAAACCCTGGCCAGTGACATGTAGTCATATGAACATGTGTGGACAGCGGGCCCCTCCCACCCACGCCCTGCTCTGTGACCCTGGGCCCTGCACTTCCTCTTTGTAGAATGTTCACTTTCTGACAAGAAGTCACACTCTGAAAAGCCTACAGTCACTCCTTCAGTTCCTCTCTCTCTCTCACACACACACACATACACACACTCACACACAAACAAACAAACTTGGTATATACGTACAGGAAATTCACAGCTGCCTTACAAACCTATTTTTGCATTCCCTAGGTCAGGAGTCCTGGCTTAAATGCCACCAGGTCTGAGGAGCTAACTTATGGGGCAAAGCAGCTCTGCCTGTATGAAAAAATGTCATCTTGCACACTTTTCTAAGAACACAGTCCTCTTGGTTATCTGCACTTTCCTCAGTTTCGATAGAGACATGGGAATGAGAAATATATCCTCTCAGTTCTACCTGAAGTAAAACAGTGGCAGATATAGAGAACAGACTTGTGGCTGCCAAGAGGGAAGGAAGAATTGGAAGATTGGGATTAGCAGATGCAAACTAGTATGTATAGGATGGATAAACAACAAGGTCCTACTGTATAGCACAGGGAACTATATGCAATATCCTGTGATAAACCAGAAAGGAAAAGAGTATGAAAAAGAACGTAAATCATTTTGCTGTACAGCAGAAATTAACACAACATTGTAAATCAACTATACTTCAAAAAAATTTTTTTAAAACGAATGAACAACAGTGGCACACACCAATGACATACAGCCCTTAGGCTGAGTATTGGGGACAGTAGGGAGTAGTGAGGTCTGAGGCTAATTAGAGAGCAAATCTCCACCTAAGGGGCTGTTGCTGCTCAGCCCCAGGCAACTGCCGCCACATCTCCAGGTTGTTGAAGAAAAGTCCAAAGGCCAGAACTTTATGTGCCATCTTCTGACAAAATGCTAGCAGCAGATTTCTAAAACCGTCTCGCGTGCCAAACAAAATGTGTCCGTAGGCCCGTTCCAGCAGACACCCTCCTCCTCCCAACAACAAGAGGCCGTGAGTGGCAGAGACACGTAGTTCTCAACCGAGGGCAGTTTCGTCCCCCAGGGGACAAGTGGCAACATCTGGAGACGTTTATGGTTGTCACACTGAGTGGGGAGATGGGGGTTCTGCTGGCATCTAGTGGGTAGAGGCAGGGACATTGCTAAACATCCTACAACGTACAGGACAGCTCCCCGCCACATAGAAAATGATCCAAACCCTGAGGCAGACCAAACAGAGTCCAAAAGACGTGGAAGCTACTCTGGGGACCACCATGGGAGTGGGGGGCTGAGGGTGACAGGAGGCCTGCTATTTTCTCTGTGGCCACAGGACTTCCGTGAAGATTTCAACAGAGGAGGAATCCACAGCTAAGAATGCTGGGAAAGCCGAGGTGTAGACAATGAGGGTTGAGATGTGAGCTGGGGGAGCAAGACCACTGGCCTTCGGGTCAGGAGAGGTGGGTCCAAACCCAGCCTCTGGCCCGAGTGTCCCTGAACAAGCTGCTGAGCCTGCCCACCTCAGTCCTAAGAGGACCGTCCCCAACCTCTGGCCTTCCAGGCTTGGCCAGACCCAAACACCCCTGGCCTGGGAGCATCCCAAGGCGGACGTCCTGAGATTGGGGCACTGCACGGCACTGGGGGAGAGGAGTTCCTCCACCGTGCTTGTCCTTCCGGCCAAGCCCCGTCACTTGCGAGCGCTAAAGAGACCCACGGTGACAAACTTCCTCCTAACAGGGAGCACAGGGCCTGGGCTGAGGGCTTTGGCAGGCAAAGGGATTGGGCCAGAATGGAAGAGAAGTGGTTTATTTTCTTTTATTTCTATTTATGGCAAGTGGGTCCTAATTTTCCATTTCTGGTAATGAGACGGAAGTTTCTTTTTCAGTTAATGTAGTTAATTTCTAAAAAGTGAGTCACCTTAAAAAAATATGAACTATTCCACAGGTAGGAGAATGAATGAGGTTTGGGAGAGGCAGCCCTACGGAGAGTGTTACATAAATATTACAGCTCTTTAGCTTCGAGAATGACAAGTTCATACCTGGGGGGGAAATCCAGGGAGGCTATCCAACTGTGGAGGCCTTCCATGCAAGCAAAGGAGTCAATGCTTTGTTTGGTAGTCAGCAAGGAGATTCCTGGGCAGATAAACTTGTGCAAAACTTTCTGCCCAGACAAAACTTGGGGCAGAGGGACTTCTGAACTTCTCCTGTGCCGCGGCTCCAGGGGTGGTGGCCAGGCCTGGCTGTGTGCACATGAAAGGGCTTTCCTCACCCTGTGCTGATTCCTTCATCCACCCTGACATCACCTTTCTTACTGTCTGGGGGTGACACGGATCACAGCAAAGCCTCGGGTAGGTTCATCAGGTGAAAGGCATAAAAGCCAGAAGAGAAGAGGCTGCCACAAACCAGGGGGTGAGGGTGTAGTGGGAATGGAATGAAAGGACTGTGAGAGGAGGGGAGAGAGAAGCAATGGCATTAACTAAGCACCCACTTTGTGCCAGACACTGCTGCCCATGCCCCACCTCACTTGATCCTTACAATGGGATAGGTTTTGCTACCATCATCCCCATTTTAGGGTTAAAGAGCTAGAGACTCAGAGGTTAGCTAAGATCTCAACTGGTGCTACGAGCCAGGACTTGTCCCAGTTCCTCCACTGCAGGGTAGGGAAGACAATGCATGAGACAGACATGGAGAAGAATCAAAGGGACTCAGAAATTAATCAGATTAATGGCCGAGGAAGAGGGCAGACGCTGGACTGCTTGAAACCTCCTTGAATTTTCTCAACACCTACACTAAGACCACAACCCCTACCTCCCTGACCCCATCTCCTACCACCCCCACCCCATCCCAGGCACACCGGCCCCTCACTGCCTTTGAATGCAGTAAGCATGCTCTCACCTCAGGGCCCTTGCACTTGCTGTCCCCTTGATCCTCCCTTGACTGGGTCCTTCTCAAACGTCACCTCCTCAGAGAGGCCTCCTGCTGACCACACACAGAAGGTGGCTTGCCCTGTCCCTAGCCACACCTCTGATTTCATATCCATCGTGGTCCTTATCGTTACCTGAATTATGTGTTTCTGTGCTTATTGGCCATCTTCCCCACCAGACTGTAAGCTCCATGAGCAAGAGGATTGTAACTCTCGTTCACTACTGAATCCCCAGTCCCTAGAACAGGGCCTAGCACACAGCAGGCCATGACAATCTGGTCTCCTTTCATATGGTTCTCTGCCTCTCTTCCTTTGCCATCCTCCAGCCACAACAACTTTTGTCTGGTCCTTTAGAGGCGTCACTGGCTCCTGCCTCAGGGCCTTTGCACTTCCTATTCCCTTTACCTAGAATTTTCCACCTCTGAATTTTCTGCAGGTCTGCCCTGCATCCTTCCTTTGGGGCCTCAGCTAAAAGGTCACCTCACGAGAAAGGCCTTCCCTATCCATCCTATTTAAAGCACCTGTTCCTGACCCTACCCTGGGAACCTCTATCCCATTTCCCAGTTTACTTTTCTTTCACACACTTAACACTTGCTGAAGTCCTCTCATTTACTTCTTCATTTGCTTCCGTATCACCTGCTTCTACCACAAGACTCTGAGCCCAGTGAGGCCAGGGACCTGGCCGATCTGTATCCTCAGGGCTGGAACTGGGCTGGGCACAAAGAAGGAATTCAACAGACACTTGTTTACATGAATAAATGGAGAACCCTGTGGTCTGACAGGGCTGCAGGCTTAATTCCCCCACGATGACCCAAGCTTCTAGAGATAGCAGCCAGAGTCCCGGGGTGAATAGGTAACAGATCAAAACATAGGGTTTGCTGTCCTGTCAAAAAGGCTGAGGGCAACGAGGGGTCAGGAACCAATCAGAAGGAGCTTTCAAAATCCTCACAGCCTTCCAAGCAGGACTCTACAGCCACCTTCACTTCTCAGCCAGATTCAGCAGAAAGGAAGAGCTTCAGAGGCAGGAAGATTCCTCCTCTCCTCCCTGCAAGCTACCAATAGCTGGAGAATTGCTTCGGTCAAAGGCAAGCGCATCCTTTCATGTGCTTCTTGGCCATCTGTATGTCTTCTTTGGAGAAATGTCTATTTAGGTCTTCCGCCCATTTTTGGATTGGGTTGTTTGTTTTTTTGATATTGAGCTGCATGAGCTGCTTGTATATTTTGGAGATTAATCCTTTGTCAGTTGCTTCATTTGCAAATATTTTCTCCCATTCTGAGGGTTGTCTTTTTGTCTTGTTTATGGTTTCCTTTGTTGTGCAAAAGGTTTTAAGTTTCATTAGGTCCCATCTGTTTATTTTTGTTTTTATTTCCATTTCTCGAGGAGGTGGGTCAAAAAGGATCTTGCTGTGATTTATGTCATAGAGTGTTCTGCCTATGTTTTAGCCACATAGCACAGGGAGGTCAGCCTTGTGCTTTGTGACCAACTAGAGGGGTGAGATAGGGAGGGTGGAAGGGAGGTGCAAGAGGGAGGGGATATGGGGATATATGTATACATATAGCTGATTCACTTTCTTATACAGCAGAAACTAACACAACACTGTAAAGCAATTATACTCCAATAAAGATGTTTTTTAAAAAAAAAGAGAACGCAAGGGCAACGTCAGCCTGTGGGCTGCAGGTACCCCACTACCTTCATTCTCCCCAGGGCAGGGCTGGCCTCAAAAGGGGAAGGGGGGGCTTCCCTGGTGGCGCAGTGGTTGAGAGTCCGCCTGCCGATGCAGGGGACACGGGTTGGTGCCCCGGTCCGGGAAGATCCCACATGCTGCGGAGCGGCTGGGCCCATGAGCCATGGCCGCTGAGCCTGCGCGTCCGGAGCCTGTGCTCCGCAACGGGAGAGGCCACAACAGTGAGAGGCCCGTGTACCGCAAAAAAAACAAAACAAAACAAAACAAAAAGGCGGGGAGGGGGTCTGCCTGGACCTCCACTCCTTCCCCTGCTCTGGACCAGCCCTGGGGGAGCAAAGTCAGGGTCCTGTCTACCGGAGGAGGGAGACACCAAGACATAGAGGTACTAAAATGTGACTGGTAGGAGAAGAGAAAACTAAGGAGCAGAGAGAAGAGGAAGAGAAGGTAAATTCCACCTAGAGGTACCAGGGAAGAATTTAAAAGGTCTCATGGAAGAAGCGATGCTCCTGCTGACTCTGCAGATGACAATGCAGAGGGCCTGCCTGCAAGAAGGCACTAGATGAACAAAGGCCTGGAGGTACCACCTGCAAGTAGCTTAGAACAGCTGGAGAAGAGAGGCCTGGGAAGATACCGACAGATGGACTATAATTAGCCTGTGTACCAGGTAATGGGTTTGGAATGTATCCTGGAGAGCTGTGGAAGAGCTTTTCATAGGGCAGCGTGACATGCGTAGGGCCTCTCATCCACAGTCTCTGACATCTGTATGTCTGGGCTTGTGACTAATTCACTGTGTGACTTTGGGTAAATTCCAGACCCTCTCTGGTCTGCAGTTGATTCATCTTTCAAATGAGATGTTGGCTGCATGACATCCAGCTGTAGCATTCTGCAGTTTAGTCAACACTCCTCTGGTGTGGCTCCAGAGGTGTGCCAGAGCCAGCTTTCACTGGCTTATGAGGACTGATTGTTAAATTTTCAGGCATTTTTGTAAGCTGGTAACATAACCATTGTTTAAAATTGTTATGTAACCTTATTATTTAAAAAATTGAATTAAAAACAACAAAGAGGATAAACACTCAAAACTCATCGCTTCCCTAATTATCTTAGCACATTCTAGTGTTATCTCTACTGTTAAAGTTATCTACATCTATCGTATCTGTATGGCAGGAATAACTTCATCACGGAGCGCTACTGCATCTCTTGCCAACTCTGTGTTAGTGACATTTTGTTTTAGCTTGAAATTGACCATGGTGGGAATACACCACAGAAACTGGCAGATGCTATAAACCAGGGCTGTTGTTCCCAGAGAGTTTATTGTTAAACATTTACCATCATGTTACTCTGTCTCTGTCTCACTCCCATAAGACGTGTAGGAAAAGAGACCTAACCCTTGAAAGACTTTCCCAGAGGCCAAAATCTGGCTCAGGGCTAGGGGTGGGGGTGGGGGGATGGGATTGTTAGGGGGAGGGGCAGTTATAAACCCAAGGAGATTCATGAGCTCAGCCCAGGGTTTCCCACATTCACTTACTTGGGGGGCCTGGTGTACATCCAGAGCTGCATTGTCCACACAGTCTAATGCAGGAGCCACTAAACACATGTGGCTATTGAACACTTGCGGCTACTGTAGAACAACATGGATCATTTTATTCACTTTTAATTAATTTAAGTTTAAAAACTGGTACTCGATGCTATTATTGGGATACATTTAAGAACGCCGGAACAACCTAGGGATGTGAATCTACTTGTTCACCTGTAAATTTTACGACATCTAAATACAGATCAAGCATTTCTAACGAAAATTTAGCTCCTGAATTGAGATGTGCTAGAAGTGTGCGACACATATTGGATTTGAAGGCTTAGAAGGAAAAAGAGGTAAAGTATCTTATTAATAATTTTTACACTGATGACATGTCAGAATGATAATATGTTTTATATACTAGGTTACATAAATTATATTATTTAAATTAATTTCATCAGTTTCTTTTTGCTTGAATGTGGCAATTAGAAAATTTTTAGGGAACTCCCTGGCGGTCCAGTGGTGGTTAGGACTCCACATTTTCACTGCCAAGGGCCTGGGTTCAATCCCTGGTCGGGGAACTAAGATTCCGCAAGCCGAGCAGTGCGGCCAAAAAAAAAAAAAAACTTTTTTAAATTACATATATGGCTATCATTATATTTCTATTGGATGGTGCTGGTTTAGAATATTTGGGGTTGTTTTTTCCCCCACTTGCACCACTTGATATTCAAAAGCAGAAGTGGTCATAAGAAACCACTAGAAGGATCTTGTGAAGATTACAAATTCTAGAAGAAAATGAGCTAATCTTGTCAGATTGCAGGTAGGGTGGTTTAGTGAGTGACCTCCACCCCAGCTGGGGAAAGTCCATCCCTGGCTGCCATGGCTGGGGAAGAGGCCCAGGACACTTGGGCAACAGTTAATTTCTCATCCCAAAGCCCAGACCCTGAGAGTGGACCCCAGGCCAGGGCTGATTTTGTCAAAGACACCCACGCAGAAAAACTGGCTCCTGGAGCCACACAGAAGGCCTGGCCCGGCCACAAGATGGGGCCAAGAATCATCACACAGAAGGAAAGAACCAAAAAGTTGGTGCACCTTCAACATTATATCTCAGAATGAGACTCCTCCCTTCTACACTTCTGTACATGCCGTCCCTCAGACTGCCTCTCCTTCTCTCATCCCTTGAAGAACTATGCATCCTTCAAGATCCCGTTCAAATGTTCCTTTCTCTGAACCCTTTCCTGACCAAACGATGTTCCCATCTCACATCCTTGGACTTCTGGCCTAGTCTATTCTTACCACTTCCTGGTCAGTCTCGGTGCTTTCACTCTTGCCCCCTCAAACCTGGTTTCTTCCTAAAAGGCAAAATTTGTGTCTCTCCCTGTGAGACTGCCACTGGGTCCCTATTACCTAAAGCAATAGTTCTCAAACTTCAACAAGCATCAGTCACCTAGAACAGATGGCTACACAGCACTGTAAATCAACTATACTCCAATAAAACTTAAAACAAAACAACAACAACAAAAAAACACAGATGGCCGGGCCCTATTCTAGAGATTCTGATTCAGCAGGTCTGGGTTGGGCCCTAATGTCTTGCACTTCAAACAAGGTCCCAAGTGCTACTGCTGCTACTACTGGTCTGAGAGGTTGTACTTTGAGAACCACTGATCTATTAAAAGATCAAGTGCAAACTCTTCACCTGGGCATTCGAGGCTCTCCACAACATCGCCTCCTATGACTGCCCTCATCTTTCACCACGTGCTGCCCCAAACCTAGTCCACCGTGATCCCAACATGTCACACCTTTCCCGCCTGCACACCACGGCCCATGCTGATTCTCCTGCTTGAAACATTCTGTCTGTCTTGATCCACCCAGTTCCAGGGCCACCGTCCTTGATTTCACAATGTCTAAAACCCAAATCTTCAAAAATGACGAGATGGCACCTTTAAGGGTCTACAAAGTAACAAATACAGGCTATAGGGGCAAGTACAAAAGAGGAGGGTGAGAAATGATTTTGACCAAAACAGCAGCCCTGGATAAGAAAGTACCAGCCTAAAGCGACAACTTTGGGACAGAAAATTCTGGTGTATCTGTTTAAACAACCTCATCACAGTCACTGTCCAGTTACAAATTGTCCTTTTTCTCCATCGGGTTTTCCAGCTCTGCCACTTTCTAGCTATGTGGCCTGGCAGGGGGGGAACTTACTCAGTATCTTTGTTTCTCACTTTCATCTATAAGATGAGGATAAAGCAACAACCTCAAAGAATGAAGATTAAATGACATAATGCAAGTAAAATGCACAGCAAAAGGCCCAGCAAAAGGCCCAGCACACAGTAAGCCTTCAATAAATGTTAGCTGTTGTTGGTATTATCTTTGGACTTGGGAACGTAATGAACTTGGTATCCAGTCACAAACAATAATGGGAACAGACACATAAAACATGTTTTTCTTAATGGGTACGTAATCAGCAATTCAATGAAGGTTGTGTTGATGGATAGCAGGATAGATGGATGGATGGATGGGTGGGTGGGTGTGCATGTGTGTTGTAGGTAGGTGCTTTGATGGAAAAACTCATTTGTATAATATCAAAAGTGGCTCTGGGGACTTCCCTGGTGGCGTAGTGGTTAAGAATTCGCCTGCCAGGACTTCCCTGGTGGCCCAGTGGTTGAGAATTCACCTGCCAATGCATGGAACACAGGTTCGATCTCTGGTCCGGGAATATCCCACAGGCCGCGGAGCAACTAAGCCCGTGCGCCACAACTATTGGAGCCTGCGCTCTAGAGCCCACGAGCCACAACTACGGAGCCCGCATGCCACAACTCCTGAAGCCCACACACCTAGAGCCCAAGCCCTGCAACAAGAGAAGCCACCGCAATGAGAAGCCTGTGCACCGCAACGAAGAGTAGCCCCCGCTTGCCGCAACTAGAGAAAGCCCGCGTGCAGCAACTAAGACCAAACAATGAAGACTCAATGCAGCCAAGAATAAATAAATAAATAAATTCATTTTTTAAAAAAAGAATCCACCTGCCAATGCAAAGGACACGGGTTGGAGCCCTGGTCTGGGAAGATCCCACATGCCGCGGAGCAACTAAGCCCCTGTGCCACAACAACTCAACATGAGCTCTAGAGCCCACGAGCCACAACTACTGAGCCCACATGCCACAACTACTGAAGCCCGTGCTCCACAACAAGAGAAGCCATGGCAATGAGAAGCCCGCGCACCATGAAGAGTAGTAGCCACCCTCACCGCAACTAGAGAAAGCCCACACGCAGCAACGAAGACCCAATGCAGCCAAAAATAAATTAATTAATTAAAAAAAAAAAAAGTGGCTCTGTGAGACCGGCTTGGCAATAGACACTTAAAAATCTTAAAAATTCTCCTAAAGAGATTCTCAGGCAAGAACACAAAAATTCAAAGATGTCCATCACAGAGTTGCTTATAACAGCAATTAAAATTTTTAAAAAAAGCAACGGCCTAAATGCTCAATAGTCAGAAGATGGAATTCTACAGAAAAAGAAAAAGTGAAGATGCAGCTGTTTCCCTAAGGCGTGAAAAGTTGTTCTTAATATATCTTAAATACAAAGGGTAAAAAGTGAAGTAACTAGTCTGGTGTAAGTTTATCTTTTTTTAATAACTATGAGTGTGTGTATATATAGAAAAAGTCCAGAAAAATATATTCCAAATGTTATCAGTGGTTATCTTTGGTGTAAAGATTTGGATGGTATTAATCGTTTTTGTTTTTGCTTTTCTGTATACTCTCATTTTCCTCTGATAGCCATATATTTTAAAATTTGTTTAATTTCTTAAAAGAAGAAAAATTTTTTAAAAGGCAGCTCCATGAATCAAGACAGAAGAAATGCATAGGGTCAGCTTCCTGGGCCTCAGCTATGTGACCATGAGCAAGGAGCCTGCCCTCTCTGTGCGTCTGTCCCCTCCCCTTTGGAAAAGGGTGACCAGTCCCCTGCCTGGCTCACCTTCCAAGGTGCCCAGAGACAGTGGATGAGGAAAGGCTTTGATATCCACAACTGGCAGTCAGGTGATGGTGGTTTTATTCCCCCCAGGGACATCTAGAAGACTCCCCAAGGAGATGCTCAGAGAAGCAAAAGAAAGCTGGCCTCCATTGCGGGTCAACCAGTTTTAGTGGACAGAGTTCTGGGCGGAGCTGGGGTGCCAAGTTCTCACCCCCCTCGGACACTGGCTTCCTTCATTTCTGTGAAATGAGAGGGATGAACTTTGACAGTGGTTTCTAAACCACTCCTTTGGTTTTCTTAAATAACAGGATCCTTTTCTCAAATGAAACACAGATCTCTCCATTAAGCATCAGTGGCTCTGTTCCTCAAAATCAGGCATTCTGCGCAAAACGAATCAACTTGGAGTCCATTTCGCATTATTTCAAATGGGAAAAATTATAAAGCATGACATGTCAACTCAAGACTCCCCATTAATTTCCTAAAATGTAACTAACACATAGTAACACTCTCCCTGTACATGGCAAACTATCGTAACAGGAGGTTCAATGCTTAAAACATACCCTCTTGGGAATCCCCTGGTGGTCCAGTGGTTAAGACTGGGCACTTTCACTGCCATGGGCCCAGGTTTGATCCCTGGTCGGTGAAGTAAGATCCTGCATGCCACGCCAAAAAAAAAAAAAAAAAACCCCCTCCTGACCACCAAGTCATTATTAACAACCAGTAACTGCGGTAGCATGAGCCTGGGCCGCTCTCCCGGATCCGGCACATTCCGAGATGCCCAGCCCCCAATGACCCTCGCTCCCTTTGCAAACCGTCTACATGTGAGTCAGACAGTCTTCCAATTACATCTAGAATTCACGAGACTTCCTGCCCATCATCTCGTTACAAACGTTATGCTGAGTTTTAGGAACGTAAATATGGTGTTTTACGGGCTCAACACTGGCTGAAAAGGAAGTTTGGAAACATGTACCTTCTTTTATAAACTGAGAGGCATTAATACTAGGAGAACATCAATGCCCGAGCCATTCTGCAGGGCAGGCTCTACGAAAACCAGGGCACCCTGGAATTCCTCCAAGGGTGATGCTGAGTGGGGAAGGTGGGGATTGAAGCTGTATCTGCACTGTGCACCTCAAAATATGAGGTTGCTGACGGAGAGTGGGGGTTATTAAAGGGTTCCCTTTAGTGCTGCCATTGAAAGGCATCCCCTTGGAGCAGCCGCAGCAGTAGTAATAACGATGCCACCACAACAAATAATACAACAGCTCACACTCAGCGAACTCTGACATGTGCCAGCTACTCTTCCAAGCACCCTTCATAAATTAGCTCATTTAATCCCAGGAACAACTCAATGAGCTAGGTACTGTTATCATCCCCATTTTACAGATGGGGAAACTGAGGCAAGGAGAGGTTAAGAACTTGCCTAGGGTTATCCAAGCAGAGCTGCGATTCGAGGCCAGGCAGCAGAGTTTCAGAGTTCCTTCCAGCTCCAAACCACTACCCCTGGCCCCCCAAAGTGGGGAGGCTCTGCAGAAAGAGGGGGCAGGGAACCCAGAGCCCCCCCAACTTCACCTTGTCCTCGCCCCAGCCCTTGCCCTTAAAGCAGAAGCTGAGAAAGTGTTGAAGCCCTTAGAACCAAGCAGGGTCCAGTGGCACCAGGCCATGGGAGCCAAGGGGGACAGGCGGTGGCACCTTACCCACAGCTTCCAGTCATAGTAGTAGGCTCCCAGGAGCTTCACGATGTAGGGGTGGTCACAGGTGGCGAGGATCTCAATCTCCACGATGTAGTCCTCCAGCTCCTCCTCACTCTTGGTCTCAATTACTTTGGCGGCAGCCAAGGCACCTGTCTCCTTGTTCTTGGCCTGCAAAGTTGAAGACACAGAAGGTCAGCAGCCATGGTTGGCAGGAAGCTGACCCCTGGAGGCCAGCTCAGAGAGGTCCACGTGAGTGGGAAACAGAGGCCAGATGTCCAGATGCGGATAAGAGGCTGAAGTAGGAGGTACGCTGTTCTCAACAATGGCCAGTGCTCGCTCATTATGTCAGCTCAGGAGGGCATGCGTCAGAAACAATGTTCTGTGGTTAATAATAAATTAAGTACAGTACACCCATACTATAGGATAAATAAAAATACAAGAGCAGCATAGATCTAGAAACAACAACATGGAAAGATTGTTTATTGTTCGGTAAAAGATGCAAGTCACCGAACAATAAAAGTGGTATGATGCTTTTTATATAAAAAATGGAAAACTACTCTTTTATAAATGCTCACACATGAACATAAATGCATGGAAAACTCTGGAGAGATACTGCCTGACAGCAGGCTGGGGAGGAGCCTGAAATGGGGACAGATTCAAAGGACACGTTCACTCTCTCTGTACTGTTTTAAAACTTTAATAGAATGTTTTCTGCATTTACTTGCATCATTTCACACACATTAAAAGTAAAACGAGGGACTTCCCTGGTGACGCAGTGGTTAATAATCTGCCGGCCAATGTAGGGGGATGAGTTTGAGCCCTGTCCAGGGAAGATCCCACATGCCGCGGAGCAACTAAGTCCAAGCACCACAACTACTGAAACCCGCGTGCCTAGAGGCCGTGCTCCGCAACGAAGAGTAGCCCCCGCTCGCCGCAACTAGAGAAAGCCTAGTTTCTCTTCGTGGCTGCAGCAACGAAGACCCAAGGCAGCCAAAAATAAATAAATAAAGTAAAATGAAAAGGGTTTTTAGTGCCCACCAGTTACAGGGGAAGTAGCTCCTAGATGCATTTCACCTGGTCGTAACAACAGTTTCTTATGTGATGAAAAAGAGAGAATTTCACACGTATGAGGATAGCTATAAATTTTTAAAAACGGAAAATAAGTGTTGGTGAGGATGTGGAAGAATTGGTACCTTTGTGCATTGCTAGTGGGCATGTAACATGGTGCAGCCACTGTGGAAAAGAATTCCCAGCAGTTCCACTCAGGTATATTTGCAAAAGAACTGAAAGCAGGGATTTGAGCAGTATCTGTACACTAACGTTCACAGCAGCGCTATTCACAAGAGCCAAAAGGTGGAAACAACCCAAGTGTCCATCAGCAGATGAATGAATAAACAAAACGGGGTACAGTCAGCCCTCCCGCATCCTTGGGTTCCACATCCTCAGATTCAACCAACTGCAGATCAAAAATATTCAGAAAAAAAAAAAAACAAACAGAAAGTTCCAAAAAGCAAAGCTTGAATTTGCCACGTACCTGGCAACTATTTATATAGCACTGACATAGACTTAGGTATCATAAGTAATCTACAGAGGACTTAAAGTATACAGGAGGATGTGCATAGCTTATACGCAAATACTATGCCATTTTATATAAGGGACTTGTGTATCCATGAATTTTGGTATCTGCGGGGGGTCCTGGAATCAATCCTCGTGGGATACCGAGGGGGACTATATATACATCCAATGGACTATTATTCAGTCTTAAAAAGGAAGGAAATTCTGACACAAGCTACAACATGGATGAATCTGGAGGACATTATGCTAAGTGAAATAAGCCATTCACAAAAGGACAAATATTGCATTATTCCACTTAAATGAGGGTCCCTAGAGTAGTCAAATTCATAGAGACAGAAAGTAGAATAGAGGCTACCAGGGGCTGGCTACCAGCAGGAATGGGGAGTTAGTGTTTAATGGGTACAGAGTTTCTGTTTGGGATGATGAGAAAGTTCTGGAAATGGATAGTGGGGAAGGCTGCACAAACACTGTGAACATACATAATGCCACTGAATTGTACAGTTAGAATTTGCTGAAACAGTCAGTTTTATGTTATGCATATTTCACCACAATTTTAAAAACTGAGAGCGAGCAAGAAGTAACCGTGTAATAGTGCAAAAGCAATTTCACCCACGATGAGCTGGTGCCCAGGAAAAGGGTGCAGGGCCCACTGTTTCCCAGGTGGTCCCGTGAGCCTCGGGGGCCGCTGCTGGGAGCACCCACCCACCATGCTGCTGTTGGTGGTGGGAGATGTCCCGGTGTTCAAAGAGAGCACGCTTTCCTACAACACGGGCCTAAAAGCCAGCTGCTCGTCTGCAGCCTTTGAACAGCAGTCTGCTGTGGAAAGCACGGAAAAAATGAGCCACCCTGGACTCCACCGTGGTGCCTTCCCGTGGACAGCACCACACGCCACTCGCCTAACAGGACAACTCTGCCACCTGATCCGCTGGACACGCCAATGGCTGAGTCGCTCCTGCATGCCCAAGTACCCCTGGGGATGACAACCGGCATTCCCATCAGCTCACGTGACACCCCATTCTACAGACTTAGAGAGGGCACGAGACTGGAACTAGGGAGGCAGCACGAAAATGTGAATCTGGGTCCTCTAACTTCCAGGATTCTGAGCACTTTCCACTATCACACAAGGTCCCCCTGTCATCTCCAGAACTCAGAAGCCTCTGAGACCAGATGCCAACACGCAAGAGCACCCCCAGGCCAGCCCTGCACAGGGCACTCGCAATGCTGAGACAATGACCCTCCTCCTGGCCTCAAGGAGCTCAAGGGCCAGCTGGAGAGACCCACCCCTCTACTGCCTGTGGCAAGATGGTGAGCTTATGGGGGGGTGGGGGGTGGAAACTGGGAGGGGGCGCCAAGCCCCGCTAGGGAAACTTCCGGAAGGGAGTGATGCCAATAGGCAATTTATACGCTCATTTGTAAATTTACTCCCAGTTTAGGTAAATGTTTCTGCTAACTGAGCTGCAAAGTCCCCAGGTCCCAAGCAGTGACAATCACAGTTTCACATTTGTCAAGGACCCACTCTGCAAGGGACCCTGGTCCACACTTCAACCTGTGCTAACTCATTTATCTCATTTATCACCATGTAGGTGCAATTATTATCTCATGTACAGATGAGGAGACTGAGGCAGGGTCCCAGCGACTTGGGTGACAGAGCTGATCTGCAACGCTGGCAGCCCTGCTCCCGGGTCTGCACTCTTGGTGGCCACAGTGTATGGAACCTTCCACATCTGGCCCAGGAGCTCCGTTCGGGGAAGGCAATTTCATGCGGGGCCATTCCCCCGAGATCAGTCCCTGTCCTAGAATTCACGCTGCTCACTCGGCCCTACCTGGGTGGGGTCCTCCCCCGTGAACTCAGTTTAGAAAGCTTGTTCAGAATGCCTTAGAACCTCATTGATTTAGCATTTGGGCTCTCTCTCTCACACGCGCGCGCACACACACACACACACACACACACACACACACACACTTAACTGATGATGTGCCTGCCTTTTCATTTGTTGTAAAGCTGATTTTCTCCTGTCCCACTAGGGGACCATCCAAGCATCCTTTCACATTGTACAGTACTCATGCTCTTCCTCCTCTCCAAATCCAGAGAGAAGTTAAGGGCCCACTCTGCTCCTTTACAGAGAAGGCAGGAGCGGGCTTAGTGGGTGGCCAGAGCTAGGGCCAGGTGACCAAGGCACCCACCCTGAACATGCCCTCCCAGCCCCCAGCCACAGCAGCACAGGGAGAGCTGAGCTCACCTTTCACTCCTGAGAGCTGGTGAAGGAGGCTGCAGCCACCTTTTCCTGGGTTTCCTTAAAAGGTCTGTTTTCTCCTGAAGGTAGGCGAGGCCCAGGCGGGGACCGTTTTCCAGGAGTGCACAAAACCTGTTTTGCCCTCCATCCTGAAAGGCAGCACTGACCAGAGGTCCCAGCCTCTGGCGGGGTGCCAATATCAAGACGGAGGATCACCCGCTGCCCAGCACCTCACTCAGATTTCACAGAGAGCCAGGGCCTGCCAGAAAGGGGTTGGTAGCAATCGTGGTACATAAAGTGACTTGGCCAAATTAAGTTCTCTAAAAGCCTGGTTAAGGCAGTATCAACTGGGGGAAAAAAAGCACATGAGAGTTGTGGGCTAAGTTTTATTTGGGGCAAAACGAGGACTACAGCCCAGGAGGCAGCACTTCAGATAGCTCTGAGAAACTGCTCCAAAGAGGTAGGGAGGAAGGTCAGTATACATGTGATTTGGGTGAAGGGGGAGTACATGCAATCCAGCACATATTTTTTGCAGGTTTCTGCTAGTCTCCTGAAGGTTACTGCTAGTCACAAGGAGCAGACGTCACCACGAAGGATCTTACTGCTTTTCTAGATATGAGGAGATACAAGAATTGGGCTCATAAAATTGTCTCCTGAAAATATCTAACGATCTGAAGACCTGTTCTGCCAGTTTCTTCCAGTGCACAGAGCGCCTCATCTCTGCTCTCCACCCTGAATTCCTTTCAGGGAGTGTTGAAAGTCAGCAGCCGCAGCAGCAGCTCATGATTTGATCCTTGTAGAGGTAGATGACAAGTGCCAATTTGTAGGTGACAGCAGCAATCTATCACCTTGAGGCCACAGAGAACGTAATGATGGCTGATGATAAAAACAGCTAATACTGTCTAAGCAGTCACTGTGTGCTGCGACAGGCCCCGAGTGGAATTTCTCATTTCATCCTCAAGGCAACCCTTAGAGACAAATATCACCATTCCCGATTTACAGATGAGGAAACTGAGATTCAGAGAGGCACGGTGAGTGTCTCAGGTCACACAGCAAGGGGGAAGGTGAAGGCTGAATACAAACTCAAGCCTGCCTGGCTCAAAGAGCCTGAGCTCCAAATCACTTCCCAGCACGCACTTCTTGGCGAGTGCCCAGCGTTCCCTGCTCCATCTCCCTTTGCTAAAGCCAATAGCAACCTCTCAGCGTCAGAGCGCCTGGCAGCTGCGGAGGACTGAAACTGCCAGGATTTAATCTGCCCACGAGTCATTAAGGCAGGTGCCAGCCATCACGTCCATTTCCCAGATGAGCAGACTGAGGCTCAGAGAGCTATGAGGACCCACCCAGGATTGTGAGCTGTGGTGGTCTCCTGACTCCCAGTCCAGTGATCTCTTTACTACACTAGGCTGGCAGGAATCAGCTTAATTCTATTCATTCATTCATTCAACCATTATTTACTGAGTCCATATTATGTGTGAGGCACTTTTCTAGTGAAGAGTTTCTGCCTAGAGGGAGAATCAGCAGGTTGGAATCACTGCCCTCCCATAGCATAATTCACCCTTCCCTGATTTGTCTTCAGAGGAGCCAACCCACTCTCATTCCCAGTCCCTAAGCTGTAACGGGGCTGATTCCACCACCCTATCTAGAAGCAGGTGGGTGACTTATGCCGGCCAATCAGAACACTGCATTCCCTCTAACCACAGTGATTGGTTCAGGGATAGACACGTAATCCAGTCAGCTAATGAAATGCAACCTCAGAACAGTTGCTGCCCCAAGCCCTCCTTTACTGCTAGCCTCCAGCACTGCCTACCACAGTCCTGGAGCTTCTAGGTCATCGTGCTCCCAAGGGGAGACTGAAAATGAAACTAGCTCCGAAGTAGCAGAGCCTAGAGAGGGCCCGAGAGGACACTGCTAGATCCCCTCAATTAATTTTTACAATAGGGTGGTGTTATTATTAAGAGCCTCATTTTATATATGTAAGAGAACTGATGCTCAGAGAGGTGAAGTCACTTGCTCAAAGTCACACAGCAGGTAAAACAGCAGGGCTGGGAGTTGAATTGGGGCCTGTGTGACTTCAAAGTCCATGACCGCTTTGCCAGAGGTGCCTGTAAATTCTGCCAAGGTCCTTTCTGGGTCTCTGCATCCCCCTCTGTGCCGTAGGAGAGAGGGGAAATGATAACCAAGCTCTCTCCAGGGTCTGATGTGAGGGCATCTTGGGGAGTGGGTGGGTACTGGAAAGCTAAGGGCGTCCACGTGAATGGGGCACCCACGGGAGTTGATAGGCAAGAAGTCATATAAAGAACAAGTGGCTGTCTGTGGCCTCTGACGTCCGTCTCTCCCACCGGCCGAGGCAAGACTGGGGTCCAGCAAAAGATGGGGGGAGCGCCCACCTAGCCCTCCACTGCTGGCCGGCAATGACTAACGCCTCAGCCCACACCCTTGAGAGCACACACACAGTGGCCACTTGTGCTTTCTGCCCAGGCACCTCTGTGCGAACAATCCTCCCCCTTGTGCGGCGCGGGGCCCAGCCCGAAGGAGGTGGGAACAACCCTCCCAGAAGAAGCCCTGTCCCACCCAAAGTGCCCAGCCAGCCCAGTCAGGGACTGGGAGCTTCCTGAAAGTCAACCACACAGAGACGGCCAGCTGGGCACAGCCCCCAGGCCCTCCTCTTCCCTCCTGGCTGCAGGCTGATCACTCTGTCCCTCCCTCCTCCTCCAGGGAAAGGGCTGATGTCACAGAACTCAGGGACCAGGAGGAACGTTAGCCGCCCCTCCTAAACCCCAACTCCCAACTCCCAGTCTGCAGATGGGGAAACTGAGTCTGTGAAGGTCATGCAGTGCCCAGAGTCTGATCTGTGACAGCTGCCTTATCTGCAGAACCAAAACAGAGTAAATGAGAACACAAAAGCAGAAGGGCCTGGGAGGGCGTGTTGCTGTGGCACGGCTCACTTCAGGCCTGGGAGGCAGTGGAGCTGCCTGGAAATGAATCCTAAAGCAGGGCAGCAGGGGAACTGGCCGGCATCCATTTTCGCCTTGAGGATTCACAACTCCAGTTCCCTTTGGGAGCCGTCTCTCTTTCAGTCTCAGTGCGAGAGATTCATGAGGCGCTGCTGAGCCCACCTGGTCCTGGCACACAGCCCAGCCCAGCCCAGCCACTCAGTCCTGACCCTCTCAGTCACAGCCAGTGGCAGGCCAACAGGGTCGTACCTGAGTGGTCTTTTGGTTTGCTTCTGGGTGTTTTTTTTTTTTGTAAAATTATCAGCAAATGTTTTTTCTTTCTCTGGGGTTGCTAAACTGGCAGAACAGAAGGCTGGAGGGTCTTGTAGCCCACCTTGCCACCCCTGTGAAGAGCCTGCTTGAGGGTGAGGCCAAGACCGGGGAAGACGAGACCAGCCACAAATGGAGGAGGGCAGATGCCGAGGGTCTGCGAACACCTTGCGCCAGCTGATCTTGAAGGAAGGATCTGCCCTTAGACTTTCCTCAGGGAACCAACGAACTCCCTTTTGAATGACTGTCATTTGCACCAAAAAGGAAATGAGCTCCCCAACGCTGAGGTTATTGCAGCAGAGAGCAGACATCTATGGAAATACTTCACCATGCAACACCTGGTAACGAGGTGCTCTTCACTCCCAAGGGCACCATGACCTACAAAGTGACCTTCACTGAGGCCTCTCGGAGGACCTGACTGATAATCTAGGATCAGGGACCCAGATGGGAAACGTGGTTACTAACGGGCCACAGGCAGACAGAAACCATGGGATTCTTCTGCCAAAAGACTGTTCCTCCCAAAAAGCGGAGAAGATCACTTTACACTTATTAAATTAACAAAGCAAGGGACTTCCCTGGTGGTCCAGTGGTTAAGACTCTGTGCTTCCAATGCAGGGGGCACGGGTTTGATCCCCGGTCGGGGAACTAAAATCCCACATGCCACAAGGTATGGCCAAAAAAAAAAAAAAAAAGGGCAAGGAAAAATGACCACCTCTACTGCTGGTAACCAGACGGGTGGTAAAATGCATAAACTGATTACTGACAAGAGTATAAACAGATTCAATCCTGTAAAGATGAAAACTGGCAATAGGTTTCCAGAGCCTTGAAAATAACTTTTAAGCCTATTAGCCCTCATTCCTGAGAATGTAAGGCCAGGAAATAATTCCAAAAAAGACAACAGAAGACATGTACTAGGATCACATTCACATTAGCCCACAATTATGGCGAAAAACAAGGAAATAACCTAAATGTTCAACTACAGGATGATGTTTAACTTAGTGGGATATTAAGCAAGGCTTTAAAATGATAACTAGGAAAATAATATAGTAATGAGAAAAAATAATTAAGCCATAACAAGTAAACAAAGCTGGATGATAAAATTGTAGCTAAGCTATAACTCCGGGAAAACTGTGTGTGCCTCCAGACAGGGAGGTGCTGAGACACAGCATGAGGGATGCAAGTGGTTTCTAAAGGTAATTTTCACCCAATGACATCCGGCAATTACCCACAGGGGGCCCGGTGAGGACAGACTGGGGTTGGGGCACAGAAATTGACCAGTTCATCCAGATCTTGCCTTAAATGTTTCCAGAGATGGGCACTCTCTCCTCTCGGAAACCCACTTGAGCTGTGCTGTCCAATATGGTAGCTACTAGCCCCATGTGGCTATTTCAATGACCTGAAATTAAATGAAATTTAAAATGGAGTTCCCCGGTTACATTAACCACACTTCAAGTGCTTAATAACCACATGTGGCTAGTGGCTGCCAGACTGAATAGAGCAGATACAGAACAGTCTCATCACTGCAGAAAGTTCTGGTAAGTGGGCAGCTTTGCACTCAAGGCTGCACCTGGCAGAAAAGGCATTCTCACAGAGGTGAGGGAGCATCTAGAACACTCCCGGATCCAGCCTCAGAAACATGCATTGCTTTCTCTAGGAAGAAACAAAGGGCTTGAGCGCAGAAAGCGGGTAGAAGAACATTGGGTGGTGATCATATGCTCGTGAGGTCGCCTAGCAACCTGGCTGGGCAGCAGGCGTGAGGAAAGGCTCTCAGCTGACCTGTCAGAGGAGCAGCCCAGGCGGGTGGGTCAAAGCTGAAGGATGGTGCGGTCAAGGCGAATCAATCCCCTTGATTGATTCTGGACGCTGGGCCAGGCATGTGTCAAATGAGGTTCAGGCCACTGGAACCGAGAAGAGGCTTGGTGTGTGCCCCACAATATACAACTGTGGTATCCCTGCCTGAACACACTTAATCTTTGCCTGGTGACGACGGTCACCAATGGCGGGAAAGGCTTCAACTCTATTAAGGAAGGAGGAAATCGGGCCCCGGAAGAAACAGGGTCACAGCAGAACCGGCTACGTGCAGGAGAAGGGCCCAACATCAACTCAAACAGGGTGGTCTGAGGGCTGCAGACAGGACGGGTGGCAGATATGGCCTTGGGCTCAGATGCTGCCACCGCCCCCGGGCTGTTGGGCATGAGTGGGCGGGCAGAGTGGAGCCACAGGCACCACATGCCAAGAAGAAAAAGGCCTGCTGAGGCCTCCTATGGTCTCTTGAGGCAGGATAAGGAGCGCCCCACCTTAGCCAGCACAGGTCCATGAGGGATGCAAAGTACTGCCACCTCCTCCTGTAGAAAACGAAGGCCCAGGTAGAGAAGGTGACTTGTCCCAGGTCACACAGCTAGGAAGTGGCTGCCAGGGTTCGACTCAGGTCCAGCTCTCTGCCCAGTGCTCCTTCCCCTCAGAAGCCCTCCAGAGGGAAATCTCCAGGGGCTCCCACCCAACTGCTGTGTGTGCCAATCCCCCTTTCCCACGGCTCCCTCCGTTGCCTTTAACCAGAGACCCTCTTAGGGCAAACCCTCAAGGGCTCCCTGCTGCTGACACGATCAAGCCCAAGTTCCCTGGCCCAGAGCCTTGGTGACCTGCCCCCTTCACTTGTCCAGGATCCCACTGCTCCCCTGCGTTCACCTCCTGCCACAGCCAGTGCCTGACTGCTTCCTACTTCCATGCTTTTCTTTATGCTCTTTCCTCCACCTGGAGTGCCTCCGCCATACCTGTGGTTTAACCATCCCACAAAGTCTAACTCAACCACAGCCTGCTCCAGGAAATGTTCCCAGCACTCCAGCCCCCCTCCCCTGCTAGAACTTCTTCACACCTTATTAGGGCTTTCATCACAGACTGCCTGGAGCCATAGTCATTTGTGTTCACAAATTCTCTCTGACCTGGCTGTGAGCTCTGAAAGGCTAAGCCCGTGTCAGATTCATCTTGTTCTGCCCCAGAGAGCCTAGAACAGAACAGCCAGTGGATGGGTGGGAGCATGGGAGGGTGGGTGTGTGGGAAGATGGG
The DNA here is from genome assembly GCF_963455315.2 of Globicephala melas. NCBI lineage: Eukaryota > Metazoa > Chordata > Mammalia > Artiodactyla > Delphinidae > Globicephala > Globicephala melas. The sequence goes on from NC_083316.1 coordinate 146,771,759, forward strand.
AGGGTGGCTAGCCAGACAGGCAGATGGGTAAGTGGCTAGATGAATGGGAGGATGGGTGGGAGGGAAGGCATATGGAAGGATGGGTGTGTGGGAGGATGAATGGATAGATGGGTGGGTGGATGGGAAGATGGGTAAGTGGGCAGATGGATGGATGGATGGATGGATTGGCAGATGGATAGGAGAGTGAGTGACTAGGAGGATGAATAGATGGACGGGGGAGAGGGATAAAAAGGAATGAAAGGTATGTCTAGGGAGCAGACAATCATCAAGTCTTCCTTTCTTCCCAAAAGGTACCAGAGCCTACCTTGTTGCTGGCTTCTGTGAACAACCAGCCTCTCTTCTTCCCTCTATACTACAGCCAACAAAGTTCTTTTTACAAGTACTGATGCTACTCCATCCAATATCCCCAACTTAGTAAACTGAAAAATGGGCAAATTTCTTTTTTTTTTTTTTTTGGCCTCAATGCACGGCATACAGGATCCTACTTCCCTGAGCAGGGATTGAACCTGCACCCCCGGCACTGGAGGCTCAAGTCTTAACCACTGAACAACCAGGGAAGTCCCAGAAATGGGCTAAATTCCTATCAAGTGATTTCTGGAATGGAAACAGCACAGGACCTAGGTTCAAATTCCAACTCTACTACTTACCAGCTACGTGCCCTTGGTGAAGACAGGAAACTAGACTTTAGTTTCCTGACGGAGATGGAGATAATTCCAGTGACATGAAAAAGTTTATGAGCCACCACGGGTTCGTCAGTTGACTATTGGTTGTTACTACCTTCACTGGGACTGTGTATTTTTGGTTTTCAAAAGCCTAAAACCATGTTTATCTCGTTCACCAAGGTATCTATTATTCTATCTGGCCAGTAAGTATTTTAAAATAACAGATGGATGGATGGATGGATGGATGGGTGGGTGGGTGGGTGGGTGGATGGATGGATGGATGGATGAATGAATTGGTGTGTGTATCTCCTTGTAAACAGAGAGAAATGAGGCCTCCACATAAAAGAAAGGAAAGTGGCATGAAGTCCATTGTCTCCTCAACACATTTAGATTTCTGAATCTAATCTGTTCTCTGGTTTGGGAAGATGGGCCGTCTTTACCTTGGGAAAGCCAAAGCCTTTGACTGGGCCAGGACATACACAGTTAATGAGAGGAAACCACTTCCTGATCAATAATCGCCGGGCCAAGTTTCAGTTCAGTGACAAATGAAACGGCTGAGTTTCAGAACAAGTAACACTTAAGGACGGCAAAGATTATGAAGCACAAAAGCAGAGGAGTAATGTGGCTTCCAAAGACGGGCATTTAATACTCTCTCCCTTGGGGAGGAGAAGCCTGGCGCGCAATCCTGGCACAGCAGGGAAATGCTGAGGCGCCAAATCCTTCTGGGCCAGCAAATAAAAAAGTAAAACCCGAACAGGATTGGCCCCAAAGATACCATGTCATAGCCTTGGCTAAAAACCCGGGCAACCTGTCCAACTTGGCTGGGGATAGGAGAGGTTTCAGATCTCAGCTCTTCAAAAGTTCTGGGGAATCCAACCCCGCGTTATCACTGATAAAGCAAGTGGGACAGGTGACGTGGGCTCTGCCTCCTTGAGGCTCCTGCTCCCACCTTTCCCAGGCTCCCTCTACCCAGAGGACTGGGAGAGGACTGGGTGCTGAGTCACGGGGGGGCGGGTGGCCTGGGGTCGACGGCACAGAGGAAGGAAGCACCTTTATCCAGGCCGCCGCCCTGGACCCACTCCCTGCACATGCAGGCACCTTTAAGCCTCACCTCACTCAATCTTCACCACAACCTGGGGGTCATGTACTTTTATCAACCCTGTTTTCTAGTCAGTCCCAAATCTCAGAGAACTTAAGGTTGCCCTGTGCTTTCAATCAACAGTACTTTTTGTGCTGTTTTTTATTATTCCAAAAGCATTACACACTCGTTAAAGAGCATCTTCAAAACATACTGGTACAAAGAAGAAAATCAAACCAGGCATCGTCCCAGAGATAACCGCCTTAAGCATCTTGGAGCACCTCCTCCCAGATTCCACAGTACAGAGGCACCTGGACTTGTCTGGAACCCCACCCTAACACCTCCCAGCTGTGTGACCCCAGGGGACTTACGTGACCTCTCTGTCCCTCACTTCCCTGCTTGGTACAATAAAGATGTTAGCAGTTCCCACCTCATGGGCTGTCGTGAGCATTCAGTGGGTTAATACGTCAAAGACGCTTAGAGCAGGGCTGGGCCGTAGTGCACGCCCCACAACTGTCCACTCATGCTTGTCTCTCTCTCTCCACAAATGTGTCCTTGCATACTTCATAAAAATGGGATTCAACTGTATACATTGATTTGTCATTCTCCTTTTTACTTAGCAATATGCCACGAACAGCCCTTCCGATCACAAAACACCTTCCACAGCATCCCCTCCAACTACTGCAGACTGAATGGTGGGCCCACCGTAGGTCTAACCAATCCCCTGTCGTTGGGCTCTCTACCCTGGTCACAGGGCGCTGCGTCCAAAAGCCTGAGACTTGATTTACAGGTTGCCAGACAGGTCTCCAAGTGGCAGGGTCACTCCAGGCCTCACGGGTCACACAGGTGGGTACCCTAGATAGCACTGAGATGTGAGGCCAAGCCTGGGTCAGTTTTGCTGTGTGCCCTTAGGCACTGGCCTTGTAAGTTTGCAGGTGTAAAGACACTTTGGTCCCACCTATGAAAGGGACTGTATTATCCCCCTTTTTCAGAAAAGGAAACTGAGGCTCAGAGGGGTGACATCACTTGCCCAAGGTCACTCAGCAAAGACAATGGCCTTGCTGGGACTCATGGGATGAAGGGCATCACCCAGTCCAGAGCCTCTGAGGAGGACTCTTGTGGGAGGTGTGGGGTGATTCAGGGGTCTTCTGAGGTGTACCCTGCTGGTCCCCGCAGGTGGTCCTGCAGACAGATCAGAAGCTCGGGATGGGGGACAGAGGCTGGCACTGGTGCTTGGGGTTCCAGATTCCTCATGAACGGAAGCACACCAGTCACCTCTCCTCAGCCCCAGCTGTCACCTCGAAGTGGGTGCGGGGGTGTTGTAGGCACTCGGAGGAAAAGGAGGCTTGAGAAAGAACTAGGCCTACCCAGTCTGGCACCAGAGCCCACCAAGATGCAAACCAAAGGTAGAAAGAGGGCTTCCCTGGTGGCACAGTGGTTGAGAGTCCGCCTGCCGATGCAGGGGACATGGGTTCGTGCCCCGGTCCGGGAAGATCCCACATGCCGCGGAGCGGCTGGGCCCGTGAGCCATGGCCGCTGAGCCTGTGCGTCCGGAGCCTGTGCTCCGCAACGGGAGAGGCCACAGCAGTGCAAGGCCCGCGTACCGCAAAAAAAAAAAAAAAAAAAGTAGAAAGAATCTCAAAGCCCAACAGAGAGGCATGCCAGCTCTGATGGGGTCATTCCTCAGGGCGACAAAGCCAGCTTTGTGACAAACACCTCAGAGGGCCAAGAATTGGGTCTGGGCTGCCAGACAAGACAGGCTGGAGCTTTCCAGGAAGGAGGGCGAAGGGAAGTGAGGCACCGGCATCAGCTTCTCCCTCCAGGCCATGAATGCTGCTCTTCTGGCCATCCAGGATGGCCTTGGCTATCCTGGACCAACTGGTCACAGGGCGGGCATGGAGCTGAGACTGCCCTCCCCGGGCAGGGAACTTCTCAAAGGCTGGACGGAGCCTTCTTTGTTCATCCTCATTACACAGCCGTAAGCTTTAGGCTGATCCCCGGGACGCGACACACCAGCGTCTACCCAGGAGCAGCCTCCAGTGTAACAAGCAAGGGAAGGTGGACCACGAGCCTCAAGGGAATCTGCCTGTCAATCGTCAGAAAGCCAGGCCAGGCAATCTAGTCAACCCGCAGAGAACATCATCATCACAATGACAACAGCCCCATGCACTTCTCCTTCCTCCATGCTGGGCACGGTGTTAGGGTTGGCCACACGTCTCCATCTTCACAAATTCCCTGAGGGAAGCACTATTTTGATCCCCATTTTACAGCTCAAGATACTGAGCCTCAGAGAGGTGAGGTGACTTTCCCAAGGTCACACAGCAAGCAGGCAGCAAAGCCAGGAGAAAGCTCAGAACTGATTTCAGTGCCTGCACTCATCACCACAGTGCTGGCCTGCCTAAAGAGAGGGGGGAGCCTGGGTCTGGCATTTACTACAATTCGTTTATTCATTCAGCAGTTATTAACTCAGTATCTACCACATACCTGTTATCCACAAAAGATGGATAATTCCCTGCTCTCCAGGACCTGACATTCTCCAGAGAGGAAAGAAAATAAACAAGGAGACACACAAGAGAATCCCAGTTTGTGACAGGAGGCTTGAAGGAAATCAGCAGGGAGCTGTCACTGTGGTCAGGAGGGAACATGGGAGTTGAGACCCAGAGGATGAGAAGGAGCCAGCTGTGCAGTCATCGGAAGAGAGTGGCAGGCAGAGGGACAAGCAAGTGCAAAGGTCCTGAGGCAGAAAAGGCTGTGCTTCCTTCAACTGCTCTCAGTGGCCCCCATCCTCCTTAGACTTGGAGGCTGGCTAATGTTAACTCTTTAGTCACCAGCATAGTGGTTAACCCTCCACCTGCCACCCTTAGGGCTTGAATTCTGGTTCTGGTACAGCCTGTTCTTAGGAGGAAAAAAATAAGCTATAGGAGAAGGAAGAAAAAAAATTGTAGCAAAGGGGAAAGCAGAGAGAAAGGGGAAGAGAAAGAGGAGTGAGCACATGGAGAGCGGGAGGAGGGGGTGGAAGGAGGAAGCTCTTTTGCAAGTCCCTTCCTCCCTGCCTATCCCTCCCTCCCTGCCGGCAGCCTACAGGAGTGCACAGCACCTTAGGGCCCACAAGGGCCTCAGGAGCACCCAGCTTCCCCACCCTGACACCGCCCCCTTCCCCTGCCACTTCCTCTGCTAACCCTGCCCAAGACCATCACCACTTCCTCCGCATTAGAGGCCACCATCGCCATCCCAGGGCTCAGATTCAGTGGAGGCTGAGGCAGGCCCGAAGAAGAGGCACATTCCTGGGCTCACAAATGTCAAGGCCACAGGAGATACCACACTGAAGGGACCCTGGACCCTCTCCTCCCAATAAGCCCATTTGTCTTCCCCTCTGTATTGTACAGCAGAAAAGGCAGAGGCTCCTGGCCAGAGATATCTGGGTTTAAGTCCCAACTTTGCCACAGAAGAGCTGTGTGATGCTGAGCAAGTCACTGTACCTCTCTGGGCTTCTGCATCATCAGGTGGGGATACTAACTCCTGCTTTTCATGGGGCTGGTAGAAGAATACATGATGGAATGATGGACAGATATGAACGGAGTGGGAGTTCCCTGGTGGTCCAGTGGTTAAGACTCCGTGCTTCCACTGCAGCAGGCATGGGTTCAATCCCTGGTTGGGGAACTAGGATCCTGCATGCCGCACGGTGAGGCCAAAAAAAAATGAATGGAGCAAAAGTCAACTCCCCACTCCTTTATCTTGTTCACCTGGGAACCCACGGTGCCTGACACGTAGGAGGTGTTCAGCTGATCATGCTAATGACTAACACCCATGTGAGCTTTTCCAGAGTCCTGGACTAAGGGGTTTACATGGGCTATTTCATACTCCAACAACCCTATGAAGTAGTACCTTTCTGCAACTAAAGAAACCGAGGCACAGGTAAGTACTTTTCTCAGGATCACATAACCTGCAAGAGGGAGGGCCAGGCTTTAACTCCAGGAACCAGGATCGCATCCAAGTTCCCGGACCATCTCTAGTCCCTGGCAAACGTGAGCTTCCCTTCCCATCTCACCGACTCTGCTCTCTTTCCTTACTGACTACCAGGCCTAGTTCTCTAGAATCCTCCATGCCTCTCACCCACGTACAACATCTCCCTCTCGGGCTAGTCCCCTTCCATTAGTCACTTCCCCTCCCTGGACTCTAACTTGGGCTCCAACCACAGCTCTGGTCCTCCTCCCACCCCCACCAGCTCCAGCCACCAAGACGTGGCCACTCTGTCCCAGCCTTCACTCATCAGTGGCTACCCTGACCTTGGGCAGCCAGGATACCTGGCTCTGGCATCCCCCAATTGTGTGGGCAAGCCACTCCCCATCTGGTGACCATTCAAAGATCACTCTTCTCTAACACCACACAAGTCTGACCTCATGGCCTGGTCAGACCCCGGAGGCTTGGGGCAGGCAGGACGGTAACCGTCATATTCAAATCCCTCAACTTGGCATTCAAGGCTTTCTTGACTTGACTCCCACACACTGTTCTAGACCTGGCCCGCCCTGGCCAGCTCTCCAGGCCAAGCCCAGCTCCCAAACCCACTGACCGCTGGGCTTGAGGAGGCATTTGAAATGTGTACAGTGGACCAGGGGGAGGGCACCAGGTGCTGGCGGACAGAGAGGCCAGATCTGCGCTGCCCAGTATAGCAGCCAAGGTCACTACCGAGCCCCTGAACCGTGGCTGGTCCACACCGAGACACACTGTAAATGCCAAACGCACACCAATTTCCAAGACTTAGTATGGAATGAGAACTTTAAATAACTCTTTCTTTGTATTGATTATATGCTGAAATGATCATACTTTGGAAATACTGGGATAATTAAAATATACTATTGAAATTCATTTCTCCTGGTGTTTTTCCTTGTTTGAATGAGGCTACTAGAACATTGTAAGTTGCACACGCGTCTCCTGTTACATACCCCTTGGACAGCGCTGGCCCAGAGGCTGCCCCTCACTTCCAGCAGACGTGGCCCCGCAGGAGTACACGTGGGCGGTACCAGCACATCTGATATTTCCACACAAGACAGGGATCAGGGTTCTTATGGGAACTCTCCTGATCTCAAAACGCCTGCAATCACTTCAAACTTGGTTCAGCCACCGTGGGAGCCACACAAACCCACCTGCAGGCCCTTCCTGGCTCAAGGGCCACCAGGGGACAACCTCAGGCCTCACTGTCTGGCCTCTCTCCTGGCCCAGACTTCCTTCCCTCCAGCCTTCTATCCCGTCCCACCCGCCCTGCCTGGTGGAAGCCGTCCCTTCTCACTCTAGCCCCATCTTGGTCCCGCTACAGCTCGCTCACCCTGGCAGAGCTTTCTTTTCCTCCCCCGTGTGGCCCTGAAAACAGCAGGGGTGGCAGGCGCCTGGCCCATCCTGAGCACCTATGAGCTACCGGTCTGATTCTCACAGCTGATCTGTGGGGTGAGTACTGGTCTCAGCCCCACTGGACACATGGGGAAACTGAGGCTCAGAGACAAGCCACTCGCCTGACGTCACACAGCGGCGAAGTGGGGCAGCCAGGGTTGAAAGCCTGGTCTGCCTGGCTGTGAGGCCCGAGTCTTTCATCACACACCCCCAGGGATGTGATACACACAGGTGAACGCGGCCTGTTTGCTGAACTGAATCGAGGCACATTCATTTGTATGAGGCAGCAGTGTGCCACGGGAGTGATCTCGTCCCCCAGGGGACATGTGGCCTTGTCCAGAGACATTTCTGGCAACTGCGGGTGGAGGAGGAGGTGCCGGCAGTGGTGGTACTTTTGTGGGTAGAAGCCAGAGATGCCGCTAACATCCTATAATACACAGGCAGCCCCCACAGCAAAGAATGAGCTGCCCCAAATGTCAGTAAGGTGGGGAGCCTGGTATCATGGACAAGCTACAAACACTGAAGGCCTTCTGCTTGTCCCCAGTTTAGCTGCAGTAACTGGCCAGGACCTTCTCCGTTTGATAGCAAGAGCATCAACCATAATGAACTATCATCCTTTCCTGCCCACTTCCTGGGTGGAGATCAGGTGCTGAATGTATTGCACCTCCCTAGCTCATCTCGTCCTCCATCGTCCTCCAAATTATCACCTCCATTTTACAGACAAGGGTCTGAGGCTCAGAAGGCGGGGAAATCACTTGTCTGGGGTTACAACCCAGATCCTCCTGAGCCCCAGTTGCTTCCCTTAACCACCCTGCTCCACTGCCCTCAGCAGGAGCTGGGCCTGGGAGTGACCATCCCGGGCTGTTTTCTCGGGGCCTGTGGGGCGGCAGCCCCTGGGGATTTCCCCCTAGTCCGGGTAACCTCGGGAGGCCAGGGAACCCTGGATGGAGGTGAAGGCTGGGGGCACCGTTAGTTGTTTAGCTCACTTCACCCTGGCCTGCTCTAGACCCAGCCAGAACAAGTCTCAGGGCGGCCAGTGCTAAACCTGCCCCTCCAGACCCAGGCAGACCCCCTGCGCAGGCAACATCCCCAGGAAGCTCCGGCCACCTTGGTTTTAGGACCCAGCCAGGAACCCACTCACAATAGCATGGACTTGTGTTTAAAAACACTAGACTGAGCGGAAATAAGGTTACTGCCTGGGGGCAGAGCTCTTTCCGGAGGAGGAGGGGAGGCGCACGGGAGACCTCGGCAGACCCCGGAGGAAGGAGGAAGCGGAAACCGAGGCTTTAAAACTCTTAGGCAGAGATGAGGGGAAAGGAGCCGGCCTGGCCGGGGAGGGCCCAGAACCTCAGCTTTGTCTGAACTGGGTGGCAGGGCAGGATATGGCACCCGAAGGATGGGGGTTAACAATGGCTCTCTGAGCCCGGGGGCACCTGAGGTCCCCACCCATGGGGCAGACGCTGCCAAGATCCCGGGTTCCTGCAGGGTCCCAGGGGACTCGGGGACTGGCTCTTAAGCGAAGGCAAGGGGCAAAGGGGGCCGCTATTAACTTATCTCATTTTCTTTTAAAAACCACCCTCAAAGAGCCATGCATCACTCCCTCAACCGAGTAACTCCCTTCTAGGAGTCTAGCATAAAAAAATGATTTAAAATATAAAAACTTTACAAGCAAAGCTGTTCATCAATATAGAGTCAGCCTAGGGCTTCCCTGGTGGTGCAGTAGTTAAGAATTCACCTGCCAATGCAGGGGACATGGGTTCGAGCCCTGGTCCGGGAAGACCCCATATGCCGCGGAGCAACTAAGCCCGTGCACCACAACGACTGAGCCTGTGCTCTAGAGCCCGTGAACCACAACTACGGAAGCCCGCGTGCCGCAACTACTGAAGCCTGGGTGCCTAGAGCCTGTGCTCCACAACAAGAGAAGCCACCGCAATGGGAAGCCCACGCACCGCAACGAAGAGTAGCCCCCGCTCGCCGCAACTAGAGAATGCCTGCGCGCAGCAACAAAGACCCAGTGCAGCCAAAAATAAATAAATAAAAATATACAGTCAACTTTGCTATAAAGTTTACTTTAAAAAATGCCAGTTTTGTTTCAACGCCACTGATGTATTAGGGAACAATTTTATCAAAACGCTAAATTCACATTTGCTTATGTTCTGTTCTGTCTGCCAGAAACGCTAGGTGAACACAGAAAACTTCACCCAGATGAGCCAAGCAGCAAAGGAATGCACAAATGGCACAGGCACCTCAAACATCTCTCAGCAACCTTTAAGCCACACCCACCCCATCTGGGGGTCCAACGTGCCCCCTGATTTCAGATAACCCTCTTTTCAGATAACCCTCCTTCCACAGCTTCACATACTGCAATGCTTCCCACCCACAGCCACAAGCATCCTTGCAGACCTCTTTCCCAGTTCAGTGTTGTATTTATTGTGATAATTTTGTCTTTCTTATCTGCAAAACTTGTGTAAAACGGTGCTACTTGTTTTTTAGGTTCCTATCTTTATTTTTTTCTAATGTGCTGATGAAGTTTTTGAGTGTTGTGCCCTTAGCCCCATTTTTCTCACAAGGCCTCTGATTTTTGTTGCATGTTTTGCACAATTCAGGGATTTTTAGGAAGGCGTATTTACACTACAGCGGACCTGACTGTATTGTGTAAAGGGCTTAGCACAGCGCCTGGCACATGATAAGCATTTAATCAATTTTAACTTGTTGGGCTTCCCTAGTGGCGCAGTGGTTAAGAATCCGCCTGCCAATGCAGGGGACACTGGTTCGAGCCCTGGCCTAGGAAGATCCCACATGCTGCGGAGCAACTAAGCCCGTGTGCCACAACTGCAGAGCCTGCGCTCTAGAGCCCGTGAGCCACAACTAGTGAGCCCGCATGCCACAACTACTGAAGCCTGTGTGCCTAGAGCCCGTGCTTTGCAACAAGAGAAGCCACAGCGATAAACCCACGCACCACAACGAAGAGTAGCCCCCACTCGCCACAACTAGAGAAAAGCCTGCGTGCAGCAACGAAGACGCAGTGCAGCCAAAAATAAATAAATTTATTTTAAAAAAATTTTTAACTTGTTAATAGTAAAAAGAAAATGGGGGGGTAGGAATTAAATATCCAATAAGATTAAAATCATGGGGGCACTGAGCCATCCCAGAAGGTATGTGTGAAACATTTAGAATAACACAGGAAGAGGCTTTAGGAATGAAAGATAACATAAAACACTGTAGGTGTGTATTATTACAACCCTGCATTAAAAAAATTTTTTTCTCCATAAAAATCGATTAAGTCTGGAAGGAAATATATCAAAATGTCAACAGCAACTGATGGGACTTAAGGTAATGTTTTTCTTTTTAATTAAAAACAAATTTGTACTATACACCTAATTTTGCAAAATCATAAACATTTTAAAAGCTTAAAGACAACATAAGACAACAACTAAAGCAATTTTCAAGAAGCAGAAAAATCATCTCAGCCTGTTAACCCAACTCTTCATGCCCCCATGCTCCCTGTCTCTGTTCAGCACATAAGTACCTGTTTCACCCACAGCTAGGACAGCGGGCACACCCTGCTGAAAGCAGTTTCTTCCATTCAACCCTCCATCTTGTCTTTAGAGTAAAGATTATTATTAAGGGCAAGAATTTTGAAACTATATAGCTTGTGACTTTTACTTTGTATCTAGTAATGAACGAGAAATGATTTTCTTTTGAAATCGCTTAAGGAGTAGGTGAGCATGAACTTGACTGTGCAAAAAATCAATCCTACGCGCCTCTTTTTCTCCCGAGATCAACTGATGATTTATCAGGGAGAAGACGGAAAAAGAGGCTCCACATCGTGAGACACTAATGTCTCAAGACATGAGGCTTTGAGCCTCTGCAAGACACTCCTCAGGACATCTGTAATTGGAGTCCTCTTCTGACAAGCCTTTGACAAACTGGGATTCCTATGGCTTCCTACACCAGCGAAATCCTCAGAAAGGCCTTCACCACCTAGGCTGCCAGGAGAACAATCTGCTAGTTCTAGGACAGGGAGAGGAGGTGCTGCTGGCCATCACTTCACCAGCTCGCAGCCAACGGGTTACCAAGGTGCCACGTCAAAATGGAAGTTCTGGTCCCAGACATAAAACCTAGATGGAGCCTCTGGCCTGTGCTGCTGAAATGGCCATGCCAGGGAACAAAGAAGTGGGAAGGAGTTATGGTCCCTGATTAGAATCTTTAGTAAAGCAACACCTGCTTCAACTTCAACTCTAAGGGCCTGACTAAGCAGCACTTCTTCAGGGTAGGAGACGAGGTCACAGGGATCTCTGATCCAAGACGGGTCTTCCTTAGCTGGTAACTAAGCCCAGAGCCTTGGGTTCTAGTCCCTTCCTTTCCCTGAGCCCCCGTATTCCTGCGTGTAACATGGGGTTGGGTTAGATCAGAGGGTCACACACCAAGGCCAGGCAGGGAAGCTAATAAATGTCCAGGTGTGTCAGCCATCACACAGCTCTCCTGATCTACCTTCCCCTTGTCTTAATTATGAAAAAATCATGGGTTCGGAGGTGGTGGGGGAGGGGCTTGTGGTGCAGCCGGCTCACAGCTTTGAGCACTAGACTCACTTTTAACAGGGTTCACGTGCTCTGGAGAACCAGGAGGAGACAAAATAACCTGTGAATCAGATGGGCTCCTTTGTATGAAACTTTCAGAGCTGTAAGGGAGTTTTGTGGGGCTAAAGCAGGAGGAAATGACAGTCGAAACTGACAAGGGGAAATCTTACAGCCTAGAAGCAAAGTTCTGCATTTAGGTTTGAAAGAAAATGAACCTTATGAAGCCAGGATTCATTAGGGGACAGGGACAAGACTGCAATGGAAAGTCAGCCTCTAACAGAACAACATCATGCACTAAAAACACCAACTTAACCTTCTGGAGAAAGCGGGGGATGTGGTGAGCTGACCAAGGGTCCAGCTGTTCTTACGGTGGTCAGAGCACACCTGGCAGAGCAGGCTCCATCAGGGGAAGGCAAGTACACCGGTGGGGTGTCTGGCGGGGCCGCAAGACTGAGGACAGTTTCCTGGTGCCGCTAGGAGGGAGAGGCAGCTCTGAGAAAGGGAAAGAAAAGATGTGCGAGTGAAGTATGTGCTGAGGGCCCTGGAATACGTGCAGAACCCTCAGGCAGAGAAAGGCAGCAAATCAAAGCAGCTGAGAGCCACAGGTATGAGTGTCACAGAGGCCAGCCTTCCAACCACAGAACCTTTGCTCCAGTGGGGCTTTCACCCTGTAAAAGGAAGTGCTGGCTCCGTGGGGAGGTGGTAAGGGAACAAAACAGGCACCCTGAGGGGCCTGGGTGACTTCAAAATTGCCCCTAGAGCAATGTTCTCAAACTTAAAGCGCACGTAACACGGGGGATTCTAATCAGGGGGATCTGGGCATCTGTTGAAATGCAGACCCTACTTTATTATTCATTAGGTCTAGGGTGGGGCCCGAGATTCCGCATTTCTAACGAGCTCCCAGGTGATGCTGGTGGTACTCCTCCAGGGACTACACTTTGGTGATTAGGCTCTCCACCACTTTCAAGGCAAAGAGAGCAAGTCTTGACCAGGGGTGGCCTAGAGAAGCTCTCTCTGTGGTCCAGGCTCCTAAAAGGGAAACCCTGGGGTCAGAGTGATCTACAAGCTATAGGAGCCCCAAAGAAGGTGATGGTGGCTTAGGAAGGAGGTGCCCTCCTGTAGAAACCACCAGCTTAACATGTGGGTTTCTCTCAGTAAAGAGTTTCCTGGGGGAAAGGAGATCAGGGAAAGCGTGGAGTCAAGCTCTAAGTGTTTGGGTCCCCAATACGACTGAGCAACTCAGAATGTGTTCTCAGGACCAGAAACCAGACAATGACCTGCTGCAAACGTGTCTACAAATAATCAGCTCTGCCCCACCCACCCCTCCACAAAAGCTCTCTGGCCTTTCATTCTTCTAGGGAAAGGTGACTGCAGACTGGAAGACTCCCCAGCTGTGACTCATCCACATACTCAAATCTGACCCGAAGCGCAGGATTCACGAGGCCCTAGACTTTTCCCCTCTGCCCAGCCCCAGCCCACATTTCCATGCCTAACCTCTCACTCTAGACAACACCCCCCTCCACCTCCTGTCTCTCCCGTTTCTGGCTCGTCTTCAGGTGTGTCCCCAACTTCACCGGACTCAACCCTTCCAGACGCAGTCGAGTTTCTCTGCCCCCAGCGCCTCGACACTCTCACGGAACCTGAGTGGCCTCCCTTAAAAAGTATGCCTAGTATCAGTTTTACCGCGGATGCCTCGTCTCGGATGCTAAAGTCCTTTAAGCGCCCCCTTTGTCTCCCCCTGCGGCGCCGAGAGCCGTGCAGGGCGCACAGGAAGTGCTCAGAAACTTAGCTCGGGGCAGCAGCCGTGCCCGGAGGGGGCGTCCGGCACGCAGGGACTCAGCTGGGCTGTGTGAGGATACCCCACCCCCGACCCCAACGAAGAACAAGGATCACCAGGACAGGACCCCGGGACTCCGAGTTCAGGGCCGGGCAGCCCTCTGCGTTCTCCCGAGCCGTGGCCGAGACTGACCAGGGCCAGCGCCCCTTCCTTCCGGAGCCGCTCCACGCGCCCCGAGCCACGCACCACCAACACAGCGCCCTCACCTTGTAAACCTTGCCGAAGGCACCATCGCCCAGCTCGCCCACGATCTCCCACACCTCGTTGGGGTCCAGGTCCCGGCGAACGTGCTCATATTCGCGGGACTTTCTCTTCTCGAAGGTAGACCGGCGCAGGATGCGGCGGAAATTGGCGAAAGCCATGGCTGAGGGCACGCGAGCCGGCGGGCGAGGTGGGGCCGGCTCCGGCTCGGGCTGTAGCTCCGGCGGCCGCGAGGGAGGGGCTGGAGGACGCCGCGGCGCTCTGGGGTTCTCCCCAGACCCGCCCTTCCCCGCAGCCAGACCCCGGTCAAGTGCGCCCTGGGCTGCGCGCGGCGGGAGCACCCGGAACCGCGCAGGCGGCCGCGGTCCCCGCCCCCGCTCGGTCCAATCTCCGGGCCTCTTCCCGATGTAGACCCAATTCGCGCCGCGCCCCCGCCCAGCCCGCAAGCCCCGGGACGCGTTCCGGGGACCCGGCCCCGCTCCCGCCCATCGGCCCGACTCCACCTGCCGCTCCCCGGCAGCGCCCGGAGACCCCCTAATTGGCTGCGGGCGCTCCCCGGCTCCGCCCGTCGCCGCAGGGCACTCTGGAAACTGTAGTCCCCCACGCGCCGCACGCCCGCGAGCCACGGACTAGGCTTTGGCGAGCTTAGTGGACCCTTCGGCGGGACCATACCGGGTCTGGGAGGCCCACCGTGTCTCGTGGCTCCCAAAATTTCTGCGGGAGCGAAAGGGGAAGCAGACTGGTTATTCGGGAGCACCCACTGATTGCTGTCCAAAGACCAAAAAGGCGAACCGGCATTAATCATTGAATCCGCCCCGTAACGGCCCCGCGCGGCTGCTCTGCTCGCGCCCACTTTTCAGGTGGGGGCGCCCGGCGGGCGAGGGCACTAGCCCCGGGCTGCACATCCTGCGGGCGGATCCGGTGCGGATTGCTCGGCGTGGTGCTGCCTCCTAGCGCGGGAAATGCTGCGCCCTTGCGGCAGCGGTCAGTCCCTGAAAACCCAGGCTCCCCGGCTCGCTTCCAGCTTCCCAGGGGCTCTGCCCCACCGAGATCCACCAACCGGCCAGGATTACAGGGCTAAGAGAGAGCGCTCCGTGGGGACTTACTTATCACATGCTTCCTGATGGATCTTCAGATATATCTGCATGTTAGGTAAAAAACTTCCTTATTCTTAATTTTACAAATTTTAAAAATAAGCTCATTATACATAGAATTGAAGTTTTCTTTGACCACCATCATCCTCGATCCTGTCCGTTTTCCACCTGCTACTGTTAACTGTCTCTAGGACAGTTAACACGTATCTAAATCTAAGTAGGTTCCAAGCAGCGAGTGCTGAGGGGTGGGCAGGTGGGCAACCTGTAAAGCTTATTATGGTAACTCTCCCACATAAGCAAATTGAGTCTCGGGGAATGTCACACTCCAATAGACCACGTCCCTGCGGAGAAGGTCCATGTTGAGGTGTTTTCACCCCTTCCTGAGTCGCATGCAAACACCAAGTATAGTTCTAAATTTGTAAAGCCAAATGCAGAAGCCTAGGGTACTGGTGGTGGTCTGCACAAAGGATGCCCTGAGTAAAGGTTGCCAAGCACTTTGAAATGTCCCCACAACCTAATGAGTGGTTGCAATCGTAGAGGGTCTTTATCACTAAAAGGAGGAAATGCAGCACAAGACTGGGCTCTCACCAAGTAAGCCCAAGTTTAAACCTCCCAGAACAAGCTGGAAGGCCGGTCTTTCATTAGTTTCAGTCCATTTGACCAACATTGTGAAGGGGGTGAGGGGACAATGGAGGAGGCTTTCCCACTGGGAGGTGGGGGCTCTGACCACAGGTCAGTCTAGAGGGGCTGGGACTGGGAGTCCCAGTCCCAGTTCATCCCCAAGCCGGGCCAAGCCACACACGACTCTGTGAGACTGGCTCTGCGATAGCTCCAGAAAAAATGAAAATGAGAAACAAAAATGGAGAGCTTCACTCAAAAATGTTGTAAGAAGCCAGACACACAACAGCACACGTTATATGATTCCATTTGTATGCAATGTCTAGAAAAGGCAAATTCATAGGGACAGAAAGCAGATTAATGGTTGCCAAGGACTAGGCTGAAATGGACATGAGGAGTCTTATTGGAGTGATGAAAATGTTCTAAAACTGGATTATGGTGATGATATAATAACTTGGCAAGTTTACTAAAAATCACTAAATTGTATACTTGAAATGGCTGAATCTTATGATATGTAAATTATACTTAAGTACAGTTGTAAGAAATCAGAGAGGTTCAACAAAACCAAAGCTATATCTCTGAGATAACTAACAGACAAGGCTGGTCAAGAAGATAAAAAGAGTTGCAGAAAGAAAAATATTCCCCAAGACAATGAAAATGAAAAAAGTGACAGAATATTAGGTACAGTAGAGATTTTGATATCAGTATTTTAAACAATTTTATGTGAATACATTTTAATTTATGTGAAATGGGTAATCATGTAGAAGAAAATATAAATGATATGAACAAATGATATATAAATATATGAGATATGATATATAAAAGACACATAATTTCAATAAGAAATAAAAAGCCTAAATAAGCTAATAACCAATAAAGAAATGAATCAAAAATCTAGTCTGCCTCCACTGAAAGACATAAAGTTATGTGGTTTTACAAATAATCTCTCTCTTCATATAAATACTTTAAGAAGATAGAAAAAAAGGAAATATACTCATTTTTATGAGATGAGCTTTACTACAATTAGGTAGGAATAGTAAAAGAAAATTGTAGACTAATTTCACTTAGGAAATAGATGTGGGGGGGGGGAATACGAGCAAGATGAAACCAGAGGCTAATAAAAACATCATGACTAAGAAAGGTTTATCCAGAAATAAAAGAATGGTTCTATCTAGGAATAAAAACCATTAAAGTAAGACACTGGATTGACGAAGTAAAGAAGAAAATCGCATACTCTTGATAGTCACAGAAAAAGCATTTGACTGTATTCTTAGGCTAGATTTCCCCAAAGATAAGAATCTGAATGCAAATAGTTTATTTGGGAGGTGATGCCAGGAGGCACCAGTAGAGAGTGGGAAGCTAAGACAGGAGACACTTGAAGCCAGTAAAGGGTGTACTTTGTAGATGATTACTGCTGTGGCCAACTGGGGCTTAATCCCACTGGGGGATTCTGGGGATCAGGATGATGCAACACACTTCAGACTCAGCCTATCTGACAGTCAAGGACCCTGGGGAATTTTCCTCTAAACCTCATCTGTCCTTGGCCAAGGGCTGCTCCCTAGGGCAGCACTTCTAGCCTGCCCTGCTAGAGGGCCAAGAGGACACCGCTAAGTTGAGAGATGTCACGGGTCTTTGTACAGCTTCTGCTGTAACAATCCTTACACTTTTTTTTTTTTTTTTGGTGGTACGCGGGCCTCTCACTGTTTCGGCCTCTCCCATTGTGGAGCATAGGCTCCGGACGCGCAGGCTCAGTGGCCATGGCTCACGGGCCCAGCCGCTCCGTGGCATGTGGGATCATCCCGGACCGGGGCACGAACCCATGTCCCCTGCATCGGCAGGCGGACTCTCAACCACTGTGCTACCAGGGAAGCCCCTTTACACTTCTTATTTCTTCTACTTTCCTATAGCATTTGCTAGAATCTTTAGCTTTATGTTAAACAGTAACTGTGAAAATAGGAATTCTTGTCTTGGTCCAATATTTGATGGAAAAGGGTTTAAAGTTTCTCCTTTAAGTATGATGTTTACCAAAGATTGTGGCAAAAGACCTTCACACAAAGTTCCCTGCTATACCTAATTTGCTAATAAGTTTTTCTCATAGCTGTAGAACTTTATCAAATGTTTCTTCTGCATTTATCATATGATTAATCATATGAGTTTTCTCATCTAGCCTATAGACATGGTAAATTTCATTTATTGAAACATTCTTGCATTCCTGGAAAGCAAATATTTTATCTCCCTCTAGAGAGGCTAAGTAACGTTTCCAAGGTATGCTTCTTCATAAGTCAGTCCCCATTGACACGCCTCACCCCAGGCAACCACTAATCTGTTTTCTGTCACCGTATATTGGAAATATCTTTCCTAGTTAACCATATAAATGGAATCATACAGTAGTGCTCTTTTAAGCCTGGCTTCTTTTCACTCAGCATATTTTTGAGATTCATCATGTTGTTTTATGTATTTGTGGTTCGTTCTTTCTAATTGCTGAGTAGTGTATGGATATACCACAATTTGTTTATCCATTTAGCTGCTGATGGACATTTGAGTTGCCAGTCTTGTTATCATGAATAAAGCTACTATGAACATTTGTTTACAAGGCTTTGTATGGATATATATTTTCATTTTCCTAGATGCACCTAGGAGTGCAATTGCCGGATCATACGCTAAGTATATGGTTAACTTTTTAAGAGGCTGTCCAAGTATTTTACAAAGTGGTTCTATCACTTTACGTTCCCACAAGTGATGTTGCTCCAATCACACTGATATCATCAGTTTTTAAAAACTCTAGCCATTCCAGTGACTACTAGTGGTATCTTACTCTAGGCTTTTGCCCTCAAGACATCTGCCAAATCCTAAACTGCAGAGCTTAGGGAAGGAGGTCACGAGACCAAACAGAAAGCCAATAGGCTCACAGACCAGAAAAGCTAAGCAGAGCCTAGATTGTGGTCTCCAAATACAATTTTCCATAAAATGATACTATGGCTCCTTGGAGAAGTCTTTCTAGATGTAAGACAGGAAATGTCTATCCTTACATCAACATCTGTGCCTCTGTCTTGAAACAAAATACAGATGGCAAACATGCACATGTAAACATGCTCAACTTCATTAGTCATCGGGGAAATGCAGATAAAAACCACTGTATCCATTTGAACAGGCTGTTATGCTACAATAAAACCCTCAACGTCTTGGTAGCTTAACACAACAAAGATGGTTTCTTACTGTATAGAAAGCTACAAAGAATGTAGCATCTATCTTAGTGAGAAAAAAAGATGGATGATCTACAAAACTATAACTTTTCTTGAGCATATCAAAGAACTGAGGTCACAAGGCAACCAAGGAAAGTGAATTCTCACAAAGAACAAGCCCCTGCAAGGAGAGAGAGGGCACACCAACCATTGGACCTTTGGCAGAACATGGCTGAAAATGGCAGCCACCGTACAAGTGGTGAAGAAAGCTTTAACCAAAGTTTGAGCAGATGATTAGAGGCAAAGTTTGGGATACCACGTCAGTGTGGAATAGCTGGAGTTCCCAGACACAAGGGGCAATCACACACACTGGCAAACTCCTTCCCATGGGTCGCCAATGGGAGCCTGTAAGAAAAACTGGGGGCAGGGCAGCAGACTGGAGACTGTCAGTTCTTGCTGATGCAGGAGTGAAGGAGGTGGTTGGTGCCTGCCAGGGGCTGAGTATAAGGTCTCATCTACTTCCTCAGAAGTAGCAAAAGCAAAATTCTTCAAAGCAACAGCTTTCTGCTGCTGGGAGAGAGGAACCCCTCACTCTCAAGGCCCAGATAAAATCCACAGTGCTCACCCCCAGGACATGGAAAGATCCTCTGTCTTTTCGTGTAGTCACTGAGGAACTCAAGACTGATAGGGAACCATCATCTATTTTTTAAATTTATTTTTTATTGGTGTGACGTTGGTTTATAACATTAAATAAGTTTCACGTGTACAACATTGTATTTCTACTCTGTGTACACCGTGGCACCCTCAGAACACCATCATCTTGAATGTTACTGCTACTATGGCAATGGAAAAGAGAGTTCTGACATTTTGGGAATTGTTTGTTACAGTAGGTAGCAGTACTCACCCTAATACGCTGGGAAAATGCAGTTAAATATTACACCATTTTTTTCTCCCTTCCCCTAGCAGCAATAGATCTTTCCCTACGTAGCTCCTGGTGAGTTCTGAGGGCACCACAGCTGGCTTCTTCATGTGACATTATTTTTAGTGTTTTATACAGTCAAGATCCATTTAGATTTACTCACATATTTTCAATTTCTGATACTCTTCATCCCTTCCTGAATTTCTGTGTTTCCATACGGAATTATTTTTCTGTGCCTGAAGAATTCACTTATAGCTGTTAATTTTCTGGTTTTGTGTGCATGGATTTATTTTGTTAGCTCCCTCCTTCTGTCATAATTGTATTGCATTTAAATTTTATCATTTTAAACTCCCTATGACATTGTTATTATTTTACCCCATGGTTGTTTACTTGCACTGACCCACGTATTTTTACTACTTTGTTGCTCTCTATTCCTTCTGATATCTTGGATTTTCTCTCTGTGATCATTCTCTGACTACCGTAGTTGATCCTTTAGAATTTCTTTTGGGAGGGTCCGTTGGTGATCATTTTTAGTTTGGTTGTTTGTTTGTTTTTGCCTGAATATAGCTTTATCTCATCCTAATTTTTTTTTTCACTATAGAAAATTTCAAACATATTCAAAGTAGAAAGAATAGTATAAGCTAGTACTCCTGTACACCCATCAGTCAGTTCATGTTTGAACAATCCTGTTATATGTATACCAACACCCACGGGCCTGGATTATTTTGAAGCAAATTCCAGGCATCTTACCATTTTATCTTTTTAAACCACCACCACATCCACTGTCATTCCTAATATTACATCCAATCAGTGTTCATAGTTCTCCATCATCTCATGCTTTTGTTGTTTGTTTTTGTGGGTTTTTACATATATAATCTCTATGAATTAGGATCCTCATAAGTCCATACACTGTAATTGGTTGATGTGATTTGAAAGAAATTTAACTATTAATTTATAGATCCCTCTTCCATCTCTTTTTCTTTTCTTGTAAATGTTTATTGAAGAAGTGGAGTCATTTTCTTTTAGAGCTGTCCAGTCTGGGTTTTGTTGATTGTGTCCCCGCAGTGTCATTTAACATGGACCTCTGCTGTCCTGTTTCCCCGATTTATATTTTCTATAAATTGATCAAATTCAGGTTTGATTTTCCTCCTCATTCTTTTAAATGAAGGTGGAACTCACATAATATAAAATTACCTATTTTAAAGTGTACAATTCAGTGGCATTTAGTACATCGACAGTGTTGTTCAACCATCACCTCTGTCCAGTTTGAAACATTTTCATTGCCCCAGTGGGAATCTTTGGATCCAGTAAGCAGTCACTTCCCATCACCCACTCCCCCGGCCCCCAGCCCCTGGCAACGACTGATCTGCTTTCAGTCTCCATGGCTTTGCCTCTTCTGGATATTTAATATAAATGGACTCATACAATATGTGACTTTCTGTGCCTGGCTTCTTTCACTTACTATAAGGTTCATCTACATTGTAACATGTATCATTCTCTTTCATGGCTAAGTATTTCACTGTATGGATGTGCTACCATTTCATTTGTCCATTCATCAGTTGATGGACATTTGGGCTGTTTCCACCTTTTGCCTATTGTGAATAGTGCTGCTATAAACATTTTGTACAAGTATCTGAATACTTGTTTTCATTTCTTTTGGATATATATCTAGGAGTGGAAATGCTAGGTTATATGGTAATCTCATGTTTAACTTCCCTTCAGTCTTGAAAGATGATTTTACTGAGTGTATAATTTTAGCTTGGCTATGATTGTTTTTACACATTGAAATAGTACTACATTATGTTTTGGTTTCCATGTTGTGAAGAAGTTGATGTTAAGTTTAATCATTAGTCCTTTGAAGATAATCTTTCTTCTCTGATTGCCTTTAAAATCTTTGTCTTTGGTATAATGCAGTTTCACTCTGATGTGTACATATATGTATTTCTTCTTATCTCAACTACTTAGGACTTCAGTCTTTTGAGAAGGAATATAGCATAGCTATTAAAAAGCAGTGATTATTGCCAGACTAGGTTCACATGCTGACTTCACTATTAATTAGCTTAGTGACTTTAGGAAAATTACTTAACTTTTCTGAGCCTTTTTAAAAAACTTTTTATTGATACAATTCATGTACAATATTATACAAGTTACAGGCGTACAACATAGTGGTTCACAATTTTTAAAGGTTATAATCTATTTATAGTCATTATAAAATACTGGCTAGGGAATTCCCTGGCGGTCCCATGGTTAGGACTTTGCGCTTTCACTGCCAACGGTGTGGGTTCAATTCCTGGTCCAGGAACTAAGATCCCTCGTGCAATGGGGTATGGCCAAAAAACATATATATTGGCTATATTTGCTGTACAGTATATCCTTGTTGTTTATCTATTTTATACGTAATAGATTGTAACTTGAGTCTGTTTCTTAATCTGTAAAATAGGTATAATAATCTCTACCTCATAGGATTGTATGATTAATCTTTGGACTAAATGAGTTAATATATTAATACACTTACAACAGTGTAACATGTTACTATGTAACATGTAGTTATGTAACTGTTCACCTTGATAATGATGATGAGCACAGTCTGTGGGTGGGTGTCTTTCATTGGTTTTGGAAAATTCTCAACCATTTTTTTTTTGGCTGCTCCGAGTGGCTTGTGGGATCTTATTTCCCCAACCAGGGCTTGAACCCGGGCCACGGCAGTGAAAGCACTGAGTCCTAACCACTGGACCACCAGGGAATTCCCACAATTTTAATTTTTTTATTGACCGTTTCCTATGATGCTTTGACGTAGGAAGACCTTTATTACCAGAGCTTCTCTCTATCCAACATTCTAATTCTGAGGCAGAATCCTCTCTTCTACTGCAGGTTGCCAGAGTCTTTGGCTTAAAGGGCACCATAATGAAACTGAAGCAAGGATCGTTTCTGTGGTACCTCTATCTGGATAAACTATATTGCTTATTATCCGTGAGAAATGTGAAGGCTTTGGTGGAGTATTTTCACCTTCTTGATGTGCACCGCAAGAAAACCTTGAATGGTTAGTACTTTCAGAAATGCTTCCTCTGGGTCATTACCTGGTTTTTAACGAATGTGCAGGAAAATTTATAGAACCAGAAACTATTTCATTAATGTATATATTATATCTTCTAAATGAAGCACAGAGAAAAATTGCCAACTGAGACTTGAAGGCTGTTCTGTGAGGAGGATAAAATTGCAGGCTCTGGATAATGGGGTCCTCCACCCATTATTCCTTGGTGATTTGGAGAACAACATCATCCTCTTTTAAGTCTCATTTTCCTCATCTGTAAGTGAGGCTTCTAATAATGGAGTCCATCTCACAGTTGGAAAAAAAAAGATAAATGAGATAATGCATGGAAAATGCTTAGCATGGTGCCTGGCACACTGTAAGGATTTAATAAATGTTCCTTATTATTACAACTATTCCTGGGGACTGAGCCCCACTCAGGCATTAACCCTCAAGACTCCCTTAGCAAGACTTCTCGTCTATCAAATGGGAGGTTTGAATCAGATGATCTGCAAGATCGCTTCTAATTCTTGGTAATTGTGAGTGACCAGAAAATGCTGATGATCTCGACCCTGCCTTTGAGTGCACAAACTAATAGAAGACCAATTAAAACACTTTAGGTTTTCTTTAAAAAATATTTATTTATTTATATATATTTTTGGCTGCATCGGGTCTTAGTTGTGGCAGGCGGGCACTTTCATTGCGGTGCGCAGGCTCTTCATTGCCGCATGTGGGCTTCTCTCTAGTTGTGGCGTGCAGGCTCAGTAGTTGTGGCGCACAGGCTTAGTTGCCCCACAGCATGTGGGATCTTAGTTCCCAGACCAGGGATCGAACCCATGTCCCCTGCATTGGAAGGCGGATTCTTAACCACTGGACCACCAGGGAAGTCCCCTAGGTTTTTTTCGTTTGTCTGTTTTGTTTTCAGGACTGGATATAAATAAGGTGTCCGACTCATTGTGACCTGAGAGAGATGTCATTTATCAATAAGGAGTTTCTTCCATAAAGATATTTTAAAGAGTTCATTCAATCTTTATAAAATAATAAAAAGATACTTTAATTTTCTCATACTTTCATGCCTCCAGTTTACACACAGTATGTCACCAAATCTTCACAATAACCCAGTCCTAGATAAAGCAACTGTAGGACGCCTAGATGTAAACAGAAGATCTGGGACCAAAACCCAAAGCCCACACTCTTAGTCTCACCAGCGTTTGCTGAGCAGAGTCTGATCTCCCTGGTAACTAAATCACTCCCTGGTGATGCAATACCCAAGAGATAAAGTCATACTTGTGTCTTCTGGTCAACCAAGGGACTGGATGGTGACCTGAAAGGGAGAAGGCATAGCCTTGAGTTTTGCCTTCCAGGAAGATAGTGACTTAAAGCCTTGGAGACTTGAGTGGGCCAGAGCCAGCTGATTGAAAAACAGTATTTGTTTAGTAACTACTAAGTCTCACAATAAAACATTTCTCAAGGAGCAAACATCATGGTGTTTACATATGGTGTGTTGTTCCCAAGTGCTCGTACCTGGTTGGACTCATACCTGGTGGGACGTGGGGAAGGAACATCAAGAGGCCATCAGAAACCCCCAGATCATGACATTGTGACGACTGGTTTCACTGTGCACTTAGCCAGCTTCAGCCAGGACTCCAAACCACACAGATGTGCTTTACGGATTTAGTGGAGCCATGTCTTGTGCAGGAGGTAGTCTCTGTAATCAATGGGCAAGGAGAAATCACATGTAGACAAAGTTACACTTGCAAATCCCTGAAATCCCCTGGGTGATTTGTACATACAACCTGTACAGCCATCTATCACTGTGTAAACGTATCACCATGTTTGTTTCTTCCATCTAACACTCCCTGAGACAGATGATTAGTGAGTGGAATTTCAGGCAAATACTTTCCCTGTCCTTTACAGTATTTTTTTCTCTGATTGTATATGACTGTATATGCATTAACTAATGTGCAAAAGATATGGCTTCACTGTGGAAAGAGCAAGGCTGTGGAGTCAGATGGACCACATCTGAATCCCAGCTCTGCCACTCAAAGTGTGGCCCACTGACCAGCAGTTGCCGCATCACTTGGGAGCTTGTTAAGAATTCAGACTCGGTCCCATGCCAGAGTTCCTAATCAGAATTGGTGTTTTTACAAGATCCTCAAGTGATTGGTATACTATTATAGCTCAAGAAGCCCTGAGATTAGTTACTACCTGAGGCTTATTGTAAAAGGCTGTGTAGGGTTGTCAGGGTTCACTGACATGTGGCACTTAAAGTGCCCAGCGTCTAAGATGCTCAGTGATAGCTCTTTTCCCCCATCACCGAATGCATTTGCTTTACGTAAGCATGAGGAAAAGTGATACTTTTACAGAAGAGGAATGATTTTAAAAATTTCTCGTTTTAATTCTCTCAAGTGAAAGGCCCAGGTAAAATGTCAGCTTTTCCAAGAAGTGTCATAGGCCCCCAGTGAGAATTAAACTCTTCCTTCTATGTACCAGGAGCACTTTGAGACTTTTATTGGTTACGTATACACATCTGTCTGCTCCGTCGAGCGTGTAAGCTGGGCTCAGGAACCAAGCCCTATCCACTATCTCCTTCTCCACAAGTCCAGGTACAGTGCTTTTCCACACAGCTCAAGGGCAACTGAGGTTTGAGAAATTGTGGGAGGTATAGTGGCAAAGCCGGAAACAAAATATTATCATTACTATGGCCAGGTCAACAAGCTTCCAACATGACAACCATTTATGTGGTTCCCAGATGTTTAACATTTTCGAACCGTTTCAGAATAATCCATGTCATCTCCTTACCAACAGATGTGCTATTCTACCACTTCCTTCATCACGTGACTGACCTGAAACGGAACCAGATCACAATTGTGTTTAACATGCTGGACTGGAATGCTGTGGGCGAGATTGGTTTTGACCAGTTCTACATGCTGGTTTGCATACTGCTGGCACAGGAGGCAAGTAACGAGTCAGGCTCTGTGGAGCAGAGGGGGCACAGCTTGGCTGCTGCCACCATTTTGCTAAAGGTAGCACCGAATTAAGAGTGCATCAGAATTTTTCTTTTCACTTGAACCAGGAAGAAAAAAATGGTGGGAGAACTACTTTTGGTTCCTAAATGGCCCATCTATAACCTAGGAGTTTCCAAAGGTTATCCAGCCTCCCTCCCACATTGCCTTTATAAAGAACGAATCTCATCCTGTCACATCCCTCCTTGGCATGCCCTTCCTTGCCCCTTCTAGCTGGTGGGTCTTAAAATCATCACCAGTAATCCTAACTGCCTCTCTTCCTCAGTGATCCCTTTTCTCAGAGAACTTTCTGAAGGGGATGAATGATAAAGACAAGACACACTCTTCTTTGGGTTCCCACCTTAACCTGGTACACACTCCTAGTGTGTATTTACCTCTTTCCCACTCCTTGAGGAAAGGCACCTTGTGTCAGCATTTTACTGCCAGTGCCACAATTTTCATAAGTAGATTTTCACTGAACATAAGGAAATACATTCTAGTGACTAGAGTTCTGTGTAGCAGAACCAATCACTACAGGTGGCATAAGTCCCCCCCGAATGCAGATGATGAAGCAGGATCTGGTACATCGACCATAGAACCCTTTCAGCCCTGAGCTGCTATGATTCTGCCTTTTGCTTTTAGCTCTCTAGGAAATGGATTAGTGAATATATGAGTCTTGATGTCGCAAGTTTAGAAAGCAGCACCAACAACATGTTTCCGTATTTCTCTCAAAGCAGAACCATTTGGAAGAGCAATTTATCTTCCGCCATTCCCGGCCTGTTTTTGAGCTGCTTGACCTGGATGGGGAGCTGAAAATTGGCCCATCCAACTTCCACATGTACAACTTTCTCTTCAAAATTAAAAAACAGCAACTCAGAGACCTGTACCATGACTTTGACATCACAGGTGACTGTGTAAGTGCAGATCCCTAAAGTGGGGCCCGGCAGCCCCTCTGTACAAAGGTAGAGGACCATGTCCTGCTACCTACACTGGAGACAGGGGAGGAAGAGGGTGGGAAAAACCTACTGGAGCGTGTCATGGCTCTGGGATCATAAAAAACTAAAGAGATATATAGGCCTGTGAGAGAGGACTGAATAACTAAGTGCTATGTCACAGAATGTGGATATAAAATTATAGAAGTTTGGAGAAGGAAATTTTGTTTAGAAGTTCAGTTGAAAGAAGGAAATACATCAATATGGCAGAAGTTGTTCTTAGGGGAAGGGTTTATAGATTTTAATAAGGAGAAAGGAAGAAATTCTTAGATGGGAACACATGAGCTAAATCCCAAGAGAAAACAACTGTGGAGAAGACAGTGGATCCTGCCTATTTAAAGAGGAAGTCCATGTTGACTAACAAGTGAGAGCTAAGGTTTACAGTTTAAAAAGATGGATCAGATGGCAGCCTGACAGAGTCTGGACTTGATGTAGCAGAAGTAAGAAAGTGACCCTTGGTGCCTTTAGAGTCTACAATAGACTCTCTGTTCCTGGCTCCTAGACTACAATTAGACTATAATTATGTCCTAATTACTGGGCCTCTTTAATAAAGTTTCCAAGGTTTTAAATGAGAAATGATTACAATCCTGCCGTCATTTGAAACAAAGTATCAAAGCCTTCCTGAAATAACTTTTCTTTTTGCCCCCCAACACAAGCGTCTTAATTACAAGGAATTTAAGCTGTTTACTATCTTCTCCATGAACAAATACCAGGAGAGTCAGAAAGCAGTGGAAGAGGAGAAAGCTCTGCCCGAAAAGAAAGTGTCACAAGTTAATGTGACTCAAAGAGAGAGTCTTCTTGGAATAAATCATTTTGAAAGTGTAAGTAATTACAATTGTGAACATCTCTAAAAATAAATTTAGAACATCAAAGTAGATATCTTTAAATTGATTTTTACACGTGCGGGGTTCAGATAAGCACTCCTCAATCAGCATATTCTTAACTTCAATAACCTTTAGACCTCACAAATGACTCACAGTTACGTAAGTGAAGTAAAAACTTTCTCTTTGTTGACATGTCCCAACTCTGCTGCTGCTTTTCAGATCAACTCTGTCCATTAGGGCCCTGTGTATCCAAATAATTACCAACTCTTACTGGAGCCAAGCAGTCGGAAGGTGGTGCTTTCCTAACATTTGTCACTAGTGGTCCAATACTTTCAGAATTCTAATTCTCCCACTCCTTAGGCTAAAACAAACTTCAAATTGGCAAATGGCGAAGTGCCTCCCACCGTAAGGGAAACTGACTTTTAAGGATATGGGGACTGTGTTCTTCCTAGAATTTAAGTTACTCTTTGATGAGTTAAGTGCTTAAGCAACTATACCAAATCTACTAGGGTAAAATAATTATTACATGCCCTTGTATAATTCTATTTTTTTGTATAATTAATGCTTTGAATAATTTTTAAGTGTCTTTAGCATGGGATTTGTGAATCCTCCTTGACTACTGTGATGTTAATGATGATAACGACCACTGAGTAAGTGCTTGCAATGGGTCACGCAGGGGCTTTAGACGCATGAATTTATCCCCTAACCCTGCGAATTAAGTGTTATCCTCAATTTACAGATGAGGAAATTGAGATGTCAAGATTAAGAACCTCGGGCTTCCCTGGTGGCACAGTGGTTGAGAGTCTGCCTGCCGATGCAGGGGACACGGGTTCGTGCCCCGGTTCGGGAAGATCCCACATGCTGCTGAGCGGCTGGGCCCGTGAGCCATGGCCGCTGGGCCTGCGCGTCCGGAGCCTGTGCTCTGCAACGGGAGAGGCCACAACAGTGAGAGGCCCGTGTACCGCAAAAAAAAAAAATTAAGAACCTTACCCAAGGTTCTTAATGACTCACTAGTGGCAGGACCAAAGTTCAAATTCAAGGTCAATCAGACGCTTGTACTGAGAACAAGTGATCTGAGTAACTCACTTCAGTCTTAGCAGATTCTGTTTAAGTTTTAAGCTGGCATTTCACTGGCTCAGAAACCCCGTCTACCTAATGCTAATTACCACATCTCCTTCTACCATAGATTTCTGAGGGACATGTTTGGTGATTAAAGAAATACAGCTCATTTACTATAAACCAAGAATTTCTTAAGGAAATAATATATGCAATATAACTGACCGTAAGGCATTCAGTGAGTTCCAGAGTACTTAATAATCAAAAATCACTTTGTCAATGTGCAACAGACAAGAATACTGCCTAAGACTGTCATTCATAAGTCACACGTAATACCTGAAATCATGTTAATTACTATGAACATTCTCTATATTTACTCTAATAGTCATGAGATTTCGATAACACACTTATGAGTAATGCTTAGCAGCCAAAACTTTTGTCTTCCCCACAACGGTACTACAAAAACTAAATGGAGCTAGCAGGAATCCCCTGGCAGTCCAGCAGTTAGGACTCCATGCTTTTGCTGCTGAGGCCATGGGTTCAATCCCTGGTCGGGGAACTAAGATCCCATAACACAAAGTAAAACCACATGACACAGGTTTCCACCTAGACTGTCAAAGATCAGTAAGTTGGTCAGGGACTTCCCTGGTGACACAGTGGTTAAGAGTCCGCAGGGGGCACGGGTTCGAGCCCTGGTCGAGGAGGATCCCACATGCCGCAGAGCAACTAAGCCCACGTGCCAGAACTACTGAGCCTGCGCTCTGGAGCCCGCGAGCCACAACTACTGAGCCTGAGTGCCACAACAGCTGGGCCTACAGGCCTAGAGCTGGTGCTCCACAACAAGAGAAGCCACCGCAATGAGAAGCCTGCACACCGCCACTAAGAGTAGCCCCTGCTCACCACAACTAGAGAAAGCCGGTGCGCAGCCACGAAGACCCAATGCAGCCAAAAATAAATAAATAAACAAATTTATGGGAAAAAAAAAAGTTGGTCAGAATATAGGAAAATAAGAGCAGTCATACTGCTATAGTATTAAATTGGTTAAAATCTATTTGGAGGGCAATTCAGCATCTACTCCCTAAATGTATATACTGTTTGATATAGCAATGTACATAGATGTAAAGATGTAGCTGTAGAAAAGGACATTTCACAGTAGCATGGTTTATAGTACCAAAAGACTAGAAACAGCCAGACTGACCTGTGGTACTCCAGACAATGGAATACTACTGCACCTGTAAGAGGAATGAAGCAGATCTAGCTCAACATATATGGAACAATCTCTAAGACTAACCATTTTAGAGAAAAATCAAATGTATAGAATAGCATATGTTATTTATGGAAAAAACAGGGTAGGGTGGGTAAATATACTCACATACACTAAAATAGTGGTTCTCACATTGGGATCCCCGGACTAGTAGCAGCAGCATCACCTGAGAACTTTTAGAAATGCAAATCATTAGACCCCACTCAGACCTACTAACTCTGAACCTCTGGGGGAAGAGCACAGCAATCTGTGTTTTAATAAGCCTTCCAGGTAATTCTGATGCATGCTGAAGTTTGAGAACCACTGTGGTAGAGCATCTTTAAAGATATCCAGAAAACTGGGAACAGCTGTTACCTCTGGGGAGAAGAAATGGGATATGAAGAACAGGCATCTTCAGAGAGACTCTTCACTTCGGTATGTTTGGATTTTTTTTCCCATGTGTATGTATCACTTATTTTAAATAAAAATTAACAATCAAAGCCTACCACTTTGATCCAAAATAGATAAAGAAATGAGCTCAGTGCTTCTGAAAAACTGAATTATGGGTTTTGGTTTACAGCATGATTCTTAAAAGAAAAAAACAACAACCTATTTGAGACCAAGATTTCAATGCAGCAAATAAAGTATATCTATAAATGACCATGTATGGTTTGACATAGTAGAGCCTAAGTTTGGTAGTAATGAACTTGTTAGTTACTGAGCTGGGAGGTTTTAAAAAGGGGAAAAACCTTTTTAGAGGTTTTTTTTTTTTTTTTTTTAATCAGAATGAAGCAGATTACCCTTATTGTGGAGAGTAATAATAATTAAAAACCCAGAATAAAGGCAAAGACAAAGAGAAAAATTGAACTTTTTTTTTAAAAAAAGCACAAAAACCCTACATACTAAAATTGTACACATCAAGTATTGGTCCAATCTTATATCAATCTATTTACAATTAAACAGCACCATGGTTTTCTCACCTAGGTTAGTTAAATGCCCAGAAAATTGTTATTCAAAGTACACGTTCCTTTAAAATAAAATAAACTATTAAGAGAGCTCCAATCCTCAACAAAAAAAACTACCAACTATAGATTATTATATCACCAAATTTACTTAAGAAAAATAGATTTGAACACTTTTTTTGTCCTCCAGTTGACAAACTTTGAGAGATGTTGCTGTTCAATGTGACACACAAATTAATAAGGAAACATTTTGATGACAGGGGCATTATATTGAAATACCCTCGCATATCTCCACCTCCATATATAAAAATACTCCTTTGGAATTAATGCTGCTGTTGCCTCTTGAATTTAGATTCAATTATCAGTAAACCTGAATTAAATGTAGCCACAATCTTTAAAATGATTGCATGAAAAAGAGAAGCAGTTAAAGCTCTCAGAAACATGATATGTTACAATTATAGATATTATGTGCAATCAGGCTATAGGAAATTTAATAGTATTTTAAACATTACATTTAAACTAGTTTCATTTTGCCATTAAAATTAATAATGGTGCTTCACATCCAAAATAACATGTGAAGGTTTGATTATTTCTCATTTGAGAACAAGGTAAGTGCCTTCTTGCCTCTACTTTTCCATCTCCTGGATTCTCAGGGGTTCAGAAATCACCTGGTAGCCCCCTTCTCACTTATGGGACCAACCTTGAAAAGGCTCCAAATTAAATATAATCCTTGGCAGCTTTGTTCCAGTCCTAGTACAGAAGAGTCAGGTTATCTCACCAAATTTTTCAGTCCTCTAATATAATCTGCAGATGCTTCTTAATTTGCCTCTTTGCTAGGAAAGATGAGAGAGGAAAATTCTCATCCACCACAACTACAGGTAACAGTGAACTATGGAAAGCACTAAAGTATAAAGCAATGTATCAACATTTGGTCTCACTGTCGATGTTTAGGTGATGTCAGTAAATATTTCACTCTAGCAAATTATGAGTTGAAATTTTTTCTAAAAGATTGAAGACAGGCACAATTCTCCCAGGCACAGACAGAATGGGTTTTCCTTACACCCTTCCTGCAAATTGGGGGAGAAGAGATAATTACTTTATTATCCTACAGTAGGAACAGCTGTACTTGATTCCATGCATTCCCTGGGATTCCCCTGAATCCCTGGAATGATTCAAGTACATTCCCAGCTGTACTTGATTCCATGCATATCCATGCATTTGGGGGCACAGTTAGCTCTCAAAAGTTCTATGAAGGTTTTACATAGTAGTGTCCTTCTAAGCCTGGATATGAAACAGCTTCATTATATAGACATTTCAAAATACCTATGCAGCAAGAGGACAATAGACTTTTCAACTAAGTTATCAGTTGAAAGTCAGAGATCTGAATGAACTGACTAAATTATTGCCTAGTGTTCCAGAAAGGTGCCTGCCACCAACGTGCTGGAAGGCACCAAAATTTAGTGTGAATGTAAACAAGGAGCTCAACACATGGGGATGGGGAAAGCAATATTGAAACACAATTTGCCAGTTTCTACTCCTTTATGGCTAAATATCAATTGAGCAAGGAATTAAGACCAGAAAAGAAGAGAACCTCAAGTACTGCTCTTTTCAGTTTCCATTTTAAAAAGCTCAAGTTTTATAACTGTTATTGATGATTTCTGGAAATTGTATTTGATTTATTTTTTAAGAATTCTATATTCACAGGTGCTTGGTGCTGTTCTGCATGGATGCAATGTTCTATTTACAGTCCAAATCATTTAAATACAGCCATTATATAGTTGTTGGGTATTTTAAAATAAATGGTTATCTATTTCTTAACTGCCTCTTGAATTAGAAACTGTAATTACATGAGTCTCAAAGGCTGGCTCTTTGTGTTTTATTAATTATTTTCGTTGGTCTCCATCACAGATGGAAGTTTTCACTGGTAATTCCTCAGAACTAAATCCATTCATAAGGAATTCAGAGCAGTGAAAATAAATTTCACGCCATAGAGTAGGAAATGATAACAACAACAATAAAAAGGAGCAGGAGGGATCTAGGGACAGCCAGCAGGACCAGTTCAGTTCTCAACTGGTGTTGGGTTTTGCAAAGGTTGGCTCATTATAACCTGTACAACATAGTCCTTTGGGATCTTCAGCTCTTCCAACTTCATTTTGTCGGTGAGAGGTCTGCCAGAAAAGAACCACCGCTGACTAGCCGGTTCCACTCCTTCTGCTGCATGTAGCCGCCTCTTCATGTGGTACACTGTGTCTGTGCTGCGGACCACAAGTTTGAGGTCCTTGCCGGTGGAAAGGCGCAAACGGAGCTGAGATTCATACCCCGAATTGGGTGGTGGCTCAGGAATATCCAGAGTCTCTATGTCGCTCTTTTCCTCTATCATGTTGATTGGTGGTGCCAAGCAGTAGACTGGAAGCTGATACCTATTCCCCAGTTCATCATAGCACTCTGTAAGTGCACCTTAAGAAAGAGAAGATATGAAAAAGAGTTTAAATGAATGCATTTTTCTTTACATCTTGCAAAATGCTCAAACATCTCATTGGCGTGCCACTGTAGAGAAAAAAATGTAAAATAAGGCCAATCTCTGTCAGTGATCATCAATAATCATTATCAAGACCCATGACCAGGGCTTCCCTGGTGGCGCAGTGGTTGAGAGTCCGTCTGCCGATGCAGGGGACACGGGTTCGTGCCCCGGTCCGGGAGGATCCCACATGCCGCGGAGCAGCTGGGCCCGTGAGCCATGGCCGCTGAGCCTGCGTGTCCGGAGCCTGTGCTCCACAACGGGAGAGGCCACAACAGTGAGAGGCCCACGTACCGAAAAAAGAAAAAAAAAAAGTAAAAGAAAGCACACAAAATTCCAATTTACTAATATTATCAATGCTTAGACCAAATTAATGGGAGATGCCAATTACATTGGGATATCTTTTTAGGAAATGAATCAGCTAACCTTAAAAAAAAAAGGCAAAAACCCCAGATCCCTAAGCTCAATTCTCCACAACACAGTGTTCCAGAGTGGTTCTCTTAGTGCCTAGACTTCCTAAGTTGAAGTACTTGGCCGGAAGTCCTCAGTCCAAAGAGATCACAAACTAGAGATGACAAGCTTACCAGCTGCCATTGTCTCATGGCTTATGTATGGATCTCATTAGCACAACTACCACAGAAATGACTGAGGTGTTTTATTTAACCCAAATTAGTCAATCTGTTACAGAGAAGCTTTGAGTTAAAAAGGAAGAACAAAAGAGGCATGAAGTTTATAACTGGCTAGCTCAGGGGAGGGGGAAAAAAGTGTTTATGGTTTAAAAGAAGGTATTCATGGTTAATTTCTTTATAAAGTATAAACCATTGTAATTACCAGAGCTTCCCTTGGGGAACTTGAAAGCATACTTAATGAATGTTTTATTTTAAGGTTATTCATAATGTGTCTTTTGCTCAAACTGGAACATTAATGTCAGCTGATTATCAATTTGGATAAAAACCAACAATATCTACCATATTCAGAACACTCATACACAGGCTAATGAATATGGGGCGTGGGACACTGAGAAACGGTTACCAATGAACGAATGACTTAATAAACTGATCTCCATCAATAGGCTGAAAATCCAAAGCATCCCAAATGAGACTGGAACAGTCACCAATCCACCAAGGGTTGAACTGGGCCTGCTTTCTAAGTTACATAAGATGGGCTGGGGTGAGAACTCAGGCACCAAGCATTAATACACGCGAATCTCGCCTTTCCTCTGTATTTAAAAATAATGTTCAGCCTCTGTTATTCACTAATCTGAACACTGCTATGACTGTAGAAATAGATATGCTTCAAGCCCAGTTGTGATCACCAGCAATTCCCTACACTAGTAACCATCACACTGCAGTATAAATATTATTTATAAATAGTCAGTTGTGCAAACTTCACTGTTTATATACTTGATATAGCCTTGTCCTAAGGCAAAGAAACCTCAGTGCCTTTCAGGTGGGCTGACCATTAGGAAAACTAGCAAAGAGAAGGTGGAGAGTTCACTACAGACTCATCATCTCTCTCAGGAAAATACCTTCAGATATATATCCCATTGATACTGGGGCATCAGTAATGTCAGCCTGATAGAAACAAGAACATATATATTTACATAACTGTTCTGCTAGAAAAACATTCTCTAAGAGAGGCACCATTCTAAATCATTACCTTTGGAATCAGGAGACCAAGATGATATTCCCAGCCTTGTTATTAACTAGGTGTACAACCTTGAGCAATGTTCTTTAACCTGTAATACTTCTCTCAATTAGCAAAATGAGGCAGGATAAAAATGACCTCTAACGTGATTTCCAGGTTTGCACATGCTGCTTCATCTTCATGCACCACAAGAGATAGAAAATAAAAGTGCAAACCAAAGCTGTCAAACTACAGGCAGAACAATGTCTTGACCGAAAGACAGCCTGTATTTTTAGCCTCCCTAGAAACCAGGACGAGAGGTGCCATGGCAGCCTCTAGCGCAGTGCTGAAACAGTAGTGCATGCCAAGCTTAAAACAAATGTACAGTCTTAACAGGCACTCTGGCTCTTCCTAGAGCTGAATACTCACTCTTTCATGACAATAGAAAGCTGAGTCTTGCCCCTTCTGCCCTTCAGCCCAGCAAGTCAGGGGTTCAGTTTTCAGACTCAAATGGGTGAGAATAAAAACTCCATTGAAGAGGTACAGCTGAAGATGGCATACCTTCTTATTCTAGCTCAGGCAGCCTCCCATCTACGGGGCTGGAAATCAGCTATCCAGACTCTATTGCTTAGAAGCTCCCATATTCCAATATTTTGGGGAAAGGTAACTTGCAATTTATTTAACATGAAGTTTCCTGGTTTATTCCTTTCCTCACTCTACCAGTCAAACTATACTGTAATCTGAGTTATAAATATGCTCTAGTTTTAGATTAAACAAAAAACTAAATAGGGGAAGAATTCAGGCCATGAAGTCAAACATCATTTAATTACATTTTTAGGCTGCAGTTTTATGGGTTACCCTATCCCCAAATTAAATATCTGGGATCATAAAGTATCAATAAAAATAATCAATATAGCCCAGAGCTGAATATTACCCCAAAATTACCTATTCAGAGCAAAATGACTCCTCTGCAGGCTCAAACTCTTTTGAATAATATACTCCTAAATCTTCCACCACTCTATGGCCCCATATCTCTTTATTAAAGAAAAAACTGCTCTGCTAATAGGGTCTCTAATCACACAATCTCTTTAGGACTTCATAAAGATCACTAGAAAACAATTCTCGCGTTCCAGAGTTGCTGCATGAACACTTACTAAACACCTAGAAGTGTGTAGGATGTGTCACTGGCACTAAGTAGAGAAGGTTACAAGAGAGCCAAGACTGTCCTTGACCCCCAGGAGCTTATAATCAAGGTGAGCAGACACAGCATACCCACCAAAGATTTAAATACAAATTGACACTGAAAATCAAACATAGGAGCTGAGATATCACACAACAGAAATGTGACTAGAGTTGGTAGAGCCAAGAAGGAAAAATTCTGTAGAAATAGTGTGTTCTGGGCATGACACAGAATACAAATGTAGGGCATCCCAAGAAATACGAATGATATGGAAACAAGAATTAGTACAAGAGGGACTTCCCTGGTGGTGCAGTGGTTAAGACTCCACGCTCCCAATGCAGGGGACCCAGTTCAATCCCTGGCCAGGGAACTAGATCCCACATGCTGCAACTAAGAGTTTGCATGCCACAACTGAGGAGCCCTCGAGCCACAACTAAGGAGCCCGCTTGCCCCAACTAAGGAACCCGCTTGCTGCAACTAAGACCCGGTGCAACCAAATAAATATTTTTTTAAAAGAAGAATTAGTACAAGATAAGTAGGGGATAACAAGTGGCTCTGCTGAGGTGGAATACACAATCAATGGTGTGAAATTACTAAACAGAGAGCAATAGTGAAAACCTGATAGGAGGGTTCAGGAGTTTAGACTTAATACCCTAGGAAATTTCTAGAGGAGGCTAGTATAGGTACATGTGCCTAATATAGGTCCATGAGTCATTCATCCAACAAATATTGAGTGCCTGCTATACGCCAAGCAATGTTTCAGGTGCTAGGGTTATACTAGTGAAGAAGACAAAGCCTAAAGATTATTTTATTATTTGCATGAAGGGAGAGTGACTGACTGGAATCAGGGGGCCCTGCTAAAATGACTAGCTGACTAACAATGCAAAGAAATGGATCTGAGAGAACTGGTGGTAAGGGGCAAGACCTAATGATAGGTTAGGAAAGGAATCACCTAACCAGGAAATAAGAGTGACAGAGAATTTAGGGTTACAAGATTCTCTGCTTGGATTCTTTTTTTGTTTTTAATTTATTTATTTATGTATTTATTTTTGGCTGCGTTGGGTCTTCGTTGCTGCGCGCGGGCTTTGTCTAGTTGTGGCAAGCGGAGGCTACTCTTCGTTGCGGTGCGCAGGCTTCTCATTGCGGTGGCTTCTCTTGTTGCGGAGCACAGGCTCTAGGCGTGCAGGCTTCAGTAGTTGTGGCACACAGTCTCAGTAGTTGTGGCTTGCAGGCTCTAGAGCGCTGGCTCAGTAGTTGTGACACACGGGCTTAGCTGCCTGCGGCATGTGGGGTCTTCCTGGACCAGGGATCGAACCCATGTCCCCTGCACTGGCAGGCAGATTCTCAACCACTGCGCCACCAGGGAAGCCCTCTGCTTGGATTCTTAACTGCTTCAGGTTCAGGGAGATACTTCAATTGAGTTACTGAAGGTAACTGAAGAAGCATATTGGGAAAAGGGTAAAAGCAGTTTGTAGAGTAATAATCTCGAATGTGTAAGTTTAAACATAAAAGCAAACACTTAAGAGGGCTTACTAGCTCTGTCTAAGCACTTTACATACATTAACACTTAATCCTCACAACAGCCCTCTAAGGTAAGTCTATCATACTCATTTTACAAATGGGAAAATTGAAGAAGAGAGAGGTAGCTTGCCCAGGGTCAGAGATAGTTAAGTAACACAGTAAAATAATCTGATTCCTGAAGAAGTCAATGTGTAACACAGGGATAAGGCTATAGGGCTCGTGACAGCTCTACGAGACTCCCAGGTTAATGATATGGTTAAGGAGAGGAAGAAATGTGCTTGGAAAAAGGCAAAGGACAAATACCAGAGGGATGAAGAACCAAATGTGAATCACAAGGAGCAAGAAACCAACACTCCAAATGCAGCCCAACAATACGTTTGCCAGTGATGTCAGTGACAGGTCAAAGAAGCATCTGGAAGATGAGGCAAAAGAAAGTGTTGACTAAGAAGTTTCAGTGCTGCAAAGCCACCACATGTAGTGACAGAATGGACCTATTACTATCACTGTCTCATCTATGATATTTGAGAGCAATGTGTAAAAAACAGGGCATGGTTAGAAGAGAGTTTTGCTTAAAGAAACACTGTATTTAAACAAAGAAGGGAAGGAACCACTCTAAAAGTTGATAACATAAGGATTTTTTTACGTTTCCAAAAATCACTCCTAGCTATGTTTAATTATGCAATTTACAAAAGGCTTTTAATCATCACCCACTGGCCACTGACGGTGCAGTTCATCTAATAATTCTTCACTAGTTCTAAAGACATTCTAGCCAGGCTTGCTTAGATTGCTCACCTAAGTACACTTGTCTTTTTTTTCCCCGTCTCCTCAAAAACCCATTATAGGCCTCACTCAAGTCCTAGCAGAGACAGATGGCCACCGGGATAAATGACTGCCAGGCCACTGCTTCCGCAGACCAGGAACCCCTGAAAGCTCCCCAGGGTAGGAAGAACGCTGCCAAGACTACCTTCTGTTCTGATTTCATACATAATTTTTTTTTTTTTTTTTTTTTTTTGCGGTACGCGGGCCTCTCACTGCTGTGGCCTCTCCCGTTGCAGAGCACAGGCTCCGGACGTGCAGGCTCAGTGGCCATGGCTCACGGGCCCAGCCGCTCCGTGGCATGTGGGATCATCCCGGACCGGGGCACGAAGCCGTGCCCCTGCATCGGCAGGCGGACTCTCAACCACTGCGCCCCCAGGGAAGCCCCATACATAATTTTTTGAAGTTGTTTTTATTTATCTTCTATCTAGATGACTGGCTCAGATGTTCTATTTTCCTTGGTCAACACTTTTCTATGGCTGTTTTTAATTAGGCTTCAAAATACTTCACAAGAAACTTATAAAGACTAAATTATATACCAAATAATAAAAATAGCTTTACTAAATGCCAGAACGTCTAACACTTTACTCTTTCTCAAGTAGCTTTCAGGTTAAAAAGAAAGACGTCTTTTTAAGCATTCGAAGGCCTCACTGGTTTTCCCTCTATGTTCACTCCTGCAAGACTGCAGCTCAGTCTTAAAATTTTTACCACGTGAGACTTGCAGAGCTACATGAACAAATCTGCAAAAGTTAAAAATAAATTTTTATGTAAGGAAACTTTTGAGGATATTAAAATGTTACCTTGATTGTAGTGATGGTTTCATGGGTGTTTACATGTCAAAGCTAACCAAACTATACACTTTAAATACGTGCTGTTTAGTGTTCTTCAATATACCTCAAAAGAGTTGAAAACATTTAATATTTAAAACATACTAGCAATCTGATGTAGAAAACGGTCCTCCCAAAATTAATTAAGAAATTAGGAAAGCAATATCCTAGAACTGCAAGGATTTTGTCACATTGGGGGTTTCTTCCAAGGATGAGAAAAGACGTCTTTATTCTCGACTTCACTTTTCTAACTGATCCAGAACGCATGAACTCTTCATAAAACATGACTTCCTAAGACAACAGAAGACCTAAACACATAAGTGAGTTGGACACAGCTAAAAAGGAAAAGAACACTGAAGTAACAGAAAGAATGGGAAGGAAAGAAAGAGTGGGTTAGACCTATGATTCAGGCAGCCCACTGCTGAGCCTGACAGAGGAATAGAAGACTGGAGAAGCAGTAAATGTGATAGAAGGAACAGTGGTTTTGGAGCCATCACACCCAAATTTTAATTTGAATCCTAATCTTGGACATATTCAGTCTGTTTCCTCAAGGACTATACTATCTACCTCACAAAGTAGTTGTAAGGATTAAATAATAAAACACATGCAAAATTGACTAGTACATATAATGTCAGTTCCCTTCTCATACAAGTTTTAAATCTCAGAACCAGACTTACAGAGGAGAGCTCACCAATAGCAATATCACAAAGGATCAAAGTTTCATAATGTTTGAGCCCACTGCTTTATGCTTCATGGGGTCCTTTACAAACCTCACAATAATGTCAAAAGGGCCATCGAAATTACCCTTCATCCAGGTGTTATGAGCCGTCTTTCAGGACTAACAAATTACAGGCTCTCTCATGCAAACACTTTGCTGGGAATTATATTAAGCTTATGTCTGATAGTCAGGCTTTAGGAGAAGCAGGTTCAGTTGTCTCATTCCACCAAATTAGCTATTAAGACTGGGATTCAGAAGTACCAAGTCTATCATCTCTTCTAGCAAGCACAGGTGAAAAGTGGCTTAGTTTGGATGTATTACCAAAGTCTTAACGATGGTTAGACCATGATTAAGAGCTTGTGTAACATTTGGCCACATTTCTAATGGGACACTGATCTTTAATTCCAACTCTTTAAAAGGAACAGAGGAACAGACCAGCAGCACTCAGGCACTGGTTTATTTAGCTGACCTGGCTTTACAGAAGTGGAAGTCGGTGCAGTACACTTCCTGGGACCACATCAGAAACCCTGCTTTCCGTCCACCCCCACCACCCAGAATGGCAAAGAAAGGAGGTCTTCTTCAGAGACAAGCCTACTGACTCAGGGACAAACTCCCACCTCAGCTATTTTAGGCCCTTTGCTGCTCTACCTGAAGAAAAAGGGTGACAGCAGCCGAGGAGTGGATAAAGCTACACTGTGTAACTCCAAATCATTTTTGTTTCGTTGAGGATAGAGAGAGGAAAAGGATATAACATTTAATTTATGATTAGTCAGTCATCAGATCCTTTATTAAGGCCCCATTTCATTTCTAAACACAAGTCTGGTAAAAATCCTCTGTCTCTCATGTATGTACAATTTTCATGCTTTCGTTCTTAAGCTTTATGTTCATGAATTAAGTTTATTAAATGACAAATTCTTATAGGGACCTTTAAAGGAATCAGAATTCATGGCTTGCTTTTTTTTTTTTTAATTAATTTATTTTATTTATTTATTTTTGGCTGCGTTGGGTCTTCGTTGCTGTGTGCGGGCTTTCTCTAGTTGTGGTGAGCGGGGGCTACTCTTCGTCTCGGTGTACGGGCTTCTTGCGGTGGCTTCTCTTGTTGCAGAGCACAGGCTCTAAGCGCCCGGGCTTCAGGAGTTGTGGCTCGCAGGCTCTAGAGCGTAGGCTCAGTAGTTGTGGCGCACGGACTTAGGTGCTCCGCAGCATGTGGGATCTTCCCAGACCAGGGCTCGAAGCCGTGTCCCCTGCATTGGCAGGCAGATTCTTAACCACTGCACCACCAGGGAAGTCCCATGGCTTGCTTCTGAATGGGCGTCTAACACACTTAAAGGAAAGAGAAACAAGGCCTACACATATGCATTTCCTATCTGTCCATGTCTGAGAGAATTCACTTGTTTCTCTTTAGTATTAATAGAAGTATATCATTTTAAAGTATTCTAGGGACTTCCCTGGCGGCGCAGTGGTTAAGAATCCGCCTGCCAATGCAGGGGACACGGGTTCAAGCCCTGGTCCGGGAAGATCCCACATGCCATGGAGCAACTAAGCACATGCACCACAACTACTGAGCCTGCGCTCTAGAGCCTGCAAGCCACAACTGCTGAAGCCTGTGCGCCTAGAGCCCGGGCTCCGCAACAAGAGAAGCCACCGCAATGAGAAGCACGCACACCGCAACGAAGAGTAGCACCGGCTCACTGCAACTAGAGATAGCCTGCAAGTAGCAGCGAAGATCCAATGTAGCCAAAGATAAACAAATAAAATAAATAAATTTATAAAAAAATAAAGTATTCTATATAGTGTGAGAGAGACCTAAAATGGTACACATGGAATTAACATTGAAAATTACTCATGTAGTAACTTTACAGAAAACACAGATGAAATGTCTTGACCCTGTAACTTAGTTGCTTTAGTTACCGTTAGATCTAGGACTTGAGTTCAAAACCCAATTTCATGACTTCTACCTCGGAAAAATAATGTAACTTCCCTGTGCTTCAGTTTTCTCATCTGTTTAAAATGGGGACTGTTGTAGGTGATTATCACAGGCATGAGAATTAAATAACATCAATTCAAAACATGAACTGATAGTATTTTATTATTTCTGATTCTCAGACCAGGAGTTCTTATCATCATGTTGGCTTCCTATACACAGAAATGCTCTATTTATGCTATTTATAAGTGCCTTAGTTTTAAACAACTTAAACTGCATTATACATAATTTAATTTATTCACATTTGATATATTCTGAGATAAGAAAGACCAGGAAAAAGAAAAATTCTGGGCAACTCCTTTCCCACCTGTATTTTGAAGGTGACTAAAAAATAAAGGTTTTTCAAGAATTACTATTTTCTACCTCGCATATCCTGAAGAATGAGAAAGGACAAAAGAAAATGGCCTTCAAAAGTCCAACTGAGGGCTTCCCTGGTGGCGCAGTGGTTGAGAGTCCTCCTGCTGATGCAGGGGACATGGGTTCGTGCCCCGGTCCGGGAAGATCCCACATGCCGCAGAGCGGCTGGGCCCGTGAGCCATGGCCGCTGAGCCTGCGCGTCCGGAGCCTGTGCTCCACAACGGGAGAGGCCACAGCAGTGAGAGGCCCGCGTACCGCAAAAAAAAAAAAAAAGTCCAACTGAATGGGTAATAGTGAGCAGCTACTCCTCCTATACAGGGAAGATTAAGAAGGGAGCTTTTACACGTGAATTGCAAGGAGATGGAAAACACATTAATTGTAGATGCTAAAGAAATAAACAACAACCTTTCTAGAAAATTGGAAGGTAGGGAAAGGAGTAGGCAATTTTAAAAATCTTTTTAAATCTTCTGAATAATAATTTTAAAAAAGCATTAAATCCTCCTCTTTACCAGATAAACAGATACTGTTTCTGAACGAGCTCTCACCGAAAATATCTGAATAGCCACTATGAACCAGACTCTGTGAAATATGAAAATAAAAACCACCTTCTTTTCACCATGTTTATGCTAATTTGGGCATGCCATTTAATCTATAAGCTGGTTTCACAGGCAAAACACTGTATTTAGGAATGTTTTTAGGAATTTTAGGTAGTGACAAAATAGCACTCAATTAGAAAAAGGAAATAAGCTCTTTAAGAAATTTAAGACCATGAGTAAAAAATGCTGTGTAAATAATGAAAACTAAAGCTCTTCTAGGATGGGGAGGCTGTGGAAAAGAAGTAGCAGACATTAGAATCACGGAGGGAGCTTTTTCCACAATAGTACACTATTACACATGTACATATTATCCTCTGAGTCATAATTTCCAAAGTGAAAATATACATTCATATGTAAAATCCCCAGGTAGTTATGACACCAACTTCCCTCTTAAAAATCCCTACTGCCATTTGAGAATAACAAACTAAAGACTTCTCACAGATATTAATAGAGGAAGATAATTAAAGAGCACAGAATTATTTTGTGCTTGGACAGGCAGGAATACAATAAATATGACCTGCTGACTGGAATTAAGATAAAACACATTAATTATCAAGGCAACCACTATAAGAGAAAGAAAAGAAAGAGAAAATATGGGGAAAAGGGTTTTTTGTTGTTTCCTTGAAACAACAGAAAAGGTAACTATCATCACAAGAAAAAAGGCCATTGACAAATACATAATTTTTATGCATAAAACACTGACACTAAATACAATTTAAATCAAAAAGGGCATAATCCTTGCTTACTTTGAGCATACAATCTAAAATAACAGACAACACAGATACAAACAACATTTACAAAGACATTTTCATATGGTTTTCAAGCTTTAAAGAACTGTATATATAATATTTATACTAGGAAGATAATATGAATAAGGTTGAGATAACAAAAAGATTATGGGAAGAGAAGAGAGGATGAGATGAAAACAAAAAAGGAGATCTTTGGAAGAAAACTTAGAAAGGAGTGTATATCCTAGGATCTCTTCAGGCTGTCAATCTATGATTAGTTCAGTAATCTTATGGGTAATACTGACAGACGGAGATGAAGGGGATGGGCATGGATCAGGTGTGAGATGATGCTAAACTAACAATGTCCTCACTGCTAGGTGTCTAATTAATAAATCTACTACTGCGCTTCCCTGGTGGCACAGTGGTTAAGGATCTGCCTGCCAAGGCAGGGGACACG
The DNA here is from genome assembly GCF_963455315.2 of Globicephala melas. NCBI lineage: Eukaryota > Metazoa > Chordata > Mammalia > Artiodactyla > Delphinidae > Globicephala > Globicephala melas. Next base: position 146,815,753 of record NC_083316.1, read on the forward strand.
GGTTCGAGCCCTGGTCTGGGAAGATCCCACATGCCGCGGAGCAGCTAAGCCCATGCGCCACAACTACTGAACTTGCGCTGTAGAGCCCACAAGCCACAACTGCTGAAGCCTGGGTGCCTAGAGCCCATGCTCTGCAACAAGAGAAGCCACCGCAATGAGAAGCCCGCTCACCACAACTAGAGAAAGCCCGCACACGGCAACAAAGACCAAACACAGCCAAAACTAAATAAATAAAATAAAAATTTTAAATAAATAAATAAATAAATCTGCCACTATTGTCGCTATTGAATGAACATAACCTCAAAATTCCATTAGGCATATGCCCAAAAGAAGGGTATTCCAAAAGCCAAAGAAAGATGTTACCAGTAGACAGTACATCCAGAAAATGACTGAAATCTATAATTTAGGTGCAAGGAATTTACTTGTTAATGTCAGAGTTCAAGAAATACAATCCTTGAGAGGGCAGACAGCAGAGACAAGAAGAACTACAATCCTGCAGCCTGTGGAACTAAAACCACATTCACAGAAAGACAGACGAGATGAAAAGACAAAGGGCTATGTACCAGATGAAGGAACAAGATAAAACCCCAGAAAAACAACTAAATGAAGTGGAGATAGGCAACCTTCCAGAAAAAGAATTCAGAATAATGATAGTGAAGATGATCCAGGACCTCGGAAAAAGAATGGAGGCAAAGATCGAGAATATGCAAGGAATGTTTTACAAAGACCTAGAAGAATTAAAGAACAAACAAACAGAGATGTACAATACAATAACTGAAATGAAAAATATACTAGAAGGAATCAATAGCAGAATAACTGAGGCAGAAAAACGGATAAATGACCTGGAAGACAGAATGGTGGAATTCACTGCTGTGGAACAGAATAAAGAAAAAAGAATGAAAAGAAATGAAGACAGCCTAAGAGACCTCTGGGACAACATTAAACATAACAACATTCGCATTATATGGGTCCCAGAAGGAGAAGAGAGAAAGAAACGACCCTCACACCGGTCAGAATGGGCATCATCAGAAAATCTACCAACAACAAATGCTGGAGAGGGTGTGGAAAAAAGGGAACCCTCTTGCACTGTTGGTAGGAAGGTAAATTGATACAGCCACTATGGAAAACAGTATGGAGGGTCCTTAAAAAACTAAAAATAGAATTACCATATGACCCAGGAATCCCACTACTGGGCATATACCCAGAGAAAACCATAATTCAAAAAGACACATGCACCCCAATGTTCACTGCAGCACTATTTACAATAGCCAGGACATGGAAGCAACCTAAATGCCCATCAACAGACGAATGGATAAAGAAGATGTGGTACATGTATACAATGGAATATTACTCAGCCATAAAAAGGAACGAAATTGGGTCATTTGTAGAGACATGGATGGATCTAGAGACTGTCATACAGAGTGAAGTTAAGTCAGAAAGAGAAAACCAAATATCGTATATTAACGCATATATGTGGAACCTAGAAAAATGGTACAGATGAACCGGTTTGCAGGGCAGAAATTCAGGCACAGATGCAGAGAACAGACGTATGGACACCAAGGGGGGAAAGTGGTGGGTGGGCGGTGGTGGTGGGATGAACTGGGAGATTGGGATTGACATATATACACTAATATGTATAAAATGGATAACTAATGAGAACCTGCTGTATAAAAAAATAAATAAAATTCAAAAAAAAAGATACATTCATCAGCACTACTATTCATTAAGTGTTTTTTGGACTATGATAAGCAATTTACATGTTTTATAATCACATTTAATCAATACGACCACCCTACAATGTAGGTACTTACAATCCATATTTTACAGATGAGAGAAATGAAGCTTACAGAAAAGCAGCAATTTGCCCAAAGGCACATAGCTATAAGTAATACAGTAGAGGCAGGAAGTAAGGCTAGGTCTGATACCAAAGCCAGCTAAACAAGAGCTAAAGCCTATGCAATATTTTAAACTCAAAATATGAAGTACTTTGGGATGGTTAGGGTTTAATACAACAAAATGTATCCAAAGTAAAATTTCAATTACGTAATTACACCTAAAAGATGGAAGGGATTTCACCAATACCAGTGAGGTGTAGGTAAAAACATGTAACTAAATAGCTAAGTTATAAACTAATGGTGAGTTAGAGTACCTGACGAAATGTAATTCAAAAGTCCACCCAAGAAACATTATTGGTAAGTTTCAGATATGAACAAGGGAAATCAATCAAGGGTACCAATGACAATAATATTAATACACATAAAGTTATTACACAGCTTTCAAAGACGAAAGCTTGAGGAAAGTCAATTTGATTCTTTCATGCTAAAGCAGAAAATATTCCTTAAACATAGAGGGGACGAGTTGAGGCTCATCCAATACTCTCAAATATCTAAGAATTCTCCCCAGTCTGTTGGTTGGTGGGGCTGCCAGGATCATTACTTTGCGGTTCACACAGATAAACAGAAATGAGGGACTTGACTTTTTAGAGATCTGAGCCCGTTTCTAATAGGATATGCATAGGTCCCTACCTTAAATGTAACAGAGCTGTTATGCCTCCATGAACTTGTAAACACGGCCATAATTAACAGAACAAAATTAGATTTTCCCATAGGTAACTATGACAGGTACAAAGTAAGGAAGTCAAAGTTCCAAGGTTCTGGGCCTTGGGCTCCTAAATCACAGATAAACACCTTCCCCACCCCACTCGCGGGCCTGTACAGATACCAATATATTCTGCTTTTAAAATATAGGATGTAAGCAGTAAAAAGAGATGGATGATAAAACTAACTGTAAAGGAAGGCCCTTCCCTTTATATTATATAAAGGTAGTATTTGAAGACAAATTATAGAACTAAGAAAGGTAATGGAACAAGGTGATGTCCACTCCAGTCATGTAAGAAGTAAAGAATTCAGAGACTATCCATGAAAATAGGGACTAAAGAGTCATACTAAAACTGCATTCTATTATAAATTTTTCAAATGTAGGACGGATTATTTTTACACCTGCGTAGAAAAAGTGATCTATATATAGTGATCTATATATATAGGGTGCTCAATGTTATTAACCCAAGCCCATCCTAATAAGGTTTTACTACTAAAGAACAGAACAGCTATGGAATATATATTTTTAAAAGTTTCTTGGAAGCACAATTAATTCGGAAAATTAATGGAGATTTGGAACACTGGAAAGGATACTAAGTTAAATACCTTTTATTTAACAAAGAGTCAAAGCCGATGATTAAACAGTGAAAAGCACTGTTCCTCTGAAAATGTAGACAAAGTAAGATACTGAACGATACTTGTGTTTCTCTTCAGATCGTATGAATCTTTCACCTTTTACTAAAAATTCCCATGGGGGGAGAAAAAGAAAGGAAAGAAGAAAAGAAAAAAAAGGAAGATACTGCAAACCAAACAATGAGAGTATAATAATAAATAGAAAACTATTCAACGAAATATAGGATTATATCGGACCTAAACAGACAACTTAGAAAAATATTAACTTGAAAAACTGAAAAGTCAATTTATAAATATAGTAATCAACAGAACAAGAATATAATATACTGTAAAATTAACATCTAAATCTTAGTATAGCATGAAACTTTTTTGTTTCTAATCAAGGAGACTAAACATGAGGATATGCATGCATCCAGCATACATGTGTCCCTGGAAACATTCAAAGCTTATGGTGGTCGTTAGAGTCACATTCCTAAGCAAAGGAGAGAGGTTTCTAATAAAGCTCAGGGATACAGTCATAGAAAACTGTCCTTAAGAATATGTGAGACTCACTTCTAAGTTTAGGTTTGCTCATTATGTTAAAAACAGACTTAATGAGAAAGGATAATGACTAAAGGTGTGTCCACTGAGTCTCCATGGCTTCTGAGATCTAAACTTGAGACTACCTCTCTAGTGCTAGCAGGAAACCAGTGAACTAGAAGCTCTAGAAGATTGGGGCCGGGGGCAGGCCTTGATGGAGAACTAGATTAGACGGAAGTTAGAAAATACAGGTTTATCAAGTGTTCTCTTTCTTGATATTAAAAAATACACATACACACACACACAGAGTAAACCCATCTCCAGCTAAAAGATATACAAGAAGCAAAGAGGAATGTTCCTCTTTGCTACATTAAAAAAAAAAAAAATTTAGAATAATGCATAGCAGGAAAATGAACACTTCCCATTTGGTTTCTTGCCATTAGAAAGGAGCTGATGATGTTCCACTTTGTCCTTGACAACAACCAAACCTACCATGTGGTAACGTTATGTTCGCACCATCAATGATTGCCTGTGCCAGTTCATGATCATTGTTTTCAAAAGCATGTGCTGCAGCCTTCAAGGCATCCCAAATCTCTTTACGGCCTTCAAAAGCTGGTGCAGTATCCCAAAATTCATCTCTCTTGCTGCGTAGTTGTCCATCTGTCATGGGATAATCACTTTTCCATTTGGGTTTCTCCTTTTTCAAAGGCTGGTTACGACCTAAAGCGACTGAGAAGAAAAATAAAAGGCTGACATCAAAACCAAAATTTATAAAAGATGTTTTAATAGCTATCTGGCCATTCTTCTTTGGTTCTTTCATCAAAATTATAGCTGGAAAGTTGGCCCACTAGCTAACTCTTGCATTCTGAATTCCCTTAACCTATTTTATTTTAGATCCACAAGAGCAAATGGAGATATTAGGTAGCTCTACTCAAATCTTCCAGTGACAAGTTAGTAGCTCTTTTCCATTCAGTCTGCCTTCTCCAAAGGAGAATTTTTGTTTGTTTTTTGCGGTACACAGGTCTCTCACTGTTGTGGCCTCTCCCGTTGCGGAGCACAGGCTCCAGGCGCGCAGGCTCAGCGGCCATGGCTCATGGGCCCAGCCGCTCCGCGGCATGTGGGATCCTCCCGGACCGGGGCACGAACCCGTGTCCCCTGCATCGGCAGGCGGACTCTCAACCACTGCGCCACCAGGGAAGCCTGAGAATTTTTTAAATTATCTAGAAAAATCGTAGTAAGTGTTCCATCAGACAGCAGTGGCAGAATTTAAAAGGAGTCAAAGGATAGCATAAAAGAGAGGTGAGATACTAGGAGAAACCAAATGGCATATGTCCAAGGGTCCTTGAATCTCAGGACCCTTGAACATATGAAGCCGGAAAGCAGGAACTGAGAAATCTCAAAGAGGGAAAAGACTACTTTGTGGTATCCAAAGGAAGAACAGCCAAACCACCAGATCCACAAGGAAACCTGATCATAGAAAAGCTTCCTCTAGCACCCTGTTCTGGACATGAGTCTAAGGAACTGTAAGTATCTTTCCCTGAAACTCAAATATAGAAGCTAATTTAGAAAGGGATGAGGGCGAGAGGTAGTGCTTTACTCTTTAGAGGGACCAGGATTGGAACAGGCGATCCTTGATACTAGGCCAAAGGAGAAGTGCCCAACCACAAGGAGAAGAACTACAACACCCTACTCTAGTTTTAATCCAAGAGGAGAAGAAAAAAGAGGGTAAGAGTCCACTCCTTTTTTGCTCTAAGTGGCAGCGTGGCTCCTTAGAGAATGTAGTAGTAGTGCTATAACGAGTCTGATGCAGCTTCTTTGCACCCAGATACTTACCTGGCATATGACCACTGATCTCATACTGACATACAGAGACATTCTTATCTTACACAGAGCCACAGATAAGAAATGGTTAAACAGAAGAACAGGTAAAAAGAAAACTGAAGCTCCATGGAGTGTTGGGTAAGAGTGGGTGTGAAATAAATGACAGAGTGGGTAGGAGGGAGAGGGTGTATATCAAAATTCAATGTTCTATATTTAATTGCAGGAAGAATACTAAGTTAAAAGAAATTACTCTCAAAATGGTTCTAAAGAATCCCTGATATCAACCATTCCCTCGCTGGCCCAGGGTCAGATGAAATTTGAGTTATTCATAACAGAAATAAAACAAAATAACTCTAGCCCCTAGGCACTCTCTACATCCTATACCAGGCTATATTTCAAGATGACGGGACCAATTCATGCTGCAAAGTGTATCTGGTCTGACACTTGGAGTAAACCATGCTCTCTTCACCCAATCTGGCCACCTTATTTCAAGGCAGCACATCAGGTCTCATCCCCTCACCTTCAGAACACCCAAAGGTGTTCAGAATATGTCAGATAATCACATTCCACCCCCTACTGATTCCACCAACAAGGTAAAATTAAAGGTAAATTTTATTTTCTGCTATATTAACCTTTAGATGAGTCAGAAACAGTTTAGAGACAACATTCACTATTAGTTTACTGAGCAGGGAGTGGAAGATAAGACATCACAAGTAGATACCTATTTGAATAGGTAGCTAATTCAATACTCAAATAAATACCTATTTGAATAAAATTTCATGTCTACTTGAAGAGTTCCAGAGAATTGTCTAATGTCTATTAGACAATTGTCTATTGTCTAATTGTCTGTCATATGTATTAAGTGTACCAGAGAGAAAGTTGATATAACTGTAATTGTGGGAGAATCGCAACGCAAAGGCAAAGACAACAACAAAACCTCCACGATCTCGGTACTTAAGCAAAGGAAACTGAAAGGTCCTCAAAGAGAAGAACCCAACAGAAAAAGTAGCTCACAGTAAAGGTAGAAGATACTTTGGAAAAAGTAAAAGCACCTTCCTTACAAATATGACAGCTTTATTTTATCTCCCCTCACCTGTAGAAGGCATAAGAATAAAGTCAAATAAAAAGTATAAATGGGACTTCCCTGGTGGCACAGTGCTTAAGAATCCACCTGCCAATGCAGGGGACACGGGTCCGAGCCCTGGTCCGGGAAGATTCCAAGTGCCGCGGAACAACTAAGCCCATGCGCCACAACTGTTGAGCCGGCGCTCTAGAGCCCGCGAGTCACAACTACTGAGCCCACGTGCCACAACTACTGAAACCCGTGCACCTAGAGCCCATGCTCAGCAACAAGAAAAGCCACCGCAATGAGAAGCCCGTGCACCACAACGAAGAGCAGCCCCTACTCACCGCAACTAGAGAAAGCCTGCGTGCAGCAACGAAGATCCAACGCAGCCAAAACTAAATAAATAAATTTTTTTAAAAAAAGTATAAATGATACATTATGCTGCTTAGGGATAATCATTACTCTAAATGCATTTTCAAATCTGTATGCTGTCAACAGTTCCAAAGTAATTACTTTGTGTAAAAGTAAATAAGACAAAATGAATGCTTGTGACATGTAAGTAAAGCTTACTTTTACTTCTGCCTAGGTCTCTGCTTTCCCTATATCACAAACATCTGTAATGGAGAATATCTGCCTATCAAATGTCCACTATAAAAATACTTAAGTCTTGGGATTTCCCTGGTGGCACATTGGTTAGGACTCTGTGCTTCCAATGCAGGGAGCCCAGGTTCGAGCCCTGGTCAGGGAACTAGATCCCACATGCATGCCGCAACTAAGGAGCCCACGTGCCACAGCTAAAACCCAGCACAACCAAATAAATAAATATTAAAAAAAATACTTAAATCTTTGCAACATAAAATATTTTAATGAAACCACTAAGCAGTACAGAATTTTCACGACAAAATATGAGGTTAAAAGCTTCATGTTAGGGCTTCCCTGGTGGCGCAGTGGTTGAGAGTCCACCTGCCATTGCAGGGGACGCAGGTTCGTGCCCCGGTCCGGGAAGATCCCACGTGCCGCGGAGCGGCTAGGCCCGTGAGCCATGGCTGCTGAGCCCGTGCGTCCGGAGCCTGTGCTCCGCAACAGGAGAGGCCACAACAATGAGAGGCCCGCGTGCCGCAAAAAAAAAAAAAGAAAAGTTTCGTGTTAAACTAAATGTGGTTTATCGTCTAAGTTATTACTTTTGTTAAATAAACTGGGGAAAAACATGAAAATTTAGCAAAAGCATTTAAACTATCATCCTGAAATATTTATCTTCATGAAAACATTTAGGGTTGTTATGAGGATTTAATAAATTAACACTGTATAGCACTTACAATAATGATAGATATATAATAAAACTACAGTAAGTGCTTGTTAAATAAAAATAACTTTGGAAGTATATATGAATTTTTAAATCTTCAAACATTTTTGCAAAAATATACAGACTAAGTCTTTTTTCTTTTCATGATTTCTGAACAGAACCTGACATTCTGAGACCATAAAACAAAGTACCTTCCTTAATTTTTCCTTACCGAAAAAAAGAAACAAAAGATTAATAAAGAAATTAATTTTTTTTAAAAAAACTAAGTTATTTCAGAAAACACCCTTTTTTCCCTATCAATACACATTTACTTTCAAAACTTTGCCAAAAACTCACCCTTCTCAGAAGCCTCTTGATAACATTCATCTACGCCTTATCTTCTCTTTCCTTGTAACCTTTCAACATTTCTTCCCAAAGATGTGACAAATAAATAGATCTAACATGTAAAAATCCCAAGAAAGATTTGCTTCTCAGAGCTAAATATCGATAAGAAACACAATCTTAAATATTTTTACTCCACAACTGAATGCTTTTTGCAACTCATTTTGACATTTTATTGGTAAAAAACAATGATCTCTGAAGTGAAGTATGTTTGTAATTGTTTTCCTGCCTTTGGTTCCTCTTTTGAAAACTGATTTAATATCGGGACTCTTCAAATGAAGTAAGGAGAGGCCATTAATGCACAGGTACTGTAGATATCACAATATGACTCAAGAAATAATAGCTTTAACAGACTGAAAACTCAAAGAGTTTTCCTAACACAACATTCAGGTAAAAAAAACCTGAATATTTAAAAAGATCACAATCAAAGGGAAAAATGTTGTTCAGAAGAATTCTGAAGACTTTAAAGCAACACGGAATAGAACTCGGATAACGCACCTATTTTAGATTGATTATAGAGTCTTAAAATCGTGAAAATGAAAGGGAAATTTTTCTGTCACTTCAAGAGTTAAGAATAGATCCTACAGAACCCTTCTGTAACAGATTGTGCTAGCTTAAAAGGATAGTTGTAAAATATTTTATTCTCACGTAAATTTAGAATACACTATATATACACATACGCATACATATATTCCCTAAGGCAACTAACTGCCAAAATAAAAATAGGGATATGGGGCTTAAAATGCCTAAAATACGAGCATCAACATGCCAACAGTCAATACCAAACCCATATCTGCTCTACTGTCTGAGAATTTAGAGGTGGAAGAGACCTTAGATGGTTTGAGCAAACTTACTATTTGACAGAAGACCTAACGAGGATAAATGACTTGCTCAAGGTCAAAAAGAGCCAAGACTAGAACCCAGATGACTAGATTCAAAGGCCAGAGCTCTCTTTGCATTATAGCACTCCATGTCTTACCAGAGCTGAGAAGTATGTTTTCTTTTACAAACCAAATCAATTATGAAGGTTCACTCAAAATAAAGCATGTGTTGAGCTGTTTTTCTAGTATCACTCATCCATCTTTCACGGGCTTCATTATGACCAATGGAATGTCTCTGGTACGACAAAGGAAAAGCTAACCAAGCAGCACCAGCTCCCCAACTCCATCCAATTTACCACCTAATTCATTTCTTTGGAGATATACTCACCGAAGAAGAATCATATAAGGAAAGAGGTAATGCAGTTTTCTGGCCTGTCAGCTTCAACTTACAAAGTACTCAGCATCTATACCACATTAGGCACTAAAGATCACATGTATGCATACTTACTTAAGTAACTTAGATACATCATTTTTTTATGCTACAATTTAATACTAAATAGAAATGAGAACTTTGATTGTACTTCTACCCTAAAGCTTATAAAAATTAAGCAACTAGAGCATAATTTTAAAGGCATATAATAATTTCTAATGTTGTTTGAGCTACCTTTATTGAGGGGGAAAAAAAATCAACATAATGACCTCATATCGACTTCCTGGCCCTGTTTCTCAGAGTGTAAGTCTACTTACCAATGGTCTGAGCATACAAACAGGCAAAAGGAGAGCCTAACTGCAACATAATGTTTCAAAGACTTTTTTAATGGATGAGTCTTATTAGAAATGTTAGAAAAACATACAATTAAATCACACACACAAAACAACGGTATTAAAAAGGGCAACATTACATAAAATTGGGACTAAGAATACGGTCACCTAACACCAGCACACTGTACCTTTTAAGTAATACATTAAACTTTCAGATGGTTCATTCTACTGAGGGGTAGGGAGGTGGGGAATGGCTTTATCCAGCATTACATTCTTTGGAATGCAGGGACCTTTTCTTCTCTCAATTTACGGGCAGTTTGGGGGAGGGAAGCACACACAAGTCAAGGATGCCCACAATTTCCACTACTATCTAACACTGTGTTGAAAGTACTAGCCAGCACAAGCAGACAGAACAAAACAATTAGAAGTATAAGAACCAGAAAGGAAGAAAACCGTCTCTAACTGCAAATGATATGATGGGTATGACTGGAAAATACAAGAAAATCAGTGCTAAAATGAAATGATAAAAGAAATTAACATAGTAACAGGATATAAAATGTAGGCCTTCTTATATACATAAAATACCCAGCTAGAAGATGCAATGGATGAAAAGGTGCTGTTTATAATAGAAACATAAAAGATATAATACTCGGAATGCAACAACTCAGGAAAACTTTTTTAAAACCCATGAAAGATGCAAAAGTAGACTTGAACAAAATGAAGACATCTCTTGTACTTGAACTTCAACATTATAAAAATGTCAATCCTTCTAAAGTTAACACCTACATTTAACATGATTCCAGTGAAAATAATTTTTTCAAAACTTTTTCTCATGCTAGATGAGTTGATACTAAAATACATACAGGGGACTTCCCTGGTGGTGCAATGGTTAAGAATCCGCCTGCCAATGCAAGGGACACGTGTGTGATCACTGGTCCAGGAAGATCCCACATGCCGTGGAGCAACTAAGCCTGTGTGCCACAACTACTGAGCTTGTGCTCTAGAGCCTGCGAGCCACAACTACTGAGCCTACGTGCCACAACTACTGAAGCCCATGCGCCTAGAGCCCATGCTCCACAACAAAGAGAAGTCACAGCAATGAGAAGCCTGTGCACCGCAACGAAGAGTAGCCCCCTCTCACCACAACTAGAGAAAGCCTGCACACAGCAACAAAGACCCAATACAGCCAAAAATAAATAAAATTAAATGAATAAAAATTTTAAAAATTAAATAAAAGAGAAAAATAAGAAGAAAGGTTCTTTCTTACTGACAAATGCTGGTAATAAACAAAGAAAAGAATGACATATTTAAAAGAATCATTCTTTAGAACCCCATAACTGATTCAGGTAAGGATTATCGATAAATATACTAAAGCATCATGGGTAACAGAATACGCAGGGTGTCAGAGGATCACCCCAAAATATTGTGAACTGCTAAGGAGAAATTACACTGTAGATACCTGACATTCATTACCTTAACCAAGTGACCAAACTTAGTCTCCTGATGTGCTGCAATATGAAGTAAACAGAACAAAAATGAAGTGTTCTTACCCAAAATGTTTAACTTGACTCTAATTAAACTTCTAAACCTAACTTCTCATTTATAGGAAATACAAAGACTAAAGGAAAAAGTTAAAACATTTTCAGACATTGCCAAACATCCCCTGGAGGGTAAAACTGTCCCCAGTTGAGAAACACTGGTCTACACCAAATGAGACAAAATATGAACTTTGGTTGAAACCCGGTATGGAAAAAAGTTATAAAAGATAATCTGGGACAACTAGATAAATCTAAATAAGAATAGATAATAGATGTCATTAAGAAATTACTTTAACATTTTCCTAGGGGAATTCCTTGGTGGCACAGTGGTTAAGAATCCGCCTGCCAATGCAGGGGACACGGGTTTGAGCCCTGGTCCGGGAAGATCCCACATGCCACGGAGCAACTAAGCCCATGCGCCACAACTACTGAGCCTGCACTCTAGAGCCCATGAGCCACAACTACTGAGCCCACATGCCTAGAGCCCGCGCTCCGGAACAAGAGAAGCCACCACAATGAGAAGCCTGCACACCAGAACGAAGAGTAGCCCCCATTCGCCAAGTAGAGAAAGCCTGCGTGCAGCAACGAAGATCCAACGCAGCCAAAATAAAGAAAGAAAAAAATTTTGTAATGACACAGCAAAATAGTCTTATTCATGAAGTAGAGGCATGCTGAAATTTTTAGAAGTGTTACAATGTCTACAACTTTCATTGGTTCAGCTGTTAAAATGGGGAGTGTGCCTGTATATATATATACAAAACATACATATACACACATACAAAAGAGAGAAAAAATGTGAATACAGCAAAACGTTGGCTACAAATTTACATGGAAAGTACATGTGTACTCATTTACCATTATGTTTACACAACTGTTGAAGCTCCCCATATTTGATTTTAATAAAAGATAAAGGAATTATACATTTAAGATACAAAGCATATAAATCAGAAGCTGAATCCTTGCTACTCAAACTCCCAGTTTCAGAGTCCTCTTTAGGTATGGCTTTTAGGCACATACCTAATCCTCATATATTCCCATATCCAGATTCCAACGCCAACCCTGAGCACTGAAGCTTGTTGGGACCATCTACAATTTAGAACACAACAACTGAAGGGAGATCTGGAAAACTCAAAACAAAAGCAACAGAAGTATTGAACAGTTATTACTTAAACTCTCATCTGTGGGATAGTGCTTATTTGGAACAAAGAATTAATAAATCAGCAATAACATTTTAAAAGAACATTAAATAATTATAAAACAGCCAATTTTGGGCTTCCCTGGTGGCAAAGTGGTTAAGAATCTGCCTGCCAATGCAGGGGACATGGATTCAAGCCCCAGGCCGGGAAGATCCCACATGTCACAGAGCAGCTAAGCCTGTGCGCCACAACTACTGAAGCCTGTGTGCCTAGAGCCCGTGCTCCGCAACAAGAGAAGTCACTGCAATGAGAAGCCTGCACACCGCAACAAAGAGTAGCCCCCACTCGCAGCAACTAGAGAAAGCCCATGCACAGCAACGAAGACCCAACACAGCCATAAGTAAATAAATAAATAAGAATTTTTTTAAAAAACAGCCAATTTACCAAGAAGATATAACATCATAAATATGTATGCACCTAACAATAGGGTTTCAAAGTGCATGAAGAAAAAACTGAATTAAAGGAGAAACAGACCATCCTAAAATTATACTTAAATATTTTAAATTCTTCTATTAGTAACTTATAGAACAATAAGCCAGAAAATCAGCAAGAATACAGAAGACCTGAACATTATCAACAAACTTGACTTAAATGACACTGATAGGAAACCCCACCCAACAAAAGAGAACATACATTCTTACCAAGTGTATATACAGGCCATTCACCAAGACAGATTATACAAACCTTAAAAGAAGTCATACAAAGTATGCTCTACAACCATAATTAAATTAAATTAGAAATTAATAACATAAAGATACATGGAAAATCCCCAAATAACTATAAATTAAATAATACACATATAAATAAATCATGAGTCAAAGGGAAATTAGAAAATAACTTGAATGGAATGAAAATGAAAATACAATATATCAAAACTCTAGGATGGACTTCCCTGGCGGCACAGTGGTTACGAAGCTGCCTGCCAATGCAGGGGACACGGGTTCGAGCCCTGGTCCGGGAAGATCCCACATGCCGCGGAGCAGTTAAGCCCATGCGCCACAGCTACTGAGCCCGCATGCCACAACTGCTGAAGCCCGCACACCTAGAGTCCGTGCTCCGCAACAAGAGAAGCCACTGCAGTGAGAAGCCCAAGCACCGCAACGAAGAGTAGTCCCCGCTTGCCGCAACTAGAGAAAGCCTGTGCACAGCAATGAAGACCCAACTCAGCCAAAAATATATAAATAAATAAATTTTTTTCTTAAAAAAAGAAAAAACTCTAGGATGCTGCTAAAAAACACTGCTCAGACAAAAACTTATAGCATTAAAATGCTTCTATTAGAAAAGTCTCAAATCAATAAAGTAGGCTTCTACCTTAAGACTAAAAGAACAAATTAAACTCAAAGTAACCTTAAGAAAGAAAATAATAAAGAGCAGAAACCAAAGAAATTGAAAACAGAAAAATACAGAAAAATCATAAAAGCAAAAGCTGATTCTTTAAAAATATCAAACTGATAAATCTCTACCTAGACTGATCAAGAAAAAAAGAAGACAAATACTACCAATATCAGGAATAAAAGAGGTAATATCACTATAGACCCAACAGATACTAAAGCGATAACAAAGGAATATCTATCTATTCACGAAGAAAACAATTACTTGACTAGCTCTGTATATACTAGCTGTCTATATACTAAAGACATTGCATTGTTGCAACAAAGAAAAGTCCAAGTCCAAATGGTTTCACTACTGAATTCTATCAACATACAAGGAAGAGATAATACTAATTACTCACAATCACTTTCAGAAAACAAAAGAGAAGGGAACACTAAGTCAATTTATGAGGCCATGACTGCACTGATAACAACACCAGACAAATATAAGAAAACTATCAACAACTATGCCTCATAAACATAGATGCAGAGATGCAGACTTAAAGATCTTATCAATCATATAAGAACTGAAAGAATTCATCACCTACATACCTGTACCACAGGAAATATCAGAAGTCTTTTGGGGACTTCCCTGGTGGCACAGTGGTTAAGAATCCACCTATCAATGCAGGAGACACAGGTTCAATCCCTGGTCCAGGAAGATCCCACATGCCACGGAGCAACTAAGCCTGTGCGCCACAACTACTGAGCCTGTGCTCTAGAGCCTGTGAGCCACAACTACTGAGCCTGCATGCCACAACTACTGAAGCCCGCATGCCTAGAGCTTGTGCTCTGCAACAAGAGAAGCCACCGCAATGAGAAGCACACACACCACAATGAAGAGCAGCCCCCGCTCACCACAACTAGAGAAAGCCCGTGCACAGCAACAAAGCTCCAAGCAGTCAAAAATTAAAAAAAAAAAAAAATCCTTTGGGCAGAAATAAAATGATAACAGATGGAAATATGAATCTACATAAAGGAATGGGGAGCACCAGAAATGGATAACTACATGAATAAAAACATTATTATTCATATTGCCTTAAAAAAAAATTGGGTTGGCCAAAAACTTTGTTCAGGTTTTTCCATAAGATGTTACAGAAAAACCTGAACTAACTTTTTGGCCGACCCAATAACTGAGTGATATCATCGGAAAAGGAGTAAGGACTTCCAAAAACTCCTCCTCCATTAATACAATGAGAACATTGGCAAAAACTCAAAATAAACTTCTTCAGTATTTTGGAAATTAACCAAAGACCTGCAACAATCCAGGGAACATTTATTCTTTCTTATTCAAGAAAAATAGCTGAATTTTGGTTAAAAAAAAAAAAAACTGTATGTGGTATTTAAGCATACCCTAGGCCCATCCCCCTCTCCTCAGCTCCAGGGTAGCCTTGAAAACCAACAGATAGCAATACAATGAAAGTCACCAACTCAGCAGCCACATGAAGGGTCAAAACAGGGTTGGTACTCTTTAAAAGCCCCATCTGCAGAGAATTGTCATTTTTTGGCCTATCTGAAAGTTCTTTAGAAAATACTACTCATAAAGCTTGTCCTTATTTGACCTGACTTAGAGAGAACCCAGTATGAACAGCCTTTTCCTGGGGGCATTTGTCAAAAACAATCAGCAGCAATTGTTTAACACTGTACCTGCATGGGGCAATGAAAAATTTAGACCAAGAAGCTAATCAAAGCTGCAGAATGAGATGTCCAGAAAATATGACATACTTTTGGGGATCTAAAAGGTTACACATACGCATATAATTGTGTACACACAGGGCCATGCATTCAGGAAAGACCTGAGAAGGTCCTACACTCTCACTTATGACTGAATATTGAGGCTCTGTGCACAAAGGAAGTAAGAGCTAAGGAAACTGCCTGAGTTTTGAAAGTAGACCCTAATATGAACATAGGGCCACTCAGCAAAGAATAGGAGACTTACTCGTTCTAGGCTGTTAAGGAAATCTGTCCAATCATTAGCTTACCACTAAGCTAATTAAGCAGAGATTTCACTGGCTACACCTAACAAGGAATATAAACTTTACAGAATAAGTTCAGGAAAGTCAGTAAACAAAAAGCAACAACAATAACAAACCCTGAGGGAGAAGGGAGAATCTGATTTCCGGGGTTGCCATATATTAAACGTCTAGTTTTCAACCAAAAATTATGAGGCATGCAAACAAACAAGAAAGTATGGCCCACACATGGGAAAAAAGGCAGATAATAGAAATTGTCACTGAGGAATAGGAAGCCCAAGCATTGGACTTACTAGCCAAAGATTTTAAATCAGCTATTTTAAATATGTTCAAAAACCTGAAGGAAATCATGTGTAAAGAACTAAAGCAATGAGAATTAAGTCTCAACAAAGAGATGAAAATTAGTTTTTAAATTAGGGAGTTGAAAAGTACAATAACAAATGAAAAATTCACTAGAAAGGCTCAATAGTATATTTGAGCAGGCAGAAGAAAGAATCAGTGAACTTGAAGATAGGTCAACTGAGGTGACCTTGTCTGAGGAACATAAAAGAAAAAACGAATGAAAAAAAATGAACAGCTCAAGTGGGGCACTGTCAAGATTACCAATAGGGCTTCCCTGGTGGCACAGTGGTTGAGAGTCCGCCTGCCGATGCAGGGGACACGGGTTCGTGCCCCGGTCCGGGAAGATCCCACATGCCGCGGAGTGGCTAGGCCCGTGAGCCATGGCCGTTGAGCCTGCGTGTCTGGAGCCTGTGCTCCGCGACGGGAGAGGCCACAACAGTGAGAGGTCCGCGTACCACAAAAAAAAAAAAAAAAAAAAGATTACCAATATACACACAATGAGAGTCCTAGAAGAAGGGAGAGAAAGGGGTAGAAAGAATATTGGAAGAAATAATGGCTGAAAACTCATATTTCATGAAAAAGATCAATCTACACATGCAAGAAACTCAACAAACTCAGAGATCACCACTTAGACACATCATAATTAAGCTGTCAAAAGTCAAAGATAAAGAATCTTGAGGGACTTCCCTGGTGGTCCGGTGGGTAAGACTCTGCGCTCCCAATGCAGAGGGCCCAGTTCTATCACTGGTTGGGGAACTAGATCCCGCATGCATGCTGCAACTAAGAAGTCCGCATGCTGCAACCAAGAGCCCACATGCTGCAACTACAGGTCGCACATGCTGCAATGAAGATCCCACATGCTGCAACTAAGACCCCACATGCTGCAACTAAGACCCAGTGCAGCCAAAATAAATAAATAAATAAATATTTTTTAAAAAACATTAAAAAAAAAAAGAATCTTGAAAGAACAAGAAGTAACTCCTCACATACAAGCATCCTCAAAAAGTTTAACAACTGATTTCTTATCAGAAGCCATGGAGGACAGAAGGCATTGGGACAACATACTAAAAGTAATGAAAGGAAGAGTGTGTCAACCAAGAATTCTACATCCAGAAAAAAGTATCCTTTGAAAATTAAAGAGAAAATAAAACATTCCCAGATACGCAAAAACTGAAAGGATTTGTTGGCAGCAGACCAGCTCTGCAAAAAATACAACAGGGAGTCTTCAGGCTGAAATAAAGGATACTAGACAGTAACTTGAATACACATTAAGAAATAAAGACCAGGAATCCCCTGGCAGTCCAGTGGTTTGGTTAGGGCTTCGCGCTTCCACTGCGGGGGGCACAGGTTTGATCCCTGGTCGAGGAACTAAAATTCCACATGCCACACAGAGGGAGGGAGAGAGGGAGGGAGGGATGGAGGGAGGGAGAGAGGGAAGGAGGGAGAGAGGGAGGGAGGGATGGAGGGAGGGAGGAAGGAAGGGAGGAAGGAAGGAAAAGAAAATCAGTAACATTACACAGGTCAATATAAAAGACAGCATATGTGTATTTTTTTTCTTTGTAACTTTGTTTCCTCCTATTTGATTTTAAAGACAATTGTATAAAAAATAATTTAAAATTTGTGTTGATGAGCATACAACATTTAAAGATGTAATATGTATATCAATAACAGCCCAAAGAAGGTGGGAGGGAATGGAGCTGTATAAGTTTTTTTTTTTTTTTGCAGAGCACAGGCTCGGGACGCGCAGGCTCAGCGGCATGTGGGATCTTTCCAGACCGGGGCACGAACCCGTGTTCCCTGCATCGGCAGGCGGACTCCCAACCACTGCGCCACCAGGGAAGCCCTGTATAAGTTTTATATGCTACTGAAATTAGTCTGGTTTCAATCAGAACCGAATTGTTATAAATTAAGATATTAATTATAATCCCCAGAGCAAGAAACAGGAAAATGACTCAAAATATATAGTAAAAAAAAATTTAAAGGGAATTAAAATGATACGCTAGAAAATATCTATTTAACACAAAAGAAGGCACTAATGCAGGGATGTAAGTAAAAAGGAATAAGACATACAGCAAAAAAACAGCAAAATGGTAGGTGTAAATCCTATCTTACTAGTAATTACATGAAATATAAATATTAAGCATTCCAATCAAAATGTTGAAATTTGCAGAATGGACCAAAAAACACAATCTAACTGCATGCTGTCTACAAAGAGACATTTTAGATTAAAAAACACATTTAAGTCGAAAGCAAATGGATGGAAAAAGATATATCATGCAAGCAGTTATCAAAAGTGGAGTGGCTATATTTATATCAGACAAAATAGACTTTAAGACAAAAATTTTTACTAACAAAGACAAAGAAGGACATTCATAATAAATGTGTCAATTCATCAGGAAGACGTAACAATTACACACATATATGCACATACCAACAGAGCTCCAGAATATATGAAGGAAATATTGACATAACTAAAGGGAGAAATAGTTCTACAATAATAGTTAGAAACTTCAATACTCTAATTTTCAATAATGGGCAGAATATCTAGATAGAGTATCAGTACAGAAACAGAGGACTTAATATTATAAACCAGTTAAACCTAATATACATATATACAGTCGACCCGAGCATTCAAACACAGGTTTCAATGCTCAGGTCTACTTTTATGCAGATATTTTTCAATAGAAAATACCTCTGTACTACATGGCCTATGATTGGTTGCATCCACAGATGTGAAGGAGCCACAGATGCAGAGGACCAACTATAAATTATATACAGATCAACCCCACTTGTTCAGGGTCTACATATATAGAACACTCTGCCCAGACTAATAAGTTAGGTCACAGAACAAGTCTCAATAAACTTTAGATGAAATCATACGACATATCTTCTCTGACCATAATGGAATAAAGCTAGGAATTAATAACAGAAAGAAAACTGGAAAATTCACAAATATATGGAAATTAAGCAACACACTATTATACAACCAATGGACCAAATAAGATATCAAAAAGAAAATGAGACAATACATTAAGACAAATGAAAACAAAAACGCAAATACAAAAACTCATGGGATGCAGGATCTTCCCTGGTGGTCCAGTAGGTAAGAATCCGTGCTCCCAATGCAAGGGGCCTGGGTTCGATCCCTGGTCAGGGAACTAGATCTCACATGCATGCTGCAACTAAGAGTCCACATGCCGCAACTAGGCCCGCATGCCACAACTAAAGACCCTGCATGCCACAACTAAACATGCTGCAATGAAGAT
This sequence comes from Globicephala melas, assembly GCF_963455315.2. Lineage (NCBI taxonomy): Eukaryota > Metazoa > Chordata > Mammalia > Artiodactyla > Delphinidae > Globicephala > Globicephala melas. The sequence goes on from NC_083316.1 coordinate 146,835,341, forward strand.
CCCGCATGCTGCAACTGAGAACCAGCACAGGCCAAATAAATAAATAAATAAATAAATAAATCACCTCATGGGATGCACCAAAAACAGTGCTCGGAGGGAAATCTCCAACTATAAACATCTACATTAAAAAAGAAGACAGGGCTTCCCAGGTGGCGCAGTGGTTGAGAGTCCGCCTGCCGATGCAGGGGACACAGGTTCGTGCCCCAGTCCGGGAAGATCCCACATGCCGCGGAGTGGCTGGGCCCATGAGCCATGGCCGCTGAGCCTGCGCATCCGGAGCCTGTGCTCCGCAACGGGAGAGGCCACAACAGTGAGAGGCCCGCGTACCGCAAAAAAAATAAAATAAAAATAAAAAAGAAGACAGATCTTAATCAATAACCCAACTTTACACCTTAAGGAAGAGCAAAGTAAACCCAAAGCTAACAGAAAGAAGGTATAATTAAAGATTAGAGTGGAGATAAACAAAATAAAGGACAGAAAAACAACAGAGATTCAACAAAACCAAATGCTAGTCCTTCTAAAAAATGAACAAAACTGACAAACCTTTAGCTAGACTGACTAAGAATAAAAGAGAGAAGGCACAATTAAAATCAGAAATGAAAGTGCAAATATTACTACTGACCTTACAGAAATAAAAAATATAAGAGAATACTAGAATACTATGAATTGTTGTACACCAACAAATTAAATAACCTAGATGAAATGGACAAGTTCCTAGAAACACAAAATTATCAAAACTGACTTAAGAAGAAATAGAAAATCTCAACAGACTTATAACAAGTAAAGAGATTGAATCAATAACCAAAATCCTCCCAACAAAGAAAAGCCCAGGACCAGATGGCTTCACTGGTGCATTTTACCAAACATTTAAAGAAGAATTAACACCAATTCTTCTCAAATGCTTCCAAAAAAATAGAAGAGGAGGGAACACTTTCTAACTCATTCTATGAAGCCAGCATTCCCTAACCAAAGCCAGGCAAATACAATACAAAAAACCTACAGACCAATATCCTTAAGACAGATGCAAAATCCTCAACATAATACTTGCAAACTGAATCCAACAGCATATTAAAAAGATTATGCACCACGACCAAGTGGGATTTATCCCATGAATGCAAGACTGATTCAGCATAGAAAATCACTGTAATATGCCATATTAATAAAACAAAGGAGGGAACTCCCTGGTGGTCCAGTGGTTAGTACTCAGCACTCTCACTGCCATGAGCCCAGGTTCAATCCCTGGTAGGGGAACTAAGATCCTGCAAGCTGCATGGCATGGCCCAAAAATAAATAAATAAAATTAAAAAACAAAGGAAAAAACCCACGTGATCATCTCTATGACTGCAGACAAAAAGCACCTGACAAAACCCAACACGCTTTCATGATAAAATACTCATAAAGCTAGGAATAGACAGGAACTTCTGTGACATGATAAAAGGTCTTTATGAAAACTCACAGCTAACATCATACTCAATGAAGAAACAAACTGAAAGTTGCCCCCCAAGATCAAGAAGCTAAGAAACTCTTATTGCTGTTGTGAGGGGGAAGGAGGGAGGGAGGGAGGGAGGGAGGGAGGAAGAGGGAGACCCTCTAAGTATTGCTGTGCTTTACTGTACAATCAAGCAAAAAAAAGTTACTATTCTTTGGAAATTCAAAGCTTTTTAATTCCGACATGTTTGAATTACATAAGAGGATATACAAAAACATCATTTAAATATCTGCAATGATGATGATCATTAAATACCTGCACTACAATGGAAAGAAACTAGCCCATTTCAAACAAGGAGTTCTATGAGACATTCAAAATCTTAAGAGCATAGTTATCACTGTGCATGATGGTATAACTATAAAGTAATGAGACTGTCTATCAAATGCCACACCTAAAACAAGTTATGTATAATCACTATGTATTTACACAAATATATTCTGAGTAGGTACTGTTGATGAGGCACTATAAGGCCAAAAAATACACTGAAAGGTATAATATAATTTGGAGAACCAAATTTTCACTATTTAAAAGAAGTACTACAACAAAAAAAAAGGAAGGAAAGCAGACAGACATGTATCAGCTCATTTGTACAAAAGGAAACAGAAGGATAAATCAGAAACCAATGGTACTGGTTACTTACAGAGGGTGAGTGGAAATGCAATGGAAATAATGGAAAGATGGGTAAGAGGTAGAAATGAATAAGGGTTACACTTCTGAGTATACCTTTTTGCCTAGTTCTAACTTACACTTCTGAGTATACCTTTTTGCCTAGTTCTAACTTTTAGAACTATATTAACATTACACATACTCAAACAAGCAAACAAATAAAATCAACAAGAGGGGGAAAACTAAAAATGGAACACAACTAGAAATCAATGAATTTAACTGTATTTCAAAGGATTAAAATACTACATTAAAAGGGTGTGTACCTAACCCAACATTTGAACACAGTAATTTTACCCTTAGGCTACAGACATAAAGAACTGTAAACAAATACTGAACTCTAGTTAGTAGTTTTGTTTTTCACAATGAAATGTATTAGCAATTCCAAACTATTCTATGTATATTCTCAGACTGAGTAAACAAGTAAATACACTGCGGAAATTGGGAGCCAGGTTTCTTTATTCTAAGAGAATTATAAATATGGACAGGGAAAGGCTAGAATGAACCCTGTACCATTAGACTGAATGAGAGAGATCAGTATGAACTCATTGTTTTTAATATATAAAAAGGTACAGATGTGTGTTATACACAGGTATATATCATATATATCTGTATCTCCTATATAGCTTAGGGATGTATAGGCTATATATAAATATGTATCCTAGCTCTTCCCACTGTGAGGATCTAGAGGCAAAGACACTCCAATAGCACCAAACACACCTGCATTCTAGATTTTGGCTTCTAAGTATCATTCTCCACTAAAAGGAACCAGGGGTCTCTGGCTGATTCCAGGGCTCTGACAAGTAAAACACAAAATGAAACTGGAACATCTTGTTATGTCAGAAAACAAGTAAGTGATCAAGAATAATGAAGTCATGTCAAAAGAATGTAGAGGCCAGCTTGGCGGAGCTCCCACTGGCCAATCTGGTACAATTTGAGCATCAAAATAAATAACAATAGTAACAGATTATACCCCCATGGAATAAAAAAGAAAACCATGAGTCCATACCAATGTAAATAAGTAAGCAAATAGGGAAGATGAGAGCTCTTTCTTACATTAAAATGCTGATTAATAAATATAAAACAAATAGTGGAATTAGAAAAATCACAATTTGACAACCACCATAATTATTTAAGGCAAGAATTACCAATGGATGATAAAACTAGTGACTGTTTGATAAGAAACAAAATATTTACATAGACTCAGTCTTCCTACTAGATATTATTTGCAGAGGGAAAAACAGTAACTTTGCAGGGAAGAATCTTGGCTGGCACCATAAGTGATTAAAGTTAACATCACCAATAATGGGAAAAGCAGACATTATATGACCCCTGACATGATGCACTAAGGACACAATCTCACTTCTGTGGTAGTCTTATCCAGACTGCATAATAATGGAGGAACCTAAGCATGAGGAAACATCAGACAAATTCCAATTGATGAACACCCTGCAAAATAACTGGCACGTACTTTTCAAAATGCCAACGTCGTGAAAAGACAAAGTCTCCAGAACCGTTCCAGATTAAAGAAGACTAAAGAGGTATGACAGTTAAACACAATGAATGATCCTAGGTGATTTTCTCTGAATATTAATGAAGACAATGGGGAACTCTGAATAAAATCTAGAGTAAATATTATTTCAATATTCATTTCTTGATTTTGATTATTATATTGTGGTTATATGAATGTCCTTTTTCTTAGGAAATACACACTAAAGTATTTAGGGGTAAAAGGGTTTATTGTGTGCAACTTAAACAACTCAAGAAAATTTAAGTATTTACACACATGCATGTATATATAAAGAGGATGACAAAGCAGCTGTGATAAAATGTTAACATTTGAGGAAATTCAGATGAAGGGTACCAGAACTTCTTTGTACTGTTTTTGCAACTTTTCTGAAGTCCAATGTTATCTTTAAATAAAGTGAAAAAGAAAAAAAAAAGACCTGTGACCCTTTGATAATCCCTTGGATATAGATTTGGATTTGGTACAACAATTATGATATTAACTTAGATTTCACTTGGCCCCCAAAACCCACGACACCCGAAAGGTGCTGATTGTGTCTTGACAGAATTAGACACTTTGAGACTTTCCTTGACCAACTCAAAATTCTTCAGGAAAAGAAGAAAAGTTCCTGTAAGCATTTCAAAAACCCTGTAGGGAATGATCCCTACTACTCTGACTGTTACATCACAGGTGAAGGCAGCAGTTTGCCAAAAATGTTGCTTTTCTCAGAGAAAATAACAATAGTCAACAGAGAATGCATACTGTGGTCCAGCCACTGTGCAGAGTGCACTCTATATACCACCCCACTCAATCCTCTCAATAACTCTAGTGTAATCTCTATCTTAAAATGAGGAAACAAACTTAAGAAGGTAAAGTATCTAGGTGGGGAGGAGGATAAGGGAGACGGCAATAATAATATCTGTTTCATAGGATTGTTACAAAGATTTAATGAGGTAATATTTCTCACACAATTAGAACAGTGCCTGGAACATAAAAAACAATACCTAAATGTCTGTTAAATGAATAAATATAAAAAATATCCCAAAGATCATAAGGCTAAATGGTATAGCTGGGATTTAAACCTAGACTAACTCCAAGGTTCATATTCTTAGCCACTAGGACTATGGTGTCTCATGGTTTTAAGAATTACTAGAAAAAGTGTTCAACATGGTCCCAGACTTTCACCTACAAAGTGAAACTACATGATCAATCCATCTCTAAGGTCTTGGGGTTCCATGAGGTTTCAAAGCTGTGAACCAGTACTTAAGATGGCATAGCAAGTTGGCATCGATCTGAAGTGCCCAAACAACACGCTATTTCCCAGACACTAATTACCAAAAGCGTGTTGGTGCCTGTCCCAAGCCCAGTGCCAAAATTAGTACTAAGTGTTTCCTGAGAAAGATACTAGCAGTCCATACAATTCTTTATTAAAGATGGTTTCCCTTTTCAATCTGAAAAGTTTCCTTTGCTTGAGAAATTCTAATGTTTTTAAGAGCCTGCCAAAGATGTAGGTAAACATACTTTACTTGAAATTTGTGTTCCTCTGCCAAGTCCTTCTCCTTGAATGGGATTCTAAGTGCAAAGAACTCTTGCTTTTAAGAACAGATAAGAATCCAAGAGTAGGTACAGCAGAACCATAGAAAATAATGATATTTTGGCTTGTCTAAGATTTTGCCACAAAATCCATAAAGCAGAACTGGGGCTCAAACATCAAATTCTCTATCAAGTTAAAAAGAAAGTGATATCTGATGCAAACAATCAAAGTGACAGAAAAAATACTAGAAAGTGTATTGCCTTTGGGTTAGATTAGTAGGAAAAGAAATACATCTTGGATGTCATTTAATCCTTTTAAATTGCATCTATGGCTATCACTATTACAAAATCCCAAGCTTTACTTTCAGCTTATTTAACTGTTCAGAAGGAAGTAAAGAAATACTACATTCTTGCAAACTGCCCACAAAAAAGCATCAAGCAACTTGCCAATTATAGTGTGGTATTCCTTTCTCCAGTTTACACTGCATCTCCTCACATTAAGTCCTGGAATGTGCATCTCTCACATCATTATGATGACTCTACTAATTCCTAACTTTTAAAACAGCCAGCTCAATTTTAGAAAAAATACTGACAACACTCCCAAAATGAAAAGCTAACAATGACATACTCATTATATCCCAAAGCTAAAACATCAGTAAAGTCAAACTCTAGAAGCTGTAGCTGTGACCTCAGAAAGCACGTCACAATTTCTCTAAACATACGAACACATTTTTGCTTCACTCTCTCTTTTATACACACAGCCATATACTCTGAGTCTGAAAGGATGTACACGAAAATGTTTACGTTAGGTCATAGGATAAGCTTTTTCTTAAACATGCTTTCTACATTTAAAAACATTTTCAGGGGCTTCCCTGGTGGCGCAGTGGTTGAGAGTCCGCCTGCCGATGCAGGGGACGCGGGTTCGTGCCCCGGTCCGGGAAGATCCCACATGCCGCGGAGCGGCTGGGCCCATGAGCCATGGCTGCTGAGCCCGCGCGTCCGGAGCCTGTGCTCCGCAACGGGAGAGGCCACAACAGTGAGAGGCCCGTGTACCACAAAAAAAAAAAAAAAAAAAATTTTCAGTTTTTAAAAAGATTTAAAAATGACCATAAGTTAGTAAAAAAAGATTCATACTACACAAATTCTCATATAAAACAAAGAGATTATATATAATAATGTATATAATATGCACAGTATATGTCTATATATCTATGTATATGTTGTATATGTGTATAGTGTTTATGTTGTATATATATTGTATATATAATGAACATATATGTATAAGAGTGTGCATGTTATATATAGGAATCAAAAGCTTTAATTATTCTCTTTTCTTACTTAGAAGGCAAAAGTGATCTTACAAGTGCTCCAGTCTGAACTTCTGGACAGGTATTGATTTAGTTTAGCAATGTTATAAGTAGCTTGTAGCTTGTATCTAGGAATAAATGCAAAGATATTGTTAATCAATACTTTAACTATTTTAAAATTGTATAGCATTTCCCCCCCAAGATTTTACTACAAAAATAACTCACCAATGTTGTTTATACTTCCTATTTATTATTAAATCAGAACTATCAGAATTATTTCTCAACGGAAACTGAATTTTACTCTACATCTTAAGTTTCTTTAATCTCCCTCAATGTTTCGCCTGAAAACGTCATTTCCCTCCTCTGATAAATGGTGAAACTTTCACACACGTAAGACTTTTAGTATACATCCTTGTCCCAAACTGAAAAACCTACCTCTACTACTGAAAAGTAAGTTCTGTCCCTATTTATTATTCCCTTCTTAAAATGGTTAAAGATCATCTGTGACAGAAAAAGAAAAAGGTTATTTTTCCGGTCATTTGCTTGCCCTATGCAGTTACACTGTAATTTCTAGTCAGTACACTTAGTGCTGGTATATAGAAAACAAAAATACAAACACACACAAGAACCTGTTTTCTACCCCATGATAGATCCAATGCAAAAAGATAGTCTCCTTCTTGCCTCCAGTAGTATTTATTACATTTTATTACAGATAAGCAATTTTCCCCATTCTCAAAGCTCTTGTTACAGCTTAAGTGTCTTATTCAATGTTCAGTCTAGAAATATTGGGTATCATTTTATTGTTTCCACAAATTCCTTTTCATTATGTCCCACTTGTTATATGTAGTGACACATCTCAATTTTTCACTTCATAGTTATGAGAATTTAAACGGTATATAAACTACTCTGAGTCATTTAAGAAGAGAGAAGTATCCATGACAAGATGCAATCATCACAAACCAAGAGCTACAAAAGCCAAATTCACGGAAGGGTTTGTTCAACAGGCCCTGTGTGTTAATTTTTGCAACACAGCAATGATCAAAGGCCCAAAAGCTGTTTAATCACCATCAAGTTAAAATTATTATTTCCAAGTCAAGGAAGAAATTTATTGGTGACTGCCAGAAAAAGTACAAGCTCTGATAATGAAACTGTATTATGGGACCACCATAGGTTCCCCCCTCCCCACTTCTGAATGAGACACTCCAGGTGACCAGGTGATGGATGGTTTCAGTTCCTTTTATCAGGTATAAAACCAGGAGGTGGTTTCAAATGTCCATATGCTGATATTATAAGTACAGACACTCATTCACTTCTGGGTTCCAATCCCCATCCTTAAATTTCTGTATATACTAATCAGAGTGAACTTTCATGTAACCTCCTTCAACTCACCCTTCAGGACAATCACCACTCTATGATTTGAAGCAGACAGATACTCTAATACTCCACTAAGGGTGATTTAAGAGCACCCTTTATTAAAAAGACTTTATAAGCTTTCTCCAAACTAGACAAAGCCTTCTTTTCTTGTACTTTAAGGACCTGAAGGAAACTTGTTTCCCCACAAAGTTCAACTACTAAATTCAAGTCAAGCTGGAATAAAACTGAATTTTAAGCTGAAAACATTCAGTCTGGGATAGGAGGCAGAGGTAACAATGAAAAAGAAGGTAACTGAGTAAAGGGGCACAAAAGAAGATGAGCAAGATTATCACTTTTTTCCATTTGAGCCAGTTAGATAATTAAGATCTCAGTTCAAAATTTCTATCTTGTGAGATGCAATATAATTTGTTGACTAAGATCAAAGACAATTACTCACCTCATTTCTTACGGCTGCCATCTCCATTTTGGAGTATGAAGAGTCCTTAAGAACCACATTTCATTAACTTCAACTCAACTGTGTTTACTGCCATGAACGAAAACACACACACACACACACACAAACACACACACACTTCTGCTCCAAGGAAAGAAAAGTCAACCAAAACCCCTCCTTACCATCTGTGGAGCGAATACTGAGTTAGAAAACAGAAGACAGAGACTACAGTTTGGGCTACTGTTTTTATTCCTTAATCAGATCAAAACCATCTGTGTGCCTCAGTTTCCTCCCTTCTAAAATGGCGATATTAATATCAGCCTTCCTTAAAGTCAAAGGTTTCTTGAAAGAATCAAGAAAATGTATGTGGGACTTCCCTCGTGGCACAGTGGTTAAGAATCCGCCTGCCAAAGCAGGGAACATGGGTTCGAGCCCTGGGCTGGGAAGATCCCACACGCCGCGGAGCAACTAAGCCCGTGCGCCACAACTACTGAGCCTGTGTTCTAGAGCCCGTGAGCCACAACTACTGAAGCCTGCGTGCCACAACTACTGAAGCCCGGGTGCCTAGAGCCCGTGCTCCACAACAAGAGAAGCCACTGCAATGAGAAGCCTGCACACCGCAACGAAGAGTAACCCCCGCTCGCCGCAACTAGAGAAAGCCTGCGCGCAGCAACGAAGACCCAACACAGCCAAAAATAAATAAATTTATTTTAAAACATACTTATCCAAATTGGTGAATTTTTGTGTAGCCATTTTAATATTGAAGGTGGAAGAAGAAAAAAAACATTTTCAGTATATCATGCTTTATTATTTCAAGAAAGGTTAAAATGCAACTGAAACACAAAAAAAGATTTGTACAGTGTACGGGGAAGGTGCTATGACTGATCGAACGTGTCAAAAGTGGTTTGCAAAGTTTCGTGCTGGAGATTTCTCGTTGGATGATGCTCCACAGTCGGGCAGACCAGTTGAAGTCGATAGCGATCAAATCGAGACATTAATTGAGACAATCAATGTTATACCACGCGAGAGATAGCCGACATACTCAAAATATCCAAATCAAGCACTGAAAATCATTTGCACCAGCTTGGTTATGTGAATCGCTCTGATGTTTGGGTTCCCCATAAGTCAGGTGAAAAAAACCTTCTTGACCATATTTCCACATGTGATTCTCTACTTAAACATAATGAAAACGTTCCATTTTTAAAACAAATTGTGACGGGCGATGAAAAATGGGTATTGCACAATAATGTGGAACTGAAGAGATCGTGGGGCAAGCGAAATGAACCAGCACCAACCACACCAAAGGCTGGTCTTCAACCAAAGAAGGTGATGTTGTGTATATGGTGGGATTGGAAGGGACTCCTCTATTATGAGCTCCTTCCGGAAAACCAAATGATTAATTCCAACAAGTACTGCTCCCAATTAGACCACAAGAAAGCAGCACTTGACAAAAAGCGTCCAGAATTAGTCAAAAGAAAACGCATAATCTTCCATCAGGATAACGCAAGACCGCATGTTTCTTTGATGACCAGGCAAAACCTGTTACAGCTTGGCTGGGAAGCTCTGATTCTTCCGCCGTATTCGCCAGACATTGCACCTTCGGATTTCGACTGATTTCAGTCTTTACAAAATTCTCTTAACGGAAAAGATTTCAATTCCCTGAACGACTGTAAAAGGCACCTGGAACAGTTCTTTGCTCAAAAAGATAAAAAGTTGGAAGATGGAATTATTAAGTTGCCCGAAAAATGGCAGAAGGTAGTGAAACAAAAGGGTGAATATGCTGTTCAATAAAGTTCTTGGTGAAAATGACAAATGTGTCTTTTATTTTTACTTAAAAACCGAAGGCGCTTTTTGGCCAACTCAATAGTTTTTATATGGAGGAATGTGGTTTCGAAAATAAATAAATAAAGGACGAATAGTTCTGAGCCCCAGAGTGAAATCAGTCTTTAGTAAAGTACTTCAGAGAGTAGTTCCACCCTACAAGTTGTCCCCAGGCTCTGCCCTTCTCCAAAATCCCCTAAAATGTCTCCTCAGAAAAACTCCGAACACCTAAATTCAGAGAATTCTTAAAGGGTGTCTTCATTATTCTTTGTCAATATAATACTTTACAGGCTGCAGGTGAGACCTAGATTTCTGCTGCATTCAACATAAGCACAGAATCAGCTCAAAAACAGCCTGACATAAATGCCACGGGGCTGGGTGGGCTTTAAATATAATTAACCCTCTTTTCATATGCAAAGCAATTCAAATCACCACTAAGTTTGCTAAGGATGACAGAATAATACACAAATAAACACAAAATAAGTGGGGAGACTTTAACAAGCAAATCAGATCACTCCCTCCCTTTCATCAAATAGGCAAATAAGAATCTATCCCAGAGTTAATTATCATGAGGAAAATCACTAAAGATAATAGGTCCTTGTACAACCAAGGACATAGTTGTACATTACAACATTACAATAGTTTTTATTACTATACATTTCACCCAAAAAACAAATGAAATAACTAAAGCCAAGTAGTAAACTTTTTATTCTCCAAATGATAAAACAGTCACAACTATTCATTCATTATTTCACTTATTTATTCAATCAGCAACTACTGAATGCACATGTACCAGTAACTATACTAGACACTAGGCATACAGTAAAGAAGAAATCAGAAAAGGCCCCTGACCTCACAGACCTTATAATATTGTGGGAGAAGACAGGAAATAAGCAAGTAAACAAATAATTTCCAAAAGCAATATAAAAAAATAAAACATGGGGAAAGATCATGCTATTTTTAAGAACTGTAATAAAAAGCACTACACAGCAAATATTTATTCACATTAAGGCAAAGGCCCTGAAATGGGAAGAAGCTAAGCTTTATTCACTAGATGCAAAGATCTTCCGCTGACAACCCTTTTATGATTCATCTCAATCTAGTCCATTCTTCATAAGCAAGAGTCAGACTCCCACAAACATGGCAGACACCAGACCTCACCTCCAGGTCCTTCCCAGCACCTCTTCTGATTCTAGTTCCTCCTTCATAAATCACAAATACAAGATCTTATCCAACAATCGCTTTTCCATGAAGTACTCACTGTCTGAATTTCGAAAGGTTTGCCCAATTGAGGGCAAAGAGTTGGAATATTTTATGCTCAAGAGAGAAAATAGAAAAGTGAAAAGTGACATGGCGTCAGAGGTAGGGAAAAGCAAAGGCCTAACCGTACCAAGGTGCACTTCCAGCTTCAAATGAACTGAGAGGTGAAGTTCACATCTTAAATAATGAAATACCTTCACTTTCAGGGAAGCCCTATGCCCTCATCTTAAAAATTAACTGGAGAATGCTTAGTGAAAGTAAAACATAAACCATAATACTGTATGACATGTTAGTGTTTAAGTTCTGAGTATAGCTGATAGTGTTAGTTATTCAAACTTTTAAAAAAATCTCCTACAGGGCTTCCCTGGTGGCGCAGTGGTTGAGAGTCTGCCTTCCGATGCAGGGGACGCGGGTTCGTGCCCCGGTCCGGGAGGATCCCACATGCTGCGGAGCAGCTGGGCCCGTGAGCCATGGCCACTGAGCCTGTGCTCGGTCCAGAGCCTGTGCTCCGCAATGGGAGAGGCCACAGCAGTGAGAGGCCCGCGTACCGCAAAAACAAAAACAAAATCTCCTACAGAACTTTATGAGACTCTAAATCATTTATTTTTATTTTTTAGTGACTATATACAATCAAAATAAAAAGAAATCAAATGCTGAGACTGATATATTAGTGTTCAGTGTAACATATACCTAAAAAAGAAGATTCAACTATTTAAAAAGTTGGAGTCTACTGATCTCATCCAACATGCTCATTTTATAGATGAGAAAAAAACTAAGAAACCAGGAAGTCAAGTGACTTATTTAAGGTAACTGATACAGGGAACAGAGGTGGAACCAGAACTGAAGAATTCTGACTCCCAGATCTTTTCATTACACTGTATGGTCTTATTTAACAAGGTTTTTGTTCTAGAATTAAATAATGTTCTATCAAGAAAATATCACTTTCTCCCTAACGCCATTATAAAGTCAAAGATGTGTTTCACACAATTGTTAACTAAGCCTAAAGTACTATGAAGAAACTGAAGTCTCTGTCCCAGGTCCAATGCAGCTTATATTCTGAGAATGTAAGTAATGTACAAAAATAACGATGATAGAAGATTATTGTAAAAATGGGAGAACGGGATGTGGATCAAAGGGCACAAACTTTCAGTTTTAAGAAGCAAAAGTTATGAAGATCTAATGTTCAGTATGGTGACTGTTAATAACAGTACTTTATACTTGAAAGTCGCTGAGAGTAGACCTTAAGGATTCTCATTACCAAGAATGTGTTAATTATCTTGATTTGGGTAATAGTTTCACAATGTATATGTATATGAAATCATGATATTGTATACTTTAAATATATACAATAATATTTGTCAATTATTCCTCAATAAAGTTGGGGGAAAGAATGAGAGGAGACTAAGCACTAAAGAATAATAGTACTATAATATTCAGGACAGCAGGATTATTTCTGCGTGGAAAAATGAAAAACAAAAAAAGGCTCATACTTGTTCCGTAATGAAAGATTATCCCAGTGTTGGAAGTTAGATAGCAGAAAAGAACTAGGAAAAGTTTGGATTTTGGATCTACTATAGTCTAGGAAATAAAGAATCATACATATTTTGTTAGAATTAGATCTAGCTGGGACTTCCTCTGTGGTGCAGTGGATAAGAATCCACCTGCCAATGCATGGGACACAGGTTCGATCCCTGGTCCGGGAAGATCCCACACATGCCGCAGAGCAACTAAGCTCATGCACCACAACTACTGAGCCTCCGCTCTAGAGCCCGCGTGCCACAACTACTGAAGCCCGCACGCCTAGAGCCCATGCTCTGCAACAAGAGAAGCCACCGCAAGGAGAAGCCCGTGCACCGCAACGAAGAGTAGCCCCCGCTCACCACAACTAGAGAAAATCTGTGCGCAGCAACGAAAACCCAACACAGCCAAAAATAAATAAAAATTAAATCTTTAAAAAAAAAAAAGAATTAGATCTACCTAATTTCCAGTCTAAAGAAAATACAGAGGCTCTAAGAATTCACTAAATACACCACAGGGAAACAATAAGACAAATCCAGATGGTGGTACATAATATAAGACTCTTCAAAAAGTCAATGTCAGAGAAAAGAAAAGGGGGGGAGGTTTTCTAGATTTAAAAAGATTAAAGAGGGACTTCCCTGATGGTCCAGTGGTAAAGAATCCGCCTTACAATGCAGGGGATGCGGGTTTGATCCCTGGTCAGAGAACTAAGATCCCACATGCCGCGGGGCAAATAAGCCCATGTGCCACAACTACTGAGCTAGAACACCTCAACTAGAGAGCGTGCATGCAGCAAACTACAGAGCCCATGTGCTCTGGAGCCCACGCTCCCTGGAGCCTGCACGCCACAACCAGAAAAGAGAAAACCTGCCACCACAACTAGAGAGAAACCCACTACTAGAGAAGCCCATGGGCCGCAACGAAAGATCCAATCATTGACCCCGTGTGCCACAACTAAGATCAATGCCGCCTAAAATAAATAATAAATAAATCTTTAAAAATATTTAAAGAAAGAATAAATTTCTAAAGAAAAAGATTAAAGACACAAACAAATGCAATGTCTAAATGCAGATTAGATCCTATTTTGAAAAAAACAGATATAAAAGACACTTGGGGGACAACTGGGAGATTCTGATTATGGACTAGATCTTAGGGAGTAACAGTTAATCTTCTTAGGAGTGATAATAGTATTGTTATGTAGGAGAAGAGCTTTATTTTTTAAAGATGGATGTTGAAGTGTCATGATGTCTGTACTCACTTTCAAACAGTTAAGCAAATGTATATATACATACACATTTGTTCAATCTAATTGATGGGTATTCAAGTGTTTGTACTAGAGTCTTTCAACTTCTCAACATGTTTAAAAATTATCATTAAAAATGTTTTTAAAAGAATTAGATATCTTGATAAAGATCTAATCCACTAATCCTCTCTGTTTTTCAAAAAAATTTTTTTTTTCTTCAGAAGAAACTGAGCCCAAAGTACCACAGCTAATGCAGGCCTTTTCTCAATAGAAATTAAAACTCAGGCAGATCTGCAGAATCTTAGCCCAAACTCTTTACATATGCCACAAAACTGGAACCCAAGAAAAAACAACTGATCCGGGACAAACACCTACATGTGTATGTAAAAAACAAACATATTTTTTATGGGTATTTTTCTATTTTATTTTTTTAATTTTTAAAATTTTTATTGGAGTATAGTTGCTTTACAATGTTGTGTTAGTTTCTACTGTACAGCAAAGTGAATCAGCTATACATATACATATATCCCCTCTTTTTTGGATTTCCTTCCCATTTAGGTCACTACAGAGCACTGAGTAGAGTTCCCTGTGCTATACAGTAGGTTCTCATTAGTTATCTATTTTATACATAGTATCAATAGTGTATATATGTCAATCCCAATCTCCTAACTCATCCCACATCCCCCTTTCCTCCTTGGTATCCATACATCTGTTCTCCACGTCTGTGGGTCTATTTCTGCTTTGTAAATAAGATCGTTTATACCAGTTTTTTCAGATTCCACATATATGCGTTAATATACGATATCGGTTTTGTCTTTATGTTTAATATGTAATAATCCCATTACAACTACAAAAGAATAAAAATCTGTTAAAGACTACAACAACCTAGTACATCAGAAATTTGTACAAAATAACTTCAGAATGCAGCATTAAATGGGAATTAGTTCATTAGATGCACAAAAAAACAAACAGTAAAATTTTAAACCACTTAACTAGTATCGCCTATAATATTGTCTCACAACTTTGTCTATTGATTATGTCAATTATGCCTTCCAAAAATCTGACAACATACCCTAATAACTTCATGTTTCACCATTCCCTCCACAAGCTTCTTGCCAGTCCCCCAAAATGCCATGTTTTTTCATATTTCTATACAAGTAATTTCCTCTGCACACAGAATACCCTTCTGCCTTTTCTTCATCTACTCCTCTTTCAAGACCAACTTCTTATATCACCTCTCCAATGAAGTTTTCTGACAGTGCTCCACACTGCTCCTTGAACTTCCATAATACTTTTTTCATTGCTATAGAGACTTTTTAAACTTTTCCTAATTATTTAAACGTATGATTCCTTCATTAGACCATAAGCTAACCTGATTTCACAGAGCAAGTCTTATTTATATCTCTACTTATAGTTAGCTTCAAGTGCTGGCAATTAGAAATAACGGAAGCTGTCTATTTTTAAAAGACAGCTTTCTTCCTTTCAGGAAGAACCTAAAAAATAAAGTGTTTGCCCTGAGTTGAAAGTGATAGTTTATTATGAAGCAGATTCATACCTTGAATGACTTGGACAATTTGTTACTCTGCCCCTTTGATACTCTTGTCACATAGCCCACAAGCATGGAAACTATCTGAACAAATGCAAAGAAGCAATCTGACCTTGCTTATACCTACAAACCAATTATAATAAATACATAAAATTATCTGAAGGGTTTCTTGTGAGGGTAAGAACTCAAACAGAGAAGTCCCAAAGTCACTAATTCATTACTTATTGAAGTCTTGAGCAAATGTATCATTAAGACTTCACACTCAAGTAAAATTCATATAAAATTACCCCCACATGTAAATACCTCTTTTTCTTAAACAGCTACCTTCAACAGAAATTTCATTTCTAAAAACAGAGCTATAATGGAAACTTCTAAAATTTTACTGCAAACATGCAAAAATATGGCATTACAATACCCAATGTATACTCAACAATATTTAACCACTCAGCTCAATATATGGAGTATATTCAAAACCTAGCTTGATTCTTGCTGCTTGCAAGTCAAAGTAGCTGATGCAAGATGAATACATGCTTGATTGTTCTTGGCCAACACACATGCATCTTTAAGTACATACGCATTAGTAAAGTCTCAACCTATGGTCCTTGAACTACCAGTGAAACATGAGGAGCCTGCTGGTAGCCTAGTACTGCCCAACAAGCAGAAGCAGAAAGCTGGGTAGGGATGGTGAGGGGTGGCAGGGAGAATCAGCTGCAGTGGTCCACCAAATGAAGATAAACCATTCAGGTGGTCTGCAGTAAGGAAAAAGGAGAGAATCACTAAATCAGCAAATTGATCACCCAATTAATATGATCATGTTGCTTACCAAAATCAACTTAATGCTCCCTTGCAACAAGAGAAGAATGTGTTTCGGTCAAAAACCACAAGAGAGATAATTCATTAACATAAGGCAAAAGTTCCTAATTACTGTTATTAACACTCAATAATCATTCACATTATAAGACTCACCTGGGTATAGTACTACTAGCAAGGTGCTGCCAAAGCTTTGCATTTACTGTAAGAAAATCAGATTTAAAAATAAAATCCACTAATTACAATTTCTCCATAAGAAAGACAGGTATTACAGATTAGAGCCATCAAAAATCAAAGGAATGACAATTCCTATCATTTCTAGTGGCTTAAATCTTCTGTCCATACTGTGTATCACTAGCAACTGATTCCTAAATACAAAATCAGATGAAAAAGCCCATTTAATATCCATAATGAGACTCTTCTTTCAAAATGTCTTTCCAACATAAATTCCAAAATAATCTTGACTGGGGAAAAATTTCAACCCTCTACTTAGTAGAAAACTGAAAACGAGTGGGACTAGCCCAGTGGAAGGTAGCTGATGAGGCGGGGGCTACAACATACCATGTCAGTTTTTTATGTAAACCAGAGTTTTAAAATCTTTTCTCAAAGAGGATTCAGCTTGCCCCATATGGCAGTATTTTCCAACTGTAGCTTCCCTGGCCTAATTTCAGTTCTCATACCCACTGGACCTACCTACCCACCCACAGTACCACTCACTGTATTTCCAACCTGCGTTTTCCTGCTGTATATGTCCCTTTTGGTTCTTTCCACACAACTCCACTCGTAGTCAAATAAGCCACCCTCTGCTTTATCAAGTAAATGCCTCCTATTTCACAGTGTGTCTCTCTCCAAATGGTATAAAATTTTATGCATCCCTCTCATAAAGCCCCAGAGCTCACCAACTCAAAAAAAATATGAAAAATTTTTACTTCTACTGTCACACTAGGGATAAAAAAGGGGGAGACTTAATCTTTAGTCCTAGTCACGTTCAGTGTGCTTCATTTTTTACTATAGGCACAGTCCTAAGAGTAGAAGCAAAAGAAAATTCAATAAGCAACCTAGTTAGATGATGTGTATAAATAATATATGGGACACTGAAAATACATAAGGAATAGATTTGCATGATATTCTTGGAGAAGAAAGTAACTGATAGGCTTCCCTGGTCGCGCAGTGGTTAAGAATCCGCCTGCCAATGCAGGGGACACAGGTTCGATCCCTGGCCCAGGAAGATCCCACATGCAGCGGAACAACTAAGCCCATGTGCTACAAATACTGAGCCTGTGCTCTAGAGCTCGTGAGCCACAACTACTGAGCCCACGTGTCACAACTACTGAAGCCCGCGCGCCTAGAGCCCATGCTCCACAACAAGAGAAGCCACCGCAATGAGAAGTCTGAGCACCACAATAAAGGGTAGCCCCCTGCTCGGTGCAACTTGAGAAACCCCATGCACAGCAACAAAGACCCAACACAGCCAAAAAAATAAAAACAAATAAATTAATTTTTTTTAAAAAAAGTAACTGATGTCTTGTAGAGGATGTGTTTGTTCTGAAGTACACCAACCTCAAAAGGGCTGTTGGTATATTCTGGGGCTGGATGCCTGAAAAGTCTATCTTGTATTAGGATATGAGTCAAACTACAACTAAAATTTTTGCAACCACCATACTAGAATGAAAAGTTCAAATACAATCAGATCTATCAGTTTCACAGGCAGACCTGTTCTCCCATTTCCCAATAATTCAACAAAATCCAGTATACTAAGTACTTACTATGGTCAGGTCCTGAGAGGTGATTCTCATTTCTCTACCTTTTGTGAAATTTTCATGACTCAATTCTTAGTACTTTCCTCCTCTTTTTACTTACTCACAGCAATCATTCACTTTTTCACCTTCAGTCAATCCCCCAGGTGATTCCAAAATCCACATTCATAATCCTCAACATTTAGGAGTTCCATATCTAAACTTCTGCACCATCCTAAATGATATCTCAACTTAAAAATTCTTCTGTCATCTAAACCTTAAGCCACCTCAATATTCTTGGTTACCCAGGTTCACAAACATAGTATTTTCTTTTCTGTATCCATCCCTACATCCAATAAATCACCAAGTTCTGCCATTTTTTTTGTACCCTAACGGGTTCCTCACTCCAGTCTCTTCCCATTGTAAGCAATCCTCTATCAGTGTTTCTTGAACTTTAACGTGCATGGGAATCATTTGAGAATCTTGTTAAAATGCAGATTCTGATTCAATAGCTCAGGGCTAGGGCTTGAGATTCTGTGTTTCTAACATGCTCCCATGTGATGGCAATGCTGCTGGTTGAGGGACCACACCTGTGAGCAGCTGAGGCCACTTTGTTTTCCTTTATTCCCTCAGCATGTGCACAATTTATTCAATGGTATTTTTATCTGTTTAAATAGTGCTTTATAGTTGCTTCATGTGTACATATTTTATTACATTTTCCTAAAAAAGGATTCTGACATACTCAAGAAATAGGATAATGATTCCTTTTTTTGGAACAACAGAAACCAATACAAAGTTAGGCATACTATGGGTACTCAGTGCTTGTTGATTTTAAAATGTTTCCCCAGAAAATACAACAATCGCCTCTTAATTACGAAGTTGAAGCGGGTTAATGGATTACCTTTGTCAACTTTTTAGAAGCCATTTCACTGCAGGTGCTTCCCTGGTGGCCCAATGCAGGGGACAGGGTTCAACCCCTGATCTGGGAAGATTCCCACATGCCACAGAGCAACTCAGCCGGTGGTGAGCCACAATTACTGAGCCTGCGCTCTAGAGCCCACGTGCCGCAACTACTGAAGCCCACGCACCTAGAGGCCTTGCTCCACAAGAGAAGCCAATGCAAGGAGAAGCCCGCGCACAGCAACAAAGACCCAACGCAGCCAAAAATAAAAATAAATAAATAGTTATAAAAAATAAAATAAAATAAAAACCATTTCACTGCAAATCAACCTTTTCACCAGATCTGACAGAGGAAATAAGCTTAAAACAGCTTTCTATTCATAGTTAAAAAAGCAAATGTTAATTTGTGAATTACTGGTTATAGATTTATTCTTTCTCCATCAGTGAAGGATTAAATACATATTTAAAACTGAAACTGTAAGCACAGGCAACAAAGGGAAAAATAGATACACTGGACTTCATTAAACTTTTGTGCATCAAAAACACCATCAAGAGAGTGAAAAGACAACCTACAGAATGGGAGAAAATATCTGCAAATCATGTATCTTGATAAAGGTTTAATATACAGAATAAATAAAGAACTCTTACAACTCAACAACGACAAAACCCCAAACAACCCAATCAAAAAATAGGCAAAGGACTTAAGTAGACATTTCTATCTATTAAAAGAAGATATTCAAATGCCAAATGAGCACATTAACATCACTAGCCATTACAAAATGCAAGCCAAAACTACAATGAGATACCACTCACTTCACACCCACTAGAAAGGCTATAATTTTTAAAACAGGAAATAACAAGTGCTGGTGAAAATGTGGAGAAACTGGAACCCTTGTATGCTGCTAGTAGGAATATAAAATGGTACAGCCACTGTAGGAAAGTTTGGCAGTTCCTCAAAAAGGTAAACACAGAATTACCACATGACCTATTAATTCCTAGGTTCTCCTAGGTATATATCAAAAAAGCACTGAAAATAGGGACTCAGCTATGTGTACACCAAAGTTCATAGCTGCATTATTCACAACAGCCAAAAAGTGGAGACAATACAAATGTCATCAATGGATGAAGAGATAATCAAAATGTGGTGTATATATATACAATGAAATATTATTCAGCTGTAAAAAGGATTTAGTATTGATACTTGCTACAGCAGGATAAACCTGGAAGACATGTAAGTGAAATATACCACCAACAAAACAATAAACATTGTATGATTCTATTTATATGAAATATCTACAACAGGCAAATTCAGAGACAAAACATAGATCGGCAGTTACCACAGGTGGGGAGGGGAGGGGAGCAAAGATACTGCTTAATGGATCCAGAGTCTGTTTGGAGTGATAAAAAACTCTGGAAATACACAGTGATGATGGTTGCACGTTGTGAATATAATTAATGCCACTGGACTGTACACTTAAAAGTGGTTAAGGTGGCTAGTTTTATATGTATTTTACTAAAATTTTTAAAACATAAAACTAGAAAAAAAGAAAAAAACTAGCATTCTTTATTATAGCCCTGAGTTTAAGCTCTGACTCTGCCATTTGTAAGCTATGCCATGTTAAGCAAGTTATTTAATTTCTCCCAGCTTCAATCCATCTATAAAACAGAGATACTATCCACCTCCCAGAGTTGTTGAAGACTAAATGAGAACATAATCACAGCACCTGTTACATAATAAATACTGGATAAATGGTAGCTGTTGTTACTCAAAAACCATTGTTCTCATCAAGTAGGTGTTAAGGCTGCTATAAATGGATATCTGAAAGAATTCCATGATATTCTCAAGACACTCTGAAATAAAGCAGTCAATGTTCAGCATTCAGAGTTATCCTCCTGTAAACCTGGAAACTGGTGACCGCCTGGGTCAGTAATCTTGGGATATCACTGAATGTACAGAATAAATGACACACCCAGAAAGTGAGAACCTACTTTGTACATCACTATTTTCATTAAAGAAATGATCAAAATATGAAAAGAAGGTAACTGGCTGTCTTCAATGAATTTCATTTTATTGTTTTTTCTTCACATATTTCTTATTTTTAAAAATCCTCAGAGATTTAATTACTTAGCAAATGCCTTGGGCTAGAGCCTTATCTAGAGGACCTACATGCCAACCTCAGCATCACAATGTCATAATAAGGTGGAGAACCATACAAAATATGCTGTCTACAAATGTCAAAACAATTGGAAATTCTAGGAGTGTGGAAGCTTGGAGAGACCTGTTAAATGATCTTGCATAACTCCTGTAATATACCTTTCTTGATTAAAATTAGGCATTTAAAAAATGGCCAAAGTAGCTGAAACTCAAAAACTGAATTCTAGGCAAGGTATGCCAGAAGATACAGCAATTGATTCCAAAACAATAGACAACACAAATCCTATAACATGAATTAAGCAATTTCCATATTCTATAACCTCTTACAAAAAATTCTCAAATTTCTTCAAAGAACTAATCCACCTAGAAAGGAAGTTTTTCTCAATATACACACAATTATTTGCATACTTAAGAGACTTAGATTCAGAGGGAAAGGGAAAGTACAGTATCTCAAATAGCGAAAAAAGTTGGGTTTTTTTAGTCATCTTACTAAGTCTGCTGATATTCAGAAAGTGAAGCCATACTAAAACGGTGATGTTTGCACTATACCGTGGATGTAATTAAATCTGTCATGAAAAGCGTTGGAAACTGTACTTAACTCCATGCTGATAAAAAAATTTTCATAGGCCAATATGTCCGGATTAAAACTACTAACGACTGTTGTACGTCTGAAAAGTGAAGGATCTGTGCCAACACCCTTAGGAAAAAGTCTTTCCCTTCCCAACAAAAATCTATCATGATAAGCAAGAAACTATTTAACATGTTAACCTGAAACCCTCACCTGAGCTAATTCCTTTAAACCACAATTAACTCTTTAACTATCATGACAATAATGAAGAATAAAGGCCTCCCTAGTTAAATTCCAGAAGTAATCCTTTTATGCCACACAGCTCATTCCTTTACCCCAGTTACATTAGGGTCATGCCTTCTCTCCAGAAAAAAAATAAAGAGGTTTGGTGATTGAGGTTTCTTTTTTCTAAACTTTATTTCAAAAAGGTAAAGCACACCTTAAGATCCAGAGAACTCAGTTCTCAAAGAAACTGATACTATAGTTATCTAACTAGATACCATTGGTAATAAATTACCAAAAGCTAATACTTCTTGCTTTAAAAAGCCCATGCTAATAATGCCTGGCTGGTCATAAGTCACACTACCAAAAGGCCATAAAACCATAAATTGGTTCAAGTGCATTACCAACAATAGAAAAACGCTAAATTGTAATATTAAAATAAGTGTGAAAATTTTTAATTAAAACTAAACACTACCTATAACAAGCACACTACCTGTACTTACTAAAAAGTAACACCACCTATAGTTCAGTACCATTAATTATCACCTCAACCGCAGGAAGAATCATCTGACCCCCAAGTTGATCTTAACCTAAGGGTGTTTTCAATCATGCCCTTTTTATCTTCCTGCCCTGTTTTCAGGGCAAATCTCATTGTTAATGTGCCACTGAGTAATTATGCTCTGACTTGAAATGCACTATAAAGTACCGTTTTCATGGACGATTTTTTCAAGACACGCTTCGCTGAGCTCTCAAACCATTTACCCAGGACTTAGACATACAGGATGCCCATACATTTTAAATGAAGTGGCATGGCTAAACATCAGGCAATTCAGGACATTCATCAGCCAAACCATTCATGTACATGGTTTATAGATGGAGCTTAGTGACAGGCAAGCAGCTGGTCTAAATGCTAGCTAGCATGTTAAGAAAAAGTTGTAAACCCACCCATCCCCAAACGACTTAGTCTAGGAACTTATGCCCCACATTTTGAGACGTCTAACACAAGGTTGGAACAAAACCAACACTGTCATCTTTGCTGTTCCTAAAAGCGATCTTATTTAAAACATTCTGTCCTCTACACAAGCTACAGAATGGACTCAGCAAGAGATCATTTAACTAAAAGTAGAATTCACTGTATTATTCTTCTGCTATACTACAACACCGATTGCATTAAAATACTCTCCTCAGCAAACTGCTTTTTATAATAAGTAAGAAGTGCGTTTCATGTTACAAAAACTTTTACAGTACCGATTCTGCTAGGGTAAACGGACTCTCAGGCATCTGTACTTTTATCCTACATATTTTCCTTTACGTAAGACTGACAGGAATTTGACTAGCCCACCCCGACACTGGTCCAACACCCCCGGGCTGTAGCAAGAAGCCACGTTTTACTCGAGAAGACCGTTTCCCCACCCCTCGTTAAAGTAATGCCTGTGGCCGCTTGAGACTTCCCCGACCGAGCTCCAGGAACTTGCAGGTTTAAATGGCCAAATTGGAACCAACCAGGGCAGCTGTCATCTGAAACTCAGGAAAGCTGAGACCAGCCAACTCTGCTGAACAAGGACGGGTGCGGAGAGATGGGACCGGGCGCGTCGGAGGGAAGGCATCAGGCTCCCCCCAACCCCCCATCAATTGGCTTTTCTGCAACCCCAGCGCCGCCATCCTGTTCCTGAATAATTAAACCAACTGGAGAGGGAGTGAGGTGGCCAGAGGCGGTTTCTGGTCCGAGTTTCCCGAGCCGAGGCGGTGGGATCGAGAGGCCGAGGGCTACACCCCCGGAGCGCTGAGAGCTTTATCGAGGGCCAGGGAGAAAAGGGGGCGACCCCGCGGCCAGCGGGGTGGCCGGAAGCGGAGCGCGGGGAGTGACGTGGAGGCGGGGATGACAAAGGGGCACGGGGACCCCGGCCGCGCGGCCCGCGGGCCCGCAGGGGCCGGGACAGGTGGCCGGGCCTGGCCGGGAACAATGGGGGGCCGAGGCTGCCCCCTGGCGCTCACCTACCTCCGGTGCCCTCCGAGTTCTCGTTGAGGCTGCCCGAGGAGTCGTGCTGGGCGCCCACACACCCGCCCATGGGGGCCCCCGGCGCCTCGTCCGCCACCTCCGGGCGCTCGTCCGGGCCCGCCGCCGCCTCTGCCGCCGCCGCCACCGAGCTCCGGACAGGCGCGCCGCTCCTCTCGCCCGCCGCGGCCCAGCCTCCGCCCCCCTCGCCGCTCCACCCACCGCCTTGGCTCGGCCCCTTCCTCCGCGCCCACTTCTACCTCAATCCCCGGGCCGCCCGCCCGGCAGGCCTGTCCCGCGCGCCGCCCTCGCCTCCGGCTCGGCCCCGGCAGGCCGGGGCTGGCCCATCCCGGGCGAGCCGCAGCGCCCGCCTCACCCCTTCACAGACCCGCACACCCGCGTCCAGGCGAGCCCAGCGCCGGCGCCGCCCGACCGCCAGGCCCCATCGGCCCCCACGCCGCAGCGCCACCCTCCACTCCCGAGGCCTGGCCTCAGCCGGGCCACCCCGGAACAGCCGGGGAGGGCGGGGCCGCGGGAGGCCGCGCACTGATTGGCTGCGGGCGAGGCCGCGGGCGGAGGGGTAGCCGGGAGGCGACGAGGCAAGAGGAGGGGGCCTCCGAGCTGGAGAAAAGGAGGTGACCGGGCGATTGCTCCCAGGGACTAGGCGTGGAAAGCAGGCGTGGAGGAGGGAGAGGCGAAGACGGGAAGAAGAAAAGAAGTCGATGAAGGGAGAGAGAGCAGGAAAGGAGGAGCAAAAGTGAGAAAGGAAAAGTGGAAAGGGGCGAAATCGAGTTTCTGACTCCTCGGGCGGCGTCAGCTCTTTCTTGTAGAAGCGGGTCGGGAGCGGAAGGTGGTGGTGCACAGAGCAGTAGTGATGGGAGACTCGCAGGCGGGGTCCCAAATAACTGGCAGAGGGAATGCATTAGGCTGGCCGAAGGATGAAGTCCCAGCACCTTTTGGATTTGTGTAGAGTTCAGTGGGTTGGTATCCCGAGTCTGGGCTTACCCTTGCCTGCCCCACCCCCTTGCCCCCTAAAATCTCTGTGCCCCATTATTAGACGCAGAGGCGGTCATTGTGGTTGCAAACTGAACTCAGATTACAGAGGCAAGCCATCCGGTGCAGGGAGAGATAAGCGTGGACCTTAGTTCAGGGGACGTGAGCTAGTTTCATTCCCACAGGACTGATTATTCAGACACAGTGCTACTTCTCAAGATCCTCCTTTTAAGTATCCTAAGTCGTCTTTAGAACAAAGTGAAATATAAATAAATAAAATACCCTGCTTTTTCTAAACTAGAATTTGGTACACTGACCACGCCCGACGTTCTTGGCGGTTGCTATCCCAGTCTAAGCCAAATTGTTAATGGTCCCTTCAGAATCGTGCTTCTTGCCATGATGCCTTAAAATTTTTATCACCTCGCTTGGGTCTTTCTAAAGCTTATTTCTGCCTAAGAGCTGTTTTAACTATCTGCTCCATTTTTATAATCAGATTTCTTTTTTTAACATCCTGGGTCAGCTTTTGCTTAGCATTAAAGAAACAGATTTAAGTAAAATACCTAGGAAAGAGAATCTATGCAGCTTGGAATTTGCATTTAAATATATTTTCATACACTGCTGGTGGAAGTGTAAATTGGTTCAATCTTTTTGCAAAGCAATTTGGAAACACAGATCAAGAGCCTTAGAAATGTTCACACCCTTTGACTCAGGATTATCCCACATGTGGGAATCTAGCTCACAGAAACAGTCCAAAAGAGAGACAAAGATTCATTTGATAATCAGATTAAAATGAATGTCCAACGAACAAACAAAACCCTATACTTATATGAAAATACAGAAATGCCTTGTGAGAAATAGAAGTCTGCTATATCAAATTTATACTGACAAATTAGCGTTGTCCTGGGTACTCATGAACATTCAAAGAGCTTATATACAAGTGACATCTTTATGAGTTTTCAGAGGGTGCTCTGATATTCAGTTACTGTGTTATAAAGCCTTCTATCTGATCATTCTCTGCTAAGTATTCACATTGGCAGATGGACACATCACTTCGTCACTTCCCCAAAGGAGAGAAGCTGCATACTGATATCTTCAAAGGGATTGCTTTGTTCTAAATTTTGCTCTAGAAACTGTAGAAACCAAGACTTCCACAATGTCTATTAAACAGATGGTAGGCACCCAAGCGATGAGTGCTTTCTGAGGAGCATTGAGGAGTTGGCACTAGGAAGAGAGAACAATGTCATTGAGAAATTCTTAGCCATGGATGTTCTCCACCTTGCCTTTATCTTAAACCAGAGACAGAAATTCCCAGGAGAGAGTAATGTGGTAGTTAAGGGCCCCACAGAATCTGGCTTTATCCTGTACTAGCTGTATGACCTTAAATTTCTGTACAGCTCAGTTTCCTCACCTGTAAAATTGGGCCAATAATAATGCTGCAAACCCTGTGGGAACTCCTTATTAACTCTCCTCCTTACTTCACCTCTAGCATCACCTGTCTAACCATACTGCATGACCCAATCCACTTAAGATGTTTTATATAAACATGCCTTTTTCTACTTTTTTATAACATCTTTATTGAGGTATAATTCATATATCATAAATTCACCAGTTTAAAGGGTAGGATTCAAATAAATTGGTGCAGCCACCATGGAAAACAGCATGGCGATTCCTCAAAAAATTAAGAATAAAACTACCATGTGATCCAGCAATTCCACTACTGGGTATTTATCCAAAAAAATTAAAAACACTAACTTGGGACTTCCCTGGTGGCGCAGTGGTTAAGAATCTGCCTGCCAATGCAGAGAACATGGGTTCGAGCCCTGGTCCAGGAATATCCTACATGCCGTGGAGCAACTGAGCCCGCATGCCACAACTACTGAGCCCGTGTGCCACAACTACTGAAGCCCACGCACCTACAGCCTGTGCTCCGCAACAAGAGAAGCCACCGCAGTGAGAAGCCCACGCACCGCAACAAAGAGTAGCCCCTGCTCACCACAACTAGAAAAGGCCGCGCAGCAACGAAGACCCAACGCAGCCAAAAATAAATAAATTTATATAAGAAAACCCCACTAACTTGAAGAGATGTGTGTACCCCCATGTTCATTGTGGCACTATTTACAATAGGCAAGATATGGAAACAACCTAAGTGTGATCAGTGAATGAATAGAGAAAATGTGGTGTATATATACAATGGAATATTAATTGAGCCATAAAAAGGAGACCTTGTCATCTGTGACCACATAGATGGACCTCGAGGGCATTATGCTATGTGAAATAAGTCAGACAGAGAGAGATAAATACTGTATGATCTTACTTACCTGTGGAATCTAAAAAAAACAATGTAACTCATAGATACAGAAAACAGGTGGTTGCCAGAGGCAGCAGGTGGTGTGTTAGCAAAATGGGTGAAGGAATCAAAGGTACAAACTTCCAGTTATAAAAGAAATAAGTCACGGTGATTTAAGGTACAGCATGGTGGCTAAAGTTAATAACACTGTATTGCATATTTGAAATTTGCTAATGGACCCTTCATACAAATGGGGATTATATGAGGTCTTTTGTGACTTGTTTCTCTCATGTAGCATAATGTTTTCAAAGTTCATCCATGTTGTAGCACGTATCAGTACTTCATTCCTTTTTATGACTAAATAATATTCCATTGTGTGGGTATACTACATTTTGTTTGTCTATATGTCAGTTGATGAGCATTTAGGTTGTTTCCGCTTTTTGGCTATTATGAATAAAGCTGTTGTGAACATTCATACACAAGTTTTTGTGTGAATGTAGTTTTCAATTGTTCTGGGTAGATACTTAGCGGTGAAATTGTTTGGTCATATGGTAACTCTATGTTTAAGTTTTTGAGGAATTGGCAAACTGAATTTTCCAAAACAGCTGTACCATTTTATATTCCCACTAGCAGTTTATAAGGGGATATAAAATGGTGCAGCCATTTTGGGTATGTAGGGTATCTCATTGGGATTTTGACTTGCATTTCCCCAATGACTAATAATGTTGAGTGTCTTTTCATGTGCTTATTGACCATTTGTATCTGTTTTTGGAAAAATGTCTACTCAGATCCTTGGCCCATTTAAAAATAGGATTATTTGTCTTTTTATATTGAGTAGTAAGGGTTCATCATATATTCTGATGAATATCCCTTAGCAGATATATGATTTGCAAATATTGTCTCCCATTGTGGATTGTCTTCTAATTTTGTTGATATTGCACCTTTGAAGCATGAAAGTTTTTAATTTTGATAAAAAGTCTATTTTACCTATATTTTCTTTGGTTTCTTGTGCTTTGGACCTCATACCTAAGAAACCATTATCTAATCCAAAGTCATGAAGATTTATGCTTGTTTTCCTCTAAGAGTTTTACAATTTCAGCTCTGACTTTTAGGTCTTTAAGCCACTTTGAGTTAATTTTTATATATGGTATGAAGTAGGGGTCCAACTTCATTCTCTTGCATGTGGATTTCCAGTGTCCCAGCATTTGTTGGAAAGACTGTTCTTTATCCCATTGAATTGTCTTGGCACCCTTTTTGAAAATCAGTTGACCATAAATGTTTGAGTTTATTTCCGGACTCAATTCTTTTTCTTCTTTATGTCTACATTAGTCTTTATGTCTGTTTTTATGCCAGTACCACACTATCTTGATTACTGTCGTTTTATAGTAAGTTTTGAAGTTGGGAAGTATGAACCTCCAACTTTATTCTCCTTTTCAAGATTATTTTGGCTTTCTGGATTTCTTACATTTCCATATATATTTTATCAGCTTTTCCATTTCTGAAAAAAAAAAGACAGCTGGAATTTTGATGGGAAATGTGTTGAAACTGTAGATCAGTTTAGTGAGTATTGCTGTCTTAACAATATTAACCTTCCAATTGAGGAACATGGATGTCTTTCCACTTATTATGTCTTAAATTCCTCTCAATGACATTTTATCGTTTTTAGTGTACAAGATTTGCACTTCTTTTGTTAAATTTACTCCTAAGTATTGTATTCTTTTTCATGCTATTGTAAATAGCATGATTTTCTATTTACAAATAGATTTATTGTCTTTATTTCCTTTTCAGATGGTTTGTTACAAGCATATGGAAATACAGTTGAGCTTTGTATATTGATCAAGTATCCTACAACCTTGCTGAACTTGTTTATTAGCTCCAGTATTTGTGTGTGTGTGTGTGTGTGTGTGTGTGTGTGGTACGCGGGCCTCTCACTGCCGTGGCCTCTCCCGCTGCGGAGCACAGGCACCGGACGCGCAGGTTCAGTGGCCATGGCTCACGGACCCAGCCGCTCCGCGGCATGTGGGATCTTCCCGGACCGGGGCACGAACCCGCGTCCCCTGCATCGGCAGGCGGACTCTCAACAACTGCGCCACCAGGGAAGCCCCAGCTCCAGTAGTTTTTGTTTCATGTATTTTGGGGCTTTGTTGTTAGGTGTTATATGCTTACAATTGTTATACCTCCAGTGCCTTCTTTATTCAGCTAATTCTCCAAGGAGAACTGGCAAAGGGAAAGGAGGAAGGAGAAGAAATGGGTAGGAGGGGAAAAGGGAAGGGAGAATGAAGTCCAGTAGCTGTCAAACTCTAGTGTGGATTTCAGTCACTCGGGGAGCTTGTTAAAATCACAATTTCCCAGAGATTCTGATGGTGGAGTCTTGGAACCAGCATTTTTAATGCATGCATCAGGAGTTTCCTGATGCAGTTTGGTCCACAGATGGAATTTCACAGAACACATGTTCTTGACAAAACTTGATTCTCCACATTCCCTGCCAACCTGTTTTTACTTTAGTCTTTCTCATCCTCTACAAATGGCACTCTAGTCCATCCAATTGCTCAAGCCTCAAACTTAAGAGTTATTGGTGATTCCCCCATGTTCCTCACCTCCTGCACCCAGTCCATTATCAAGTCCTTTATATGCTATCCATTAAATATATTCTGAGTCTCTCCTCTTTTTCCCTGTCTGTGTTGCCACCAGCATCTCTCACTTTGGCTACTGCAATACCCTCCTAAATGGCCTTCCTGTACCCTTTCCCACCTCCTCCTATAATTCATTCTCCAGTCAGCAGCCATCATGATTTAAAAAAAATTTTAACATAGTACACTGCACATACTTAAAGTGTATACTTTTATAAGTTTAACAAATATATACACCTATGAATCCATCACCACAATCAACATAATGAATATATCCATCACCCCAAAAGGTTTCCTCATGCCCCTTTGTAATCCCTGTCTACTGCATCTCCCGAGTCACCTGTCCCCAGGTAACCACTGATCTGCTTTATGTCACTATAGATTACTTTGCATTTTCTAAAAATTTCTGTAAATGAAACCATACAGTATGTACTCTGTTTGGTATGGCTTCTTTCACTCAGCATAATTATTTTAAGATTCATCCATATTTTAGGGTTTATTCCTTTTAGATACTGAGTAGTTTTCCACTGTATGTTTATGCCAGTTTGTCCAATCACTTGGTGAACTTTTGGGTTGTTTCCAGCTTTTCGTGATTACAAGTAAAGTTGTTATGAACATTTGTGTACAAGTCTATGTATAGGCACATCCTTTTCTTTCTCCTGGGTAAGTATCTAGCAGTAGAATGGATCAATCATATGGTCATTTTTGGGGGGGGGGTGTTGTTTGTTTGTTGAATTTTATATTATTTGGTTTTTTATACAGCAGGTTCTTATTAGTCATCAGTTTTATACACATCAGTGTATACATGTCAATCCCAGTCGCCCAATTCATCATACCGCCACCACCCACCCCCCACCGCTGCTTTCCCCCCTTGGTGTCCATATGTCTGTTCTATGTATCTGTGTCTCAATTTCTGCTCTGCAAACCGGTTCATCTGTACCATTTTTCTAGATTCCACATATATGCTTTAATATACGATATTTGTTTTTCTCTTTCTGACTTACTTCACTCTGTATGACAGTCCCTAGATCCATCCACATCTCTACAAATGACCCAATTTCGTTCCTTTTTATGGCTGAGTAATATTCCATTGTGTATATGTACCACATCTTTTTTTTTTCTACATCTTTATTGGAGTATAATTGCTTTACAATGGTGTGTTAGTTTCTGCTTTATAGCAAAGTGAATCAGTTATACATATACATATGTTCCCATATCTCTTCCCTCTTGCGTCTCCCTCCCTCCCACCCTCCCTATCCCACCCCTCTAGGTGGTCACAAAGCACCGAGCTGATCTCCCTGTGCTATGCAGCTGCTTCGCACTAGCTATCTATTTTACATTTGGTAGTGTATATATGTCCATGCCACTCTCTCACTTCGTCCCAGCTTACCCTTCCCCCTCCCCATATCCTCAAGTCCATTCTCTAGTTGTTTGTTTGTTTTTAAAGAAACTACCAAACTATATTCCTAAGTGGCCTTACTGTTTAGATTCCCATCAGTATTGTATGAAAACTCCATTCCCCCACATCATCACCAACACTTGGTTTGGGTCAGTTGTTTTTTGTTTTTTTTTTTGCGGTACTCGGGCCTCTCACTGTTGTGGCCTCTCCCGTTGCGGAGCACAGGCTCCAGACGTGCAGGCTCAGCGGCCATGGCTCACAGGCCTAGCCGGTCCGCGGCATGTGGGATCTTCCCGAACCAGGGCACGAACCCCGTGTCCCCTGCATCGGCAGGCGGACTCTCAACCACTGCGCCACCAGGGAAGCCCTGGGTCAGTTTTTAATATTAGCCATTCTAATAAGTGTGTAGTATCTCACTGTATTTTTAGCTTTCATTTCCCTAATGACTAATGATGTTGAATATCTTCTCCTGTTATTATCTACAATTTGTATATCTTTTGTGAAGTGTATGTTCAAATCTTTTGCCCATTTGTAAATTGGGTTGTTTCCTTATTACTGAGCTTTGAGAGTTCTTTATATTTTCTGGATAGAACTCTTTTATCTGATATTTAATTTGCAAATATTAACTCCTATTCTTTGCCTTATCTTTTTATTCTCTCTGTTTTTTTTTAATTGGTCACACTGCACGGCTTGTGGATCTTAGTTCCCCAACCAGGGTTTGAACTTCAGCCCTCAGCAGTGAAAGCACAGAGTCCTAACCACTGGACCACCAGGGAATTCCCTTTATTCTCTTAAAAGTGTCTTTTGAAAAAACAAAATTTAAAAATGTTGATGAAGTTCAGTTAATCAATGTGTTCTTTTGTAGATCATGCTTCTGGTGTCATATAGAAAACTCTTTGCCTAACTCAAAGTCAGAAAAACTTTCTCCCTTTTTTTCTTCTTTGCTCTTTATAGTTTGGGGCTTTACATTTAGGTTTATTATCCATTTTGGGTTAATTTTTGCATATGGTGTAAGGTATGAATCAAAGTTTGGTTTCTGTAATTTTGGTTTTGAATATAAATATACATCATTTAGGAACATTTGTGGAAACTGTCTTTTCTCCTCTCAACTGTCTTTGCACTTTTGTAAAAATAAAGGGTTGTCCGATTTCCAATAGCCAAGACATGGAAGCAACCTAAATGTCCATCAACAGATGAATGGATAAAGAAGATATAGATACAATATATATACAATGGAATACTACTCAGCCATAAAAAATGAATGAAGTAATGCCATTGGCAGCAACATGGATGGACCTAGAGATTATCATACTAAGTGAAGCAAGTCTGAAAGAGAAAATCAAATATCATATGATATCATTTATATGTGGAATCTAAAATATGATACAAGTGAACTTATTTACAAAACAGAAACAGACTCACAGACATAGAAAACAAACTCATGGTTACCAAAAGGGAAGGGGGGAGAGGGATAAATTAGGAGTTTGGGATTAGCAGATACAAACTACTATATATAAAACAGATAAACAACAAGGTCCTACTGTATAGCACAGGAAACTATATTCAGTATCCTGTAATAAACCATAATGGAAAAGAATATGAAAAAGAATATACACATATATATGTATATGCATATATATATATAAAACTGAATCACTTTGCTGTACACCAGAAACTAACACAACACTGTAAATCAACTATACTTTGATTTTAAAAAAAAGAGTTGTCCATATATGTGTAAGTCTATTTCTGGACCCTCTACCCTGTTTCTTGATCTATTTGTCTCTCTTGATGCCAAGATCACATTGTCTTGATTACTGTAGCCTTATAATAAGTCTTGAAATCAGGTGTATTAATCCTTCAACTTTGCTCTTTCTTTTCAAAGTAGTTTTGACTATCCTAGGTTCTTTACATTTTCATGTGAATTTTATTTTTTTACGTATCTATTTATTTTTAATATTTATTTATTTATTTATTTGGTTGCACCGGGTCTTAGTTGCAGTAGGTGGGCTCCTTAGTTACGGCTTACCGGCTCCTTAGCTATAGTACGTGGCTCCTTAGTTGTGGCATGCGAACTCTTTGTTTCAGCATGCATGTGAGATCTAGTTCCCTGACCAGGGATCAAACCCAGGCCCCCTGCATTGGGAGCATGGAGTCTTACTCACTGCGCCACCAGGGAAGTACCCCCATGTGAATTTTAGAATCATCTTTTCAATGTTTTTTTTTAACCAAAAAGACTCTGTAGTGATTTTGATTGAATTAACATTGACTCTATAAATAGACTTTGGGACAACTGACATATTAACAATATTGAATCTTTTTTTTTCTTTTTTCTTTTCTTTTTTTTTTTTTTGCGGTACGCGGGCCTCTCACTGTTGTGGCCTCTCCTGTTGCGGAGCACGGGCTCCGGACGCGCAGGCTCAGCGGCCATGGCTCACGGGCCCAGCCGCTCCATGGCATGTGGGATCTTCCCGGACCGGGGCACGAACCCCTATCCCCTGCATTGGCAGGCCGACTCTCAACCACTGCGCCACCAGGGAAACCCAACAATATTGAATCTTTTGAAGCATGAACACAGTATATCACAGTATATTTCTGTTTACATCTTCTTTAATTTCTCTCAACAATGCTCTGTAATTTTAACTGTGCAAGTTTTTGTTTCTTTGTTTGTTTTTTGGCTGTGCTATGTGGCTTGTAGAATCTTAGTTCCCCAACCAGCGATTGAACCCAGGCCCAGGGCAGTGAAAGTACCGAGTCCTAACCCCTGGACCATCAGGGAACTCCCTAAGTGCACAAGTCTTGTATATCTTTTGTCAGATGTATCCCTAAGGACTTCATTTTCTGATGTTATCAATAACAATATTGTTTTTATAATTCCAATTACTGCCTGTTTGTTGCTAGTACATAGAAATACAACTGATTTTTGGATGTTGATCTTGTTCAATCTTGCTAAATCATTTGTCAGTTCTAGTAGCTCTTTCAGAGATTCCATTGGATTTACTAAATCGATGATCAGGTTGTCTGTGAATAAAGAGAATTTTACTTCTTCTTTTCCAATTGGTATGTGTTTTTGTTCCTTGCCTAATTTCACTGGTTAGTAGGCATACAATGTTGAATGGAAGTGGTAAGTTCAGATATCCTTACTTGTTCCTTATCTTAGGGGAAAAGCATTCATCTTCACCATAAAGTATGATGCCAGCTATAGGCTTGTCTTTAAATAGTCTGCAAAATATACATAACATGGTGTTTATCATTTTAAAGTGTACAATTCAGTGGCATTAAGAGCATTTATGTTTGCAACCATTACTACAGTTTAGTTCCAGAACTTTTTACTCACTGCGAGAGGAAACCTGGTACCCATTAAGTAATCACGCCCCATTCCTCTTCCTCCAAGCCCCTGGCAACCTCTAGAATGCCTTCTATCTCTATGAATCTGCCTATTCTGGATATTTCATATAAACTGAATCATAGTACAGTGGCCTTTTGTGCCTGGCTTCTTTCACTTAGCAGGTATCAATACTTCATTCCTTTTTATGGAAGAATAATATTTTATTGTGGATTTTATTATGGATATACCACATTTTGTTTATTCATTCATCAACGGGTGGACATTTGTGTTGTTTCTACCTTTTGACTATTGTGAATAGTGCTGTTATGAACATTCACATACAAATTTTTGTTTGAACACCTGTTTTCAATTGATGGCTAGGACTGATGGGACATATGATAATTCTATGCTTAATTTATTGAGAAGTCACCAAACTGTTTTCCACAATGGCTACATCATTTTACCTTCCCATCAGTAATGCATGAGGGTTCCATTTTCTTCACATCCTTAACACTTGCTATTGTTGCAAGTTAAGTTGTTGTCATTCTCCTCCCCCTCCCCCTCCCCTCCCCCTCCCCCTCCCCCTCCTCCTTCTTCTTCTTCCTCCTCTTCTTCTTCTTCATTGGGTGTGCAGTGGTATCTCATTGTGGTGTTGGTTTGCATTTCTCTAGTGACTAATG
This sequence comes from Globicephala melas, assembly GCF_963455315.2. Lineage (NCBI taxonomy): Eukaryota > Metazoa > Chordata > Mammalia > Artiodactyla > Delphinidae > Globicephala > Globicephala melas. Next base: position 146,870,739 of record NC_083316.1, read on the forward strand.
ATACTGAATATCTTTACATGTGCTTTTTGGCCCTTTGTGTATCTTCTTTGGAGAAATGGCTGTTCAAGACCTTTTGTCCGTTTCTTAATTTGGCTTTTCTTTTCATTGTTGAGTTGTAAGAGTTAGCTATAGGTTTTAAATAGATGCCCTTTATTAGACTGAGGAAGTTCCTTTCCATTCATAGTTTACTGAGAGTTTTTCTTTTTTCTTTTTAAATCAAAAATGGTTTGGGACTTCCCTGGCGGTCCAGTGGTTAAGACTCTGCACTTCCAATGCAGGGAGGGGGTGCAGGTTCGATCCCTGGTTGGGGAGCTAAGGCCCCACATGCCTCGGGGCCAAAAAACCAAAAGGTTGTAAAACAGAAGCAATATTGTAACAAATTCAATGAAGACTTTAAAAATGGTCCGCATCAAAAAAATCTTTAAAAACAAAACAGGGCTTCCCTGGTGGCGCAGTGGTTGAGAGTCCGCCTGGCGATGCAGGGGACGCGGGTTCGTGCCCCGGTCCGGGAGGATCCCACATGCCGCGGAGCGGCTGGGCCCATGAGCCATGGCCGCTGAGCCTATGCGTCCGGAGTCTGTGCTCCGCAACAGGAGAGGCCACAACAGTGAGAGGCCCACATACCGCAAAAAAAAAAAAAAAAAAAAAAAAATGGTTTGCCAAATACTTTTGGGGGGCATCTACTGAGATGATCATATGGTTTTTCCATTTTAGTTTGTTATTATGATGAATTACACTGATTGATTTTCAAATGTTAAACCAAGCTTGAATTCCTTGGAAAAATCTGACTTGATCATGATGTTTGTCCTTTTTTATATACCATTGGATTCACTTTGCTAAAATTTTGTTCAGAATTTTTCCATCTATGTTTATGAGGGATATTTGTCTATAGTTAGTTTCCTTTAAAGTTTTTTCTTTAGTTTTGGTATCAGTATCATTTCAATGTTTTGGAAGGGGAAAAGTAACTCTAAAGAACAGAGGAGGGCTTCCCTGGTGGCGCAGTGGTTGAGAGTCCGTCTGCCGATGCAGGGGACGCGGGTTCGTGCCCCGGTCCGGGAAGATCCCACATGCCGCGGAGCGGCTGGGCCCGTGAGCCATGGCCGCTGAGCCTGTGCGCCTGGAGCCTGTGCTCTGCAACGGGAAAGGCCACAACAGTGAGAGGCCCGCGTACCGCAAAAAAAAAAAAAAAAAAAAGAACAGAGGAAAGGCTGACTAAGAAACAGCCACGTCCCTTGGGGCTGAGATAGTGCTCTTAATTAAGGAAGACATCCTTCTAAGGTTGAGAGCCAGACCTTCTCAGAGAGGACACGGCCCTGGTTTGGTGAGCACCAGAGTGGTTATTGTTGTGCTACATCAGTGAAATTGCTGGAGCTCCACACTCCAGGACTGGCTAGAAATCCGTCCTGTAGGGTGCTAGAAATTGTCTCACTGGAGGCATTCTGCTATGACTCTACCTGAGGGGAAGTGCCTGGGGAAGCTGTTGTTTGCTAGGTGTTGGTTCCTGTGCATTGCAGGAGTTGGATCTTGGAGAAGCTGCTGCCATTGCAGGAGCCTGGTGTTGAAGCAGTTGTGTATCCTGAAGGAGCTGCATGAGAGAAGCGGTTTGTGCTACAGGAGCTAGGCTATGGGCAGGGTGCACACATCACAGGAACCTGGCCCTGGAGGACCCATGCTGCAGCAGCCAATGGGAATTCCTCCTGCAGCATCTCTCCGGTGCCCTCTATTGTCAAAGCTAAACACTGTGCCTACTGACAAAGGCGCAATATTTAAAGGGCTCATATCCAGTTTTGCAAAGCAGGCAATGAAGAGTGATTTTGGATCTGGGTTGCAATAATTTGATAACTGGCATAATTTCCTACCTGGAAACTTTTAAACCTTGTATTTAACAATGCTTGGGTATAAGAGAATCACATAAATTACAGAATTGCTACATGTTAGAATCTATGGTATATATGTAAGGCATATATATATCCCAAGGAAAATTCATATACATATATCCAAGGAAAATTCATAGCCCTAAAACCTACATCAATAAAATTAAATAGAATTAAATTAAAATTATTTAGATTCCCAATTTAAGTTAGAAAAAGAACAAGAGAAACCACAGGGGAAAAAATAATAAAGGTAAAAGCAAGAAGTAATGAAGTAGAGAACTAGAAAACAGTAGATCAAAATAAAAATTCAGTTTCTTTGAATAAAGTCAGAAAATAGGCAAACAGCTAGGCAATTTAATTTTTAAAGTGTGTATGGAGGAGAAAGCAGAAATCTGTAGAGAAAGAAGTGACAAGAGAAAAGTAGCTATTAACATAGAGGAAGCCAGAAGGTCATAAAACAGTCCTTAATTTACATACACAGTGCCATGCAAAAACTGTGAACCTAATAAAATGAACAACGTCTTAGGAAAATATAGTTGACCACACTGACCACCCCCCACCAAAGATAAAATTTTAAACAAATCAACTTCAAGGAAGAAATATAGAATGATAGCAAAAACTATCCCACATCAAAATGCCAAGCTCAGATGTCTTCACAAGAGAATTCCACCAGATATTTAAAAAACAGCCCTATTGCTACATAAATTGTTTCAGAGTAGAGGAAAATGAAGGTAAGCTTCTAAATTTTTTCTATGATGTAGGTTAACATTGTCAGTGCAAGTTAAGTGCCACACACCACAAGATAAAATTACAGACCAATGTTATTTACAAATATTGATTTAAGAGTCCAAAATTTAGCAAACAGAAAATTATAAACCATGACCAAGAGGGGTTTAAAGTAATACAAAGATGGTTCCACATTAACAAATCTATCAATATAATTTGACATATTTATATCTAAGAAGAAAACTCATGTTGTTATTCCCATAAGAACTAAGAAGAAAAATTATGTGATTATCACCATATGTGTTTTAAAAACTTTAACAAAATTCAACACCCATTCCAGAAAAACAAACAAAAACTAATGAAACAAACAAAAAGCTCTCTTGAAATAGGAATGGCTGGACACTGCCTTATCATGATAAAATATATATACCTTAGTCAGTATCTCACTTAAGTGGAAAACACTAAAGATCAGGAATAAGCCAAGGATACCCACTAACTCCACTAATATTTAACATTGTGTTGAGTGTATAAGCTAACGCAGTTAGACAAGAAAAGTCAAGGTAGGCATAAGAATTGAAAAAAATATTAATTATAACTTGTTCTCTTGGCCAAAGACATGAGAGTGTACCTGGTAAACTCTAGGAAATAAATGACAATACTAACTCAAACAGTAAAAGAATTCTGCAAGGTACAGCATATAATATTAACACGCAAGGGGGTGAGTGGCCAAGATGGCAGAGTAGGAAAGCCTTGAGCTCACCTCCTCCTATGGGCACACCAAAATTACAACTCTTCACACAGAAACTATCAATGAGATCAAACTGAAGACTAGCAGAAACAATTTCTCAGAACTAAAAAGATATCAAAAACAACCGCAAGACAGGTAGGAGGGATGGAGACGTGGTTCGGTCAAGACCCACACCCCCAGGGAGGTGACCAACAAGGGGGAGGATAATCACAATTACAAAGGTTCTCTCCAAGGAGTGAGAGGACTGAGCCCCACATTGCGCACCCCAGTCCAGCTGTCCTGCACCAAAATACAAGCCTTCAGAACATCTGCTTTAGAAAGCCAGTGGGACTTGAGTTTGGGAGAGCTGAGAGGCTGTAGGCAACAGAGACTCTGTTCCTAACGGGTGCACGCCAAACCTTACATGCGCTGAGACCCAGGGCAGAGTCAGTAATTTGAAAAGATCCTGCGTCAGACCCCACTTGCTGATCTTAGAGAGCCTCCCAGAGAGGCAGGAGGCAACTGGGAACTCCCCCTGGGCACACAGATGCTGCCACAGACAGTTTTCAGAGCTCCATACCCCACAAGGATGCTGGCTTCGACAAGTGCCATTTTGGAGTCCTCCTTCTAACCTATTAGCACCGGGAGCTTACTCACCCACCAGCTGGTTGGCACCTGTCCCAGGACCACCCAAGCCAAGCAGCCAGCCAGTGGGAATCCAGCCCCCCCCCCACACCAGCAGGCCCAGGACTTGGACCCGGCCACCAGCCGATCAGAACCAGCCCCAGGACCCACTGGGCCCCAGAGCCAGTGATACCAGGAGCCAGCCCTGTCTACCAGCAGGCCAGCGCCAATACTGGGACCCCTAGGCCCAGCTGCCAGTCCTGCTGGAACTCAGCCCCACCCAATCAGCAGCTTCACCTGAGGCAGGGCCCAGCAGACAAAGAGAAATTAACAAAACGATCCCATTTATAATTTGCATCAAAAAGAATAAAATAGGGCTTCCCTGGTGGCGCAGTGGTTGAGAGTCTGCCTGCCAATGCAGGGGACACGGGTTCGTGCCCCGGTCCGGGAGGATCCCATGTGCCGCGGAGCGGCTGGGCCCGTGAGCCATGGCCACTGAGCCTGCGCGTCCGGAGCCTGTGCTCCACAACGGGAGAGGCCACAACAGGGAGAGGCCCGCATACCGCAAAAAAAAAAAAAAAAAAAGAATAAAATACCTAGGAATATATCTAACCAAGGAGGTAAAAGACCTGTACCCAGAATACTATTAAGACATTGATGAAAGAAATTGAAGACAACACAAACAAATGGAAAGATATACTGTGCCCATGGACTGGACAAATTGATTTGTTAAAATGACCATATCACCCAAACAATCCACAGATTCAATGCAATCCCTATCAAAATGCCAATGGCATTTTTCCCAGAACTAGAACACATAATTCTGAAACTTGTATGGAAACACAGAAGACCCTGAAAGCTAAAAAAAATTCTTGAGAAAGTGGTAGGGATGAAAATATTTTTTCCTCTGTTTTTTCCTTTAAAAGGGCAATGTTGTAGCAAATAGACTAGTTCTTCCAGCCTGCCTTATTGAGACATCATCTCCACTTGCTGAGGTTTTCCAAGCTCAGGAACCTGATTTTATTTTTTCATGGAGGGTGAAACCTCAGGGAAATGATAAGGAATAGATACATATGATGGAATGCCACACTATTCATTTATGCCTGGGAAGATAACTCTCCAGTCCTGGTCGTATGTGCCAGTCTCCCTCCTAATGCCGCAGGTGGGAACTTTCAAGAGACCAAGTTCAGAAGGTTGCTTGGTAAGAAAATAATTCAAGCAGGTGGCGCTGGATCTTCCTAAGGAATATTTCTGTTATCTGTTTTCTATCTTTTCTTCCTCCAGTCTGAAAATAAGCAGATATACTTTTCTCTGGATAAATGGAATCAATTCTGAACATCAGAGTATTCTGTCCCTTGGAAAATGTTGAAGAGATCCTATAAAATCTTGCTCTCTAACGCAATTTTCTGGACTCCACGTAGAACACTCTGTATTATGTCTAGACAATGGACTTACTGCAACAGCTGCATAAAGGTTAGATTTGAGTGTGTGTAGTTTGAGCTTGCTTAGTATTCATTCATTCTTCCCTTAGTAACATTGCCCTGAATTCCCTTTGAAAAACGAACTCCTCCCACCCATGACTCCGTCCATATGGTTCTGATGGAGCACACACCATCCCCTACTTCAGGGTGGTTCCAAGACCGAGACTTGAGCCAATCAGTGCATTCTAAAACCATGATGGGTTTAGGATGAGCATGTGAACCATTCTGGACAGATGAGAATCAGATTCAGGACTTTTTTTTTTCCACAGTGGTTTAGAAGAAAGAATCTTTTTTTTTTTCTGAACACGAATTTGGGAGGACATAAACTTGGAGCTACCTGGAACCCCCGTCAAGGGAAAAATTGGGGCCACTTTCCAATAGGAGAGGGCCTACCCAAGAGACAAGCCAAGCCAGAGGAAAATACAGCTGAGAAACAGGGGAAAAAACCAAGCCTTGAACACCATGTGAGCTGGATCCGGCGATGCCTAAATCTACTGCCTGGAATTTTCAGTTCCATAAAACAATACATTTTCACTCTATTCCCTGTAAATCTGCTTGAGTTGGGATTCCCTTGCTTGAGGATAGGAAGTAGGTTTTATCTATCTTTGTCTCTCAAGCACCTAGAACAATGCCTGGCACACACCTTCCTCATGTGTCAGGGTAAAGAGGTTTAGACTTTATCTTGGGCAGGTGAGGAGTAACTGAAGGGCTTTAGGTAGCAGACACGTGGCATTTTGTGTATCAGAGCTACGGATGGGTAGAGTTTGGCGTTTTTGCTGCTTGCGAAAGCAAGCAGGGGTGAACATGATACCCTCACCTCGTAGCCCACCTGGCTGAAATTGCACACCTGCTGACAACAGGAGGACGGAGCTGTAACTGAGTTATATGCCCCCTCTAGAGGTATGTGAGCGATAGGTCTTCTGTCTGGACTGCTCCAGCAAGGAGTCTCCAAGGTGTCCACGAGGCAGGACTGCACACATCGAGAGCCGGCGGTAAAGCACGTTTCACAGGGTAACATCAGGCACTCACTGAAGGAATGCAAGAGCTGTGGGTGATTAAAATCTAATTGAAACAAGCATCCTGTGAACGGCTTCCAGAATCCAGGGAAGAGAACACTGTTAAACGTCTGCAAATTATTTTATGGTCAAACACCCCCCACTCCCTTTCCCCACAGACAATCCTATTGGCAGAATTGATGTCTATCTTCTATTCTTCTTTTACTCTCATAGTCTCTCAATTACCAGATGTATTGTCGTATGACTGTAAAGTGCAGTGAAGTCTGTATTCCCTTCTAGATGTGAACCTTGAGGGCAGAGACAGTTATTCATGTTTATTTCCCTGCTGTCCTCACACTCTCCATGGTGCCCTCAATGCCTGTTTGTTGAATTGAATTGGTGAAACTCCATCTCTAGCTAAGTCTGATCCAAAAAAATGATCGAAGATACACATATTTGCTGACTCCCTATGTATATTAGGACTCTCTGCGACTGCTGCTGGAAACTCAACTCAAATTGACCTAAGCAAAAAATCAAAAAACCAAAAACCAACCATCGATCACCTTTAGGCACAGCTAGATCCAGATTTTCAGTGTCACCCAGACTCTTTTTCTCTACATCTTTTGGCTCTCTGCTTTCCTTTGCTTTAGGCTTCATTCTCAGGCAAGCTCTGTGCTGGAGATGACAAGGATGGTCACCAGCATCTACAGGCTAAATTCTGCCAGTTTAGCAAGCCCAGCAGAAAATAGTTCCTCTTCCTCAATATCTCTGGCAAAGGTCCTGAGATCAAGTTTCATTAGCTTGGCTCGGGTCATGTGCCCATTACTAAACCAGCTGTAGCCCGGAGACTGGGCTGCACTAATTGGTCAGATCTGAGTCACATGCCCATTCTTGGCACCAAGGAGTGAAGCCCTTTCCAAATCACATGGATTGAGAGTAGGGGAAGAGTGTTCCCCAGGGGAAAATGAGGGTCATACTACCCGAAGAAAGGAAACTAGATAATGGGCAGCTAAAACTCACAATGTCCATTCTATACACATTTGATAATTCGTGTGTGTGATTATATCAACAACAACAATAATAATGGTAGCCACCATCAACTAAGTTGTTTCACATTAAGACAACATAGGTTAGAAGCACAGGAGAGTATTTGATTTTTTGTCTTCCCCTTCCACCACCCAATCGGCTGGGCCATTCACACAGCAAACACTGAGCTCTATAACGTCTGAGTCTTCTACCAGCTACTCAGAGAAAAGTAACAGGAGATCCCTGCCCGGAGGATGCCAGTCTGGTGGGAGGAGACAGACATATAAACACAGGATTACCACACAATGTGGTAAGTGTTAGAGCAACATTCTTTAGAACAAATTTTTCCTTTTGTTTCCTTCCACACAAAGGGGTTTTAACATCTTATTAAAATTCAGTGGTGTTATGAAAAGAGGCTCAAAGAATTTCGATCAAAATCAAAATTATTGGGCTTCCCTGGTGGTGCAGTGGTTGTGAGTCCGCCTGCCGATGCAGGGGACACGGGTTCGTGCCCTGGTCCGGGAAGATCCCACATGCCGTGGAGCGGCTGGGCCCGTGAGCCATGGCCGCTGAGCCTGCGCGTCCGGAGCCTGTGCTCCGCAACGGGAGAGGCCACAGCAGTGAGAGGCCCGCGTACCACAAAAACAAAACAAAACAAAACAAAACAAAATTATTTCTACCATGGACCTCAACAAGCATTATTAGATCCAGAAAAGAGTGGTGAAAATGGGGTGATCCTGGTCAAATTTCTCTTTGCAATTATGAAAATGTACGTACTGCTCCCCAGCTGCCAGCTTCAGGGTGCCATGTCCACTCTGACATGTCCACCTCTCTCAACATATCTAGTCTATGTGAGGTTAAATTGTCCTGTGCCCCCTAGACCTCACAAAATCATCCAGATTAATCCACTATCTTTTAAAGTGTAAGAAAGGCCATTTGGGGTGCTATTCTCATATGTGTGAAATGCCATCAATTTATGGAGTACAATTATTACCATTTCCAGTACACTTGTAATTCTTCTGTTTTATTTTTATTTTTTTATTGAAGTAGAGTTGATCTACATAATTCTTCTGTATATACTTCTTTATATAGTTCTTTTAATGAAGTATAAAATCTAATTTTGGTGTTAGCTTGTCTTTAACACCTCCTTAACACATGCTAATCTCCTTTTAGGAGAGAGAGAGAGAGGGAGAGAAAGAGAGAGAGAGCCTCATTGTCAGAACCTTTAACTGGTAACTAACTGTACCTAGCCGGAACTCAGTGACACTATTTTGATTTCATTGTGTTTACTTTTACAGTTACCTTCTATTTATGGAAAACCATACAGGCTTTCCAACTGTCATGATATAGCTTCCCTTTAAGGAAACATATTTAACTTTTGGGTTAATCAAAGTAACTTATTAAGGAAATGCTGATACAGTTGGGATGTGGACATAGCAACATTTATGAGGGTGCCACTCAGCTCAAGTTTAGGGAACACTGCCCTCACCTATTGAGGTCCCTATTTTTGACCTTTTGGACAGCTTTTTTATAAATTTATTTATTTATTTTTGGCTGAGTTGGGTCTTTGTTGCTGGGCGTGGGCTTTCTCTAGTTGCAGTGAGCAGGGGCTACTCTTCGTTGCGGTGTGCGGGCTTCTCATCGCCGTGGCTTCTCTTGTTGCGGAGCGTGGGCGCTAGGCTCCGCGGCATGTGGGATCTTCCTGGACCAGGGCTCGAACCCATGTCCCCTGCATTGGCAGGTGGATTCTTAACCACTGCGCCACCAGGGAAGCCCTGGACAGCTTTTAATAATCATCACCCCTAGGCAGCTTTCCCTTGCCACTCTGTGTCCTTCAGACATTTTGTGCAGTATTCTCTTATAACTCTCCTACCTGTAGTTGTCTGTAGGGCAGTCTTTCCAGTTAGGCTATATTTTTCTTATTTATTTCTCTGTCCTCAGTTCCCAGGACTGAACCTGGCCCAGAGCAGGCCCAGGATTAGGTTGGTTGCCCCTGTGCTCTCATGCATGAAGATGGAGGTTTCAGGACTGTCCCTATGGGATCAGGACTCAGCTACCTCATGCCAAAGCAGTTCTGCCCCCTTGGAAGTCTGTCTGTCATGGATCTGCTGGAGTCTGTGCGGACGTCTGGGAAGGAACTTCAGCCAGGGCACGCTGGATCCCTGACGGACGTGAGTGGCAGGGGAACCACATAGCCCAGGGTATGTTCTTGGCCGATGTTACTGACCCACTATTGGAGCGGAGGGGCAGACTTTGACTCTGAAGGGGACACATGGGCCCCGTAGGCTGAAAGAGAGCGGTCTGTAAGGGGATGCTGACTCTCTGTTCTCCCTGCCACTGGGCCACTTGCTAGCCTGGCCCTGGGCAGCCGTCTTTCAGCTCACGTAGAAGGGACACGTTAGTTGATGTTGGAATGTCCAGCTTTCAGTGATGAGTGATAAGCACAGAAGTGGAAACCCTTATCCTGTTCATCGGGCCTGCGTATGTGTATTGGTAGGGGAGGGCAGGAGACGAGGAGGTAGCACCCGAACACCAAACCTTGGTCTCTTATGAGTCCCTGGTCCTGATTCTGAATAGTTGAGGGGCACCTTTGGGAATCCAGGAGTTCCCTTTCCACCCCCCGCCCCGACCCCAGACTTGCATCCCTTAGCTGAAAAACTATGAATTTTTTTTTAAGGTAATTAAATACAGGCAGAACTTAATGGAGGCACTACCCATCACAGGACCAGAACTAAAAGACTTTTGCAAAGCAGGAGGTTCTTGGAAGCATTTGCTTTTATAAACAAACCCGTTCTGCCTACACTTAGAGCACCAGCATGGAGCGTATTTCTGAGAATCTCTACAGCGTGTCCCCCATGGCACATCTGGTTTTGATTGATAATAAGCCCAATGAGCAGAGGTGCACCTGGAAAAAAGAAGTCTCCTAATTGGCTTTGCCCCACTTGCCAGTGGCAGGAGTGGTTAATCGCTTAGTTTCCTGGACTTTGCTTATTAAAGTTCTCTCAAGGGGCCTGGGGCCTGGGGCCTGGCCTGAAGCAGCCCAGTGAAGCAATTTCTTTGAAGTCTGCAGTTTTATCTTAAAAATGCAGGCGAGTTTTATATTCTATAGCGTAACATATCCCTGTTTGCTTCCATATGAAAATGTGTAAAATAACTTCCTGGTGAAATTGCTTACATCTCTACTCCCAACTTTTTTTTCCTATCACCAACTTTTGGGGAAAAATCAAGTCCCAGAAGCAGCTTTGAGTATCTCTTAACACACTGCTGCTGTGTGCTCCCAGGGAGCCTGCCAGGGTGAAAGTGAGTTGCCAGGTGATCCCAGCACCTTTCAAATGTCTTCCAGAACATACACAGAGCTTCTGTAAGCCCTCCTCCATGCATGGAGGGTGCTTACAGGAAGTGGAGAGGTTGGTGGTAAAAAGACTTTCCCACTGGAGAGCATTTGTCTGCTCATCCCTAGGGCTTGGCAAAGATAATGAGAGGGTTAGGATTAAAAAGGAAGATGGCGTTTCTTAACTTGGGTATACAACTTCTCTATGAGAATGTTTAAATTTTGCATTTCCATTTTGATAATATTTTTTTAAAAATGGATAGGCATATTCTAGATCATCTGAATGTTGGCCTCAGCAATAATTCTGTTAGCAAGTGAATTGTGGTCCCAGGCTAGTACTTTCAGTTTCATGGGTTAACGAGAACAGGGCCAAGTTTAATTTAATACATGTTATGGACTGACTGTTTGTGCCCACCCCCCATTCATGTGTTGAAATCTAATCCTTGATGTGATGGTGTTTGGAGGTGGGGCCTTTGGGAGGTAATTAGGTCATGAGGGTGGGACCCTCAGAATGAGATTAGTGTCCTTATAATAGAGGCCAGAAAGCTAGCTTGCTCTCTTTTTGCCATGTGACCATACAATGAGAAGTCAGCAGTCTGCAACCCAGAAGTCTGGCCCTCATGAGAACATGACAATCACTCTGGTCTCAGACTTCCAGCCTCTAGAACTGTGAGAAATAAATTTCTGTTGTTTATAAGTCAGTCAGTCTACTTTGTTATAGCAACCTGAATAAACTAAGATAATATGTAAGTGATGTATTAACTATTACATTTAGAATGGATACACAACAAGGTCCTACTGTATAACACAGGGACCTATATTCAGTATCCTGTGATAAACCATAATGGAAAACAATATAAAAAAAATGTATATATGTGTATAACTGAGTCACTTTGCTGTACAGCAGAGACTGGCACAACTTTGTAAATCAACTATACTTCAATTTAAAAAAATCGAAAAAAGAAAAAAAACTTATGCAGACATAAGTGATGTATTTACACCAAATGAGGGCTCAATGCACCATGATGTGCTGCTTTAACAAAGGTTTTCCCAGTATTTCCATTAGAGAAAAATGAATTGTCATAGTACACAGAATATATAGACACATTGACTCCAAAAAAACTTGCTCCAATGTGGTTGTTTCTATCCCGTCATTGTTAGTGGAGATATAGTTTCAGCAAAGCCAGATTAGCTCATATATATATATATATATATTTACCACTAAAACAAATGAACAAAAAAAGCAACATCAGCTCTCCTGTTAATGGTGTTAAGATAAATTCTGTTGGTTTTGTAGTTGTGTGTCTAACCTCGAAAAGTGTTCAATTTTATTTGTGTCCTCGCTACAAAAGGAACATGTTTATGCCTGGTTTGTGTTAGGTAACATTATACTTAAACTCATTTAAGTCTAAACACTGGGAGCCTATAAGAATTTTATTATCTTTAAAATGAGTGGGTACAAACTCAACTTTGAAAAGTCATTTTTAAACATAAGGAACTCTATCTCAAAAATGTGTTCCAGGGACTTCCCTGGTTGTCCAGTGGTAAAGAATCTGCCTTATAACGCAGGGGACACAGGTTCGATCCCTGGTCGGGGATAAGATCCCACATGCTATGAGGCAACTAATCCCACGCGCCACAACTACTGAGCCCGTGCGCTCTGGAGCTCGCATGCCACAACTAGAGAGAAGCCCGCATGCCGCAACAAAAGATCCCACATGCCTCAACTAAGACCTGACGTAGCCAAATAATAAAAATAAAAATGTTCCATGTTCACCCTCACCACTTTTATTCAACATAGTATTGGAAGTCCTAGCCAGAGCAATTTAAGCAAGAAAGAGAAATAAAAGGCATCCAAATCAGAAAGGAAGAAATAAAACTGTCACTACTTGCAGATGACATAATACTATATATAGGAAACCCTAAAGACTTCACCAAAACAAAAAAAAACAAAAAGCCCCCCAAAAACCCACCACCACCACCAACAAAAACTGTTAGAACTAATAACAAATGCAGTAAAGTTGCAGGATACAAAATCAATACACAAAAATATGTTGCATTTCTATACACTAATAACAAACTATCAGAAAGAGAAATTAAGAAAAATAATCCCATTTATAATTATAGCAAAGAGAATAAAATACCTTAGGAACAAGTTTAATCAAGGAGGTGAAAGACCTGTACACTGAAGACTATAAGATGTTGAGGAAAGAAATTGAAGAAGACACAAATAAATGGAAAGATACTCCATGCTCATGGATTGGAAGAATTAATATTGTTAAAATGTCATACTACCCAAAGCAGTCTACAGATGCAATGCAATCCCTATAAAAGTTCCAATGGTATTTTTCACAAAAAGAGAGCAAACAATCCTAAAATTTGTATGGAACCACAGAAGATGTTGAATAGCTAAAACAATCTTGAGAAAGAAGAACAAAGCTAGAGGCGTCACATGCCTTGATTTCAAACTATATTACAAAGCTATAGTAATATAGGTAGTATGGTATTGGTCCCGAGATAAACATAGGGAGAAAAATCAGCAAACCTGCAGCTCTTGCAAACTGAAGACCAAGTTGGCCTGTTTACTCTGAGAAGATAGTAACTAACACACAGCATCCAAGCCACATTTCTCAGGTGGATGCATCATGATGGAGCACAAACTTAATTTAATACAGTAATAATAAAATTCTGCATAGCCATCAATTTTTAGGATCTACAGCAGCATCTTCCAAAGTATGTTCTGTGGGATGTTCATAAATGTTACGTGAAAAAAAAATTCTGTTGTGAAATACATTTTGGCACATCGGATTAAACAGGTTAAACAGCTTCTTTACTGCAGGATTCTCAGAGCCGTGCTAGTGTGTGACACGGATTCCAAGTGGGGAGGCTTGGAGAATACTCAGGCAAGTGGTTGCCAAATGGATCTGACCACACAATGCTTTTTCAGGATCATGTGAGGGACTGATGTTCCATAAACACACTTTGGGGAAACTTTCATTTAGAGAAAAGTAATAAAATAGGAGATGGATAGACACCTGACCAGGGTGTCAGCAAACTATAGCCCTTGGGCCTAATCCATCAAACTGCTTGTTTTTTCAGAGAACTGAGAATGGTTTTTACATGTTCAAATGGTTACATTTTAAATAGTTATGTAAGTTCTTGCATAACATTCTGGTTTTGCCTCTTGGCTCCCAGAGCCCCAAATATTTACTATCTGACTCTTTAAGAAAAAGTTTGCCAACTCCTGTACTAGGCCGTGAAAATATTTGAAGACTGTTCATTCTTCTTGACTCTTCACAGGAGCAATAATAATTATGATGTCCTGTTAGAAGTGCCTACTATGCGCTAGGCATGTATTATTTCCATTAATCGTCACAACAGCTCTGTGAGAAAGGTGTTATGGTCCCCATTTTATTTTATGGATGAGAACACTGAGTATCAGAGCAGTAAGGTGTGTATCAGAGTCAGAACTCAAACCCAGGTCTAACCCCAAAGTCGGTCATGGTTCCTTTGTCAGTGGTTTACAAAGTAGGGTCCATGAATCCCGGGGGCGGGCAGATAAGACAAGCCATTGGAGCTCAGTGAAAAATTAGATCTTTTCATTACATGTACTTTTAGCTTATCCTTCGCTTTAAATTTTGTATATGTATTTTATTATAATATATAATAATAATAATAAATCAGCTAAAATTAGCCTAAATCAGTAGCCAATAGACAGTTTTTTAGGAGCCTCATAAATTGCTCCCCTTTCACCTCACCTCAATTCCCAAGTAACTGAGAGAGACAGAGGGATCTGGGGACTGGAGAGTGAAATGCCACCTTTATTCTTGAGAGAGTCGTGGGAGAATCTGCCTTAGGTGAGGTGTGCGGCAGTTATGGGCTTCCTAAGGCTGAATTCCAGAAATAGTCATGTTCTTTGATCCAGTCACAGATGCCCCTGAAAAGCACAGGATGCCTTTTGTGGGGTCCTCTTTACCACTAAGCCTCCCACTGTCAGGGACGGAGGGGAAGGTGTGCTTCCTGAGGACATCTGTCGTCATAGAAGAGAGAGGGAGGGGCTGAGCTATGCATGCCTGGCTCCTGCCTCCCTAAATATCAATCATCTAGATAATTCCCCCTTCTCCCCTAGGGAGAGGGAGGAAGGGCTGGAGCGTTATGCTAATGGAGCTCTTCCTTTAGGTGCATTGGGTGTGAGAATTTTCCACCTAACAATATTGTACATGATGTATCTATTTAGTAATATATGTATTTTATATAGTTATTACTGCATATATGCTAAGCATGTTTCTATCAATAAACCATCAGGTACACAATGAAAACCATCTGAAGACCACTATTCTATACTATGCTGTACAAGTATGTGGCCAAGTTCCCTGTAGTTGAAAAACAATAGGATAACATAGTTTATTGTAGGATCTGGGCCTCCTGGGTCTTAAGAGGAGATGAACCTTGGCTTTACTAACTTGCACCTAAATGTTCTGAACACCACCACTAACTTACAGGCCTCTAAAGGAAAACTTGTTTTTGAGCCAGAAAACAAATTCCATTCCCGGCAGCAATTTTCTGAACAGTTTCCTACTTGAGTGGCGATCTTACTATGGGGAAATCCACTGAGAGAGCTCCAAGTTAGACCAATGGCAAATAGGAAACCTTGAAGTTCACGTGTCCATTCAAAGAAGTATTTTGTACTCACCATGCTGTGAATGTTAGCATTGAAGCCTGGGCTGCAGTGAGGGGTGGAGTTACAGCTGGAATTAGGAGGAATTGGCTAAGGATTGTGGTTCAGAACTCAAGGTAGGGCTTCCCTGGTGGTGCAGTGGTTAAGAATCCGCCTGCCAACGCAGGGCACACAGGTTCGAGCCCTGGTCCGGCAAGATCCCACATGCCGCGGAGCAACTAAGCCCGAATGCCACAACTACTGAGCCTGGGCTCTAGAGCCCGCAAGCCACAGCTACTGAGTCCGTGCGCCACATCTACTGAAGCCCCCGCGCTCCAGAGCCCGTGCTCTGCAACAAGAGAAGCCATGACAATGAGAAGCCCATGCACCACAACAAAGGGTAGCACCCACTCGCCGCAACTAGAGAAAGCCTGCACGCAGCAACAAAGACCCAACACAGCCAAAAATAATAAATAAATAAATAAATTTTAAAAAGAGAACTCAAGGTAAAGTTGAAATGTAAAATTCGACATTTTCCAGAATTTATGACATGAAATACTGCCCTTGCTAGATGCTCTGTGAATGGCTTCACAGTCAAGTACAGCTGAAGAACCCGATATTGATAACGCCCCTCTCAGATAATCACACTGAATGCTTTTATGCAAGGAGCTTCAAGAAGTTCTGCAAAAAAACCCCCCAAAACAAAAAACTGTTTAACTTAATTTTACGAAGCATTGCTCAAACGAATGTGTCCACAGAACACTTTCTTTTTAAAAAAATAAATAATTTATTTATTTATTTTTTTGCTGCACTGGGTCTTCGTTGCTACGTGCAGGCTTTCTCTAGTTGCGGCGAGTGGGTGCTGCTCTTCATTGCGGTGTGCAGGCCTCTCATTGCGGTGGCTTCTCTTGTTGCAGAGCACGGGCTCTAGGCATGCAAACTTTGGTAGTTGTGGCTCACAGGTTCTAGAGCGCAGGCTCAGTAGTTGTGGCGCACGGGCTTATTTGCTCCACGGCATGTGGGATCTTCCCGGACCAGGGCTCGAACCCATGTCTTAACCACTTAACCATTGTGCCACCGGGGAAGTCCCCCACAGAACACTTATTTCAGACGTTATGTGTTGACATTTGTTCTGGAAAACACTAAAAAATGCTGAATGGAAAGATTATAGATTTGGGAACTGTGATGGTCTATTAAAGAGTTACAGGTCCAAGGTCATCTTCATACTAGCTGTGACAACGTGTAAACAATCTCTCAGACTATTAATTTCCTCATCCATAAAATGGGTATAACAACTCTTACCTAGAAGAATTGTAGTGAAGATTAAAGAGATAATATCTATAAGGTAACCAGCCCATAGCATGTACTCAAAAAAATTAGAATTTCCCCCCTTAATTACAGCGTTAGGTTTTGGAAAGAGAAAGTAGCTCTTGAATATGATGAATCCAGGAAAGAATTACATCAGGATGAGATATGTGCCTTGATTAGCATTTGGGAGGGGGCATAGTACGGGTTAAAAAAGCCAGTTTTAGGACCAGACACGTCACACACTGGCCATGAGAGACCTTGGGCCAGTGTCTTCACCTGAAACTTAGCAACTTCATAGGTAAAATGCAGATATCTACTTCAGGGAGCATTCTGAGGATGAAATAAAATTGTAGGTAAAGTGCCCCATAGGCCTGGAACACAGCAAATGCCCAGAAAAATAATGGTGCCATTGATCATAATAGCATGAGGCACCATTTTTGAACACATACTGTGCCAGGTAAGGAAGGGGCGGAGTTTGGCCATCTCTTCAGAGTGGAGCATGCAGACCATTTCCTCACAATGTACTTTTTAAGGATGCAGATTCCTGCTGATTCTGTCTTTTGGGGGACACAGCCCAGGAATGTGCACTTTGGCGAGCTCCCTGACTGAACCTTCTGGTCACTGAAATTTGAGAACCAATGATTGGGAGGCATGGGTTGCCAGATGGTGAAGCGGCACACCTGGACCAGATAGACACGAACTAGAGAAGGAGTGGACATTAAACGCTCTGGACTGGGAGAAGAGTGGCCCCTCGATATGAGTTTTGGACCCCCAGATTCACCATGACCCCTTAGAGAAGAGCGTTTGCAGGTGTGTGAGCCGGTACGTGCTTGGTGTGTCATTCCTGGAACAGGAGAGCAGTGGTGAGTGCGCCAGTTCCAAGTCAGAACTGAAGGAAGATAGTGGGTAAGAGACCCCAGAGACACAAAGTCAGGTTGATTGCTGACCGCGGTCCAGTTCCCATCCCATCCCACGAGGCTCAGGGGCCCCTGCACGCCTGCCCCGGGAAGCCCATGCCATGGTCATTACCAGATGTATTCTTGAGACTAAGCACTCCTGGTTTAGGAGATTTGGGACAAAACGCTCCCGGGGTGTGTGGGGTATGGGTGGTGGTGTTAAACCACAGAATCACTTTCCTTTCTTATGGGAACAGAGCTTAACCTATGAAGGAAGATTATTCCTAAGTAAGGTGCACCAGAAGATCATTGCTTTAAACTGTTTCCTCTAAGGTGGGATGAATATTGTATCGAAATCCTTCCCTTTGAACTTCTGCGCTGGGATTCTGCTGGTTCTACTCTTCTCTTCCTAGGAAGGTGGGGTGGTGGTGTCCTTTTGGATTCAGCTGGGACCAAGGAGGCTCCGCACCGGTGGTTGGTTTTGCCTTGGCGCTGCCTTCGGGAAAGTAATAAAACATCAGGCAATGCTCTCCACGTCCTGGGAGCAGGCGGCTTGGGCAGTCCCTGTGGCCCAAACGTGGCTGCACCCTCCTACTTCCCTGCCCATCAGGCAATGCCAGCGAGAGGTTCAAACTCCCTGGACATGTAAAGTTTTCCACCTTTCGGCACAGAGCCGAGATGTGGGAGATACCCAGTGAATACAAGGAAGCTTTCTCTTGGTTTCTGGATATTGTAGTTAAAAGAATCAAAGTACACTAAGGTCCAGAGGAGTCATCCCTATTTCTGAGCAATGCCCAAACCTAGCTCACACAGGCTTCTGTTTTTTGATCCCCAAATCCAGGCCAAGATGCCAGGGCACAAAGCTACTCACCCTTTCTTCAGCCAAATAAAATCCATAGACACATCTTCACAATGAAGCTTGAAACCAGTCAAGCACTTTTTTTTATTAAAAAAAAAAAAAGAAAAGTCTAATGGTAAAGTATATAGTCTATACATGCTACAGCTAATTCATTGTTCATCACCCCTCCCCCCTCACATTATATATCCTCATGTATTTTTCGTGTGTGTTAAAAGGAAACAAAGACACCACCAGAATGTGTCAGCTTGCCAAGGGTATGAGGAGTGCTGAGATGTCCAGAGATCTCCAGCATCATCCTGTGAGCAGACGCGAGGTGGTGGGGCAATGCTGTCAGAGCCCACTGCTCCTGGAGGGATGCAAGAAATGGCCTAGTTACTTGGTGGCTCCCTGAAGCAGGAAATGTGGGTTGTAGCCAAGGTGACCAGTTTCTTATCACCCCGTGAGTGGAAGGGGCGCTGCTACTAACAATTACATGGGCACAATGTCACAGACGGGCGTACACTGGGGTAAAATATGGACACCTTAGTTGTGTTAGGATTGCTTATTGCCATCATAAGCCTGGTGGGTGCACCTCCTCTTGTACGTTTATAGAAGACCTGAAAGTGAAGGCTACTGGCTGTGGCACTGGGCTTGGCCTCTTCAAGGACAACAGAAGTTGAGTCCCTTGTTCCTGACTGGAGCCAAGAAGGCCTATTTGGGAGCAGACGATAAAAACGGGAAAGGTGGAATGTGGAAACACGATGGGTGGCTTGAAAACTCCACAAGGTAGCACCAGAAAGCAGACGTTACCCCATGGGGCTGGACGGTCAAGTCTGTGAGAAGGGTCCTCAGCAGGTGGTCCATGCGCAGACAAAGACTCTGGAGCCTCCTGGTTTTAACTCTACAACTCCACAACTCTGTCTGTGACCTTCACGGGCTAAGGTCCATCTAGACGTTACTTGGCCAAGTTAGGAGCAATCCCTCCAGGCTAACGGAGGGCTTGCCGCACCCTCAGGCCTCAACGCAAGCCAGTTTCCTACTCATTCAGGCCACACTGTTTGGCAATAGGGAATCTTCATCTATGGTCTGGTATGGTTGTTTGCAGCAGAAGCCCTGAAGGACAGGCCTGACAACCAAGGAGGGGACAAGACTGCCACGTGACTCAGGTTGTTACATGTACATTATCACAGCCCAAAGTGAAGGGCAAGACCTGACCCGACACTTAAAAACTCAGAAACAATGAAAGGACGGGAGCCAAGCCGAGGCACGAATGTTCTCGTTCTTGATGATGTTGAGTTGCCAGCTACCTGAGGCCAGGAGCGATTTCTACTTCATCCCACTCAGTGCCGTGTACTCGGTACAAACGAAATAAATACTAGACTGTCCATCCCTCAGCCTAAGAGTAGGGTCTTCCAACCTTGGGGAGATTTGGCATCTGTCCTTTAATGTGGCAAGTTTGTTTTCCTACATTCTACCTGGTAAGGAAATCCTCTGTGGGCCCAGAAATGTTTTAAGGCCAAGAACTTTGTCTAAGAAATCAATCACGTGGCGAGGCTTTGGGGAGGACATGTAACATGACTACTGGAAGCCTGGTGAGGCTCTAGCAATCTCCCGGCAGGGCAGGGCATTAAAAATGGTTTGAGCTGCAGCCCAGCTCCCCAAGTCTCATCCTGGGACAAGGACATAAACCCACCAAATGGCAAAGAAATTCTGAGTAAAAAACTTGAGTAAAGGCCTATTTTATCAAGGGGTGGTCCTAAAACGCAGATTTTCCAAAGATTTGGCGTTATGACTACAAGCTGTAGTTTTGCCCTAGGGTGTAAGATAAAACAGCCATCCCGAGAAAGTATGCGGGGGTGAGGAAAGGAATAAAATCCATCCTTGCCTGCCTTTCTGGGCTGGCATTTGGCCTGTGACCTACTGACATGTGTGATGGTGGGGTCAGGAGAGGAAAAACCTAAATTGAGAGGGAGGGTCACCTGCTTCCCTGGAAGCACCATGAACATTTCATTGTTGATGGCAGAGGAAACGTCACGGGCACTGGGGAGAAAAAACGGGATTCAAGTCTCAGCTTGGTCAATATTTGGATGACGCTGACTTCAACCTCTGAACCTCAGTGCTCTCATGACAGATTGGGGCTGATCCTAGGCACCTCACAGGGTTGAAGTGAGGATGAGATTAAAGGACGGAGCGTGCGTAGGCACCGGTAACCTGCCCGGAGGCTGGCACAAAAGTTATTCCTATGGCCCTGGACATTTGCCACGGTGGTGACTCCAGGGGATTTTGCATCTGCTCTATCAAATGCGCATAGAATGGTGGCTACAGTCCTGGATGGTATCAACCTAAGCCCCCAGGTGAGGACAGCTAGGGAGAGCCGTTGGCCCTCAAGACCGTCCCTTGCAGCTGCCTGGGGAAGTACCCTCACCGTGGTAGGAGGAGCTGGAGAGAGGAGTCCTCAGGCCACACATGTGTCCTGAGGAAAGAACAGTGAACAGAGAGAAATGTGGCTTTAGGACCTTCAGTTCACGCCAGAATAATAACAATAAAAAGGCTGATTACTTTTTCATGTGCAGGGAAAATTTTCTATCCAGAAAAAGGCGGAATTAGTCCATTCCCACCCAGCTGACCCCTGGAAAGAGGAAATGAAGCCAAAGACAAACGCCTTCAGTGGAATCTGCACACAAAAATCAAAGCTCTTCACAGCCAGGCACGGAGCCACTCGCAGCCTGGTCTACACCCAGCGCCTAGTACATAGCAGGCACTCGCAAAATACTAGAAAAGGTCAATGAAAGCTGAGAGATAATCAGAAAAGAAAAATTTAGAGTTTTGTCTTTTGAAATGTAGTCAAATCCTGCATAACAGCTTCATGAATGGTGTTTAAACCAAAATGGGTCAAAAACTCAGGAAAACGTGCTGTGGGGCCTCCTCCCGAGTGAGGGGACCTTGGAGGGTGGATGGCCCTCTCCCATTCTCCCTTCTGCCCCTGGCTGCCATCTTCCCCCCAAGGTTCTGGGAACAGGGCTGGGGGCAAGTGGGCACGGCAGGGCACCTCAGGGCCCTGTCCCAAGACTCTCGGGGTGTGGGATTTACAGACCTACTGAAGGAAGGAATAAAGATGCGATTGTGGATCAGGGAAGGATCCAGAGCCCATGTGGCAGTGAGGAGGGGTGGGGAGGGGAGGGGAGACTGGAAGAGAGCTGTCTGCCCATAAATTTTGGCACTGCAGGTAGACGGCGAGCATCCCTGGGAAAGCTGCTCTTGTGGTCCCAAAAGCATGGCAGCAGATGACTACTCTGCATCAGAGATCTCTGGGGGCAGGGCCAGAGGGCCACTTCCTCTTGTCCTGCAGAGTAGGGTGGGATGAGGAGGGGTGCTGCATTCTCACCCCCAAGGCAGCCTGGACCCCAGGCAAGAGCTCTGGGCTGGAAGCCAGAAACCCTGGGTCCTGATTCTCGTTCTGCAGTGTAGCTGTGTCTCTATGTGACTCAGTGAACCACATCAGTCAAAACGGGTGCAAGGGCTGCCCCAGGTTCCTTCCAGTGAGACCACAGAGAGGGAGAGTGCATGGAAAGAAAAAAAGAGAAAACTACTCTTCGAGTGCCAGAGAGGAGCAGGAAGCAGCAGCAGAGACAGGAGGTTCTGCCTGGCCCTCGGATCCCCGTCTCCTTATGGGACTACTGCCTACTCTGCCCAGTTTGCTGGAGACTCCGCTGCTGGCCCTTGAGCCACCAGGGTCCCTCAAGGCTGGCATGTGAGACCACCTTGGCTCCCTTTGCTCCATAAGTTCTATCCCCCGGGGTGGGCACCAGCACAGGAGCAGGAAACAGGGCTCTGTGGCAGCACCGGGGCCGTGGGCAGCCTTGTGTGGAGCAACCATATGGGGTCCAGGGCAGCCTTCAGTAGATGCTACAATGGGTTGGAGGGGTGTTGGGTGTGGGAGCAGCCACCCGGCCCCCACATGCACAGCCCAGGGCAGCCAGCTGGCGTCTCCCTCTCCCCGCCTGGTTTGCCTCTTACAGGGGCAGGGCACAGGCATGGAAGTCAGGCCAGCCTGGATGCAAATCCCCTTTCCTCCTCTTCCCAGCTAGTGTGCCCTTGGGCCCATTGAACCCGTTTCCTCATCTATAAAACAGGTGTAATAGTATCAGAGAGGGCTGCTGTGAGGGTTCAGCATGAAGGTAAAGTGCCAAGTACAGCGTTTGGCACCTACTAGCTACTCAGCAAAGAGGAGCTCCCAAGGGGCGTGGCTTGTGAACGGTCCCCTTATTCAAACAGACCTTGAGATTCTTGCTCTAGGTAGGCAGAAGTGAAAGGCCCCCCCAAAAGCGGGCTGGGGATTCTTGTTTAAAAGCCCTGGGTTGGACCCCAGCCTGCAGCAGGAAAAGGGGAGCATGCTTGGAGCTGGAAGCACTCCTTTAGAACTGATCAGGGTCCCAGCACAGAAGGGAGGCAGCATGGCTGGGAGGACCTCCAGGCCCACTCCTGGGGCAGCTGCATCTGCTTGAACCTGAGAGGCCCGTGGACCTGAGGCCTCGGGGAAGACACCACCTCCCTGGAACTGGCAACGGAGCTGACTTCTACGGGATGAAGTTCTTTCTGGGACCAGGCATTTTGGAAACTGAGTGAATCAAGTTGCTTGACATGAATGAACTGGGTGGGGTGCTGGGTCGGCAGAGGGCTACCCATACTCTGCCTGATCCGATCAACAAGAGACCCTTGCTGTAGTTTCTCCAGATGATGGATTCCGGTCCTAGAGACCTCAGAGAGTCATGGTCCAGCTGTTGGGTGGGCAGGGAAGCTGGGTGGCAATGCCACTGGCCTTAAGGCAGGGACGCTGAGTAGAGAGAAAGGGGTGTGGCCTCTGAGCCTCCAGGGGACGCTGTGATGGGAGGGATCCCTCTCCACCCAGAGAAGGGAAGAAACCACAGTATTCCAGTCTTCCTTCCTTTGAAGCTGCGTGGAGGTTGATAAATTAAGAGGCATATTAAATATGTAGGTAAAGCCGGCAGGGTCGTGCAGGACTTCCAGGCAGGAAGGGAGCAGGCTAGGGCTTCTTTCTGAGATAGTTGGAAGGAATCCACCCCTCCCAGGAGGGGGCCCCGCTTTGCACCTGGCAGAACCACCAGCCGCTGCTGTTCTTTTCCCGGACCTCGAACACCGTCCCCTCCTGGAAGCCGCTGGTACCTTCGTCTCCTTCAAAGTTGGCCACGGCCACGTACAAGTCCTTGGGGCCGTCTGCATTGGGGAAGGGGGCTGCAGCCACTTTCTCCTTGTTTTCTCCCATCTTGCCCATCATCCGTGGCCCCAGCCCACCTTTGCCTCGCATGTCATCCTGCCCCCCTGAGGAGTTGGAGAGAAAAGGTTTGGCTTTTGGGGGGACAAGCAGGGCCCGGCCTGGGACAGGAGCTGCCTTGCCTTCGGTGGGCTCCCGCTGCGGCCCTCTGACCTCTGGAAGGGGCCCTCTGACCTCTGGAAGGGGCCTGGACGACGAGGAGGTTTTCTTGGGGGGTGGTGGTCTTCGAGGAGGGACCACAGGTCTCTGCTGGGAAGCCTCTTGGAGGGGGACTGGCACATTCTTAGGCACAGGATCTGCGGTCTTGGCCGGCCTTGGAGGGGCTCTGCAGGACGTCTCCTTTGGGCTGAGCCCATCCTGTTTGCTCGTCCTGTCCTGGGCACGGCCAGGCCCCTCCCCTGGGAGGAAGCCACGGCTGATGGCCACGTCCTGGCCTCCCCCAGCCTGGGGGCTGCTCTCTCCGTCCAACGAGGGTTTCTCTTGGGACTTGGCAGGCCTGAGCTTGCTCCTGAGGTTACAGATGTCCACTTGGTCTTCGCCCTGAGGTGGCTCTGTCCTGGGGGAAGGAGCTGGTTTTGGCCTAACCTGAGGTTTGGACTTTAAGAAGGGATTCTGGGGAACAGCTTCCGGCCTCTCCTCCGGTGGGTCAGCTTTGGATTTGGAGACAGGTCGGAGGTTGGGCTTCTTCACTTCCTTGGCCAATACTTTATGGCCACACTCCAGCCCCATCTCATTTTTCAGCTGGAACAACTTGCTTTTGTCAGGTTTGGACTCTGGTCTCCTGCTGTCCCGGGCTGGAGGCGTGTGTTTGGTTGGGATCATTGGCAAGATCATGCCAGGAGGCTTGGGTGAAGAACCTCTGAGCTGCTCCATCCTCTGTCGCTCCTGCAGCTCCCCTTCCGACTTGATGATGGATTCTTTCCGGGGAGGGAGGCTGGGCTTCTCCTCCAGGTCGGGGTCTGAGATCTCCTCGTAGCCTGCACACGAGGACGTGTCTGAAGATGCCTTCCTTGGGACCTCCTTACCACCCTTCCAGTCTTTGGACCATGGCATGGCGGAGTCCACAGCCCCATGTGGTGCATCGGGTAGGGGCCGGGACGGGCCGACGGCTTCACTGCCCGTGCAGTTCTCCATTGCTGCTGCATCTCCCAACCGGAGCTGCGTCACCTCATTGGGCAAGGGAGCCAGAAAGTTGGGTCTTGAGGCATTGCTGGTTTTCTTATACTTATCGATGAAAGTCGCTGGGGCCCACCCTTCCTTATCTTCAATCTGAATGTACCACCAGCCGCTCAAGTTCTTCTCGATCACCTGGAAGGGAGGCCAGAGGAAAGCACTGAGTAGGTATGGTGTCAGGGCCAGTGGGCCAGGATGGTCTGGGAGAACCCACATGCAGCTGGGGTTCTGGAATCAGGGATTTTACATTCGTCAGATTCCCAGACAATATCTCTGGGGGACCATCTATGAGGCTGCTGTGTATCAGAAACATCTTACATGGGGGTAGGTGCTCGTGTAATTTTGGATTTCCTCAAAATCAGTCCTTGAGATATGAACTGGGGTGTAGGTAGTTAATCTGAGAGATGATTCCAGGAAGCCCAAGTGAGGAACTGAGGAAAGGGAGAGCCAGTTAGGAGCAGTTAATGCTCTTGGGCCAGTGGGGCTTAATTTAACAGGGATCCTCTGAGAGACTGTGCCGAATCAGACATTGGGGGTGGGGACACTTATCTCCTGACCCCTAGTCCCTCCCCCTCCCCAAGACATTAACCCTCCCCCTTTCTGGGTGATGCCCTTAGGTGGGCATAGGAGGTAGGAAGCAGTTGCGGGGTTGGGATAGAGGGCAGGCCACCAGCGGTGTCTGCTAAAATTCTGAAGAAGTTCAAGGCGAACCCCCGATACAGCCCAAACTAGCCTTGATCGCTGCTCCTTTGGTTGAGCACCAGACAGAACAGTTGGCTGGTGTTTATATGCCATGCCGTATGAAAAATGTGCATCCTGAAATGTGGGGAGCACACCTAGCTCATGTTTAGGTACAGGGGAACTGATGCTGATGGAGGTACAACAAACTCATCTCATCTCCCTCTCCCTCTGGGATACACACCCATGGACTGGAACGGTGGGTGGAATCACTCATGTTATTTAATACCTTATGTTTCCTGTCTCCTTTTTGTTTAGTACCATGTGGCTAAATTCACACGGGTGAAAGGTGCACACGCTGCATGTTACGGGCTGAACTGAGTCCCCCCCAGCTTATATGTTGAAGCCCTAAACTCTGTACCTTAGATTGTGACTGCGTTCAAAGACAGAGCCTTTTAAGAGGTAATTAGGTTAAAATGGGGTCATTAGGGTGGGCCCTAGTCCAATATGACTGTTGTCCTTATAAGAGGAGATGAGGACACACAGAACATCCAGAATGAGGGACGACCACGGGTGAACACAGAGAGAAGGTGGCCAGCTGTGAGGCAAGGAGAGAGGCCTCAGGAAAAGCCAAACCTGCTGACACCTTGATCTTGGACATCCAGCCTATAGAACATGAGAAAATCCATCTCTGTTGTTTAAACCACCCAGTCTTCTGTGATGGCAGCCTGAGCAAACTAATAAACAGCAATACCACAGCAGGCTCTGTGCACAGGAGAGCTAGTTAATGATTACAACCACCTGATGAGATGGGGATTGTCATCCCATTGTACAGATGCAGAACCAAGCCTCAGGAGAGCTGAGGAGCTCGCAGAGGGTCACGCAGAAAGTCAGTGGTGGAGGCGGGAGTCAAAGGCAGCCTGGTGGGCTCCAGAGCCTGAGGCTTTACTACCCAGCCCTGCCCTGGAAAGTGGACCTTGCTTGGCGGGGGAGACGTGCCTGAGGTGAGAAAGCGCTAGGGGCTGAGGGCTGTGGGTATGGTTCTGCTGTTGTGCTCTGCCACCCAGATCAGAGAGAAAGGCAGCCACAGACCCAGTGCAGGAGCAGAGGCTGGCCTCTGAGATGCTACATCACAAAACAGAGAGGATGGTAAGAACAGTAATGCCTACTTGTAGGGTTTCCATGATGACCACATAAGCTAATGCGTGCAATAGCACTTGGTAAAGGCTGAAGGGAAAATGTTACCTATTAGTATTAAATTACAGGGGAGAGCACTGAGAACGCAGCAGGCATGTGGCAGGCATATACTTAACACGTCCCACTGGAGTCTCTCCAGGAAAGGGTACTGATAAATGGAAGCCCTTTACGTGCTGGTGACCAGCATCTTATCAACACTTGGTAGCTCTGGTAATGACTGAAGGTGATTCTGGGCATACAAGTCATTGTCAGCACATCCGTGAATTCAACAACTGTAAGACTAAGTATGTATGTGAGCAAATGAAAATAGAACAATTAATCAAAATGAAATCTATCAATGAGGAATTTATAAGCTTACACTCCACCATGTACTATGGCAGAAGCTCTCAACATTTGTGTCCTTAATTGCGATGCATGGGAGTTTTCATTTACTAGATAGAGGCTAAGAGCTATTACGAATACAGTCAGTCATACCTAATTAAAAAAAATTTTTGTAAATTAATTAATTTCTGGCTGCGTTGGGTCTTCATTGCTGTGCGAGGGCTTTCTCTAGTTGCAGTGAGTGGGGGGTACCCTTCGTCATGGTGAACAGGCTTCTCATTGTGGTGGCTTCCCTTGTGGAGCACGGGCTCTAGGCACGTGGGGTTCAGTAGTTGTGGCATGCAGGCTCAGTAGTTGTGGTGCACGGGCTCAGTTGCTCCATGGCTCATGGGATCTTCCCGGACCAGGGCTTGAACCTGTGTCCCCTGCGTTGGCAGGTGGATTCTTAACCACTGCACCACGAGGGAAGTCCCCAGTCAAACCTCATTTTATTGCACTTCACTTTATTGCGCTTTGCAGGTACTGCATTGTTTTTTTTTTGCTGTTGTTACGAATTGCTCATTTTCACAATATTTCAAACTTTTTCATTGTTATTATATGTGTAATGGTGATCTGCGGTCAGTGATCTTTGATGTTACTATTGCAAAAAGATTATGACTTGCTGAAGGCTCAGATGATGGTTTGCATTTTTTAGCAATTAAGTTTTTTATGGTTGTTTGTTTTTTTTTTTTTTTTTGCGGTACGCGGGCCTCTCACTGCTGTGGCCTCTCCCGTTGCGGAGAACAGGCTCCGGATGCGCAGGCTCAGCGGCCATGGCTCACGGGCCTAGCCGCTCCGCAGCATGTGGGATCTTCCCAGACCGGGGCATGAACCCGTGTCCCCTACATCGGCAGGCAGACTCTCAACCACTGCACCACCAGGGAAGCCCCGCAATTAAGTATTTTTTAATTAAGGTCTGCACTTTTTTTAAAAAATAAATTTATTTATTTTATTTGTTTATCTTTGGCTATGTTGGGTCTTCGTTGCTGTGCACGGGCTTTCTCTAGTTTCTCTACTCTTCAGTGAGTTGCTCAGGCTTCTCATTGTGGTGGCGTCTCCTGTTGCGGAGCACAGGCTCCAGGTGTGCGAACTTCAGTAGTTGTGGCACACGGGCTGTGCCACAGGGAAGGCGGGTCTGCACATTTTTTTAGACATAATGCTGTTGCACACTTAATAGATTATAGTATAATGTAAACACACTTTTATATGCACTGGGAAACCAAAACATTCATGTGACTTGCTTTATTGTGATACTGGCTTTATAGGGGTGGTTTGGAACCGAACCTACAATATCTCCAAGGTTGGCCTGTAAAAGCAAATGCAAAGTCACAAGAATGGAGATGAAAGAATATAGCCTGGGCTTTAAAACCAGAGAGATTTGGGATCAAATCCCAGCTCCACCACTTACCAGCTATGTAACCTTAGACATTTACCTAACCTCTCTTTGTCTCAGATACATCTGTAAAGTGGGCTGGGGACTTCCCTGGTGGTGCAGTGGTTGAGGATCTGCCTGCCAAGGCAGGGGATATGGGTTTGAGCCCTGGTCTGGGAAGATCCCACATGCCGCGGAGCCACAGATCCACTAAGCCCGTGCGCCACAACTACTGAGCCCGCGTGCCTAGAGCCCGTGCTCCACAACGAGAGAAGCCACCGCAATGAGAAGCCTGCGCACCACAAAGAAGAGGAGCCCTCGCTCGCCGCCAACTAAAGGAAGCCCACGCGCAGCAACGAAGACCCAACGCAGCCAAAAATAAATAAATATTAAAAAATAAATAAATAAAGATAAAATGGGCTGAATGTATCGACCTCTTGGGACTTCTGTGAAGATCAGTTATGAAGGATGTAAGGTACTCGGCACAGATAAGTGTCTGTATCGACATTTTAAAAAAAATAAAATGGGCTCAATGTATCGACCTCTTGGGACTTGTTTGAAGATTAGTTATGAAGGACGTAAGGTACTCGGCACAGATAAGTGTCTGTATCATCATTATAATTGTATCATCATTAGTAAAACATGTTTTGAAGATACATGGACCAAGCAAGGAACTAAGGTATTCCTTGTAGCTCCACTGCTAGAACACTGTGGTTCCATTCATGAATCCTGAACACTAAGATGATGTTGAATTGAACCAGGAAGCAAAACTGGAGGAGAAGAAAACAAAGGAGACAGTGTTTATCATAAGAACTCTCGGTTAAACCAAAAACTGTAGGGTCAACTATTTCTCACTCAAGTCCTTCAAGTCATCACTAGCAGAACCTATGCTGACATCACAGAACAATAGGAAAGCAGAGAAGTTTCAAGGATGGGTTACATTTGTGCTTCCTGGGAAAGAATGCTGGGTATGTGAGCTATTTATTGGCTCAGCTTTAGCAAAAACAGACAGAATAAAAGCCAGAAATGAGACAGGGAATGGTTCTGGTTGAAGTGCGGGTGCAGCCTTGGAGGGAGACTCCCCAGCATCTCCAGAAGACCCCAGGGATCCATTTACTCCCTACTGCACACAGCGTCAGCCCTCAGCTTCACTGCATCGTCCGGAACACCTTGAGCTGCCCTAGGTGGATTTCCGAATGCTCTGAGCCAGGGAGTGCTGGTGCGTATTGGCAAATGCCCTGTTTGCCAGCACGCTCAAACAATGGTGTGTGTTTGTACAAAATGCTGGAAACTCATTGTCTTAAAGGAGAAGAAGGTTTTATCATGTTCTTCAATGCTCTTGGGAAAAAACAAACAAACAAAAAAAACTTTTATAATATGCAAGCCAGACTTCTGGTTTCAAGATGGGAGACGGAATGAACAGCAGTTTCCCCTTAATGCAATAAAGCCAGGAAACAAATGAATATCAGTAGAAAGCCAAGTGCAGAAAGAGGAAGGGGAGAAGTTAGTGGACTAGGAATTGTGAGGAATCACGGACGGGCAGAAGCTGCAAAGGGGGGCTGTGGCCCAGGACTGCTGCAGGGGGTTTTGTTGCAAAAGGTAGTAGCAGTGTGAGGTCTGCCAGACTTTGAGGGGGTAGGATCTGAGACTAGGAAGGCCCAGGGGCAAGTGACAGGGGATTAACTGGGATACCACGGCAGAAGCAACAAGGCTGGTTGACCCCTCTATGCCCTTTGTTCCATTCCTGTAGGGGAGGTGGTATGAAGGAGGTGATTGCTCATGAGTGGAACAGCGAAAGAATGAGCTTGGGTCAGAGACAAGACACTGCTCAGTGGCTGGCTCAGAAGTCCCCGATCTGGCACTGAAGCCGGTGGAAGTCAACCAGCCCCTTGTGTACACTCCCCAACTGGGCTGTTTGACTGCTGCCTCTTCTTGTACTGCCCAAGACAAGTCCTAACACCATGAAAAGAACTGAAATAAATAATACCAACACCACTGCAAAGGATTTACAACCGAGGAGAGAGATCATGAACAATAACATATTTAATATCCTTATACAGATATAGAAGGGCATCGATATCGTGAAAGAACAGGCTATTATGAAATGAGAACACGTAACTAGGAAAAAGAATCAATAAGTGCTCTTGGAAATAAAAATGATAGTTGCTGAAATAAAATAAGAAACAGACTGAATTGTTAAAGAGCAAATTAATGGACTAAAAGATGAAGCAGAATGCTCTAGGAATGCAGTACAAAGGAATGAAGGTGGAAAATATGAAAGAAACGTTAAGAGACATGGAAAATAGGGGCAGAAGCTCCCATACTGTTTCATAACCATTCCAAAAGGAAAGAATAAAAGGAGTGAAGAGAGTCATTATTTAAAGAAGTAAAAGTGATGGACTTCCCTGGAGGTCCAGTGGTTAAGACTCTGTGCTTCCACTGCAGGGGGCAAGGGTTTGATCCCTTATCAGGGAACTAAGATCCTGCATGCCATGCGGTGGGGCTCCCCTACCCAAAAAAAAAAAAAAAAAAAAAAGAAGTAAAAGTGGGAAAATTTCTAGGAAGATCTCCTGAGTCCTTAGATTGAAAAGACCCACCACATGCTGAGCAGGATATAAAAATAAAGAAACATACCTAGACATGCTTTAGTGAAACATCGGCATTTTAAAGACAGTGAGGAGCTCCTGAGAAAATCAGAGAAATGACAGCTAATGAAAAAGAGAACAAGGACCAGGTGGAGAGTAGCTGCTTCCTAGCAACACTAGATGCAGGAAAAGAATGGGACAATCTATTCAAAGTGCCAAGGGAAGATGACTGGAATTCAAAACTCAGTCACTGAAGAATGAGGGGAGAATATTTTTCATAATGTCAAGAAAGCATTATGTACACAAATGAGGGCCTGTCCTTAGTTAAGGATTGAGATGTATGGTCCCATAGAAGCTAACGGAAGGGTAGGAAGGGACACCAGTGTGAACCTGGGGAGGCTTCCCAGAGGAGGCAGGGATTTGAAGAATGAGGTGGATTTTGATATGCCAAGTTCAGTTCTAAGAATGGCCTTGAGAGCCTTCTATAAGAAAACACGTAGTGGGCTAGGAGCTGGGTTAAAGGAAGGTTAAAGGCAGAGAGAGCAAGAGAGGTGGGGAAGGGCCAGCTGAACCAGTGGGGTTCAGAGGAAAGGAGTGAAAATAAGGCTGAATAGCAATGGGAGGAAGAACAGCCCTTGATGTGGAAAGATGTTAAGAGACAGGCATATGTTTCATGTCAGAATAACATACATGTTTTAAACAGCAAAATGGGGGAACTGGGCACAGAATTATCTTGAAGCACAAGCAAGATGCCTTGTGAGTTCTCTCTGTGGATTTGAAATTAGAAAGAACAGATTGGGAGGAAAAAAAAGGAGCAGATAAAAAGCCTTTTAGAGCCTTGGAGGTATTTCCACCGTCCCCTCAGTTTCTCTGTGAGGATTGGGATTTGCATTTTAAAAAATTAGTTTGACAGGCTTCAACCCAGGTTCTTTAAACACCCCTGCAGACAGCCCTCCTGCTGTCTGCATGGATTAAAGGACACTTGGCTTGAGGAGAACTTTCTAGAGAGGCTTGGGCAGAATCAGTGGTGGTGAGACCCAGGATGCACCTTCGGGAAGTCGCCTCCTCCCGGGCTCACTGGGCAGCTGCCCTGGGACTCGAGGGGGAGAGAGGGCGGGGGCAGGAGGTGTCAGAGCGGGAGGGAAAATGGTGGGTTCTTTGGAGGCCTAGAGAAGTGACTAAAGACCCTTAGTACACGTGCCACACTTAGGCACTGGCTCAGTAATCATTTGTTCACTCTTTATTTCCTTCGTTCATTCAAACATTCATTCATAAAGGAATGGCTCTCTGAGCACCTACTGTGGACCAGCCCCAAGGCCAGGGTTAGGGACGAGAAGGAAGAAGAAAACACTCCCTGGTTTTCTGGGTGTTAGCAGGAGGCTAGTGGGGAGATGGATTTTCATTGATTCAACATTTATTGCAAATCTATCACGTGCCAGGCACTGTGCTAGCTGTGGGGATAGAGAAGTAAAAAACAGATACGGTCTCCATCCTCCTGAGATCCCCAAATACTGGGCAGATAAACAGCAGGCTGTCAGTAGCCCTGGTTCTAATCTGGAGACAGACATGGGTTCAAATCCTGACTCTGCCACCTTTTGGCTGTGTGACCTTGGACAGCACCTTTTTTCTGAGCCACAGCTTCCTCCTCTGAAAAATGGGAATTGTAATAGTCCTGCCTCACAAGAGTAAATGACGATATGATTAGGCAAGATACGGCATGCGAGGTGCTTAGTGCAGTGGCCGGCACCTAACTGCTATCCCATTACTTACGGGCTTTCCTGGAAACATGGGAAACACCTTCAAGCTCTAACCCCATGAGAAAGAAAAGAGAAATGGGAGGGGAGAAAGGATTTATGATGGCCTTTACGCAGGGAACGGAGTAGACAAGCAAAGAAGTGGGAAGTAAAGGGGAGAGGAGAGGCAATCAAGGAGGGAGGAGGTGATGAAAAGAGGCAAATCTATAGACACAGGAAATAGATCAGTGGTTGCCTAGGGCTGGGGCAGGGGCACTGAGAGGGATTGAGGGGACGTGGGGAGGCACTGCTAATGTGTACAGGGTTTCTTACTTGGGTGATGAAATGTTCTAATGTTGATGGTGGTGATGGTTGCACAACTCTGTAATTAAACTAAAAACCACTGAATTTTATACCTTAAATCACTGAGTCATATGTTATGTGAATTATATCTCAGTAAAGCTGCTACTAAAAAAAAAAGAACACAGGAATAGGAGATGGTGCCTAGAATCAAAAATCACAAGTAGTACAAGCCTTTGTACAGCAAAGGAAACCACAAACAAAACGAAAAGACAACCCATGGACTGAAAAAAATTATTTGCAAATGATACGACCGACACGGGCTTAATCTCCAAAATATACAAACAGCTCATGTAACTCAACAACAAAAAACCAAACAACCCAATTGGAAAATGGGCAGAAGATGTAAACAGACATTTCTCCAAAGAAGACATACAGATGACCAACAGGCACAAGAAAAGATGTTCAACATCGCTAATTATTAGAGAAATGCAAGTCAAAATTACAATGAGGTATCACCTCACATGGGTCAGAATGGTCATCATTAAAAAATCTACAAATAAATGCTGGAGAGGGTGTAGAGAAAAGGGAACCCTCCTGCACTGTTGGTAGGAATGTGAGTTAGTGCAGCCACTATGGAGCACAGTGTGGAGGTTCCTCAAAAAACTAAAAATAGAGTTGACATATGACAGTGGCATATATCTGGACAGAACTCTAATTCAAAAAGATACATGCACCCCAATGTCCACTGCAGCACTATTTACAATAGCCAAGACATGGAAACAACCTAAGTGTCCACTAACAGAGGAATGGATAAAAGTGTGGTGTGTACACACACACACACACACACACACAATGGAATACTAGTCAGCCAGAAAAAAGAATGAAATAATGTCATTTGCAGCAACATGAATGGACCCAGAGATTATCATCCTAAGTGAAGTAAGTCGGAAAGAGAAAGATAAACATCATACGATATCACTTATATGTGGAATCTAAAATATGACACAAATGAACTTACCTATGAAACAGAAACAGACTCATAGATAGACAGAATAGACTTGTGGTTGTCAAGGGGGAGGTAGGTGGGGAGGGACAGACTGGGAATTTGGGATTAGCAGATGCAAACTATTATATATAGGATGGATAAACAACAACGTCCTACTGTATAGTACAGGCAATGATATTCAATATCCTGGGATAAACCATGATGGAAAAGAATATGAAAAAGAATGCGTATATACGTATAACTGAATCACTCTGCTGTACAGCGGAAATTAACACAACACTGTAAATCACCTATACTTCAAAAAAATAAATTAAAAAAAAAAAAAGGGAATCACAGGTAGACAAAGTGAGACCACGTCCACTCACCTCGACCTTCAGGCCCGCCTGGAAGCTGATGCCATCAGGGATGGTGGTCTGGAATTCAGCAATGGTGTAATATTCTTCCTCCACTTGGGGTGGGATGGGAGGCTTGGGCAGACCTCGAGGCTGGTACAATTAAACACAGTGTTAAAACCACTGTAAGTCCATTCCCATGGCGCTGAATGGGAGGTGCTAAGGGATTGGGGCACACAATCACCCTCAAGGGGGCGCTGGCGGACCCATTTGGATTCTAGGACACAACAAAGGGGACCACTCAGATCATCGTCTTCTAGATAGGTCACTGGCCTTTCAGCTTTAGGGCAATGAGAAAAAACATGGGACATTTGCCTATAATCATGAAAATTTGGGGCAAGACAATATTCTCTGAACTTAAGAGGCAACAAGTGTTGTGAAATGAACACAAGTTTGCAAGTTAGACCCATTGGTGTGACTTTGGGCAAATCCCTTCCCCTCCTGGAGGCCTGAGTTTTATCTCCTGTAAAATGTGCGTAATAACAGGATCTACCTGGTGGGGTCACGGAGCGCATTCAACGAGTTCATGTAGTGAAACACCGGCATACTGCCTGGCACCCAAAAGGTGCTCGATAAATGGCAGACATTAAAAGAAGAAAGCCCATTTTCAAAGTACTGCTTACAGAGTTAAAAATGGAGTATGAAAGTAAGAGATCAGAACGGCACCACAAGCGAAACGTGTGCCTTATCCCATTTTGGTTTCAAGTTACGTTATTCAAGGAGACTTATCTAAGATAAAGCGGAGTCGGCTCAGGAAGCAGAAAGTACATCCTGAGACCTAACTGTCACAAAGCCATGGGCGAACTGTTTGATCTCCCCGGACCTCAGTCTTTCCACCTGTCAGTGGGATTAGCTTCACAAGGCTGCTGTGTGGGCAGGAAAGAGTGCATCCTTGGAGAAGGCGAGGTGAGTGTCAGGGGGCTAATCTCAGGTCAGGGTCTGGCTCCCCAGTTGCAAGGGTCCACTTACTATGGTCATATCCCGGCGAGGAGGGGGTCTCTGTCTCATCTTGGGTGATCCTATAAAGAGACGACAGATAAAATTCCTGAGGTGGACACCACGAGAGATCTATTCTCTCCTGCAGGAGATGAGGCATCACATTCAGCACAGGCATCAGCGAGCGACTGCGACGCTTCCTATGGGAGAGCCCAACTAGAGAGGGGACACTCAGACTGGGTTCAGGACTCTCTATCAACAAGGGGATGGTGCCCAGTCCTGGAGCAATGGAAAGCCTTCCAGCAAAGGCAACAA
Organism: Globicephala melas; assembly: GCF_963455315.2. Lineage (NCBI taxonomy): Eukaryota > Metazoa > Chordata > Mammalia > Artiodactyla > Delphinidae > Globicephala > Globicephala melas. The sequence goes on from NC_083316.1 coordinate 146,906,565, forward strand.
GTGCAGGCTTCAGAGTAACGCAGAGGTGGGAGGCTACAAGTTATGTGGCTTTGAGCTGCATGGTCCTCTTCTGGAGAGGGGGTGATAATGCCTGCCTCCTGGAAGCAGTGGTGGAGATGGAAGTCAACAATACAGGTGAGGCTCTTGGCATGTGGCAAGCACGCATTAATGGTACTGCCCCTGGCTTTGTGCTCTGGAACACACCCAAATTAAACAATGCATAAACAGAGCCAAACAAACTTGGACTGAGGACTTCAGGGGTTTTTACTCTGGAGTCGGGCTGCCCCTGCTCTGAGTCTCAGGATCAAGAAGAGGACGACTCTGCAGTGGTCCAAGGCTCCTGGCTAAGGGCAGAACATTGAGGAAGGCACCCCATATGCTGTCAGAGCTGGTTTAGCATGGGTCTACGCAGAGGTGTAGTTTGGTAGTTGGCCTGTAGAGGAGACTGCAAAACTCTTAAATACCCATTTTTCCTGTCTTCTATTAGAAAAAAAATCACAACAGAGTTTTAGCCAGACACTTGACTGCCTACATAAAGACTACATTTCCCAGACTCCCTTGCAGCTAGGTACTGCCATGTGACTAAGTTCTGGCTGATGGGATGTGAAAGAGTAACAAGTCTGTAGCTTCTGAGTCCAGCCTTCCGCTTCTCCCTGCCTCATTTTCCTTGGCCGGACTGGCGGTGAGCCCTCCTGGACCAGGAGGATGAGGGCAACACGAGATAGATACAGCATAACAAGACTCGTGACTGGATAGAGTTGCCACAGCAGCTCTGGACATATACCTGACTGCTCGGTGAGAAAGAAATAAACATCTAAATTACTTGAGCCATTGTTATTGGGTGTATGTGTGTGATAGTACTGGGGAGTCTTTGCTTGAGCATCTGAACCTATATATCCTAACAGAGACACGGGCTTTCAGATTTTCACTCGCTCCTCTAGTGTTAATGGGAATCCTCCTATGCTCTTGGCCACGCATGATAGGATCCTGCCACGGCATGTCAGTGTTTTCTCAAAGTGGCTGAGACAACTGAGAGACTCAAGAAGTTCACTGACCATAAGAGTCACTTTAAACAGCTGGAGAAGCCCAGCGAGGGGCAAGTGACTGCATCCTTGTGGCTAGTTTTTAGTCCTTTCCCAACAGACAGACTCCTTCTGCCCTGTACAGGGTCACATGCTTGAGGCTGGCATCCTGGGTATGCAGCAGACAACAATAATGAACCTACTCTCAGGTGTGCTGGGAACATTAAATGGTAAAATAGCTTTGAAAAGCAAGATGAGTAAAGAACTATCTTCGGAATAAACCCAACATAGGGCCCGCTTTTTCTTCCCCTGGCTCAGAAATGAGGCCCTGCAGACAGACCACTGGCACTTGAGTCAGAGGGACCTGGGTTCAAATCCTGGCTCCACTGTTCACTAGCTGGGTAGCCTTGGACAAACCCTTTCATCTCTGTTTCCTAACCTGTAAAATAAAAGGAGTAGGTCCTTCAAAGGTTGTTACAAGGAGTCAGTGAGACTGATTATAAGATTCCTGGCACCTAGTAGGGGCTTGAGAAACAGGAGCTCTGGTGATATGAGACGGTGGAAAAAACATGGCTTGAGTAGGAAAGCCACGTCTCTCCACTCAGGTTCTGCAACTTGCTGGCTGAATGAACTGGAACGAGTGACCTGGGGTTTGTGAGCCTGTTTTCTTATCTACAGGATGGTGGGCAGCAGGGCTGCCATGAGGATGAGGGACAACATGTGAGGACCTCTGGGCACAGAGCCTGGCACGTAGTAGGTGCCCAGCTGCCGGGAGCTCGGGTGGGCGGCACTTACTCTGCTTGACGTCACTGTCGGGCGCCGGGCGGCCTTCAAACCGGCCATCCCTCTGGTTGTTGAGCAGCTCCTTGTCCCGGCCCACCGAGTTCTGCTGCCGGGAGACGCCGTCCAGCTCGAGGACGCCCGCGTGGGCGGGTGAGCCGGGGCCCAACTTTGGGGGTACAGGCTCCCCGCTGCTCTTCTTTAGGTAGGAGGCTGGGGCCCAGCCCTCTTTGCCCTGGTACCTGGGAGGAAGGGGAAGGATGCCTGTCAGGCTGCTCTGCCAGGCCCATGGGAAGAAGTTGCACTCCTACTGTGAATCCCACTTTGGGTCCCAGATGGCAGGAACACTGGACCACGACCTGCCCAGGGCCAGGGGCTGGTACACCGCTTGCTGCCTCCTGATGAAGCCTAAGCCCTCAGCTGGGCCTCCCCAATCTGGCCTCTCCTTACCTCCCCAGCCTTGGCTCTCACGGCAACCCCCAGGTCCCGCCCACCCCACACAGCTTGCGCTCTCCCAAAAGTTCCACCATCTCTCACCCCCCTGCTCCTGCTCTTAGAGACCCTCTGCCTGGAAAGCCCATTCTCTCTCTCTTTTTTTTTTTTTTTTTGCGGTACGCGGGCCTCTCACTGTTGTGGCCTCTCCCGCTGCGGAGCACAGGCTCCGGACGCGCAGGCTCAGCGGCCATGGCTCACTGGCCCAGCCGCTCTGCGGCGTGTGGGATCTTCCCGGACCGGGGCACGAACCCGTGTCCCCTGCATCGGCAGGCGGACTCTCAACCACTGCGCCACCAGGGAAGCCCAAGCCCATTCTCTTTTGTGCTCCTCTTTCCCAGCTCTGCTTAATACCATTCCCCCTCTCAAGCCTTTCCCGAGCCTCCCTCCACGGTGCCCCCCACTGTCTCCTGCACACCCCACAATCCCAGCACTTATAACACCCAGTGACACTTGGCTGTGACGGTCCTGTCTCCCCACTTAGAACTCGAGCTCCTGGGGGCGAGGATCATGGATGATTCGTCTGTGTGTGTGACGGCCCTCGCTCCCAGTGAGTTGAGTGAAGAAAAAAGGGGACACGTGGACAAACTGCCAGTGGACCTGGCAAGGGTGAGCAGCCACAAAGCTCTGCTACAGCCACTGTCCCCGTACAGTCGTCACTACTGGGACCATGATGATAACGGTAAATGACACTTGGTGAGCACCTACTCCATGTCCTTCCTGTTCCAAGCACTTGATAGCTATTGCTATAGTTCATCCATCCAACCTGAGGGTTGGCAGAAATGGATCCAGACCTAGAAAGCTGGCACCAGAGTCTGTGCTGCTTTGCTGCCTCTTCCCAGAAGCCCCAGCTCCCGGCACAAAGCCTGGCATAGGCAGGGTGGGCCTCCAGTCATATTGCTTAACAAGTAGATTAAACACGCGTTCAGATGAGAACAAAGCAGGTCGGGGGTTGGTTCCAGGGTTACCACAGGTCACTGAGCCTCGGAGTGACTGAGACCCTGACAGACCAGCTCACTGAATTCCAAAGGGGACTGAACGAATGTAACAATCATTTAATTCTCTGCACTATGGAAGTCGGTTGAATAGCATGACCACAGGGGTTGATTGGGACCAGAGGTGTGCTGGAGTCAGCTCACAGCACTTGTGAGAGCCAGCTGTTCATATCTCTTCCCAACTCGGCATTTAGTGCCATCACACTGGGAGCTTAAAATCTGCCACGGTGGCAGTATTTACACCACAGAAATTGGCAAACACGGCAACTCAAGAGCATTTTCCCCTGGAGAGCTGGCTGTTAAAATTGCCAGCATCCCACTGGTCTGAACCACAAAACAGGTGCCCACACCTTTGGGGACGACATCTAACAGACTGGAGATGATATATGGCAGGGTCACATCTCGTCAAGAATCACCTTAAGAACTAAATAGCACTGCGTTTCAATAAAAAAAAAAAAAAGTCCTTTATAACAAGAAGCAAACTTAAAAGGAGGCAGAAATCTTCAGTTTGGTGTCTATCAATCTTAAAATATCCCCTGAGAAGGACTAAATCTTGTGCTAATTGGAAAACGTCAGACTACACACAATCCGGGCATCACTATGAGATAGTTCATCACTTGGGGCACAAAGCCATAAGCAGAGAGGCAACACATGCAATGCTGAGGGGGCTTTGGGGTCAGAAAGGTAGGGGTTCAAAACCTGGTTCGGTCACTTTCTAGCTTCAGTCGAAGCTTCTGATGACCGTGGCAACATCCACTGCAACCTCATGAGGGACCCTGAGCCCAGTCGAGCCACCAGAATTCCAGAGTCACTAAGTTTTGGGATAATTTGTTACACAGCAAGGTAACACCTATAATCCAGATATGTGAGTTACTGTTGTCATTACTCCGGCTTCAAACCTCAGTTCTGAGGAAGCCTTCCTGACTCCCGGGCTGAGGAGCCCTCTTCTGTGCTCCAAAGTCCCCTGTGCAGCCCTCCTACGCCCCACGCGCCTCCCTGCCCTGTACTTGTGTCTGAGTCTGCCTTCTACGCCTGTGGGTCTGAACTACTGTCTCTTTCTCACTGTTACTCACCAGCTTTCAGTAGACAGCTTGGCCCAAAATAGATTTTGGTGTAGGTTTGCTGAATGAATTAAGGGTTACACACTCAGCCCCATGTGAGTGGTCCCAGTGTCCTGCCTCATGTCCGGCTTACATCACGGCACAGACACCAGGTGGCAGGGACCTCAGGCTTCTTCTCTTGCCCTAATTTCCTGAGGCTGCACCCTGCCCGCCCGGGTAACCAAAGAGGGAGTTCCCCGGACTTTCATTACTAAAACTGGGAAAGTCCCAAGTAGAGCACGATGAGTTGGCCACCTTTACCTATGAGCTTTCAATTCCATCACATGGGTGAAAGAGCAAACTGTATGGAAAGCCGGTCTCCACTGGACTCTGAGAGATGACGGCAAATGATCAGCTTTAGGACGGGCTACTGTCCATGTGGTGTTTAGCATCCTGTTGCTCTCAGAGCGGGGCTGGAGTGGGAAATCACTCACGCAGGGCAGCTTCAGCCTCCACTTACTCATTATGAGACACATCTGGAGGTGGAGACCAGTCTTGCTCAATTGGGTTACTGCTATCGGTGGTTCAGTGTGTTTAGAGACGGTTTTGCTTATTATGCATTTTTAGAGAAGGATATGGGTAGGGAAGGAAGCCAAACAGCACAGAGGAGAAGCGTCCTTTTATAGCTCAGGCTGAAACCTCATCTCCTCTGCAACTGCTTACAGATATCTGTGCAGCTGGAGCCTCTATGACCTGAAACCCACCCAGCTGCAGAGGGTACCTGATCTTCCACCAGCCTTCCAGGTTTTTCTGGATGACCTCCACCACAGCTCCTCTCTCCAGGTTCATTTCATCTTGGTCACGAGCTGTGTATGGGTAGATGACTGTGTACTTCTCCTCTGTGGGGACAAACAGATGTTGGGGTAAGTCAAAGACACTATATAAGCCCCGGGACGTTGATGGCCAAGGCTGTGATCTGAGAGATGCCCTCGTAAGGAGGGATTTCCTCCAAAGACTTCTGTGCACCATCTCTGTTCCCACCCCCCCACCCCCGCCCCTGGCCCCAATAAGCGACCCTCACTTAGTGCTGGATGACCCTGTGCAAGCAGCAACAGGACACAGGACAAATGGCAGGTCCGTTCCTCTGAAATCCCTCAGCATCACACATTTGCACTCACCTTCCTCAAATCTGTGCCTCAAGGTCACCTTCCTTGACCTTGCCTTAGGTAATACCCAGACCCATGGCACCCTCATCCCCCTTACCCGGGTTTATTTTCCCCCCTTACCAGGAATTACCTTCTAACATACCAGATAATTTACTTATATTATGTTCCATGTCTGTTTCCCCTGCTAGAGTAAGAGCTCCAGGAAGGCAGGGGTTTGAGTCTGTCTTGTTCATTCCTCTATCTCTAGCACTGGGCACGGTACTGGGAATATTTAGGAACTATTTAGTAAAATAGTCAATGTTTAGTAAATGAACAAGTCCCGAAGGCCTGGCGGGAGGCACCTTGCTCATGCTGCAGCAGGGGCGGGGTGGATGTTAAACCCTCCGTGGCTCCTCTGCAGTTCTTAGTGGTGGAGGGTCAGGGACAAGCTACATCTGGCAGTATATGGTTTGGGGTGGAATCACTACCAGGGAGGAGACAGCTAGCAATGCTCATTACCTAGCGGGTAGCTGATCTCCATTTTTCATTGTTTTCAAGCCCCTGGATCCAACCACGCCTGAAGCTTCAATTTTATTTTTTTTAATTTATTTTTTTAATTGAGATATAATCGACTTCTGGGTGTACAACATAATGATTTGAGATATATATCATGAAATGATTGCCTGCTTCTGTTTTCATTAACACCACTGGGGTGCTTTCCATCCCACTCTCAGTGGTTTCCTGCTCCTACCCCCAAAGCCAAGAGAGCTGCCTCGGGCTGTGTCCCTCCCACAGCAGGACCTCACCCCCGACCCCCTGCAGGGCCCCGCTGGCAGGGTCATTCATTGTCACACTCAGGCAGGGCCCTCCAGAGAGCAAGAGAATAGCTCCCATCCCCAACACTGTCAGCAGTGACTGCTGAGACAGATAACAGATGAGTGTCCCAGGGGAGCCAGTGAGGATAGGAGCCGGCTTTCCTGTTTTGGTTACATTGCAGCCCGCAGGGAGGGACTGAGCCAGCTGTGGGCTGACGTTGATAGTTAGTGTGTCCGGGCTGCCCCTCTCTCTTTCTCTCTCTCTCTCGCTGGGAAAACACCACAGGCTGTCTGTGGCCTTCCCAGCTGGTGCAGAGGGAGGCGGAAAACACACAGGGCGTTTATTTATTTATTGATCTAGCCCCCTGACCTGCGCTGTGGGGGCTGAGCTGACTCAAGCTGCACACGTTCTGTATACAGCGCACTCAGCTGTTCTCCTCACTCGCAGATGCAGGCTGGGGTGTGGGTGCTGTGAAGGGTGCTGGGGGCAACTCAACCCTGTGGATGCACAGAAGTTTTGTCTGGCCAGGTGAGAAGGGGCACTGCCTGGGTCCCGGACTAAGTACTGTTGGTACTACAGGCCCTGGACTCCTGGGGATTCGCTAGCAACCAGAGACCCTCTCTGGGCTCCGTAGGATGCTCAGGGTTCCCTAACAAAGGGAAGTGGGAGAACTTGTAGACTGCGTGGTGGGTAACACTGCCTGCTTGCCATCCATCTGCCCTTCCTCTGGTGGCACTGCCAGCCTCCAGCCACATGTTTGGGTGAGGGTGACCTCGCCACCACCCAGAGGGATGGCGAGGGTGCATAACGCTGGCCTGGCCAGAGTGACTGGCCACCGTGATTAGTTCAGGGATGGCATATGACCCAACTGGGTCCGTTGGAACCAACTGATCGTGTTGAAGGAGAAGCATTTTCTTTGGTGGGTGCCCCTGAAGGGTGCCTGGAACTACTGTCACCATGAGACAATGGTTCCAGCAAGGTAGAGAATGGGAGCTGAAGGTGGCGAGAATAAGCCTCAGGTGCCAAGGACAGGTAGAAAGGGAACGTTGTCTGCCATGCCAGTAAACAAAGAATGTTGCCTGCCATCAAGCCACGAGCCACTGCAGTCACCCCCAACAGTGCACCCTGAGGGGCATTTGGGAGGGATAAAAACAGGAAGCATTCTGTGCTCTGGATACTGGCCTTAGATAGTTCAGATGCATATCTAAGGAATTATTTCAATGAGACCAGATTCTTGCATCTTTCCATTCATAGAAAAGCACTAAAATCATTAACTTAAGATATCTGGGGCTTCCCTGGTGGCGCAGTGGTTAAGAATCCGCCTGCCAATGCAGGGGACACGGGTTCAAGCCCTGGTCTGGGAAGATCCCACATGCCATGGAGCAACTAAGCCCGTGCACCACAACTACTGAGCCTGTGCTCTAGAGCCCACGAGCCACAACTACTGAAGCCCGCATGCCTAGAGCCTGTGCTCTGCAACAAAGAGAAGCCACTGCAATGAGAAGCCCACGCACCGCAACGAACAGTAGCCTCCGCTCACTGCAACTAGAGAAAGCCCGTGCGCAGCAACGAAGGCCCAATGCAGCCAAAAATAAAAACAAATAAAATAAATAAATTTATATTAAAAAAAAGATATCTGTTTTTTGTGATTAGCAGTAATCTTTTGATGTTAGACTACATGTTTTGTTTTGTTTTTCCAGCCAAAAACTCCTATGCATCCTGCTTCCTCCCTTACCTCGTAGGAGCAGTTCCCCAGAGCTATCTGAGAGGCTGTCTCCCAGGCTAGAGTCCTCAGTAAGGTGCCTGTATAAAACTTAACTCACAACTTCTAGGTTGGGCATTTTTCTTCAGTTGGCAGACATTTTCAAGCTCCCGGATCCAGCCATGCTAGAAGCTGACCCTACCCTAGGGTTTTCAATGACATGAGTCAATACACTTCCCTTTTGCTTAAGCTGGTTTGATGTGGGTTTCTTTTCCCTGGCCACTCAAATGCACCTGATGAAGGGAACAGGTCACTGGCTCAGCATTACAGGGGCCCCCAGGCATCATTTTTTACCCTGGGAAACTTTAGGGTCCCAGGCTGACAAACGCCCTAAGCTCCCTCCTCCCAAACCTACATGCCAACACACAGGGTACAGACCAGATCACCGTCTCTCACATGCAACAGGCACGGGCAGTCCCAGAGCATGCAGATGCAGGGACCCAGTTCCGAATACCGAGCGGGGAGGAAAACTCTGAGGTAGGCACCTTGACGCCAGCTGATGGCATACAGGTCCCCCAGAGTCCGGCGGCGGCCCATGGGCTGGGGCAGAGACCAGTATCTCCATGAGACTGGACGGGCAGCATGTGGAGGCGAAGGGCAGAAGGCAGAGGTAAGAAGAAAGCAGTCCCAGTGTCTTGAGGCAAAGGCGGCACCAAGCACGTGCTCCCTCTCAGGAGCAATTATTTCTGCGTCTATGCCACGCCCCAGGTGTCTCAGAAGGACCAAATTCCTGAGTACGAACCTTGAACTTGAGTGAAGAGCCACCCAATAGACAGGATGCTATTCCTAGCATGATTATCAAGAGGCACTAAGAGAAGCCCTCATGGCAGGGGGAAGAAATGTACAAACCCTTAGGAAAATGTGGTCTCTCTCCCATCTTCTAGCTGTGTGACCCCGGGCAAGTGTCTCTACTTTCTGAGCTTCTTTTCTCATCTGTAAAATGGGGACAATAATCAGTCCCTTACAGAGACACGCCCCGTGGTAGGAATCATTAACTGTCTAAGGGAGCTAGAGTTTCCACGCAGCACATGACTACCCCTTAATCTGAGTTGATTTTTGCACTTTCTCCTCATTAGCGCCGCCCCTAGAGCCTGGTGGGCCCCACAAACGCAGAGCAAAACAAAAGGCATTTTACTCTGCGGGTGCTGGCTGCAATAAAACTAAATGCAAACCACATATGCATTTTTTTTTTTTTTTTGCTAACCTTTGAGCATAGAAATATCCCTTCTCCTTACCCTCTTTTCTGTTAAATACATACTCAAGTGGCTTTGTGTTTTCTAAACAGTCAACTAAAAGCCCCAAATATTCAACCCTAGGTAAGGCATAGCCCTATGATAATAACTGTTCCTAGTTATTCATTGTTTTAGGTTCTTTGCCAAGTGCTTTGCATGTGGGATCTCATTTAATTAAAAAAAAAAAAGCCCATGACGTAGATACCATCGTTTCCATTTCCAGAGGAAGTGGCTGAAGCATAGAAAGGTTAAGTTGCTGGCCCAAGACCACTCAGCCAGTAAGTGGTACCAATTCAAATTCGGTGGTGAGAGTCAAGTTCAGGTCTGATTCCAAAACCCTCCCGTTTATTAGCTAAAGTGAACTCATACTCTAGATTGAGGAATGCTCCTGGGGGGAAAGGGGGGTTGGCTGAGCCTTAAGATTTCTGACACAGCGGGAACCACTCTTTAGGAGGGTCAGCTCTGATCCTGACACCCAGTCAGGGCCGTTAAACCAACACAGAAAGCAGAGATCTTTACGGATGGCTTCAGATGTCTTGTAAATGAGCTTGGAGCAGCCCCAGCACCTTGGCCATCAGGATAATTCAAGGGAGGAAGCGTGAGGTGTTGACAGCGATCTGGCTGGGCGCCATTGAGGTCCCATGGAGGTATCAGGGCCCCAGCTCCAGCCAGGCTCACCTGGGTTGGCTCCCCAGGGCCCCTAAGAAAGGGCGGGCTTGCTCTGCCCCAACCCCAGGGCCTGGCTTCATGTCCACAGGCTCTAGTCTAGGAGGCTGGGAGGCAGAGGCTGAAGGGAAGGGATTGGGTGCCGCCGGCCCTCACGGTCTCCCCAGCGAGCCCGAGGCCCAGGCTGCTTCCTACCTTCTTCAGGCTGTAGGGAAAACTCATCCTGCACACCATCCTGTCCTTCGAGGCAGGTTGCGGGGACCCAGCCTTGCTCTTCAGCGGTGCTGACGAACCACCAACCTGGGAAAATGAGAGTGCAGACTGATATCAGTTGGGTCAGGTGTGAGGGCCGGGCGTCAGAATACAATATTAGATTCAGCCGCTGCAGGAACCAACGCTCAGCGTCAGGCTCAAAAGTCTCCATTTTATTAGTAGAACACAACTACCCATGTGAGCTGACTGCTAACTGCTAGAGACAGGCTAACAGGAAACCTGCTCTTGAGCCTGGGACGGGGCTGTGGAGGGGAGTCGGGGATAGGGGTGGGGAGAAAGGTTGTCCTAAAGGAGGAGAGTAAAGAACGTAGCTCCCTTCGCTAAGGTGTGCAAGGCACTCATCATTTTACTTGCATTATCTTATATCATCTTCACATTATCATCCCTACTGCACAGACGAGGAAACTGAGGCTCCAAGAGGCAAGGCTCGTGCAAGTTCACGCGGCTTACAGCCGAGCTGCGACTTGCACCCAGGGCTCTCTGATACGGAAACCACTGCCCTCATAACTTATCTGCGACACTGATTTTGCGTCTGTTCATGTCAAGGTAAACCTGGCCGCAGATATAACAGTTTGAGAGGCCGTTCACTGAGACTCAGGCCCTCCCATTTTAGAGAAAGGGCTCTCATGGAGCCTGTGGTAGGCAGAATAACAATGCACATGGCAAAGGGTTTGAATTAAGGTCGCAGATGGGGTTAAGGTTGCTAATCAGCTGAACTCCCAAATAGGAGGTTATCCTGGCTTATCTGGGTGGGCGCAGTTTAATCACAAGGCAGGCAGAAGGAGGGTCAGGGGGAGATGCGGCTGAGGAAGGAAGGTACAGAGAGGGGCAACACTGCTGGTTCTGAAGGTGGAGGAAGGGGTCACGAGCCACGGGATGTGGCTGGCCTCTAGAGAATGGAAAAGGCAAAGCAGCAGATGCTCCCCAGGCCTGCAGAAGGGAACACAGCCCCAGCACTGCCTTTTTTTTTTCGTCCACTGGGGCCCATTTTGGGCTTCTAACCTCTAGAACCATATGATGATAAATTTGTGTTGGTGTAAGTCACTGAATTTGTGGTAATTCGTTATAGCAGCCACAGGAAGTTAATACAGGCCCCAGCTGGCTCTGACCTGCATAAATGGAAAAATAGGATCTGCTCCCCAAGATCACAAACCTCCAGGCCCCGGAGACCCCAAGGGAGAAGAGAAGGAAGGGGCAGACTCTGGACTAGCTTCCCGGTCTTACAGGGAGGCCTTTGCTTTTGAGCTCCCTGAGGTAGAAGCCACCTTCTGCTTTACTTGACTGGGTGCACCTTTTAAAAGACACGTTTTGGTGGCTGGGAAGTGTGTGTGTGTGTGTGTGTGTGTGTGTGCGCGTGTGTCTGTGTGAATGAATGGGGTTGATAAACCTGTGAAAAACCAGAAATCAGAAATATGCCATATATGCCTTCCTAAGGACTCCTATTTGTAGGTATCCGCGCGGGGTTAAGGAACGTGTCACAACAGCAATGACAGTAAAGATACGCCAGACTGTCTCAGTGCTTCGCATCTACTACTGACTGGCTGAGTCCTCACAGCAGCCTGTGAGCTGCATTCTGTTACTGCCCCATTTTACAGATGGAGAAGCCAAGCTCAGAGACGGGCAGTGACTTGACCAAGGTCACAAAGAAAGTGGCAGAGCCGGGATTCGACCCAGGCCATCTGGCTTCACAGCCTCAGCTCTTAACTACTGGCACAAATGCCTCATACATTGCTGGAAGGAGAGTAAACTGGTATGGCCACAGTTTGGAAGCAGGTCATTTGGCTGTATCTTAACATTTAAAGTATGCGTATCTTATGGTCCAGCAGTTTTCTGCGTATCTAACCTAAAGAAACACTCACCAATGTGCACACATATATACTGTTCATACTAAAGGAAGATATGGCTTATAGTATGCCATATTTTCACATAGTATGCAGATGTTAAAAGAATAAGAGCTAAATGTTGACTTAAGAAAAAGCATGTTGCAGGTCAAAATGTATAGAATGATACACCACTGGGCTTAAAAAACCTACAAAATTATATATAGAGGCATGAAATACGATGTGTATGTATGTGTGTACATAGTTATATATATGTACGCATGTGCACATATATGTATACACACATGTGTACAAATGTGTACACTGTGTACATACATATACACCTGTATAGAGTTTTTTAAAAAATAAATTTATTTATTTCTTTATTTATTTATGGACGCGCTGGGTCTTCGTTGCTGCGCATGGGCTTTCTCTAGTTGTGACGAGCGGGGTCCACTCTTTGTTGCGGTGCGTGGGCTTCTCATTGCGGTGGCTTCTCTTGTTGCAGAGCATGGGCTCTAGGTGTGCAGGCTTCAGTAGTTGCAGCACGCGGGCTCAGTAGTTGTGGCGCAAGGGCTTAGTTGCTCCATGGCATGTGGGAGCTTCCCGGACCAGGGCTCAGACCCGTGTACCCTGCATTGGCAGGCGGATTCTTAACCACTGCACCACCAGGGAAGTCCTATCCCTGTACACATATTTATACACATGTGTGTATACAGTTATCAAAAAGCATTCACCCCAAACTGATAGAAGGGCAGTCTGGGTTTGGAAAGGGGACTAGGCCTGAAGCTAGCGGAAAAAAATAGATTTTAACTTTATCATTAATGTTTCAAGAAGAACATATCCATATATTACTTGGGTAAGTAAAAGGTAATTGAAAACAAATGTTGAGTTTGTTGGCCACTTGAAGATCTGGACATATGCCTTTTCCCTGCTGTCCTCTGGACACACCAGGCTTGGCCCCCACCCCATCCTGCCTCCTCCCCTTCTCCCAGCAACATGTTCTTCCTGACGTCGCTCAAGCTGGCAAAGCAAAGCGGGGTGGGGGTGGGTGGGTGCTCCCTTCTTCCATCCCCACAGAGCATCCCAGTCATACCCACAGACCGCCTGTACTCATTTCTAGGAATTAGAACGTCACATGGCCTCGGGGCCAGCTGGAATTGGTTAGGAACTCCAGCTCGGCAACCTGTCACAAGATCTGGGGTGAGTGACTGAGTCACTTGGAGTCTTGGTGTCTTCAGCTGCGAAGCAGGGATAACAACTGCTGTACTGTGTAATCAAGAAGTTTTGGTTGGCTACTGCTCATCTCCTGACTAATGGGAACATGCTGCAGAGGCTGCCGGAAACAGTCTTTCCCTGTTTGTTGGACCTTAACTAGCCACTGGGGTATCACGGAGATTGGCCCACTAATATTGCTAGTCAATGGCACATTTTAGCTACAACAAAGCCAGTGGGGGTTTAATGCCACTTTTTCCTGGAGAGGATCCACTCATCCCCTGCTCCTTGCTCTCTGTCTTCAATGGTACCAATGCCCTATTGCGGCTAAAGAAGGCAAAAGGGAAGGAAACGCATTTTGGGTACCTATGTGCCAAACACAGGCTTAGGCCCTCTCTATGTACTGCCTCATTTAATCCTGGAAGCAGCCTCCTCAACGAAGTGACCTGGATGGCTGTGAAATGCGGAGTTCAGGTGGAAACCCGGGTTAAGTGTCTCAGTCACATCACATTCTGTCCCGGCCAGTGTACAGGCAGACCTCGTTTTACTGTGCTTTGCTTTATTGCACTTCACGGATAATGTGTTTTTTACAGATTGGAGGTTTGCGGCAACCCTGCATCAAGCAGGTCTATTGGTGTCATTTTTCCTATAGCATTTGCTCACTTCATGTCTCTGTGTCACATTTCAGTAATTCCCCCGATTTCAAACTTCTTTATTCTTATTATATTTGTTACATGATCTGTGGTCAGTGATCTTTGATGTTACTATTGCAAAAAGATTACGACTTGCTGGAGGTTCAGATGATGGTTAGCATTTTTTAGCAATAAAGTATTTTTAAATTAAGGTATGTATATTGTTTTTTTGACATAAGACTACCGCACACTGAACAGGCTACAGCATAGTATAAATGTAACTTTTTTTTGCACTGGGAAACCAAAAAATTCACATGACTCGCTTTATCGCAGCGGTCTGGAACCGAACCCACAATATCTCTGAGGTCTGCCTGTATGTGACCAGTGGTCCCTCTGAGGGCAGGTGGGCTGAGGCAGTCTGTCCATCCCACCAGAGCCCACAGCTGACAGAACCTTCATGAGGACTCCCATGGTAGCCAAAGGCAAATCAACAGAGCAAATCTCCAGTGGAATGCTGGACTCCGTGTCTCCGAGTACTCTGAAACCAGAAGGAAGGTTCCTAAAATGTGAACCTCAGGACAAGTCGATAACCCCTGACCCAGCAGGATGCTGGTGAGCTGTGACCAAGTGGAGTACTCAAGCACTGTGATCAAACAAGGCCAGCTTTCTAGGAGGCCATCAACCAGATCCGTGGGAACGGAGCAGCCTGGATTGGCCATTGCAGCGTTTGCACTCCCAAGCGTTTCCTGTCCCAGAGGCTTGGTGAGAGTGTAGGGTGGAAGGGAGGTGGTCTAGGTCTCCTACCTGACTCATTCTTCTCGATGATGTCTACCACTTGCCCCACGCTGAGGCTGATCTCCGAGCTCTCCTGCTTCTGGTAGTCTGCCACCACTACGTACTGCTCCAGGACCATGGGGTCCACCGAGGTCAGGTCGCCCCCTGGGGATACAAAATGCCAACACACAACCCATGTGTGAAGGAACAGGAGCCAGGGGGTGGGATGGGTCAGGAGGACATTCCAAATAGAGAACGAAGCTGTGACAGGACTTGTCTCAGGGTCACCTCATCCATTTATTCTTTCATTCATTTGCTCACTCAACCACCAAAATTTACCAAGTGCCTGTCCTTGTGCAGGCACTGTGCTAGGCACTAAGGATTCAGAGTTGATGTGGTACTTGCCCTGAAGAAGCTGACAGCGTAGTGGGAAAGTTCATTCATTCCCATCTATCCATCCATTCATCCATCTGCCATTATTCACCCATCATCGTCCACCCAACTGAACATCCATTCATCATTCATCCAACCAAACATCCATCTGTCTAGCTATCCATTGCCATCCATCCATCCCAAATCACTCATCTATTAATTCACGAAGTCACCAGTGAGGTTCCAAACACTCTATTAGATGCTGGGCATACTAAAGTGAATGAAACAGACATGACTCCTAGCCTCGAGTAGCCCAGTCTAGCTGGGGAGAGAGACACGTACACAAGTATATACGATCGCTAAGTATACAGGATAATACTAGTTTTTGATTGATGCATTGCTGGAAACAACCAGGATGCCAGACAGAGAATGAGTGGGAAAAGGATGCTACATTAAATGGAGTGGTCAGCAAGACCCCTCCAGGGAGGTGACATAAAGCAAAGACCTTGGAGGCAAGGAGGCATGAGGAGAATGGGGACAGAGTGGTGCAGGCAGACTGTGGGATGGGAAAGGGCCTGGAGCCTTCTAGGAACTGGCTGAAGTCCAGGAGTGAGCAGAGGGCGGTCCTGTATGAGCTCACCCTGGCAGGCATGGGTCAGAGCAGGCAGGACATGCTGGGCCAAGGCAAGAAGTTCGGATTTTTTGAAACCCTGAAGTAGAAAGCCACTGAAGGGCTTGAAGAAGGGAATGACAAGATTTACATCTTTAAAAAGACAGTTCTGGCTGCCACATGGAGACTGGATTACAGCCTGGCAAGAAAAAAAGCAGGAGACCAGATGGAGGACATGGTGTTTGCAGACAAGAGATGATGGTAGCTTTGGACCAGGGCAGGGGCAGCTGGGGAGAGGAGCCCCTGGGGAGGCCATTTCCACAGGATGTAGCGCTGTGTGGCCCTGGTTAAATACCAAGACATATCTGATAAGTAAATGAAAAGATATCACAGAATATGGATGATGTAAAGGGACATCTGAGTTCAGACACTCCAGAGAGAGGGGGCAGCACTTTTAGAGCAGCAGCTGAATGTGATGGGAAGGCAGACTGGCTTTTGTGGCCACTGGGCCCTGGTTTTCTGAAAGTCCTGATTCAAAGGATTCCCTTCTATTGTTTCCATAAACCACTGAAATATCCATTTATACATTTCTGTGTCCAAATACACCCATAATGAGCCAATTTTGTGCATCTGTTCCCAACTCTGTTGGGTAGTATCTTATTGAAATTGGCCATGGTGGGAGTATTTACACCATGGAAAATGGCAAATGCCACAAAGCAGGGCTTCCCATCAGAGAGCTGGTCGTGAAGTATTTACCAGCACGCCGTTGCACCCCAGCCTCTGGCATCTAGAAGCGGCACAAAAGCCCTCTGTTAGAACCACGCATTCTCCATGTCTGATGCGGAAAATCAGAGCAGGGCGTTGCAGCCGGGTGAAGAAGCGTCACCGCTTCTTGGCTCTGTGACCATGTTCTAGCCATTCACCCTCCCAGGCTGAGGGTAACGGAGGGAAACGGGAGGGCCCCAGGGCAACTCTGCCCCTTGCACCCTGAGTGGCGAAAGCATGAGAAGAGAGAAAGAGAGGAGAAAAAAGAGACGGCAGATGTGGGATGAAGGTTCAGAAGTAGATTGGGAGGGAAGTCGCCCCACATGAATGCCTATCACAGGCTATACACTGTACATAAACTACCTCGACACAACTGCCCTGGAAGGTGGGTATTACCACCCCCATGTTATAGACAAGAAAACAGAGGCTCAGACATATCAGGTGACTTGCCTTAGATCTCACCGCTACCTGGTGACAAGGCCAGATCTGAACCAGGTCCACCTGGTGGCAGTAGGTGAGGAAAGAAAAGATGATAGGAAGGAAGGCTAGTCTGAGATCTTGCTCTCCTACCCCACAGGTCCCCATGACCGCCCCCCAAGTCTTATGTCTTTGCAGCTCTCAGGGTCATCTTCACTACTGCCAGCCTTCTCCTCCTCTGTCACCTCCCACCCAGGTCAGGCCGCAGAGCTGATCTCCTTCCAGCCTCAAGCATGACAGACCACCCAAGACAGCCCGGCTACTTCAGCGGTTCCATCTTTTAGTGGCCCCAGAGCAGGCTGGTCACTGCCCCCTTTCTGCTGTCCCTCTAGACAGTGATCTCTTGACTGTCTCCTCAACCCCCCGGCACTGTGCTTCTAAGAGGTGCTCTTGTGTGAATGAGCGCAGGCAGACGCGCTCCTGGTTACTTGTCCTGGTCATTGTGAGCTTGGGACACATTCCCCAGTGAATGCAATATGTAGAGACTGGGGTCCACAGTTTTTATCCTAGAATATAATCTGCCTCAGGGCTCAGAACCCCAGGAATGCATCTGCCCTTCTGTTTTAACCTCACGCGGGCTGCATCCAGGTAGCCATGCTTCCCGGTGCCTCAACTGGAGACAAAGAACTGGAGAGTGGAGAGAAGCACCCACTTCACAGTCAGGCTGGAAGCTGAGCCTGCTGCCCGGGTTAGTGGCCAGAGACAGCCCAGGTCTCCCAGGCAGGCGGGCCACTAGTGGGCTGGAGGGGCCAGGACGTGTCTGTGTTCACATGTGGGGAATCTCTGCTGCCCCTTGTGGCAGCCGTCAGGATTCCCTCCCGCAGAGCCATGGGTCTGATGTGGGAGGACCTTCTTGCTAGCACTCCATCACCTCGCTTCACCCACATCCTCACTATGCCACATCCTTTTCACCAGGGTCTGAGAAAGGCTTCTTGTGGCCAGGGGTGTGCAGGTGGGACACCCCGTGATGGGTCTCCATCCTGCCCCTCCAGTCCGTCCTTCATACTGCAGCCAGAGAGCTTGCTCAGAAGTCACAAAAATGGTCCATTTTTGTGCAAGGGGAGCTAAGAATGTGTTTTTATACTTTTAAAGATTTGTAAAGAATAAGAAGGAGAATGAAAGGAAGAGGAAACAAAAAATTATTATTAGTGACAGAGTCTGCATGGAGCTTGCAAAGCCTAAAATATTTACTATCTGGACCTTTAGAGAAAAAACATTTGCCAACCCCTGGACTAGAACTTGAATGGCATCTACAAAGGCTCAATAAATATTTGAATGAAAGAATGAATATTTTAAAACCGCTTTAAATGACTTCCAACCTCAGGGAGACATTCAAATGCCTTCTCTCACAGCACTTACAACATTTAATTTTGTTTACGTATCTGTCTTTTCTACCAGACTGTGAGGTTACTTCCCACATGGTGTTGCCGTGGTGGAAACGCCTTTTGCATTTCCTGGGGACCTAGAACACTGTCAGGCACACAGTAGGTGCTTAATAAGCATTGAATGAATAACTGTGTCTTGTTCACTCAGCACAGAGACTCAGTGAACATTTGTGGCGTGAATGAACAAAGGATGAATGGAGACACCTAGAAACCCTTCCTGCCCTACACTGCTGAGGCCTCCTCCTGAGAACACACAGTGCTGAGTTACTGGCAGGCACCTGTCTATCTTACAAGCGACCAAAGACTACTTGTTGCCTGTAAGAAGGGACAGAGACTTTGGATAAGTCAAGGTCCACTTAAGCCAGGTTACTCTGTCCAAAAAGTTCAATTGTTGCTACCCGGTTTTAACAACTGATGGTGGCCCAGTTGTACCACATACAATTCCCAGGATTCTGATCAATGGGCTGATCTATTCATTCCTGCACCAGCTCTCCTAACCAAGCTGCCAACTGACTTGGGTTAACTATGAGCAGGGAAAGGAACTGGGGGACTCACTGCGAACAAGACATGAAGCCAGGAAATGAGGAGGGCAGGGAACAGGGTTGAGGACTCTAGGCTGGCACGAGGACATAATGTGCTGGCACAGGGCTCAGGGCTGGTACTTCTTCCAAGACTTGCTCAGGGGCCAGGTCTGAGCCTTACATATCCTTCCTGTTCTTCTATGACAGTAGCTTTTATTTCTATTTATTTACTTTTTATAAGAATGCGTTAGCACTGGGTTTTTTAAAAAAATATATTTATTTTGTTGAGCCAGGTCTTAGTTGTGGCAGGTGGCCTCCTTAGTTGTGGCTTGCGGGCTCCTTAGTTGCAGCTTGCTGGCTCCGTAGTTGTGGCATGCAAACTCTTAGTTGCGGCATGCATGTGGGATCTAGTTCCCTGGCCAGGGATGGAACCCAGGCCACCTGCATTGGGAGGGCGGAGTCTTAACCACTGAGCCACCAGGGAAGTCCAACAGTAGCTTTTAGACTAGTTTCCTGCCATTAAGTGGCTCAGAAAAGAGTGCATGGAGATGCTTTTTCAGGATCAGTTCTTCCAGGGCAGGTTGCCTTCATTTTATCCAGAGCACTCAACTTATCAAAACACCATTCATTTGATCTACTAGGAGTCTCAAACTAGGCTACATAGACCATTTAGGTGTTAGGTGGAGACATCTACTGGTGGAGTGTGATACTGCAACCAGGCTCTATAATGCATAGTAATTGCAGTAGCTAAAAGTTGACGCAGCTAGAACTAAGTTCTAGGAGCTACAAGTGTGAAATCAAAGTATTCCTAGATGAGAAATGTCATTCTTGTGGTCCAGCAGGGAATAAGAGGGAAGGAAAAGTCCAGGAGAAGGGAGGAGCTTTGACAGTGTAAGTGTGATTTTATCATTAAGGAAGTGCTATGAAATATTCATGGGACTTCCCTGGTGGTCCAGTGGTTAAAACTCTGCACTTCCACTGCCGGGGTCTCAGGTTCGATCACTGTTCGGGGAAATAAGATCCCGCATTCCATGCAGCGTGGCCAAAAAAAACAAAAAACAAAAAAACCCCAAACAAACATAAAATATTCGCCAAAGGTAAAGTGCCTCATCTACCACAGAATTTTTAAAATGATGAGTAATGGTAAGATAGGCCTTTCTTCCTAGAAATTCACTATACTGCCAGTCTTGCTGAAAGAGCCAGTAAACAAGAGAATATTCCAATAAGTAAACGGTAGAAAAATCAGGAAGAAAAGGTGCTCCTTAAATAATCACATGATCTGTGAAATTTTGGTGGGAAGATTTTTTTCCTGCAGAATGAGCAGGATTTGAGAGCACGTTAGCCAAAGCCTGCAGGAACCAGCCAGGCAGTCAGCCACAACAGGGAAATTCTGGAGCGAGATAAGCCTTCGTCAACTCAGAATTCTCACACAGAAATTTCAGGGCTTGGGCTGTCAACCTTAAATCCTTTTTCAATTTAATCAAGGAGCCTTGTTCTAACATAAAAGAAGTGTTCAAAGGTCAGATAAAAAAATAAGGCAAGTCCCAGCATGGGTTCTCAGTCTGAATGAAGAAAGATGCTATTTTCCACCCAGTCGAACTATAAATAAATCCATCCCCCATCACTGCAGGTGAACGATGTAACAGTGGTCACCACAAATTAGAGCTTCTTCTCTCTTTTCCAGACCAGTCCCCTCATCAAGCCCGTCCTGACTGAATGCTTTTGTTTTCACAAACCAGAGCTGTCTGTTTCCTCTCTCCCTCCCACCCGTCCCCTCCGGGAAAGTCTCTGCACACTCAAAGCCAGAAACTCTGTGACCAGACGAAGACTGTCTGCTTCTCTTCTCCTCTCTGCTCTTTTCTAAGAAACATATCATTATCCCCAGGGCTCAAGGGCTATTTGTAGCTTTAGCAGGATGCCACGGGTCCGGCCAGTACCTATTAAGCTAGAAAGCAGAGCTGTAAACAGACTGGTTGGGAAAAGACCGGAGTTCACTCCAGATGCCATACCTTGAGGCGAAGAAATCCAATTCCTCTCCACTCTTCCTTGCAGGAATGGCCTTGGGGCCCATAAAGCTGACCACAGGCCTTGTACCCAGGGAGCAGTAAAGGGACCAGAGTTGTTGAATTTGGAATTGTTGCTGATGCTGGACAAGAACACCTGGGTGTTCTGAATTAATAGCAGTAGCATAAAAACAGCACAAACACGTGTCTCTTACAACATGCCAGGCACTGTTCTAAGTGCTTTATACATATTATTATGAATCCTATAATACTCCTGCAAGGTAGATTACTATCCTTATGCCCATTTTACAGATGATGAAACTGAGGCCCACGAGAGAAGGCATCCTTTTCCACTTTTGGAATCTCTGCTTGGCCTCCTCTCCACCCATCCTTATCAACCTCCTCAAACTTCCTGGAGTTCTAGATAAAGAATTTAGAATTCCAGAAAGCTCTGAAGACCACATTGGCTCCAGATGTGGTATGGGCTAGGGCCTTTGCAGATGTGCAGGATGTTCTTGGGTTGCAGGAGGACAAAGCTGGGCGATTGTGAATCTAAGCTTATCAACTCCAGGCCTGTGGGAACTCAAATCTTTCCTCTGTGCATATTCAAATTCTCACCTTCTCTTTTTTGACATAAGGGTCCTGCTGTCCAGGGAATGGAAAGGGTGTTAGGAAGGAAGAGAATTGACTGTGGGGAGAGTGAAGTGAGTATGGGAGCTGCCTGCAAGAGCAGTTGTCACCCCCCAGATCAGTGGCTGATGGAAGGAAGCACAGAGCCAGGCCTGGTGCCGAGGCTGGCAAATGGATCAGGCCCAAATCGACTGTATGCTTGCACCTCCCAGCCTGCACGCCGTCCCCTCAGCCCCGAATGGCTTTCAGAATCCATCCATCCATCCATCCATCCATCTATCCATCCACATCACTGTATCCCCCATGTAGTGCCCAGGGCCTGGACATCGCTCAGTAGGGGTATGCTAAACATCAAATGAGTAGGAGAAAATGGAAAATATTCTTACCAGATTTCTTTTTCCCAACATGTTCCCTGTACAGGAAAGAAAAGGGGTGGGAAAGAGTAATGAGTCAATATCTTTTCTGTATTGCTATGAGTTATTCCGTTAGAAAACTGAGATTTTCCATCCCACAACATCTCTAGTGAATGAGTGTAAAATCCAAGCCAGTCCCAGGGACCTAGACTCTTTAAAATAAAAAAAAAAAGAATTCCTTTTAATTTTCTCCCTTTGCCTGATAAGTGCTCTGGTGCCCTGGGGACCAGCATCTCCACTCTATTTGTAGAGTAGGGGGCTCTGGGGAGGAGCTGATAGGCAGCGGGTAGAGGTGGGTATGCAGTCTGAAAACAGGAGTTAGGACCTCACACTGCACTGAGCCTGACGCCCACCTCATCAGGCACCGGTGGAGGCCTTGCTGCACTTACGAGCAGTGCCCTGAGCTGTACAATTGGAGCAGGAAGCGCTCGGTGGTGAGTGGAATACACTAAAACCAGGGAGACATCTGGCTAGCAGTGAACCCTGCACATCTCCCTCATGGTGACACAGAGGACACTATTATGGGCTAGAATCCATACAGAATGAGTAATCGCTCCCATACACTTGTCAACCACGTCAGAGTTTATACACACAACTGCATTATGAACAAAATGTTACAAATCAGGTATTACAACATACTTTTAAGTAAATTATCCCGTTAGTAAAAAGCTTTCCGATGTTATAAAAAGTAAAGGGAGGTGATAGGGAGGTGATAGGATGGTTGGGTTGAGATAGATATTGTGGCAGCAGTAACATTAGCTAATACTACAAAATTCCTAATAAATGTTATTACCCTGTGCTAGGACCCCGCTAGGCACTTCTAGTTCACTCATTTAATACTCATAATAACCACAGGAAATAAGTACTCTCTTGGTGCCCATTTTACAGATGAGGAAAATGAGGCACAGAGAAGTTAAGTAACTTGCCGGAGGTCACACAGCTTGCAAGAAGCACAGCCAGGGTCTGAAATATAATTCACATACCATAAATTTCATCCTTTTAAAGTGTAGAATTAACTGTTTTTTAGTATATTCACAAAGTTGTGCAACCACTGCCATCAGCAAATTCCAGAAAATTTTCATCACTCTCAAAAGAGACCCTGTACCCCTTAGCTGTTCCTCTCCATTTCCATTCCTTCCAGCCCTGGACAACTATTAATATGCTTGCTATCTCTAAGGATTTGTCTATTTTGGACATTTAATATGAATGGAGCCATATAATAGGTGGCTTCTTGTGACTGGTTTCTTTCATGTGACATGTTTCCAAGGGTCGTCCACGTTGTAGCACATATCAGTGTTCATTCCATTTTATGGCTGAATAATATCCCACTGTGTGGATAAACCATGCTTTATTTGTTCATCAACCAACGGGCATTTGGGTTGTTTCCACTTTTTGGCTATTACGAATAATGCTTTTATGAACTTGGTACACAAGTTTTGGTATGGACATATATTTTTATTTCTCTTGATTACAGATGTAGGAATGGAATTGTTAGGTAATATGGTAACTCTAGGCTTAACTTTTTTTTTTAAGATTTTTTTTTTTTGATGTGGACCATTTTAAAAGTCTTTATTGAATTTGTTACAATATTGCTTCTGCTTTAATGTTTTGGCTTCTTGGCCCTGAGGCACGTGGGATCTTAGCTCCCCGACCAGGGATCGAACCTGCATCCCCTGCCTTGGAAGGTCAAGTCCTAACCACGGGACTGCCAGGGGAGTCCCTAGGCTTAACTTCTTGAGGAATTGCCAGGCTGTCTTCCACAGTGGCTGCACCATTGTAGACTCCCACCAGCAACATAGGAAGGTTCCAGTTCCCGCACATCCTCAACACTTGTTGCTATCTGTTTTTTGATTCTACCTGTGCTAGTGGGTATGAAGTGGTATCTCACTGTGGTTGGAACTTGCATTTCCTGATGGCTAAGGATGCTACACTGAGCATCTTTTCACATGCTTCTTGGCCATTTTTGTATTTTCTTTGAAGAAATGTCTATTCAGTGTCTGATTTTAGAGTCTGGGTTTTTAACCACCATGTAATAATGCTTTCAGTGTAACCTCGAAAGTGGGGGAGCAGGGAGCTAAGCCAAGCCCTGGAGCTTGGGGCTGCCCTCCTGTGTGTCTGGAAGGAGGGGCTGGGCTGGGCCAGTCAGTAGTGATGTCCTCTGGCCAGCCATTACCCAGTGACACTCAGTGTCACTCTCCTGTGCAGGGGAGGGGGAGGGTGACAGTGGAATATCCCAGCTCACACTTCCTGCCACTCATTGTGGACAGCGTCCCGGTCAGAATGCTACCTGGACTGGCCCGCAGAACCCTCACATCAACCCTTAAGGGTCACTCCATTTCGTACGTGGAGACACTGAGGGCCAGAGAGGTGAGGCATCTCTCCCAGGGGAACCCGGGAAGCCTGGCTGGAGCCTGCTCTCCTGACCACACCCTGGACTGTCCTGTGGGGCAAGTTGCCTCTTAGCTGCTGGCTCCAGGACACACCAGCAAAGGTCTCTTAAGTCTACTTCCACGTAAAGCCCTCTTCCCTCGTTGCCATCCAGGCTGCGGCCTGAGCCATGGTCTGGGATACCTGAAATCCCAGCTCCCACACTACCGCGTACCCCTGCTAGCTGTCTCGCTGTCCTAGCTGGAGCACGGGGCTGAGGGGCAGCAGGGGGCTCTCGGTTTCAAGCAGCAGCTTGTGTGAGCTCAAGCAGGCACATTATTTTCTGTGCGACATGCTTAGGGTGATCTCAGGTTTACCCAGGAATGGTAGCGAAAATGGTGCTCCTCTAAGAGCACCATTCATTTCTTTCCTTAGAAACTGCTAGGAAAGACTCCCAGTCTCCATCACAAGCCCTAACTCAGGTCTGAGCATCAGAATCCTGACCAAGGGACCAACCTCACTGAGCACCTGCCCTCACCATTCATTACTGCCTAAACCACCGAGACCCAGCTGAAGCTGCCTGCTGTGGCCCCAAAGCCACCCTTGGGATTCTCAGCACCCTCCTTCTCTCCCTCCCTCCCTCCCTCCTTCCCTCTTTCCTCCCTCCCTCCCCTCCCCCCTCCCTCCCTCCCTCCCTCCCTCTCTTCCTCCCTCCTTCCTTCCCTCCTCCCTCCCTCCCCCCTTCCTTCCTTCCCTCCCTCCCTTTTCCTTCAAAGTCCGGCTTAAGGTCAGGAAGGCATCACTAGGAAAGCACCTGCCATGTGCCTGACACTATCACTACCCTTTATGAGCAGGATATTGCCTAACCAAGATGAGAGCAAGGTTAGCCATGCCCACTTTACTGATGAGGAAAGAGAAGCTCAGAGAAGTCAAGTCACTTGTCCAAGGTCACACAGAGGGGAACACACAAAGAGATTGAAAACTTCCCTTTCCTTCCAGGAAGCCTCTTGGAACTAAATACATCTATTTCAGCAGGATGCTGGTTAGCTTATCTCAGCTGTTACTTTGTGCTTTCTTGGGGTATACAGCCTAGGCTGTGTTTTGTATTTTTAGTGGATATTCTATTTGTGCATGTGTTTGTGTGCGCACAGGCCACACGTATCCACATGCTCACATGGCCTTTCCCACCAGTATAGAAGTCCCTCTGAGGGCAGGTGCTGTTTTTCTCTTGTATTATTCCTGAAGGAAGAAAGGGAAGTGATCATTAAACACTACAGATTGTGGTCTTTTTTGTTTTTAAATAAATGGAGCAATAAGATTTCTTCTAGCCGGTCAAAAGGTTCTAACCAGAGGAAAAAACTTTAGATTCTCACCACATGCCAAATGTTGAAATGAATTCTAATCGATTTAATGAGTATATATTAAAAGAAAACACAAAGCATAAATCAACTAGAAAAAAATTAAGGGAACTATCTTGTGTCTGAATGGTGACTGTCCTTCTTAGACTGAAAGCAAATGAAAGAAATCACAACTAAAAAATTGGTTACTGGATTTGACTTCACAAAAATATAAAACTTATGTACATCATAAAATCCAGGAACAAGATATAAATGCACAATAAAAGGGACAAATATTTACCACAAATATGGAAAAGGCTAACTCCTTACTATATAAACAGCCTGTACATATCAATAATAAAAATAGCTCAGGGCTTCCCTGGTGGCGCAGTGGTTGAGAGTCCGCCTGCCGATGCAGGGGACGCGGGTTCATGCCCCGGTCCGGGAGGATCCCACATGCCGCAGAGCGGCTGGGCCCGTGAGCCATGGCCACTGAGCCTGCGCGTCTGGAGCCTGTGCTCCGCAACAGGAGAGGCCACAAGAGTGAGGGGTCCACATACCAAAAAAAAAAAAAAAAAAAAAAGCTCAAAATATGTCCACTGGCCCCTGAGGCCCCAAAGGCAGGAACTAGGCTTGTTTTTCTGGACTTTCAGTGTGGGTGGCAGTTGTGGGAAATGTTTGGGGAGTTAACACACTTGAATGGTTGACCCTGTCTTTGCTGGTTTTCGCCCAGAGATGTGGGGGAAGGGAGAGCCATCTGGAAGGCCTGAGATGAAAGATTCTGGTCCTCCCATATGAGAAGAAGCATCTCCACATGGTACCCACTTCTTCCAGTGATGTACAACAATCAAATGGACCAATTAGCTTCTCTCTTACCATCTCATAAAAGATCGCAGAACCCAAGCATCTTGGCCCTGGCAGCCAAGGAGATGTGAAAACTGTGTACCTACTATGTGCCAGGCACTGTGCTCAGCACTTCACACACACATAGATGCAAGCCTCACAGTGATTGTGGGTCCCACATCCATGGATTCAACCAACCTCGGATTGAAAATGTTCAGGAAAAAAATTCCAGAAAGTTCCAAAAAACACAACTTAAATTTGCTGTGTGCCTGGCAATTATAGAGCATTTATACTGTATCAGGTATTATAAGTAATGTAGAGATGATTTTAAGTATATGGGATGATGTGCGTAGGTTATATGCAAACACTATGCCATTTTATATAAGGGACTTGAGCATCTGTGGATTTTGGTACCCATGGGGGGTCCTGGAACCATCCCCCCTGCTGGTAATGAGGGATGACTGTATTACTATTCCCATTGAAGAAGTGAGGAAATAGATTTACCTTAAAAGTATAAGAACAAAACTCTAACTCCAGGAAACTGGGGAACAGGTCTATCTTTTGAATTATCAAGCATAATACCCAGGGGGGCTCACCACGATTTCAGCCCCCAAACTCCAGAAAACTAGCTGCTGAGCATGTCCTAATTTTCCCACCATTATTTCATTTCAGTCTCCCAATAACCCCATAATGTGGGTGGGGCAGGTGACGTGGTCTCATTTCACAGATGAGGTAAGCGAGGCAGAAGGGGAGGGGAAGGGATTGCTCTGCCCGGATGGAAGAGCTGGCTGTCTGGCCAGCAGACCGGAAGCTCCCTGTGGGCACAGACTGCATCTGCCATGTCATCTCTTTGTCCCCCCGTGCCCAGCCCGTGGGCTTGGCATTCAGCAGGTCCTCGATACCTATTTCCTGAATGGATAAACAACGCTGGTGCTCCGGACCGGGAACAGTGCCAGGTCTAGAATTCCCAGTCCTATGTTCCTTCTGCAAGCCCAAGCCAGCCAACAAGTGGGGAACGTGGGGCTGTGGGCACCAGAGAGCATGACGAAGCCCCCAAACAGCCTCCCTGACATGCCGGCTCCTCTAGAGGGCTGGCCCCCACCCTATGTTCCCCAGTGTCCTTCCTTCCTGCACGGAGGTGCCTGGACTCTTCTCAAGCACAGCGGGCTGCCCCTGGCCTGGCTCTCTCCCATCTCTGTCAAAAAGTTGGGCTGATGCCTGCTCGGAGCTGGGGACCCACTCACCACCCTCGCCAGGCAGGAGGCCAAAGACATCTGAGCATTAACATTCAGAAGGGGCGCCTGGGCGGCGATTCTTAACCTCAAGTCCCTGAATGGGGTTTGGCACAATTGAGGACCTCCTGAAACAGGGGGCATTTTTCTCGGGAGAAGGAAGAAAGCTTTTATTGGATTCTCCAAATGGTCCACGATCCTCCCCGAAGTTAAGATCTCTGGGAGGCTGAGACGAGGTGGAAGAAAATCTAGATGTCACCACGAGACAGGAGACAGGCGCAGGGGTGGGGAACAGGCTGCCCAGAACCACTCGGCTTAAAAGTGGCCAAGCAACCTTCCTTGTGAAGGTCCGTCAACTGGACGTCTTGAACAGCTCTGGGAGTAAACACACCTACAGTTGGGTATCCAGAGAGGGAAAAATACCATGGGCCACCGCTTTTCGAGCACTTGGCAGGTTCCTGGAATTTTTACTTGCGGCAGCCATTCCATCATCAATGTAATCGTAAGGCTCAC
The DNA here is from genome assembly GCF_963455315.2 of Globicephala melas. Taxonomy (NCBI): domain Eukaryota; kingdom Metazoa; phylum Chordata; class Mammalia; order Artiodactyla; family Delphinidae; genus Globicephala; species Globicephala melas. The sequence goes on from NC_083316.1 coordinate 146,934,697, forward strand.
TGCTATTTCCGTTTCACGAGGGGTGAAATCGAGGCCCGAGGCTACACAGCCCATGAGTGGTAGAGGCGAGATGTGAACCTGGATGTATCCAAATGCAAACCCAGACTCACCCAGACTCTGTCTCTTAAGCCCAGCTGTCCCTTCTGTGGGAGGCACACACACACAGAGCTTACGTGAAGACTCAGGCAGACCTGGGGAAGATCCACCTCGCCTCTTCCAACCCGTGTGACCCTGGGCAAGTCTCTTTCCTTATTCTGAACCTCAACTTCCTCATCTGTAAAATGGGAACGACAGCTCCTACCTGGCAGTTTTGTGATAGAATGAAGTAGAAACTGAATATGTTAAGCTCCATATTCTTTGATTCACTTCACCTAGAAATTAGAATCAAAGCCAGGGGCTACCAGCCTGAGTTAGCAGTTTAACCCTGACTTCCTGGGAGCACTGTAGACAAAGGTCCCTTGAGAATATATCACCATGTCTTGTTATGTCCATAAAAGCTGGGGACTGTTTGTTTACCAGGCACAAATGCTAAAGACACCAAGAACAGAAATATTAGCCAGGATGGGCTGCAGGCCCATTAGCAGATTTACACTTATTCTGTATCTTTTCAAAAAAAATTCATGTGTTGGCAAGACGTTCCCTTGCAATGTTTTGATTCAAAAGATTTACTGTGGTCCCTTACGGAATGTCATTCCCATGCTTCTGTGTGCTGGCTCTGAGAAGCTGCATTCACTTACTCAGTGCTTGTCACAGGAAATGGTATTTATTGCAATATGTTGACTGTAGAAAGTTTCATCTGTGTGGTAGTTAAACCATTAGTCCTGAGCGATCAGCTCACCCTCTGTGATCTCCGAACTTGATTCTGCATGTAGCCGCGTGTATATATATAAATGGCCTGATTTCACGTGTTAAAGCTCTTTGCTGCTTTCCTTACAGGTCTATTTAAAAAGTAAGCTTTGTGAGTTCACCAGATTCCCTTCTAGAAAGCAACATGAGTTTTTCTAGCTCAACCTACATAAAGTGTGTAGCACGTGAACGCTGAACCGACGTAAGCCTGGGTCATTACTGCTGTCCTGGGCAGTGAGTTACACCCAGAACTCAGAGGACCAGTTCCCACTTCTCCCGTCACAGCGCCTGGCTGGTACTTCTCGGCCCTTCCTGACGGGGCCCCAGCGGACCCCTAACCCTGCCAGCTCTTGCTCCTGTGACTCAGGACAGCCCAGCACCTGTGGTCTGTGTCCTCCTCCCCCACTGCGATTTCTCCATTAGACAGATCCTTTCTTTCTGCAGACGCGTATGAAGCCTTTCCCCGAAAAGGGCTTTTAAAAAAGCATCATGCATCAGTCAGTGTTTCACGCTGGCACAGCTGTTGGTGCCGTCAGCTCTTGGCGTGTAAAGGCCAGCAGGCGGCTGGCATTGAGATTCTGTGCGATGTGCACTGGGGGGCTGGGGAGATGCACTGCCTGGCATCTGGGAGCGCAGCCTGTCCGCTGCGGGGAGGAGTGAGATCAAACCCTGGCCCCGTCATTCACTAGCGATGGGACCTGGAGCAGGTCTCAGTCAGTCACTCACTCACATCCCTGATGGTCCTGGGCACATCTACCTTTGAGGACAGGGCACACAGTCTCTGCCTCGAGGGCGCACCGTCTCCCCTGTTCAGGTATGGTGGGTAAACGCAGGGCATTAGGGAATTCAGTAGTGCACTCAGCCAGCTTCCTTCACCTGTAAAACTCAGCTATGGCTACCTGCAGTCACTACGAAGGCTACATGAAGTGAGGCCCGGCAGGGCCTTCACTGATGTAATCTAGGTTAATTTTTACTTAGCTTTCCTCCCATTCCTCCTGGGGCTGGCCGGCCCAGCAGGAAGGAGGGCTGTGAGGGTATGCTCTAAGGAGATCCACAAACCAACTTACTCTTTGGGGGGATTCAGGTCCTCAGGTCTTGTTTCAAAGAACTGCAGCACCTCATCACACTGAGAAATGTAGGGGGGCAGCTGGATCAGGGCCTGGAGAAGAGACACACAGGTGAGCCCAAAGGAAGGGAAGGGGTGTCAGGAATGCCATTAAGTCAGGAGTCCTCAGACTTGGGCAGGCATCAGGATCACCTGGGGGGCTGGGCCTTACTCCCACAGTTTCAGATTCAGTAGGTCTGGCGTGGGGCCTGAGAATGTGCATTTCTAGCAAGTTCCCTGGTGATGTTGCCACTGCTGGTTTGGGGACCACACACACACACACACAGTATATATACACACATATATATTACAGGCATATTTGGACAAATAATATGTACATATTTAGACAAAGCAATAAATTGTGAACAAGGTCCTACTGTACAGCACAGGGAACTATATTCAATATCTTGTAATAAACCATAATAGAAAAGAATATGAAAAAGAATATATAGATGTATAACTGAATCACTTTGCTGTACACCAGAAACTAATATAACATTGTAAATCAACTACACTTCAATAAAAATAAAAATTGTGAACTTCATGCCATGTCATTATTCTTCTACACCACCATCTCTACTGGATACTGGTGTCTATTAGATAGATAGCTCATGTTTTATTCAACTAGCTGCTTACCGGTGAACATTTAGGTTATTTCCAACATGTCTGCATGTCCCAACTCATGGATCTGAAGTGTGAAAGTGAAGGGACTATTTTATGATTTGGGTAGAAGTTGGAAGTTCCCAGATTAACAAAAGGTTGAAACACCCGGGACGTCCCAATGCCCAAGTCCATGTTAATCTGCCCCCTCGGCTCATCAGTTACAGAAGCCTCATCTGTCCTTGGCCAATGGGCTGGAGGAGGTGGTGAGGGGCACGAAGTGGGCCCAGGCATATATTATGCTGGTTTCTCTACTAACAGGTATTCATTCAGTGATTCAGTAGACATTTTCTTTATGCCCAGCACTGCACCGATTTCTGTGGACACAGGACAGAATTATAGGGTACATCCCATTATGAAAGGATTTGAAACAAAGACATGGCTCAAAATGAATAAAGAGCTTAGTTTAACAAATGTTTACGTAAGCCCCCCTCTGGCACAGGTTCTGAGGATGCAAATCTGAGCGTAGTAGGGTTGTTTCGTGCACACACTCTATTATAAACTTCTGTGCAGGGAGAGGGCTAGTGCAGAGGCATGAATTTAAACAACACAGGCGTGCTGTGGAGTGAGGCGGGACCCTGCTCTCTCTGCAGATAGGGCTCAGTTCCCTGGTGCCTCTCATATGCCTTCTTGCCATGCTGAGTGTTGAGTCTGGAGTGGAAGAGACATGTCTTGTATCTTCTGTAGAAGAAGCCTCTAAAAGCTGTCCCCTCACAAAGTGATTTTCCAACCCTAGCATTGGGTTATGAGGGACTAATGGAAAGATAGATGGGGGTCTCCAATGTGGTACCTTCTACAACGCTTTCAGAGGTATTTTGACCTGGATGACCTATTTTTCCAAGTTTTAATTTTTAAATTAAATTTTACCACAAATTTTATTGTGGTAAAATACACATAGATCATTACTGTCTTCACCTTTTCAAAAAAATATTTATTTATTTATTTTTGGCTGCGTTGGGTCTTCATTGCTGCGCACGGGCTTTCTCTAGTTGCGGTGAGTGGGGGCTACTCTTTGTTGCGGTGCACAGGCTTCCCGCTGTGGTGGCTTCTCTTGTTGTGAAGCATGGGCTCTAGGTACATGGGCTTCAGTAGTTGTGGTTCACGGGCTCTAGAGTGTAGGCTCAGTAGTTGTGGCGCACGGGCTTAGTTGCTCCGCGGCATGTGGGATCTTCCCGGACCAGGGCTCGAACCCATGTTCCCTGCATTGGCAGGCGGATTCTTAACCACTGCGCCACCAGGGAAGCCACAGGTCTTCACCATTTTTAACTGTACAATTCAGTGGCATTAAGTATGTTCACACTGTTGTGGAACCATCACCACTACCCATCCATCCAAGAACTCTTTTCACCTTGTGAGACTGAAACCCTACACCCATCAAACAACAACTTTGCACTCCCCCTCCCCAGCCCCTGGCAACCACCATTCCACTTTCTGTGTGTATGAATTTGCCTACTCCAGGTACCTCATATAAGTGCAATCATACAGTATTTACCCTCTAAGTGACTGGTTGATTCACTTAGCATTATGTCCTCAAGGTTCATCCACATTGTATCATGTGTCAGAATGTCTTTCCTTTTCAAGGCTGAATAGCATTCCATCCCATGTCTACAACACATTTTGATTATTCATTCACCCCTTGGTAGTCACTTGGGTTGCTGACCTGACATGACCTTTGAGTCAGGCTCTGACTTTAAGCCACTTCCCCTCTCCTGATGTATGACCTGGCCCAAAATTAAGGTGGGGAAATCTGTAAGGTAAGTGGACATGTTTTAGTAGGGTGCCTTCCCTGGTCACTGTCTACTTTCTATGCTGCATAAAGATAGGATGAAGGATGCTGACCTAAGGGCCTGGTATTTGTGGCTCACTGATTTTTCTTTTATTAGCCTTGAAGTATCTCCTGCTCTGTAGCAAACCCCCAGGGACCAGACTTTTCCAGGCCAGAGGCAGGGAGCCCAAGAGGGAGAGAGTGGATACATCCCACTTCCCATTTCTGACCCCCTTCTCTTTCTGGTTTGGAGCAGCGAGTATTCATTTTCCTGCTGTCTTGGGGCTCCCTGTGGGTCGCTCTTTCCTCTGAAATCCTGCAGCTCTTGCAGTTGGAACCACATAATGAAGGGGCTGATTATATGCTGGACCGTGGTGTGTCCTGGCTGCTTCGTGGGCAGAAATCTTGCGGCTCCCCCAGACTGCAAACACGACATTCCCTTATGTTGGCTCAGCACTTGATGGCTCCCAAAATGTGTTCGTCTGCATCATGTCATGTCACCCTGAAAGGGCTGGCCCACTTTACAGATGGTGAAACAGAGGTTCTGGGGAAGTGACTAGGACTTGAGCCCCCCAGCATCTCCAGCTCCTCTACCCCAAATCCAGAGGATTTCCTCCTGCACCTTCCCACATGCCTTGACAGTGCTGGGAGGACCCTGACGCCTGGTTGAAAGTATCTGCTGGATAAATGATGTGAGGAAGAGGCTTGGCCGTGGCCACGTGGCCCTGGGTAAGCCCTGAGGTGGCCATGGTTTCTGCCTACAGGGGGCCTCTCTGCTGAAATGGGCAGAGACCCCGAATGGACCAGTGCGGAAGGGACAACGAGGCCCATGGAAACCTCCCGACAGTGCCAAGTTCTCTTTAGGTTTTGAGCAAATCCTAGGAGGTAAAAGCCAAACCAAACCCCCAAAGCATAATACAAAGCCAAGCTACTCAAAAAAGGCAGCACCGAATGCTTTGATATTTGCCCCTTTCATTTTGGAACGACAGGCTAACAGCAAAAACATGACCTGGGGCACAGCAATAGTTCTGCTTCTGAAATACCCCAGAATTGTCTCGTGTTTGGCCAGTATGACAAAGAACCGCAGTTCCAAGAAAACTCTGGTTCTGTTCCGCATGGAATCCTGGCCCTTTGGACAGTTGTGGCTGCTCGATGCAGAGGTAAGAGGAGAGGTGAGGAGGGCAAGTCCTGCTTGCCTGTGTAATAATGAAGGGTCAGACAGATCCAGCTCCTGGTTCTGGCTCTAGCCATGTCCTATCACCTCTGAGCCTCAGTCTGCTCATCTGTAAAATGGAAATAACTAACACCATCCTGGAGGGTTGTGCTATAGAACAAGTGAGCAAGTGGCTGTAAGGTTTCCATCATATACTAGCTGCTTGATAAACATCCAGTTAACCCCCTGGCTCTCTGAACTGTACCAAGTACAATAGGGTGCTGTGGGACTTCCCTGGTGGCACAGTGGTTAAGAATCCGCCTGCCAATGCAGGGGACACAGGTTCGAGCCCTGGTCTCGGAAGATCCCAAATGCCACGGAGCAGCTAAACCCGTGTGCCACAACTACTGAGCCTGCGCTCTAGAGCCCGCGCGCCTAGAGCCTGTGCTCCGCAACAAGAGAAGCCACCGCAGTGAGAAGCCCGCGCACTGCAACAAAGTGGCCCCCGCTCACCGCAACTAGAGAAAGCCCGCGCGCAACAACGAAGACTCAGCACAGCCAAAAATAAATAAATATATAAATATATATATATATTTATTTTAAAAATAGTGTGCTGCTTCCAGGGACGACTTTAGAGTCAGCAAGGTGATTCAGTTCAATCACAACGCCTCGGCTAGAGAGAGTTTGTGTCTTCAACAGAATTTTAAGTGCATAGCACAGTACTGTTGGCCATTGTACAGCAGACCTCTAGAGCTGATTCCTTCTTGCTTGACTGAAACTTCATGCCTGTTGATTAGTAACTCCTCATTTTCCCCTCCCCCCAGTCCCTGGCAACCACCATTTCAGTCTCTGATTCTATGAATTTGACGATTTTAGATAACTCATGTCAGTGGAATCATACAGTATTTGATCTTTCTGTGACTGGCCTATTTCACTTAGCATAATGTCCTTAAGGTTTATCCATGTTGTTGCGTATTGCCGAATTTCTTCTTTTTAAAGGCTGAATAGTATGCTATTGTATGTACAGGCCACATTTAGGTTGATTCTACATCTTGGCTATTGTAAATTGTGCTGCAGTGAACGTGGGAGTGCTAATATCTCTTCCAAATCCTGATTGCAATTCCTTTGGACAAATATCCAGAAATAGGATTGCTTGACTATATGGTAGTTCTATTTTTAATTTTTTGAGGAACCTCCATACTGTGTTTCATAGTGGCTGCATTTTGCATTCCCACAGTGTGAAAGACTTCCAGTTTCTCTATATCCTCACCAACACTTGTTGTCTTGTTTTGGTGTTTTTTTTACATCTTTATTGGAGTATAATTGCTTTCCAACATTGTATTAGTTTCTGCTGTATAACAAAGTGAATCAGTTATATGTATACATATATCCCCATACCCCCTCCCTCCCACCTTCCCTATGCCACCCCTCTAGGTGGTCACAAAGCACCGAGCTGATCTCCCTGTGCTATGTGGCTACTTCCCACTAGCTATCTATTTTACGTTTGGTAGTGTATATATGCCCATGACACTCTCTCACTTCATCCCAGCTTAACCTTCCCCCTCCCCGTGTCCTCAAGTCCATTCTCTACGTCTGAGTTTTTATTCCTATCCTGCCCCTAGGTCCATCAGAACCACTTTTTTTTAGATTCCATATATATGTGTCAGCATACAGTATTTGTTTTTCTCTTTCTGACTTACTTCATGTTATTGTTTTTGATACTAGCCATGCTGACAGATGTGAGGTGATATCATATTGTGGGTTTGGTTTGCATTTCCCTATTGATTCGAGACACTGAGCAACTTTTCATATACCTGTTGGTCATTTGTGTATCTTCTCTGGAGAAAGGTCTATTCAAGCCTTTGGCCCATTTAAAAATTGGGGTATTAGCTTTTTTTGCTATTGAGATGCATAAGTTCCTTACATATTGATATTTTGGGGATTAACCCCTTATCAGATATGTGATTTGCAAATATTTGCTCCCATTTTGTAGTTTGCCTTTTCACTCTATAGATTATTTATTTTGCTGTGCAGAAGCTTTTTAGTTTGATGTATTCCCACTTCTTTATTTTTGTTTTTGTTGCCTATGATTTTCGTGTCATATCCATGAGATCATTGCCAAGAGCCCTGAAATAAATCCATGCATATGGTTAATTGATCCTCAACAAAGGTGCCAAGAATACACGGCGGGGAGAGGACAGCTTCTTCAACAAATGGTGCTGGGAAAACTGGATATCCATATGCAAAAGAATGAAATTGGGCCCTTATCTTATACCATACACAAAAATCAACTCAAAATGGATTAAAGCCTTAAACATAAGACCTGAAACTATAAAATTCCTAGAAGAAAGAACTTCCCCAACTTGCTTCCCGTGAGCGTGACCAGGCTCTGCAGAGCTTCCTCTGGGAGTAAGCAACAGAAGCGGGCTAGATTTAAAGACAGTTTTTGTTGCTGTTGCACCACTGTTTTTATTTTTACTTTTAGGGTATGTGATACCAGTTTCACATTATGGTTGTGATATAAAATTTTCTCTAAAATATATATTTTTAAAGAGGTTAAAAAAGTGAATTAATATAAAGAAAAATATTAATAATAATACAGGTAGTAGAATATGGTAAAAATCTTCAGGGGAGGTCTCAAGGGACTGGAGTCTGGTAAACACTACTGTTTACTGCCTACAGAGTTTACTTTAAAACATTAGCGTTGGCCAAAATGTTTGTTTGGGGTTTTCGTAAGATGTTATGGGAAAACTCAAATGAACTTTTTGGTCAACCCATTACTACAGCACAGTAGAGGGGGTGGGGGAGGGAAGTATTGGGAATTGGGGATTAGCAGATGCAAGCTATTATATATAGGATGGATAAACAACAAGGTCCTACTGTATAGCACAGGGAACTATATGCAATATCCTATGATAAACCATAATGGAAAAGAATATGAAAAAATATATATATATAACTGAGTCACTTTGCTGTACAGCAGAAATTAACACAACATTGTAAATCAACTATACTTCAATAAAAAAAAATAAAAATAAAATACTACAGCATGGGCATACACACTCACACGTTCATAGGTGTGTGTGTGTGTGTGTGTGTGTATGTGTGTGTGTTAGATTTAACCTACACTCTAATAATGGTGAGTTAATATCTGAAGTACCCTCATCGGGAATGAACACTTCAGCAAGTAGGAGACTCTAATCACAAGTTCTCATTTGAGAAAAGGCTACTTTGGGGCTTCAGCTATCTTCACCTCTGACCAACACTATAGCCTCTATTTACTAGCATAACAGGTGTCAGAAATAATTTTCTTCACTGGTGAAATGAGGGGTGGCCCTTGCATGAACAGAACACGGCGAGCCCAGCAATATACATCCTTCTTCATGGTACCCTGGTTCTAGGATTCTGAACCCTCTGTGTTCTACCTCTTCTTGAAGATTTTATTGTCAGACCATGGTTAGGATTAGCTGATCCTGCCACTAGGATACCATTGCATCTGTCTTAAGGAAACTTTCATGCAAAGCGGTGTCAGACAAGACAGCTGGTATTTCACTGAGTTTACAGAACAACTTGAGAGTCTGTTTAGGGAGCTGCTTGATAACAAATGCTTGTATGTGTGGCAGGATTTGGCTGAGTCTCATTTCCTTTTTTTTTTTTTTTTACGGTACGCGGGCCTCTCACTGTTGTGGCCTCTCCCATTGCGGAGCACAGGCTCCGGGCGCGCAGGCTCAGTGGCCGTGGCTCACGGGCCCAGCCGCTCCGCGGCATGTGGGATCCTCCCTGACCGGGGCACGAACCCGCGTCCCCTGCATCGGCAGGCGGACTCTCAACCACTGCGCCACCAGGGAAGCCCGAGTCTCGTTTTCATTGTGTCTTTTGATGAACAGAAGTCCTTAAATTTACTGTAGTCAAATAAATGAATCTTTTTATGCTTGGTACTTTTTGTGTCTTTAGAAGTCCCTCTATACCTAGAGATTATGAAGATATTTCCTATTTTTATCTTCTAAAACCTTTTATAATTACCTCTTACATTTAGGTCTTCAATGTACTTGGAAATGATTCCATGTGTGTGCAAGGCAGGGGTTAGTTATCTTTTTTGTTTTTTCCAATACGGATACCCATTTACGGAGGAATCCTACCTTTCCTCAATGATCTACAAAGCTGCTTTTGTTAGTATCAAAGTGTCGAAATACACATAGGTCTGTTTCTGTGTTCTCTATTTTGTTCCAATAGTTGTCTATCGTTGTGCCAACACCATACTATGTTAAATACTGTAACTTTATGATAGGTCTGGTAGAGCAGAAAGTTTCTTCCTAGCTGGTAGCTAGGTTTGGGGACATCTACAGCCTTCCTCTATCTTTACCTATTGGAAACTACCAATTTCTACCAAGATAAGGCTGACAGTGATAGATCAGATCGGCTTAAGTCAGCTCACAACAATGTCAATAACAGAGACCAAATGTTACATAAAGGTCTATGCAGTCTCTAAAAGACTTCACAGGCCTTGTAACAAAAGGGATGGTTTCATCTCCTTCCAGGAGGGCAGTACCCTTGAAGCTAAGCCCAGGGACTCTGGCCAACTAAAACCCCCAAATAACTGCTCTGCTTCTTATGATGCATTAATAGCAGGGGTGGTAACTTGCATGCGGCTCATGTAACATAAGGTAACATAAGCAGTTTCTTCCCTGTGGTTAATCCAGGTCAATTCATGATCTCTGGACCATTCCAAGCATAGCCAGATACAGGCAGCTGCTGCTGTCCCTTATCCCTCCCAGATTTTATATTTCCTTTTCCAAATCAAATGTCCAGGGGTTCGGGAAGCCCTGGGTGAGAGGAGGGTGTGACTGGAGAGAAGTTGGGTGGGCTGGGGAAGAAGCAGGAGAGCACACTTGGGCTGAGGTTTCTGGGAAGGTACCAGGTGGAACTTGCCAGCTGGCTAAGGTGACCGCAAGGGTTCAAAGTTCTTGCCAGCAGGGCCTGGACAAAGGAATTTTAGGCTCTAGAGGTTTGGAAAAGGACAAAGAGCAAAGATCTGAACTTTCCTCTGAGATCTGGGAGGCAGCAGTGGTGTCTTTGTGCCTGAGTGACGAGCCCCGCCCCTCACCGCCATCCCTTTTTTTTTTTTTTTTTTTTTTTTTGGTGGTACGCGGGCCTCTCACTGTTGTGGCCTCTCCCGTTGCGGAGCACAGGCTCCGGACGTGCAGGCCCAGCGGCCATGGCTCACGGGCCCAGCCGCTCCGTGGCATGTGGGATCTTCCCGGACCGGGGCACGAACCCGTGTCCCCAGCATCGGCAGGCGGGCTCCCAACCACTGCGCCACCAGGGAAGCCCGCCATCCCTTTTTTAAGGGTATCCTTAGGAGAGAGAAGAGCCTGAGTCTAACTGCTTCTAGGAAACACATGCTTAACTATTTTGGCCTCTTGAATTTGTACTTTCATAGAGAGGCCGTAAGTGGTATGCGAGTGCCAAGTCCTAAAAGGGTTGGGTTCATCTCTCAAAGTCTCGAATACTATTATTGTGAGTAACCTTGTTGGGCCTCCATTTCCTCATCAACACAAAGGGAAAAAGAACACGTCCTCCATGTTATCGGAGGGATGAAATGTGGTCATGTCTGGTAAAGAGAAGATGCTCAATCAGGAGTGATCTTCTGCCCTTCCATGACATTTCCTGCCAAGAGAGGGGCGTCTATCCCCACACTTTCCCCCTTCAAACTTTTTCTACAGACTTACTGAAGTATAATTTATGCACCATAAAATCCACCCATTAGAAGTACACAATTCAATGATTCAAATTCAAATTATAGAGTTGGGCAACCATCACCACATTCCAGTTTTAGAACTTTTCCATCACCTCAAAAATGTCCCCAACCTCATTTGCAGTCCATCTCCATTTCCACTGCCCCAAGGCCCAGGAAACCACTGACCTGCTTTCTCTAGATTTGCCTTTTCTGCACATTTCACGTAAATGGAATCATACAACATATAGTCTTTTGCATCTGGCATCATGTTTCTGAGATTCATTCATCTTGCAGCCTTAATCAGTATTTCACTGTTGAACAATATTCTATCATATGCCTGTTCCACATTTTCTTTATCTATTCTCCAGATGCTAGACATATGGATTGCTTCCAATTTGGGGCTATTTCGAATTAATGCCGCCATGAACAATTGCATCCAATTCTTTGTGTGGACAGTTTTCACTTCTTGTGAGTATGCACCTGAGAGTAATCGTATGATACATTTCACTTTTGAAGAAACTGCCATACTGTCTTCCCAAAGTGGTTTCCATCATATGTCTCCAGCAGAATGAAGAGCTCCGCTTTCTCTCACATCCCCACCCCTTGTGTGTCTTGTTGATTACAGCCATTCTGGAGGCTGCGTAGGCATCTCAGCAATATCTTTCATTGCCCTGATGATTAATGATGTTGAACAACTTTTTGTGTGCTTATTAAGCATTGTGTGTCTTCATGGGTGAAGTTTCTATTCAATCTTTTGTCTATTTTTATTTTTTTAATTATTATTATTTTTTGCAGTACGCGGGTCTCTCACTGCTGTGGCCTCTCCCGTTGCGGAGCACAGGCTCCGGACGCGCAGGCTCAGAGGCCACGGCTCACGGGCCCAGCCGCTCCGCGGCATGTGGGATCTTCCCGGACCGGGGCATGAACCCGTGTCCCCTGCATCGGCAGGCGGACTCTCAACCACTGCGCCACCAGGGAAGCCCTCTTTTGTCTATTTTTAAACTGGGGTTGTCTTTCTATTTTTGAGTTGTAAGAGTTGTTTATATAGTCTCAACACAAGTCCTTTCTCAGATATATGACTTACAAATATTTTCTCCTAATCTGTGGCATGTCTTCATTTTCTTCATGACATCTTTTGAAGCACAGAAATGTGTAAGCTTATTGAAGTCGAACATATCAATTTTTCTCTTTTGGTGTTATATCTAAGACTCTTTGCCTAAACCAAGGTCATGAAGATTCTTTTATGTTTTCTTCTAGAAGTTTTATAGTTTTAGCTTTTATATTTAGGTCTATGATCTATTTTGAGTTGAGCTGATTTTTTATGCATGGTGTGAGGTCACAGTCCAATTTTAAAAATTTATTCTTTATTTTTTGGCATATGGACATCCCATGATCCCATCATTTGTTAAAAAGACTACCCTTTCCCATTGAATTTCTTGGCACCTTTGTTGAAAATCAGTTGAGTATAAATCTGAAGAGTTTACTTCTAGACTCTCAGTTCTCTTCCAGTGGTCCATCTGCCTATCCTTACACCAGTACCACAGTCTTTTCTTTCTCCCCCCAATAAATAAATAAATAATTTACTTATTTATTTTTGTCTGTGTCAGGTCTTCATTGCTGTGCACGGGCTTTCTCTAGTTGCAGTGAGGGGGGATACTCTTTGTTGCGGTGCACGGGCTTCTTATTGCGGTGGCTTCTCTTGCGCGGAGCAGGGGCTCTAGGTGCGCAGGCTTCAGTAGTTGTGGCACGTGGGCTCAGCAGTTGTGGCTCGCAGGCTCAGTAGTTGTGGCACGTGCGTTTAGTTGCTCTGCGGCATGTGGGATCTTCCCGACCAGGAATCTAACCCATGTCCCCTGCATTGGCAGGTGGATTCTTTTTTTTTTTTAAAGAAGATGTTGGGGGTAGGAGTTTATTAATTAATTTATTTATTTTTGCTGTGTTGGGTCTTCGTTTCTGTGCGAGGGTTTTCTCTAGTTGTGGCAAGCGGGGGCCACTCTTCATCGCGGTGCGCGGGCCTCTCACTATCGCGGCCTCTCTTGTTGCGGAGCACAGGCTCCAGACGCGCAGGCTCAGTAGTTGTGGCTCACGGGCCTAGTTGCTCCGCGGCATGTGGGATCCTCCCAGACCAGGGCTCGAACCCGTGTCCCCTGCATTAGCAGGCAGATTCTCAACCACTGCGCCACCAGGGAAGCCCCTGGCAGGTGGATTCTTAACCACTGCACCACCAGGGAAGTGCTACACCAGTACTACAGTCTTGATTACTGTAGCTTCAGAAGAAGTTTGGAAAATGGGTAGTACAATTTTGTTCTCTAATTTTGTTCTTTTTCCAAATTGTTTTGGCTATTCTGAGCCCATACACTTTAGGATCAGCTCGTTCATTTCTACGAAAAAGCCTACTAAGATTTTGGCAGAGATTGCATTGACTCTGTGTCAGCTGGGGGTGAATTGCCAATTTAACACTATTGAGTCTCCTAATCCATGAGTATGGAATGTCCCTCCATTCATTTAGAGTTTCTTTAACGTCCCTCAACCATGTTTTGTAGTTTCAGTGTATAAACTTTGTACTTCTTTTATTAAATTTATTCCTAATTATTTTATTCTTTTTGATGCTATTGTGAGTGGAATTATTTTCTTAATTTCATTTTTGGGTTGTTCCCTACTAGTAGATAGAAATACAATTGATTTTTTAATATTTGTCTTGAATCCTGTAATCTCACGAAGCTCATTTATAAGTTCTAGCAGGTTTTTTTGTGGACTCCTCATGCTTTTCTACAGTAGAGTCAGGTCATCTGTGAATCAAGGCAGTCCCTTCTAATCTGTGTGCCTTTTATTCCTTTTTCTTGCCTGCTTACACCAGCTAGAATCTCCAGTAAAATGTAGATCAGAGGTGGAGAGAGCAAATATACTTTGCTTTTGCTCCTGATCTTAGGGGGAGAAAGCATTCACTGCTCCATTGTTAAGGCATTTTTTCTATTCCTACCCTTCTCCAATCAAACTGCTAGTGATTTTAAGTTAGAGGAATAAATACTAAAGAGTAGGGAAGCTAAACAAAAGAAAAATATGCCTCTTTCTTGATCTCAGCCTCAAATCAAACAAAACATAACCAAAAGGCAGGGAGGCCCCTTGTGGTTGAGAACATTTAAGGGATTGGAAGCCAGCTGCACTGTCCAACAGGGGTTGGCCGAATAACTTCTAGAACATTCATGCACAATGGAATACTATGCAACCATTAAAAGCAGGTTCAAGAAGTTTTTTTTAATAGCATGGGGAAATTCTTTTAATATGAGAGAAAAGAGAAAGAGCAACAAAAATAACACATATGGGATGATCTCAATACCATAAAGAAATGCATGCAGAGAGAAAGGAGAGAAAGGAAATATGTAAAAACCTTCATAATTGTTGCCTCTGAGTTGAAGGATCATGGGTGATTGGTTTTTCTAATTTCTTTATATTTTTTTCACCCATACAGATCTTTCACAATGGGCATCCTGTAATCAGAAAAGGAAAAGAAAAAAACAAACAAACAAAAAAACCCCAAAACTACCCACGGGGAAGACACGAGACACAGGGAAGTGTTGGCATTTCTCAGACTTACCTTACAGTATTCATCGATTGGTATCAAGCGTTTGACGGCCACGTCCCGAATGTGGCTCCGTCGGAAGAGAATTTTGCCTGCAGGAGATGAGAGCGCATACAGCGTTGTAAGGGAGCATTGACAAGCTCTCAGCAACCTGGGAGAATGAGGATGTGGCCGCCTCTGGTAGGCCTGAGTGGTACCTAAATTCCTGGCTGCCGGACATCCACAGGGCCTGGATGACCCCATGCTTGGTCCTCCAAAGCCCTCCCTGTTCACAGCTCTAGTGCAAGGGCTTGAGGGAGTGGGGCTCAGTGGGTAAGTTTTGGTGAGATAAGGGAGGCTGAAATCAAACCAAGGAAGGAAGACCTGATGATCGGAGGTCCCCTGTCCAACCTTAAGATTATCAGATGCGGTGAGCAGTTCAGCGAACACTCAGATATGCCCTCACCCAACAGCTCAGTCCCCCTCCCTCCTATTTCTTTGTATACCTTCTGCTCTAGTCTGATGTTTTCCCAATACTCCATGCTCTCTCCTAATTCTGTGCCTTTCCCTCTGCCTGGAATACCTTCCCCACCCACTACCCCTGCTGGGAAACTCTTACACACTTCAAATGGGTTAAGAGTTCCTATCTCTTTCAGAACAGACTTGCGGTTGCCAAGGGTGGGGGGGGGGCGGTAAATATTGGGAGTTTAGGATTAGCAGAGGCAAACTAGTATATATAGGATGGATAAACAATAGGGTCCTATTATATAGCACAGGGAACTACATTCGATATCCTGTGATAAACCATAACGGAAAAGAATATGAAAAAGAATATATATATGTAGAACTGAATCACTTTGCTGTACAGCAGAAATTAACACAACATTGTAAATCAACTATACTTCAATAAAATTAAAAAAAAAACAAAAAGAGTTCCTGTCTCTGATTGTACACATCACATTGTCGATTTACATGTCTTCTTCCTTCCTACTAGTCATGGGGCTCCGCCCAAATAGGGACTGACTCGGCTTTAGTCAACTTTTTGCCCCGCCACGTGGCACTCACGTCTGATCAATGCATGAAGGTGGATTCCACCTGCCAGGACGACAAATCCCTTCAATTCCTTCGCCAATAAGTGTTTGTAACAGAGGGCTCCAAGCCCTCCTACCACACCGAATACTAACAGCCCATTCACTACTTGCTGGGTGACATCTGAGCCCTGGGGTGTGGTACCAGAACCTCCAGTGTGACGTATGGGCAGAGGACATGGGTCACAGGCAAAGACAAGTATATAAATGATGCCACTGAGGGTCTCAGGAAATATCCAAGATGCTGAAACATTATGGGTGAGGTTTGTTTCAAGCAAATCAGCGGGTTCCCGAGAGTCTTAAAGGAGGTCCTCTCATGGGGAGATGGTGGCCAAGCTCGTGCACTGAGGATCCAGACAGCATGGCCACACCATTCTGGATCTGTCACAGAGGCAGGGGCTGGAAAATCAGAAATAAGACATCAAGGAGCGACAGAGGTGGGGGATGGAGACAAGCCCCCCTGCCACGCTCATGCGGGGCGACCAGGAGGTCTCTAGGGGTCAAAAAGGAATGCACAGGGAGACCACAGCTCTCCAGACTGCAGAGCATGGAGACCTACTAAGAACTTCACCTACTTCTGGTCCAAGGAGGTAGGTCCTGGAGAAGAATTTGGGTTACGAGGCTGGCAGGGTGAGGAGAGGTTAACCACTCATCTGAGATGGTGCTGGTGAGACTGCTGTCTCCATGGGTCAACCTTGGGTGAGCAGGGACAAGACGGTAGGAAAGGCCCATAAAGAGTTTTCATCATAGGACAGAATCGAAAGGGATGATGGGAAACAGCCTATTGACTTTTAAAGATTTGCAATGCAAGGTGGTCAGGGAGATTTGTACCCAAAAAGACCATATGGTTAAGATCACATTTAAAATAATCTGATAACGTGCTCTTGGGCAAAAAGGCACAATCAGGAAATGAAGTAGATATGGTCAACCTAATAGAAATCCTTTTTTTGTTCATTTCCATTTAATTAAAAAAGAACCCACAATGAGATGAAATACATATTCCTTATATTCCTTAATAACAAGGATCTCCTTTCTTTATAATGGTGATGGGTTTAATTCTGATGAGTGAGTCAAATTTCTGATACACCACACTTGTCAGAAGAGAAAAAAATCTAGAATAAAATGCTTCACAGGGTTCATAGTGCTTGTCTCCGAGGGTAGAAGACAAAGCCCTTTTGTGTTCTTCTTTATACTTTCTGCAAAGTGCCTACTATAAATATTGATTGCTTTGGGAATCAGAAAATGTTCATGTCATTTAAAACGAAAAAAGCAAATTATGCAGCGAAGTGGGAAGGAGTTTACAACCTGGCCTCCCTAGAGCCGATGATATTCCCTCATTCACTCCCTAGGTGCAGGCTCTGTTGTGAGCCCTCTGTGCACAGGCCCTGGGGGCCTGCCTTCCTGGCACTAGTGCTTTCCAACAGGGAGGGCCCCTGCTGACATTCTGGGTGGGGCAGTCCTTCCCTGGGTGGGAGTAATAATCACCACCCTCATGGGTGGGACCACTTGAAGATGAGAATTCCTAGGAGAATCCTGAACCTTCAGGAAAAATAAGAAGTGTGTGCCTGTGAAGAGAAATCCTACATAGCAAACGCTTCCTGCCCTCTAATCTGTTTCTCAAAATGGGAGAAGGGGTGCCTACCAACAACATTTTGGTACCTACCAAAAACATTTTGGTCCCACTTTGGTATAATTTCCCCTTCTATAAAATCAGAAGAAGGGTGGAGAGAGGGGTCTACAGGTCTCTTACTGAGAAGGCTGTGACCTGACTCGAAAAATTTACAAAGGGCATGGTGCTAGCACCGCCCTGGCACAGGGCAACCTCAGAGCCACCACGGCCCAAGAGAATTTGCCCGAGGCCCGGCCTGCAGGGGCTGGGAGAGGACCAAGAACTCAGGCATGGGAATAAAGACACAGACCTACTAGAGAATGGACTTGAGGATATGGGGAGGGGGAAGGGTAAGCTGGGACAAAGTGAGAGTGGCATGGACATATATACACTACCAAACGTAAAATAGATAGCTAGTGGGAAGCAGCCGCATAGCACAGGGAGATCAGCCTGGTGGTTTGTGATCACCTAGAGGGGTGGGATAGGGAGGGTGGGAGGGAGGGAGACGCAAGAGGGAAGAGATATGGGAGCATATGTATATGTATAACTGATTCACTTTGTTATAAAGCAGAAACTAACACACCATTGTAAAGCAATTATACTCCAATAAAGATGTTAAAAAACAAACAAAAAAAGAACTCAGGCGCCTTCAACGTCTCCTGGGGGTGTGGCACAATAATGTCACTCCTCTTCCTGTGTGGCCTCAGTGAGTCTCTGGGCACATGTCAGGTGCCCTGCCAGCAGTGGGGACAGGAAGTCCCCTCGGCAGGAGTAGCACGTGCCGGGGAGGCCACAGGCTCCACAGGGTCAGTGAGGCCCCAAGCCAATCCCAGGGGGTCTATTCCTTCCTGTGCTGCCTTGGGAAATGCATTTACCTGGCAGAGCCTCAGTCTCCTCATCTGTAAAATGGGAGAGCAGCCCCTATCTCTTAGTCGTCATCTCCGTGATACACCAGTACAGGGCTTGGCCCTCCCTAGGTGCTTAAAAAAGGGTAATTACTTTGTTTAAAAAATAGGTTACATGATACTGCCTTATATTCTACAAGGAAGAGCACCTCTCCTGTCCTCAACCCCTAACTTGGTTTCTTAAGACCTGCCTCTGACAGGCTAATTCATCATTTATCCACAGCACAGCGGAGTGGAGTTACCGCTCAGGCCCTGGGCTGTGGGGCAGAACAGAGCGGCCAGCGTCCCCCTGGCCGGTGCCTCCAGGTGAAATGCGGATCTGCTGCTTGCCGTGAAGCTTCTGTGTGAGTCACGGAGAAGGAGGGCTAGCGAGCCCGCACCCAGCCCTCCCCTCAGGCCAGCCTTCCTGGAATGGGAAGGGTGATCAGAGGAGAGAACAGCCTTTGGTGGGAACGAGCAGGCTTTTGTTTTCCATAGTGGAGGAAGGCCAAACTGTAATTCTTATTTTTCAAGCCGCATCCTTTGCCAAGTTGGCTTCCCCAGCTCTTGCTGGGATGGAAAATTGCACAGGGCTGCTCTCCCCGCACCCGCCCCCCTCCCGGCCTTTGTGCTAACATGAAACTCGCTTTTGTTCTGCTGACGTGGCAGTCTTGGCAGAAAACTGACCCCTAGGAGAGGGGACGTTTCTCCCACCCGTCCCTGCCCTTGGTCTCAGCCTCAAGGAAAAGCTAAGAGGTGGGCTGGGAAGGGATGCTCCAGGGGTCTTAGGGCCCAACGGGGCCTCTCCAAGCTACAAGTGGGTGTCCTGAGCAGGGACAACGCAGCCAAGTCCCTGAGAACAGCATTTTCATGAATTCGTGGGTGGAAAAGGATTACGTAACCACGAAAGCTTTCAGGGGCTGGGGAGAGGGTCGGCTCAAGTTCTTCCCTGTCCTGGGAAGTTTTTCCACAGCTGGTTTTGCCTTTCACCAGCAAAGAGTTATAACTCACTGCTTTCCTTTTTTTTCTTGAAGAAAAATATACATTTAGAGCCCATTTCAACTTAAATCTCCAGATTGATCATTTAAGTAGGACTCCAAGACATGAAAGGCCCCAAAATTCCAAAGGAATGTCCCAGGACCCTGTTTCTGCCTTTACTGAGAACCTTCCATGTGCCAGGGAGAGAAGCTTGTGAAGCAGGGGGTCACTGTCCCATGTTACACATGAGAAACTGAGGCTCAAAGGTGGGGGGGAGATGTCGTATGCTGGAGGTCACAGGACTGGGCCTGTTGAACTCCAAAGCACATGCTTCAGGTGCTGAGATGTGGCTACTGCAGCTGGCATACCGGCTTTCCTCCAATAAGGAAAAAAATTCCAGTGTTCTCTCCCCGTGGAAGAACTAAAAACATGAGGTTTTTTTAGGCCAATGATCTTCCGGTAAATGGGGGCCTGGCAAATACATCTACCCTGTCTCTAAACTCAGTCAGTGATGACACGATGTGCTGATTGCAGAATCCTGCAGTGGGGGAGGGGAGAATGGGCCCCTGGGTGATCCATCTCAGTGCCTGCCCCCTTGTCTGCATTACGAAAAAGATTTAAAGGGCTGGCCAGCTCTAAATGTTTGTAATTTAGGGTGATTGCCAATTTGCCGATTACCTGTACATAAAGATACTAGGAAGTGCTTAATTGCTGCTAGTTACATACCAGGCACTTACCTAATCCTCCTAACAACTCTATCATTTAAGAACAACTATGATCTCCAATGTGCAAATGTAGAAATGAAACTCCATGTGCTTAAGTAATTTACCCAAGGGAACAGAGTAGATGATTAGGGGCACTGGGATTTGAACCTGGGCTGTCTGACTTTGGGCATGAATTCTGAGCCTGCCATACCTGTGACTGAATCCCAGCTCTGCCATTTATGCAAGTGATGATAATTTCTTGGAGCCTCAATTTCCTCATCTGTGAAATGGGCATAGTAATGGCTGCCCTTCAGGATTGTTCTAAGGATTAAACAAGCTAATGAATGTAAAGCACTTAGCCCAGTGACTGGCCCACAACAGAGATCTAATAAATGGTAGCTATTATTAGTTGAAGCTATAACATTGGTTTGGGTAACCCAGTTTTTTGAGTTGAAGCCTTGACATTATTCCTTTGGTAAGAATTTTTTTTGGGGGGAAGGGGACACTGAATGTCTTGAGAGCAGGGACCAGCCATGGTTGCATTAACTCCTCCACAGTGCCTGACACTCAGAAGGTGCTTGGCCCACTCAGGCAGGTATGCAGGCAGGCAGAATTTCTTAAATGGCCCCCCAAAGATGTCCCACCTTAATCTCAGAGCCTGTGAATACAATGGAATCTCACTCCATGTTATATGATATACCTCAGTTCATTTCAAGAGAGGGAGATTATCCTGGATTAGCCAAGTGGGTACAAGGTAATCACATGAGCCTTTAAAAGCAGACAGCTTTCTCCAGCTGGTGGCAGGAGGGGAAGTCAGAGATTCCAAGCACGGGAGAGAGATTCAGTGCCCTGTTGCCAGATTGAAGATGGATGAGGAATACAGGTAGCCTCTGGAAGCTGAGGGGGTTCCCAACAGACAGCCAGGAAGGAAACAGGTATCTGGGTTCTAGAGCTGCAATGAGCTGAATTCTGTCCACAGCCTGAATGAGGTTGGAAGTAGACTCTTCCCCAGAACCTCCAGGTAAGTGCCCAGTCCAGCCAAGATCTTGACTTTGGTCTTTTAAGACCCTAAACAGAGAACCCAGCTGAGCCTGCCTGGACTTCCGATCAACAGAGCTGTGAGATAGTAAATGGGTATCCTTTTAAGCTGCTAACTGGGTGGTAATTTGTTATGCAGGACAGAAAACAAATACAGGGGGTGGGGGGTGGCTGGGATGAACTGGGAGATTGGGATTGACAAATATGCACTAATATGTATAAACTAGATAACTAATAATCTGCTGTATAGCACAGGGAACTCCACTTTGTTGTATGGTAGAAACTAACACAACATTGTAAAACAACTATACCCCAATTAAAAAGAAAGAAAGAAAGAAAACAAATACAGTAGCCATTATAATAGATGCCACTCACTACACAAACTGTATGACCTTGAATTATTCTCATTTTAGAGATGGGAGAAACCGAGGATCCCAGAAGTGAAGTGTCTTGCCTAAGGTCAAGCAGCTGGTAAATAGCATAGCATCTAACTCCAAAGCCCATATCCTTAGGCACTGATTTCAACAAATGACTAAGGTCTGGTCACTGGGACAATGCCTCAAGGAGGAGGAGGGGAGAGATCTGAGAGCTGTGTTGGGAGCCCAGAGGCCCCATCTGAGAGCATGTGTCTCACTTACCTGGAAGAAAGGGAATGATCCGCTGTTTGGGGTCCTTCTGTCCTCCTTCCATGGGAAATTTGTCCAACATCTGCATCTAAATGGGGAGAATAACCAAAAAACCTGATAAATGCATCTCTGACATTTTAAAGGAATTATGTGAACTGTGTGATTCGATATCTAAAAGTTCACTTTGTTCAGCTTTCCAAACTAATGGGGAAGGCAGTGTCAACTGGACCTAGGATATCCATGCAAACAATCCTCTAGGTCCACAGCTGCCAGACTAGTGAAGGCTCAGAGCTGGGAGAGACCATTCTCAGTTCCCCCGGGCGCTCCAGCCACAGGACCTGAAGCATGAACAACAGCCCCAGAGCCCCCAGAATTCCACAGACGGCAGGTCATCCTGTTTCCTAAGAACTGCCAGGCTGTGTTCAGGAACAAACTATGGAGACTCAATTAATCATCACCTGCGAGATCATGACACGCCCCTGCCTCACTAAGAATTCCCCAGGCTGGCTCAGCTCCATGCCTGGCTCTGTGTCAGGCACATGGGGTGCAGCGATGAAAAGATTCAGTGTCTAGAGAGAGACTGAAAAGTAGAATGGTCATTGCAGGGTGGTGTAGGAAGCATCTAGAGAGGTAGGTGCAGGCTTGCTGTGAGGCTAGAGGAAGCACAGGGATGGGGCACCCAAAACGAAAACCTTTCATGTTTTCTGATAATGTTAAATGCCTCTCTGACATTTTAAGGAATAAATGTGAAG
The DNA here is from genome assembly GCF_963455315.2 of Globicephala melas. Lineage (NCBI taxonomy): Eukaryota > Metazoa > Chordata > Mammalia > Artiodactyla > Delphinidae > Globicephala > Globicephala melas. The sequence continues at coordinate 146,957,201 of NC_083316.1, forward strand.
TATCTGACTGGATATACAAAGCCACCAGGATCTGCTACTTGCGGTCGGGGGAAGTGACATACCTCGGGCCTCATCCTTAGTTGGCCATAATGATACCAACTGCCAACATGGCTTTACAGATTAAAGCTGGGCTGTGTGGTCATAAATGCTGTCACCAGATTTCTGGTTCTTCTCCTGAGCGCTTGGTAGATTTGTACATCCCCACCCCCTTGAAGTGGGACGTGGCCAATTAACTGTGAGCAGGAGAGACGTGGCTCACTTTGGGGTGGAAGACTTAGGACTGGTGCTTGTTTCACCACTCTTCATTTCCATCTGCCACGTGATGGCCATGCTCCAGAGTGTTGCTTCTCTGCCAGCAAGGGTCCAGAGCCCCCAACAACCTCTGATGGACATGTAGCCCTAGTGAGAAATAAACCCTGTGTACAGTGAGGCTAGTTGTCATAGCAGCATATCGTAACCCATCCTGATTAGTATATGGGCCCAGGATTCAAGCAGAAGAAAAGGGAGTCCTGAGCCTCCTGAAGTGATGGCTGAATGTGGCCCATCATTTTACCTCAAGGAGAAAGTCACTCTGGCACTCAAGATGTGTCCCTCTGGATGTGGAGAAAAGGGAACCCTTGTGCACTGTTGGTGGGAAAGTAAATTGATGCAGCCACTATGGAGAACAGTATGGAGGTTCCTCAAGAATCTAAAAATAGAACTACCATATGATCCAGCAATCCCACTCCTGGGTATATACTGAAGAAGATACGTGCACCCCAACGTTCATAGCAGCACTATTTACAATAGCGAAGACATGGAAGCAACCTAAATGCCCATCAATAGACAACTGGATTAAGAAGCAACAAAAACAAATTCACGAGAGGAAAAAAAACAAAGATGTGGGGTGTGTGTGTGTGTGTGTGTGTGTGTGTACACATAGACATATACACACACACATACATACATACAATGGAATATTAGCCATAAAGAATGAAATTCTGCCATCTGCAGCAACACGGATGCACCTAGAGAATATTATGCTTAGTGAAATAAGTCATAGAAAGACAAATACTATACGGTATCACTTATATGTGGAATCTAAAAAATAATACAAATGAATGTTTATGCAAAACAGAAACAGACTCACAGACATAGAAAACAAACTTGTAGCTACCAAAGGCGAAAGGGAAGGCAGGAGGGACAAATCAGGGGTATAGGATTAACAGATAGTAACTACTATGTATAAAATAGATAAGTAATGAGGATATATTGTACAGCACAGGGAATTATAGCCATTACCTTGTAATAACCTATAGTGGAGTACAATCTACAAAAATACTGAATCACTATGTTATACACCTAAAACTAACATAACATTGTAAATCAGCTATACTTCAATTAAAAAAAAAAGATGTATCCCTCTGATAGCATAAAAGCAGCTTCGAATAGCCTGGAGAAGTAAGCACAGCTATAGTGTAGGGGGAGGGAGGAGAGACCTGAAGTGGGAGAGAAGAGAAACAAGTTCACATGCCAAGCACAGGTTAGATTCTTTAGACATATCCTCTCACGAAATCTGCAGAATACCCCATTCAAGGTGGACATTATTATCCAGGGAACTGAAGTCCAGAGGAGTGAAGAAATCTGCCATGGGCCTGCAGCCAGCAAGGGGCAGGGCCAGAGACAGAAGCCCACAGCTTCTCTGCCATTGCCTCACCCGCCTCTGAGATGCTACTAAGGCAATTAAAAAGGATTGCTCCCCAGCGCTCAGGAAACAGGGCCATTTATCCAGGCTGGAGCTCCCTGCCTCCTTAGCACTGTTTTATGTGACACCCCTGCGTAGGAGGGTCAGACTCAGCTTGGCTGGCAACCCTAAAGGGCTGCCCATGAGGCTGTGGTTTTATTTGTGATTTCCAACTGGCCCCTATTCTGTGCTGTGCGGTGATGGGAAAATGCTTGGTTCAACATCATTCAGCAGCTGGTGAGGCCACAGTGGGCCTTGCTGGAAAGGGAGGCTTCCCTTTTTGAATCCAGGAGCTTTTCAATGCTGGCACATAGTAGGCACTCAATAAAAACTGGCTAGACCAATGAACGCATCTGAGTGAAATTTGGGAGTGGGGGCAGCTTCAGATGTTTGCTGAGTACCTCCGATTAATAATATTCACATTACTAATATTAAATAATAATTAGTAACCACTACTAACTGGTTTGACTGTTTACAGTTAATCCTTTTCAGACGTATGATTTTATCTGTCCTTCATAATAATCCTGTGAAAGCAATGGACAACCCCCATGTCACAGATGGAGAAACTGGGGAGCAGGACACAATGAACTGTTTGAGGTCACACAGCTAAGTGGTGGTCCAGCCAGTTCAGGTATCTTAATCTAAATCCCATTCTTTTCCCCTGAGATCACTCTCTTAGGCAGCTTCGGAGTGTCACATGAACATGAAAAATCAGCCTGAGACCAGGTAAGTTTCATATTCCATGCACAGGCAAACAGCGTGCTTCTTTTTTAAAGGCAGGGTGATTAATCAATCTTAGCTGCAGCATCTTTTTAGAGATTTATAGGTTTGACCTAACACTATCTTTTTTTTTCCTTCTCAATTTTATTTGTGAAGACAGTGTTGGAACACCATTCAGGGGAACTATTTTTTTTTAAAGGTAATCTGTCCACTGTACCCCACTTATATGCGCTCTCCCAGGTTCCTGCTTAGCCCCTATCTGAATGTGCACACACTGGCTTAAGAAGCCCTGCCCAGCACTGTATTTCCCTGTGGTCTTCACAGCTCTGTCTTAGAGAGTTACTCTCCCACCCTGTGTCCTCAGTTGCTTCTATCCAAAGAAGTGGAGCTCAAAGAGCTGAAGTGTCTCCCCAAGTGTTATTAAATTTGAGGCAGCGGACCTGGGTTTAATGTTGCAAACTCTAACCACAGACATTATCCCTGGGGACCAGACAGCCCTGGGGTTTAATCCTAATGATTCCTCAGGCCAGCTGTGTGTCCTTGGCGAGAGACCTCGCCTGATGAGTCTGATTCACTACCTGCAGAATGACAGACACAGTCTGCCGGGCAGGGGGGTTGTGTAAATGATGTTGTATGTGAACTGTTAAGTGGGGATGCACTGGGTGCTCAACAAGAAATGCCCCCTCCTTGCACTCTGCCTGCAATGAATGTTATTCTGAGAATTATTTGGGAAAAATGTTCATTATTTACTGAGACTGTGTGTGTGTTTTTGTGTTGAGTACACATAACATAAAATCGATCATTTCAACTATTTTAAGTGTATAATTTAGTGGCATTAAGTACACTGTTGTGCAACCATCACCACCCTCCATCTCCAGAACCTCTACATCATCCCACACTGAAACTCTATATCCATTAAACACTAACTCCCCATTCCTCTCCTCCAGCCCTTGGCAACCACCATCCTACTTTCTATCTCTATAAATCTGACTATGCTTGGCACTGCATATAAGTATCTGTCCTTCGTGTATGGCTTCTTTCACTCAGAATAATGTCTTCAAGGTTCATCCGTTTCATAATATGTGCTGGAATTTCCTTCCTTTTTAAGGCTGAATAATATTCCACAACGAGGCTGTGTTTTAAGGTTGGTAAAATTCCTCCGACTACCCAGGTCTCCTCAGTGGCCAGAGCTGGGCTTTCCAATAGAACTTTCTACGATGATGGAGATGTTCTATATCTCTGCTGTCCCTTATGGCAGCCACCAGCCCTTGGAGGGCTAGCTACTGAGCACTTGAAATGTGGCTCCCGCGACTGAGAAGCTGACGTTTTAATTTTATTTAATTTTAATTAACTTAAATTTACATTGAAATAGCCTCAGGTGACTAGTGGCACAGGGCTGGACTCATTCTCCTCTTTTAGCCGTATCTAGCTTTATTTCATTTTATCCTCCCGTCAACGGTAACTGCAATCTGTATGACTACTATTCGCGAGGACAGGTGATCAGAGGCCTGCGAGCTGTTTTGTTTTTGGTCTTAGTGTGTCTGGGTTCACAGGCCACAGGCTGCTTCTATCCAGGGAACTGTCACACTTGGCACTCACAGGCTTTGAAACAGACATGGGTGGCATTCCAGACCCTCTGTAGGGACCCCCCAGACCCGGGATGTCTGCAGCGGCAGGACCACAGGCATGCCGGGCAAAGTCCAACTGCAGATGGTATCCTTGGAAACTGGAAAGTCCACACCCCTCCCCCCAGATAATAAAAGGAAGTTGGGCTGAGGGTGCAGGGGACTGAAAATTGAGGAGGAAAGTGAGTCAGTCTTGGGGGGTAGGAAGGGAGGGGGAGCCACGTCAAGCTGCCACATCACAAGGGGAACGAGAGAACACTCCATCAGCAGTTTTTAAGACACAGCTTGTGGTGGAGGGAGAGGAGACAGGCTGTCCAAGGAAAATACCGTGGAGGCTGGCGTGGAGGTCCACACGTGGTTTGTGTTAGCGGCAGACTGGACTTGGGAGGGGTTTACTCCCTCACTATGACAAAGGCCTCGCGTCCCAGAAGAGCAAGAGCACGCAGTGCAGAAGGGCCGGGGTGACCATCGTGGGCAGCTGCAGGCTGGCGGGGAGTCGCATGGTTCTCAGAGCAGGACGCTACAACATAGCTGGGCCTGCTCTACAGCATGTGGTTGGCTGTCTTTGGGGACTCTGTCCCCTCGATGAGCTGCTTTGTCTAAATGTCGGCATGCCCCTGGACATGCCCCTTGGAGCCTGCCGCCCCTCCTTGTCCGTCCACTTCTTTCCTCCTTGCTGTCCCTCCCAGTCAGGGCAGCATGTTCTCAGCCCGACCCCCTTACTAGGCTGCCCTGTGTCCTGCCCCGCCCCCCTCACTGGTACGTGGTAGGCACTTGGGATATATTTATGCAAAGAATGAATGAATCAATGGATGAACAAATGAATGAAAAAGTGGTTAACTGGTTTGGTCAGCCATTGTCTAGGAGAGGAGAAATTATGTTCCAGGTGGCGGCAACAGAACCTGCATTGGACCTTAGACGCAATTGACCAACACACCTTGCCTCTTTCTGTTTTCCAAATTAAGAATTGCAGTTGGTCCCTCCATATCCTTGGGTTCCATATCTGCAGATTCAACCAATGGCAGATCGAAAATATTCGGGGGGGGGGAACTTCCAGAAAGTTCCAAAAAAGCAAAACTTGATTCTACCATGGCTGGCAACAATTTACATAGCATTTACCTTGTATTTACATAGCATTTACATCGTATTAGGTATTATAAGTAATCTAGAGATGATTTAAAGTATACGGGAGGATGATATAAGCAAATGCTAGGCCATTTAACACGAGGGACCTGAGCATCGTCAGATTTTGGTATCTGTTGGGCGAGGGGCATGAAGGGAGTGGTGCTGGAGCCAATTCCCCCAGGGATACCAAGGGATGACTGTGCTGTATGAAGAAAAGGCAGCTACCGTATTTTCTCAGCTCTATACCATCAATATGGCAACGGCTTTTCAGATGGAAGGGAACAAATATTCCATTAAGCATATAAAACATGTGGGAGGCACACCCCAATTTCAGAAGACAATGTCTGGGGAAAGAGTGTGTCTCAGGGTTCAGCAAAGGCAGTATCTGGGTATAGATGGTTGGTGGAATCCTAGGCCAGGTGTTGACTAGGAGCTCGCTGGGATGTCTTCCCAGCTGGGCAAGGCCCGCCTAGGGAGCGAGAACCTCAGCCCTGCCCCTCCTACACCTGCTCCCAGAAAAGACGGGAGAAAAACACTCCCTTCCCCTTGGCTTCTGCGGTGGAGCCTGGGGGCTTCTGGGCAGACAGTCCCCAAAGCTCATTAAGTGCATCTGGGGCTACAAAACTCTCAGAAGGGGGACAGGTCAGTTCTATCTCAACAGAAACTGGAAACAAACGATGTTTGCTGTGTGACCTGGGACAGCCTCTCCCGTCTCCGGTTCCCTTCTCTGGGGAAAAACAAAGGCACGGATCAAGATGCCGCCTCCGGCTTGCCTTCAGCTCTGTGATGTGCTGCATTTGGGAAACGGATCCCCCGGAAAGCCCCCGTGCCTGGAAGCAGTCCCCTAAGCATGGCGTGTTCCTGCTTCCAGGACACATGTCATTGGTGCTTCTCTCGAGAACTCCCTGCCGGGCAGGGTGAGCCAGCTGGCTCTGTGCATCCCCCTGGCGCCACCCCCGCTGTCGGAATTCTGCAAGATGCCCAGCTCACAGTCCTGCTCTCTCACACTTCTGCACCTTTGCACACATGGTTTCCTCTGTGTGGGATGCCCTCCCCCATCCTGTCAGTGGGGCAACTCCTTACTCATTATCAAGACCCTGCTCAGATGTCACCTCCTCCAGGAAGCAAGCCCTGCCTGAGTTCCCTGGCTGGCACAGAGGACACTCTTTGAACACTTGCAAACATTTCACTGTGCCCTCTGTGAGGGAAGACCTGGCTCCAGGGATGACCATGACCCTTGGCCTGGGGGATGCAATGAACTAGTGGGAAAACTCAGAGGGCAAAGGTCACGTGGCACAGGGTAAAGTGTACCCGTCACACATCCGAGGCGTGTCTGTGCAGGGCTCGTGCTCTGCTCAGAGCAGTCCTCTGCAGGATAGACTATGCCTGCATCTCACAGGGAGGTACCGAACGGGCCTTCAGAGGACAGAACTCTAAGAGCAGACAGATTCGAAGGCAATCCTGGACCTTCGGGAGGCAGGAGCACAGGCTTCAGACTCAACCACACCTGGGCCTGAGTCCAGCCATGCTCCTCTTTAGGCACGTGACTCTGCCTCTCTGAGCTTCCCTTCCCCCATCTGTGACGTGGACACAACACTGACTTCAGGCCTCTAAGTGAGGACTACATGAGATGGCGTATATATGGACATCTAGTGCCTTGTAGTAAACAGTTGCCGATATTGTTATGACGTCACTCAACCAACCACATTTCCGCTAGGCGCTGCCCTCAGCTCTCCAGGCATTCCTGTCCCCACCCAGTGCCCTGTTCGGAGGCCAGCTCCCTCTGTTACACTCTGATAGACTCTCCAGAGTGTGCCCAGATGAGGGCAGAAAGAGAGGTTCAGAGAGGCTGAGGGCCCTGCCCAAGGCCACACAGCCAGTCAGACAGAGGGCTGGGACCTGACACCAGGTCTTCCCACTCCAAGCCCAGGGCTCTACCGCCTGCGCCCTCACGTGAGTGAGACACGTTGCCAGAGCGCCCTCACGTGAGTGAGACACGTTGCCAGATGTTAACCAGTAGTGGTAGGCATGACTATCAGAGTCCAGCTTTCCTAAGACAAGGGAGTTGGGAAATCATATCAGAAGGTGATCTGTCAGAAAGGGGACTTTCTTGCTGGTTGACTGTGAGTTTCTTTTCCCATGTAGGAGCCTGAGTCATGCTCCTTTCTTCTACCCCAGCGGCCTCTCTGCAGACTGTTTCCTCTGCCTGAGTGTCCTGCCCCCACCAGAGGGGACATTTACTTTTTTGTCATCTACAGGTTATTTTCCCTTCTTTGGCAGCAGGTCTCTGATCTCCTCTGGGGAATCTTCTACTCCTCTATTAGTCAGCATGGATTGATGCTGATTCTACTCCAGTTCCTGGGCTGGCCCTGACTGGCCTGGCCATTACCCAAGAGGAACCAATGAGACTTGTGCTGAAACCGTTGGGGTGTTCTCTTTTTCCCTGAAGTCACTGAGCTGACCGCTGGATACAGCTGGGAGCTGCGGCTGCCACCATACCAGACAACACCCTGCCTGGACACAGAGGAGACCAAGAAGTGGAGAAAGGCAGGTCCTGGTTCACCCTGTGGCACCTAGATCCAGTCATACCTGAAGCCAAGTACCCTTAGTCTTCTCAGTTCCATTTAGCTAATCAATGTAATTTTTGAATAATCCATATGGACTGGGTTTCTGTCATCTGCAACTAAAACACTTCTGACTAAAACAAGGTCTCATGGCCAGGAAGTGGCAGCATTTGGATAAAAGCCCAGCATCTTAACCACTCTATTAAACTGGCATCACCGCCTGCTCTAATCTTCATGCCAATTCCTAGCAGCAACCCACGCCTATCAATAATCCCAACAGCTGACACTAGCTCAGGGCTCGACAGCCCAGAAACTGCTCTCACACACATCATCACTTTTTTACAAAAAGAAATTGAGATATACTTCACATACCATAAAATGCACCCTTTTAAAGTGTTCAATGCAGTGGGTTTTAGAATATTCCCAAGGTTGTGCAACCATGACCACTATCTAATTCCAGAACATTTTCATCACCCTAAAAAGACACCCAGTTCCCATTAACAGTCTCTCCTCCTTTCTCCCTCCCCCCAGCTCCCGGCAACCACTAATCTGCTTTCTGTCTCAATGGATTTGCCTCTTCCGGACACACATCATCACTTTTAACTCCAAAGGAGCCTCGTGAAGTAGCCACTGGTAAGAGCAGAGTGACCAAGACTGTGGACCCCGGTATTGCCTGCCCAGCTTCAAAGCCGAGTTCTAATGCTCATCGGCTGTGTGACCTCGGGCAAATGACTTAACCTTTCTGAGCCTGGGTTTCTTCATCTGTATCAGTTGATAGGCTTGACATGAGGATTAAATGAGTCACTACATCCTGATGCTGAGCAGGCAGTACCTCAGGAATGCCGGCTGTTTCCCTAGCATCAGCCCCATGCTACTGATGAAGAAATCACCATCAGGCACAGAGGGGTTAAGGGGTGTGCCCGTGGCCACACAGAACAGGTGGCTGGGCCCCAAGTCTCCTGACTGAGTCGCCTGCTGTTTCCATTACGCCACACTGGCCGAGCTGCTCCTCCACGAAAGCTTGACCCTCCCCATGCTCTCGGCCAAGTTACTGCTGCAAAAGCCCAGGCTACTCGCCAGACAGGGAGGGAGGAATCATGAAACCATCCAACTTCAGGGTGTCGCAGCCCCATGCGGGCCGGCCTCCTTGCCTGGTCCTTGGGATCAGCCCCTTCTTCCAGCTTCCCTCTCTCAGGTGCGGGGCTCGGGGGCAGGGCAGGCCATTTCCAGGACAGCAGGACCCTCTGGAATTCCAGGACTCTCCCACTCCAGTTGCCCATCTGGGACTCTTTAAAGCTGGCTTAAGCCCCGTCTTTAGAAGACTTTGTTACGGGAGGAGACTCTAAGGCAGCTATTTATGTTGCAGCAAACCTCCAATTCTTACTAATTATGCTGGGGTTGGAGGGGAGGAAACCTCACTTTTAAGTTCTGGTAGAAATAAGAAAGTTGAGTTTGAACAGGAGAGTGGAGGGAATGCAGGCTTCAGACCAGGATGCCTTGTGATCCAACCCTGGCTCGAAAACGTTCCCAAACAATGTCACCTTGGGCAAATCCCATGTGAGCAGAGCGACAGCAGATGACAGATAACGCTTACCGAGCAAAGCACAACTGACTGAACTGTCACGGCAGATGTGAGCAAAGTGCTTTCATTCTTAATACAGTGTGTGGATGGGGAAACTGAGGCTCAGAAACGTACAGCGGTGACACTGAGCTGAGACCTGAAAAGGCAAAGCTGAGATGTGAATGAACCCAGGTTTGCCTAACCCCAGAAGTCAAGGTCTGAAGTCCCGGGCGAGGCTGGAATAGGGAACTCGGTAACACAGTCAAGTTCCCCACACACCGCCTGGCCCGTAGGCTGCCAAAGGGCAGCGAGCATTTCTGTCCGCGCCACCAGGGCCTCTTCCCCACCCTCTTCTCATTGAATCTCCTCCTCTAGATGATGCTGTCCCACCCGCCCCACCCCTCTGGCCACAGCTAGCAGGCTCGGGGGGGTGGACTCTGACCCAGGAGGCTGACACTCAGATGCTCTCTCCCAGAGACTGGAGCCGAACCCACCAACTCCAGTGCCTTGACCCAGGGAAGGGCACTTCAACTTGGGGACTGAAGGTGCTGTTTGGCGGAAGAAGCTGGTCCAGAGGGGCTGGCGGGAAAGGGAGCAGTTTCGATGGGAGAGCTTGTGGCCACGGGACACACGGCCCGGGAGCTGCCAGGCTTCCAGTGGGTCATTCTGTCGCTGGTTCTGGGCCCCTGTGAGGCCGCTGTACTCCCGGCTCTGGTTTCCGTGGGGGCACACTGGCCTCCTCTCATCAGTCCACCCCCACCTAAGCTAGCTGAGTGGGTGTCTGCTCTGTGGGTGCCAATAAGCCCTAGGCTAGCAATCACCCATGTCACTCATCTCTGCCCCCTCTGTTCCTTCTTGGAAGCATCAGGCAGGCAAGAGGCCTCTGAAAGCAAAAATATAGGTAGCACTGCTGCCCCTGTAACATGGACCCTCGGTGCATGAAAAATCAGTCTAGCGACTTGCAAAATATCTACCCGACACCCACGCTCTAAAGACCTGCCGAAATGGATCACATCAATCACTCTTGCATCTGAGCAAGGGGGTATGGATCTGTCTTTCTCACGCAGGACCACTTTCGGAGGTGTTGGGCATTACTGCTATCGTCTTTCCTGCCTTTCCTCCAGGGTCAGCCCTTCCCCCGCCCATGCCCGTGTCTGCTCCTGCCAAGTCCCTTTTAGATGGTATCTTAACATCTTTAACACAGAGCCTCTTTGGGTACTGACATTTGGTACATGTTTGCTGCGGACCAGAAGAAAAATATCATTTGTATATGATACTGTTTGGTTTGTTGCATAGTGAACACAAAACGTCACTTATGAGTTCATTACATATTAAGCAATTAGGTAACTGGTGTCAACTTCTGTCCAGTATGCAATGACTTGGCAATTTATAATGTAGATTGTTTGGTGATACTGGGGAAACAGGTTAGGGGCACATTATTATCTCCCCTCCCCCTTTTAAAATATTGGCGCACAGGCTCTGAAAATTCTCTCTTTGACATTTTTAGGAACAGATTAGGTCTGTTCAACCAAGGATGATGGTGGTTAATATCACCTCCAGAGAGAACATGGAAGGCAGAAAGACAGGCTGGTGTGTGGAGGACCCGGGCTGTCTCCTGATGTCCCTACAATGCCTTCTCTACATCGGATCACAGCTGTTCTCTCCAGGTCTCAGTCCCCACCTCCCTGACTGAGAGGCAGAGCAGGGACCGGATAAGCCCACTGGCCATCACATTCCTCAACCATACCGACTGGCTTCGAGATGAGCCTATGAAACACAACACTGTGTTTGCTGGGACTTCTGCAAAGTGACCTTTCACTCTTTCCTGCTAAGTGTGAGCCCAGAGCATTGTGCAACCATGTGGGATCTGAGGATAAAGCAACATCAGGACACTGGGAATTCAGAACAAGAGGAAGAAGCTGGGTGAGAGGACACAGAGGAGAACCCTGTATCAAGCTTCACCTGAAGCCTGCCAGTTTCCTTCTCCCAGGACATTCTGTCACACCAGCCCCCTAAATCCCCCCATCTACTTAGGCCAGTTTGAGTTGGGTTTCTGTCCCTTGCAACCAAAGGATCCTAACTGGTACACAGAGGGAAAGAAGACAGTCATCTCGATGAGGCCTTACGTTGGCCTGTGAGCTATGTGAGCCCCTCACCAAGTGGCAGGGAACACTCATGGAGTCAGGAAGCCGGGCAAGTTCCCATCTCCTCCTGAGGTCTGTGTTTTCTAAAGAACTTTGTTACATCATATCAGGCACTGTGACTTTTCATGACACACTTGCTTTGAGTTGCTGGCCTTTGGTGCTGACCCATGGATTAGAGATCGTTTACCCTCCTGGGGAGGGGCTTACACAGAGCTGTCCACATAGGCTTCCTGTGAGACTGGTGGCGCTCATGGGGGTTATAGTTCATTCCTTCGTTTGTTCATTCATTCATTCACCAAACATTCACTGGATACATACAGTGTCCTTGAATAAAACATGAAGGAAAGAGAGGATAATGAAGATGTGGTTCCTGCCCATGAGAGTCCTAGTTTAGAGGGGGACAGGCAGACAACTTCAATAGAGTCAGGAGAGAGGGATGCAGAGCTGTGGGGTGCAGAGGAGGTGGCCTTCGCTGGCCAGGGAATGAAGTCAGACCAGGCTTCCCAGAGGATGAGACCACGAGGGGGCTGGAGGGGGCAGGAGGTGTTCCAGGTGAGGAAGAGCTAATGCAAAGGCCTCGGAGGAGAGAAGAAGGCGAGCACGGTGCCCTGAGAGCACGGCAGGCATTTTAGGAGCCGAGCAAGGAGGCTGATGGGAAGAGGAGGCCAAGGTGAGGCAACAGACGTGGGTCTGTCTTGAGAGCAGAACAGGTCCACGAGGTCTGAACGCACTCAACACGACTACACCAGTTCAAGATCTGCACTTCAAGGCCAACAGAAACGGTCTCCAGGTCAGCCTCCGTCTGGAGCACTCAACAGGAGCCTTTATTTGGAAAATACTGAATATCAAAGCATAAGGCAATACAGCCCATTACTTATGTCCCCAGCGTGTCCCCAGACACGCTCCTCAAATTTGCGTGTCACGCCTGCACAGGGGCCAGGCTAATCTTCTCTACATCATTCCAATTTTAGTATATGTGCTGCTGAGGTGAGTGCATAGACATCATTTTAAACAAGAACACTGTGGCTGTGAAGTCAAAGTGGAAAGTAAGTCCAAATAAACTCTTCCCCACCTTGCAGCTCACCGGAGACCCCAAATCCTTACCTGGAGATCAAAGAATTTGCTGTAGCGCCGGTAAATGGCCTCCGTGGAGCCGCTGGACCACGTGACACGGATGATGTAGACCTGCAGAGAGGGATGGAGACAGGCGTGAACACCAAGGGGGTCTTTCCACCTCCAGGACTCAAGACCAAAGCAGTTCAGAGTCAGAAAGACCTGGGTTTGAATCTCAGCTCTGCCCCTGACCAGCGGTATGACTTGGACGGGTTACTTGCTCTCTCTGAGCCCCAGCTTCCTCTTCAATAAGATAGGTCTAAATACCCCCACCTCTGAGAGCTGTGCAAAGGATTACATGAAATCAGGTATAGGACAGCATAAGCACCCTGCTCATCTCAGGAGACGCTGTTACTCTCACGATCTCTTACTCCCCACTCAATTCAGAAAGCCACAGGGCTGGCTCCTTTGTCAGTATCATTCTTAAAACTTGGACTTGTCAGAAGGCACAGCAACCTGCGGCTCTTAGCTCTCTTGTATTTCTCGTAAGCTACGCCATCACGCCATTTTCTCCAGTTAGGGCCTGGGCTGACTCATCTTTTCCCTCTGCATGTCAGTTTCTCCATCTGTAAACTGGGTTAACAGCATCTGTTTCCGCTGCCTCCCGGGAGAGTGTGAGGACTCGATTAAGACGGAGGATGGAGACAGCCACTTCATAAACCACAGGGCCATGTTTTCAATCTCTGTCACAAGTCACAGCACACACAGAAAATAATGCATTGACAACAAATTCGGGCAAGCCAAGGTGGCAGCAGGAGGTCGCAGCATCTGGCTGGGGGCTCTGGTGGCCCTGGACACCACCTGGATACTCAAGGGAGAAGGGATCAGCACATCCATTCCTGGCTTGCACAAATTATCTGTGGTTACAGGGTAATTCTGACACTTAAAACATACATATGTGAAAGCTATCTGGAAACAGAGAAATGCTGTATAAACACGAGGGGCTAGGTGTTGTTAAAGAGGCCAGGGGGGTACACAGGCAGGGTCCCTGCCTCTGTGAGTGGAGGGTAAGCTGCGGAGACAGCACGTGCATAAGTGAAGATAAGTAACATGTACGCAGGGGACGTCTGTTATTTTTTGCCCAGTACTGATTAACCTTTCCTTCAACCAGAGTGCCTTGACTTTCCTCCTGGGAGCCTCCTTCCCTACCTCAACACAGTCCCTTAGACACCAAGGTGGGTACCACTGTCCACAGTGATTGGTTGAGGAGTGAGCACATGACCCACGCCGGGCCAATCACAGCCAGTAAGAATCAGCCCTGGGACTTCTGCTCTGACCCCTGAGAAAGATAAGCTCTCTTTCTTTGAGGTTGCTAGGCTGTTAGGATGCAACATGGAGATGCCAGGGGGCCATCTCATCATCGCTTGGGAGGAGCCTGCCTGAGAATGAGGCAAGTATCCGTGGAATCCTGATGACACAGTCTGACCCTTAGGTCCAGCTTTGCCTGTAGCTCTATCTACTCCTTGTCTGTTCAGTTTCCTGAGCCAGTAAATCCTGGGCAACACCCACACTCTGGGATTATTTCTGAAGCCAGTTTAAGCTGGGTTTCTGACACATGTAATTTAGTCCTGACGGATGCAGGAAGGGGGGGCGGGAGAGATCTCTGAAGCTTGAAGTCATCATGGTGTACCTTGAAGGACATGTAGATCTAGATAGCAGGAGAGGAAAGAAGAGACCGTCGGTGGTAAGGGATGATGGTGGAGCAAAGACGAGCTCAGGGAGTATGGGGGACCACGCCTAGCAGTGGTTTCCAAAGCGGTTTTAGACAAAGTCTCTTCCCAAATGAGTTCTTGCTAGGATACCTTCATTCAAAACAGGAAAAGGAGGAGCTACGGGGGGCCAGAGCCAGAGCCCATTGTGAACACCAGGGACTTATGGGAGAAGATTTTCCAGGTGAGAAGAGATGAAAAATGTAAAGACAAATCAAGACAAGATGTGAGGTGCCCCTGAATGCCCAGCTAAGGGGTTCACCAGGAACAACCACTCTAAATCCAACATCTATTTCATTTCAGCGAAGCAAGGCAGGAAGGAAGGCATTTGGACTCTAGACTCACGCAATTTCCTAACCCCCAGGGCCTCAGTTTCCATCTGTAAAACGGGGTCATCGAGCCCATCTTACATAGAATTGTGATGATTATCAGAGGTAAAGCTCTGAGCTCCTTGCAGAGAGGAAAAGTTCAAGAAATCTTAGTACCCTTCACTCTGAGTCCCCAGTGTCTACCCGGCCCCAGTTCAGAAAGACAGACTATTTCAACACCAGGGATTCAGGTATCCCACCTCCCCCCGCCTTGTTTGTGTCCACTAGTCCTGGGTGCCTCATAGAGCCAAAAGACAGGGCAGGGCATCCTTTGGGAGGCAGAGTCACCCTGGAAAAGTGATTTTACGACAAAAAGAGCTGTCTCCAAAGGCACCTGAATAGTCGTTAGTCTTATTAAAAAGAAAACAGGGGAATCCCTGGTGGTGCAGTGGTTAAAAATCCGCCTGCCAATGCAGGGGACATGGGTTTGAGCCCTCGTCCAAGAAGATCCCACATGCCGTGGGGCAACTAAGCCCGTGCACCACAACTACTGAGCCCGCGTGCGACAACTACTGAAGCCCACGCGCCTAGAGCCCGTGCTCCGCAACAAGAGAAGCCACCGCAATGAGAAGCCCGCGCACCGCAACGAAGAGCAGCCTCCACTAGCCGCAACTAGAGAAAAGCCCATGCGCAGCAACGAAGAGAAAGAAAGAGAGAGAGAGAGAAAGAAAGAAAACATCAATGCTGCTTAAGCAAGCCTCCGGCGTGTCGATTTAGAGTGGCTCCCATTCATTCATTCACTCTGCAACATTTATTAAACACCTCTTGTGTACCAGGCCCTCTGCCAGGTGCTGGGTTACAGTGAGCAGCAGGACAGCCTCGGACCCTGCCCTTGGACAGTGGGAAGATGGGCAGTAAACCATCAGATGAGGAAATATGTATATAATTTAAGTTACAGTAAGTGCTAGGAAGGACCCCAAAGCCTGCTGTGGTAGCGCAGGATGGGGATGGTGGTGGAGGGTGTTCTTGGAAGGGAAGGTCCCTCTGAGGGAGCAGCCTTTGAACTGAGACCTGAAGGCTGAGGAACTGGCTTGGGGAAGAGCTGAGGAAAGTGTATTCCAGACAGAATGCAAAGTACAAATGAAGACACGCAGGCTGGAAAATGCTTGGAATGTTTGAGGAACCAGAAGACCATTATGGCAGGACAGAGCTGTCAGGGAAGGGGATGTGGCCAGGAGGGGCAGCAGCTGTATCACAAGGGTCTTATAGGGCTTATAGGCCACGGTGAGGGATTTTTATTCTATTGAAGTTTTGAGGGGTGCAGGGGGCTGGGGAGGAGGCGTTTGACATAATTTAATGTATGTTTTAAAAAAATATCCATCTATATGCCTCTGGCTGCTGTGCAGAAAATGGTTTTGAAAAGGGGCAGGGAAACTAGCAACGGGGCTTTTCCATATCTGAAAGGGACCATGGAACTCAGCCAACCCAATGGCCCCACCTTCCAGATGGGTAAATGGAGTCCCAGAAAATACCCTACCAAAGGTCCCCATCCTGGGGGATGTATAAACAAAGTTTGTATGACTATCTGTGAAGGACAATGCCAATGTGGATTAAAAACAAGAAAAAAATAAAATAAAATATCATCAAAGATTTTAAAACCAACCCAAAACATACACCCATAAACAGAAAAAAAAAATTCTGCTTACATAATTCATTCTTGATCTCTTGTTTAAAATTTTTTTAAAATTTATTTATTTAGTTAGTTATATTTATTTTTTTTAGGTGTGTCACTCTATTTAGGTGTTTTTTTTTCATTTCTGTCAGTAATATTTTCTAGTTTTCTTTTAATTTTTATAAAATTTTATTTATCCAGCATTTTAGAATTTTATTTATTTTTTTATACAGCAGGTTCTTATTAGTTATCCCTTTTATACATATTAGTATATACATGTCAATCCCAATCTCCCAATATTTATTTATTTATTTATTTTTGGCTGAGTTGGGTCTTTGTTGCTGCGCGTGGGCTTTCTCTAGTTGCAGCAAGCAGGGGTTACTCTTTGTTGCGGTGTGTGGACTTCTTGTTGCAGTGGCTTCTCTTGCTGTGGAGCACGGGCTCTAGGCGTGCTTCAGTAGTTGTGGCACACGTGCTCAGTAGCTGTGGCTCGCGGGCTCTAGAGCACAGGCTCAGTAGTTGTGGCGCATGGGCTTAGTTGCTCTGTGGCATGTGGGATCTTCCTGGACCAGGGCTCGACCCCATGTCCCCTGCATTGGCAGGCGGATTCTTAACCACTGTGCCACCAAGGAAGCCCTTGTTTACAATTGTTTTTTTTTGAGGTACGCGGGCCTCTTACTGTTGTGGCCTCTCCCGTTGCGGAGCACAGGCTCCGGACGCACAGGCTCAGCGGCCATGGCTCACGGGCCCAGCTGCTCCGCGGCATGTGGGATCTTCCCAGACCGGGGCACGAACCCGCGTCCCCTGCATCGGCAGGTGGACTCTCAACCACTGCGCCACCAGGGAAGCCCTGTTTACAACTTTTAAAGTTCTGTCCCTATGGTACAAGAACTCTGTAGCAGATCTAACTGGTTTATTGGAATCAACCTCTGAGCACAATGTCTGCATTTTTAGGCACAGATCTAACTTTTTGATGAGAATTGTCCCAATGTAGGGCTTTGGCCTTGCCCACGGTTTGGGGGCTGGTGAAAGAGCCCATGCACTGGGTTCTAATACCAGCCCTGCTGTTTGGTGAAACTCACAAGGTACCAATCTCTCTGGCCACAGTGTCCTTCTCTCTAAAATGAGGACAGCAATCTCCCCTGAGGACTCACTGCAATAACTAAGGTACATATAGGGCTTTGCCAATGCCCGGCACACGTGAGCTGTGCAGTTCGCTTTTCCCTCATGGCAGGTAACCGGTATTCCTCCTTATCTGGTCCCTCCTCTCTCCTTTTGGTAATAGCCCCTGATTTCCCTTGGAGGGTCACCTTTCTCCCGCCCCTAGTCTTTGTGATAGGGAGTATCATGTGTCCCAAGCCCGGCCAACCAGAATCTACCAGTCCCTGATCCCAACAATGGTTCAGGGATGGGCACGTCACCCAAGCCAGGCTGATGAGACTCAATTCTGGGACTTCTGATGGCATGATCAGGAAAGAGACCCTCTTCCCCACTGCAGTGGCGAGCTGGGAGAACTCTACACCGTGATTTAAGATGTAGAAAGCACAGAAGCAAGCAGAGCTCAGAGGGAGAGAAAAGTGGCATGTCCTGTGACACTGCTTGAACCCCTGGACCTGGCATCCCGGATATTCCACACACACAAGCCCAAACCTTTTTTCTTATTTAAAGTCAGTATGAGTTAGTTTTTGTTACGTGCAACCAAAGCATTCCTAACACATCTGACCTTGGCTTTTGGATTATATCCCAAACCCAGTTAATACTCAGTGGCCTGGTGTTAAGCAATTAAAAGCAGACTTTTTCGTAGCAGCATTAGTCACAATAGCCAAAAGGTAGAAACAACCCAAGCGTCCACTGAGAGACGAATGGATAAGCAAAATGTGTAATATTATATTCAGCCTTAAAAAAGGAAATTCTGACATATGCTATAACATGGATGAACCTTGAGGACATTATGCTAAATGAAAAAGACCAGTCACAAAAAGACACATACTGTGTGATTCCCCTTATACTAGGTAGTTAGAGTTTTCAAATTCATAGAGACAGAAAGTAGAATGGTGGTTGCCAGAGGCTGGGGAAAGCGGAATGGGGAGTTAGTGCTTAATGGGTTTGGGAAGATGAAGAGTCGTGGAGATGGATGGTGGTGACGGCTGCACAACAATGTGAATGTACTTAACGCTACTGAACTGTGCACTTAAAAATGGTTGAAATGGTAACATTTATGTTATGTATATTTTATCACAATTTAAATAAATAAGTAAATAAATAAATAAGCAGATTTCCTTCAGAGATTTACATAGTGCATGTCATGCTGCCTGGAAGTGACACTTATAACTTTCTCCCTGGTGTAGCCCTCAAATCACGTGCTGCATACCTGAAGAAGAACTTATATCCAGAATATATTAAAAAAAAAAAAAACACAACTCAACAGTAAGGAAACAACCAACCCAATTACACGATAGACAAAAGATCGGAATAGACACTTCATCAAAGAGGATATATGGGGACCTCCCTGGTGGCGCAGTGGTTAAGAATCTGCCTGCCAATGCAGGGGACACGGGTTCAAGCCCTGGTCCGGGAGGATCCCACATGCCGCGCAGCAACTAAGCCTGTGTGCCACAACTACTGAGCCTGCGCTCTAGAGCCTGCGAGCCACAACTACTGAAGCCTGCAAACCTAGAGCCCGCACACTGCAACGAAGAGTAGCCCACACTCGCCACAACTAGAGAAACGCTGCGTGCAGCAATGAAGACCCAACGCAGTCAAAAATAAAATAAATAAATTTATTAAAAAAAAAAAGAGAGAGAGGGTTTCCCTGGTGGTGCAGTGCTTGGGAGTCCGCCTGCCGAGGTGGGGGACGCGGGTTCGTGCCCCGGTCCAGGAGGATCCCACATGCCGCGGAGCGGTTGGGCCCGTGAGCCATGGCCGCTGGGCCTGCACGTCCGGAGCCTGTGCTCCGCAACGGGAGAGGCCACAGCAGTGAGAGGCCCGCGTACCGCAAAAAAAAAAAAAAAAAAAAAAAAAAAGAGGATATATGGATGGCAAGTAAGTGCATGAGAAGATATTCAACATCATTAGCCATTAGAGAAAGGCAAATTAAAACCATGATGAAGGATCACCACGCATCCATTAGAATGGCTAAGATAGAAAAAAATACTGACAAAAACAAGTGCTGACCAAAATGTGGGACCACCTGAACTCTCAGACATTGCTGGGGGGATAAAAAGACGGCACAGCCACTCTGGAAAGATCCTTGATGGAGGCTGAACCATGGGGTGAAAGGTTGTTGGAGAAAAGGAGAGTCATACGGGGTGAAGATATCACCCCAGGGATTAGTCTCGTAGCAAAGGGAAAAATGTCCCTTTTCAAGGGAGAGATCTGGCGACCACAACTGTAATAGGGGATCAAACCTAGCGTGACCAATAAGAGGGATAATTAGACTCTGAGGTGATGCAATAGGAAGTATACAAAACCTTCTGTCAAGTATCGTCACCAAAATATTTAACCTGAATCTCAAGTCTCTTGACCTAAGTTTCACTTCATAGGAAGTACAGGAGGGAGAGGAGCAAGCTAAATGACACGTAAGGAAACAATCAGATAAATCCAGAATGTGGGATGGTCTACAAGTCTACTCCTAGGGCACAGCTCAAGTGCTACCTCCTCCAGAAAGCCCTCCCTGACTGCTCCCGCCCCACCAATATCAGGTTGGGTCTCCCTGGTGCATGCCCCTTGGCACCTACTGTCCCATCACAAAGTCGACTACACTTTACAGCAACTGCTGACAGCAGGAACCATGCTTGTCTTGTACATACACCGAATGCTGTATGCCCAGCTCTGAGCACAATGGAAAGTCTGTACTTTGTGGAAAAAAAATGAAGAAGACACGAAGATGCCAAGAAGTCAAGCCCTCTCTGGCTCCTGTCCTGCTTCACCACAACCCCTCCCTCTGGGAATGAGCAAGCACAGAGACCACACTGGTGTCCTAGGGCCACGGAGGAGGCCTTAAACCGGAATTAGCCACCAGCAAAATCCCTTCTTACACAACCTCAGCATCAGGGCCTGCGTGATTTGCAAATTCTAGACTCCCCAGGTCCGGGTTTCTCACAGGGCCTCTGCGTCACCAGGGCCAGAAGTCCTGGGTTTCTAAACTTCCTCTAAGTCAGCCACGCCACGGTGCTTGGGGTCGAGGTGGGTAGATGACTGGGTCTTGGTCTCCCCCAAATCCTCGCGAGCTTGCAGGCCAGGCTAATAGCTCCCACGTTGTCCTAGAGAGGGGTAGAGGCGCAGAAGTGCAGTGACTTGCCTGAGGTCACAGGCTACACAGTGCAGAGCAAGGACTCTGACCCAGGTTACCTCTAACCCTGACGGCCTTGCTGCACCAGGGAATCACGCCCCCACCCAGTAGCTGGGCCACCGTTGGACCAACGAGATGGCTGCTCATTTTTCTACCTCTTCCTCAGAGCCTGCTGGGAGGCTTTTGAGTTCAGGGCTTAAGAGGGCCTGGATTCACCCTCTGCCTCCATCTCAACTAGCTGCATGGTATTGGGAAAGCAGCTTTACCTCTCTGCGACACAGCTTCCTGCTCCGTAAAAAACGGGGATCGTTACAGTGTGATGATTAAATGAGAAAATGCATGGAGAGTGCTGGGCTTGGGGCCTGGCACACGGTAAATGTTCCATGAAGAGAAGCTATCATCCTCCTCCTCACTTTGAGCTAAACACAGGGACATAAAGCTGAGGGGACCTCGCCCCTGCTCGTTGTCTCTACAGGTGAGCCCCTCCTGCAGCCCACCCTCCAGTCCCCATCTGTCCCCATCTCCCCCCCGGCGCTGCCTCTTCCACTGTCTTCTCCAGGCCCCAGGGGGGTGCAGAGGGACTGTCCCTCCAGGGCCTGGGAACACAGGTCCAGCTCACCTGAGTCTGGGGCACAGGTCTCCCAGCTGCTGGGTGAGTCAGGGCCCTGATCCCTCCCCGTTGGTGTCTGGGGGGGAGACCCTGCCACCTCGCACCCCAACCCTTGGGCCTCAGCCTGAGTGCAGGGGAGCAAATGCTAGGCCACCACACATGTGAGCCTGCTTGGTGCCGGGGCTCTGGCAGCCCTGGCCTTCCCTCCTCTACCTGGGGGTGAGGACCATCCCAGGGAGTCCCAGGTCAGTCTGACTTGCCAGGAGCTGCCATAAAGAGGGTCAAAAATCCCACCTGTTCATAGATGGAATTAGGTGTCATGTAGCCTGGGCCACAGTGACCCCTGTCCTCTGAGGACCACCCTGTCCCAGGGCCTCCAGAGGCCACTTTTCTTCAACTTAGACTGCTTTTGGAAGACAGAAAAGAAAAGAGCCCCCTGGCAGATGCCAAAAGCTCATCTGTGGACCCCACCTCCAGGAGAAGCACCTCTTGTTTCATCTCACAGCCACAGCTGACTGGTCCAGGCATGGTCAGTTTCTCGGGAACCTGAAATCAGACCTGAATATATCAGCATCCGAGAGGATGCTCCTGCAGCCTGAGCCACCTCCAGTTTGTGACAGACATTTGGTCTGCAGAGAGGGACGAACGAAGGAGAGGCAGAGAAAGGAGAGGCAGGGAGAGCCCTGCCTGGCTCCCGTCCGCACTCTAGCTCCTGCCTCTAGGGCCCACCTGCCCACCCAGGGCCGCTATGACGCAGGGGACTGGCCTTCTAGTTAGTTTCCCTCTTAGCATGAAGAAGGTTTGTGCGCCACTAAAGGAGTTCTGTGATACAGGGGAAAGTTCAGGCATTATCTCAGGTAAAAGAACAGTCTAAAACAACAATCTAATCTCAAAAAAATTATGTATACAGTATATAAGTGCATGTGCGTGCTTGTGTATATTTCATTTGTGTATTACGGTGAAGGCCGACTTAGTGAACACAGAACCAGGGGAAATGAGGGCTGGGGTCCCGTGAGCCTCTGATCACAACATTTTCATCCAAAGATCAATACACAGCCTTGCTGTACGTTTCTGTTTAATGACACCTTATTTAATGTATATTGTTGATTCATTAAGCTTGAACTCATGGCCAGTGGCACTGTAACTCATGCCTGAACGAAGCTTACCTAACACCTCCAAAAGACACGTCACACTTAGGAACACTGGACAGCCCTTTAGCACTCGGTTTGAGGCCATGTTAAACAGCGAAATGACCAAAAAAAGCACGAGATGTATACAATGTGGCAATAAAGAGACCATGAAAAAGACACTTGTTCAGAGTATAAGAGCTGGAACAAGAAGGCAGAGGTTGCCTCGTTCAACCCCAGCTGGGGAAATGCACCTCAGGCCACACGGTTTTTGCGGCCACGCACATGCCCACATCTGCAAGCGACCGGGAAAACACTACAAGTACTGATGCTGGATTAGAAATAAATTTTAGCAAGTAGGCAAATTCCCAAATATGGAACCGGCAAATAATGTGGATGGACTATATTGTATATAAAGTATGTGTGTATGTCTATAAACCACTGATATATACATACATATATATATATATATATAAACATGTATATATATGGTTTGCTCTGGGTTGGTAGGAATATGTTAAGACTTTAAAAATTCTCTTCTTGAAGCTTTCTTGTATTCTCCAGATTTTCTACTGTGTATTTTCTTTTATAATCAGAACAAAAATGTCACTTTCCTAGGAGAACAGGAAGAAATGTGTCTCTGACACACTCTCTCGTCTGGAACACCAAGGTTGAACCCCATCTTCCCTCACTATCTCGGCTCAGTCCTAGGGCCGTTCCTCTGGAACATCCTTCCAGATCACGGAGCACCTCCTGGGTGCAGGTACAGCAGATGACAGAGGTGGGAGTGTGGGATGGGAGGAAGCTGGGAGTTGGCAGAGGGTGTCTTAGCCCTGACCTCACTCTAAGTTCGGGAAAGTCTTTTGCCCCTTTGAGCCTTTGTGTTCTCTGAAAGATGGGGATAAGGACACTCATCCTTCCTACCTCACAGGCAAAGATCGAATGAGGTATTTTTTTACAGCTCCAGAAATGGAATCTGTGTTGGTTAGAATCTCCGCTTGTGGCTGGGATTTGAGGGAGAATGTTCCACAAATGCTTCCTAACTCCTCCACAGTCACCTCCTTTGGCAGGTCCAACCCAGCCCAATGGAGTGTGGGCTCCCAGTGCCTGGAGGGATCCCACTAGACACAAAGAAATTTATGTTCCATTTCTAAGGTCAGGTCACCCATGAATAAAGATTTCAAACAGAACAAAGCTTAGAGGCCCTTGGACAACAGCTGGAGCCAGGCCTGGGCATGGCTACGTAACAGAAACAGGCGAGCTCCAGGCAGCTCTGCTTAACTGACATGCCTTATCCCTGCAGACCCACTGGCCCACACCTCTGCCCATGGCCGCAACTCTTGGAAAGGCCCCAGAACTCCATCGATATGCCATCCCCAGGGCAGGATGATATGAAACAGCTGTTGCCCCACCTCCGGAGCACTGTGATCTCATATGCTTTCATCACGTGAACTAGAGAACATGAGAAGGTGTTTTTGCCCAGTGAATAAGATCCCCGAGGCACGGGGGAATGTCCTCCAATCTCACTTTGCTTTGCAAATCTCTATGGTGGGGTTTCTAGGGCTGGCAAAGAATCTGGTTGTAATTCCCCGCTGATATTAATTAGAAGGGGTGTGGCTTCTGCACTAGTCACATGACAAAGTGATTACATTTTGATCTGGGTTGCAGTGGCCAGAGGTTTAAATCTGGGGGAGGGTCTGGTCCAAGCGCTTTTCAAAGTGACGGTCCTTAGATCACTGTCTCAACGTATGCAGGAGCTCGGGCACACCGGCCGGTTTTAGGTGATTCAGGGCTCGGCACTAAACTGCAGGGAATCCCATAGTGAGAAAGTTAGTCTCTGCCATTCCCTTCCGGCCCTGACTGGCTCAGAAAGTTGGCAATAGCAGCTTTTCAACACCCCTTCCAACACTTGCTGGTCTCATTTCCTGAAGAAGGGACAGAAGACCTCACGGCAGGCAACGCTTGCCAGGAAGAACTTTAACACACTGATTTTCTTCTTCCTTTCTATTTAGTTTCCTTCTATTTCTAGCGAGGGCTGCTGGTTTTCCATTTATGGTGGACAGCTAAAGTTTCCCTTTAAAAATAATTGAAGTAAAAAAGTGAGTCACTTTGAAGAATACTGAATTAAGAATATGTAGTACAGGGGGTTTGTGGCTATGCCAAACATTGTGATGGTGCCGGTAGGATGATCAACAATGAGGGCGGTGCTGTTTTAGTGAACTCCTTGCCATTCTCGCTCTGTCTGGGGCTCTGTTGTTTACAGGCCAACAAGCCCACATTTCTCAAGCTGGAAGCCCTCTCCTGGCTCTACAGTGCTGGTGGGGAACCTGGAATGACCTGGGAGACCAAAGAAAACATCTAAAGAGAGGGCACCAGTGGGACAGAGAGTTGGGGCTGTTTTCCTGCAAGGGCTGTGAGAAAGGAACATCAGCAAGACAGAGATCCGTGCTCCATTAGCAATGTCTGCCCTGGGCACCTGGGACTGGGAGGATGTGTACGGCACACATCCCTGATTCTAGAGCAACCCCTCCATTTAACAAAGGGACCGAGGGGGGCTTCCCTGGTGGCGCAGTGGTTGAGAATCTGCCTGCTAATGCAGGGGACATGGGTTCGAGCCCTGGTCTGGGAGGATCCCACATGCCGCGGAGCAACTAGGCCCGTGAGCCACCACTACTGAGCCTGCGCGTCCGGAGCCTGTGCTCCGCAACAAGAGAGGCCGCGATAGTGAGAGGCCCGCGCACCGCGCTGAAGAGTGGCCCCTGCTTGCTGCAACTAGAGAAAGCCCTCGCACAGAAACGAAGACCCAACACAGCAAAAATAAATAAATAAATAAACTCCTACCCCCAACATCTTAAAAAAAAAAAAAAGCATCTCCCCGCGAAGCCCTTCCTGACTCCTGACACTTACTACACCTTGTCTCGTCCTGTTTAAAAACAAAACAAACAAACAAACAAAGGAACCGAGGGGTGTAGCGACTTACTAAGGGTTCCACTCTTAGCTATGGACTCTTCCCACTTCCACGGCAGTATCCAAATTTCCTTGCAAGCTCCTCATGCCCCTCTGGGCCTCCTGCACAACGACTCCCCCAGAGGACTTTAAATCTGGAGAGTTCTTAGGTGATTAGGCCAGCGGTCAAACTGTCCTGCAAGAAGCCCCAGGCTCCTGGTGAGGTGGGTCGGGCTCTGGGTTCTCCATCCTGGTTTCCACGAGGCACTCCCACTTTTAGCTCTTCTATATATGGAAGAGGGTGTAACCTGGCAGCCTGCAGGCCCAATCGCCAGACCTTGTGGGTCCGCGCTGCCACAAGGCAACCATCAGTGGAGACTTTAGACAGGGCCTGGGCTCCTCCATTGCCCACAGTCCTCCTTCGCCTGCTTCAGGCCGACAGCTGGGGGTTCCAAGACTTTAAAATATACAAAAACCCTGCTCTAGACCGTCCCTCATTTTATAGTTGGGGTTACGAGGTCAGAGAGGGGAAGGGACTTGCCAAGGCCACACAGCGTGCAAGGAGGAGAGCTGGAACCAGACCTAGGGCTCCTCTTGGGAGGTGCTGAGGATGTCGGAGTTCCACTCCAGAATGCTGTTTCTCAGACCTGAGAAACAGCAGAGCCCTTTTTAGCCAGAGGGAGGAAAAACTCTTGTCTCTCACGCAGCATACTGAGGGGCTATGGCTTCTGCCCACGGATCACACAGTTTCTGCAGCAAGTCCTCAGCCCAGGATAACTAAAGCTGTCCTGCACTGCAGCCAGAGCAACCTTCATTAAATACAAAAACACGTGCAGCCCTGAAATCAAGCAGCAGTGTTAGTTTAGAGATCTAGATGAACCCACTCCTTGCAGAGAGGGCTCCTGGGAATATGTCTGAGGGAGTCCAAGAGTCTATAAACCCTGGTTTAAGAAACCAGCTTTAAAAGGTAAGTGTGACCTCCCCGGCCACCCCAATAAAGCTCCCACACTGGCTGGGTTTCTGGGAGCAGCTTGGTAATGAATGGCTGGGCTCCAGATCCACCTCGTTGGCTATCTGCTGCCCAGGCTTAAGGTGGAGGACACAGTCTGGGGCGGGGGTGGGTGGGGGTAGGAGGGAGGGAGGGAGGGAGAGAAAGAGAGAAGGGTGGAGGAGAGTGGGAGAGAGCAAGGAGAGGGGGGAGAGTGAGGAGAGGGCAGAGGCAGTTGGATGGGCTCCACCGGCTTAACTAATGGGAAACATGATTCTGCTGTCCCCGTGGAGACCACACGTTCCCTTTGGTTCCGATCTGTCAGCTCTCTCCAGCTGTCTGCCCAGCATCTGGCCTATGTAGGTCAGCACTCCCAACCTCTTTTTGGAATTGCAACACCCACAGTGTATTTGATTTCCTAACACCCAGAGCAGCATCGCCACCGGAAGTGCTGAGGAACGCATATTTATCTTTTTAAAGAAGGTACATTAAGTTTAATCCTGAGAAATGCCGCCTGAGTGTCATGTCAGAGTGAGGCAGGACCAGGATGAGTGGCGGGAGGGCCGAGATAAGATCAGCAACCACGCTGGGGAACCTGCTGCTATGCGCTGGCCCTGTGCAAGGTGCTTTACCAACATCCTGTCAATCATCATGAAACACCTGGCGGGACGGGGGGTCCGCCCTCAGGTTGGGGAGGTGGAAACCCAGGATGCCACCATGCCTGAGGTCACGCAGTTGGGAAGTAAGCGACTTCAGTTCCAAGCCCAGCTCCTTCAGCCTCTGAAGTCCCTTCTCCTCCTTCCAGACCCCCAAGGCCAGGCCTTGGCTCTCCTGGTCCCAGGCCAGAGCTTTCCTGTCCCAAGTCAGCATCAGGAATCACCAAGCTCAGGCGCCAGAGCAAGTGACACTCTGGGGGTGGCCGGCTGCCAATTTTTCTCTTTTCAATTAAGCGATTGCTTGGAATAGGGCCCAAAGACAAGTGCTTGTGGTGTGAGTGGCAGAGAAGATGCTTTTTGTCCCCAGCCCACTCAGGTGGGTGGTGGAGCTGAGGTCTCAGACTGTACCTGGGGGCAGAGGGGTGCCAGGCCAGGAGGTGGGAGACAGGGTCGGTCTCTCTAAAGCACAAATTGAATCGTGTCTCTCCTCTGCTTCAAACATCTCAGTTCGTTCATTCATTCATTCAGCAAATACAGACAAGGGCACCTACTGTGTACCAGGCTCCCTTCCGAGGGCTGGGGATATGGCCGTGAACGAGGAAGACAGAAGTCCCTGTCCACCTGGAGCTTTCAGCCTAGTGGAGGAAGACAACAAAGGCATGTCGGGGCACCTGGCCAGGTGCTCCCTTGCCTCTGGTCCTTGCACCTGCCACTGCCTCTGGAGGGAGGATCTTCTCTCCCTTCACCTTTGTAGCAACTCTTCACTTCCTAGGTGTCAGCTTAGAGGCTGCCTCCTCTTGGAAGCCTTACTGGAGACCCCCAGTCTGGGTCTGGCCTCCTTTCTCTGGGTTCCCACAGCCACTAGGGCTGCCGTCACTCAGCACACATTCCTCTGGGTGTGCTGTTCTGTTCAGGTGACTGTCACCCCACTCCCCTCGGAGCCCTCAAGGGACAGGGGCCAGGTCTGTCTCATTCACCACAATCTTTCCAGTGCCTGGTGACACTGGGCTCTCAGGAACTGCCTGGTGGGAGACCAACAGGCGGACACACAGACAAAAAGCCAAGACAGGGCCACACGGTCATAAATCAAGGTGACCTCACTCAAGGCTCTCTGAGTCTGGGGTAACAATGCTCTTGGAATGGCTGAGTGAACAGCTCAACTGCCAAGGGTGCTGGAAACAGAACCAGCTTTGTTACAGAGAAGAATGCAGGCACAGGGCCCAGCCCTGGGAGAGAAGTCCACGTCTCACCCCAAGACCTCTCTGGACAGGAGATGGAGAAAAAGAGAACAGCGCAGGAGCAATTCCAACTGCAGGTGGAGGCAGCATCCCATACCATTTGAGAGTCAGGGCAGCCCGAGGGAATTCTTAGGAGGTGATGGAATTATGCTGCATCCTGTTTCGGGCGGTGGTTACGAGAACCTACGCATGTATAAAAGCTCATGGAATGCTATACCAAAAAAGGGAATTTTCCTGCACACATGTAAGTCAAAAATTAAAAATAAAAATCACTCCTTAGTGTCATTAAAAAAAAAAAAAAGATAGACACTGGCTTTAGGGTACCCAGGTATGATTCTCGGCTCTACAGCTTAAAGCTGCTGTGGGACTTTACAAGTCATTTCATGGCCCCGAGCCTCTATTTTCTCATCTGTAAAATGGAGAGAATAGTCGTACCTACTTTATAGGGTTGGCTAAGGATTCAACAGGCTAATGCAGGACAGGAGCTTGGCACATGGCCTGACTTACAGGAAGCTTTGAGTGCAATCACTGATAACCCCATTACAGAGGTGAGGCGCTGGTGGCTCAGGCCGGCCAACTCAAATCTTTTGAGGTGAACTAAGTGAAAGGGAAAAGTCACGAATGTCACTCTGTGAAATCCAATCAACAGCCTCTCCCTGGAGCCCATCCTTCCATGACTGCCGGAGCCTCATCCAGATGGCAAGCAGCATGACCCACTTGCAGGGCCGGCCGGGTGCAGCACCTCCGTTCTTCTAGATGGAGACACGGAGCTGGTGGAAACACTTGCTGGACTGGGTGTGCAGCGCCAGCCCGGGCCTCTGGCTGCCAACTCACAGCCTTGCACACATCTGGCCCGAAGCGGCACGGGGAGCTTTCCAATGGCAAGCAGAGGTGCTGGGAGCTGGAGCCAGGCTCGGCCGAAACCAACCTGAAGGCTAGCTTTCTAGGAAAGCCTCCAAGGCAGGCATTGAGGCCTCGTGGAGATCTCCGAGGCTGCCAGGCCTCAGAGGAGCCCGGGGCAATGCAGGAAATGGAGCCGAGAGAGGGCCTCTCCTGTGTTAGCAGGGTTGCCTAGGGGGAGAACTGGGCGGCCAACGAGAGCACCCACTATGTGCAAGGCACACAGGCAGTAGGAGTAAAGCTGTCTGAGTAATGAAAAAGAATCAAAATGAGCCACGTTTACTGGGCTGATTGGGCACTATGCTAAGTCCTTCATTTATGTTACGTCACGGGATGTGGTGACACTGGCTCAGACGAGGTCACACAGCCAGCATGTGGCAGAGCTAAGATCTAAACCAGGGCCATGGGGGACTTCCCTGGTGGTCCAGTGGTTAAGACTCTGTGCTTCCACTGCAGGGGGAACGGTTTGATCCCTGGTCGGGGAACTAAGATACCACATGCCACGTGGCGTGGCCAAAAAAATAAAGTAAAATAAACCAGGGCTGTGGGACATGGTGAAAAAAGCCTGACATATGTGGTCAGATGGGTCTTGGTTCACACCTAAAGGGCCCAGCACAGTGCCTGGCACACAGTAGGTACTCAACAGAAAAGACAGTAGTAGAGTCTTCTCATAGGCCACAGGCCCCATAAGGAGCGCTTTACAGCTGCTGTTGGAGCACAGAGGGGATGAGGGCTAATTCTGTTGGTGGTACCTAGAGAGGCTTTCCAGATGAAAAAACAACTGCTCTGGATCTTGAGGGATGCATAGGAGTTCTCCAGCTGAGGACCAATACTAATGAGCACTTGTGAAATCCCCAGCACTCTGCTCTCAGGAACCCTATGGAGTGAAGCTTACTATCCATCCCATTTCACACCATAGTAAACTGATGTTCAAAGGGGTCAGAGGGCTGGTCCAAAGCCACACAGCTGTTTATGGAGGATGCCAGAATTTGAACCCAGGTTTGTTTGACTCCAGAATGCCCCTTCCAGTCCCCCAACCAAAGCCAAAGACACAGCAGAAGAAAACTGCAGAAGCTGACTGTCTAAACCAGAACAAGAAATGTGGGGTCCCACAGGCAGCGTCTCGGGGAGTTTTGGGCTACAGCTGCCAGCTCCTGGGCGAGGAAGCCCAAGAGAATGCTGCGAACTCGCTAGCCACACCATGTGGAACAGGCAGCCCAGTCTCAAGACAGCAGCAATGCAAATAGCACAGACTTTCAGTTGGATTGACCTGGGTTCCAATCCTGGCTACACCACTTCCTTGAGCAAGCTACTTAGGAGCCTCAGTTTCCCCATTTGGTAAATGGGGATGCTAATACAGTCAGCCCTTGGCACCCAAGGATTCAACCAAGCTCAGATTAAAAAAAAAAAAATTCCAGAAAGTTCTAAAAAGCAAAACTTGAATTTGCTGTGACCCAGCAACTACTTACATAGCATTTACATTGTACTTACATCTATCTACATAGCATTTACATTGTATTAGGTATTATAAGTAACCTAGAGATGATTTAAAGTATTGGAGAGGATGCGCAAAGGTTATATGCAAATACGACACCATTATATACTAGGGACTTGAGCATCTGTGGATTTTGGTATCCATAAGAGGCCTTGCAACGAATCCCCCGTGGATACCAGGGGATGACTGGAATAGTATTACCTGTCCCTCAGGGCTGTTGTAAAGTGTAAATGGGATAATGTCTGTAAGATACCTGGTACAGTGGTGGCCCTTTACCCCCTTCCATGCAAAAGTAAGTTCCTCAGGCCCAAATCAAACCCAGATCATTAGGTTGAACTAAGTGAAGTTGCCACTTGTTAAGTCAAAAATTGACAATTTCATATGGCTCAACCTAGTAGCATCCCAAGGGGTTATAATATTATATCTGTGTCCACTGGACTAGACTGAGAATTAGTTACTTTTCTCTTGAGTGTTTACTATGTGTCGGGAACTGGGATGACTCCTCCATTTACAGATGAAGATACTGAGGTTCTGAGAGCTTAAGTGACGTACCCTAAATAGCACTGGTAGAAAGTGACAAAGCCAGGATTTACACCCAGGTCTGGCTGCCTCCAAAGCCTGTGCCTTAACTACTATGATACAGTGCTCAGTCTGGTGTCAGTGGGGGGTCATCACAAGGAATCCAATTCTGAGTCAGCTGAAGGATAACATCAATGGTCATCATCCTAGAATCACGGGACCCAGGGATTGAGGGAGCCCAAGAAGTTATGGTTTCATTCAAGGAACACACTTGGCACCTGTCCTTAGACTATGAGGGATTCAGGGGCTGGTGGGAGAGGAGGAGACGAGTCAACAGAGTCATATCCAATGGATGAGCACCACGATGGGCTTGGTCCACTAGGAACCTCAGCATCAAAGCTGAGTGCCCTGGTTGGGTGACGGGCAGAAAGGGGTCAATTAGGATTTCTAGGATACTCCCTAAACAGCTGCCCCCTCCATATAAATGCAGCTTCATCTTCCTGTCCCACTGGGCTTGGGGACATGAACAAAGAGGAGAAAAGAACTAGATGAGAACATAGAGGGACTGAGCTCTCAAACGCTGGGGACAGCCATCTATTGGTATCAGAAGGGGAGTAGGGATTCCTCCACCAGATAAAGTAGGGGGGCTGCAGAAGTGGGTTCCAAACTTTGTACAGCCAAGTAGCTAGCCCCTTCTCCCACATGAAATCGTATGTGGTCCTGATGGTCAGGTTCTGTGGGTTCCCTGGCCACCCCTGTACCCATGCCCTGCTGGGCTCCTCATCTGGCAGAGACTATTCCTCCCAGCCTTGATGTGAACCCCTATGTGGACTTCTCTGCCAGCTTCCTGCGCTTCATACACAAGTCTATGAGACAGGAAAAAAGGGAAAAGGGAAGCAGGGTCCCCTCTTTCTCCCTCTCTCCAGGAAGCTTTCCTGACTCTGCTGTCCTACACTGTCCTCTCCTCTCTAGAGAAACCTGGGATAATACATAAACATATAATACAATGTAAAACAATGTAACGGCTCACAACCACCAATGGTCTTGATGTGTTTCCTATAAAGCTACACTGTATTACTGTTTCCACCCAGCAGTGGTGGAAAGTAAGACCCAGCATGTGAAGTAACCTGTTCCACAGAGTTGGTAATAAAGTCTGATGGCAGAGGCTGAGGTCTTAACAAGCATCCACATTTCTACTACCAGAGACGAAGCTTTGGTTATACTTCTTCCCAGACCCTTTTTCTATATGTTGAAGTAGTTTATGAAATTAAGATCACATTGTATATACATGATCTTTTTCACCTGTGTTACATGGTGAGCATTTCCCCATTTCATTAAAAATTCTCTCAGCAAAAATTATAAAGGATCCTTAGTGGTCCATTTATTTAATCATGCCTCCAATGATAAACATTTTCAGTATTATTTTAATTACCACACTGCTAAATATCCAAATATACAAATCTTTGGGGAAGACTGCTTTTAAATCTTAGGGGGGTGCATCCTGGACTAGTCCATTTAGAGTATGTTTCTCAAGGTGTGGTCATTCCAGATGACCTGTGTCACATCGTTCGAGGTTGCTTATTAAAAAAGCGCATCAAGGGCTTCCCTGGTGGCGCAGTGGTTGAGAGTCCGCCTGCCGATGCAGGGGACGCGGGTTCGTGCCCCGGTCCGGGAGGATCCCACGTGCCGCAGAGCGGCTGGGCCCGTGAGCCATGGCTGCTGAGCCTGCGCGTCCGGAGCCTGTGCTCCGCAACGGGAGAGGCCACAGCAGGGAGAGGCCCACGTACCGCAAAAAAAAAAAAAAAAAAAAGCGCATCACTGGTCAGGGAACGGTAAAGATGATGATGGTAAAGATAATATAACACTAACAGGTAACTATTCATTCAGTACTTTTATGTGTCAGGCACTGCTTTAAACCCTTTACATAAAATAACCCACAGTAGGTACTATTCTTACCCTCAATTTACAGATGAAGAAACTGAGGCACAGAGAAGTTAAGTCACTTACTAAGGTCACACACTCTGCTGGTCACCGGCAGAGGCAGGTCAAACCCATGCTTCACTTCCAAGTCCGAACTCTGAAACTTCTACCCAGAAGTTTTTCACCTTTTTTTGTGTGCCACGGAGCCCTCTGGCAATCTGATGAAATCTATGGTCCGCTTCTCAAAATGATTTAAAAATGACTAAATTAAAGCATATAGCATTCCAAATGAAACACTGAATTGTAATAAAAATGTTTCAAAAAATAAAATTATGAACATATGTACACTTTTATTAATGCAATAAATAACAAAATCCAGCAGTGGGTCGAATAACATCACAGTTCTGAAGCAGTGATGAGGATAAATGCAACAACTGTAAAGTGACGTGAAAATATCTGTGAATTTCTACTGGTGACAAAGTCACAGGTATTACTAATATCACTGAGGGTCACTGCCTTCATTCATAATGGAAGGCAGTGCTAAATTGCTATTGGAGGTTAGTGAGAATAAAGATGTACTCTTCCCCCTTCCAAGTTCAAGGACCCTCCGAATTCCACCCATATTAAAAACTCTGCCAGTTGGCTTTCCCTGTTCCAGAGCACCCACCTCCTCTTGACTCCAGCTCAGAGCGCCACCTCTCTGGTCCAGCAGGGAATGGGGAATGGGCAGTCCAGGCCTCAGACCCCTGCCCTGTCCCCAGAGCCCTACTGCAGGCCCCACCACAGCCCTTATGCCGTGGTGACGTGTTCCAAACAGATGGTGACCTCTATAAGGACAAAGGCTGCCTGGTCATCTCAGCCTCTCTTCGGCTTGGGGCCAGGCCTAGCCCAGGGCAGACAACAAACACACATCTGTGCAACTGACTGGCAGCCAATGGTGGCCCGAAGCCACAGGCTGCTGATTCACACCTTGGCTGGGGAGGAGGAAATGCTGACGCCACTGAGTGGGTTTCTGGCTTTCTTTGCCAGTGCAGTAGGCAGGGGGTCCATGCAATTCTGCTTAATTAAGCAGGGTAGAAAATACTCTTGTTATGTGCTTTAAGGCAACGTTTCCCTTCAAATCTAGGGGGAGAGTTGACTATACCCTTCTTTATATTCAATGATAGGCAGCAGAGCCGAGTGTCATCCTGGGCAAAGTACTTTATCTTTCAAAGTCTCAGTTTCCACATCTGTGAAATGGGCTAATAACAGTACCTATGTAGCAGACATCTGTTGTTTCCACCTGTCCAGGCTCCATGCCCCCTTCTTCCAGCAACAGTGCTCTGAATCTCCTCCAACTATTGGCAATTTCAGTGGGACTGTGGATCACAGTATCCTGCCCTTGCCTGACCAAAGGATGGTCAGGTGATTTGGCTGGGCAATCAGATTCTCTCCTCCTAGAACTGGACTCTTGAGTGGCCAAAGGGACTGAGGGATGGAGCAGGTGCCTGCTTCTGGTGATGCTCTGATGCCCACAAGCAGTTTCAACTCCTTGTCCTTTCTGTGACTGGGGGCTGAGCCAAGTTCTGCCAGAGCCATCTTTCCAATACATTTCCTATGGCTTAAGTTCATTAGGTTCATTTCTGTCACTTGCAGCCCAAGAATCCTAATACTCCTTACCTCACAGAACTGCTGCTCAGATCCAGCGACACAAAGCATGAAAAGCCTGGAGCGTACAGTAAGCACTCAAATAAACGATAGCTATTCAATAATAATAACAACAATAAATGATTGTTAAGTCTTGAGAACAAAATGAATTTGGAGTTATTTAATCCCTCCCAAATTTCAGAATTCCTACTGGCTATCATAGACCTCTTTAATATTTCCCATCCCTCCCTCCCTCTCTAACTTTATCTTCACTGTCTGCACAGTCCTCCTGTGGACAGGTGCTCTCTCTCTCCCAGGTCTGTCTGTGTCTGCCCCCTCCGTTCTCCTGTGAAAGGTGCTCCCCCAGCCCATCAAGCCGGGGGAGTGCCCCTGAGTCCCAGCTCCTCCCAACCACTTCCATCTTGGATACCTCTGATCCTGAGCCCTGGCCACCCAGCCACGTGTGTGTGCGTGTGTGTGGGGGGAAGGCGTGGCCTTCTTGAGGGTAGAGTCTATGCTTTCTTATGTATGTATGTATGTATTTATTTATTTATGCCACACCACGTGGCTTGTGGGATTTTAGGTCCTCCACCAGGCTTGGCCCAGTCAGAAGCCCCCAGATCCTTGGGGCCTCCAGCCACCTGTCAAGCTCCATCTCTATTACTCAAATCTCTCCTGCTTTTTTCAAACACGCCACATGCCAGGGTTTCAGCTTCCTTTCCCTCCTGTTCTGTCTGCCTAAAATTCCTTTACCCTTCTCTACTTGACAGCATCCCTCCCATGCTTTGTGACCAGCCCTGGGTCACCTGCACTGCGTTGCCTTCTCCAAGTCCAACTTCCCCCAAACCCTAAGACACAGGCCCCTGCTCATTCCCAAGTTCCAGGCTAGCCCTGAAAGGTCATCTACCTGTCTCTCAGGACACTGACCTCCTTGAGGTCTGAATCCCCGCTTTGCATATCTGTGTATCATCCCTGTGCTCAAAGGTGCCTGGCCCCTAAAGGGACTTACCTTTGTTCAGTGGATTCTCAAGAAACATTATCAGTACTACAAAGTACGAAGGTTTCTTGGTTGTTGTTTTATTGAAAGTGGTAGTCTCGGCAGCATTACCAGATAAAGCACAGGATGCCCCAGGAAATGTGAATTTCAAATAAACAATGAATCATTTTTTAGTATAAGTAGGTCCCAAATATTACATGTTTATCTGAAATTCAGACTTCACTGGGCATCCTGTATTTTCATTTGGTAAATCTAACAGCCCTAAGTTTTGGGATGGCTGGGGAGACGCCTGCAAAAGCAGGCGGGAGAGCTCTGCGCATGGGCGTGCGCACGCGCGCACACACACACACACGCACGACAGATGCACCTCTGGTCCCTTCTCCCTTCACCGTTTAAAGAAGGCCCCGGGCTTGGGCTCATCGCCCGCCTGCAGGCCTGCACCTGGGCCAGCACGTATGAGGAGAGAATGCCCTGTAGTTTGGATAATGGGGCAGAAGAAGGATGGCTTGCGGCAAGGCTCGGGCTTGCGGGCTCCTGGCAGAGTCCCTGAGGAGTGAGCCACACCAGCCCCTGCCCACTGGCCCCCAGGCAGGAGACACCAGGCCTCCCAAGTCTATCACGTCAGCTTGTCCCCATGTCCTGGCAGGGGGCAGGGATGCCAGCTCTGCCATCCAGGATCTGGATGACCCCACTGGCAAGGGCTCTGTGAAAGGGACCACAGGGCCCCAGTTTCTGGGCAGTACCCCGGGCCAGGAAGCTGCAAGGACGGCTGCCCCAGCGGCATCCTCTCAGGCATTCCGCACAAAAGGTCATTTAATTTCCCCACCAAAGCTGCCCACTTCCCAGAGGAGAAGGCTCAGGGCCAACAGCGAGTGGATGACAGTAGGTCCCAAATATTACATGTTTCTCTGAAATTCAAACTTCAGACCAGAGCCCAGCTGCTGGGCGCAGAAGCCATGCTCACAACCCTCCGGCCACGCGGCCTACTGAAGAAGCCTCATCTTCTCTCCTTGGGCCAAGGGTGTTCATGCGTCATCACTTGCGCCCACCAGGCCGACAGGATCCTCATCTAGTGGCTCCCTTTCCTGCAGCTGCAGTGACCTGCAGCTGGCCTTGGCCTCCCAGGGGAAGGAGAAAACTGAGTCACACCAACCAAGACCGTTCACCCTATCAGAGCTCTTTCTCCAAGGAAAAAAGCACGCATGATTTGCAACAGGATATGAGTGTCCTAGATGAGAAGTAGTACCACGCATGGAGTGGTCCCCTAGGCCTTTTTTGGCAATGTGGTAACTCTGCCGCTTGCTGACGCCCGTGCACCTCAGGGTGGGTGACAAGCGGTTGGATGATCTGCCCAGGGGAGTGGGGCAACAACTCTAACCTGATTGACCTCAGGGTGCAGACTGCTGAACTCCGGCCTGCAAGTCTTTCCAACCTATTCAGATATAAGCACTACAGGAGGGAGGGCCAGGCCACTGAGCAAGGAGCATTTCAGCCAGAAAAGCGTCTGCTCAGGCCTTCCTCCCCTTGTGGTATTTTAAACTCATCTCTTGCTATTTCTTGGGCTGGAGGACTGGAAAGCCACATCCAGAGCCCTGGTTCCATGGCAGGAGTTGGGGGAGAGTCTCGGAGGCCAGCATCTGTCTGGGGAGGACAGGCTCTTGGAGGAGCTGGAGGATTCGGCTGCTTCAGGACAGGATGAAGTGGTGGGGATGTGGGAACCTGGCTGGAGCCGTCACGGTGTGGCACTGCTTCTCTTTTAAAATGAGCATTCACTGTTTTTATACTTTTACTAAAAACAGGAAATACGTGTTCCCCACAGGACATTTGGAAAATAGAGAAATGCAATGCACAGATGAGCAAAAAAAAAAAAGTGACATATATTTTATCAGCTATGTTTCTGTGCTTTCACAGGCGCCTTCGCTTGTAACCAGGTGCGAGTCAGCCTGAGCACGTTGTTTTGCCAACAGCTTTTACTATTTCATATTCCCGTGACAGAAGATGGAATTTTTGCCAGCTCGATGGTATTCTAGCTCACGGATATAGTACGTTTCATTTATCTTGTTCTCTACAGATGGGTGTTTAAGTGGTCCCCAACGTCTACTATCATAAATGATACTATGTTTGTACACTCCTAATATAGCTCATAGTTATCGAGCCCTTACTCTATGCCAGGCCCATTTAATCCTCACGTCAGCCCTAAGAGATTGGAACTATCATTATTCCCATTTTACAGGTGAGGTACAGAAAGGGTAAGTAATTTGTCTGGGGTCACACTGTTGGTAGGTGGCAGGGCAGGGATCTGAACGCATGCTGTTTGGTGTACTTTCCTTGCTTACCAGAAGCAAGGAATGGCCCAGGTTCCAAGTCTGAACTAAAGGGACATTCAAGTAACTCTTAAGATATGACAGCCCCACCCGCTTTGATCTTGAGACAACTGCAAGAGCCTAGAGTGTAAGAGCCCAGGCTGAGGAGGACCTGGCAGGTGAGGTGAGAGGCCTGGCTTCTTGCAACCATGGACCAGAGGGAACAGGATGGCACAGCGCAGGTGACAAGGTCCATCATTTTTCAGTCCGAAGAAAGCAAGAGCCATTAAAAAAAAACCGACCCGAGGGGGCTTAACGCCTACTGAGGGTACTACCTCTGTGTGACGCAGACAGGCTGCAGGACAAGAACTACCTGTAGAGGAGGTAGGCGGGCTCTGCGTTGCTCACGGGCCTGTCCCAGGGCAGCAGGGTGTTCTGCCTGGGGGCCCGGCACCCCAGAAATGCCTCATGAATGAAAAAGCATGGAAAACAAAGAGCAGGCCCCTAGGGCAGGAGGCAGGAGAGAGGCAGAGATGTGGAGCATGGCTATTACTATCGTTAATGCTAGTTTTCATGACTACCACTGATTGAGTGCCCTTTATACAAAAGGCATCAGCAGTGTGTGAGAGGTGCCCTATACCTGCAGGTAAGCGCTATTACTGGCCCCATTTTACAGACCCTTGGGGAGCTTGTCTGCAAGGTCACCCAGCCCAGGAGCTCATGAAGAGAACTCAAATCCAGGTCCTTTCTTCATGCAGTAATGGTGCGTCCATAAGGAATGTGCTAGGAGCTGGCATTTATCCCTCGGCAGGAGGGATGGAGAATAGGTTGAATGCATACATCATCTAAACAAGCACACAATCATCTTAGAAGGGTGACACTGTCCTCATTTTCCAGATACAGAAACTAAGGCTGGGGGTTGAGTCAGTCACCCAAGACCATGCAGAACTTGAATGTTTGTCTCTGATACCCAAGTTCTTTCCACTCAAGTTTGTTGGCCTGCCATGCCATGTTTCTGCAAAACAGGGTGCCAGGATGGCTGGGATGCTGGGGGCAGCAGGGGATGGGGCAGGCTGGAAAACAGAACGCAGCTAATTTGGGCAGCACATTCAGTTTGTTCCAGACCACTGAGCCTGCCAGCCAGAGGTCTCCCACAGACTGAAACAAGAATGTTGATAATAATGCCTAATAAGGGCGTGACCCATCCTGCAAAAGTCAGCTGCTCAGAGGAGAGACCCGTTGCTCTTAGAGTCTGGCAGGTGGAGAGGGAGGTTTCAAGGCCAGCAGCACAGGGCCTGCCAACCCATCACTCCAGGGGCATCATCAGCCCAGAGCTTCCCTGGGGTGAGAATGACTAAGGGTTGGTGGCAGCTTGTGCTTCATCAGTCCAGGCTGAGTGAATGAACAGTGAGATGAGGGAAGGGCCAGGATGGAGAAACTGGGGCCTGGAGGCTTAAATGATCCACCCAAGGTCACTTCGCTCAGGGGTGGGATCACAGGGCTGCCGCATACACGTACGCCAATCCCCACGCTGCCACTCTTTGCTGTGTGACCTCAGGCATGTGCCTGTACTTCTCTGAGCCTCCAGTCTCAAGGGGAAAACGAGAACACTAGCGTAACTATCTGAAGTACCAGGATCCTGAGTGTATAAATAAATCCTATAAATGAACAGAAAACCAATAACTCAGTATACCAAAAAAAGGGGCAAAAGATAAAACGGGCAATTAATTCACAGCAGAGGAAACTCAAAAGGCTGACAAAGGTGTGAAAAGATACATAACTTTACTAGCAAGCAGGGAAATGCAAACAAGCACTGCCATGAGATACTATTCCGTACCCACTAAAAAGTCTGACAATTCGGAGTGTTAGCGAGGAGCCAGAGCAAAGAGACCCCCAGACACTGCTCCCAGGGACGTTAAATGCACAGGTGAAAATGCACAAACCCCAAGAGCCAGCAATCTCGCCTCAGCTGTACGTGCAAGGAAGCAGCTACAAGAAAGTATCCTAAAAATCTCCTACAGGAGCTCGAATAGACAGGGGTATATTCATAAATGGAATATGAATCAGCAGTTAAAATGAACTGAAGCTACATGTACCAACATAGATCTCAAAAGTGGAATGTTTTGTAGCTTTAAAACTTTCCATACAAGATCTTGGGGACTGCTGAAAAGGTACAAACATTAAAAGGTACACGAGGCCTAGCTGGGAAGGGGCCTGATTGCCACAGGGCACAAGGGACCTTTTTGGGGGTGATGGAAATGTTATAAAACTGGATTGTGATGATGGCTGCACAGCTCCACACATTTATCTAAAGAAATCAGCCAATTGTACACTTACAATGGGTGAATTTATGGTATGTAAATCATACCTCAGTAAAGCTACTGAATAAAAAAATCATATCTGTTGGTCTATTTTTAAAATGTGCATGGGAATGACAAGCACCAAATGTAGGATATTGTTTTTATTTCGGGGGGAGTGACTGTTGGAGTGGGTGCACAGGGGGCTTTGCATGTGCAATATTCCATTTCTTACAAAATAAAAATGATTTGAAATGAATAGGGCAAAACGTAAAGATCTGACAGCTGGATGGTAGACTGACAGATATTTAACTTATCCTATGTATCTGTATACTTGAAATCGTGTATTAGTGTATTGGAAAAGTACCTATTTTAAAGGGCTGTTGTGATGACTAAATACACATAGAGAGCTTAATCCAGTGCCTAGCCCACAACAATGGATTAAATTTCAGCTGCTAAGATTACTGCTTCTATAACTACTTCTAGCATCTTGCTCTTCTTAACATCTAAAGATCTTAAGACAGAGCAAGCCAGTATTTCCTGGCCCCTGCTAAGGGAGACTTTTTTCTAACCCCAAGGCTTCTGTACCTCCCTCTCCAGTGCTGGAAATGGGGTGATCCAAAAAAACCCTGCAAAACCTACAGGGAGCACTTCCTCCTCCCCTCAAGCTGGAAGATAACCTAGCTGGGGAGGGTGTCCCAGGGTGTCACACTTGAAAGCCCCCTTTCCATTCATTTAGAAAGCCCTAGGCTCCACGGCAGGAAGATGCAGGCAGAGAAACGCCAACAGACAGAGTGCAGTGGCTCCAGGGAAGCTTTCTCCAGATGATAATACTGTTGATACTACTGTCAACAATGATCCCTACCCACCCATGGGGATCTCGGAGGCCCTAGGAGCTTCTGGCCCTGCATTCTCCAGATGTGGCCTATGGCTCTGCCCTTGGGCCCACTGATGATGTCTCTGCCCACAAGTGAAGGAGGCTGGGGCCAGGCGTGATGAAGATGCCGCCCTGATCATGGAGAAGATGCCATTTAAGGTGGAACAAGTGGCCCAGCCTTGATGGGCAGCCCTGAGCTCCTGGTGAAGCTCTCCAACGAGATCTACAGCACCTGTGACCTGTTCGCTCCCAGGCAACTGAGTGATGAGACAGGTGGAGGCTGAAGTAGCTGTAAATAGGGAGCAGGTGGTGGGAAGCCTCAGTAACTAACTTGTATGTTCTCATGCAGTGTTTGGGGCAGGGCGGTTAGAAGCCAGGGTGTGTGTGATTTCGCCCTCCTGGGGGACGTGTGTGGAGACATTTTTGGTTGTCACAATTAGGGAGGGGGATGCTTACTGGCACCTAGGGGGTAGAAACCAGAGATGCTGCTGAACATTTTACCATGCACAGGACAGCCCCTCACAACGAAGAACGATCTGGCCCAAAATATCAACACTGCTGAGGCTGAGAAATTCTGCCCTAGAGGGACGCAGCACTATTTACAATTTGCAGATTATAGAAGCAGTTTAGAGAGGTAAATTGACCAGCTCAAGGTCACACAGCAGGAAGTGGCTGAGCCCAGGGCTGTCCAACTCCTCTGCTCATGCCATCTCTCCAGAGTGGCTGGGCCAACTTCAGAGAGGAGGATATACCAAATGGGAAAAAAGTCCAGACCCATGCCAATAGCTACCTCCATGCCCATTCTTTCTAGAGTGGCAGGGGCAGGTATGGTTTGGGAACAGGGGCAGGGGTCACTA
Source organism: Globicephala melas (assembly GCF_963455315.2). NCBI lineage: Eukaryota > Metazoa > Chordata > Mammalia > Artiodactyla > Delphinidae > Globicephala > Globicephala melas. Next base: position 146,999,112 of record NC_083316.1, read on the forward strand.
GCAGTTGTTGATGGGTTTCCTGCCATCACAGCACTTAACTTTCTCTGTTCCTGTGTATGACTCAGGCTTCAGTTCAACCCATTGCCCCTATTCATCCGATGAAACCAGAAGGCTGGCTAGAAGGGAGGGGGCTCCCTTGCATCACAGGAGTGCCTAAACCCACATGCAGAAAAATAAATTCTTGGTGAAATCCCTCCTCATGTGACTTTGGCATGTTCCCAGTCAGAGTAACATGGATACCACAGGGCAGGGAGGCAGGCATCTGACGGTTATGGAATGTCAACCCTGTCAGTCACAAGATCCCTTCTCCTAGGAAGTGGGCACCATTACCCCCATTTTACAGATGAGGAAACTGAGGATCAGAGAGGCTACACAGCAAGCTGGGTGCCAAGATTTAAACCCAAATCCATGTTAATATTTAGAGACCTGTCTGAAGGAGCCCCTAAAAAGTGGTTGAAGGCTTACAGAGATGCCCCTCAAAGCTGCCGCACCTCCAGAAAACTGGCAGGGAGGGATCTAAACAGAATGAAAAGCCTCAGAGTGATCACAAATGATGGCAAAATTCTCAGTTTTTAAGAGGACTTTGCGTAGGGAAACTACGGGGTATGAAATCTGCAAAGTGGTGTGACCTGGTGGAATAACACTTTTTGGGGTCGAACATACTTGGATTTACATTCCTGTTCTGGCCCTGACTGTGACCTCATCTTTCTGAGCCTTAGTTTCCTCATCTGTCAAATGGGCTTAAGAACCTGTGCCTGATAGTCGTGTGATGAGAGAGGACAGGAGAGAGTGGATGATGATGCCCATTTCTTGGAGGCTGTATATATTCTGGTGCTCCCAGCTCACAGATCTGGTGGGAGGCAGCATGGGGAATTTCAGACTTCCTCCTGTCTGCCATGTTGGTAAAAACTGTCTTCATAGCAAAGAGGCAACTCAGTTATACACTCAACAGGCTCAAACAAGGAACCAAGATTTGGTAGCATTTGAAACAGTTAAAAAGAAAGGGGGTGCGGGGGAGACAATTTAGCCCAGCTCTGGAATCAAGGGAAACTTCACTCTATTTAAAGATGCCACAGGTCCAGGAAATAGCTTCCCACCGCCTGGCTAAGGCTTGAATAACTGGCTGCCCAGCCAATAACAATACAGGCTCACACAGCACACCCTTTCTCGTAGGGAGTGCAGAGTGGCTTCCCCGCTATCTCCTTTCAGAATTGTATAGACTATTCGTGTAAGGCAGGTAGATCTGCTTTATAAGAACGAGCCTCTTAAGAAAAGAGATCCCAAGACGACTTGCAGGGAGGTCAAGGAGCTGAGTTTAGCCAGCCAACGCCCCTCGCTCTTTATTGTTCTATACTTCTTTGTTAGGATTTTTTTTCCCTCCCTCTTGCTCTTTTTTCCTTCCTGGTTAACTTCTCTGCAGCTAGGCGCTGCCACTGCTCCCTTCTCACCACCAGAGACACCATAGCCCCCTTCCCTCCTGCAGAGAGGCCTCCCCAAGGCCTCACCTGGGCCCAACACCACACAGCCCCATTACCCCTCTACCCAGAATCTCTGAGGTAGTCCAAGGGCCCCTTGAACCCACAGATTCAGCTCCTAGGCTGGTGTGGAACCCACTTCCCATCTGGCGGGTCACCATCTACCCCAGGTACACCTTCCAGAGGCAGGGAAAACCGAATGCAGCTCCTTCTTCCAGAACCTGAAGCCTCCCTGCGCCTCAGCCCATCTGAGGGTCCCGTCTGCAAAATGAGGCTACTGGCCCATTTTTTCAAGTCCCCGCCAGCTCTAAACAAGATTCCCATTTTGCCAGGGAGATAACCAAGAGAAAACTTTCATACATTTTTAAACAGAAGTTATTGGAGAGAAGGGGCAGGGATCTTTTTCTTTTTTAAAAAAACTTTTTAATGGTGCAGGCACTCAAGGGATCCATTCTCAGAGATCTCTATCGCTCCGGCTGGCTCCTCCAAAAGGACGGAGCCAACTTGGGGATCCCTGCTGGGGCTACCTGTGGCTGGGCACTGCGGGTCTGAGCGCCTCCAGACAAGGAGGGACAGGACGGGCGGCCTGAGAACAGGCGCCTCTCTCTGTCTCTCTGTTCCCTACACCGGCCAGACTTTTCCACGGATGGGCAGGACGGGAGTTGGGGGGACAAGGAGCAGACGGAGAGGGGGAGAGGGGCGGCAAAGAGACAAGGGGGGGACGAGGCGGGAGGACACGGTGGAGGAGCGGAACAGGGCAAAAGAGAGGAGGGGGAGGGGGAGAGAGGGAGGAGCCGGGAGAGACCCGGGCCGCGCAGCAGCAGTGCCGAGAGGGGAGAGGAGGGGAGGTGGGGGAGAAAGAGCAGGAGGCAGAAGTTTTCAGAGCCGTGGGGGCTCTAGGTCGCCCCCGATGGGGCACGGGCTCAAGGGGGCGTGGGGGTCGCGCGGCACTCACATAATGCTTGTTGGGCACCCGCCGCTTCTGCACGTCCAGCACCTTCACCTCCACGATGCTGCGCCGCGGCGGCATGGCCTCTCCTCCGCGGGGCCGAGTGCGGGTGCGGGGAACGCGGGGTGTTCGGGCGCGCCACAGCGGGCCGGGAACAGCCGGCCGAGCGGGATCCGGGGGCCGAGCGGGATCCGGGGGCCGAGCGGGATCCAGAGCCCGGTCCGAGCACGAGCTGCCGCCGCCGCCCTTCGCTCCGCGCGCCCTCCGGCCCCGCCGCCGCCCGCCCCCGGCCCGCCCCCGGCCGCCCCCGGCCCGCCCCCGACCCGCCCCTCGGCCCGCCCTCCGCGTCGTTGGCCCGCCCCCCTTAAAGGGCCCGGCCCCCACGCCCGCCCCTGGAGCGCGGACACGGCTGGCCCACGTCCGGCCTCGTCAGGGCCTTTGTCCCGGCGGCGAGCCCCCGCGGCTGGGGGAGGGGACGGGCGCGCATCCGCCTTGCGATCACTGATTGACCGGTGGATTCATTCCCGCACTCACTCCTTCTGATACCCACGGTCTGGCGCCGGATGTGAGGGCCAGACTCCAGGGTTCAAACTCCGGCTCTGCTGCTAATCGACTCTGTGACCTTGGGCAAGTGGCTTAACCTCTCTGGGCTCTCTGGGTTTCTTCATCTGTAAAATGGCCCTAGTGCTACAGCCTACCAACCGGGGCTGTCCTCAAGATTAAGTGCATGTGACGTCGGTGGCACTATAAATGTTGGCAGTCGTAAACAGCCCCAAGCCATGGGGATTCAGGGAGGAGCAAGAAAAGCCGCCCCCTCTCCACCCCCCCAACAAATGCAAGTATGATATAATGACAAGAGTAGCAGCAAAACAGGGTAAGAGGGTGGTGAATGCGTGAGGGGCAGTGGATGCCTGTTAACAAGGCCACTGATTCCCAGATGTGGAGCCCTCACTCTATGCCAGCTGCAGTGCCTCCTGCTTTTCTTTGAAAATTTCTCTTTGAATTCTCAGGGCAACTGCGGGGGCAGGGGGTCGGGGGAAGGTGGTTGACCCGTATTACAGAGGAGGTGACTGAGAGCAGCCTCTGGAGTCACAGAGCTGGTGGAGGGACCCCATCACTGGCTGGCTTGAGCCATATTTCAGAAGTTAAAGTTAAGGGTGGCCGGAGCTGCTCCACATTTCTTTATCCAGTGCCTCCTAGAGCCCTGGCTGGGCACTGAGTCATTTTCAGGTGGTACTGGCTGAGCAAACATCTGAATGAGTGTACACATAATGCATGGTTAGGAGGTTTAGGCCCCTGGCCAGTGTTCTCACACTAGTAAGCAGTAAGCAGGGCTCTTTCCAACAAACCGCACAGCTCCCCTCCAGGCCTGAAAGAGCCCAGTGCCCCTTACCACCCTGGGTCCAAGGTCAGTCTTTGAAAGATGGTGGGAGTCATCCAGAAAGGACGCTTTTCAGCAGCCCTGGCCAGGCCACTGGAGAGTTTGGTGCTGATTCACTTTGGATCTGCCCCACCACTTGCCCCTCTGACTTTCGTGCCAGGTTTTACCTTGCTCTGGTTCTGGAGGCTGGCCGGTATGGATTTCACTGATGGGTTTCCTGTCCTCTGGCTTCCTGCTGGGCTTGGCTAGTGGGGGTCCTTGGCAGGAGACTGAGGGCAGGAGAAGAGAGAGGTCTGGGTATTCACTTCCCAAGCTTCCTTCCTGCTGGGTTGTCCCTGCCAAAGGTACCTTCCCCATACCGGCTCTCTCAGGGCTCCCTCTAAGGGTGGTAACCGTCCTGCCAATACTGCACCCTCCTTCTTTGGTTCCCCAAGCCCTGCCCACACCTTTATAAATGAACTCTTTGATAAACTTTCCTTTGTGACCCAGTTTGTGGGTGGCATTTCTTTCATGCTGGGACCCTCATTGATATAACTCCTGTAAGGCACCTTCTTCTGAATCACAATTGCAAGTCAAAGAGTGTGGAAAGGTCCAGTATGTTGAAGGCCTGGCTTTTCTGTGCCTATTGCCTCAATCCTTTGCATGAGCCAAGCCCTCCTAATAAGGCAGAACCACAGAGGGCAGATGCTACAGGAAGTCTGTGAATCCGCCGGCTTCCTTGGTTTTCCCAGAAAGGCAACGAGACCTGTCCCCAGTCGCACCCTGAGCAGCAGAGCCAGTCCCCAGCCCTCCCGAGTGTGTTCACCTCTTGCGCTGTGGCAGACCTGGCCAGGGGAGACAAACCTTTCCTCCACCTGCCCGTAGCAGAGATACAATACCTGCATCTTTCCACACCCTTCCTTTTTCTTTTCTATTTTTCTATTGTAGTGAAATATACATGACATGAAATTTACCACTTTAACCATTTGTAAGTGTACAGTTCCCCGTCATTAAGTGCATTCACACCGTTGTGCAACCATTACCACCATCCATCTCCAGGACTTTTTTGATCTTCCCAGACTAAAATTCTGTACCCCTTAAACACTAACTCTCCATTCGCCCTCCCTAAGCCCCTGGCAACCACCACTTACCAAGTGTGAGACCTTGGACAAGTCGACCTGCCTGTACCTCCATCTCCGCATCTGTAAGATGGGATAAGAATAGCCACTGACCACATAGGCTTGTTCTGAGCTCTAAATGAGATAACACAGGTAAAGCACGTGTATTTTTGTTACTTTGCTACCAGCCAATCTGTTACCCCTAAATATCTCCTTTTAACCTGCATCGAAATCCCAAAGCTAATTTCAATTCTGACTCTGCCTTGACCTACATTCACTCTTCCCAGTCCGGACCCTCTTTATAGCCCCTGATTGCGTGTCCCACCTCACCTGCCACCAGCTGTCTCCGTTTTCTCCCAACAATAGAAATGACTTGTCATCTCCAGAAGAAAACATATTCTGTTTTTTCCTACCAACATGCCTTGGCATAAGCTATTTATTTCCCCACCTTCTCTGCTGGTGACCTCTTATTCAGCCTTCAAAGCCCGGCCTGAATGTCACTTCTTCCAGGAACCTCTGCCTCCCAGATATCACTTCCTTCCCTCACTGTGTCTTGTTGCAGCCATCACACTGGGCTGTAACTGATGACTTTGCCAGACTGTGAGCTCCCAAGGAGCTGGAATGGGTCTTATTTGTCTCAAATCCCCCCAGCATCGGCACAGACTAGCACAGAGAGGCCCTGAGGAAATGCTTGTAGGATGAATGAACCCGTCTCCATCTCCTTAACTCGAAACTCAGTCCTCACCCGCCTGGTTAATCAGAACTCCAGGCTGGGCTTGTTTTGTCCCTACCCATGCCCCAGAGACGTCTTCACGCCAAGCTCCATTCTATCCACACTGCTTCTGGGAACACTGGCATTCTCCCTGATTGTAGTGTGGAGCAGACAGGGTAGAGAAGATGGTAAATCCGCTGCTTTAGCTGACTTTATCCTTCTAAATTCCTGCTTCAGAAGCGCACTTTGCAAGTCTGAGAGCTACAGACCATAGAAAATCAATGCTAGAGCCAGCGGACCACAGAATTCCACATGGCAGGTTTATTTGGGAGGAGGGCTGCACATTTGAGGAGCATTGAGTCCATCAGCGTAAATTAAGTTCTGGTCTTTTTGTGATTTTTAGTGTCTGCCGGGCTGGCAGGCTGCATCTTTCCAAATCCCAACTTTCCAGGATGGGCAGCCAGGCCCAGGAAGCTGAGGCCTGCTCCTTTTCTGCTTCTCTCTGTCAACCGCCTCTGAGAAGGCACCAGGATTCTTTGCAGGACAAAGCAGGAGCCTTGGAAAGAGACTCCTCCCCACCCCACCCCCAACTGCTGTCTGATTGGCTGGCACGGCAAGAGGCTCGTAATTAACACGGCCAGGCCTGCGAATACCGAGTGGCCAGGCACATGTGGTCCTGTGGAATAGGTCATAGGTTGTAAGGAAGCAGGCCTTAAAGCAAAATTCCAGGTGCCCAGGCGGCAGGGCAGAGCCTCCCGGAGTGGGGAAGAGGTTGAGTGAAGTTTCCTCAGCGGCAAGAAGGCAATGATGAGTTCCTTCCTCCCATCTCCCATCTTCTTCCTCTTTCTTGGAAGCCAGAATGATCTTGCTCTGAAAAGGAAGCTCTGTTCATGATGCTCCCCTGCTCAGAACCCCCCACTGCTCACAGATGTTCCTGTGCTTTAGGTTGGCATTCAAGGCCACCATTACCTGATCCTTTCAGTACTGCTTTCATCTAACCCTATCCCGTAGCAGGGCACAGGCTCCGGACGCGCAGGCTCAGCGGCCATGGCTCACGTGCCCAGCCGCTCCGCGGCATGTGGGATCTTCCTGGACCGGGGCACGAACCCGTGTCCCCCGCATCGGCATGCGGACTCTCAACCACTGCGCCACCAGGGAAGCCCTTTTTCCCTACTTTTTAAAGAGTTGTGTGTGTGGTAATGTAACTTTTATCCAGCATGTACCAAGTGCTATGTACAGCCCCAAGCATTCCATATCCATTTCCCTAATTTGCCCCAAAAATCTGCAGTGTGAGAATTATTTTCCCCATTTTCATGTGAGAAAACCAAGCTTAGAGAAGGTGCCAAGAGTCATAGCATGGAAAGGTGGTGAAGCTGGGATGTGAACTCAGAATTACTGGGCTGCTTGACCTGTGTTCTTTCCATTGAAGCCAGAGCCCCCTTGAGGAAGGGCTGGTGTCTTCTAAATGTATCCGCTCCCCTCCATTAATAGGTGTCTCTCTGCTATATACTGAATGTTTGTGTCCTCCCAAAATTCATGTTGAAATCAAATCCCTAATTTGATGGTATTTGGAGGTGGGAGGTCTCTTGGAGGTGATTAGGTCATGAGAGTAGAGACCTCATGAATGGGATTAGTGCCCTTTAAAAGAGACCCTGGAATTAACATACACACACCTAGATATAAAACAGGTAAACAACAAGGACCTACTGTATAGCACAGGGAACTATACTCAATATCTTGTGATAACCTATAATGGAAAAGGAGCTGAAAAAGAATATATATATGTATAACTGAATCATTTTGCTGTACACTTGAAGCTAACACAACATTATAAATTAACTACACTTCAATTATAAGAACAAAATTGTGTAAAATCAAAAAGTCATGAGATATATGCAAAAGGAAGCTTATGAACGAACATTTTTAGAAATGTAAATGTAAAGAAAACATCAGTTTGCATTTATTCATGAGCTCACTATTTACAGTAAATATACAATAGCAAAAACTTCAGAGACTGAAAATGAGGCCCAGTGAAAACAAAAATTCCAAGGCTGCAAAAATGAACAGTGAAACATTATGTTACTACATTGTATCTAAATGTATATGAGCTATAAAGGGCTCCTAAGTCTTTTATTATTAAATGTAATATTTCATAAATAAATAAATAAACAAGACTCCAGAGAGCTCCCTTGTCCCTTCTGCTATGTGAGGACACAGTGAAAAGACAGGCATTTATGAACAGGAAGTAGGCCCTGACCAGACTCTAAATTAGCACCTTGATCTTGGAATTCCCAGCCTCCTGAACTGTGAGAAGTAAATTTCTGTTTTTTTTTTAAAAAATAAGCCAGCCAGTGTATAACGTTCTGCTACAGCAGCCCAAAAGGACAAAGACACCCTGTAAAGCCATCCTCTATCCCCAGCTAGATGGGTCTTTAGAAAAGACCAGTTAGATAATATCTATAAAAGCCAAGTCCTCACCCCAGACCTCAAGGACCAGCAGGATCTGGCCTCTGCTGACCTCTTGCCCTCATCTCATGCCCCTCCCCTGGCACACTCCCTCCACCCACTCTGGCCTTCTCTCCATTCCTAGAACACTCACCACTTTGCACATGCTGTTCCCTCCTCCTGGAATGCTTTTCCTTCAACTGGCCCATTCCTGTCTTTCAGGCTTTAGTTTAAATGTCATCTCTTTGGTGGCTCTTCCTTAAGTAGCCCCCCTCATATCTCTCCCACGTGTATTTCCTCCACAGCACTTATCACCATTGTCATCTGTATTAAGAAAAACTGCAGTTCTTCCCTCCTACAACTGTTTCTCTCCTGTGTGCCTCCTTTACTACTCACACAGAACACTTTACTTCTGGTCACCAAATATCTGGAGGTTTCCCCCCACATCAAGCAATTCTCTGTGACACCAGCTGGGTGTCTATAATTTAATTCAATTCTGACACTATCTACCTGGAGATAGTATCAGATCCCACAGGTTAAGGGCTCAGTCCCACAAGGTTGCTCCCATCCCACTTCAGACACCAATTGTAAGTAGTAGGTCCCCAGGCTACCCATGACCCGCTCCTCAGGTTCAATTAATTTGCTAGAGTGGCTCACAGAACTCACAGAAATGCTTATTTATGTCTACCGGTTTATTAAAGGATATGATAAAGAATACAGAGGAAGGGAGAGGAGAGAAATAGGTGAGGGAGATTAAGAAGCACAAACTTCCAGTTGCAAAATAAATGAGTCATCGGGGTGAAATGTGGAGGGAATATAGTTAATAATAGTTAATAGTTAATAATTATATAACACCCTTGTATGGTGACAGATCATAAGTAGACTTATCACGATGATCACTTTGAAATGTATAGAAATATCAAATCGCTATGTTGTGTAACAGGAACTAACACAGTGTTGTAATTTTTGTACTTCAAAAACAAACAAACTCATAGAAAAAGAGATCAGATTTGTGGTTATCAGGGTTGGGGATGGGTAAAGAGAATTGGATGAAGGTAGACAAGGTTGTAACCTTCCAGTTATGAGATAAGTAAATACTAAGGATGTAATGTACAACATGATAAATGCAATGAACAATGCTGTATGTTATGTATGAAAACTAAGAGAGTAAATCCTGAGTTCTCATCACAAGGAAAAATATTTTTTTCTATTTCTTAAATTCTGTATCTATATAAAATGATGGAGGCTCACTAAACTGACTGTTGTAGTCATTTCATGATGTATGTAAGTCAAATCATCATGCTGTACACCTTAAACTTAGACGGTGCTGTATGTCAATTTTATCTCAATAAGACCAGGAAAAAAAAAATAATACAGATGAACAGCCAGATGAAGAGATACATAGGACAAAGTCTGGGAGGGTCCTGTGCAGCGGAGCTTCTGTCCCCATGGAGCTGGGCTGGATTGCCCCCCTGCTGTGGATGTGTTCACCAACTTGGACGCTCAAAGAACCCCCTACAATTGTAATTTTATGGAGGCTTCCTCACGTAGGCATGATAAGTTATTAACTCCATTTCCAGCCCCTCTCTCCTCTCTGGAAGATTGGAGTGGGGCTGAAAATTCTAAGCTTCTAATCATGATGGCTTGGTCTTTCTGGTGACCAGCCCCCAACCAGGAGCCATTCAGGAGACCATCCAGAGTAGCCTCATTAGAACAAAAGATGCTCGTAGTGTTCTTATCACTTAGGAATTTACAAGGGTTTTAGGAGCTCTGTGCCAGAAACTGTGGACAAAGACCTATATATATATATATATATATATATATATATTTATGATCTCACATCATCCTTTTATTTATCATCAACTAGAAGGTTGGCTCTATGAGGGCAGTTCAGTCTGTCTCATCAGTTATTATCCACCAATGCCAACAGGCTCTGAGTAAATAGTTGCTGACTAATGAATGGCTGTCTTCTCCACAGGAAGGGCAGGACCTCTTCTTTCCCACAGTGTCTGATCCCTCCTAACTGTTCAGCAAATCTTTGTTGAATAAATGAATGAATGATGAATGGGTGGATGACTGGATGGATGAATGCATGAGTGTGTGAAAGATCATGTTGATCACAAAAAAGATTTGGGCTTAACGTTTCAGATCAGTGAGCACATACTCAAGAGGCCTCTGAGGGGACCAGGCCTGGTGACTCTCATCTTGTTCACAGAGCCTGGAGAAACTTGCAAAGACTAAGTGTGTTAAAAAAGTAGAGGTCACCTGCAATTGAGCTGTTTCCCAGTCAGATTGGGTGCATTTCCTCATTTAGCCACAAGGTGGCAGCATGTCATGGCCGCCAAGGCACTACTGCAGTCACCGCCCTCCAACCCCGCCCTCCCCCCCACCAAGCCCCCACCAACCCATAGGAGCAACAATGACTGTTTAATCATTCCCAGTGCTTCCCATACCCAACATTCCAAGGTGAATCTACGTGCTTAGTTACCCTATAAGTTTGTTCCAATGGATATGAAGGTTATGACTCAGCCTTGACTACTCAGATAAAGTGTATCAGACCATGACCCCAAAGGGCAGGTAGCTCAGGGAGCCCAGTTATGTATTCATTAGTATTTATCTATCACTTGTACGCAAGTATTTACCACTTATACAAACAGATGTTTATTGAGTCCCTAATATGTGCTAGGCACGGTACGAGGTGCTTAGAAGATCCTTTTTCCTGTGGCGTTCATGTTCTAGCAAGGAAGGCAAACAAAAAGCAATAAACGGGGCTTCCCTGGTGGTGCAGTGGTTAAGAATCCACCTGCCAATGCAGGGGACACGGGTTCGAGCCCTGGTCCGGGAAGATCCCACATGCCGTGGAGTAACCAAGCCTGTGCACCACAACTACTGAGCCTGCGCTCTAGAGCCCGTGCTCCTCAACAAGAGAAGCCACTGCAATGAGAAGCCTGCGCACTGCAGCGAAGAGTAGCCCCTGCTGGCCACAGCTAGAGAAAGCCTGCGTGCAGCAACCAAGACCCAATGCAACCAAAAATAAATAGATAAATAATTTAAAAATTTTAAAAAGCAATAAGAAATAAGGCAATTGTACAGCACGTCAGAAGGTAAAGTGTGTTATGAACAACCGATCCAAGCGGCAGGGCTCAGGAGGCAATGGCCTCCACTTCCAGAACCCGGCAGGACACACACTGGGAAGGGAACTGAGCTAGAGCTACCTGAAAGCCCCCTGCCCCAGGACAAGGGACCTCTGAGGCCTCTGTGCCTGGTTACTCCCACCAGAAAGAGACTGAGGGGTGGGCCTTCAGAGCAGGGGTTCTGAAGGAGAGTCACAAAGAGACCAATGCCAGGGACTGGGCAGAAAAGGGTCTCAGTAGTGGTGGGAGCCTCGAAAGACCCTACAAAGCTTACCCTGAGAGACAGAGCTATAGGTGTTCCCGAGATACAGCCAGGACGATAGGGAGGGAGGCTGCAGTGGCTTTGAAGACAGCTGGGGGGATACGATCAGGTCGCTTCCTGCTTGTCTCCTAGGGTCCCTGAATCCCCGTCTCCAGCAAAGTGCTTGCCTTGGCCTCGGGCTCTGTTTCCCAGGATCCCAGACTGGGAGAGAGGGGTCTGTTTGCAAGCTGCGAAGTGGCACCTCTTGCCACAGGGACTGAATTGTGGATCATGTGAAATGGCAGAGAGAAAAGAATCAGACAGACCTGTGGAGAGAAGCAGAAATGCGAGTTGAACACAGAGTCTGGGCTTCCTTTCAGGCCAGGGTCAGACCCTTCCAGAAGCCCCACTGCATCTCTGTCCTGTAGTTACTTAATACACACCAGCGTCCCTTTAATCCCTCTTTTTACTTGTAGTAGGTGTGAAACTCAGGTCACAGATATAGGTGTCCGAGAACGACATCATTTCTTAATTTTCTTAAATCAGCTTAATTTTTGATCCTGCCTCCAAACTGCTCAGCCGCTCTTGGGGTAACCCCTCCCAAGGTTCTAACAGGATTTCACACTAAGTGGAGCCCCAGTAGCTTTGTTTCCATTCATCATGTCCAGCCATTCATGCCGAGTCACCCTTGGCTCTGGCCCATATGGTCCCTTCATGTCCCCTGCACGGCAGGTCCACACCCTGCTACGGGCACGGGATCCCTGGGGAAGCTTGGGGTCCAGCGTCCCTGGTAACTCCAGGGTCCCTGTCAAGGTGCAGTCTGGGAGCAGGTACAGCTCCCTTCTGCTCTCAGATCTACAGACCCTCCTGCACCTCCGAAGCCTGGGGACGGCTCCTTTTGTCCTGGGGGAAATTCCTTATTGATGCCCACCAGCCAAGCACCCCAGAACACACCTGTAGGAAGACACACCTGTGGGTGTGTTACCTGCCTCTTTAAGAGGGACACACACCATGGGGAGCTGGGGCATCTGTGGGAGAGAGCATGAGGAGGGGCTTGGGGTCTGTGTTGGAGAGTGTAAGGGAGGGCTCGAAGAACCAGGGTTTGTTCTAGGTTGGGTGCTGTCAGGAAGCAGGGGTAATTGGATGATCAGGCAGTACTTTTCACCTAGGAGGCAGGAGAAATGGAGCAGCAGTCACTTGGGTCAGGCAGGAGGGGGATGTTTGCTCATTTGGAGGTGGCCTGAGGGTGGCTGTTTTCACCTCTGCTTGGGTGTGATGAAGGAGTGTTCACTTTTTTTCTGCTCCATCACCGTCACAAGGCGTCCTCATCTGACACTGACGTTCTGGGAAATTGTGTACGTTCAGGACCGACTGGCACAGCCTGGCCGGGAGCAAGAGGCCAGCTGTTAGCTGTCGTCCAGCAGGTCTGCTTCTCCCTTTTTCACCCTCTTCTTCAAACCCTGTTCTCCTCAGGGGGCTCAGGTTTGGAAGGGAAAAAGCCCTGCTTTAAATCTCCCAGGAGACAAGGAAGCCCGGAGCCTGCTACCTGCTTATGTCAGGGAAGAAGGGATGTCCACAGGGAGGAAACAGGAAGTCATTTGTAGACACGTGTTTCTGGCCTTATGGGCTTGAGGGGGGGGTCTCTGCTGAGTCTAACCAGGGTCCCCATGGCAGGTATGGGGGTCCCCACTTTATAGAACCAAAGCTCAGCGAAGGGAAATGTATGCTCTAAGGTCACATAGCTGGCAAGCAGTAAACTTGGATTCCAGAGCTCGTTATTTAGTTGTAGAGAGACATTTTATGTTGAGAAAGAGGTACAATTTGAATTAATGATATGAATCGTCAGCCTGGATGTGCTGGAAAACATTGCAGCAAAAAACAGATAAAGCAGAATAGAAAGAAAAAAAGAAACCCAAGAGGAGATGGGCAGGTTTAAACACCCATCTCTTTCTTTGGTAGGTCAAATAGGTAAAAACCACATATAGACAGAGAGAATTGGTTCTTGACTTTTTGGAGAATTTAATGAGCTCGATGAACTCTTGCTCCAGAAAAATGCACATCTGGAGGTAGGTTAGTATTTTACATGTATCTGAGGGGCTCATTCCACCAGCCAGGAGCTCCTTGAATCCCTGATACTGAAGACTTTAATCATAATTGAACCCAAATGTAGGAATCAGACTTAAATTTGAACCCCAGCTCCACGTCTCTGCTGATGTGACTTTACACAAGGTATCGAACCTCTCTAAGCCTTAGTTTCCTCATCGGTGAAATGAGGATCACAGAGACATTTCTTAGACAAATATTATATCATTCATATGTGGAATCTAAAAGATCGTACAAATGAACTTATTCAAAAAAACAGAAACAGATGTAGAAAACAAACTTATGGTCACCAAAGGGGAAGGGGGAGAGGGATAAATCGGGATTTTGGGATTAACAGATACAGACTACTATGTATAAAATAGATAAGAAAAACAAGGACCTACTGTATAGCACAGGGAATTATATTCAGTATCTTGTAATAAACTATAATGGAAAAGAATTTTTAAAAAGAATATATACAGGGGACATATGTGTAACTGATTCACTTTGTTATAAAGCAGAAACTAACACACCATTGTAAAGCAATTGTACCCCAATAAAGATGTTAAAAAAAAAAAAGAATATATACATATATATATGTATAATCGAATCACTTTGCTATACACTTGAAACTAACACATTATAAATCAACTATACTTCAATAAAAAAATTAAAAAGCAAAATAAATTATTTTTAAAAACCACATAAAAAGACCCCAAAACAAACAAAATAATAACAACAACAAGAAAAGAGACATTTCTTGCAGGATCCTGGGGGGATTAAATGAGAAAATTCTTGGAAAGGGCTCAGCACAGAGCCTGGCACACAGCAAGCTCTGAGTGGATGGCGGCTCATACTACTGTTACCATTAGAATGATAGTGGAGTTCGTGGACACACCAAATCTTGTCCTTTGCAAAAAATATACATTTTTTTAATCCTATCTGAATCCTATCTTGCAAAAAATATACATTTTTTTTATCCTATCTGAAGTAAGAACAGTTATTTTAAACACAAAAGGCAGAAAGTGTATTGTCCATACCCTTTGCTCACAAAGCAATACAATGAGATGTGAATAACACGTTTAAACTAAAGGAAAAAACCCAAACTACTTAGAAATGGAAAAAACAAAACAAAAGACCATTCTCCTGAATAGATCTTGGACCCAGGGGGAAATCAATAAATGTGCTTTTACTGGGATGAAGAATCAGTTGGCATTTCTGCCTGTGTCCCAGGGGTTAGAGGTGCCCCTGTTTCCCTGTGTCTGACCGCCTTCAGGGCCATTTTCTTTTTTCAGCAGAGTTAAGGACAGATAGTGGAGTTTTCTGTAGGCACGGAGAGGTGTGGGAGGACCTGGGGACAAAGGCCAGGGTAGAAGAGCCTCCTGGGAGTGGAGCCAGGACCACAGTGGCTTTAACTGTGGCCCTTATTGTGAACTTAATTAGTAAAAGGGAAATGGATTCCGGAAGATAGAGGCTTTCCAAAGAGATGCATTCAGTGGCACTGGGGACAATCAGGAAGTACTAAACAGAAATGGAGATCAATATTGATTGCTTTGAATCTGAACAGGCTGGGAAACCAGAGAATAGAGTTGGGCCTAGAACATCACGATTCTGAACAGAAAGCAAGTAGAGATAATATGGAAAGTGGGGGAAAAGAATGACTGTACGGAGTAAGAAAGGCAAAAGGAACAATTCAATTAGAGAAAGATTAATAATTGAGTTGT
This sequence comes from Globicephala melas, assembly GCF_963455315.2. Classification (NCBI taxonomy): domain Eukaryota; kingdom Metazoa; phylum Chordata; class Mammalia; order Artiodactyla; family Delphinidae; genus Globicephala; species Globicephala melas. The sequence goes on from NC_083316.1 coordinate 147,014,352, forward strand.
ATTTAAAAGCCAGCTAGTGCAGGAAGGCGCTGGCGTAAACAGAAGGGAGAGTTGAAAGATGGATGGCTGTGAGTTGAAAGATCGTAAGTAATGAGGGAGGCAGGGCTTCCCTGGGCACTCCTTGGGTTTTTGCTCTGACAGAAGACAGACAATGGAAGAACATTTTTGTAAATGTCCTTCATGAATTAGTATCTTGAATGCAAATGGGAAGCAAGGTCATGAAGGCAATGATGACAGACAATTGAGATGCATTAGTGACTCAGGTCCAGGGAGGGGTCCTGGAGCCGGGGAGGGCTTGCTGCAGGAAAACGAAGAGATGATCATGGACAAAGATGAATGGAGTTTTTCAAGAATGCTGAGATGGTTGGAGGGAAGGCCTTTTTACCCTTTAGAAAAGAACGGTAAGATCACATTTGAAACAAATCTTTGCAGGGCGAGAGAAGCTCTGAACACATTACATATTGCAGAGAACTGTGGAAAACCCCCGTTTGATAATGAAGATTGTAAGAGGTGCTGAATTAAATATCGAGCATGCGGTAGCTATTGTATTCATTTATTAGCCAACATTAACCGTGTGTTCCCATGTGCCTGGCACTATGGTCATATGACAGTTAATATTTACCTAACACTTGCTGAGCTCTGGCATAAGTTCTGTGCATATATGAGCTTATTTAATCCTCAGAGCAACACTGAGAGGGAAGTGCTATTGTTATTCCCATTTTCCAGATGAAGAAACTAAGGCACAAAGGAATTAAATCTTTTCACAAGGCAGAGCTGGGACTAGGGTGAGCTGAGTGAGGCACTTGCCTGAGATGCATAGTTTAAAGGGGTGGGGGGCAAAAGACCCCCAGTAATCAAGATAAGTAATAAGTACTATGTAAATGCAATATCTAAAGAAACCAAAATTAATGCGGAAAAAAATCTATGATGAATAAAATACCAGAATTTTAAATAAAAACGGAATCAGCTAGGTCACACAGCTTGTAAGCGGCTGAGGCAGGATCCAAACTCAGGCAGCTGGCTGCAGAATCCATGCTATTAACCATTACCTCATACTGCACTCGAAATTGAACAACGGGCTGCATCTGCCCGTTTTTCCTCTCTCTGCCCAGTGCCCATTCCAGGGCCTGGCACATAGTAGGTCCACAGTTCATGTTTGTTGAAAGAATATTGAACGAAGACATGGGCCTTGTCCTCAGGAGTTCTCATACCACCTACTATGTGCCTACAATTGTGCTATGGGCTTGCTGTGTGTCACAGATTGTACGTGTTTTATAGTTACCAAGATAAAGTCAAGCTAAGCCATGGGCAGTGGGAGTCCAGGGGTAGGAAGGACGCCTTCAGTCTTGCCATGCTGTGGCAGGCTTTTAGAGGGGGTGACATTTGAGCTGGGCCTTCAAGAGCTGATGAATTTCTTTGGGTAGGAAAGGGGAACGCTCCCTAGTGACATGGCTGAATCCCCATGCATTGCTGAGTCAAGAAAACTTGTCTGCAGAGTGATGTTTGTTATGTGGTACCATCTACATAAAGAAACCTTCTCCAAGTATGCATATGGCTGCACACACGTGTGGGGAAAGATCTGGGAGGATGAACACCAAACTCTGGGGAGGGCTGCATGGGGGTGTGGGCACCGGAGGGGTCTTGAGAGAGCCTTCAGCTTTACATACAAGGTCCAGCTTTTAAAAAACCAGAAGACAGCCATTACTGCTTGTGTAATTAAACATTACTTTATCAAATAGATCGAGGGGGATCTCTAGGAACTGATATGGAGTAGTTTCCAAGATACACTTTTTAATTGAGATATAATTGACATATAACACCATACTGGTTTCAGGTGTACAGCAAAATGATTTGATATTTGTATGTATTGCAAAATGATCACCACAATAAGTCTAGTTAACATCCATCACCACACATAGTTACAATTTTTTTCTGGTGGTAAGAACTTTTAAGATCTACTCTCTTAGCAACTTTCAAGTATACAATACAGTATTATTAACTATAGTCACCATGCTCTGCATTATATCCCCATGATTTATTTATCTTATAACTTGAAATTATAAGATAATTTTGACCCCCTTCACCCATTTTTGCTCCCCCGCCAGAACCCTGCCTCTGGAAACCTCCAATCTCTTCTCTGTATCTATGTTTTGTTCTTTGTTGTTTTTTGATTCCACATATAAGTGCGATCATACAGCATTTGTCTTTCTCTGACTTATTTCACATAGCATAATGCCCTCAAGGTCCATTCACGTTACGGCAAACAGCAAGATTTCTTTGTTTTAATGGCTGAATAATATTCCAGTGTATATCTATATACATGCATACACATATGTATACTACATTTTCTTTATCCATTTAACCATTAATGGACCCTTATGTTATTTTGTGTCTTGGCTATTGTAAATAATGATGCAATGAACATGCTGGTGCATTTATCTTTTTTAGTTAGTGTTTTCATTTCCTTCCAATAAATACCCAGAAGTAGAATTGCTGGATCGTATGGTAGTTCTATTTTTAATTTTTCTTTTAACTTTTTGGCTGGACCACAAGGCATGCGGGATCCTAGTTTCCCCGACCGGGGATTGAACCCTCACCCCGTGCCGTGGAAGCACAGAGTCCCAACCACTGGTTTGCTAGGGAAGTCCCTATTTTTAATTTTTTGAGGAAACTTCATTTTGTTTTCCAGGGGGGCTGCACCAAATTACATTCCTACCAACAGTGCACAAGGGTTCCCCTTTTTCCACATCCTCACCAGCACTTGGTATTTCTTGTCTTTTTTTTTTTTTTTTTTTTTTTTTTTGCGGTACATGGGCCTTTCACTGTTGTGGCCTCTCCCGCTGCGGAGCACAGGCTCCGGACGCGCAGGCTCAGCAGCCATGGCTCACGGCATGTGGGATCTTTCCGGACCGGGGCACGAACCCATGTCCCCTGCATCAGCAGGCGGACTCTCAACCACTGTGCCACCAGGGAAGCCCGGTATTTCTTGTCTTTTTGATAACAGCCATTCTGACAGGTGTGAGGTGAGATCTCATTGTGGTTTTGATTTGCATTGCCCTGATGATTAGTGATGTTAAGCACCTTTTCATGTACCTGTTAGCCACCTGTATGTCTTCTTGGGAAAGATGTCTGTTCAGAACTTCTCATTTTTTAACTGGGTTGTTTGTTTTTTTGATGTTGAGTTGTATGAGCTGTTTATAAATGTTGGATATTAATCCCTTGTGGTATACTGTTTTTATTACCATAGCTTTGTAATATAGTTGAAATCCAGAAATGTGATGCCTCCAGCTTTGATCTTCTTGATCTTCTTTATCAAGATTGCTTTGTCAATTTGGGCAAGATTCATTTTTATGTGCAAAAAAGCAAAGGGCAAAAAAGTACTTATAGCATGTGATCTTTTTTGTGAGAAAGAGAAATAAGACTCTATGTATATATGTATCTATCTTTTTGTTTTGTAAAAATGGAACATGGGAAGAATAATGAAATCATGAGAATGATTACCAATGGGAGTAGGTATGAATGGAGCAGAAAAGATAGGAATGGAAGAAAGAGTCACTATCCTTTTATAGTTTTTAACTTTTGAGCCATGTAAATAGTTTACCTAATCAAAAAATAAGATGAAATAGAAATGATGGTAAAAGCAACCCTAAATTTAAATATAAATAGAAACAAACGAAGCCATCTGTCAAATTGATACCAACCACCCAGACAGTGGAAGTAGTTCCATGACTGTGACTACGTACTCTTCTTCAGATTTATATATATTTTTTAATTAATTTATTTACTTATTTTTGGCTGCATTGGGTCTTCATTGCTGTGTGCGGGCTTTCTCTAGTTGCAGCGAGTGGGGGCTTCTCTTTGTTGTGGTGTGCAGGCTTCTCATTGCGGTGGCCTCTCTTGTTGCAGAGCACAGGCTCTAGGTGTGCGGGCTTCAGTAGTTGTGGCACGTGGGCGCAGTAGTTGTAGTTCGTGGGCTCTAGAGCACAGGCTCGGTAGTTGTGGTGCACGGGCTTAGTTGCTCCACAGCATGTGGGATTTTCTGGAGCAGGGCTCGAACACGTGTCCCCCGCATTCGCAGGCAGATTCTTAACCACTGCGTCACCAGGGAAGCCCCATTGGATACATTTTAAGGATGAAAAGAACTTCAAATAAATCATGGACTTTACTTAGCAGAGTTTTTGTTATTGCTAGTGATATTGGTGTAGTAGTTTGTGTGTACTGCGAAACAGAGTTATATATTGATGTTATTGTGAGCAAGTTCGCACTCTGGAAGAAGGAAGATGCAAATAAGAATGGGGGAAAGTGCCAAAGAAACCTGTGGTGTTGGACTTGAATAGGGACAATCATCATAAACTAATAACTAAAACTAAAGTAAAGCAGCAGTGAGCACATCTATCCCCTAGGTGTTGGTTTCTAAATACCATTTCTCACCAAAAGGAACTCTTTGACCAAATGGCAGATTCCTGGGTTGGGGCAAGGAGAGTACAAGGTAAGTCTGGAGCATAAAGACCGATGAGGACAAGATGAAAGGACAAAAAGGACACAGGAGTCTGCTTGAAGGGGTTTCCACTGGTCAATTCGGGCATGATTTAAATATCAAAAAGAAAAGCAATGGGAATAGATTATAATATATTGAATTTTTAAAATCCATGAATTTATAATGACATTGAAGAAGAGGAAAGAGAGTTCTCTTTTAGAGTATCAACTAATACATTTAGAAGGGATAAGAGAAGTATAAAATCACCATTTTGCAACCAATAATTGATTTCAGGCAAAGATCATGAGTGAAAGTTAAAACCCATGCATGAAATGTTGCTGAACAGAGCCGTCACACGATCTTGCAGAGCTGTCCTACGCTTATCAGTTACAAGAGGACTAGGGTACAGTGAAGCAATCTGGCCGATACTATCTTCACCAAGGGTGACAGCCATCGAGTTTTCCCTGCTCAGACGGATGCGGTGAGCGCTCATCCGGAAGGCTGCACAGTAGAGCTGTTATATACACAGGCTGTGCCTCCAGACTGCCTGGGTTCAGAGCCCAGCTTAACCTCTGTGCAACCCTGGGTACGTATCCTCTCCGGGGCCTCATTTATAAACTGGAAATACGAATAGAACTTACTTCCCAGGGTTATTGTGAAGGTGACATGACCTGGCTTGGGGAATGCCCCTAGAAAAGAACACACTGGACACACAGTAAGCACTTAGTTTAAGTGTTGGTGGCTCTTATCACCAGGGAGCCACACTGCCTGGGACACAGATGACGCTCAATAAATGTTATTTTCGGGGCTTCCCTGGTGGCGCAGTGGTTGAGAATCTGCCTGCCGATGCAGGGGACACGGGTTTGTGCCCCAGTCCGGGAGGATCCCACATGCCGCGGAGCGGCTGGGCCCGCGAGCCATGGCCGCTGAGCCTGCGCATCCGGAGCCTGTGCTCCGCAATGGGAGAGGCCACAACAGTGAGAGGCCTGCGTACCGCCAAAAAAAAAAAAAAATGTTATTTTCATCCTTTTCCTCTCTCCTCCCCATCTGGCAAATAGCACCTGGGCTTTGGGGCTCTTTGGCCTGGGTTTGACCCTGGTTCTCCTACTGAGTGACTGAGTGACCCTGGCCGGAGCAGCAAACCTCTTTAAAAGCCTCAGTGTTCTGAATGGGCCCTTGAAGGATTATGGTGAGGATTAAATGAGAAGGCTCATGAAAAGAGCCCGGCACATAGCAGGTGCTCATTAAAAGGTAGCTTTTACTGGCTGTCATGTCAGCTGGGGGCTGTTGGGGTTCTGGGCTCTTTAATCAAGAGTCCTGTCTTCCTGACTCCTGCCACATGGGGGCAGCCACTGCCTTCTTATTTCTTAAGTGCTCTGGGAGGACTTCTTCCAGCAGGTGGCTCACTCGCCACCAGAGGGCTTTGTCACCTCTCTTAAAAGCATCCTTGAGTGGACAGACAAGAGTCCTGGGTGACAGACAAACCCATCAGATTCTAATTTGTTTCTCAGTCGATTGCTTCTTCATCTGAAATGGGTGGTCAGACAGCCCATCACTCCAAGCTCTCTCTGGCTGGGACTGCCACGCCCATTCCAGGCACCCTGCTGGGGACCCAATCTTCTAGAGAGACCATGCCCAGGTACACAGGTGAGCCCCCACCTTATCCTCCATGTGAAAGGGGAGTCGTCTGGTGGCAGTGCCGTGCTTGGAGATGCTAGAATTGCGTAGTCAAAGATGCGTACTCAGCCCATTCACCTGCCTTCTGCTCAGTGAGCCCTCACGGATGCGGAAGGTGCAGGGCATGATTCAACTCCAGGCTTAGTAAGTCGGTTTTCACTCATTCACAGTTTATGATGGTTTCACTCAGGGGGCTGGATTAATGCTTAATGTTCCTGGGCAAGGCTTGCTTGGGGATGGAGAGGAAACACTTCTACAGTGAGTCCTACCTGCCCAACAATGTGCTAAGGGCCCTGTCAGGGTCAGAGGGAGAGAGTGACTTGCCCAAGGTTACACAGCTAGGAGGGGGCAAGCTGGATCTGAACCCCAGCTGTTGGACATTAAGGAACCACGATGTGTCCCCCCATTCTCCATCCAGTACCAAACTGGCAGCCTTTGTGGAGGGTCAGCGCTGTGCCCAGGCCTGTCTGGGGGTCTCTGGGAGACTCGGGGAGAAGGGTCAGCTTTGTTGGCAAGATAGGACCCATTTATTGCTATTATTGTTTATTACTACCCTCTGAAACCCTGGAGGAAGAGAAAGAGAACGAGGCTCGAGGAAAAGGAGCAGGGTTTCTCCCCCTCCACCAGACTGATGATTGAAAGGAATGTTTTCCTTCCCCTTATATTTCATCTTGGGCTTCTTAAAACTGTTCTTTTTCAGTTGTTTGACTAAACATATATTTCTGTGAACATCTGCACAGATTTTTTGTTGTCTTGTCATTGTTTTCCTAGTGACTGGTGTTGTAGACAGAGTCTGGGTTCTGGAGTCACGCTGACCTGGTTTTGAATACTAGCTCTGTTGCCAAATGAGCTGTGTGACTTTGGACAAGTAAGTGAACTTCTCTGTGTTTCATCTTCATCTGTGAAATGGACATTAGAATATCTTTCTCATGAGGTTCTTTAGAGAGCTTTAAAACATACTTTCTATCAGGAAACATTTCAAACACAAATAAAAACCATGGAAAATACAGTTTGAAGTCCCATGTGCTCACGTGCTCACCTTATAGCTACAGCAGTCTTCAAGTTCTAGACAGTCTTGTTTCATTAGTTCTTTCACCCATGTCATCCCCTTCCCACTGGATTATTTTGGAGCAAATCCCTATCACTATGGCATTTTATTTGTAAATATTGCAATACGTGTCTCTAAAAGATAAACACTCTCTTTTAAAACATAACTTTGGAGAGGCTTCATGGAGCTTATTCTCTGCGGCCAGGATTTTTGTTTTGTTTTGTTTTGTTTTGTTTTGCGGCACGCGGGCCTCTCACCGCCGTGTCCTCTCCCGCCGCGGAGCACAGGCTCCGGACGCGCAGGCCCAGCGGCCATGGCCCACGGGCCCAGCCGCTCCGCGGCATGTGGGATCCCCCCGGACCGGGGCACGAACCCGCGTCCCCTGCACCGGCAGGCGGACCCTCAACCACGGCGCCACCAGGGAAGCCCGTGGCCAGGATTTTTAATAAAATTTACTGGATCTGATGAGAGCTCCCATTAGAACTTTTCAAGAATAGTTATAATAGGGCTTCCCTGGTGGCGCCGTGGTTGAGGGTCCGCCTGCCGATGCAGGGGACGCGGGTTCGTGCCCCGGTCCGGGAAGATCCCACATGCCATGGAGTGGCTGGGCCCGTGAGCCATGGCCGCTGGGCCTGCGCGTCCGGAGCCTGTGCTCCGCGGCGGGAGAGGCCACACAGTGAGAGGCCCGCGTACGGCAAAAAAAAAAAAAAAAAAAAAAAGAATAGTTATAATAAACATCCCAAATGCTCTTATTGGTTGTTGGAACATCTGAATGCAAACACAAGCAGTAGTTGACCATAAGACTACTGTGTTGTAATCTGGTTACAGTTATATTCCTGATGATCATTTGTTGGGGGAGTGCTACCTACTGAACTATGTTTTTACAACTCTTTGAGGTGAGAATGACTATCTTCATCTGTAGGCAAGGAAAAAGAGACATGAAGAGGTTAAGGCTTTTCCCGGGTCAACAGCAGTAAGTGGTGGGGGTGGAATTTGAAACTAAGGCCTATTAGACTCCAGAGCCCATGCCTTTTCCTCTGTCTTGTGCTGTAATCTTTAGAATTTCGATTGGCTTCTCTGTTGAGATTGTAAATTCTTCAAGATAAGGGCTCTACCTTAGATGACTATTTCCACAGTTCCCAGAAGTTTGATGATTGGCTAACAGAAAGTCCAGAGTAATCTCTGCAAATTGGTACTTAAAAGCAAAGCTTGTCATCATCATCACCATCAGTTTGAACGAACAAGTGCTTGTTAAATATCTCTACATGGGACTGTACTCAGACCCTGTGGGGAGTAAAAGACACAGTCTCCATCCTCAAAGTTATTTATAGAATCTGCCAGATATTGATTCAGACATAACAGCAACAAGATGGGAAAATGGGTTGGGTATCTTACTGCCTATGAGGGTGATTTCTTATCTGCCTCAATGGCCTCATGTTCCACATGAAGGCAAAGATGTGAGTATGAGCTGAAAAATATTTATCTGGGCCCACTTTGTGCCGCAAACAGTACTGGGATCTACCACTACTAGGGAGAGATAGTAGGAAACAGGATAATGGGGCAGACAGACAATAATACAGGCGGACAATATACAGCAAAGGAAAAAACACACAAGATATTTCAAGTAGGGATAAGTGCTAGAGGGAGACAAGCAGGGTGATGTAATAGAGGGTAACAGGGAACGAGAAGACCTACTTTGGATGGGGTGGTCAGGAGGACACCTCTGAGAAGGTGACATCTGAGCCATGACCTGAAGGTTGAGCCACAGGCAGCCAAGTGAGAAGCCACAGAAGACTCATTCCAGGCAGGGAACTGCACATGCAAAGGCCCTGAGGTGGGAACAGTGTTGGCATGTTTGTGGGACAGTAGAGGGCCAGCGTAACTAGAGCATGCTGGGCAAGGAGGAGAGTGTGGTAAGGTGAGATCAGAGATATCGGTTGGCCAGGGCCAGAGCCCATGGGGACTGTGAGGCCAGGGGAGGAATTTGGAGTTTACTCTCCATGTGATGAGAAAGCACAGGGTGATTTTGGAGCAGGGAGTGGTGTGATGTGATCTGACCTTGTCACTTTCTAGATCTAAGTCCCTCCTCCGAGCTCCCGGTGGTGAGGGCTCCTGCATCCAGCCAGCGGCCTTGGTGCAGCCCTGGCGCTCACCTCTCTGCAGGGAGCCACGCTTCTGGTCTGGACAGGTCCAAACACGAGGTAGAGCCAGCTCACCTGCTTTCCTCCTGCCTCACCACCTCTAGAGGGGTCTTTCTGAAAAGCGAAATCACACCCCTCCCTGTGGCTCCCATCACCCTCTGGACAGAGTTCAGCCACTTTAGCTTAACTGGAAGGTGACCCCCTGACCCCATGACCTCGGGGCGTTTGTCATGCTCTTCCCACTGTCTAGAATGCTTTCTCCCACTGGTTAATCTGGTGACTTCCTAACCATTCATCGAGGCACTTCCTCTCAGAAGCCTGCCTGAGTTCCCAATGTTCGGCAAGGTGCCTGTTTCTATTGGTGTACTTTTTCGGTGGAACAAAACAGAATACTCAAAGAAAAGATGCTGAAGCAATGAGAAACATCATTGCATTTAACGAATAGTCTAGAGATAAGACGGTTCCAGAGTTGGTTGATTTAGGCACAACTAGGTTTTCCCTCTCTACCCTCTCATTGATGGTGATGACTCTCCTCAGGGTTGCAAAATGGCTGCCACATCTCCAGACACATCTGCATATGACATCTGGAGAAGCTGTGATCATTTCTTTCTTGTAGCAGGGGGCAAAAGCTTTCTCAAGAGTCCCTCAGGTTCCCTTGGCCTGGATTGGATCAACTGCACGTTCTGAAGCACTTCCAGATGAGGAATATGGAATTACCCGATAAACTCAAATCAATCAGATTCTCTCTTTGAAGCTAAGGAAGGATCGTCTGATTGAAACTGGGGTTTTATTAGCAAGAGAGGAAGAAAGGTTATTACCTAGTGTGGCAGTCAGCCTCCAAGGTGGCTCCAATGATCTCACCTGCTGGCATTCATATCTTGTGTGGTCTCCTCTTCCATTGTGCTGGTTGGTCCGTGTGACCTATAGCACAGGGCAGAAGAGATGGCATGACACTCCTGAGATTAGGTTATAGAAAACTGTGGCTTCTCTCTCGGCTGCTCTGCGGATCACTCGTGCACACTCTTCTTCTCTTGGATCACTTGCGCTGTAAGAAGCTCTGTCATGAGCAGCCTTGAGGAGAGGCTCACACGACCAAGAGCTGAAGCCTCCAGCCAACAGCCACATGCGTATGCTTGGAGCAGACACTCCAGTCCCTCCAGAGACTGTGGCCCTGCTGACAGCTTGACTGCAACCCCATGAGAGACCTAGAGCCAGGACCACCCAGCTCAGCTGCTCCTGGGTTCCTGACCCTAGAAACTGTGGGAGATAATCAGTGTTTGTTGTTTTAGGCTGCTTAGTTTTGGGGTAATTTATTATGTGGCAGTAGATAACTAATACAGCTGGAACACAACAGCGGCTACCATGGTGCCCCCCACCCAAGGGGTTGTCCTCCTATGGCCTGTGAATCACAATCAGAGCATCACTTCATAATCTGTGTATGTCTCTTCCCCTGCCCCCCACAAGCTTGGAATGCCTTGATTTTTCATTTGCTTGTGCTCAAGGTACTAGAGTGTGTATGTGCATGTGTGTGTGTGTGTGTGTGTGTGTGTGTGTGTGTGCGCGCGCGCGCGCAGTCAAGTCACCAATCTTCCCCTTCAAGGCTCCTTCCTAATGGGCTCTCTATGGACTCAGGAATGTCTTATTTCCTCTGTGTGCCCCGGGTCTGGCCCAGGCCTTGGCACAGAGTAGCCTCAGAGAATACAGAGAGAATCAATGAAGTTAACAGGATGCTGGGGCAGGTGAGAACCCACTTGGCTGCCATGGCAACCACAACATGGAGAACTCAGAGCAGCCTGGGCGCTGCTAAGGAGCTGGGAGGTTTGGCAGTAATTTTTCCGTGAAATGGCTCAGGGAGGTGGCAGTTAGTCTCTATTCTCACCACCTTGGAAAGAGGGCACCCGGAAGCATGGGGGGTGGGGTGGGGGAGGCAGCCAAGTGCCTTTGCCTGCTTGGTACACTCCCAGCTACAAAGCCCTCTCACTTCCGTGTCCTTAGTGGTGCCTCAGCATAACTCCTTCAGGCCTGCCTTTTGTTTACTGAAGACCTACTATGTGCCAGTCTCTCGGCTGAACACTTTATGCCCAAGGATCAGCCATGGGAAGAGTTAGGTAAAAGGAGGATAAGCAGGAGGGTGGGTAGGATGGAAAGAATATTCCAGACACAGGAAATAGCATGTGAAAAGGTCCTGGGGTGAGAAAGAGAATACAGTTGGAACTCATGTCTCCTTGGCTCCATAAATGAGTTTTCCGTTATACACCCTGAGGCAAATCCTCTTATTACCAGCACCCTCAATATGAAAAGTTCTTCCCATCCCCTCCAAAGGGGTGGGATCATAGAGTTGTAGTGTCATGGTTTGGAAAACAGGCTGCCTGGGCCTGGCTCTGCCACTGAGTAGCTGTGCTTACCTGGGGTACTGACCTCAGTCTCCTCATGTGCCAGATGGGGATGACAGCAGAACCTACCTCATAGGGTCTTTGCAACACTAAATGAGCTTATGGATGAAAGGCACTTACAACACACAGGTGTTATCTTGTGGGGAACAGAGCTGTGCAGAGGCAGACCCCAACTGGGTCCCTCAGGAGGGCAGCCCTCTTCGGGGGCAGCCAGGACAAGGGGAGGGTTGGCCATCGCCCTGCTGAAGTGGGGCATGCCGTTAAGTCCATTCTAGCCTCCCGCTTCTGCCTGAGCCCCCCACTCCTCTGCACTGATCAGAAAGGACCTTGGTGTAAAGGATGGGTCCTTTGTCTGAAGCCTCCAGCTTCTGAGAGCTGGAGACAGTGTACCAGGGCCCATTTTCTCCATTTCCAGACAGTTCCAGACAAAACCAAGCGTGACTGCTTCGGAGGAGCATGGGGGTGAGACAAACCTACTATTTTAAGGCAGCTACAGGAGCTCCATGTGCGTTCTCTTGTCACAGGCTTGTCAGAGGAGCTGGAGCAAACCTGAGAGGTCGGTCAGGGGGGCCAGTGCAAGCCAGGGGCTGGGCGAGGGGAGGGCTGACTCACATACAGACCCCGGGAAAGCTATGGTTGAAGAGGAGACCAGGTGCCGCAGGCGGACCCCCCAGTGAGGGCGTCCACAGGGGACAGAGAAAATGTTTCAAATCACAAATGCCCACAGGGATCACGTAGGCTGATGCCTCCATCTTATAGATGAGGAAACTCAAGTTCAGAGTTACGTGTGGCGGTGGGAGACGCGTAGTTTTCTTTACTTTATAAATCGACACACATTTTTCGTTTTGTTTTAAATAATCACTGTGTTAAATAGCTAAATAATGTATGCCACCTCAACGCATAGGTTCTTTGTGGTATTTTAAAAGAACAAAAAAGATGTGTGTGAACTGACTTAGATCTCTAACACTTGTTAAGAAAAAAAAAAGCTGCAGAAGAATATGTATAGCATGTTACTAATTATTAAAAAACAAAGCCAAGCCAGGATGACACATTTCAATAGGTCCACGTGTGTGTGTGTGTGTGTATATATATATATATATATATATATATATATGAAGGCCTCAAGAAAGTTCTGGAAGGGCGCTCATCAAGTCGTGTAGGATGGTCACTTTCCAGAGGGGACTGGATGGGGAGTGTAGGGCTGAGGGAACCTCAACTTCATCAGGACGGTTTTAAGTTTTAAGAGAATCTTCTCATATATTACTTGTGTCATTCAAACATGGAATACAAAATATTTTTTAAAATTATTGTCAAAGTGTTTGACCCCAGGGTTAGATTTGTCCAGAAAACATTTCTCTTCTGGGTATCAGACCTAGTAAAACCCTGACCTCTCCTCTCTGAAGCCTCACCCCTGCCACCCCCATCATGTGTTGGATTTTGTAAAATACAGAAAAATGATGAAAATGCTAATTAAAAGACACTCACCCAACTCCACTTGCCCAAAGGCCGTGAGAAGATGTGTTTTCTCAGGATGTCTCAGGCTTCCGGGAAATTCCCGAGCCCTGGGGGCCAGGCTGACGGGGGTGCTCGATTCCAGGCGTGATTAGAGGTGGGGAGAGGTGGGGCCTCTGGGCTTCCTCCTTCAGTTGAGTCTGTCCCCTCCCCCTTGTGTGTTTCTTCTACTCTTTGTCTTGAGACAAGTGGTCAGCACCCTGGATGCTTTTACCAGAAAAAAGCAGTTATCATAAGTTAACTATGTTCCCAGATTTGATCTTTTTTTCTAAATTAATTTTTAGGAGCACAGATCAAACAAGAATACATTCTCCTCCGGGGATGAACACTAGAGAGGAGGCTCAAGTCCTTGTGGATAACGCTCATCTCCAGCAACCACTGTTAGCAGTTTGATGTGGATCCTTACAGAGCTTCTCCCCTGCATTGCTACCTAGTTATCTGTACTCATAAAACTGTCTATTTCACTGTTGTGTACTGTGTGTGTACACGTGTGTGTGTATATGTGTGTGTGCATATCTGTGTGTGTACTGTGTATACATATATGTGTACTGTGTGTACATTTGTGTATGTCTGTACTTGTGTGTACATGTGTGTGCAGGATTATTAAGCATGCCTGGAGCCGGCTGTGCACATTGGGTAACTGTTGTTTGATGTCACTAGACTTTGCCCCATGAGGCAGACCTGCCTTTGTCCTGTTCCTTGTTTTCCCGCTGCCTGGTGGACAGTAGGTGTTTGCGAGGGCCCCCGCACTTCAATCTCAGGCACTGCCTCCGCCTGGGCACTTGGGCACCACATCAGATATCCTGAACTCTGCCTCTGTTCTTAATGGTGCCTCTGAAGGGAGGCTAGTCGGTGTCTGAGGGGGCGTGGCCTGTCAGAGCCGCTCTGGTGGGAGGGATGGCCCAGGAGATCTGAGCTTGTCCAGCGACCTCCCGGACAGAAGAGGCCAGTCTGGAGGCAGCTTCCGGGAGGGAAAAAGAGAGCACTGAGATATAAAGTAAGCCTCTTGACCACAAGAAATAGGACTACCCTCTTACCCTACTTCTGTGGAATTAATAATCAGATCAACTCGGACCCAAGGCTCTCGCTGCCCAGCTCTGCATTTGGAGACAAGTCTCCTCTTAGGCCTTCACTTTCTTACCTGACTGACCATGCTCTGTCCCCGGCATATAGTGGGTTCTCAATCAGCCTCAGGTTATATTTTCTTAAACCAAGGGTCCTACTGTGCATCAGATCATGGTGCTGAACTCTGAAACAAACTTCAATTTGATAAACGTTTATTGGTCCTCTGCTGTGTGTCAGTATCCATTAGGATGCTTTTGGTTGCATGTGACAGAAAAAAAAAGCTCATGTAATTGAACAGCCAAGGGTAGATCAATCCAGGACTTTTGGGTTTCTCCGTATCTACTTCATGGGTTGGCTGCTTCCATAAGGCATCTGCGTCAAGCAGACCTTCCATCTGTGGTCTAAAGATGGCTGCCAGGAGTGCCTAGAGTTAAATCTTTCTTCATTCACATCATGCAGAGAAGGACAAGCAGCTAGTCTAGCGTTTCCAGCAAAACCTTGAGATTCATTCCTGACAGGTCATCTTGGGTCCCAGGCCCTCCCCTGAGCCAGTCAGGCCAGCTGATCCATGGGCAGTTAAGTGGCCAGGCCACTCATAGGTCAACCCTGGCGTGGGGTCAGCCAACTTCCCCGACTGCCACATAGACCAAGGGTTGGGGAGGATGCTGGGCAGCAAACCCCTGTGCCCTGAAGGCTATAGCAACACTCACCCTTCACTCACACCTGCAAGGTTGGAAGACGGAGTGAGTTTCAGTAGAACATAGGTGAGGACTGCGGTGCCTGTGTCCATACACGGGAGCTGGGCTATGTCCTGGAAGAAGAGGTATAACTACCGCAGTGCTTTAAAAATCACCTATGAGCATCCTAGCTTCTAGAACCTGGATTTCCCAACAAAGAACAAGATCCACTATTTCATGAACGAGGAAACAAGAAAATCATGACTTGCCTGGATCACACAGAGGCTGTGGCCCAGCTGATGGCAGAATTTAAGATTTTTAATTCCCAGGGGAGTGCTCAGCTTAGTGCTGTGATTGTTGCACCAAAGGTCACAGCCATGCGGGGGGCGGGATGGTGAGTAAATGCTCCTAAGTGGAGATGAGTGGGGTGTGTACCATGGGGGATCCCCCTGGGATGTCTTTTCATTACGCTGGTGGGCTTGGCCCTTTCTAGTCCCACGTGGCTCCACACTCTTGTCTGATAGGCTTCTGGTTGCTCCCTGGTGGGCAAATCCCAGAAGCTCACCTGAATTCTTGGTGTTGTCTCTCTGGAGTCATAGGAAGAAAGGGGATGCAGAGGCAGAGAGACCTACCATTTGCTGGCTGTGTGACCCTACGCAAGTTCACCTCTCTGTTGTCTCCTGAGCTGTATAATGAGACCAACCACCCCTACCTCTCCAGAGGTTCAAGAGGAAGAAACAAGATAAGATATGGGAAGTGTCCAGCGTGATGCCTGCCTATGGCCAGTGCCCAAGAAGTGTGCGTGGTTCCCAGTGGGGCCACAGATGGTCCATTCCCTGGGCACATGCTTGCCCTCAGAGTAGCTACAGGCTTCCTCCTGGGAAGGAATGGGGATTCTGCCTGGTGTCTGACGGTTGGGCTAGAATTGCTTCTAGAATGATCCGGGCCAGCCTGGGAGCACCACTCCTGGGCCTGATCTGCCCACTGGCCACCCACACTCTTAGGAGGCTCTTTTCCCCAGCCCTGCCTCTGGGGCTCCAAGGTGAGGCTTCTGGGCCACCCGCCCAGATGAGCTGCAGGATTAATACAGGGTGACTCATGTGCAGAGAGGGAGGCCAAGACAGGGGATCCAAACAAGACAGAGAAAGACTTATTTTTTCCCCAGGGATTATGAGAGGCTCTGAAAGGGACCCACACATCATCTATTATTCACGGGGCCTGAAGGAACCCGTGCAAAAAGCCCAGCTGGAGAGCAGGGTGGGGTGATGGGGTAAG
This sequence comes from Globicephala melas, assembly GCF_963455315.2. Classification (NCBI taxonomy): domain Eukaryota; kingdom Metazoa; phylum Chordata; class Mammalia; order Artiodactyla; family Delphinidae; genus Globicephala; species Globicephala melas. The sequence continues at coordinate 147,030,617 of NC_083316.1, forward strand.
AAGCGGGAGGCGCCTCACCCAGTGGCAGCCCCTCCAGGCCGGTTCCCTCCCCAGTCAGGGGGAGCTAAGCTAAAGCCTTCTGGAGGGACCCGTGTCGCCTATTCCTAGAGGATCTGCATTGGGAGGGGCACGCGGCACCAGGCCCTTCTGCAACCTTAGTGTTGTGGCCGTCCAGCTGTGCCATGTATAATGGCTAGTTAACCCCATGGTATGGATGAGAAAACTGAGGGGCAGAGAGGAGAAGGGACTTGCCTAAGGTCACACTGCTATGAAGTGGCCAAACTGGGAATGAAGGAAAGGGAATCACTCATATGAAAGGGGATCAGTATTTGTTCAGCATCTAGCATGCGCCAGGCACAGCCTGGGGATACAGCAGTGAACAAAGCCAAGTCTCTGCCCCCGAGGGGCTTGTATTTTATTTGTGAGGTGAGATGCAGTAAGCAGGCAAGAAAGAAATGTACGAAATAATTTTAAGTAAGGATAAGCGCTAGAAAGAAAAACAAATGGGGTGAGGGAACAGAGACAAGGAAGGACAGGATGGCAGCAGGGGCAGGCTGCCATTATAGATGCAGTGACCAGGGCAGGCCTTTCTAAGGAGGTGGCATTTGAGCTGAGGCCTGTATAAAGCAGGGGACTGAACCCTGTAAAGATTCAGAAAAGCATTCCAGGTGGGGAGAACAGCAAGTGCAAAGGCCCTGAGGCTGGAGGGTTCTTGAGTGTTCAAAGCACTACCGGAAGGCTGGGGTGGTGCAGGGTGGGCAGAGTGGTAGGACTTGGGCTCAGAGCGGGAGGAGGGGCCGGAATGTGGGGGACCTTGCAGGCCGTGGTAAGGACAGACGCTTGTGTAGAAACACAAGGTGCTGTGGCTCCTGAGTGGGAAGATTTGTACTGTGTACCTCATGATCGCCTCTCTGGGTTAGTCCAGGTTTCCTGGTCTCCTTCCCTTCTGAAGGAACCAGGGACACTCAGCCTACAGAAGAAAAGAAATGGGAGTTCACAAGTCTGTCTTCACACATCAGCAGAGCTGCTGCCACCAACCTCCACCTCATCCCTACCATTTCTTTAGCTTGGCTGCAAGGTGCCAGGCCTGGGAGATGTGCACATCATTTTGATTAATGTATGTTTCATGGCAACCCTGGGAGGAGGCATCCCTACATTACAGGTGAGAAAACAGGGGCTCATGAGGATGGACTGACTCAGTCACACAGCTGGCTGTGGAGCTGATTTGAGTCCAGCCATCAGCGACGATGCTCTTAGCCCAGGTCAGGTTTTGAAGACTGCTGACATGTCTGCTGCTGGGACGCCCTCCAGACCCACAACCCCTCCCTGTTGAGGCAGAGGTGCACTTACTCACTGGATGCTCACATCTCCAACCTCCCTCCCTCGGACTTCCTGCAGGGACCTTGGATACCCCATCGGTCACGAGCATTATCAGCCTCTGATAGGGAACCACAAGCCCAGCTGACTAGGGAGTTTCTGGTGAGAAATTCCGTCCCAGCGCTTTTTTGACCTATTACGAGATGAGCAGCTGTGAGAATGGAAAATGGAGATTCTGTTGGAATCTTTTAGATTCTTTTAGAATCTCTTCTAGAGTGAGAATGAGGCTGGAGACATTTAGAAGGAGATGTCAAAGTCTTAAAGGGTTCCCTTATCCTTTGGGCCACCCAGAAATGCTGCTTCTTAGAACGTATCCAGGGGAAATCACAGGGTGTGTGCAAAGGTAAATGTATACACAGTGGGGATACACGGTGCTGCCAAACCAGCCATTTGTGACTACTGTGCACTCCAACTCGTTGGTGCCCGAGCCCAGACCATCCCAGTTGTTACATATTTTGAAAGTCGCTCCTGCATCTAAGGATGTTCACTGCCTCCCTAATGTTAATAGGAAGAAACTGGAAACAACCTAGGTGTCCAAGAAGATGGGATTGGTTAAATAAATGGTGGTACATTCATAGACTACTGCAGAATGTTGAAAATTGGGCTCCTGAAGAATATATGAGGTTATGGGAAAATCATGATAATCTGTTGTTAGATGAAAGAGGGTTACAAGACAGCACACTCCCCGCCTAGGAGACATGATAAAGATTTTTCTGATTCTGGCAACATGGCAAACTGAGCTGACACTTCTCCATCCGCACCACAATGAACAGAAACATCTAGAAGTGCTGGATAATATAAAACAAAGGTATTAAAAACACTTAGCTGAGCTTAAAATAAATAAAGGGAAATCCCCACTGGGACAGGAGACATGGGCTTGACATGAATGTGGTGGCAGGTAGAAATGAGATGCCTTCATGAAGCAGGAAACTCAGCAAGGCGTTTCCTTTATAGTGGTTGCTTATATTGTTCATCAAATATTTCCAGAGCATTTAAATGCCTGTGCAGTTGTCCAGACTGGGATGGCTTTTCCATCAGCCTGGGTCCCTGAATGAGGTCACACTGAAAAGGATTCCCAGCTGATCCCTGACGGATATGGTGAATAAGTTATAAATAAACCTTTGTTGTTATGTTAAGCCACAAAGAGTTTGGGCTTGTTTATTAGCAAGCATCACCCTGCCTTTCCTGACTGCCATAGCCCTCCATGGGAGGGAGCTGGAGAAACCTCAACCAAAACGTGGTCTCCACTTCAGGCTCTGGGTGGAAATGCATAAGTATCCCTGGAGAATTTGAAATCTCAAGCTTGTACCATGTGAGTGAGTGGAGATTAAATGTATACTATCCAATTAGTAAAGGAAGGCCAAGCCAAGAAAACACTGTAGAAATTGGTCTTGACTGTCAGAAGGTCAGGAGCAAAAAAGAGCAAATGTAAAACTTGTTTTCAAAGACATTTCTTCAACCTAGGGCACACAGTACTCCCACAGAAATCACAGTGTACAAATTACACAAGATAAACAATCAACTATAGGGCAGAGTCATCAAATAGAACAAATTAAGAGGATGTGTATTTTAGTACTATGAGATACTAGGACAATTAGAAAGAGAGTAATGTACATACATTAAAAAAATGTACCTTTAAATTATTTTGTGTAATGGAATTAAGAGCATGAAGTTAAAGATGTGGTGAACTTCTCTGGTCAACTTTTGGCCTAAAAATATCAATCCACCCCCTGATGATTCATACATTACCCAGGGATCTATAACTTCCTGACATTTCTATTTAAGGTTTCATATTTGTTCTACTCACAGTATTATTTTCTTATCCATTTAAACATATTTCTTTTTGGTGAGAACCTGAGTAGATGTGTCTGCAAGTACCTAGCAAACATCTAGGTATATGAACACAGAACTATATATGCACATATACAGTCTAAAAGTATTTAAAAGTATGTGGGTGTATATGTAAGTGTGTATGCTTGTGCATACACTGATAAATCATACTTGTACAATAATGTGACATTTTTATAATCATAAGTATGTAGCTCATACACACTTTTTAAACGATTTAAGAAGACGGTGGCTTTAAGAATAAAATACCATGAAAGAGAAAGACAGACACCCTGAAAGCACAGATACCTGCACAGAAAAATGACTGGAAGGAAATACATTCACATTATAATTCTAATATTATTTCTGAGTGGTGGGAAAACAGGTGATTTTAATTTTCTTCTTCATGTTTTTCTTTACTGTTTAAAATTTGTTATGACTAAAAATGATTTTTTTTGATTTGCATTAAAAACCTTAACAATGCAGGTAATACATATATACAATTAAAAGAAGGTAATACAATGAGAAAGAAGTTGAAGTAAATATGTATATATATGAAAACAAATTGTATTACTTCTGTACTTAGGAAAAATATCTTTTAAAAATCCAAGGTGGGAATATTACCTTTCCATTTTTATTGCAATTGTAAGTTAGGGAGGGGAGTGAGGCAGATTCTCCTCAGCTGAAGCTGACGTCAGGTTCCTAACCAGGGATTTTCATTCATTTCTGGAGCTCTCTGGAGAGGGTGCAGTCAGTGATCCAAAGTGGGAGAACTGCCTGTGAAATCCCACACCTCCCGAAAGTTCCCATGGAGGCAGAAGATTGGGAAATCAATGGTCACTTCATGATACTTTTTGAGGGCTCCATAACTTATTTCTTTAGAAGAAAATCAAGCAACACAAGTTTATTGTAGAAAATGTGGAAATTGACACAAAATGTAAAGACGACACTAAGAATGGCCAAGGACTGCACCACCCAGGGGCCCCACTGCTGCTCAGGTTCTCCAGCGTGTACCAAGGGCCTTGCTCTTGGTCAGGCACAAGGAGAATATAAAAGGCGTGTGAGACAAGGAGACAAGGCTCGAGTCCCATGGGTCTTATCACCAGCCTGGCAGAAGCAGTCAGTTCTTCTGGTTGCAAGCAACAGAAACAGTGTCCAACTTCAGCTCAAAGGAATGTACTGGAGGAATATGGTGTGGCTCCCAGATTCCACAGAGAAGCTGGAGGCTTCAGAAAGGGCAGGGGCTCTGGGGATCCAGGCAGCGGGAATAAATAGGCACTCTCCCAGGAACCACTCAGCAAAGGTCATCTGTGTGGAGTCCCTCTGCTAGTCTAGGTCACGGGAGGGTGAGGCACTTTGATCGACAGCCCCGCTGGACTGTATGCATGATGTGGGGGGGATGGTAACCCCTACAGGAAATCAGGCTGCTGGCACCAGCACAAGGGTAGTAGAGGTGGGAAGATCACCGCATGGCTTCCTTGACCTGGGTCTGAATCCAGGCTCCGCTTCTCAGCAACTGTGTGGTACAGGGTGGGTTGCTAGCCAGTGGATCCTTCTCTTCTCCTACCTCTAAAATGGGAATGATAACACCAGTTTGTGTGTTGGGGGGGGGGTTGTAATGAAGAAGAAATGAAGTACAGTTAAGCGTCTGTGCAATGAGTTGAGCAGCAAGACGAGCCGTGTGTTGGAGTCCTAGAGATCGTGGGGAGGAGGAAGGATAGAAGAACCCCTGTAACTCCCAGCTGAGTTTCAAACTAGGGTCTGAAGACCACAGTTGCCTCCAGTTCTGCCCATTTCTCAGCTGCGGGAGCTCAGGCAAGTCGATGTCCCTCCTCGGGCCTTGTTTTCTGTATCTAAAATGTGGTGACAACCTACCCTGCTGCCTCCCGAGGTGGCTGAGAGGATCCAAAAAGAGGAAAAGCATAACTGGTGCCAGACGGGGGTTTGGGATCTTATGGGGGAGGAAAGAGGGGGACATGCATTGTAGGGGCACCGGCAGGAGCAAGGGGTGGAGGGGAGAACACACCAGCTCCTCCCCACAAGCAGCAGATGCTAATATTCTAATAATGGCATCCATTTTTGGGGCTCCTGTCCTGGGCCAGGCTCTATATGAAGTGCTGGGCCACAGGGACAACAGAAGGGACACAGCTCCTGGCCACATGGAGTCTAGGGATGGGCCTGGAACTCAAATAATTAGAGAAGTGCTCTGAGGGGGGCACTTGTTTCTGCCAGAGCAGTAACAGGGATCTGAGCCTGTCTGAAGTCAGGGAAGGCTTCCTGGAGAAGGTGACCCTGAACTGACAGCTGAGCATGAAGGAGGTCACCGGGCCCATAGGTGGAGGAAGAGCACTCTGAGCAGTGGGAACAGTGCTGCAAAAGCCCTTTGGCAGAAGGGAGGGGTGCGTGCTGGGGAAACTAGTGCAGACTGCAAAAGTGTATGCTAAGACAGACAGAGGGAGTGCACCTGCCCTGAAGGGCCCATTAGAAAGCAGGGACAGTGCTGCCTATGGACATTCTACTGTTAGGGCCCCAAGACAAGCTAATGAAATGGATATTCTTCCCCTCCCGGGTCTCCGGACCTCAGGGACTTTGAGTGCCTTGACCAAGGGCATTCAGCCTCTAGGACAGCTGAGGAAAGATTCAGATGCAGGGGACTGTGTTAGAGAATGCACCGTGATTGAGAATGGTGAGGGTGCTGTTGGTAGACATGTTGAGGTAGACATGCTCCTCTGGGTACTAGGGAGCCATGGAGGTCTTAGAGCACTGCAGGTTCTTGGTACTCAGAGCAACGATTTAGCTCCCGTGTCAGAAGCCTCAGGGTGGTGGCTAGGGACAACATGTCATGGCCTGCCACGCCTCGTGCCACGTTGAGTCATGGTCAGAAGTAAACCTCAGCCCTCTTTTAAGGCAGTAAGTGATGGTGGTGAAGGAATATGAGTGTAATTGGAGGTTGCTGCTGTGGCCACATTGTCCTTTGGGGGAGGAAGGCTGGTTTTTCCTGTGAGATGTCTGTTCTGGGGGAGTGAGGCCGGAGAGAGGAGCTCAGGTTTCTGGGCACCTACGGTGTACCAAGCCAGGACACGGCCCAGTATGCTTGAAGGGAGCTGACAAGATGCCCTGAGGGTCTCCTGACCTGGCCTTCCATAACCCAGCCTAGAGACAGGAAGGAGTAGGAAGTGCACCTGAGACAGGCCGCCTGTGAAAGTGGGTCCTTTAACACTTCTAACACTTTAACACTTGTTTGCCAGCATTCACTGTATAAATACCTTCTATTTGTGGCAAATGTGCCCAGTTTCCATTTTAAGGTAGCGATAGGAAGTTAGTTTCAATAAGGTGCCAATAAATATATTTGAGGAATAAATTGTGATCCATTTAAAGAAAAAAACATTAGTGGATAATTCAGGGGAGACGCGGGTGTGCTAAAAACTGGCCCTGCGACACAGGAGCGGCGGAGGTCTGGGAAGCGTTACCGCCTGTGATCCTCACGAGAGCTCTGGAGTGGGGACTGTCATCCCCATTTTACAGCTGGGAACGCTGAGTCCCGAGAAATTAACTTTCCCTCTGCCCCACAACTGGCAAGGGCTGAGCCAGTTCTGGAACCTGGGTGTCCTCTGACACCTGATCTCACTCCACCCAACCCCCAGGTTCAGCATGTCTGGGCTGCAAAAAGCCTTCCCCACCTCTCCGGCTTGCTCCTTGGCAATTCAGAGCTCTCCTGATGACAGGGGTTCTAATCCAGGCCCTGGCTTCACCATTTGCTAGCTTGTGGCCTTGGGCAAATGTCTAACTTTCTCTGTGCCTTGTTAACTTGCTTGTAACATGGGGACATTGCTTGTACCTCAGAGGACTGTTAAAAGGTTTTAGTGAGATGATGTCTGTTTTAAGTTATTCCTAACTTAAAAGTGAGACAAGAGAATCCCAGAGCCATGAAGCTACCTGTCCAAGTTCACAAAGGTGGAAAGCGGAGGGGCTAGACATGAATTTGGGTCCATCAGACTCCCAAACTGCTGGTTTGCATGACCCAGTGGTGATGCCTCCCTTCCATCGAAAGCCACCTGTGCCTGTGTTGGAAGAAACCGAGAGGGTCTATAGTGGATAAAAAAGATACCCAAATGACATGTGCACGGGGAGAGGGCTCTCGGCTTCCTTCAGGCAGGCGCCCACGGACTCTGCCAAGATCCCCAGAAGCACGCAGGGTCAGGAGGGAGGGAGGGCGCTTTCCTGTGGGAAAATGCAGGGCGCTTCCACTTGCAGCCTGATAACTGGGCCCCCAAGGTCCAGAGCACAGATGATGTCATTTAGCCTCTGTGGCCTTTGGTGCTTAGGAAGCCTCTGGGGAAAGCGGGGTGGGGGAAGAAGGGCTCGAGAGCAGAGAATCTGGAAAGAATGACAGATGAAAACAGGAATCAGAGTTTTGGGCGTGTGGACTGTGGCGAGGGAGCTTTAGAGCTGTTGTAGCAGGAGGTGGGGAATGCGCATGGGAATCAGAGGCAGAGGCTGGGGGCAGGGTGGCAGGGTGAGCCAGTGGCGCCTGAGTGGATATGTGGCTTTAGTGCCATGCCGAGGAGTGGGAGAGAGATTCCTGGGAGGCAGCTGAGTCCGGGACCCATGTGCTCTGTGAGGGTGGACAGAACCAAGTTCAAATCCCAGTTGTCACTTATCAGCTGCGTGACTTTGGGGAAGTATCTTGACCTCTCTGAACCTCCATGAGGCAGACACTGTCCATTTCCAACTAGACAGCCATTTCTCAAGTCATCCTGCCTAATGAAACCCTGATCCTCCTCAGGGTGGCGACGCGCTCAGCCCAGAGGCCTCTGCATTCCCAGCCTCCCGCACAGCAAGGCGTGGCTTAGCTGCTGGCCTCAGTCTCCTCAGCCCCAAAGGAAGATGATTTTAGCCTCTCTGCAGGGCTTGCGAGAGGATTTCAAGGGATGCAAAAGCAGTTGCCCTGGCACACGCTCCATGAACATGGACAGCGAGGCAGACTTCTGCCCCCGATGGTGGGTCTAAATTCCTGTTTCCAGCATTTGTGTCTCTCACTTCCTGGGACCTCCACTCGGCTGTCCCCATCGCCCCCAGTGCAACAAACCCAACCTGCCCCCTCCCCACCGCCACCTCAGCAGCTCTTCCCAGCCTCCTTGCGGTTATGTCGCCCCTCGTGGGTCCTGGAACAGCTGTCTGTCTGGACTGGAATTTCAGCCCGTCTCTTCCAGCTGCGCAGCTTTGCACATTACCTAACCTGGGACGGTAACAGTAACTACCTCCTATAGTAGCTGTGGGGACACAGATCAGTAATTCATGCCCGGTGCTTAGCACATAGTGAGCACTCACCTACGTCGTCCTGTCCTTACGCAGGGGAGGAAGGCTGACCCCTGGGCTTGGCCCACCGCACGCCTGGGATGGGTCTCGCCTCCCTCTCCAGCCCCAGGGCTGGGGGCCCCACCTCATGCTGCTTCTCGCCTCTCACACCTCTGTGCCTTTGTGCTGGCTGGGCCTCTGCCTGGAATATTCCGCTGCCCTTCTGCCCGCCCTTCTTTCTTCACTTGGCTAATTCGGCCTTAACCTTTAAAACAAATTCTTATGTCACCTTCTCCAAGCAGCTGTCTCTTGTCTCTTGCTCCCTCCTGGGCTTCCACAGCCTTCTGTGTCCTGTCTGGCAGAGGCACTTCTGCGGTCTTGTCGTTGTCTGTGTTTCTGCCTCCACAGTTGCTGGTATGAGAGCCCCTGACGGGGCACTGTGGCTGCACCCTCTGTGGCCTCAGGGCCTGGCTCAGGGGGTCCTGAGCCAACTGCTCTCATGCATTGTTTAATACGGGAATACCTGCAGCGGCCCAGCTCAGAGTACCAACAGCTACATCTTGTTTACCATTTACTACATCAAGCTTCACATGTGGTGCCCAGCCTCCTCACACTCTCACACGGACTATGGGCTGGCATCCACGGACAATGTAGTGGTCACCATTCATTCACTAAAGCGTCACACGGAAATTCTCACTTCCTGCTGGTGAAAAGGCAAAATGGTACAGTCACTCTGGAAGATAGCTTGGCAGTTTCTTGCAAAACTAGACATACTCTTACTCTACGATTCAGCAATTGTGATCCTTGGTATGTACCCAAATGAATTAAAAACTTATGTCCACACAGAAATCTGAACATGGATGTTTATAGCAGCTTTATTCACAATTGCCCAACTTGGAAGCAACCAAGATGGTCTTCATCAGTAGGTGAACGGATAAATCAACTGTGGTACATCCAGACAATATCAGTCAGCACTAAGAAGAAATGAGATATCAAGCCATCAAAAGGCATGGAGGAATCTTAAATGCATATTGCTGAGAGAAAGAAGCCAATCTGAGAAGTCTACATACTGTAAGATTCCAACTCTAAGACAGCTGGAAAAGGCAACTATGGAGACAATAGAAAGGTCAGTGGTTGCCAGGGATGAGGCGTGGGGAGGGGGCGGTGAATAGGCAGAGCACAGAGCGTATTTCAGGGCAGTGAAAATACTCTGCAGGATGTTATAAGGACAGATATATGCTGTTATACATTTGTCCAAATCCATGGAATGTACACAAGACTGAATAGTAACGTAAACCATGGATTCTAGGTGATACTGATGTGTCAATGTGGGTCATCAATTGTAACAAATGTGGGGATGTTAGTAGTGAGGTAGCCTATGCACGCATTGGGGTAGGGGTGCATGGGAACTCTGTATTCCCTCTCAATTTTGCTGTAAACCTAAAACTGCTCTAAAAAATTGTCTTAAAAAAAAGATTCAAAAGGAAAGAAAGGTCACTGGTGGGTAAGAGGAGGGGCTTTATGGGATGGGGAAAGACACTCATTGAGCTGTACCACGTTCTTACATACACCCTTCCTGTAATCCTCATATCAACCCTGGGAGGAATGGTGCTTCCATTTTACAAAAGAGGAAACTGAAGCTCAGAGAGTTGAATTAATCTGGCCAAGAACACACAGCTAGCAATTGGCAGAGTCAGGCTCTGACCTCGCGTCTCTCCAAGTGCAAAGCCCCTTGTCTTTCCCTACACTTTGATGCCTGGCCATGGCCTAGAAGGATTCACTGGGTTGACTAAATGAAGCTGGGGGTAAGTGGTGGGACAGGTGTGGGTCAGGGAGAGTGGTAGTAGCAGCGTGAGAGTGACCCTTTTCAAAGGCCCTTTTCAAATACCCTTTTAAACTTGACAACAACCCTGCTAGACAGGCAGAGGTCATAGTGTTATATACCCCCATCCTCTCACTTATTCATTTCTCCATTTAGCCAATCAATAACATATCAGTGAAAACTAGTTCTTGCCAGGCATTGTGTTGGGAACTAGGGACATCAAAATGAATGCTCACCCAAGGAGCTCACAGTCCGGCAGGAGAGAAAGACCCACAAATGAATGTAGGCATTTGAATGGTGAGTTTGAGGATGAACATAAAGTAGTAAGAGCCTAGGGACTTCCCTGGTGGTGCAGTGGTTAAGAATCTGCCTGCCAATGCAGGGGACATGGGTTCGAGCCCTGGTCTAGGAAGACTCCATGTGACACAGAGCAACTAAGCCCGTGCACCACAACTACTGAGCCTGCACTCTAGAGCTTGCGAGCCACAACTACTGAGCCCACGTGCCACAACTACTGAAGCCCGTGCGCCTAGAGCCTGTGCTCTGCAACAAGAGAATCCACCCAATGAGAGGCCTGTGCATTGCAATGAAGAGTAGCCCCCGCTCGCAACTAGAGAAAGCCCGAGCGCAGCAACAAAGACCCAATGCAGCCAAAAATAAATAAATTTATTTAAAAAAAAAAAAAGCAGTAAGAGCCCAGAGAAGGTGACATGGCAGGGGCAGAGGTCTTGCAACAGGTGTAGGAGTCTGTTGTATGGGATGGGGCTCCAAAGGACAGCATGCGTGAGGACCAAGGTGGAAGAAAGCACGATGAGTTTGGAGAACAGCTTGTGGCTCAGAGTGATTGAGGTGTGTGTGTATGTTGGGGTGGGTGCAGAGCAGGTAGGGAAGGAGGGAAGAGATGGTGTGGGAAAAGGTCAGACTGTGATGCATTGCTGCAGAGACTGGACACTATCCTATAGGCCACAGCAGAGTAGACAGGCAGATCTGGACTTTGGAACAACCACTCTGGGGGCCTGGGAGAGAGGCAGAGAGTGGAAACAGGGACCCTGGGTCCAGCCTGGGGCAACTTCTAGTGCCTTAGGGCACTCCAGAGTCTCTCCTTTGCCACTCCCCCTTTTTTAGTGAAAATTTTATTGAGATCATTGTAGATTCACATGCAGTTGTAAGAAATAATTTGAGAGATCTCTTGTACATGGTGCCCTTCATTTTCCTTCAATGGTAACATTTTGCAAAGTGATTCTTTCGCCACTTTTGATATGGAGGGTGGATTTTGGGATGGGGGCATCAGTGTGTTGAAGGACAGATGCCCAGGACTGGGCATCTGGGTGCCTCCTTTCCCATCACCTCCCCTTCCTCTATGAGCCAAGACCATCTCATAGGTATGTCATGGAGCAAGTTTGGGAAGCCTTGTAATAGCAACTTACAAGTTCATCCTTACAAACCCCTTACAAATCCCTTTTCTATCTCTTTATGGGAGACCAGGCTACCCCCTTGGGCATCATCTTTAACATGGACTGACAGAGTGGGTATAGCCGAGACGATCAGCTGACCAACCAAGTTTCAAGTTCCCCTTATATTATAAAGTGGTGGTGCTGGGATGTACCCGTCCAGCCAGGAACTACATTTCCCAGTATCCTTTGCCCAGTTCTCACCAATGCGAAGCGAGCAGAGGGTTGCAGGGTGCTTTTAAGATGAGGTGCTAAGTAGTGGGTATATCATTTTTTTCTTTCTTCTCCCTGTATGTTGTTTAGATGATTCCAGGATAACCTTGAGGCCAAAAGATGGCAGAGGAGACACAAGATGGAAGGGGCCTGTGTCCTGGAGCATCCATTAGAGCGAAGCCACCCAGGAAAGCCACAGGCCAGGAACATGAGCACTGGGCTTTGTGTGAGTGAGAAATAAATATCCATAAACGTTTTGAATACACAAAAGTAGAGAGTACAGTATAATAACCCACCTTAGCCATCCATCATTCGGCTTCACAAATTATCAACATTTTCCCAGGCTTCTTTCATTCACCACTTCCACTCAACTTTTCAAATTGTTTGCTGGTGTACTTGAAAGTAATTCCCAGACATCATGCAAAAAGACGAGACAAAAAACAAAACAAAAATCTAAACACCCTTTATTGTGCTACGCCACTGAGATGGGGGGCCACTTGTCACAGCAATTAGCCAGCCCTGACTAATGCAATGGAACCTTGGTACCTGGCTGTTGAACTGAACATAACTGACCTGTTTTCCTAGGCTGCGCAATGCACAGAGGAATGTGTCTGGGCCTAAAGTAGGAAGAATGCTAAACCTTCTAGCTCTCTGAGAAGTAGTTCTCTTTGTTCTTCTGGCCCAGCTGCACCCAGCCGCACCCACCCACCCTACTAGCCCTTACCTCCTACTTCTTCCTCCTTCCAGGCCCTGGGCTGCCCAAGACGGGATCAGGAATAGAGAGTTTTCCAAGCCATGTCTCGGCTTGGGCTGGGCTGGGCTGGGCTGGGTGTGGTGGGTGAGGCTCTGTTGGAACAGAGAGCAGGCAGAAGGGATAGATGTTGGAAACCCAGAGCTTAGCAGCCAGCGGGGGCTGAGGCCAGGGGAGCAAAACCTTTCGTGCCTTTCAGCTTGGCCCTTGTTCATGACCCTGAAGCACAGAGACAGATGGAAGCTTTACGGTCAGACCCTTGGGTGGGCTTGAGTCCATTCAGAAAGTGGTCATGGAGCTCCGGGGGGCAGCCCTGTGCCTGGTGCTTGGGATGCACTGGTGAGCAGGATCCCGGCTTAGCTGCTCTCTGGCTCGGTGACCTTGGGCAGATTCCCTTACCCGTTTGAGCCTCAGGCTCCCCATGTTGAAAATGTGGATGGGTATACCAACTTCACTGGGGGCCCTGGGGAAATCAGCCATGACGTACAGAGAGAGCCCGGCACTCGGTAGGCTCTCGGGGACTCATAGCGACTGCTATTGACTTCTGTTAACCACAGCGGTAAGGGAGTGCAAGTGGGCACCCATCCAGGAGGTGGATCAGGGCTGGAGGATGCCGAGCCCTGCTCTCTCGGGAGCTGTTCTCAGAGAAGGAGAAATGCAGAACGGCGGGAGCTGGTGCGGAGCTTTCGCTGGGTGTGGCCAGGTATAATTTTGTATGTCAGAGGAGTGAGGGTGGGCGGAATCCTGCAATTCAGGGGTTGTTTCCTGGAAGGGGCTGGATCGGCAACAGAACGCTCCCTCCCTTGGAGACACCCTCACAGCTGTCAGGAAAAACAGCTGCGCGGCTTCCCATCAAAGAAGGGAAACTTCAGTCCTGGGGGGAGGGGGGACAGGGCAAGATGTTATAGAAAACAGGAACTCCCTGGCAGTTTCTCTTGTGGGGGAAGGAGGGATGATGGACTGGGTTCAAAAGCCAGCTCTCTTGCTTCCTGGCTGTGTGACCTTGGGTAAGTCATTTCACCTCTCTGAGCCTCAGTTGCGTCATGCTTTAAATGGAGATACCGACGTTCATCTCACAAGACTACTGTGAGAAGAAGAAAAAAAAATGGTCTAAAGTGCCTTGCAGAGTGCCTGGTACACAGGAAGCACTCAATGAAAGGTCATTGTAAATCACTCACCCTAGATCTAAAATGAAACTCCCTTTGTTTGCTCAAGCAACTTCTAAATATCAGAGGTACCCATCACCTCTTCTCATTCCCTACATTGACTCCCTGCATGGGCTCAGCCACTTCCTCAGCATTAAACCCCATTTCCATGACATCGACTCGATAGGTGTCGTTTGAAGCTGTGGTGCCTTTGCTATTGTTGGTCACAGATTCTTGATATTCCCCCCAATCAGCAACTGTCACCCCCAGCCTTTCCCATCCTGGGAAAGGGCCTCCATTCAGTTGAAAGATCTTGATTATTCTCTCTCCCTCAGCCCCCAAATCCAAGCCATCAGCAAATCCTGCTGCCTCCACCTTCAGAATACATCTCAAATCTCCCCCTTGCCACCACTGTAGTCCACACCACCTTCCACTCTGTCTCCTGCTCTGCTCACAGCCCCCTCCCCACGCTTCCTGCTCCCATCCTTGCCTCTTCTACAGCCAGCTCACTGCACGGCAGCCTCTCCTTTTCCTTTTAACTGTTTATTTTGACATAACTTCTAGACTCCCAGAAAAATATTAAGAACAGCACGAAAACTCTCCATACACACTTCACTCAATCCCCTGCATGTACCTTAGCATCTGTTATCTCAATATATACACATATTTTTTTTCTAAAACATTTGAGAGGAAGTGCAGACATGATGCTCCTTTGTCCCTAAACATTCCAGTGGATATTTCCTATAAAAAGGGGCACTCTCTTACATAACTGCGGTACCATGATTAAAAACATGCGCTATTTTAACGCATATATGTGGAATCCTGAAAAATGGTCAGATGAACCAGTTTTCAAGGCAGAAATAGAGACACAGATGTAGAGAACAAACGTATGGCCAATAAGGGGAGAAAGTGGCCGGGGGCTGGGGGTGGGTGTTGGTGGTGATGGGATGAATTGGGAGATTGGGACTGACATATATATACTAACATGTATAAAATAGATAACAAATAAGAGCCTGCTGTATAAAAAATTAATTAAATTAAGAAACAAAACAAAACAAAAAAATGCACTATTGAGCTAGTATTATTAGCTAATCTCCAGACTTTATTCATATTCTGCCTATTGCCCCAAAGAAAAGTCCTGAGCGTAAACTGCATTCTGCTGTCACGTCCCTTCAATCTACTTTAAATTGGAACAGTCCCTTCGTCTGTCTTTGCCTGTCACGCCCTTGGCATTTTTGAGAAGTACAGTGCAGTTATTTTGTAGCACGTCCCTCAGTTTGGGCTTGTCTGATATTTCCTCTCACAGCGAGCTTTTAAAAAATAAAGGCGATCTCCTCACTCCTCGGCTTCCACCCCGCCATGGTTGTCCATCACACCCACAGAGAACATACAAACTCCACACCAGGTCCAAGACGACGTGGCACAGTCGCTGCCTGACTCCCCCACCACTGCCCCTCTGCTCTCTCCACTCAGCACTCTGACCTCCACCTTCAGACGCATCTTCCCATTCTAGCGTCACCTCCCCACCCCCCTTATCCTGCTATACTGTTCTTCACTCGCCATTAGGTTATACATCAAGTCTCCTCGACTAGAATGTAAGCCCCAGAATTTGGCCTCTGTACACCCAGCACCACAGCGGCGCCCTGGCCCCAGCACTCCTTTCTGGGAGTTCCCTGTCTTCTCACTGACCCTTGGTCCCTTTCTCCAATAAACCATCTTCCTTAACCCATCCCATGAGATATTGCAGGAGTCATCCCAAGCCCTGGTGCGTGACGGGGGACACCTAGGAGGGATCCTCTTGTATGACATGGACAGACCTGGGGTCCAATACCCCTGTGCCATTGCCTAGCTGTGTGGCTTTGGGCAAGCCACTTAACATCTCTGAGCCTCTACTTCCTCATCTGGAAAGAGGAAATAAGAATCCTTAGCTTGGTGAGATGCTGGATGAAGAGTCAAGATAATGAATATAGAGACAACGTAGATAATGTTATGTACCTGACACATAACAGCTTCTTCTCTCTTACCTCTCTCTAGTTGGTGAAGTAGTAAGACCCATCACATCTTCTGGAGAAATTGGAAGGGGGTTGTAGTGGGTTGGATGGTGGCCCCCCAGAAGGTACGTCCATGTCCTAATCCCCAGAACCTGTGAATGTGAACTTATTTGGAAAAAGCATCTTTGCTGATGTCATTAAGTATCTTGAGATGACATCATCCTGGTTATGTGGTGGGCCCTAAATCCAATGATAGGTGTCATATTTACAACAGACACACAGAGGAGGTGATGGGAAGATGGAGGCAGAGATTGGAGTGATGTGGCTACAAGCCAAGAAATGCCAAGGACTGTTGGCAGCCACCGGGAGCCAGGAGAAGGGCATGGGATAGAAGGGAGTCCAGCCCTGCCGACATCTTGATTTTGGCTTCTGGCCTCCAGAACTGTGCGAGAATGAATTTCTGTTGTTTTAAGCCACCCAGTTTGTTGTCGTTTGTTGCGACAGCCACAGGAAACTAATACAAGAGTGAACTTTGGCCAAACAATAGACGGAAGTTGCTGGCCCACAAGGAACCCTTTCTGGATGGCACTTTCTACACCAGGGCTTCATTCCCTCTTCACCGTAGGTTGGAAGAGACAGCAAACATGATTCTCCCAATAGGGTGGATGTGGCCAAGAGGGCTGAAGCCTCCTGAACCAGAGGCCTCCCCATGTCCCCTCCGTTAGTAGAGTGGAGGGACCTCCCCTCGGTCTCCCTTTGGAAGGACAAATGCCAGAGAGTGGCTCAGGCAGTGGGAATCACAGACCACTTAAAACCAGGCAGAGTGGAGTCGGGGTGCTGGCTGATTACAGGTGTTGTCTGCCTGTCAGCACCCAGGGACCTTGGAGCCTCTGGAGGCAAGTGGGATGTTGCAGTTGCCCTCTGTGGGGGTGGGGAGAGAGAGCTGCTGGCCTGGGGGAGCAGGCTGCCCCCCGATAGCTCATTGCTTGGACAACACAGCGCAAGATTCTGGAACCTTCTTCAGACAGCTCTGCCCACTGCACCCGTCTGTCCCCAGATCCACACCATTTCTACTGCGTTGCAGGCTTCCCTGGAGAACTTCATGTCCATAGCCTGAACCTAACATCTGGGGACATAACTCCTGCCTCAGCTCAGGAAGTTTTGTGACAACTCCAGGAAGCAGGTGCAGGCAGCATGGAACCTACCAAGGCAGGTCCTCATGTGACTGGATGCCAGGTTTAGGCTTACTCTCATCCAGAGACGTCCTCAGAGTTTCCACAGTCCCCAAAGAAGGACAAAGCTCCCTGCAAGTAGATCCTAGCTAAGGGGGAGCTTGAGCTAACGCTTGCAAGGTGCGCTGCCTGAACTTTCTTCTGGGAAAAGCCACCTCCCAGTTGCTATGGGTCAGCTGGGCCAGAAAGTGGATTGCAGCACCCATGCCTGCAGCAGGTTCTGCCCACAGCACCCGCACTGCTATCAGGGCCAGCTCGGGAGCCGCTAATGAATTCTCCAGTGTGCCTCACGCCCTGGGCAGGAAGAGGAAAGCTGCTCTGGGAACAGAGGACCCCAGCAAGCGAGGACCCTGGGGAGGCAGGTGGGGGAGGCAGCGGAGGTGGCTCTTCTACACCCTGTCACAATGGAGATAGCAGTTTCCTTTTTGGGGACTGGAAATGTGACCTACTTCCTTGTAACGAGGAAGCTACTTCAGCATTCGGATGGAAAACGCAGGTGTAGGACGCATTCCTCCCCGGGTGGAGCAAGAAAGAGAAAGGTCCTTGCCTTGATATGTTCCAAACATTGTCGACCTGCCTAAAACCCCCTAATCTGCTATTCCATCTGGAAAACCCCTCTCTGTGCTTTGTAAACTGGCTGGAGAGAGCTCCCCTGGGCAGCCTTCCACCGCTTCTCCAGGCTGAGCTGCCCATGCTGTGGGTAAAGTAATAGCCTTTCGAGCTGGCTACTGGGCTGGTCTAGGCTGCCTGAGAAAGGGGGCCGGTCTGCACTGTATATGTACGTCCCCAGCCCCTAGCACAGAGGCTGGCACACAGGAGGAGATCGGGAATGTTTGCTTATCATCTGTGGGATGCAGACACGTGGAATCTACTCTCTGAGCCCTGATATCCTCATCTGACAGCAGGGCTAGTGTACAAGAGCTGCCTTTATTAAGTGCTTCCTATCAACAAACTCAGGAGGTAGGTGCTAGCATTAGCCTCATTGCACCAAGATGTAAAATAACTTGCCCAAGATCTCTGTATCTCCCTAGACCTCTTTTAAGGGTCAAATTATATATATGTATATGTGTGTGTTATATGGATAATATCTACATATAAAAACATATGAGATAATGTATGTTACATTATCATGTGCTGTATGTATCATATGTGATATATGTGTATGTGTGTATATATATACACCAACTAAATAATGACCTCTAAAGATATTTAAGTCCTAATTCCTAGAATCTGTGAATGTTCATACTGCTACGGATGTGTGTGTGTGTGTGTGTGTGTGTGTGTGTGTGTGTGTGTGTGTGTGTGTATTTCAGGGCAGTCAGTGCCTGACACATGGGAATTGCCCAGTAAACAGGAGTTGTTTTATTTATTCTCACTGCTATCTCTCCTCTACTCTTAGCACTTCCCAGGCATTGATCCACCATATGATACAGTTCTTGTTCAATTCTTCTCCCTTGGACAGGAGATCTCTAAGAGCAGGCCTGCTCATAGTAGGTGCTAATTAAATGCTAAAGAATGAATACAGTGAATGAGGAGGTGACTCTAAATGTGATTTCAGCTCCTAACCAACAGCTGCAGCTCCCAGGGAGACTCAAAGCCACTTCTATGAAAGGTCATTGTCACCAGTGAGTAACATTTTACTGTAATCATTTCTGCAGTGGGAAGAGAATTTTCCACATTGGAAAACCCTTTCGTAACTGTTATCTCAGTTGGTCCACCCAGATGAGTGGTGCAGAAGTTCACGGTACCTGTTTTATAGATACAGTTGGCACCTGCTTTTTTTTTTTTTTTTTACATCTTTATTGGAGTATAACTGCTTTACAATGGTGTGTTAGTTTCTGCTTTATAACAAAGTGAATCAGCTATACATATATATATGTTCCCATATCTCTTCCCTCTTGCGTCTCCCTCCCTCCCACCCTCCCTATCCCACCCCTCTAGGTGGTCACAAAGCACCAAGCTGACCTCCCTGTGCTATGCGGCTGCTTCCCACTATCTATCTATTTTATGTTTGGTAGTGTATATATGTCATGCCACTCTCTCACTTTGTCACAGCTTACCCTTCCCCCTCCCCATATCCTCAAGTCCATTCTCTAGTAGGTCTGTGTCTTTATTCCTGTCTTACCCCTAGGTTCTTCATGACATTTTTTTCTTAAATTCCATATATATGTGTTAGCATACGATATGTGTCTTTCTCTTTCTGACTTACTTCACTCTGTATGACAGACTCTAGGTCACCTGCTTTGTGAAGGATGTGGTTCAAAGAAGTTTTAGCTTCTTGATGTCCAATCCATGCTCTGCCACATCCTCTGTGTGATCTGGAACAAATCACTTCTCTACTCTGAGTCTTACTTTCTACATCAAAAATGTAAATATTCCTGTTATTACAAAAATGTAAATAATCCTATGTATCTGATTGGTGTGAAGCTTGCATGAGGCACTGAATAGGGAGATAGTTAATTAGGACCAAATCTTCCACAGAGGACAACTGAAAAAGATATATGGAATATAAAAACCTCTTTAAAGCACCAAAGAGCCAGTAAGAGAGTAAAGAATTTTCTGACCACAATATACTAAAAAATAAGAACCCAGAGAAGTAAGCCTATTACCCAAAGCTGCATTTTCCCTAAGGACATTTGCTAATCCAGAAGAAAGAGCTGTGGTTTTGGTGGCCTCAGGAAAAAATTTAAGTCTCAGAATCTACCAAAAGTGGGGACTTTTAAATGTTCCTCCTTCCTCATTTTAAGCTGGGATCCTAAACAGCTATACTGAAAGTTATGATGAGTCATAAGTAAACCAACTATCTCATGGAATTTCCAGTTCTAATCATCTGGGTAATCCAGGGAACCTCAAGCCTTGAACTTCTATTAAAACGGTTTCAGGCTGGTAGAGTACCCAGACTCCTGGCAGAAGCAAACAAGAAAATCCTCTCTGGAGAAAATAGCACTATCTTAGGTGACAAATTATTCTTTAAAAAAAAATTATTTATTTTATTTTATTTATTTTTGGCTGCACTGGGTCTTTGTTGCTGTGCACGGGCTTTCTCTAGCTGTGGTGAGCGGGGGCTACTCTTTGTTGCGGTGCATGGGCTTCTCATTGTGGTGGCTTGTCTTGTTGCGGAGTATGGGCTCTAGGCACATGGGCTTTAGTAGTTGTGGCTCGTGGGCTCTAGAGCACAGGCTCAGTACTTGTGGCACATGGGCTTAGTTGCTCTGCGGCATGTGGGATCTTCCTGGACCAGGGCTCGAACCTGTGCCCCCTGCATTGGCAGGCGGATTCTTAACCACTGCATCACCAGGGAAGCCCCCTAGGTGACAAATTATTCTTACAAGTAATTTTTCAAATAAAATGTCCAGCACAAAGTGAAAAAAAATCAGGGACTCAAGGAAATAATAAACTTGAGTGAGAACCACAGACAGCAGAAATATACATAAAACCTTAAGCTATTAGAATTATCAGAAACAGACTATAAGATAACAATGTTTACTGTTTTTAAAGAAATACAAAGGGAAAAAACTATAAAAAGCAACATTGCATCTTTGAAAAAAAATAAACTTTGAGAACTGAAAAATTAAAAACTCAGAGTCAGTTTAATGGCAGATTAGATATAGCTGAAGAGAAAATTAATGAACTGGAAGACAGAATAAAAGAAAGTATCCAGAATGCAGCAGGAGAAACGAAAAGACTAAAAATATTGAAGAAAGGATGAGAGAATACAGTGAGAACATCTAACACATGTGTAACTGGGGTGGAGTTCTACAAGGAAAAAGAAATATAAAGAGATAATGGCTGAAAAATTTCCAGTTCTGTTCAATATTTGTGAATTGAAAAAGCCAAAGTGGGATACAAAACAAAAATCCATATCTAGATCATAATAGTGATTCTTAAGAAAACCACAATAAAGAAAAAAATTAAAAGAAATGAGAGAAAAGGGATAGTATCTTCAAAGGAGTGACAGAAGGACAGCTGACTTCTCAAGAGCAACGATGAAAACAAGAAGACAGTGAAATGATATATTTAATGTACTGAAAGAAAATAATTCTAACATAGTATTCTATACCCAGAGACATATCCTTTAAGAATGGATGTGAAATAAATATAATTTTTGACAAACAAAATGTCACCAGTAGACATTCACTAAGGGTATTCTTCAGAAGCAAATTATCTCAAACGTAAGGTTAGAAATGAAAGAAGACAAGGCAACAAAAGAAAAACATTAATGAATGAACTTCATAAAAATTAAAAACTTTTCTACTTCAAAGAACACCATCAAAAAAGTTAAAAAACAACCCATAGAATGGGGGAAAATATTTGCAAATAATGTATTTTATAAGGAATTTGTATACAGAATATACTTTTTAAAACTCTTACAACTCAATAATGAACAATTTAAAAATGGACAAAAGATCAGAATAAGATTTCTCTAAGGAAGATATACAAATGGCCAATAACACACGAAAAGATGCTCAACATCATTAGTCATCAGGGAAATACAAATCAAAACCACTTAGCTACAACTTAATACCCACTAGAATGGCTAGAATAAAGTTAGATAATAACAACTGTTGGTAAGGATGTGGGAAAATTGGAACCATCATACACTGTTGGTGGGAATGTAAACTGGTACGGGCAGTTTGGAATAAATTCTGGCAGTTCCCCAAATGATTAAACATATGACCCAACAATTCCACTCCTAGATACATATCCAAGAAATGAAAACATATGTCCACACACAAAAAAAACCTTGTATGTGAATGTTTATAGTAGCATTATTCATAATAGCAAAAATATGGAAGCAACCCAAATATCTAGGAACTGATGAATGGATAAACAATATGTGGCATATCCGTGAAATGTAATGGCATCTGGCTATAAAAAGGAGTGGAGGGGACTTCAATTTTCAGGTCCATTACATAAGGAGCTCCACTCTAACAACAAGTTAAAAGTTGAACTTTTGAAAAATCAACTCTTTCAGATCTGTCATAGAAGTGATGTCGCAGAGCAAACCACTGCCCCCCAAGCTGGAGAGACAGGCAAATACTGAGAATTACAGAAACCTCTGTGAATATCCAACTCCATCCCTCTGTAGCCATCCTGTCTCACCTCAGAAGACGCAGAAGGCAAAAGACACAAGGCAAAAACTGATAGAATTTCAAGAAGAAATAGATAAACCCACTATTATAATTGGAGACTTTAACACACCTGTATCTGATGAACAGATTCAGTAGGCAGAAGATCAGTAAGGACATATTTGAACTCAACAGCACCATCAATCAACTGGATATAACTGACATTTATAGACTCCTTCATTTAACAACAGCAGATTACACATACTTTTCAAGCTCACATGGAACATTCACCAAATAGACCACATTCCAGACCATAACACATAAGTTAACAGATTTAAAAGATGATAAATCATACAATGTCTGCTCTCAGACCACAATGGAATTAAACTAGAAATCAGTAACAGAAAGATAGTTGGAAAAAATCTCCAAATACTTGGAGATTAAACAGCATATTTATAAATAACACATGGATCAAAGAAGAAATTTCAAGAGAAATTTTTAAAAATGTGAACTAAATGAAAATTGAAATATAACTTAAATTTGTGGGATGCAGTGAAAGCAATGTTTATAGGGAGATTTATAGCATTGAATGTATATGTTACAAAAGAAAAATAACTTTAAATCAATAAGTTAAGCTTCCACATTAGGAAGCAAGAAAAAGAAGAGCAAATTAAATCCAAAGTAAGCAGAAGAAAAGAAATAATAAAATAATAGAGTAGAAATCAATGAAATTGAAAATAGGAAATCAATAGAGAAAATCAACAAAACCAAAAGTTGGTTCTTTAAAAAAATCAATAAAATTGATAATCCTCTAGCTGGGCTAACTAAGAAAAAAAAGAAAGAAGATATGAATTACTAATATTAGAAATGAAAAAAAGAACACTGATCCCATGGATATTTAAAAAAAGACAATAAAGGGATATTTTGAACAACTCTATGCCCATAAATGTGATAGCCTAGATGCGATGGACCAATTATTTGAAAGTACAGTCTGTTAAAACTCACACAAGAAGAAACAGACAATCTGAATAGACATATATCTATTAAAGAAATTGAATTAAGAATTAATCACCTTGGGCCTCCCTGGTGGCGCAGGTGCCTGCCAGTGCAGGGGACACAGGTTCAAGCCCACATGCTGAAGGAGGATCCCACATGCCGCGGAGCGGCTGAGCCCATGAGCCACAACTACTGAGCCTGTGCTCCGCAGCAAGAGAGGCCACGGCAATGAGAAGTCCACGCACCGCTATGAAGAGTAGCCCCCGCTCGTCGTAACTAGAGAAGACCTGCGCAGAGAAACGAAGACCCAACACAGCCAAAAACAAACAAATAAATAAATTTATTTAAAAAAAAAAAGAATTAATCACCTTGCAAAACAGAAAGCACCACGCTCAGTGAGTTCACTGGCTAATTCTACTGAACATTTAAGGAAGAGAGTATATCAATTCTCTATAATCTTTTCCAGAAGATAGAAGTAGAACAAATACTTCCTAACTTATTCTATGTCACTCCTATTACTCTAGTACCAAAACCAGACATGGACATTACAAGAAAAGAAAACTACAGAACAGTATCTCTCATGAACATAGATGTAAAAGTCCTCAACAAAGTATTAGCGAATTGAATCCAATAATGCATAGAAAGAATTCTAAGCTATAACCAAGTGGAGTTTATCCCAGTTATGCAAGGCTGGTTCAACATTCAGGAATCAATTAATGTAATCCATCAACTCAGCGAGCTAAAGAAGAAATTTTACATGATCACACCAATAGATGCAGAGAAAGCATCTGACAAAATCCAACATTGATTCATGATAAAATACTCTCAGTAAACTAAAATAGATGGGAACTTCCTCAACCTGATAAGAACACTACAAAAAGCCTATTACTAACATCATACTTAATGGTGAGAAACTAGAAGCTTTCCTTCTAAGATCAAGTACAAGACAAGGATGTCCCTCTCATCATGCCTTTTCAACATCATACTGGAAGTCCAAGCTAATGCAGTAAGACAAGAAAAGGAAATAAAAAGTAAACGGATTGGGAAAGAAGAAGTAAAACTCTTTGTTCACAGATGACATGATTGTCCACGTAGAAAATCTGTAAGAATTAACAAAAGAATTGGAACTGATAAGCAAGTATAGCCATATTGCAGGATACAAGGTTAATATAAAAGGTAACTAACTGCTTTCCTATGTGTTAGCAATGAACAAGTGGAATTTGAAATTAAAAATACAATACCATTTACATCAGCTCTCAAAAAAAGAGAAATACTTAGGTATAAATCTTACAAAATATGTGTAAGATCTATATGAGGAAAACTACAAAACTCAGATGAAAGATATCAAAGAACTAAATAAATGCAAAGATAGTCTGTGTTTATGGTTAAGTAGACTCAATATTGTCAAGATATAATTACTTCCCAATTTGATCTATAGATTCAACGCAATCCCATACAAAATCCCATTTAGTTATTTGGTGGATATTGACAAACTGATTGTAAAATTTAAATGAAGAGGCGAAGACCCAGAATAGCCAACTCAATATTGAAGGAGAAGAACAAAGGTGGAGGACTGATACTACCTGATTTCAAAACTTACTAAAAAGCTGCAGTAATCGACACAGTGTTGGCAAAAGAATAATCACATAGATCAATGGGACAGAAGAGAGAGCCCAGAAACAGACCCCTCAAAATACAGTTAACAGATCTTTGGCAAAGGAGCAAAGGCAAAACAATGGAGCAAAGATAGTGTTCTCAACAAATGGTGCTGGAACAACTAGGCATCCACATGCAAAAAAAGAATTTAGACACATATGGAATGATGTTCAACATCATATGTTATTAGGGAATTGTAAACTGAAACAACGAAATACCATTACACGTCTATTAGAATGGCCCAAATCCAAAACACTGCCACACCAAATGCCAAGGATGTGGAGCAACAGGAACTCTCTTTCATTGCTGGCGGGAAGGTAAAATGGCACAGCCACTCTGGAAGACAGCGTGGCAGTTTCTTACAAAGCTAAACATACTCTTGCCATACCATCCAGCAATCGTGATCCTTGGTATTTACCCAAATGAATTGAAAACTTATGTTCACACAGAAACCTGCACACAGATGCAGCCTTATTTATCATCACCCAAACTTGGAAGCAGCCAAGATGTCCTTCAGTAGGTAAATGGATAAATAAGCTGTGGTACTTCCAGACAACTAAATATTATTTAGAACTAAAAAGAAACTGGCTACCAAGGCTTGAAAAAACATGGAGTAAACATAAATGCATATTGTTAAGTGAAAGAATCCAATCAGAAAAAGCTACATACTGTAAGATTCCAACTATATGACATTCTAGAAAAGGCAAAACTATAGAGACTTATAAAAAGATTAGTGGCTGCAGCAGGGTGGGGGGTAGTGGAGACAGAGGGATGAATATGCAGAGCACGGGGGATTTTTAGGGCAGTGAAACTACTCTGGATGATATTACAGTGTCATTATACATTCGTCCAAACCCATAGAATGTACACCACCAAGAGTGAGCCTGAATGTAAACTATAGACTTTGGGTGATAATAATGTGTTAATGTAGGTTCACTGATAGTAACACATATACCCACTCTGGTCTGGAATGTTGATAGTAGAAGAGGTTGTGTATGTATGGGGACAGGATGTGTATGGGAGTCGTTTGTACTTTCTGCTCGATTTTGCTGTGAATCTAAAACTGCTCTAAAAAATAAAAAGTTTATCAATTAAAAAAAGAAAGAAGTGCTGATACGTGTTACAACATAGAAAAACCTTGAAATCATTTGCTAAGTGAAAGAAGTCAGTCACAAAAGTCCACATATTACAGGATTCCATTAATATGACAGTCCAGAGTAGGGAAATCTATAGAGACAGCAAGTATATTAGTGGTTGCTTAGGGCTGAGGAGGCGGTGGTGATGAGCATATGGAAGGGTAATAGCTGAAGTGTTTGGGGTTCCCTTCTAAGATGATAAAAGTATTCTAAAATTGGCTGTGGTCATAGTTGCACCCTGAAATCCATAGAATCATGCATTTTAAGTGAGTGAACTGTACGATATGTAAATTATAACCCAATTAACTTGTGTTTAAAAAAACCCTCAGCACTGACAAAATAAAAAAGAAATGAAAGAAGAAAAGAACAGCAAAGGAAGTGGTACATGAGTGTAAATCTAAATAAAACAATACCAATAATGTCTCCTGGAGCCTTAAAAATATATGTAGAATTAAAATGCGCAGAAACTATGATGTAAAAGTCAGGATGGGGAAAAATGGAGTTAAAGTGTTCTAAAGTCTTTTCTCTTTATGAGTTAGATAAAGGTACTAATCAATTATACCTCAATTAAGTCAAGGATGCATGTTAAGCGCTAGAAAGGTATGTGACTTCCAAACTGGAAGAGGTAAAAAATGATTCAAAGGAAGTTAATACATAAGAGAAAAACAGCATAGGTAAATAAGTAATTCTAAGTAATTACATTAAATGCAAATGGACTAAATAATTCTATTAAAAGATTAAAACTGTCAGACTGAGGATAAAATACAAAATCGAAATATATGCTATTTATAAGGGTCACATCTTAAACATAAGAATACAGAATGGTAGAAAATAAAAATATGGAAAAAGAAATACTCTTCTTTTGACCAAGAAAATTAACATAGCAATATTAAATTCCTATAAAATACAATTTAAGGATGCAGAAGTGTTCACAGCATCATTTGTAACACCCTAAACTGAAACTACCCAAATATCCATGGAGAGTAGAAATGGATAAATTATGGTATATTCGTGCATGCAAATGAATGAGCTATAAATACCCACAACACTTGGATGGCTCTTAAAAACATAATGTTGAGCAAAGGCAGTAAGACACAAAAGAATTCATGCAGTATGATTCCACTTACAAAAGTATTCAAAAACAGGCAAGACTAAATAATTTTATGTAGGGAGGTACCTAAGTGTCTACACTGTAAAAAGCCAAGGAAGTGACTATGCTTCCATTGGGACGCCCCATTCAGCCTGTCTACATTGAGAGGGATCTTCCCCCAGAAATACAAGGAGGTGTTTGGCAGGTTCTATATCTGGAAGGGTCAAGGCTCTGCCCATGGTACTGAGGGACCAGGGCAAGAAGGGGAAGTTATGAAGCCAGGGCGCGCATGTACAACCACCCACAATTTGAGGCTTCCTTGACCACTCCTTAACAAGTGCAGGTAAGGTCCCAAGGGACAGGGTGATGAGGGCAGAGCAAGGCGGGAGAGATCAGATCCCTCCTCATCTCCCTGGCCTGTCCTGTCTGGCCCCAGTGTGCCAGTGCTGGGGACCTTCTTGGGCTGCCCTTTGGGCTGGCTGGCCATATTCAGTATCACGTGACCCTTACTCCCAGTTGGCTGACCCACTGCAAGCTTGGGGTCATGGAATCCACAGGCCATGGAACTGAAGGTGTTCAGGATAGTTTTCCCTCAAGTGCATTGAAAAAAGGGGCCCCCACTAACACCTGTATTGCAGGAGTAATTAAGATGAAATGATCTCAGGCAAGTCCTATAATGAGGTCAGCTTGGAGAGGGGTTTTGGTAGAAACTGGATTTTCCAACAGTGGCTTCTGCTCAGGTCCCCATAGCTGGCCTTATCCACCCCTCGCCTGCAACTGTTTTGGCCACATTTGCAGTTGGTTAGGGAATTTGTACAAGTGAGTGCTTCCACTCGGACCATCTGTAGGCCACTCCCTGACCACTTCAAGCGGTAAGAGTGGAAACTGGCTGGGGATGTTTAACTTGACCTAGTGATTCTTGTGGGGTGAAGGTGAGGCATGGCTTCCCTCCCTCCCTCTCTTCTTTGTCTATTCTTGGTCCACACTACGATTCTCAGTTCAAACAACAGGAATAAATCTTGGCCTACTTACAGAAAAGGGGTATGTTGTAAGGATACTGGGTAGACAGCTCGCAGAATGGACTGAAGGGGATGCGGATGGGTCAAGAGCACAGATAGGTCATCGCGAGGGCGCAGTCTGATTAGAATGTGGCTGCTGCCCTGGCTGCCACTGGCCGCTGGACCCCTGGACTCTCAACTCCATCCACAGCCACCCAGCACTCAAGATCCCAGATGACACCACCCTGGTGATGAAATGGAATCAGAAGGACTTCTTCTTCTCTCTGTCCCTCATCCAGATTTGTGTCCTGGACGGGGTCATCTGACAGGCAGGCAGAACTGCTGGGATTGGGAGAACACGTGTCTGGGTCTTTGGCTTCTGTAGAGAGAGGTGCGGCTCATCAGGACTCACACAGTGGCCATTTCTCCAAACCCAGGAAGGGGGCTCAGATGCTGGGCAGCCCCCAAAGTGATGAGCAATACTGACTGTGGCCTCCAGGGCTGGACACCAAGGGCGAGAGGAGAATCCAGCCCATCCCCTGCCATTGGGTGTGACACAGATGCACAAACAACTGCAACATAGGGACCCAAGGGGTACAGTGTTAGCCCCACGGGGCGGGGGGAGGGAACAATGAATCCAGCCTCAGTTTCCCCATCTGTAAAACGAGAGTAGTAATGACAGTGCTTGTCTCATATGGCTGTTAGAGATATAAAAATAGCATGTGTGAAGCACCCTCTACTGTACTGGCACATGTGGGGCCCTGGACTGGTGGCAGGTGTTCTCATTAAAGAGGCAGTTCAGCAGAGTGGCCAGGAATGTAGTCACTCCTGCTTTGGGGTTCCAGTAGCCCCACCCATACCTTTCCAGAGGCAGAATGGTGGGGTGGGGTCAGCCCACAGGCTCTGGAGCCAGACTGACTAAGCCTAAAACCCATCTCTGACATGCAGTAGTTAGGGGACCTTGGGTGACTTACTTTATTGTTCTGTGCCTCTCTTTCCTTATCTGTAACTTGGGAATCGTTACTATCCCCTACCTCACAGGGATGATGCAAGGATTGAGTAGATAACATGTAAAGGTCTCTGAGCAGTTCCTGGCACTTACTTACGATCTCAATAAGTGTTAATAATTTTTATTAGTCAGAGTCCATCCTGGGCGCAAAGCCCTGACAAACGCCAGACTGCACTGTTTTGGAGGGAGATACCATTTGCATGTGACAACTAAGGAATTGTGCCGCACAGCGTTAGTAAAGGCCTGAGGGAGCTAGCTGTTCAGCCCCCAACTTCACAGGCTCAGAACCTCACATTCACAGCCTGTGTGAGTCTGGAGCTCTCGCGATGTTGTCAGCTCCTAGCCGAGTTCTTGCTGATCCCCAAGTCCCTGTTCCTGCACTCAGCCTGCCACCTTTGTTTGGCTTCATCACAATTTTTTGCAATACATCCAGTCTCACTCAGGACTTTGAACTTCTCAGAAGACTTGAGGGGGAATAGGTTGGAGTCTGGGCAGTGTCTTCCGATCTCCCATTCCAAATCTTATCTAGGGAGCAGCCCTATCATCCAGCCTGTCTTCCCCTTCCTCTAGGACAGTGGTTCTCAGCCAGTGGACATTTAGCAATGTCTGGAGACATTTCTGGTTGTCACAACTTGGGGGGATGGAGGAGTGTTACTGGCATCTAGTGGGTAGAAGTCAGGGATGCTGCTAAATATCCTACGATGCACAAGACAGTCCTGTGCAACCAAGAACTCTCCAGCCAGGCTTCCCTGGTGGCGCAGTGGTTAAGCATCCACCTGCCAATGCAGGGGACACGGGTTTGAGCCCTGGTCCGGGAA
The DNA here is from genome assembly GCF_963455315.2 of Globicephala melas. Classification (NCBI taxonomy): domain Eukaryota; kingdom Metazoa; phylum Chordata; class Mammalia; order Artiodactyla; family Delphinidae; genus Globicephala; species Globicephala melas. The sequence goes on from NC_083316.1 coordinate 147,060,496, forward strand.
GATCCCACATGCCGCAGAGCAACTAAGTCCAGGCACCACAACTACTGAGCCTGCACTCTAGAGCCCGCGCTCTGCAATGAGAAGCCATTGCAATGAGAAGCCGGCACACCGCGACGAAGAGCAGCACCCGCTTTCCGCAACTAGAGAAAGCCCGCGCACAGCAACGAAGACCCGATGCAGCCAAAAATAAATAAATTAAAAAAAAAAAAAAGAATCCTCCAGCCCAATTAAAAATTTTCCAGTGCTGAGGTTCAGAAATCCCATTCTAGGAATTCTGCTGAATTAAAAGGTCTATTTCTTGCTATAATACAATTCTTGCATAAGGAAGAAAGCAAAAATCCCCCCAAATCTCCCTAATCAGAAATGACCACTGTCTACATTTTGGTGATCTTGGCTCCAATTTCTCTCTGCATGTGTACATGTAAATTTATAGATGTGTATAATGTGACAGAAATATGTTCATGCTATACGTGCTGTTCTGCAACCCATTTTTTTTTCACTCAGCAATATACCACGGGCATCTTTCCACTGTAAACAAATGGAGATTTGCAACATCCTTTTTAGAAGTCTGCATGGCATTCCATAGTAGGGATGTAACACTTTATTTAGACAATCCCTTACTGATGGATATTTAGATAATTTCCAGTATTTTGCTGTTATAAACACTACCGTGATGAATATCATTGTATATACATCTTAGTGTGCTTGTCTGAGTAAATCCTGAAGATAAATGCTAAGAGTAGAATTGCTGGCCAAAGAATAACATGCCATTTTAGGACTTTCAATACTCAGTGATGAATTGCACTTGAAAAGTACATTAATTTACACAATTTCCAACAGGGCACAGGGGTGCCAATCTCTCTGCCCCTTTGCCCACACTGGATATTATCAATTGTATTAATCTGCAAAAGGGATTTTTTAAAGCACTAGCAGAGAATAACCAGAAATGCTCAAAGCTAAGTGTGTAAGTTCCTCCTTGGCAGCTGAACCCTGGGATTTGATGTAACCCTTCTGGATCCTGATTTTCTGTCCCCTCCCCTGGATCCTCCCTCTCTCTGTGGAGTCCGCAGCCAGGCCAGGGCGGGTGAGGGAAACTTGGTGAACAGACTGTGGCTCCCCATTTGGGGCTGCTGCTCCCCCACCAGTGGTTCTCTGTTTGGCTGGGAGTGCTCCTTGGCCTCCCTTTCTCTATGGCCACACTGCTCCCTGATTTTTAAGGACTCAGGAGTGTGTGTCTATCAGGGAAGTCTCTATGGCCTTGACCTGAAGCTATCTGCTCTTTATGCTCTAATTGGGGCTGGTCTTTACTCCCAGTGAGGACTAACGTAATAGTTCATATGGACAGAGTGGTTTCGAGTTAGAGTGTGTGGGTTTTCTTTTGTTTGGGGTTTATATTATTCCTTCCAACAACCCCATGAAGCAGTTATTATTATCCTCAGCCTGATTTTTCTCAGCCCAGCAAAAGAGGCTCAGAGAGAGAAAATGATTGGCTTAGGTTCCAATGCAGGTGAGTGGCAAGGCTGGGATTTGAACCCAGGTCTTCTGTTTTAAAATGATTTTTACAATCAGGTATGGTAAGACATTCTGACACGGAAATGACTGTCATAGAGGAAGAAGTTTTTATACTCACAGATCCCTAGAAACAGGAGCCACTGCATGTATACAGGGCTACATGGGGAACCACCAGGGTTGGTCAGGAGGCAGGAGTGAGGGGAGAGCATGGGCAAATGCTTTTATTGCCAGAGGTGCCTCATCAGCCAATCCCCAGAATGAAAGGCTTTAGCATGTATCTACTGTATACTAGAATGGTGTGGGATTTTATGTTTCTGAAATCAGGAGGCATCTTGCAATTGAAGTGTATATTTCATGTGTTACTAGGCAGTAGGGTGTGTTGGTTAAAAGTGAGAAATCTATCATTGGATGACGTTAGTTCATTCACATCCTAGCTGTACGATCAAATTACTTAACCATACTGCACCTCTATTTCCTGTGTGCAACATGGTGCTCGTCACAACAGCTCTTTTGTCTAGTTGTGAGGAGTAAATAAGAAGACGGATATGATTGAGCACGTTATCAGACACACAGAAATATCCCCAGAACAGTTAGCTATTGTTTTTACATGTCTGTAAATCCCCAAAGATGACATCAAATGAATGGTTGTAGAGTCAGGGGTCTTGACTGGAAGTTACAGAAATTGACTTTTAAAGAGAAAGGGGACTTTTAGGGGGAATATTAGGGCTCACAGAAATGACAGGAGACTGGATACTCAGGTTCGATAAACGGGTAGAACACAAGATAGATCTGGGGGACCAAGAATCGGGAAGCACTGTAACCAAAGGAAAAAGAAACCACTCTAGTTATTTCAAGCAGTAGGTATTTGATACAGGGAATTGGTTACAAAAATGTTGGAAGAGCTGAAGAGCGGAAGAGAGAAGGAACAAAAGGGGAAATAAGGCTATTATCTGCAGGATAGGAAGCTGCTCCCACTCCGTGGGCCCGAATCTAGGATCCACATGACCCACTAAGCTGCTGGAGGTGCTGCTGGTCCTGCTGTTAGAACCTTAGAGCAGGAATCCCAGGGCCATACTCCTGCAGGTGCTGCTGAAACCACCACCAATGCTGCCGGAAGTCATGCACAGTTGCCTGCTGCTGCTGTCACTGCTGCTAAAAAACATTGCCGGAAGCCTGAAAGAGACGGCTTCTCCCATGTTCCACCTTCCAATCTCCTGTGAGTGCTTCCCATTGGCAGACCCTAAAAGGAAGCCATCTCAAGGGAGACTGGGAGATGTAGTTTCAAGATTTCCAATCCTGAATTTACAGAGCAGATAAGACTCTGCTGGGTGAGTGCAGAGGTAACAGGCGAGGAACACTATCTGCTTTTGTCCACGTGAGAAATAGTGCAGCCCAGACATGCCTGCCTGACCATGGCTGTCCTTTGGTACTACTTGGCACTTGAGATGCCAAGCCCCATGTGGGAGCATCTGATGTACCCTGGTCAACAGGGAGTGGTGAGAGGGAGATTAGAGCCCCTTTTAGCTTCTGGGAGCAATGGGGGCCCCCAATCTTCCAGGAGTACATGTGGTGGGAGGTTTCCTAAATTGAGGTGGTGGTCAGGTGCCGGGAAGCCTCAAAAAAGACAAATGTTCAACTTAATGAAGCATTCTGAAATTGACAGAGACTTAAAGAAAAT